>NC_141165.1:101762500-106562500 GCF_055505025.1 Bos grunniens
TCAAGTACTTTCTCCTTTCTTTGGGGAGCTGGCAATATGATACAACACTGAAAGTAAGTCAAAACGATTTTTAGTCTTCATACATCTGGTTGTTATAATCTAAACTGGTCTTGCTTCAGTCCTACACAAGGCTCCCAATAATGGTCCCAATAAAGTGTCTTCACTTTATCTGTTGTAGATGCTAAGATCTGTTGACAAGAATAAAAACATTGTAGAGTGGAAAGAGCATGGATTTAATTTAAAGACAATCCTGGATTCAAAATATGAGCCCCACTTCTAGGGTAAATTCTATACACTTCTAAATCATGTGCTTCTTAAACTATAAAAAGGACTATAATATATCCTGTGAAGATTTTGATGAGTATGAGAAAAGTATCTATCTCTCTGTCCATCCATCCATCCTCCATGTATCATCTACTGTAGCATAGTAGCTGATAGTGTGTAAGTATTTGACTCAAACTACGGGCAAGTTGCCAAAAGTTTTGCCTAGTCTCAGTGATTTTTAAATACCTCAGAAGAGTCTTCTAAATGAGGATCTATTGCCCAAGTGCTGCTTGAGAAGGAGAAAGTAAAACTTAGAGATCCAGAAGTAGTTAACATCATCAGTATTCCATTTTTCCCAAGAATGACCAGGTCCAGCCTAGGCATTCTCTTTTCCCAGACTTCTTCCACGTATACCCTTCCTCAGCTTCTCTTGCCTTTTCTTGACTCCCATCCTCTCAGCTTCATTCCATATTAAATTTAAGGAGCTGCTAACAGAATGTACTTTGCTAATTTCTAGTCCTTCCAAAATAACGTATATAGAAACCTATTTTTCTTTAACGTAACCATTGATATGATTGTATTTAGGTCTGCTTTCTTACTATTTGTCTCAAGTCTTTTTGGTTCCTCTATTTTTCCTTTCTTGCATTTCTTTATATTTAAAAATATTTTATTGTATATTTTAGTTTCTCTTTGGAATTTGTTGCTATAAGTATATATGTTTTCATTATTTGTTGTTGATTTCCCTAGGGATTGTAATATATGTGTTTAACTCATTGCAGTCTTCTAAGATTTGATGTTGTAGGTTCTGGGTAAGATGGAATAAATACATGTCAATCTTCCTCTCCATTGCAGCTATGAAAACTTGAGAAATTATAGGCAGCTTTCCTGAAAGGAAATCTAAAAAGTAAATATTGACATGTAAATCTGGCTTGAGGAGTAAAACAGGGAAATTTTAAATCTCAAAAATAGTGGGGAAAATACCCCAGTGTCTCAGTCCTTTTGGGCTGCTGTAACAAAAATAGCATTAGACTAGTGATGCAGTGGAAAAGAATTCACCCGCCAGTGCGGGAGACACAAGAGACGTAGCTTCAATCTCCTGGAGTTGGAAATGCAACCCACTTCAGTATTTTGCCTGGAGAATCCAATGGATAGAAGAACCTGGTGGGCTACAGTTCATGAGGTCACAAAGAGTCAGACGTGACTGAATGACCAAGGACGTGCACACAGGTAGCGTATACACCACAAAAATTGATTTTTCAGTGCTCTGGGGGCTGAGAAGTCCAAGATCAAGGTATCAGTAGATTTGGAATGATGAAAGCCCTCCTTAAGGCTGCAAACTGCTGACTTCTCTATCCTTACATGGTAGAAGGGGTAGGGAATTCCTCTGGGGTCTTTTTTTAAGGATATTAATTCCATTCAGTAAATCTTTAATCCAATTTTCTATTGATGGCCAGAGTTGTATTCCCTCTGTGTTATTTGACCTGAGACCAAAGTATGGAGGAGGTAATGAAGATAATGCCCACCTCCTTCAAAAGGTCCCATGCATGCACTGCTGCACTCAGTGCCCCCAACCCTGTAGCAGGCCACTGCTTATCCACACCTCTGCCAGAGACTCCTGAACACTCACAGGCAAGTCTAGGTCAGTCTCTTGTGGGGTCACTGCTTCTTTATCCTGGGTCCTGATGCATACAAGGTTTTGTTTGTGCCCCTCAAGAGTCTTTTTTCCCAGTCCTGTGTAAGTTCTGGTGGCTCTGTGGCAGGATTAATGCAACCTCCTTCAAGAGGGCTTATGCCATTCCAAAGTCTACTGCACCCAGAACCTCTGCCCCTATAGCAGTCCACTACAGACCCATACCCCACAGGAGACACTCAAACAACTTCTGTCTCAGTCTCTTTGGGGTCTCTGGGCCCTGGGGTGCCCAAGGTTTGTTTGAGCCCTCTGAGCATCTCTGCTGGGTATGGGGTTTCATTCTAAACATGATTTTGCCCCTCCTACCACCTTGCAGGGCTTTTCTTTTGCCCTTGGATGTGGGGGTATCTCCTCAAAGTCATTCCAACACCACACAGCCACGACTCCAATGCCAACCATCTTGCTGGGGCTTCTCTATCCTTGGACGAGGGATATCTCCTCAAAGTCAGAACAAGACCCAGTTTCCCCTTCAGTCAGTATCTCCCATCAGGAAGCTTCTTGAAGGATAAGCCTCTTATTCTTCTCAACCAGAGGGCAGACAGAATGAAAATCACAATCACAGAAAACTAACTAATCTGATCACATGGACCACAGCTTTGTCTGACTCAGTGACACAATAAGGCATGCCATGTAGGGTCATCTAAGATGGACGGGTCATGGTGGAGAGCTCTGACAAAACATGGTCCATTGGAGAAGGGAATGGCAAACCACTTCAGTATTCTTACCTTGAGAACCCCATGAAGTATGAAAAGGCAAAAAGATAGGACACTGAAAGGTGAACTCCCCAGGTCAGTAGGTACCCAATATGCTACTGGAGATCAGTGGAGAAATAACTCTAGGAAGAATGAAGAGATGGAGCCAAAGCAAAAACAACACCCAATTGTGGATGTGACTGGTGATGGAAGTAAAGTCTGATGATATAACAGCAATACTGCATAGGAACCTGGAATGTTAGGTCCATGAATCAAGGTAAATTGGAACTGGTAAAACAAGAGATGGCAAGAGTGAACATGGACATTTTAGGAATCTGTGAACTAAAATGGACTGAAATGGGTGAACTTAACTCACATGACCATTATATCTACTACTGTGGGCAAGAATCCTTTAGAAGAAATGGAGTAGCCATTATAGTCAACAAAAGAGTCTGAAATGCAGTACTTGGATGCAGTCTCAAAAATGACAGAATGATCTCTGTTCATTTCCAAGGCAAAACATTCAATATCACAGTAATCCAAGTTTATGTCCTGACAGATAATTCTGAAGAAGCTGAAGTTGAACGGTTCTGTGAAGACCTACCAGACCTTCTAGAACTAACACCCAAAACCACCCCAAAAAGATGTTCTTTTCATTATAGGGGACTGGAATGCAAAAGTAGGAAGTCAAGAAACACCTGGAGTAACAGGCAAATTTGGCCTTGGAGTACATAATGAAGCAGGACAAAAGCTAATAAAGTTTTTCCAAGAGAACACACTGGCCATAGCAAACACTCTTTTCCAATAACACAAGAGAAGACTCTACACATGGACATCACCAGACGGTCAACACCAAAATCAGATTGATTATATTCTTTGCAGCCAAAGATGGAGAAGCTCTATACAATCAGCAAAAACAAGACCAGAATCTGACTGTGGCTCAGATCATGAACTCCTTATTGCCAAATTCAGACTTAAATTGAAGAAAGTTAGGGAAAATCACTAGACCATTCAGGTATGACCTAAATCAAATCCCTTATGATTATACAGTGGAAGTGCAAATAGATTCAAGGGATTATCTGATAGACAGATTGCCTGAAGAACTATGGATGGAGGTTCATGACATTGTACAAGAGGCATCCCCAAGATGATCAGGACCATCCCCAAGAAAAAGAAATTTGAAAAGGCAAAATGGTTGTCTGAGGTGGCCTTAAAAATAGCTAGCTGAGAAAAAGAAGAGAATCGAAAGGTAAAGGAGAAAAGGAAAGATATACCCATTTGAATGCAGAGTTCCAAGGGATAGCAAGGAGAGATAAGAAAGCCTTCCTCAGTGATCAATGCAAAGAAATAGAGGAAAACAATAATGATGGGAAAGACTAGATATCTCTTCAAGAAAATCAAAGATACCAAGGGAACATTTCATGCAAAGATGGGCTCAATAAAGGACAGAAATGGTATGGACCTAACCGAAGCAGAAGATATTAAGAAGAGGTGGCAAGAATACACAGAAGAACTATACAAAAAAGATCTTCATGACCCAGATAACCACGATGGTGTGATCACTCACCTAGAACCAGACATCCTGGAATGTGAAGTCAAGTGGGCCTTAGGAAGCATCACCACAAACAAAGCTAGTGGAGGTGATGGAATTCCAGTTGAGCTATCTCAAATCCTAAAAGATGATGCTGTGAAAGTGCTGCACTCAATATGCCAGCAAATTTGGAAAAGTCACAAGTGGCCACAGAACTGGAAAAGGTCAGTTTTCATCCCAGTTCCAAAGAAAGGTAATGCCAAAGAATGTTCCAGCTACCACACAATTGCACTCATCTCACACGCTAGCAAAGTAATGCTCAAAATTCTCCAAGCCAGGCTTCAACAGTACATGAACCATGAACTTCCAGATGTTCAAGCTGGATTTATAAAAGGCAGAGGAAGCAGACATCAAATTGCCAACATCTGCTGGATCATTGAAAAAATTAGATTCCAGGAAGACATCTACTTCTGTTTTATTAACTATGCCAAAGCCTTTGACTGTGTGGATCACAACAAAGTCTGGAAAATTCTTAAAGAGATGGGAATACCGTACCACCTGACCTGCCTCTTGAGAAATCTGTATGCAGGTCAAGAAGCAACACTTAGAACTGGACATGGAACAACAGATTGGTTCCAAATTGGGAAAGGAGTATGTCAAGGCTGTATATTGTCACCCTGCTTATTTAACTTGTATGCAGAGTACATCATGAAAAATGCTGGACTGGATGAAACACAAGCTGAATTCAAGATTGCCGGGAGAAATGTCAATAACCTCAGATATGCAGATGATACCACCCTAATGGCACAAAGTGAAAAAGAATTAAAGAGTCTCTTGATGAAAGTGAAAGAGAAGAGTGAAAAAGTTGGCTTAAAACTCAACATTCAGAAAGCTAAGATCATGGCATCTGGTCTCATCACTTCATGGCAAATAGGTGGGGAAACAATGAAAACAGTGAGAGGCTTTATTTTCTTGGCCTCCAGAATCACTGGAGATGGTGACTGCAGCCACGAAATTAAAAGACACTTGCTCCTTGGAAGAAAAATTATAACCAACCTAGAAAGTGTATTAAAAAACAAAGACATTACTTTGGCAACAAAAGTCCATCTAGTCAAAGCTGTTGTTTTTCCAGTAGTCATGCATGGATTTGAGATTTGGACTTTAAAGAAAACTGAGCACCAAAGAATTGATAGTTTTGAACTGTGATGTTGGAGAAAACTCTTGAGATTCCCTTGGACAGCAAGGAGATCCAACCAGTCAATCCTAAAGAAAATCAGGCCTGAATATTCATTGAAAGGACTGATGCTGAAGCTGAAACTCCAATACTTTGGCCACCTGATGTGAAGAACTGACTCATTTGAAAAGACCCTGATGCTGGGAAAGATTGAAGGTGAGAGGAGAAGGGATGTTAAAAGATGAGATTGTTGGATGACATCACCAACTCAATGGAGATGAGTTTGAGTAAGCTCCGGGAGTTGGTGATGGACAGAGAAGCCTGGCATGCTACAGTCTGTGAGGTCGAAAAGAGTTTGATATGACTGAGTGACTGAACTGAACTGAACTGAATCCCATTTGTGAGGGCTCTGCCCTGATGACCACATCACCTCCCCAAGGCCCCATCTCCTAATACCACTACCTTGAAGGGTCAGATTTCAACATACGAATTCTGGAGGGACACAAAGATTCAGGCTACAGCACCCAGTTTTTTCCCCTCCCTTACCCTGTTATTGGGCTTTCCTTGTGGCTCAGCTGGTAAAGAATCCAGCTATAATGAGGGAGACCTGGGTTCAATCCCTGGGTTGGGAAGATCCCCTGGAGAAGGGAAAGGCTATCAACTCCAGTATTGTGACCTGGAGAGTTCCATGGGCTGTATAGTCCATGAGGTCACAAAGAATTGGACATGTCTGAGTGACTTTCACTTCAATTTACCCCATTCTCAAATCTTCAAGACCAGGCCATTGTGCAGGGCAGTGGCATGTCAGGAAAGCAGCATCCTCCTTTTTAGTGAAACTGTGACTATGAAGGCATGACCTAAGCTGTTGGTTTTCACTTTCCTGTCTCTCTATACTTATACTTACAGGAGTCTGATCTTTACTGGCATACTAATGACTTTGAGAATCAAGATAAAGACATATATCTCTCAAATACAGTTGTTGTTGTTATTTTTACTTTGGGAAATAAGGTATAGATCATCCCTGGATAGCTAACACTTAGGACAAATTCCAATAATCTACAAGTAAGACTGTCAAACTATTGAATGGATAGTCTGCAAATAGTCCAATAGTCTGCATATAAGACTGCCATGTTTGGCAAGAAAAATACAAGATTCCAGTTGAATTTGAATTTCAGATAAACTGTATATATATATATATATATATATATATATATATATAAATGAAATCAAATAAAAATACAATACTTGAGTATACGTACATTTCATGAAATATTGGGTGTCCTATCTGCAAAGGCATCGATAATTGGACCAACTTTGAAACCATAGGCCACTGAAGATGGATTGGAACCTGTGGGATGAAACTAATCAAGTCATGTGCATGCTAAAACAAAAATATCAATATTCTCCATAGGGTTTAAACAATATATAGGTTCTCATAAGGAAATACTCAAAATATCCAGAATTCAATAGAAATTATTCTGCACACAAAGAATAAGGAAACAATACTGACTTTCATGGGAAAAGATGATTAACAGATGCCAATGGCAAGATAGGAATTACCTGACAAAGACTTTGAAGCAGCCATCATAGAAGTTTTGAAAGTGCAACTGCAAACATTCTTAAGACAGTAATTAGAACTGAAAGATCCGTAACAAGGAAATATATAATATAAAGAAATGGAAATTTTGATCTAAAAATATATAAACTGGAAAAACTTAGAACATCAAGAATAAACAAAGAGAAAAAATTTATACTTCAGTGAAGTATAATAACTGTGTCAGTTTTTCTCAGTGTTGTAAGCCCAGTAGTTAGCACAGTGCCTGGCACATTGATTGAATGAATACATGAAATGAGTATTCTGAATGAGGATACCTCTCTCATTCTGACCTTTTAAACACTTCCTCAAGTGAAAGCTTTTTCCTTTCCTCACGCCTCTGTCCCCGCACACTCCCCTGCCCCCCGCCCCCATATCCTTGGTCAAAGACTACATACTTCTGAGGTCTGTAGTCTCAGTGCTCCTATTGCAGTTGAGGAGGAGTCTCCCTATGTGGCCAGACATGTTCTTGGGATTAAGGTATATGGCTACCATTTTTAGAGCTCCTGTTGGGATTTGATAAAATATTTTTGGATAGGATTAATGATGGCCTAGAACTGGACATGGAACAACAGACTGGTTCCAAATAGGAAAAGGAGTACGTCGAGGCTGTATATTGTCACCCTGCTTGTTTAACTACTATGCAGAGAACATCATGAGAAATGCTGGGCTGGATGAAGCACAAGCTGGAATCAAGATTGCTGGGAGAAATATCAATAACCTCAGATATGCCAGTGACACCACCCTTATGGCAGAAAGTGAAGAGGAACTCAAAAGCCTCTTGATGAAAGTGAAAGAGGAGAGTGAAAAAGTTGGCTTAAAGCTCAACATTCAGAAAACTAAGATCATGGCATCTGGTCCCATCACTTCATGGGAAATAGATGGGGAAACAGTGGAAACAGTGTCAGACTTTATTTTTTGGGGCTCCAAAGTCACTGCAGATGGTGATTGCAGCCATGAAATTAAAAGACGCTTACTCCTTGGAAGGAAAGTTCTGACCAACTTAGATAGCATATTCAAAGGCAGAGACATTACTTTACCAACAAAGGTCCGTCTATTCAAGGCTATGGTTTTTCCAGTAGTCATGTATGGATGTGAGAGTTGGACTGTGAATAAAGCTGAGCCCTGAAGAATTGATGCTTTTGAACTGTGGTGTTGGAGAAGACTCTTGAGAGTCTCTTGGACTGCAAGGAGATCCAACCAGTCCATTCTAAAGATCAGTCCTGGGTGTTCTTTGGCAGGAATGATGCTAAAGCTGAAACTCCAGTACTTTGGCCACCTCATGCGAAGAGTTGACTCATTGGAAAAGACTCTGATGCTGGGAGGGAAGGGGACAACAGAGGATGAGATAGCTGGATGGCATCATCGACTCAATGGACATGAGTTTGAGTGAACTCTGGGGGTTGGTGATGGACAGGGAGGCCTGGCGTACTGCAATTCATAGGGTCACAAAGAGTCGGACACAACTGAGTGACTGAACTGAACTGAACTGATACTCCCATTTTTCTATAAAGTGGCTAAACTCAAATGCTCCTTCTACCTGCCTCCTACTACACTCACCAACACACATACACACGTACTTTCTTCTGACCAGCTTTTTTAAACTTTAAAGCAGTTGATCTGGAAGAGAGAGAGAAAGAAAAGGAATCTAAGGAAAGAAAAGTTGGAGAGAAAATAATTTTAAACAAATTTTTAAAATAATTTTTTCACAAATCTTTCATCTAGTATGATTGGCTGTGACATATAAATTCTAGAAAACTGCATAAAATCTTGTGCTTGATCAGGATGTAGTATTTTTCAGGAAAGATAATTGTGTGAAGCAGAAGGTCCTGCCCTCTACCAGCATCTACTTAATTATTGGTGATTAGTGTTAAAAGGATTAATTTAGGCTTGAAAAGTCTCAAGTTAGTTTGGGATATTATTTCCTCCAATCTTGAGAATATCTTGTTTGAATGATTTCTGGATTTTTAAATTAATTATTTTTCTATGATTATTTTATTTTCTAAGATAAGTTTATTTAATTTTCCTCCTGCCTCACTTACTTACTTCCTCCTGTCTTACTTCTCAAGAACCCTAAATAAATAAGTCCTGTATAAAATAAGTAAATACTAAATAAGTCCTATACAAATAAGTAAGTCCTATATGAATAAGTAAATACTAAACAAATAAGTAAGTCCTATACAACACAAGGGTTTCCCTGATGTTTAAGTTGATAAGAAATCTGCCTGTAATGCAGGAGACCTGGGTTTGCTCCCTGATCAGGAAGATTCCCTGGTGAAGGGAATGGCAACCCACTTAAGTATTCTTGCCTGGAGAATTCCAGGAACAGAGAAGCCTGGTGGGCTACTGTTGTCCATGGGGTCGCAAAGAGTATGGACATGACTGAACAACTAACACATACAAAAAACCCCCCAGGTTTTGAAGAATATTATAAAACCTGATTTTAGAGTAATGTGGTCCTAAGTCATTTACAATTTAGATATCCTCAGTTGGGAACATAGGGCTCATGTTACCATTTTTACCTCTGCTACCTGATATATAATAACAAAACTGAAGAAACAGGGAAACACTAGGGCAATTCCCTTTGAATTGTAGAATTAAAAAATAATTGAAAAAATCTAACAACATAAGTTCCTTTAAATGCAGTTTATTGCAATTTTAATATTTTATGGTTGCATTTTAACTTTTATCTCATAAATTAAAGATTAACAATCATGCCTAAACTGGAATATATTTTATCCACTTACAAAAATGCGTTGACTAATGCTAATTAAATTTGCTTAATCAGGCTTAACAATGCTACATGCTGTTACTCATCAGAAAATAAGTACCATGCATATTTCCCAAAGTGCTCAAGCTAGAACACCAAGGATTTTTTTCTGTCAGGGTATCCAAGGGTTCAGCCATCTGCTATTTACTCTAATTTTTAATAAAAAGTTATTATTCATCTTTATTGCTAATCATTTGCCTTGCAAACAAAACATATTTTATCATTATTATTATCATTTTAACTCCACCACCGCCAGGGAGACACAAAGGAAAATGGTTTGTACTCAATTGTGCCACATTAATGCTTGCAAATGGTTTAGCTTCTGTGGCAGAAAGACATAGGTATTATGAAGGTAATACTTAATATCAAATTATATGCAGCAGCATTTCATCACCTTGCCCTAATGCCTTCAGCAGAATGAGCTTTTCCCCAATAAAGTAGGAAAATGTGATCACCCTTAACACCCTGAAGGACAAGACAGTGGCTGTGTCATTCTTTACCGTGTATTGCTTTTGTTCATAGCTAATCACATTTAGACAATTTTAACCCAGACCCTGCAGATATACAATAAATCATACTGATAGAGAAAGACTAAAACCTGTTGGAATTGCCTTCAAGCTATACTGAGCATAGAAAAAAAAATCATGGATTGAGATAGGTGGGATCAACTTCAGAATGGAGAGAGGTGAATAAAAGTTCTGTGCAAAGAGAAACTGTATGTTAAAGACACTTAGTGGGAAATTGCAGTGCAGCGTCTCCAGTGATAATCTCGACTATCTTGTTGTGAAGCAACAGACTCTAGGATGACACTTTAGATGGTATCCAGGAAGGTTCATAATACTGGCAAAGGACCTGGTAACTAAAACTCGAGCACTAAGGGATCAGAAAGAAAGATAATAATAATGCCTAACACTCATCAGTGCTAACTGTATACCAGACACTGCTAGGCACTTGATATGTCATTTCATCTTTGCCTAGATGCTCTGAGTTAACCATGTTCATACAGGTTTTCTTCAGATAAGGGCACAGGCTTAAAGGAGTTAAATAACTTCTCTGCAGTCACACAGAATTGAGATTTATAGCCTGTGAGTCTGAGGCTGGCTTCTTACTTTGTTACTCGAGTGATCTAACAAGGAGAGCAAGTCATTAGCAGGCATTTTCTAAGATTATTGGGGGGAGGCAGCATGTTCCACAGAAAATACCTAATGACTGTGCTCCTAGAAACTGCAAAAGTTAATATTAGTTTAGTAATCTTAGTAAATGTAATATAGAGATTATGGCAAAAATGGAATAACGTGGACTTCTGAAAATAAACAAATTTTACAATAAATGTAATCTATCTTGTCAGGGCCATTGAGTCAGTAACTTCAGTTTCAGAGGTAGCACTGCAGTTTTAGGGGTAACATTTGATATCTGGAATGGTAAAAGTCACCTAAATTCCTCTCATGTGTAACTGCTGTTTAATGAATTTCATTCCCTAGAATGTGCTGCAAGCTATAAGCACAGTAACAGGATGAGGAGGGTGGGAATGGAGAGACTGCCTGCGTGGTTTTCTCTAATGTGTTGGCATCATAAGACAGAAAAATGCATGTAATCATTTCCCTGCTCTTAAGGAGCTGATACCTAGTTATGGTATGGACCTAACAGAAGCAGATGATATTAAGAAGAGGTGGCAAGAATACACAGAAGAACTATACAAAAAAGATCTTCATGACCCAGATAACCATGATGGTGTGATCACTCACCTAGAGCCAGACATTCTGGAATGTGAAGTCAAGTGGGCCTTAGGAAGCATCACCACAAACAAAGCTAGTGGAGGTGATGGAATTCCAGTTGAGCTATTTCAAATCCTAAAAGATGATGCTGTGAAAGTGCTGCACTCAATTTGCCTGCTGGAAAAGATCAGTTTTCATTCCAATCCCAAAGAAAGGCAATGCCAGAGAATGTTCAAACTACTGCACAATTGCACTCATCTCACACTCTAGCAAAATAATGCTCAAAATTCTCCAAGCCAGGCTTCAACAGTACATGAACTGTGAACTTCCAGATGTTCAAGCTTGATTTGGAAAAGGCAGAAGAAGCAGACATCAAATTGCAAACATCCGTTGGATCATTGAAAAAGCAAGAGAGTTCCAGAAAAATGTCTACTTCTGTTTTATTTACTATGCCAAAGCCTTTGACTGTATGGACCACAACAAACTGTGGAAAATTCTTCAAGAGATGGGAATACCAGACCACCTGACCTGGAGCCTAGTATACAGAGTGAAGTAAGTCAGAAAGAAAAACACCAGTACAGCATATTAACACATATCTATGGAATTTAGAAAGATGGTAATGATGACCTTATATGTGAGACAGCAAAAGAGACACAGATATAAAAAACAGACTTTTGGACTCTGTAGGAGAAGGTGAGAGTGGGATGATTTGAAAGAATAGCATTGAAACATGTATATTACCATATGTGAAATAGATCACCAGTCCAGGTTTGATGCATGAGACAGGGTGCTCAGGGCTGGTGCACTGGGATGACCCTGACGGATGGGATGGGGAGGGAAGAGGGTGGGGAGTTCAGGATGGGGAACACAGGTACACCCATGGCTGATTCATGTCAATGTATGGCAAAACCCACTACAATATTGTAATTAGCCCCCAATTAAAATAAATAAATAAAAGTCTCTAATGCTGGGAAAGATTGAAGGCAGGAGGAGAAGGGGAAGACAGAGAATGAGATGGTTGGATGGCATCACTGACTCAATGGATATGAGTTTGAGTAAGCTCTGGGAATTGGTGATGGATAGGGAAGCCTGGTGTGCTGCAGTCCAATGAGGTTGCAAAGAGTTGGACATGACTGAGCTACTGAATTGAGCTGAACTGAACTAGGTAGGGAGATGGAAGATATATAGATTGTACAATAAAACAAGTGTAGCATAATGATGTCAATTGTCCCCAGACTTTACTTAGGGTAACTTTCAAGCCTTGCTTCACTTTTCAAAAAATCACTATCCTCGTGTTTTAGCTGTTATCAACAGGATTTAGAGCCTCCTCCATTTCTTAGACAATTCACTTTGAGTTCCTGATGTCATGAAGGCTGCTTTTATTAATTATTTTCTCTATTATTCAGGTCTACATTTTTTTGTTTTATTCTTTCAGCTTTCTGGGAAACAGAGAGCTGCAAAGTGGGGCATTCTTAACACAGCAGCGCCCATGGTTAGGGACATTAGTTATCCTTGTTTCCCTTTTTCTGCACTGAACCACAACAAATTCAAAATATTTTGGGTCCTGGGTCTCCCTTTTGTGTAGCTGAGCATCTAGTGGGATCTGGAATTGGAGAAAACTCCCCACCTTCTCCTTTCTTCTAATGGACCTGCTAGAAGCTTCCTCTACGATCCATCTAGTTGAAGTCCTGAAATGGATTTTGGAAAACCCTTTTTATCCTTTTTGATCAACCTAATTTGATGGCTAAGAGATTGGACTTAGGAGTCAGCCTGCCTGGATTTGAATTCAGTCTCCATCATTATTATTACCTGTGTCATGTTGGGAAATAACCTCCCTGTGATTCAGTGTCTTGGACCAAAGGACATTTGTTTCTCCTCCTATGTAAGCATTGCTATGGTGTGCTGTGCTTAGTCATTCAGTCATGTCTGACTCTTTGTGACCCCACACACTGTAGCGCACCAGGCTCCTCTGTCCATGGGGATTCTCCAGGCAAGAATACTGGAGTGGGTTGTCATGCCCTCCTTCAGGGGATCTTCCCAACCCAGGGAATCAAACCCAGGTCTCCTACATTGCAGGCAGATTCTTTACTGTGTGAGCTACCAGGGGGGCCCAAGAATGCTGGAGTGAGTAGTCTATCCCTTCTCTAGGGGATTTTCCCAACCCAGGAATCTAACCAGACTCTCCTGCACTGCAGGTAGATTCTTTACCAGCAGAGCTACCAGGGAAGCCCCTCCTAAAGCATTAAAAGAGATAATTTACATAAACCAATTAACAAAAGTCATGTAAGCATTCTATAGAAATGATCTGTCTGAGATATTATTATTATTGTAGGATATATTACTACCTTGATATGAGAGCTGATAAGTCAAAATGTACCTAAAACAAACTGTAGTTCTAAACTTTAAATAGGATTCTTCTTGGTATCTACTTAGTACCCTGTGGAGCTAATCCAACACAACAAATTTCTTCCCACAAAACTCAATGTTAACTGATGCTACTTTGCAGGTAGAACATATTAATTTTCTCCTGCATTTACTTACATGGTTGATAGGACATTGATACTAAGAATAACTCTTCTTGAGTTTCCTTCCACAGCAAATACAGACCAAATACTATTAAAATAGGAAAAAAGCCTTCAATGTTTTCTCTTTAAAAACACAACTGCTAGAAATAAAAAGGCTTGTTCTTACCTGATGCATACCTGAAACCATAAGAACATGCAAAAATACAAATATTTATTCCAGAATCCTGACCCTAAGTTCTTTAAGAAATTATATTTGTGCCTGGAGAAGCAGCATTAGCAGAAGGCAACATTTATAGCAGTGATGTCAGCCAGCCCAGCTGTCATTAACACTTACCATATCATCTGCGCTTAAGCTTTCCTGAGAGCACCTGAAAGTAAGGAGAACTATAATTACATAAATATAATTAATTATATATTTTAAAGTGTATGCATGTCTATATGCATTTGAGCCATTTGACACATGTTGTTTGACACAAACAACTACAAACATGTTTTGTAGTTCAAAACTCAGGCTTCTGAGGCCCCCTGCAACTAAGGTTGATGTAGATTAAAATTAAGTTGCACAGAGTGACACTAAGTCACACAATATGGAATTAAAAAATTCTTGGTCCTTGGGAGAAAAGCTATGACAAACCTAGAAAGTGTATTAAAAAACAGAGACATTACTTTGCTGACAAAGATCCATATAGTCAAAGCTGTGGTTTTTCCAGTAGTCATATATGGGTGTGCCTGTTGGACCACAAATAAGGCTGAGCGCTGAAGAACTCATGCTTTTGAACTGTGGTGTTGGAGAGGACTCTTCAGAGTCCTTTGAACTGCAAGGAGAGCAAACCAGTCCATCCTAAAGGAAATCAACCCTGAATATTCATTAGAAGAACTGATGCTGAAGCTCCTATTCTTTTCCACCTGATGCAATGAGCCGACTCATTGGAATAGACCCTGATGCTGGGAAAGACTGATGGCAGGAGGAGAAGGGGACACAGAGGATGAGATGGTTGGATAGCATCACCCACTCAATGGACATGAGTTTGAGCAAACTCTGGGAGATAGTGAAAGACAAGGAACCCTGGTGTGCTGCAGTCCATGGGGTCACAAAGAGTCTCACTTGACTTAGCGACTAAACAACAAAACAGGGTGGGTAACAGTGCAAATAAAAATTTCCCAGCATCAACTTTTTATCAAATAATGGCTTTTGTACATGGTCACCTTTGAGTTATGGCCAAAAGGCAGAGTGGAGGCCATTATAAACAAGGAACTGAGGCCAAAGCAAGGATAACTGAGCTTTGCTTCTAGATTGCCCTCTGGAGACTTCTAATCCAGAATTCTACCTGCTTCCAGGAGGCCTCTGATGCATTTCCAAGTAACTTGTGTTCCACTCTGGCTTATTCCTTTGATCTTGCTTTACCCGCCCTGTGATTGACACTATCTTTGCCACATTCCATTGGAATTGGAAGTCTTTTATACTTGATCTGTTGGTATTTGCTCTTTCTACAACGCTGGGCCCCTCTGAGTCACCTACCAGAAATTTGTAACATCTCAACTGATAGTAACTGCCAACATAGAACCTGGGGACTAAGATATTTTTCTTGGTTTCCTATTCATCCATCTACAAAATTGGCTATGGATTATATAGATATAAGATTTTTTAGCTTCCTTGTCCTGAATAAGGAGTAGGGATATGAAAGTGGAGCACCATAAAATAATTATTTGAATGAGATTGGCTCACAGCTTCATTAAGTTATGTAAGCATCTTTGACATGACAAGGCTGTGATCCATGAAGGGGGATAATGCATATAAAATACTAACACAGAACCAGGCACATGGAAAGGTTTCTACAAAGACGGCATGAAAAGTTTTAGAATAGTGCATTTGGTTGTTTTCTGCTATAATGTTGGGTTTATGAAATGGCAAATATAAGTGAGAGCTGCTAACTTAGACTTGTCTCAACAGAAACACTGTTGCTTAATTCTTTTTGGAGAATATTACATTTTACTATATAGTCTGCTTTCCACTTCACCTTCCTGTGAAGTCAATTCTTATTTGTCTTTATAGGCGTACATATATTTGCTTTTATCTCATTGAAGCCTGACCAGAAAGATTGGAATTTAAATGTTTGTGTTCCCCTCCAAATTCATATGTTGAAATCCTAACCCCTAATATGATAGTGTTAGAACATTGGGCCTTGGCAGTAATTAGGTCATGAGGGTAGACTCCTGATGAATGCAGTTTAGAGCCCTTATAAAAAGAAGGAAGAGCTTGTTTCTCTCTCTCTCTCTGTCTCTCTGCTTCCTTCCATGTGAGAACACAACCAGAAGATGGCCATCTGCAAACCAAAAAGCAGGACCTCACCAGGATCAGCTGGTGCCTTGATCTTAGACTTCTCAGCTCCCAGAACTGTGAGAAATAAATAACTGTTTGTTTTTTTTTAGTCACCAAGTCCATTGTATTCAGTTCAGAATACAGTAGCCTGAACTGAGTAAGACACCTGTTTTTATTCTGGGGCATGCTTCTCAAATTTGAATGTGAATATGAATCACCCTGTTCAGTTCAGTCAGTTCAGTTCAGTCGCTCAGTCGTGTCCAACTCTTTGCGACCCCATGAATCACAGCACACCAGGTCTCCCTGTTCATTACCAACTCCCGGAGTTCACTCAAACTCACATACATCAAGTTGGTGATGCCATCCAGCCATCTCATCCTCTGTCATCCCCTTCTCCTCCTGCCCCCAATCCCTCCCAGCAGCAGAGTCTTCTCCAGTGAGTCAACTCTTTGCATGAGGTGGCCAAAGTACTGCAGTTTCAGCTTTAACATCATTCCTTCCAAAGAAATCCCAGGGCTGATCTCCTTCAGAATGGACTGGTTGGATCTCTTTGCAGTCCAAGGGACTCTCAAGAGTCTTCTCCAATACCACAGTTCAAAAGCAGCAATTCTTCAGAGCTCAGCTTTCTTCACAGTCCAACTCTCACATCCATACATGACTACTGGAAAAACCATAGCCTTGACTAGACAGACCTTTGTTGGCAAAGTAATGTCTCTGCTTTTTAATATGCTATCTAGGTGGGTCATAACTTTCCTTCCAAGGAGTAAGCGTCTTTTAATTTCATGGCTGCAGTCACCATCTGCAGTGATTTTGGAGTCCAAAAAAAGAAAGTCTCACACAGTTTCCACTGTTTCCCCATCTATTTCCCATGAAGTGATGGGACCAGATGCCATGATCTTTGTTTCTGAATGTTGAGCTTTAAGCCAACTTTTTCACTCTCCTCTTTCACCTTCATCAAGAGGCTCTTTAGTTCCTCTTTACTTTCTGCTATAAGGGTGGTGTCATCTGCTCATCTGAGGTTATTGATATTTCTCCCGGCAATCTTGATTCCAGCTTGTGCTTCTTCCAGCCCAGCATTTCTCATGATGCACTCTGCATAGAAGTTAAATAAGCAGGTGACAATATATAGCCTTGATGTACTCCTTTTCCTATTTGGAACCAGTCTGTTTCATGTCCAGTTCTAACTGTTGCTTCCTGACCTGCATATAGGTTTCTCAAGAGGCAGGTCAGGTGGTCTGGTCTTCCCATCTCTTTCAGAATTTTCCACAGTTTATTGTGGTCCACACAGTCAAAGGCTTTGGCATAGTCAATAAAGCATAAATAGATGTTTTTCTGGAACTCTCTTGCTCTTTCCATGATCCAGCAGATGTTGGCAATTAGATCTCTGGTTCCTCTGCCTTTTCTAAAACCAGCTTGAACATCTGGAATCACCCTGGGGTCTTGTTAAAATGCAGATTCTGATTCAACAGGCCAATGCGGCAGGTCCCGAGTTTCTGTATCTCTAACAAGGGACCCTCCCTTATCCATAAGATGCTGCTGATATGTGGATTGCACTCTGAGTAGCAAAGTTCTGCTGCTGCTGCTAAGTTGCTTCAGTCGTGTCCAACTCTGTGTGACCCCATAGACGGCAGCCCACCAGGCTTCCCCATCCCTGGGATTCTCCAGGCAAGAACACTGGGTTGCCATTTCCTTCTCCAATGCTTGAAAGTGAAAAGTGAAAGGGAAGTCGCTCAGTCGTGTCTGACTCTTAGTGACCCCATGGACTGCAGCTTACTAGGCTTCTCCGTCCATGGGATTTTCCAGGCAAGAGTACTGGAGTGTGGTGCCATCTCCTTCTCTGAGCAAAGTTCTAGAAGATTCTAAACCATTCCAGTGTATGAAAAGTAGGGCAAGTGAGATACAAATATCTCTGCTATGTTGAGAAATTAAAGCATAGACAAAAGTCTTTGGGTATCTAATCTTTAGGAAATAGAAGTAGTAAATTTCAAAGAGTACCAAATATCTCTATACAAAAAATGCAGTGAATATTCTTTGTCTTATTTGTTTAGCATTGTTTGAATACTTCTAAGAAAGAAATCTAAAGTATACTGTAAATTCAGATGAAGCCAGATGTCATTTCTTTAAGTACCATTTTAGGACTTAGATGATAGCCATATAATATTATGCTTCCTATTAACTTTGGGGAAGAAACAAAATGAAACCATTAATTGTGAATCACTCCCAGCATCACAGGAAAAACTTACATGCCAACTCCGGAAGGTAAAACATTCACTGAAATGGAGACTGATTAAACTGCTCTTTACAGGTAGTTCTGAGCAGAAGAATAACCAGTTGCACACAGGCCTTGTAAAACAAGTAAAAATGATTTCCATCAGGTTCACTATGTATAGGGCTACCCTGATAGTTCAGTTGGTAAAGCATCTGTCTGCAATGCAGGAGACCCCAGTTCCATTCCTGGGTCAGGAAGATCCACTCTAGAAGGGATAGTCTCTCTGCTCCAGTTTTTCTTGGGCTTCTGTTATGGTTCAGCTGGTAAAGAATTTGCCTGCAATGCAGGAGACCTGAGTTTAATCCCTGGGTTGGGAAGATCCTCTGGAGAAGGGAGAGGCTACCCACTCCAGTATTCTGGCCTGGAGAATTCCATGGACTGTATAGTCCATGGGGTCACAAAGAGTCGGACATGACTGAGAGACCTTCACTTTCACTTACACTATGGTATAACATGCTTTGCCAAGCATTTCCTTCATTGATTCAAAGCAAAGAAGTTTCCAAAGAATGCTTCATCTTGTGCTTCTGGTCCCTTTCTGCTTATCTCATCAAAAAACATCTGTTTGTAGTAGCTGTATCCTGGAATATTAAGGTTAGGAACAATATCCAGTTTTTGCCAAAATAAACAGAATGTAATTACAATGATCATTAGTGTTCTTCTCATATGAAGAATTAGATCTTTAAAAGGGTTAAGATGTTTCTCTAAGTATATTTGTTCTAGTCATCCTTGAAATGGAAAATCTGTCAGACCTCTCAAATGCTTGAAATTTCCTCTATAGGGATGAAGGAGTGGAGCCGCAGACTAATCCTTCCTGAGAATTGAGGCACTTTCCTGATCTATTCATCTCTTCTGCTTTCACAATTCTGCCCCCTTTACCCCCAGCTTCAGCCAACAGGCTGTGCAGAACTGCAGTTATTTGGAGATCTGACAGCACAGAAATGAATATCTATGACAACAACTTAGCATAGGGGCTGATTTTGTGCTTTTGCTGACCATGGCAAGTTTCCTTATGTGATTCTGATGCTAATGCATGTTCAGTGCCTGTAAAAAAAGACAGGAGTGTACAGGGAAATCTGCTTTTGATGCAACTACAACAAAAAAAGGAGCGCAATGAAGAGGCCAACCCTATCATCCTTCTCCTTATCTCAAGGTGAAGCAGGGATGTCTCTGCCAGACAGCAGTGATCACAGAGTTGGATCTACTTGTTTTCTTGATCTCAGAAAACAAAATCAGTGTTTCTGCTTTTCTACAGCTCCTGGCATGATGAAGAGAAGAATCTGTCTGTGTGTAAGGGGTGGGTTTGGGCCCTGAGTTGCTGATGTCCTTTTATTTCTTGTCTTCCAAACAGAAACAGTAATTTCCACTTGTCTTTTTATTTTCTTGATGGTGATTGGTGAATTATTATATGACATTATGCATGTGAAAAGTGGGGTACCTTTCTTCTAATGAATAATTAAATTTCATATCTATTTTTAAGATGTGCCTCTACAATTAAGGAATGTGAATAAAAGATTATGACTAGTACAAGGCAGTCTCACTACAGTTGCCCCAGATATGACCGTGATAATCAGAGAAACAATATAATAGTGCAGGAAGTCATCATCTCTATTTACTTGGCTATGTCTTCTGAGAGCTGACAATGGTTTTGGACTGAGTCTATTCTCATGCACTGAAAAGGGCTCTGAGATTTGAGATGAAAAGCTCTGTCACTCAGAAGGTTAGGAGAGCAGATGAATTGGGGCAATTTGAGGAAAGCAGAGGAAAATTTCTTTTCCTTCACAAAATGGGAGATAAGGATTTTCCATATAGAGAAGATAGAAAGCCTACATTCAATGATTGCAAAGACCAAATAATTTTCTTTATTCATTTTTTCCTTTATTATTTTATTTATTCACTTATTCACTCCTTCCAAGAAGTATTTATTGAATGCTCTTATTGTGTCACATATTGTGCTAGAAATGAGAAAAATTAGGAATGGTTGTTACTAATGAAGCTCACACTCTGATAGAGAAGACAGACATATTACAGAATAATTATATACTACTGTATTATATGTATTTGTATAGAGGCAGCTATAAAATACACAGTATAGGAGAACAGAAAATAATCCTTCCTCTGGGTTGGGGTAGAGGGTCACTAGGCAAAACATGACAGAGGCCATCATGTGTCATGTGAGTCTTGAAGAATGGATAAGAATGTACACTAAAACTTTAGAACTATCCATGTCTTGTGAATTAGCAGTTTTATTGCTTGGATTGTTAGGATAAATATCCTAAGGAAATAACCAAGAATACACGTAAATGCTATTACAATGTAGAAAAACAACAATGACCCACAGTGTAGAATATTAATGTAGCTATTAAAAATTATGTTTAGAACAAGATAAGATAAAATGTTTTTTATATCTTAGTGTAAAAAAATTAATTACTTGTAAGTTTGTACATTTTATTTCCAAGCGTTTATATATTATACAGAAGTATATTCTGTGTAAGCATCTTTGGAACAACTTCAATGGCCCTTTGGAAAGATGTGTTTCTGTTGATAAGCATGATGTTTGGCCCTGAGATATCTAGGTCCTAATCTCTGGAATGTGTGAATGTTACTTTACGGAACAAAAAGGACTTTGCAGGTATGTTTAAGTTAAAGATCTTGAGATGAGGCAAGTATGCTGTACTTTCTGAGTGAGGCCTATATATAATCACAAATGTTCTTATGAGCAAGAGGAATAGGAGGTTTTCCTACAGAGGAGAAGGTGATGTGATGGAAGCAGAGAGAGATTTTAAGATGCTATGCTTCTGGTTTTAAAGATGGAACGGGGGCATGAGCCTAAAAATACAGCTCTAGAACCTGGAAAAAACAAGGAAACAGAGTCTGCCCTGAAGCCTCCAGAGAAAGCTTGTCCCTGTCGGCATGTTGGCTGCAGCCAAATGAACCTGATTTTAGATTTCTGTCCCTACAAAACTATAAGAGAATAACTGTTTTTTTTAAACCATAAATTTGTGGTAATTTATTCTAACAACAATAGACTATCAATAAAACTAGATCTTGTATTTTTCTAATGCATCTCGCTGTTCCAGGGCTCTTTGTGTGTAATTCTTCCCAGGCTGCTTTTTAATCTTGAAATACTAGCCTCCATTCTTCTTTTTTCTTCTCTAAGGAAGGTCCATTTAGATCTTACTTCTTAAGATTCCTTGGAATTTCAACATTTAATGAGTAAAAGAATATAAAGAAAGGCAGAAAGCAGTAGAGCAGAAATGTAGTTTTGTAAGAACTATACATAAAATGAAAAGATTGAATCAAACAACCCTTATGATACATTCAGGTATATTTTTAAATGCAAAGTCCAGCTGTAGTTTTATTCTTTAATATATAGTGATAATCTCTAGTTCTAATCTGTCATGCTAACTTTTGAGAATATTGCTATGTAAACAATTATAAATATAGCTGATTTCTAATCAGTGGATAGCTTGTTTAAAAATATTTTAAAATAATTGTCAGTGTTATGGTTTAATACCAAGAAATTGTAATGATGGAAGCTTGGAGATCACAGATACTGGGGATATAATTTGGATAGACTGGTTGTCTTATATTTTGAATATTTCCATAATATGAATTAAATGAACCTGACTTGCATTCATCTTTAGCTTTATCACTCCTTTCCTTTGAGAGCAAGGGTCTTGCAAGAGATTTCCCTGGTGACTCAGTGGTAAAGAATTTACCAGTTAACGAAGGAGACGTGTGTTTGATTCCTGGGTTGGGAAAATCCTCTGTATAAAGAAATGGCAACCCATTCCAGTATTCTTCCCTGGGAGATCGCATGGATAGAGGAGACTGGTGGCCAACAGTCTGTGGAGTAGAAGAGTCGGATACAACTTAGCAACTAATACAAAAACAGCAAGCTCTGCAAGTATATAGTCTGTGCTTCACTGGGTCTCCATTTCCTAATTTTCATTCACTCTTCAGCTCACCAGTCATGAATTTTTTTTTTTTTTTTCCTGTGGTGGCTACCACAGTGGTTGCCACAATGTAGGTATTTAATAATTGTTTTAAAATCAGTAAAAGCTTTCATCACCTATCTTCCTCCAAGGGAAGAATCCTTTGAGTAATTTGGAGTGTGCCCTTTATTTTTTATTAAAAAAAAATGTCAAGCAACCTGACTTCAAATGAGGATTAAAAACACAGAAAACTCCACTTTTCAGATATTGCAACCTCAAACTGTTATCAAAAGTATGCTGAGAATGATGGTGTTTGAAGGGCACATACACAAGGCATTTCTCTAAATTTTCTCTGCTCTCTCAAGAAGAGTTTCCATATCCAGAGGACAGAATGTTTTCCTTTTGGACTATTGTTGTTGGTCAGTCTCTTTGGACTATTGCCTTCACCAAATCAGTCAGTTCAGTTGCTCAGTTGTGTCCGACTCTTTGCAATCCCATGGACTGCAGCACGCCAGGCTTCCCTGTCCATCACCAACTCCTTCACCAAATAATGCTTCGTTATTCTTATGTAACTGGCTTTTGTTGAGCAATGCTTCCCAGGCGGCACTAGTGGTAAAGAACCCACCTGCCAATGCAGGAGACAGAAGAGATGTGTGTTTGATCCCTGGGTTGGGTTGGGAATATCTCCTTGGAGAAGAGAATGGCAACCACTCCAATATTCTTGCCTGGAGGTTCCCATGGACAGAGAAGCCTGATGGGCTATAGTCCACAGGGTTGCAAAGAGTTAGACATGACTGAGTGACTGAGCATGATCCTGGAAAATATGAAACCTGTTACATTTATTATATAAATATTTTGAGAATATTGTGTCCCTATAAAAAGCCTACATGAGAAATTCCTTTATAGAAAGAAGTACTAAAAATGTGCTGCTTCCTCTTGGAACTGCTTTGGTTTTACCAATGAAACCTATATCAGTTCAGTTTCTCAGTCATGTCCGACTCTTTGTGGCCCCATGGACTGTAGCATGCCAGGCCTCCCTGTCCATCACCAACTCCCAGAGTTTACTCAAACTTATGTCCATCAAGTCGGTGATGCCATCCAAACATCTCATCCTCTGTCATCTCCTCCTTCCACTTTAAAACTTTCCTAGCATCAAGATCTTTTCAAATGAGTCAGTTCTTCCCATTAGGTGGCCAAAGTGTTGGAGTTTCAGCTTCAGCATCAGTCCTTCCAATGAATATTCAGGACTGATTTCTTTTAGGATAGATTGGCTAGATCTCCTTGCTGTCCAAGGGACTCTCAAGAGTCTTCTCCAATACCACAGTTCAAAAGCATCAATTCTTTGGAGCTCAGCTTTCTTTATAAGTCCAACTCTCACATCCATACATGACTACTATCCATATATGAAAAACCATAGCTTTTAGTAGATAGAACTTTGTTGGCAAAGTAATGTGTCTGCTTTTTAATATGCTGTCTAGGTTGCTCATAGCTTTTCTTCCAAGGAGCAAACATCTTTTAATTTCATGGCTGCAGTCACCATCTCCAGTGATTTTGGAGCTTAAGAAAATAAAGTCTGTCACTGTTTCCATTGTTCCACCATCTATTTGCCATGAAGTGATGGGACCAGATGCCACGATCTTAGTTTTCTGAATGTTGAGTTTTAAACCAACTTTTCCAGTCTCCTCTTTCACTTTCATCAAGAGGCTCTTTAGTTCCTCTTCACTTTCTGCCATAAGGGTGATGTCATCTGCATATCTGAGGTTATTGATATTTCTCCTGGCAATCTTGATTCTAGCTTGTGTTTCATCCAGCCCAGCATTTCTCATGATATACTCTGCATAGAAGTTAAATAAGCAGGGTGACAATATACAGCTTTGACATACTCCTTTTCCTATTTGAAACCAGTCTGTTGTTCCATGTCTGTTTCTAACTGTTGCTTTCTGACCTGAATACAGATTTCTCAAGAGACAAGTAAGGTGGTCTGGTATTCCCATCTCTTGAAGAATTTTCCAGAGTTTGTTGTGGTCCACACAGTCAAAGACTTTGGCATAGTCAATAAAGCAGAAGTAGATGCATTTCTGGGACATTCTTGCTTTTTCAATGAACCAACAGATGTTGGCAATTTGATCTCTGGTGTATAACTCATTCCATTTTTTGCTTATGCTATTAGGAATGCAAATTTGGGTTGCTTTCCTTTAAGCAGCTAGTTACATCTATGACCAAAGTCAGGGATTGTGAAGAAGTTTCATCTTGCACAGCGATCAATTCCTTTTGGATATCTGGAGCACCATCTGGAGAGTTACGTATGCGGCAGCATGAAAACTTAAAGGGACAAGTGCTATGATCTGTCTCATGGTGATGCTATAAGGGAGGAGGCAGGATTTTGTGCACTTGCTAATTCTGATCCAGGTATCCTGTGTATTAACCTCAGTCTTCATTTTCAACTCTATTTAATTTCCCGTAACTCCAAGTTTTTAAATTTCATTTTTGTCATCATATTCATGTAGGTAATTTTGTATCAATTTCTTTAGATAATTTGTTCCATGGTATATTTCTGAGTTATATAATAAACTTTACAAAAACTATGGATAACATTTGAAACAGGGCAAGGAGTGCTTTCACTGTG
This sequence comes from Bos grunniens, assembly GCF_055505025.1. Classification (NCBI taxonomy): domain Eukaryota; kingdom Metazoa; phylum Chordata; class Mammalia; order Artiodactyla; family Bovidae; genus Bos; species Bos grunniens. The sequence goes on from NC_141165.1 coordinate 101,787,606, forward strand.
TAATATTAAGAAGCTTAATTAACAGAAATAATATAATATTCTATAAGAATAAACACTAATATTACATATGGAATTTAATATATTATATATATTACTTGAAATATACCAACTGCATATAGACATTAACAATACCTACAGGTTTTCAGTCTGCAAAATCTACTCGAATCATCACTTTTATAATTAGTACTCTTAATTTCTTTTCCTAAATAACATAGGGCTATTTTCTTTTTTCTTCTTTTTTTTAGAGCTATTTTCTTCACATTTTCCATCCCTTCAAGTTTTCTAGGACTCATAGATATGGGCTGACTTTTCGAGGAATTATTTATCAGTTTTGTCTGAGTCAAACCAGTCTCATTTTTTCTCACTGTGTCCTTATGACATTCCAGGCCTTGTTCTATGTGCTAGGAATTCAGTAGTGAAGATAGATGTCTGTTGCCCATGCTCTCTTGGGGCTTACAGGCCTATATCCTCTCTCCTTGAGTCAGACCTCTTGGCATTTTGTTTCAGAGAGACATGATGTTGAGTAGCTGTTCCTACTGAACAGAAAAACCTCTGGTACAACTACTATCCCTAATGTCACTGTATTGAGAAGGCCTCACCTCTTATGTTTCTTGTCTCTCATCATTCTAGCAGCTTATTTTGACTTAGAGGGAAAATTGCTTTTTGCATTTTGTTCAATAGCTAATATATCCATTCAATCAAGCGACACTCTATCTTTGCCAATTATATCCATAAATTTAACATGTTTGTGGTTTGGAGGCAGAATATCAATAACAAATTTTTAATAAATACCTAACATCCTATGGGCATGCCTTTTCTACTGGTATATAACATAAATCTATAAAATACACACAAATCTGCTCAGCTCCTAGAAACTGATAATCTGTTTAGCACAAAGCTGCAAATTTCAAATTGATCTCTTGTCTTTGTTTTTCCTTTTCCCTTTGCCTTCTTTCTGCACTCTTTCTTTCTCTTTTACTACTCTGGCACTAAGCGATATTTACATCAATAGATTAAATTTATATGTCCTGTGATATCAAGCCTTTAGCAGAGTATTCATTTTGGTGTCCTTCAGTCACTGTCTGCTTTTGTTCTCACAGAAAAACCATAGAACTTGTTGCCTTACATGATGGTGTCAACTTTTGCTTGAAAATTTATAGTTAGAGCTAATTAATACTGCTGGTGGCTGGAGGCATTTCTCCTCTCATGGCCATTATGTTGAACTTGGTCAATGTGATAGCTGTGATGAAACCAGGAGGCTGTTAAAAAGAAATAACAAAAAACTTGACTCATTAAAACATTGCCAGCCATAAATTTAATTTAAAAAGATGCCTTAACTTCTTATTAAACTTTGATATGCTATTCCATCAGGCTTGGGGATTTATTTTATTCTAAATCTCTGCTGAAACAGCTTCTGAGATATGTTTGATTCAATCTAGGATTACTACGTAAAAAGGGCATTTGGTCTACGATACTTTTAGGAGAGTTGGCTTCTTAAAAGATCACTTTTTTTTAGCTGACTGTGAGTTGCTGAGTCCCCCCAAGCCTTCCCAGGTGAGTTACATCTGTTGTGGGACATAAAAATTTGCCAGGCTCCATGAGAAACAGGAATGCAGTTGATGAAGGAAGCAGCAAACCTAAATTCTGAAGGTTAGAATCCTTAACTGAAGTCCACATCAACTATTTTAAATACCATGACAAGGCTCTCCAGATTGGCTCTTGTAAACTTTGCTAAAGTGGTCTAGAACTCTCCCCAGCTTATTACTACTTCATAAAAACAAAGTCAGCCATACAGGAGTCAAGTGCGCTGCGGACTCTCTTGGTTAATAATTGTTCAAGACCACAACTACAGTTTGCTCACTCAACTTCCTACTGTCCAAATTTCACTCAGTGTCCTGTGACACTTGGAGGAAACCTCAGAGTCTTGCCCTTTCCTTTCTCTTAGATGTTTTCATAGTTGGGATCATCAGTGTTTTCAGCTGGAGGAGCAACAGAGTGTGAGGTGGCTTTAAGGTTAATGTGCTGTATATGTCAGCTATCTGTTCTCACTATGAACTCTGGCTCAGTACACCCTCTATCCCACTTGCCCACAGCTGTCATTACCACAGTGATGGGAAAGATCTAGAAAGACTACTTGGCTCAGTTTCGTGCCTTCAGCAAAGTCATGGTCCCACTCTGCAGAGTCCCCCAAGAGCCCACTCTGGAGAAGAAGCCCTGAAGGATGATTTCCAGCAGCAGCACAATTGGCTGAATTGCAATACCAAGGGAATCTTACTTGGCTTTGGGGCTTTTCACTTTTCTCCTGAGACCCTTTCCCATCTTCTCATCTTCCTTTCCTCCATTCCCTATTGATGATGTTCTCTAAATGATGGGAATACATCATTTTTTTGTCTACTCAGGGTCCCCATCGCTATTTCATTTCCTTAAGCTCTATTTTTTTTTTCTTTTTAAAATTTAATTTTATTGAGATCTAATATACTTTTAACATTGTGTTCATTTTAGGCACATGGCATAACAATTTGATGTATGTATATATTATTAAATGATTACCATGGTAAGTTTGGTTGATATCTATCAGCTCATATAGTTACAATTTTTTTTCCTGTGATAAGAAATTTTACAATTTACTCTCGTAACAACTTTCAAAGTTACAACACAGTATTGCCAAGTATAGTCATCATGCTGTATTGTTATATCCCCAAACTTACCTCACAACTGGAAGTTTGTGCTTTTGACCACCTTCACCCATTTTGACCAACCTCTTCACCTCTCACCACTGGCCACCATCACTCTGTTCTCTGTATCTATGAATTCAGTTTTGCTTTATCATTCGACTCCACATGTAAATGAAATCATAAGTTTATGTCTGTCTCTGACTTATTTCACTTAGCTCAATACCCTTAGGATTCATCCATGTTGTCACAAATGACAGGACTTTCTTTTTTTTTTAATGACTGAATAATATTCTATTGTATGTGTATGTGTATACCACATTTTCTATATCCACGTACTTACTGATGGACCCAGATCATTTCCATGCCTTGGTCATTGTCAATAATACTGCAGTGATTATGAAGTTTTCTATCACTTTTTGAGTTAGTGTTTTTGTTTTCTTTGGATAAATATCCAGAAGTAGAATTGTCAGATCCTACTGTAGTTCTGATAGTTCTATTATTTATTTTTTTCAGTTCAGTGACTGTTTATTGAATAGCTCCTATATGACTATATCCTGGGTTCCAGGGATACATAGATAAATGAATGGTCTCTGACTTGGGCTCTAATTTTTAATGTTAGTGTGTATTAAAATCATTTAGAGTGATTGTTAAAGAAATTCAGGATGCGAGTTACCTTGGGAAAGTGTTGAGGGAAATAGAATGCAGAAAAAACATTCAATTTAAAATGGGGGAAAAAAACATACACAGACACTTTACTGAGGAGGATATATGGTAGCTAGAATGGTACTGTCTTCCATAGAAAATGGCTTGGCAGTTTCTTTCAAAACTAAAAGTGGGCTTATTATAAGCCCTGGCAATTGTATTTGTAGACATTTGTCCAAGACAAATTAAAACTTATTTTCACACAGAAACTTGTATACAAATGTTTCTATACACTAATTCATAATAACCCAAACTGAAAAGTACCCAGATGTCCTTCAATGGGTCAGTGGTTAAACAAGGTAGGACATCCACATCATGGAATATGATTCAGTAACAAAAGGAACAGTTTATTCATGCACATGATAAATTGGCTAGACAGACCCCCAAAAAATTCCACTGAGTGAAAAAGCTAATTAATACTTCATGACTCCATCACTGTAGTATTTGTGAAGTAATATAATTACAGAGATGATGAACAGACTTTTGCTTTACAGTGACTGGGAACTTGGCGAAAAGGGAATGAGTAGGTCTATACCCGTAGTAACCTGAGTGAGTCTTGTATTACTCCAGCTGAGTATCTTGATTGGGTGGTGATTGTGTAAAGTTATATGTTTGATACAATTGTGAAGCAATAGAATCACAAATGCACACATACACAGTGCATGTGCAATTGGTGAAAATAAGCTCTGTGGACTATACCAAGGTTATTTTATTGATTTTAACATTGAAATATAATTGTATACAATAGTATGAGATAGGCTGGAGAAGTATGCATGAGATTTCCCTCTACATTTCTTTGCAAACTTTCATAAATTTAGAATCTTTTATAAAAATTTAAAAATTAATTTTAGGCTCATTGCAATACAAAGGGAGGATTTTTATGAGTGAGAGCATCAGGAGCTAGAATTCACTGGAGGGCCATATTCAAGTGCTAGTTAGCAGACAACCCCAGAAAGTCATCTCAGATCATCCAATGCCCATTTAACCTGCAGACTTGTCAGTTAAATAAATGCATACCCTCTATGCTGATTGGAGAAGGAAATGGCAACCCACTCCAGTGTTCTTGCCTGGAGAATCCCAGGGATGGGGGAGCCTGGTGCGTTGCAGTCCATGGGGTCGCTAGGAGTCGGACACTACTGAGCAACTTCACTTTCACTTTTTACTTTCATGCATTGGAGAAGGAAATGGCAACCCACTCCAGTGTTTTGCCTGGAGAATTGCAGGGATGGGGGAGCCTGGTGGGCTGCCATCTATGGGGTCGCACAGAGTCGGACACAACTGAAGTGACTTAGCAGCATGTTGCTTAGATTTAGTGGTGCTCGCTAAAAGCATTAATATGAACCATGAAACAGGTAAGATCTATTTTCATCATAAAAGGAATTCCCACTGTGCCTAGTTAAATGTCCAAAGAAGACAAAGGTGATACCTTACATTTATCTGCATTTGCCATGATTTTTGATAGTATGCTCGGTATATGGTGATATTCAGGAAATACTGATTGCTTTCTGAATATTTATAGTTACCAAACTCAAGCTCATTTTGATAAAATTATTCCCAAATCCTTTATCTTATATGACATCAGTAATGTTGAAAATTCCTGATTGTGAGGTAGTAATGGATCTTACTCTTAAAGCTTGGGAACACCCCATGTTGAAGACATATTAATAAATATGACAAATTTGTTCCAAAATTAATGTCCTCATTTTTTCTGATGAATTGGTATACTCTGTGAACATTTTTTAAAAATGTGAATACATAACCATCACTTTTCCACTTCTCTCTTGGCAGTTATGACATTCAGTGCCAAGTTTAATGTCCAGTAATGCCAAGTTTCATGTGTTTTTGCTACTGAAACCAATCTTCCCACTTACACTATATATTTTTAATCAATCAACAGTTTAATTGATAAATTAATAATTTAAAGTTTTCATGAGTCAATTACATGAATTTCAGAACATACAACACTTTGTTTTCTATTAATGTTTTCTGTAAAGTTTTAAGTAAATTTTTAAAGTAAATTTAACTGAAGGATAACATAGATACAGAAAAGTGCATAAGTATACATCTTAATACATACAAAGAGAGCATTTCAATTAAACTACTATTCTCATCAGGAAATACAGCATTGCAGTCACAGCAAGAATTCATCTTGGTCCACTACCCAGTCACTATTTATCACTCTCCGAAGGAAATCTCTCAAACGTTTTCCCTAATTCTAATCCCACAATTAGGTTTGCATGTTTTTGAACTTTGTATAGGTAGAATCATACTATATGTTCTCATTTTTGACTGTCTTATTTCGATCAATCTTATGTGTATTTGGTTCATCCATGTGACAGTGAATAGCAAAGGCTAATTTATTTGTTATTGTGCAGTATTCCTTTGGAGAAGGCAATGGCAACCCACTCCAGTACTCTAGCCTGGAAAAATCCCATGGACAGAGGAGCCTGGTAGGCTGCAGTCTATGGGGTCGCTAGGAGTTGGACATGACTCAGCTATTTGACCTTCACTTTTCACTTTCATGCATTGGAGAAGGAAATGGCAACCCACTCGTGTTCTTGCCTGGAGAATCCCAGGGACGGGGGAGCCTCGTGGGCTGCCGTCTATGGGGTCGCGCGGAGTCAGACACGACTGAAGCGACTTAGCAGCAGCAGCAGCAGCAGCACTACTCCTTATAAAGATATGCCACCGTTTGTTTACCTATTATACTTTTAACAGAAATTTATGATGTCGCACAGTTAAGTATTACTAAGAATAACACTGATAGGAACTTTCGGGTACATACTTTTATAAACATATTTTTGAATTGCTATGGGACATATACCCAGGAATGAAATAACAAAATCAAAGTTCAGTTCATTCGCGAAGTTGTGTCTGACTCTTTGTGACCCCATGAATTGCAGCACGCCAGGCCTCCCTGTCCATCACTAACTTCTGGAGTTCACTCAAACTCAAGTCCATCGAGTCAGTGATGCCATCCAGCCATCTCATCCTCTGTCATCCCCTTCTCCTCCTGCCCCCAATCCCTCCCAGCATCAGAGTCTTTTCCAATGAGTCAACTCTTCGCATCAGGTGGCCAAAGTACTGGAATTTCAGCTTTAGCATCATTCCTTCCAAAGAAATCCCAGGACTGATCTCCTTCAGAATGGACTGGTTGGATCTCCTTGCAGTCCAAGACACTCTCAAGAGTCTTCTCCAACACCACAGTTCAAAAGCATCAATTCTTTGGTGCTCAGCCTTCTTCACAGTCCAACTGTCACATCCATACATGATCACAGGAAAAACCATAGCCTTGACTAGATGAACCTTTGTTGGCAAAGTAATGCCTCTGCTTTTGAATATGCTATCTAGATTGGTCATAACTTTCCTTCCAAGGAGTAAGGGTCTGTTAATTTCATGGCTGCAATCACTATCTGCAGTGATTTTGGAGCCCAATAAATAAAGTCTGCCACTGTTTCCACTGTTTCCCCATCTATTTCCCATGAAGTAATGGGACCAGATGCCATGATCTTAATTTTCTGAATGTTGAGCTTTAAGCCAACTTTTTCACTCTCCTCTTTCACCTTCATCAAGAGCCTTTTGAGTTCCTCTTCATTTTCTGCCATAAGGGGGGTGTCATCTGCATATATGAGATTATTGATATTTCTCCCGGCTGTCTTGATTCCAGCCTGTGCTTCTTCCAGCCCAGCGTTTCTCATGATGTACTCTGCATAGAAGTTAAATGAGCACGGTGACAATATACAGCCTTGACGTACTCCTTTTCCTATTTGGAACCAGTCTGTTGTTCCTTGTCCAGTTCTAACTGTTGCTTCCTGACCTGCATATAGGTTTCTCAAGAGGCAGTTCAGGTGGTCTGGTATTACCATCTCTCCATCTTTTTCAGAATTTTCCACAGTTTATTGTGATCCACACAGTCAAAGGCATTGGCATAGTCAAGAAAGCAGAAATAGATGTTTTTCTGGAACTCTCTTGCTCTTTCCATGATCCAGCGGATGTTGGCAATTAGATCTCTGGTTCCTCTGCCTTTTCTAAATCCAGCTTGAACATCTGGAAGTTCACATTTCACGTATTGCTGAAGCCTGGCTTGGAGAATTTTGAGCATTACTTTACTAGCATGTGAGATGAGTGCAATTGTGCGGTAGTTTGAGCATTCTTTGGCATTGCCTTTCTTTGGGATTGGAATGAAAACGGACCTTTTCCAGTCCTGTGGCCACTGCTGAGTTTTCCAAATTTGCTGGCATATTGATGCAGCACTTTCACAGCATCATCTTTCAGGATTTTAAATAGCTTAAATGGAATTTCATCAGCTCCACTAGCTTTGTTCGTAGTGATGCTTTCTAAGGCCCACTTGACTTCACATTCCAGGATGTCTGGCTCTAGGTGAGTGATCACACCATCGTGATTATCTTTCTTTGTATAGTTCTTCTGTGTATTCTTGCCACCTCTTCTTAATATCTTCTGCTTCTGAAAGGTCCATACTATTTCTGTCCTTTATCGAGCCCATCTTTGCATGAAATGTTCCCTTGGTATCTCTAATTTTCTTGAAAAGATCTCTAATGTTTCCCATTCTGTTGTTTTTCTTTATTTCTTTGCATTGATCACTGAGGAAGGCTTTCTTATCTCTCCTTGCTATTCTTTGGAACTCTGCATTCAGATGCCTATATCTTTCCTTTTCTCCTTTATTTTCACTTCTCTTCTTTTCACAGTTATTTGTAAGGCCTCCTCAGACAGCCACTTTGCTTTTTTGCATTTCTTTTCTATGCAGATGGTCTTGATCCCTGTGTCCCATACAATGTCAGGAACCTCTGTCCATAGTTCATTAGGCACTCTGTCTATCAGATCTAGTCCCTTAAATCTATTTCTCACTTCCACTGTATAATCATAAGGGATTTGATTTAGGTCATACCTGAATGGTCTAGTGGTTTTCCCTACTTGTCTGAATTTGGCAATAAGGAGTTCATGATCTGAGCCACAGTCAGCTCCTGGTCTTGTTTTTGCTGACTGTATAGAGCTTCTCCATCTTTGGCTGCAAAGAATGTAATCAATCTGATTTTGGTGTTGACCATCTGGTGATGTCTATGTGTAGAGTCTTCTCTTGTGTTGTTGAAAGAGGGTGTTTGCTATGACCAGTGCATTCTTCTTGGCAAAACTCTATTAGCCTTTGCCCTGCTTCTTCCGTATTCCAAGGCCAAATTTGCCTGTTATCCCAGGTGTTTCTTGACTTCCTACTTTTGCATTCCAGTCCCCTATAATGAAAAGGACACCTCTTTTGTGTGTTAGTTCTAAAAGGTCTTGCAGGTCTTCATAGAACCGTTCAACTTCACCTTCTTCAGCATTACTGGTTGGGGCATAGACTTGGATTACTATGATATTGAATGGTTTGCCTTGGAAACAAACAGAGATCATTCTGTCGTTTTTGAGATTGCATCCAAGTACTGCATTCTGGACTCTTTTGTTGATCATGATGGCTACTCCATTTCTTCTAAGGGATTCCTGCCCGCAGTAGTAGATATAATGGTCATCTGAGTTAAATTCACCCATTCCAGTCCATTTTAGTTCATTGATTCCTAGAATGTGGACGTTCACTCTTGCCATCTCCTGTTTGACCACTTCCAATTTGCCTTGATTCATGGACCTGGCATTCCAGGTTCCTATGCAATATTGCTCTTTACAGCATTGGACCTTGCTTCTATCACCAGTCACATCCACAACTGGGTATTGTTTTTGCTTTGGCTCCATCCCTTCATTCTTTCTGGAGTTATTTTTCCACTGATCTCCTGGAGCATACTGGGCACCAACCAACCTGGGGAGTTCCTCTTTCAGTATCCTATCATTTTGCCTTTCATACTGTTCATGGGGTTCTCAAGGCAAGAATACTGAAGTGGTTTGCCATTCCCTTCTCTAGTGGACCACATGACCCGCCCATCTTGGCTGGCCCCACAAGACATGGCTTAGTTTCATTGGATTAAACAAGGCTCTGGTCCATGTGATTAGATTGAGTAGTTTTCTGTGATTATGGTTTCAGTGTGTCTGCCCTCTGATGCCCTCTTACAACACCTACCGTCTTACTTGGGTTTCTCTTACCTTGGATGTGGGGTATCTCTTCACAGCTGCTGCAGCAGAGCGGAGCTGCTGCTCCTTACCTTGGACGAGTGGTATCTCCTCACCGCCACCCCTCCTGACCTGAACAAAATCAAAGGGACACCTCAAAAAATCAGATTGTCATTCAGTTGGATTTAGTTTAAAGAAACATTTCTGAGAATTTATTATGGTTGAAACCAAAAATGAAATTTGTATATAGGGAAATTCATGTATAGGAAAATTAAAATACAGGGACAAATATTTAATCCAGGGCATTTTCCACTGATGCTCTAAACTTAATGGTTAACTCAACAACAGAGCTCACATTTGTGACTTTATTTACTAGAGTATGATGTTACCACTCAATAGAAAAAAATTGTATGGATAAAAAGGAAAAAATGGAGAATGTAGTGGATTGTTTTATATGGAATTTCTGAGTTAAGGAAGGCTTCCAATGAAGACCAAAATCTAAAACCCTTGGATCTGGGTGTATTGGGATGTAAAGAAGGTAGACAAAGACAGAAAGGAAAGTATAGCTAAAGGGAACATAAGCTTAAATGCTTAAGATTTTCTCTACTTGACCATTTTCTCCAAGTTTAAGAAATCTTTAGTAACTACATTTACCTAAGAGCTTTAAAAACTAGAACTGGGAGAAAAAAGTTTGTAATTGCTGTAGCAGGAATCACCAATTAGTATGTCTGTAAGTACCTGCAAGTAGCAAAAAAGTATGGATTGGACTTAGAACAGTGGTGAACTGGAGAAAATATACCCAATAAAATATTTTTCTATGAACCAAATTCAGCTGGTGAACCAACCACTTTCCACTCCCTGCTTCATTTTTTAAATTGAAGAAGAGTTGATTTACAATGTTGTGTTAATTACTGTTGTACAGCAAAGTGATTCACTTATACATATATAATAATAACAAAATACATACATATATAATATAATATAACATTCTTTTTAGAATATTCTTTTCCATTGTTGTTTATCATAGGATATTGAATATAGTTTCTTGTGCTGTACAGTTAGGACCCTGTTTATCCATTTTACTTATAATAGATTTCATCTGCTAACCTCAGCCTCCCACTCCATCCCTCCATCAACACCCTCCCTTGGCAACCACCAGTCTTTTCTTTATGTCCGTGATTCTGTTTCTGTTTCGTAGATAGGTTCATTTGTGTCACATTTTAGATTTCACCTATAAGTGATATCATATGATATTTGTCTTTCACTTTATGACTTACTTCCCTTAGTATGATAATTTTCAGATGTATCCAAGTTGCTGCAAATGGCATTATTTCATTCATTTTTACAGCTGAGTAGTATTCCACTGTATATATGCTGCTGCTGCTGCTAAGTCGCTTCAGTCATGTCCGACTCTGTGCAACCCCATAGACAGAAGCCCACCAGGCTTCCATGTCCCTGGGATTCTCCAGGCAAGAACACTGGAGTGGGTTGCCATTTCCCTCTCCAATGCATGAAAGTGAAGTCGCTCAGTCGTGTCTGACTCTAGCGACCCCATGGACTGCAGCCTACCGGGCTCCTCCATCCATTGGATTTTCCAGGCAAGAGTACTGGAGTGGGGTGCCATTGCCTTCTCCATGTATATATGCTCACATCTTTTTTATCCATTAATCTATTGGTAGACATTTAGGTTGTTTCCATGCCTTAGCTATTGTGAATAGTGCTGCTATGAACATAAAAGTGCATATATCTTTTTGAATTATAGTTTTGTCTGGATATATGCCAGGAGTGGGATTGCTGGATCATATGGTAATTCTATTTTTATTTTTCTGAGGAACCTCTATATTATTTTCCATAGTGGCTGTACCAATTTATATTCCCACCAACCTACTGCCTGATTTTAATAATTATTATTTTATTTTGGAAGAATGCAGTTATAACAGCTATAGATTATTTCTTCTGAGCTGAAGGGAAATCTTCATGGGCATGCTACTATGTAAAATTCAATATTCACAATACTGGAGGCTAAAGAAGGAAGCAGTAAATTACTTCTCTTGCTGATTTACTGCCAAAGTCAGCTTCAGGTAATTTATGGAGTCTTCCAGATAGTCAGATATCTCAAAGATGTTTTTGACTAGACAAGATAAGAGTGTAAGATACTATTAAAAAAAAAAAAGATAAAACATTAAAGACTGGTGTTTTGGGAAGTATTAGGAATACCTGGACTTTTCAAGAAGGTAACTTGGCACCGTTTGACAGTTAACATTCCATGAGGCTGCATTTGAATCAGGTCTGGAAATACATTTGTTTGGCATTCTTGGAGGCATATCCAAGAAAAGAGACCTTTTCAGTTTCGTTTTCTTTCTTTCCTTAAGCAATCTACGGTAGATACATGGACATCTGAGAGCTGTAAATGCTTAGTGCATAATCCAAAACCTGGCACAGATTTTCAAAGAGGAGGTTTTACTGTAAGTACTGAGCCCAGATATTCTTTTGTACTTCCCCAGCTATTCTCCTCCTAATCTGTCAGGTTCCCAGAATAGAGAGGTAATTGCCTGACATCTCTTTTAATTCCACTGCATTCTCCATTTTTTTTCTTTTTATCTCTTTCCTATTATCAAGTTTTTCCAGGATCTTATTGTAAGTCACAATGAAATTAATGGCAAACTTTCTTTTCACAAATGTTTCCTTACAGTGAAAGTTTGAATGGACCCAGCAGTTGTTAATATCACAAATAAAGAGCCATTTGAGGACTTTTGTGAAACGGTATTGTGATTTCCTTGTGTGTATTTGTTGCCTTTGATGTTTCAAATTCTTTTGTATAATATCGATATCTTCACCACACAGTTTTTTTCATTGAGTGGAAACATCATACTTTAGTAAATAAAGCCACAGGCCACAAGCATGAGCTGTATTGTTCAATTAACCACCAGTTTAAGAGCATCAGTAGAAAATACCCCTGGATTAAATTCATGACTTTGTATTTTAATTTTCCTGTACCTGAATTTCCCTATATACAAATTTCACTTTAGGTTTCAACCATAAATAAATTCCAAGAAATGTTTCTTTAAAATTAAAGGCATCTGAACAACAAATATTCTGATGTTTTTTTTTTTTTTAATGTCACTTCCAAGTTGGAAATTTTGATTTTTGGGTGTGAGCGGTGCTATTGAGTATGGGAGGCTGTACCATTTGGTGCAGTGATTTTCCATGACATCCCATGGGCCTGCCAAATGTGAAAGTTGTAGTATTCAATATCTTCAGACTGAAAGTTAACTTAGTATTGAGACTTGCAGTACTGGCACTTCAAAAACCCAGATGGGCTGCAGAGTCTTACAAAGTTTAACATTTTCTGACCTTCTGTGGTTGAAAAAGAATTGGACTGGAAGCCAGAATATGTGGGTTCTAGTCTTGGCTCTGTTACTAACCAGCTGTGTAATTTTGGACAAGTCAATTTTCCTCTATAATCCAGGCTTTTCTCTATTATATAATGAAGAAGTTAGACTAAAATGATTTTGCAGTCACTTCCGATCTAACCCTGTTATGCAAGTGATCTCTGGGTTCAAATCCTAAATTTATTACTTGTCTCAAGCCTGCAAGGGTGAATTAGTTTCTCTGTTCCTCAGTAAATGAGTACTACTGGTAGGTGAGCATGATAATAGGGCAGTGTGATGAGTAAATGAGTCATGTGCAGAGACGCGCACAGTTAGTGTTCAATAAAGGGTGGCTATTATTATTGTGAGTCAGGTCTAGCAAACTGAACACTGAATTTGAATCACATCACTTGTATCTGAGGCCTGCATTCTCCATTGACTGTGTGACCTTCTAAGAAGTCATTTAATTTTGAAAGAAATAACTGCACTTTTTTCAAACTCCCCAACTTAAGATAAATTAGTATCAATAATCAAAAAAATCTGAGCCTCTAGAAGTTTATGTGCTATACAAGCAAAGAAATTATGATGTCATTCCTATCTATGCTATTTTTTTTTAATTTATTGGAGTATATTTGATTTACAATCTTGTGTTACTTTCAGGTGTACAGCAAATTGAATCAGTTATGCATATACATATATTCATACTTTTTTAGATTCTTTTCTGTATAGGTCATTACAGAGTACTGAGTATTGAGTATACTCTGTAATGATCCTGTACTCCACAGTAGGTCCTTATTAGTTACCTATTTTACATATAGTAGTATGTATATTCTAATCCCAATCTCATCTCCTAATTTATCCTTCCAAGCCGCTAATAACCATTGGTTTGTTTTCTACATCTGTGACTTTATTTCTGTTTTGTATATAAGTTCATTTGTACCACCTTTTTTTTTTCAGATTTTACATATAGGTGATATCATAATGTATTTGTCTTTCTTTGACTTAGTAGGACAATATCTAGATCCATTTATGCAGCTGTAAATGTCATTATTTCATTCTTTTTTATGGCTGAGTAATATTCCATTGTATATATGTATCATATTTTTATGTTCCCTAAACGCATTTCTTCCTCAGGGTTCCAGTATAGCTGAGTCACATTTCATTGCAGAGAGGCTGTGTGGGGGTGGTTAGAAGCACAAATTATTCTATAGATCTTGAAAGTTTTTCTTTTTACTAAATATAGTGGCACTTCTAACTTAAGACTAAAGTTAACTTTGTTTTGACTAAAAACAGAAATCTAAGGCTATTTTTTTTTTTTTTTCTTCGTTCTTGTGTTGATTTCTACCCACCTAGCCATGCACTTCAGGTAAATTTTATGACATCTCTTTGGCTCTGAAGAAAGCCTTGGTCCCTCCCTTAGTTTCTGCTTCAATGGCAGATGCCTATTTGGGTTTCTGTTGAATATACAGAGTAAATAGGCAAGGATAGCTTTGAAAAAAATTTAGTTACATGGCTATTTATATGCAGAGAATACAGAACATTTTATAATGGAAAAACAACAACTTCCTAATCCATCCTTTCCATTCCCAGCTCCACTCCTCAGAAACTATTTGTTCCCATTTCTCTACTGAGTTCATCTGGTGATATCTCTATAATCCTATAACCATGCTACTATACTGCTCAAAATATCGACTTTAGAAATGACTTAAAATTATCTCCTACTATATGAAATGCAAATTTTCTCATTCACCCATTTCTGTCTCCAACTTGTTGCTGATATATATTTTTGCCACTGTCCATTTTTTCACTTCAATTTCTATTCACATAATTTAAATATTTATTTCTTATTCCATAAATCATATACAATACTTTGTTCTCCACTTTGGAAGAAGAGGATATATTTCATCTGTCTATTCTTATCACATCTATCTGGAAACTCATAATGAACTATGCACAGTCAAGTTTGATGATTTCTGTGATTTGTCCATAGATTGATCTTAAAATTAAAAAAAAAAAAAGTGCTTACATCATTATGAGAAGTATGCTTTGTTCACTATATACCCAAGTAGTTTATAATGATAACATATGCTTTTCTTCAGTTCCAGGGTCACAGCCCTTATGACTCACAAAATAGTCTAATTTGTATGAAATTCAAGTTTTTTTTTTAATATATATTTCACCAATCATTCAAACTCATGCTGCTGTATTACAGTTTGCCTTTTATTTGGACCATGCCTTTTTTGCACAGTTATATTTCTCTTCCTGGAATTCTGACTGCTTTATTTATTTATTTATTTTCAGTTTTTGCAATCGTAGGATTTCCCAAAGTATCTTGGATGAATATTAAAAGTCTAATATTCTCTTGGTCAGAAGTATGGGACTATCTCTCAAATCACTGTGTCTATACGCAAGTATGAAAAAAAAAGAAAACTTGTGTTTTACTGCTCTGGTAACTGAATGCTGTGGAAAGCTAGGGAGCCATGTTCAAAAACAATATATGAGAGTTGTGCTTGAACTCTGGACTCTGCTTGAATCTTGTTACCAAGATGACTGAATACTGCATTACTTGCTGTGTGTACCATCACCACTGTATCAAAAATGGCTTTATAACTTTGAGCCATTTATTTCTGAGAGGTTGAAGGTGAAAATAAATTCCAGGAGACACCACTGTGAAATCTTTGGTGCTAGAGCAATTACAATAATAACAAGATTCATAGAGGGCTTGCTGTTAGTTCATGAGGTAGCTGTACCAATATTTTTGTCTCTTGAGACTTTTGAACTCTAATTACTGTGGGCACAAGCATGGGGAGCATACTTACCTCTCATCTATGACGTCTTTGTTCATCTTGAATCTTTCCAGATTGTCGAATTGAAAGCCCTCTGAGAAGAAACTGGTGATGAATTAGATGAAGATCACAGCTGGCTGATGCATAATTGCCACTTGAATATGAGGGACATTTAAACATATTAAAACTGTCAGATGGTATGTTGTTCAGATTGATATGCTGTGGGATCATTGCAGACAAAGACACTGGTTGTTTTCAGACTACAGTAGCAGTGGGTGGATGGGGATGTGGATGGGCTTGAATATATTTTAAAACTTTTCACAATTCAAAAGCTCAGGCAGAATCTGATCCTACTGACCATAGACTAAAAGATTTTATAGTTTCTTTTTCACAAATATGCTCATAGATGTTCACTGGAAGTTGGAACATGGGAGTTCAGACAATCCTATGCTTCTGCTGAGGGAGAGACTTTGTCTGACGATTTCTACTTCACTAAATGCCTAATTTTGGAAGAAAACATACATGGAAGAGAAAAGTGAAACTGAAAGCCGTTCAATCCTGTCCAGCTCTTTGCAACCCCATGGTCTGTACAGTCCATGGAATTCTCTGGCCAGAATACTGGAGTGGGTAGCTGTTCCCTTCTCCAGGGGATCTTCCCAACTCAGGGATCAAACTCAGGTCTCCTTCATTTCAGAGAAAGTAGAAGAGGAAGGTTTAGCATACCTGACAGTCAAAAAGATTGAATTACAATGCTGACATTGTAGGAATGACAGATAATCTATGCCAAATCATGCTAATACCCAGTGCTTGATCGTAATTTTCATTTTTTGTTTAATTTTAACTTTTTAAAATAAAATTTTTTTAAATTACATTTTTGTTCAGAAATTTTAAAAAATAGGTCTAAAATGGTTTTAATGTAGTTCTATCAAGCCAGGAAGGAAAACCAATGACTAATAAGTCCTTAGTGTTAAAATGACTCTCAGACTATGCAAGCTACTGTAAATCTGTAGGAAGGAATGTAAAAATGGGTCCTGATTTCACCTAGGTTAGGATAGAAAGTTTTAAAGGTGGGCTTTAGTACCATCTTGGACTTCCTTGGTGACTCAGTTGGTAAAGAATCCACCTGCAATGCAGGAGACCTGGATTTGATCCCTGGATTGGGAAGATCCTCTGGAGAAGGAAATGGCAACCCACTCCAGCATTCTTACCTGGGAAATCCCAAGGACAAAGGAGACTGGCCGGCTACAGTCCATGGGGTCCCAAAGAGTCGGACACAACTGAGTGACTAAACCACCATCATGGACTTGCTATAGTTCACCTTCAAATGGCTCAATTTCATGTAAAAATGCTCTATTTTTAAAAATTAAATGGAATGAAGTTAGGAATCAAATGCCCTAGAGTCTTTTTGCAGAGAAGCAATAGAACAGACTAAAATTTTCTTACAAAGGTGAAGTAAATTAATAATGTTTTCTGGGCAACACATGAGATTATTCATTCTGATTTAGCCTAAAGGACTCAGAACTTATTTTGGGTATTTGAAGGATTTCCTTATGGAAAAAGGACTTGATTTATTATGCGTAGCTTCAGGGAGCTGACCAAAGTCAGATCAATGGTTACCTGTTAGAAATCTCAGGACCAAATTAATATCCCATTTTTAGCAAAAGTACAAGATCAAGTAAAGTCTTTTATGTAATAATTCTTGGTATTACCTTATTTTTCCTTTTATTTTCTCTCATTTCTTCCTTTGTTTAAATTTATTTTGTCCTGTTTGTGTACATTTTTCTAATAATGATGCAGAGCATTGAATAAACAAGTACATAAATAACTAGTGAATGAAACCTGCAGTATAGCAATTTTTCACTCAGTATGAGACGAAAAAAAGAAACTTCTCAGTAATGAGGCAGACATTGTTGGTTATCACACAATATATGCATGGCCACAATGATATAGGTACTAGAGTTATGCTTTTTTTTTTGGCGGGCGTGGGGGTGGAATTCAACGATTTAACAATCTCTTTCTCAAGCTGATATCCTATCCCATGAATCTTTGGTATAATGAAAAGAAAGAAAAAAATCTTTTGGATTGCAGAAAGAAACATGAAAAGAAAAGATATACCATCTAGATCTCTTCTTGGACATATCACTGCTAATTTGTTAGTTCTGCCAAAGACTGACTTTTTCATTTGCTTCTAACTGCTTAGATAACAATCACAAATGATTAAGCTTAGAATTTTGAATACAGCTGTTTTACAAGAAACATGTTATACATCAGCTCATTTGTGTTGCAGTCCCAAATTTGAGGCAGAAAAAGTTGAAGGACTTGACCATAGTGGCAGCCAATCAGCAGCCTAGATAGGAAATAGATTTAAGATATCTGTCCTTCATGGTAATTTGCCATTCACCATAATATGTTCGTGATGATACATTTTAAGTTATAGCTGGATCAAGTTATAGCTGGATGCATATCTAAAAGGATCATTTCAATAAGCATTTTATAAAACAATAAGGCCAAACTCAAGCATTCTACACAATTGCTGCTGATGGAAGATACATAATCTCATTTCAAACTGGCATTCATGCACATAGTCCACAAATGACCACAAGAAGAGATTTGGTTTAAAAATAAATCCAATCCCAACCCTACCTTAAATGTAATCTCAATACAATTCTGACATGATTATAGCATTTTTCTGATATTCCTTTTTCAGGTATTGACCTACTTGTCATCCCACCAGATTTTCCTGTTTCTATATTAATTTTGTGTTAATAACCAACCTATAACGCTCATGCCTCAATCTATTGAGAGAAAATGCAGAAAAAGGCGGCTGCTATTATCTGAAGGAGGGACGCAGTGCCGAGGGAAGAGGGTAACCAAGTGAGGTTACTTGCGTCCACGTAGTTTGGAGAGGAACTCAGGAGGATGCTGTAGGAGAATCTGGGCCAAGAGGTAAAAGATCAAGCAATGGAAAAGAAACGGAAAAAAAAAAAAAAAGGAGAATAGGATGATGTATGAGAGAATTTAAACAACTGGATACACACACACAAAATTCAAGATTTAAAAATGTCATGACTTCCTCCAAATAGAATTACAAAAGTATAATTGCAATTCAAAATGCATTTACAATATAATTTTGAAGTTAGAAAATAGAAAGTGCTTAAGAATAATGTGAGACAAATTCTTAAAACATCAGCTTTTCTCTAAAATATAAATGCTGTGAAGAACAATCATACAACATAAATCATGACTGCTCAGTTTTTCGGTTTTTGGTTTTGAATTTTTCAGTTTAAAAAAAGCACTTTATTTTTGTAGAGCTGTTTTATGTTTACAATGAAATTAAAAGGAAGGTACAGGAATTTCCCATATACCCCTTACCCCCATACAGGCATAGCCTCTCTATTCTCAGCATCACTCACCAGAACGGTACAATTTTATAAAAAAATGAACCTACACTGATATATCATAATCACTGTTTACCTCAGAGTTCACTCAGTGTTCTGGACTCACAGTTTCCAAAAGTGGACAATGTCATACATCCATTAATATAAAATCATACAGAGTATTTTCACTGCCTTAAACAAACTTTTGACTGTTCATCTCTCCTCCTGCTCATACCCCTAGCAACCACTGATCTTGTTTACTGTCTCCATGGTCTTTTCCAGAATGTCATATATTTGGAATAATGTATTATGTAACCTTTTCATATTGGCTTCCTTCAGTTAATAATGTGCACTTTTCTCCATGTCTTTTCATAATTAGCCCACTTTATTTTTGTTGTTGTTTGTTTTTGTTGTCATTATTGTTGTTTTTCAGTTGCTAAGTTGTGTCTGATTCTTTGCAACCCCATGGGCAGCATGCCAGGCTCCGTCCTCCACTGTCTTCCAGAGTTTGCTCAGATTCATGTCCATTGAGTCAGTGATGCTGTTGAACCATCTCATCCTCTGTTGCTCCTTCTCCTCCTACCCTCACTCTTTTCCAGCATCAGAGTCTTTTCCAATGAGTCGGCTCTTTTGCATCATGTGGCCAAAGTATCAGAGCTTCAGCTCCCATCAGTCCTTCCAATGAATATTCAGGGTTGATTTCCTTTAGGATTGACTGATTTGATCTCCTTTCTGTCAAAGGGACTCTCAAGAGTCTTCTTCCAGCACCACAACCTGAAAGCATCAATTCTTCAATCCTCAGCCTTCTTTATGTTCCAACTCTCTCACATCTGTACATGACTACTGGAAAAACCATAGATTTGACTATACGGACTTTTGTCAGCAAAGTGACGTCTCTGTTTTTAATAAGCTGTCTAGGTTTGTTATAACTTCTCTTCCGAGGAGGAAAGGTCTTCTAATTTTATGGCTGCAGTAATTTTGGAGCCCAAGAAAATAAAACCTGTCACTGTTCCACTTTTTCCTCTTCTATTTGCCATGAAGTGATGGGACCAGATGCTATAATCTTAGTTTTCTAAATGTCGAGTTTTAAGTCAGGTTTTTCACTCTCTTTCACCCTCATTAAGAGGATCTTTAGTTCCTCTTCACTTTCTGCCATAAGAGTGGTATCATCCACATATCGAAGATTTTTGATATTTCTCCTGGCAATCTTGATTCCAGCTTGTGGTTCATCCAGCCTGGATGAGTATTTTTAGTTGCATGCAAAACTACTAAGTTTTCCATAGTGGTTGCATCATTTTACATTCCAGTTAGCAATGAATAGTAGTTCTTGTTGCTCCACATTCTCAACAGTATTTGGTTGTCTTGAATTTTGGTCATTTTAAGAGGTATGCAGTGGGATTTGCATTTCCTTGATAGCATGTAACGTAGAGCTTCTTTTCAATTACTTTTTTGTCATTTCTGCATCATCTTCGGTGAGGTGTCTGTTAAGGTCTTTGGCCCATTTTTAATTGTTTTCTTATATTGTTGAGTGCTAAAATCTTTGGATAACAGTCTTCTATAAATTTGTCTTTTGCAAATATTTTCTTTCAGTCTATGGCTTGTCTTCTCATTCTCTTCTCATTGTCTTTCAGTTAAGAAGTTTTTAATTTTAGTGAATTATGTCTTTCATGAATTGTGCCTTTGGTGTTGCATCTAAAAAATCATCACCATACCCAAGGTTATCCAGGTTTTCACCTATGTTATCTTCTAAGGAGTTTTACACTTTTCCATTTAAAGTTTAAGTCTGTGATCCATTTTGAGTTAATTTTTGTAAAACATGTAAGGTGTGTGTCCAAATTCATTTTTTTGTTCAGTTTTTCCAGTACCACTTGTAAGAGGTTACCTTTGCTCCATTGTATTGCCTTTGTTCCCTTTTTCAAGGATCAGTTGGCTTTATTTATGTGAATCTATTTCCATGCTCTTCATTCTTTCCCATTGATCAACCTGTTTATTCTTTTGGCAATACCATACTATCTTGATTGTTGTAATTTTATAATAAGCCTTGAAGTCAAGTAATGTCAGTTCTTCAATTTTGTTTTTCTTCAATGTAGTGTTGGCTACTCTGGGTCTTTTGCCAAACCATATAAACAGTTTGTCAATATCCATAAAATAATTTGCTAGGATTTTGAGTAGGACTACATTGAATTTATAGACTAAATTGAGAACAACTAACATCTAGATAATGTTGAGTCTCTCTATCTAGGAACTCTATCTTTCCATTTAGTTTTTTTTTATTTCTTTCATCAGAGTTTTGTTTTCCTCATATAGATCTTGCATTTATTTTGTTAGAATTGTATTTAAATATTTGGAGGGGTGCTAATATAAATGGCATTTTTAATTTTAAATTCCACTGGTTCATTATTGGTAAAGGAAAATCAACTGACTTTAGCATACTAATTCTGTATCCTGAAACCTCACTATAATCAATCACTTATTAGTCCCATTCTGGGGCTAATTTTTTTTTTTTTTGAAATTTCTATATAGACAGTCATGCCACATATGAACAAAAACAGTTTTATGTCCCATCTCAATCTGTGTATATTTTATTTCCTTTTCTTTAGCTCTATTGAATTAGCAAGGACATTCATCATAATGTTGAAAAGGAGTGATGGGAAGGGACATCCTTGCCTTGTACCTGATATTAGTAAGGAAGCTTTGAGTTTCTCACCATTAAGTATAATACTAGCCATAGGGTTTTACAGATAGTCTCTATCAAGTTGAGAAATTCTCCCTCTATTTGTAGTTTAATGAGAGTTTTTATTATGCATAGGTGTCATTTTCGTTGTTATTCAGTTGCTCAGTTGTGTTCAACTCTTTGCGACCCCATGGACTGCAGCACTCCAGGCTTCCCTGTCCTTCACCATCTCCCAGAGATAATGGGTTTTGTCAAATGCTTTTTCTGCATTTATTGATGTGATAATGTGAGTTTTTTCTTTTTTGTTTTTTGGTCTGTTGATGTAGTGGATTATATTAATTGATTTTCAGAAGTTGAATCAGCCTTACATACCTGATATAAATCCCTCTTGGTTGTATGTACTTATGCATTGTTGAATTTAATTTGCTAATATTTTGTTAAGGATTTTTCCATTTATATTCATGAGAGATATTAATTAGTAGTTTCCTTTTCTTGTAATGTCTTTGTTTGGTTTTGGTGTTAGGGAAGACTAGCCTCACAGAATGAGTTGGGAAGTATTTTCTCAACTTCCGTCCTGAGATTTTAGAGAATTGGTATAGTGTCTCCTTTAAAGCTACTGAGTTTTTTGATCCATTAACTGCCATATTTGTTTGATCATGAGAACTATCAGGAACAATATGTAAAAATTCAAGTTTTCAGAGTATACTCTGTCTGTTAAATCAGTTTCTCCAGCTAAGTAACCTGGTAATCTGTAATTTTAACAAGCAAACCAAGGTGGTTTTTAAGAGGTGACAAATTTGGAAAACAGTGCATTAGAGAATATTGCTTAGAAGCCAAAGTCATGAGTATAAACCCCTTCTCTGTAGAGAAGGCACTTCAGGTGAATGTGTTGGTCCAAGGTGATCCTCTCATTGAATATAAACTTTAAGTCACAATAAATTTATCTCCCAATTCATAGAATATTAATGAAAATTTGCCTTCTATTGGTTCTCATCTTTGTTTTTGAAGAACTGCATTAAAACTGCTATCCCAGTGTTACTGTAGTTACTTTTTTTTTTTTAACAGTACTTCTTTATGTAGAAAGAGAAAGTTAAATTAATTTTACAAGCCTCATGAAAAGCTTTATTTTAAGCACCACACATGGCTAATTAACAGTGTATGCTGTGTAGACTCCAGTGACTGCATCCACAATAGATAATTTATGTAACAATGGAAAGACAGGCCAATTCCATTTCTTTCTAGGTCTAAGAACAGAGGAGTGATTCATACTATCCACTATAAGTACCTTCATTTTTATTTGTATCTTTATCCATTTTATAGCAAAAAGATCTTCATCACCTGAAAAATCTCAACTTTTCTATTATTTTCAAAAATAGTAATATAAGCATTATAAAAGAGATTACTGCTGTCATGAAAATAATATGTGGTTTATGAAGTCAAAACTATACCTTATTCCAATTACTACTTGCCTTGTAATTTGCTTTATGACTTTGACTTGTTTATTCCATTCCTCAGAGCCTCAGCTTACTCATATTTATAGTGGAGGTGTAACACCTCCCTACATGGAGAATGAGTGAACCACGTGTTGTGGACTGGACTGCTCCCCAGTCTTTATTCTCTTCCACCATGCAGTCTTGCAATGCACAAGAGTGGGTGGCGTACACTTGTTACCCACTGACCTGGGCTTCATCCTGCAGCTTACTTTGGTGGATGGAATGAGGGCAGGTATGACAGTGTGCCAGTTTTAAGCTAAGGCCTTAAGAGAAACCTTAGAGCTTATTCTTTCACGCTTATGATCTGTCATGAAAATAGCATGCCCTGAGAACTCATTGTCCCTTCAACCTAGAATGATTTATAATGAATATAGGTGGGGAAATCCTGAAACTCCAAACTTCAACCTGAAGCAAAGATGACTTAGCCAACTCACAGACCCACTGGCAAGAAAAGTAAATACTCTTAAGTCACTGAGTTTGGGGTAATTTGGGAGGCAAGATTATTATGGTACCAATGATGGCTAATTTATTATGTAATACCTTTGACCTAGTGGGCTTACACAAGCATTGAATCTCCTCTTAAATATTTTGCCATTTAGTATCATTTGAATTTAAAACATAAGAATATATAGAGGGAAGACATATAAATATATTCACTAAATACATATCTACTATTATCAGTGTGATGATGGACAAAACATGAATGCATATGATACACAAGTATTAGGAGCATGTAGGAGGTGCTACTGCTACTGCTGCTAAGTCACTTCAGTCGTGTCCAACTCTGTGCGACTCCATAGACGGCAGCCCACCAGGCTCCCCCATCCCTGGGATTCTCCAGGCAAGAACACCGGAGTGGGTTGCCATTTCCTTCTCCAGTGCATGAAAGTGAAAAGTGAAAGTGAAGTCAGCTCAGTCGTGTCCGACTCTTAGCGACCCCATGGACTGCAGCCCACCAGGCTCCTCCGTCCATGGGATTTTCCAGGCAAGAGTACTGGAGTGGGGTGCCATTGCCTTCTCCGTGTAAGAGGTGAGTGGGATATTAAGAACTTTTAAAAGAGAGTTGGCATAGAATTGGAAGGGAAACTATAAAGGACAAATAAAAAAATCTAAAGGAGATAAAAGAAGCAATTCTTTGCCTACTAGAAAATAAAATTCACTTTGGAAAATGTTTCATTCAGATTTTACTTACTTTTCTAAGATACTATGGAAGCATTAAAGACAGGAGTTTGTTTGCCCACTGAGAAGATCAGACCCACCACCATATAATCCAGCACAGTAGTGACGTAGCATACAGGAAGCGTGGCAGCAAATGAGAGAAGGCGTACAAACCACCTAGCCAGTGTCTAGCACAGAGTAAATGTTCCATATGCTTTCTGTGCTGTTCTCCTGGCTCGACACAGAAATACTGGCAGTTTCTTTCTAGTCAGGAATGAAGTTTCTTTTCTGACTGTGGCTCCTTGAACATAGGGTCAATATTTTACTAATTTTTGTGTCCTCAGTGTTTCATATATTAACAAGAGATAAGCATGTAGAGAAAGCAGTCTACAAACTGAAGGTGAAGAGGCAAAAATCTCTAACATGACTTGAATTCGCCAACTACAGTATTTACCCTGTAAGATTATAAAAGATTCATTCTCTTTAATTCATCACTTAAGTTGGTTTATGCTTTTTCTAGACTTCATTTTGACATTTGTAATTGACCTGCTCGAAATTTGTTTCCTGATGCTGTGCTTCATCTATTTGTCAAATAAAAAATACTCCATTCACACAGGAAAAACGTCTTCAAATAAATACAAGATTTATTTGCTTGATTAAGGTACTTGTTTCACCTGGACATTAAAGGAAAGAACGAGGGGCTTTCCTGGTGGCCCAGTGGTTGAGACTTCACCTTCCAATGCAGGAGGCACGTGTTCAATCCCTGGTCATTGAATTAAGATCCCACATGCTGTGAGGTGTGGCCAAAAAGTAAGAACAAAGTTTGCTTCTTAAAAAAAGGAACTAGTGAGTTGGATACTCTTCAGTCTTGTGCATCTGTAAAATATAAGCCAAAGAGCTCAGGCCTTGCCTTACATGAGTCCTGCAAGATACTTTACAGAACATTGATTATGATTTATGCAATGTGTATTCGTGTGTGTTAGTTGCTGAGCTGTGGAGTTTGCCAGACTCCTCTGTCCATGGAATTCTCTAGGCAAGAATACTGTAGTCAGTAGTCATTCCCTTTTCTAGGGGATCTTCCCGACCCAGGGATTGAACCTGGGTCTTCTGCATTGCAGGCAGATTCTTTACCATCTGAGCCACCAGGGAAGCCCGATTTGTGCACTACATTTCTCTAAGACTGTTAGAGGACACAAAGAATAAGAAAACCTCTCTTTTCTCAGTGAAATTACAGTTTAGGAAGGAGGGTTGGAAAGACATACAAAGACCAAAACACGGGAAATGAAGGTAAAGGCCATAAATGACTTTAGAGCAGAAACAGCATTTTACTTTCAAAGAAGGTCCCAAAGAAACCATGTGCCTGCAGCCAAAAAAAGCCAAGGAAATAAAAGAATTTACTTAAATCAGTGCTTAGCTTTTCACTTAGAAACTTGGCCAGAGTTAAGTGTGAAAATTCCAACTTGAATATGTCCTGTCTTTGTGGAGGTTCTGAGTGTTCAACTGGTAAATACAGAGGAGCATTCTCTGGATACTTTAGTAGGCAAATAGTATATTAACCTGAAGTGTTAATGAGTTCTTTAGGAGTTCTCCTGAGCATAGCTTCAGTGCTAGAGTGTCAGAGGCATTCATCTCAGCCTGTTCCATCCTGGAGCCTGGTGTTAGGAATCAGGAAGGTTTTTATCTGATCAGGGGAGAGAGGAGAACACAAGGGTTTCTGGACTTGTGGGTTTGTCGAACTGGATGGAGGCTGCTTGTCTGTGAGGCATGACCACTGACTGGACCTACACTGTGATTAGATTGAAATGAGGATGTTTTAATGTTGATATTCATTATTTTAAGCATTTTCCCTGATTTCCTTTTATATATTACCATTCTTCCTAAATTCAAATTGTTTATCTTTTTCCGTTATTTTAGGAGTTTTGTCATTGGATAATGAAAAATAAAACCATATTTTAAGAACTACAGTTGTCACAGTCAAATAGGTATTGAGCTTGTGATGGAACAGATTTGTATATATGTAAAAACCCACTTATTTTTTATATCCTCAAAGAATAGAATAAGAAAATAGGAATATAAGATATTAAGATAAAAAAGAATTTCATAGCCACATACAAGGCTGTGGATTTTCTGTTTCTAAATTTAGTTCTCTTGTCCTGTTCCTTTCTGCTTGGGTCTAACTTTAGCCTAGAGATAGCCTTGACGAGAAATTATTTTCTTGTTTAGAAATTAAAACAAAAATAACAACCTTCACCCAACTGCTCATAGACATTATATACTGGATCCAGTTGATACAGGCTCACAAAATTTTACAAACCATTAATCATAATCACTATTTAAATTATACAGAGTTACAATTAAGATTATACTAAATGCAAAGGTAGTAAATGTCCTAACCTCATCCCTTTCTCAGGATTTTACTGACTTCTTAAGGTTACTTACATCTTCGAATGTGGAAAAGCTATTTAATGATGTGCTACTGCATACATTCTTCCAAGTCGGAATTCAGTGATGTCATGTTGGTAGAAGCCAGCCATGGCCAGAGTATTTACATCACAGAAATTGATAAGTGCTATGATAAAGGTTTGATTTATTGTTTTGTTGATTGTCTAGGCTTAAGAAAATGCCTAGAGGAAGAAAATGTTAATAATGATGATTAAACTTAAAAGCGTATCATGTCTAGTGCTGAAGGTGAAGGAGGGTTTAATTTTATGCTTAGAATTTGTGCAAAAGTGAGAATTAGTTTAATTGCACATCACATGTCACATTTAACGATACATTTTTTGAGAAAAGAATGACTGAACTCTCTTTATCAAATAAGGAGTGAATTTTCCCCATAGTTTGGCTATGGAGAAAAGACTTCGGCAAACATTAATGGAAGCATTCTGTGAGAATCAATTGGCTGTGTAATTTACAGTAACAGTATTTTGTATTTTATTTTTCATAAATTTTGTGCCACATATCTTTTAACAAACTTATAGAAAATTATGTTCATGTATATGTGTGCACCGGAGAAGGCAATGACACCCCACTCCATTACTCTTGCCTGGAAAATCCCATGGATGGAAAAGCCTGGTAGGCTGCATGCAGTCCATGAGGTCGCTAAGAGTCAGACACGACTGAGCGACTTGACTTTCACTTTTCACTTTCATGCATTGGAGAAGGAAATGGCAACCCACTCACTCCAGTGTTCTTGCCTGGAGAATCCCAGGGACGGGGGAGCCTGGTGAGCTGCCATCTATGGGGTCACACAGAGTCACAGAGTCCGACATGACTGAAGTGACTTAGTAGCAGCATATATGTGCACATTCTTCCCCTGAGAACTGCTCATTAAACATTTACCACACACCACTGCAAAAGATTACCTGAAAGAAAAAAAAAAATTATCCTTCCACTTACAATTTTGAATATTTGAATAAAATACTTAACTAAATCATTATTAAGCTGGGGAATTCTTTAATTGTTTTGCTTTGGGGAAAAATAAGGCATAAGGGAAAGAAAGAAAACATCTGTGGATTAAAAACAGCATTTAAAAAACACTGAACCAGTGACCCCTCAAGGTTGTGTTTAGTTCTTAACTAAGTGACACGGGCGGCTCAAGTGTGACTGGACTGTAAATTAGATTCAGTACAAGTTTTTTTTTCCCCCTCAGTATTTATTGCCTTTCTCATGAAACATGACGCTATTTTAAAGGTTTTAAATTCTGAACCCCCACCACCCTGGAGTGTGACTCAAAGCTTTTACACTTGGGATGGGATTTCGAAGGATGAGGGTTCCCCTTTCATCCACTGGAGGGATATGGGAAAATCTGACACTGGTGCTTCAGAGAGAAAAATCAAAGCCAAAACAAGTGGTTAAGCAATAGACCAGTTCTTTCGGGCAAGGTAATCAATACAGAATGCAGGTAACAATATTATTTATTATCTATTGATAAGAGTAAGGTATAATGTCTGATCTATAGCTGACCCTGAATAAGAATGCTGATTAATCTGTCAATGTAAACATGTATATTAATTTGGGGGACTAACCTTGACATGATTAAACTTTAAGAATCACATTTAATAAATGGCATTTGGGGACTATGACAACAAGAGCCAAACTTATTTTTGCATTAATTTATTTCACTGTGTTGACTATTCATTGTGGATAATAAACCATCCCAAAACTTATTGACTTAAAATAATGTTTTACTATGCGTCACAATTCTGTGGTCTGGCTGTGGAATGCTTATGCTACTCTTACTTGACATCACTCATGCTTTTCATTCATCTGAGAGGTCTTCTGAGTTGGAACTAGAGGGTCTAATGTGTCCTCATCTATGTATCTGAAATGGATGAAGGCTGGGACCTTTCCACAGAGTCTCTTATTATTCTTATATTAGCCCAGTCTGAGCTATTTTTAATGGTGGCTGCATTTGGTCTCAAGAGTTAAAGTGGAAGCTGCCAGTCTTTTATTTCATAGGCTTGGAATTGACAAAACTTTACTTGTGCCATGTTTGATTGATCAAACAAGCCATAAGTCCAGTATAGATATAGAGACAGAGTAAATGGATGCTTCCTCTCTATAGGAAGAGCTGCAAAGTTGCATTGCAAAGGTTCATGTGAAAGATTATTGTCACTTTCTACAGTCAACCTCGGTCACATCCTCTGGAACATCTATGAAGTTGGTTTGATAATATTCTTTTATTTGTGAGTTTCTATTATTAATTCTTATTGTTAGTAACTCAGTCATGTCTGACTCTTTGCAGCTCCATGACCGTAGCCCACCAGGCTCCTCTGTCCATTTTCCAGGCAAGAATACTGGAGTGGGTTGCCATTCCCTTCTCCAGGGGATCTTCCTGACCTAGGGACTGCACATGGGTCTCCTGCATTGCAGGCAGATTCTTTACCATCTGAACCACCAGGGAAGCCCTCTAAAGATAAAAAATAATAGTAACAGTATCTACCTTGTTGTGATAGCAACAACAAAGGGTTGTTGTGAGTATGAAGTGAAATACTGTCAGCAATTAGTACAGCAACTGTCTCCATTGAGTTCTGAATAGCTTAAAGCTACAGTTATTATTAGCTATAATTAGATATTAAAATTAAAAACCCATAATTTTTTAGAAATTATAAAGCAAACATAGCCCCAAATGAAACTATTAAAATGGATGTATGAGATATTTAGGCCACTATATTATGTATGCTTTTCAAATGTTTATTTTGAATATAAATTTACATTTCTCTAATTTTTATTGCTGAGTGAGATTAGTTCAGCAAAATGGCAAATATAAAATCACTGTACCTACTTCAAATTCTGAATATCTCAGTTAGCTCTCTTGAAATACAGTCTTTGTGTTGGAAAATCCTCTGCCATAAAATGTGCACACAGTCTTATGGGGTAGGGGTGTGAGGGTTACACAGAGATTTTTAGTAAATATTAGATCCCATTCATTTCTTAGTAAGAGATTTGTTCACTTCCTGATCTCTTATTTGAATACTCTTCCAAGGCTTCTCTAATTGACTATTGTAGAGCCCTTTAGCTGATGCTTCTTCTTAGTTGTATAAAGCATAAAGAGGTTTTTTCTGTAACCCTCCTATCTTACCTCACTAGGTGTTGAACTGGTAGCATGAGAGCTTTCTAAAAGCTATCAGAATTCCTGAAGTTTCTTCTACTGTAGCCCCATGATGTTCATAAAGTGCACTTCTGACAAGAAAGTTTCTCGCTCCAAAGTCCTGTTTATTCTTATTTGTATTTCCTGATCACTTTATTCCATGTAAAATGACATTACCATGACAGAAAATGAAATCACAGACGTTTAGAAGGTTTCTTTCTCAAAGATGGTTTATATGGCAAAAACCATATTGCAAACTAATTATCCTCCAATTAAAATTAATTATTAATTAATTAAAAAATAGTGGGAGTAGGTTTGGGCTTGAAGTGGGGTTTTCGTTTTCAGTCAGTCTGGTTCTTCCATCTGAAATGTTCTTCATACCTCTAGGCATTTATTTACATGAGCCAAGATGCATGCAAGAGAGGAATCTGCCAAGAGGAAATTTAGGGTTAATGTTCCCTGGGGAGAAACAGTGAGATGAAGATGACAGCATGATGCCTGGCCAAGGAGCTTCAGCTGCTTCTTATTTAGAGTCTAAGGCAGAAACTGAGAGGCTTGCTATCATGACGGCATCTTTAGTATTTGGGCAGACATATGCTTGAAATTTATGTTCAAAAGTCCACACAGAATCGGGGATGTTGGTATTCTCCTCAGTTTTGTGTTGAAATATGTGAGGCTCTGATGAAGGAAAATTGTTTTTGCTATGTAGTGCTGTATAACAAACCACCCCAAAATAGAGGCTTAAAGCATTAACAGCATTTCTTTTGCTCACTTTTCTGTATTTTGTGCAGGATTTGGCAGGGATAACTCATTGCTGCTCAACTAGGTGTCAGCTATGGGCTTTCTAAAGGTATAGCCTGGAAGGATCTGAAGATTTCTCTTTTTACACATCTAGCAATTCATGCTGGTTGTAAGCTGGAACCTCAGCTAGGGCTCCTGGTGGAAACAAGTGTCCGCTCTGTGTGACTTGTGTTCCCTCACAATATGGTGGCTGGTTATGAGTGCCAGGGTTCTAAAGAGGAGTCAGGAGACCGTATCCCTTCCGTGATCTAGTCTTGGAAGTCATATAGCATCATTGCTGCTTTACTCTATTGCTCTTGACAGCCAGCAGCTTCCCAGGTTTAAGGGGAGGATACAGGGCATCTATTTCTTGATGAGAGAGTGGCAAAATTCTGGAAAAGCACATGGGACCAAAAGTAATGCTGTGACCAATTTCGAAAAATAGAAGCTTCCATAAAACTCATGTGGTTGCAGATGTTCATGATCAGGCTTAAGCAGTTTCAGAAGTGCTAAGGGAACATTAGGCATGCAGGCTTCTCATGAGAGCACCCAAACACTGGTTCTAATGGTGCAGTGTGCCTTTCTCCCGGCTCTTGGGCACGAGATAGCACAGGACATATTGATAAGAAAATAGGAAAGGATTGATGCTAGTCTTCCATTCAGCTCTCCAGGAAACCCTGAAGATTTTGAGGCTGTATGAGTAAAGGATAATAGGCATGGAAATTTGAATTCCGTGTGAATTCATTTGTGCCACAGGCTTTAATCCTAGAGCAATGCAGGCTAATGAGAATATCCAACAATCACCCAAACTAGCTTTAATCCTGTATGGTTTTACACCAATGACTTTTCTTCTCAATATCATAGAATCATTTTCTTTCTTCCTGAATCCATCTTCAAAATGACTCCTTCAAATGAAACCAAAAATCAGTTGTCTTTGTTACTACAATTTTATGGAAACTCATAGATAACTTGTTAAATTTCTTATTTGTACAACAGCATTTGTGTAACTGCTTTATTTGTTATAACTGCATTCCTGTCTTGTCTATTCAGGTAGACATTAGATCTTCTTTTAACCAGTACTTCCAAGAAGAGATTTCAGAGAGATTTGATTTAATTTCTGCTGGAATGACAATTGATAAAAGTTGAATTTCAGGTGCTTTCATTTTTGCCAAAATACCAAGCATGGAATTCATGTGGTCACTTTCATCATTCTTGACTGATATCCTCTACTTACCTAGAGCAGTCATTGCAGATTTGGCAGTCAGACCCTATATGCCTCTCAGTATCTCCTCCTCCTCATTAAATACACTGTATTGAACAGTGCCAGAACCAATGCTAGACTCCTGGGTGTCTAATTATTAACTTCACTCTCAAGCACAGCTGTTCACTAAGATTGCTTCTACAGCTTTTCACAGCAACGCTTGGCAGTATTCTGCCCTCTATCCTCTAGTGACTTCTTCCCTTAGCAATCTGTTAGAAGGAAACTTATCAGAAACATTTTTGAAAAAGCTGAGCAAATTATATTTACTGGGTTGCTTATATAGTATGCTATAAGTAGATCTTACTTAACATAGAGGGGATTTAATAAATTAGAAACACACTTCTTTTTTTTTTTTTTGAGAGTTGTTTCTTTGACTCTGTTAACTTTATACTATAGGCATACTGGTTTGCCCTTAATTAAATTCTCAATCAACTTACCTAAGAATGAAAATTAATTTTATTATGCTATGGTTTCTTAAATTTCCTTTGTAAGTTCCCATATTTTTAATGATTTATGCCATATTAATGGTGATTTTCAGGCACATTGATTGTAAGTTTGAATAACAAAATGTGAACTACCTGAGATAAAAATTTCTCATAAAAATTGGAAATACATACATGAACTTTCCCCATGTATCTTCTGGCTGAAGTTGGCTCAGGTTTGGCATATTTATGTTTGCCAGATGTGAAGAGTAATTTTACATGTCAGCTTGACTGGGCCACAGGGTACCCACATACTGAGTCAAACATCATTCTGGGTGTTTCTGTATGTCTTTATGTCAGATCAACACTTAACTAGATAGGCTGAATAAAGCAGATTGCCTTCCCTACTGCAGGTGAGCTTTATCCTATCAGTTGAAAATTTAAATAGAGTAAAAAGGCTGACCGTCCTGAGTAAGTGAAAATTCTTTCTGGCTGACTGCATTCAAACTGGAACATCAGCCTTTTTCTTACCTTCAGACTTTAATTGAAACATCGTCTCTTCCTAGGTCTCGAGTTCTGCCTGCCTTCAGACCAGAACTCTACCATCAGTGCTCCTGTGTCTCAGCTTGCTGACTCACTCTGCAGATCATGGGGCTTGCTTGCCATAAGGAGCCAGTTCCTTATGATGAGTCTATCTCCCGATCTATCCATCTATCCATCATCCATCCACACTCAAATATACACACAACCTATTGGTCTGTTTCTCTATAGAACCCGACTAATACACTAGCAAAGGGAACTTCAGAGTTGGAGCCACAAGCTGTAAAGAAATATTCATCCATTCTTCATACAAAACTTTTGGGGTATATAAGGCTTAAGAGATAACAAAACTGAGGTTGAAAGAGGTTAAGAGGCTTTTCTAAGCTAATAGTGGTTGTCAAAGGTGGGTTCAGAATATAATGGAGGAAAATTAAAAAACCACAATTCTCCCACCAAGGTGGCATTCGTATGGGGTAAGGTAGACAGGTTGGTCCTATCAGTGCTGACCATCTGCAACAGGTCTCACCTGCAGACAGGTGAGGCAATCACTGTGGCTCTCCAGATGAAGTAGCCAGATCAGTTTGAATCCACACTGGACCAGGCGGTCTATACCTGACATGCTACCTGATGTCCTGGTGATTTTTCAAGTAATGAGATAGATGATACTAAACCTAATATTGCAATAAAACAGAAGAACCTAAGTAGGGACTCTGGAGAGCTTTAAGCATAACACCACAGGAGCTAAAGACCTTTCAGTAGCTCAGTACGATGACCAAACTGACCTGGCCCATGATGGATGCAACCAAGTTGATCAGGAAAGGGGCCCAGAGATCATGGTAACTCTGGTGTGACTTGTTCAGTTTCTTCAAGAAATGAGAAGGTAGCTGGTAACAAAAGAGATGAACTTTATTCAGACTAAAGACCAAGCCTATGATTTGGTGGCACAGCTATAGTTGAATCATTGGGCTTCCAGATTTGTCCCAGAGCCTCCCTTTTCCCCTCTTCCTTCTTTGCATATGTGTCTCCCTTTTCTTTCTTTTCTTTGATAACTGTCTGAAAAACTAGCCTTGGCCCCTTTCCTTAATTCTCCAATTACTTATCAGGTATGTCCCAGCTGGAGCCCTGACCCCGCCTAACATGGCTTAGGCCTCTGTCTCACTTTCTGTTATACCTGTATTTGGAATTCGGTAGATTTTTATTTCCATCTGACCTGCCTCTCAGTTGATTCTAGATCAGGAGCATTGGCTTGAGCTGAGGTCTCAAGAGCCCCGCCTGGAGGAGGGAAGGAATGAGGGTCATCCCAGGCAGGATTCAAAGGGAATAGAATCTAACATCTGGAGGAGTTAAGGATGAAGTGAAAACAAGGGCAGGTTCAAGATATCAAGTCAGGGATGTCTGAATTACAGCATCAGTAACTAAGAAATAGGACAAGTGATGGTTTTAGTAGACAGAGCCTGGCTGGATCTGCAAAACCGCAGTGTCTTGGAGGCTGAAGTTCTTGTGGAAAACATCAGAGAGCTCTGCCTTCCGTTACGGTGAGTGGTTAATGGATTCTTAGGACTGTACAGGTTAAATGTATGTGTCACCTTTTCCCAGGTGGCTCAGTGGTAAAGAATCCACATGCCAATGCAGGGGACTTAGGAGACAAGGGTTCAATCCTTGGGTCAGGAAGATCCCTTGGAGTAGGAAATGGCATCCAAATGGTATTGCTTGAAAAATCCCATGGACAGAGGAGCCTGGCAGGCTACAGGCCATATGGTTGCAAAGAGTCGAACAAGACTGAGCACACACGCAAGCACCTTTTTCTAACTGTGAGACCTTTGGTAAATTAGGTAATTCCTCTGAGTTTCTGGTTTTTTGTCTACAGATTGGCAGTAATAATACCTGTTCAGTCAAGTAATACTTATTCATGTCCAACTTTTTGCCACCCCATGGACTGTAGCATGCCAGGCTTCCCTGTCTTTCACTGTTTCCTGGAGTTTGCTCAAATTCATGTCGATTGAGTCCATGATACCATCCAACCATCTCATTCTCTGCTTACTCCTTCTCCTTCTGTCCTAAATCTTTCCCAGTATCAAGATCTTTTCCAATGAGTTAGCCCTTTGCATCAGGTGGCCAAAGTGCAGGCACTTCAGCTCCAGCATCATTCCTTCCAATGAATATTCAGGGTTGATTTCCTTTAGGACTGACTGGTTTGATCTCCTTGCAGTTCAAGAGACTCTCAACACCATAGTTCAAAAGCATCAGTTCTTCAGTGCTCAGCATTCTTTATGGTCTATCTCTCACATCTGTACATGACTACTGGAAAAACCATACCTTTGACTATGCAGAACTTTGTTGGAAAAGTGATTATCTCTGCTTTTTAATATGCTGTTTAGGTTTTTCATAGCTTTTCTTCCAAGGAGCAAGTGTCTTTTAATTTCGTGGTTGCAGTCAATGTCCACAGTCACTTTGGAAACCAAGAAAATAAAAGCTGTCATTATGTCTACTTTTCCCCCCATCTATTTTCCATGAGGTGATGGGACTGGATCTTAGTTTTTTGAAAGTTGAGTTTTAAGCCAGCTTTTTCACTCTCCTCTATCACCTTCATTAAGAGACTCTTTAGTTCATTTTCACTTTCTGCCATTAGAGTGGTATCATCTGCATATTTAAGGTTGTTGACATTTCTCCCGGGGATCTTGATTCCAGCTTATAATAATACCTGCTCACAGACTATTATGAGGATTACAGACAGTGAGAATAAGGTTACTAACGAACATGAGCTGTGTAAGGGCTCATCATATGGTCACTCTCACTACAGTTGTATTACTGATGACTTGGCCTTGGGGAACTTATTTCACACTTTTGGACTGCTGTGTCTTGTCCAATGAGTGAAGAGATCAAATTAGATCATCTCTAAGTCCTCATTCAGCTCAAACATCCTAAAATCTATTCTAAACTCTTACTTTAGGCAAAAGAGTCTTGCTTTCTAAAACTATCTTACAATCACTCTGCGACTCAGGCCCAAACCCACAAATTAGATTAAATCCCATTATTTAAAATAAAAAAGACTCTTTTGAAACATTAAAGCCTACATATATGTTTAAATAACCTTGTCAAATTTGCTCTGCCTACAGAGGGCTTTTCATTATTCTTTTTCATTAAAATAAAAATCCCTCTGGTTGACTTTCTAAATGTGTTTTTGTTAGGCCTTCAGCCTGTTGTTAACCATTTTCAACCTAATATTAAACCCTGTCCTCCCAAAGCTGAGTGCTCTGTTACCCCCTGAGTAGTCACCCATGATGATGAGAGAGTGGGCACTTAATATGCTAAATAATAATAATATAAAATCAAAATGTGTAGTGATCACTGGCTGCCCAACAGGGGTCTGTCACTCACTCCCTTTATCAGTCATTTTTACTATAAAACTCTGTGTTGAAAGGGAAGTGGAAAAGCCCTGCAGAGCAAATGTCTCCAGGCTACAGGCTGTGGTAAATAGGGTATCTAATATCCAGAAAATGAATATGCAGCCTCCTGAGAAACATATTCAGTGAAGGGAAATGGTTTCTCAGATTAGGAAGTACAAATGAAGAAAGGGACCTAATTTGCGAGAGAAAAGAATAGATGTAGTTGATTTCCTCCCTACTGATAAACTGCTCTTGCATATAGTTTTTCCTCTTGTTTTATTTCGAAAGCTTTAAGTCAAAGGTTTTGTGTTCCTTTCTGTTTCATAAACCAAGTCATTCAGATAACCAGCCCTTTGCTCTATCAACTAATTACTTTCTGATTTGCTTTGATCTATTATTCAGGCAGTAAATTCCAGCTTCATTGCACCCATCATGTAAAGCCCAAATGTAATCACTGTTGCGAAAGGAGGTAATTGTAAAGTTGCCCATTTGACAGAAGCATTGCTTTTTTCTCTGGAAGTGTGGTATGTGATATATATATACTCTTTCCATGTTATTCAGGCAATTGACCTTGTACAAACCCAGTTGACGCCAGCTCTTTTTGCCAGATAATAATCATTTAGGAATCATGCTTTTGGAATTGTAAACTATATGTGATGTTATTTTGTGTACTATTCCTATGTGTGCATGTGTACTAAGTTGCTTCAGTCATGTCTGACTCTTTGTGACTCTATGGACAGTAGCATGATATAATATGATATGATGCTTAATTCATTAATTAAAGTGTTTTTTGGGTTTTTTTGAGTATTGATTTATGGAGTCAGTACTTCCTAGTCAAATGTTCACATATGCTATCAACCTCACTACAAAATTGTTTCTTCTTTGGCTCAACTATGTTCAAAAATATTCCTGCATAAGTTATTACTGTTTTTCCTAATTCATGTGAACAAACTGGGTTTATAAATTAGAATTCTCTTACAATCTATTAAATCCACATAATTCCATATGTTCAAAGCCAAGAGAATAATTTGTGAGGATATCATGGTGGAGAGGTCAGACAGAATGTGGTCCACTGGAGAAGGGAATGGCAAACCACTTCAGTATTCTTGCCTTGAGAACCCCATGAACAGTATGAAAAGGCAAAATGATAGGATACTGAAAGAGGAACTCCCCAGGTCAGTAGGTGCCCAATATGCTACTGGAGATCAGTGGAGAAATAACTTCAGAAAGAATGAAGGGATGGAGCCAAAGCAAAAACAATACCCAGTTATGGATGTGACTGGTGATACAGGACACAAGGTCTGATACTGTAATGAGCAATATTGCATAGGAACCTGGAATGTCAGGTCCATGAATCAAGGCAAATTGGAAGTGGTCAAACAGGAGATGGCAAGAGTGAACATCGACATTCTAGGAATCAGTGAACTAAAATGGACTAGAATGGGTGAATTTAACTCAGATGACCATTATATCTACTACTGAGGAGAAGAATCCCTTGGAAGAAATGGAGTAGCCATCTGGTCAACAAAAGAGTCTGAAATGCAGTACTTGGATGCAATCTCAAAAATGACAGAATGATCTCTATTTGTTTCCAAGGCAAACCATTCAATATCACAGTAATCCAAGTCTGTGCCCCAACCAATATCACTGAAGAAGCTGAAGTCGAATGGTTCTATAAAGACCTGCAAGACCTTTTAGAACTAACACCAAAAAAAGATGTCCTTTTCATTATAGGGGACTGGAATGCAAAAGTAGGAGGTCAAGAAACACCTGGAATAACAGGCAAATTTGGCCT
This sequence comes from Bos grunniens, assembly GCF_055505025.1. Taxonomy (NCBI): domain Eukaryota; kingdom Metazoa; phylum Chordata; class Mammalia; order Artiodactyla; family Bovidae; genus Bos; species Bos grunniens. The sequence continues at coordinate 101,825,667 of NC_141165.1, forward strand.
TGGAATACGGAATGAAGCAGGGCAAAGGCTAATAGAGTTTTGCGAAGAGAACGCACTGATCATAGCAAACACCCTCTTCCAACAACACAAGAGAAGACTCTACACATGGACATCACCAGATGGTCAACACCTAAATCAGATTGATTATATTCTTTGCAGCCAAAGATGGAGAAGCTCTATACAGTCAGCAAAAACAAGACCAGGAGCTGACTGTGGCTCCTATCATGAGATCCTTATTGCCAAATTCAGACTAGGGAAAACTACTAGACCACTCAGGTATGACCTAAATCAAATCCCTTGTGATTATACAGTGGAAGTGAGAAATAGATTTAAGGGACTAGATCTGATAGATAGAGTGCCTGATGAGCTATGGACTGAGGTTGGTGACATTGTACAGGAGACAGGGATCAAGACCATCCCCATGGAAAAGAAATGCAAAAAATCAAAATGGCTGTCTGGTTAGGCCTAACAAATAGCCGTAAAAAGAAGAGAAGGGAAAAGCAAAGGAGAAAAGGAAAGATATAAGCATCTGAATGCACAGTTCCAAAGAACAGCCAGGAGAGATAAGAAAGCCTTCCTCAGTGATCAATGCAAAGAAATAGAGGAAAACAACAGAATGTGGAAGACTAGAGATCTCTTCAAGAAAATTAGAGATAGCAAGGAAACATTTCATGCAAAGATGGAGTCCATAAAGGACAGAAATGGTATGGACCTGACAGAAGCAGGAGATATTAAGAAGAGGTGGCAAGAATACACAGAACTGTATAAAAAAGATCTTCATGAACAAGATAATCATGATGGTATGATCACTCACCTAGAGCCAGCCATCCTGGAATGTGAGGTCCAGTGGGCCTTAGAAAGCATCACTACAAACAAAGCTAGTGGAGGTGATGGAATTCCAGTTGAGCTATTTCAAATCCTGAAAGATGATGCTGTGAAAGTGCTGCACTCAATATGCCAGCAAATTTGGAAAACTCAGCAGTGGCCACAGGACTGGAAAAGGTTAGTTTTCATTCTGATCCCAAAGAAAGGCAATGCCAAAGAATGCTCAAACTACCGCACAATTGTACTCATCTCACATGCTAGTAAAGTAATGCTCAAAATTCTCCAAGCCAGGCTTCAGCAGTACATGAACCATGAACTACCAGTTGTTCAAGCTGGTTTTAGAAAAGGCAGATGAACCAGAGATCAAATTGCCAAAATCTGCTGGATCATGGAAAAAGCAAGAGAGTTCCAGAAAAACATCTATTTTTGCTTTATTGACTATGACAATGCCTTTGACTGTGGATCACAATAAACTGTGGACAATTCTGAAAGAGATGGGAATACCAGACCACCTGACCTGCCTCTTGAGAAACCTCTATGCAGGTCAGGAAGCAACAGTTAGAACTGGACATGGAACAACAGACTCGTTCCAAATAGGAAAAGGAGTTCATCAAGGCTGTATATTGTCACCGTGCTTATTTAACTTCTATGCAGAGTACATCATGAGAAACGCTGGACTGGAAGAAGCACAAGCTGGAATCAAGATTGCCAGGAGAAATATCAATAACCTCAGGTATACAGATGACACCACCCTTATGGCAGAAAGTGAAGAGGAACTCAAAAGCCTCTTGATGAAAGTGAAAGAGGAGAGTGAAAAAGTTGGCTTAAAGCTCAACAGTCAGAAAACTAAGATCATGGCGTCTGGTCCCATCACTTCATAGGAAATAGATGGGGAAACAGTGGAAACAGTGTCAGACTTTATTTTTGGGGGCCCCAAAATCACTGCAGATGGTGACTGCAGCCATGAAATCAAAAGACGCTTACTCCTTGGAAGGAAAGTTATGACCAACTGAGATAGCATATTCAAAAGCAGAGACATTACTTTGCCAACAAAGGTTCATCTAGTTAAGGCTATAGTTTTTCCTGTGGTCATGTATGGATGTGAGAGTTGGACTGTGAAGAAGGCTGAGCGCCGAAGAATTGATACTTTTGAACTGTGGTGTTGGAGAAGACTCTTGAGAGTCCCTTGGACTGCAAGGAGATCCAACCTGTCCATTCTAAAGGAGATCAGTCCTGGGTGTTCTTTGGAAGGAATGATGCTAAAGCTGAAACTCCAGTACTTTGGCCACCTCATGCAAAGAGTTGACTCATTGGAAAAGACTCTGATGCTGGGAGGGATTGGGCGCAGGAGGAGAAGGGGACGACAGAGAATGAGATGGCTGGATGGCATCACTGACCTCATGGACGTGAGTCTGGGTGAACTCCGGGAGTTGGTGATGGACAGGAAGACCTGGCGTGCTGCGATTCATGGGGTCGCAAAGAGTCAGACAGGACTGAGCGACTGGACTGAACTGAACTGAACTGATGATTATTTTTACTTTGATTTGAGTGAAAATACAATTCACTCATCATTTGGCTTCAGGGAAAAAAATCCAGTTTTTCAGAATCCCGTGCAAACAAGAATTTGAACTCTTCAAATACTTCTTTAAACCAGATAATATTCTGACTACTGGCTTTTCTTTGAAATTCATTCTTTGTCACATCTTTTCACCTCTAATTTCTTTCCCTCTGCATCTCTCTGCATAGGTAGATATATGGACTGTAGCCTTCTTCTATGTTCCAGAGTGGTTCTGAGTACAGAAGGGATTCTGCAGACATGAATTCCAAAGCATTCAGACCTCTTATGGGGATTTCTCCTTTAAATACTTGAGATTCTAGGCATATTAAAAGAGCAATTGACCTTATTAGATTAGCTCTTTCATTAAGCAATGCTTTAAACACATTACTCAAGCTCTATTATTCAGCCTTAGAAATAGTTGATCATCTATTCAGAGCAATCTATCTTCATTGTTCTTAAGTAATTCACTCTCTCACACCTCCATCCCCTGTACTCCCAGTCCCATGTAGCAACTTTTCTGAAACAATTTTATTTGGTTTCCTAAAATTTACCTGTGTTATTCTAGAGCATCAAGAATTTGGCTCATAATGAAACTTCAGTTTTCACCTACATTATTTACCTGGCAAGGGCTCTGGAGCAAGGTGACTTTGGGCTTCCTTTTGAGAGCTGAGGGTTTGATAATAATTAACTTTCTTGATAACCAGAAGGCAGTGAGAAATTTGAAGGCCATAGTACTTGTTGTATAAACTGAACAGCAGCCTTGTCGGTTGTTCTTTTGTGAAAGGAAAAGAATGATTAAATTGTATTCTTATCTTATCTATTGTGAAAGGTTTCCTGGTTTATAAACTTGATTGGGAGGATTTGGTATTGAACAAATAAAACTGGATGTTGGTGGTAGCTTGTGAATTTTCTTAGTCTTTGGCTCCTAACAGCAGAATGATATGACTTTGCAAATAAGGAGGTAGTTAGTATTTAAAGTCAATATTACTACCATAAAAATTAACGAGTGCTCAGATTTTTATATTATGATACTCTTGCCATTGACAAAGCCTGACCTAATTCATTTGCTTTCAAATTTCACTGCAAAGTGCTTTTGGAGTTGCCCTGTCTGCCTTGTTACTAGAAAAAAGTCTTCTTTTTTGACTGCTTGATCTTTAACTCTCTGAACCGACTTGCTCACTAGTAAAATGGAAATAGGTATAGTTTCTGCCTTTTAGGTTGTGAAAGGACTGAATAAGATCATATAAGTGGATTAGGTGACATAATATTTGTAACATGTTTTGGACGGTGCCTGATACATAGCAAGCATTCAATTAAATTTCAGCCATCACCATCACCACCACCATCATCATCATCACCACCAATATCAAGGAAGTCATTTGGCTTCAGATGAGTTTAATTTTGAAAATAAATTGTTTCTCCCAACTTTACTAATCAGAGTGGGGAGACTTACTGGAAACGGTACTTTTAGGTTCCTGCCATCAGTTTGGTCAGTTTAGAAATGTGCTCACAGTCAAAATAACTCTTGAAACTTCCCTTTTGGTAGAAGGAGAGAAATACTATTAACTATGGTAGGGTTGTATGTTAAGAGAAAAGCTGTCTTTATTCATCTATTTCTCCAAATTTTATTTTCCATTGACTTTTAGGAAGTAAATAATGACAGAACTTTCCAAACTCCTCTTGGCTCCACATCCACCTTGTAGGTTATTACAATATTTTTGAAATCTTTATTTTTGTCAAATCAAATCCCCTAATTATACAGTTTGTATTACAGCCCATAGAATATGCTCCACTTCAAAAATGCTTTTGATGGTAGCACCTATTTTTGCTTCTTTTGGACTAGTCTTTAATGCTTTTGGTGTTCTATTCAGGAAGCCTTCAGTGAGTATTTCATAGTGCTTTTGAATGGTGGAACAGGGCTGAAAATTATCTAATTCCAGCCAGAGGAAGGGACATTTCCTAGTTGGCAACTGTGAGGCATTTTACTCTCAGTAACCTGGTGCAAATGAATGGGAAGAGTTTGTATTATAGAGTATTCATGATATGCAAGTTACTTCACCTTATAAAAGCTGATCTTTATAGAGTATTTTGTATTTGTATTACAGTGAATACAACTTATTTACTCCTAGGGTATAAAGTCTCTGAGGTAGATTCTCTTATTCTTCCTGTTTTACAGATGAGATATAATACTTGAAACACAAACGTGACAGCTTGTTTAGACTACCCAGCTAGGAAGAAGCAGAATAGAGATTTGAAGCCAAGAATCCTGGCTCTTAACCATTATACAGTCCCCACAGCAAACCGCTGGGTGGATATCACTGTCTCATTGAGGGCAAATTGAGGCTCAGGATAATGAGGTAGCTTGAACTTGCCTCTCCACTCTATCATGCTTAGATAAAAGTGTGTCATCTCATACTTGCACGCGTGCTAAGTAGCTTCAGTTGTGTCCGACTCTTTGTGTCGTCATGGACTGTAGCCCACCAGGCTCCTCTCTCCATGGGATTCTCCAGTCAAGAATACTGGAGTGGGTTGCCATGTCCTCCTCCAGGGGATCTTCCTGACTTAGGGATCAAACCCATGTCTCCTGTAGCTCCTGTTCTGCAGATTGTTTACCGCTGAGCCACCATAGAAGCCCCATCTCATACATATCAGTGGTCAATTGTGTCTTGGCTAAAGGCAAACAAAAAGCAGGTTTTGGATGTGGTTATGCCCACCTGTGGTTGCCAGAGCCCTGCATGCTGTCCGGGTGAAGCAAGGTCATGAGGATGCTCAGGAGAGTCAGGTGTGAAGAAACAGTGAGGTCTCTATCTGGAAGCACCTTTGAAAATAGTTTGCAATCCTTCTAGCACATGTGCTGGCTGATGAGAAACTGGCTGAAGATCCAGAAGGTGGACTCAGCTTGTTCTCTGGAGCCATGATCCCCACTGGCCTCTGTTGGAGGGGAGGCAGCATTAGCACCCTCCTCCATCCTGAGGGTTGCCAGCTAAGGAAATTTTTTCTGCAGATGCTGTTGGTCAGATTGAAATAAACATAGGAGAAGAGGGAAAGGAAGAGAACCAGGGGAGGCAGGAAGAGGGAAAGAAAAGGGAGTAAAAGGGCAGTAAGAAGACAGGGTAAAGAAAGGAGTCCAGCACTGGAGTTCATCTACCCCTGTCAGAAGGGAGAGTGGAAGTGCTCCGACCCAGAGGTGTCCTATTCCCCAGCTCCTAGGGAGAAAGCAGGTTCCTTCCCCTCAGGGTTCTGAATCCTGCACCAGCCAAAAAATTCATCTAAAAAATTAAATTATATCTGAGGTGCAATCACCCTTCAAAAGGCCCTGGAGGTCAGAACAATCAGGACTTAAATTAATTGCTTAATGGAGGGGGGGTAGATTTCTGAGAACAGTGCTGATAATTTGCTAAAACTAGGGTATGTTTGTAACTCTTTGAAATGAATTGAATTGCTGGTTATAAGAATTAATGCTTATAGAGAAATTGTGATTGGAATCCCCAAAGTTTTAATTCCTTCAAGCAATTGGTAATTAGTAAAGAATTGTGCACCTAAAGTCAGTGTTACATTCAACACATAATTACATACTGTCTCAAATTGTTTCCCAGTTGTTGCATGTGTGTTCGTCTTGTCTCCCCAGACTTGGTCATAAACTCAGTGCGAGCAAGTGCTGGGACTTGTTCTTTTATTGGTGCCTCCCGCTGTGCCTAGCACAGCTCTAAACACACAAAAGTTGATGGATGTGGATTGGAATAAATCCATGAACTTAGAAAACTTTGGCCTTTTGAAGATAAATTTATTTAGTTATCCCAGCATGCCAAGAACAGGGCAAGTTTCTCAGGAGGAGAGCCAAGAAAGTGAACACATGATGCAGCTGGAGATTGCGTGTGCTAAATGGAGTAGAGAATTTGAAAGTACACATCCTATTTTAGTGAAAGGAAATAGTAGATAACTCGAGGTCAGACGCTTGCTGTGGAGCAGCTTGATTTGGATTTTGTTGATTTACCTACATTTTACGATGTCTGAAAATAGTCATTAGGCCTGGAAGGGGATTGGAAACTGATGGCACTGGGGCTGCAGTTTTCTGCATGGATCTCCACACTTTTCAAAAGCTTTGTCTGTGATTTGTCTATTAAAAAGCAACTAAAACACAGGTGTTGCTACTATCCATTTGTGAGTGACAAAAATAAAATATTTACCATTTTGTTTACTAAGTTGAAGTTCATTTATCTAGGTCAGAGGCATATGAATAATCTTCTCAGCTATCAAGAATATTCATTTATATTTTCACATTTCCAGTAAGTCTCCTCTTTAAAAATATTTAATGTAGACATCTTAACAGCGGCAATCTTTCAAAGAATACTAAATATGATTCCGTCAGTTCAGTTCAGTCGCTCAGTTGTGTCTGACCCTTTGCAACCCCATGAATCGCAGCACGCCAGGCCTCCCCGTCCATCACCAACTCCCGGAGTTCACTCAAACTCATGTCCCTCGAGTCGGTGATGCCATCCAGCCATCTCATCCTCTGTAGTTCCCTCCTCTTCCTGCCCCCAATCCCTCCCAGCATCAGAGTCTTTTCCAGTGAGTCAGCTCTTTGCATGAGGTGGCCAAAGTACTGGAGTTTCAGCTTTAGCATCATTCCTTCCAAAGAAATCCCAGGGCTGATCTCCTTCAGAATGGACTGGTTGGACCTCCTTGCAGTCCAAGGGACTCTCAAGAGTCTTCTCCAACACCACAGTTCAAAAGCATCAATTCTTCAGCGCTCAGCCTTCTTCACAGTCCAACTTTCACATCCATAAATGACAACTGGAAAAACCATAGCCTTGACTAGATGGACCTTTGGTTGGCAAAGTAATACCTCTGCTTTTGAATATGCTATCTCAGTTGGTCATAACTTTCCTTCCAAGGAGTAAGCATCTGTTAATTTCATGGCTGCAATCACAATCTGCAGTGGTTTTGGAGCTCCCAAAAATAAAGTCTGACACTGTTTCCACTGTTTCCCCATCTATTTCCCATGAAGTGATGGGACCAGATGCCATGATCTTAGTTTTCTGACTGTTGAGCTTTAAGCCAACTTTTTCACTCTCCTCTTTCACTTTTATCAAGAGGCTCTTTAGTTCCTCTTCACTTTCTGCCATAAGGGTGGTGTCATCTGCATATCTGAGCTTATTGATATTTCTCCCGGCAAACTTGATTCCAGCTTGTGCTTCTTCCAGCCCAGCATTTCTCATGATGTACTCTGCATATAAGTTAAATAAGCAGGGTGACAATATACAGCCTTGGTGTACTCCTTTTCCTATTTGGAACCAGTCTGTTGTTCCATGTCCAGTTCTAACTGTTGTTTCCTGACCTGCATAGAGGTTTCTCAAGAGGCAGGTCAGGTGGTCTGGTATTCCCATCTCTTGAAGAATTTTCCACAGTTTATTGTGATCCACACAGTCAAAGGCTTTGGCATAGTCAATAAAGAAGAAGTAGATGTTTTTCTGGAACTCTCTTCCTTTTTCCATGATCCAGCAGATGTTGGCAATTTGATCTCTGGTTCCTCTGCCTTTTCTAAAACCAGCTTGAACATTTGGAAGTTCACGGTTCATGTATTGCTGAAACCTGACTTGGAGAATTTTGAGCATTACTTTACTAGCATGTGAGATGAGTGCAATTGTGCGGTAGTTTGAGCATTCTTTGGCATTCCCTTTCTTGGGATTGGAATGAAAACTGACCTTTTCCAGTCCTCTGGCCACTGCTGAGTCTTCCAAATTTGCTGGCATATTGAGTGCAGCACTTTCACAGCATCATCTTTCAGGATTTGGAATAGCTCAACTGGAATTCCATCACCTCCACTAGCTTTGTTCGTAGTGATGCTTTCTAAGGCCCACTTGACTTCACATTCCAGGATGTCTGGCTCTAGATGAGTGATCACACCATTGTGATTATCTGGGTCGTGAAGCTCTTTTTTGTACAGTTCTTCTGTGTATTCTTGCCACCTCTTCTTAATATCTCCTGCTTCTGTCAGGTCCGTACCACTTCTGTCCTTTATTGAGCCCATCTTTGCATGAAATGTTCCTTTGGTATCTCTAATTTTCTGAAGAGATCTGTAGTCTTTCCCATTCTGTTGGACGGGAAATGTTCTTTGCATTGATAGCTGAGGAAGGCTTTCTTATCTCTCCTTGCTATTCTTTGGACCTCTGCATTCAGATGCTTGTAATTTTCCTTTTCTCCTTTGCATTTCGCTTCTCTTCTTTTCACAGCTATTTGTAAGGCCTCCTCAGTCAGCCATTTTGCTTTTTTGCATTTGTTTTCCATGTGGATGGTCTTGATCCCTGTCTCCTGTACAATGTCACAAACCTCCGTCCATAGTTCATCAGGCACTCTGTCTATCAGATCTAGTACTTTAAATCTATTTCTCTCTTTCACCGTATAATCATAAGGGATTTGATTTAGGCCATACCTGAATGGTCTAGTGGTTTTCCCCACTTTCTTCAATTTAAGTCTGATTTTGGCAATAAGGAGCTCATGATCTGAGCCACAGTCAGCTCCCTGTCTTATTTTTGCTGCCTGTATAGAGCTTCTCCATCTTTGACTGCAAAGAATATAATCAATCTGATTTCGGTGTTGACCATCTGGTGATGTCCATGTGTAGTCTGTGAATAATTTTGTCTTATGTATGTTCACTTTAATTTTTGTAAAAGGTGGCTATAGTAATAAAAGGCTGGGAAAATATAAACAAGTCTATTTTACAGTAACTGAAAGGTAATTGAGAAATGACTGCTGATCATACTACTTCATATCATCTATGGGTAATACTCTTGTACAAAGGAAAGGCCTTCTATGAACTTGTCCATATCTGTTTCTCAAAACTCTTTTCACAGCTCTTCATATTACAAACTATATTTCAGTAACTTCCAAATTAATTATGGCTCCCTGCTTAAAGAGCTTCCCTTATGGCTCAGCTGGTAAAGAATCTGCCTGCAATGAGGGAGACCTGGGTTCAATCCCTGGGTTAGGAAGATCCTCTGGAGAAGGGAAAGGCTACCCACTCCAGTATTCTGGCTTGGAGAGAATTCCATGGACTGTATTGTCCATGAGGTCACAAACAGTCAGACACAACTGAGTGACTTTCACTTCGCTTCCCTGCATAAAACACATTTTTCTAGTTATGTCATTTTGCTTGGCCTAAAGTGTCCTTTTCACTTTTCTTGGTAACTCTGACTTACCTTTCAAGACTTTTCCTGTGCAAAGCTCCTAGAATGTTACTTTCCCTACATCTTCAGGTTGGATTAAGCGCCTTAATGATTTATCTGTGTCACTGTGGGCACTCTCTAGTCTAGTGTGTGCATGTTCAGTTATATTTGACTCTTTGTGATGCCATGGATTATAGCCTGCCCGGCTCTTTTGTCCACGGAATTTTCCAGGCAAGAATATTGGAGTGGGATACCATTTCCTTTTCCAGGGGATCTTCTCAACCTAGAGATTCAATCGCGTCTCTTATGTCTCTTGCATTAGCAGGCAGATTCTTTAACACTGCACCACCTGGAAGTGTCCTTGGGCACCATCATGCCTCAGTGCCATCCCCTTGCATGTTACATGAAAAATCTGACTGTATGTGTATCTTGTTCACTAATCCACAAATCTACATCCATTTCTCTCCTCCTTCTGCTCTCTCTCATTCTTTTACTCTTTCTTTCCCGTGATGACTAGCTCAGTGCCAAGCAGCACACAGAAAGTGCTCTATAAATTTTGGTAATTATTACTATTACTGTTGTTATTAAAGGGCAAGAATGGAATATTTTGTGTAGTAGAGGTAAAGAAGTGGAGTGTGTCTCATCAACAACTTCTGCAAAGTCCAAATTCAGTCTTGAAAGAAGTCATGGGAATCTTTACAAACTGGGATTTAAAGGTGAGCTGAACTTCTCGTTTGATGATTTCATACTTTCATGTATCTCCTGTCTGTGGGAAGTACAGGAAGCAGAAGAGTACACCCTGACATCAAGCCATCAAGCTCTGATGCTCAGACCTTAATCACCAGGGGTAGTCACAGAAGCGGATCTCCTGGGGTGCCAGGGGGTTTTTGATGCTTTGGAGCTCTCTTTTCTCCCCTTATATTCTGGAAATAATATATACATATATCTTAATCCTCCTTATATGAAGTATTATCTTCCCAGATTCTGTTCCCTCTTCTTCCAATCCTCACCTGCCCTAACATGTTTTATCTGACATCTCCCTTTTACTGATCTTACCCACTGCCCTTTTTCTTCCTGTTTCTCTTGACTTCAGGGTCACCATGATAAATGCAGCAGAATGGGCTTAAAAATAAATGTCCCTTCAAAAACTGTAAGTAGCTAAAAATGGCTTTATCATTTCTGTTCCCACATCTGTTGTATTTTCTTTTCTACTGTAAGTTATTCAAGTATAAATATTCAGATATATGAGGTGCTTTGATTTTGGCTTACTTGCTTAGTAGCAGTTCAATATAAGATATTGTTTTAGGTTATAGGGAGAAATAGAAAATTAATGTCTTTTTGTTTATCATTAACCTGATTCCCAGGGAAGTAAAGAAAAAAAAATTGTACAATTTTAATTCTCTCTCTCTCTTTTTTAATGAAAGAAATTCAACATTTTCCTTCATGTTCCCAATCCCTTTTTAAAATAAGAACTAGAGAATGTAAAATTTTACCCAGTAATCACAGAAAGCATTCTAACGTTCTGCTTGATAGTATCATTGTTTTAAGGGAGAAAGAAACAAAGGAGATAAGAGGAAACATTGTAAAAGTAAAGAGAGATATAGAGATAACCTTGCATATACAGTCAGAGACCAGTAGAGACCAGTGGGAAGCTAAGGATGGTATTATGGTAAGAGTGCGTGCTTCGCTTCCTAATCCATGTTTGTTTTCATTCCATTTGCAATTTTTTTGTTGTTGTTGTAGGACAATTTACCCAATCCATTGCACCATCAGCTTTCCTATTTATTAATGAAGAATAAAAATAATAAAATTACATATTTACTTGGTAACTTGTGGGATTAAATGAAATATCCATTCTAGAAATATATATTGAGTTTCCAGTCATGTACACTGGTTTCTGCTGTAACTATTTGTTTCTGGTCCTTACCTCACTCCTTCATCAATATTTTTCCTTATGCTCACTGCTTTTTCCTGTCTGCCATGTTGCTGATTCTCACCTCATGATACTGGAGGAGACAAGAATGTGTTCGGTCACTCAGTCGTGTCTGACTCTTTGCAACCTCTAGCATTGTAGCCCGCCAGGCTCCTCAGACCATGGGATTCTCCATACAAGAACATTGGAGTGGGTTGCCATTTCCTTCTCCAGGGGATCTTTCTGACTTCGGAATCAAACCTGAGTCTCTAGTGTCTCCTGCATTGGCAGAAGGATTCTTTACCACTGAGCCACCTGGGAAAGCTGGAGACCAGAATATGCTACCCCAAACTCTGAGTGTAGGGGCCTATAGCTCACCACTCAAAACATACCTCTTTGGTATGAAGATTATTTTGAGCTAACTATTTTAAGAAATAGCAGACACAGGAGAATTTCTGTAAATAAATAATAGTTATCTTTTCATAAGTCTATCTATTTGTAAAGATATCCATTTGTAAGAATATTTCCCTCTCTATACCAGAAAGAGGATGATTCTAAATCATAAGAAAAACTTGTCAGTAGAAAAGGCACTAATTGAAATCAACATAAACAACTTTACTCTTGTCTGCCATATTTTTCTTTTCCTGGTCACCTTCCCATAACTGGCATTGACCCATACCCTCCTTTCTTTGATTTAGCTGAAGATGATATTTAAGCTTGAATTCTAAGCCATCTCTGTGAGTTACTCATTTCCCTGGGTATGGCTTATGTATATATGAGATATACATGTTACTGTACTTCTGTTTGTTTTTCTCTTGTTAATTTGTCTTCTGTTAAATGGCTCCCAGCCAAGAACTTAGAAGTGTCAAGACCCTGCACATAAAAAAGAGGCAGAAACAGACACGGTAGACATGGTTCATAGGTAATTACCACATTTTTTAAATGCAAAGTTTTAGAATCATGTTGCATTTTAAAAAATATTATAATGACATTCTTTCCCTTCATTGTGTATGGATGTGAGTGAAAGGTACAATATTTAGCCAAGAGCTGCTGATTTTCTATGCTTGCTGAAGAGCAACAAGGACAGTTCAGAACTGGAGACCGAATATCATTTAATCTTTCAGTTGGTCCTTTATTTTACCTACTGTTTCACATACTTTCTCAAAATTAAATGTTGACATCTGGATAGGATTATTAGTACAACCATAGTAGGTGTGAGCCAATAAGAGATTCAGGAAACACACTACATTCCATTTATTTTATCTTTCAATTTCTAGTGATATTTTCACAATCTTTGAAAGCATTTTTATGGAAGAATGAATACCTGTGCAGAAATCAAAATAACAGAAATAAATGAAAGAACATCTGGCTGATTCAATCACATTAAAATTTAAAGTCAAACTTGGCTTATTAATATTTATGAGTTGAAAATATGTCCTTGGAGTTTGTCTAACAGTATCCAATGTGATATTTAACAATTGAATGATTAGATTTTCTTAGTTATTTAAATATTGTGACTTGACTCTTTTGTCATTTGAAAATAAGTCATGAAAAATTCAATTTATCACTTTTTATTTTTCCCTTTAGGATAATAAAACATCATTACATATTTGCTTATGCTTACATACAGTTCAAGTATGTGATTACAGTAAAGTTGTTAGATATCAGTGTTTTTTTTGGTCCTAGTTACTTGATATTTTTTAAAATGTAAGGACCTAGTAAGTAAAAATGCTTTTCACAGTAGGTATTCAAGTAACTAACAAGTTTCATGGTCACTGAAACTGTAGATATGGAGGTTCATGTCTCTGCCCTGAACTGTACTAGCCTCAGATGGGATCTAGAAACAAAGCTTAAAAACATACATTTCAAGAAAAGTGTAAGTACTAATTATTACTGTTGTTGTCCAGTCACTCAGTTGTGTTTGACTCTTTGCGACCCCCATAGACTGCAACATGCCAGGGTTCCCTGTCCTTCATTATCTCCCGGAATTTGCTCAAATTCATGTCCATTAAGTCAATGATGCTATCCAGCCATCTCATCCTTTGTTGTCCCCTTCTCCTCCTGACTTCAATCTTTCCCAGCATCACGGTCTTTTCCAATGAATCAGCTCTTCGCTTCAGATGACCAAAGTATTGGAGCTTCAGCTTCACCATCAGTCCTTCCAATGAATATTCAGTATTGATTTCCTTTAGGATTGACTGGTTGGTTCTCCTTATAGTTACCTCTATTGAGTACCTATAGGTACTAAGTATTTACATATATTATCTCATTTTGTACTCTCAACAAACCTTCAAGCTAGCTATTTTTATCACTGATCAGCAGCTGAGGAAACTCAGCTCATTGACTTTACAGAAGGTGCAAGCATCTTCTTTTATCTGCCATGTGGTAAAGCTGGGATCAAAATCTGTGTTTGTTTGATTCTAAAACTTGATATTTCTATCTATTAGGTTATTGATACTCCGGACTTTTAAACAGAGAAAATAAATTTAGTAACTTCTCCAGCATTTGTCAGTTATTTCATTAAAGATATTTTTAAGAAAAAATACATGAATTCTGTAAGACTTTGTATTCCTTCTCTATGGCAATATTGTTGCCACTTATCAATTGGAGTCAGCTGAGAATAGCTGAAAGTTGAGTTCAGAGAGAATGGAGAGCAAGATGTCTGAGACAGCCCCTTAAGAGATGAGCTCTGACCTTACCTAAAACATGGGGTAGGGTGGGCATCTAAGGTCTACCTACAGAATGAACTACCTACAGAATGCTCTTTCTTGACCTGATTTTAGCTTGATCCCATCGCTTGTTATGCCATCTTTTAACCCTCACCCTTTCACCAACCTGGGAATCTTGAACTACAAATTGAATAAATGAGATTAGCAGGTTTTCATTTTATTTTATTTCATTTTATTTTCTGCATGAATTGTATATTTACACATTTCTACATTTAGCCTAATTTAGCCTAATCCATGAACTCGGCAAATCATTTGCTCTGCCCACAGAATTAGTCTCTGCAGGTGGCTTGTGGTTTTAGTTTATTCTATATTTGAAAGTAACCACCCCCACATCCACCACCATTAAGCATATTATTTTATTTTTCTTAGACTCCCTATCATCACCTTCTAGTATTTCTTTTGGCCTCCACCTAAAGAAGAAGAATAGTTCTGGGCCCAGGTCTCCTCCACTTCCCAGTGATCCTTGAAGTCCTGTGTGTAAAAACAGCCTCTTGATCCCCTGAGCAGTTGTGCTCAGCTTCCATTCACAGACATTTCCATGAACAGCTTCTCATTTTGGGGCACCCTGGCCCCAAGCTGATGCTCTGACTTGTACCCCCTCCTTTACATTCCTTCACTTTTCACCACCCTATTCCTTGCCTAACTTTTCTTCTCTTTTTTAAGTTCCTCTAAGGCAGACCATACTACTGTTCATGTCTTCTTCTTTCTAATCTGTCAATCTTTAAAAAACCTTCTTTTTCCCTTCTCTTATTTGATTTTGATGACTATGTGAGCGTTCTCTGAAGTCTTCTAATCACAGTTTTCACTTTCTCTACACATTATTTTACCTAAAACTGATATTTTTGTGGTTATTTCAGCCTCAATCCAGGGTCCCCTAGATTCCTGAGACACTTCATCTGTGAATACAGAGGGTCAGTGGTGAGCTGTATTTCTACCTTTGGTTTTCTAGTGTCTCAGAAAGCTCATTCCTCACATAAGCTGATAGGCAGAGAGGCAGCCTTGGTAGAGGTTAGGTAGTGCTGACCGTGTATAGTGTTAAAACTTCATAGACTCCAAATTAATCTTGGAAAAAAAAAAAAACTCTAAAATGTAGATAGAGTACATGCAACAGTGTACAGTATTATGCATTTATAAATATTTAGTGTATACAATAATGGGGGCTTCCCATGTGGTACTAATGGTAAAGAACCCCCTGCCAATGCAGGAGACATAAGAGACATGAGTTGGATCCCTGGGTTGGAAGATCCCCTGGAGGAGGGCATGGCAACCCATTCCAGTATCTTGCCTGAAGAATCCCATGGACAGAGGAGCCTGACAGACTACAGTCCAGAGGGATGCAAAGAGTAGGACACATTTGAAGTGACTTAGCACACGTGTACACAAGAATGTAACACCTTTTTTTAGCAGAAACAAGTGATTGGTTTAAAAAACTATGATAAGAAAAAAATATAGATCTGCATGTGCAAACATGTATGTGTGTGTGTGTCCCTGTGCATATATAGTAATCTTTAAATATTTGAATCACATCCAGTGCAATAAAGTGAGCACACACAGAGGCATAAGGGAAATAAACAGGTTAAAGGCAACAACAGAAGATGCACATTTCCTTATTAAGTAAGGTGGATATAATGGTCAACAGAATTTTCTGAACTATTTAAAATTTTGTCTCATTTTTTTATCTTTTTATTTTTATTTTTGGTTGCTTATAAGCAAAGTAAAAATAAGTGTACAAGTAAGGTTGCATTCTCCTGAATTGTTGACCATGGGATACAACAATACCAGGTTCATATTTTTGAATCTTATTTCACCTAAATATAGTGTATAATAATACTGATTTGTGTATCTTGCTAGCAATTTCAATCAAGGTTGCTAATTCATTTTTAACAAGAATAATGAGAGGGAAATCCGTGGTTTAGATCTGCATCTTTGCTCTGTCGTTCAGATCAGTGCTCAGTTGGTAAGAATCATGTTATTGCAGATAATGTTGGAAATCTAACAAAATCTTGCAAAGACAAACCTAAAATGACAAGTACCAGTCTTGTGATTCAATTCTGCTTCACTGAGCTTCAAGAGTCGGACACGACTGAGCGATTGAACTGAACTGAGCTTAAAATAATGATCAGACTTGAATTGTCACCTCAGTTCATTTCCGGTTTCTTCTCTCACAGTATCTTTATATATGCAAATCTAAGGCCAACTCTCTGTTTAGTGACTGTGGCAAGAACTGTCCCTTCTGCCTGGGCTCTGCAGATGCCACAGTCAGACAGTGATGGTGTTAGAATTCTTAAATAGAAATGTCTTAGGCTTGTTAACTGGTTTAGAAGGTGAACTAGGTTATTCTTTTTAAGCCATGTTTGCTGAGCAAGCACCTTCTCTTTCCAATTCTGTATGAGAAAAACATGAGTTTCCTTTTCATATTTTAGCATGATGTGGAGTAGGCAGATATTGAAGTATAGTAACTATATCACTGAGATGAAAATCAAAGGTAGAAGCTGGTCTAAAAGAAAGGGTAGGATATCTTAGTTCTATTTACCTTAGTCCTTTCATAAAGAATACTTCTGTTTCAAAAGGTCTTGGGACTTTACAGCACCCTATTAAGACCATCAAGAACTGGAACGCACAGTGCTATGACTAATGAGGACGTACGGCTGAGATTACTGATAAATATGCCCTGCAGATGAGCTAGATAAACATGGAATTTCAAACTCTAAGTGTCATTGTAGGTGGTACTAAGGACTTGGTCAGTCAGTCAGTTCAGGTGCTCAGTCGTGTCCAACTCTTTGCGACCCCATGGACTGCAGCAAGCCAGGCTTCCCTGTCCATCACCAACTCCCAGAGTTTACTCAAACTCATGTCTTATCATGTTGGTGATGCCACCCAAAGATCTCATCCTCTGTCATCCCCTTTTCCTCCTGCCTCAATCTTTCCCAGCATCAGAGTCTTTTCAAATGAGTCAGTTCTTCACATCAGGTGGCCAAAATACTGGAGTTTCAGCTTCAACATCAGTCCTTCCAATGAACATCCAGGACTGATTTCCTTTAGGATTGACTGGATGGATCTCCTTGCAGTCCAAGGGACTCTCAAGAGTCTTTTCCAACACCACAGTTCAAAAGCATCAATTCTTTGGACCTCAGCTTTCTTTATAGTCCAACTCTTATATCCATACATGACTACTGGAAAAAACATAGCTTTGACTAGATGGACCTTTTTTGGTAAAGTAATATCTCTATTTTTTAATATGCTGTCTAGGTTGGTCATAACTTTCCTTCCAAGGAATAAGTGTCTTTTAATTTCATGGCTGCAGTCACCATTTGCAGTGATTTTGGAATCCCTAAAATAAAGTGTGTCACTGTTTCCACTGTTTCCCCATCTATTTGCCATGAACTGATGGGACTGGATGCCATGATCTTAGTTTTCTGAATGTTGAGCTGTAAGCTTTTTTCACTCTTCTCTTTTACTTTCATCAAGAGGGTCTTTAGTTCTTCTTTGCTTTCTGCCGTAAGGGTGGTGTCGTCTGTGTATCTGAGGTTATTTATATTTCTCCTGGCAATCTTGATTCCAGCTTGTGCTTCATCCAGCCCAGCATTTCACATGATGTACTCTGCATATAAGTTAAATAAACAGGGTGACAATATACAGCCTTGACATATTCCTTTCCTGATCTGGAATCAATCTGTTCTTCCATGTCCAGTTCTAAGTGTTGCTTCTTGACCTGCATACAGATTTCTCAGGAGGCAGGTCAGGTGGTCTAGTATTCCCATCTCTTTAAGAATTTTCCAGTTTGTTGTTATCCGCACAAAGGCTTTTGCATAGTCAATAAAGCAAAAGTAGATGTTTTGCTGGAACTCTCTTGCTGTTTTGATGATCCAGTGGTACACATCCCTGAAATGATCCTGTAGCTTTCTTCATTGGCAGTTGTCTAAACTGAGGCTTCCCAGGTGGTGCTAGTGTTAAAGAACCCATCTGCCAATGCAGGAGACATAAGAGAATGGGTTGGATCCCTGGTTTGGGAAGATTCCCTAGAGAAGGAAATGGCAACCCACTCCAGTATCCTTGCCTGGGAAATCCTATGGACAGAGGATCCTGGTGGGCTACGGTCTGTGGGTTCACAAAGAGTTGGACACAACTGAGCATGCACCCATACATACATACCTTGGTCATCCTGTGCCTGTATTGGCCTCTATTCCCAGAAGGGAGCCTGGAGGGACTGGCATTTTTGTTCTGGGGTATGATGAAATCATCAATTTGAGAAATTTAAAATTCTTACTTAAAATACCAGTGGTTTTCCTGACAAGATTAACTTTATGGAGAATGAAAAAGACAGAAACTCTTAATGAACACATATATATGTCTCTATTCTGCCTTTCATTTTTTTCCTAAGAATTTTTTCTGAAGAGTTGTTTCTACTCTCCTTCTACTTAATAATACAGAAGAGTGTATATTCACTTTTCACACACACACACACACACACACACACACACACAAATAAAGAACAAAGATTTGAACTGCAGATTAATTTTTTGTAGCAAGAGAAAAAGTGGTAAATGTCGTGTTAGAAATTTTGGAGTGAGCAAATGAGAAGTAAAGAGCAACTCGATTGGTTACCAAAACCCAGCTCAGCACTCTCTTGATTACTAACATCCAAAAAAACTTTTATGGGAGCATAAGTAATGGGAGAAAAAAAATGGAGTAGGGACAAGAAAGACACCGAGGATTAGAACTTGTTGCTGCCAGGGCTCTCTTTCTTGCTATCTTTCCACTGTGCTTTCCTTCGATTCTTGGTCTCATATTCTCTTATTGCAATCAGACTTTTTCCAAGAGTCAGAGAATAGAGTTATGGGCAAAATTCCAGTTTAGTGATTAAAAAGAACTTTCTCTATTGCTACTTACTCTCTGAACCATCCTATAGAGGCACACTCAGCCTAGCTTATACTGTTTACTTATGCTTGGACCATTCAGCATGACAGGTCACCACCACTGGATTCTACATTTGATTTTGCCAGTCATGGGCCCTTTTCTGAAGTCAGAGGCAAATAATACTGTGGTTGGAGTTTGTGAGGAATAGTTTGCTAAAGGAAATGAAATTTACTTTTAGAACAAGGGCAAGTAATGAGTAGGTATGTAGACCGGGAAGGGGCAAAAATAATGGTTACCAATACAGTTCTACTGTACTAGATTTCTACACTGAATAATTGCCACAAACTCAGCAGCTTAAAATAAACCCATTCATGATGATCTCACAGCTTCTCTCAGTCAGAAGTCTAAACGTGGCATAGTAGGTTTTTCTGCTCAGGGTCTCACAAGTCTGAAATCAGGGTGTCAGCCATGATTGCCTGCTCATCTGGAGCTCAGAATCTTCTTACAAAACCACCTCAAGCATACTTAAAGGAGATAATACAGGTTCAGTTTCAGACCACCACAATGAAGTGGATGTTAAAATAAAGTGAGTCACACATTTTTTGATTTCCTAGTACATAAAAAAGTTAGCATTATACTATACAGTAGTCTATTAAGAGTGCAATATCATTTTGTTTAAAAATATCCCAATATTCATTCCTTAATTTAAAAATAATTTATAGCTAAACAACGTTAATCTTCATTTGAGCCTTCAGGGAGTCATAATCTTTTGCTGGTGGAAGGTCTTGGCTTGCTGTTGATGGCTGCTGACTGATCAGAGTGGTGGTTGCTGAAGGTTGGATGGCTGTGGCAATTTCCTGAAAGGAGACATTGAAGTTTGCTACATCAACTGACTTTTCCTTTTATGAAAGATTTCTTTGTAACATGCTATGCTCTTTGAAGGATTTTACTCACAGTAGAATTTCTTTCAAAATTGGAGCCAGTTCTCTCAAATCCTGTCACTGCTTTATCAACTAAGATTATGTAATATTCTAAGTCTTTTGGTGTCATTTTAACAATCTTCATGGCATCTTTACCAGGAGTAGATTCCATCTCAAGAAAACACTTTCTTTGTTCATTCATAAGAAGCAATTCTTCATCCCTTAACATTTTATCATGAGATTGCAACAACCTAGTCACATCTTTAGACTCTACTTCTAATTCTAGTTCTATATTTCCACCACATCTGCAGTTACTTTTTCCATGGAAATCTTGATCAAAATCATCCATGAGAGTTGGAATCAGCTATTTCCAGACTCCTATTAATGTTGACATTTTGATCTCTTTCAAAGAATAATGAATGTTCTTAATGATATCTAGAATGATGACCTTTTTCCAGAAAGTTTTCAGCTTACATTCCCCAGATCCATCAGAGGAGTCACAATCTCTGACAATGGTAGCCTCACTAAATATATATTTTTAATGATCCTGCAATTTTGTAATTAATCCTTGAATCATAGGTTGCAGAATGGATGTGTTAGTGGGATTAATCCTTGAATCATAGGTTGCAGAATGGATGTGTTAGTGGGAATGAAAGCAACATGAATCCTACTATACATCTTCATTGCAGTTTTGGGAGGCCAGGTGTATTGCCAATGAGCAGTAATACTTTAAAATGAATTTTTTTTCTGAGCAGTAGATCTCAGTAACAGGCTTTAAATATTCAGTAAGCCATGTTGTAAACAGATGTGTTATCATCCAGGCTTTGTTGTTCCATTTAAAGAAGCAGAGTCAAATTAGCATAATTCTTAAGGTCCTCGGGATTTCTGGAATGGTAAATGAGCATTGGGTTCAACTTAAAATCACCAGCTGCATTAGCCCGTAACAAGAGTCTGCCTGTACTTTGCAGCCTTGAAGCCAAGCACTGACTTCTTCCTAGCTCTAAAAGTTCTAGATGGCATCTTCTTCCAACAGAAGGCTGTTTCATCTACATTGAAAATCTGTTGTTTAGGGTAGACACCTTCATGAATTACCTTAGCTAGACTGTCTATTCAATAGATGACTTGATGCAGCTTCTAATTAGCAGTTGCTGCTTCAGCTTGAAATTTGATATTATGGAGGATTCTTTCCTTAAACCCCATGAGCTAACATCTTGCTTCAAACTTTTCTTCTGCAACTTTCTTACCTTCATCAGCCTTCATAAAATTGAAGAGAATTATGACCTTTCTCTGGACAAGGCTTTGGCTAAAGGAAATGTTGCTGTTTTGATCATCTATCCAGACCACTAACTTTCTCTATACCAATACTTTCACTGTATCAGTAATAAGGCTGTTTCTCTCTCTTATCAGTCATGTGTTCACTGGAGTAGCACCTTTAATTTCCTTTAAGAACTTTTCCTTTGCATTTACAACTTGGCTAAATGTTTGGTGCAAGAGGCCTGACTTTCAGCCTGTTTCAGCTTTCAACATGACTTCTTCACTAAGCTTAATCATTTCTAGCTTTTGACTTAAAGTGAGAGACCTGTGAGACTTCTTTTTACTTGAATGCTTAGAGCTAATTGTAGGTCTATGAATTGACCTAATTTCAGTATTGTTTTATCTCAGGGATTTGGAAAATCTGAGGACAGGGAGAGGGAAGGGGGTAAGCTGGCCACTGGAGCAGTAGCAACACACACATTTATTAAGGTCATTGTCTTATATGGCCATGGTTCATGGTGCCCCAAGACAACTTCAGCAGTGACATCAAAGATCACTGATCATAGATTGCTATATCAAACTTGATAATAATAATAAAAATTTAGAAATATTGTAAGAATTACCAAAATGTATCACAGAGACAGGAAGTGAGTAAATGCTATTGGGAAAATAGTGTCAATAGACTTGCTGCATTGACAGTTACCACAAATCATAAATTTGTAAAAAGCTGTGAAGTATAATAGGTTGAGATATACCTGCGGTTGTTGGTAGAGTTCTGTTTCTTGTGGTTGTAAGACTGAGATCGCTGCTTTCTTGCTGGCTGTTAGCCAGGTGGCATTTTCAGGGAATATAGGCCTCCTGCCATGTGGCTGTATCCGAAGTATAGCAGTTTGTTTCTTCAAAGCCAGCAGGAGACTTTCTCTCACTGTGAATTTTCTTTTAGGAGAAGGCTTGGATGCTCTTTTAAATGGCTCACTTAGTTAGGTCAGGCCCACCTAAAATAATGATCATTTGGGTTAACTCAAATTGATTTGAGACTTTAATTGTGGCTGCAAAATCTCTTCATCTTTTCCATACAACTTAATCACCAGAGTGACTTTCATTATAAACACAGATGGTGCTTATACTTACTGAGACAGTATTATACAAGGTATGTACTCTAGGGTGTGGAAATCTTGAAGCCTATTTCAAAATTCTGCATACTACATCTACATATCCTAAAGATAGATATAATGTGAAATAACAATAAGGTACACATGTACAAACTATCATATATAACAACAAATTATTCAGAGGTATATATAGATTGATATATTTGGAATAAGCTTTATTTTTGTTTGTAAATTCCAATTAGTACCATATTATGCTACACAAAGTTACTTCTTACATTTTCACTTGGAAATGTTGCATAAGGAGTAATTTCTAAGCTTCTTTCACATGACTTTTTTTGGTCTTTATTTTTCTTTCACCTGTGCCTTGAAATTTCAAAAATTGGCTTCTACCTGTCACTATTATCTCGTTTCATGTTTCTGAGGTGTCTTAAAGAAAATGATGATTTTTAAAGTCCATTAAAACCAACTGCTACGTGTGAATCAGGGTCTTGGCCCTCAATCAATTATGGAGTTATCTCCACTTCTTAGGCTTTTGCACTGGGCGGTGATTGCTTTCAGGAAAGTGTGAATGGTTGTGGCTTTGGCAGACTTTAGAGGTTGTTGTCCTTGGAGAATCTAGGTATTTCAAACTATGCAGTTTAGAATCTAGGCAGTACTTAGAATATAACTTTTCTTACAATGCTGAAGTTTTTCTAAATAATTATCAAAAATATTTTATTAAATGTTAATGTTTATTTTTTTCCTCCAACAGCATGAATTGCCCTACAGTTTGGGGCTATCAGATAGACAGAGGAAAATGTAGCTAGTAGCCTAAAGTTGAGCCTTAGAAAATCTAGGGCTTATCTGGATCCATATATTAGTTAATCAGTCAGGTAAATGCTTACTTTTTAAAAAAAAATATTCTTCTTTTTCTTTTTTCTCTTTTTTTCTGCCAATGAATATACAAACTCAAGTTATTAACTGAATGGTTTTATAATCCTTATGTGAATTTTAAAAAATGTGTTTTAAGAAATGCTTCAAATCAAAACTCTACCGCTGAGATGCTTATTAAATTACAAATAGCTCATTGAAGATAATAATGATGATGATGTTAATGATTATAAAGACTTTCATTTGTTTTGAAAATTTCAAATTCTTTCACACTGTTAATAACTGCATATATTTAATTTTAAGCTACATTTTCTGATTCTAATATATTTTCTATTACTGGGCCATAGGCAGTATTTTCCATTCAGTATATTTTGTTGAGAGAGACAGAAAAAGTAAATTTTACTCCTTTTTCTGTAATCATATAACATATCCTTTAGATTGAGTGAAAACAAAAAAATATATATATAATTCTAAAAAATTTCTTGATTGCCCCAAGATATTGGGCATTGGTAGATATTTTGAGGCAAATGCAGTTTGTGATCATCAGAATCTTGTTCTTAAATTACTACACTAATAAACTCTGAGAGCACTTGAATTCTTAGAAGAACTCTCCTCTCTCTATCATTTACTCTGCAGGACAATTGGGATTATTGCTGGCTCATTTGGTTAGACACCAGGAAATGCCTCTCCTTCACCTAATATGGGGGGACATGATCTACACCACGTGTAGGGCAGGCTTTTCGGCTATAAGAGGAGTAAACCGTGGCCAGGCCTCATCAGTTTCATCCTCCATGTTTGCGGACAGCATGTGTGATAACGGGTGTGGGAACAGTGAGATCAGTCATTGGTTCCCTGTTTCTAACTTAGTGGTAAAAAAGAATATATATCTATCAGTAATTTTAGTTTGTGTCAGAATCAAACTAGGAAGGAAGTTATCTTGCTTATGAAGGGGTCTGAAAGTGCACTTCTGGGAAAGAGTATACATGGAGCTTAGGTTGCTACTGAAGGATAGTACAGCTTTCAATCGTTTTCTATTACCTAGAGCTTGTCTGATCAGTGACAAGAAAGTATGGTTTTTCATATCTCTTTCACAGCTTCCTGACGTAGCCTGTGCAAGCATGTGGCACTTGTTTTTGCTTCCTCACTTTTGCTCCTGGCATTTCTTCTCTCTTTCCAACTGTGGAAATACTTCTTATTCAAAACCGAGTTCAAGTTAACATTTCTTCAGTCTATTCTAAGTAATTCTACCTTTAGTTGTAAAGTGCCTATATTGTTTTTTGACATTTTACTGATATCCATATTGCCTCCTTAATGAGATCATGAGTTCTATGAAGTTAGAGACTCTATTTTATGTTATTTTAACTTTTTTAAACTCCCATTTCCTATAAAGCAATGGAGTTAGTGGCTCGGTAGTGTCCAACTCTTTGTGACCCCACAGACTGTAGTCCACCAGGCTTCTCTGTCCATAGGGTTTTCCAGGCAAGAATACTGGAGTAGCTTGACATTAGCACAGAATGAATGCTCAACAGAATCTTTTACAATCTGAATCTGTACATTCCGCCCCCCCATTTCAATACCTGCTTAGATTTATACAGCACTTTATAACTTGTAAAGATTATCTATGTATATTTTTCATTGACACTAGTTGATTAAATAAAATGAGTGGCCTTCATTATCTAGAAGTATTTTCTAAATATGAAATGAGGGGAAGTCTCCTGGCAGAACCCTGTGTGAGGGAAGTTTATTCTGAATAAAGGAGGAATCAGAGGATGAAAACCTGGAATGGAGCCTTTGGTAGATCTGAACCCCAGTGGGGATTCAGAAGTTGACAAAGTCTTACAGTCTGTTTTTTAAAAAATGCTGTTAATTGATATTTCTGACAATCTCATCAACCAAATCTGAGTTAAGTGTGTGATAGAAGCTAGTTAAAAAGATTTTGCCCATGTTAAGTCAGCTATAACTAAAGTCTGTGATGAAAAATTAAAATGATCACTGGTATTGATACAACTCCATTATTTAATGAAAATTCAAACTGTGCTGTAGTGACATTTGTGTTCTCATCAGAAAGACTTCTCCATTTGCAGCCCTCAGAATACCATGATGGACTGAGCTCGGTGGCTGAGGTTCTCACAGCATTAGCCAGGATAGCACAACATGGGAATGTGAAGGAGGAAGTTGGCTCAATCCCTGGGTTGGGAAGATCCCTTGGAGGAAAAAGCTGGCTTAAAACTCAACATTCAAAAAACGAAGATCATAGCATCCTGTCCCATCACTTCATAGCAAATAGATGGGGAAACAATGGAAACAATGACAGACTATTTTCTTGGGCTCCAAAATCACTGGAGATGGTGACTGCAGCCATGAGATTAAAAGACAATTGCTTCTTGGAAGAAAAGCTATGACAAACTTAGACAGCATTTTAAAAACAGAGACATTACTTTGCTGACAAAGGCCATATAGTCAAAGCTATGGTTTTTCCAGTAGTCATATATGGATGTGAGAGTTGAACCATAAAGAAGGCTGAGTGCCAAAGAATTGATGCTTTCAAACTGTGGTGCTGGAGAAGACTCTTAGAGTCCCTTGGACTTCAAAGAGATCAAACCAGTCCATCCCAAAGGAAATCAATCCTGAATATTCATTGGAAGGACTGATGTTGGCCACCTGATGTGAAGAGCTGACTTATTGGAAAAGACCCTGATGCTGGGAAAGACTGAAGGCAGGAGAAGAAGGGGACGACAGAGGACAAGTGGGTTGGATGATCTCACTGATTCAGAGAACATGAATTTGAGCAAGCTCCAGGAGATGGAAAAGAACAGGGAAGCCTGATGTGCTGCAGTCCATGGAGTCACAAAGAGATGGACACGACTGAGTGACTGAGCAACAACAAAGGGCATAGAATACTTTGCCTCCTCTCCATTTATGTCCATAAGTGCCCAGTGAGACATACCAATGTTTTCATTTCATAGATGATAGTGATAACAAAATTAAACACATTTGGTGACTTAATTAAGGTAGCACATCTCGTAAGTGTTAGGGGGAGAGTCCAGTTCTGAGCTTCTGTCTTCAAATACTCTCCCTTTTCTATCAGCTCATACTACTTTGGATCTGTAGTAGGAAGACAGTGTGAATTACAATTATCTTTTTGAACAGATACCAAATAATACAAATCCAAATATTTTATCAATTTCAAAATAACTTGGCTTAGTCTTGTCATTAATTTGCTAGTATAAAGTTTGTCCTGTTTTACTAAACCCCGAGGGCAATGATAATGAAAGAAGAGATTTATTTTTGTATGGTTTAAAACAAAACACAGGAAAATTGATAGTATCAAAACTCCTGAAGGGTGAGAATTTAGAATTTCTCATGTTCTTCATATTTATTTCAATTTTTAGGTTCACTGTCAAGTCAGTGCAAACACATATCTGAAAACAAAACTCACTGGTTGTGACACTATCACATATGATTTGATAACAAAGCAAAGTCAGAGCTGATGTTTTCTATTAGCCCTAGCTCTGCCATATAAGCTGGAGATGTGGATGAATCTGGGCATGAATCTGTAGCTGAATTGGCTACAGAATTGCACTCTTAGCAGTACCTGTGAACTTCAAAGGGAGTGTCAAGCCACCTATCAGTAATCTAGAAATAAGGTATTAGTCATTTACTAAATATTTTAATGGAAATTATTACCAGTAAATTCAGTTTAAAAATCCCCCATAAACAAGGAAACCACTTAATGAAATGTGGCTTGTTTTAGCAGAAAGATTTTTTTGACACATGACATACTTCATAACCATGGATATCAATGTCAAAACCCACACTGCTTCTTACAGCTTGCATCTCAGTAATTTTAGCGTATTCCCAGCAAAGACATTACATACCTCTTGACAAAAATGTTTTCCACATGTTCTCATTGCAATTTTGAGTTTTGTGAAAATGATGCATACTATTGTTTTATTATATATGCTTCCTTTTACTCTCTGTTACTGTTTTTATATTTTCTGTATTATATGGCTTACTGCTTCCATGGGATCACAAGAGTCAGACATGACTTAGTGACTGAACAACAACAATAACAACATGCTAATACTGGCTTTAAAATAAGGGAGAGACAGTCTGGCTATAAATGCTTATATTTATAAATGATAAAATTGTCTAGCCAAGTTTTTATTAAAAGTTCATATTAAATTTCATGTCAGAGTTTATGTTAAAGCCATAGCTCTCAGGGATTTACTAAGTCCTACAGCACACCATGCTCCCCTGTTTTTCACTGCTTCCCAGAGTTTGCTCAGATTCATGTTCATTGAGTTGGTGATGCTATCTAACCATCTCATTCTCTGCTGCCCCTTCTCCTTTAGCCTTCAGTCTTCCCAGGATCAGGGTCTTTTACACTGAGTTGGCTCTTCACATCAGGTGGCCTAAATTTTAGAGTTTCAACTTTAGCATCTGTCCTTCCAATGAATATTCAGAGTTGATTTCCTTTAGGACTGACTGGTTTGATCTTGCAGTCCAAGGGACTTTGAAGAATCTTCTCCAGCACCACAATTCAAAAGTATCAGTTCTTTGGTGCTCAGTCTGCTTTATGGTCCAACTTTCACAATAGTACATGACTACCAGAAAAGCCATAGCTTTAGCTATATAGACCTTTGGCAAAGTGATGTCTTTGCTTTTTAATTCACTAAGTTTGTCAGGGCTTCCCTGGTGGCTTAGACAGTCAAGAATTCTTGCAATGCAGGAGACCTGGATTGGATCCCTGGGTCAGGAAGATCCCCTGAAGAAGGGAATGGCTGCCCACTCCAGTATTCTTGCTGGAGAATCCCATGGACAGAGGATC
Organism: Bos grunniens; assembly: GCF_055505025.1. NCBI lineage: Eukaryota > Metazoa > Chordata > Mammalia > Artiodactyla > Bovidae > Bos > Bos grunniens. The sequence goes on from NC_141165.1 coordinate 101,853,701, forward strand.
CTGGCAGGCTACGGTTCATGGGGTCACTAAGAGTTGGACACAACTGAGCGACTAAGCACACGCGTTTGTCTTAGTTTTTCTTTTTTTTTTTTTGTCTTAGTTTTTCTTCCAAAGAGCAAATGCCTTTTAATTTTGTGGTTGCAGTCACTGTCCACAGTTATTTTGGAGCCCAGGGAAAAAAAAGTTTGTCACTGTTTCAACGTTTTTCCCTTCTATTTGCCATGAAGTGATGGGATCAAATGTCATAATCTTAGTTTTTTGAATGTTGAACTTCAAGCCACCTTTTTCACTCTTCTCTTTCACCCTTATCAAGAGACTCTTTAGTTCTTCACTTTCTGCAATTAGAGTGGTATCATCTGCATATCTGAGGTTGTTGGCATTTCCCCCAGCAATCTTGATTCTAGTTTGTAATTTATCCAGCCCAACATTTTGCATGATGTACTTTGCATAGAAGTTAATAAGCAAGGTGACAATATGTGGCCTTGATGTACTCTTTTCCCAATTTTGAACCAGTCTGTTGTTTCATGTCCAGTTGTAATTATTGCTTATTGACCTGCATAGAGGCTTCTTAGGAGGCAGTTAAGGTGGCCTGGTATTCCCATCTCTTTTAAGAATTTTCCACAGTTTGCTGTAATCCACACAGCCAAAAGCTTTTGTATAGTTATTGAAAGAGAAGTAGATGTTTTTTCTGGAATTCCCTTGCTTTCTCTATGATCCAACGAATGCTAGCAAATCAGCACAAACAAACAAGCCAAATACCTGAGGTGGGGAAAGAACCATGGGAATCCTAGAGGGAGCAACAACTGGTACTCACACAAGATGGAAGTAGTAGCTGATCCCCTTCAGTTTGACTGGAAAATCTGATTATTCGCAGGGCACTGGGGTGGAGTATGATGCTCTGGTGCCATTTAACAAATCTTAAGGGCAAGAGCAAGGACATTATTTGTGGGACACAGTGCAAAATGGAACTGCCAGGCCCCTTGTTCAAAATCATTAAGACGTTCAAATTGCCAAGAGAAGAGTGCTCAACCAAGCTTAGGACCTCTCTAAGCACTGGGCCCTGTGTGAGTGAAGAGGTCACACGCCAAAGGAGCAACTCTGCTGAAAAGCAAGACTGGAAAAGGTCAAACTTTTCCGATGCAACTTAACTTTGTCTCTCAAGCTTTTGTAGATCTATTGCTCTTGTCTGCTTTTGTATTTCTTTCATATTATTTTGATTCTTCACAGACATTATTTTTGATTGAGTGCTAGATGATGTATGTGAAAAACTATAGGAATCATTTACAAGCTAGAATGATAATATCTATCTTGGAGTAGATATTTTCTTTTTTTTTCCTTGCCAGGAAAAAATAGATAAATAATAGATAATATAAATAAATAATAGATAAATATTCAGGGATATTAGAAAACAAAAATGTCCTTGATCTCTTTTCAGAGTTTGAGTTATTCAGTATTGGGCTTTTGTTATACCAAGGGGCTTACCAGGTGGCTCAGTAGTAAAGAATCTTCCTGCCAAACAGGAGACACAGGTTCAATGCCTGGGTCAGGAAGGTCACCTGGAGAAGGAAATGGCAACCCACTCCAGTATTCTTGCTTGGGAAATCCCATGCACAGAGAAGCCTGGGAGGCTATCACCCATGAGGTGGCAGACAGTTAAATATGACTTAGCAACTAAACAATACCACCACCAAGCACTGATCTACTTTTGGTTCAATCTTATTCCTAGTTGTACTCCTTCATGGTTCCAACCTGAAACTTGGATTTGTAAGAGATCTTGACCCTGGTAGACCTGGGAGTCTAATCTTTCATATTATTTTTGTCCCTTTGGTCCTGTTATTTCTGATCAGATCCTAAGACTTTTTAGCTACCCCTCTCTGAATTGGCAATTGCTTCAAGGGGAAATTTGGCCCCTCACAACTAACCAAGGATAATTCTAAAAATCACTGTAGTTGGATTTAAGCAACAGCTTCATTTTTAAGAGGAAATGGTAAAGTAAATTTCATGGTTTCCATAGTTTTAGATGCCTTATAAATCTAATTTTAACATTTTTAACAATCCTATCTGGTAGGGAATAATAGCTCCATTTTAGAAAGCTGGAATCATGTTCTCAGATACGTTAAAAAATGTAGCCAATATCACACAGTAAGTGGTAGTCACCATCTAACCTTGGTCTTGTTATCTTAAAAGCCTGCCTTCTTTAAATAAAACTATATTCTTTCATTTAACATAATGTGAATTGCAGATTTTACAAGTAATGTTCATAGTGTTATGGAGACTGCAAAACTAAATTTTAAAGCTGCATTTAAATGAGTAAAATAGCTAACTGTTAAAAGTGGTCTTCCATGTTAATACTCTATTTAAGGAATGATTTTAAAGTTTATTCTAGTTGGTTGAATGGATAATGGAGATTTCTGCCCTTGTATCAGGGAAGACTCAGTGAAAAAATATTTTACAAAATTTTTTTTTAGTTGTATGTTGCAAATACAGAGTATCTACTAGATAGTTAAGCACATGTATGTGGGTATGTGGGCATGTGTGTCTGATGGAGACCAGAAAACAGGCAGGTGTCTTGGAATCATTTCAGTTCATCTTTTAGCACTTTCCCTCTGTACTGAGTTGATTTGTTGGCTGAAAATAGTGATAACCTGGCAATGCATTACACTGTTACTCTGTATTTGAATGGCTTTCAAGGATTACTAAATCTCTGAGAGCTATGGTTTTAACATAAACTCTGACATGTTTATGTTCAAAACAAAAAAAGCTCAAATCCAATATGAGCTTTTAATAAAAACTTGGCTGGACAGTATTTATCATTTATAAATGTAAGTGTAAGTATATATAGCTAGACTGTTTCTCTCTTATTTTAAAGCCAGTATTAGCATGTTGTTATTGTTGTTGTTCACTCACTAACTCGTGTCTGACTCTTGAGATGCCATGGACTGCAGCACACCATGCTTCCCTGTTCTTCATTATCTTCCAGAGTTTGCTCACCTTCATGTCCACTCAGTCAATAATGCTATCTAATCATCTCATCTTCTGTCACCCTCTTCTTCTTTTGCCCTCAATCTTTCCCAGAATCAGGGTCTTTTCCAATAAGTGGACTCTTCTCATCAAGTGGCCAGAGTATTGGAGTTTCAGCTTCAGCATTAGTCCTTGCAATGAATATTCAGGGTTGATATCCTTTAGGATTGACTGGTTTGATCTCCTTGCTGTCCAAGAGACTCTCAAAAGTCTTCTCCAGCATCACAATTCAAAAGCATCAATTCTTTGGCACTCAGCCATCTTTATGGTCCAACTCTCACATCAGTACATGACTACTGAGAAAAACATAGCTTTGGCTATATCGACCTTTGTTGGCAAAGTGATGTCTGTTTTGTAATATATTGTCTAGGTTTGTCATAGCTTTTCTTCCAAGGAGCAAGCATCTTTTAATTTCATTGCTGCCGTCACTTTCTGCAGTGATTTTGGAGCCCAAGAAAATAAAATCAATCACTGCATGTTACCACATCCAAAAGAAAAAGATACAAATACAATTTTAAAAGATCTGAAGGTGTTTTGATTTACAAATTCAGGTACACCACTCATCATATTGAACACATCTCTGAAATTTTCCCTTAAGAATCTTTCTCTCCAAATCTCAACTCCCCAGAGAAGTACCTAAAGCTCTGTCTTATCTCTTTCTCCCAGCTCCCCCTCAGGCTGCTCTGTCTTTGGTATGTAAAGCTGGGGTCACCACAGGTCAATCTGCAGTCTGAATATAGCCGGTGGGTATTTGGAGTTTGGCCTTTACAGAGTGTTGAAAATTTTGAGTTAGTTGCCAACCTTTGGAAGTTAGACTATTTCATGTTAAAATCCAGTTATTTGGGCTTCCCTGTGCAAACCAGAAGATCTGGTGACCCCATGCCTTTTTCCCTTACAGCAGTTTTCACTCTGTGCTTCAAGGCTGTTAGCAGCCTCCGCTTTAGTCATTTCTTGGACATTCAAATTGTAGCCATTGTAGTGAAGTGGGTCAAATTCAGATATACCACTCGTTATATTGCACACATCTCTGAGATTTTCCCCGAAGAATCTCTTTCTCTTCAAATTTCTACTCCCCAGGAGGGCTACTTAAATCTCTGTCTTTCTTGTCTCTCCCTCCCTTTAAAGTCTCTGTTGTAGTGGAGCTGTTAGGTGTCACTGAGTCTGGGTATGCTATTACCACCTATTAGTATTCTTTGACCTATTTTGGGCAAGAATCTTTGAAAGGGAGAGGGACATGATTAACATTTGGCTGTGTTCTGTCTAAATCTATTAAACATCACTCTCATGTCTGCCTCACCGGTGCTGAACTTTTTCACACTCTTATGTATCAATGAGTGGAGATCTCAATTTTCCCACTGAGTTTCCATAAAGAAGAATTTTTTTTTCCCACCACGTATGATATACTGAATTGCTCTGAAGTTCAACCTGTAATTTTTTCTCCCTAGGCAAGCTTCTGAGGCATTTTGCCAAAGTAAGTGTTTGAATGGTGACATTTTCTTAAACAGCAGAGAAGTTTAACTGAAACCCAACTAGTGGTGGTGAAGGCAGAAAAAACAGTGGAAGAGCTACGGGCACTTGTCTGAGCCCTCGCTAAGAGAAGTAAGGAATGTGTACAGGTTCAGTTCAGTGCAGTTGCTCAGTCGTGTCCGACTCTTTGGGACCCCATGGACTGAGCACGCCAGGCCTCCCTGTCCATCACCAACTCCCAGAGTTCACTCAGACTCACGTCCATCACATCAGTGATGCCATCCAGCCATCTCATCCTCTGTCGGCCCCTTTTCCTCCTGCCCCCAATCCCTCCCAGCATCAGAGTCTTTTCCAATGAGTCAACTCTTCGCATGAGGTGGCCAAAGTACTGGAGTTTCAGCTTTAGCATCATTCCTTCCAAAGAAATCCCAGGGCTGATCTTCAGAATGGACTGGTTGGATCTCCTTGCAGTCCAAGGGATGCTCAAGAGTCTTCTCCAACACCACAGCTCAAAAGCATCAATTCTTCAGCGCTCAGCTTTCTTCTCAGTCCAACTCTCACGTCCATACATGACCCCTGGAAGAACAATAGTTTTGACTAGATGGACCTTTGTTGGCAAAGTAATGTCTCTGCTTTTCAATATGCTGTCTAGCTTAGTCATAGCTTTTCCTCCAAGGAAGGAGCAAGCATCTTTTAATTTGATGGCTGCAGGTACCATCTGCAGTGATTTTGGAGCCCCCCCCCCCAAAATAAAGTCTGTCACTGTTTCCTTTGTTTATCTTTATCTATTGCCATAAAGTGATGGGACCGGATGCCATGATCTTAGTTTTCTGAATGTTGAGTTTTAAGCCAACTTTTTCAGTCTCCTCTTCCACTTTCATCAAGAGGCTCTTTAGTTCTTCTTCACTTTCTGCCATAAATGTCATCTGCATATCTGAGGTTATGGACTTTTAGCAAAGAGAGGAAATAGAAGGATCTGGATATGGTTAGATAGTGGAATATAAAATATGCATGCATATAATTTCTAGTATTGGGGCTGAGAGATAAAGAGCGAAAATCAAGAATTTTTAAGATTTGAAATCTTGTGGACATTTATGTACCAAACCAATAGAAATCAGCAGCTTCTAGATGCAGACTTTGTTTTAGTCTACAGAATGTGATCTTTTAGGTGACTATCTTAATACAATCGTAATTTTCCCCCATTGCCTGATTTCAAGGTATTTACAAATTGTAAAAAATAACATTGCTTTATGATAAGTGTTTAGATTTTGCAATTTAAATTTTTATCAGATTTAGTGTAATGTAACCATACTGCTTCCCAACCCTTGTTGCTATATGATATAAGGCAAGACGTTTACTTTTTAGAGTTTAAAAATTGTGGGAAAATATACTCAACATAGAATTTACCATCTTAGATATTTTCAAGTGTGCAGTTAAGTAGTGTTCAGTGCATTCACAATTCTGTGCAACCAATCCTGACTTTTTTTTTTAAGGACTTTTAACTTCCATCAGCAATGTAACATATTTAAAATGAGTCATTGTAAATATTAATCAGTTTTTCAATGCAATAATAGTAATGCCTTGGGATATAATGTGCTTTTTGTAATATGTAGTGTTTTGTTGCAAGGTAAGAATCAATATAATATAGTGAAATATACTTTCAGCATGATTCATTCTAAATATGCAAAGTGATGAAAAAGCAAATATCACTAGGTACCTTAAAACCAATGTTTTATATATATATTTTTCCCCCTGATATCTCTTCAGTCTCCAAGACAACGTCATGCTTCCCTCCACATGAGTGACTCCTACAGAATTCTGAGGAAGCTTAGACTTGCTACTTGGGGAACTAGGTATTTTCCAACAATTGGGTTTTTTTCTCTTGTCCCCTTCTGTCTCCTTTTTCAGATGCCTATCTTAGTTCAATTTCTTCCCTTTTTCTGATTGTTTTCTCTAACTATTTTATTTCAACATTTTCCAGTCATTTATTTTGTTTTCCTTTTTCTGATTTTCATACTCAAGGATGATATTTCTTCCTTTCCTTTCTTTTTACTCCTTTCTCTTTCTTTTCTTCTCATTAATTCTTTCACTCATTTATTTATATTATTTATTTTTTTACTTATTTTGTGTTTGTGTAAAATTTAACTGCAGAGTATACTGTTCCAGTGATTTTCATAAAACATTAGATGTAATCTTGAGGATAAGAAAGGAACTATGTATGACCTAAGTGTTCCGTACGTGCATAGTCTCAACCACGAAGGGCCAATGTCCCCCTACTTCTTCCACTTCCAAGTGTCACCCGCCTCAGGTGTGCAGTGGTGTGCCCAGCACCAGCTCCAGTTTGCCTCCAAAGTCCTGTGGCTGTTTTCTGCCTTCCATCCTGTATTGCTCTAAGCATGCACCAAGTTCTGCAGAGCACCATTAATATAACACTGTTGGGTGCCACAGGCTTTTAGAAAAGGTTGAGGATATGGCAGAAACTACAATAACTTCACCTAAGTCTTGTTAGACATAAATTTTCCTAAAGTTGTATCAACATTTCTCCATCAGAGGAATCTTTTTTCTCATGAACAGTGCTTCTTTTAAAGCCCTGGTATCCCCTGTTGATATTCAAGTTTTACTACATATGGGTCTACTTCAAGTTATTTGAAAATCCTAAATTTCTCTAAGGGCTTCCTTGGTAGCTCAGCTGGTAAAAATTCCACCTGCAGTGCAGGAGACCCTCAGTTCAGTTCTTGGGTTGGGAAGATCCGCTGGAGAAGGGATAGACTATTCATTCCAGTATTCTTGGGCTTTCCTAGTGGCTCAGCTGATTGATAGAGAATCTGCCTGCAACGCAGGAGACTTTCTCTAAGCCAATCTAAAGTCGAGGAATATATTGTGAACATAGTGATACCTCTCTATCTCTACTTTGGTATCAACAGGGAAACTTTATGTTTTAGAATAAAATTAAATTTTGTAATAGTTTAACTTCTTGCAGGACAAGAAGTTTTATTTCATCAATGTATCTAGAACAAATCTTAAAGAATGAAGCTGTTAGTTTTAGTCAGCAGAAAATGTAATTTTTTTTTTTTTGATTCCACCAAGTAACAATGAATCCAAGTAGCTCTAAATATAACTCTGGTTCTGTTTTTAGTATTCCAATATAGCTCAATATGGGTCCTTCCCAGGCCAGGAGACACAAGAGAAGTGGATTTGATCCCTGGTCAAGAAGATACCCTGGAGAACGGAATGGCAACCCACTCCAGTATTCTTGCTGAAATAATCCCATGGACAGAGAAGCCTGGTGGATTACAGTCTATGGGGTCACAAAGAGTTGGACACACTTGAGCACACATGTTTATCTTATAGCTCAATATCACTTTAAAACTTTTTATGGTAAAAAAGGCATTAAAATTATTATTTAAAAACCAAAATTGTAGCATAAGCCCATCATATTAACAAAGGATTAAAAACTTTTTCTGTTCACATTCATAGGTAAATTGATATAGTTGCCCTGAGTGAGTTCTACTTTTAAAGTTATTTCATTTTAAACTTTCATAGAGTGGATGCACTAAATATAATTAATAATTTAATAGGTTTATAATATTATGCTGAAAAGCATCCTTATTCAGTTGGCCATTCCTTAAACATATATGTTTTTTCCAGTAATTTGTTATTTTAAATAATGCTAAGATAAATAGCTTATCTTATCATTGAATAAATATTTATTGAATACCTACCATGTCCCATATGCCATTCTAAGCAATAAAACATAGGAGTCAACAGATGAAAATTCCTGTCTTCATGGACCTTGTATCCACTGGGAAAGAAGATGAGAAACAAATTAAATGAGCAAACTATATAGTAGCTCTGAAGATGATAAACACACTGGAGAAAAATAAAGCAGAGAAGGGGCTAGGGAATGTAGATGGAGGAAGATGTCATTTACTAGGGTGGTCTAGAAGACCTGTGGAGAAGGTGATATTTGAGCAGACTCAAAGAAATGAGGAAAGAGTCACGGAATAGCTGGCCTGGGGACAGAACATGTCTGCATGATTCTGGTCCTAAGAAGAGCAAGAAGTCCAGTGACTGGAACAGGGGAAGAGGAGGTCAGATAAGTAATGCAGTCTAGATCTTAGATAGTCTTGAGGAGTTCTGTAATGTCTCTGTCTTTCCCTCTAGATGAGATAGAGAACTATGGGAGATCTTCAAGCAGAGAAACTATATGCACTGACTTGTTAACAGAATTACTCTTGCAACTGTGTTGACTCTTATGGGGTAATAGTAAAAGCTGGGAGATCAGTTAGGTGGTGATTTGAACCATGGTGGTAGCTGGGATGTTTCTAGAAAGTGGTCAGGTTCCATATATATTTTCAAAGTAGAGCTGGCAGGATGTTTGCAATGCTACCATCAATATAAATGTGTACTTCTGAACATTTGAAACTCACACACACATATGTAGGTGTTTATATATTCACACATACATATGTTTGTATATATATACATATATAAATATATATAAACAATTTTCTAACATTTTAAAATTAGTTTAAATTTTAAGTTTCATGGACTAACATATATGAACAGTGCCCCACATATTTACTGATATTGACTGTATTGTAGCCTCTTTCATCTTAGTTTGCTCACTTATTTGAAGTTTTACAGGCATTCTAAGAAATTTCAGTAAACATTTACATATTTAAAATAATAAAACATATTTTAGTTACAATACTTATAAATATTATTCATTAGATACTACCTGTCCACCCCAGCATTTCGTTTTTCTTTTTCAAAATACACTGCTACTGCTAAGTCGCTTCAGTCGTGTCTGACTCCACACGACCCCATAGACAGCAGCCCACCAGGCTCCCCTGTCCCGGGGATTCTCCAGGCAAGAACACTGGAGTGGTTTGCCATTTCCTTCTCCAATGCATGAAAGTGAAAAGTGAAAGTGAAGTCGCTCAGTTGTGTCCGACTCTTAGCGACCCCATGGACTGCAGCCTACCAGGCTCCTCCATCCATGGGATTTGCCAGGCAAGAGTACTGGAGTGGGTTGCCATTGCCTAAACTGATCAACCAATCAAAAATGCACAAAATACTGTTTTGATTTTGTTAACCATTGAGCAAAATGTTAACATCCGAAGTGTTACGATCTTTCATTCTAAAATGCTGCTTCTGGGAGAGAAGAGTCAGAGGTCCATAGAACCCAGCACCATCTGTGACAGCTCATACTCTTCAGGTCCTCGAGTCTCAGTCTGGTGCTGTGGAGGGCCTGATCCCTGTGGTGAGCAGCTCGCCATCTGCAATAACCATTCTGAGTAACCTTCAAATGTATTGTGCTGCTGAATCCTTCATCTTTTACATCATTTGGTATTTTAAGCGATCTTCAAAATATTCATATAGAGCATTCATAAATACCAAATCCCTTTCACGGACCACATATTTACTTGTACAAGCAGGCTGGGGCTGCCATAACCAAGTATATCAATCAAACCTGGTGGCGTAAGACAACAGAAATTTGCTCACAATTCCAGAAGCTAAAAATAGAAAATCAAGGTATTACAGGGCCAAGTTCTTTCCACAGACTTTATGGTTGAGTCAGTTCCATGCTTTCTTCTTAGTTTTTGAGTTGCCAGGAATCCTTGGTATTTGTTGGCTAATAGACACATCATTCTAATCTCTACTACTGTTGAGTTAACCAAAACTTCAGAAACAGAGACCTGATGGAAATAAAGAGGTATTTATTTGGAGTTTGTTGGGATTGCAGCCTGGGAGACACAGATTCAAGAAACACTTCAATTGTGTTCTGTTGGCCTACAAAATGGGGACAAGTTTATAAAGGCAACAGAAAAGCAAGGTTATAGAAATTGTTTTTTAAGAATTAAGATTGGACCTGGCAAGTAAAGGTACCTTTTAAACAAGGATCCACTGGTGTTTCAAATGATTACAGAGTTGTGATGGGTGAGTGGGAGGACTTTGAAACTACAAAGTTTCAGCTAGCAGCTGCTGTTTTGAAAATGGCTGGTAGTGTCCTTGAGTTTGATACAGTTTAGAGAAAATTCAAGTTCTCAGTGATGCAGAAACCTGTCTGAAATTGCATCCACAATGGCTAGCAGACTCGATTTCAGATGCTTGAACCAAGCTACTCCATTTTGATTTTTAAATAATCTTAAATGTGTTATCATTTGTTATGTGACATTCTTCCTGTGTGTCTTCACATCATCTTCCTTCTCTGTGCGTCTCTGTGTCCCTTTTACTCGTCTTATATGGAGGCTAGTTATATTGGATTAGTATTCACTCTAATCTATGGGACCTCATTTTAACCCTATTACCTCTGCATAGACCCCATTTATATATAAGGTCACATTCACAAACACCAAGAGTTATGAATTGAGCCTATCTTTCTGGATGACACAATACAACCCATAACAATTGGTTTGAGAAAAGGAAGTCGTTTCCAAAAGAACCAGCCTAAAAAATGTATTCAGAATTATACTGAGAATAGAATCTAATAAGAATTTGAGATTAATGAAATCAGAAGGAAAAGCCACAAAGTCTCAGTTGTACTGTCCACCCATCTTTCAAGCCTCAGCTTAGTTCTGCCTTTTAACAGAATGTTATTGAATTACTCTGAGGATCTCTCATATGACAATATAATTTGCATTACATATCTTAATTTTTAATCAAATAGTTTTCTGTATTGTACCCTAATTGATTCAAGTGTTTTGATTCTGTTCTCTTTTGAGAGCAGGCATCTAGGTATTTTTATGTCTCTGGGATCCTCCTGAATTTCTATTAGAATGTTAGAAGCATATAAGTTTCCCATAAACATTTATTGGTTTAAACCAAAATATGTAAGGGTGTGGTTATATTGGCAGTAAGTTTGGCTGCAAGTTATTTTCCCAATTAGCCATTTAGTATTCATCATTTGAGTCACAACTAAGTTGTCCTTTCTTTAGGAAGATATTTTTCCACTAATCAAAATTACATTAAGTGCCGCTCTTATGAGCTCCCATACCACTCTGAGATATGCTTGAAAGTGAAATTGTTAGTCACTCAGTAGTGTCCAACTCTTTGCAACCCCATGGTTGCAAACCATGGTGTCCAACTCTTTGCAACCCCATGGTTGCAAACCCTAACTCTTTGCAACCTCTTTGTAGCCCACCAGGCTTCTCTGTCCATGGAATTCTCCAGGCAAGAATATTGGAGTGGGTAGCCATTCCCTTTTTCAGGGGACTTTCTTGACCCAGGGATTGAATCCTGGTCTCCTGTATTGCAGGCAGATTCTTTACCATCTGAGCCACCAGAGAAGCCCCTGAGATATGCTTACCACACCATATTTTAATTTTCTGGTGACTTGTCCCTTTCCCATACTGGGTTGTGAGCTCTTCCAGGGCAGAGACTGTGCCTTGTCACTATAGCATTCCCAGAATCCAGAATAGTGGCTAGTCTATGGCTGGCACCTAATAACTAACTGAGGAATTAGTTCAGAGAATGACTAAACACTCAGCTGAATCATTTCCTCTCCCTGGCTTTATTTTTCTTATGTGTAAAATAAGCAAAGAGAAATGGCGATGCTTAACAGAGGCCTGCCTACAATTCCAACGGAGGCTAGGTAAACATGGACGTGGTTAGACACCTGAACCAATATGTGTGACCTTCCTTTCTATAGGGCTTAGGGAACTGTGATTAGGCCACTGGTCTCTACAGTAACTCTGGCCAGGTTGGCAGAGAGCTCTATCCTGGAGTTCAATTTCACACAGGCTCTGAGGAGGAATCCAGCTGACATTGTTAAAGTTCAAGTGCATAAAATTCCAAGCATGACAAGACAAAAAGATATTCTATTGGTGACAAATAAATAGGAGCCAAGACTCTCAATAGTCAACTTCCATCAATTTATTTCCATCTGTTCATATCTACTAAACTACCCTAAGTTTATTTAGAGACAATTATCCATGGCAACAACAGTCCCTCTGAGAAGTTTGTAATTTTTTCATAAAAAAACTCAATGAAAATTCAAAGCCAAGAGACACCACAGTGTAATTCCCAAACTAGTTATTGTTAATTACAAAATAAAATTAAATCTGCCAAAGGGGAAGCAATGAAATGCACTCCACTCTTATTAAGGCATTAGGAGGAAGAAGTGTAAATTTCTTCAGAAAGAGACTCTCATGTTGAAGATTATGGATGAAGCCAACAAATCGTGCCTGGCTACTGCTTTGAAAATCCTGAATTTCTTCATCTTATCTGAACAAAACCAGCATTCATTACTGTCAAGTATATGAAAAAATCAAAATATTGGGCTTTTCCATCATTGGTGCATTAGAAACAATTCTTAGTGAACCTTTTAATATGAATTTTATTTTCTTCCATCTAAGAGTCAGACACAACTGAACAACTAAACACAGCGCATACAAGGTGCTTGATAAACTAATCAGCTGGACAAGAATGTGATGCACCAATAATTAAGTTTAATGTATCTTTTGGCCAATACTCAATCCAGTCTGAAGGTTTTTCAGACTTGAAATTTTCCATCTTACTGGCCATTTCATTTGGGGTACTTACTATTATCTCATACTCTACATACTTACCAAATTAATCATCCTTCCAGCCTGTTCTACCTTAACTATTGCTATAGGTGATATTTCTATTTCTCCATGAATGCTGACTAGAAACTTTGAAGTCTTTGTTGTAGCCTCCTTTTCTTTTAGAACATTTGTCAGCATTATTTATGTTATTAAAGGATGTCATTTTAAAAAATTATTCTTTACTAGGTTTCAAGTGCCTATTCCATTCTCTTCACTACACGTGACCGCTGTCATTTGTGTTCGTGTATTATACACTAATTACTATAAAGCCTCCTAATCTATCTCTTCCACTTACTTTCCCACATCACTGATTAATCATCCTAAAAATACTGGCTTTATATTCTAAGCTTTGCTGAAAATGTTTCTCTATTAACTTTCCTTTCTGCATTGTAACTTATTTTCAAGTTTCGTTTTCTAATTGTTTATTTCTAATACTTAGAATACTTATCTTACAGCAATGTAACAGATCAAATAATCTAACTGCTCTTAATAAATCTTCATAAAGTAAGATAATAGCATAATAAATCTTAGATGAAAGCTCAGAATATCAGGCGGATAAAAACAGAATTATCCTGCTTGAATGGGAAGGGGAGAGTAGTAGCATGTAGGTGAGATCAACCTGCTAGCCATTCCCCACAACCTAAGCAAAGGATCACTCCCTTCCAGAAAGCGTCCCGGGTTTCTCAGCCTCCATTGATGTGGCCTTTCTCTCTAGTCACTATGCATCTTATTAAGCACTATACCATTATATCTTTTTTGTTTGTTTTGCTTTTGTCTTTTAAAAACTGAAGTACAATTGATGTGCAGTATATATCATGATATCTTTTTATAAATTTGATTTCCTTACTCTCCCCATAAGCTCCAAATAGTGCTGATATAATGCCAAGAGAAACATTGATTGTTGCCAAACAAAACATGAATCAAGTTTCAGAATTTGAGGGAAAGAACCTCTTGTTCAGTAGGCAATATGTATATTTAAGTATTGAGAAGGCAGTTATACACCTTAACCCATGAAGAACTAAGTAAGCACCTAATGTACAGTATGGGTATCTAGTCAAAGGAAACTTTGAACACTCTTTTTCTGACACATGTGTAATGAGCATTACTTTCAAAAACAGTGAAGAGGCATTCATGATTGTTAGGTAGTGAAATTATTTTAGTTAGTATGAATTTCCCACATTTGGATTATTTTTCATCTTATTTCTCCTGATACTATAAATAATTAATTTACAAGCAGTACACATTAAACACGTGCTAATGCAGGTTACTGTTGGATATAGTATACAAGTTAATTTTTGTCTCCAGTGTGCTCACAGTGTTACACAGATACACACACAACACACATCTGAATGTATAATATACATATATTAGGCCAAGCTCTGTGCATCAAACAAAGTCTAAACTGAAGCATGGATATACTGGAAACATTTAAAACTGAAAACATTTAATATTGGGAGTTAGTTACACAGGTTATAGACTCTCCGGGGATCCACAGAGCAGATGATGAGTCAACCAAGAGATGAGCATCAGAAGGAAGCCCCTATCAGCTGCAAGAGAGACAAGGAGGTCTGTGATCCCACAGTTCCCGGACCATATTGGCCTGTCCCATAGGAGCTGCTGTCACAGAGAAAACATAGTCATTGACAAAGATAACCACAGGAAACGGAGAAGGGAAAGAAATATCTCAGCTTACCTGCTCCTCCTGTCCTTCTTGTTTATGTCTAGCTTTTGGTTGCTGCTGCTGCTGCTAAGTCGCTTCAGTCGTGTCCGACTCTGTGCAACCCCATAGACGGCAGAACACCAGGCTCCCCCATCCCTGGGATTCTCCAGGCAAGAACACTGGAGTGGGTTGCCATTTCCTTCTCCAATGCATGGAAGTGAAAAGAGAAAGTGAAGTCGCTCAGTCGTGTCCAACTCTTAGCGACCCCATGGACTGCAGCCTACCAGGCTCTCCCGTCCATGGGATTTTCCAAGCAAGAGTACTGGAGTGGGATGCCATTGCCTTAGCTAAGTCTACCCAGAAGTGTTAGGTGCAGAAGAGCCTAGAAAACAGTTCTTATAGAACAAAAGCAGAGAAGAAGAAAGGGGAGGACATTAGGTAGGAGACCAACAGGCACCTCTTTGTCAAGTGATGTTATATTTATATAACTGAGACTTGTAGCTTTATTTGCTCATCCCAGATATTAATGTCTTACTATGTTTATCATTGACATCTATCTACTTTGCTTTCCTCTTTTCAATTTCTGAAAAATTATTTTAGATCACAGAAATGATAATTAATGCTCACTTTAAAGAATAATCTATATGCTGCTGTTTATTAAAATAAGATGAGCATAATATACACATGTTGATGCTTCTTTTATAAGAAAATCTGTGATTAGTGATATAATTAATTCTACAACTACACTGTGATGTCCTAATCAGTAACCCTTGTCCCCCTGTAGGTATCTATGAAACCCTTAGGTAGGTGTGATTAAGGGGAAAGTGTATAACTTTGTTCTGTTCAGAGCTTTAACTGAACTGTAGATGTTTTGAGAGATAAACCTGTGTGTTATATGTGTGCATGTGTACTTGTAAAAATAGGACTAGAACCATGCATGCATTTGCTGAATGAATGAACCACTTTGTGCTCTAGAAGGAAATCAGGGAGCAAGAAGCAAGTTTTGGAAGGGCCTGTGATGGTGACTGAGCTTCTCTTTGAGAAGAATACATTCCAGTTTCAAAGATGGTAGATGATGGTACCTTCCCCTTCACCAGCTACTGGAAATAGATCATCAGGAGTCACAGCCTATTTCACTCAAATCATCTTTTCCAAATGAAGAGAAGGGAGGAAAAACTAGAATCGATATTTGTTGTTGTTGTTGTTACCCTAAAAATGGTAGGATATACTATATTCTTCATCATTTAATGTTTCTTAAGTTTGTGATGGGTAAACAATGGAAACAGTGACAGACTTTATTTTCTTGGGCTCCAAAATCACTGCAAACAGTCGCTGCAGCCATGACATTAAAAGATGCTTGCACCTTGGAAGAAAAGCTATCACAAACCTAGACAGCATATTAAAAAGAAGAGACATTACTTTACCAATAAAGGTCCATCTAGTCATACATGGTAGTCATGTAAGGATATGAGAGTTGGACCATAAAGAAGGCTGAGCACCAAGAATTGATGCTTTTGAATTGTGGTGTTGGAGAAGACTCTTGAGAGTCCCTTGGACAGGAAGGAGATCAAACCAGTCAATCCCAAAGGAAATCAACCCTGAATATTCATTGGAAGGATGATAGTCAAGCTGAAGCTCCAATACTTTGACCACCTGATGTGAAGAGCTGACTCCCTAGAAAAGACCCTGATGCCACAAATACTGAAAGCAGGAGGAAAAGAGGGTGACAGAGGATGAGATGGTTGGATGGCATCATCGACTCAATGGACATAAGTTTGATTGAGCTCTGGGAGATGGTGAAGGACAGGGAAGCCTGGTATGCTGCAATCCATGAGGTTGCAAAGAGTCAGACACGACTGAGCGACCGAACAATGAGTTTGTGATGCAGAAGTCTTATGATCATTTGGCAGATTAGATAATAAATGTTATCTGTCTATCTATCTATCAGAAAAATTAAACAGGTTACATAGCAAGTGATTGATAGGGTCAAGTTTACAACCCAGGCATGGAGAGCTGAAAGAAAATATTATTACATTGGAATGAAAGTAATTGCAGTTTTGCATTGTTGGCTTTGCCCTTTAATATGGGGATACATCTTAAATAAATATGGTTATGTTATACATCATTTTAATGTGCATTTCTCGCTTTATCTTATTTTGCTAATGATTTATTACTTTTTGTGTATTTTATACTTATTTTAGACTATGGAATTGATGTTAGACAAAAAGCAAATTCAAGCAATTTTCTTATTCAAGTTCAAAATGGATTGTAAAGCAGCAGAGACAACTTGCAATATCAACAAAGCATTTGGTCCAGGAACTGCTAATGAACATACAATAGAGTGGTGGTTCAAGAAGTTTTGCAAAGGAGATGAGTGCCTTGAAGATGAGGAGCACAGTGGCTAGTCATGAGAAGTTGACAATGACCAGTTGACATGATCATCGAAGCTGATCCTCTTACAACTACATGAGAAGTTACTGAAGAACTCAGTGTCAACCATTCTGTGGTCGTTCAGCATTTGAAGCAAATTGGAAAGGTGAAAAAACTTAATAAATGGGTGCCTTGTGAGCAGACCAAAAATAAAAATAAAATAAAATAAATAAAAATAAAAATTGTCGTTTTGAAGTGTTGTCTTCCTTTATTCTATGCAAAAACAAACCATTTCTCTATTGGATTGTGATGTGCAACAAAAAGTGCATTTTATTTGACAAACACTGGTGATGGCCAGCTCAGTGGATGGACGGGGAAGAAGATCCAAAGCATTTCTCAATGCCAAACTTACACCAAAAAAAAAAAAAAAAAAAGGTTATGATCACTGTTTGGTGGTCTGCTGCACATCAGATCCACGACAGCTTTCTGAATCCTGGTGAAACCATTACATCTGAGAAGTATGTTCAGCAAATAGATGAGATGCACTGAAAATTGCAATGCCTACAGCTGGCATTGGTCCACAGAAAGGACCCAATTCTCTACGACAATGCCTGACCGCATGTCATGTAACCAAAGCTTCAAAAGTTGAATAAATTGCGCTACGCGATTTTGCCTCATCTACCATATTTACCTGACTTCTCGCCAATGGACTGCCACTTTTTCAAGTATCTAGACAACTTTTTGGAAGGAAAATGCTCCCACGACCAGCAGAATGCAGAAAATGCTTTCCAAACGCTTGTTGAGTCTCAAAGCACAGATTTTTAAGCTACAGGAATAAACAAGCATTTCTCTTTGGCAAAAATGTGTTGAATGTAATGGTTACTACTTTGATTAATAAAGATGTGCTTGCTGCTGCTGCTACTGCTAAGTCACTTCAGTCGTGTCCGACTCTGTGCAACCCCATAGACAGCATCCCACCAGGCTCCCCAGTCCCTGGGATTCTCCAGGCAAGAACACTGGAGTGGGTTGCCATTTCCTTCTCCAATGCATGAAAGTGAAAAGTGAAAGTGAAGTCGTTCAGTCGTGTCCGACTCTTCGCGACCCCATGGACTGCAGCCTACCAGGCTCCTTTATCCGTGGGATTTTCCAGGCAAGAGTGCTGGAGTGGGGTGCCATCGCCTTTTCCGAAGATGTGCTTTAGCCTAGTCATAAGGATGTAAAATTCACAGTTCAAAACCGCAATTACTTTTGCACCAAGCTAATACAGAGTATCTCAATTTCCATACAGGATGCCTAGAATAGTTACAGAACTCACTTCATGAAGCACACTAGAACTCTTGTCACCTAAATAATTACCCCAATTGTTCAAAATGTTCAGTGGAGAGGCACTTATATCTCACAGTTAAAGAGAAAAGAAGCCTTATAAAGCAAATTGGACTGTAATTGTTTAACTATTAGCATGAATAGTTTTAAATCAATGTGCCAATGACTGCTTTGAGCTTTAAATAAAAAAGAGGCTTAGCATGCAGAAAGGGTAAATGCATCAGAAGTAGGGACTAAAGAGAGAAGAAGGTAGTAGAACAATATCTCTACTGAACGCTAATGACAGATTTCAACAACTTTGCAGTTGTTTCTTAGTTGTTACTTCCAATTTCAACTCTGGATAGGAAAACCAAAGCTGGGGCCCTGCTATTTTGCTTTGGGAAATATCTCCCCAATTCTCCCATGAGATCACCTCTCTTTCACCTGTTGGTGATATCAGGCTTTGAGTTGAAAATTGTTTGAGAAAGAGCTTCTCCCTCAAAAGAAGAAAAAAAAAAAAGTTTAGACATCACAGCTCCAGAACATTAAGGACAGTTGTAAAAGAAGCACTGAAATGGGGCTTGGGAGCCCCAGGTTTATTCTGGCTCTTTCTCCTGTAGTGCCTCCTTCATTTCACCTCTGGAACCTCCCCTTTTTTATTTCAGTTGGACCAGAATCTAAGTATCTTATTAACTGGAGTCCTTCCAACTCTTGACATTTTTATGGGGAGATGCATTTTGCAGCATAATATGATTTTTATCACTCCTCATTTTTGTTGTCATCTCTTAAGTCATTTTAATTTGTGGGAGCACCTGTAATATTAGAGGATGGTTGAGCCTGGTGAGCTGTGGTTAATTATAGGTAAGCAGCATTTTAAAGTGAGGCTGTGAGGTAGCACAAGCCTATGTTAATTCTAATTATTTTACACTGGATTATCATTAGAAGAACTTGTTCCAAAATGTCACTCTCTAACAACTTATAGAGGTGACCATAGATGTAACTAAGATAATCTGGGATCAAGATCTCACTGTCAGACTCTTGTTATAGTGACCTATTTAATTTCTTTTCCTTGAGACCCACCTGGAAGTCCTGAGGCTTGGACAAATGGCTGTGCATCTCCAAAGTGGAAAAAGTTATGATCTCTAGAGAGGGGACCCAGGAAAGCTAAAGAGAAAGTGCCTGGTACCTGTTTGTGTAGACATTCATAGTCTTTGTTCATACACCAAACTTTCAGAGACTTGCCAGCACCCAGGGATATCTGGCTACACTAATGTGAACTCTTCATTTTGTTGTAAGAGTTTTACAGTGTGAACTTTCCTGGTAGTGACTGGCATAAATTCTAGTGAATTTATCCCCTGCCCCCCAGGAGCTGTATTTATGACAGAAAATAAAGCAATAAAGCAATCTGCTGGTCCATGGATGCAAATTTAATTTTTTTTTTTTTTAAATTATTTCCTTTGTTATTTGCAAGGATATCCAGGGAGCCTATAATGAGGAGACTATCTAGAATGTGAGTTGTAAGGGACTTTTTCACCTGCCTGAAATATAGAACACATAAAAAAGAGCTAATATAAAGTCTAAGCTTTGACTCCAATTGATTATGTAAGAAAGTGTTTATAACCCATGAGGTGCTCAGAGTTTGAGGTGAGAAATGGTAGGATAGAATCTAGCTCATTGATTGACTCCTAATCCCCATCACAGCACAGTAGTAACAAGGGACATACACAAATCCAAAGGCTTATTGTAACGCCATTCATTCAAATATTTAATCAGTATATTCTAATTTCTAAGAAATCGGCCTAGTCCAAGTCTATATAGATTACCTTATAGAATTTTATAGTTTTAGGTTTTACATTTAGTTTTAAGATCCATTTTAAGCTTTTAAAAATGTATAGATATTAAGCTTTTCGTGTTTTATTTCATTTTATTTTGTTTAATTTTGACATAAGCGTACAGTTGCACAAGTACCATTTATTGAAAAGGCAATTTTTTCTCCACTGAATTAATCTTGCCCTTTGTCAAAAGTCAGTTTACTATACACGTTTGTGTCTATTTCTGAACTCTGTTTTGTTGCATTGATCTATTTGCCTACATTTATGCCAGTTCAACCCATCTTGATTATTATAACTTGAAGAACTCTAAAAACTGGAAAGCTAACTATTCTCTGCCAGTTGCATTTCCATGAGTTTTAAAATTAGCTTTTCAATATTTTCAAAAATGCTATTGAGATCTTGGATAGAATTTTGTAAAATATATAAACCAATTTGTGGAAAATTGGTATTTAAAAATATTGAGTTTTCAGACACATGTAGCTTGTATATATCACTTTCTTTTATTTTTTTTTAAAGAGTTTTCACTTCTCTTAGCAATATATTGCAATTTTCAGTGTACAGGTTTGAACACATTTTGTTAGATTTATCCTTAAGTATTTCATAGTTTTTTGATAATATTGTAAATGATATATTAAATTGAACTGTTGATTTTTGTATGACCGTCTTTTATTTTGCAAACTTAATTATAGTAGTGTTTTTGTAGATTCTACAGAATTTCCAGCATCAGTTTAGTTCAGATCAGTCGCTCAGTCACGTCTGACTCTTTGCAACCCCATGAATCGCAGCATGCCAGGCCTCCCTGTCCCTCACCAACTCCTAGAGTTCACTCAGACTCACGTCCATCGAGTCAGTGATGCCATCCAGCCATCTCATCCTTTGTCATCCCCTTCTCCTCCTGCCCTCAATTCCTCCCAGCATCAGAGTCTTTTCCAATGAGTCAACTCTTCGAATGAGGTGGCCAAAGTACTGGAGTTTCAGCTTTAGCATCATTCCCTCCAAAGAAATCCCAGGACTGATCTCCTTCAGAATGGACTGGTTGGATCTCCTTGCAGTCCAAGGGACTCTCAAGAGTCTTTTCCAATGCCACAGTTCAAAAGCATCAATTCTTCAGCGCTCAGCCTTCCTCACAGTCCAACTTTCACATCCATACATGACCACAGGAAAAACCATAGCCTTGACTAGACAGACCTTTGTTGGCAAAGTGATGTCTCTGCTTTTGAATATGCTATCTCGGTTGGACATAACTTTCCTTCCAAGGAGTAAGCGTCTTTTAATTTCATGGCTGCAGTCACCATCTGCAGTGATTCTGGAGTCCCCCAAAATAAAGTCTGACACTGTTTCCACTGTTTCCCCATCTATTTCCCATGAAGTGATGAGACCAGATGACATGATCTTATGAAGTATATTGATCTGTAGTTTTCTTTCTTATATAATTTTGTCTGGTTTTGGTTTCAGGATAATGCTAGATTCATTGTAGAACTTCTAGTATTTTCTTCTTAAGTATTTGGTAACATTCAACAATAAGGTCATGGGGGCCTATTTATTTACATTATGGACACTGTTTTTTGCTGTCAAAGAGATCTAATTAATAGATAGAAAGCTATTAGGTTATTTTTGGATTTGTGTACTTCTAAGAACTTTTCTATTTATAAGTTTATGAGTTTTTATGAGTTTTCTATTTATAAGTTTATGCCAAACTTATGAGCATAAACTTATTTATGTTATTTTTTGACTTTGTTTTTAATATATATATAATCTCATGATGTCATTTCTCTCATTCCTGTCATTGGTTATATGAGTCTTTTTCTTTTTTCTTTATTAGTCTGACTGGAGATTTAGCAATTTTATTGATCTTCTCAAATAATTACTTTTTTTAGTTTTATTGGTGTCCTTTACTCTTTTTCTGCTTTCTACTTCACTGATTTTATTCTCTGATATTTCTTACTACTTAAAGTTGATTACTTGTGATGTTTTAAAATAAATTTCTTCAGTTAGTGGTTTGAAAGCCATACCATACTGTTCATAGACAGCAGAATCAGGTAAAGTAAAATATTTGTCTTCTGTATCTAGGACTAGATTCTTAAATTAATGAAGTCTAACGTGTAACAGCAAACACCCTCTTCCAACAACACAAGAGAAGACTCTACACATGGACATCACCAGATGGTCAGCACCAAAATCAGATTGATTATATTCTTTGTAGCCAAAGATGGAGAAGCTCTATACAGGCAGCGAAAACAAGACTGGGAGCTGACTGTGGCTCAGATCATGAACCTTATTGCCAAATTCAGACTTAAATTGAAGAAAGTAGGGAAAACCACTAGACCATTCAGGTATGGCCTAAATCAAATCCCTTATGATTATACAGTGGAAGTGAGAAATAGATTTAAGGGACTAGATCTGATGGATAGAGTGCCTGATGAACTATGGATGGAGGTTCATGACATTGTACAGGAGACAGGGATCAAGACCATCCTCAAGAAAAAGAAATGAAAACAAGCAAAATGACTGTCTGGGGAGGCCTTATAAATAGCTGTGAAAAGAAGAGAAGCAAAACGCAAAGGAGAAAAGGAAAGATATAAGCATCTGAATACAGAGCTCCATAGAATAGCAAGGAGAGATAACAAAGCCTTCCTCAGTGATCAATGCAAAGAAATAGAGGGAAACAACAGAATGGGAAAGACTAGAGATCTCTTCAAGAAAATTAGAGATGCCAAGGGAACATTTCATGCAAAGATGGGCTTGATAAAGGACAGAAATGGTATGGACCTAACAGAAGCAGAAGATATTAAGAAGAGGTGGCAAGAATACACAGTAGAACTGTACAAAAAAGATCTTCACAACCAAGATAATCACGATGGTGTGATCACTCACCTAGAGCCAGACATCCTGGAATGTGAAGTCAAGTGGGCCTTAGGAAGCATCACTACGAACAAAGCTAGTGGAGTTGATGGAATTCCAGTTGAGCTATTTCAAATCCTGAAAGATGATGCTGTGAAAGTGCTGCCCTCAATATGCCAGCAAATTTGGAAAACTCAGCAGTGGCCACAGGACTGGAAAAGGTCAGTTTTCATTCCAATCCCAAGAAAGGCAATGCCAAAGAATGCTCAAACTACCGCACAATTGCACTCATCTCACACACTAGTAAAGTAATGCTTAAAATTCTCCAAGCCAGGCTTCAGCAATACATGAACCGTGAACTTCCAGATGTTTAAATTGGTTTTAGAAAAGGCAGAAGAACCAGAGATCAAATTGCCAACATCTGCTGGATCATGGAAAATAAGAGGGTTCCAAAAAACATCTATTTCTGCTTTATTGACTATGCTAAAGCCTTTGACTGTGTGGATCACAATAAACTGTGGAAAATTCTTCTAGAAATGGGAATACCAGGCCACCTGAGCTGCCTCTTGAGAAACCTATATGCAGGTCAGGAAGCAATAGTTTGAACTGAACATGGAACAACAGACTGGTTCCAAATAGGAAAAAGAGTATGTCAAGACTGCATATTATCACCCTGCTTATTTAACATCTATGCAGAGTACATCATGAGAAACACTGGGCTGGATGAAGCACAAGCTGGAATCAAGTTTGCCGGGAGAAATATCAATAACCTCAGATATGCAGATGACACCACCCTTATGGCAGAAAGTGAAGAGGAACTCAAAAGCCTCTTGATGAAAGTGAAAGAGGAGAGTGAAAAAGTTGGCCTAAAGCTCAACATTCAGAAAACTAAGAGCATGGCATCTGCTTCTATCACTTCATAGGAAACAGATGGGGAAAGAGTGGAAACAGTGTCAGACTTTACTGTTTTGGGCTCCAAAATCATTGCAGATTGTGACTGCAGCCATGAAATTAAAAGACGCTTACTCCTTGGAAGGAAAGTTATGACCAACCTAGATAGCATATTCAAAAGCAGAGACATTACTTTGCTAACAAAGGTCCATCTAGTCAAGGCTATGGTTTTTTCCAGTGGTCATGTATGGATGTGAGAGTTAGACTGTGAAGAAAGCTGAGCCCTGAAGAACTGATGCTTTTGAACTGTGGTGTTGGAGAAGACTCTTGAGAGTCCCTTGGACTGCAAGGAGATCCAACCAGTCCATTCTGAAGGAGATCAGCCCTGGGATTTCTTTGGAAGGAATGATGCTCTAGCTGAAACTCTAGTACTTTGGCCACCTCATGCAAAGAGTTGACTCATTGGAAAAGACTCTGATGCTGGGAGGGATTGGGGGGAAGAGGAGAAGGGGCTGACAGAGGATGAGATGGCTGGATGGCATCACTGACTCGATGGACATGAATCTGAGTGAACTCCGGGAGTTGATGATGGACAGGGAGGCCAGGCGTGCTGGGATTAATGGGGTCACAAATAGTCGGACACAACTGATCGACTGAACTGAAGTGAATGTGTGATACCTTGTCAGGAACTAGAAGATTATATTTATCTGGATTTTATGTCTGCATTAACAGTGTATTTAAATAAGAAAAGATATCTGCAGCAGAGTATGAATACAAAGCAAAAATCTCTGCATAACTTCTAAGTTGGTTCTTTTTGATTTATTTCTTCCACTTCAGTTGATCTTTTCTACAATTGATTGAAATAATCACATAATCAATTTGACCTTTAACAAAATATCTTATGTTATCTTTTTCCTTCATCAAATTGTCCTCCATCTCCTCTTGTCCTCCTTATTTTCTTACTATCATTATCAGAGCCATTTGGGCTTCCAAGGTAGCATTAGTGGTAAAGAATCTGCCTGCCAATGCAGGAGACAGAATTGGTTTTGACTGCTTGGTCAGGAAGAACCCCTCCAGGAGGCCATAGCAACCCACTCCAGTGTTTGTCCCTGGAGAATCCCATGGACAGAGGAACCTGGCAGGCTACAGTCCATGGGGTCACAAAAAGTCGGACATGACTGAATTGACTTAGCACACAAGCATCAGTGCCATTTATTGGGCATTTACTGTGATCTATATACTGTATTAAGGATTTTATACACAATCTTTAATTCCTAAAATAATGATTCAAAGTACATATTATTATTATCTTCATTTTTACAAATGAAGGCATTGATATAAAAATAGTTTAAATGTTATATCCAAGGTTGCAAATTTTTATGTAGCTGAGATGAATTTAAAGTCAAGTTTGTTTGAGCTTACAGTTTGCAGTAATATTATCTCTTTTATCTAGAGTTTATTGTACCCTCTAGTCAGCACTTGTGTCTTACCCCACTCCACATTTTTCATGCCTACATCAGTGCCCTGCATTGAGTATGCCAATGATAAAATTTAACAAAAATTAATGAAGATTAGTGATAATAGTGACAGATTTTTAAAAGTGAATAAATGAATACAAGAATTTTGGGCGTCAAAAACTGGAAGTTTTGGAAGTCTGTGGTGAAATAGTTTTAGAAAATGCTGCGTTGAATAGGTTTTCTTGCCGCAGGACTTTTCAAAGGTTTTAAGAAGAAGTATCTGTTGTGAATCCAGTCAAGTTGATATTTTGTAGCATGCAGCATTTATTAAAGATGTTTATGCACAGAATTCCTTTTCAGGGTAAACACTTTCTTGGACTTTGGGAAAGTTTAAATTAATTTATAAAAGGAAATGCATTTAAAAATTGTTAACAAACAACCACGTCCACAGTCAGGGGTGGCTGCCAGGAGGAGCTACCCCCAGCCTGAGGCCAGCGGTGGCAGCCCAGAGGAGCAACCCCACCTCCAAGAAGCGGTGGCTGCGTGGGTGCAGGAGGGCCTAGAGGAGCTGTTCAAGGTCAGGAGGGGCAGCGGTGAGGAGATACCCCTCGTCCAAGGTAAGAGAAACCCAAGTAAGACGGTAGGTGTTGCAAGAGGGCATCAGAAGGCAGACACACTGAAACCATAATCACAGAAAACTAGTCAATCTAATCATACTAGGACCACAGCCTTGTCAGTTAACTCAGTGAAACTAAGCCCTGCCCATGGGGCCACCCAAGACGGGTGGGTCATGGTGGAGAGTATGACAGAATGTGGTCCACTGGAGAAGGGAATGGCAAACCATTTCAGTATTCTTTCCTTGAGAACCCCATGAACAGTATGAAAAGGCAAACTGATAGGATACTGAAAGAGGAACTCCCCAGGTCAGTAGGTGCCCAATATGCTACTGGAGATCAGTGGAGAAATAACTCCAGAAAGAATGAAGGGATGGAGCCAAAGCAAAAACAATACGCAGTTGTGGATGGCTGGATGGCATCACTGACTCGATGGATGTGAGTCTGAGTGAACTCCAGGAGTTGGTGATGGACAGGGAGACCTGGTGTGCTGCGATTCATGGAGTCGCAAAGAGTCAGACACAGCTGAGCGACTGAACTGAACTCAACTGAACATTTTTAAGCAGTGAAATATTAACTTTTATTCAGCAAAGAAATGAATATTTTCTTCAGCATGGCATTTTCAGAACAGCATAATTTGGAATGAAGTGATGATCCATAAAATAATTTTCTTATTAAATATGGCCTTGAAGCTTTTTGAAGAAATTCCACATTAATACCTATCAGAACAGATCAGTCGCTCAGTCATGTCCGACTCTTTGCGACCCCATGAATCGCAGCACACCAGGCCTCCCTGTCCATCACCAACTCCCGGAGTTCACTCAGACTCACGTCCATAGAGTCAGTGATGCCATCCAGCCATCTCATCCTCTGTCAGCCCCTTCTCCTCTTGCCCCAAATCTCTCCCAGCATCAGAGTCTTTCCCAATGAGTCAGCTCTTCGCATGAGGTGGCCAAAGTACTGGAGTTTCAGCTTTAGCATCATTCCTTCCAAAGAAATCCCAGGGCTGATCTCTTTCAGAATGGACTGGTTGGATCTCCTTGCAGTCCAAGGGACTCTCAAGAGTCGTCTCCAACACCACAGTTCAAAAGCATCAATTCTTCGGCACTCAGCCTTCTTCACAGTCCAAGTCTCACATCCATACATGACCACAGGAAAAACCATAGCCTTGACTAGACGAACCTTTATTGGCAAAGTAATGTCTCTGCTTTTGAATATGCTATCTAGGTTGGTCCTAACTTTCCTTCCAAGGAGTAAGCATCTTTTAATTTCATGGCTGTAGTCACCATCTGTAGTGATTTTGGAGCCCAGAAAAATAAAGTCTGACACTGTTTCCACTGTTTCCCCATCTATTTCCTATGAAGTGATGGGACCGGATGACATGATCTTCGTTTTCTGAATGTTGAGCTTTAAGCCAACTTTTTCACTCTCCACTTTCACTTTCATCAGGAGGCTTTTGAGTTCCTCTTCACTTTCTGCCATAAGGGTGGTGTCATCTGCATATCTGAGCTTATTGATATTTCTCCCGGCAATCTTGATTCCAGCTTGTGCTTCTTCCAGTCCAGAGTTTCTCATGATGTACTCTGCATAGAAGTTAAATAAGCACGGTGACAATATACAGCCTTGACATACTCCTTTTCCTATTTGGAACCAGTCTGTTGTTCCATGTCCAGTTCTAACTGTTGCTTCCTGACCTGCATATAGGTTTCTCAAGAGGCAGGTCAGGTGGTCTGGTATTCCCATCTCTTTCAGAATTTTCCACAGTTTCTTGTGATCCACACAGTCAAAGGCTTTGGCATAGTCAATAAAGCAGAAATAGATGTTTTTCTGGAACTCTCTTGCTTTTTCTATGATCCAGCGGATGTTGGTAATTTGATCTCTGGTTCCTCTATGGATTACATTATATATTCATTTCAGTCACTCAGTCATGTCTGACTCTTTGCAAGCACATGGAGCAGCACACTAGGCTTCCCTGTCCATCGCCAACTTCTGGAGTTTACTCAAACTCAAATCCATTGAGGTGGTAATGCCTTACAACCATCTTATCCTGTGTCATCCATCTACTCCTGCCTTCAATATTTCCCAGCATTAGGGTCTTTTCCAATGAGTCAGTTCTTCACCTCAGGTGGCTAAAGTACTGGAGTTTCAGCTTCAAAGTCAGTCCTTCCAAAGAACATTCAGGACTGATTTCCTCTTGGATGGACTGGTTGTATCTCCTTGCAGTCCAAGGGACTCTCAAGAGTCTTCTCCAACACCACAGGTCAAAAGGATCTATTCTTCGGCACTCAGCTTTCTTTAAAGTCCAACATCCATACATGACTACTGGAAAAATGATAGCTTTCACTAGATGGACCTTTGTTGACATAGTAATGTCTCTGCTTTTTATTATACTATCTAGCTTGGTCATAGCTTTTCTTCCAAGGAGCAAGCGTATTTTAATTTCATGGCTGCAGTCACCATCTTCAGTGACTTTCGAGCCCCCCAAAATAAAGTCTGACACTGTTTCCACTATTTCCCCATCTATTTACCATGAAGTGATAGAACCAGATGCCATGATCTTTGTTTCTGAATGTTGAGCTTTAAGCCAACTTTTTCACTCTCTTCTTTCACTTTCATCAAGAGGCTCTTTAGTTCTTCACTTTCTGCTTTAAGGGTGGTGGCATCTGCATATCTAAAGTTATAGATATTTCTCCTGGCAATCTTGATTTCAACTTGTGCTTTATCCAGCCCAGCATTTCTCATGATTTACTCTGCATATAAGTTAAATATGTGACAATATACAATGTTGATGTACTTGTTTCCTTATTTGAAACCAGTCTGTTGTTCCATGTCCAGTTCTAACTGTTGCTTCCTGACCTGCATACAGATTTCTCAAGAGGCAGGACAGGTGGTCTGGTATTCCCATCTCTTTCAGAATTTTCCTCAGTTTGTTGTGGTCCACTCAGTCAAAGGTTTTAGCATAGTCAATAAATCAGAAGTAGACATTTTTCTGGAACTCTCTTGCTTTTTTGATGATCCAGTGGGTGTTGGCAATTTGATCTCTGGTTCCGCTGCCTCTTTAAAATACAGCTTAAACATCTGGAAGTTCACAGTTCACATATTGTTGAAGCCTGGCTTGAAGAATTTTGAGCATTACTTTACTAGCATGTGTGATGAGTGCAATTGTGCAGTAGTTTGAGCATTCTTTGGAATTGCCTGTCTGAGATCAGGATGAAAACTGATCTTTTCCAGTCCTGTGGCCACAGCTGAGTTTTTCAAATTTGCTGGCATATTGAGTGCAGCACTTTCACAGCATCATCTTTTAGGATTTGAGACAGCTCAACTGGAATTCCATCACCTCCACTAGCTTTGTTTGTAGTGATGCTTCCTAAGGCTTACTTGATTTCACATTCCAGTATGTCTGGCTCCAGGTGAATGATCACACCATCGTGATTATCTGAGTCATGAAGATCTTTTTTGTATAGTTCTTCTGTGTATTCTTGCCACCTCTTCTTAATATCTTCTGCTTCTGTGAGGTCCATACCATTTCTGTCCTTTATTGTGCCCATCTTTGCATTAAATATTCCCTTGGTATCTCTAATTTTCTTGAAGTGATCTCAGAGTAATCCAAGTCTATTCCCAGACCAGTAATGCTGAAGAAGCTGAAGTTGAACGGTTCTATGAAGACCTACAAGACCTTCTAGATCTAGCACCCAAAAAAGATGTCCTTTTCATTGTAGGGGGCTGGAATGCAAAAGTATAGAGTCAAGAAATACTTGGAGTAGCATGCAAAATTGGCCTTGGAGTACAGAATGAAGCAGGGCAAAGGCTAATAGAGTTTTACAAGAGAATGCACGGCTCACAGCAAACACCCTCTTCCAACAACACAAAAGAAGACTCTACACATGGACATTGCCAAATGGTCAATACTGAAATCAGATTGACTATATTTGCTGCAGCCTACAATGGCAAAGTTCTATACAGTCAGAAAAAATAAGAAAGGGAGCTAACTGTGACTCAGATCATGAACTCCTTATTGCCAAATTCAGACTCAAACTGAAGAAAGTAGGCAAAACTACTAGACCATTCAGGTATGACCTAAATCAAATCCCTTACGATTACACAGTGGAAGTGACAAATAGATTTAAGGCATTACATCTGATAGAGTGCCTGAAGAACTATGGATGGAGGTTCAGGACATTGCACAGGAGGCAGGGATCAAGACAATCCCAAGGAAAAGAAATCCAAAAAAGGAAAATGGTTGTCTGAAGAGGCTTTACAAATAGCTGTGAATAGAAGAGAAGTGAAAGGCAAAGGAGAAAAGGGAAGATATATCCATTTTAATGTAGAGTTCCAAAGAATAGCAAGGAGTGATAAGAAAGCCTTCCTCAGTGATCAGTGCAAAGAAATAGAGCAAAACAATAGAATGGGAAAGTCTAGAGATCTCTTCAAGAAAATTAGAGATACCAAGGCAACATTTCATGCAAAGATGGACATACTTTATATTAAATATAATTTTAAAAAGATTTACTTAGAAGGTGCTGGGAGAGGGAGAGGAACACCTAAACCAATTTAATATTGCTCAGAAATGTGAGGAACAAAGTACAGAAATAGTTACCACTGCTTCTGATAAAAGGAGTCCTTAAGAAAGTGATTGATCCGCCTATTCTTTACCTGTAGCATAATCCCATTTGCATATACAAAGTTCCAGCAATATGAACCTATACCAATTACTCCCCAATTTAAATGGATTATATGTGTTAGAGTAATTAGACTTATGTTGAGGCTTCAATAGTGTAATCAATTATTTTGAGTAAGCTAAGCTGTTAACTCAGTAACAATCAATATGATCATCTTAAAAGCAAGTGATCAGGACTACCCTAGTGGCTCTATGGTAAAGGATCCACCTGACAATGCAGGAGACATGGGTTTGATTCCTGATTCAGGAAGATCCCACATGTCACAGAACAGTTAAGCCCATGTTCCACAAATACTGAGCCTGTGTTCTAGAGCCAGGGAACTGCAACTACTGAAGCCGTCGCACCCTACAGCCTGTGCTCAGCAGCAAGGGAAGCCACCAAAATGAGAAGCTTGTGCAACACAGTGAGAAAGTAGCCCCTGCTCGCTGCAACTAGAGAAACCTCTCACACAGCAACAAAGACCCAGCACAGCCAAAAATAAATAAATAAAATAATTTAATTTTTTAAACAAGCAAGTGATCAGACTGTTTTTGTTTGATTTTACTTACAACTGAATGAAGTGATTCATTTAGTTTTGTGTGAAGATGATATCAGGCGTTGCAATGTGACAAAAATTGCTAGAACCAAGTAGGGGTGTCAGCGGGGCCAAACCTCAGTATGGTATCTAGAGAATAAACTGTGTGCTTAGTCGCTCAGTCATGTCCAACTCTGTGACCCCATGGACTGTAGCCCTGCCAGGCTCCTCTGTGCATGGGATTCTCCAGGCAAAAATACTGGAGTGGGTTACCATGCCTTCCTCCAGGCGATTTTTCCAACCCAGGGATGAACCCACATCTCTTATGTCTCCCATATTACAGGTGGGTTCTTTACCATCTGAGACACCAGAGAAGCCCCATATAATAGTGTCTAAAAAACATGTATTAGAAGGTATGAATTCTGTCTGTACATTCATTCACTTTTTCCTTTGTTTAGCCAGATATGGTCACCTTCAGTGTCTGCATAACACATTGGACCCCAAGATAACCTCCTTGACAGATGCGTCTGATTTTAAATATGCACTTTCTTGGTTCAGTATAACTCAGTGATTTAGAGGGATAGAGACAGAACTAGACCCATCAATATGATAGTGGGGTATGATGGTAAACTTTATGGCAAAGGTATAAGAATAAACAAAAGGTAGAGGCTCAAAAAGGATTTTCAGAGGAAGTAATGACTGAACTGTGGCTTGAAGAATGAATGGGAGTAAACAAAGCAGAAAAGGAAATCAGGAAAGTGATAAAGCAAATATTTGAGGAGAAATTCCTAAAAAAGGTATTACAGATTGGGTACATTTGAGGAACTACAAGTAATTCATTATGGCTAAGAAGAGAGTGTAGAAATAACTCCAGAAAGAATGAAGAAACAGAACCAAAGCAAAAAAAAAACAAAAAAACAAAACACCCAGTTGTGGAAGGGACTGGTGAAAGAAGCAAAGTCCAATGCTATAAAGAGCAATATTGCATAGAAACCTGGGATTTAGATCCATGAATCAAGGTAAATTGAAAGTGGTCAAACAAGAGATTGTAAACATTGAAATTTTAGGCATTAGTGAACTAAAATGGACTGGAATGGGTTAATTTAACTCAGATGATCATTATATCTACTATTGTGGGCAAGAACCCCTTTGAAGAAATGGAGTAGCCATCGTAATCAACAAAAGAGTCCGAAATGCAGTACTTGGATGCAATCTCAAAAATGACATAATGATCTCTGTTCATTTCCAAAGCAAACCACTCAATATCATGGTAATCCAAGTCTATGGCTCGACAGTAATGCTGAAGAAGCTGAAGTTGAACAGTTCTATGAAGACCTACAAAATCTTTTAGAACTAACATCCAGAAAAGATAACCTTTTATTTATAGGGGACTGGAATACAAAAGTAGGAAGTCAAGAAACACCTGGAGTAACAGGCAAATTTGGCCTTGGAGTACAGATTGAAGCAGGGCAAAGGCTATTAGTGTTTTGCAAAGAGAACACGCTGGTCTTAGCAAACAACACAAGAGAAGACTCTACACATGGACATCACCAGATGGTCAGCACCAAAATCAGACTGATTATATTCTTTGTAGCCAAAGATGGAGAAGCTCTATACAGTCAGCAAAAACAAGACCAGGAGCTGACTGTGGCTCAGATCATGAACTCCTTATTGCCAAATTCAGACAAGTAGGGAAAACCACTAGACCATTCAGGTATGACCTAAATCAAATCCCTTATGATTGTACAGTGGAAGTGAGAAATAGATTTAAGGGCCTAGATCTGATAGATAGAGTGCCTGATGAACAGTGGAATGAGGTTCGTGACATTGTACAGGATACAGGGATCAAGACCATCCCCATGGAAAAGAAATGCAAAAAAGCAAAATGGCTTTCTGAGAAGGCCTTACAAATAGCTGTGAAAAGAAGAGAAGCAAAAAGCAAAGAAAGGGAAAAGAAAAGAAAGCAAAAAGCAAAGAAAAGGAAAGATACACCCATTTGAAAGGGAAGTTCCAAAGAATAACCAGGAGAGATAAGAAAGCCTTCTTCAGTGATCAGTGCAAAGAAATAAGGAAAACAATAGAATGGGAAAGACTAGAGATCTCTTCAAGAAAATTAGAGATACCAAGGGAACATTTCATGCAAAGATGGGCACAAAAAAGGACGGAAATTGCATGGCCCTAACAGAAGCAGAAGATATTAAGAAGAGGCAAGTATGCACAGAAGAACTATATGAAAAAGATCTTCATGACCCAGATAATCACGAAGGTGTGATCACTCATCTAGAGCCAGACATACTGGAATGTGAAGTCAACTGGGCCTTAGGAAGCATCACTACGAACAAAGCCAGTGGAGGTGATGGAATTCCAGTTGAGCTGTCTCAAATCCTAAAAGATGATGCTGTGAAAGTGCTGCACTCAATATGCTAGCAAATTTGGAAAACTCAGCAGTGGCCACAGGACTGGAAAATGTCAGTTTTCATTCCAATCCCAAAGAAAGGCAATAACAAAGAATGTTCAAACTACCACACAATTGCACTTATCTCACACACTAATAAAGTAATGCTCAAAATTCTCCAAGCCAGATTTCAGCAGTACTTGAACTGTGAACTTCCAAATGTCAAGCTGGTTTTAGAAAACGCAGAGGAACCAGGATCGAATTGTCAACATCTGCTGGATCTTTGAAAAATCAAGAGTTCCAGAAAAACATCTATTTCTGCTTCATTGACTATGCCAAAGCCTTTGACTGTGTGGATCACAATAAACTGTGGAAAACTAAGTCATGGCATCTGGTCCCATCACTTCATGGCAAAGAGACAGGAAAACAGTGGAAACAGTGGCAGACTTTATTTTTGGGGGCTCCAAGATCACTGCAGATGATGATTTCAGCCATGAAATTAAAAAATGCTTATTCCTTGGAAGGAAATTTATGACCAACCTACATAGCATATTAAAAAGCAGAGACATTACTTTGCCAACAAAGGTCCATCTAGTCAAGGCTATCGTTTTTTTGCAGTAGTCATGTATGGATGTGAAAGTAGGACTATAAAGAAAGCTGAGCACTGAAGAATTGGTGCTTTTGAACTGTTTTGTTGGAGAAGACTCTTCAGAGTCCCTTGGACTGCAAGGAGATCCAACCAGTCCATTCTAAAGGAGATCAGTCCTGAATATTCATTGGAAGGACTGATGTTGAAGCTGAAACTCCAATACTTTGGCCACCTGATGCATTGGAAAAGACCCTGATGCTGGGAGGGATTGGGGGCAGGAGGAGAAGGGGACGACAGAGGATGAGACGGTTGAAAGGCATCATCGACTCAAAGGACATGAGTTTGGGTAAACCCTGGGAGTTGGTGATGGACAGCCTGATGTGCTGTACAGTCCATGAGGTTGCAAAGATTCGGACATGACTGAGCAACTGAGTTGAACTGAACTGAACTGAACTAACCTCCCTAGAGGAAGAGCAAATTCTACTTGTAGCCCTCCTTTGGAATCGAATGGCAACTCTTTCTCAGTGTCTTGTCTACCAACCTGCTCTGCAAATTTTGGACTTGCCAGGCCTCCATAGATACATGAGCCAATTCTTTAAAATATCTCTCTTTTTTTCATACATCTAATGGTCGTCTTTTTCTGGAGCATCCTGACTAATACAGATACATATAGGAGAGAAGCAAGATTTGAAAGGCTTTGGAGAATGCTTGAAAATTTTTTGTTCTTTTCTTTTTCTTTTTACTTTTTATTGACATATAGCACACATAAAGTGAACATATCATAAATGTTAATACTCTTTATAAACATTCATATGAACACACTCATGTAACCAGCACTTGGAAAGAAAAATGGAATGTTATCAGCTATCTCCTCTTCAAGTTGCTATCCCCAAATCCATTAGCAAAATTTGTCCTGACTCCTAGAAGCACTGTTTAGTTTTGAATGTTTTTGATTTTTAAAAATATTTGTACATGCAAACATTTTACTTGTATGTAGTTTAGTGTTTTTTTAAAATTCTCATTGCTATATAATATTTCTTTCTGTAAATATACCACAATATTTTTATCCATTCTAAAGGTAGGCAGTTAGGAGTTGTTTCTAATTTCTATTTTTCATATAAAATTGTTGTGAACATTTTAGTATATTTCATTTGGTGAACAAGCATGCATTTCTGTTGGGTATTTCCATAGTGGTAAAGTTGTTTGATTATACTGTATGGTTGATTGCAGAATCATGGAAAAGTAACAAATCAAATCAGACTTTTAGACAGATTTCTCATCACAATGAAAATAATGGATTGAAGAATAATGAAAATAATCCAGATGAGAACTGATATAGATTTGAATGAATGTAAGAGAGATATAAATTAAGAGAGGACTATGACAGCTATTTTTTAGTAGACTGGGAAATAGTTAGACTTGATGGTCCAATTAGACATGGATGTGAGGTCAGGTTGACTTTCAAGTATCTAACTGGATGAGTAATGGTGCTATTCATGGAATGGGGGCTGTGGGAACCTCATTAATGAGAATGTACTTCCTTCATTCATTTTGGAAATGAGGAAATAGACTGACACAGAAAACAGCCAATTAATGGCTTATTTTCTCCAAAATGTTTTATCCGTTCTTTAGCCAAAATAGCTCATCACTTATTTTGTCAACTGCTATGCATTTTAATAGTTATATGCATTGAAACTAAGAATTAAAACAGACAGATCTGAGTTTGAATTTACATCTGTCATTTAGGAATTATATGAACTTGGGATAGCTATTTAACATTTAAGATGCAGTTTCTTTGCCTGTAGCATAATGTAATAATATACATCTTTCATGATTCAATGAGAAGAAGTAACAGTTCAGTTGCTCAGTCGTGTCTGACTTTGCGATCCCATGGATGCAGCATGCCAGGCCTCCCTGTCCATCAGCAATTCCCAGAGTTTACCCTGACTCATGTCCATTGAGTTGTTGATGCCATCCAACCATCTCATCCTCTGTCACCCCCCTCTCCTCCTGCCCTCAATCTTATCCAGCGTCGGGGTCTTTTCAAAGGAGTCAGCTCTTCACATCAAGTGGCCGAAGTACTGGAGTTTTAGCTTCAACATCAGTCCTTCCAATGAACACCCAGGAGTGATCTTCTTTAGGATGGACTGGTTGGATCTCCTTGCAGTCCAAGGTACTCTCAAGAGTCTTCTACAACACCACAGTTCAAAAGCATCAATTCTTTGGCATTCAGCTTTCTTACATTCCATCTCTCATTCCATACATGACTACTGGAAACACCATAGCCTTCACTAGATGGGCATTTGTTGGCAAAGTAAT
This sequence comes from Bos grunniens, assembly GCF_055505025.1. NCBI lineage: Eukaryota > Metazoa > Chordata > Mammalia > Artiodactyla > Bovidae > Bos > Bos grunniens. Next base: position 101,890,222 of record NC_141165.1, read on the forward strand.
GTCTCTTCTTTTTAATACGCTGTCTAGGTTAGTCATAACTTTCCTCCCAAGGAGTCAGTCAGTTCAGTCGCTCAGTGGTGTCCGACTCTTTGTAAGCGTCTTTTAATTTCATGGCTGCAGTCACCATTTGCAGTGATTTTGGAGCCCCAAAACATAAAGTCAGCTACTGTTTCCACTGTTACCCCATCTATTTGCTATGAAGTGATGGGACTGGATGCCATGATCTTAATTTTCTGAATGTTGAGCTGTAAGCCAACTTTCACTCTCCTCTTTCACCTTCATCAAGAGACTTTTTAATTCTTTTTCATTTTCTGCCATAAAGGTGGTGTCAGCTGCATATCTGAGGTTATTGATATGTCTCCTGGCAGTCTTGATTCCAGATTGTGCTTCATCCAGCCCAGCGTTTCTCATGATGTACTCTGCATATAAGTCAAATAAGCAGGGTGACAATATACAGCCTTGACGTACTCCTTTTCCTATTTGGAACCAGTCTGTTGTTCCATGTCCAGTTGCTTCCTGACCTCCATACAGATTTCTCAAGAGGCAGGTCAGGTGGTCTGGTATTTCCATCTCTTTCAGAATTTTCCACAGTTTATTGTGATCCACACAGTCAAAAGCTTTGGCATAGTCCATAAAGCAGAAATAGATGTTTTTCTGGAACTGTCTTTATTTTTCAAAGATCCAACGGATGTTGCAATTTGATCTGTGGTTCCTCTGCCTTTTCTAAATCCAGCTTGAACATCTGGAAGTTCATGGTTCACATATTGCTGAAGCCTGGCTTGGAGAATTTTGAGCATTACTTTGTTACATGTGAGATGAGTGCAATTGTGTGGTAATTTGAGCATTCTTTGGCATTGCCTTTCTTTGGGATTGGAATGAAAACTGACCTTTTCCAGTCCTGTGGCCACTGCTGAGTTTTCCAAATGTACTGGCATACTGAGTGCAGCACTTTCAAAGCATCATCTTTTAGGATTTGAAATAGCTCAACTGGAATCCCATCACCTCCACTAGCTTTGTTCATGGTGATGGTTCCTAAGGCCCACTTGACTTCACATTCCAGGATGCCTGGCTCTAGGTGAGTGATCACACCATCGTGATTATCTGGGTTGTGAAGATCTTTTTTGTACAGTTTTTTGTGTATTCTTGCCACTTTTTCTTAATATCTTCTGCTTGTGTTAGATCCTTACCATTTCTGTCCTTTACTGTGCCCATCTTTGCATGAAATGTTCCCTTGGTATCTCTAATTTTCTTGAAGAGATCTCTAGTCTTTCCCATTCTATTATTTTCCTCTATTTCCTTGCACTGATAACTGCGGTGCCTTTCTTATCTCTTCTTGCTATTCTTTGGAACTCTGCATTCAAATGGGTATGCCTTTCCTTTTTTCCTTTGGTTTTCACTTCTCTTCTTTTCACAGCTATTTGTAAGCCCTCCTCAGAAAGCCATTTTGCTTGTTTGCATTTCTTTTCCATGGGGATGGTCTTGTTCCCTGTCTCCTGTACAATGTCATGAACCTCCATCCATAGTTCATCAGGCACTCTGTCTATCAGATCTAGTCCCTTAAATCTATTTCTCACTTCCACTGTATAGTCATAAGGGATTTGATTTAAGTCATACCTGATTGGTGTAGTGGTTTTCCCTACTTTCTTCAATTTAAGTCTGAATTTGGCAAGTATATAAAACATCTATTATATGTATTAGTGCCTGACAGTTTTTTAAAATATGATATCTCTATTACTACTTTTATTTACTTATTACATCTTAATGTTTTCTTTTCTGTCTTTTGTAGTGCTGTAGTTCGTCACTCATTCATGTCTGACTCCATGAACTTTAGCCTGCCAGGCTTCTCTGTTCATGGGGATTCTTCAAGCAAGAATACTGGAGTGGGTTGCTATGCCCTTCTCCAGGTGATCTTCTCAACCCAGGGATCGAACCCAGGTCTCCCGTGTTGCAGGTGGATTCTTTACCATTTGAATCCCATGGAAGTCCAATAATACTGGAGTGGGTAGCATATGCCTTTTCCAGGGGAACTTCCTGACCCCAGAATTGAACTAGGGTTGCCTGCATTACAGGTGGATTCTTTAACAGCTGACCTATCTGGGAAGCTTTTACAATCACACATACACAGGAGAGACCATTTTTTCCTCTACTCTCAATAAGTTAGTCTAAAATCTAAGCATTCACATGTTAAGTAAAAATTGACATTGTACTTAGCAGCCTTTAACCTGGACCAATCATACCCTTGCCAAAAGTATTTCCTGACTTAAGGATGCATGCACTGGTTTTGGTATAATTCTGTTCTTAGCCACTCATAGGCTATTCGTTTTTAATGTTTTCATATGCCACTTTCATACTTATCTCCATTTATGAGTATTTAGCTATCTCTGGAGAATGAAAAAGTTAGCTTAAAGCTCAACATTCAGAAAACGAAGATCATGGCATCTGGTCCCATCACTTCATGGGAAATAGATGGGGAAAGAGTGGAAACAGTGTCAGACTTTATTTTGAGGGGCTCCAAAATCAATGCAGATGGTGACTGCAGCCATGAAATTAAAAGACGCTTACTCCTTGGAAGACAAGTTATGACCAACCTGGATAGCATATTCAAAGGCAGAGACAATTCTTTGCCAACAAAGGTCCATCTAGTCAAGGCTATGGTTTTTCCAGTGGTCATGTATGGATGTGAGAGTTGGACTGTGAAGAAGGCTGAGCACCGAAGAATTGATACTTTTGAACTGTGGTGTTGGAGAAGACTCTTGAGAGTCCCTTGGACTGCAAGGAGATCCAACCAGTCCATTCTGAAGGAGATCAGCCCTGGGATTTCTTTGAAAGGACTGATGCTAAAGCTGAAACTCCAGTACTTTGGCCACCTCATGCGAAGAGTTGACTCATTGGAAAAGACTCTGATGCTGGGAGGGATTGAGGGCAGGATGAGAAGGGGATGACAGAGGATGAGATGGCTGGATGGCATCACTGACTCAATGGACATGAGTCTGAGTGAACTCCGGGAGTTGGTGATGGACAGGGAGCCCTGGCGTGCTGCAATTCATTGGGTGACAAAGAGCCGGACATGATTGAGTGACTGAACTGAATTGAACTATCATCTACTTTTATTACACGATTTTTTCAGACCATATACATAAGGTTGTGAATAATTAATGCCTTGTCTTACATATTAATAATGATAAATTTTTATCCCCACTTATCATTTATCAATATGCTTCCATATTGTAATAAAAGTCAACTTTTCATTTAGCTGAGCTTATGTTCATAAGCATGACTTAGCAACATCAACAATGTTCGTAATAGGTACATTCATATTATAAATAAAGTTTAACAATTTTTCTTACTTGTGTTTAAAGTAGATTAACAAGCTTTTCTGCTTTTGGATTAAAAAATGAAATTAATGAAGCTCGCTGATGTGAATTTTGTAAAAAAAAGTATTTCAATAAAAGGTGAAATGTAGAATTATCCCAGGTCTTAGGAAGATTGCTGTAGCACTAATGAATGAGTAGGCTACAGAGTTGCTATGTATGTAGAAATGACAGATTTTCTAGGTCATAGAGTTGGAGCTGGAATGAGTCAACAGGTGTCAGCTGAGTGGCCACAAGTGTTGAACCAGGGATAGATTAGGTGAATACTGAATGAGAATGAAATAGCCAGTAACTCATGGATTCTTGCTACCTCCCCCACACAGTAGGAAAGGTTGGCTTGGTTACTGCTGAAACCCTGCCTTAGGATATTTATTTAGGAAGTCTGGTGGTTTTCTGAAAGGCTTACCAAGTTTCTTATAAGTGCGCTAAAGTTCACTGAATCTGTTCATCCTAGTCTAACTTTTTGCACACAGTCCCTTGGTCAACCTCTCAGTGGCCTAGGAATACACCAGCTGCTGCTGCTCAGACTCTTAACAATCTATCTCCATGAAAAGTCTAGCCAGAGAGATTAATAAAAAGGAAATATTTATTCAGTTTCTTTCAAGTCTGCTGCCTAATTTCTTGCCGACTGAATGGTTTTTGGTGTTTGGCATGTGGACTAATGTAAATGGACAAATCAGGAGTCTCAATCCAGTCATGTATTCATAAACCCTGAGAGTGGACTTTCTTGACCCTAGTTGCAGAACATCTCCTGGGGAGCTTTTAAATATTATTACTGGCATGGCCCCACCACAGCCAATTAAGTCACAAGTTCCGAGAATGTATTCTGGGTACTGATTGTTTTAGTTTCCAAGAAGATTCTAATTTGCAGCCAGAGTTGAGAACAATGGTTGTGGTTTTCTAAAGTGATTTAGAGATCATGCAAAGCACCTCAGAGACTGTCTAATCCAGTATATGAAACAGATCAAGGTAGGTCTAGTTAACAGTGAGAGGAAAACTTCAGACTTCTGTTTGCTTCTCCTCCATGTTCCAAAATCACTGCAGATGGTGACTGCAGCCGTGAAATTATGACACTTGTCCTTGGAAGAAAAGTTATGACCAACCTAGACAGCATATTAAAAAGCAGAGACATTACATTGCCAACAAAGGTCCATCTATTCAAAGCTATGGTTTTTCCAGTAGTCATGTATGGATGTGAGAGTTGGACTATAAAGAAAGTCCACTGAAGAATTGATGCTTTTGAACTGTGGTGTTGGAGAAGGTTCTTGAGAGTCCCTTGGACTGCAAGGAGGTCCAACCAGTCCATCCTAAAGGAAATCAGTCCTGAATATTCATTGGAAGGACTAATGCTGAAGCTGAAACTCAAATACTTTAGCCACCTGATGCAAAGAACTGACTCATTTGAAAAGACCCTGATGCTGGGAAAGATTGAAGGCAGGAGGAGAAAGGGACGACAGAGGATAACATGGTTGGATGACATCACTGACTCAATGGACATGAATTTGAGTAAACTCTGGGAGTTGGTGATGGTCAGGGAGACCTGGCGTGCTGCAGTCCATGGCGTCACAAAGAGTTGGACACGACTGAGTGACTGAACTGAACTGATGTGTCAAGGAGAAAATTATTCAGTTATTCAGTGACAGACTTTATTTTCTGGGGCTCCAAAATCACTGCAAATGGTGATGGCAGCCATGTAATTAAAAGACGCTTGCTCCTTGGAAGAAAAGCTATGACCAACCTAGCTGCTGCTGCTAAGTCGCTTCAGTCGTGTCTGACTTTGTGTGACCCCATAGACAGCAGCCCACCAGGCTCCCCGGTCCCTGGGATTCTCCAGGCAAGAACACTGGAGTGGGTTGCCATTTCCTTCTCCAATGTATGAAAGTGAAAAGTGAAAGTGAAGTCTCTCAGTCCTGTCCAACCCTCAGCGACCCCATGGACTACAGCCTTCCAGGCTCCTCCATCCATGGGATTTTCCAGGCAAGAGTACTGGAGTGGGGTGTTATTGCCTTCTTTGGACCAACCTAGACAGCATATTAAAAAGCAGAGACAGTACTTTGCTGACAAAGGTCTGTCTAATCAAGACTATGGTGTTTCCAGTAGTCATGTATGGATGTGAGAGTTGGACCATAAAGAAGGCTGAGCATCAAAGAATTGATGCTTTTGAAGAAAACTCTTGAAAGTCCCTTGGACTGCAAAGAAATCAAACCAGCCAATTCTAAAGGAAATCAATTCTGAATATTCATTGGAAGGATTGATGCTGAAGCTGAAGCTCCAATACTTTGGCCACCTGATGCGAAGAACTGACTCATTAGAAAAGACCCTGATGCTGGGAAAGATTGAAGGTGGGAAGAGAAGAGGCCGAGATGGTTGGATAGCTTCACTGACTCAATGGACATGAGTTTGAGCAAGCTCTGGGAGGTGGTGATGGACAAGGAAGCCTGGTGTGCTGCAGTCTATGAGGTTGAAAAACGTCAGACAGGACTGAGTGACTGAATGAAAACAAACTATAGTGTTCCATTTTATTATTACCAAATTAAAAATATAAAAATCACAGAATTTAGTGGCTTGCACAAAGTAATACAGACTTTGAAAGACTAGTCATGCTTTCTGACTTGAGTTTCAGTGCCTGTTCTACTTTTCTATATTGCTTTAGCCATATTAACATGAACCATGATGCTTCTCCTTTAAAATACCTTTTAGCATGATAACTATGAGTCATTTTTCACAATACACTCAAGTAGTTTGTAAACCAGCAGTAACTTTGTGTCCCTCTTTCATCATATTTGCAAAAACACAATGTTGGACATTTTCATTCTGTCTTTATTTCAAGATCTAGGACTCTAGATCTAAATTAATTTGAAAGACGTACTATAGACTCATCCAGTGGAGACTCCTACCATCTTGTTTTTCTGGGATTAGTGTTTGCTTAAAAGGTCATTTGTACCTATTAATGTTTTTTTCCCACCTTGCAGCTGACATGGTGGAAGAAACCAATGACTCTGGTCATTGCAGATGGAAGGATGAGTTCCGGCCTGAAGAAAAGCAAATAAGATGATGGAGCCAAATGTGAATTAAGGCACCTGACAGTGGTTCTGTGATGAGAAAACAGACTGCTTTTTAACGAAGCCTCTTGTCACATTTTACGTTATGATTTTGTCCTTCTATTGTAATGAGAGGTTGTTGCTACACTTTATTAGAGATGAATACTGAAGAAGTGACTAAATAAGAGGGCAAGAAATCAGGATAATTGGTGTTGTCTCAGCAGAAAAAGAAGGCAGAAAATAGTATTTTTTTCCCAGACTCTGTTACTGCATTTGCCTCGCCTACACATTCTGAAATAACCTTGGAATATTTCCTTTATTCCATGATATTCTTGCCACTGTCCAATGGTGTGAAACTGTGACTGGCAGAGGGCAGATAGAACTCTGAAATCCTGAGGGTAGTAAATGTATTTATTTGTATATGATGTATATTCTCTGAGTATGCTGTGGCACTTATTACTCCATTTCTGAAGATCTTTCAGACTCTCCATTTCTTTTCAAAAATATAACTACAACTGAATCCCTTCTGAGTAGAAAAGATTGTTCACCTTTTACATCTTGGGAAGAGTTTATATATTAGGACTGCTTGCAGAAAAAAAATTCTAGAAATATTTGAGAATTGGAGATTAAGAGTTTAAACCTTAGACACATTATCTAGGTGTGTATCATAATCTTAGATACATTATCTAGGGGGCTCTGTAATTGATTCCCTCTCAAATATTGTGTATGTTTTTATCTTTGAGATAACATATATATTTTGCATAAACCTGGGGGAAACATTTGCTAATAGACACCAAAATACAAAAATATTCCTAATAGTGATGTTTATAATAGCAAGATCAGATTGAGAACAATCTAAAAGTTTTTTGAAAGGAGAATGACTAAACTGAGATTAATGAATACATTAGAATAATATATAACATTAGCAGTGAAAATTATAGCTATTTATCACGGACTAAAGTTCCACCAAATCAAGTGCACAAACTCATGTGACACTAGTGGAAGTATCAATTCAAATGACTGCTTTGGAAAATAATTTATTATTAAATTATTGGAAATATAGTGAACATTGTGGAATGTTTACTATGTTCCATTTATTTTCCTAAGTTTACCAATATTATTTCATTTTATCCTTATAATTGTGAGGTACATACTGTAATTTTAATCACTTTATATATAAAGGAATTGATATAGAGAGTCTGGGTAACCTGGTCAGCATCAAAAAGCCCATTACTGGTACCAGCAGCCTTGAATCTAGGCAGTCTGGCTTCAGAGTTCATCCTCTTAACCATTACATTACACTGTTCCTTTCAACTAGTAAAATCAGTAACTTCATTTATTAACATAAATCATAACAGAAAATTTTCCAATGTACAAAGATACAAATATGCTCATAGCAATTATGTTGATAATAAAAAGAAAAACCTAAAAACCCATTGAGAAGAGAATAGATAAATAATTGAGATGTACAGAATAATGTTACACCGTGCCACCAACTGTACGATGCAAACAAATATCAAAAAATGTTGGCTGATAAAAGCAAGGGCAGAGAACATATACTATATATAAAAGTATATGTTCAAATACTTGAAAACCTAATCAGTATATATTAACATGTATATTAAGACTATTAAGTTTGTACATCACACTACCACAAAAACAAGGCTGATAACTATTTGAAAAAAAAAGTTCCACTTCACTTGAATTTTTAAGAAACACAGAGTGATGTGGTTTTTTTTTTCTTTGTTTATTGAGTTGGAAAAAAATGTGCATGTTTCAATGTATAACTTTTAATGAGAAAATTTGAAAATATATATCAAAGCCTTTTCCATAAAATTTTAAAAATAATTTTTGGTTAAACATCCATGTGAGAAAATAACCAGAGATGTGCACAAAGATACTTTTGAAACATAGCTTTGCTTATGAAAATTAAAAATTGGAAATAATACATATTAGTTTACTAGGGCTACCATCGGAGAAGGCAATGGCACCCCACTCCAGTACTCTTGCCTGGAAAATCCCATAGATGGAGGAGCCTAGAAGGCTGCAGTCCATGGGGTCACTGAGGGTCGGATACGACTGAGCATCTTCACTTTCACTTTTCACTTTCATACATTGGAGAAGGAAATGGCAACCCACTCCAGTGTTCTTGCCTGGAGAATCCCAGGGACGGGGGAGCCTGGTGGGCTGTCGTCTGTGGGGTCACACAGAGTTGGACACGACTGAAGTGACTTAACAGCAGCAGCAGCAGGGCTACCATAAGAAAATAATACAGACTGAGTGATTTAAGAAACAGAAATACATATTCTCACAGTTCTGGAAGCTAGATGTCCAAGATCAAGGTGTCAGCAGTTTGTTTCTTCTGAAGGCCTATTTCTCACTGATGTGCAGATTTGCAGATCCTGTCTTCTGCCTGTGTCCTCACGTGGTGATCCCACTGTCTCTTCTTGTCTGTATTCTATTCTTTATCTTTTATAAGATTACCACGTTGTGTTAAATTGGGGTTCATGCTAAGGATCCCATTTTAACTTAGCTATCTTTTTAAAGACCCAATCTCCAAATACAGTCACATTCTGAGGTACTGGTGGTTGGGGATTCAAGATATGTATTTGGAAGGGAAACACTGCAGTCCATAAATTCAAGTAAATATTTACTAATCCAAAATGAAGTAATGTAAAATAATTTAATACAATATAGCTAACAAAAAAATAAAAGCTATTTGAAGTCTTCTCAGTGGCATGGAACAAGTCTCATGATGTATCAGTTGAAAAATATAAGCTTATAAATATGAACATATACTCTAAATTTGTTCACAAAAAACCATGGCAACAAAAAGATTAATAGTAATTATAGTGGTAGCATCTTGATTATTTTTTCTTTTGCATATTCAAGGGTAACTACATTGAATATTATTATTTTATAATCAAAAGAGTTTTTAATTTACTACATGGAGAAGATTACACTTCAAGAGCAAGCCATTAATACATTAAGAGCAACATTCCCTGGTTAAATTTATTATTTTATTTATTCAACCAATATTTACTGATTGTCAATTCTTTGCCTAGAAATCAGGGTGAAAATGGAGAATTTGGAGGATACATAATTATTTCTTTTTATGTAAAATATTTATGCATATATATACCTGTGACCTAGGTTTGTAAATTTTTGACTCAGAATAAAATTTGTGACTTCAGAATTTTTAAGGCAAAGTTACCAAATTCTGTTATGTATCTAATAAAATACAGGAGATAGTTATATAAGAGGACAAACAAAGAAGAAGAGGGTCGTGACAAATTTCTTGAAAAATTTGAAAGGGAACCATGTAGAAGAACGTGTAATTTCTAGGTACATTTTAGGGAATGGAGCTAGTACAAATGGGTAGAAGTTTGATTATATATATGGGAAAAAATTCCTTAAAAAGTAGTATTTAAAAAGCATCACAGATACTCTTGGGAGGTACTGAGTTTTCTGTAATGATAGTGTTAAAGCTTTATTTACATTGGCAATCCCTAATAGAATTTTTTGTGGTGGTGGAAAAGCTCTGTACCTCTGCTGTTCAATGGAGAATCCACTGGCTCCATGTGCCAGCTTATGAGCATGTGAAATGTGACCAACAACTGAAAAATTAGATGTTTACTTTAAAATTTTTAATTAATTTAAATTCATGCATCTACATGTGGCTAGTGACTCACCAGACAGTACAGGTCTAGCAAACCTTTTGGCAGGAAACAACCAATTTGAATGTTTAATGAATAACACAGTTAAAGTATATGACTGTTCAAGGATTCTCCTAGCCTCATATCATATGATTCTTTGAATTTGAAGTTATGGGACAATTCTTTCTTCTGTGTCCCTTAGAGAAAGAAACATATCCTAGTTGGAGATGGCCAGTGAACATGTTTAGATTGTCCAAAGTGCTAGGAAAACATGTTTTCCAAAATTGAAGGAGTAGTAGAGATCAGAGTATTCACTGTAATATGAATAAATGTAGCTACTAAATGTTCAAGATGCTACAATTCAGCTAAAAGTGACAAGGGACAACCATATGTGAAATGCAATATCTGTATAGGTACTATTACAGATCATTCATACAAAGCTCAGATGTATAAATTAGAAAACTGAGACCCAAACAGGACACTTGTCCACTAGACTCTCATATAAATTTTAGGCAGCCCTTAAGAGCAGCTTCTTAAACAATACTAATTAAAAAGTGGTGACTGTCAGAGTAGACACTGCAACTCTGGTCAGCTGAGTGAATTCAGTCCACATTCCACTCTACCACACTTTCTGAAAATGCATATAAACCAAGAAGACCCTGAAAACATACCCACAGTAATAACACCACTGACATTTAAATGCCAAAGACCTAAACTCTTTACATGCATGTTCTAGCTGCTGCTGCTGCTAAGTCGCATCAGTTCTGTCCGACTCAGTGTGACTCCATAGATGGCAGCCCACCCGGCTCCGCCATCCCTGGGATTCTCTAGGCAAGAACACTGAAGTGGGTTGCCATTTCTTTCTCCAATGCCTGAAAGTGAAAAGTGAAAGTGAAGTTGCTCAGTCCTGTCTGACTCTTCGCAACCCCATGGACTGCAGCCTACCAGGATCCTCCATCCATGGAATTTTCCAGGCAAGAGTACTGGAATGGGTTGCCATTGCCTTCTCCAGTATGTTCTTGAAACATGGCTTAAAATTTCAAGCTAGTTTAAAGAAAATGTACCAGAATATGTTTCTTGTGACAGGATGAGTAACCTTTGAAGGTTTATTTCTACAGACTATTCAAGTAACTGAGTAAGCAGTGACCTATGTCTTTGACAGATATGTTATCTATAATAAGCAGGGCTTTGAAGTGAGAACAGCAACTTGAAAACTAGTTGCCTGGATTATAACAAGCATTAATGTCAGGAAAGTCCATTGAGAAGTGACCTCCAACAACAAGCTTTTGTCATTTAGACTTAGTCCACATTCTTTGTCAAACGCAGTGTGAGTAACACTATTGACCTTTTGCTTTGCATTAAAAGGTCATTAGGAAAAGTTAAGCCTCCTATGTGTCCAATCACTTTTGAAGGTTGCCTTTCTCAGCATTCCGTTTAAGAGGTTATCAAAGGATGGGGAGAAGAAATCAGATAAAGGCACTGCAAACTTTAAATCTGTAAACTACATCAAACAGTTCAAATTGTCACCTGCCATTTAGCTGTATAATTAGAAATGTATTCCTTTCAACTTAATTCAAATATCATATCTCATTGTGATAGCAATGGTGTATTACCTTCACCAGTGCCTTACTGTGTTTATTTCTATACTTCAGTGTTAGAATCTCCTGTTTTTTTCTAAGCTTCTTTTTCCAATGGCTCTTCCATATCAAAGACATCTCAGAAAACCTCTCAAACTGAATTGCTATGGCTTGAAAAGAAGTGATAAGTAAAAGTATTGGGTGTTATAAAGTGGTTACACTAGTAGATGTAGGGTGAGAAAAGCTCATTTTCATTTGAGGATATGTTTTGGAATACTGGTAAGAATCATAGAAGTATAGATATTATATGAATAAAATATTGTTTGATTGCTATTCAGAGATGGGAACAGATAGTGAAATGTTAAGTGTTTAGTGGATAAATAAAAACCTATGATATAATCATGCCAAGGTCAACCTTAGGAAAAGTATTTTGCCCTCATTTTTCTAGGTGAAAACTGTATAATCTGCTTCAACTTATTTCACAAAGACAATGCAACAATACATACATCTATAAATGTCTCAATGCCCCTCTGAGAAAAAAGTGTATACATTTTTGCCATTGTTATTATAATCATAATTATACTTAATGAAGGAAAAATTATGTTGCTATTATTTCTATAAATGGATTTTTGGAATAAGAAGATAATTGATTGGACAATAGCATGAAGAACAGTATCCAATTGTACAGGTGTGACATTCTAAAACTCCAAATTCCTAGGTTTAGGAGCACACAGCTTCAAAAACCAAAGACTGTGGGATGGCTTTTTATGGAAACATGTAATTTTCCTGAAAGCTGCTATGTTACGAATTATATAGAGTAATAAGTATAGGTCTGTGATAATATGTTGTCCTATTTTGGGCTTTAATTTGTATAGCAGTGAGGGTAATTCCATAAAGTTTCCTCTCTGTGTGAATATACGTACTACATTCAAATTAATCATTGTCAAGCTATTCCTTTTTGTATTTATTTTAAAATATTTCTATTTACTGAAGTAATATGCCTAAATGGAAAATATAAATTTGAAGATAAAATTTATTCAGTTGATATTTTTTAAATTTTCTGGATGCCAAGATAGATTATCACAGAAATCCATTATTTTCTTTTAAATCATTAAATGTATGCTACTGCAGGCAGTTGGTTTGTTGTTTCTTGGCTCTTCCAATATGACAGTGAATGTTATGTATACTCTGAGTATATTCATAATTTGGACCCTGCTTTTTGATAAGATATGTTTCCAGCTGGCTCTTTGAGAAAGTTCTGCATGTATTATCTTGATGTTAAGCAAAAAGTACTGGCTTATCATTAGAGCCCCGTGGATTTTAATGAATTTTGCCATCAGACAGATATTTGAATATTGTTAAGAAGACCTATGTATCATTATTGTATTTTGCTTCAAACTTGAATTAAAGGTGGCTTGCAAAAAAACATCCTGGCAACACAAGAGTGTTTACTTTATGTGTAAACTCTTGCAGCACATCAAACTTAAAAAACAAACAAACAAACCCACAAATCTCATGTATGTTAGTAATAGCTAATTAGGACAAACATCAAGTGTGGATCTCTTTAATTTGGCAGTCCCACTATAAATGGAGTGGTTATCTACACTAAAGTGGTCTATTTATCCTGAGATGAGAGAAAGATGGCCATCAGCAGGAGAGAGGGTGGTTTCTGAGTCACAGGCTCTCCTTGGAAAGACCTGGGGGATTCTGTTAAAAATAATTTGTTATTCAGGCACTTTAGACAATACTCTCACTCAGTCTCGGAGATTTAAAAGTGTCTGGAGCTGCTGGCAGGGAGATGAGAGAGAATTTAAAACATGGTATAATAATAAAAAATAGTTCAACATCCAATCTACTGTGCCTTTTCTCTGTTTCTTTTTCTGGTGGTCTTATAATGGTCACTAAATAAAGGCATGAGAAGATGCTCAATTACCGGAATGCTTCTAACGGAGAAAAGGCTTACTCAAGCATCTTCTTAGTTGAATATGGTAATGAAGAACTCAAAGTGGCCATGATGCTGTCTCTCATTTAATTTATACTAGAACAACTTGGTATGCTTGAGATCTCTCAGACTGTCAAGAGCAGCAAATTTGAGAAAGGAGGAAATAGTCCAGATCCCATGGTGAAAGTGCATAGTAGAAACTTAGTAGAGGAGTTCTGCTACTGACACTCAAAGAATCAAGGATATCTTTTCTTCACATAAGATGATTTTTATTACTACTAAAATGAAAGCAACAACTACTGCTGCTACTAGAACAACAGCTGCTGTGCTATGTGTCAAATTGATAGGTCCAAGGGATGCCCATATAAATAGCTAAACATTATTTCTGGGTGTGTCTGTGAGGGTGTTTCTGGAAGAGATTAGAGTTGAACTGATGAGCTGAGTAAAGTAGATGGCCCTCCCCAAAGCCGGTGTTGTTTTCAGTCGCTAAGTTGTGTCTGTCTCTAAGACCCCATGGACTGCAATACACCAGGCTTTCCTGTCTTGCACTATCTCCCAGAATTTGCTGAAACTCATGTCCATTGAGTCGGTGATGCCATCTTATCCTCTGTTGTCTCCTTCTCCTCCTGCCCTTAATCTTTCCCAGCATCAGGGTCTTTTCCAATGAGTGGGCTCTTTGCATCAGGTGGCCAAAGTAGTGGAGCTTTATCAGTCCTTCCAGTGAATACTTAGGGTTGATTTCCTTTAGGATTGACTGGTTTGATCTCCTTGCAGTCCAAGGGACTCTCAAGAGTCTTCTCCAGCACCACTGTTTGAAAGCATCAGTTACTTGTCACTGTCTTCTTTATGGTCCAACTCTCACATCCATACGTGACTACTGGAAAAACCATAGCTTTGACTCTACAGACCTTTGTCAGCAAAGTGATGTCTTTGCTTTGTATACACTGTCTAGGTTTTTCATCGCTTTTCTTCCAAGAAGCAAGCATCTTTTAATTTCATGGCTACAGTCACCTTCCACTGTGATCTTGTAGTCCAAGAAAATAAAATCTGTTACTACCATTTTTTCACCTTCTATTTGCCATGAAGTGATGGGATTGGATACCATGATCTTTGGTTTTTGAATGTTAAGTTTTAAGCCAGCTGTTTCTCTCTCCTCTTTCACCTTCATCAAGAGGCTCTTTAGTTACTCTTCACCTTCTGCCATAGCTGAGGTTGCTGTTATGTCTCCTGGCAATCTTGATTCCAGTTTGGGATTCATTCAGCCTGGCATTTCCCATGATGTACTCTGAGTATAAGTTAAATAAGCAAGGTGACAATATACAGCCTTGACATACACTTTTTCCCAATTTTGAACCAGTCCTGTGTTCCAGGTCCAGTTCTAACTAACTTGCTTCTTGACCTGCATACAGGTTTCTCAGGAGATAGGTAGGTTGTCTGATATTCCCATCTCTTTAATAATTTTCCATACTTTTCTGTGATCTTCACAGTCAAAGGCTTTAGCATAGTCAATGAATCAGATATTTTTCTGAAATTTCCTTGCTTTTTCTATGATGCAACAGATGTTTGAATTTGATATTTGATTCTTCTGCTTTTCCTAAATCCAGCTTGTACATCTAGATGTTCTCAGTTCACTTACTATTGAAGCCTGTCTTGAAAGATTTTGAGCATTACCTTGCTAGCTTGTGAAATGAATGCAACTGTATGGCAGTTTGAACATTGTTTGGCATTGCCTTTCTTTGGAACTGGAATGAAAACTGACCCTTTCCAGTCCTGTGGCCATTGAAGAGTTTTCCAAATTTGCTGACATATTGAGTACAGCACTTTAACTGTATAATCTTTTAGGATTTCAAAAAGCTCAGCTGGAATTTTATCACCTTCACTATCTTTGTTCATAGTGATGCTTCCTAAGGCCCACTTGACTTCACACTCCAGGATGTCTGGCTCTAGATGAGCACTCCATCGTGGTTATCCTGGTCATTAAGACTTTTTTTGTATAGTTCTTCTGTGTAGTCTTGCCAGCTCTTCTTAATCTCTTCTGCTTCTGTTAGGCCCCTCCATTGGTGTGCCACATCCATTCCATTTGGTCTCAATAGAACAAGAAGGCAAAGAAAGATTGAATTTTCTCTCTAAATCTTTGAGCTGGGAAATTGACCTTTTGCTTGCCCTTGTGCTCAGGCCTTCATACTATACCACTGATTTTTCTGGGTCTCCAGCATATAATACAGTATATTCATATATATATTCATATATATATGGGCTTCTCTAGTGGCTCAGCAGTAAAGAATTCACCTGCCAATGCAAGAGATGTGGATTTGATCCCTGGGTCTGGAAGATCACCTGGAAAAGGAAATGGCAACCCACTTGAGAATTTTTGTCTGGGAAATCCCATGGACAGAGGAGCATGGTGTGCTAGAGTCCAAGGGGTTGCAAAAGAATAGGATACGACTCAGCAACCAGACAACAGCTATATATATATACACATATATCTGTATATATTTATGTCACTATATTCTATTTCTCTGGAGGACACTGACTAATATACCTGCCATTTAGCAAATAAATATGCTCTTAGTATCTGTATTATATTCTTTACACACATTGTTACTAATCCTCACTACAACCCACATACTCATGTGGCCCTACATTGTTGGTGAAGAAACAAGTCCAGTAAAGTTAAACACTTTCAGCAAGTAAATGATGGATCCAGGATCTGTACCCATCAGAGTAGCTCAAAACCCCAAATTTAGTTATCATTTAGTCAATTAGTATGCGTGAGGTGCTCACCAGTGTGAGAAATTTCTATACCAGTCTGTGAAACTTCTATAGCAAAAAATACTTTTACGTAGCTCTTTCCCTAAATCTCTCTAATTGAGCTCTTTTGTCCTTCCCTAGACCATCTTGGATTCTGGGGATCACCAGTGATGAATTTGTGTGACTACCTCAGTTCTACATTGTTGCTTTAATTTTTTCTCATTTCATTTTAGTCCCCCCTTTCCCCCCAGATATCTCTTTATAATTAAGACCTTTGCTTTACCCTTTACATTTTAACAGCAATAGAATATTAGCTTTTATTTCAATATCCTTTAGATATTATATCCAATAAATTAAATATCCAGTAAGTTAAATTATTTATTCTTTAAACATTTATTGATGTCTTATTATATGTTGAGGAAACCAATGCAAATATAAACTAGCTTATGCCCTTAGGAAACTTTTAGGCTAATTGAACTTAGACATAGAAAATCAGCTAAATACTATTTAGTGTAATACTTTGAATTATTATGATGGACATACATCAATAAATTCTTAAACTGAGGTGGAAGCATCAGGGGTTTCTCCTTGATGGAAATGGTGACTGAGTTGAGTGTAAAGCATAAAAAATGAGTTAATCAAACAAAGAAAGGTCAGTGCATTTCAAAAAGAGAAAACAGAATGTTCAAAGGCAGAGTTAAAAGAAAACTGCAATTAATTCTGAATGATAGGAATTTAGATTTGGGAGAGGTAGAAGCATGTGAGATATCCAACTGAAGACATATTCAGAGACCAAACCAGGAAGGACTTTGGAGGTCATAATAAAAAGACTCACTTTTATTCAGTGGACAGTCCTGGGAAAATACTACTTATCCAGAAGAGGAATCCTAAGGGCTTGAACTAAGGCAGTGACTATAGATGACAGCAAACACATCCTGCTGATGTTAGCGCTTGTCAGGAACATTGAGCTCTTTGGAAATGGTCATCCTCAAACTGTATTATATACTACTAATTTCTATCTACTATAGGAAGGGGGTTCAATAATGGCACTATGACTAGAGCCCAGGTGTAATCAAGGGTAAGTGGTTCCTTACAGATAGAATTTTCTGTTTTCTAAACTCCCCAAGAAAGTTAAAAAGTTGTATTTCCCTAAAAATTTGAGTTACTGACAATGATTTACACTTCTTTTGAAAAAAAAAAAAAAAAGACATATTACCCTGAAGTAGAAGCATCAGTTCAGTTCAGTTCAGTGGCTCAGTCGAGTCCGACTCTTTGCGACCCCATGAATCACAGCACTCCAGGCCTCCCTGTCCATCACCAACTCCCGGAGTTCACTCAGACTCACGTCCATCGGGTCAGTGATGCCATTCAACCATCTCATCCTCTGTCGTCTCCTTCTCCTCCTGCTCCTAATCCCTCCCAGCATCAGAGTCTTTTCCAATGAGTCAACTCTTCACATGAGGTGGCCAAAGTACTGGAGTTTCAGCTTTAGCATCATTCCTTTCAAAGAATACCCAGGGCTGATCTCCTTTAGAATGGACTGGTTGGATCTCCTTGCAGTCCAAGGGACTCTCAAGAGTCTTCTCCAACACCACAGTTCAAAAGCATCAATTCTTCGGTGCTCAGCCTTCTCCACAGTCCAACTCTCACATCCATACATGACCACAGGAAAAACCATAGCCTTGACTAGACGGACCTTTGTTGGCAAAGTAATGTCTCTGCTTTTGAATATGCTATATAGGTTGGTCATAACTTTCCTTCCAAGGAGTAAGCGTCTTTTAATTTCATGGCAGCATTCACCATCTGCAGTGATTTTGGAGCCCCCCCCCCAAAAAAAAAAAAACTCGGACACTGTTTCCACTGTTTCCCCATCTGTTTGCGATGAAGTGATGGGACCGGATGCCATGATCTTCGTTTTCTGAATATTGAACTTTAAGCCAACTTTTTCACTCTCCTCTTTCACTTTCATCAAGAGGCTCTTTAGTTCCTCTTCACTTTCTGCCATAAGGGTGGTGTCATCTGCATATCTGAGGTTATTGATATTTCTCCCGGCAATCTTGATTCCAGCTTGTGCTTCTTCCAGTTCAGCATTTCTCATGATGTATTCTGCATATAAGTTAAATAAGCAAGGCGACAATATACAGCCTTGACATACTCCTTTTCCTATTTGGAACCAGTCTGTTGTTCCATGTCCAGTTCTAACTGTTGCTTCCTGACCTGCATACAGATTTCTCAAGAGGCAGGTCAGGTGGTCTGGTACTCCCATCTCTAGAAGAATTTTCCACAGTTTATTGTGATCCACACAGTCAAAGGCTTTGGTATAGTCAATAAAGCAGAAATCGATGTTTTTCTGGAACTCTCTTGCTTTTTCCATGATCCAGCGGATGTTGGCAATTTGATCTCTGGTTCCTCTGCTTTTTCTAATAGAATTTTGGTAAGAAAATGCACTGGTCATAGGAAACATCCTCTTCCAACAACACAAGAGAAGACTCCACACATGGACATCACCAAATAATTCACACCGAAATCAGATTGATTATGTTCTTTGCAGCCAAAGATGGAGAAGCTCTATACAGTCAACAAAAACAAGACCGGGAGCTGACTGTGGCTCAGATCATGAACTCCTTATTGCCAAATTTAGGCTTAAATTGAAGAAAGTAGGGAAAACCACTAGACCATTCAGGTATGACCTAAATCAAATCCCTTATGATTATACCGTGGAAGTGAGAAATAGATTTTAAGGGCCTAGATCTGATAGATAGAGTGCCTGATGAACTATGGTCAGAGGTTCGTGACATTGTACAGGAGACAGGGATCAAGACCATCCCCATGGAAAAGAAATGCAAACAAGCAAAATGGCTGTCTGGGGAGGCCTTACAAATAGCTGTGAAAGAAGAGAAGCGAAAAGCAAAGGAGAAAAGGAAAGATATAGGCATGTGAATGCAGAGTTCCAAAGAATAGCAAGAAGAAATAAGAAAGACTTCCTCAGTGATCAATGCAAAGAAATAGAGGAAAACAACAGAATGGGAAAGACTAGACATCTCTTCAAGAAAATTAGAGATACCAAGGGAACATTTCATGCAAAAATGGGCTTGATAAAGGACAGAAATGGTATGGACCTAACAGAAGCAGAATATATTAAGAAGAGCTGGCAAGAATACACAGAAGAACTGTACAAAAAATATCTTCACAACCCAGATAATCATCATGATGTGATCACTGACCTAGAGCCAGACATCCTGGAATGTGAAGTCAAGTGGGCCTTAGAAAGCATCACTACGAACGAAGCTAGTGGAGGTGATGGAATTCCAGTGGAGCTATTTCAAATCCTGAAAGATGATGCTGTGAAAGTGCTGCACTCAATATGCCAGCAAATTTGGAAAACTCAGCAGTGGCCACAGGACTGGAAAAGGTCAGTTTTCTTTCCAATCCCAAAGAAAGGCAATGCCAAAGAATGCTCAAACTACCACACAATTGCACTCATCTGACATGCTAGAAAAGTAATGCTCAATATTCTCCAAGCCAGGCTTCAGCAATATGTGAACCGTGAAGTAGAAGCATAGTAGTTACTTATTTTTTGTGTGTGAGTACATGCATCTGTACATGCTAAGTTTTGTTAGATTTAGTCATATCCTTGATCTGTCTCAAAAGCTGAGAGTAATGAGTCTGACCTTGTTGAAGTCCTAGGCTATCTTTCTTGCCCAGCTGATGTTGGAAAACATGTAGTGTCGTGTCAAGTATGCTGGAAGGAAAATCAATGAACAGTATACATTTATTAAGGACCTACTTTGTGTACACATTTTGCTAAGTGCTATGAAATGTAAAAATAGATTATAACTAGTGCCTTTATCCTCAAAGTATAATTGGAAAGAGTAAAAAAAAAAAAAGAGGTTTTGAGACAATAACATTGTTTTAAACTTGAGGGTTTAGAGCACAAGTCAATGCAGGATATGTTGACTAGTAGTGAGAGGACATCTAGAAGGGGATTCTGGCTGAGCACAAAAGAGGGAGTAAGCTTACATCCTGAGAGTGGAGATGGCTGGGATGGGGAAGTAGATTGTGAAGAACCCTTAACATTAAGCAAGACATTTCGGTTTTACTAGATAAGTTGTGAATAGAAGAATATATCAATGATCTGTTTCTTGAAGGGAGGAGAAATATTTCAGGAATGTATGGACTTGCAGCTATGTGCCTCACTGAAGATTTTGTGACTAGTGAAACCTTCCTGTCCTAGTCTTTGTTATTGTTGTTGTTGCTCAGTTGCTAACTCGTGGCCAACTCTTTTGAGACCACATGGGCTGTAGCCCACCAGGCTCCTCTGTCCATGGGTTTCTCCAGGCAAGAATACTGGAGTGGGTTGCCGTTTCCTCCTTCAGAGGATCTTCCTGACCCGGGGATTGAACCCATGTCTCTTGTGTCTCCTGCACTAGCATGCAGATTCTTTACCACTCTTCCACCTTGTGCAGAGGCTGAGACAAGGGTTTGCATAGAAATTGCTTATTTTGAGGAATTACCTGAGGAATCAGGAGGGAAGGATAAGGAGGAAGGCAGTAGAGAGGAGGGAAAGCCAATGCACCTTCAATACTAAGCGGCCCCCACATAGTGAACTTCTGAGGAGCTATCCTGCAGAATCATTACACACGGGCTGGAAGAGGGGAACATTTACTCACAAGTGTTTCATAGAATATTAACTCCTTCATTCTTTCCATTGCATTTGTGTGCTTGCTGCTGAGTCAGAAAGTCCAAGAACAGATGTGAAAAATCCATGTTAGAGCTGAGGGTAGATGCTCTCATGTTAGAGTTTGTCAAAGGTAGTGCCAGAAAAAACTGCAGTCGGAGTAGGGCTGAGAAAACCTGACCCCAAGAAGGGCACGGGGTGTTAGATGCATTTGTCATTTCAGGCTGATGGGAGCAGGGCCTGTAAAAGCCTTAAACTATTACAAAATAAATTCATATTTATTATTGGCAAAATTACTGTTTTAATATAGGCTAACACATTGTTGCTTAGAAAGTATTTGGCATATCTTGTAATGAAAAATTAAAATGGTTTGTTATGAATTTCATATTTCTCAAAGCCTAATATGATGCCTGACACAGAGCAGATGTTCAGTACTGCATAAGGAAGGACTGAGTACATCAATTCAGGTAAATGTGTGCTTCAAAATGCATTGAAAATTATATTCCTCAGTACAGCTGGGATAGTGGTGGTGCCAAGGAGCAGAGGAAAGGGTTTTTATTGCAAAAAGTTTATTTTGAAAATATTTATGGAATGTACCAAGGGAAAACAGTAGTTTATCTTTAAATCAAATTATTTCATAAGTTATTTCAAATTGTATTTGATTTGTATTTGAAGTAATGGGGTTTTTTTTCTTTTAAAATTAAACCCTCTACCTATGTCTAAAATGTTCTATAATCTGTAGTGAATAGCCTTATATATCAATGTAAATGCAAAAAAAAAAAACCTAAATAGTCACACAAAGAATTAATAAAAAGTCTCTTTAGTAAAGTTTCAATCTGCTTCCGTATCACATATACCACTCACAGTATTATTTGTAAATATTATGGTAAGTGAAAATTTTCAAGATGTGAAATTGTATCATTTCCATTCTCCTTTGCAATTAGAAGAGGAAAAGACAGAAGTAGTGACAGATTTCCTCTTCTTGGGCTCTAAAATCACTGCGGATGATGACTGCAGCCATGAAATCATAAGATGACTGCTTCCTGGAAATTGCTTCCAGGAAAGCTATGACAACGTAGATGGTGTGTTGAAAAGCAGAGATATCACTCTGCCGACAAAGGTCCGTACAATCAAGGCTATGATCTTCTCAGTGGTCACGTACGGTTGTTAGAGCTGGACAATAGAGAAGGCCAAATGCCAAAGTACTGATGCCTTTGAACTGTGGTGCTGGAGAAGACTCCTGAAAGTCCAGCAAGGAGATCAAACCAGTCAATCTTAAAGGAAATCAACCCTGAATACTCGCTGGAAGGACTGATGCTGAAGCTGAAGCTCCAGTATTTTGGTCATCCGATGTGAACAGCCAACTCTTTGGAAAAGTCCCTGATGCAGGGGAATATTGAGGGCAGGAGAAGAGAGCATCAGAGGATGAGATGGCTGGATGGCATCACCAGTGCAATGAATATTAACTTGGGAAAATTTCTGGAGATGGTGAGGGACAGGGAGGCCTGGCATGGTATAGTCCATGGGGTCACAAAGAGTCGGACATGACTGACTGACTGAACAACAAAGTGAAAAATGTACTGAATGCCTGTTGTGTCACTAAGATTCAGAAAGCTATAGTGGATCAGATGGGCAGCAGACTATCAAACAGTGACCATGATCTTTTCTTGGTTCAAGTTTGGCTTTGGGAAGTATTTTGGAGCTTCTTCCCAGTCCAACCACTGAGCTGGTCTTTGCTAGTTGTTATGTAAAGCCCACTTTTCATTACATAGCACAATCTGAGAAATGGTTCATAGTTGTTGCACAGAATGAGAGAAGATCACACTCAAAATGACAATTTTTAAAATTTCTAGTCAGCTCATGAGGCACCATTTATCAAGCTTTTTCACCTTTCCAATTTGCTTCAAATGCTTAACAACCATAGAATGGTCCACATTCAGTTATTTGGAGACTTCTCACATAGTTGCAAGAGGATGGGTTTCTATGATGGCTCTCAGTTGGTTGTTGTCAACTTGCGATGGTCAGCCACTACACTCCTCATCTTCAAGAAACTCATCTCCTTTGCAAAACTTCTTGAAACACCACTGCACTGTACATTCATTAGCAATTCCTGGGTCAAATGTATTGTTGATGTTGCAAGTTGCCTCTGCTGCTTTATGACCCATTTTGAACTTGAATAAGAAAATCACTCAAATTTGCTTTTTTGTATAAATAAATATAAAATACACAAGTAATAAGTCATTACTAACAAAAAAGGAAGTGAGAAGTGCACAATAAAATGACGTATAACAAAAACCACATTTATTTAAAAATGTATTCCAGTATTAAATGGCAAAGTTGAATACTGCAAAGCTGCATTTACTTTTGTACCAACTTAAAAAGAAAAAGATTCCACATACAAGCAATATTATATGACCTTTGTCTTTGACTTATTTCACTTAGTACGATAATCTCTAGGTTCATTCAAGTTGCTGCAAATGGCATTGCTTCATTATGACTGAGTAGTATTTCATAAAGTATGTGTACCACATCTTTTTTATTCATTACTCTGTCAATGGACATTTGCTTCCATGTCTTGATTATTGTAAGTAGTGCTGCAATGAACATTTGGATGCATGTATCTACCTTTTTGAAGCATGGTTTTCTCCAGATGTATGCCCAGGAGTGGTATTGGAGAATCATGTGTTAGCTCTCTTTTTTTAAGGAACCTCTATACTCTTCTCCATTGTGGCTGCACCATTTTACATTTCTACCAACAGTGTAGGAAAGTTCATTTTTCTCCACATCTTCTCAAGCATTTATTTGTTGACTTTTAATGATGGCCATTCTGACTGGTGTGAAGTGACATGTCATTGTAGTTTTGATTTGCATTTCTCTAATTGTTGGACTTCCCTGGTAGCTCAGACAGTAAAGAATCCACCTGCAATGCAGGAGACACTAGTTTGATCCCATATTTGGTGGCTCAGAGGGTAAAGCATCTGCCTGCAATGCAGGAGTCCTGGGTTTGATCCCTGGGTGGGGAAGATCTCCTGGAGAAGGAAATGGCAACCCACTCCAGTATTCTTGCCTGGAAAACCCCACGGACGGAGAAGCCTGGTAGGCTACAGTTTATGGGGTTGCAAAGAGTCGGACACGACTGAGCGGCTTTACTTTCACTTTTCACTTTCTGAAGAAGGAAATGGCTACTGACTCCAGTATTTTTGCTTAGAAAATCCCATGGACAGAGGAGCCTAGCGAGCTGATGTCCATGGGGGTCACAAAGAGTCAGACTTGACTGAGCAACTAACACTTTGACTTTCTCTAATAGTTCGTGAGGTTAAGCAATTTTCATGTACCTTTTGGCCATCTGTGTGTCTTCTTTCTGAAGGTGAGGCTTCAGAGCTACAGAGCCAGGTATGTTTGGGGCAGAGAGTAGACTCTGGGCCCTTGTTCCTGAACATTAATGGATTGCAACAAACCAATTCTATTAACATTTCTGTCAGCTTCAGAACTTGTTGTCTCTTCAGAGATATGTTTGCTGGTTTAAATCCTTCAGTACTGTGTGGATTTGCAAGCTCTCAGGGTATCCAGTGCTTATAAATATAAGTAATAGGAGACTCTTATTTTCCAGGGAGGTTAATTTTAATTTCAAGTCATCTTAACCCTTATAACACTGAATGGTTTCATTTTAATGAAGTAATTTATATCAGACAAGATATCACCAGGGAACCATGTGAAAAATGATTTCTTTTTGTCTCAGATTGTATTTTTTCAGGATTCTGAAGAAATTAGGAAAATGAAGACAGAGCCGGCCAATGACTGTTTATGCAGCACTGTAAAACCCTTCATCATTCCATCTAACATATTTATTTTAAACCTTATATCCCACTGCTTAATGAAATTGTATCTTTCCCATGCAGTCTTATATTTTGTTATCAGAAGTCTCACATTTAAGAAAATAACTGCTTTGAATATTAGAGGTCAGCACCCAATTGTGAAATGTGATATAGCAAACCAGCTTTGAATATAGATTCTTTCCTACTTTTATACATAATATGTTCATAAAAATTGAATGTTGACAATTCATGAAAAATATATATTAAGCAGAAGTGTTTTAAAATACTAAAATTTCACAATATAATCTTCCTTTTTAGATAAAATCTTTTTGATCTAAGGAGATGGCATCACCACCTACTTATTTGCTCAAACCATTTGTATGGGTAATCATCCTTGAGTCTTCATTTTCCTGTACCACCACTCCAGCAAATCTCTGTAGATCTGTTTACAAAATATAACCATTCACTTTTCTATTTTCAGAACTTCTACTCTGTTCCAAACATCACCTTTCATGCAGACTTTGATAACAGACTTCTATTCTATCTTCCTGTGTCTACTTTTGTCTTCCTTTTTATATACAATTCACCCAACAGCCAGAAAAATCTCAAAACGTAAATGAGAAAATGTATTTCCACTATTCCAAACTCTCTAGTGAATTAACATCACAGTCTAAGTAAAATCCAAATGCTTTACCAAATCAAGGACTCTTCTGTGATCCAGGAACATGAGAAATTTGGCCATCCTGAACTTTGCTTCTCTTTTGACAATGGCTTATCTCTTTCTTTTCTTTTCCCCTTCTTTCCTCCATAAGCATTTCTAGTATTAGAAATTCCTCCATAAGCATCTACTAGCTTCTGTGCCAGGCAATGAGATCCCCATGACTGGAATTTTCTTACCTATCAGAACATTTTATTCATCATTCAAGTCCCAGATTTCACACATACACACACACACACACCCACACACACCCACACACACATAAAAAAAACTGTTAATAAAGTCTCCTGTGACCCTCTGAGCAAAATGTAGTCTCGCTTGCTCTATTAAAATGTATTTTTATGTACAATAAAATCCACACATTTTAAGGCTACAGACTGATGAATTTAGGTAATTGTATAAAATTACATAAGCACCATTTTAATAACAATATAGACTAGCTCCTTTATCTTAGAAGTATTCTCATGGCACTTTGTTATTGATTATTTTCCAGTTACCACTGATTTACCTGGTGTTACTATAGGTTTGTCTCTCCTAGAATAACATAACTGATATCATAAAGTGCATTGCTTGATTTCTTTCACTTAGCAAAACATTTTTGAGATGCATTCATGTTGTTGGGTATATTATTTGTTTGTGTTGCTGAGCAGTATTCCATAGTATGGATGCATCACAATTTATTCATTGATTTCTCAATTGATAAACATTTGGTTTGTTCATAATTTGGGGTTATTATTGTTGTGACCATACATGTACATGTTTTTGAGTAGACATTTATTTTTACTTTTCCTAGAATATTACCGAAAAAGAGAATAAGTATATCCTTAATTATATAAAATACTGCATATTAGTTTCAAAGTGACTGCAACATTTCTCATTTTTACCAGCAATGTTTGAAAGTTCTAGTTGTTCATATTCTCACCAGCACTTAGTGAGTGAGATCAGTCTTTTTAACTCTGGCTATTCTAGTGCATGTATAATGGTACCTCCTTGTAGTTTTAATTTCTCAGTTATTTGTGATAATAAACAATACTTTGTGTGCTTACTAGGCATTTGTGTATGTTCTTAGGTGAAATACTTTTCATATATTTTATCTATTTTTTATTGTCAAAATTGAGTTGTAAGTGTTCTTTGTATATTATATATTCTGGAAGTAAGGTGTTTGCTTGATATATTTTTGCAAAAACTTTATCACATTTTATGACTTGCCTTTTGGTTCTGGTAAGGATGGTTTTCAGAAAGAGCTTTAAATTTGATGTTTATTTTATCACATTTTCTTTCAAAATATTTTATGTTTTTTGGATGCTACTTAAAAATTCATTGCCTAACCTGATGTCAAGTGGGCCTTAAGAGCCATTCGTGGAGGTGATGGAATTCCTGCTAAGCTATTTCAAATCCTAAAAGATGATACCATTAAAGTGCTGCACTCAATATGCCAGAAAATTTGGAAAACTCATCTGTGGCCACAGGACTGGAAATGGTCAGTTTTCATTCTAATCCCAAAGAAGGGAAATGCCAAAGAATGTTCAAACTACTGAACAATTGCACTCATTTGTGAGTTCTAGAAAGGTAATGCTCAAAATTCTTCAAGCTAGGCTTTAACAATAAGTGAACCGAGAACTTCCAGATGTATAAGCTGGATTTAGAAAAGGCAGAGGAACCAGAGATCAAATTACCAATATTCATTGGATCATAGAAAAGGCAAGGGAATTCCAGAAAAACATCTACTTCTGCTTCATTGACTACGCTAAAGTTTTTACAGTGTGGATCACAAGAAAACTGTTGAAAATTCTTAAAGAGATGGGAGTACCTGACACCTGACCTGCCTCCTGCGAAACCTGTATGCAGGTCAAGATGCAACAGTCAGAACTGGACATGGAACAATGGACTGGTTCAAAATTGGGAAAAGAGTCCGTCAAGGTTGTATATTTTCACCCTGCTTATTCAACTTACATGCATAATATATCATGCAAAATAACAGGCTGGATGAAGTTCAACCTAGAATCAAGATTGCTGGGAGAAATACCAATAACCTTATATATACAGATAACTCCACCCTAATGGCAGAAAGCATAGAGGAGCTAAAGAGCCTCTTGATGAAGGTGAAAGAGGAGAGCAAAAAGCTGACTTATAACTCAACATACAAAAAACTAAGATCATGGCATCTGGTCCCATCACTTCAAGGCAAATAAATGGGGAAAAATAGAAAGAATGACAGACTTTTATTTTCTTGGGCTTCAAATCACTGCAGATCATGACTGAAGCCATGAAATGAAAAGATGCTTGCTCCTTGGAAGATACAAAGAGTCAACTCATTGGAAAAGACCCTGATGCTGGGCAAGATTGAAGGCAGGAGGAGAAGGGGAAGACAAAGGATGAGATGGTTGAATGGCATAACTGATTCAATGGACATGAGTTTGAGCAAACTCTGGGAGACAGTGAGAGACAGGCAAGCCTGGTATGCTGCAGTCCATGGGGTCACAAAGAGTTGAACAGAACTGAGTGACTGAACCACAACCTGATGTCACATAGATTTTCTCCTATGCTTTTTTTTGAAGTTTCATAATTTTAGTTTACTACCTATTTTGACTTAAGTTCTGCATTTGCTGAGGAGGTTAAAGTTTATTTTTTTCCATACCCATGTTCAGTAGTGTAATCATTTTGTCATGTATGTAAATCACAACATTATGCTATACACCCTAAATTCATATAGTGCTGTATGTGAATTATATCTCAGTACAACTGGAAAGAAGAAAACATAACAGTAACACATAAGGAAAGTTAAATGCGATAGAAAACAAATAAATCCAGTTCACTAGTTTTAAATATTCTTTCAAAGCAAAGAGAAGGACACTTTCAAATTATTAAAATGAAACCTCAACAAATAAATGCAAAATTATAAAAAGATAAACAAGAAAAAAGATAACCAATTATTCTTGCATCTCTTGTTGAAAGAATATATTTTTCTCAGTTAATTAACTTATCACCTTTGTCAAAAATCAATTTATTGTATACACATGGGTCTATTTCTGGGCTCTCTAATCTGTTCCATCGATGAATTGGTCTACCCTTAAATCAAGATCATATTGTCTTGAGTACTGTATCTTTAAGGTAAGCCTTAACATTAGTCAATGTAAGTGCTTCAACTTTGTTCTTACTTTCCAAAATTATTTTGGTTTTTCTTGGTGTTTTTTGCATTTCCATATAAATTTAAAAATAAAGTTATCAATTTTCTGCATCCATTGAAGTGATCATATGTTTTATCATTTGTTATGGTGAATTATATTGATTGGTTTCTTAAGCATTAAACCAACTTTGAATTCCCAGGATTGACTTCCACATCATTATAATGAATTCTTCTTTTTGCATTTTTATTGGATTTAATTTGTTAATGTTTTCTTTCAAATTTTTTGTAGCTGTATTCATGAGGAACATCAGTCTGTGGTTTTCTTTTCCTGTGGTGTCTTTATGCATTTTTGAAATCAAGATAACATTAACCTCATAAAATGATTTAGAATCATTCCCTTTTCTCTTTTCTGAAAGTGTAAGATTGAAATTTCTTAAATGTTTGGAAAAAACTTTCAATGGTACAATCTGAGCCTAAGGAATTGTGCAAGTGTGTATGTGTTGGATGGAGGAGAATATTAATTATGAATTCAATTTTTTAAATTTATGTAGGACAATACAAGTTTTCTACTTCTTCTTGGATGACTTTTGGTAGTTTGTATCATTAAAGAACGTGTCCATTTTGATTTATTGTCATAAAATTTTTCACTATGTTACCTTATTGTCCTTTTAAAGTCTGAAGGCTCTTGATTCCTGTTGATAGTAATGTATGCCTTATCTTTCCTTCCTTCCTTCTTCTCTCCATCCTTGCCTCCTTTCTTCCCTTCTTTTTTCTTTATCTTTCTCCCTCTGGTTAAACATTCATTTCACTGATTCCCTCCCACCAAATATTTTACTTTCATTGATTATTGTTTTTGCTTTCTATTTCATTGATTCCTGCTCTTATATTTATTTCTGAATTTCTGCATGTCTTGGGCTTAATTTAATTTGTTTTTTAGTTTCTTAGAATAGAAGTTTAGGTCCTTCATTTCAGACATTTTTTCCCTAATATAAGCTTTTAGTGCTAAGCATTTCCCTAGAAACATTGCTCTAGCTACAGCTTATAAATTGTGATATATTTTTATTATCATTGATCATTTAATTTTTATTCAATGCAATATTTAATTAAAATATGTTGTTTAATTTCCAAACATCTGGATTTTTTCTGGAAACATTATTGCTGTGTTTTAATTTAATTATAGTGGAGTTAGATAATATATTTTGTTTGTTTTCAAACTTTTTAAAATTTATGGAGGCTTTTCTTATTACTCAAAATATAGTTATCCTAGTAAATGTACCCATGCATTTGAAAAGGATGTCGTTCTCTTATTTGGGGATGTAGAGTCTTATAAATATTAATTCAGTCAAGATATTTGATAGTGCTATTCAGATTTTTCATGTCTGTTAATTTTTGCCTAATTATTTAATAAATTGTGTAGAAAATGAGTGTTAAAATCTTCATGTAAAATTGTGAAATGTTATAATTTTCTCCTCAATTCTGTTCAGTTCTCATCTACTTTAAGCTTATGTTATTAGGTACTTGTATATTTATGATTGTTATCTTTTCCTGATTGACACTTTACTACCAAGTGTCCCTCTTTTTGTCTTAAGATCTACTTTCTTTGACATATATATGTATGGTATATCTTTTCCATTCATTTGCTTATAGCCAGTCTAGCTTTATATCTTAAAGCAGGTGTCCCCAGCCTCCGGGATTTCATGCCTGATGATCTGAGGTGGAGCTGATGTAATATAATGAGCTAGTGTACAATAAATGTAATGCACTGAAATCAACCCAAAACCATCCCCACCCCATGGTCTGTGGAAAAATTATCTTCCACAAAACTGGTACCGGATGCCAAAAAGATTGGGGACTGCTGCTTAACATATGTCTCTTGTAGGCAGAATAAAGCAGGATTAAAAAAAAAAAGCATCTAGTTAACTTTTAATGTAATAATTAATATTTTCATAGTTGAGTCTAATATTTTAATATTATTTTACTTGCCTTTTTTAGTTTTGTTTCTCTATTCCTTTGTTCCTTATTTAAAAAAATAATCTTTGGTTTTGTTAAAGAATTTCACTTAAAATTTCCTGGAAAACTTTGGGTTATATTTCTACATTTTAAATGATTGTCTTATAGGTTAACAACATGCATCATTAAATTTTCATAGACCACTTACAGTTAACACATGTTACTTGAGATAAATTACAGACATCTTGCAAACACATAGATCCATTTTCCTTCCTTTTTTAGTTGATAAATATATACATATATTTATGTATATAATCTGTGTAGTAAAAATGTATCTGTATTATATAAATACATTTTAATATCTTAAAAGACAATATTTTAAATTTTATATTAAACATTGCATGATTTACAAAAAAACAAATTTGTAAAATAATATCATATAAGAAACTAATCGCCTGTTGAGGTTTGATGCAGGATACAGGATGCTTGGGGCTGGTGCACTGGGATGACCCAGAGGGATGGTACGGGGAGGGACGTGGGAGGGGGGTTCAGGATGGGGAACACGTGTACATCCGTGGCGGATTCATGTTAATGTATGGCAAAACCAGTACAATATTGTAAGTAATTAGCCTCCAATTAAAATAAATACATTTAAATTTAAAAAAAGGCAACATAAAAAATAACTTGCACTTATCTATATTGTTACCATTTCCATATTTACCATTTATCCAGATATTTAGCAGCTGTTTATTCTTTTCTGGAAATCTTAGTTTCAATCTGGTATCACCTTCCTTGAGATTGAAAATTTTCCTTTAGTATCTATTTACTGCAGATTTGTATCTCTTGATTCCCTGAAAATGCCTTTATTTTCTCTTTCCTCCTTTTCCCCCAGTTTACTGAGGTATAATTGACAAATAAAAATTGTGTATGTTTTAAGTGAACAACATGATGGTTAGATAGACATATACACTTGAAATGGTTACCACAATCAAGTTCATTTTTGCATTTGTCACCTCACATAATTCATTTTTTTGTTTCTTTTGGTGTGATGAGGACATTTAGGATTTACTCTCTTAACAAATTTCAAGTATACATGTTAATAATTATCATCATCATGTTTTACATGAGATTTCAAGGATTTACTGATCTTATAATGGAAAATTTTTACGCTTTAAACAACAGCTTCTCATCATTTTCCATCACCTCAATCTGCCCCAGACCCTGATAATCACTGGTACAGTCTCTGGTTATGTGAGCTTGACTTTTCATACTGCACATACAAGTGAGATTGCACAGTATTAATCTTTCTCTGCTTGATTTATTTCACTTAGCATAAGTCTTTGGCTCCATCCATGTTGATGAAAATGTCAAGAGTTTCTTCATTTTTGTGGTTGAATAATATCCCATTATCTGCCTATCTATCTATCTTAATCTTTCCTCTTTCCAATATTGGGTGGGTTTTTTGTCCTTTTTAATTTTTTGGTCTCAAGTTTATCCTATTTTTATTTCAGAATTTTATACTGGAATTTCCATTTCATTCATTAGATTTCATTGTTTCTGTTTCTTGGCTGATGCTTTCTATTATTTTGCTTATATTTTTACTTATTGGAAACATGTTTTGTTTTAGTTCATGGAGAGCAATTATAATAACTTCTTTATGATCCACATCCATTTATTTCAATGTCTAGCTTATTTAGCTGTCAGACTGAATAGATTTTCTATCCTCTTGAGAAAGGGTTTCATTTTCTTGGTTCTCTTTTCAGTTAATTTTGGATGGTATTTTGAACATTATGAATGTTATGCTTTGGAGATTCTGGAGTATGTATTTTCTCCAGTGAGCATTTCCTTTGTCCTATAGGGTCAATTTCTTTTCGCTGGAATTGAACTGCAAACTCTGCCTCTTGGGTGGCATCTTCTATCTAAGTCTAGATCTTTGTCTTTAGCCGAGTTACTTTGAGTCTATTCTGTGCCTGCTTGGGTTAGAAATTAAGAATCGAAAAAGTCTGAGGATTCCCCTCTCTGATTCTTTCCATTTTGGGATCCCCCCCATTCTCTTCAGCATTTATGGTTTTTCAGTTTCAATATTTTCTCCAGGTTAGAAATGCTATAGACTTTAACACAAATGTCTTTGTTGCCACTGTGTAAACAGTGTGGACTGAATTTAGTTCAAGGTTAAATGCCTAGTAAATAGATGGGGAAACCGTGGAAACAGTGGCTGGCTTTATTTATTTATTTGGCTCCAAAATCACTGCAGATGGTGATTGCAGCCATGAAATTAAAAAATGCTTACTCCTTGGAAGGAAAGTTATGACTAACCTAGACAGCATATTAAAAAGCAGAAACATTACTTTGTCAACAAAGGTCTGTCTAGTCAAGGCTATGATTTTTCCAGTAGTCATGTAAGGATGTGAGAATTGGACTATAAAGAAAGCTGAGCACTGAAGAATTGATGCTTTTGAACCATGGTGTTGGAGAAGGCTCTTGAGAGTCCCTTGGACTGCAAGGAGATCCAACCAGTCCATCCTAAAGGAAATCAGTCCTGGGTGTTCTTTGGAAGGACTGATGTTGAAGCTGAAACTCCAATACTGTGGCCACCTGATGCGAAGAGCTGGCTCATTTAAAAAGACCCTGATGCTGGGAAAGATTGAGGGCGGGAGGAGAAGGAGACGACAGAGGGTGAGATGGCTGGATGGCATCACCGACTCAATGGACATGAGTTTGGGAAACTCAGGGACTTGGTGATGGACAGGGAGACCTGGCCGTGTTGTGGTTCATGGGATCGCAAAGAGTCAGACACGACTGAGTGACTGAACTGAACTGAAACTTACTTACCCCGATGTAGTTCCCATCTTTCTTTCTCAAGTTATTAATGCACTTCTGAAGAACTTATTTTTATTGCTCTCTGGCACTTTCAGAAAATTGCTTTTTATGTTACATCCAAGTTTTATAGTTGTTTTTGGCAGCAGGGAGACAGTATTTGTGTTATGCTAAATATTAAGTATTTTTGAGACAAAAACAACATATACTCATGGTGTCTCTGTGGCATCTTCTAGATGTTCAATGTATTTCTGCTAGATTTAGCTGATATTAAACCACAATGACTTACATATTTTTGGGCTTCCCTGGTGGTTCAATGGTAAAGAATCCCCCTGCCATACAAGAGCTGCTGGAGACATGAGTTCTATCCCTGGGTTGGGAAGATCCTCTGGAGAAGGGCATGGCAACCCACTCCAGTATTCTTGCTTGGAA
Organism: Bos grunniens; assembly: GCF_055505025.1. Taxonomy (NCBI): domain Eukaryota; kingdom Metazoa; phylum Chordata; class Mammalia; order Artiodactyla; family Bovidae; genus Bos; species Bos grunniens. The sequence continues at coordinate 101,924,097 of NC_141165.1, forward strand.
AATCCTATGGACAGAGTTGCCTGGAAGGCTACAGTGCATAGGATCACAAAGAGTTCAAAACAACTGATGCGACTGTAGACACAAGCACGACTTAAATATATGCAATAGAGAAAAGATCTATCAGCTAGAGGAAAGACAAAAGGAGCTCAGAAACGCTAACCTATGCTTTATTAATTCAATAGCATAAAACTACGTTTGAGTCTCATAAATACAAAATCCCCTCAAGATGACAAATACGTAAATTTTGGATCTCTTAGTGGCTGCCCTTTTTATTTAACTTGATCTCATTTAAAAAAAAATGTATTGACAGAAAATATAGAATATATATTAAATATATTGACGCATTTTTTTTTCAGGATTTTGAGAGCCTTTACAGATGAAAGTATATAGGAAATGATAAAAGTGGCATAGAAGAATTAAAGGAGGTAAGACCTTTAATTAAAGGAGGTAAGACCCATCTAAGCACACCACAGACTTAGAAAGAAAATTACCCTCTTACTTCATCAATGCAGATCATCTATATTATGACTGATGAGTGGGACTCATAAGCTCAGAATCTGAGATCATTAAGAAAAATTGTAGCTTCCTATGTCAGAGCCATCATTACAGAGTGAAAAAGTTTAGATTTTCTGCACTCTGTGTTAGACGACTTCATTTTGAATATAAGGGTTATGTATGCTGAGACATTTGAAAACGTTATTGGTCTTATTACAGTATACACATGTGTAGTCTGACTTCTCATTGTCTCTTCACTGACTAATTTGGTAATGACGGCATATATATTGGATGTATTAGAAGTTAAATCATTGATCTCCCAATAAAACTGCCTGTATCTCTACTCTGTATCTCTACTGTGCTCGAAGGCAATGTTTACATTATTCATTTTTTACAAAGTTGGAATCCTTTTGCAAAGTCAGTTAGGGGTTAGCTTTTATTTAGAAATGGATTGAGAGGAAGTTTTAGGATTAAAACAAAGAAAATGAAAGTAAAAGGTTTTTTTGACTCACAAATAATAGTTGATTAAATTATTCAATTATAACCTTATAATTATCCAACTATGTAAGCTTTGGGTGTTAGTTCTAAAAAGTCTTGTAGGTCTTCCTAGAACCGTTCAACTTCACCTTCTTCAGCGTTACCGGTTGGGGCATAGATGTGGATTACTGTGATATTGAATGATTTGCTTTGGAAATGAACAGAGATCATTCTGTTGTTTTTGAGATTGCATCCAAGTACTGCATTTCAGACTCTTTTGTTGACCATGATGGCTACTCCATTTCTTCTAAGGGATTCCTGCTCGCAGTAGTAGATATAATGGGCATCTGAGTTAAATTCACCCATTCCAGTCCATTTTAGTTTGCTGATTCCTAGCATGTCGACATTCACTCTTGCCATCTCCTGTTTGACCACTTTCAATTTGCCTTGATTCATGGACCTGACATTCCAGGTTCCTATGCAATATTGCTCTTTACAGCATCAGACCTTGCTTCTATCACCAGTAACATCCACAGCTGGGTATTGTTTTTGCTTTGGCTCCATCCCTTCATTCTTTCTGGAGTTATTTCTCCACTGATCTCTAGTAGCATATTGGGCACCTACTGACCTGGGGAGTTCCTCTTTCAGTATCCTATCATTTGGGCTTTTCATACTGTTCATGGGGTTCTCAAGGCAAGAATACTGAAGTGGTTTGCCATTCCCTACTCCAGTGGACCACATTGTGTCAGACCTCTCCACCATGACCTGCCCATCTTGGGTGGCACCACAGGGCATGGCTTAGTTTCATTGAGTTAGAAAAGGCTGTGGTCCTAGTGTGATTAGATTGACTAGTTTTCTGTGATTATGGTTTCAGTGTGTCTGCCCTCTGATGCCCTCTTGCTACACCTACTGTCTTACTTGGGTTATACATTAGCATACTTCTTGAATTGAATTTTCCACTTTCACTTTTTAATATCTTTCCAAATCCCAAATAGTCTCTGGAAATTTAAAAAAGGGTGGTGGGAGGGTTGGTGATGTGTATGCCACAGATGGAGATGGAAAAGCTGCCCAGAAGACCTACAAGACCTTTTAGAACTAACACCCAAAAGAGGTGTCCTTTTCATTATAGGGTACTGGAATGTCAAGAAACACCTGGAGTAACAGGGAAATTTGGCCTTGGAATATGGAATGAAGCAGGGCAAAGACTAATAGAGTTTTGCCAAGAAAACGCCCTGGTCATAACAAACACCCTCTTCCAACAACACAAGAGAGACTCTACACAGGGACATCACCAGATGGTCAACACCAAAATCAGATTGATTATATTCTTTGCAGCCAAAGATGGAGAAGCTCTATACAGTCAGCAAAAACAAGACCAGGAGCTGACTGTGGCTCAGATCATGAACTCCTTATTGCCAAATTTAGGCTTAAATTGATGAAAGTAGGGAAAACCACTAGACCATTCAGGTATGACCTAAATCAAATCCCTTATGATTATACAGTGGAAGTAAGAAATAGACTTACGGGACTAGATCTGATAGATAGAGTGCCTGATGAACTTTGGACAGAGGTTCCTGACAGTGTACAGGAGACAGGGATCAAGACCATCTCCATGGAAAAGAAATGCAAAAAAGCAAAATGGCTGTCTGAGGAGGCCTTACAAATAGCTGTGAAAAGAAGAGAAGCGAAAAGCAAAGGAGAAAAGAAAGATATAAGCATCTGAATGCAAAGTTCCAAAGAATAGTAAGAAGAAATAAGAAAGCCTTCCTCAGTGATCAATGCAAAAAAATAGAGGAAAACAACAGAATGGGAAAGACTAGAGATCTCTTCAAGAAAATTAGAGATACCAAGGAAACATTTCATGCAAAGATGGGCTCAATAAAGGACAGAAATGGTATGGACCTAACAGAAGCAGAAGATATTAAGAAGAGGTGGCAAGAATACACAGAAGAACTTCAAAAAAGATCTTCACAACCAAGATAATCACGAAGGTGTGATCACTCACCTAGAGCCAGACATCCTGGAATGCGAAGTCAAGTGGGCCTTAGAAAGCATCACAACGAACAAAGCTAGTGGAGATGATGGAATTCCAGTTGAGCTATTTCAAATCCTGAAAGATGATGCTGTGAAAGTGCTGCACTCAATATGCCAGCAAATTTGGAAAACTCAGCAGTGGCCACAGGACTAGAAAAGGTCAGTTTGCATTCCAATCCCAAAAAAAGGCAATGCCAAAGAATGCTCAAACTACCACACAATTGCACTCATCTCACATGGTAGTTAAGTAATGCTCAATATTCTCCAAGCCAGGCTTCAGCAATCCGTAAACCGTGAACTTCCACATGTTCAAACTGGTTTTAGAAAAGGCAGAGGAGCCACAGATCAAATTGCCAACATCTGCTGGATCATCGAAAAAGCAAGAGAGTTCTAGAAAACATCTATTTCTGCTTTATTGACTATGCCAAAGCCTTTGACTGTGGATCACAGTAAACTATGGAAAAGTCTTCAAGAGATGGGAATACCAGATCACCTGATCTCCCTCTTGAGAAACCTATATGCAGGTTAGGAAGCAACAGTTAGAACTGGACATGGAACAACAGACTGGTTCCAAATAGGAAAAGGAGTTCGTCAAGGCTGTATATTTTCACCCTCCTTATTTAACTTCTATGCAGAGTACATCATGAGAAACGCTGGGCTGGAAGAAGCACAAGCTGGAATCAAGATTGCCGGGAGAAATATCAATAACCTCAGGTATGCAGATGACACCACCCTTATGGCAGAAAGTGAAGAGGAACTCAAAAGCCTCTTGATGAAAGTGAAAGAAGAGAGTGAAAAAGTTGGCTTAAAGCTCAACATTCAGAAAATGAAGATCATGGCATCTGGTCCCATCACTTCATGGCAAATAGATGGGGAAACAGTGGAAATAGCGTCAGACTTTATTTTGGGGGCTCCAAAATCACTGAAGATGGTGACTGCAGCCATGAAATTAAAAGACGCTTACTCCTTGGAAGGAAAGTTATGACCAACCTAGATAGCATATTGAAAAGCAGAGACATTATTTTGCCAACAAAGGTCCATCTAGTCAAGGCTATGGTTTTTTAAGTGGTCATATATGGATGTGAGAGTTGGACTGTGAAGAAAGCTGAGTGCCGAAGAATTTATGCTTTTGAACTGTGGTGTTGGAGAAGACTCTTGAGAATCCCTTGGACTGCAAGAAGATCCGACCAGTCCATTCTGAAGGAGATCAGCCCTGGAATTTCTTTGGAGGGACTGATGCTGAAGCTGAAACTCCAGTACTTTGGCCACCTCATGTGAAGAGTTGACTCATTGGAAAAGACTCTGATGCTGGGAGGGATTGAGGGCAGGAGAAGAAGAGGACGACAGAGGATAAGATGGCTGGATGGCATCACTGACTCAATGACATGAGTCTGAGTGAACTCCGGGAGTTGGTGTTGGACAGGGAGGCCTGGCGTGCTGCAATTCATGGGGTCGCAAAGAGTCGACACTACTGAGCGACTGAACTGAACTGAACTGAAGATGAAGAATGGAAAGCTTGCTTTTAACCTGAGGCCCAGTGATAATGGACCGACCATTCTTGCCTGGTATAAAGCTGCAAAGCCCATTTTATGAAACTGCCAAATGGGCCAGTTCTGAACTCAGCACAATTTAGAATATCACCTTACACCCACTGTAGCCATTTTCCCTTCCCATACTGCTAATATAACTAGCTGAACAATGTGGTACATTTATTTTGAGTTTCATCATGGAAACAAAGCATGTAAGGAGATAATAGTATTTGTATCTTCTATTTACAAGCTTTCTGATAGATACAAAGTCCTAATAAATTATTTCACTTGGGAAAAATTATAATTAAAAAAGGCAAATAAATTATGTATTTAACAACAGTCCCAAAGTTTTTGAAATACTGTGCATGTTTTTCTGCTATTGTTAGCTTTGTCAAACATAGGTCAAGATAAAATGGGCCTCAATTCTATTAAGGAATCTTGAAGAATTCATGAGCAACTAAGATGTCAACTCTTCTAAGTTCCCCCTTTGCTTTTTGTTTCTTCACAAATTTCTTCCATGTGTTATAACACCATTTAAATGATCTTTTTGAATGAAGTTTTTGTAAGAGTTTTGAAAAAGTATGTTAATATTTATAAAATGAACTCCATCACTGTTTATAAAAAATCAACAAATCTGAGTATTTTTTAATGTTTATTTGTTTTGCTGTTTTTTAATGAAGGCTCTGGTACTGATTTGCAATTGTAAGTTAAGTAAATTACATAAAATTTTCTGATAATTCGGGGAGGAAATTTTTTGTTTTAGTTAACCTGTTTTGTTTTGTTTTTTTTTGTTTAGGTTAGTTAACCTTCAGAATAACTAACACTTTTATGTAGCTTTTACTTGTTCAAATATAGGAAAAAGAGCATTTTTGTTTTTTTTTTTATATTTCATTAGAGATTTTTTTTCTTGTGAACACTGACCATTAATGGGATCTAATTATTCAATTTAAATTAAAATATTTTTCTAATATAAATTACATAATCATAATCATGTAAGGGTTTATATTAGAAAGGATTCAGGTAAGGTGGTCTGGAATTCCCATCTCTTGAAGACTTTTCCAGTTTGTTATGATCCACACAGTCAGAGGCTTTGGCATAGTCAATAAAGCAGAAGTAGATGTTTTTCTGGAACGCTCCTGCTTTTTCGATGATCCTTCAGATGTTGGCAATTTGATCTCTGGTTCCTCTGCCTTTTCTAAATCCAACCTGAACATCTGGAAGTTCACAGTTCATGTACTGTTGAAGCCTGGCTTGGAGAATTTTGAGCATTACTTTACTAGCATGTGAGATGAGTGCAATTGGGGGGTAGTTTGAGCCTTTTGGGGCATTGCCTTTCTTTGGGACTGGAATGAAAATTGACCTTTTTTAGTCCTGTGGCCACTGCTGAGTTTTCCAAATTTGCTGGCATATTGAGTTCATCACTTTCACAGCATCATCTTTAGGATTTGAAATAGCTCCATTGGAATTCCATCACCTCCACTAGCCTTTTTTATAGTGATGCTTTCTTACAGCCCACTGGAGTTCACACTCCAGGATGTCTGGCTCTAGCAGAGTGATTACACCATTGTGGTTATCTGGGTCATGAAAATCTTTTTTGTACAGTTCTTCTGTGTATTCTTGCCACCTCATCTTAATATCTTCTGCTTCTGTTAGGTCCATACCATTTCTGTCCTTTATTGTGCCTATATTTGCATGAAATATTCCTTTGGTATCTCTAATTTTCTTGAAGAGATTTCTAATCTTTCCCATTCTATTGTTTTCCTCTATTTCTTTGCACTGATCACTGAGGAAGGCTTTCTTATCTCTGCTTGCTATTCTTTGGAACTCCACATTCAAATGGGTGTATCTTTCCTTTTCTCTTTTGCCTTTCGCTTCTCTTCTTTTCTGAACTATTTGTAAGGCTTCCTCTGCTGCTGCTAAGTCTCTTCAGTCGTGTCCGACTCCGTGACCCCATAGACGGCTCCCCACGAGGCTCCCCCGTCCGTGGGATTCTCCAGGCAAGAACACCGGAGTGGATTGCCATTTCCTTCTCCAATGCATGGAAGTGAAAAGTGAAAGTGAAGTCGCTCAGTTGTATCCAACTCTTAGCGACCCCATGGACTGCAGCCTACCAGGCTCCTCCGTCCATGGGATTTTGCAGGCAAGAGCACTGGAGTGGGGTGCCATTGCCTTCAGACAACCATTTTGCCTTTTTGCATTATTTTTTCTTGGGTATGGTCCTGATCACTGCCTCTTATTTATTTTTGTACAGGAGACAGAGGGAGGCAGACATAAAAATAAGTTCTGGCAATTTTTACTGGGCCCAGCAGAAAGCAAGCAAATGCTTAAGCGTAGTCTATTCTGCCTCTGCCTCCTCTGGATAATTTGGTTGTTTTATTCTTTTCTTTTTTGGAGGGGGGATAATACTTTATTCTTGGACATGATCTTTCAAGAGCTTGTTTTATGTACATAGATATAGATATATAGATCTAATTCATTTTCTATATATGAGACTTTATCTTAAGCACAGGGACTTAAATGGAGAACTCAGTATTCTTTCCTGGAGAATTCCATGGACATAGGAGCCTGTTGAACTACAGTCCATGGGGTCAAAAAGAGTCTGATGCAATTGAGCACTCAGCATATAGTAAGTGTTAAGACAGGTATAATAGACAACACAATAATACACAGAGAAGGGGTACCTTATCCAGACTGATGGGACTGTGGTGGTCAGGAAAGGACTTTTTTACATATAGAATTCTCTGTACTTGTTAGCTCATGCCATGTAAAAGTCAGTGGATTCTGGGATATACTGAGAGTTATTAATTATGGACTCAGGTCACTGAAAATAATTTTCAATTATGGATCACCATATGTAATTACACCTTATTTTAGCACTGTCTACTCATGTATTCAACAAGTTGTTATTACATGTATATCATGTGAAGTATTTTTTTAGAATTTGGGATATGGAAGTGAAAAGGAAAATTTTAAAATCTCATGAAACATATACATTCTAAGAGAGGCAAGAGATTATGATTTGTGATTGGTTTCAAGAAACATTGTCCTTCTTGAAGTTTATTTGAATAAGTAAGCCATACTCAAAATTCAAGACCTTTATACTTGCTGATTTTTCTGCCTGTAACAATCCCCCCGGTCTTCATAGAGCATGCTTCCACATGGGTTTTAGGGCCTTTGCTAACCCATCCAGAGTATCATTACAAATGACCTTTCCCACTACCACTAGCTTTTCCCTGCTTTATGTTCTCTCATGGGAACTATCACCATCTAAAAATGATGATAAAAGTATTATCTACCTAAAATACTGAAAAGTTCCCCCTGCTCCCACAGTAAAGTCCAAAGTTCTCACAAAGGACTTCAGAGTCCCTATGATCTGCTCCCAGTTCCATTTACTCTTCAACCTCAACTTTATCTTTTTTCTTTTTTTCACTCTTCCAGGTTGATTTTACTTGGTAAGATCAAAAGCAGCTTGAGCAGAAGAGTTTCATGCCATGACTTAGGCTCAGAATGGTTGAGGACATATTGAAAGAGGGTGGGAGGGGTTGTGGTCAAAGTTCAAAGCAGGGAGACCAGTTAGAAGGGTCCTGAATTAATCCAGGTGAAGGATGACAACAGTTTGGAACTGCATGGTTATAAACCAGGTCCCAGGATTTGAAGAGAAATAGTCAGTTCTAAACATATTTTGAAACTAGAATCAACAGGATTTGATGAGAGATTGGGTTTGGAGATTGAGAGGAAAATAAGAGCCAAAGTTGATCCTCATGTTTCTGTCTGAGCAACTGGAAGGATGGCATCACATTTCATAGATGGAGATGACTGCAGGGGGAACAGAAGGAGCTGGAAACCAGGAATATATTTTGTGACATGCTGCATTTGAGATACACATTTGATATCCAAGTAAAGATGCTGAAGAGACAGTTGGAAATACAAGATGGCAGTTTGAGGGAAAGTCTACACTGGCAGTCTAAATTTGAGTCTTTGGCATACGAATGATACTTAAAGTTACTAGGTTGAATTAGATCACCAGCATCTGAATATAGATAAAGAAAAGATCTAGAGGACTGATTCCTGGGGCACTGATATTTTGTGATCAGAGGGAGGAGAAACCAGGAAAATAATGCAAAGGAGTGTCTCAGGAGATGGGAGGGAAGTGAGAAGGGTGGTGTCCTGGAAGCCAGGATGGAAGACTTTTTATAAATGGGGAACGATTATCTGTACCAAATGCTGCTGGTAGGTCAAGTAAGATGCATTAGCTAACATACACTGCCTTGATTACTGGAAGTATGTTTGAGCAAATGTCAACAGGATAAATTAAACACCTGCTTTTCTGCCATGTAAAATATCAGAGAAAAAAGCTTAGGAAAATTCCCAAGGGGCACAAAATTTATTAGTCACAGTTTCATCTCAAATAAATGTACTTTGTATGTATCAAACATACACACACAAGTATAGGCATGTATTTTTTTTTTTAATGCTATGATTAAAAAACCTGATCTGTAGATTGATACTGGGAGCTTTTGATTACTCCATAGTACAATGTAAGGTGATGTCCTAGGACAAAATCCAGGTTTTTCTCCTAAGACCCATAAGAAGAAAGAGAGATGAGATGGCACAAACACACTTTCTATTTTGTCCACAGAAAACTGTAATTAGGCAGTTTTCAAGTTACCTTATACTCGATGCTGAATCACATTTCACCACATTGAGTCTCACTGAAAAATCACAGGGTATTTCACCATATAGTACATTTTGGATTCCTTTGATCAGCATGTCTCATTAAGGCATATTTGTTATTCTCAGAATGTGTTATTTAAAAACACATGTGTTAATAATTAAAATCTCAATGGAGAAATGTCCTTGGATGAGAAGTACTGTTAATTTTTTTTGATAAGCTTAATCCACTAACTTCCTATAAACACATTTGCACATTCTGATTCTATTATTGTGATTGATTCTATTTCATCAACATACAAGGATGCTTTGTAACCTACTGATACCTAACCTATTTTCATAGGTTATTGAAGCCATAATAAATTTGTTTATTCATGATACAATCATGTTGCTGCTACTGCTAAGTCACTTCAGTCGTGTCTGACTCTGTGTGACCCTATAGACGGCAGCCCACCAGGCTCCCCCGTCCCTGGGATTCTCCATGCAAGAACACTGGAGTGGGTTGCCATTTCCTTCTCCAATTCATGAAAGTGAAAAGTGAAAGTGAAGTCACTCAGTCATGCCCGACTCTTAGCGACCCCGAGGACTGCAGCCTACCAGGCTCCTCTGTCCATGGGATTTTCCAGGCAAGAGTACTGGAGTGGGTTTCAGTTACATTCTCTGAATACAATCATATTTACTACTAATTTTGCTATATTCAACAAAATAGGATTGCAGTGGTTCAAAGTCTGAACTATAGAAATCTAAAATTAAACAAGGGTATAAGTTGTCTAAACATTTGTTATATTCATTAAATTTGGGGAAATCAGATAGTTTTCTTTTCTTTTTTAATATAGTTAATTTAAAATATTGTGAAAATATTATGTTAATAGAAATAGATAAGTGAATTGGGGAACTGAAGGTCAGGAATGGGGAATGGACAGTCACTTACTTTTTACATAAATAACATAACTCTGTATGTTATGTTTTATGAGAATGCATTTTATTTCAATAAATCAATTTACAATAAAAGTGATCAAGGAAACTAAAAATATTGTGTTTCTGGTGTACAGCAAAGTGATTCATATATATATATATATATATACACATATAAATATATATTCTTTTTCATATTCTTTTCCATTATGGATTATCACAGAATATTGTATATACTTCCTTATAACCTTGTTGTTTATTTTGTATATAGCAGTTTGTATTTGCTAATCTCAAACTCCTAACTTTTCCTCCTTGTCCCTTAAACCTTTGGTAACTATATATATTTTTTTCCTGTATCTGTGATTATGTTCCTGTTTGGAATATAAGTTCATTTGTTTCATATTTTAGATTCTATATATCATATGTTATTTGGCTTTCTCTTTCTGACAATTCATTCAGTATGACAATCTCTTGGTCCATCCATGTTGCTTCAAATAACATTATTTCATTCTCTTTTATGGCTGAGTATATTTCATTGTGTATATATACCACATCTTTTTATTCATCCATCTGTCAATGGAAATTTAGTTTGCTTACACGTCTTGGCTGTTGTAAATAGTGCTGCTATGAACACTGAGGTGCATGTATCTTTTCAAATTATAGTTCCTTCTAGATACATGCCTAGGAGTGGGATACCTGGATCATATGGCAACTCTACTTTTAGTTCTTAAAGGACCTTCCACACTGTTTTTCATAGTGGCAACAATCTACATTCCCAGTAACAGTGTAGGAAGGTTCCCTTTTCTCCACACCCTCTCCAGCATTTGTTCATTTTCAGACTTTTTAAAGATAGCCATTCTGGCTGGTGTGAGGTGTATCTTATTATAGTTTTGATTTTCATTTCTCTAATAATTAGTGAGGTTGAACATCTTTTCATGTGCCTGTTGCACATCTATATGTCTTCTTTGGAGAAATATCTATTAGTCTTCTGCCCATATTTTGATCAAGTTATTTTTCTGTTATTAGATTTTATGAACTATTTGTATATTTTGAAAATTGATCTCTTATTGTTTGCATCATTTGCAAATATTTTCCCCCAGTCCATAGGTTATCTTTTCATTTTTTTTTTTTTGGTGGGGGGGTACCTTAGCTGTGCAAAAGCTTTCAAGTTTGACTAAGTCTTATTTGCTCATTTTTACTTTTATGAAAATCAAATCATTTTAATGGCTGTTTTTTCTATCATTCTTTTTCTCTCAAGTCATCAAATGACTCTATCCTGAAACATCTTTTCCTAACTTTGACTATACTTTTTCCAATTTGGCTTAATTATAGAGCTTTTTATATATCTTGTATTTTCCCAATGCAGAAAATACTCTCTTATTTTGGTGAGAATTTTTTCAAATTTTTTACATTTTATAGCAACTTTTCATGCATTAGTTTGTATTATTTAATTGTTTTATTGTTTTTATTGTGTGTTGTCAAAAGACTTTAAGTTCTTGAGAGTCAGAATCATGACACATATTAAAGCAAAAGCAACAAGAACTAATTTTTCAAACATACAGTCACTTCATACTTCATAAAAGTTAACATCACTTTGGGACCATTTTCTATATGTTTAAATTATGTTGCTGTTGGTTTAACTGTCAATATTATATGACAGCCTGGATGGGAGAGGAGTCTGGTAGAGAATCAGATCAGATCCAATCAGATCAGTCGCTTAGTCGTGTCCGACTCTTTGCGACCCCATGAATCACAGCACGCCAGGCCTCCCTGTCCATCACCAACTCCCGGAGTTCACTCAGACTCACATCCATCGAGTCAGTGTTGCCATCCAGCCATCTCATCCTCTGTCGTCCCCTTCTCCTCTTGCCCCCAGTCCCTCCCAGCATCAAAGTCTTTTCCAATGAGTCAACTCTTCGCATGAGGTGGCCAAAGTACTGCAGTTTCAGCTTTAGCATCATTCCTTCCAAAGAAATCCCAGGGCTGATCTCCTTCAGAATGGACTGGTTGGATCTCTTGTAGTCCAAGGGACTCTCAAGAGTCTTCTCCAACACCACAGTTCAAAGGATACATGTATATGTACGGCTGAGTCCCTTCACTGTTCACCTGAAACTGTCACAACATTTTTTGTTAATCTGCTATACTCCAACACAAAATAAAAAGCTTTTCTTTTAAAGTCTTTGCAGCTATTCTTGGAATTGTCTGTAAAGATTTTTTTTTGTAAAATTGATTAATAAATCTTTGAGTCACATTTCTTCTAAGATACACCCTTAAAAGGCTATTATTCAAGTGAACACTTCATCTTTCTCATTACATTGGACTCTGAAAGACCTTTGAGTATTTGTTTATTTAAATAAATATAGCCTTAGATACTATTCTTTCTAAAAATTGAACCTGAATCTGCTGAAGTCTCTAAAACTAATTATCAGTTTATGGGAAATCAAGAGGCTGGAGAAATGTGCTAAATGTTGCCATGGGAATGAAATCTACAACATCCAGTTTGAAAAAGTCTTAGGACAAAAATGTCTGAATTCTTCAGAAAATAATTTGCAAAGAAAAAGTAAAAGGTGATAATGATAGAAGCTATAAAACAAAGATAATTTTAAAAACATTAAATACATCAACTATTTCCAATGTATACAAATTTTAGGATCTTGATCTGAATAAACACGCTATTAAACACTGAGATTATATGAGCTATTTTAATGCTGATTAGTTAGTGATATTAAGGAATTATTATACTGTTTAAGTTATTAAAATGGTATTTCGGTCACATTTTAAAATGTACTTATCTTTTAGTTATTCAAAAAGCTGTAAGTATATGAAATGAAATGCTTGATGCCTAGATTTGGATTCAAACTAACCTGAGGTTGAAGACATTGGTCAAGGGCATATGAAGTACGATTGGCTATGAGTTTGTAATTGTTGCAGGTGACTAATAGGTGGGCTTCCCTGGTAGCTCAGTTGGTAAAGAATCTGCCTGCAGTGCAGGAGACCTGGTTTTGATCCCTGGATCAGGAAGATGCCCCAGAGAAGAAAACGGCAACCCACACCAGCATTGTGATTTATTATGCTATTTTCTCTTTTATATTTATGTGAAACTTTCCATTAAAAGTTTAAATAATAAATGAGCTGCCTCAAATGAAGAATGCCTGCAATAATTGATAATGCTCAATACAATGCCCACCACCTCAGAAGGCAGTTTCCTAAGGATATTAAAAAATATATATATTGTATGCATTAGAAGCAGCATCAGATTTTTCACGTTTCCTCTTGCACTTGGAATCTCTTTCTTTTCCTTTTACCCTTTCCCCCCCACCATAGTGACTAATTTAGATTGGATTAAATGGGTGTTGAGCAGAAAGTTCTGGTGTATCTTTTAATTAAATGAATTTTTGGTAATCCTTTATTGTTTCTAACTTTTATATCCTCAGCACTGGACGCATTATAGAGACTTAATAATAACAAGCCAAATGCTTACTGATGGAGAAGTAGTCTTCTCCCCTGCTATCCTTTCTGCTGGCACCACTCAAGTCCGCCAGGACTTGGAAAGAGTCTCTCAACTTCATCCTTTGTTTTGAAGTCTCTGAGGCAAGATATATTTAAGTCATCTCTTGGCTAACGTTGATTTACTACAAGAACAGGGATTTATCATTGAATACAGTAAGCACCAATAGTTAACCAAAATTAGAGCTGTATGAAGTCCTGTTATGTACAACTGGAAATGGAATCATTTAATCCAGTCCTCTTTCCTCCTTGGACTTCAGGTCTATCTGTGTCTGGGTCTTTTTATGTGTACTTTAATGTTTGCTGAATTAAACTGAATTAATTTTGATGCCTTTCTTGGTACCCAGGGCATACTGACCTGATTTCTTTTATCCATCCCCACATCCCTTTGCAGAGTTGTGAATAACAGCTCTTAAGTTTGTACCTAAGGCTTAGATTTCCAGTTTTTGACTCCTTAGCTTTTAAAAATATTTATCTACAAACTTTTGTGCAAGAATATGAGATCCATACCCTGTGACTGGGGCTGGAGATACACAAATGAATGAAATTATACAATCTCTGCCTTCAGATGGCTCTATCTGCTATACTTCTATCTACTTGCACAGATTCTGAGAAACTACTGTTATCTTCAGTCACTTGTCACTGTACTCTATAAGAGCTCTGTGCTTCCAAAATGTGATATTTCACTCTGCTTTACTCCTGCCTTCAATCATTTATAAGATGCTAAGTAAAATAGATCTGGAATTATTCATGAAGAACCCCACTCTTTACCCTTTGCCATAGATAGAAGTATTTTACCAGTATTTTGCCTCTTAAAAGCCACTTCTTTTCTGACCAAATGACATTTTCCTTTCCCCAATATCCTGGTGACTCTATTTTAAAACAATCTTTAGTGCGATTTAGTCCAAATGTTTTCAATAATCTACGATTATACTTTTGTACTCCTGCCAAGCTCTGCCACCTCACCATCAACAAACACAACAAAACGTTTAATTTTCTTTACAATTGCAAACACAATACATGCAAACTGTGAAAAGTTAGGAAACTAGAAAAAAGTTTAAAATAGAAAATTATAGTCATCCATAACCCCAGCTGATTATTCTTTTATTTAAAAATCTTTCAGAAGACTAAACAAATCATCCCATTGTGATTCTATTAAACTCATATTTATCTGGTTGGTTTGAGAATATTTCTCTTTGTCAAGGACGCTACCAGCTTGCTCGTGTGTGAGTAAAAGTGAGACTTGGAGCTGTCCAGTTCACAGAAAGCCTTTAGGAATTCTGCTTCCCTAATGGCTCAGCTGGTAAAGAATCCACCTGCAATGTGGGAGACCTGGGTTTGATCCCTGGGTTGGGAAGAGCCCCTGGAGAAGGGAATGGCTACCCACTCCAGTATTTTGGCCTGGAGAATTTCATGGACTGTATGGAGTCCTGGAGAATTCCACGGGGTCGCAAAGAATCGGACATGACTAAGCAACTTTCACTTTCTTTTCTTTCCGCAGAAGAAAGTATTCACTCCTCAGGTCTGTTCTGAGGGAAGTTTACAAATCTGTGTTTCAGAACCAATTGAATTATATATTTAAATTACAAAGAGGTATGTACCATGATTTATAAACCAGAATTTAGGGATTTGATCTTCCCACTAGGCAGACTGGTAAACAACATGCCTTTGGAAGTGACTTATTTTTGTCTATGTTAAAAGACTGTTTCTAAAATTTTTGTCATCTTTTTCCTTTGGCTTTTTTCTTTTTTTCCAGAAAGTCATTGGTATAGCCTCATATTTAATTCACCTCTGCATTGCATCCTCTTTTCTGACATCTCTCTATTCCTTTGAAAAAAGTCTTTGAAATTGTGAGGGCAAATGGAGCTAATGTCAAACAAGCTCTTTTATAACCTCTGGGCAATAAAATAGTTGAATATTGACATATAAAATAAATTATTTGAAAAACCTAGTGTTTGTGAGCCAGGAAAATGTGCATAATAAAATTCTAGCTTTGTGTATCTGTTTTTCTCCCTATACCATGAATCAGGGGAAGACCTTTAAAATTCTTTTTAAATTAGGAACTGGTCACAGCACTATTAATGATGATTCCTGCTAGGAAACAATTGTAATTTCACAGTCTATAATGAATTTTACAGTTGAGAGCATTTAAATGTGAGGAGAGAAGGCAGACTTGGTTACTTTCATGATTCTGTTTATTACTATTATCATTTAATTATTTCTGGTCAACATTTACCAGGGTCATGGATTTCTCTGCCAAATTTCCTTTGTTTTTCAAAATGCTGATACTCCAACACTTTGTGTTTATTAATTCTAAAAAAAAATCACTTTGCTTTAAAAAATTAAAATTGAAGATTTATTTTCTATGAATTTAAATTACAACAATGACTTTCACAATTTTCATCGATTAAACATGAATTCCAAGTTGGATTTTCTACAGAATGAAAAGCACGTGAAGAAACATTGACAAAAGGCAACTGAGACCAGGAAAAATAAAAGGGCCTTTGGGTCCCTTAAATAAATTTAAGATTGTAGGCTCAGCTTGGAATTAGAAGGACTTGCAGAGGGCGTACAAGGTTCCAGAAGGTTGCAAACAAGCACATATATTCAGAATACAGAAAGGGGAAGTGGAAAGATTACATAAACCCCAGACTCCTAGTGACTTTGATGCCTATATTCATTGATTAATTATTTGATTCAGTCACTGAGTAATTAATTATTTGATTCAGTCACTGAGTAATTATTTATTGAATTCAGATGTGCCAGACATGGTATTAGGTGTTGAGGTACAGAGATAAACAGGAGATAACCAGGAAACTTCATAACTTTAAAGAGTTTGCAACCCAGTGGGTGATTATATACAAGTAAATAGGCAATCAATACAAGTAATACATAATAGAATTCAAAAGAGCCTGAAGTGGAAAATTTAAACTCTTATCAGAAGATTCACTAAGAGATTAAACACACTCTGTGCCTGTGCATGGCAGGGTCGGGGAGAGGGAGGTTGGAGGAGACTGAGAGGAGTTTCCAGAAGGAAAGATGACACATACCAAGATCTGAAGGCAAAAAAGAGATTGATGTAGTTGAGAGACATGCTATGCTTAGTCATGCCAGACTCTTTGTGACTCTGTAGACTGCAGCCTGCCAGGCTCCTCTGTCCATGGGGAATTCTGAAGGCACAAATATTGGAGTGGTTGCCATGCTCACAGCCAGAGGCTCTTTCCAACCCAGGGATGAAATCCAGGTCTCTTGCATTTCAGAAGGATTCTTTACCATCTGAGCCAACAGGGAAGCCCAAGAATACTGGAGTAGCCTATCCCTTCTCCAGGGAAACTGCCTGACCCAGGAATCAAACCAGGGTCTCCTGCATTACAGGTGTATTCTTTACCAGCTGAGCTAATAGGAAAGACATATTAAGAGGTCAAAAAAATGGTTTTTGAACAGCTTACTGAAGATGTTAATAGGGATCAGCATGGATTTACAAAAAATCAAATCAAATTATTAAAATTCCTTATTTGTTTATTTACTTGTTTCTTGGTTCCTTTATTTTCCCCTTTCTTCTTTTCTTTCCTTCCTTCCTACATTGTCCTCCTCCTTCTTCATCTTTTCTTTTTTAACACTTCCTTACTACTACTCTGAATGAATAAAAACAATGCTTTTGATATACCATTTCCAAAATTCAGACACTAAATTTCTTTTGGTATCCTTGTGAGCTATATAGTTGATTAAGTTCACCAAAAGGGTATTGACTAATAAATGAATATTCTGGAGGCTTAGATGTTCTTCTTTCCTTAGTCTTTTATAGTTGAGTCTCTTTATCTAAAATTTAAGTAAAGATATTGGATTTTCTTTATCAAATTTAGAAATAATATAAGCTATATGAAATGATTGAAATAGGATCCACAGATTTTAGGGTGGAACTATGGATTAAATGTGATAAGATAAATTTTGGAAAAATATTTTACAAGCATAAATGCAATAATATTCATTGTAAATAGAATTAGATCCATTTTAAAAAGTTATATGCAAAGTGTCATGCATATAAATACACATATTTATTTAAAATATATTAATTTATTTCAATACTTCAAACTATCAATTATAAAACTTGATATATATACTTATAATTTTATATGTGTTTATGTAAACACCAACTTTGTAAAATGAGGTCATATTGTAAAAGTTTTATTCTGTCATTTTCTTAGTTATTATCATTTTTCCATGTTAATACATTTAGAGCTCATTCATCTTGTTGATGGCTACATAATATTCCATTATGCAAATATACTATCTTTTAATTATCAATTACCTCCTACTAATATTTAAGCTTGATATTTTTTGTCATTATAAAAAATACTTTTATAAATACCCACGTGTATTTCACCTATATGTACTTGCAACCCTATGGAATATAACCCAACAGGCTTCTCTGTCCATGGGATTCTCTAGGCAAAAATACTAGAGTTCACTGCCATGCCTTCCTCCTGGGAATCTTCTGGACCCAAGGATTGAATCTGAGTCTCTAGTATCTCCTTCATTGGCAGGTGAGTTCCTTACCACTAGCACCACCTGGGAAGCCTGTCTATATCTTTAAATTCTTGGAAATAAAAAATACAATGTCAAAGGGTCAATTCCTTCCAATTGTGGTATATACTGGAGAATGAACAAGATGAAATTTAACAGGTATATCTACAAGACTACGTAAAAAACCACAGCAAGTTGAGAAGAGCTATCACTGAAAAATATTAGATAATTTTAGATGATGCTATTCTACTAGTGTTGTGTGGCTGCTTCAGGTCCGTGTTTTAAAACTGGCAGCTGAACTTATCTCAGGAGAGTTTGGATATGTGAAGAGAAATTTGGGTTTTTACCGTGTCTGGGGACACTGCATACATTTAGCAGCAGATAACACATAGGCAAGTTTAGCACAATGAAGAATTGTTCCATGTAAAATACCTATAATGCCATCTTTAAGCCATACTGAGCAAATCCAATCAAAGTTTGTGTTAATAGAATAGTTGCTAGGTATAAAGGGAAAGCCAAACTATTAACTAAAATTCATCTGTATTATTTTTCTTTTAATTTTATGTCATGCAGTTTAACGCATGAGTTTGGTAGGGCAAATAAGTTTCTTTTTATGTACCATCTCTTACTGATTATTAACAACAGCCTAGGAAGTTACAGTGAAAAGACTCAGAAACCATGTCTGGGCTTGGAATATTTTAATCAGTTACTAATTCCAGTCAGTTGGTAAGACAGAGGGGTGACATTACTTTTGCCAAGCATTTGTCTTTACCAACTGGCCTAACTGTTCTCTGAAGGCAAGGGTGACTAGATTCAGAATTGTCTTAAGATGCTGTGCATCATAAGACATCAAAATGCCTTAATTTTGTCAAAATGTCTCTTAAAGCATTTCCAGCTTTAAGCATTAAAAATGGAGCATAATTATTTTCAGGGCCCTTATCAGCTGAATTGTGTACTCTCAAATTTGAATGTTGAAGCCCTAACACCCAATACTTCAGGATGTGATTGCGTTTGGAGATAGGACCTTTAAAGAGGTGATTAAGTTAAAATTAGGCCTTTAGGGTGAGCCCTAATCCAATCTGACTGGTGTCCTATTACAAGAGGAAATTTGGACGCACAGGAGACAGCAGGGGTACAAACACTAAGGAAAGGCTATGTAAGGACACACTGAGAAGGCAGCCTTATGTAAGCCAAGGAAGCAGTACTTAAGAGAAAACAAGTCTGCCAATATCTTGATCTTGGCCTTCCAGCTCTCAGAATTATGAGAAAATTAATTTCTATTAGTCACCCAGTCTGTGGTGTTTGTGACGGAACCCTGTTAAATGAATACAATTCTTTATTAATATTTCATTATGCATATTTAATTATCAAATTTCAATTTGATGAAATAAATGGATAATTCAGTTTGAGTTATCATTATGCTTGGGACCACTTATATATACTGGGGTGAAAGATATGAGAAGAATAACACATACTGTGTTTAAGGCTCAATCTATCAAAGGCTCAATCTAAGGCAAAGAAACATCAACTTCTCATGTATTTCACTGTCATTGTCTTCCTCCTGACTTGAAATTTCCAATTAAAGTTAACTATTTGGACAACAGAAAAGAAATACAGAAAGAAACCTTTAAATGTAGTCAACAGTAAATATCTTTACTTCTTGGCTTTACCTGCACTGGAACAGAGACATGAATGAACTTATTAGATTAGTTAATTGCTGGTCTGGAAAGTTCACAAAGAGCCGGAAGGTGAGCTCTAGGAAGAAGCACCTACAGATAGACAAGTGGTGGATGTGTACATAAGAAAAACAAAAAGGTTGAAGATTTTTTTAAAAAATAAGAAAGCAAAGCAGCTATAAATTTTCATTAACTGAGAAACCAAATGAAGCCCCAAGCCTGCAGAAAAGAAGAGAAATCTTAATTGAACTCTGTGTCTAGTCTTTGAAAGCATGAGACCCAAGAGAGGCAAAGAAGTCAAATCATTTTTTCTGATCCTTAAGAAGAGAATATGCTCCCTATACAAATTGTTGCAACTTCTCCTATGACATTTGCAAGCAGACATTGGTGCAATAATTATGCTTTTGAAGCCTATATTGTCCTGGAAATGCTGTCACATACTGGGACCAAATTGGTATTCATTTCCTCTCCTCGTTAGTACTATTCTGTGATGCTGCTTGTGGGAGTAGCTTCACAAAGCATGTCTTTGGAATCCCAGGGATATTCAGTGCTTGCTGGTTTGTCATGAGGGGCTCTAAAGACTGAAGCCACCTCTCTGAAAATGTGGCCCCTGTCTGTGGACAGCAAAGAGTTTGTGTTGACACCTCAACAGAGAGATGGAAATGCTAGATGTACAAACAAACAAACAAAAAAGTTTGCCTTTGCAAGTCTTCCTCCAAGATATGGCATATATTTGGGAGCACCACAAGACTGAGTAGACAAATAAAACATATTTAAAATTGCAGATGTTATTTCTAAATTGTTCATAAGTAACAGGAAACTTCAGGATGATATTTAACTACTCTGTAGGTAGCAGGCAATTTGCATTTGTAATATCAGCATAATGAGTTTAAGATGTGCATTGATCCCATTTCATTCTATACGGAATGCAACAAAGCATGTTAATGTGTAGCCTAAAAACATATAAATCAGGGGAAAATACAAAATGTTATAAAATGCAGAGCTGTCATAGTAATTGTGCTTGTTTGAAACATCCCACCAAGGTATCCACAAAGTCTATGGCAATTAATAGCAAATGTAATTACACTGAATGCAGAAATGAAGATTTTTCATTTTCAATTTTTCATGAGACACAATGGATGATTTTTTTCTTGAAAGATGCCCCACAGTAAAATCTTTTATGATTTATTGTACTTTAATTAAAAATAAGCTATTTCATAGTCATGCTAGTCTTTTAGTCTCAGAAGCAGCTGACAGACTTTATCCATGTTGTCTTTCTTTTGTATTTTAGTTGTTGCTCATTAACTGAATTTTTCAGTCATAACTCATTTAAATATTCAAAGGGTCATTTTATCCCAGTTAGGCATGTGGGAGTGTACACTTTTGAGAGAAATACATCACATTATCCCAAGTTATTCTTATTTTATGATTTTGTTTTTCTCTGTGGTTGCCAATTGTTTTAAGAAGAGTAGAATAAGTATATAAGAATCATGAGAGTGGTTGCTATAATACAAACACAACAAAATCAAGGTAAGGAGTGACAGATTATTTTCCTGTTTATAAATGGCATTGTTAAGATTCTTTGAATTACATGAGTCTTCAGGCTATAACTACATAGATAACTAGGTAGTGATTACTTATTTTAGCATCTTACTGTTGACTCTCTTGTGCTTTTTCCCCATCTCACATCCCTACACAACAATCGAAAGATGTAAAATGTAATAAGAGAACTTTTAGAAGATACTTGCTCCCTCTAATAATCAGATCATGTAAATTAAAAGCAATTATATACCACTTCACATACTTTCAGTTGGCAAAATTTGAGTCTGATAATATGGTAAGGGTGCAGGAAAATAGTCCTGCTGGTAGGAGAGTCAATTGTTACCAAAATTTTGGAAAGCAGTTTGTTGGAA
The DNA here is from genome assembly GCF_055505025.1 of Bos grunniens. Lineage (NCBI taxonomy): Eukaryota > Metazoa > Chordata > Mammalia > Artiodactyla > Bovidae > Bos > Bos grunniens. The sequence continues at coordinate 101,945,838 of NC_141165.1, forward strand.
CCTGCATAGCTGAAGATGCCCATGGAGTCTGTTTGATAGATAGTGGTGGCTATCCAGGCAGTTCAGTGGTAAAGAACCTGCCTGCCAAGCATGAGACATGGGAAGATCCACTGGAGAAGGGAATGGCAACCCACTTCAGTATCCTTGACTGGAAATCCCAGTCAGGTCAAGTCAAAGATTGACTATAGTCAATCCCTATAGTCAAGGAGGGCTATAGTCCATAGATTCACAAGAGTTGGATGCAACTTAGCAATTCAAGAACAAGTAGAGATCTAGATATCTGCTCAGAAAAATTCTCCCAAGTGTGCAGAAAATCAATGTATTTTTGCAATAGAAGAAAAATGAAAACTACCTGCCTAGTCATCTCTTAAGAGAGGAATGAATAAATTTAGTTTTAGTTGATAAAGTAGAATGCTTATTTAGTAAGCATTAGTAAGCCTATTGGAGAAGGAAATGGCAACCCACTCCAGTGTTCTTGCCTGGAGAATCCTAGGATGGGGGGAGCCTGATGAGCTGCCTTCTATGGGGTCGCACAGAGTCAGACACGACTGAAGTGACTTAGCAGCAGCAGTAGCAGTAAGCATAAGATGAATCAAGCAGAGATTAATAGTTGATATCCTTTTATGTACAAAAGAATATAAAATATAAAATGTCCTTTTATCACTCAAACTAATGATGCTTTTAAAAACATCATTAAGTTGAGTGATAAAAGGATATTTCACAGTTTGATGATGTATATGTAAATTTTAAAATATATAAATGATAATATACATATTAAAAGATAAATACTTGAAACTTACCCACACCAACATCAGAGTAGTGTTCCTTCAAGGGAAAGAGGGATAAGGAATAGAGAGTGGAGTCTTAACTGTATCTGTAGTGTTTAACTCTTGATAAAGAATGATTTGGAAGAAATAAAGGAAGATGTTAACGTTTGATAAATCTGGGTTTTCCACATATGTTGTTGTTGTTAATCAGTCTCCCAGTCATGTCCAAGTCTTTACTACCCCTTGGAATGAAGCACACTAGCCTCCTTGTCCCTCACCAGCTCCTGAAGTTTGCCCAAGTTCATGTCCATTGCATCGGTGATGCCATCCAGGCATCTCATCTTCTGATGCCCTCTTCTCCTTCTGCCATCAATTTTCCCAGCATCAGGGACTTTCCAATAAGTCAGCTGTTCACATCAGATGACCAAAATACTGGAGCTTCAACATCAGTCCTTCCAACAAGTATTTAGGATTGATTTCCTTTGATTAACTGGTTTGTCCTCTTTGCTGTCCAAGGGACTTTCAGGAGCCTTCTTCAACATCACAGTTTGAAGGCATCAATTCTTTGGTGCTGTGCCTTCTTTACGGTCCAGTTCTCACAACCGTATGTGACTGGGAAGTCCATATCCTTGACTATATAGACCTTTGTTGGCAGAGTAATGTCTCAGCTTTTCAACACACTGTCTAGGTTTGTCAAAGCTTTCCTGCTAAGAAGCAATCGTCTTATGACTTCATGTCTGCAGTTACCATCCTCAGTGATTTTAGAGCCCAAGAAGAGGAAATCTGTTACTACTTCCACCTTTTCCCCTCTATTTGCCATGCAGTAATGGGGCTGGAGGCCATGATCTTAGTTTTTTAGTATTTAGTTTTAAGCTGGCTCTTTTACTCTCCTCCTTCACCCTCAAAAAGAAGCTCTTTAGTCCCTCTTCTCTTTGTGCCATTAGAGTGGTTATCACCCACATATCTGAGGTTGTTGTTTTTCCCACCTATCCTGATTCCAGCTTGTTACTCATCCAGCCTGGCATTTCTCCTGATGTGCTCAAAATAAACAGGGTGACAGCAGACAGCCCTGTCTACTCCTTTCTCAACCCTGGAACCAATCAGCTTTTCCATACAGGGTACTAACTGTTGCTTCTTTATCTGCATACAGGTTTCTCAGGAGACAGTTTAAACAGTCTTGAATTTCCATTTCTTAAAGCGCTTTCCACAGTTTGTTAAGATCCACACAGTGAAAGGCTTTAGCGTAGTTGTTGATACAAAGGTAGATTTTTTTGGAAATTCCATTGCTTTCTCTATGATCCAGCGAATGTTGGCAATTTGACCTCTGGTTCCTCTGCCTTTTCTGAACTCAGCTCTGAAGCCTGGAAGTTCTTGGTTCATGTAATGCTGAAGCCTAGCAGGCAAGATTTTAAGCATGACCTTATTAGCATGAGAGATGAGTGCAGTTGTCCGATGGTTAGAACATTCTTTAGTACTATGCTTCTTGGGAATTAGGATGAGGATTGACCTTTTCCAGTCCTCTGGCCACTTCTGGGTCTTCCAGATTTGCTGAAATATTGAGTGCAACACTTTGATAGCATCATCCTTTGGGGTTTTGAATAGCTGTACTGGAATTCCATTGCATCCACTAATTTTATTAACAGCACTGCTTCCTAAGGCCCACTTTCTGTATATAGATATCCAGTATTTTATTTTCTGTGCTTTTATGTGCATTTGAAGTATTTTATGTTTAAAATTTTAAAAGTTAAATTAATATAGTATTTCTCATATTTTGTGACCATACCAATATAATTTATAAGTGAAATGCCATTGCATATGCTATTTTAGGTGTTTTATGTGTACTAACTCTTTTAGTCTGCCCACTGATTCTGTTTGATAAATACTAACATTATCTATATTTTACAGACATGGAAATGGAAACATAGCACGGGATTACAGATTTTGGACTACAGCTTGTATTCTTAACCTTGATTCTATGATCTGTCAGATTTAATAAATTCTCATTTATCATATGAAACATCATATCATATATCTTATGTATATATATATATACACATATTATGTAATGCTTATATTCCTCTGTCATTTGTCCTTTATTCTTTTATTTATGAATACATCTTATATTGGTATAAATTAATTAGGGATAACAGGGTAGATAATGATACTTCCCAAGGCCTCAGAACAATGAGATCTAACTTCTAATCTCATCTACATCAATGCCCTGCTGAATGATTTGAGGCAAGACCTTTCATTATTCTAAATATTGACTTCTCACTATAAAACACAATTGATCAATCTGTCTACCTCCTGCTATGAAGATAAAACAATGGAAGGTATTTGGAAACACATTGAATAACACAATTATTTAGAGTGCTATAATATAGAATGTAGGGCTTCCCGGGTGGCTCAGGGGTAAAGAATCCGCCTGCCAATGCAGGAGACACAGGAGGTATAGGTTCCATCCCTGAGTTGGAAATTTCCTTGAATTATGATGATCAAATAAAGAAAAATGTAAGAGATTCTATTTTGGATTTTTTTTTTTTTTGGTCAGAAATACTGCTTAGACTTTGTTTCAGACTCACAGATTTGAGCAGACTTCTAATTTCTATCTTGTGACTTTTGCTTCACTGTGTTCAGTAGAGCCTATGATTTCTTTTTTTTTTTAATTTTATTTTATTTTTAAACTTTACATAATTGTATTAGTTTTGCCAAATATCAAAATGAATCCGCCACAGGTATACATGTGCCTATGATTTCTGTCTTGAAAATGCCAGCTTTGGATTCCTCTGAGCACTGTCCGGGTGGATCTCAGAAACTACAGCACACAATATCGATTTCTTTCCTGTAAATGAAGCTCAGAATTAACCAGAAGTCAATTATTGCTAGCATTAAATTGAAGTTGAAATCACTGGGAATTGCAAGGCAATCTAAAGTAAATGTGTTAGACCAGGAAATAGGAGATTTGAGTCTCACAAAGGAAATAAGGGCACCCCATGTGGTAATCATATGAATCCAGAACGGACAGTATCTTCTAAACGTAAGCTGGGATAACTAAATTGAAGTAACTGCAATACAGGGTCACCACCTGCATCTTTAGCATTCTGAAATTATTTGTTCTTTTCATTTTTAGTTCCTATTGCTGTCAGTGATTTTAAAATTTTACTTTCTTCATTTTATTCTTTTACTTCTTTGATGTTCTCTATTCTTTTGCATATCTCCTTCATCCTCAAGAACTTAAACCTACAAATTCTAGAATTCTCATTCTTTAGCTTCCATTTGGAACTTTCTAAGTTCCATGGTGCTGTTTGCTACATGCTGTGGTATGGTGTTAAGTCGCTTCAGTCATGTCCAACTCTTTTTGACCCCCTATAGTCCTCCAGGTTCCTCTGTCCATGAGAATACTAGAGTGGGTTACCATGAGCTCCTCCAGGAGATCCTCCCAACCCAGGGATTGAACCTGAGTCTCCTGTGTTTCCTGCATAGCAGATAGGTTCTTTACAACTAATGCCACCTGAGAAACTCCATTTGCTACACAACCATTCTTAAATTAAGAAGCACAGCAATCTCTTTGCACTTTATAGGCTTGTAGAAACTATACCTTCTTACAATGAAGTTGGACTGCTCCTGTTTAACAGATATCATATGATAAAATAAATATGTATGGGAGTAACTCTGATAATGCCAAAGGAAATTGTGATCTTGAGGCAATGTAACTGAAAGGAGAATCTATTACAGTAGCACCTACCAAGTAAATAGGAGCTATAAAAGGATGTGAATAAAGTTGAGCTCATTATTGAAAAAGATAATTAAGAATAGAGGTAAATCTGGAATGCGCTCACTGAGATTGTGATTAAAGCAGAAAAATCTGATTGGGTCACAGTTCAAGTGACTTTGAGAAGGGCAATTTAGACATGAAGCTCTGGGCATCAATCAGAGTTTCAAAGAGGAGACTGCCTTGCTTCCTGGATGTCATGACACCAGGAGGGAAAGTTCATCCTGGGGCTGGGAAAGAAAAACTCAAGCCCAGAGCTGGGTCTGTTAATTAAAGCCTTTTTGGCAGATGCAATTGGTGCCAAACTTGAATAATAAGACTGTGTATTTACATCTTCCCAAAAATCATGCAGTTTTCATTCTAAGCTTCCCTAATAAAAATTGTTATGCATCCTAAAATGTATTCTAACATGTCCAAGACTCTGAATTATTTTGTGGGTATTTATTTCCTAGTGATATCCAAATAAAAGCTCTGAACTGTGGACCTGACCCTGCATGTTTTTTAATCCAGAGATACTCCAAACTGATGGCCAGAGTTACCTAGGGAGGTGGACAAATGGAAGGATAAATAGATGCATGGATAAATAGGCAGATTTCTGGATCTCTCCTCAGATTTACCATATTGGCAGCCATAAGAATTGAGTCCTGGAATCAATATATGTAAAAGCTTTCCAAATGATTCTGACAAGTGTCTGTATTGGAGCATCATGTAGTATTGTCATGGAGATAGTGAGAGAAACATGTTACCTATAAACAAAAAGAAACGGGTAGACCAGAGATTTCTAGGAGCTCAATCTCTGGAGAAATGACCATCTCTTAGTCCGGTAGTGGCAGCAGTAAATTCCCAGGAGAGGCTCCCATGGAAATCAACCCGGAGGAGTCTTTTGCAGGAAGTTCCTCTAACAGTGCTGGATTCCATCCTTTGGCAGGTAAATGAACTGAAGAGAAGCAAGGACCCAGAGAGTTAAAGTGCTTCATTTTCACTAAACAGCTATTATAGACTATCACTGAAGGACAATGTTTTGGGGTCCACTAATACCGGGGTGGGTAGGAATTAGAAGATTGGCCCAGTAAATGCATAGTAGGGCTCTGCCCATGGATCACAGCCTTGACAAAAGGTGACCATGGTAAGAGTGTACCTCTAAGTACAACCAGGAAGTGACCCTTCTCAATATGGGAGGAGGCGTCCAGCCCTGAGGCAACGCTTATACACCTGAAGACAGGTTATAGCTGTGACTCACCCTTCCTCCTCTGTGGCAGTCCCACATCACTCTGATAGGCATTGTTTTCACTGCTTCTGGCATCATGGATAAACCATCTTTTCTGTTTGCCTGATATGTGCTTATATCTAGTCTTGCTATATCTCTAGTCTGCTCTGTTCCCCTCAAATGTATCTTCACAATATAAATAATTTATTGAATATAATATGACATCATCACTTCTTCATGCACCACATGGTCTCTCCTCACTTAAAGATGGAGTTGTGCAAAGTCAGTTATCTAAACTCTTAAGCTCAAGTGTTGACAAAGACAGTCAAACAAGAGTGGTTGTTTTATTTTCCTGAACAATGCAGTAACATGCTAGCCAATATGTTGTAACAGAAAGAATACATCCTTTCTAAGGACCAGAGACTCTTCCTCAGGTTAAATTCTCTTAAAGTTTTTTTTTTTTTTTTTTAAGTTTAAATTTATCCTTTGTGCAGAGCCTAACTGTTTACATTTAAATTCCTCCTGTTGCTTTCTAATTGTGTATAGACTTTCTGGACCTTAAATTCTATTTAATTAGAGTTAAATAGGATAAGAATGTAAAATATTTCACATGTAAGCATCACTCAGTAAATACAAAATACCCTTTCTTATTTACCTACACTTAAATATATTTTTTTCTTCTAAATATCCTACTACCTAAATATCTTTTCTTCTTCTACCTACATGTATAGACTTAAGGAAAAATTTATTTTACTTTCCCCTTTGATGAGTTCTCAAATTTCACAGTGTTCTGAGATAGAACTAGAGGTAAATAACGAAGGATTCATGAAAACCTAGAGGGTCTCTAGTGTCAATAGTTGTAGGTCTGTACATGCTTTGGGTAGAGATTCATAGGTCTTTTCAGATTCTAAAGTGATTTGTGACCTACATACCCACTTAAAATGTTGGGAATTACAGTTTTGTTGGCCTTATAAGTTGTACTAATTCTCCCCTAACTTGAAAATCATCTGTTAGCCTCCATGATTCCATCTTAAAGTTTCTGAGAGCATATTTTATCAAGGCATATTTCACAGAGTAGGTGTGGGATCAAACGAAAAAATGCACATAAAATATTTTCTTAAGCTGTAAAACTCTATATAAATGAAAAGTGTTAATATTAGCAGCAATCTGTACTGTATTGTTGCCTTTGTAGCTGTGGGATATCTCTTCCTGATTTGTTATGATAAAAATTATCATAATGATTACAACATTAATCACAATTACACAGCAATTTTATCACAGTGCTCACAGCTGAGCAAGTTAATTGAAAGCTTAAAAATTCCTAACTGTGGCTATTTTTAATTTTTCCTGGGCATCACTTCCTATGAATATAGAAATCACAACTTTTTCTTATGCTTGAAGAAATCTTTGATGACCTCTAATTTAACCTCCTTGCTTTTGGATGAACGAATTAGGCCTTGTGTCTCTTGATTGCTATGAGAAAGTGACTTGCCATACTTATGACTTGTAGACACACGGCTAGTCTATTGAAAGCTAAGACAAGAGACTATATTTAGGCTGTTCCTTGCACTCTTTGACTCATTAAAATAGTTACAAATTTGAATGATCTTCCCAACTTTTTAAGGGAATAATATTTAAAGAAAGTTCTATTTAAAGTATTCTTGTCACCTCTTCTTAATATCTTCTGCTCCTGTTAGGTTCACACCGTTTCTGTCCTTTATTGTGCCCATCTTTGCGTGAAATGTTCCCATGTGGTGGTTGCTTGGTCGCTAAGTCGTGTCTTACTCTCTGTGACCCCACGGGCTGTAGCCTGCCAGTCTCCTCTGTCCATGGGATTCTCTAGGCAAGAATACTGGAGTGGGTTGCCATTTCCTGCTCCAGGGGATCTTCCCGACCCAGGGATCCAACCCAGGTCTCCTGCATTGCTGGCAGACTCTACTGACTGAACTATAAGGGAAGATGAATGTTCCCATGGTAGCTCTAATTTTCTTGAAGAGATCTCTAGTCTTTCCCTTCCTATTGTTTTCCTGTATTTCTTTGCATTAATCACTTAGAAAGGCTTTCTTATCTCTCCTTTCTATTCTTTTGAACTCTGCATTCAGATGGATATATCTTTCCTTTTCTCCCTTGCCTTTTGCTTCTCTGTTTAAAGTATTCATTATGGTAGATAAGGAAGAAAGTAATATTTTTAAGAAATGAAAATAATTAATCTTCCATGGAGTATCTCCCCCTAAAATATATTTTAATTGGAATGACCTAGAAATCTGCCTCAGTTACACAATGTTTTCCTAAGTAGCAACTCATAGCTCAAACACTAGTGTTCTAGTCAACATGCTTTGGTAACAAAGGACCCCTTTGTTATTGTTGTTTAGTCGCTAAGTCATGTCCGACTCTTTTGTGACCCCATGGACTGCAGCCTGCCAGGGTCCTGTCCGTGGGATTTCCCAGGCCAAAATATGAAGTGGATTGCCATTTCCTTCTCCAAGGGATCTTCCTGACCCGATGATCAAACTGATGTCTCCTGCATTGGCAGGCAGGCTCTTTACCACTGAACCACCAGGGAAGCCCAAAGGCCCCCTGTAGGCAGGCTGAAGTAGAAAGCTGTATAGAAAAATATAAGAAGCAAGTCTTACCCAGTCCCCATGGGAGACAACCTTTGAGAACTTGAGGACCTTGGGGCCAGGACTTCTCTTTGAATGTCTAAAGGGGCAGAGTAAAGGGACAAAGTAAGTGATTAAATAGTTAATCCCACTAGGGGATTGTAAGTAAACAGAAAATATGGGAGACTCCTGTAAATTAATGAGCACTCAAGAAAACAGGTTCACTTAACCACAAAACCAAGCAGACTTGTTTAGTAACAAAACTGCAGTAGGAGCATGAGACATGCACCCGAAAGAATAAATAATGGTGGTATGAGACCCACATCTTGCCCAGTGAACTGAATAATGTAATGACCCCTAAGATATGCTCCCTGCATACATGTGCTGTGCTGGGCTGTGCTTAGTTGCTAAGTCATGTCTGACTCTGCGACCCCATGAATTATAGACCTCAGGTTGCTCTGTCCCTGAGGATTCTCCAGGTAAGAATGCTGGAGAGGGTTGCCATGCTCTCCTCCAGGGGGTTGTCCCAACCTAGGTATCAAACCCAGGTCTCCCACATTGCAGATAGATTCATTTCTGGCTGAGTTACCAGGGAAGCCCCCTGCAAACATGAAAAAACACTGGTGGTGGTGGTTTAGTCACTAAGTCGTGTCCGACTCTTGCGACCTCATGGACTGTATCCCACCAGGCTCCTCTGTCCATGGGATTCTCCAAGCAAGAATACTGGAGTGGGTTGCCATTTCCTTCTCCAGGGGATCTTTCTGACCCAGGAATTGAATCCAGGCCTCCTGCATTGCAGGTAGATTCTTTACCAACTGAGCTATGAGGGAAGTCACCCCCCCACCCACCCCAAAAAAAAGAAAAACAACAACAGTAATTTGTGGAAAAGTGACATTTTAAAGTGGAAGACCCTCACTGCCTTGAGACCTGAAATAATTTTTCCTTAGTGCCATGATAATCCTGTCTTGACCATCTAGGGATAACAAAACTCCCCTGTCTGACATAGAGGGGGAGCTGATGATGGAAGCATGATGTCTACTGAAGAAATAAGGAAGAAGGTGGTGTTTCCCCTCCCCACTCTTCCTTTTATTATAAAACTGTAGCTCAATTAGTTCTCAGGGCACAGAACTCCCTCAGCCCCCAACTTGTAAGCCTCTCAAGTGTCCTATTCTAATAAATCACTATCTATCATTTTGCCTTGTGCTGACTTCTTTCTGCACTGAGACATGAAGAAACACAGCTCATTGGAGCTGCCTGAAATGCCACTTAGTGGCTTCATGTCTGTTCTGTTCTTCAAGCCAAAAGAAGAGAACAGTTTGCTCCTCATCATTGTGCACGTGGTCAAATCTGACCTTAAATGAATTTTCATTTCATGTACCCTAGACTTTTGTATTACACCCTCTCTTTATTCATCTTAGAGAGACAGAATCTGATCATTGAGCAGTTGATGGATTAGCCTGTAGGCTACAGGATCAATTCTGATCTTTCCAGACTTAGAGGTAAAGTTTTATTTCAGTCAGCCAATTCCACTTCTCTAATAAAACTAACACAGTGTTTAGTTAACAGAAAAGAAAGGGGTTGACTCTAATAAAAACTTAAATTTAAACACCAAAATGAAAGAAAGTTCTGAAATTTCTACAGATTTTTTTCTTTTTTCAGAATTATGTGTTGGGGCATGTATTTTGATGCAGGATCCAGCCATGGGAAAGTTTTTTTTAAATAAATGTGGTGTTGCACTAGTGATAAAGAACACACCTGCCGATGCAGGAGACAAAAGAGACACAGATTCAATCCCTGGGTCATGAAGATCCTCTGAAGGAAGGCATGGAAACCCATTCCACTCTTCTTGCCTGGAGAATTCTGTGGACAGAGAAGCCTGGTGGGCTACAGTCCATAGAGTCACAAAGGGTCAGACGCGACCAAAGTGACTTAGTATGCAGGCATGGTTCTGTATGGGTGCGTACTCAGTAAGTCACTCCAGTATAATCCAGGATATATGATTGCTATATTTCCAGAATCAGGAAAATATAGAAGTTTCTTTTTCCTTGTGGAAAAGCAACTGTGAAATTTCTGGGAAATTCTAATTGAATATTAGAGAGTCTGGTACTTTTTTTTCTGGTTTAATATAAAACCACATGAATTGATTGATATAAACCACTCCCATGAAGATTATTTCAGGTTACCTTCTAATTTTTGGCATCACTTTCCTCCCCTAATGCTGCTCTTATATTTCAATGGCTACAAAGTACGCAGGGAATTTGGGGCTATTAGCCACAAAATATTTTCTAAGAAGTTGCATGCCCTTTTGTGTTTGATCAGATTTATAGTGATGCCATTTTTATCAATTCAGATGACTTCTTCAGAAATGCCATCAATTAATATATATTTTTGAGCCATTACCATATTCATACATATGTATTCTAAAATATGACCAAAATAATCCTGCAACTAGTTAACATTAACTACATATAGAAAAACCGTTATAATCCATACATACCATTATCCTTTCTGCAAGTTTTTAAAGTAATGGTTATAGTACTTCATATCTCTATTATAATCTTAAAGCTCCACAGTTCATTCTCCCCTTTTCCTTCCTCTCTGCTTGGAAAGTGAAACGTAAAAGAGATAAAAACAAATCTAAAAAGTAATTAGCAAAAGAGATATCTTAATGTGTGGGTTATATTAGTGCTAAAAAGAATAGATAACAGTATTTCATTTAATAGCTGAGACTGATGTCTAAGAAGCTAAGGTCAAGAATTCCTTTTTCTTAATGCAAGGCTGGAGAGAAAATGAATTATTTCAAGGAGGTGGTTGAGGTTTTTAAGAGAGCAAGAAGAAAACTATTTGGCTACTGAATCTAGAATGGATTTCCAGAAAATATTTTTAAGATTTCCAAGATAAGACAGGGAAGGATTGGAAATTTGATTTATTGGTGAAACAGGGAAGAATAGAATTTTAAATATACCAAGTATACTATGGAAAAAAATGTGAAATTTGGTTCAAAAGGTGTAGTAAGTAACAGGTACAGAGTCAAAGAAGATTCTTAAATTCCAGTTGGGAAAACATGATAAAATGTCAGTATCTACTGAAATGTATCATTTCTACAAATATTTGTTGAATATCTAAAAAGGACAAGCATTATAGCAGACACAAAAAGGAATACAAAAATATGTGAGGAATACAAAAAAATCAAATGGAGACATTTTCATCAATTTGCCATTAATTGAAAAGGAGGTGCAAAATTTGGGGAAAATGATTGACTATCGAAATGCATGAAAGAAACACAAGAGCTATGGAAATTCAGAAACAAAATTGCAAAACGGAAAATGAAAGACTTTTTATGAAGTAGATAACATTGGACTCCTGTATGCACAAATAGTATGAGAGAACATTCTAGGAAACACACATGGAGATAGTCATATTTATCTGTATCTAGTACCATCAGTTAGTATGTATTATAGTGAGAAATAAGTAAATTACGAGGTTACCTTATTTACCATTTTATCATTTATTTCTGATACATAATATGGGCTCAAAAAATGTTGAATATTGTCAAAATGGGTAGTAAGACTAAAGGAGATGAAGTCATTTGACCAATAGTTATTAAAGAAAGAATGAAAACAAAAGTTAAATAAATGCCTTTTAATGTCCTATTTTTTTTTTTTTTTTTAAGATATAGGGTAGGGAAAAGCACTTACTTTTTTTTTTTTAAAGCTAATTTTTAAAGCCTTTTGCTTCTGAAGGATGACACAAAGCATACCAATGGGGAAAAATATCTTTATCTTTTTTATTTCAGAGCGTCATGGGGAACAGAGAAAACACACAATAGAATGTCTGCTGCTGCTGCCGCTGCTGCTAAGTTGCTTCAGTTGTGTCCGACTCTGTGCGACCTCATAGACGGTAGCCCACCAGGCTCCCCAGTCCCTGGGATTCTCCAGGCAAGAACACTGGAGTGGGTTGCCATTTCCTTCTCCAATGCATGAAAGTGAGAAGTGAATCTAGTTTCTGCTTATTTTTCTTGGCTATTTAAGTTTAAGATCCAGAGAAGATGCACCTCTGCTTAGAAAATCCCACAAATGAATCCTTGGAGATAAAAGGTAGAATTACTAGGAAGAGAGTTTGAGAAAGAAAGAATCAGATCATATTTTGAGCTGGTACTGGATGAAAAAAAAAAAAAAATGCTGCCAAATAGCAGCATGGTTTTGGATTGTTTTAACTGTGTATGTTCTTGGACTATGAACTTCCCTGACCACAATTTTCAAGTTTTCTACACATAATAATTGGATTGGATGAGTGGATTTGGTGAAATCTAGAAAAAGGTGTTGTGTACCACACCTGAGTCAGAGAGAAGATAGTGAATAAATTAAGTTTGGGTAAGACAAGACTGAAATAAGGAAGTGAAGAGAAGTAGTAACTCAAGGCCAGAGGTAATTATGAGGACCTAAACCCATGGGAGTTCCCTGGTGGCTCAGAGGTTAAAGCATCTGCCTGGAATGCGGGAGACCCCGGTTCGATCCCTGGGTCGGGAAGATCCCCTGGAGAAAGAAATGGCAACCCACTCCAGTACTCTTGCCTGGAGAAACCCATGGAGGGAGGAACCTGGTAGGCTACAGTCCATGGGGTCGCAAAGAATCGGACACAACTGAGTGACTTCACTTTCACTAAACCCATGGGAATTCACAAAAATCATGAAATTGTGGGTTAGTTAGCTTGTGCAATTCCATTCAAATTTCAAAGGAGAGTGTGGGCTTGGTTCCATATACTTATCTCTTTTAACACTGTGATCATGTGCCAAAAGCAGAGGTATAACTCCTATGTCTCTTGAGTCTTAGTTTTACATTCTTCCTATTATATGAACAGAGAAAAGTAGAGCAAAAGAATCCAGAATCATTCTGGATTTGGGAAACCAAGGTTGCTAAGTAAACAGCAGTGTCCTATCTTTAAGGTAACTTGGCCCAATGAATGGCGACATCCCGTACTTCACCAAAGGAAAAAGAGCAGGGGGAGCATCGATCTCCCCACAGGCAATAAGGGGTGCATTGTTTTTCTGGAGAATTTAAAAGTAACAATAAAAAAATAAATAAATAAAAGTAACAATGAAATTGACTTAAAGTCAGCCCAGTCTTGTTGTTCTCGTGCACCAGTGAATCTAACCAACGTCCATGATAAAATTCTTCCCGCTGCATCTAAGCTTTTAATCTCTCTCATCTTTGGTGTACCAGTGAACTTATCCATTTGGGAAAGGCACGTACACATATCCCCACTTCACTTTCTGCCACTTTGGTTTTTAGGAAAGACCTACATCAGAACCTGTTTTCCTTAACAGAATGAAATCTGAACAGGATTTTTGCTTTTATGCAAACAACATTATCACTGAGCATTTACTTTGCAGTGGGCCTGTTTTAGGAGAAGGCAATGGCACCCAACTCTAGTACTCTTGCCTGGAAAATCCCATGGATGGAGGAGCCTGGTAGGCTGCAGTCCATGGGGTCGCTAAGAGTCAGGCACGACTGAGCGACTTTACTTTCACTTTTCACTTTCAAGCATTGGAGAAGGAAATGGCAACCCACTCCAGTATTCTTGACTGGAGAATCCCAGGGACAGAGGAGCCTAGTGGGCTGCCGTCTATGGGGTCACCAGAGTTGTACACGACTGAAGTGACTTAGCAGTAGCAGCAGCAGGGCCTGTTTTAGAAGCAATGAGCAGCCAGAGCCGGCAGGAGTGGCTCCACCAAGCTCTTTCCCCAGGAACTACATTCAGCGTCCACATCAAGCTACCATAGCTTTGAACTGTGTCTGTGAGCATCTTGCTTTATTTATCTCGATTTATATTGTGCATCTGTTAGCAAGATGTGTCCTAGGTTAATTGCCGTTTTGCTTTATGCTATTTTGGCTCAAGAAAAGTTTCACAGTAATACTCTTTCAGATAGTGAAGAAAAACTGTCATCTACTTTCCTGTCTGCAAGACTAAACCCAAGTCATGGAATAAAAGCTACATGAAGCTGATGACTGTGATCAGAGTCTGGTAAAGCATCTCACTCCCAGGCACTAATATCTCATAGTGGTGAACTCCTTGCCAAGTATTTCAGTTGCTCTTTTGAGTTGGACTGCATCTATTTGCCTAAACGCCAATCTTTTCTATTCTATATCCTACCATTCTAGATTCTGTCCATCTCATATTCAAATTTCCCTCCTAATCTGAATTAGACAAATAAAATCACGTTAGTCAAAATATAAGCTCTCTGTGAATAGGAATAGTGTATGCTTTGCTTTTCTCTTTTTGAAAATTTTGTAAAAATTACATACAGTGAAACACACTAATCTTTTATGTGTAGTATGATGTTTTGAGTGTCTCTCAAATCTTTTTTCCAGTTTTTTTTTTAAAGTCTTTATTGAATTTGTTACCATATCATTTCTGATTTTTATGTTTTGGTTTTCTGGCCATAAGGGATGTGATATCTTAGCTCCCTGACCAGGAATCAAACCTACATCTCCTACACTGGAAGATGAAGTCATAACTACTGGGCCACCAGGAAAGTTTCTCCCATTGCTTTTTATTGGGTAATTTATTTTTTCAACAATGGGCATGAGGGATTATTTATGTATTCTGGATACTTATATTTTGTGACCACACCTTTTCCAGGTTCACAAGTTGAAGCCGCTTTGGCAGCCTAAATTCTGTCCTTCAACCATCAGAGCAGTGAGAACTCCACTTTCTCTTTGAATTATAGAAGCCTTGTATCCACAACTGACTAAGACATCTTCTTGGGGGTAAAGAGCATATAAACCTGGACCTCTTACTTTCTTTCAAGGCTCAAATCTTCTCCAGTTTCTGCACTTTCATCCACTCTCCTGTGGTTTTAAATAGCTTCAAACTTTTCTTTTTCTTCAGAATTTATGATTGTTATCTGTAGAAAGATTAGTCAATATATACTAATTTACCATTAACTGGAACAGGAATAGGTTCCTGCTTTTTTCCCTGTTTTATTCCCAGATACTTTAATAATTATTTTTGTATTGGGGGGATTAAATAAATAACAATAAAGGAAAAATACAATGTTTTGAAAAGCAGAGGGCAATAATCTGAATCGTGTCCCATCAAATTTCATATGTTCAAGTCTTAACTCCCAATGTGACTATATGTGGACACAGGACCTAAAAGGAAATTACTAAGGTTAAATGAGGCCATAAAAGTGGGGTCCCGATTCAGTATGACTAGTGTCCTTACAAGAAGAGATGTTAGAGAGCTTCCTGTCTCTCTGTGCATCCGAGGAAACAGTGAGAAATCTGGCAGTTATCTGCAAGACGGGAAGGGAGTTCTCACCAAGAACTGAATCGGCCACCACCTTGACCTTAGCCTTCTCAGTCTCCAAAACTGTGAGAAATAAATATCTGTTCTTTAAGCTAATTAGTTACTGGTATTTTGTTATGGAAGCAGAGAAGAGGTTTTTTTTTTTTTTTCCCATCAAGCACACAGACAGAGTAAAGCCTAGATTAAACTATTTTGTTATATACCCAAACCAACTCACAGCATACTACCTACCATGTAATTTAGAGTGTGTAATTTAGTGTAATTCTTTACTCCCTGCATTAGTTGCATTTATATAACAGATTCCTCCATGCCTTAGAAGTTTAAAACAAGAAGCATTTCTCATCTCCCAGTTTCTATGGGTGAGGAATGCAGGCATAGTTTAGGGGAGTGCCTCTGGGTTAAGGTCTCATGAAGTGCAGTCCAGTCCGTATGTCAGCTGAAACTGTAGTCTCATCTGAAGTCTTCAATGGGGGGAATTTGCATTTAAGCTCAGTTACAACATAATTAATGGCTGAATTTCAGTTCCTTGCAGGATGCTGGACTGAGGGCCTTACTTCCTCACTGTTGGCCAGATCCTTTTTCAGTTCCTTACCATGTGGGCCTCTCCATATCTGACTGTCCTCAGACAGAGCAAATTGGAGAGAGCAAGAGCGAGACCAGGATGGGAGGCAGATACTTTTGTAAAATAACCTTCAAAGAGCTGTTCCATCACGTCTGCTGCATTATCTTTGTTAGAAGTGAGTCAGTGAGTTCTGGCCAAGTGCAGGGATTAGATAGGAGCAAATATATAGGAGGTAAAGTTTATTAGAAGTCATCTTAGAAGCTGTCTACAGCATTTCCCTTACAGGCAAAATGAAGAATCATTAAAAATTTAAATATAAAAAATTAAATAGGCTTCCTGTCTTATTTGAGTCACTGCTATACTCTAAGGGAAAGAAAGATAAAAATAACACATCTCCTGTCTTCCTGGAGCTGGTGGTCTGCTTCAAGAGGTAGGACTGGGTAAACCTGATCAATGCTGTAAAAACTGTAGGAGTTGGAACAAGGAGAACTTTTTCAAGATGTAAAAAACAGTGCTTTCATAAAGTAGATAAAGCCGGGCTGTGTGTTAAAGAGACAGGACCAACCCAAGAGAGAAACCACCTTCCAGTCTGAGGCTGAAAACCTTGCAGGAGCTGCAGGCATTTGAATGACAAAGCCTGGGATCTGCCCTGGGGGGAGTAGCCAGGAATCAGGCAGAATTGAGGAGTCAGAAACCTGTAAGGTGAAGGGCTTGTTAGGCCATACTAAGGACTTTGAACTTTATTCAGTAAGTGGAGTGGAAACACTGAAGCACATGACCAGATATACAGTGTGAAGAACAGCCTAACCCAAATTCCATGTGTACTGCTGTGCCAATTATCAGGCCAACAAGGCGAGGAATACTGGTGGTTTAGTCGCTAAGTCATGTCTGACTCTTGCAATCCCATGGACTGTACCCTGCCAGGCTCCTCTGTCCATGGGATTTTCCAGGCAAGAATACTGGAGTGGGTTGCCATTTCCGTCTCCAGGGCATCTTCCTGACCCAGGGATCGAACCTAGGTCTCCTGCACTGCAGGCAGATTCTTTACCAACTGAGCTACCAGGGAATACCTAGAGGAATAGTTCTCATCTCCAGCTATACACCCTCCAAAACTCCCGTCAGAATGACTAAGTCATAACCAGGTGGAAAGCTCTTTGTGAGTTCCTTTACTTCAAATCAAATCACACATCTCAGTGACAATGGACCATATTTCAATGACATGTAATTTCTCACAAGCACCACCTTTTGTTAAGTAACCTGAAGAATATAATTTAAATTCATTTCCAAAGAAGAATGAAAGGAAATAGTGGCATTTCTGCATAATGTTAACCACGATGCAGCTCAACCCATAGCTCTGTTATTTGCTTGCTAAATTCAATGAATCTCTAAATACTTTAATTACTTCCCCCACTGCCTTTTTCCCTCCATGGTACAAACTCTATGCCATTCATTTGTTAAAGCCTCCTTTGAAATTCATTTCTCATTTTCCCCCAAAGACTCATAGGCTTTTTATACAGAAGAGAAAAGAAGCAGTGAGGCATATAGTCCGTGATACTTAAAACTGGATGAGTCACCCCCAAGGAATGTCTGGGGTATGTTGTAGAAATCAGCTATGTGCCACAGTCCACAGTCTGGTGAAAAATCCAAACAACCCAAATTTTACTGAAATCCGTAATTTATACTTGCCTAACCTCCTTCTCTTCATGCTGAACCCAAGGGGCTTACCAATACTTACTAAATTTGCATTGTCATCAAAGGGCAATAACACGGTCCTTACAGTATTGTGTGACTCCTGATCATATGGTGCTCAACTGAGCAATGAAGATTTAAACAGTTTACATGTGTTGGGGCCCCATGCACAGTGAGCCTCACTCCAATATTCCTCAGAAAAATGCAAAATGACTGGGTCAAAACAACAGGAAATGAGGTCCATGTCACTCATATGCATAGAGATTATATGTCTCCCACCAAAGAAACAAAACTTTCTGCAAGACATTTTAACTTCAGAATCAAGTAGGAAAGCTGAGGTTAACTTCAAAACAATTCTTTTGTTCTAGATTACCATATTTTATGAATTTCTCTACAAAAAGATACTTTTTTTTTTCTTCTTAATTTATAAGTGGTCCAGTATGAAGTTCAGATATCAGAACAAAAAAGATTCATTTTATTACCTACATCTTCTTAGCTGGGATCACGTAGAGTTTAAAATTATTGTTTAATTATGACTAAGGAAAAGCAAACTTTTGGAAAGATTAAAGGATCTGGCATGGCCCTTCAGAGAAGTTAATTGCCAAGGAAACTTAGCAAGTATAATTTAGGCAAACTTGAATGATGACAGAGTAGAAACTGGCACAGAATCAGGTGACAACACAAAATTAAAGAGGCTAGCTCTAGTCCACTGCAGCTTATATATTTAGGTTTAGAAACATTTCTAAGATGTACAAAACTCCAGCATTTTGCCATCAGATATAAGTTAATATAGG
This sequence comes from Bos grunniens, assembly GCF_055505025.1. Lineage (NCBI taxonomy): Eukaryota > Metazoa > Chordata > Mammalia > Artiodactyla > Bovidae > Bos > Bos grunniens. The sequence continues at coordinate 101,964,540 of NC_141165.1, forward strand.
AATTGCCAGAGTTCTAAAATTACAAACCTGAGAATAATTAAGAAACTATAACTTAGTAAGAACACCTATAAAATATTAAGATATTTTGGAAAGCTATTGACACCGAAAACTCATGTGGCCATTTTGTAGCAGAGAAATGGATGTATGTATGGAAAAAGGAACAGCCAGTGAAAGCCAGTTTTTACTGTTAGGTCATTTTCAGTTTATTGTTGGATATTTTCCTATCAAGACTTTTCACATGGAAATTAATGGGTTTCAGGCTTTAGATTTTTACTTTATGAGTACGTGATTGCTACCTCAAGTACAGGAACAGAATACAGATGGCTGGTAGAAATGTAATGTTAACTCCATCCTAAACTAAACTTTAGGTTATAATATTCTTTTGTGTGAAGGAACAGAAACAAGGACCAATGTGATAAGGGTTTTCTCCTGTCCATTTCAATATTAGGGAACGAAAAAAGATGAAGTTGGCTCTACACATATAAATAGTAAAGGTGTGGTAAGACAGAGCTAAGCAGCATGTCCTTCCATTCCATGATTAACTCTTAATGCCTTCATAAAAGGAAGCAACAATAAGCATATTCTCCCAAGTCACTGATCTTAGGACTTTGGAGTTTCCATTTTCACATTCCTGTTTTCCCCTCCACCTGTAAGTTCTCTTTAGCCCCGCACATGCTCAGTCATTAAGTTAAGGTTTACCAACTGTGCTAAAAATACCCCTACTCATTACAGGTACCCTGCCACTTCATTTAAACTTTCTTACTTTGCGCATGAATTTGGATTTGAATAGTAGTCTCTAGTTTCAGTTCCTTGTTTACCACTTTATTTTTCTGCCCACCCCTGGCCTAAATAAGGGGTGCTTAGTTCTTTGAAGGTGGAAGTGCTAAAATTTCTGCATTTTTTCATTCAGATAAGACTATACTTCAGATAATCTAAGAGGATCTCTGTTACTCCTGACTATTCCTCTCTGGGGAATCTCCTTTGCATCCAGTCTACACCATATTTCAAAGATGATAGACTTCACCAGCATGTTCCTGTATCTCTTCCCTTCCTATTACTCATGGTTATTACATGAAAACTGGCTCACTTCAGCGTCAGCTAATATCTCTACAAGCTTCTCCATTATTTTATGTCACTGTCTCTCACATTGTCCAACACCTTTTTTCTCATATCGTCTGCAAACTTGTTTCTCTGAAGGAGTAGTTAGTGACATCTATATTTCTCTACATTCCACCCTGTCTCCTCCCCACTGGAATCTTCTGTCCTCTGGGCTGACTCACTCCTCTCCTCTGCTTAGTTCCTGAAGTGTCAAGTACCTGGTCCCTGGCTTCTAGTTCCTTCAGTTCATTTCTTTACAGAACATGAGTATATTTGCATTTGATCAGATTGGGCCTAGCACTGAATTTCTCTCAGAGCACTTAATTTATTTCCTTTTTTCTTTCTTTCTTTTTCCTCTTTCTGTATCTTCCTTTCTTTCTCTGCCTTTCTTTCATTTTCTTTTTCTCTTCTTGTTTCTTTTTACCTCCCTCCCTTCTCTCCTTTTTTCTCTCCTTCACTCTTTTCCTCTCTTCCCTTTTTCTTCTCTCCCTTTTTCCTTCCTCCCTTCCTTCTTTTTGTCTTTCCTTCCACCTTTGTCTCTCTGTAGGTATGAAATAAAGTCTGATTACTTGATTCTGTCAACCAAGACATCCATTATGTTTCTCCCACTTCTTCCCAACTTCATCCCATAATCTCATGTGACATCTTTTTCAGGTTTTACAAGAAATTTAAGCACATTCAAAGTAAATTTTCTTCAGGATCAGAAGGAATTAGGAGTGAAGAATCATATTGTACAATTTGTAGTGTTCTTCCAACTCCTCAGTGTTTACTCCTTTTTCACTCAATTTCTCTGCTCCTTAATCCTTCATCTAAGAATTCCTTGTTTGCTTCCAATCCCGCAAGTCAGAGTGATATCTTTCTTCATCTTAAGCCTAGGAATGGGCTCCTGGAGACTAGGTCATTACTAAAGTGGACTTACTATTGTTAACCAGATTTCTGTGAGAAAATTAGACATTCCTAAAAAATACTCCAAACAGTGGAGATACAAAAATGAAAAGTAGATCTTGAACCCCAAGTCCCTAGACTCTTTCTCTTTAGGTAAACATTGAACTAGGCATCTTCCTAGGAATATTCCATGGCTATTTAAATATGAATGTGTACATGTCCTTTCAAAAACACAAATTGTAGCACAGTGACTGACTATTCAGCTCAGAGTTTTGTTGTTGTTATTGTCATAAAGTTTCACGGTGTCTCTCTTTTTCTCTCTTTCCCTCACTCTTTTCCTCTCTTCCCTTTTTCTTCTGTTTCCCTTTTTCCTTCCTCTCTTCCTTCATTTCATCCTTCAGCAAGAGCAGCTATTTTGGAAGAGTTCATCAAGTTGCAGTGTTAAATTTGTTTGGCACCAGGGAACAACATACTTATTTCACTTCAGCTCAGTTCAGTTCAGTCGCTCAGTCGTGTCCGACTCTTTGTGACCCCATGAATCACAGCACGCCAGGCTTCCCTGTCCATCACCAACTCCTGGAGTTCACTCAAATTCATGTCCATTGAGTTGGTGACGCCATCCAGCCATCTCATCCTCTGTCGTCCCCTTCTTCTCCTGCCCCCAATCCCTCCCAGCATCAGGGTCTTTTCCAATGAGTCAACTCTTCGCATGAGGTGGCCAAAGTACTGGAGTTTCAGCTTCAGCATCAATCCCTCCAATGAACACCCAGGACTGATCTCCTTCAGAATGGACTGGTTGGATTTTCTTGCAGTCTAAGGGACTCTCAAGAGTCTTCTCCAACACCACAGTTCAAAAGCATTAATTCTTTGGTGCTCAGCTTTCTTCACAGTCCAATTCTCACATCCATACGTGACCACTGGAAAAACCATAGCCTTGATTAGACGGACCTTTGTTAACAAAGTAATATCTCTGCTTTTGAATATACTATCTACGTTGGTCATAACTTTCCTTCCAAGGAGTAAGCGTCTTTTAATTTCATGGCTGCATTTACCATCTGTAGTGATTTTGGAGCCCCCCAGAGTAAAGTCTGACACTGTTTCCACTGTTTCCCCATCTATTTCCCATGAGGTGATGGGATCAGATGCCATGATCTTAGTTTTCTGAATGTTGAGCTTTAAGCCAACTTTTTCACTCTCCTCTTTCACTTTCATCAAGAGGCTTTTTAGTTCCTCTTCACTTTCTGCCATAAGGGTGGTGTCATCTGCATGTTTGAGGTTATTGATATTTCTCTCAGCAATCTTGATTCCAGCTTGTGCTTCTTCCAGCCCAGCGTTTCTCATGATGTACTCTGCATAGAAGTTAAATAAGCAGGGTGACAATATACAGCCTTGACGTACTCCTTTTCCTATTTGGAACCAGTCTGTTGTTTCATGTCCAGTTCTTTGATTGTGTGGATCACAACAAATTGTGGAAAATTCTTCAAGAGATGAGAATATCAGACCACCTGACCTGCCTCTTGAGAAACCTACATGCAGGTCAGGAAGCAACAGTTAGAACTGGACATGGAACAACATACTACTATACCTTAATTCTTGTTGTAACAGTGTGCCATGGTGCTATTTTTTAAATCATCACTCTAAATCAATCTCTTAATGTTTTTATTCTGGAAGAACACTCAAAACTCAGGAAAGTCCTGCATAAAGTTATGATATCTATATCTCACAGTATATCTGATCGATCAGTACATTGTAGATCAAAAAATCTTATAGTAAATGCCAGTGTTCTTTTGCATCAGGATACCATTTTCAAATATGGTTCTATTTATTATAGCTAACTTATTAGCCTGTTCATTTTGTATGATTCCACCCTCTACAAAGATTATAATTGCTAACACAAGTGGCTGCTGTAGGTGTAAGAAGCTTTAACTTTTCATTAAAAAAAAATCCTACTTAAGTTTTTTAACCTTATCCGTATTAAACTAAAAGTGTCATTGTGTTTTTCTTCATTGTGTTTGTGAATGAGATGAGGTGTATAACAGATTCAAGCACAGTATTTTTTGTTTAAAAATGGAAGGGAATGGATATGTGTTTATGCATTGGGCTGGTGGTTTTGATGTGCACCTGAGACCTCACACATTGTTAATTGGCTATACTCTGATAGAAAATAAAAAGACTTTAAAAAAGACCCATAAGACTTTTTAAAAAAGTGAAAGGGATTTTAGTCAAATTTTTTAGAAAAAATAATAGATTAATTTTACTTTTCACAATGTTTTTTCTTCCCATCTTATAAGTTTTACATAGTCATAAGGTATGCATAACAAATTTCTGTTAAACAACTGTCTCAAGACAAAATGACATTTATTTCTTGTAAAAGAAGGCTTGGTAGATTTCAATTTCAACACAAGCCACCATTTGATTTAATTAAGGCTATTTGCAATATGAAAATCTATTAACAATATGAATAATAAAACTTTAAAGTCATAATCCAAAACACTGAGGAAAAATATAACATATGATGCAAATTTTATATAAATTAAAAAAATACATTTTCTAATCAGACATATAAGACTCCAATATAGGCTTATAATTATCAAAATATAAACAAGTTGATTATTTGATCTTATTTATGAATCTACATATGATAAAAAGTAATACTTGAAGCTAAATGTGAAGAAGTAAAATTTTACCTTTAGTCTAAAATCTGTATGTTTTATTTTTGCTTTGTGTTTTTGCTGCAAAAATTCTCACTTTATGATTAAAAATGATATAAACACACAAGATAACATTTTCAACAAAAATGAGACAATTTGTATCATGCTTTTGATACTTGATCAGCAAAAAGAAGTTTACACAAACATGAAAGAAACTGAAAAGCAAAGCAAACCATTCACTGCTATCTTATAATGGCAGGATACTTTTGTTTTGCTTTCAGAAGCCCAGAACTTTTCCAGAATTCAGTCAATTTTGTCTTTATTGCCAGGTTAAATATAGCTCATTAAGTTCTTTGTCTCTCAAATTCACATTCTTCAGCTGAGAAGACTATTCAAAGATAGATTCCTTCACTGGGTCATACATAAAGACTGTTCAAGAGGGTCTACCATATTCTAAAGAGTTTGGGAGGAATTCCCTGGTGGTCCAGTGGTTAGGACTCAGTGCTTTCACTGCTGTGGTCTGGGTTCAATCCCTGGTCAGGGAGCTAAGATCCTGCAAGCTTTGCAATCTGGTCAAAAACAAATAAACAGAAATTTTGGTTCTCAATAGGATTTGAAACTTGCTGAACTTTTTCCTTACTCTCAGGCCCAAGCAGCAAATGAAACATTTTATGGTTTCTTTTGCAACATGGTTGTTTATAAATACTCCATTTCCCTTGATATCCAAGAATTGCATTCCTTGAAGTCTAAACATTTTTCTCCAGGACCTTGCTGAGATATATACAAATGGTTTATGTGATGAAAAAATGCCTTCCAAGTTCTGCATATCAGTGTTGTGTAGTCATGCTTCATCTTCAAAGCATTTCCGCAAAATCTGGCTAATTTCTTGATAGCACTTCTGCAAGTATACTTTCAGTTAAAACATCCTGTTGAGAAGCATTCACAGTTTTCTAGAATATTCTTAAATGAAATAGTTTTGATTTATGAAAAAATAACAATTTTGGGGCCATTACCTGAACTTCTATCCTTCCATCTCCAACACTATTTGACTCTAGCACTTTTCTGATGTGATAAAAATAGCATGTTATGATAGTATTTTCTTTTTTCACATGAGAGACAAAAATGTCTAACAGAGGACCATTGGTACAGATGCCACGTCAGTTTATCCAAGGCACATACTGTGTTTTAAAAAATGAAGAGATGTTTGCTTTTGGGGATCAGCTTTTCACAACAGAGAAAAATTATAAAATTCATAATTATTTTTGAATCTTGCAAATGCTAAAATATGACATTTACCGGACTTCCCTTGTAGTCCAGTGGTAAGGAATCCACCTGTCAAAGCAGGGATCACGGGTTTGATCCCTAGTCTGGGAAGATTCCACATGCCATGGGACGACTAAGCCTGTGTGCCCTATGCTCTAGCACCCATGTTCTGCAATAAGAGAAGCCACTGCAATGAGAAGTCCTGAGTACAACAACTAAACAAATAGCTCTCGCTCACCTCTACTAGAGAAAAGCTCACGTAGCAATGAAGACCCAGAACAGCCAAGAAAACAAAAATAAATATTAAAAAGTCTTTGACAAATGACATTTACTCATGAAAACTGTTGACAAGTAAACATATTGGATAAGCCATTGGTTTCTAGTTTATTGCACAAAATCTTTTTAGCATCATGTGACTTGCCATAAGTAAATTAGCTTATACAATTTGTGATTGAGGTCTTCATTTTCTTCAGCACGAACTTTATCAGAATACTCTTTTATCAGATCAAATCAGTCACTCAGTCGTGTCTGACTCTTTGCGACCCCATGAATCGCAGCACGCCAGGCCTCCCTGTCCATCACCAACTCCCGGAGTTCACTCAGACTCACGTCCATCGAGTCAGTGTTGCCATCCAGCCATCTCATCCTCTGTCGTCCCCTTCTGCTCCTGCCCCCAATCCCTCCCAGCATCAGAGTCTTTTCCAATGAGTCAACTCTTCGCATGAGGTGGCCAAAGTACTGGAGTTTCAGTTTTAGCATCATTCCTTCCAAAGAAATCCCAGGGCTGATCTCCTTCAGAATGGACCGGTTGGATCTCCTTGCAGTCCAAGGGACTCTCAAGAGTCTTTCTCCAACACCACAGTTCAAAAGCATCAATTCTTCGGCGCTCAGCCTTCTTCACAGTCCAAGTCTCACATCCATACATGACCACAGGAAAAACCATAGCCTTGACTAGATGAACCTTTGTTGGCAAAGTAATGTCTCTGCTTTTGAATATGCTATCTAGGTTGGTCATAACTTTCCTTTTAGGACAGATCTAAATTTCTCTTCTTCTCTCATATACCGTATCATCAAACATGAACACACTGGATCTTCAGAAATCTTGGTAAAATAGAAAATAGTAATGAGCTTCCCCCATGGCTCGGTGGTAAAGAATCCACCTGTGATGCAGGAGACTCAGGTTTGATCCCTGGCCCGGGAAAATGCCCTGGAGAAGGAAATTGCAACCTGCTCCAGTTTTCTTGCCTGGAGAATCCCATGGACAGAGGATCCTGGTGGGCTACAATCCATGGGTTGCAAAGAGTGGGACACAACTTAGTGACTAAAAGACAACAGCAAAAACAAAAGAAATATAAAATAGAGAGATATAAAAATAACTAAATGAAATGTATTGCAAAAAAATTAAAAACTGTCCCATTACAATTTATTTCTAATCTACACAAGTCATGTATTGCAATGTGTTCAACAACAGAAAAGAGGCAAATGAAGCTAAGGATATCATGATTTTTTTCTTTATAATGAAAATTTCCCTCATAATTCCATTACACTAATAGAGCTTGTTCATGCCTGCAAATCTGGCAATTATGTATAACAAGAAATTGAGAAAAATAATTTGGGAAGGAGAGGTTTTTATCATCAACCTAACATCATCCCCTTCTTATAATACAGAAAGCACTAAATTGCCAGCAGCTTTCTGTGCCAAAAATGGAGAATGGAATCAACCAAATACACAGCTCTGCTATTTTATTCCATATGGAGTCAATAAAGAAATTCATAACAAAGCTGCATGGTCACTGTGCATCACTTTGTGCATAAGCATTACCACTTTTGAAACTCAAAATTTATGTTCATTCCAAAAAACTGCTCTCTACTGGTGAACCCGTTAACAGCATCTCATAGTACCCTAGAGTTTTACAGAAGCTACTTATGAGGTCCACTGTAGGAAAACAGTTTTGAAAAAATTTTACACTTATTTCCTTCTCCAAGGGATCTTCCCAACCCAAGGAATGAACCTGGATCCCTTGCATTGCTGACAGATTCTTTACCATCTGAGCCACCAAGGAAGCCCTCCAGTTATCTATTGAAATGCAATAGGCTATGTCAAAATATAGTATCTTCAAACAGTTTATTATTCTTTCTCACACTTTTTGGTTGACTGGGTCAGCTGGCCAGTTCTTGTTTGGGATCTCTGTTATGATTACAGTCAAATGATAGCTGAGCTGGAGTTATCTGAAGTTTTCTCTACTCACATATCTGTCAGGTGGCCTGGGATGCTGGAGCACATGGGTGTTGGCTGACTATCTTTGCTCTTCCTGTGACTATGTGGCTATCTGAGGCCTCCTTACTTAGCAATTCCTAAAGCCAGCTGACATTCATTTGGAATTTGGCTCCACATCTCAGGGGGAGGGATAACAAAGATTCTTTAACCATCTTTTATCTACCATATACTAATTGTTTATCTAAGGATCCAGATTTGTAGAATTCTTTTATCTTTTGAAAGTGAGAAGGAAACTGAGACTTGGGGCAGTTAAGAGACTTGCTACCAAGGTCCTTCAGTAAATTAGTGGCAGAGAAGTGAAAATAATTATATACAAATTCCTTAATTTTTTGAATAGCAAATCCTCCATTTGTAGAGTGTTTTTAAAGTGAATACTATATCCCGAATGTTAAAATCTACCAGAACGACATTTTAAAGATTCTTGTTTATGTGCATCAGTAGCTTTTGTGCAAATGAAATATTTTCTCAATTTAATGTTTTCTTTTTTCATTTCCAAATCTCCTAGTTTTTAATCTCTGATATTCTAGAGACATGTTACAAAAAGCTACTGCACATATAATTTTCTCAGTGGTGATTTTATCCCACTGATTCTACAGACTGAAATTGCTATTTGCCCTTATCTTCTGAAAATTAAACTGTAATGTCAAGTAGATAGTGCAAAGGTTTGGCTATTTAACATATTTTACTCATGAAAATCCACTTAAATCTCAACAAGCAGAAGTTGAAATGTTAGCACTTTTGGCTCCATACTTTTATTTTAAACTGATTCAAGGGGGAAAAAAGAGAAGATAAAGGTGTTTTCTAGAGCATATTAATGTGAATTTCCTGAGGAATAAAGCTGCCTTCTTTGGGCCTTCATCTAGGCTTTTTCTCTATTTTCTTCTTACCCAAATCTGTTTTCCCCATGTTTTTTTTTGGGGGGGCGGGGTATGTTTTGCTGCTTTGGGGAGTACTTCTCAAGGATTCTTATTTTGTTAGGAAGAAGCTTGATGCTTTTTTTTGGGGTCACTTGCCAGGGGATAATTGCTTAGAGTTTCCCATTTAATTCCTGATGATGATGGTGCCAGGACAAACAGCCTCTTTTTTTGTCTTTCTGTAGTTGCCCCTGCAATATGTAAAGACATCTTGTTTCAATTTTTCTAACGTTGGCATGGATTTTTAGTATCTGTGTGCATGTGCATGCTGAGTGCTAAGTTCCTTTAGTCATGCCCGACTCCTTGCGACCCCATGCACTGTAGCCCACCAGGCTTCTCTGTCCATGGGATTCTCCAGGCAAGAATACTAGAGTGGGTTGCCCTTTTCTGGGGGATCTTTTGAACCCAGGGATTGAATCCATGACTCGCATGTCTTCTGCAGTGGCAGGAGGTTCTTTACCACTAGCACCACCTGGGAATCCCATGAAGATAAAATTCCTTCATCTGTCAAGTGAAAATGCACAGTACCTTTCCCAGAAATTAAATTCTAATCAAAGCGAAAGACCAAACTCTGCAGCAAAATTAGAACTCCTTGGCTTAAAATAAATTAACATTTACACTTCTTTGCTTAAGAAAACTTTATAAAAATAATTATGACATTTATTGTATGATATCACTTTCTTATTTATAAAGCAAGTTCAAATAGGCCATTTATTGGAATATCACCTGTATAACTGGCCTAGCTCATGGCACAATTTTCTGATTTTAATTTTATAAGGAGAGATAAAAAAGTCTTCCTCAGTGATCAGTGCAAAGAAAAAGAGGAAAACAATAGAATGGGAAAGACTAGAGATCTCTTCAAGAAAATTAGAGATACCAAGGGAACATTTCATGCAAAGATGGGCACAGTAAAGGACGGAAATGATATGGACCTAACAGAAGCAGAAGATATTAAGAAGAGGTGCCAAGAACACACAGAATAACTGTACAAAAAAAATCTTCATGACCCAGATAATCACGATGGTGTAATCACTCACCTAGAGCCAGACATCCTGGAATGTGAAGTCAAGTGGGCCTTAGAAAGCATCACTATGAACAAAGCTAGTGGAGGTGATGTAATCCCAGTTAAGCTATTTCAAATCCTGAAAGATGATGCTGTGAAAGTGCTGCACTCAATATGTCAGCACACTTGGAAAATTCAGCAGTGGCCACAAGACTGGAAAAGATAAGTTTTCATTCCAATCCCAAAGAAAGGCAATGCCAAAGAATGCTCAAACTACTACTCAATTGCACTCATCTCACATGCTAGTAAAGTAATGCTAAAAATTCTCCAAGCCATACTTCAATAGTACGTGAACTGTGAACTTTCAGATGGTCAAGCTGGTATTAGAAAAGGCAGAAGAACCAGAGATCAAATTGCCAACATCCGCTGAATCATCAAAAAAGCAAGAGAGTTCCAGAAAAATATCTATTTCTGTTTTATTGACTATGCCAAAGCCTTTGACAGTGTGGGTCACAATAAACTGTGGAAAATTCTTAAAGAGATGGGAATACCAGGCAACCTTACCTGCCTCTTGAGAAATCTACATGCAGGTCAGCAAGCAACAGTTAGAACTGGACATGGAACAACAGACTGGTTACAAATCAGGAAAGGAGTACAATATACAGTCAAGGCTGTATATTGTCACTCTGCTTATTTAACTTATATGCAAAATACATCGTGAGAAATCTGGGCTGGATTAAACACAAGCTGGAATCAAGATTGCTAGGAAAAACATCAATCACCTCAGATATGGAGATGATATCACCCTTATGGCAGAAAGTGAAGAACTAAAGAGCCTCTTGATGAAAATGAAAGAGGAGAGTGAAAAAGTTGGCTTAAAGATCAACATTCAGAAAACTAAGATCACGGCATCCGGTTCCATCCCTTCATGGCAAATAGATGGGGAAACAATGGAAACAGTGGCTGACTTTATTTTTTTGGGCTCCAAAATCACTGCAGGTGGTGACTGTAGCAATGAAATTAAAAGATGCTTACCCCTTGGAGGGAAAGTTATGACCAATCTAGACAGCATATTAAAAAGCAGAGACATTACTTTGCCAACAAAGGTCTGTCTAGTCAAGGCTATGGTTTTTCCAGTAGTCATCTATGGATGTGAGAGTTGGACTATAAAGAAAGCTGAATGCCAAAGAATTGATGCTTTTGAACTGTGGTGTTGGAGAAGACTCTTGAGAGTCCCTTGGACTGCAAGGAGATCCAACCAGTCCATCCTAAAGGAAATCAGTCCTGAGCGTTCATTGGAAGGACTGATGTTGAAGCTGAAACTCCAATATTTTGGCCACCTGATGAGAAGAACTGACTTGTTTGAAAAGACCCTGATGCTGGGAAGGATTGAAGGCAGGAGGAGAAGGGCACGACAGAGGATGAGATGGTTGAATGGCATTATCGACTCAATGGATATGAGTTTGGGTAAACTCTGGGAGTTGGTGATGGACAGGGAGGCCTGGCATGCTGCACTCCATGGGCTCACAAAAAGTTGGATGGGACTGAGTGGCTGAACTGAACTGAAGTGATGTCTTGTTAATTTCCCAATAGGAGAAAATTAACTGTTTAGTTGATAAGTCTTTCTATAGTTTTATTTCTCATTTTAAGTTATGATATTAACATTATGATCATGTTTATTGTGAATTAGTTACTCTGATCCTGATTGTCTTTAGGTTTACTGGCAAAGTCTAGTTTCTAGATTTGTGAAGCTGTGAACTTGACTCTAGACTGTTGTTTCTTCCACTGTCCTAATGGCTTTCATTATTAGAATCACCTGGTGTGGCTACAGAAAAAGCCATCCTTAGCTCTTTCCCCGATCCATCAAATAAAATTCTCTTCTAGGACAGGCTAGGAACTTACTTTTAGACAGATTCCCCTGGTGATACTTGTACACAAAGAAGGCCAAGAATTACCACATCCTATTATGTTGACTCCATAAAGAAAAATGGAAAAAGTATATAAGTAAGCTTTTTTATGTCCCAGGCATTAGAGCAAATATAGGGGACATATGATTGCATAAGGTAGAGCTCTGTCTTCAAGGAATACATAAAAATAGTGTATCAGTAGTCATATATCTTGGACTTCCCTCATGGCTCAGATGGTAAAGCGTCTGCCTACAATGTGGGAGAGCCAGGTTCAGATCCCTGGGTCAGGAAGATCCCCTGGAGAAGGAAATGGCAACCCACTCCAGTACTCTTACCTGGAAAATCCCATGGACGGTTGAGCCTGGTAGGCTACAGTCCATGGGGTTGCAAAGAGTCAGACACAACTGAGCAACTTCACTTTCACTTTCTTCTATATATCTTAGTGGCTTTTTAAATAAAGTTCTATCAAGGAATAGAGAAAAGAGAAAGTAATTTTTTGTTTGTCAGAAAAAGATAAACTTTCTAGGGAGAGTTTCTGAGTCAAGATCTTGAGAAATAGCCAGATTTGATATATTATAGATAATGAGATTATAAAACTTTCTCTAATGCAGAAAGAAAAATCTCAAGGAATATGAATGACAAATTATACAGATGGAGTAGCTTTAAAGATTTTGAATAACTTTCCTGGGAAGAGAATTAGGAACAGAAGGAAAGAAAAGGCTCTGAACCAGAGTTTTTAACCAGAAAAATGAGGAGTGGATGCTGGGCATGGGGAATTGTTCAAAGTCTCTGGGGGAGTCGTCCATTTGCCATGTCCAACATTCTCACCTGTCCCAAGGTGGGAATGGTTATTGTATATAACAGAGTGAGGTTGTGGAAGAGAGAAGCTTAATAACATTTACTTAGGATTCTTACACACATCTGATCTCCTGTTTGAGATCTACTGATCTGGGAAACAGTGTTTGCCTAACATTTAGGCTGTCAATACTATAAGTTATCAGATGCAGTTTTCAGATATATATGGTATATTGCACAATCACAAGTTAGAAAATCCTCATCATGATTAGCAAAGTCAAGGTATATTTTGTACTTTTTGATCCTTAATGGGAAAATCTAGAAAGTAATCTTTTTGGCCTTTATGTTCTCCATCAGTAATACTTAGAAAGGTTTAGCTAACCAGATGACAACCATAGCCAGCATCCACCGTTAATGTGGTAGTATTCAACTGACTTGTGGATCAGTGCCTAGAAATATATTACTTATCTCTGAAAGTCATATTTTAGTTGCACAAATCCATAAGGTGAAAATAAGGCCTACAGCAGCAAAATATAAAATTATCAAAAATATGATGTCACTAATGAAATAAAAGTATGATATCCTTTTTAAAAATGTGAGCAGTGAAATTTGGGTAAAAGTCATAGAAACAATGAGAGCTAAAATTATGCAGTACTTGTATATCGTATTATATATCTAAAATTATTCTCAATTCTGTATTAATTTAATTCTCATAATGACATTTATTATTCCCACTATTACTATCTCCATTTTATAGATGAGGAAATTGAGCCAAAGAAGTTAAGCAATTTGTGCATGGTTACTTAGTTGGTACCAAACATACTATTCACTGCCCCTCCTATATGATAGCATCTCCAACTCCTCCTTAAGATTAAGGTCGATTACATCTATGAAAACATTGATTCATCATTCTTATCTGTTGGCCTCTTAGCACTCAGAGTCTGAAATAACTGGAGGCTTAATAGAACTATGAGGACATTCCACAAACACCACACTTATCCACTACATCACTGACATCATATTAATTGAACTGGATGAACTAGAAGTGTCAAGAATGTTAAAGGCACAGAGAACTCTCTAGTTGGAAAGATAAGTCTCTTTACTTGCTGCCTTTGAGGCCAACTGTCTTTCATATTTAGTCCTTAATTTGTGATTAGTCACCTTCAGCATTTCATTGTCTTTTTCAAATCAATCGCCCCCAACAGCAGTCACCACATTCCATCATCCTTGTAATCATGATTGTTCTGTATTTCTTAATTACTTTATACATTGCATCTACTAATGCATTTCCTTCTCAAAGCACAGGATCCAAATTCACAATCTGTACAAGTTTTGACAATTGTCCCACTTATTTCACACAAAAGGCTGTCTCTACACTGACCACCAATGATAGGGCTCTTCTCACCAGCCAGAGATTCAGCTTCAAAAATCTCATTTTAGGGTTGTGTTTTCAGACCACTCCAGCACCACCTATTTCACATTGAGTTTCCAGAGGCATCCCCTGAGACAAACCTTTCCATTGAGGACATTTACTGGGAAGTTCTCCCGGAATCAACACCAAGAAGAAAGTAAAGGAAGTGGTATCGATCAAGTAGAGGAAGAGATTTAACTGCAATAAGTTTTATGTAAGAGGACTCAGCCAGTCCTACTGGGAGCCCTCTTGTTGAGATGACCCTTGAAAGCTGTCTGAGATTGATGCAAGGATCTTTATATTCTTCTATCAATCCACCATTAGACGCACACTGCTTCTGGAAATGGAGCATGACTATGAGTAAGTCCTGAAGACATACTTGCCTGAGTACTATTAGCCACCAGCACTCTGAGCAGCTGGGAAAGTAAGTGTTTCAGTCTGTTCAGGAGATCTGGGTGGTGCATTGTGGGATCCATTGCAATTGTTTTGGCTGCAGTTGAATGATTCTTAGATAACTTTTCACAGTGAATATAGCCAGTTTAGTTATGGGGTGCAGATAATAACATAGAAAACATATTAACCCAACATTTACATTTTTATATGGCTCTGTCAGAGCACATGTGGAGGATGCCTACGGACTAAGAGAATCGTGAGCAAGCAAGCTCATTAAGTAAAGGTATTGTGGTAAGGAGGACTAGTCCACGAAACTACAGCTGTATCATGAATCATGAATTCCAAATTGTGTGACCCTAGCTAGCTAATGAATTAAGTTATCTGAATTTCCAGTTAATAAACTATAAAATGGAGCTAATAATCCCTTTGTTAAAGCATTACTGCAAAGACCTAGTTATGACTGTCAAAATTAAAGTATGAATTCAACAAATGCCCTTTTCTTAAAAAAGGGGAGTTAGTTTCTTCTCACCATTAATCTGTGTTGATTTAGGAATAAGTATCTTGTGACTACTTAAATCATTAAAAATAATCAATTTAAGAATAAGTAAAAGGGACAATAGAGGCTTCCCTGGTAGTTCAGCTGTTAAAGAATCCACCTGCAATGCAGGAGACCCTGGTTCGATTTCTGGGTCAGGAAGATCAGCTGCAGAAAGGATTGACTACACACTCCAGTATTCTTGGGCTTCGCTGGTGGCTCAGATGGTAAAGAATCTGCCTGCAATGCAGGAGACCTAGATTTGATCCCTGGATTAGGAAGATCCCTTGCAGAAGGGAACCCACTCCAGTATTTTTGCCTGGAGAATTCCATGGACAGAGGAGCCTGGCAGGCTACAGTCCATAGAGCAGCAAAGGGTTAGGCAAGAATGAGTAACTTTCACTTTCAATAGGGTATGAAAATGGTAATACTATTTTCTGTGTTGGACATAATATTCAAAATTCTGTTAATAACTCTAGGAGGGACAGGAAGTTCAAATACATGACTGTCAGAATTTTATCTAACAACTAGAGAATTAAGCTCACCTTTTCCCAGGCAGATTGTCGTCTAAGCCTTTCCTAGATGGGAATTCTGGAGCTTCCACTGAGTATGTCCTAAGTCCTCTTCCTCCTTCCCTATCCCCTTCTCTTTCTCTTTCCTTTCATTTTCATTTTCCTCTCCATTCCTTCTATTTATTATTCAACTGACTCTATTCCATCATTATCTACACCACTTGACTAATTTCAAATAGCCTTGCCAAAGCTTACACTAATTTATTGTTTAGTCACTCGGTTGTGTCCAACTCTTTGCAACCACATGGACTGTAGCCTGCCACGCTCCTCTGTCCATGGGATTTCCCAGGTAAGAATACTGAGTAGGTTGTCATTTCCTCCTGCAGAGGAGTTTCCCAACCCAGGGATCCAATCCAGGTCTCCTAGCTGGCAGGCGAATTCTCTAGCAGTGAGCCACCAGGGAAGCCATTACACTAATTTATACCCTAGAAAGCTTAACAAATATTTTCTGATTAATTGTATTTCCAATTTATTTAAAAGTAGGCTGTATATTTATTGGTTTTTCCCTAATAACTTGTACTGCTGTAGATGAAGTTCATGATTTAAGTCTCTCCTTTCAGTAGTAATTTTATTTGCATTTTAATTCTTATTTTTCATTCAACAAGATTATTTTAGTACATAAAGTATCCTATTCATAAGTTTGTATTTCATTACTATTATTGAAATTAAATAGTCATTACTTTTCTTATTTCTGAAATTGCATAAAGTACTGGTTTTGTGCCTATCAGCAATACTGACCTAAACATGATGAGATGAAAAAATGCAGTTTTAGACAGGCTAAGACAGTTTATTTAACTTATATGCAGAGTACATCATGAAAAATGCTGGACTGGAAGAGACACAAGCTGGAATCAAGATTGCCGGGAGAAATATCAATAACCTCAGATATACAGATGGCACCACTCTTATGGCAGAAAGTGAAGAGGAACTAAAAAACCTCTTGCTGAAAGTGAAAGAGGAGAGTGAAAAAGTTGGCTTAAAGCTCAACATTCAGAAAACTAAGATCATGGCATCTGGTCCCATCACTTCATGGGAAATAGATGGGGAAACAGTGGAAACAGTGTCAGACTTTATTTTTGGGGCTCCAAAATCACTACAGATGGTGACTGCAGCCCTGAAATTAAAAGACGCTTACTCCTTGGAAGGAAAGTTATGACCAACCTAGATAGCATATTCAAAAGCAGAGACATTACTTTGCCAACAAAGGTTCATCTAGTCAAGGCTATGGTTTTTCCTGTGGTCATGTATGGATGTGAGACTTGGACTGTGAAGAAGGCTGAGCGCCAAAGAATTGATGCTTTTGAACTGTGGTGTTGGAGAAGACTCTTGAGAGTCCCTTGGACTGCAAGGAGATCCAACCAGTCCATTCTGAAGGAGATCAGCCCTGGGATTTCTTTGGAAGGAATGATGCTAAAGCTGAAACTCCAGTACTTTGGCCACCTCATGCGAAGAGTTGACTCATTGGAAAAGACTCTGATGCTGGGAGGGATTGGGGGCAGGAGGAGAAGGGGACGACAGAGGATGAGATGGCTGGATGGCATCACTGACTCGATGGACGTGAGTCTGAGTGAACTCCGGGAGTTGGTGATGGACAGGGAGGCCTGGCGTGCTGTGATTCATGGGGTCGCAAAGAGTCGGACACGACTGAGGGACTGATCTGATCTGATCTGATCTGAACTGCTGAAGGTTGATTTTATTGGACATTTTTGCTGCAGATTATTCACCAGTTCAAGGATAGCTTGAACACTTTTATGTTTTCCGCAGGTGGTGGCCAGTTTAAAATTATCTTTCTAAGGCAATGCATAAAGTGATATGGTGTAAATTTTATCAAACAATAGAAAATAATAAATTTGTCGGATGCAACCAGAAATAAAGGCAAATGCATTTTTCTTCTTTTAAGTAAATAGCAGAATTTAGTTTGTCATACTTGTGAAAATTTCTTGGTGAATTTTTTCTAGGTACCAAAGTTCCAGTTTGACCAGCCTGACAGTTTGAAACCTCAAAGGGCATTTGGCTACATCACATGAGAAAGATAAAGACAGGGAAAGGATGGATCGCTAGTGTTATGTATAAGGCTCACTTCGGGCATATACCTGAAAACTACAAGGAGAGAAACAGAAAGGATGAAAGTTCATGTACTGATGTGAAGAGAGAAATTTTTGATTAGAAAATGAGAAAGAAGGAAAGAGAGAGAGTGGATGGGAGGGAGGAAAGAAGGAAGAGAGGAAAGACAAGAAGAAAGAAGGGCCTTTTTGGAGAAAAAATGAAAAAATTCATGAACAAGATTCAGAGGGTTTCAATATAGCTCCTAATCTGTAGTGGGAAACACAGTAATGAAAGGCAACCACCATTGCTTCCATGGCAGAGAACAATATATGGCTAAGAGGACCACTGCTCAGAACAGCAGACTGCAGCTTGAATGCAGGTGCAGTTTTGTTTGAGCTGCAAGAATTTTGTATCTTTATCCTCTCCTTGCTTCTCTCTCCTTTGATTCTCTGTCCACATGCTAAGCCTATTTTGAATTTAGAGCCTGGGAAATTCTTCAGTGTCTAAAAATGGCCATAAAAACCTAAAGAAAGTCACAGTTTTGAGCCCTATCTTGGTAATAAGTTGGAGAAAGAAATGGCAACTCACTCCAGTATTCTGGCCTGGAGAATCTCATGGGCAGAGGAGCCTGTCAGGCTACAGTCCATGGAGTCGCAAGAGTCAGACATGACTTAGCGACTAAATCATTGTTGCCAATAAATAGATCTTGGATTATCCTTATGGGGATAGGAATGTAGAGAAATCTCACTTCAGTTCAGTTCAGTCGCTCAGTTGTCTCCGACTCTTTGTGACCCCATAGACTGTAGCATGCCAGGCTTCTCTGTCCATCACCAAATCCCAGAGTTTACTCAAACTCATGTCCACCCAGTTGGTGATGCCATCCAACAGTCTCATCCTCTGACGTCCCCTTCCCCTTCCACCTTCAATCTTTCCCAGAAATCAGGTCTTTTCCAATGAGTCAGTTCTTTGCATCAGGTGATGAAAGTATTGGAGTTTCAGCTTCAGCATCAGTCCTTCCAATAAATACTCAGGACTGATTTCCTTTAGGATGGACTGGTTGGATCTCCTTGCAGTCCAAGGGACTCTCAAGAGTCTTCTCCAACACCACAGTTCAAAAGCATCAATTCTTAGGCACTCAGCTTTCTTTATAGTCCTACTCTCATATCCATATATGACTACTGGAAAAACCATAGCTTTGACTAGACAGACTTTGTCAGCAAAGTAATATCTGCTTTTTAATATGCTGTCTAGATTGGTCATAACTTTTCTTCCAAGGAGCAAGCGTCTTTTAATTTCATGGCTGCAGTCACCATCTGCAGTGATTTTGGAGTGCCCCCAAATAAAGTCTCTCTCTGTTTCCATTGTTTCCCCATCTATTTGCCATGAGGGGATGGGACCAGATGCCATGATCTTGGTTTTCTGAATGTTGAACTTTAAGCCAACGTTTTCACTCTCCTCTTTCACTTTCATCAAGAGCCTCTTTAATTCTTTGGTTTCTGCCATAATGGTGATGTCATTTACATGTCTGAGGTTATTGATGTTTCTCCCAGCAATCTTGATTCCAACTTGTGCTTCACACAGCCTGGTATTTCGCATGATGTACTCTGCATATAAGTTAAATAATCAGGGTGACAATATATAGCCTTAATGTACTCCTTTCCAGATTTGGAACCAGTCTCTAGTTCCATATACAGTTCTAACTTTGCTTCTTGACCTGCATACAGATTTCTCAGGAGGCAGATCAGGTGGTCTGGTATTCCCATCTCTTTGAGAATTTTCCACAGTTTGTTGTTATCCACAGTCAAAGGCTTTGGCTTAGTCAATAAAGCAGGAGTGGAGAAATCCAAGCAAAGCTTAAAAGGTCTCCTTTCAAAATAATGCTCCCAACTGATATTTTAAAAATCTAGAATTATTTCATGTTATATGAATCACTAGCTTCTCCATACCTTCTCATTTAAAATTCATTGATCCCTGATGGTTAACAGAGTTCCTATTTTATGATATCTTTTGCACAGTAATGGCAATTTGGTCAATCCAGTTGTTTAGTTTCATGTAGCAAAAATGAAATCTTCTTCTCTTAATGATATTTCTGTAGTGTTTCACACACTGGTAATATTATTTTGAAATGGAACTATTTTAGACACAGTTTTGTTGGAGCCCGATAAACATTCCAAGACTAGGTGAGAGGCCGTCATGCAAGTGTTGCCTCGGAGGTGGCCAATTCCAGTTTCTGAATCAATTCCTCACCCACATGAAGTCTAAATTCCTAAATATACAGGTGGATGTCAGAAGAGGATTTTTGGAGAGAACTGTCAATTGTCTCTCTCACCTAGTGCTCTACCCTTGGAGAGGGGATGGGGGCAGGGTGGCTTTGTCTTCCACAATAGGAATGTTCCCTGGAGTTTGGTGAACTAGTGACTAACTCACATCTGATAAATCTAAAGGGTAAAAGGCCGTGTAACTACTCTGATGGCAGTCTGAAGAGGGCTTCAATCACCAGACAAAGGCTGCCTGGGCATTGTCTGTGTGCCAGATGAAGGGAAGCTGCCTGTAAACATGCTCAAAGAAGACAGAGAGCTGGAAAACCCCAAAAGCTTAGCACTGTGAGAGACAGTGTCTGTCTCAGGCAGTGGCTCTGGAGGGGAATGAATGGGCATTGTCCAAGAGCCAGAGGGGCCAGGAGCTGGTGGAATCAGTGACCAGCCAGGAAGGCAGGCTATCTCACAGATAGCACCCGTGCAGTGCATACATGAGACCTGCCTGGGGGCTCTAAGGGATAACTTACAAGCCCTGGGAGGACATTTCATCACTGTGCATGTCTGGGATTCTTGGATTAAGTCTGAGGAGCAGAGCAGCCAAAACTGCAAATGTATAAAAGCAGATGAAGAGTTCGCCCAAACACTTGGAAGAGCACATATAGAGCACTCAAGACATATTTTCATAGGTTGACTTAAAGTCAGAGTGATCTGCCTCTAATGAAGAGTTTAGTGGATAGAATTCAGCTTAGGCTAAGATGAGGAATTTATGGCTGCTTTTTTCCTGCTAAAAAAAGGTTTTGAAGAATATAAAGTCATAAAACAGTCTGAAAATGCCATCTCTTACCCCAGATTTAATCTATTAGTGCTGTGCTGTCGTGTGCTGTGCCCAGTCGCTTCAATCGTGATCAGCTCTTTGCGACCTAGGACTGTAGCCCACCAGGCTCCTCAGTCCAGAGGATTCTACAGGCAAATATACTGGAATGGGTTGCTGTGCCCTCTTCCAGGATTCTTTCCAACCCGGGAATCAAACCCATCTCTCCAGCATCTCCTGCATTGCAGGCAGATTCTTTACCTTCTGAGCCACCTGGGAAGCCCAATCTATTAGGGGAGATGCAATTATTTGGAATTAAAAATCAAAATTAAATTTTCTCTCAGAGTATAGTACCATCTTTTGATATACAATTCATACCATATTTTTTTCACTGGTAATTATGTGTTAAATTATAAAAAGAGGGACTATAACATTGAGTATACTTCCTACCATAGGACACACTTGGCCCTAGGTAATCAACAAAAGTTAAACGACTGATAAATCTGAAAATACCTGAGAATGTTATGAGAAAATGTTCAAAGTCTGTAACTCAGTAATAACTAGCTTAGGAGTGGGGCACAGAGACTGTGTCATATGCTGGATATTGATACGCTTAGGTACTTAGGATTGTATTCTTACTTTTCAGAAATCCTAATTAGCTATTTTAGCTCTTATAGAAACCTCAGAGCAAAGAACATGAAGTTATTTAGAATGGACTCCATGGGGGAAATGCTAAATGATTAAGAGCCCAAAGTCAGTATGGGCCTTGTTTCCATTTAGAACTTTGATTACCAGTTTGGTTCATGGCATGAGATTTTTGCTTGTAGCTAAATTCTACGAGGATCCATGTGTCTTCCAGTGCAAGTGTGAGTAATACAGTCTTGTTTGTGTCTGTTCACACATCTCTCTCTTGCCAAGTGTAGGACAGCCTCCTTTTATATATGATGCTTTATATACATATTTTCTGCTGCTTCCAAGTAAGGACAGACTGTTTTGTGACAGCACAAACACAAAATCTCTCCACCGTCAAATCCCAGATACTGTATGCGACACAAAAACAGAGAAGGCTGGGGAAAGGTAGCTGGCTGTTTCCATCAAAGGAAAGAGAAATGTTCTTGAAAGTAGTCAGGGAAATGCTGCAACAGCTGGCTAACTGTTTTTGTGATTAAAAAAAAAAAAAAAAGTACCCTTTGTACTATCGGAGAGATGCACCCAAACATCCTGATGGTGTCATCACTATTTATATGTGGCCTCGAGCCTCAAGGGGCCTACTCTACAGAGTAAATTCACAGGTTTTAAAGATCTGCAGCATATGTAGAGATACTTTATTTGACTCAGCTTGGGAAGACTGGCTGTTACTGAGCGGTAGCACTAGGTAATCAAAGGGGAGGTGATGGAGTTCAAAACTTCTTTGCTTATTTAGGTAAAAATACTGTTCTGCAGCTTGTAACTTGCATTGTATGCTCTTTATCAAAAGCATGTTTTTATGCACTTTAGTTACTAAGATCACTATTCTAGGTAAACAATACTGTGAACTATAACACTGACAAGAACAAAATCCCCAAAGCTTTAAACAAGGAGGTGAAACAGTCCTGTAAATGGGTTTACCTAAAAATAAGACAAATGTAGGTCAAACCAGATACTCTTGATATCTCCTACAACTTTTTGTGGTTTATGCTCTGATTATCCATTTTGCAGTTCTCCCCTGTAAGCTGTGTGGTTTACAAGTCAAAATACAATATTTAAGACAGAGAAACAAAATCTAAATGCCACAAATATATACATTTCTGAGATGTGGTTCTCAAATTAGGTATAAATGACAATGTCAAGTTTAGACTTCCCTTACAGAAGAAGGACCAAAAAAATGTCCAGAATATCTTATTTATGCATGCATGCTCAGTCATGTCTGACTCTGTGATCCCATGGACTGTAGCCTGTCAGGCTGCTCTGTCCATGGGGTTTTCCAGGCAAGGCTACTACTGGAGTCAGTTGCCATTTCCTCTTCCAGGGGATCTTCCCAACCCAGGGATTGAATCGGCATCTCCTGTGTCTCCTGCACTGGCAGGCAGGTTCTTTGTACCACTGAGTCACCCGGAAACTCCCCTGAAATGTCTTAGGAGATACTCATATCTTCTTTTCCATATCAAATGTGTCTATGTATTGATCTATACTCACCGTTTCAATTTTCTTGCCCACACTTACTATTTCCACCTTAGTCTGGCTTGCTGCCTTCAACACTTGCTGAGATTGTTTGTTCAACTGTCAGGAAAGTCCACCTAATTGCCAAATACCACTCGGCCTCTCTGTAGTGCCTGACTCTGTTGTCAGTGTGATTGCCTTGAAATGCTCTTTCTCTCTATTGCTTTCTTGGGATGGTCTTCCATTCTCGCTAACTGAAGCAACTATGTCTGTGGAACCAGACTGTGTTCAAATAGCTTTGGAACTTTAATTATCTGTGCCTCACATTCTCTGTCTGTAAAATGGATGCAATAGTACTAATAGCTGTAGCTACTTACATGATGTTCATGAGAATTAAATGAGTTAATTCACGTCACAGGCTTTTGACAGTGCCTGGCAAACAGAAAGAATGATCTTCCTCTAGATTGTGTTTTTACTGTATCTATTAGAGTTTAGTTCTGAAAGGATATTGTTATGGAAAGTTGTTTTCCTTAGGTTTTTTATCTCCTTCCTGGCTTATACTTTTTTCTAATTTGTCATGGTTCACAAATGTGACCTCTTTCCTCGTGGGCTTTCTCTTTATGTCTTTAAGTATGCCTCTTGTACATGTCCAGTTTGGAACCAAACCCATACACCATCACTAAGCTTATTCATTTATACCTCCTTTCACTGTTTTGCAGACACTGTTTGGGCCCAGAGCCCAACACTTTTTTAGGAATAATGTTCTTGTATCTCAGCATTTTTTTCCCCTTGAGACGTGTCAATGTATTTCTCCACTGAATTCTAGTGTTGAAGATTGTTGCTGACAGTGTGTCTAAGGAGAATCTGAATGTTTTCCTCTGTGTGACTCAAGTCTTTTTTATTTCTTCTGCATGAAGACTCAAAAGGTTCCTTATATTTTTACTCTTCTTTATCTTTGAAGTCCATAATTTTACTAGGATGCATGTTGGTGCCCATTTAGAATAATAAAATGACATTTTTAAAGGCACAGTATGCTCTCTCAATTTGTAAATCTGACTTTTTTATATCTAGAAAACTTCTAAATGTATATCTTTAAACACATTTTTTTATCTCTTGGAAGTTTGATTTTCTTCTCCAGCTGTATTTATATTCATGTAGTACCTCTTTTGACTGTCTTCTAGATCTCATATTTGCTTTATAAACCTTTACATTTTTATTTTGCTTACTCTTCTTAATTCTGTGTTTTTATCCACATCCACATATATGTTGCCTTTATTTATGTTATGATTTGTCTTTCTTTTATACTTTTTCTACCCGGAGCTGTTAGCTTATAGTCTATGTTTTTCCGTCTCATTGTTGCTACGCTGAGTTATAGTCTCTATTGTGACTTTTTTGATTTGTTAAATTATTCAAATTCATGGAAGCACACTACTCTGTAGTAATGTTTTCTCTTCATCTATGGTTTATTTTTCCTGTTCTTTCCATTGTTGCATTTTCTAACGGTTTGCAGTTTATTTCGTTTTTTTTTATTATTATTATTTCTCATTTCTGAATTTGATGAGTTTTAACAAGATAATTTAATTACCGAATAGTCATTGGAAAAGTGAGCAGCACCGGTTTTCCAGATGGTGAGGATTCTCCCCAATTCACATGAAATTTCCTTATGACAGAAGTGTATACATTTTGTATCCTGTTTCTGTTTTCTTCAGCCAGCAGGATTTCTAGCTACAGGGATTGTCATGATTCAGAATCTCTTCCCAAAAGACATGTACAAATCTCTTCCTTGTGGAAACAGTGGATTTTCTGCCTTATTGCCCTTGTTACTCTGGGTACCACTTCAGAGCCTAAGGAGGAATTCAACACCAGGTTCCACACAATATTTTTATTGTTCCTGCTATGGATTCTGGGTATTTCCCTTGAGGTGTACCATCTCCTGTTGGATAGGTGTGAACAAGCTGATGACTTGAATCTTGAAATCATTCATGCTTTTCATTTTTTTCATAACTCTTTTACCTCACTATGTAGTTTTTCACACATTATATCCGTACTTTGAATTTTAAATACCTTCCACTCCCTTAAAATGAGACTTTTACTTCTGTTTCTTATTCTCCTTCTTCCTGACATGATTTTCAAGAGGAGAATGGAACAGGACCATTTTTTCCACCATTTAAATATTATAGGAAGTCAACATATACATTTAGATCTGTGTGTGTGTGCTCTGTTGCTAAATTGTATCCAACTCTTTGCTACCCCATGGACTATAGCCTGCCAGGTTTCTCTGTCCATGGGATTTCCCAGGCAAGAATACTGGAGTGTGTTGCCATGTCCTCCTCTAGGGGATCTTCCTGAACCAGAGATCGAACCCACATGTCTTGCATTGGCAGGTGGATTCTTTACCTAGGAACCACCAGAGAAGCCCCATATTTAGATCTAAGCTATGCCAAAAAATACTATCTCAGAAGGACAGAAGAAGAATTTCACCCCTTTTATTAATATTAAATTTCCAGTCGAACTCAAATGTATGTATTTTTATCCAGTTAGAAATGCACAAAGGAAAAAATGTCATTGCAGCCAATAACTTGGACAATAAAAATGCTGGCATTGAGTGTTTTTGAGCATACAATGAGTTTAATGCTTAACTGGATTTCAGACTATAAATACTTTAAGGAATTAGAGGATCCATTTTACTAAAGTAGCTATTTAAACAAATTCAATTGCACGTAAAGAACTCAATTGGTATTCAGAGGTTTATATATTACCATGTACTAAGGGTTGTGCTGAAATGGCAGTGAAACAGGTGCATAATTTCCTGTAGCAGTAAAGGGATTTATATTTTGTTAGACCAATATATGCACTTGTAATGTAAAGCTCTTCTATGAGGCAATAGTTTAATACTATTCTGAGGCCAATGGGAATTCACTTTGGTATTTTAATCTCAGTTGTGTCACAAGGAATTTTTCCTTTTCCTGGCTTCAGTTTGGTAACTATTTCATATATCTATGATAACTGAGTGCCAAAAGAGAGATAAATTTAAGGCAAATACTGTGTGTTTTTATTTTCTCTCTTAGGCATGGGTTTGGAACTGAGTGCCTTTTTGACCTTGTCATGATTGGATCAGGTCCTTTGTGCAGAATTTATAAGAGAGAATGGAGGGATCAAAACAAAAAAGGGAAAAAATAGTTACCTGATTATTTATAAAAGTAAGGAATGATACCCGGAAAAAGTGGCTTTCTTTTTTGGGGAGCTTCTATTTGGTGTGCTCCATATGTGTTTGGAAACCACACTGTTAACTTAAAAAAAAATGTTATTCTCTGAGCTATTCAAAAAAATGTTATTCTCTGAGCTATTCCTTATTAGCACTAAAGGGAAACTTTCTGGATAGGGAAGTTCATACCAACCATGAAATTTCTGTAAGAAGATCAAGGTTCAACATATGCTTTGAGAAGCATGGTATGGTTTTTCCAAGGATCAGTTTTCAGTCTTCTCAGACCGAGAGATTCTTAGTGGGTTATTGTGAGAAGGAACTTAGGCAAAAACATGCCCCAAAGAAATAATGTCTGGGGACAAGCTGTCTCAGGAGATTAGTAACAGGCGACATGGAAACTTCAACCTCAAAGTCAAAAGCTCTAATCTACTCTTAGTCAATAGTAGGTGTGTAGTAGTTAGAGTACAAATGACCAGTTTGCTAGGACAAAGAAGAAAAGTGTCCAATCTTGCTCTTCAAATGTATTTGTATCACAAATCCCAGTTTGAAAATAAAAGGGGGTTTATACATATTCACAACACACAAACTCACCCACATACATACACATTTGGGAATAGAACTCTAAAAGGTCCACACATTTATTAAAAATGTTTCTGAACGGTAGGATTATGAATTAAATTTCTTCTTTTTGCCAGTTTCCATTTTCTAAATGTTACACAATGAAATATATATATTCTTTGTTAGGAGAGAAAAATTAAAAAACATTTTTCTCAGTCTTTAATTTTACAGAATTAAAAGATAATTCTATCATTTTCTCCACATGTTTATTTCTTTAGATCTAGTCTTTAAAATATTTTGGCCAGTAACTCTTCTGAGAAACATTCAATCTTGTCTTCAGTAACTAGTAGAATAGATAATTTTTCCAACTTCTTCATTATTTAGTACTTATGTCTCCAAACTGGCTGTCAAAAAGGGTTAAAACCTTTCTGAAACCTCCGCAGGACTGTCCAAACATTTTTCAAATTCAGTATCATTTTAGAAAGATTTTTCTTTATATATGATCTTTTTATTTAAAAAAGTATATCTTTCAGGGATTCCCTGATGGTCCAGTGGATAAGAATCCTGCTTCCAATTTAAGGGATGCGGGTTTGATCCCTGGTTGGGAAACCAAGATCCCACATGCTCAGGGCTACTGAGCCCACAGTCCACCGCTAGAGAAAAGCCCACACACAGCTTTGAAGATCCTGCATGCCACAACTAAGACTTGGCACAACCAAAAATAAATAAATATAAAATACACACACACACACACATATATATATGTATACACTTTTCAATGAGAGTGTGTCTCAGTAAAGTTATAGTACAAGACTAATAACAACAATAATAAAAACTGATCCAGCCTCTTGATCTTCAAGGTTATTATTAGCTCTACAAGGCTAAAAAAATATAATAATAAAAACCTATATAGCCTCTCGCTCTTCAGAGATAATAATTCAACATGGGTTTATTTATTTATTCACAAAATGGCTAACAAGGCCTACTATGTACTACACAGTGTTCTAAGTGCTATGACTTGGCAGCAAAAAAGGACATAAAAGTCCTTTGCAATGTGGAGTGTACATTTGTATGGGAAAGACAACAAATAGATAAATAATAATTAAATAATAGATTATCCATTGGATGTGAAATGTGCTCAGAAAAAATAATGAAACAGAACATATGAAATACTTAGAGGGAGTGAAATACTAGATAGATTGTCCAGAGACGGCATCATAGAGTAATGACTTCTGTTATTTTAAGGAAGTCAGTGAGTTAGGAGGATATCTAGAGGCAGAGGTTTTTGAGCAACACATGCAAAGGCCCTCAGGAAGTAGTGTGTCTGGTGACTCAAACAAACCTCAATTATTCATGTCCCCCTAGTATTTTTCCACATAGTTAATGAATCAGTGGGATATGTTAATGTCAGATATGTTCTATTGAATCCCAGCAATATATGAGTCACGGGCTTTCTGTCTCACAACTGCCCCTCCCCTTCCCTTGTATATTAGAATATACAAGCTTTGGGAAGTGCTTTGGAGCTTCTTTTTGGCCCAACCACTGAGCTGGTCATTGCCAGTTGCTGTATAAAATCCACTTTTTGTCACATGTCACAATCTGATTAATGGTTCTTTGTTGTTGTGTAGAATAAGAGAAGACAACACTTCAAAATGATGATTTTCTTGATTTGTGGTCAGCTCATGAGACACCTAGTAATCAAGCTTTTTCACCTTTCCAATTTGTTTCAAATGCCAAATGACTGTAGAATGGTTAACATTTAGTTCTTCAGCAATTTGTTGTATAGTTGTAAAAAAATCAGCTTTGATGATTGCTCTCAATCCGTTGTTGTCAACTTCCAATGTCTGGCCACTGCACTTCTCATCTTTGACTCTTATGTCTTTTGCAAAATTTCTTGAACCACACTGCACTGTATGCTCATTAGCAGTTCATGGGCTAAATGTCTTGTTAATGTTGAGAGTTATTTCTGCTGCCTTATAACCCATTTTGAACTTAAATAAGAAAGTTGCTCAAATTTGCTTTTTTATTGAACATCATTTCCCAATCTAAAATAAATATAAAATAAATGGCAAGTAATAAGTCATTAGCAAAAGAAAAACCATAAAGTGAGAAATGCACATTAAAATGATGTATAACATGACCACGTTTATTTAAGAATGTATTCCGATATCAAATGGGAAAGTTCAACAATGCAAAAGTGCAATTACTTTTGTATCAACCTAATAGATGTCTTTAAGTTCTTTTTTGGCATCAGATTGCCACCTGAGTCACCCTCACCCTACTGTCTCTCTCCAGCCCTAGGAGTGTATTTTACAGTTCTCTGAAAGCTCTGAAATACCTGGACACTCTTAAAGTAAGGATTGCAGTTCATCAGGAATATTCACAAAGTGATCTGTTTACAGCTGATCTTGAATATTTCATTTTCTTTACTAGCATATTTTCTGTTGTACCTTTGGTGGCTCCCAAAACATGAAGCACAGAAGAATCACCTTCTTACTGTACTCCAGTGACAGCTGCCACTCGTCACAGACAATTACAAACTCTTGGGTCAGATATACTAAGCCAACCAGAGTGTCATAAATTGCATGCATGAATTGCTCAGGGGCCCCTGGCTAAGTCTGCAACAGAGCTGAAATGAAACTCCTGACTCTTCCTATACAACTGCCTTGCTTCTGTGAATCAAAGCCCCAATACACTGTTCTTTTATTGTCCTGGTATCTCCCTTTGCTGTGCTCTTCAGCTGTCTCCTCTAATCTTCTCTGCAGGCTCAGGAACAATTTCCATTTTTTTCCTGACTTTATTAAAAGGTGGTACTGAAGAGATGATATGTGTCATTGTACCATGGAAACTAATGTCTTCTTAATTTAATCTCACTCTTATTATCATATTGCTAACACACACACACTCTTTTTCTCAATATTTTTTGGTATGTATTAAGGAAAGTTATGACCAACCTAGATAGCATGTTCAAAAGCAGAGACATTACTTTGCCAACAAAGGTTCGTCTAGTCAAAGCTATGGTTTTTCCTGTGGTCATGTATGGATGTGAGAGTTGGACTGTGAAGAAGGCTGAGTGCCGAAGAATTGATGCTTTTGAACTGTGGTGTTGGAGAAGACTCTTGAGAGTCCCTTGGACTGCAAGGAGATCCAACCGGTCCATTCTGAAGGAGATCAGCCCTGGGATTTCTTTGGAAGGAATGATGCTAAAGCTGAAACTCCGGTACTTTGGCCACCTCATGTGAAGAGTTGACTCATTGGAAAAGACTCTGATGCTGGGAGGGATTGGGGGCAGGAGGAGAAGGGGACGACAGAGGATGAGATGGCTGGATGGCATCACTGACTCCATGGACGTGAGTCTCAGTGAACTCTGGGAGTTGGTGATGGACAGGGAGGCCTGGCGTGCTGCGATTCATGGGGTCGCAGAGTCAGACATGACTGAGCGACTGATCTGATCTGATCTGATAATAAAATTTTACCCTTGGGCTGTGTTCTGAAGAGGCTTAATCTCTAAAAGTGGTCCTCAAAATGTTCTATCGCAAAAGTTTACTTACTACAACTCTTGGAAATTCATAGTGAATATCAATACTTTGGGCTTCCCCAGTGGCTCATGGTAAAGAATCCACCTGCAATGCAGGAGATGCAGATGCAAGGTTGGGAAGATGCCCCAGAGAATGGCACAGCAACCCACTCCAGTATTCTTGCCTGAAGAATCCTCATGGACAGAGGAACCTGGCAGGCTACAGTCCATGGGGCTGCAAAGAGCTGGACATGACTGAAGTGACTGAGCACAAACATTAATTCTATAAAAGAAATAGTATTCTTGGTACTACCAATGAAGTCTTACTTTGTTTAATCCTATGCTTTTCAAACTTATTAACTAAAACAAAAATTAAAAAAAATTATTTCTTATGATAGTAGTATTTTTATAGTGTGTGCACCCATCTTGAGTTTATAGTTTGTATAACTCTGTCAAATGCAAAAATCTATTTAACCCATATCTCCCCATCAGGTTATGAAATATTTCATCACTACAAATAGTGCCTCCTGTTCCCCAGTCAATCTTTGAGTTTTGTGGAATCCATAAATCCATGTTCTACCATTGTAAGGTACTTCTGCCTTTTTCATATAAATGAAATTATACATATACACTCTTTTGTGCCTAACTTCTTTCAGTCAGCATGGTTTTTGAAATTCAGTTAATTTTAGTAACTCAATACTATTTCTCAATAATATTTTATTGTGTATCTGTTTGTTTATTAATTCTCCTCTTGATGGGCACCAAGATTGTTTCCACTTTTTAGCAATTATAAATAAATCTGTTATGAGAACTTTTGTACAAGCTTTCCATGAATACGTATTTTCCTTTCTTTTGAATGAGTTCCTAGGAGTGAATTTTATGGGCCATAGGGTACATGTATGTTTAACATTTTACAAAATTGCAAATTTGGTAGCCAAAGTGGTACCACTATTTTACACTCCCGCAGACGTGTATCAGGATTTCTGACCCCCCTCAAAACTGTGTTTTTCTGTCAGACATCTGGTAACAGGCTGAGTGTACAGTGTGAAAAACTGATATAGTCATTATACAAGGTTATTGTTATTCAGTCCCTAAGTTGTGTCCCACTCTTTGTGACCTCATGGACTGCAGCCCGCCAAGTTCCTCTGTCCTCTACTATCTCCTGGAGTTTGCTCAAATTCATGTCCACATCATAGGAAGGAATGGGTATGGTCAAAAGAGGCTTCCCTGTTAGCTCAGCTGGTAAAGAATCCACCTGCAATGCAGGAGACCCTGATTTGAATCCTGGGTTTGGAAAATCCTCTGGAGGAGGGCATGGCAACCCACTCCAATATTGTTGCTGGAGAATCACCATGGACAGAGGTGCCTGGCAGGCTACAGTCCATGGGGTCTCAAAGAGTTGGACACAACTGAGCGACTAAGCAGCAGTAGCAACACAGTCAAAAGAGATGAGAAATTGTAGCAAACTTTTGTAAGGTCTGATTCAGAGAAATTCAGCTGTATTTCTTGAGTTTGTTCCATCCATGACTCAGAGTTTATTAAGGTATAACTCATCTCTGGTGGCTGAGAGATTTTAGGTATTCTTTATACTTCTAAAGAGTTTCATCACAAAATATGCTTCACTTAATTATAAATGCTGATGCAAAATTGCTAGCCTGGTTCATTCCTATGTAGAATTGGTAGCTATTCTGGAAATTCATATTTCTCTTCTATATTAAAGTGGGAGGTATTGGATGACAATAAGAGTTTGGATGCTGAAAGTGGAAAATTTTTGTTTTTAATTCTACAAGTTGAAACGCCATGGTATTCTTACAATGCTTCTAAATAGTATTAAATCTGGACTATTTGCATTATACTTCAGCTAATAACATTTCAGATGGTTTTGTTTAAGCATTTTAAAGTATGTATGTTTTGAAACTCCATTTATACATGATAGATAGTCATATATTTATGTCTTATATGAGATAATGGTTACTCAAGGAACAACAAATGGGAAGGTTGAAGAAGGGTCCACTGATTTTTTTTTGTTGGGGGTGGTGCTTAGTAGAAAGGATGAGAATATGATAAGTCACAACTATTGACTCACTCATATCCACTTTGCTTGACTTCTAAAGTCTTCTTGACATTTTATGATGTGGTCTATATATAGGTTCATGGAAAGGTAGGGAAGAGTCTTAAAAACATCCAGTCATAGCATTCGTTTGATGCTTAAATTTCCTCTATTTCTCCAGTTGTTTAACAGCAGAAAGATTTGCTTCCTTGGGCCTGGAGAAGGTCTGGGGAGTGTCTCTTTAAGGACTGGAAATGTGCTTCGTCATTAGTTTCTCACTTGTATCAGTTATGCTTCCTTTTTTCATTCCAAGAGAACAGGGAGAGTGTGTGATGACAAAGGGCACACACCTCCTGGTGCTAAGGCTCATAGAGAAGGGGAGGCTGTTTGATGTCCTTCCAAGTAGAAAGCACAGATTAACAGATCTGGAAAGAACCATGGTGTCTGCGCCTACAGGCCACAGTGACACAGCCATCGAAACACCTCCTTTCTGCCATTCCTTGGTGTGTGGCGGTCATCAGCAGAGTCTCACTGACTGCAGACTACATTTACTGCCAACGGGCTACAGCCCACTCTCTAGTTCTCAGATATTGCATCGTTGCTATTGTTTTCCTTTGCTATTATCTTAATTTTTTATTGTGAAGTATTTTCTCCTTGGAGACAGCAAGTAGTTATTTTGGGAATCACGTTTTTAATCTACTCTCACCAACCCGAAATAATAATATTCCAAATAAATGCACTTTCTTTGGAAAGTAAGTCTCTTTTTAAAGAAAAATTATGTGGGTGTCAGAGAGTAGGAGGATGTCTGACTGAGAATTTTTTTCAAAGTGTTTTGTTAATAAAATAAGAATTCCTCCTACTCTTGATACTGCAACCACCACTCTTTGATAATATTATCATGAGCCTTTTTTTATCCTGCAAACATTAGGTTGTTTTGGAAAGGACAAAAGGGTGAAAAAAGGATGAAAGCAACAACTAGAGGTTATGGCTAGTCATTTGGTTTCAGTTGAGCTTTGCTTATTTGATGCGGACTTGGGGATACTGGATCCACTGCGGTCCTGTGTGGGCCTCTACTGTGACTGTGGTGCGGAAATCTCACTGCCCGCTTAGATTGGGAGCTTCTAGTTCACGTGTCTTCTATGATTATAGGTACTGTGACTATAATTCATTTCACTCTGCTGACTAAGTTATGCAAATAAGACAGAGTTTAAGAAAGTGAGATTATCCAAGAGTGTCTAACTTAGTCACAAGGGCCCTTTAAACGTAGAACATTTTCTCCAGCTGGTCACCGAAGAGAATGCCAGAGACAGACTAGGAAAAAAAAAAAAAAATCCTTGTTGTAAATTGCCAACATGGGACAGAACTGTGGACAGTCTCTAGGAGCTGAGATTGGTCCCCAGGTAATAACAGAAAATGGGAGACCTCTATCTTAGAATTCCAAGGAAATGGATTCTGCAAACAACCAGTGGGCTTGGAAGGAACACTAAATCCCAGATGGCAGCCCCACATGACTGACATCTTGATTTCAGCTCTGTGAGACCTTGAGTAGAGAATTCATCCACATCGACTTCTGATCTCCAAAAACTGAAAAAATAAATTAGTATTGTATTTGAATTGTTTCAAGCTGCTAATAGAAAACTAATAAGTGAGGCAATCAAGAGAAGATGGTTCATTTTTATTAAGAAGAGTCATTTTTATTAATCAAAATCTTTATTTAAAGCAACTACTCATGACAAGTGATTTAAACATATTTGAAAATTTTAAACTAAATGCATATGCTTATTAACTTTGTGATTTTCATTGTAGGACAAATGAATTCTGCAATTAAAATTTCAATCTTTTTATATAAATCATACTTACAATGCTTCCTCTGTATTTCCCAGTTTTGTGTTCTTTAAAGTGTAAAATTCTGAAAGAGAATACCAGACCACCTGACCTGCCTCTTGAGAAACCTATATGCAGGTCAGGAATCAACAATTAGAACTGGATATGGAACAACAGACTGGTTCCAAATAGGGAAAGGAGTACATCAAGGCTGTATATTGTCACCCTGCTTATTTAACTTATATGCAGAGTACATCATGAGAAATGTTGGGACTGGAAGAAACACAAGCTGGAATCAAGATTGCCAGGAGAAATATCAATAACATCAGATATGCAGATGACACCACGCTCATGGCACAAAGTGAAGAAGAAGTAAAGAGCCTCTTGATGAAGGTGAAAGCTAAAGCTCAACATTTAGAAAACTAAGATCATGGCATCTGGTCCCATCAATTCATGGGAAATAGATGGGGAAACAGTGGAAACAGTGGCTGACTTTATTTTTCTGGGCTCCAAAATCACTGCAGATGGTGACTGCAGCCATGAAATTAAAAGATGCTTACTCCTTGGAAGGAAAGTTATGACCAACCTAGACAGCATATTAAAAAGCAGAGACATTACTTTGCCAACAAAGGTCCATCTAGGCAAGGCTATGGTTTTTCCTGTGGTCATGTATGGATGTGAGAGTTGGACTTTAAAGAAAGCTGAGCACCGAAGAATTGATGCTTTTGAACTGTGGTGCTGGAGAAGACTCTTGAGAGTCCCTTGGATTGCAAGGAGATCCAACCAGTCCATCCAAAAGGAGATCAGTCCTGGGTGTTCATTGGAAGGACTGATGTTGAAGTGGAAACTCCAATACTTTGGCCACTTGATGCGAAGAGTTGACTCATTGGAAAAGACCCTGATGCTGGAAAGATTGAAGGCAGGAGGAGAAGGGGACGACGGAGGATGAGATGGTTGGATGGCATCACTGACTTGATGGACATGGGTTTGAGTGGACTCTGGGAGTTGGTGATGGACAGGGAGGCCTGGCGTGCTGTGATTCATGGGGTCAGAAAGAGTCGGACACAACTGAGCAACTGAACTGAACTGAAAGTGGAGCAGAATCTTACAGGTGATTGTGTAATAATCTTCTTACAGAATCATTTTAAATGTTGTTAATCTGCTCTCACTCTTGCCCCTAATCTTTCCAGTTACCTGGATAACACCTTGTTCCACAGCCATCATTTAATGATTTACTTTTATTAAGTCTTTTGAAAGTATTCAAATAAATTTTCATCAATTCAACATTTTTTTCTATTGTTATTTCAGTATTTTATATCATAGCTAATTAAGTTATTTATTTTTAGTGACACATGAAGCTGGTATAAACATGTTCTGAGAAAACACAGATACATTTAATTTAGTAGATGTATATATGCATAGACTCCCAGGCCTGTTGGTGTTCCTTGTGCTATAGATCTCAGAAAGGATACTATTGAGGAAATAGGGAATGTCACTTTGTATAAACTTTTACTATATTTGGTTGGTAAATGAAATGAAGGTAGGTTAGAAGATTTTCTAATAAATACATACACACACACACATATAATGGCAAACCACTTCAGTATTCTTGCCTTGAGATCCCCATGAACAGTATGAAAAGGCAAAAAGATAGGATACTGAAAGAGGAACTCCCCAGGTAGGTAGGTGCCCAATATGCTACTGGAGATCAGTGGAGAAATAACTCTAGGAAGAATGATGGGATGGAGCCAAAGCAAAAAGAATACCCAGTTGTGGATGTGACTGGTGATAGAAGCAAGGTCCGATGCTGTAAAGAGCAATATTGCATAGGAACCTGGAATGTCAGGTCCATGAATCAAGGCAAATTGGAAGTGGTCAAACAAGAGATGGCAAGAGTGAACATTGACATTCTAGGAATCAGCGAAGTAAAATGGACTAGAATGGGTGAATTTAACTCAGATGACCATTATATCTACTACTGCAGGCAGGAATTCCTTAGAAGAAATGGAGTAGCCATCATGGTCAACAAAAGAGTCCGGAATGCAGTACTTGGATGCAATCTCAAAAACGACAGAATGATCTCTGTTCGTTTCCAAGGCAAACCATTCAATATCACAGTAATCCAAGTCTATGCCCCAACCAGTAACACTGAAGAAGTTGAAGTTGAACAGTTCTATGAAGACCTACAAGATCTTTTAGAATTAACACCCCCAAAAGATGTCCTTTTCATTTTAGGGGACTGGAATGCAAAAGTAGGAAGTCAAGAAACACCTGGAATAACAGGCAAATTTGGCCTTGGAATACGAAATGAAGGAGGGCAAAGGCTAATAGAGTTTTGCCAAGAAAATGCACTGGTCATAGCAAACACCCTCTTCCAACAACACAAGAAAAGACTCTACACATGGACATCACCAGATGGTCAACACCTAAATCAGATTGATTGCAGTCTTTGCAGCCAAAGATGGTGAAGCTCTATAAAATCAACAAAAAAAAGACCAGGAGCTGACTGTGGCTCAGATCATGAACTCCTTATTGCCAAATTCAGACTTAAATTGAGAAACATAGGGCAAACCACTAGGCCATTCAGGTATGACCTAAATTAAATTCCTTGTGATTATACAGTGGAAGTGAGAAATAGATTTAAGGGACTAGATCTGATAGATGGAGTGCCTGATGAACTATGGACGGAGGCTTGTGACATTGTACAGGAGACAGGGATCAAGACCATCCCCATGGAAAAGAAATGCAAAAAATCAAAATGGCTGTCTGGGGAGGCCTTACAAATAGATGTGAAAAGAAGAGAAGCAAAAAGCAAAGGAGAAAAGGAAAGATATATGCGTCTGAATGCAGAGTTCCAAAGAATGGCAAGGAGAGATAAGAAAGCCTTCCTCAGCAATCAATGCAAAGAAACAGAGGAAAACAACAGAATAGGAAAGCCTAGAGATCTCTTCAAGAAAATTAGAGATACCAAGGGAACATTTCATGCAAAGATGGGCCCAATAAAGGACAGAAATAGTATGGACCTAAGAGAAGCAGACGATATTAAGAAGACTTGGCAAAAAACACAGAACTGTACAAAAAGGATCTTCACAACCAAGATAATCACGATGGTGTGATCACTGACCCAGAGCCAGACATCCTGGAATGTGAAGTCAAGTGGGCCTTAGAAAGCATCACTACGAACAAAGCTGGTGGAGATGATGGAATTCCAGTTAAGCTATTTCAAATCCTGGAAGATGATGCTGTGAAAGTGCTGTACTCAATATGCCAGCAAATTTGGAAAATTCAGCAGTGGCCACAGGACTGGAAAAGGTCAGTTTTCATTCCAATCCCAAAGAAAGGCAATGCCAAAGAATGCTCAAACAACTGCACAATTGCGCTCATCTCACACGCTAGTAAAGTAATGCTCAAAATTCTCCAAGCCAGGCTTCAGCAATACGTGAACCGTGAACTTCCAGATACTCAAGCTGGTTTTACAAAAGACAGAGGAACCAGAGATCAAATTGCCAACATCCACTGGATCATGGAAAAAGCAAGAGATTCCCAGAAAAACATCTATTTCTGCTTTATTGACTATGCCAAAGCCTTTGACTGTGTGGATCACAATAAACTATGGAAAATTCTTCAAGAGATGGGAATACCAGACCACCTGACCTGCCTCTTGAGAAACCTATATGCACGTCAGGAAGCAACAGTTAGAACTAGACATGGAACAACAGACTGGTTCCAAATAGGAAAAGGAGTACGTCAAGGCTGTATATTGTCACCCTGCTTATTTAACTTATATGCAGAGTACATCATGAGAAACGCTGGGCTGGAAGAAGCACAAGCTGGAATCAAGATTGCCGGGAGAAATATCAATAGCCTCAGATATGCAGATGACGCCACCCTTATGGCAGAAAGTGAAGAGGAACTAAAAAACCTCT
Organism: Bos grunniens; assembly: GCF_055505025.1. Classification (NCBI taxonomy): domain Eukaryota; kingdom Metazoa; phylum Chordata; class Mammalia; order Artiodactyla; family Bovidae; genus Bos; species Bos grunniens. The sequence continues at coordinate 102,002,579 of NC_141165.1, forward strand.
TGATTAAGGTGAAAGTGGAGAGTGAAAAAGTTGGCTTAAAGCTCAACATTCAGAAAATGAAGATCATGGCATCCAGTCCCATCACTTCATGGGAAATAGATCAGGAAACAGTGGAAACAGTGTCAGACTTTTTTGGGCAGGGGCTCCAAAATCACTGCAGATGGTGACTGCAGCCATGAAATTAAAAGACGCTTACTCCTTGGAAGGAAAGTTATGACCAACCTAGATAGCATATTCGAAAGCAGAGACATTACTTTGCCAACAAAAGTTCGTCTAGTCAAGGCTATGGTTTTTCTGGTAGTCATGTATGGATGGGAGAGTTGGACTGTGAAGAAAGCTGAGTGCCGAAGAATTGATGCTTTTGAACTGTGGTGTTGGAGAGGACTCTTGAGAGTCCCTTGGATTGCAAGGAGATCCAACCAGTCCATTCTAAAGGTGAACACTCCTGGGTGTTTGTTGGAAGGACTTATGCTAAAGCTGAAACTCCAATACTTTGGCTACCTGATGTGAAGAGCTGACTCATTGGAAAAGACTCTGGTGCTGGGCGGGATTTGTGGCAGGAGGAGAAGGGGACGACAGGATGAGATGGCTGGATGGCATCACCGACTCGATGGACATGAGTTTGAGTGAACTCCGGGAGTTTTTGATGGACAGGGAGGCCTGGCGTGCTGCAATTCATGGGGTCACAAAGAGTCGGACACGACTGAGCAACTGAACTGAACTGAACTGATATATATAAATTCACCAAAATTAGAGTAAAATAATATGAGTCCTCAAGGACTCAGCTACTCAGAGTCCCCATATTATATAAACATGAACATAAAAATACTTTGCTAATATAAAATCATGAACTCTGTAAGGATCATGTGATTATTAATTTTCACAGGCTCCTATTTCAAGTGCAGGTAGACACAGGTTTGAATCAGGTTCTCTGGCTCTGTGGTTTTGGATGTTACACAATCATTTCAAAACTCCATTTGCTCCTCTCTTAAATGGGGTAATACATCCATCACCAAGATTTGCTGTGGAAGTAAATGAGACAACCTGAGAATCTGCCATATATTACATGCTTGGCAAGAATTACTTTCTTTCCTGTTTGACCTTCCATGTCATGGTGAAATTGTCTTTAGTGTTTGATTTGCAAAAAGTGGACTATAATCACCTGTAATCCTAATTTTTCCATACTTTGATGTAGTGCTATTTGCTAGGTGTGAATGGAAAGCATTTATAGGTAAATCTTTTAAGAATTGAGATACAGTCCCTAGATTTAGTACCAACAAACTCACCATACAACATCTACTTTGTTCCCAACTTTTAAATAATCTTTAATGCAACTTCCTGGTAATAATCCTAAAATTCAAAATTGAAAAAAAATGTACCTATCATCTCCCTATCCTAATACAGCTACTATTTCTGTGTTCTCTGTTCTGTTGGGTTCTTCATTCCCTTATTCCCATTTTGCAAAATGGTAATTGCAGTTAAAAAAAATCAAATGTGATTTTCTCCCCACTTTTTATCATATTGTAGGACCATTCTCATGGTATATATGCAGTTAGAAAAACTATAGATGAGCTGAGTGCTTATTCATGTTGCTAACATCAGTCACTAAGATGTTTATAACTCCTCACCTCTAGGCCTCTTCCCTTGTACTTCCTGCTGGTTTAGAACACAGGCTTCTAAAGGGAATTTCTGTGTGGGATGCAGAGCAAAGCTGGTACCAACAGAAACAAAAGCCTGCTCTTGCTGACTCTGATTTGAAGTCTCCAACAGACCACTTGCTTCCCCTTGAGAGCAGAGTATCCACATTGGCATTGGACAGAGCTTGTTTCAGAAAATTTGAGGCAAGGTACAGACTATTTCCTCACCAAGCGGCATGCAGGGAGAAAACAGAAACAATCGTGGAGCTATTCTAGAACTGGGAAAATTGGCACTTTTCGAGGATGTAGAAAAGATGATGGAAAGTGCTAAAGAATTAGGAAGTCAAGGAAGAAAAGAAGATAGTGATTAAAATATATATCTGAAAGGTAACAGAATCTCAAAACCAGTTTTGAATCCTTGCTCTTTATTGATGCGTTGTAATTTCATTGCCCACTGAAGCTACAAATGGAGGCTGAGAGTTCGAGGTCACACCTGTTGCATGGAGTGAGGTTCACGATTTATGTCTCTGTGACCTCTTAGGGCATGCTGCAGAGACATCAGTTCTATAGAAATGAGACATAAATATAATCCCTGTCTTTGACACACATGTCACCCCAAAATCTTTTGTCTGGAGCTTCAAACATTTGTGTTGGCACCTGTTAGGCCAGCTGCCATGTCTTTACAATAATGTCTTTGCTAATAAAAGACAAACAGAATTGGGCCTGACCTCAGCTGTTTCACAATTTAGGTTTTACTATACCATTATTTGTCCCTATTCCTTCACGTATTAAAAATATGTTTTGAGCATCAACTATGGGCTGTTTTCCATTCTTGGGAAAACTGTAGGGAACAAGGAAAGGTATAACCTCATGGAACTCAGCTTCTAGTTGGGAGAAATAGCAACAGACAGTACAATTTCACTAAGTGAAGGTACAATAGCATGTCTAGGGGCTGAGGAAAGCCAGAGAGAAAAGAAGTTGCTCTTTTATACAGCACTGTCAAGAAAGTTCTACATAATACAATGACATTTGAGTAGAGAAGACTACACATGGACATCACTAGATGGTCAATACTGAAATCAGATTAATTATATTCTTTTCAGCCAAAGATGGAAAAGCTCTAAACAGTCAGAAACAACAAGACTGGGAGCTGACTGTGGCTCAAATCATGGACACCTTACTGCCAAATTCAGACTTAAACTGAAGAAAGTAGTTAAAACCACTAGGCCATTCAGGTATGACCTAAATCAAATCCCTAATGATTATACAGTGGGAGGGAGAAATACATTCAAGGGATTAGATCTGATAGATACAGTGCCTGAAGAACTATGGACAGAGGCTTGTGACATTGTACAGGAGGCACAGATCAAGACTATCTCCAAGAAAAAGAAATGAAAAAAGGCAAAATGGTTGTCTGAGGAGGTCTTACAAATAGCTGATAAAAGAAGAGAAGCTGAAGGCAAAGGAGAAAAGGAAAGATATACCCATTTGAATGCAGAATTCCAAAGAATAGCAAGGAGAGGTGAGAAACCCTTCCTCAGCGATCAAAGCAAAGAAATAGAGGAAAACAATAGAATGGGAAAGACTAGAGACCTCTTCAAGAAAATTAGAGATACCAAGGGAACATATCATGCAAAGATGAGCACAATAAAGAACAGAAATGCTATGGATCTAGCAGAAGCAGAAGATATTAAGAAGAGGTGGAAAGAATACACAGAAGAACTTTATAAAAAAAGATCTTCATGACCCAGATAACCATGATGGTGTGATGTGTGATCACTCATCTAGAGCCAGACATCCTGGGATGCAAAGTCAAGTGGGCCTTAGGAAGCCTCACTATGAATAAAGGTAGTGGAGGTGATGGAATTCCAGTTGAGCTATTTCAAATCCTAAAAGATGATGTTGTGAAAGTGCTGTACTCTGTATGTCAGCAAATTTGGAAAACTCAGCAGTGACCACAGGACTGGAAAGGTCAGTTTTCATTCCAATCCCAAAGAAAGGCAATGCCAAAGAATGCTCAAACTACTGCACAATTGCACTCATCTCACACGCTAGTAAAGTAATGCTCAAAATTCTCCAAGCCAGGCTTCAACAATATGTCAATTGTGAACTTCCAGATGTTCAAGCTGGTTTTTGAAAAGGCAGGGGAACCAGAGATCAATTGCCAACATCTGCTGGATTATCAAAAAAGCAAGAGAGTTCCAGAAAAACATCTACTTTGGCTTTATTGACTACGCCAAAGCCTTTGATTGTGTGGTTTACAACAAACTGTGGAAGATTCTTCAAGAGATGGAAATACCAGACCACCTTACCTGCCTCCTGAGAAATCTGTATGCAGGTCAGGAAGCAACAGTTAGAACTAGACATGGAACAACAGACTGGTTCCAAATCAGGAAAGGAGTACGTCAAAGCTATATATTGTCACCTGCTTATTTAACTTATATGCAGAGCACATCATATGAAATGCCAGGCTGGATTTAGCACAAGCTGGAATCAAGATGGCCAGGAGAAATATCAGTAACTTAAGATACACAGAAGACAGCACCACTGTATGGCAGAAATCAAAGAACTAAAAAGCCTTTTGATGAAAGTGAAAGAGGAGAGTGAAAAAGTTGACTTAAAACTCAGCATTCAGAGAACTAAAGATCACGGCATCTAGTCCCATCAATTAATGGCAAAGAGATGGGGAAACAACAGAAACAATGACCTTTATATTTTGGGGTTCCAAAATCACTGCAGATGGTGACTGTAGCCATGATATTAAAAGACGCTTTCTCTTTGGAAGAAAAGCTATGACCCACCTAGACAACATATTAAAAAGCAGACCTTACTTTACCAACAAAGGTCCATCTAGTCAAACCATGACTTTGGTTTTTCCAGTAGTCATGTATGGATGTGAGAATTGGACTATAAATAAAGCTGAACATTGAAGAATTGATGCTTTTGAACTGTGGTGTTGAAGAAGACTCTTGAGAGTCCCTTGGACTGTAAGGACATCCAACCAGTCCATCCTAAAGGAAATCATCTTGAATATTCATTGGAAGGACTGATGCTGAAACTGAAGCTCCAATATTTTGGCCACCTGATGTTAAGAACTGACTCATTGGAAAAGACCCTGATGCTGGAAAAGATTGAAGGTGTGAGGAGAAGGGGACAACAGAGGATTAGATGATTGGATGGTATCACTGATGCGATGGACATGAGTTTGAGTAGGCTTCAGGAGTTGGTGATGGACAGGGAAGCCTGTCGTACTGCAGTCCATGGGTTCACAAAGAGTCAGACATGACTGAACAACTGAACTGAACTGAACTGAGGGAACAAGTTATGGGAATAGTTCTGGAAAGAGTATTTCAGGCTGAAGGCTTGGTGAGGCAAAGGCCGTGAGCCAGGTGTGTGCTTTGGGTGTGTGAGGAACAGTAAGGAATCCAATATGCCTAGGGAAATAAAAGAGCAAGGAAAAGAAGGGTAGGAGATGAGGTCAGAGAGGCAACAGATAATCTACAAACTTATGGACCAATGCAAGGAATTTGAATTTTTTATTTTTATTTTTTAGGTTTTAGATTCTTTTCTGGGCAAGATAAGAAGCTACCAAAGTTTCTGGCAAAGGGCTCTGAGCTAACTTGGATGTTCTCAGGTTGATTGAACTGCATATTGCGAGTAGAAGTTGATTGCTCTAGTGTGACCTCTATGTATGGAAGTGAGAGAGACAAGCATTCAGGGGTCTTTCCCAGTGTTTTGAGAAGAACAAAAGAATGCTACATTGTTAAAAGGAGACAATTTCCAGTCTTTTTAATAAAAATATTAATGGTGCATTTTTCTATAATGAAAGGCAAAGCTGCTTTAGAAATTAGTCTTGAGAAGTGTATTCTTATACAAAGACAAACTTTTTTTTTCAGTTTTCACATGTGGTTTTCTTACTGTAGTGACTGAACTAAAAAATTCATCAAAGAACCACCACCCAGAATATTGGAAATAAAAGCAAAAATAAACAAATGGGACCTAATTAAACTTAAAAGCTTCTGCACAACAAAGGAAACTCTAAGCAAGGTGAAAAGACAGGCTTCAGAATGGGAGAAAATAATAGCAAATGAAGCAACTGACAAACAACTAATCTCAAAAATATACAAGCAACTCCTGCAGCTCAACTCCAGAAAAATAAATGACCCAATCAAAAAATGGGCCAAAGAACTAAATAGACATTTCTCCAAAGAGGACATACAGATGGCTAAAAAGCACATCAAAAGATGCTCAACGTCACTCATTATCAGAGAAATGCAAATCAAAACCACAATGAGGTATCATTTCACGCCATTCAGAATGGCTGCTATCCAAAAGTCTACAAGCATTAAATGCTGGAGAGGATGTGGAGAAAAGGGAACCCTCTTACACTGTTGGTGGGAATGCAAACTAGTACAGCCACTATGGAGAAGAGTGTGGAGATTCCTTAAAAAACTGGAAATAGAACTGCCTTATGACCCAGCAATCCCACTGCTGGGCATACACACTGAGGAAACCAGAATTGAAAGAGACACATGTACCCCAATGTTCATCGCAGCACTGTTTATAACAGCCAGGACATGGAAGCAACCTAGATGTCCATCAGCAGATGAATGGATAAGAAAGCTGTGGTACATATACACAATGGAGTATTACTCAGCCATTAAAAAGAATACATTTGAATCAGTTCTAATGAGGTGGATGAAACTGGAGCCTATTATACAGAGTGAAGTAAGCCAGAAAGAAAAACACCAAGACAGTATACTAACGCTTATATATGGAATTTAGAAAGATGGTAACAACATCTCGTTACAGTAACATCTCATATACAGATGCCCTGTATATGAGACAGCAAAAGAGACACTGATGTATAGAACAGTCTTTTGGACTCTGTGGGAGAGGGAGAGGGTGGGATGATTTGGGAGAATGACATTGAAACATGTATAATATCATATATGAAATGAGTCGCCAGTCCAGGTTCGATGAACGATACTGGATGCTTGGGGCTGGTGCACTGGGACGACCCAGAGGGATGGTATGGGGAGGGAGGAGGGAGGAGGGTTCAGGATGGGGAACACGTGTATACCTGTGGCAGATTCATGTTGATATTTGGCAAAACCAATACAATATTGTAAAGTTAAAAAATATAAAAAAGAGAATAATGTCATAAAAAAAATAAGGAAACAAGTGAAAAGAAAATCTCCTTTAAAATTCCAACACTCAAAGTCTTCTGCTTAATACATTTATTCAAAAAGAGTCATCATCCTATTTAGTTAGAGGTTGCCTATTGTTTTCCATCCTCTAACTGTGTTTGATGCCAGAAGTCACAAAGTATTTATGCTCTGTGGTTGTTTTTTCTCTCACTAATCAATGTAAGGGAAAGGAATTTTATTGTCACACTATTAACTTCTTTCACAAAAAAAGAAAAAAATTCATCAAAGATTATGCAAGGACCTCTGAGATTAGCTGTTCTCTTTCTAGCAAAAATTTGTGCAAAAATGCAGGTAATGACCTAACAGTAAGGTTTACACCTAACATCATTTCTTAATTCATTCAAATGAATAATTTATTTCTTCTTGCTTCAATTTCCCAATTTCTCAAAGTAAAAAACAAAACAAAACTCTGTTCTGACCCACCCTGTAAAGTCTCAAAAGCTTTCTTAATTCTTGAGCATGCATTATTTTGAAAACATTAAATCTCGAAAAGTTTTCAGATTCCAGAAGTCATTATGTAATTGGCTATAGATGGTTAGAAAACCAGAGAAACACCCAGCAAATGGGCTGTTGCTACTATGGCAAAATAATTAAGAAATAAGGGGGAAATTTTTATGAATGATCCCATGCAAAATATGAAATATGTCAGGGATTCACAATTGTTGTTAATATTTTTAAGTGATATAAGACTATGCTAGATATTCAGGTTTTGACTAAATTTTGACAACGATGCCTCCAATGTGAGGAATTAAGTTGATAAATAATAAGGAGTCCTAGTCCAGCACATTCTAGTGAACCTATTCAGAAACCATTTACCTTTACACATGCACATGTGCTGCCAAGTCGCTTCAGTCGTGTCCGACTCTGTGCGACCCCATGGACTGCAGCCTACCAGGCTCCTCCCATGGGATTTTCCAGACAAGAGCACTGGAGTGGGTCACCATTTCCTTCTCCAGAGGATCTTTCCCACCTAGGGACTGAACCCTGGTCTCCCGCATTGTAGGCAGATGCTTTACCGTCTGAGCGGAGACTGAAAAGGGATGCCATGTATTTGAGAAAGTGGCCAATGGTGCTACGAACCACTTTACTCCCTTTTTCTCTTTCTTAATTCTCCCTCCCCTGTTTCTATCATCAAAATAGAATTTCATACCTCTGTTCATTGCTTTTTGTTTCAACATTCAAACTGATCTAATAAACCTATACATTGTAACATGATAAAGCATTTTATGTGGTTTATGAATATAAGATTCTCTCAGAAAATATTTATATAAATATAAATTCAAAACTCTGTGACTATTTTTTTCTTTTCTTTCTTTTTCTTTTTATTATTATTTTTTTACTTTACAATATTTTATTGGTTTTGCCATACATCAACATGAATCCACCATGGGTGTACACGTGTTCCCCATCCTGAACCCCCCTCCCACCTCCTTCCCCATACCATCCCTCTGGGTCATCCCAGTGCACCAGCCCCAAGCTTCCTGTATCCTGCATCGAACCTGGACTGGCCATTTGTTTCTTATATGATATTATACTTGTTTTAATGCCATTCTCCCAAATCATCCTCCACCCCCCCACAGAGTCCAAAAAACTGTTCTATACATCTGTGTCTTTTTTGCTGTCTCACATACAGGTTATCGTTACCGTCTTTCTAAATTCCATATATTTGCATTAGTATATTGTATTGGTGTTTTTCTTTCTGGGTTACTTCACTTTGTATAATAGGCTCCAGTTTCATTAGAACTGATTCAAATGTATTCTTTTTAATGGCTGAGTAATACTCCATTGTGTATATGTACCACTGCTTTCTTATCCATTCCTCTGCTGATGGGCATCTAGGTTGCTTCCATGTCCTGGCTATTATAAACAGTGCTGTGATGAACATCGGGGTACACGTGTCTCTTTCAATTCTGGTTTCCTCAGTGTGTATGCCCAGCAGTTGGATTGCTGGGTCATAAGGCAGTTCTATTTCCAGTTTTTTAAGGAATCTCCACACTCTTCTCCATAGTGGCTGTACTAGTTTGCATTCCCACCAACAGTGTAAGAGGGTTCCCTTTTCTCCACATCCTCTCCAGCATTTATTGCTTGTAGACTTTTGGATCACAGCCATTCTGAATGGCGTGAAATGATACCTCATTGTGGTTTTGATTTGCATTTCTCTGATAATGAGTGATGTTGAGCATCTTTTCCTGTGTTTTTTAGCCATCTGTATGTCTTCTTTGGAGAAATGTCTATTTAGTTCTTTGGCCCATTTTTTGATTGGGTCATTTATTTTTCTGGAATTGAGCTGCAGGAGTTGCTTGTATATTTTTGAGATTAGTTGTTTGTTAGTTGCTTCATTTGCTATTATTTTCTCCCATTCTGAAGGCTGCCTTTTCACCTTGCTTTTAGTTTCTTTTGTTGTGTAGAAGCTTTTATTTTTAATTAGGTCCCATTTGTTTATTTTTGCTTTTATTTCCAATATTCTGGGAGGTGGGTCATGGAGGATCCTGCTGTGATGTATGTCAGAGAATGTTTTGCCTATGTTCTCCTCTAAGAGTTTTATAGTTTCTGGTCTTATGTTTAGATCTTTAATCCATTTTGAGTTTATTTTTGTGTATGGTGTTATAAAGTGTTCTAGTTTCATTCTTTAACAAGTGGTTGACCAGTTTTCCCAGCACGACTTTTAACCAAGGAAGTTATTCAAATTTGAAACCCCATGGTAAAATGATTTGGTGATACCACTTTTGAAAGTTCTTATTTTGGTTGCAGGCTGCCTCAATCCACCACAGAATACTTCTCAAAAGATCTAAATGAAAGATTTTTAAATGTTATAGTTCATAAGAATTGACTAGAAGACTACCCAAATATCCATTATGAAACTATAAAGCAATTAAGACAGAATACATTATGGATGAAAATTTACTATATCTTGACTTTGAATGGAGGTTATGTGGGTATATTCATATGCAAATATTCACCCAGATACACTTGAGATTTCTGTATTTTAATGTTATAGTGAAACCAGTACAACACTGTAAATAAACTATACTCCAATAAACATTTAAAAATGTATTATAATAAAATTTCATCTCATAAAGAGAAGCAAACTCAAAAAAAAAAAAAAACTTGGAATACCTTCTGAAATAGAAATTCCTGAGCTCTGGCCACAGGTATTTTGATTTGGTAGTATGGTAGTCTGGAGAAGGCAATGGCACCCCACTCCAGTACTCTTGCCTGGAAAATCCCATGGACGGAGGAGCCTGGTGTGCTGCAGTCCATGGGGTCGCTAGGAGTCGGACACGACTGAGCGACTTAACTTTCCCTTTTCACTTTCATGTATTGGAGAAGAAAATGGCAACCCACTCCAGTGTTCTTGCCTGGAGAATTCCAGGGATGGGGGAGCCTGGTGGCTGCCACCTATGGGGTCACACAGAGTCGGACACGACTGAAGTGACTTAGTAGTAACAGTAGTATGGTAGTCCCTACCTGAAATCTATGTATGTATTATAGATTCCTTTGGGTCATTATAGTATAAACAGTCTATGGACCACATTTTCAATAAATCCTGGACTAAAAGAGTGGTTTTATAATTCCAGAGAGAAATCAAGGTTAGTCTGGGTTATTTGTTGTTGTTCTGTCTCTAAGCCATGTCTGATTCTTTGTGACCCCATGAACTGCCGAATGCCAGGCTTCCCTGCCCTTCAATATCTCCGTGAATTTGCGCAAACTCATGCCTATTGAATCAGTGATGCCATTCAACCATCTCATTCTCTGTTGCCCCTTCTCCTCTTGCCCTCAACCTTTCCCAACATCAGGGTCTTTTCCAGTGAGTCAGCTCTTTGCATCAGGTGACCAAAATATTGGAGCTTCAGCTTCAGCACCAGTCCTTCCAATGAATATGCAAGGCTGATTTTCTTTAGGATTGACTGTTTCAACCTCCTTGCTGTCCAAGAGTCTCTCAAGAGTCTTCTCCAGTCTGGATTACTGAGTTCTCCTAATTTGATATTTTGTGTTATGATTTATGAGCTTATGCAATTTCAACTGAATTCTTTCTTTTTGTGAATCAAACCATAATTCTATTGTTAAAACTTTGTTTTCATTCAAGTCAGCAAAATGAAAGAATTTGAGGATGGCATGGAATTCTTCAGTCTATCTTCTGGCATCTGCCAAAAAACAGATTATGCAGCCTTTATAATCTCTCCATCTTCCACCCTCCATCCCATCTGCTATTCCCATATTCTGTTATGTGTCATTTTGAGTTCAAATTCAAGAGGTATCATATAATGAGTTTTTAGACTCTCTATTTAAAACAATTGGTTTTCACTTAATAACTATAAACAATGGTTTTTCAAAATGCAACTGTATTTTAAAACTTTTCAAATAACTTTTTTTTTTTTTAGAAACTTTATATCTATTTTTTTCTTCACAATTCTCCCAATAATTCTCACAGGCATGCAATTGTTAAGTGAAGCAAAAACGGAAATTTAAATACAATTATTGTAAAATTTGTATTGAAGTCTACACAGCATATGAATTTAATTTTCTTCATTTGAATTTGCTTCCAGGTAATTCAGTTCAAGATAATATAAGCACTCTGTTGAATTCCTTTGCTGAATGTTGAAGCTGGTCAAGGATGGTTGTTGTGCTAAAAAGAAATATTAATTTATGATATTATGGCTAATTTTATTCTGCTACATCTTCTTTGTTGAATTAAATAAATGATATAGGTGAAGAATTCTTTTAAAATATCTAACATGTTTGTATGACTTTTCTAAAAGTGCATTGACTTAAATGGAAATACATTAAAAATAGAATACATTTTGTTGAAAATGTACTGATAAATTCAATATCCCTATTTTTCACAGAAATTTTAAAGAGAAAGTGAGAGGTAAATAAAGAGAAAGAGAGCAAGCACAAATAATAAAGATTTTTTAAAAAATTAGAGTATAATTGTTTTACAATTTTGTATTGGTTTCTGCTGTACAACAACATGAGTCAGCCGCAAGTATACATACATCCCCTCTCTTGAATCTCCCATGTACTCTCTCCCCTGCCTTCCACCCCTTGCCAGGTTATCATAGAGCATGGAGCTGAGCTCCCTGAGCTATACAACAGCTTCCCACTAGCTATCTATTTTACACATGGTAGTGTATATATAGGGCTTCTCAGGTAGCTCACAGAGAAGGTGATGGCACCCCACTCCAGTACTCTTGCCTGGAAAATCCCATGGGCAGAGAAGCCTGGTAGGCTGCTGTCCATGGGGGTCTCAAAGAGTCGGACACGACTGAAGCAACTTCATTTTCACTTTTCACTTTCATGCATTGGAGAAGGAAATGGCAACCCACTCCAGTGTTCTTGCCTGGAGAATCCCATGGACAGGGGAGCCTGGTGGGCTGCCGTCTATGGGGTCGCACAGAGTCGGACACGACTAAGTGACTTAGCAGTAGCAGCAGCATCAGGTAGCTCAGCTGGTAAAGAATCCTCCTGCAATGCAGGAGACCCTGGTTTGATTCCTGGGTCAGGACCTTCCCCAGGAGAAGGGATAGGCTACCCACTCCAGTATTCTTAGGCTTCGCTGGTGGTTCAGACAGTAAAGAATCTGCCTGCAATTCAGGAGACCAGGGGTCCATCCCTGGATTGGGAAGATCCCCTGGAAGAAGGCATGGCAACCCACTCCAATATTCTTGCCTGGAGAATCCCCATGGACTAATAAGCCTGGCAGGCTACACTCCATGGGGTCTCAAAGAGTTGGACACAACTGAGTGTTAGGGTTAGGGTTAGGGTTACGGTTAGAGTTGGACACAACTGAATATATGTCAGTGTTCCTCTCTCAATTGAGAGCAATAAAGATCTTTAAATGTATTATATTTTTACTGTTGAGAGTATTCATTTTAATATACCTATTTGGCAGAATAAGACTAAAATACTGGCTAATTTAAAAGTGAAGACTGATACCCAGTCTTTTGGTCAAATAAACTCAAGTTAAAGGTTCAACTTCACTGCTTTAGTAACTCTGAAACTGGTCAAGTTACTTAGTTTCTTGAAACAATGATACTTAAATCTGCTGTATGATGCTCAAATGGTTAAAGAATCATCCTGCAATGTGGGAAACCCAGGTTCATTCCCTGGGTAAGGAAGATCCCCTGGAGAAAGGAATGCTACCCACTCCAGTATTCTTGCCTGGAGAATCCCATGGACAAAGGAGCCTGGCAGGCTACAGTCCATGGGGTTGCAAAGAACAGGACACGACTGAGTGACTAACACACACACACACACACACACACACACACATTAAGTCAGAAAATACTTGATAATACTGAACACGGTGCCTGTATATAGTATTTACTTTAAAACGATGTTACTTGCTGACATGCAATCATGATTATACCTCCTAATAATGATTGATATTGGACAGTAGTTAAGACAGAAGTACCCTTGTTTGGAGTCACAAGAACAACACAATTCAAGACAAAGCTTCTAAATGCACCATTTCAACTCGGAAATATTTCACAATATCTAATTTGAATATAAAATAAGCTGTATTGATTTCTGTTAAGACCTATTTTAAAACTGTAACAAACAAGAAATTTTACCTTTCTTGGATTTAGCAGTGACCTAATAGTATGTACACAAGTTTCATAAATAAATGCATGTGCATGCATGTGTGCATCCTCAGTCACTCAGTCGTGTCTGACTCTTTGCAACCCTGTGGACTGTAGCCTGCGAGGCTCCTCTGTCCATGGGCTTCTCCAGCAAGAATACTGGAGTGAGTTGCCATTTCCTTCTCCAGGGGATCTTCCTGACCCAGGAATTGAAGTTGAGTCTCCTGACCTCCTGCATTGGTGGGCAATGTGCTGGATGACAGTTTACTTATTCATGAATGGACTCTATTAACTGAAATCCAAGGACAGGGAGGCCTGGCCTGCTACAGTTCATGGGGTCGCAAAGTGTCGGACATGACTGAGAGACTGAACTGAACTGACTGAACAGCAAAATAGAACCAAAGGAAAAAAAATTACCCAAACTAAATCAGACAAGAATAAGTCAAACTAAACCAAACCAAACCAAAGAGAATCTACGTATAGGAGAAATGGCAGAAAAATGAGCACAAATACAATAAAATAATAAATTCTTAAAAATTCCTATATTGTAATTTTGACTTTCACATTATTTCTAGTTGGAAAAGCATGGAGAACTAAAATTAATGGTATTCTCAAAGGAGATAATTCAAAGGAACTATGTAAGAACATAAATTTAATTGGCTTATTTCTGTCTTTAAAAGTTTAGTATTAATTGCTCATTTCTGTAAGGCAACTTGAAATAATAAGAAAATAATTTGTATTTTATTTATCAGCACATTACAGTATGCTTATATTGCCTCTAAATGAGACAGAGACATTGAAAAACCACTTTTTCTCTCTCATCTCACTTGCCCCCTCCTGCTCAGTATTTCTGATGATTCACATTATCAGTCAACAAGTTTAAGAAAGTTCTTCACATATAACTAAAATTTACAAATCCTATTTTCAGGAGCGAGACACTTTGGTATTTATAAAATGCTTAAAGAAGATAATTAGTGGTGGCATAATTTTCTTTCAGTTAATGGGTTATGGAAGACTTTCTCCTTTATGACAGTCTCTTTTGTCTCAGAAAGTAAAACCCCATTGCACTAGTTATCACAGGATTAACCTAGTTGAGTCATGGTTAGGTGTAAGAACACTTTGTTTTTTTTTTAATCTCACATCTTCAAAAGTATCTCTCCCAAAGTCATCTGCTTGCTCAAAGATTCCCATTTTAGGGGGATGCTTCCTTAAATAGAAAATGAATGTAAACTATTTATCACAGCTCTTGGTACTATATTACATCAGCTCTACTGAAGAGGTAATGGGCACTAAGATGTTAAACTTTCCAAAATGAGAAAATAGTGGTAGGGCTAGGATACAGACAGACAACTCTTAATTAGTGCATTTAATGAATCAACTATTTTTACTCTGAAAACAGCATGGTTACTTTTAAGTCAAGAGGATTTGATTAGGTGAACCGTAACTTTATTTTAGGATAGGGCAAAGCCATGGAAGACACGACCATTTAGCTCAGGGCACATTCATATATGTGAAGTTGATGCCAGCTGCCAGCAGCCCCTTGACTGCTATAGACCTTGGTTTTCCACTGATGAATCTTCCATGTGAATGCAGAAGTAGATGCTCCAAAAGCCATGTGCTACTCCAAGTAACCCATCTGCTCCATCAGGTTACCAGTTCAAAAGGGACAGAAATAAGGATGCTTGTATTAGGCAAAATTTAGTGTGAAAAGGAAAATGGGATTCTAAAAATATCAGTGAGTAAGACATTAGTTCAGTCAGTCAGTTCAGTCGCTCAGTCATGTCCGACTCTTTGCGACCCCATGAATCGCAGCACGCCAGGCCTCCCTGTCCATCACCAACTCCCAGAGTTCACCCAGACCCACGTCCATCGAGTCAGTGATGCCATCCAGCCATCTCATCCTCTGTCGTCCCCTTCTCCTCCTGCCCCCAATCCCTCCCAGCAGTAGAGTCTTTTCCAATGAGTCAACTCTTCACATGAGGTGGCCAAAGTACTGGAGTTTCAGCTTTAGCATCATTCCTTCCAAAGAACACCTAGGGCTGATCTCCTTCAGAATGGACTGGTTGGATCTCCTTTCAGTCCAAGGGACTCTCAGGAGTCTTCTCCAACACCACAATTCAAGTAAGACATTAGAAAAGCCTAAAACTGTAGAAACATGCCCACTCGTCCAGTGCTCATGCTGACTCCACCTGTACAATTGTTTCCATGCTTTCTCACTCTCGGATATTAAATAACTATCATTTAAAGCTTTTATTTTAAAGACCATGTTTGTAAACATTTAGGTATGTCTTTCTATGTGACAAATGCCATACCAGTTGTCTAAAACCAGCTAATGCACTTGGAAACTTACTGAATAGTTATATTGCAGGAGAAACAGAAAATATGTATATTACTACCTGCAAGTAATAAAAGGAAGTTGGCTTCAATGATCAGCAAGTGGCAATGGGCTTGCTAGCATCCTCTGGAAGACTCTCCACAAGGCAGGTTGTTGGTGTCTATTTTTCTCTTTCCCTTCGTTTCTCCTTCATCCCGCTTCATATTATAAGAACAAAACAACTAAAAAACAAAAAAGTAAAAAAAAAGAAAAACTCCAAAGGAACCTTTGGTGACTCTTTCTCCTCCTGCCCTTTCCATTTATAGATGAAGAAATTGACAAATACAGAAACCTCTGCCTCTACCACCAACCAAAAAAAAAAAAAAAAATTAAGTTACTGGAGAGAAGTCAGACAGCTAATGCTGAAAAAAATTAAAACAAAAGAAAATTAAGCATAGGCTATTGATTATCTTAGAAAAGTAACACAATGTAAACATTTGAATCTAAAGCAAAGTCAATAAATCACGGAACTATAGAGTAAGTGTCTCAAATATGTCATCCAAAGTCACCCACTGTGAATCTCATGGCTAGCTCAGTGGGAAAGCTAGAAGCAAAGTCTCCACTGATGGTCTTCTTCAGCTTCTTAAATTCCAGACTATCTCAAATGTCTCCTGATTCTCACCTGATGTCAACCTGCTGCTTTTTACATGCACTAACAGAACATTTCAAAACTCCTTCCTCTTTTATGAGGTTAGTCTATGTGACAGGAATTGGGGAATTTAGAACTACAGAGCAAGACAAATAAGATATCAAAGAACTAATACTTACATGGGCAATCCAACAATAAACATGTAAACAAATAAGTAAGCAAATTTATTGACAAATTGAAAAAAAAAAACAAACCTGAAAATTGTTATTACCACAAAGGACCTAATTGGACCAAAAGATATAAGTGAAATTGAGAAAAACAAGGTGGTCAGGAAAGAGCTCTCTGTGGCTATGACATTTGAGCTGAATCCAGAGAATGGCAAGGGGGGGGGCGAGCTGGGAAGCCTCCATAGGTGGCCCTAGTGGTAAAGCACCCGCCTGTCAATGCAGGAGACAAAAGAGACATGGGTTTGATTTCTGGGTCGGGACGATCCCCTGGAGGAGGAAATGGCAACCCACTCCAGTATTTTGGCTTGGAGAATCCTGTGGACAGAGGAGCCTGGTGGGCAACAGTCCACAGGGTCTCAAAGAGTTGGACACTACTGAAGCGACTTAGCATGAAGGCATGCCTGCTACAGACTGGGAATGAGACGAATGCCAAGAATTCAGGGACAAACCCTTTGGGCAGAGGGACTGGTGAGACCTGTCTGCTGGCTATGTCTATCAATAGAGCAAAGGAGAGCTCTCTAAGGGTGAAAAGGCAAATGCAAGGGCCAGAGCAGGAAAGCTCAGACACCTTCCAGAAATGGTAAGACAGCAACATTCGTTGGAGTGAAGGACACATCCTGGGGCTAATAGGTAGGCAGAGGTCAGGTGAGGACCAGCCCCTAAATTTTCTGTGAAGGCATGAAATGGATGGAGACATTGGAGGCTTTTAAATGTCTTCTTTGTTTATCCTGGAGTGGACTTTGTTTGGTTGATTCAGATTTTAAAAGGTGTCAGGGAACTCATCTTTTTAAAGTCCTCAGGGAAATCTTTTCCAAAAGAAAAATAATCAACCTTCACATGTGATTATTAAGTTTGAAATAAACAAACTTAACTAGCTCACATTTTAAATAAAGTGTGAAATGTGGTGTTTTGACTGCTTTTAATTTGTAATCTAATTTTAAAATCTTTTGTTTTTAAATCAGCATCTAAAAAACACTGCATTTATTTTCTGTAGCTTACCTGTAATAGATTGCAGATAATAATAGATAGATCACTGTCCCACTGACTCCTTTTAAATTAGGAAGTATTTAGGAGTACTTAACAGGTGGCTCTAGAGGTAAAGAGCCCAAAGCAGAAGACATAGAGATAAGAATCCCATCCTTGGGTCAGGAAGATCCCCTGGAGGAGGGCATGGCAACCCACTCCAGTATTCTTGCCTAGAAAATTCCATAGACAGAGAAGCCTGGTGGGCTTCAGTCCATGGGGTCACAAAGAGTCAGACACAACAAAGAGATTTAGCACAGCACAAAACAAAGAAAATAGAAAAACTGAAAACTGCTTTCCATCTGTTCAAGGTGATTACTGATAGCACACCATATCAATTTTGCATTGGGAATCTAAAGCAGACAGTCTTTTAATTGTCAGTGTAAACAACTATGAATTTTTTAGTTTATGGAACACACAAGTGGATAAACAGCTATTTTTACAGTTCTATTACTGTGTTCTTTTTAATTAGATACAGAATGCTTACTAAACCTTAAACTTGATGTCAATAAAACCATCAATAGACATTTATCAAAAGTTTACAAGGTTTAAGGTGCTCTACTGAGTGGTAGTTATTCATAGACAAAATCCAGAGGATTACAATCTAGGAGGGGAAAACTAGATACACATGAAAAGATGACCAATAAGACTAGGTAGCATAGAATAAATTAAAACTCAGTGGTAGAGATCAGAAAGTCATCGAGGTTCAGATTTGGAAACGTTTCAAAACTGAGTCGAAGTTCACACTACACATTGGGAAAAGAAAGTCTGAGCCAGGTGGAGAGGAGAGTAGGAACTGGGGAGGGCAAAGCAGATAAAAATGAAAAATACTAAACAATTGCTCTAGTCCAATCCCTCTGTCTTGTCAAAAATTTAAAAACCGTATAAATTAAAGCCAGATCAATAAAAGTATTCAGTAAGAGTTTACTGTGCACAACATAACAGTTTGTGAACTGCATGCATACTCAGTCAGTCAGATGTGTTCAACTCTTTGTGACCCTATGGACTCTAGCCTGCTAGGCTCTGCATCCATGGGATTCTTTAGGCAAGAATACTGGAGTGGATTGACATTTCCTCCTCCAGGGAATCTTCCTGACCCAGGGATTGAATCCGAGTCTCCTGCATTTCAGGCAGATTCTTTACTACCATCTGAACTACCAGGGAAGCTCAGTTTGTGAACTAGAAGTCTTCAAATTCAAAACCAATGTGAAGAGGCAGGACATAACAGGGTGACTTAAGAAGTGAAAAGCAGGAAGTCATCTAACTTTTACAAAGATTATTTATTACCATAAGTGTTTCTAGACAGCAGGTTAAAGGTGCTTGTGTTATACCATTTAAGAAAATAATAAAGTTTATTTTTTGGTTATCAGAGGCACTTATAAGAAATGGGCTTGTTAGGTGGCACAAATAGTAAGGAATCTGCCTGCCAATTCAGGAGACCTAAGAGAGACTCGGGTTTTAACCCTCATTTGAAAAGGTCCCCTGGAGGAGCAAATGGCAACCCACTCCAGTATTCTTGCCAGGAGGGTCCCACGGACAGAGGAGCCTGGCAGGCTACAGTCCATGGGGTTACAGAGTCAGACACCACTGAAAAACTAAAAACACAGGCAGACATGCATGTGGATTAAATGGTTTTGTCTGTTTGGGGAATTCTCTAGCCTGGTCTCATTTTATTTTATTTGAATGGTCTTAAAGCCCCTAAGCAGCCCATGGGTTAAAACTGGATCACATTAACCATTTCTGATTCTGTTTCTACAGTTCTAGCCCTCTGTCAGAGAAACTATGACAGGTTCTACCTCTTGCCATGGATTATTTCTGTGGGTCCTAAGAGGGTGTGCCCATGTGCTCAGCCACGTCCTCTCTGCTCCCTTGGAGGGCCCATCATCCCTTGCTCGTTCTGGTGATGAAGATGATGCTGTGCTGGTGAGGAGCAGCAGAGAGAGGCCTCACTGCTGTCTCAGGTCCTACTGTCTTCCCGGAAAGAGCAGTAGGTTGGACCCAGGGCCCCATCTCCTTCTTGCTACCCACCCTTCCTCCATCGTAGCTCACTGCTGCTGAGATGTGCAGTGTCTCACTGTGGTCTCTCCGGTTGTAACTATACACAGTCACAGACTGAAAGGGGAAAATCCCCTTCTTTTAGCATTGTGCTGTTCATGCTGCTACATGAGCCCAGAAATAAGACTGACTTTGCTCCGTCTCTCTTGCAAGCTGTTCAGTTCAATCGCTCAGTCGTGTCCGACTCTTTGTGACCTCATGAATCGCAGCACGCCAGGCCTCCCTGTTCATCACCAACTCCTGAAGTTCACTCAGACTCAAGTCTATCGAGTCAGTGATGCCATCCAGCCATATCATCCTCTGTCGTCCCCTTCTCCTCCTCCTGCCCACAATCTCTCCCAGCATCAGAGTCTTTTCCAATGAGTCAACTCTTTGCATCAGGTTGCCAAAGTACTGGAGTTTCAGCTGTAGCACCATTCCTTCCAAAGAAATCCTAGAGCTGATCTCCTTCAGAATGGACTGGTTGGATCTCCTTGCAGTCCAAGGGACTCTCAAGTGTCTTCTCCCACGCCACAGTTCAAAAGCATCAATTCTTCAGCACTCAGCTTTCTTCACAGTCCAACTCTCACATCCATACATGACTACAGGAAAAACCATAGCCTTGACTTGACGGACCTTTGTTGGCAAAGTAATGTCTCTGCTTTTGAATATGCTATCTAGGTTGGTCATAACTTTCCTTCCAAGGAGTAAGCGTCTTTTAATTTCATGGCTGCAGTCACCATCTGCAGTGATTTTGGAGCCCCCCCCCCAAAAAAAAATAGAGTCTGACACTGTTTCCACTGTTTCCCCATCTATTTCCCATGAAGTTATGGGACCAGATGCCATGATCTTCGTTTTCTGAATGTTGAGTTTTAAGCCAACATTGCAAGCTGTTAGTAAACTCAATTCATTTCTTTTTACTCCTAGAATAATCTCTCATCTCAGGCCTCACACATGAACTGATGAATTGATGATAGTGGGGCCTGATGACAAAATCAAACTAATAGATCCAAAACCTTCAAGGCTTTACTGTGAAGAATAATGTCATGCGGTAGATGAGCTACTGAAAGAATACTATTTTCTGAAAGCAGCAGTAATAACTGGGAAAACTTGCCATGAATGAAGGCAAAGGTTTCCTCTTCTCAATCACTTTTGGAAGGAGGGTCAGCCTGGCTTAGGAGCTTTATAAACATGACCTGGAGAGCCTGGTAGTGCAGGAGCCACATTCCCCACTCTAGTCCCATTACTGCTCAACCTTGGTGATCTTCAAGGCCATCTTGTGGCTTTGGATTTCAGATTCTTTTCTATCTGAAAAAAAAAATGAGATCAGCTTAAATAGTTTTTGTTTGTTTGTTTTTCTTCCTAAAATTCTACAAGTGTGTATACATACTAAAGATCATTCTATTCCCATGTGTTTGTAGATATCAACTCAATCTAAATAAACACACAATACTTCCATGTGGGACCCTTGAAGTTCTGTCAAGTCAGCCCTGTTGACTCAATAAGTATGATTATCAAGCATATACCGTACATGACTATTAATAATGAATATTAATCTGCAAACTCTGGAGAGCAAAAGCAAAGCCTATTTTAAAATTTTGTTTAAATCAACATAAATCTTCCCTGGTGGCTCAGACAGTAAAGAATCCACCTACAATGCAAGAGACCTGGGTTTGATCCCTAGGTTGGGACGATCCCCTGGAGAAGAGAATAGCTACCCACTTCAGTGTTTTGGCCTGGAGAATTCCATGGACAGAGGAGCCTGGCAGGCTACAGTCCATGGGGTCACAAAGAGTCGGACGCAACTGAGTAACTTTCACTTTCAAAGCCACCTCCAAACCTCTCCCTGCCCACTCCAATACCCTCTGGAAGGAGATTCTATTTTAATTAGTGTCAAGGCCTTTCCTTTCAACAAAATGGCTCTAGAAATTGAGATGACTAAGTAACTTCTGAAACAGGAGCAGGACCTTAAATCTTGACCTGCATTATGACACCTGCTGCTGTTCCCGTTTGCTATAACTGCCAGAAGTCCACTCATGAGCTATTAGCGGGCATAGACATTTTCACAGAGGTGAATGGCTCCATCCAGTGTCCAGGCACCCCTCATACACATGCTTCCAAACCCTTGAAGTCCTACCTTCTCGCCAGGGCATCCCCACACAGCAGATCGCAAAGGTCCACAGATGACAAGGTTCACCCATCTTTGCTTCCTCCAAATTTCTAAGAATTCTACCCTTTTTAATTCTGTACCCAGAGTCTCTTCAATGAGCTGGGCATTTACTTAGCAGAGAAAGGAGCTATTATCTGATGTCTTACCTATGAAATTATCCATATTTAAGGTGATGAATATACATAGGCCTTGTTACTTGCTTGAATGGGAAGACAGGAAATTAAAGAAAAAACATATATACATTTATATTTTAACAGATTATCCTGCTTACAATTCCTTGCCTTAGGGCAAAGGTAAATGACTCATTTAACTAGCAAAAAACAAGGATAAAAATTAGCACTGGCTTTGGGGAAATAAAATCAAGTTCATGGGTGCTCTTTTGCAGGTTTTAAAATTGACTCTAGGTCAGGTAGATAATTCCCTCTAGTTTATACTGCCAAAAAGAGAAATGAAAACCTCCAAGTCTAAATTAAGACAATTATACCAAGTTTTTAATTTGAAATTACAAGTGTAAATTTCTGAACAATCATAGTAAACTGCCTAGATTTGCCTCTTATCTATCCAACTACACTTTTTTCTCCAATTAACTGATACTCCCTGCCTAGCTCCATACTTGAATACCCCATTCTTTTCTTAGATTTGTTACATATATATTTAATTACTTTCATTTCTGTACTTTCTGTTTTGTTCCACTGGTTAACTTCTTTATTCTTGAACCTATAATCAGTTTAGTTCAGTTGCTCAGTCATGTCCAACTCTTTGTGACCCCATGCACACCAGGCCTCCCTGTCCATTACCAATTTCCAGAGTTTACCCAAACTCATGTCCATTGAGTTGATAATGCCATCCAACCATCTCATCCTCTGTTGTCCCCTTCTCTTGCCTTCATCTTTCCCAGGATCAAACTTTTTTCAAATAAGTCAGTTCTTCACATAAAGTGGCCAAAGTATTGGAGTTCCAGCTTCAACATCAGTACTTCCAATGAACATCCAGGACTGATTTCCTCCAGGATGGACTGGTTGTATCTTCTTGTAGTCCAACGGACTCTCAGAAGTCTTCTCCAACACCACAGTTCAAAAGCATTAATTCTTCAGCACTCAGCTTTCTTTATGGTCCAATTCTCACATCCGTATATGACTACTGGAAAAATTGCAGCCTTGACTAGATGGACCTTTGTTAACAAAGTAATGTCTCTGCTTTTTAATATGCTGTCTAGGCTGGTCATGGATTTTCTTCTAAGGGGCAAGCATCTTTTAATTTCATGGCTGCAGTCATCATTTGCAGTGATTTTCGAACCCCTCAAAATAAAATCTGTCACTGTTTCCCCATCTATTTGCCATGAAGTGATGGGACCAGATGCCATGATCTTAGTTTTCTGAATGTTGAGCTTAAAGCCAATTTTTTCACTTTCCTCTTTCATTTTCATCAAGAGGCTCTTTAGTTCTTCACTTTCTGCCATAAAGGTGGTGTCATCTGCATATCTGAGGTTATTGATATTTTTACCTGCAAAATTGATTCCAGCTTGTGCTTCATCCAGCCTGGAATTTCACATGATGTCCTCATGTTGTACTCATGATGTACTCATCATGTGATGCATATTCACATGATGTATAAGTTAAATAAGCAGGGTGACAATGTACAGCCTTGACCTACTCCTTTCCCGATTTGGAACCAGTCTGTTGTTCCATGTCCAGTTCTGTTGCTTCTTGGCCTGCATAAGATATCTCAGGAGGCAGGTAAGGTGGTCTGGTATTTCCATCTCTTTCAGAATTTTCCACAGTTTGTTGTGATCCACACAGTCAAAGGCTTTGACATAGTCAATAAAGCCAAAGTAGATGTTTTTCTGGAACTTTCTTGCTTTTTTGATGAACCAATGGATGTTGGCAATTTGATCTCTGGTTCCTCTGCCTTTTCTGAAACCAGCTTGAACATCTGGAAGTTCACAGTTCATTTACCGTTGAAGCCTGCTTGGAGAATTTTGAGCATTACTTTGCTAGCGTTTGAGATGAGTGCAATTGTGTGGTAGTTTGAACATTTTTGGGGATTGGAATGAAAATTGACCTTTTCCAGGCCTGTGGCCACTGCTGAGTTTTCCAAATGTGCTGGCATTTTGAGTGCAACACTTTCACAGCATCTTCTTTTAGGATTTTAAACAGCTCAATTGGAATTTCATCACCTCCCTCTAGCTTTGTTCATAGTGATAATTTCTAAGGCCCAATGAATAGACGTCTATTCAAGAAAATGTTGAATAGACATTTTTTTAATATATATATTTTAATATAAAGTATAGGATTTACCAGAATTCATGTGGGAATTTACATTTCTTCCATGTTGACTTTTCTTTTTCATAAATATTTACCTATTTAGTGTCTTTATTTAGGTCTTCTCCACTTATCTGCCTTCCCTGGTGGCTCAAATGGTAAAGCATCTGCATGCAATGTGTGAAAGCTGGGTTCGATCCCTGGGTCAGGAAGATCCCCTGGAGAAGGAAATGGCAACCCAGTCCTGTACTCTTGCCTGGATAATCACATGGACAGAGGAGCATGGTAGGCTACAGACCATGGGTTCGTAAAGAGCTGGACATAACCGAGTGACTTCACTTTCACTTTTCACTTATTTAGTTCTTATTTAATGTGTCTCAACAGAGTTTTATCATTTCCATTATAGGAATCTTTTATATTGTTTGTTTTTATTCATAAATAAATCAAGACTGAAAGTTATAGACAGAGTATGTTAAGTAACCAAAAAGTAATCCTTCCAAGAATTAAAATAGCTTTGCAAAAATATGTAAGTTTAATATATAATCCTTGTATAAGACTCAGATAATACAGAAAGATAATGCCCATGATTCCACTGCCCTAAGGTAATACTTAATGACATTTTGTTAAATAGACTTCTTGTAATTGTTTATATAGACATGTGTAAGCACACTGAAATTTATTCACGTTGAGACATACCCACACATACGAATAAAATACTATTAAGACACACAATGCTCTTTAAATGTTTTTTTTTCACTTAAAATATATCATGGGCCTCTTTTGAAGTCAACTTGCTCAATAGAGATTTTTACTCTTAATATTAACATATTTTCAATTAACAATTATTTCTTTGACAATTTATAGCTTTCAAGATACCCTTTAAAAATAATTACTGCTACAATATTATGGAAATAGTAACCTAAATTTTCCTTTAGTAGTTATGTGGAGTTATTTTTCTATTTAATTAGTTAATTCCACCTGGAGATTTACAACAGTCCATCTTTTAGACTTTTTTGCCCCAATTAGTTCAGTTCAGTTCAGTTCAGTCACTCAATCACATATGATTCTTTTTTTTTTAATTTTATTTTATTTTTAAACTTTACATAATTGTATTAGTTTTGCCAAATATCAAAATCCCACAGAATACAGCACACCAGGCCTCCCTGTCCATCACCAATTCCCGGAGTTTACCAAAACTCATGTCCATTGAGTCAGTGATGGCATCGAACCATATCATCCTCTGTTGTTCCCTTCTCCTCCTGCCCTCAATCTTTCCCAGCACCGGGGTCTTTTCAAATGAGTCAGGTCTTGGCATCAGGTGGCCAAAGTATTGGAGTTTCAGCTTTAACATCAGTCCTTCCAGTAAACACCCAGGACTTGTCACAAAATATTGTAATGAATAATCACTAATTCAAAATATTAATGTTTAACAAATATTCTATTTTGGCATTCTCTATGCTATTATATTGAACCATTTGTTTTTTCAACAGTATAAAAATATTATATTCACTAAAAATTTATAACACATTTTAACATCTGAAAAAATAAATTCTTCTGCAATGATTTGATTTTTTTTAGTTTTTTCTTAACTGTTTTTAACCATTCATACTTCTAGATAAACATTCTATTTGTTTTCAGGTGAAGATTTCAAATAACAATGTGGAATAATAGACAACACTTTTTATTCTGTTGTCACTAAGGTAAAATCTTTATTTGCCCTTCAGTTCAGTTCAGTCGCTCAGTCGTGTCCGACTCTTTGTGACCCCATGGACCACAGCATGCCAGGCCTCCCTGTCCATCACCAACTCCTGGAGTTTACCCAAACTCATGTGCATTGAGTCGATGATGCCATCCAACCATCTCATCCTCTGTCGTTCCCTTCTCCTCCTCCCTTCAATCCTTCCCAGCATCAGGGTCTTTTCAAATGAGTCAGCTCTTCAAATGAGATGGCCAAAGTATTGGAGTTTCAGCTTCAACATGAGTCCTTCCAATGAACACCCAGGACTGATCTCCTTTAGGATGGACTGGTTGGATCTCCTAAAAGTCCAAGGGACTCTCAAGAGTCTTTTCCAACATCACAGTTCAAAAGCATCAGTTCTTCTGTGCTCAGCTTTCTTTACAGTCCAACTCTCACATCCATACATGACCACTGGAAAAACCACAGCCTTGACTAGTTGGACCTTTGTGGACAAAATAATGTCTCTGCTTTTTAATATGCTATCTAGGTTGGTCATAACTTTTCTTCCAAGGAGTAAGTGTCTTTTAATTTCATGGCTACAGTCACCATCTGCAGTGATTTTGGAGCCCCCAAAATAAAGTCTGACACTGTTTCCACTGTTTCCCCATCTATTTCCCATGAAGTGATGCAACTGGATGGCATGATCTTAGTTTTCTGAATCTTGAGCTTTAAGTCAACTTTTTCACTCTCCTCTTCCACTTTCATCAAGAGGCTCTTTAGTTCTTCACTTTCTGCCATAAGGGTGGTGTCATCTGCATATCTGAGGTTATTGATATTTCTCCCGGCAATCTGGATTCCATCTTGTGCTTCATCCAGTCCAGCATTTCTCATGATGTACTTTACACTTAAGTTAAATAAGGAGGGTGACAATATACAGCATTGATATACTCCTTTTCCTATTTGGATCCAGTCTGTTGTTTCATGTCCAGTTTTAACTGTTGGTTCCTGACCTGCATACAGATTTCTCAAGAGGCAGGTCAGGTGGTCTCTAATTCCCATCTCTTT
Organism: Bos grunniens; assembly: GCF_055505025.1. Classification (NCBI taxonomy): domain Eukaryota; kingdom Metazoa; phylum Chordata; class Mammalia; order Artiodactyla; family Bovidae; genus Bos; species Bos grunniens. The sequence goes on from NC_141165.1 coordinate 102,029,431, forward strand.
CAAAACTTATTTTCTAATACTTAGCACTTACTGAGATGCTTTTTATTAGCATACTTATACTTGTTAATATGAAAAATCACGAATAAAAAAAATAATGTCCTTTAAACTATATTCAAGAAAAAAATCCATTTTGGAGCTTGGATATATTGCCTTTACTATTTGGAGTTGTGATATACTGTTACTTTTAATGTCATGGTGTTTCCTGCTTGCTATTATTTTCTTTAGGATTTTTGCTTCTATACTAGCAAATGAGATAGTTCTGTTTTGCTTCCCTTTTTGTGATGTTGATTAGTACCTTTTAGGTAAAAAAAAAAGTCGAGGAATTCTGTATATATAAATATATGCTCTCAAACTCACTGCTAAATATTCTGACCTTCGTCAGACTTCCCATCATTTCAAGCCCAAGAAAAAGGCATTCTAAAGCAGGAAATCTTGGAAGTGTAGTGGATCCAGTCGATTGGCTTACTCAGTTCCAAAATCTAGCCTAACTTCTTGTGCTGCAGAATCTGTAAAACTAAAAATACAAATGAAATTGCTCATATTTTCCTTAAAGTAAAAGATAAAGTAATAAAGCTTTCATTTCATGAGAGGCTTCCCCACAAAAAGAAATAAATCTGTATTACTTTCACTGGGTTTAATATTTTTGTGAAAGTTACATTAAATGAGCAGGGGGAAAAAATAGGTGTAAGTGGTGCTTAAATGTAATTATACCTGTGTTGTAGGTGTTGCGAATTCTGCTTTTCTCTTCTTTTTTTTTTTTTCAGAGCATTTTCGTTTACAAGAAACCTAGATAGAACAGGGAAATATGGTTCACACTGTGAGACATGTTTTAAAATTTAAATAATGTCATTTGGCAAATAATAAAAGTTAAAAGTGTGATTCTATAGAGCTTTAAACAGGGCCAGCCTCAGGGGCTTACAGCTCTTTTCAAAACATCATTTCAGAAACTAGAAGATGTAAAATGATTGAGAAGGAAAGTGTGGATTCTGTAGTCAGACAGACCTGGAAATGAAATCCCAGTTCTGCTGCTTACTGCCTTTGTAACCTTCAGCAAATTGCTTAATCTTTCTCAAACACTGTTCTCTATCTATATATAAAAAAGCATCATATTTAACCATGAGATTACTGTACAGATAAAAGAAGATAATATATGTGAAAACTCCTTTCACAGTGTCAGGAGCACACTGCACATTCAGTAAATATTAGGACTGTTCCTTCCCAACTGGATTTAAAATCTGCAGTTTTACCTACTTAGATATATAAGTTTAATTTATGCTTTTCCTTTTGGTTTCATCCACTACAGCTGTTAATAAATCCTTTAGTGATATTAATTATTTACATATTTGAAGAAATACGTTATCTGTCTTTCACACAAAAAAGATCTTCATTCACAGAGGGGAACAGTGGGGAAAGCAGTGTTAGAGAAAGCCTGGTTCCTGGTATCTGAGATGGGTGGGAGGGAACAGGATTGTTGCTGCTGTTCAGTAGCAAAGTTGTATTCATACCTGACTCTCTCTGATTCCATGAACTGCAGCATTCCAGGCTCCTCTGTTGTCCACCATCTCCCGTAATTTGCTCAAATTCATGTCCACTGAGTGGGTGATGCTATCTAACCATCTCATCCTCTGCCTTTCCTCTTCTCTTTTTGCTTTCAGTCTTGCCCAGCAAAAGGGTCTCCCCAGGGAGTCAGCCCTTCTCATTGGGTAGCTAAAGTATTAGAGCTTCAGTGTCAGTCCTTCTAAAGAATATTCAGGGTTGATTTCCTTTAGAACTGACTGGTTTGATCTCCTTGCAGTCCAAGGGACTCTCAAGAGTCTTCTCTAGCACCACAATTCAAAAGTATCAGTCCTTCAGCACTCAGCCTTCTTTATGGTCCAGCTTTCACATCTGCACATGACTACTGGAAAAATCACAGCTTTGACTAGAATGACCTTTATTGGCAAAGGGAACAGGATTGGCAGGATATTCAAAGTACATAGAAGAAGAGCTAAGGGTCAAGGAAAAGAAACTTATGAAAAAGAAATATAAATGTTAATATCATAATTTTTTCTAGGACATGCTGATGAATAGTCACTGATTTGGGGAAACGACTTCTTCATTGGACCATTGTAAAGTGAGTATAGAGGCTAGGATGATAAAAATTTCCCAAATTCTCCAGATGAAGGTAAGTGCTGAGTACTCAGTAGACTCTCAATAAAATTCACCAATTAATTATTATACAAATCTATGAGCCAAAAGAATGTAAATGTGTGCTTTAATTTATTTTTCCTAAGAACTCCCTGTAATGATTCTTGCAGTAGGCCAGTACTATTATAGCCATTAAAAAAAAAAAAAAAAAACTGTGGAATATAGGAACTTGCCCCAAATAAGCAAATAAGTTTATAAGATAGGGAGAATAAAAATCCAGGTTTTAATATTGTATTCCGCCTTATGGCTCTTAAAAATAAAAGCTCAAACAGTGAAATTTTAAAAATGGCATTACTGAAAGACACTATGGCTTAAGGTAATCTTCTCCAAGTTCTTTTAACACAGATCATGTTTCCACCAGTCCAACTCCTGAATTCTAAAGATGTAATAATTATCTTTTCTCCTAAAGTAAGGAGTAAAATTTTCCTACTACAGAGATCTCATCTAGTTGTTTCAACATAAAGTATAACATTTTAAACCACAAAGGTTATCAGAGCTTATTTTCCCAGTATTTTTATTTCACAGATCAGGAAACTGAGACCTGCAGAAGTAGTTGATGGGGTCAAGGACACACAACTGGTATGTTCACAGCCAAGAATCACCCTTATGTCTTCTGACTCTCAGACCTCTGTTGCTTCTATTATTATTACTATTATCTCATCTTTCCTAACTTTAAGCAATTTTGTGCGTTGGAGAAAATAAATCACTAATGCTATTTATTCATTGGTACCCTAGGTAAAGGATTTAGAAATCAGAAGAAAAAGAAACTAGGATTTCATTTGTTTTGCTAAAGTACACTTAACTTTAGATGTATATGTGTATGTTGTTGTTCAGTGGCTCAGTTGTGTCTGACTCTTTGTGACCCCATGAACTGCAGCATGCCAGCCTTCCCTGTCCTTCACCATCTCCCGGAGTCTGCTCAAACTCTTTCCATTGAGTTGGTGATGCCATCCAACCATCCTAACCCTCTGTCATCCCCTTCTCCTCCTGCCTTCAATCTTTCCCAGCATCAGGGTCTTTTCCAATGAGTCAGCTTTTTGCATCAGGTGGCCAAAGTATTGGAGCTTCAGCTTCAGAATCAAAGAAAGCTGAGTGCTGAAGAATTGATGCTTTCTAACTGTGGTGTTGGAGAAGTCTTTTGAGAGTCCCTTGGACTGCAAGGAAATCAACCCAATCAATCCTACTTTGTGCAAGTTTCCTTGGACAGTTTAAGTAAAGCTGAGTTGCTAAAGCATCATTGTCAAATCAGGTGTAAGAAAACAATTAAAAGAGATTGGAGAAACATGGAATAAAAATTAGGTGTACTTTGAGCTCAGGCTAGGGCTTCTAACATGGCACAGTGGTAAAGAATCTGCCTGCCAAGGCAGAAGACACAAGAGATGCATGTTCAATCCCTGGGTTGGGAAGATCCCGTGGAGAAATAGCAACTCATTTCAAAGTTATTGCCTGATAAATTCATGGACAGAGGAGCCTGGCAGGGGGGCATTGCAGACATTGGGGTTGCAGACCATGGGGTTGCAAAGAGTCAAATGTGACTGAGACATTGAGCACACACATAGGAGCTCATATTACAAAAATTAAAAATGCAGAATTCCAAATATGGCAAATACAAACTCAAACATGAACCCTTGTTCAAAAGATGGTGTGCATTTTGTTGTTGCTGTTTTTATTATAAATACAAATAAAATATATAACATAAGTCATTGCAATTTTTTCCCTTTAGTGATTTTTCTTTAATGACAAGTGGCATAGCTTTAAATAAAAGGTTTACTACTATTGTAGAAAAAAGTAGAGTTTGAGAGGAGTTCACAACTTTCCCAACTTCTAGTCTGGTGTTTTTTCTATCATCATAAATTGAATCCCTTAATCTATCTGTTACTGACCTTATATTTTTTGGCCTGTTCTAATTCTAATAACTCTATGGTGTAATTTCTAAGAGTTAACGAGTTAATGTTGAATATGGGGGACATAATTTTGTTCTTCATACATGCTCTCAGGAGAACTGCTGTGGGTGATAATTCTGGTGGCCATACCTCCATATTAATCTCAAAGCATTCACCAAAGTTACCCAAGATGTTTCCAGACAATGACAGAATACAGTAGAGGATTTTAGAGCGGAACCATTACCTCTGCATGTGATACTCCTGGAACAGGTCATAGCATTCTCAGGTCTACGTTATCGTATGAGGCTCTTTTCATCCAATCTTCCTTCCCTTCTTCTATCATAGGTGTCAAGCATGCATCAAGGTCTCCTTGCCCACTCTTTCTCTCTCCCCCTTCATCCTTCAGAATTTTTTCACCTGGGACTTCCCTCATTGTCTAGTGGTAAAAACTTCAACATCCAATGCAGAGAGTGTGGATTTGATCCCTGGTTGTGGTGCCAGGATCCCACATATGTAGCAGTCAAGAAACCAAAACATGGTTGGAGTGGGCTGAGATGGTGGAGAAATAGGATGGGGAGACCACTTTCTTCTCCACAAATTCATCAAAAGATCATTTGAATGCTGAGCAAATTCCACAAAACAACTTCTGAATGCTGGCAGAGGACACCAGGCACCCAGAAAGGCAGCCCATTCCCTTCAAAAGGAGGTAGGACAAAATGTAAAAGACAAAAAGAGACAAAAGAGTTAGGGATGGAGACCCATCCCAGGGAGGGAGTTGTGAAGGAGGAGAAGTTTCCAAACACCACGAAAGCCTCTCACTGGTGGGTCTGTGGGGAGTTTTAAAATCTCAGAGGGCAACATAACCGAGAGGGGGAAAAAAAAAAAAACCAGAATACGCACCTAACTGCAACCCCCAAGCACAGAAGTAGCCCAGATGCTTGCATCCACCATCAGCGAGCAGGAGCTCAACAGGGAGGTGCGGGTTGCATGCTTAGGGTAAGGACCAGGCCTGAACGCCCTGAGGACAATCTGAGGGAGCTAACTTGAGATAGCACCCAAACTGTGAGATAGCCAGAGAGAGAAAAAAAAAGAGAGAGAGAGAGAGAGAGAACTTAGTCATGCAAAGCTCTAACCTGAGGCACAGCCTGGCCTGCTCACAGAACAAAGGATTGAGAGAGCAAACACCAGAGGAGAGCTAGCTGGCTGCGAACTGGCCCATCCCCCAACCAGAGGCAGAGAGGCAGGCGGGCGACAGCCAGAGCCAGAAGGCAAGGGGAAATCTTGCCCCCAGAGATGGCATCCTCCACCAAACTGTAAGCAGGCTCCCAGTTGCTAACCAAGTCTTCCTGGGATCCTGGATGGTTGACATCTGCCAGGAGGGTTGCAGCCAGAGATCAGCTCTCCAGAGGAGACACATGGCACACCTGAGACAGTGTTCTTGCTGTGCACCTGGGAAACTGAGCAGGTGGGACCAGGGAGGTGATTAAGATGCACCGCCTAGTGGGACAGTGTGCTCGCCAAGCACCTGGTCACCTGAGCTGCTCAGACCTGAGAAGGGCACAAAACACAGGCCCAACCACGCCTGTGCCTTTGTGGAGTACTGGAGAACCTGAACCTGAGCAGCTTAGACCTTGGAAGTGCATGAAACCCAGGGCCTGCTTTGGACAGTTCCCTTGCAGAGCAACCTGGAGCCTGAGCAGTATAGACGGGAAAGCACACACGCCGTGAGCTGGGGTAAACCCAGTGTGGTCCATACACTTTGAACACTCCCCACACACACCAGCAATACTTGTTTGTAGTGTTCCTCCCTCCCTACAGCACAACTGAGCAAGGGAGCCTAAATAAGTGACCACCTTCACCACCTTGTGTCAGGGCAGAAATTAGACACTGAAGAGACTTGTAAACAAAGGAAGCTGAAAAACAAACAAACAAACAAACAAGAGGGATCTGCTCTAGAAGTGACAGGTGCAACAGATTAAAACCCTGTAGTTAGCATTGACTAAGCATTGGAAAAGGCCTAGAGACCTTGAGAAGAAATACAAACTGGAACAAGGAACTATCTGAAACTGAAATGACCCCACACTACCCTCAACAGCTCCAGAGAAATTCCTAGATACATTTTTACTATTATAATTTTTTAATTTAAAAAAATTTTAAGTTCTTTATACTCTTTTAATTTTCATTTTTGTAGCCTATTACCTTGCAAAAAAAGACCCAATTTTTAAAGCATATTTCATAAATATATTTTTTATAATTTTTGTGATTGATTTTGTTTTGTATTTTTAATATTGTATTTTCAGAGTCTAAGTTCTACTCTAGGTTTCTAATCTTTGCTTCTTGGTATTTGTCATCAGTTTTGTACCTTTAGGAATCTAATCTTTAGTTCCCATTTTTCCTTAAGGGTATGATTACTAGCTTGATTGCTCTCTCCCCTTTTGACCCTCCCTTTCCCCCTCCAGGTCACCTCTATCTCCTCCCTCCCCCTTCTCTTCTCTACTTAACTCTGTGAATCTCTCTGGGTGTTCTGGGCCGTGGAGAACACTTAGGGAACTGATTACTGGCTAAACTGGTCTCTTCTATTTTGATTCCCCCTCTTTTCCTCCTGGTCACCTCTATCTCCCTCCTCCCTCTTCTCTTCTCCATGTAACTCGTGAACTTCTCTGGGTGTCCCTCACTGTGCAGAAGCTTTTCACCATTAACTTAGATGTTTTATCATCTGTGCTATAAGAATGGAGAGATCTTGAGGCTACTGTAAGAATAAGACTGAAAGCCAGAGGCAGGAGGCTTAAATCCAAAACTTTAGAACACCAGAAAACGCCTGACTCCAGGGAACATTAATCAACAGGAGCTCAACCAAAAGCCTCCATACCTACACTGAAACCAAGCTCCACCCAAGAGCCAACAAGTTCCAGAGCAAAACATACCATGCTAATTCTCCAGCAATGCAGGAATATAGCACTGAGCATTAAAATATAGGCTACCCAAAGTCACACCAAACACATACACACCTCAGAACTCACTACTGGACACTTCATTGGACTCCAGAGAGAAGAGATCCACCTCCACCCACTAGAACATTAACGCAAGCTTCCCTAACAAGGAAACCTTGACAAGCCACTAGTCCAAACCCACCCACAGGGAGCAACCTCCACAATAAAGAGGAACCACAAACTTCCAGCATACAGAAAGGCCACCACAAACACATCAATCTAAACAAAATGAAAAGACAGAGAAATATTCAGCAGGTAAAGGAACATGATAAATGCCCACCAAACTAAAAAAAAAAAGAGGAGATAGGGAGTCTACCTGAAAAAGAATTCAGAATAATGATAGTAAAGATGATCCAAAATCTTGAAAACAAAATGGAGTTACAGATAAATAGAATAGAAACAAGGATTGAGAAGAGACAAGAAATGTTTAACAAGGACCTAGAAGAAATCAAAAGAGTCAATCAATAATGAATAATGCAATAACTGAGATCAGAAGCAATCTGGAGGGAACCAGCAGTAGAATAACTGAGGCAGAGGATAGGATATGTGAGGTGGAAGATAGAATGGTGGAAATAAATGAAACAGAGAGGAAAAAAGGAAAAAGAACTAAAAGAAATGAAGACAAACAGAAGTGAAACAGACATGTGTACCCCAATGTTGATCACAGCACTGTTTATAATAGCTAGGACATGGAAGCAAACAAGGTGTCCATCAGCAGACGAATGGATAAGAAAGCTGTGGTACATATACACAATGGAGTATTACTCAGCTATTAAAAAGAAAGCATTTGAATTAGTTCTAATGAGGTGGATGAAACTGGAACCTATTATACAGAGTGAAGTAAGTCAGAAAGAAAAACACCAATACAGTAGAACAATGTGTATGTATGGAATTTAGAAAGATGGTAATGATAACCCTGTATGCAAGATAGCAAAAGAGACATAAATGTAAAGAACAGACTTTTGGACTCTGTGGCAGAAGGAGAGGGTGGGATGATTTTAGAGAATAGCACTGAAACATGTATATTATCATATGTGAAATAGTTTGCCAGTCCAGGTTTGATGCATGAAACAGGGTGCTCAGGGCTGGTGCCCTGGGACAACCCTGAGTGATGGGATGGGGAGAGAGATGGGAGGGGAGTTCAGGATCAGGAACACATGTACACCTATGGCTGATTCATCTGAATGTATGGCAAAAACCACTACAATATTATAAAGTAATTAGCCTCCAATTAAAATAAATAAATTAATTTACCAAAAAAAGAAAGAAACCAAAACATAAAACAGAACAATAATGTAACAAATTCAATAAAGACTTTAAACAGGTAAGCATAAAAACAAACAAACAAAAAAACTTACAAAAAAAGCAAAAGCATTTCCCTGATAAATTGCTTGCACATCTAAATTTGGATTTGGCATCTGCTTCTAAGAGGACCTGGATAGCTACTGTTCTTTTAAAGGTCTAAGGAAATAGATGGTATGATGGGATGTAGGAATTTCTCACTCACCATCCAAGTGATAAGGAGGATCACATTGTTGAGAGCAAAAAAGGAACAGTTAGTTCCTAACACAATGACATGATTCACTTGCTGTAGATTTCACTGCTGGTGATTAGAAAAAAAGTCTCCATAGATTATTTAAAAAAAAAAAAAAAAAAAATATATATATATATATATATCCTTGTAGAGAACACTCCTTCCAGCTAATTCATATAGCTTTTTCAGGGTATAATTTCTTCACAGGCTTTGTATGTTCCCAATTATACTGAGATTTTAAACCTAGGTATTGGCCTGACCCAGAGAAAAATAATGGAATAATTTCTATAGCGGAATTGTGTTGCCTAGAGAGAGGGAGAGAGGTTGTTAATTGTCTTCTCACATTCCAGCTCACAGTACAAATGGTGAGACACCTCTGCAAGTTTCGAAAGTTTGTAGGGATCCACAGAGCCTAAAACATCAGTGCACATACCCAGATGTCTTGATGTAACAATACTGCCTTAGTTAAGCATTTACTAAGCTCTGTGATGCCCATTATCACATCTGAGGATTCTCATTAACTGTGTCCCCTTATTTACTACAGGAAAGAAAGGCATTTTTGTCACCTAAAAAAGCATTCCAGAAAAACATCTATTTCTGCTTTATTGACTATGCCAAAACTTTTGACTCTGTGGATCACAATAAACTGTGGAAAATTCTGAAAGAGGTGGGAATATCAAATCACCTGACCTGCCTCTTGAGAAATCTGTATGCAGATCAGGATGCAACAGTTAGAACTGGACATTTAACAACAGACTGGTTCCAAATAGGAAAAGGAGTACGTCAAGGCTGTATATTGTCACGCTGCTTATTTAACTTATATGCAGAGCACATCATGAGAAACGCTGGGCTGGAAGAAACACAAGCTGGAATCCAGATTGCCTGGAGAAATATCAATAACCTCAGATATGCAGATGACACCACCCTTACGGCAGAAAGTGAAGAAGAACTAAAGAGCCTCTTTATGAAAGTGAAAGAGGAGAGTGAAAAAGTTGGCTTAAAGCTCAACATTCAGAAAACGAAGATCATGGCATCTGGTCCCATCACTTCATGGGAAATAGATGGGGAAACAGTGGAAGACTTTATTTTATTTATTCATTTTTGTGGGGGGTGGGGGGTGCTCCAAAATCACTGCAGATGGTGACTGCAGCCATAAAATTAAAGGACACTTACTCCTTGGAAGAAAAGTTATGATCAACATAGACAGCATATTAAAAAGCAGAGTCATTACTTTGCCAACAAAGGTCCATCTAGTCAAGGCTATGGTTTTTCCAATAGTCATATATGGATGTGAGAGTTGGACCATAAAGAAAACTGAGCACTGAAGAATTCATACTTTTGAACTGTGGTGTTGAAGAAGACTCTTGAGAGTCCTTTGGACTACAAGGATATCCAACCAGTCCATCCTAAAGGAGATCAGTCCTGAGTGTTCATTGGAAGGACTGATATTGAAGCTGATACTCAATTCTCTGGCCACCTGATTTAAAGAACTGACTCATTTGAAAAGACCCTGATTTGGGGAAAGATTGAAAGCAGGAGGAGAAGGGGACAATAGAGGATGAAATGGTTGGATGGGTTGGATGGCACCAATGACTCAATGGACATGAGTTTGAGTAAACTTCGGGAGTTGGTAATGGACAGGGAGGCCTGGCATGCTGTGTTCCGTGGGGTCGCAAAGCATTGGACACAACTGAGCTAGTGAACTGAAGTGAACTGAAGCCCTTCTGGAGGAGAAAATGGTCCCCCACTCCAGTATCTTACCTGGAGAATTCCATGGACAGAGAAGCCTGGTGGGTTGCAGTTCATGGTGTTGCAAAAAGTCAGACATGACTGAATGACTGAGCATTGCAAAGAAGCCCTTAGCTCTCATACTTATTTGATTCTTGTTAACAGCCCTCAGTTTTTCATTATCCCTCTGCATCAGTAAAACTTAGTAATAAATAGCCATTTCCCTGTCATTGTAGACACCACTTCCCCCTAACAGTATCAGAATGCATGCTAAGTTGGTTTAATCGTGTTCTACTCCGTGCAATAGTATGGACTATAGCCTGGCAGATTTCTCTGTACATAGGATTTTCCAGGCAAGAATACTGGTGTGGGTTGCCATGTGCTCCTCCAGGGGATCTTCTCCACCCAGGGATTGAATCCATTTCTCTTATGTATACCTCCACTGGCAGATGGGTTCTTTACCATTAGCACCACATTTCACACAAAAAAATATGCCTTTTTAGCATACAGATTGTTTTAAACTAAGGGCCACCGAGAACCACAGATACATAAAAAGTTCTAAAAACAGGACAAACATTATCTTTTAAAGAAGAAATGTATAGTTATAAAGCAAATTTCCACTTGTAAAGACACCACCCTCTTCAGTACTAGAAGAGGAGAATACTTAGCAACTTCTTATCAATGGGTCACCAGCTTAAAGTAACAAATAGTGCTAAACAGAACAAATCTTGTTTACCATACTTTTCCTGGTCACCTTACCATAACTGGCTTTACCTTCCCAGAAACCTAGAATTCCTTTTTTTTTTTTTTTTTTTTTTAGCCTAAGATGGTATATAAGTCCAAGTTGTAACTACTCCTTTTAGTTGCTCACCATTGAGTGCTTCCAGATGTATACCTTGGAGAAGGAAATGGCAACCCACTTTAGTATTCTTTCCTGGACAATTCCATGGACAGAAGAACCTGTTGGGCTGTAGTCCATGTGGTCACTAAGAGTCAGACATGACTGAGTGACTAAAGAGCAGCAGCAGCAGCAGATGTATACTTCAGTTCAGTTCAGTTCAGTCGCTCAGTCGTGTCTGACTCTTTGCGACCCCATGAATCGCAGCATGCCAGGCCTCCCTGTCCATCACCAACTCCTGGAGTTCACTCAGACTCACGTCCATCGAGTCAGTGATGCCATCCAGCCATCTCATCCTCTGTTGTCCCCTTCTCCTCCTGCCCCCAATCCCTCCCAGCAGCAGAGTCTTTTCCAGTGAGTCAACTCTTCGCATGAGGTGGCCAAAGTACTGGAGTTTCAGCTTTAGCATCATTCCTTCCAAAGAAATCCCAGGGCTGATCTCCTTCAGAATGGACTGGTTGGATCTCCTTGCAGTTCAAGGGACTTTCAAGAGACTTCTCCAACACCACACTTCAAAAGCATCAATTCTTTGGTGCTCAGCCTTCTTTACAGTCCAGTCCAAATCTCACATCCATACATGACCACAGGAAAAACCATAGCCTTGACTAGATGGACCTTTGTTGGCAAAGTAACGTCTCTGCTTTTGAATATGCTATCTAGGTTGGTCATAACTTTCCTTCCAAGGAGTAAGCGTCTTTTAATTTCATGGCTGCAGTCACCATCTTCAGTGATTTTGGAGCCCCTCAAAAATAAAGTCTGACACTGTTTCCACTGTTTCCCCATCTATTTCCCATGAAGTGATGGGATTGGATGCCATGATCTTCATTTTCTGAATGTTGAGCTTTAAGCCAACTTTTTCACTCTCCTCTTTCACTTTCATCAAGAGGCTTTTTAGTTCCTCTTCACTTTCTGCCATAAGGGTGATGTCATCTGCATACCTGAGGTTATTGATATTTCTCCAGGCAATCTGGATTCCAGCTTGTGTTTCTTCCAGTCCAGCGTTTCTCATGATGTACTCTGAATATAAGTTAAATAAGCAGGGTGACAATATACAGCCTTGACGTACTCCTTTTCCTATTTGGAACCAGTATGTTGTTCCATGTCCAGTTCTAACTGTTGTATCCTGACCTGCATACAGATTTCTCAAGAGGCAGGTCAGGTGGTCTGGTATTCCCATCTCTTTCAGAATTTTCCATAGTTTATTGTGATCCACACAGTCAAAGGCTTTGGCATAGTCAATAAAGCAGAAATAGATGTTTTTCTGGAACTCTCTTGCTTTTTTGATGATCCAGTAGATGTTGGCAATTTGATCTCTGGTTCCTTTGCCTTTTCTTAGGTACTCATTAATAAACTTCTGCTTTTTCTTGTTAAGCTTTCTTTTGTGTCACCTGGTATATGGGTCTGATCATAATTTTTAGATGTGCAGTGTGCTGCCTTCCTATAGAAGCCATAGTCATAGCCAGCCTTAGGATTTGATTTTGAAGACATTTTATCAGGGCCCTTGAACATAAGACTAGACAAATAAAGGTTCATATATTTAGGGCACTGGTTTTGGGGACATAGGATTTCATAAAGTTGCAGGAACTACAGGGGATTTGGTGACAAGCTACTGAGGGTAGTTCTCAAAAGCCCAAAGGAAGCATGATTCATGCTGAGAGAAGTGGGAAAGCCTGGGGTTCCCTGGCATATAGAAAAAGGGAAAAAGCTTTGAGGAAAGTAGTCATGCTGGTTTGAACATATTTCATGAGGCCAGAAAACCCATGTTGACCAAAAATCACACGCACACACAACCCGAGAAGTGTAAGTTCAGTTTTATTTGGGGCTTACCAAGGACTATGGCCCAAATCCAGGCCATAGTCCTTTCCAATGAAAGAAGCCCCACACAGTCCTCTGAGTTCAGAAGCAAGAAATGCCATTTTTTACAGAATTATATTACTTTTGAGAAACAGCTTCCAGCCTTTAATTGGGCACTGGGAGAGACAGGACTCAGAACCGTGAGATACTAAGTGATTGTTCTTCTGGAATTCCCACCAGAAACTCCATCTTGAGCTGGCATTGGTATCATAAAGACAGACAGATGTACCAGCAGTCCACTCTAAGATGGAAATAGCTGCCATTGCACTCAAACAGGACTAGAGGGTACAAGTGAGCTTCACAATGGGTGGTCAAGACCCTCACACATCAGAAGACCATCAACAGAACACACCTACCTCTCCCTTACACCTATATGAAAAATTGTCTCAGATAACCAGCTGAAGGATAAGGAAAAGATCCTGTTTGGTTTAAGAATGTATCAGATCATTCATTACATGAGCACAAGACAAAGATGGGTGGTGTCTATATTTCTGTAATACTGAAAGATGGTGTTGAAAGTATAAGGCAGGGAAAATTTCCCCAATTAACAGAGATGCAAATGATTTGCTGGGTCCTCCCAACACTGGAAAAAAAAAAAAAGGGCTGAAGGTGAGAATATATATGGATACCTGAAAAGAGGTCAAAGGCCTAGCTAGAGATTCAGGGGCCTGGAAGGAAAAATGATTGGAAGATTAATGATAAGGTGTGAAGGAAAGGAACATGGGTGGATATTCAGGAGTGCACAGAGTATACATTTTTGTACACATATAACACCCATCAAAATCACCTACTATGGAAGAGGTACTGAAAACCAAATAGACAAATGACTTGACTAGTTGACATCATTCAGTCCTTGTCAGTGGCCTTCTCTTATCTTCCTTTTAAAGAGGGAATGGTGATTTCCAGTGTTTGAGTCTGGGAAAAAGATCAGTTTGCCTGAAGAAAACATGTATAACCCTCCTGCTCAGGACTGGGCAGTAAGTTTGCCAAGATCAAGTGATTTTTTTTTAGGGTGAGGCAGTGGGGAAGCCAGGTGCTCTGAGATGCCAGTGACTGCAACTGAAAATGAAGAACGAATTTAGGAGTAAGCTTTTAGCAGGCCCATTTGGCTAATGAACCTAAAGACACACACTTCCACAACTCTATCAGTAACAAACCAGTAGTTTAATTCCATCTGCCTGACTCCTATGTTCATCTTGCCTTTGGTTTATAATGTGAGGTCTTATTCATTTGTCCCTCAAATTCAAGCAACTCACTAAATGGAAAGTAAAGATTATTTAAGAGTGTTTTTTATTTTCTTCCAAAAGATGATTTTATATCAGAAGAGTAATTCATGAGAAAAAGCAGCTGATTGTCCATTTTGTTTCTTTCATTATTATCTTGTAGGTGACTCAGTGTATCTTTCCTTTTCCTGCTTTATTTAAAATTTTATTTTTAATATTATGGAGATTTAAATTATGCAAAAATCATACTCTTTGTCTACATTTATTAAGTTTTAAATGTCAGAATATTGGGTTCTAACAATCTATTTAGAACAAGGAAAGTCCAAGGTATGCACTTTTTTGGCAGTTAAACTAAAGAGAAGCTCCTGAATTCCTCAGACCAGACAGAATCACCTGTATCGTGCTAGGTACAATTCAAGCAGGGTGGGGAAGCTGATTTACAAGCCACTATGAGCATTTGTGTGATACTCAGTCATGTCCTGCCCTTAAGGAACTTTTGTATTTAAAGTCAGCTATCATGCAATTCACAGATTTAATTCATATTCCAAATGGAGGACCTTTTAGAAATCATCTAGTTTCAAAACTATTTTTTAGGGAAAACACTATTTTTTTTTTAATTGGAATATAATTTCCTGGAGAAGGAATACTCCCTGGAGTATAATTGCTTTACAATGTTGTGTTAGTTTCTGTTGTTCAGTGAAGTGAATTAGCTATACATATACATATATCTTCTCCATCTTAGACCTCTCTCCCCACTCCCGTCCCACTCATCTAGGTCCTCACAGAGCACAGAGCTGGGCTCCTTTGTTACACTGTAAGCTCCCATTAGCTATCTATTTTACACATGGTAGTGTATATATGTTGATCTTAATCTCCCAATTCATCCCAGCCTCCCTTCTCCTCTCTATGTCTGCATGTCCATTGTCTACATTTGTATCTCTTTTCTTACCCTGGAAATAGGTCACCAGTACCCATTTTCTAGACTCCACATATATATGTTAATATATAATATTTCTTTTTCTCTTTCTGACTTGCTTCACTCTGTATGACAGACTCTAGGTCCATTAATAACTCTACAAATGATTGAATTTTACTCCTTTTTATGGCTGAGTAATATACCATTGTGTATATGCACACCATAAGGACAGACATTTTTTGTTGGACATCTAGGCAGTTTCCATGTTCTGGCTATTGTAAATAGTGCTGCAATGAATAGTGGGGTATACACATCATTCTGAATTATGGTCAAACCTATTTTTCTTAAAATCAGTGAAGTATTTTTTTTTTTCACCAGGAGATCATACATAAAGCAAATCAAAGAGGAGTTATTCTGTTTAAAGGTTGGGGATACCACAACTGCACACTGTCTACCCTGAAACAACTCCATGAAATTCACAGACTCCAGACTAGGGCACTGACAGTGGGTTCCCTCCTCACCCTAAAGTGAGGAAATTCAGAGCCTTTTATATATACCATGGAGTTGAGTGCTAAACAGTATTGTTAAATATATTAAATGTAATTATTGTTTATTTTGGGTTTCCCTGGTGGCTCAGATGGTAAAGAATCTGCCTGCATTGCAGGAGACCCAGTTTCAGTAGCTGGGTCGGGCAGATCACCTGGAGAAAGACATGGCAACCCATTCCAGTATCCTTGCCTGGAGAATCCCTTGGACAGAGGAGCCTGGCAGGCTATAGCCTATGGGGTTGCAAAGAGTTGGACACAACTGATCGACTAACACTAACGACTGAATATTGCTTAATTTAGTGCTCCTGAGTTTATAATAGCATATCTCACCTTTGAAAATGACATATCTCACATTTGGGAAAATGGCATAAAGAACATAAACTACAGAGTCCAATAGATCAGAGTCCAAGTTTGTTAACTCTTCTCTAGTTTCTACATGTGTAAAGTAAGTGTATTGACCCTACCTTTTAAAGATTGTTCTGAGAATTAAATTAGAAAATATATAATACCACCTATTGTTGCAGGGTCATATTAAAAACTTGAAAACTGTTAGCTTCCTTCACCCAGTTAGTTTTAATTTTGCCTCACATAATGCCATAGCAAAGCTGGATTGGAACATAGGAAAATCTGAGAAGTTGGTCAATGTAGATGAAGAGCCTAGGACCACCCAGATCCTCATTTTCCTATTTGTCAGTTTCTTTATTAGAATGACTGTGGCATGACATCAAACACATTAGGACAGAGGGTCTATTAGTAAAAAGTTGGTGACTGGTTAACCATTTTTCAGGATGGCAAAATATTGATTTTTCCTATTTCATATATAGTCTTATAATGGAAACCACAGAACAATAAGAAAAATGGAGCTGTAGTCTTTAAGAAAAAAATGAAATGTGTTTATACATTCCCTTGAATAAATATGTTCATGGATATTAATTTCACTTTAAAAGTATATACTGAGAGTTCTTATTTATTTGCCAATGAAAGAAACAGGAAAAAAATAAAACTTGAAAGTGCCTGATTCACCACAATATTTTTGGAAAGGCTTTTGAAGGTCATTAACACTTCTCCTCTCACATCCTACTGATGTTGTACAAACACCACGATTAGTTTACTTACTTTGAAACTGTTTACATTAATAAAAGGAGCCAATTTATCTATGTCGAACATGTCAAAATGAGCCAATACAACAAACTGATTTAACTTTGTTACTCGTAAGTGCTTTCCAACACTTAATAAGAAATATCTAGACTAAACACAATTAACACAAAGTACATTACCTCGTAACCTTGAAAACACTTAATGACTTCCTGGCATAGTGTGAAAATACTTCCTACAATGAAAGAAGTGATTGTTACTTCAAAATTTTTGTTTTGTATAGAAGGTGAAAAAATTAGAAGCAAATGTGTTTTTTCTCAAGTATATAAAACATAATATTTCAATGGTAATACTGTTTATAAAGAAGAAAGGCATTGCGTATTATTGTCCAGAAAACAATCCATATCCAATAATATATTACATCCAAAATAATTTAATAAGCCAACCAAATCCAAGAGAGAAAACTAAACAAAGAATTAGAAAGTATTTCTCTCCTAGGAGATGGTGCTGGAGGAAGGCATGGCAATCCACTCTAGTATTTTTGCCTGGAGAATCCCCATGGACAGAGGAGCCTAGCAGGCTACAGTTCATGTGGTCACAAAGAATCAGACACGACTGAAGCGACTAAGGAGAAGCAGCAGGGGATGGTGAACAGTGACTACTGTATATCTACAGAGATCTTTGGCATCAGAGTGAAATTTCATAATGCTTATAGTTTCTATCATTAGAATGATACTTCTTTGTTAAGATGTGTATACACACATGAACATACCACACACACAGATCCCAGGTAGATTGCAGGTGTATCTAAACCAAGGTATGGAGGGTAATGGGTACTTTGCCTTAAGTGTGAAATAAAAGTGTATTCTTTTTCTCTTGGATCTTTTTTTTTTTTTTCCTATTGATAACACTGATTTTAAAACTACATATTTGTAGTTGTTAACTTTATGTGTCAACTTGGCTGGGCCATGGTGACCATATACATAGCAATATATGATTCTGAATATTTTCTGCAAAGGTGTTTTTTTAAATGAGATTAACATTTAAATCTGGCTTCTATAGTAGCTCAGCAATAACAAATCTGCCTACAATTCAGGAGACCACATGAAATGCAGGAGAAGCAGGTTGGATCTCTGAGTAGGGAGAATCTCCAGGAGAAGGAAATGGCAACCCACTCCAGTAGTCTTGCCTGGGACACCCTATAGCTAGAGGAGCCTGGAAGGCTGCAGTCCATAGGGTCACAAAGACTTTACCTTGGCAACTAAACCACAACATTTTAATCAGTGGACTTAGAGTAAAGCAAATTCAGTTCATTCAGGTCAGTTGCTCAGTCATGTCCGACTCTTTGAGACCCCACGGACTGCAGCATGCCAAGCTTTCCTGTCCATCACCAAACCTGGAGCTTGTTCAAACTCACGTCCATCAAGTCAGTGATGCCATCCAACCATCTCATCCTTTGTTGTCCCTTTCTCCTCCTGCCTTTAATCTTGCCCAACATCAGGGGTTTTTCCAATAAGTCAGTTCAGGCCAAAGTATTGGAGCTTCAGCTTCAGCATCAGTCCTTCCAGTGAATATTCAGGACTGATTTCCTTTAGTATTGATTGGTTGGATATCCTTGCAGTCCAATGGACTCTCAGGAGTTTTCTCCAACACTAAAGTTCAAAGGCATCAATTCTTCAACACTCAGCTTTCTTTATAGTCCAACTCTCACATCCACACATGACTACTGGAAAAGCCATAGCTTTGACTAGGCTGACCTTTGTTGGCAAAGTAATGTGTCTGCTTTTTATTTTTTTTTTTAATTTTATTTTATTTTTAAACTTTACATAATTGTATTAGTTTTGCCAAATATCAAAATGAATCCATCACAGGTATACATGTGCTCCCCATCCTGAACCCTCCTCCCTCCTCCCTCCCCATACCATCCCTCTGGGTCGTCCCAGTGCACTAGCCCCAAGCATCCAGTATCGTGCATCGAACCTGGACTGGCATCTCATTTCATACATGATATTTTACATGTTTCAATGCCATTCTCCCAAATCTTCCCACCCTTTCCCTCTCCCACAGATTCCATAAGACTGTTCCATACGTCAGCGTCACTTTTGCTGTCTCGTACACAGGGTTATTGTTATCATCTTTCTAAATTCCATATATATGCGTTAGTATACTGTATTGGTGTTTTTCCTTCTGGCTTACTTCACTCTGTATAATAGGCTCCAGTTTCATCCACCTCATTAGAACTGATTCAAATGTATTCTTTTTAATGGCTGAGTAATACTCCATTGTGTATATGTACCACTGCTTTCTTATCCATTCATCTGCTGATGGACATCTAGGTTGCTTCCATGTCCTGGCTATTATAAACAGTGCTGCGATGAACAATGGGGTATACGTGTCTCTTTCCCTTCTGGTTTCCTCAGTGTGTATGCCCAGCAGTGGGATTGCTGGATCATAAGGCAGTTCTATTTCCAGTTTTTTAAGGAATCTCCACACTGTTCTCCATAGTGGCTGTACTAGTTTGCATTCCCACCAACAGTATAAGAGAGTTCCCTTTCCTCCACACCCTCTCCAATATTTATTATTTGTAGACTTTTGGATCGCAGCCATTCTGACTGGTGTGAAATGGTACCTCATAGTGGTCTTGATTTGCATTTCTCTGATAATGAGTGATGTTGAGCATCTTTTCATGTGTTTGTTAGCCATCTGTATGTCTTCTTTGGAGAAATGTCTATTTAGTTCTTTGGCCCATTTTTTGATTGGGTCATTTATTTTTAATGTGTCTGCTTTTTAATATGCTGTCTAGGTTGGTCATAACTTTCCTTCCAAGGAGCAAGCATCTTTTAATTTCATGGCTGCAATCACCATCTGCAGTGATTTTGAAGCCCAAGAAAATAAAATCTATCACTGTTTCCACTGTTTCCCCATCTATTTGCCATGAAGTGATGGGACCAGATGCCATGATCTTAGTTTTCTGAATGTTGAGTTTTAAGTTAACTTTTTCACTCTCCTCTTTCACTTTCATCAAGAAGCTCTCTAGTTCTTCTTCACTTTCTGCCATAAAGGTGGTGTCATCTGAATATCTGAGGTTATTGATATTTCTACCTGAAATCTTGATTCCAGCTTGTGCTTCATCCAGCTTGGAATTTCACATGATGTACTCTGCATATAAGTTAAATAAGCAGGGTGACAATGTACAACCTTGACATACTCCTTTCCTGAATTGGAACCATTCTGTTGTTCCATGTCCAGTTCTAACTGTTGCTTCTTGACTTGCATACTGATGTCTCAGGAGGTAGGTAAGGTGGTCTGGTATTCCCATCTCTTTCAGAAATTTCCACAGTTTGTTGTGACCCACACAGTCAAATGTGTGGTACAGTCAATAAAGCAGAAGTAGATATTTTTCTGGAGCTCTCTTGCTTTTTCAATGATCCAATGGATATTGGCAATTTGATCTCTGGTTCCTCTGCCTTTTCTAAATCCAGCTTCAACATCAGGAAGTTCACGGTTCATGTACTGATTGTTGGAGAATTTTGAGCATTACTTTGCTAGTGTGTGAGATGAATGCAATTGTGTTGTAGTTTGAGCATTCTTTGGCATTGCTCTTCTTTGGGATTGGAATGAAAACTGATCTTTTCCAGTCCTGTGGCATGAGTGCAGCACTTTCACAGCATCATCTTTTAGGGTTTGGAATAGCTCCCTTGAATTTCCATCACCTCCACTGGCTTTGTTCATAGTTATGTTTCCTAAGACCCACTTGACTTCATATTTCAGGATGTCTGGCTCTAGCTGGGTGATCATACCATCGTGGTTATCTGGGTTATGAAGATCTTTTTCATTTATTTCTGTGTATTCTTGCCAACTCTTCTTAATATCTTCTGCTTCTGTTAGGTCCATACCATTTCTGTCCTTTATTGTGCCCATCTTTGCATGAAATGTTCCCTTTATATCTCTAATTTTCTTGAAGAGATCTCTAGTCTTTCCCATTCTATTGTTTTCCTCTATTTCTTTGCATGGATCACTGAGGACCCTTCATAAAGTGCATGGGCTTGACTTATTTCTTTGTAAGTCTGAATAGAATAAAAACCGATCTCCTCTTTGGCAAGAAGGAAGTCTACTAGAATACTGCCTTTGGACTTGTCTTATAAGACTTCCCCGAGAATCCAGCCTGCTGGCTGACTCCATCAGATTTTGGGAGTTTGTATTTACCAAGCCTCCACAATTGCACAAGCCAATTAAAATCTTTCTCTCTCTATCTCCATTGGTTCCTGTGGTTTTATTTCTTTGGTGAATATATTGGTTCCTTGAGTGGTTCTATCAGGTTTTGGTACCACGACTGGTTATATTAGCAAAAGACGCTCTTTGTAATACAAGTTTCAATTTTTATTAGTTAAAAGTTTTTGTAATTGTGAGCAAGGTGTAAATTCTTCTGTCAGTTTTTCTAATTCAAAGGAAAATCTGTTTTGTTATGTAAAGGGTGAGGTGTTTTGTAACTCCTTTCCTTCCTTCCTTCTTTCCTCCATTTTTAAAGAGCAGTACAATGATGACTAGGATGAACTGTTGCAATACAGAATTGAAGAACTCCAAGAAGTAAAGGCATAAGAAATGCTTGAAATTCACAACACATGGCATGTACCATTGGTGGTTAAATCTCAAAAAACAGGTTAAAGTTTCTAAAATCCCACTTTGAAAATTTAGCCTGCTATCTTCACCATCCTTGTGAATGGGGTCATAATGTCCTGTTTACCAAGATTTTATTAGTTCTATACACTGTGCCTTGTTTTTAAACACCTAGCTTCCACATTAATTTTTTAAAATATAAAATTATTGTTACAAGGCAAACTAAAAAAGAAACACATTTTCCTGTGGTTCTCAGGACCTCATACCACTTCTGTTTTAATTCAGGTATTTGAAAATGTTAGAAGCACAGTGTGGAATTGTTGTCTGTGGTGATAATAGAAAATCACCAGGGATCCAACCATAAAAGCAGAAGGGTGACATTTCTCAATATTAATAAAAATAAAAATCCCCTATCTCTGGGGTTTGAAGGTCTTGTAAACTATGGAAATTCTCTTTTAGGAAAAGTAATAAAGCACACATTTATTGAGTGCCCAGTTGTGAATTTCTCAAAGGGTAAGATCCTTTCTTCATATTTCCTAATACTGAAGCAAGAGTCTTCACTATGCACCAAAAGAAGCTGAGAAACTCCTATTAATATGACTACTTATTACAAAAATGTCTTCCTTCTGTCATATTAGAGATGCAGGACTGAATGGTATAAAACACACCCTCAATTTTGCTTTTAGGCACATATACTGTGGAATCAAGCTTACCTACTACAGAAGGGAGAAAAAAACCTCACCACAGTGGACTCCTGTGTCTAACTCAAATGGTATTCCAGCAGTGATTTTCTCTTTACTGGAGCTTCTCAATAATTGGACTTTGATTCCTACTTTCATACTGTGTGATCTTGCACCCCTGTGGCTGGTTTAGATGCATGACCTGGTGACTCTCTTATTTCATATCTATTGTTTTGCACCTTTAATGATGGCTTCCTTCCTTTATTTGACTCTGGACCCAGGGCTTACATCTACTCAGGCTTATTCCATACATGGCTCTGTGTTCTCAGAAGTCCTTTTTTCCTGCACTAAGCCACCTTGAAGAAGGCAAAAGGCATGAGTTAAGGAATTCAGGAAAATCTCATTGTTTATTATTTGCATGGAACAATTTCCTTCTCTGTCATAGCCTTATGCTTCCTGATCTTGCTGTTTTTAAGAGAGGAATATCCATCAGGTAATCAGGCCAATAATATTTTGAAGTTTCTGAAGAAGGCCAGTCAGGAGAAACTAGAGGGAAAATGTATATATAGATAAGTTCAGTTCAGTTTAGTTGCTCAGTCATGTCCGACTCTTTGTGACCCCATGAACTGCAGCACGCCAGGCCTCCCTGTCCATCACCAACTCCCAGAGTTCACTCAGACTCACGTCTGTCGAGTCAGTGATGCCATCCAGCCATCTCATCCTCTGTCGTCCCCTTCTCCTCCTGCCCCCAATCCCTCCCAGCATCAGAGTCTTTTCCAATGAGTCAACTCTTCGCATGAGGTGGCCAAAGTACTGGAGTTTCAGCTTCAGCATCATTCCTTCCAAAGAAATCCCAGGGCTGATCTCCTTCAGAATGGACTGGTTGGATCTCCCTGCAGTCCAAGGGACTCTCAAGAGTCTTCTTCAACACCACAGTTCAAAAGCATCAGTTCTTCGGTGCTCAGCTTTCTTCACAGTCCAACTCTCACATCCATACATGACCACTGGAAAAACCATAGCCTTGACTAGACGGACCTTTTTGGCAAGGTAATGTCTCTGCTTTTCAATATGCTATCTAGGTTGGTCATAACTTTCCTTCCAAGGAGTAAGCGTCTTTTAATTTCATGGCTGCAGTCACCATCTGCAGTGATAGATGAGTGATTATTTGTTAGATGATATTTAGAAGAGCTAAACCACATAAAAACTTTTCTAAGCCATAAAAAAGGCAACAAATTGAGGGAAATCATAGTTTTCACATATTTCAAAAGTTGCATATTCAAAGCCTTCCTGTTTCTACTTCATTATTCATCCAGGCTCATCATTAAAAGAAACTGTTAACCCAAAGGGCACTGTCCCCAATTTTAGTCTTAGTAAAGTGGCAATTTATTGGTTACAGTAAGTTGATGGGGTGCAAGAAAAAAAGTTGTAATAAAGATTTAAAGAATTCTGCTTACTCTTTTGAAAACATTGGATTTTTTTTTTTTTTTTTTAATCTATATGCTAAAATGAGTGTAGCCTGGGATGGCACTAAGGGAGCTGTGTTCCACTGGCTATGTGTCACTGCCGCTGTCCCTCACCAGCTATATGATGTTGTATAAATCACTTGTATTTCTCTGTCCAAAAGTTTCCTTGCCTAGGGAATGAGTCTTAGACCATTTCATTTATAAAGTGCTTTCCAGTTCCAACATTTTATATTTTAAATGTTTATGAAATTCTACCTCTGAGTTCTTCCAGGTATCTCAGAACATTTATTCTCTCAATAACCTTGAGGATTATTACATTTTAAGAGGCTAGAGAGTGGTATGGCAAGGCCAAGTGTTCAACGCTACACAATCTTCAACAGGACTAAGAGTACAATCTATTCCGTTGTATTCACTCTGTTATTTTATCAACATATAATGATGTATCCTACATTGAATGCATGAACTACAATACAAATGGTCTCAAACTATTTCCCATGCTCCAGAACTGTGAGTCTTAGACACAGAGAGTCTTTTCAAATCTGCCAATGCATATTAAAAGTATCAGCCTTGTCAAGGTAATAGGAGAACAATGTAGTACAGAGAAGACAAAGCAATGATGTGAATAACTCTCTGACTTCCTATAAACCAAGGTCAACCTATACACAATCAAACTTTGAGTTACACTAGGGATCTGGGCTGGGCTGGGGCTTCCCTGAAAACTTGTGAGAGAGTCATTTCCTAGGCAGGTTGATAAGGAGTCTAGGGGTCCCCAAAGAGAGAGGGGTCTGGAATTCTCAAGGAGGAAGAAAGGACAAACTTTTTTCTTTCTCCACATTCCTTAGGATTATATACCAATGATGTATCCTGCCTAAGGACAGTCTTTGGATTCAACCTTCTGTTATCTTAAAATGTTAATTATGGGAGTAGACCTGGTCTTTACAAGGATGTATCTTGCCTGAGGACAGTGTTATCTTAAAATGTAAATTATGGGAGTAGGTCTGATGAGGTCTTTACAACCTCCAGACATTCTTTGGATTCACTGGAGAGTATATAACCTCATTATTAACACTAGCAAGCGGGTACTCTTTCTACCCCCTTCTGATGCCTATGTCAGAAGCTTTCTCTGTCTCCTTTATACTTTAATAAAACTTTATTACACAAAAGCTCTGAGCGATCAAGCCTCGTCTCTGGCCCCGGATTGAATTCTTCTCCTCCGGGGGCCAAGAATCCCGGTGTATTTGCGTGATTCAACAACAACCTTTCATCTTGGGGGCTCGTCCAGGATCCTTCAGGACAAGGTAAGGATGCTTGGAGCTTTAGTTCTTTGTTTAGCGAACACGTTTTCTGCTGTGCTTTACTAACTCTACCGTGTGCTTGTGTGAATGAATGGCATGCCCTGCGTGAAACAAGTAAGGAGCTCTGCTCTGCGGTTCCACGGTGATCTCATACAGCTTATGGCAGAAACCTGTCGGGGCGTTATACCGACCTGCCAATGCCAAGAGGCACCCAATGTCTCCTTCGGGAACCGACCAGAAATGGGCAAAGCGTGTGGACCGAACTCTCCTTTCTCGGTCAAACTTTTCGGTCTCTTTGACCATTTCATAACTCCTTGGGAATTAAAAGTACTAACTTAATCTATCGGATCATAGGCTTTCAAGGGACTTGTGATCTATACTGTTACTGTGTACTGTGGCTTAGGTCCCAAACTTGAATTGGTAGTCAAGAAAGTGTCTAGCCTCGCTAGGAATCGAAAGTTCGTAAGCTAGATGGAGCTCTAGCTCCCAGAACATCTCTGAGGTTAAAGATTACTCAGATTGGGACTGCGATGGTTTTTTTTCTTTGGTAACACCGGCTCTTAGTGGATCAGAGGAGGCTGTTATACTGGTGTGGTGATGCTTGGAAAGACCATCTCAGTTTTATGTTCATGTCGGTCTTATTGTGGTCAGGAAATACTCAGGGTCGTGCACAGGCACTCAGGTGACGAATGTTTCCTACAGCGGTCTTAGCTTGGGAGGCATTCCGGAAGGTTACTCTGATTCACCCCGGGTGACATCAGAGGCAAACAAGGTTAAGGGTGAAGAGCTGGACGTCAAGTAGGGATGCTATCAAGTCTACCCCTGGTACATCCCCACCCCATCTCGGTGGTAGAACCGGGAGGGACGAGTACGGCGCCTGCGTCGGTAAGGGACAGACTAAGTCCGACCAGGAAAGAAAAGCTTTTGGTGTAACGTCTGTCTACACCCCCATCTAGAGCAGGGAGGGACGCCTCCGGTAGAAAAATGGCCTTGGTCGCTTTTTTTCTCTCTTACAGATGGGAGCTAACAATTCCAGCCTCACTCCTTTGAACTGTATCCTGAAAAACTGGGATAGATTTGATCCCCAGGGCTTAAAAAAGACACACCTGGTCTTCCTATGTGATACTGCATGGCCACGGTATCCATTGGAGGATGGCGAACGGTGGCCAGTTGGAGGGTCTCTTAAGTATAATACTATTCTACAATTAGACCGGTTCTGTAAGGAACAAGGGAAATGGGTAGAAGTAGCATATGTGTTGCCCTTTTTCTCTCTGCGAAATATGCCAGACTTATGTCCTAAGGGTATAGATTTGGGCGTGAAATCTTCAGCTCCCTCCTGTCCTCTTACTTTGCCCCCGTACCGGGGACTCCAAACTGGGATTCAAACTGCCCACATGGAGGTCCAAACAACTCCTGTCTCAGTACGACCTCAGACTACTCTGGTTTCAGTAGAAACTCAGACCATCGAAGTAAGAGATGAGATGGAGGACAGGAGACAAAGAGAAGAGGAAAAACAGGTTTCTCCAATCTATCCCTGGGATCATATGCGCAGAGCAGCCAGAGAGACTGAGGAACAGCCACACAAGCTGTTGCCTCTTTATGAAACACCCACCGGGAGAAATAATCAGTCTGTGAGAGTTAATAAGCCTTTTTCTTATCAAGAAATACAAAGAATCAAGGAGGATCTGGGAGACTATTTAGAGGACCCAGAAAAATATATTAGAGCTTTTAAAGGTGTTACTTTGCTTTATGACCTCACTTGGAAGGATGTGATGTATATCTTGGGACAAACGCTGACTCCTGAGTCAAAGACTCGAGTTTTGGGAAAAGCGGTTGCTTATGGAGATGAGTGGCTTGGTAATGAATCAGTAGGGAAGAGGGAGAACGAGATAGCGGCCCTCCCCACTGGGAATCAGGCGGTCCCAACTATAGAACCAGACTGGGACTACAACACAGCTAAAGGAAGATGGGATCAGAGTCATTTTGTTAGATGTATTCTTGAAGGACTTAGGCAGGCGCGTTCTAAGCCTTTAAACTATGGCAAATTGGCAGATATAGAACAGGAGGAGAAAGAAGCTCCTGGTAAATTCCTAGATAGACTGAGAGAAGGCCTTCGCAGATTCACTGAGATTGATCCCAAAAGTGAAGAGGGAAAAGTGATCTTAAAGGATAGATTTCTCACTCAGTCGGCTCCAGATATCCGCCGTAAGCTATTAAAACAGGCGTATGGACCAAATCAGTCTTTAGATACTCTGTTACAACTGGCTCAGACAGTCTATTATGGTAGGGAATATGAGGAAAAGAAAGAAAGGCAAAAAAAGACAAAGGAAAAGGCGGAAGCCTTCGCCATGGCTATGAAAAATGTTCTTAAACAGCCTGAGAAAAATGCCCAGAGGGGCCCAGGTGAAAAGGGCTGGGCTTGCTACTACTGTGGAAAGGAGGGGCACCTCAAGCGAGATTGCCCTCAGGCATCTAAGCCGTCCCCGGCTCCCTGTCCGGTCTGCAAAGGACCACACTGGAAGAGAGACTGCCCTCAGAGGCGTAGGTCTCCGGGGTCGGACTCTCAAGACAATCAGGACTGAAGGTGCCCGGGGGTCCCCACACAAGCTCCTGTCCTAATTACACCTGAGGAACCCCGGGTATTAATAGTTGTGGGGGGCCAATCCGTCGATTTCCTTTTAGATACTGGGGCAACTTATTCTGTGCTTACTGAAGCCCCTGGCCCACTTTCTTCCCGATCCGCTTCCGTAATGGGACTGTCTGGACGAGCCAAAAGGTATTATTTCAGTTATTCTTTATCTTGCAACTGGGATTCTGTGCTGTTTTCACACGAGTTTCTGATTGTGCCAGAATCTCCCTCACCCCTTTTGGGAAGGGATATACTGAGCAAGGTCCATGCCTCTGTTTTCATGAATATGGAGCCCTCCCTTTCTCTCCCTTTAGTTGAACAAAATGTAAATCCTAGAGTATGGGCTGATGGAAAATCTGTGGGTCGAGCACAAAATGCTATTCCTGTAGTTGTTAAGCTCAAAGACCCACACGTATTTCCACATAAGAAGCAGTATCCACTGAAACCTGAAGTTAAAGAAGGGTTAAAACCCATCATCGAAAATTTAAAGGAGCAGGGACTATTAATTCCCTGTAACAGTCCTTGCAACACTCCTATTTTGGGTATAAAGAAATCGAATGGTAAATGGAGACTAGTTCAAGATTTACGAATAATAAATGAGGCTGTAGTTCCTTTACACCCCGTGGTGCCTAATCCTTATACTCTATTGTCTGAAATTCCTGAACGGGCCAAATATTTCTCAGTAATTGATTTAAAGGATGCCTTCTATTCAGTGCCTTTGGCGGAAGAAAGTCAATTCCTATTTGCCTTTGAAGACCCTACGCAGCCAGCTTCTCAGTTAACCTGGACAGTTTTGCCCCAGGGATTTCGTGACAGTCCTCACTTATTCGGACAAAGTTTGTCACGGGATCTACAAAATTTTAATAGCTCTGAAGCAGTGGTGTTACAATATGTAGATGATATTTTGCTCTGTGCTGAGACAGAGGAAGCTTGTTCGCGAGCCTCAGAAGATTTCTTAAACTTTCTGGCAGGCTGTGGTTACAAGGCATCAAGAGAAAAGGCTCAGCTTTGTCAACAAAGCTGATATCTGTTAGATATCTGGGCCTAATCATATCAGAAGGGACTAGGGCCATAGGCCCTGAGAGAATTAAACCTATACTAAATCACCCCCTACCTATGACTTTAAGACATTGAGAGGATTTTTGGGAATCACAGGTTACTGTCACATTTGGATTCCGGGTTACGGGGAACTTGCTCGGCCTTTATATAAACTTATAGCTGAAACTCAGCAGGCCCAAACCGACAAACTGGTTTGGTCTCCAGAAACTCAAAAGGCTTTTAAGGTTCTTCAGACTGCTCTCCTGCAAGCTCCAGCTCTGAGCTTGCCCACAGGGTCAGAATTTAATTTGTCACTGAAAGAAAAGGTGTGGCATTGCGAGTTTTGACACAACCCCGAGGGCCTCACCAGCAACCTATTGCTTGTCTAAGCAGAGAATTAGATGTAGTTTCACGTGGGTGGCCCCACTGCCTAAGAGTAATTGGGGCAGCGGCTTTATTAGCACCTGAAGCTTTAAAAATAATTAATGGATGAAACCTTACTGTACTGACTTCTCATGATGTGAGTGGAATCTTAAATTCTAAGGTTAATATTTGGATGACAGACAGTAGGCCTCTTAAGTATCAGTCATTGTTGTTAGAAGGACGAGTAACTAAGCTTAAAGTTTGTAGAAATTTAAATCCTGCCACTTTCCTTCCTGAGAAGGAAAATGAAACACCTGATCACGATTGTTCTCAATTCCTAACTTTGAACTATGCAGCTTGGGAGGATCTAAAGGATACCCCATTAGACAATCCTGACATGGAAATATTTACAGATGGCAGTTCTTTTGTTCAGGATGGAAAGCGTAAAGCAGGTTACGCCGTGGTGACTGCTGAACAGGTTTTAGAAGCAAAATCTCTCCCCCAGGAAACTAGTGCTCAGTTAGCAGAGCTTGTGGCCCTGACCCGAGCTCTAGAGTTAAGCAAAGGGCAGCGGGTAAATATCTATACAGATTCTAAGTATGCTTATTTGACTTTACATGCTCATGCTGCAATATGGAAAGAGAGACACTTTAAAACAGCAACAGGAGAACCTATTAAGCATTTCAGAGAGATCGAGAGACTTTTAACTGCTATATATTGTCCTAAAGAAGTAGCTGTTATGCACTGCAAAGGGCACAGCAGGGATGGGAGTAAAATAGCCGAAGGTAATCATCTGGCTGACTGTCAAGCCAGAAAAGCGGCACTTTACGAAACCCCTTCACTACAGACGCCTTTGATCTGGACAGGTCCTGTGGAACAGGAAAGACCACAATATACTGAGGAAGAATTAGAAAGATATGAGAAACGAGGAGCCAAGATTACTGATAAAGGATGGTTACAGTCCGAGGATGGACGATTAATAATTCCTGAAAATGCTCAGTGGAAAATTCTTAAGGGTTTACATCAGAGTTTTCATTTGGGTGCTGAGAGTACTTACCAAATGGTTTCTCGTTTGTTTGAAGGTAAAAATGTAATGAAAACTTTAAAGAATATTATCAAAAGGTGTGAGATTTGTCAAAAAAATAACCCAAAGACTGAAAAGCTAGCAAAATCTGGATTACAACGAAGTGGGAAGTATCCTGGAGAGGATTGGGAAATTGATTTTACTCATATGCCAAAAGCTAATGGATATTCTTGCTTACAAGTTTGGGTAGATACCTTTACTGGATGGATTGAGGCTTTTCCCTGTCGTAGTGAACAGGCTAAGGAGGTTATAAAGATTTTAATTCATGAAATTATCCCCAGGTTTGGGCTGCCACGGAGCCTTCAGAGTGACAATGGCTCCGCCTTTAAAGCTGCTGTAACTCAGGGGGTATCTAAAGCTCTAGGAATAGAATATCACTTACACTGTTCCTGGAGACCCCAATCCTCCGGGAAAGTTGAAAAAGCTAATGACATTATCAAAAGGCATCTGCGCAAATTAACTCAAGAGACGCAGGACAAATGGATTAAAGTCCTACCCATAGCTTTAATGAGGGCTCGAACTACTCCAAAAAAAAGAGGGACTGTCCCCCTTTGAATGTATTTATGGAAGGCCTTTCTTACGCACAGACATTGTTATAGACCCTGAAGCCTTGGAATTAACTAATTATGTAACTCAGCTCTCAGCTTTTCAACAGACATTAACAGAACTCCGGGAGAAGACTTCTGACCCAGCCTCCGAGTCAAGCAGGCCTCTATTTGAGCCAGGAACCGAGGTCCTCATAAAAACAGTGGGGTCTGGGGGGCCATCCCTCGAGCCTCTCTGGGAAGGTCCTTACCAGGTTATTCTTTCCTCTCCCACAGCTGTCAAAGTGCCAGGAATTGATTCGTGGGTACATCATACTCGAGTCAAGAGGTGGCACCCTGACCAAAATTAAGTGACTTCATTTTATGTCTTTACTTTCTATGCTCTGACTTTGTACCTTTTAGATGGGCCTGATAACCTATGTGAGCTTACTTCTGCTGACTCCAAATATCCTGAGTCTGCCGTTGGATCCTCAAGACAATGTCTTCTTGTCCTGGGCTCACTCCTATGCTGCATTCCACAATCGGTCTAACTGCTGGGTCTGCGGAGCGCTCCCCTCTTCGTCAGTGGAAGGCTTCCCGTGGTGGACATCCCCACTTCAAGGAAAAGACTTTCTCCAAGTCTGTGAATACCTTTGACAACAATCACATGCGATGCCTCTTCGTCATCTGATGACATCTACCAACCCTAAAATGGACTGGTGCAACACTTTGCACTTTAACTATGGACATAATGTGACTTTTAATTTTGATTCTAAATGTTTTGTTTTTACTGTTTGCTCCCTACATCTGTAATTGTATAACTGGATTTGTTTCTAGCCGCATGAAAGCTTTTAAGTTACAAATGGTTGCTCAAACTCCTGCTACTGCTGTAGCTTCCTCCAGCTACTATTTGGGGCCCCTGGATCAGATATCCTCAATATGAGGATTAGGAGAATATGTTGCCTCACCAATTTAGGGACAACGCCCCTTGTCAGCTCGGAAGCAGTTATGGAACGAGAACGACGCCCCTTTTCCCTAGGCAACATAATTCTCCTAAAAGAAAAGGGGGGAATGAGAGAGTCATTTCCTAGGCAGGTTGATAAGGAGTCTAGGGGTCCCCAAAGAGAGAGGGGTCTGGAATTCTCAAGGAGGAAGAAAGGACAAACTTTTTTTCTTTCTCCACATTCCTTAGGATTATATACCAATGATGTATCCTGCCTAAGGACAATTTGGCAAAACTAATACAATTATGTAAAGTTTAAAAATAAAATAAAATTAAAAAAAAAAAAAAAGCATATATTCTAACATGTAAA
The DNA here is from genome assembly GCF_055505025.1 of Bos grunniens. Classification (NCBI taxonomy): domain Eukaryota; kingdom Metazoa; phylum Chordata; class Mammalia; order Artiodactyla; family Bovidae; genus Bos; species Bos grunniens. Next base: position 102,061,293 of record NC_141165.1, read on the forward strand.
AAAAAAAAAAAATGTTAATTATGGGAGTAGACCTGGTCTTTACAAGGATGTATCTTGCCTGAGGACAGTGTTATCTTAAAATGTAAATTATGGGAGTAGGTCTGATGAGGTCTTTACAACCTCCAGACATTCTTTGGATTCACTGGAGAGTATATAACCTCATTATTAACACTAGCAAGCGGGTACTCTTTCTACCCCCTTCTGACGCCTATGTCAGAAGCTTTCTCTGTCTCCTTTATACTTTAATAAAACTTTATTACACAAAAGCTCTGAGCGATCAAGCCTCGTCTCTGGCCCCGGATTGAATTCTTCTCCTCCGGGGGCCAAGAATCCCGGTGTATTTGCGTGATTCAACAACAACCTTTCACTTGGATCACTTGGCATGAGGTACTGAAGTTTTCTGATAAATTTGGGAAACAGTTTCTATAAGCTGTAAGGCTGCTCTTCAGAAAAGTTAATTAGGCACTGAGAAAACTTTGTCTCTGTGTTTCATCCAAATCTGCAGAGGTCAGAATCTTCGCAGATCTTCGGGACCAGCAGAAATAGTAGGATTGAGGCTCCTCAGGCAAATAAATCCAGACTCATGACATATTGCATTAATTTCCTTTTGTTGTGTTGCTTTGAAGCCTCCCTTGAGGCTTCCTAAATATAATCTGAAACTGGCCCCCATACACAGAGAAGATAGGGAGAAACAGAAGTAAAGGGCAGACCTCTTCAGACTGCTGGGGGACAGGTTTATAAGCAAGATAACTTGGTTATGAAGCTTTTCAGGGGTTGCTGCAAAACTAGTAGATTCTGTGCCTGCCCTGGATTCAGTCACACACATAGTTCAGATAACCTCAACTTCATATTTCCAGTTCAAGGTGATATCCTTGAAACAGTGTCTGGGAATGGGGAAGGCAAACAACACACAGGGATGAGGAATGGCGCTGCCGCCGCTGCTCTTTAGTTGCTTAGTTGTGTCCAACTCTTTGAGATCCCATGGAGTGTAACCCACCAGCCTCCTCTTTCCACTGAATTTTCCAGACAAAAATATTGGATTAAATTGCCATTTCCTTTTCCAGGAGATCTTCCCGAGCCAGGGATCAGAAGCTGCATCTCCTGCATCCCTTGACAGGCAGATTCTTCACCACTGAGCCACTAGAGAAGCCCTGAGGAAAGGGTGAGCAGCCTCCAATTGCCTCGATCTAGCTCACAAGTCAACTGGAGGTCATGACTTCTTGATGACTTATTTCAACTTGCTATTGTAACAAATTAGAACAAATTTTTCAGCCTAAAACAACACAAATTTATTCTCTTGCAGTCACAGAAGTTGAAAGTTCGAAAATCAAGCTTACTTCTGGAGGTATTAGGGTAGAATCCAGTTCGTTGTCTTTTTCATCTTCTAGAAGCTGCCTGCATTCCTGGGTTCTAGGCTCCTTCCCTCATCTTCAAAGCTAGCAACATGCACTTCAAATCTCTTTCTTTCTGATTCTGACCCATCAATACACTCTCATCAGGACCCTTGTATATATATCACTTCCCAGATGGAGCTAGTGGTAAAGAACCCATCTGCCAATGTAGATGTAAGAGACACAGGTTCAATCCCTGGGTCAGACAGATCCCCTGGAGGAGTGCATGGCAACCCATTCCAGTATTCTTGCCTGGAGAATCCCAGGAACAGAAGAGCCTTGTGGGCTTACAGTCCATAGGGTTGCAAAGAGTCAGACACAACTGATGTGACTTGCACAGTGCAAAGAATATCCAGGATAATCTTTTTACTTAAGAACTTTAGTCACGTCAGCAAAGTCCCTTTTCTCCTGTAAGGTAACATATTCATAGATTGCAGAGATAAAATATAGGAATGTTTAGGGGCCATTATTCTGTCTACCACACATACTGGGTCCATCTGGATTCACCCTACTTCCAAAAATGGTGTTTGGTAAGTGGATCTTCAATTCGATGAATCTTCAGTTGGGTGAAAGCAGATCTCCAGTTGTCTACTGGGAATTACAGCATCTGAACCATACAGAGACTGATACTGCAAAAGTTCTGTGGGGCTAATGGACAAAATACAGGTGACTAAAGTAAGGGCCATGGGCAGCCACTGAAATAATAAAGGACTCAGGAAGCCTTTATAATGTGTACATATCCTTTAACCTTGAGACCAATTCAACACAAAAGCACAAGTCTCTTTTATAAGGCGTGCTTCTGCCACAGGGCATATACTAGCTGCTACTTCTGCCTGGGACATTATTATTGCCTTAGATAGTCACATGCTAATCCCCTTAATTTCTTCCAATCCTTTTTAAGTGTTGTATTCTCAATTAAGTTTGCACTGATCATTGTTTAAAATTGCAAACTGTCTTCCTCCTCGGATGTCTAACCCACATTACCCTGCTACAGTTTAAATTTTTCCATAGTACTAATGACTTTCTTATAATTATATAATATACTTATTATATCCATAGGACATTATCTTCTCCTGACCCTCAACCTAGAAGTTAGGTTCTTAGAAACCTGAGATCGTTACCTGTTTTTGTTTTTTTCCACTGAACTATCCCAAGTGCCGAGAATAGTGCCTGGCATACAGTAAGTGCTTAATAAAGATTGTTAATTAATTGAATGACAAAAGATAAACCTCAGGTACTTCAGCTAAGTGTACCCTACCTGGCTGCATACCAGTTTTAATTGAGAAAGTGTTCCAATTTTAGTTGATTCCTAAACTTTAGCTTGTTAAGTGATTTTGACTTTTCTTGTATTTTTGACATATAGATCAATACACGTTACTCATAAGGGATCAGGTTCAGACTCACCTCTGAGATTATCCCAACCCTGGCTCTATCCAGAAGGAAAATTCACTCTAGCTCTGGCCCTGGGACACAAATTTACCTGGCAGATATTTCAATTGAGCCATACAGCCTGAGACCAGGATTAGACGGATAATTTCTATAACCAATGCTTCTCTGAAGTACTCTTATACTGGTTCCATGAAATTGTTAGAATCGAAAAGCAACGGATTTGGTGTCCCAAAGTAATAGAATCTGACTTTATCTCATTATAAAGGGTATAACTCGTTTCCTCCTGGCTATTTCCTAAGCTTCCTAGCTCTGTTTCCTTCCTTGGATAAAAAGTGAAATGTTCTTCATTCCTCCAAAGTGATTCATTTCCTCACAGGGAGTTCTGCAGCATAGTAGACGCTCATGGGCCTGCCAGCATGGCTTTGAGGCCAGTGCTAAATTTATACGAAGCCAAACCCTGAGTGAAAGGGAACAGTATAGAGATGATGTAACAACGCCAATTTGTGAAACATGCTCATAACAAATGTTAATGTCTGCCCAATTTGATGACAGGCTAATCCAGCACAGAGATTGGTCACATCTTTCAGACCACACAATCTATGCTACACATACTATGTTTCCAAAATATGACCAATATAAATACATAGTTCTTTTGACATCCACCATGTCATAAGATAGTTGGGATGTTAGGAAGAGGCACTGAAATGTTAATAACCAGGGGATGAAAATATGTAATTTGGCATGTCATGTGGATCCTTAGGAAGTAAAACCCCTTATGCTGCTCAAGCACATGATAAACCCTTTTAGTCTCCTTCTGCTGGCTTCACCACTCTGCATGCTGAGTTCACTACTTGCATGTCATATTCTGCTGAAGAGAATAGGATGACAAGGCTTGATCCATGTCTGCAACAGCACAGCAGGTGAGTTTTACTTGGATGGGCCAAAAGCCATTCTCAGCCAAAGACATGTCTTATTAGCAAGCATGAAACAAATTCAACTAAAAGATAGTGTACAGGAAACTTTTTGCAAGAGCAGCAGAAGTCCTCTCTATTCGTCAGTTCTCTTATATAGAAGTCATTTTGAAACTGTGCTTGGGGCTGGTGCACTGGGACGACCCAGAAGGATGGTATGGGGAGGGAGGAGGGAGGAGGGTTCAGGATGGGGAACACATGTATACCTGTGGCAGATTCATTTTGATATATGGCAAAACCAATACAATATTATAAAGTTAAATAAAATTAAATTAAAAAAACAAACAAACAAACAAAAAATTACTTGTGGATGAAGACTCAGTTCTAGCTCTCAGGACAGTTCACATTATCAAGGAATCTAAAGGTTTCATTCATATGAGAACATTTGTGGAGAGATCATATCTGTATCTAAGTATTTATTATATATGTAGTGAATAAGTTAACCAATGCCTAATGCCAAATTTGAGGTCAAGTTCTTGTCCTGAGACTTTCCATCTTTCTCTCATGTCATCAAATTTGTGATAACTTGAATTTTTCCAACACTAATTTAAAAAATGGATTAAACTTAAAGGAAAAGAGAAAATTTCTTTGACTGCAGAGAGTGACAGGGGCATTGACAGTAGGTTGGAACTCATCATATTCTTTCAAATGCAGTTCTTCTTCAAACACCCTTATTTCTTCCACTCCTTAAATTTTCCAGGGTGCCAGATAAGTCTCAAATGCTCCTCTAATGCTTTTCCTCCTTCACCTACTGTGTATAATATCTCTTACCTAGCTATAATTCCAACTTTCCAAATGTGTTTCTTGTCTGAGCCCCTTTTAATTTCCATTCATTGATTTTCAGATGTAATTGAAGGTAACACACTAGGGGCTGATTTTGGCTTCTTTACTAGTCTCATGAATGGCAGTTACAGCCACTCACTTGCCCTTCCAACAACCTCTTCCACCTCCAACCTATCCTTTCTACCCTTCTTCTTACTCATAATCTCAAAAATTTTGTGCATTATTTGTTAGTCCTGTTTATGGGAAACTCTCTTCCTTTGCTTTCAATAACCACATAGTTTCCATCTGCTTTTCTCTCTATTGCTTGTCAACTTCCTTTGTTGATTCTTCCTTCTCTATTGGGCTTTAAATGCTGCATCCTTCAAGACTGCCCCTTGACTTCTCTCTTCAGATCCCTCTTTAGCACACTACCTACTAAAGCCCATGTTTGTAGTAGGATTGCTACATTGACTTTTTCAAATTTATTCATCTAATTCAGTTCTCTCCTCTTATTCCTGTAACCATGCATACAGTTGCTACTCAACACTGCTATTTAATTTGAATATACCTCAAAATTAACATGTCCTAATGTGAATTATCTCCCACCTCTAACTTGGACCTCCTCTAGAGTTTCTTATGGTAAGCAATATTTTGCCATCGTTCTGCAATACTGACCAATATTATTATCATGACCCTACAAGTTTTTGTAGCACATAATATAGCCCTTGATTATTTTCTGCTCATATCACACTCTTACTCTGTCTCTGCACTTCCTTTGCCTTGGACACACTTATTCCTCATTGCCTATGCACCTCCATCTGTCTGGGATACCCTTCTACATCCTCCTTGTTTCTACATCTCCTTCATCCCAGAATCCTTAGCTTTAATGTCACTTCATCAAGAGAGCCTTCCCCAAGTCACATCCACCTTCCCCACACCACGTGCACACTCACTTTACTGCTATTCTGCATTTCTCTTTTGCACTTTTCGAATCAGCAATTACGTATTTATCTGCATTTATTATATCTACCTAAAAATATCTAAATGTATATTTACATATACATATATATCACTTCCATGAGGCAGAAATATAATTCATCTTATTCAATGACATACTATTAGTGGCTATAAACATGTATAGTACATAGAAATCTGTCAACAAACTTGGAAAATATATAAAGCTCAGATAAATTCATGTAAGTTTGAACCTTCATATCCTTTCACAATTAAAAAAAATAAAATAAAATGTTTTAAAACTTTACTGTGTGGCTTTCAGGACTGCATAAGCCTGACTATGTTTTACAAGACCTGTGTGTATGAATGAGTTCCTAAAGCAGGGTCTGGAAGATGATGTGGAATAAGTTGATATATGATTGGTGCCAAAGATGTATTAACCCAAGATATATAAGAGAAAGTAATTCAGAATTGTGGAACTGAATGAAATGAGATTTAGCCAAATACACTGAGGTGCTTTAGTACCATATGGGTATGAGCTCTGTAAGTGAAAATCTAACTTATTCTTAGTAAGTCTGAAGTGAATAACTTGTGAGGAGTAATGACGTGCAGTGATTGTATGTGGGGAGTGCCTCAGATTATGATAACTACGGAACAGAAAACATAATGCCATGTGGAAACTAAATTGAACAAATTGAATTTGAAGCAAGGTAGCTTTCTAAGAGACAGAACGTCTTCAGAAAAAAAAGGAAGGTTTGCTAGAGCCACTGTGGTTTATTGTATTTAATCATATCTCACCTCTTACTCAATGATATTGAAATAGCCTGTTAACAAAGGACATAAATACAAGAAAGTTAATAAAATCAGAGTGCTGAACAGAAGGGGAGAGCAAGTAGGTGGGAGGTTGAATCATTCAAAATCTTTGGTTGCAATCAAGAAAAATAGACCCAAACTAATTTAAGCAGAAATGAGCTCCAAGGAACTTCTATCGTGTGGTTTAATCCTCTCAATTTTTAACTGACAAAATGAAGGTTGATTTAAGGTACTTCCTTAAGGTCTCATGGCTCAACTGTATTAATGCCATGGGTCGTAATTTTTCTTTATATTATCTTATACCTTTAAATATGTTTTATTTTACTTTTTGAATAGTCCTTATGATTCTAGGGTATGAACACTTACATGAACCTATCTTTATTTTTTTCCTATTCTCTTATAAGGATATATAATGGATAAATGAAAAGACATAAGGAAAAATGTACTACATTTCATAGTAAAGATATAAGTAAGTACAAATTTATCATTTGTATTTTGAAGTAAAAAGATGTTAGAGGTCATTTCTCTAGACCTTAAGATTATGAGAGAGAAATGCAAATATCCAATTGGCATTTTCTTGCTATGATCTGCTATATTTGCTAAAGCTTTGTCATTTGTGAGCAATTCAGACAAGAAAAACTTTCTGTTAATTAAACTTTGATATTGTACAAATGTATTTATATGTCATATATTTAAATCTGTATTTATAGAGAAATACCTTTAGAGCTATAATAAAAACATTTCTTCTTGATTTGTCATGAAAAAGATTTCCATTAAATATCCTTGTTTCTGCATGCAATGTAATGAAGCCCCTTAGTTATTATGAATTTGAGTCAGTAGCATCAAGAATAATTTTTGAAGTTAGTTTATAATTCAGACAGTGTCCAAATAAATAGTCTTATTTCTATCTTTTACTCAGCAGCACGGTGCTTGGTGGGCCTGGCTGTTATACTGCAGTACAGCGAGGAGAGCAGTGCCTCGTCAGCCTGCAGGCCAGCAGGTAGACCGACCTACAACAGCGTTTATGTCTACTGCAAAGGCCCGTGTCAAGGAGTGCATCTGGGAAAGCTCAGAGTGTGGTGCAGCACCTGCCAACAAGCAACGCTCACCTTGGCCCAGTAGTCATGTATGGATGTGAGAGTTGGACTATAAAGAAAGCTGAGCGCCAAAGAATTGATGCTTTTGAACTGTGGTGTTGGAGAAGACTCTTGAGAGTCCCTTGGACTGCAAGGAGATCCAACCAGTCCATCCTTAAGGCGATCAGTCCTGGGTGTTCATTGGAAGGACTGATGTTAAAGCAAAAACTCCAATATTTTGGCCACCTGAAAAAGTTGGCTTAAAGCTCAACATTCAGAAAATGAAGATCATGGCATCCAATCCCATCACTTTATGGGAAATAGATGGGGAAACAGTGGAAACAGTGTCAGACTTTATTTTTTGGGGCTCCAAAATCACTACAGATGGTGACTGCAGCCATGAAATTAAAAGACGCTTACTCCTTGGAAGGAAAGTTATGACCAATCTAGATAGCATATTCAAAAGCAGAGACATTACTTTGCCAACAAAAGTTCGTCTAGTCAAGGCTATGGTTTTTCCTGTGGTCATGTATGGATGTGAGAGTTGGACTGTGAAGAAGGCTGAGCACCAAAGAATTGATGCTTTTGAACTGTGGTGTTGGAGAAGACTCTTGAGAGTCCCTTGGACTTCAAGGAGATCCAACCAGTCCATTCTAAAGGAGATCAGCCCTGGGATTTCTTTGGAAGGAATGATGCTGAAGCTGAAACTCCAGTACTTTGGCCACCTCATGTGAAGAGTTGACTCATTGGAAAAGACTCTGATGCTGGGAGGGATTGTGGGCAAGAGGAGAAGGGGACGACAGAGGATGAGATGGCTGGATGGCATCACTGACTCGACAGACGTGAGTCTGAGTGAACTCCCGGTGTTGGTGATGGACAGGGAGGCCTGGCGTTCTGCGATTCATGGGGTTGCAAAGAGTTGGACACGACTGAGCGACTGATCTGATCTGAAGAGCTGACTCATTTGAAAAGCCCCTGATGTTGGGAAAGACTGAAGGCAGGATGAGAAGGGGACGACAGAGGATGAGATGGTTGGATGGCATCACCAACTCAATGGACATGGGTTTGGGTGGACTCTGGGAGTTGGTGATGGACAGGGAGGCCTGGTGTGCTCTGGTTCATGGGATCACAAAGAGTCGGACACGACTGAGCGACTGAACTGAACTGACTGACTCAAGGGCTCTTCTTTGCTTCCCACCTATAGTCTATTATAATTTAAGGAATTCAATATGAAGAGATTCAGTACTTATATGGTATGTTTAGTTTTTCAATTCAGTTCAGTTGTTCAGTTGTGTCCAACTCTTTGAGACCCCATGGACTACAGCATCCCAGGCCTCCCTGTCCATCACCAACCCCCAGAGTTGTTAGGCTAATGGAAAATTAATGTTTACTTGTTAGGCTAATGGAAAATTTAAAAAACAGATATGCATAGTTAGAATCTAACTTTATTTAAATATAGGAAATCTTTTAGTGAATTGGTTTTTAGATTAGTTAATCAATTAAACAACTCAACCAGTTTTTATTAACTTATGGACAAGGTAAATATACTCTAAGAGCAAACCTAGCAATTCTAATACTATAGAGGTAATTGATAAAAATACTTTAAGCTAATATTTATATAAAATGCTAGTTGCTTTACATGAATTATATTGTTTGATTTTTACGATGAAACTATGATAACCTACTATTATTTCTTTCAGTGATGAATCTGAAGCTTACCTGAAGATAAGTAACTAAAGTCAAACAGCTAGTACATTAAAGAAGCTAATATTTGAACCCCCAAATGCACAGCTTCAGAGTTTAACTATATAATCACAAAATTACATTTCCTTTAAATGTTTTATAATAACTTTAATTTCAGAAAATTTTAGCTTGACAGTCAGATATTTGTGAAATATAATTTTTATGAATATTATAAGGTTGGTAATTCTAGTTTTTCTACTTGCAATATTGAACTAGTGAAACTAAGGAAGTAGGGATGGTCTCATTAAAAGCACTCAGACAAATCTTTTAAATGTTAAGGATTAACTTGGGAAAATGTCTAAGAAAGTTATATATCATTTTACAGTGACCTCAAGGATAGTATAGAATTTTAATAAGAATCTCAGTTTCTCTAGAAGACCAAAGTATTTGCATTTATCCTATATTATATATTTCATTTGATTTTCTACAAAAGAGGTTTCACACCACTAAACATTCCAAAGCTATTTATTGAGTATGAGACTGAAATTCTGCTCTATCATATTAAGAATGCTTTTCAAATTGTTAGGTATTATAGTTTATTGCTGTGGTGACTGCTGATGGTCTAATGTTTGTGTCTTCCACCCTCCACTGCAATTCTCACAATGAAGTCCTAATGGCCAATTTGATGGTGTTAGGAAGTGGGGCCTTTGGAGGTGATACAAGTTTAGTGCTCTGTAAAATGGGCCTGAGACAGCTCCCTGTCCCTTCTACCTTGTGAGGCCACAGCAAGAAGTTAGAAGTCTGAACCGCCCCCCCCCATCCTGAAAATGCTCTCATGGAATCATACCTGTGCTCTAATCTTAGACTTCTAGCCTCCGTCTCTGTGACCAATAAATTTTTGTCTGTGTTACTTTATTATAGCACCTTGAACAGAATACAACAGTGATTTTAAAACATGTGACAGTCCTTCCATGAAGATAAAGGGCCAAACAGATAGATGGCTGGGGATGCTTGACAAGCTTGGTTGGTTGAAAAAACGCTCTTTCAAGAAGAGCTTGGGTTTGTGGTGGTGGTTTTCTGTGTGTCCAATGTAAGGTCCTAATAGTCCTTGGACCAACTCAGTTGAGAACTTCTTAAGACTTTACATACCTCAGCACATTCCCTAAAATCATATCATATTTGAATAGTTACAGCAATCACCTTTACCAAGTTATGCCATTTGAATCCAACATATAGCTTTCAAGCACCACTGTGCCATCAGAGTCCACTTGCTATATAGTCCACAGGTTATATAAAAATGTAGAAATATCAGATTTACGCATCACAAATCACCACTTGTATAAATGACAGGCAGTTATCCAGCAAACCTGACTCAGGGAGGGTCTGTGGACAGCTGGACTACATCAGAAGTCAAGTATAACTGATAGTTCAGGAAAATATAATTTCACATGTATCCTACAGTTTATTATAATACTTTGACACATATTTGAAAAAATATAACCTTATGCTACTTCCTCTTCTTCTTGGTTTGCAAATGGATCTATCACTAATTCATTATGCTTTTATCTATTCAATCATTCAATAAACTTTGAATGAGCACCTGTGTAAGATGAAAAACCTTCTTAACCACTTACCATGTTGTTTAGCAAGAAGAATGGCTTAAACACTGTTGGATGCTCGAAAGCATGGATTTCAAATAAGACTGAACAATGGATTATGCAATAAAAGGCTAGTAGGCAATTGGTTGTTTTTGGAAAAGCAAACATAATTCCTATCAGTTCAGTTCAGTCACGCAGTTGTGTCTGACTCTTTGAACCCCATGAACCACAGCAGACCAGGCCTCCCTATCCATCACCAACTGCTGGAGTTTACCCAAACCCATGTCCACTGAGTTGGTGATGCCATCCAACCATCTCATTCTCTGTCATTCCCTTCTTCTCCTGCCCTCAATCTTTCCCAGCATCAGGGTCTTTTCAAATGAGTCAGTTCTTTGCATCAGGTGGCCAAAGTATTGGAGTTTCAGCTTCAACATTAGTCCTTCCAATGAACACCCAGGACTGATCTCCTTTAGGATGGACTGGTTGGATATCCTTGCAGTCCAAGGGACTCTCAAGAGTCTTCTCCAACATCACAGTTAAACAGCATCAATTCTTCGGCTCTCAGCTTTCTTTATAGTCCAACTCTCACATCCATAGGTGACTACTGGAAAAACCATAGCCTTGACTAGACGGATCTTTGTTGGCAAAGTAACATGTCTGCTTTTTAATATTTTGTCTAGGTTGGTCATAACTTTTCTTTCAAGGAGTAAGCATCTTTTAATTTCATGGCTGCAATCAATATCTGCAGTGATCTTGGAGCCCCCAGAAATAAAGTCAGCCACTGTTTCCACTGTTTCCCCATCTATTTGCCATGAAGCCATGGGACCGGATGCCATGATCTTAGTTTTCTAAGTATTGAGCTTTAAGTCAACTTTTTCACTCTCCTCTTTCACTTTCATCAAGAGGCTCTTTAGTTCCTCTTCACTTTCTGCCATAAGGGTGATGTCATCTGCATATCTGAGGTTATTGATATTTCTCCTGGCAATCTTGATTCCAGCTTGTGCTTCTTCCAGCCCAGCGTTTCTCATGATGTACTCTGCATAGAAGTTAAATAAGCAGGGTGACAATATACAGACTTGATGTACTCCTTTTCCTATTTGGAACCAGTCTGTTGTTCCCTGTCCAGTTCTAACTGTTGCTTCCTGACCTGCATATAGGTTTCTCTAGAGGCAGGTCAGGTGGTCTGGTATTCCCATCTCTTTCAGAATTTTCCACAGTTTGTTGTGATCCATACAGTCAAAGGGTTTGGCATAGTCAATAAAGCAGAAATAGATGTTTTTATGGAACTCTCTTGCTTTTTCAATGATCCAGCAGATGTTGGCAATTTGATCTCTGGTTCCTCTGCCCTTTCTAAAACCAGCTTGAACATCTGGAAGTTCATGGTTCCTATATTACACTATAAATTTATCATCTTCAAAATGAAATAGACCCTTAACTCTTCTCTATAACCCTTCCTTTCACACTTAGCTTTCTTTCTCTTTCTGTCCTGTTTAGCAGTTAGTAACCCAAATGCATGCATGCATGCTCAGTTGGTCAGTCTTGTCCAACTCTTTTCGACCCCATGGATTGCAGCCCACCAGGGTCCTCTGTCCATGGAATTTTTCAGGCTAGAATACTGGAGTGGATTGCCATTTCCTTCAGGTGATCGTCCTCCAGAGGATTTTCCCTGACCCAGAGATCAAACACGCATCTCCTGTGCCTCCTGCATTGTCACATGGATTCATTACCACTGCGCCACCTGGAAAGCCCAGTAACCCAAATAAACTGAGATAATTTCAAGTTTTATTTCACAGAAGAATTAGATACAATTAAATGTAAAGTTCATGCCTTCAAATTTATAAATAGATATTCATTTATATCCATTCACCCCACTGCCCTCATCTTTGTTACAATAAATGATGTGTCTTTTTCCGTTCTGAGTCCAATCGCTCCACTGGTACTCTGGTCTCAACATTTTTGCTTCACTGTGATCCTTACAGTATTAACTATGCACTCTGTATGTCCAAAGTCTTATTCACCAGATCTGTCTCATCAGTAATTAAGCTCTGTCATATTGGCTGTCTCTGTCTCTCTCATGCATGAGCGTGTGTGCACACACACATACATATACACACATGTAGACACACACTGAACTTGTTATTTTCACACTCTTCATCTCCATTTCCTGTTAACATGCTGTGAAATGTATCCCCGTAGTAAAGTTACCACTGATCTCCACTTTACCCAGATAACAGTAACTGTGTCCTTTGATCAATGCAGTCCTCTTTCCCCTTTATAAGCCTTTCTCTGCATTGAAGCTGGAATGATATTTTTAAAAATATAAATCACATGGCATTAATGCTGCTTAAAACATCAGAGTTAATCCTTATTATTTTAGGATATGGTTCAAAATCCTTTGGTTTACAGGGTCCTCTACTACTTGGGGGGTGCTTCCCAGGTGGTGCTAGTGGTAAAAGAACCCGCCTACCAATGCAGGAGACATAAGAGATGCAGGTTTGATCCCTGAGTCAGGAAGATCCTCTGGAGAAGGGCATGGCAACCCACTGCAATATTCTTACCTGGAGAATCCTTTGGACAGAGGGAGCCTGGTGGGCTACAGTCCATATGGTCACATAGTTGAACACAACTGAAGTACTTTAGCATGCACACATGCACTAATACTTGGTACCTGTCAATACTGCCAATCCCACTTCTCTCTATTCCTCATTCCCCACCCCCTTTCTCTAAGCTCTGGCCATACTGAATTTCCCTTAATGTTACATATCCTTCTTCATCATGAACCTTTCTGTGTACTCTGTTTTCTCCTTACCCTTTAGGTTTTATCTTAGTCATTAATTCCTGTGGAAAGACTCTTTAGCTTTCAAAGCTGATGTTCAATGGCTTCCGTGGCTTCCAATGGCTTTCCATGTCATCTTGCATTTCTCTGTCTTCATTTTAGTTCATTTGCTCAGTCGTGTCTGACTCTTTGCGACCCCATGAATCACAGCACGCCAGGCCTCCCTGTCCATCACCAACTCCCGGAGTTCACTCAAACTCACGTCCATCGAGTCGGTGATGCCATCCAGCCATCTCATCCTCTGTCGTCCCCTTCTCCTCCTGCCCCCAATCCCTCCCAGCATCAGAGTCTTTTCCAATGAGTCAACTCTTTGCATGAGGTGGCCAAAGTACTGGAATTTCAACTTTAGCATCATTCTTTCCAAAGAACACCCAGGGCTGATCTCCTTTAGAATGGACTGGTTGGATCTCCTTGAAGTCCAAGGGACTCTCAAGAGTCTTCTCCAACACCACAGTTCAAAAGCATCAATTCTTCAGCGCTCAGCCTTCTTCACAGTCCAACTCTCACATCCATACATGACCACTGGAAAAACTATAGCCTTGATTAGACGGACCATTGTTGGCAAGGTAATGCCTCTGCTTTTCATTTTTTTTTTTTTTTTTAGTTTTTAATATATTTTATTTTTTAACTTTACAATATTGTATTGGTTTTGCCATATATCAAAATGAAACTGCCACAGGTATACATGTGTTCCCCATCCTGAACCCTCCTCCCTCCTCCCTCCCCATACCATCCCCCCAGGTCGCCCCAGTGCACTAGCCCCAAGCATCCAGTATCCTTCATCGAACCTGAACTGGCGACTCTTTTCATATATGATATTATATATGTTTCAATGCCATTCTCCAAAATCATCCCACCCTCTCCCTCTCCCACAGAGTCCAAAAGACTGTTGTATACATTAGTGTCTCTTTTGCTGTCTCGTATACAGGGTTATTGTTACCATCTTTCTAAATTCCATATATATGCATTAGTATACTCTACTGGTGTTTTTCTTTCTGGCTTACTTCACTCTGTATAGTAGGCTCCAGTTTCATCCACCTCATTAGAACTGATTCAAATGTATTCTTTTTAATGGCTGATTAATGCTCCATTGTGTATATGTACCGTAGCTTTCTTATCCATTCATCTGCTGATGGACATCTAGGTTGCCTCCATGTCCTGGCTATTATAAACAGTGCTGCAATGAACATTGGGGTATACGTGTCTCTTTCCCTTCTGGTTTCCTCAGTGTGTATGCCCAGCAGTGGGATTGCTGGATCATAAGGCAGTTCTATTTCCATTTTTTTAGGGAATCTCCACACTGTTCTCCATAGTGGCTGTACTAGTTTGCATTTCCACCAACAGTGTAAGAGGGTTCCCTTTTCTCCACACCCTCTCCAGCATTTATTGCTTGTAGACTTTTGGATCGCAGCCATTCTGACTGGTGTGAAATGGTACCTCATAGTGGTTTTGATTTGCATTTCTCTGATAATGAGTGATGTTGAGCATCTTTTCATGTGTTTGTTAGCCATCTGTATGTCTTCTTTGGAGAAATGTCTATTTAGTTCTTTGGCCCATTTTTTGATTGGGTCATTTATTTTTCTGGAATTGAGCTGTAGGAGTTGCTTGTATATTTTTGAGATTAGTTGTTTGTCAGTTGCTTCATTTGCTATTATTTTCTCCCATTCTGAAGGCTGTCTTTTCACCTTGCTTATAGTTTCTTTTGTTGTGCAGAAGCTTTTAAGGTTAATTAGGTCCCATTTGTTTATTTTTGCTTTTATTTCCAATATTCTTGGAGGTGGGTCATAGAGGATCCTGCTGTGATGTATGTCAGAGAGTGTTTTGCCTATGTTCTCCTCTAGGAGTTTTATAGTTTCTGGTCTTACGTTTAGATCTTTAATCCATTTTGAGTTTATTTTTGTGTATGGTGTTAGAAAGTGTTCTAGTTTCATTCTTTTACAAGTGGTTGACCAGATTTCCCAGCACCACTTGTTAAAGAGATTGTCTTTAATCCATTGTATATTCTTGCCTCCTTTTTCAAAGATAAGGTGTCCATATGTGCATGGATTTATCTCTGGGCTTTCTATTTTGTTCCATTGATCTATATTTCTGTCTTTGTGCCAGTACCATACTGTCTTGATAACTGTGGCTTTGTAGTAGAGCCTGAAGTCAGGCAGGTTTATTCCTCCAGTTCCATTTTTCTTTCTCAAGATTGCTTTGGCTATTCGAGGTTTTTTGTATTTCCATACAAATTGTGAAATTATTTGTTCTAGCTCTGTGAAGAATGCCATTGGTAGCTTGACAGGGATTGCATTGAATCTATAAATTGCTTTGGGTAGTATACTCATTTTCACTATATTGATTCTTCCAATCCATGAACGTGGTATATTTCTCTATTAGGGTCCTCTTTGATTTCTTTCACCAGTGTTTTATAGTTTTCTATATATAGGTCTTTAGTTTCTTTAGGTAGATACATTCCTAAGTATCTTATTCTTTGCGTTGCAATGGTGAATGGAATTGTTTCCTTAATTTCTCTTTCTATTTTCTCATTATTAGTGTATAGGAATGCAAGGGATTTCTGTGTGTTACTTTTATATCCTGCAACTTTACTATATTCATTGATTAGTTCTAGTAATTTTCTGGTGGAGTCTTTAGGGTTTTCTATGTAGAGGATCATGTCATCTGTAAACAGTGAGTGTTTTACTTCTTCTTTTCCAATTTGGATTCCTTTTATTTCTTTTTCTGCTCTGATTGCTGTGGCCAAAACTTCCAAAACTATGTTGAATAGTAATGGTGAAAGTGGGCACCCTTGTCTTGTTCCTGACTTTAGAGGAAATGCTTTCAATTTTTCACCATTGAGGATAATGTTTGCTGTGGGTTTGTCATATGTAGCTTTTATTATGTTGAGGTATGTTCCTTTTATTCCTGCTTTCTGGAGAGTTTTTTTTTTTTTATCATAAATGGATGTTGAATTTTGTCAAAGGCTTTCTCTACATCTATTGAGGTAATCATATGGTTTTTATTTTTCAATTTGTTAATGTGGTGTATTACATTGATTGATTTGCAGATATTGAAGAATCCTTGCATCCCTGGGATAAAGCCCACTTAGTCATGGTGTATGATCTTTTTAATGTTTTGTTGGATTCTGATTGCTAGAATTTTGTTAAGGATTTTTGCATCTATGTTCATCAGTGATATTGGCCTGTAGTTTTCTTTTTTTGTGGCATCTTTGTCCAGTTTTGGTATTAAAGTGATGGTGGCCTCATAGAATGAGTTTGGAAGTTTACCTTCCTCTGCAATTTTCTGGAAGAGTTTGAGTAGGATAGGTGTTAGCTCTTCTCTAAATTTTTGGTAGAATTCAGCTGTGAAGCCATCTGGACCTGAGCTTTTGTTTGCGGGAAGAGTTTTGATTACACTTTCAATCTCCATGCTTGTGATGGGTCTGTTAAGATTTTCTATTTCTTCCTGGTCAAGTTTTGGAAAGTTGTATTTTTCTAAGAATTTGTCCATTTCTTCCACATTGTCCACTTTATTGACATATAATTGCTGATAGTAGTCTCCCATGATCCTTTGTATTTCTGTGTTGTCTGTTGTGATCTCTCCATTTTCATTTCTAATTTTATTGATTTGATTTTTCTCCCTTTGTTTCTTGATGAGTCTGGCTAATGGCTTGTCAATTTTATTTATCCTTTCAAAGAACCAGCTTTTGGCTTTGCTGATCTTTGCTATGGTCTCTTTTGTTTTTTTTTTTTTGCATTTATTTCTGCCTTAATTTTTAAGATTTCTTTCCTTCTACTAACCCTGGGGTTCTTCATTTCTTCCTTTTGTAGTTGCTTTAGGTGTAGAGTTAGGTTATTTATTTGACTTTTTTCTTGTTTCTTGAGGTATGCCTGTATTGCTATGAACTTTCCCCTTAGGACTGCTTTTACTGTGTCCCACAGGTTTTGGGTTGTTGTGTTTTCATTTTCATTTGTTTCTATGCAAACTTTGATTTCTTTTTTGATTTCTTCTGTGATTTTTTGGTTATTCAGCAGCGTGTTGTTCAGCCTCCATATGTTGGAATTTTTAATAGTTTTTCTCCTGTAATTGAGATCTAATCTTAACTGCATTGTGGTCAGAAAAGATGCTTGGAATGATTTCAATTTTTTGAATTTACCACGACTAGATTTATGGCCCAGGATGTGATCTATCCTGGAGAAGGTTCTGTGTGTGCTTGAGAAAAAGGTGAAATTCATTGTTTTGGGATGAAATGTCCTATAGATATCAATTAGGTCTAACTGGTCTATTGTATCATTTAAAGTTTGTGTTTCCTTGTTAATTTTCTGTTTAGTTGATCTATCCATAGGTGTGAGTGGGGTATTAAAGTCTCCCACTATTATTGTGTTATTGTTAATTTCTCCTTTCATACTTGTTAGCATTTGTCTTACATATTGCGGTGCTTCTATGTTGGGTGCATATGTATTTATAATTGTTATATCTTCTTCTCGGATTGATCCTTTGATCATTATGTAGTGACCGTCTTTGTCTCTTTTCACAGCCTTTGTGTTAAAGTCTATTTTATCTCATATGAGTATTGCTACTCCTGCTTTCTTTTGGTCCCTATTTGCATGAAAATCTTTTTCCAGCCCTTTACTTTCAGTCTGTATGTGTCCCCTGTTTTGACTTGGGCCTCTTGTAGACAACATATGTAGGGGTCTTGTTTATGTATCCATTCAGCCAGTCTTTGTCTTTTGGTTGGGGCATTCAACCCATTTACATTTAAGGTAATTATTGATAAGTATGATCCTATTGCCATTTACTTTATTGTTTTGGGTTCGAGTTTATACACCCTTTTCGTGTTTCCTGTCTAGAGAATATCCTTTAGTATTTGGGGGAGAGCTGGTTTGGTGGTGCTGAATTCTCTCAGCTTTTGCTTGTCTGAGAAGCTTTTGATTTCTCCTTCATATTTGAATGAGATCCTTGCTGGGTACAGTAATCTGGGCTGTAGGTTATTTTCTTTCATCACTTTAAGTATGTTTTGCCATTCCCTCCTGGCTTGAAGAGTTTCTATTGAAAGATCAGCTGTTATGGGAATTCCCTTTTGTATTATTTGTTGTTTTTCCCTTGCTGCTTTTAATATTTGTTCTTTGTGTTTGATCTTTGTTAATTTGATTAATATGTGTCTTGGGTTGTTTTGCCTTGGGTTTATCCTGTTCGGGACTCTCTGGGTTTGTTGGACTTGAGTGATTATTTCCTTCCCCAGTTTAGGGAAGTTTTCAACTATTATCTCCTCAAGTATTTTCTCATGGTCTTTCTTTTTGTCTTCTTCTTCTGGGACTCCTATGATTCGAATGTTGTAGTGTTTAATATTGTCCTGGAGGTCTCTGAGATTGTCTTCATTTCTTTTAATTTGTTTTTCTTTTTTCCTCTATGATTCATTTATTTCTACCATTCTATCTTCTAATTCACTAATCCTATCTTCTGCCTCTGTTATTCTACTATTTGTTGCCTCCAGAGTGTTTTTGATCTCATTTATTGCATTATTCATTATATATTGACTCTTGTTTATTTCTTCTAGGTCCTTGTTAAACCTTTCTTGCATCTTCTCAATCCTTGTCTCCAGGCTATTTATCTGTGATTCCATTTTGATTTCAAGATTTTGGATCATTTTCACTATCATTATTCGGAATTCTTTATCAGGTAGATTCCCTATCTCTTCCTCTTTTGTTTGGTTTGGTGGGCATTTATCCTGTTCCTTTACCTGCTGGGTATTCCTCTGTCTCTTCATCTTATTTATATTGCTGAGTTTGGGGTATCCTTTCTGTATTCTGGCAGTATGTGGAGTTCTCTTTATTGTGGCATTTCCTCACTGTGTGTGGGTTTGTACAGGTGGCTTGTCAAGGTTTCCTGGTTAGGGAAGCTTGTGTCGGTGTTCTGGTGGGTGGAGTTGGATTTCTTCTCTCTGGAGTGCAATGAAGTGTCCAGTTATGAGTTATGAGATGTCTATGGTTTTGTAGTAACTTTGGGTAGCCTGTATATTGGAGCTCAGGGCTGTGTTCCTGTGTTGCTGGAGAATTTGCTTGGTATGTCTTGCCCTGGAACTTGTTGGCCCTTGTGTGGTGCTTGGTTTCAGTATAGGTATGGAGGCGTTTGATGAACTCCTGTCAATTAATGTTCCCTGGAGTCAGGAGTTCCCTGGAGTCAGGGTTTGGACTTAAGCCTCCTGCTTCCAGTTATCGGTCTTATTTTTACAGTAGTCTCAAAACTTCTCCTTCTATACAGCACCACTGAAAAAACATCTAGGTTAAAGATGAAAAGTTTCTCCACCGTGAGAGTCACCCAGAGAGGTTCACAGCGTTACATGGAGAAGAGAAGAGGGAAGAGGGAGTTAGAGGTGACCCAAAGGAGACGAGGTGGAATCAGTAGAGGAGAGAGCGGGCTAGCCAGTAATTACTTCCTTATGTGCATTCCACAACTAGACCACTCAGATTTTCGTGGAGTTATACAGAGAAGAGAAGAGAAGAGGGAGGAAGGAGACAGAGGTGGCCAGGAGAACAAAATGGGGGGACAAAAAGGAGAGAGACAGATCCAGCCAGTAATCAGTTCCCTAAGTGTTCTTCACTGTCTGGAACACACAGAAATTCACAGAGTTGGGTAGAGCAGAGAGGGGTTAGGGAAGAAACACAGGCGACCTGGTGGAGAAAAGGAGAGTCCAAAGGGGGAGAGAGCAGTCAAGTCAGTAATCTTGCTCCCAAGTAAAAAATGGGTACTGAAGATTGGGTTCTTAAAGGTACAAAATTGGTAACAAATACCTAAAAGCAAAAATTAAAAATCTAGAGTAGAGTTTGGAATTTCAAAAATACAATGTTAAAGAAAAGAAGAAGGAAAAGAAAGAGAAAAAATAAAACAAACAAAACAAAGTCACAAAAATTATAAAGAAAATATAGGTACAAAATTGATAACAAATACCTAAAAGCAAAAATTAAAAATCTAGAGTAGAGTTTGGAATTTCAGAAATACAATGTTAAAGAAAAGAATAAGAAAGAAAGAGAGGGAAAAAAAGTCACAAAAATTGTAAAAAAAAAAAAAAAATATATATATATATATATGTACAAAATGGATAACAAATATCAAAAAGCTAAAATTAAAAATCTAGAGTAGAGTTTTTAATTTCAAAAATACAATGTTAAAGAAAAGAAGAAGAAAAAAAGAAAAGAAAGAAAGAGAAAAGGAAAAGAAAAAAAAACAAGGTCATAAAAAGTATAAAAAATGTATATATGAAGTTTGCTTTAAAAAAATAGGGTATTTTTTTTTTTGCAAAGTAATAGTAGGTTATAAAAGTGAAAATTAAAGGAGTAATAGAGGACTTAAAATTTTTTAAAAAATTGAAAAAAAAAGAAAGAATGATCATAAAAAGAGTAAAAATATATCTAGGACTTTCTCTGGTGTTGTTGTGGGTATTGTGGGGTCAGTTCATTTTCGGCTAGTTCCTTGGTCCGGCTTATATTTCTCAAGATCTATAAGCCCCTTCCTATGTAGTCGGTACTAACGACAGGGTTTTAATCTATTGCTTGTCGCTTCTAAGGCGGTTCCCTCTGTTATAGCTTCTTCCGTTTGCTGGGTTCTTCAGTGTCTGATTTCCGCCCTGATACAAAGTGGGCGGTGGTGGACGCTTTTTTTTTCTTTAGACTCACTTGTTCAGTCGCGCTATGGGGAGGGAGGGACGCTGCAAACAAATAACACTGGTGTGTGCTCGCAGTGCCTCAGCCACACTGGGCCTGCCCCCTCTCATGGTGCGTGTAGCCTCCCTGCCCACACTGCTCAGGCTCTAGGCTGCTCCGCTGGGAACTATCTGAGGCCGGCCCTGGGCTGCTTGCACCTCCCAGGTCTAAGCTGCTCAGGTTCAGGCACTCGGGTAGTCCCAAGAGGCTGAGACTCAGTTGGGCCTGCGTTTTGTGCTCTTCCCAGGTTCGAGCAGCTCAGGTGATGAGGTGTTTGGTGAGCGCGGATGCTGTGACTTATCACCTCCCCACCGCTCAGTTTTCTGGGTGTACAACCGGCACACCTTCTCAGGAGGATGTTGACCATCCAAAACCCCAAGAAGTCTTAGTTAGCAAAGAAGCCTGCTTACAATTTTGTAGATAATGTCTCTCTGGGGCTGCAATTGCCCCCTTCCGGCTCTGGCTGCCTGTCACCGGAGGGGGATGGTCTGCAGCCGGCTATCTCTGTTCAGTCCTTTCTTCTGTGCGTGGGCCTGGCAGTGTCTTAGGTTAGGGTTGGCCTTTCACGTGGTAGTTATCCCACAGTCTGGTTTCCAACCCCAATTAGTTCACTCAGATACCGCTCAAGGCATTCAGGCCAGACCCTTACTCTAAGCGATGCAGCCCGCGCCTCCCTGCCCAGCCCCTGCTTGCTAGTGGCAGGTGCAGGCGTCTGCGCTGCTTCTCTGCTGGGGGAGTTACTGTTGGGCTGGTATTCTGTGGGTTTTAACTGTTTATTTATTTTCCCTCCCTGTTATGTTGTCCTCTGTGCTTCCAAGTCTCGGAACAGACTCAGCAGTGAGAGTGTTTCCTGGTGTTTGGAAACTCCTCTCTTTTTAAGACTCCCTTCCCGGGACGGAGCTCTGTCCCTCCCTCTTTTGTCCCTTTTTTTGTCTTTTATATTTTTTCCTACCTCCTTTCGAAGACAATGGGTTGCTTTTCTGGGTGCCTGATGTCCTCTGCCGGTATTCAGAAGTTGTTTTGTGGAATTTACTCTGCATTTAAATGTTCTTTTGATGAATTTGTGGGGGAGAAAGTGGTCTCCCCATCCTATTCCTCCGCCATCTTAGCTCCTCCCCCCTCTCTGCTTTTCAATATGCTATCTAGGTTGGTCATAACTTTTCTTTCAAGGAGTAAGAGTCTTTTAATTTCATGGCTGCAGTCACCATCTGCAGTGATTTTGGAGCCCCCCAAAATAGTCTGACATTGTTTCCACTGTTTCCCATTCTATTTCCCATGAAGTGATGGGACCAGATGCCATGATCTTCGTTTTCTGAATATTGAGCTTTAAGCCAACTTTTTCACCCTCCTTTTTCACTTTCGTCAAGAGGCTTTTTAGTTCCTCTTCACTTTCTGCCAAAAGGGTGGTATCATCTGCATACCTGAGGTTATTGATATTTCTCCTGGCAATCTTGATTTCAGCTTGTGTTTCTTCCAGCCCAGCATTTCTCATGATGTACTCTGCATAGAAGTTAAATAAACAGGGTGACAATATACAGCCTTGACGAACTCCTTTTCTTATTTGGAACCAGTCTGTTGTTCCAGGTCCAGTTCTAACTGTTGCTTCCTGACCTGAAAATAGCTTTCTCAAGAGGCAGGTCAGGTGGTCTGGTATTCCCATCTCTTTCAGAATTTTCCACAGTTTATTGTGATCCATACAGTCAAAGGCTTTGGCATAGTCAATAAAGCAGAAATAGATGTTTTTCTGGAACTCTCTTGCTTTTTCCACAATCCAGCGGATGTTGGCAATTTGATCTTTGATTCCTCTGCCCTTATAAAACCAGCTTGAACATCTGGAAGTTCATGGTTAACGTATTGCTGAAGCCTGGCTTGGAGAATTTTGAGCATTACTTTACTAGTATGTGAGATGAGTGCAATTGTGCGATAGTTTGAGCATTCTTTGGCATTGCCTTTCTTTGGGATTGGAGTGAAAACTGACCTTTTCCAGTCCTGTGGCCACTGCTGAGTTTTCCAAATTTGCTGGCATATTGAGTACAGCACTTTCACAGCATCTTCTTTTAGGATTTGAAATAGCTCAACTGGAATGCCATCACCTCCACTAGCTTTGTTCATAGTGATGCTTTCTAAGGCCCATTTGACTTCACATTCCAGGATGTCTGGCTCTAGGTGAGTGATCATACCATCGTGATTATCTGGGTCATGAAGATCTTTTTTGTACAGTTTTTCTGTGTATTCTTGCCAGCTCTTCTTAATATCTTCTGCTTCTGTTAAGTCCATAGCATTTCTGTCCTTTATCGAGCCCATCTTTCATGAAATGTTCCCATGGTATCTCTAATTTTCTTAAAGTGATCTCTAGTCTTTCCCATTCTGTTATTTTCCTCTATTTCTTTGCATTGATCGCTGAGGAAGGCTTTCTTATCTCTTCTTGTTATTCTTTTGAACTCTGCATTCACATGCTTTTATCTTTCCTTTTCTCCTTTGCTTTTCCCTTCTCTTCTTTTCACAGCTATTTGTAAGGCCTCCTCAGACAGTCAATTTGCTTTTTTCATTTCTTTTCCATGGGGATGGTCTTGATCCCTGTCTCCTGTACCATGTCACGAACCTCCATCCATAGTTCATCAGGCGCTCTATCAGATCTAGGCCCTTAAATTTATTTCTCACTTCCACGGTATAATCATAAGGGATTTGATTTAGGTCATACCTGAATGGTCTAGTGGTTTCCCCTACTTTCTTCAATTTATGTCTGAAATTGGCAATAAGGAGTTCATGATCTGAGCCACAGTCAGTTCCCAGTCTTGTTTTTGCTGACTGTATACAGCTTCTCCATCTTTGGCTGCAAAGAATGTAATCAATCTGATTTCAGTATTGACCATTGGTGATGTCCATGTGTATAGTCTTCTCTTGTGTTGTTGGAAGAGGGTGTTTGCTATGACCAGTGTGTTCTCTTGGCAAAATTCTATTAGCCTTTGCCCTGCTTATCATATTCTACTTAATTATATGTTCATTTGTTTTCCGCACTAGACTGTAAGCCCCATCAGGTTTACTGCTCAAGAATCCAGGACTTATGCCTGAATAAAGGAATGAATACCATGCTATACACAAATAACAATTTCTGAATGGACTAAAAATTTAAATATACAGAACAAATATGCTAAACAGCTAACATAGGATAAATATCCATCTGTTTTGGCATAGAAAAGTCTATGAAAGCCTATAAGCAGTTGTAAACATAATCAATAAAAGACTGATTATAGATGAGTTAGTATAAAAGGAAGAAATATATGGCAATAACAAAAAAACAGCATAAACTATATTGGAAGCCAGATGACAAGTTGGGGGGAAATATCTTCAGGCTATATAGAATAAGTGGTAAATATCCATAAAGCTTTTTAAAGCACTTAAATATCGATATGAGAGAAACAAATTCTTCACAAGAAAAGTGCACCATAATATGAAATGTATATTTATATTAAGAAGAAACACAGATGACAGATATAAGTAGTGAATACCAGTGAATGTTTATTGTGTTTATAATTGTGTAAGGCATGTTCTAAGCCCTTAACAGTGTTAACCAATCAATCCTCAAAACAAACGAATGAGTTAGATGCTATTATTTTCTTATTTATCTTACAGAAGATAAAACCAAGTCCCAGAGAGTTTAAATAACTTTCCCCAAATCTCACAGTAGTGGAACCATCTTTCTACTTTATTCTCCCCACAAAGCACCATGTGGATTTAACCCCACACAATCTAATAGTTCACACATTTAAAAGCTCTGCAATTCCTTGATGCTGTTATCATGATGGGGAAAATATTTCACCCCAATAACAACAAATCAACATAATAAGGAACAAGACTTGGATGATTAAATTGGGAGCTTTATATGCAGTTAGCAATATCAAGTAAAATGAACTTTCCAAAATTACTGTTAAGAAATTAAATAGGTTCAAGTTTTCTGGAAAACAAATCTTAAAACAGCGCCTTTGCTTCGACCTAGCCATTGCATTGCAGTTGATTGGTTCAAAATTTTAACATCAAATATATTAATTATTGCATTTTTTATAAGAGAATACAACCACAGTTACTTAAACGACTAACAATAAGGGAGTGAATAAATAAATTATGCTAAATGTGTTTCTATATAGATATAAAAATTACATTTAAAAACTACTCAATTACGAGATATATTCCCAAGATTGTTGAAAAAGTCATATAGTCATATTACAATATTATAAAATGAATAATATTTTTAAATTTAGAGTTATGCAATAATAAAATAAGACGTCCATATTTTGCTAGTAAACTTGTAGATACGTCTTTTTCTTATTTTGTTTGCTTCTAAATTTTCTAACAGTTTTATGTTGAAAATAATTTCCTTAGTCACAAAAATTAATATGAGAGAGTTCTGGACTTTAGGATTGACTCCTGGTTTTGTAGTTTGATAGCTTTCACATATTCCCACTCTTCTGTACAACTGATAAGTAAGCCTAGTAAGCCTACTTACCAACTAGTAAGCCTACCTCACAGGATTACCAGATTAAGCAGTAGTATGAATGAACAAAGTACGAAGTGTATAAAGTATGATCAAAACATGCAAGCTGCCACTTCCTTGGTGCTTAAGAGGTCTGGGCATAGTACTTAAATTTGTTCAATCGATTTCTAAAATTTCCACAGTAAGTTGAATTAGGATGTAAGCCAGGGACTGTTGTGATGTTGAGGGTACAAAATACCATGGCTGCTGGGGATCTGGGTTAATTTAAGCAATTTGTTCCCAATACAGGCAATCAGTAATTCAAAGTATGAGGCCTAACATATGGTTTACACATGGGGGCTTGATTCAAGTGAATGCCAGTTTCAAATGAATCTAGTCTGGTCAGTGCTGAAAGGTAGCTTGAATTTTCAGTGAGCAGGCGTATTCAGAGAAAAATACTTGATTGCTTTTGCTTTAGTTAATGAGATTAATTTGGAGCATGTTTTCAATGAGTGCCTTAGGTTATGCATACATATGAGCATTAGTTTCAGTAGAAAATTCTTGCAAAAAAGTGTGCCAGAACATCTGGAGTTCAAGAATTGACCCAGCCCATAGAGACTAGAGAACTAACCAGAAATCTAAGGCACTTTAAGGATCAAACATGGCAGGGTTCCAAGTAGGTTCCAGTCAGCCATGTACATTGGATACCAGCTTTAGATTTTACCAATGGAAAAGGATTCTTGGCTTGGGATTCTGGCATGGCTAAATCTCTCAACTCACATACTGGTGGCCTGTGGTCTACATTCCATCTAATACATACATCTGTTCCATCTGAGAGATGTATTTCACTTGGCTTACAGAGTTTAAGCAAAATTAAAAATTAGTTTCCAATATTTAAATATCAGGAGACTTCCTAGCAAAATCTGGATTTTGGGTTTTTTATGAGATATGGGACTATCTGGCAACACTGGGGCTCTATTTTCTATTGAAAACTGGCTAGAACCCAGTAGCTGCTTCCATGAGGTATGTGGTCTCTGGCTGCCCATATTCTTTGCTCTCTCTACCTAGTCTGCCTCTCTCATAGTTATTACCTGCATGGCCCTGGAATGATTTGTCTACAATTTTTCCTGGTTCACAATGCTGCCTGCTTCTTAGGGGAAGTCACAGGCTGTTAAAGACTGATGTGTACAAAATTTCAAACCCAAAGGGTTAATAGAGATGCCTGTAGGCCTGGTCTGGCTTACTGCTTTTCCATATATCGAAACATGGAGCCAAGAGGCAAGACTTCCCTGGTGGTCTGGTGGTTAAGACCTTGCCTTCCAATGCACTGGTATGGGTTCCATCCCTGGTCACGGGGCTAAGATCCCACATACCTCGTGGCCAAAAAACCAAAACATAAAACAGAAGCAATACTGTAACAAACTCAATCAAGATTTTAAAAATGGCCCACATTAAAAAAAAAAAAAAAG
Source organism: Bos grunniens (assembly GCF_055505025.1). Lineage (NCBI taxonomy): Eukaryota > Metazoa > Chordata > Mammalia > Artiodactyla > Bovidae > Bos > Bos grunniens. The sequence goes on from NC_141165.1 coordinate 102,088,385, forward strand.
AAAAAAAATTCTTTAAGAAAAAAAGGAACCAAAAAGTGTTAGGTAAGCAGTCAACTTGAAACTCATTTAAACTTACATTTTCCAGGGAAATAAAGCACTCTGCTTTCCCACAGTCAGAAATAGGCTAGTGGAAACAATATTTAACAGAGAAAGTAAACTTAGACATGTGTGAGAGTGACTTATATGGAAAATATGTATGAACTTACCACACAAAACTAGAACTCTCTATGTCTTAGTTTTTCAATATGTAAATAAAGGTATTTGAAAATGAGACTCCCCAATTCTTTTAACCACTCCCATTCTTTTGTTCCATGCAAAAGCTTGCTATCTTTAACTCAGTTCAGTTCAGTTCAGTTCAGTCACTCAGTAATGTCCAACTCTTTGTGATCCCATGAATCGCAGCATACCAGGCCTCCCTGTCCATCACCAACTCCTGGAGTTCACCCAAACTCACGTCCATCGAGTCAGTGATGCCATCCAGCCATTTCTGTTGTCCCCTTCTCCTCCTGCCGCCAATCCCTCCCAGCATCAGAGTCTTTTCCAATGAGTCAACTCTTTGCATGAGGTGGCCAAAGTACTGGAGTTTCAGCTTTAGCATCATTCCTTCCAAAGAAATCCCAGGGCTGATCTCTTTCAGAATGGACTGGTTGGATCTCCTTGCAGTCCAAGGGACTCTCAAGTGTCTTCTCCAACACCACAGTCTAAAAGTATAAATTCTTTGGCACTCAGCCTTCTTCACAATCAAACTCTCACATCCATACATGAGCACAGGAAAAAACATAGCCTTGACTAGATGGACCTGTGTTGGCAAAGTAATGTCTCTGCTTTTCAAATATGCTATCTAGGTTGGTCATAACTTTCCTTCCAAAGAGTAAGCGTCTTTTAATTTCATGGCTGCAGTCACCATCTGCAGTGATTTTGGAGACCAAAAAATAAAGTCTGACACTGTTTCCACATCTATTTCCCATGAAGTGATGGGACCAGATGCCATGATCTTCGTTTTCTGAACGTTGAGCTTTAAGCCAACTTTTTCACTCTCCTCTTTCACTTTCATCAAGAGGCTCTTTAGTTCTTCTTCACTTTCTGCCATAAGGGTGGTGTCATCTGCATATCTGAGGTTATTGATATTTCTCCCAGAAATCTTGATTCCAGCTTGTGTTTCTTACAGCCCAGCATTTCTCATGATGTACTCTGCATATAAGTTAAGTAAGCAGCGTGACAATATACAGCCTTGACGTACTCCTTTTCCTATTTGGAACCAGTCTGTTCCAGGTCCAGTTCTAACTGTTGCTTCCTGACCTGCAAATAGCTTTCTCAAGAGGCAGGTCAGGTGGTCTGGTATTCCCATCTCTTGAAGAATTTTCCACAGTTTATTGTGATCCACACAGTCAAAGGCTTTGGCATATTCAATAAAGCAGACATAGATATTTTTCTGGAACTTTCTTGCTTTTTCCATGATCCAGCATATGTTGGCAATTTGATCTCTGGTTCCTCTGCCTTTTCTAAAACCAGCTTGACATCTGGAAGTTCACGGTTCATGTACTGCTGAAGAATGGCTTGGAAAATTTTGAGGATTACTTTACTAGCATGTGAGATGAGTGCAATTGTGCAATAGTTTGAGCATTCTTTGGCATTGCCTTTCTTTGGGATTGGAATGAAAACTGACCTTTTCCAGTCCTCTGGCCATTGCTGAGTTTTCCAAACTTGCTGGCATATTGAGTGCAGCACTTTCAAAGCACCATCTTTCAGGATTTAGAATACCTCAACTGGAATGCCATCCACTAGCTTTGTTCGTAGTGATGCTTTCTAAAGCCCACTTGACTTCACATTCCTGGATGTCTGGCTCTAGGTGAGTGATCACACCATCGTGATTATCTTGGTCATGAAGATCTTTTTTGTGTAGTTCTTCTGTGTATTCCTGCCTCCTGTTCTTAATATCTTCTGCTTCTGTTAGGTCCATACCATTTCTGTCCTTTATTGAGCCCATCTTCACATGAAATGTCCCCTTGGTATGTCTAATTTTCTTGAAGAGATCTCTAGTGTTTCCCATTCTGTTGTTTTCCTGTATTTTTTTGCATTGATCACTAAGGAAGGCTTTCTTACCTCTTCTTGCTATTCTTTGGAACTCTGCATTTAGATGCTTATATCTTTCCTTTTTCCTTTGCTTTTCGCTTCTCTTCTTTTCACAGCTATTTGTAAGGCCTCCTCAGACAGTCATTTTGCTTTTTTGCATTTCTTTTCCATGGGGTTGGTCTTGATCCCTGTCTCCTGTACCATGTCACAAACCTCATTCCATAGTTCATCAGGCACTCTATCAGATCTAGGCCCTTAAATCTATTTCTCATTTCTTCTGTATAATCATAAGGGATTTGATTTAGGTCATACCTGAATGGTCTAATGGTTTTCCCTACTTTCTTCAATGTAAGTCTGAATTTGGCAATAAGGAGTTCATGATCTGAACCACAGTCAGCTCCTGGTCTTGTTTTTGTTGACTGTATACAGCTTCTCCATTTTTGGCTGCAAAGAATATAATCAATCTGATTTCAGTGTTGACCATCTGGTGATGTCCATGTGTAGAGTCTTCTCTTATGTTGTTGGAAGAGGGTGTTTGCTATGACCAGTGCATTTTCTTGGCAAAGCTCTATTAGTCTTTGCCCTGCTTCATTCCATATTCCAAGGCCAAATTTGCCTGTTACACCAGGTGTTTCTTGACTTCCTACTTTTGCATTCCAGTCCCCTATAATGAAAAGGACATCTTTTTTGGGTGTTAGTTCTAAAAGGTCTTGTAGGTCTTCATAGAACCGTTCAGTGTCAGCTTCTTCAGCATTGGGGCATAGACTTGGATTACCTTGATATTGAATGGTTTGCCTTGGAAATGAACAGAAATCATTCTGTTGTTTTTGAGATTGCTTCCAAGTCCTGCGTTTTTTGACTCTTTTATTGACCATGATGGCTACTCCATTTCTTCTAAGGGATTCTTGCCCGCAGTAATAGATATAATGGTCATCTGAGTTAAAGTCACCTATTACAGTCCATTTTAGTTCACTGATTCCTAGAATGTCAACGTTCACTCTTGCCATCTCTTGTTTGACCACTTCCAATTTGCCTTGATTCATGGACCTGACATTATTCCATGTTTGTATGCAATATTGCTCTTAACAGCATCAGACCTTGTTTCTATCACCAGTCACATCCACAGCTGGGTATTGTTTTTGCTTTGGCTCCATCCCTTCATTCTTTCTGGAGTTATTTATCCACTGATCTCCAGTAGCATATTGGGCACCTACTGATCTGGGGAGTTTCTCTTTCAGTATTCTTTCATTTTGCCTTTTCATACTGTTCATGGGGTTCTCAAGACAAGAATACTGAAATGGTTTGCCATTCCCTTTTCCAGTGGACCACATTCTGTCAGACCTCTCACCATGACCCGCTCATCTTGGGTGGCCCCACAGGCATGGCTTAGTTTCATTGAGTTAGACAAGGCTGTGGTCCTAGTGTGATTAGATTGACTAATAGTTTTCTATGATTAAAATAGTTTAATAGTTTTCTGTAATTGTGGTTTCAGTGTGTCTGCCCTCTGATGCCCTCTTGCCACACCTACCATCTTACTTGGGTTTCTCTTACCTTGGACGTGGGATATCTTTAAGTAGGAGTGTCATATTCTTAACAGGATCTAGCCTCCTAGCTCTTGAAGATATATAGAGCTGATTATACACCAAATAATACAGTAGCTTCCTGATGGGTTTTTTTTTTTGTTGTTGTTAAAAGACTAAAACACTACCAAAGTGAGCTCTTTATCTAGGAACCTGTATCTATAGCTTTCAATAAAGAAATCTGTAAAATTCAGCAAATATTTTTCAACATTAGTTTCCAGTGTCAAACAGTAAGATCTGCTTCAGCACTTATTTTATATGTGCTGTAAATCAAGTTTTCTAACCAGACAGTTTCCATCCAGGGCATGTCTTGTTAGCATTATTCCTTTGTGCAGTAATCAAAATTTTCTTTTATCATGGCAAGGGTAAGAAAACATTGCTTAGTTTGTGTTTATTTTCTATCATAATTGTGACAGATGTAATTTCTGTTTAGCCATTTCCAAGGTACCATTTTAGTACAGTAAGAAAATATAGATTTTAATGCTGTCCAGAAAGAGCGTTTGCTCTGAGTCAACACCAGAAGTGATCTAGGATGTGTTGTTCAAGGTCTAACTTTATGTATGACTTCCCTAGTAGACAATATAGTAAGACAACCATCATGCAACTTCTAGCATTCAAATCCCTGCTCTACTGTTTTCTAGAGACATAAAATTGCACACATTACTCTCTGAGACTTTTCCCCTGCTATAAATTGGACTGGTGTTAAAATATATTAGCTAATTCATGTTTCTATGAGTATTGAATGAGATAATATATCAAAGTATTAAGCTCAGAATTAATACTGGTTGTTAATAAAAATGCTACTGTTATTAATACAAAATTATAGAAATTTATCAATAAAAATCATTTTGCTTCTGAAAATTGTCATCAACAGATGTGACCAATATAGAAAACAAGCTTTTTTAGTACTCTTTAGTACTCTAGGGGGGCTCAATAACGAGATGCAGATGCTTCAACTTTCCTTAGGCAAGTCTGTGACATCTGGCACCTGGCTACTCAAAATTCTCTAGAGGTCAGTCTAAATTACAAATTATGCTAATCAAATCATCTTGCATAGTCAATGAGCCAATGACAAGAATGAAGAAAGCTGATGATTATTACTAAGCAACCGCTACTGATTTTGAATTAAATCAGAAAAAATTGACAAATAATTGGGGCAGGAAAAAGTTTAGTATAGCTTCAGTAAATTTACCTTAGATAAAGGATTCTTAGAGAAGTATCCTTTGCAATTTACACTGATGATTTCCAAAATCTTTGCTTCTGTATTGTCAAAAGGATTTTTTTTCTATTATGTAATTGTACATTTATAAACTGATTTCTAAAGATTTTCATCCTAAATTTATATTGTTCCAAATGTTATAGTATTCAACACATTATAATTATTAAAGCTTTTCAAAATCAAACTGTTATATTGTTCTTCTAAATTATTTCACTCCTCCAAACACTTAGGAAATTCACATATCCCTTGATTTATTTAAAAATACACAAACTGCTTTTCCTTAATCAGACAGAAATGTTCTTTCTCTTCTTGAATTCATATTTCTGTTCCATGTTCAAACAGATTATTATCTCTAAGTACTGTTTTTGATCACCTAACACTACTCTGCAGGAAAATTTTGTATATTAATTAATCTTAAGTTTTAAAAGTTCTGAAATTATAAATTTGTTACCTTTCTTCTTTTCGATTGAGCTATGTTACAATTAGTAATAGTGCAGAATTATTCAAAATAGCAAAATATAGCTTGGATTTTATTCATAACAAAAATATACAATAAACTATCATTAGAAATGTATTTCTTAATAATTAGTTCTTATATATGAGTCAATAACTAATTATTGCTATTTGTTGATGCTTAGTCAGTAAGTTATATCCAACTCTTTGCAACCCCATGGACTGTAGCCTGCCAGACTCCTCTGTCCATGGGATTTTCCCAGGCAAGAATACTAGAGTGTGTTGCCATTTCCTTCTCCAGGGGATCTTCCTGACCCAGGGATCAAATCCTTGTCTTCTGCACTGCAGGTGAATTCTTTACCACTGAGCTACCAGGGAAGCCCAACAGCTTAATATCAAATTTATCCTAATTATATACATATATATATATATATATTTATATACATATATGAAACCTTATTCACATAAAAGAGTAAATGGGAATTTGAAGATGGTTTTACAAAAACAGTGTCCCTTAATTTTTAAAGCTTCTTTTATGTGTTAAAATTTACATTGTGATCTATCATCATCAATAACTACATATTAAGCCTTCTGGAACTTTTTTAAACAGCAAAGAATTATAAAAAATATAGTTTTACAAAATGATTTATTACATAGTCATTAGATTTCTGGAATGTAAACTAAAAATGTTATGAAAAGTTATTAAATGACTACTTAGGTGCATTATATTTTTTCACTCAAGATATATTTATTTAATAGGCTATATGTGAAAGTTGTGAAAAATTACAATAATAAATTTAAATATATCTTTGATAGTAATTTTGAATCATGGTTCTATCTTAACTTGCACTTTAAGTACGCTTGGAAGCTTCAGATACAACTGATATAAGGGTGTCTGGGAGTATTCACCAAACTTTTCCTCATCTCCAAGAGTGGTGTAAATACGGAGTGGGGAGCAAATTGTTATTGCGCTATATCTAGTATTTTCCATGTATATTCTCTCTGCTTTGAATATTCTTGCTTCTTTAATTCTTTACCAATAACCCAAGGTTGTGAAATAAAAAATTGGTCATGCTGCCCACCCTACAGTGTTTCTTAATTTATAATACTCCAATGTGAACTATAATACAGTTTCTAGTAACACATTACCACCATAAACATAAATATGTATAAGACTGCAAAGGACATGAAGCACTATGGTGCCTTAATTAAAAGATATTGAATTGACACTAATAAATTGCATTATTTATTCTTGTGGAATGCAGAGAATTCTATACCTTCCAATGGTCACAGTAAAATATAGAATGATAGAGAGGCATACTTTTCTTCTATGCAATGGAAAGAGAGTGAATATGAAGGGGAACACGGGATAGAAAAAGAAACACTTCATTGTCAAAGCAAATACACAAAAGAAAATTTAGAAACTGAAAACTTGTTCTATTAAAACTATCCAGGGGGACTCTGGGGTTTTATTAGAGCCTAATTTACTTGAGGGAAGGGAAATGCCTAGCTCCAGCTGACTCTAGCTTTCTAATTGGGGGAAGGGAAATCCATAGCTCTAACTCCTAGTCACTGTGTCCACCTAAGGGGAGAGGGTACAGAGAAGCAGCAGTAAAGTTCACAATCCAGGAGCACAGTTTCACCAAAAGACTGAGATCCAATAGGACCACAGAATACTTCTATTCCCACACACCTTAGGACTACATTACTAAAGACCCATTTACCGTACTTTTTTTGGTACCTTTTTTCCCTCCTGTGCTATTCAGTAGGTTCTCATTAGCTATCTATTTTATATGTAGTAGTGTACCTATATCAGTCCCATGCTCTCAGTTGATCCCACCCTCCCCATGTCTATATGTTTGTTCTCTGTGTCTCTATTTCTACTTTGCAAATAGATTCATCTGTACTATATTTCCAGTTTCCAATATATTCATTAATATACAATATTTGTTTTTCTCTTTCTGACTTATTTCATTCTGTATGACAATCTCTAAGTCTATCCACATCTATAGCATACCACGTCTGCCTTTCAACAAAAAATTGCAAGGTATACTAAAAAGCAAAAAATATAATCTGAAGAGATAAGGAAGGAATATTGGACTCATATGAGGCAGGAATATTGGAATTATCAGAACAGGGTTTAAAAAACTATAATAAGTCCCCTACACATGAATGAGTTGCAGTTGTAGAGCACATTCATAAGTCCAATTTGTTTATAAGGCCAACCAAGTTATTGTAGGTATCCAAGTAATCAGCAATATAAGTACTGTACTGCAATAGGTTTATAATACTTTTCACACAAATAATACATAAAAAAGCAAACACAAAAAATAAAAGAACATATTTTAAATCTTATAGTACCTTGAAAATTATAGTTGTACAGTACAACAGCTGGCATACAGGGGCTGGCATGAAATGAACAGAAAAGAAGAGTTACTGATTGGAAGAGGGAGATGAGATGGGAGATGGTAGAGCTGAAGGATTACCAGCAATAGGAGATGGAGGGAAAGCTGTAATTTCACTCAAGCCTGATGTTGATGAAACACATGTTCACATCTTTGAAAGTTCACAACTTGAAAGTTCATATTATTACTGCATTATTAATATGCAAAGGGATTTAATGTATAAAGTAGACAACGTGAAGGAATTAGATGGATAATATAAGCAGAGAGAAATTCTAAGAAAGAATAAAAAAGAAATGCTAGATTCAAGAATATTGTAATGGAAATGAAGAATACCTTTGATGTGCTCATTAGTAGACTAGAAAGAGCTAATGAAAGAATCTCTGAGCTTGATGATGACAGCAGAAACTTACAAAATTGAAAAGCAAAGAGAAAAAGAGAGAGAAAAAAAAAAAACAGAATATACAAGAACTGTGGAACAACTACAAAACATAAAATATGCATATAGAAAATACCAAAAGAGAAGAGAGGGGAAGAAAACCCACAAGTAATATTTGAAGCAATAATAATTGAGATTTTCCCATATTAATATCAGACACCAGACCACAGATCTAGGAAGCTGAGGGAATATGAAGCAGGATAAATTTCAGTAAAAATTATATCTAGACATGCCATATTCAAATATCAAAAAATCAAAGATAAAGACAAAATTTTGAGAGAAGCCAGAGGAATACACACCTTACCTATAAAAGAACAAAGAATTACATTCAACTTCTCCTCAACACCATACAAGCAAGAGTGAAATAAAAATTTTAGTCTTGAGGGAAAAAAATGCACAAACACAGAATTCTGAAATTGTGAAATTATCCTCCCAAAGTGATGGGAAAGTAAAGACTTTCTTGCACAAAAAGTGAAAGAATTTCTTGCCAGTAAACCTAACTTGCAAGAAATTTTCAAAGAAATTCTTGAGAGGGAAGGAAATATTATAGGTTAGAAACTTGAATCTACATAAAGTAACAGCATTAGAGAATATAAAGGTGAAATAAATTTTTATTTTTCTCGTTTTTAACTTATAACAATTTGCTTCAAATAACAACTGCAATGATATAGTCTATTTCCTACCTTCCTCTGTCTGTGTATATACTTTTAGACTATGTTATATATGTATATTTACTTATATAAAAGTGAGTTGAATTACAGTATAATGCAAAGGATGGTAGAGAGGAATTGGGAATGTTTTATTCTTGCAAGGAATTTAAGGTTCATATGAGTGGTATAGTATTATCTGAAAGTGGACTTGGATTAATTTTAAAGGTATATTTCAAACTCTAGGGCAAACAACAAAAATGGTTAAAAAAAGATATAACTGATATACTAAAAAGGAGAGAAATGAAATCTTATAAAAGATTTGCAAAAGACACATCTGAGAATGATTTTTCCAAAATATACAAAAAAACAGTATATTCAACAGTAAGAAAATTTAAAACCTGATTGAAAAAAGGGGCAAAAGGCCCAAAGACACACATCATCAAAGAAGGCATATAGATGTCAGGAAAATATACAAAAAGATATCACCAGATAACTGAAAATGAAAACAATGAGATACCACTACATATTTATTAAAAAGGTCAAATTTAGAGCACTGTCAACACCAAATGCTGGTGAGAATATGGAATAACAGGCACTTTCATTCACTTTTGATAGGAATACAAAATACTATCATCACTTGGGAGATAGGTCTTCCCTGATGACTCAGATGGTAAAGAATTTGCCTGGAATGCAGGAGACCTGAGTTCGATCTTTGGTCAGGAAGATCCCCTCAAGGAGGAAATAACAACCTAATCCAGTATTCTTGCCTAGAGATTTCCATGTGAAGCCTGGCAGTCCACAGTCCACAAGATCACAAAGAGCTGGACATGACTGAGTGATTAACACTTTGACCTTTTTTGGAAGATAGTTTGGTAGTTTCTTCCAAAGCTAAGTCTATTCTTACCATATGATCTAGAAATCATATTCTTTTATGTTTACTTATATAAATTGAAAAATGTCAACACAAGAATGAAATATGGATATTTATAGCAACTTTATTCTTAATTGCCAAGTTAATGGGGTATTACATAGCACTGAAAAGAAATGGGTTATCAAGCCATAAGAAGAAATAGAGGAATCTTAAATGCATATTACTAAATGGCAGATGCCAATCTGAAAAGGATAAACACTGTAAGATTCCAACTGTCTAGCATTCTAGATAAGGCAAACCTATGGAGACGTTAAAAGATTGGTAACAGCCAGTGGTTACACATACGAAAGGAATGAATTGGCAGAGAATAGAGGATTTTTTAAGGCAGTGAAACTGTTCTGTAATACTAAAATAGTGGATACTACAATAGTGGATAGTTGACATACATGTTAAACCCATACAGTATACAACACCAAGAGTGAACCCTAATGTAAACAATGAACCTGAGCTAGTAATAACATATTGGAGTAATTTTATCAATTGTAACAAATGTAGCACTCTGGTAACAGATGTTCGTGGGAGGGGGCATGTTTTGCCTGTGTGAGTATAGGGAATGTATCTGTATCCCTCACAGAATTAGGCATTGCCCATGTGGAAGACTGCTAAACAATACTGCAGAATGTAATTCCAGTGTTGCCTGGGGAGTTGGGGGCACGTCTACTTTGTGCGTGATCTCTGAGGAATATGATGGACTCATCAGAAAAAAGACTCAGCCTCTTTCTCAACTGAGAAACAATGGAAATATCAGCTTTCCTGGACGTTATAGCTATACTCTCAATCTTCAGAATGACTCTCAACAGTAGGTATCCATGTATGACATTGAGTGGAATATCATGAAACTGCTTAGCATGAGTTTGAAAAGGACTGAAATTTTAAAGAATGAATGAAGCCAGAATAAAAACATTTTTGGTGGCTACATGTAAAAAAAGAATATAAACTACAGAATCGGTTCAGAAAAGTCACTAAATAAAGAACGACAAACTATGGGGAAGGGGAAAATGTGATTTCCAAAATTACCACATTATATTATTTAAAACATTAAGTTTTTGAACAAAAAATTATGAGACATATCAAGAAACAAGAAAGTATTGTCCATACACAAGGAATAAAGCAAATAGAAACTCTCCCTGGTGAAGCCTGGATGCTGGACTTACTAGACATAGAATTTTTAAATCAACCATTTAAATATGTTCAAAGAACTTAAAAAAAAATCCATGTCTAAAGAACTAAATGAAAGTAAGAGAATGATTTATCATTAAATATAGAATACCAATAAAATATATAAATCATAGAAAAGAACCAAAGAGAAATTCTGAAGTTGAAAAGTGTAGTGACTGAAATAAAGAACTCACTAGAGGAACTCAGCAGCAGATTTCAGCAAGGAAAAGAATCAGTGAACTTGAAAATAAGTCAATTGAGACTATCCATTTAGAGAAATAGAAAGAAAAAAAAGAGTGAAGGAAAAATGAGAGCCTCAGAGCCCTGTGTGATATCATGAAATATACCATCACATTCATGGGAATCTCAGAAGAAGATGAGAGAAAGGAAAAGGCAGAAAAATATGCTTTAAAAATAATGAAAACAAGCTACACACCTGAGAAGCTCATGAATTTGCAAAAGGATAAACTCACAGATCCACATCTATACACATCATAAAGAACAGCTGCCCAGAAGAATTTATATCACAGAGAATTACTTTAATTTTTAAAACTTAAAATTAGTATATAAAGCTAATTTTTAATGATGAAGGGTCTGAACATATTTAATATACAATGCAAAAATGGTGCTGGTGGTTGTAGTAGAGTATCAGAGCCAGAATTTAATTTTAAGGGCAATAACTTAACAGATAAGATTTATTTCATGTTATTTAAGTTCTCCATTTTTCTATTTCTTCTTCCTGTTCTTACCTGTTAATGTAGGGATCAAAGTAACAAGACGGAGCTAAAAGAGGATGGGTAAAGGTCAACAGAATAGTAACCACTTGCTTGTGAAATTCCAGATGGAATTTTATCACCAAGAAATTGTAACTTAAATACTGATTTGAATGAGAAAATTTGGCATTCTTCTCTCAAGACACATTGTGACATTTACCATTACTTAATAAGTTTGGAAATGCAAGGTCAGACTTAGAATGTTTGTGTCATCCTTGGTACTCCCTTAAATATGAGTAATGTTAGACGAAAATTGATTCCTGGGGTTGGGCGGCTTATTTTCAAAGACTGGGCTTTTTTCAGATAGGAATAAGTGATCCAGGTACAAAACTCATGAAACATTTTGGGAGCACTTACTATTTACTTTGGTATGCAAGATAGACAAAATTTCTATTGTTAAAAGATTACAGGGCCTTCTGTAATTACAGCCACAGTCCTGGTGGCTCAGATGGTAAAGAATCTGCCAGCAATGCATGGGACTGGGGTTCAGTCCCTGGGTTGGGAAGATCCCTTGGAGAAGAGAATGGCTAACCACTTCAGCATTCTTGCCTGGAGTATTCCATGGACAGAGGAGCCTGGTAGGCTATTATTCATGGGGTTGTAAGGAGTCAGACATAACTGAGCAACTAACACACATAAAGATTACATTCTAGAAGGGAAGACACGTAGTAGGGTAAATATAAGCATGTAGTAGAGTAAATAAGGTAACTTCATATGGAGACAAGTAGGACATACATCATTTGTGGTACCTAGTGAAAAACAAAAATTCAAGGCTCTTGTTCAAGTATTAATAAGAATTTCAAGATAGCAACTGCTGAGCATAAACCAAATGGGCGATGATTTTAATCATAGGGCCCTATGTGACTGCACAGATTGCAAGCCCATGAAACCAGGCATACATATAAATGTTGTAAAGGAAAGAATACAGGTTAGATAGGTTGGGTTAGAATTAGATAAATTGGCGAAAAGACTGTTGAAGCTTTAACAGTTTAAATAGTTAAAAATACAACTCTACCCAAATAACTGTGTATGCTGTGTTTTACAATGTAAGTTATGATATTTTAAAAATGTAGCTAGAAAGACAGAGTTTAAATGCATGCTGTCATTAAGCTAATATAATGTAGTACTTTTATGAAGGAATAGACTCAGCCTTTGAATTGAGCAAACTGAATGCCCTTCAAAAAACAGCACTGAATTTGCTCTGGGGATGAAGTAAGATTATCTTAATACTTGGTTCTTAGCATGGTGTCAAGAAGACAATAAAGACTTTAAAATGATAATTAATTATCAGTAAAAGCAAGTTTTATCATTTCTGCTTACCTTCTTATAGATATTTTTCTCCTTTGCATAAAAGTATTTCACTTTATTCTACCAGTTTCTCTAGTCTATGGAGATATATTAATTATCTTGACTATTCATGGCCATTCATCAAACCCTGCCAGGCACTTATAAAAAATTGACAAAACAAACAAAAATTTTAATTACATTCTCTATGTTTGCTGTTGGTCATTGATAATTAATAATATGGTAGAATTCTTAATCAGTTACCAAATTCTTATTCAATAAGATTTTCTCTGAAAGAATTTACTTGCTGACGTGGAAACTTTCAAACTCTTGTTGGAGCTCTTGCCCTTAACCTACTTTTTTTTTTTCCTCTAATATACAATAAACAAGGAGGAGCTATGATCTTTATTAGATGATGCAGCAAAAACTATATAGATATATCTCCTACCAGGATCTGTTTCTTCTCTCTAGAACTCTGACTAATAAAGATTTTGGTACTGAGAGTGGTTTCTGAGGAACAAAATCTTAAAAATGAGTTTTCTGAAAGTAGTTCTCAAATTCAATTAGATTTAGATGTAAAGACACATTCCCAGTAGTAAGTGGGAGCTGGTAGTCCATGCCATTATGTGGCAATAGAGATGAAAATATCACCTACAAAAGGTAAAGTTATGGGTGATTGTCTATTCTAGTTTACAGCATTTTAGTGAAACTAAGAAGTAGCATGAGATTGGTTAGTTGCTCCTAGCTGCACTGGAAAAAGGAAAGAATGAGCTCAGAGTTTCAGATTCCCATTTCAAGGTCCACATTAATGATTTAAAAGTTGTTGTGTGTGTTCTGCAAGAAACCCTTATCTTCCATGGCCACAGCACAGAAATTGCTGAAAACCAAGTCCAGAGTCTCACCAAGTGAGTAGCTAAAATACAAAAGGAATTGAATTCCCAGTGTCACAGAGTACCTGATATTAAAGAGAGGGCATTGATGTTCAAACTGCCATACAATTGCACTCATTTCACAGGATGAGCAAGATTATGGTCAAAATCCTTCAAGATAAGCTTCAGCAGTACACGAACAGAGAACTTTGAAATGTACAAGCTGGGTTTCAAAAAGAGGAACTGAGGTCAAATTGCCAACATTCCTTGGCTCATGGAGAAAGCAAGGCAATTCCAGAAAAATATCTACTTCTGCTTCATTGACTAAGCTAAAGCCTTTGAATATGTGGATCACAACAAACTGTGAAGATGGGAGTACCAGACATCTTACCTGTCTCCTGAGAAACCTATATGCAGGTCAAGAAGCAACAATTAGAAAGCAGACATGAAACAATGGACTGGGCCAAAATTGGGAAAGGAGTATGACAAGGCTGTATATTGTCACTCTGCTTATTTAACTTCTATGCAGAGTACATCATGCAGGAACTAAAGAGCCTCTTGATGAAGGTGAAATAGAAGAGTTAAAGGCTGCATGAGTTTTCCAATTTATACAAACAGAAATCCAAGGAATATGTTTGGGAATGGATATTAAGAATGTGAGACAACAGTGGAAGGAATATAAAGTTGAATTGCTGCTGCTGCTAAGTTACTTCAGTTGTGTCTGACTCTGAGTGACCGTATGGACAGCAGTCCACCAGGCTCTCTGTCCATAAGATTCTCCAGGCAAGAATATTGGACTGGGTTACCATTTCCTTTTCTGATTTAATTGCTAAGTCATGTCTAACTCTTTGGAACCCCATGGACTATAGCCCACCAGGCCCCTCTGGCCATGGGATTTCCCAGGCATGAATACCAGAGTCGGTTGCCATTTCCTTCTCCAAAAGTTGAATTAGGCCAAATTTATTGATATGCACCCATCTAGTAGAGATTCTAGATTTACTGTTGCAGCTTGAGAAGTTATACAATGTCCTAACAGTTTGTTTAAGGAGCTGAAACATGGACCAAAACTAACTTATATTAAGTGAAATTCCAATGTCAGAACTGCCATGGTATACTACAGAGAGAGGTATCCAATGTGTTAAGGAGACTATAATGTTAGAGAGCATTTGTCCTGGAAGATGTTCTTATTTTCCCTGGTAGAGTTCAGACAACTTACCCTTCACCATGACTGTGAGAAATACATTTGTGGGAGAAGCCTCAGGATCCATGAAGTATTCTTTTTGTTCTTCAATGTGGCTCAGAAATTACAGTGAGAATTCTTGTCACTAAATTGGGACACCTAAGTGTGATGCAAAAAATTGGATCACAGGGTGACAGGGACCAAGAAGCAGCATTTAATCATGAAAGATAAGGTGGAAGTGGACACTATAATGGACAGCAGAAACAAAGCAGTAGTCAGATTAGTCTGACTTATAGAGACCTAAGGCATTGTTGAACTGATCAGGCAGCTCCTAGAAGTGAAGAACCCACTCCAGTGTTCTTGCCTGGAGAATACCAGGGAAGGGGGAGCCTGGTGGGCTGCCGTCTATGGGGTTGCACAGAGTCGGACACAACTGAAGAGACTTAGCAGCAGCAGCAGAAGTGAAGAATATGTACAATCCACTTAATTCTTACATGTGTAGGCAGAAGAGTTCTAAGCCAAGTGAACAGAAGTTTAATTTAAATCATAAAACTAGAGTCAGCCCCTCAATTCATTCCTAGACATGAAACAGTTTACAGACTCAGAACCCGTCTAATGAAGGGGAAGTTGGTTTTCCTTGAGGAAGGAACTTGTTTCACTGCCAAAAATTATAATCTTCCTATTAGCTTTTACTAGAGGGGCCTAAGACCTTTTGACAGGCTGACAGTGCAGGGGGAAGGAGAATGATCAAAACTTTCAGGGATTACTGGACACTGCCTCTGAAGTGACACTAATTTCTTGAGACCCAAAATGTCTGTGATCTTCTAGTCAGAGCAGGGACTCATAAAGATTGAGTAATCAGAGGTTCCTGCTCAGATCAGTTACACAGTGGTTACAGTAGGTCTCTAAACCTGTTCTATGTTTATTTCCCAAGTTCTGGAGTAGATCACTGGAACAGACACACTTAGCATTTTCAGAGTACCCTGTGTTGATCCCTGACCTTTGAAATAAGGGCTTTTATGATAGAAAAGGTCAAGTGGACACCAATAGAACTGTCTGGACTTGGAAAAAAACATTAAACTAAAAGCAATACTGCATTTTTGTGGGCATCAACAATATTAGAGCTACCATCAAGGACTTGAAATATCCAAGGGTGGCGATTCCCACCATTTCTACTTGATCTGTATAGAAAACAGATTGATCTTGGAGAAGGGCAGTGGGTTATTATAAACTTAATTGGATGATGACTCTTAATTGTAGCTGCTATTTCAGATATGAGTTCATTGCTGGAGCAAATTAACACACTCCTAGTACCTGGCATGTAGTTATTGCTCTGAAAAATGCTGTTTTCAATACCTTTTGACAACCAGAGCAATTTTTATCAGCTGGCAAGGCCAGCAATATGCCTTCATTGTCCTATCTTAAGAGTAATTCAACTCTGTATCCTGTCCTAGTTTAATCTGCAGAGACCTTGATCATCTTTCCCTTTCACAAGAAAACATAATCATCCATTGTTATGCTGACTGGCCCTGGTGAGCAGAAGTAGCAACTACTCTAGCATATTGAAAGGTCATTTATGTGTCAGACGGTGGGAGATTAATCCAACAGAATTCTAGGGTCTTCCACCTCAGTGAGGTGTGTAGGGGATAAAATTGGTTGAAATATTCCCTCTAACTCTTCATGAAAATGAAAGTGGAGAGTGAAAAAGTTGGCTTAAAGCTCAACATTCAGAAAACTAAGATTATGGCATCTGGTCCCATCACTTCATGGGAAATAGATGGGGAAACAGTGGAAACAGTGTCAGACTTTATTTTTGGGGGCTCCAAAATCACTGCAGATGGTGACTGCAGCCATGAAATTAAAAGACGCTTACTCCTTGGAAGGAAAGTTATGACCAACCTAGGTAGCATATTGAAAAGCAGAGACATTACTTTGCCAACAAAGGTCCGTCTAGTCAAGGCTATAGTTTTTCCAGTGGTCATGTATGGATGTGAGAGTTGGACTGTGAAGAAAGCTGAGTGCCAAAGAATTGATGCTTTTGAACTGTGGTGTTGGAGAAGACTCTTGAGAGTCCCTTGGACTGCAAGGAGACCCAACCAGTCCATTCTGAAGGAGATCAGCCCTGGGATTTCTTTGGAAGGAATGATGCTAAAGCTGAAACTCCAGTACTTAGGCCACCTCATGTGAAGAGTTGACTCATTGGAAAAGACTCTGATGCTGGGAGGGATTAGGGGCAGGAGGAGAAGGGGACAACAGAGGATGAGATGGCTGGATGGCATCACTGACTCAATGGACGTGAGTCTGAGTGAAGTCTGGGAGTTGGTGATGGACAGGGAGGCCTGGCGTGCTACAATTCATGGGGTCCCAAAGAGTCGGACACGACTGAGCGACTGAACTGAACTGAACTGAACTGAACATGAAGGATAAGTTGTTACATCTAGCCCCTTGTACAACTAATAATCAAGGCACAATACCCAAGTGGACATCTTTGGATTTTGAAGGCAACATATTCCTCATTTGGGTGTGCTGCTGTGGCTTAATTGCTGAGTGACCCTAAAAGCTACCAGTTTGAGTGGGCTCTGAAGGAGAAAAGGATCAACAATAGGTCCAGATGCCATCCAAGCCATGCTATCATTTAGGCAAAGGACCCAATAGATCCACTGGTTCTTGAAGTGTCACTGGCACACTAAGATGCTGTTGGAGCCTTTGGCAGTCTGCTATAGATGCATTGCAGCTCACACCCTGGAGGAAAGCCTTGCCATCCTTGATGGACAACTACTCTCCTTTTGAGAAATGGTTTTTGGTTTGCCTTACTTGAGACTGAACACTTAGCTATGGACCACCAAATTACCATGTGACTTAAACTTCCCATCACAAACTGGGTATTGTCTGATCCACTAAACATAAAGTTGGGTGTGCATAGCACCATGGGATTATCAAATGGAAGAGGTATATACAAGATTATACTTGAGAAGACACTGAAGGCTTAAGAAGTAACATGAGACTGTGGCCCAAATACCATGTTCTCTACTCCTGCTACAGTCTTTTCTATCCCAGGCCAGTTCTATGGCCCAGTGGGGAGTTACCTACTTTGGGCATGGTTTACAGGTGGCTATATACAATACGCAGGCACCACCTGAAACAGAATAGGTTTGACACTACAGTTCCTTTCTGAGACATCTCTGAATGAGGTGAAATTCTCCCAGTGGGCAGAAATTTGATCAGTATGCTTTGTTGCTCATTTTTTGGGGAGGTAGGAAAAATGGCCAAAAGTGCAACTCTATACTGCTTATTAAGCTGCTGCCAGTGGTTTGGCTTGACTGTAAGGGACTTCACATATAATTGGGAAATCCGTGACAAGGAGGTCTATGCTTAGTCATGCAAGTAGACCCCCTTGAATGAGCTAAAAAATGTGAAGATATTTTGTCCCATGTGAAAGTTCACTAAAGAGTGACCGTAGCAGTTGTTGTTCAACAGGCAAAGAGGGGAAGCACTGTACTTGCTGGGATAATTGCTCCTGAGTACCAAGGGGAAACTGGGCTGCTACCTCAAAATTGCGGCAAGGAAGAGTGTGTCTGACATACAGCAGGTTCCTTGGGGGTTGTTTAGTACTACCACATCCTGGAATCAGAGCTAGTTGGATACAACAACTACCCAATTCAGCCAGGACTGCTAATGACCCAGATCCTTCAGGAAGGAAGTTTTGGATCACCCCAACAGGTAAAGAACACAACCAATTGAGATGTTTGCTGAGGGCAAAGAGAACATGGAGTGGATAGTGGAAGAATGTAGTCATAAATATAATCTCTGACTGTGTGATCAGCATAGATAGAATGAGGAATATAATATTATGAATGTTATTTATTTTGTTATGACCATGCTTGTGTGTGTGCATATATAGTATATACAGCAGCCAAATTTTTCATTTAATGTGTTGTTCCTACTTCTTCCAAGTAATTCTACTTTCCATGGCATAGCGTTTCTTTTTACACTGTTTAAAAAGTAAATGACCAGATGACAAGTTTCTAAAGTTAATTTGTTTTGGGGGATGGGGTAAACATTAAAAATATTATCGGATACAGGTTGCTTGGGGCTGGTGCACTGGGATGACCCAGAGGGATGGTATGGGGAGGGAGGTGGGAGGAGGGTTCAGGATGGGGAGCACATGTACACCTGTGGCAGATTCATGTTGATGTATGGCCAAACCAATACAATATTGTAAAGTAATTAGCATCCAATTAAAATAAATTTAAATAAAAATATGTATTTAGGAAAAATATTTTTTTCTTATACTCCAACTATTGCTTCATATATGTATGTGTGTTTGCAACTATTAGCTCATGGATGGTGAAGGGCTTTGCTGAACCTTGAACATTTGAGACGCTCTAGATTTTAATTTTATTTATTTTTTATTAAAAATTTTTTTCTCATTGCTTTATTTTTTAATTTTTACTTTATATTGGAGTATAGTTGATTAACAATGTTGTGTTAGTTTCAGATGTGTGGCAAAGTGATTCAGTTATATATGTATCTATTCTTTTTTAAATTATTTTCCCATTTAGGTTATTACAGAATATTGCATAGAGTTCCCTGTGCTGTACAGTAGGTTCTTGTTGGTTATCTATTTTAAATATAGTGTTGTAAATGTGTCAATCTTAGGGGTTGATTTTAAACTTCACAAAACTTGACAGAAGAGATTTTTAATGTCACATCAGAGTCTGTTCATTTTAAACTGAGTCCCTGGGGGCTGAAATCACAGTTAGAGAACTAGGATGTGGGGAGTTGGGACTAGGGCATGGATGAATAGTCCTGCCTCTTGGATCATGCAGGGAAGGGGTTTTCTAGAAGACGTCTGCTGAGCACCCTCTTCCATGCAATTTGTGATGAAGACCAAAGAAGCAAGCTGCAACTCTAAGAAGTACAAAAACTCTCCACCATGTTTCCTTCATGTGCTATTTTAAAATATAATTAAGTTCATGAGGCAGCATGTGTAATCCCTTAGCAAGAACTACTATGGGAATTTACATGTGACCTGTGGGGCTGCTCCTGATGTGCAGGAAATGTTTCTTTGAAAAGAGTTCTTTTTTCCATTTCCCCCCTTGATTTAGATAAATCACTGAGCACTAAGAACATCATGACTTGCAGTACTGAAATGATCAGTACTGCAATGATCAGCTTTTTAATTCTCACCAATCAGAATCATCTGGGCTCACTTTGTGAACACGTGCTCACAATTACACTCTTGTATTCATATCTTTCTTCTTAGAGGCTTTCTGTGATTTGGGGCACCTAAAATGTGTTTTAGTTATTCAGTAGGAAATCTCTGGGCTTCCAAGTGATTAGAGAAGCTGACTTGTTATTTTACAAGTGAAAATGTTCAGACTAAGCGTGCAAATGATTTAGTCTATCTACGTGACTCACTTCTAATTTTAGTCCTCTTTTTTAACTCTTCACAATGTGGCATATTCCACTAGTCCAATAGTACTATGACATTTACCATCAGATTTTAAAAGGATTGCCATGGGCAAGACATTTTTCTTTTCCTTAACATATTTTTCTTATATGGTTTTTCCTAATGGTAACATGAGTTATTGTCTCTAGAAGCTTGTACTAACTTCCAAATGAATGTGACTTTTCTATAAGCCTTTAAGAAAACCTGAATAAAAACATTTTATCTTTGCATCTTGCTATTGTTTCTTTCTAAAAATACACAGAAGCTGAACACTTTTATTCAACATTCACTGTGTACAATTCCTGTCCCAGACTAGGTTCAAGCAGAAAGGCAGACAGTATGAGTAGGTCCTGATGTCATTAACATTAGAATTCCCAAGAAAACATTTTAACTGATGTTTGCTGATTATGTATAACTTCAGTTTTGGTACAAGTGTAAGTCTATAATGCTTTCTTCAGAATCTAATGATCAGTCTTCATTTATTTATTTCATGTGCTAATATTCACTGAATACTCCATGGTACCTGTTGGCAAGGCATTAATAATGGTCGAGAGTCATCTCTGCTCTCATGCACACAATTTTTTTTTAATTGGAGGATAATTGCTTTACAATGTTGTGATAGTTTCTGCTTTATCACAACTTGAATCAGCCGTAAGTATACATGTATCCCCTCCCTTTAGAGCCTACCTCCCACCCCACCTCCATCCTCATCTCTCTAGGTCATCACAGAGCCTCTAGCTGAGCTCCCTGTGCTCTACAGCAGCTTCCCACTAGGTATCTGTCTTACACATGACAGTGTATAAATGAAAATCCTACTTTCCCAATTCGTCCCACCCTCCCCTTCCTATCTGCATGTCCATTCTCAATGTCTGCATCTCTAGTCCTACCATGGAAATAGGTTCAGCTGTACCATTATTTTAGATTCCACATACATGCATTAATATACTATATTTGTTTTTATCTTTCTGACTTACTTCACTAGGTATGACAAACGCTAGGTCCATCCACATCACTGAAAATGACTCAACTTCACCCCTTTTATGGCTGAGTAATATTCCATTGTATATATGTACCACATATTCTTTATCCATTTATTTGTTAATGGACATTTAGGTTGCTTTCATGTCCTGGCTATTGTAAGTAGAGGCATGCAGTTTAGAGACTATATCTCTTTAAGTGGCCAACTTATGTCTCCTTAACCAAGGGGAACTATCCCAACTTTCCTCATTTCTTCATCTCTCATGTCTTCAAATATAACATCAAGATCATGTGGTTCCCCTAGGAATTTTAAGCATCATTTTAAACCTTTGTCTATAAGTATGAGATACATATTGAAAACAAAATGCTATATAAACACGTATGATGTTTTTGATACAAGATAAACCTACAATTAATGTTCTCTATTTGGTCTTGAATCTCCCAGTCACATAGTAATAAACTGTCTATGATAGTAACTAGAAGAACTAGCTATACAAAACACAGATAATAGTGGTTACAAAACACAGATAATAGTGGTCTTGTGCCCACACAATGTAAAAATAGTGGAGTGAGAAGAAAAGTATGTGAGAAAAAAATAGTATGAGAAAGTGTTCTCAGAAGGATAAGCTTATTGGAGTCCTTTATATGGAATTACGCTGGGAAGCATGTTAAGTTCTATGAATGATTAACATGCATTTACTTAATTTCACAATATATGAATATTTTTACTTTAAAGTTAATGTAATTGGCAATATTAGGTAATTTATTTCATATCATCTATGGTCTTTAAAAAAATTTTTTTTACAATAACCTTGCCAAGTAGGTTTAATATTTCCATTTTTTGTTTGAGAGAACCAAGTCTCAGAAAGAACTTTGCATAAGATGGTACAGCCTTCATTAGTTTCCGCTGGCTCAGACTTTCTTACCACTATACTGTGCTGATTGGGGTCAAAATTTAATTTTGACTTGTAGCATTATTCTTAGAAAATTTAGTAAACAGCACAATTTTGAGTATAACATTTTTAATGTTCCATATTTCATTTAAAGTTCCATATTTCATTTAAAGTTTCATAAAGTTCATTCAACTCCTTGCCAGCAAATGTTAATTCAGAATAAAGGACTTAATAAATGGCTTTTGCTGTTATTGTTGCTACTTTTTCAGAGTGATGAATGGTTGGAGAGTCTTTATGTCTAATGTTTGATCCATTTACATCAGGTTTTTATGCTCTGTATTCAGTGGGTTAGCCATGCTTTAAGAATAAACACCATAGATTATGTATGTTGCTGCTGCTGCTGCTGCTGCTGCTGCTAAGTTGCTTCAGTGTGTCCGACTCTGTGCGACCCCATAGACGGCAGCCCACCAGGCTCCCCCGTCCCTGGGATTCTCCAGGCAAGAACACTGGAGTGGGTTGCCATTTCCTTCTCCAATGCATGAAAGTGAAAAGTGAAAGTGAAGTCACTCAGTTGTGTCCGACTCCTAGCGACCCCATGGACTGCAGCCTACCAGGCTCCTCTGTACCTGGGATTTTCCAGGCAAGAGTACTGGAGTGGGTTGCCATTGCCTTCTCCGAGATTATGTATGAGTGTGTGCTTAATATTGGCAGAAAGACCTTGGAAGAAGTGGGGAAGAAGTCTGGAGCTGATATTAAAAAGAAGTCATGAACAATTTTCTTTCTCGGTGAGAAGACGTAGGTAAACACTTTTTAAGGGAGTTAATAATGAAGTCCAGTCACTGGTTGGAGAAGGCAATGGCAAGCCACTCCAGTACTCTTGCCTGGAAAATCCCATGAATGGAGGAGCCTGGTAGGCTGCAGTCCATTGGGTCGCTATGAGTCAAATGCGACTGAGCGACTTCACTTTCACTTTTCACTTTCACGCAATGGAGAAGGAAATGGCAACTCACTCCAGTGTTCTTGCCTGGAGAATCCCAGGGACGGGGGAGCCTGGTGGGCTGCCGTCTATGGGGTCGCACAGAGTCGGACACGACTGACGTGACTTAGCAGCAGTAGCAGCAGCAGTCACTGGTTATGAGAAAACCCTAAAATGATAAACTTGCAATAAGTCAAGATTTTAAGCCTATACTGAGAGTAAATAAAAACACACAAACAGAATCCAGCTTCTTAGAAGCACCAGAAGTCTTATTAGCCCAAGTAAATGTACTTTTCTGTAACACTTCTGAGAGAATTAGGGGTGGTATTCCTGTCAAAAATACTCAAGAAAAATGGAGATGAATTTTGTTGTATCATTTCTGAAAAGTAAATGTCTTTTATTCTCTAGTGGTAAGGATGGTGCAGATTTTAGGCTACCTAATATGGTGTACTTTTCAAAAACTCTTGGTGGAAATTTATGAGAAACAGAAAATAAATAGCAACTCAGGCTCTTTGTGGCAAAGGCCTCTCAACCATAGGTCTTATACAACATTACAATTCTACATGTACCTCTTAGGTCCCTAAGCATGTAGCAGTTTCCTGTCTCCTTTAGCAAGGATATACCTGATATAGAAAATGTCACTCAATACATACACTTCAATTAAACTAATATTAGTTGGGTTTTCGTGCTTATATTTGAAGCTTCTTGTAAAGAAAAAATCAAAAATTAGAAATAATCCAAATTAAGATGGGAAAATAAAGTTTACAACAAAATTACAGATTTTAACCTCTGTGAAAGTACAGGCTGATTTAAAAGATGGTGACTTGTACTTGATGGATTATTTTTCATTGCTAATCATTAGCTTCCAAACTAAAACGCAGTAATTTAAAGAGGCTTTATTCTTTTACATCGGCATGCAACATGGTTATGCCTTCAAACCAAAGAGTGTATTTGTTTTGGCTCAGGTGTACTTAATTAGATAACAGAAATCATAGGCATTTTTGTGACTAAATAGGAAAACTGAAAAAACCATTGCATGTGAAGTTTCACTGGCAGAGGAATCATTTGAAATAAGTTAACTCCAATTTAGAATCAACCAACAAAACACATTAAATTGTTATCATTTGATTACCTCAAATGGTAAGAATCTGCCTGCAATGCCAGATACCTGGGTTCAATTCCTGAGTCGAGAAGATCCACTGGAGAAGGGGATCTACTCCAGTATTCTTGCCTAGAGAATTCCATGGATGGAGGGGTCTGGTGGCTACAGTCTACAGGGTCACAAAGAGTTGGCAGGACTAAGCGACTAACACACAAGTGATTAAATCTTCTGACTGGGATATTTCCAAGTCTGTTTGGCCACTAACCTTAATTTTTAAACTGTGGGAGGTCCAGGTATAACACACAATTAGCAGACTAAAAAGGCAATCCTGTACATAGATAAATACTTACCTCTTATAACATAAGAAGTCTGCTTTTATGACTCACTCAGAGAGCCTTGATTACTATTATCAAACAAGTTCAATAGCCCAGACATCAGAACTTACTTCTATACCTTTACAATTCAACTCAAGACTTGTAAATAAGACAGGATTTGTTGAAAATTATTGGAAAGAAAACTAGTTACATGTTGCAAAACAGCAAACATATGTGCAGCTCTAACTCAATCATCAAATTCAGTCATGTGTGCACATAAATTTTGATATAAACATATACCCCTGATTATTCTTTCATTCATTAAATATCTATTGGGCATCTATTATATACCAAGTATTATTCTCAGAACTAGAGATTCAGTAAACTAGATAGGCAAATATCTTGCTCTGTCATACTTACATTTTATAAAACTGATAATAAACAAGCATATTAAGTAAATGTATGCTAAAGCTGAAACTCCAGTACTTTGGCCACCTCATGTGAAGAGCTGACTCATTGGAAAAGACTCTGATGCTGGGAGGGATTGGGGGCAGGAGGAGAAGGGGACGACAGAGGATGAGATGGCTGGATGGCATCACTGACTCCATGGATGTGAGTCTGAGTGAAGTCTGGGAGTTGGTGATGGACAGGGAGGCCTGGCGTGCTGTGATTCATGGGGTTGCAAAGAGTCGGACACGACTGAGTGACTGAACTGAACTGAACTGATTGTACAGTATGTTAGATGGTAAATGTATATAATGATAGTGACATTTCCACCTACTGGTAAAGGAAATAGGCATTTTTACTCTTGGATGTTTGTATCACCATCATTTTGGTTTTGGTCAGGGCTGGGAAGATTAATACTGACAGTTGGTTGCTGCAGCACTATTAAACTTACTGCCTTTTGGGGATATGCTACAGTCCTGGATAGGACATTTCAGAATAACTGGATAACTGGCATAATTACATTTACAAAATCAGCACAGTTAAATATGAATTGTGCAGAATAACATTGTGATTAAGACCAAAAATTTTAGACTCAAGGTTCAAACTCTGCCTTTGTAATTTTATTCCTATAAGATTTTGTCCAATTATCTTTTCTCTCTGTGTCTTTGTTCTCTCATCTATAAAATTGGACTTAAAAATTCTTCCTCAGAGAAGTGTGGTGATGATTTAATAAAAATGCAGATAAAATATTTAGCATAATGATAGATATATAAATCCTATTTGATGAAGAGCAGATATCATCATTTTGTGTTTAAACACTCAAGGAATGTCAGAAATGGAAACCATTTGAGAGATGACCTAATTGAATTTAATAATTTATAGGGAGAGGAAACGGAGGCCCATATTAGTGAAATGAATTGTCCAAGACCACAAAGTTAATCATGGAGGTAGACATTGGTAGAGGTAATTAGTTTCTACCAATTATCAAATTCCAGAACAATGTGGCTATATTGGGGTATATTGCTGTTTGCTGTTTAGTTGCTAGGACATGTCCAACTCTTTTGCAACCCCGTGGACTATAGCTCCTCTGTCCATGGGATTTCCCAAGCAAGAATACTGGAGTGGATTACCATTTTCTTCCCCAGAGCATTTCCCGACCCAGGGATGGAACCCACATCTCCTGCTTGGCAGGTGGATACGCTACCACTAAGCCACCAGGGAAGCCACCTGGATATACCCACATACCATATTCATATTCTACCTCCTTCTCTATATTTAAGGAAAAGGATAAAGGTAGTCACAGTTTCAGTACACATGCTTTCAAGAGCTCAATATCCAGTTTCTGAGGATTATTCCAAACATAATTTCTACCCTGTTGGGGGCCAGAGTGAGGTACTCCGCCCGTGGCAAAGGTCATGAGGAAGGAGGCTCAACATACGCAAAGGCGGGATTGAGCCTCAGGAGTCCCCCTGGAAATCCTCAAGCATCTACCCCCATAACCAGAGCCTGCCTACTTTACTACTTTGTGCTCACCTACACCTCTGACTTTACAGGGGGCTGTCCCCCACCACCTCTTTCGGAGAAGGAGTTAACTTAGAGCTCCAGTTAATAATAATTCCTGGGCATGATAAGAGTGTTTTAACCTACAAACTCCTCTGAAGGTTCTCTAGCCTGCCTGACAGGCTTGTCCGGCCACATGTGATTGCTCACAGCCTCCCAACCGTGAGAGGCACGAGATGCTTTAAACCTTCTAAAAACAGGTTCCTTAGAAAAGTTAGAAAACTATTAGTATAAGTATAATGGGCTGATTAGAAATTGTATTGGTGAAGGGTTTTTCATTTGTTGAGCCAATGTTTGTTGCTAAGTCTCCACATCCCCTGCCCTTACACACATTAATGAATATATAGAAGAAATAAGTATTAACCTTTGATATAAATCACATTAGACCTTAGGCTAAGTAAATTCTTTCCTTAACTAAAACCCACTACACCCTCACCCTATAGGAATGTAACTTTATTTGGGTGGCGTCTGTTTTAAGAATAATCACCCCTGGAGAAATAAGTGTCCTGGTTGACTGACCATTGTCACAAGGAGAGGGTCGTAAATTGTCAGCAGGCCCCCCCTGACCAGAAGATGATGTAACACCCCTAAGACCTCTGTATACATTTGTGTGAAGCACCTGACTTTAATAAAAGTCAGGACTGCTGTCCCCACGTGACTTTTGTATAACATCTCAGTGTGTAAAAACAGACTCTGGAAAATAAAGAATTGGGATCAGTTTCTCGAAATGCTGGTCTCCCCATGTTGCTCTCTCTCCCACTCTGGCTGAGTCTCCATCTGGAGCGCGGAACCCGCCATGCTTACTAATTATGCCTGGGCTTCTAAGATCCAACCGGGGAGGCCTCAGTGTCTCCTCTCCTTCGGGAGAATGGAAGGACGCCTGCGGCCTACGTAAGTGGTGCAAGCTTCTTGTCTTGAAGTTTTATTGGTCTCCCGCGTAAACCGAGCTACTCAGCCTCTTTTATCCACTGAATTTTCCTACTGAGCTATCCTCATCCTATTACTCTTTATATCTTTGATAAAATATTTAAATAAATAGGTCGCCGACGCCGTCCCCGCTTCGAATACCCTGGATCAGCCGGGGCTGGACCCCGGCACTACCCCTTAAGTTAATTACTGCCAAGTTATGGACTTAGACTTATTTTGTGGTTATCTCAACTGCGGAAGAGATTTTCTGTCCTAAATTTGATTAAAATGAGAATATAAACATGACTTTAATATCTGAAGTCATAAACATACTGTATTTTTAAAATAAATTACTTTCAGAAATGTGAAGTGTTGATTTAATATATTTACTGTAATCACATAGTAAATTAAAGCAATGATTCCTATATCCATCAAACACAATGACTTAACAGAAAAATGCCAACTCCAGTGGTCATAAAACTTTACAATGTTTTCTACTCAAGGGAACCAATGTCAGAGTGAGGTGAATGATAGGGAAAATATGCAAAGGGAATACAGAAGAGAAGCAAATAAAATTAAAAAGTGGAAAAGCAAAAAGTCTGCTTTGTTCTCCGAGATTCCTGGGTATTCTGGTTCTACAGACAATTTTGAGAAATGGCAGCATAGCTCCCCAGCTCACTAAAAAGAATGATACATTGTGACTACTGTGACTTTTTTTCCCTGTTGATTCCAAACAAGGGCATTTTGGGATTTTCTTTCCTGACTGTTGATTTCTTGGAGGAGTTAAGACTTAACAGTAACAAAGTTGAGTAGAAATAATGACAGCAGGCATTTTTGTCTTTTTCTCATCTAGTGATCATGCCTCTTACATTTTCACTATTAAATTTGATGTTTTCTACAGTTTTTTTTTCTTTTATTAAGACAACAGGAATTATTACATTGGTCTGGAAGCCACAAGTCCAAAATTAAGGTGTGGCAGGGCCACACTTCCTCCAAAGAATTGGGGGAAGCTTCTGTTTCTTACTTCTTCTAGCTCCTGGTGACTCCAGGCATTCCTTGGCTTGTGAGAGCACTCAGCCCAATCTCTACCTCCTTGGTAACACTGCCACTCCCTTTTCTCTCTAGCAAATATCCCTTGTGTACCTCCTATAAGGACATATATCATTGAATTTTGCATCCATTGGATAATACAGGATAATCTTTTCACTTCAAATCCTTAATTATGTCTGAAAAGGCCATTTGAAAAATGATGTCACAGTCACTGGTTCCAGGAATTAAGATGTACACACATTTCTAGAGTGTCCAGTTTTGTTTATGTTATTTAAAAAAAAAATGTCCTTTTGTGTTCAGTCCAGTGAGGTTTAATGAATGTAACCATAGGAGGCACTAGCAAAAGCGCTATAAACATCAATGTCAGAGTCAGATGGATCTGGGTCTGAATTACAGCTTCAGCACCTTCTAGCTGTGTGGCTTCAGGCAGCTAATTTCAACTTCCTGAATCACAGATGCCTCATCTATAAAATGCACACATTAATTTCTATCTCATAGGATTGTTATAACAATTAAATGAGATAATATTAAGTTCTTATCTAGAAAACAAAAGTGATCAATAAAACATATAGAGCAGTATTGTAGTTCTTAAACTTGGTAGTATTGATAATTGAATTTGTGTTGAAGTATTCAATATAGCTTTCTCAATAATCTAGCATATGCTACTAATATGACATAATTATTTGTATCTTCCCACACTATCTTTTTAATATTTATGTATATTTTATACATAATGTGCTAAACTAAACATAAATTTACCAATTCAATCATTTTTAAACATACAGTTATACAACCCCATAGGCTTTTGGTAGTTATTCTCTATTCCCTTCTATTCTGATTTTGCTACATTATTTAAAAATTAAGAATTTATTATCAAATGACTTTTCTTCATATACTGAGACAGTTATACAATTGTTCTTTTATGTTCTGTTAAGTCAACATATTTTAATTGTATATTTAAGTTGGAATGGCCATGCATTTGTAGGATAACTTGATATTTTCATAAGGAAGTTTATCCAGCATAAAAATATACAGAATTGCCTAATAAAGAAAAAAATTAGACCAAAAGTGTAGATTAAAAAAAGGAGCAAATTTTAACAACACATATAACAAGAAAAAAGAATATAAGCTACATCTCTAAGTAATATGACAAATCCTTATGTTAGCATACTCTTTTGTTAAATTTCAATAAAAAGAGAGTCAGTCAGTGCATATCATTGTTCACAGGTTTTTTTTTTCCTTTTCCACTAGCTTTTATTAATAAAAGAATCACAATTAGGTCATAAATAAACAGGTAAATTATTAATTACATGATTTGAGGTTTAGGATGAAAACTTGTAAAAATTAGTTTGATATACAGCAAAGTTATACAACACACTAAAATCAACCATTTAATATTTTTGCCTTGTGTGAACTGCCCATAATGAAATAGGAACAAACTTTTTAAGGATGGAATACACAATTAAAAAAATATGTATATGGGATGCTTCTTGAATTTGCATGTCATCCTTACGCAGGAGCCATGCTAATCTTCTCTGTATCATTCCAATTTTAGTATATGTGCTGCTGAAGTCTTACAAGTTTTACAGTTCTCAAAATAAAACATATATAGTCACCTGGATTCATTCTATAAATGTTTTATTTTTAAGATACATTCTCAGACTTAATAAAAATATCATTTTGTTTATTGTTATCATTATTATCCCTCAAATTTCCTGTTCCACTCACAAGCTATGGTATTTGTATAGAAGCTGAGAAAGTATCCATCTGTTGGTTTTTCTATCTTGGTTGACATTTGAGGTCTTTCTCATATTGCTAGTCTGTAAGTATGTCCAAGATAATATTGAGCTATCATAGCAGGGGAAGGTCAGATTCATTTATTTTATTGCATACAAAAACAGAGCAAAATTCTTTTAGTTAAAGTTTGCCTATAAATGCACAACCAAAATTTATTCCAAGGGAGACGGCCATTCAAGTATGAGTCTGACCCTACTGTTACATTCTCAGCAGAAACAGACAAAATCTAGTCCTAGGGTCTTAGCTGGCTACTGGGTGCCATGCAAAATAAACTCTCAATCATTATAAATTCATAGAAGATTTAAAATACTAATTGGAGCTTCCAAGAATATTTGAGGAAGAAAAATAAACCTACTGGTGGGTGCAGACAAGGGCCAAATTTGTCCTCCTTTCCTTAAGGAAGGTTAAACTGCTACAGAACTATTTGACTTAACAAATAATAATTTGGGGCTGAGCAAGTAGTTGCTTGCAGCTTATTTTAGTCAAAGCATATCCCCTTGAAACACTAGGGTTGAAATGGAAATGTTGATGGACTATTTACCAGTTAGGCCCTGGTGAGAGCAGGGAAAACAAATGTAATCCATTTTGTTAACATGATGAAGTTATCATAATTAAGTAGTGGTAAAGAAAGAAATCTATCTGGAGATTAAATTTCCTTCTCTTTAATGAAATCTGATGGTCAAATAAATGGGTGTCATGGGGTCCCGTTATTGTGTACATTAAAAGAAAGTGAAAGTGAAGTAGCTCAGTCGTATCCAACTCTTTGCGACCCTGTGGACTCTGTAGCCCACCAGGCTCCTCCGTCCATGGGATTCTCCAGGCAAGAATACTGGAGTGGGTTGCCATTTCCTTCTCCAGGGGATCTTCCCAACCCAGGGATTAGAACCCAGTTCTCCCACGTTGCAGGCAAACACTTTAACCTCTGACCCACCAGGGAAGCCTGGATAAGTCACTGCTATAATTCTGGCTAGATCTTCCTAACAAGCAGACTTTTATTTATTTATTTTTGAATCCATTCCTGGCAACTCTCTCAACTTGCTGCTTTATGCAATCCTTACTCAGAAATATTTCCTATTTAAACTAGATCTAGGGGGCAAGCTGATATGTTGCTTCTCTATTGCAAGCTAATTTTAACTCTTTGCTGCCTTTTCAAAAATACAGCAAATCCTAATGGGGACCTATGTTAAAGGAGATAAGATACCCCTAGAAAGAAATGAGCAGCCCTGAGCCAAATTATTTGGATTCTGAATTTCCAAATTGATGGATTACATTCTCAAAACTGCTGCAACCAACACATATTCCTGCTTTCATTGGAGCACAACCCAACCAAAAAAGCTTCTAAAGTAAATGAAGAGTGTTATATTCCCCAGTTATTAATACTGTGCTGAATTCAAACTACAGCCAAAATAAAGGATTACTTTTAAAATGTGAGATTGATAGGACATTAGAATTCCATGTTTTTCAGTAATCTTCTATTAATATATATACTTTCTATCATTAAAAGAATGAGTTTTAATCAGGATGGGGAACACATATACACCCATGGCTAATTCATGTCAATGTATGGCAAAACCCACTACAATATTGTAAAGTAATTAGCCTCCAATTAAAATAAATTAATTTAAAAAATGAAGGTTAAAAACTATTTTATTTCTTATAAAAGTATCCCACATTTCTAAGAAAAAAGAATATGACCATTTAGAGAGATAATCAAGATTAATATTTATTTAATTTTGACATAAAATATAATTTATAAATAAGTTATATAAAATGAAACAACATTTATGTTTTGCTCAATTTTTTTTACTCAATAATTCATGGGATAATTCTGTCATCCATTGTTTATTTGATCTCCGTGAAAACAGCTGATCCAATATTCTAGATAATATAACTACTCCAGTGAGCAAACCTACAGTTTAATACTAATCTATATTTACCCAATTCTTATGGGTGCTGCATGCTCAGTTATGTCCAACTCTCTGTGACCCCTGGGTTGTAGCCTGCCAGGGTCATATGTCCATAGAATTTTCCAGGCAAGAATACTGGAATGGGCTGCCATTTCATTCTCCAAGGGATCTTCCCAACCCAGGGATCAAGCCTGAGTCTCTTTGGCCTCCTGCATTGGCAGGCAGATTATTTACTACTGTGCCACCTGGGAAATTCGTTACTTATTGTTAAATCTGTAGGGCTTTTCTTCTCACATTATTTATATTGCAATGATAATAATTATAGCAAAATCTTTCTGCACATCCATAGTCATTTATTGTGCTATTCCTAGCAATATGATTATTGTGCTGGTGAGTACATATTGGAGGCTTTTGATATGCAATGGCAAACTTCCCTAGAGGCAATTAATTGCTGTGTTCACAACTTAGTTTGAATAATGTGGCTGACATGGTTAGTTGTCCTACAGAATCCATTAGCCTCAATATTTTCTCTAGTAATAGAACTTTCCCCATTGAATTATAGCTTGGTTTTGGCTACCCAAGTAGGTGGATTGAGCAGTGGCTACAGAACTAGAAAAAGTCAGTTTCCATTCCACTCCCAAAGATGGGCAATGTCAAAGAATGTTCAAACTACCATAGAATTGCTCTCAATTTACACACTAGCAATGTAATGCTCAAATCCTTCAGGTTAGGCTTCAGCAATACCTGAACCCAGAGCTTCCAGATGTACAAGGTGGGTTTAGAAAAGGCAGAGGAACCAGAGAACAAATTGCCAACATCTGCTGGATTATGGAAAAAGCAAGAGAATTCCAGAAGAACATCTACTTCAGCTTCATTGACTATGCTAAACACTTTGACTGTGTGGATCACAACAGATTGTGGGAAATTTTTAAAGAGATGGGAATACCAGACCACCTTACCTGCCTCCTGAGAAATCTATATGCAGGTCAAGAAGCAACAGTTAGAACCAGACATGAAACAATGGACTGGTTCAAAATTGACAAAGGAATATGACAAGGCTGTATATTGTCATCCTGCTTATTTAACTTACATACAGAGTACATCATCCGAAATACCAAACTGAATGAATTGCCATCTGGAATCAAGACTGCCAGGAGAAATATCAATAACCTCAGATAGGCAGATGATACCACCTTAATGGCAGAAAGCAAAGAGGAACTAATAAGCCTCTTGATGAGGATGAAAGAGGAGAACTAAAAAGCTGGCTTGAAACACCACATTCAAAACACTAAAATCATGGCATCTGGTCCCACAACTTCATGGCAAATAGAAGGGGAAAAAGTAGAAGCACTGACAGGCATTTTTTGGGGGTGGGGCTCCAAAATCACTATAGATAGTGACTGTAGCCATGAAATTAAAAGATGCTTGCTGTTTGGAAGAAAAGCTATGACAAACCTAGAAAGCATATTAAAAAGTAGAGACATCACTTTGCTGACAAAGGTCCGTATAATAAATCTATGGTTTTTTCAGTAGTCATGTATGGATGTGGGAGTTAGAATAAAAAGGTGAGTGCCAAAAAACTGATGCCTTCAAATTGTGGTGCTGGAGAAGACTCAAGAGTCCCTTAGACTGCAAGGAAATCAAACCAGTCAATCCTAAAGGAAATCTACCTTGAATAATCATTGGAAGGACTGATGTGAACCTGAAGCTTTACTACTTTGGCCACATGATGACATATTGCAAGAGCTGACTCATTGGAAAAGACCTTGATGCTGGGAAAGATTGAGGGCAGGAGGAGAAGGAGATGACAGAGGATGAGATGTTTGGATGGCATCACCAACTCAATGGACATGAATGTGAGCAAACTCCGGGTATAGTGAAGGACAGGGAAGCTTGGTGTACTGCCGTCTACATAGTTGCAAAGAGTCGGACACAAGTGAGCAACTGAACAACATTCAAATAGGAACTATAGTCTTATCCTTAGAATTAGATTGATCATATGATTTAAATCTGAAAGTGACATGTACGCCAAGTGATGTATGCAACTGCTGAGCCATGTCCCTAAAGGGAAGCTCCTTGTCCTCCACTCCCACTTTTCTTCCTGCTAGGCTCAGCTTAGTTATGGGGAGCCATCATGGACCAAGAAGAATTGGTAATGAAGGAACAACAAGGGAGATGGACCCCATGTCTCAGAGCCAGGTCTTGGAACAGAACAGCCCTGCATCTCAGACATGTATGAGAGTGAAATAAACACTCTGTCTTGGTGTAAATCACTGTTAAATCAGCCCAACTAGTACCCTAAATAACATAACTACTCCAGTGTACAAACCTAAAATTTTTGGAAATTTGAAGCAGAATGGAAATGAGCAGGGGAACATAATGATCCATCTGTGAAAGCTGCTTATTTTCCTGAAACCACATATTTGTGCCATTAGCTTTATAGTTGTCCTCCAGCAGGATACACTTCGTGCCTGTGGTTATAAGTGATGCAGTGGTTGCTGAAGCCCAATATTTCAAAAATGAGGATTTATAGAAAATCTGCCCTGTGCCTGAGGTTGCAGGAGGTTGCTATTCTACCTCCAGAGTTTCTTTCCTAATATCTCAGTTATGAAGTCTTTTGTTTGATAAAGTTTTGGAATCTAAAGTTAAATTATTCTGGCTACATGTTATTTAGACCATTCCATATTTCCACTTCTGGGTCATACAAATGAGATCATCTATAAAATACATGAAATAAGAAAAGTCACTCATCTATCTCCAGTTGTTCTCAAGAAGCCCTCCATTCTGGTTTCAGCACGCCTGTCCAAAAGAGCACTGAAAGGAAGTTTTGATACTGTGACCAATTTAACAAAATACAAACATCTTAATGGGCTTCAGTTAAAATATCCAGGTGATGTGCCATAATTGATCAATTTTAGAAGATGTTGACCAAGGAGAAACAGCAATTTAAAAACTTGGTGAAAGAAAGACCCAACACTGAGATTTTTACGGAGAGTCACTATGTTTTCAAGGAAAAGTTACCCAACCTCAAGGAAAACAAGTAGCCTGAATTTAGGACAAATATTTGGAAGCATTTAAAATGAATCTATTGGAAACAAAAACAGCATGAAGAAGAGGGATAGTTAGTTGAAAATTTTGCAAAATTACTATTAGACTCATTTTTAAAGAAATATTTCTAGTATTTACATATCAATGTGATAAATTGATTGTTTGCAAAGATGGCCACAACAATTGGTCTTTATTCTGTGCTTGTGTTCAAGGTGACTTTGGAATTCTTCCCATGAAGAATTGGAGACTATTTCCCTTCCCTTTAATATAGGCTGGCCACATAACTTGCTTTGACCTTTGATAGATTAATATAAGAGGATGTCCAGGCTCTGTTCTTGTTCTCTTAGAAATCAGATGCTATACAGGAAAGCCTGAGGTAGTCTGCTGGAACTGCCACACATCCTGACCAACAGCTCCAGCCAGTTGCCAATGAAGTAACTGAAGTCCTCCAGGACCAACCAGCTGACCTGTTAACTGACTACAACAGCATGGCTGAGTCCAGCTGAAACCACGAGGAACAGAGATGAACTATGCCAGCTGAGCCCTGCCATGTTGCCAATCCCCAGTATCATGAACAAATAGTGAGGGTTGTTTTAAAGCATTAAGTTTTGGGGTGGTAAAATATTCAAAAACAAATACCAGTTCTCCTGCATTGCAGGTGGATTCTTTACCTGCTGAGCCATTAGGGAGCCCCAAATAATTAATGAGTGTGGGTACGTGCTTAGTCATGTCAGACTCTGTGACATTATGGACTGTAACCTGCCAGGCTCCTCTGTCCATGGGATTTCCTAGGCATGGATACTGGAGTGGGATGCCATTTTCAGGGGATCTTCCCAACCCAGGGATTGAACTCACATCTCTTATGTCTCCTGCATTGGCAGGCAAGTTCTTTACTACTAGTGCTACCTGGGAAGCCTCTAAATAATTAACACAGGTGACAGATTTTAAAATTAATTTATAATTCTTCTTAAGCCTCCTACCAAACAAATTAGTTAAGGGTATGAATTTACTTTAATGGAGATGTTTTACTGTTGCTTAGAGAAAAAGATCCTTGCTGTATATTTTCACCACCAATAAATATACTGTTACTGCAGAGATAGACTAGTTTCTTGCAGCATAAATTGGGAAGGTTTGACTTTAGTTTGTGACAGATTTTTGCATGAAGGACACTGTGTACAAGGCAGAGTTATTGGTCACCTCTTAATAAATGGCCGCAAATATACATCAATGATGGAAAACTTATTTTATAGATGAAGTCTGGTGCACATATGTTTTAAAAATGTAGTCCAGTTTATCTGAAGATAACTTAAACTTGCTTTGATCTACTGACTAATTAAACTTTTTGTTCAATATAGCATAGTCATCCTTTGGGCCTGAAATTGTTTTGGTATGGCATTTAGACTCATTGATACTTTTACAGGATGATTTATGACTTATGAAGACATTCATTTGTAATATCAAAGCCTAAATTAGAGTAAATTTGGCAGCTTTCCAATTCAAAACTTGCTATATACAATGAAAACGTCTTTAAGGCTGGAAAGTCATTAAACAAAAATAGCATCTGGTGGTCCACACTGTATCCGAAAGATTGAGTGAGTGAGTGAAAGTCGCTCAGTCGTGTCTGACTCTGCAACCCCGTGGACTATACATACCATAGAATTCCCCAGGCCAGAATATTGGAGTCCGTAGCCATTCCCTTCTCCAGGGGATCTTCCCAACCCAGGAAAGAATCCAGGTCTCCCACATTGCAGGTGGACTCTTTACCAGCTAAGCCACAAGGGAAGCCCCTCTGTAAGATTACTGGGAAAATTTCTTCCTATAGAAGGAATCTATCAGGCAAACCCATTCATAGAAACAAAAATAACTCCTGCCAACGTTCTTCATGTTATAACTCCTTAAAAATGATATCACAGTATTTATTCCATACACTCTCTGCATATATTCCAGAGAGCTAAAAAAGGTAACATGTCAGGTGATCTTGCATGGCTGAAAAGAACAAAGGTTCAGAAATGTTTTTTTGGAAAAATAATTGTTTCATTTGTATTTACACATACTCTATTGTTTGGTAAAAGAAAGTAATGTGAAAAAATGCTCATCACTTTCTCAGCTAATTTTGTTTGAATATAGTTATCTGTAAAGTGAATGTCTATAGTCCTGTTTCCCATTTATTTTCAAATTATGCAGGCTAGATTCTATTGAAGTCATGCTTTAAATCATTCATCAAAAATAACTTTGAGATCTAAGTGGCTAATCAGGTTATCTCTATTTTATATTAATTTCCTACTTATTCTTTTGTGACATTCCTTTTTCTAACTTTTGAATTAACTTTAGATTTATAGAAAAATATTACAAATATTTCTTGTGTGATCTTCCCTAGATTTTTTATAGTCTTAGTATTTTACCTATACTTTTATCCACCTCTGTTTAAATATGACAAACATAGATAGATAAATAGGATAATTTACTGATCCAGTTCAAAGTCAGTTGCAGCTATAATGTCCTTTCCCCATGAATACCTCAATGTGCATTTTCTAAAAACATGACAATTCTTTTCATAATTGCAATAGTTAATTAAATTAGGAATTGCTCTCTTTCAGTTTATTCTAAATTCATTTCTTTTTAAGTACTATATCTCTTCTTCAAGAAATACTTGTCTGTTTCTCATTTTAAATTCAGAGATTATACAGACCTCAGAGTTCATCAAAGCATAAACTACTCCATTTGAAGCAATTTACTTTAGTATTTTAAAGATTAACTTACAGCTTCATCAGAAAATTTAATTATAAATTAAATGATTAATTATTTTATTTACAAAACTAATTATAATGGCATACATTTTTTGAAGGCTTGCTGCATTTGAGGTACCTTGTATTTTATGTAACTTTATTATTTAATCAGAATAGGAATATTTAACCAGTGCTTGTCATTTTTAAGCACTGTGTTAAACACATTACAAGAATACAAATCAAATAAAATAGCAAATACTTAGGAACCTTTTCTTCTGTTTCAGAATTCAGAAGGAAGTGCTTTACATATAATGCTTATTCAGTCTTTTTAACATTACGGTGAGGATACTGTTATCATTCCTATTTTACAGATGAGGAAGCTCAGACTACAGAGAAATTAAGACCTAATGGTAATTATTAATAT
The DNA here is from genome assembly GCF_055505025.1 of Bos grunniens. Lineage (NCBI taxonomy): Eukaryota > Metazoa > Chordata > Mammalia > Artiodactyla > Bovidae > Bos > Bos grunniens. The sequence continues at coordinate 102,126,976 of NC_141165.1, forward strand.
ATCTATTTGAAGGAGGAGAAAATCTGAAACTTGAATAAGGTGTTACTTTACCAAGTTGAATAAGTGGTATTAGTTTCCCAGGGCTGTTGTGAAAAATGGCCTAAAACTGGGTGGCTTCAAACAGAATTTTATTCCCTCATAGTTCTGAAAGCTGGAGATCTGGAGTCAAAGTGTCTGCAGACCCAAGCTGAAGACTCTAGGGGAAAATCTATTTAATGCCTTTCTCTTAAGTGGCTGATGTTGTGAATCCTTGGCTTGAAGCTGCATCTCTCCAAAATCTGACCCTGTCCTCACATGGCATTATTCTCTCTGTGTGTCTGTCTCTGTGTGTCTCTTTTTAAAAGAAGTCAGTCATATTGCATTGTATGTGTGCCAAGTCACTTCAGTCGTGTTCCACTCTTCGCAGTTCCATGGACAGACCAGGCTCCTCTTTCCATGGCATTCTTCAGGCAAGAATGCTGGAGTGGGTTGCCATGCCCTCCTCCAGGGGATCTTCTTAACCCAGGGGTAGAATCCAATCTCTGAAGTTTCCTGCATTGGCAGGTGGGTTCTTACCACAAGCCGCCAACTGTGAAGCCCATATTGCTTTAGGAATTGCCCTAATAATTTCATCTTAATGACGTCTTCAGAGATCCTAATCCCAAAAAAAGTTGTGTCCAACTCTTTGTGACCCCATTGACTATACAGTCCATGGACTTCTCTAGGCCAGAATACTGGAGTGGGTAGCCTTTCCCTTCTCTAGAGGGATCTCCCCAACCCAGGGATACAACCCAAGTATCCCGCATGAGTTATTAAGATCGTGAAATGTGGTCCCATCACTTCATGGAAAATAGATGGGGAAACAGTCAGTCAGTTCAGTTCAGTTGGTCAGTCGTGTCCGATTCTTTGTGACCCCATGAATCACACATGAAAAGCCTCCCTGTCCATCACAAACTCCTGGAGTTCACTCAAACTCATGTCCTTTGAGTAGGTGATGCCATCCAGCCATCTCATCCTCTGTCGTCCCCTTTTCCTCCTGCACCCAATGCTTCCCAGCATCAGGGTCTTTTCCAATGATTCAACTCTTCGCATGAGGTGGCCAAAGTATTGGAGTTTCAGCTTTAGCATCAGTCCTTCCAATGAATTCCCAGGACTGATCTCCTTTAGGATGGACTGGTTGGATCTCCTTGCAGTCCAAGGGACTCTCAAGAGTCTTCTCCAACACCACACTTCAAAAGCATCAATTCTTTGGCACTCAGGTTTCTTCACAGTCCAACTCTCACATCCATACATGACCACTGGAAAAACCATATCCTTGACTAGATGGACCTTCGCTGGCAAAGTAATGTCTCTGCTTTTGAAAATGCTATCTAGGTTGGTCATAACTTTCCTTCCAAAGAGTAAGCGTCTTTTAATTTCATGGCTGCAGTTACTTCCTGCAGTGATTTTGGAGCCCCCCAAAATAAAGTCTGATACTGTTTCCACTGTTTCCCCATCTATTTCCCATGAAGTGGTGGGACCGGATGCCATGATCTTCGTTTTCTGAATGTTGAGCTTTAAGCCAACCTTTTAACTTTCCTCTTTCACTTTCATCAAGACACTCTTTAGTTCCTCTTTACTTTCTGCCATATGAGTGGTGTTCTCTGCATATCTGAGGTTATTGATATTTCTCCCGGCTATCTTGATTCCAGCTTGTGCTTCTTCCAGCCCAGTGTTTCTCATGATGTACTCTGCATATAAATTAAATAAGCAAGGTGACAATATACAGCCTTGATGTACTCCTTTTCCTATTTGGAACCAATCTGTTGTTCCATGTCCAGTTCTAACTGTTGCCTCCTGACCTGCATATAGGTTTCTCAAGAGGCAGGTCAGGTGGTCTGGTATTCCCATCTCTCTCAGAATTTTCCACAGTTTATTGTGATCCACACAGTCAAAGGCTTTGGCATAGTCAATGAAGCAGAAATAGATGTTTTTCTGGAACTTCTTGCTTTTTCAGTGATCCAGTGGATGTTGGCAATTTGATCTCTGGTTTCTCTGCCTTTTCTAAAACCAGCTTGAACATCTTGAAGTTCACGGTTCATGTATTGCTGAAGCCTGGCTTGGAGAATTTTGAGCATTACTTTACTAGCATGTGAGATGAGTGCAATTGTGCAGTAGTTTGAGGATTCTTAAGCATTGTCTTTCTTTGTGATTGGAATGAAAACCTGACCTTTTCCAGTCCTGTGGCCACTGCTGAGTTTCCCAAATTTGCTGGCATATTGAGTGAAGCACTTTCACAGCATCATCTTTCGGGATTTGAAATAGCTCAACTGGAATGCCATCACCTCCACTAGCTTTGTTCGTAGTGATGCTTCCTAAGGCCCACTTGACTTCACATTCCAGGATGTCTGGCTCCAGGTGAGTGATCACAGCATTGTGATTATCTGGGTCACGAAGCTATATTTTGTACAGTTCTTCTGTGTATTCTTTCCACCTCTTCTTAGTATCTTCTGCTTCTGTTAAGTCCATACCATTTCTGTCCTTTATTGAGCCCATCTTTGCTTGAAATATTTCCTTGCTATCTCTAATTTTCTTGAAGAGATCTCTATTCTTTCCCATTCTGTTGTTTTCCTCTATTCCTTCGTATTGATCACTGAGGAAGGCTTTCTTATCTCTCCTTGCTATTCTTTGGAACTCTGCCTTCAAATGGGAATATCTTTCCTTTTCTTTTGCTTTTTCCTTTGCTTTTCACTTCTCTTCTTTTCACAGCTATTTGTAAGTCCTCCTCAGACAGACATTTTGCTTTTTTGCATTTCTTTTCCATGGGGATGGTCTTGAACCCTGTCTCTGGTACAATGTCACCCACCTCCTTCCATAGTTCATCAGGCACTCTATCAGATTTAGCCCCTTAAATCTATTTGTCAATTCCACTGTATAATCACAAGGAATTTGATTTAGGTCATACCTGAATGGTCTAGTGGTTTTCCCTACTTTCTTCAATTTAAGTCTCAATTTGGCAATAAGGTGTTCACGATCTGAGCCACAGTCAGCTCCCCATCTTGTTTTTGCTGACTGTATAGAGATTCTCCCTTTTTGGCTGCAAAGATTATAATCGATCTGATTTCAGTGTTGGCCATTTGGTGATGTTCACGTGCAAAGTCTTCTCTTGTGTTCTTGGAAGAGGGTGTTTGCTATGACCAGTGTGTTTTCTTGGCAAAACTTTATTAGCCTTTGCCCTGCTTCATTCTGTATTCCAAGGCCAGATTTGCCTGTTACTCTAGGTGTTTCTTGACTTCCTACTTTTGTATTCCAGTCCCCTATTTTGAAAAGGACATCTTTTTTGGGTGTTAGTTCTAAAAGGTCTTGTAGGTCTTCATAGAACCGTTCAACCTCAGTTTCTTCAGCATTACTGGTTGAGGTACAGTCTTGGATTACCATGATATTGAATGGTTTGACTTGGAAATGAACAGAGATCATTCTGTTGTTTTTGAGATTGCATCCAAGTCCTGCATTTTGGACTCTTTTGTTGATGATGATTACTACTCCATTTCTTCTAAGGGATTCCTGCCCACAGTAATAAATACAATGGTCATCTGAGTTAAATTCACAGATTCCAGTCCATTTTAGTTCACTCATTCCTAGAATGTCGATGTTCACTCTTGCCATCTCCTGTTTGACCACTTCCAATTTGCCTTCATTCATGGACCTGACATTCCATATTCCTATGCAATATTGCTTTTTACAGCATCAGACCTTGATTCTATCACCAGTCACATCCACAAATGGGTATTGTTTTTGTTTTGGCTCCATCCCTTCATTCTTTATGGAGTTATTTCTCCACTGATATCCAGTAGCATATTGGGCACCTACGGATCTGGGGAGTTCCTCTTTCAGTATCATATCATTTTGCCTTTTCTTACCGTTCATGTGGTCCTCAAGGCAAGAATACTGAAGTGGTTTGCCATTGCCTTTTCCAGTGGACCACATCCTGTCAGACCTCTCCACCATAACCCGTCTGTCTTGGTTGGCCCCGCACGCCATGGCTTAGTTTCATTGAGTTAGACAAGGCTGTGACCTGTGTGATCAGATGGCTAGTTTTCTGTGATTATGGTTTCAGTGTGTCTGCCCTCTGATGCCCAGAGGAAACAGTAGCTGACTTTATTTTTGGAGGCTCCAAAATCACTGCAGATGTTGATTGCAGCCGTGAAATTAAAAGAAGCTTACTCTTTGGAAGGAATTATGACCAATATAGACAGCATATTAAAAAGCAGATACAATACTTTGTGAACAAAGTCCGTCTAGTCAAGACTATGATTTATCCAGTGACCATGTATGGATGTGAGAGTTGTACTATAAAGAAAGCTGAGTGCTGAAGAATTGATGCTTTTGAACTGTTGTGTTGGAGAACACTCTTTAGAGTCCCTTTGGCTGCAAGAAGATCCAACCAGTCCATCCTAAAGGAAATCAGGTCTGGGTGTTCATTGGAAGGACTAATGTTGAAGATGAAATTCCAATACTTCGGCCACCTGTTGCAAAGAGCTGACTCATTATTATGATAACTCAATCCAGAAAATCATTTAGAACCTTATGGTTAGAGAGAATTCAACCAACACAAAATTTTAATTTACATACATCTTTTTGTGGCATACAAATATTTTATAAAATTAATTCAAAAAAAAGACTCAAGAATGGCTGTTCTAACCGATGTAAGGTGAGACTTGTTTTTATTTGCATTTCCCTAGTAATTAGTTATGTTGACCATCTTTTCATATATTTGTTGGCCATCTGTATGTCTTCTTTGGAGAAATGTCTATTTAGGTCTTTTAAGTAGAGATGCAGAAGTAGAGAACAAATGTATGGATTCCAAGGGGGAAAAGAGATAATGGGAAGAAATGAGATGCTGGGATTGACCCACATACCCTATTTATACTGTTCTCTAGTGAGAACCTACTGTATAGCACAGAGAATGCTACTTAATGCACGTGATGACTTTAATAGGAAGAAAGCCCAAAAAGAAGAGGAATACACACACACACACATACACATGGCTGATTCATTTTGTCCTACAGTAGAAACTAACACAATATTGTGAAGCAACTATACTCCAATAAAAATTAATTTTATAAAGACTCAAGATCGAAAATATATTGTAAGAGGATGAAGAAGAGACGGTGAAATAACATAAAATTTCAATGCAAAGATGGAATATAAGTTTTCCTAATAACGAAGAGCCCTTTATGAAAAAAAAAAAAAAAAAAACAAAGACCCTGATGTTGGGAAAGATTGAAGGCAGGAGGAGAAGGGGACTACAGAAGATAAGGTGGTTGGATGGCACCACCGACTCAATGGACATGAGTTTGGGTGAACTCTGGGAGTTGGTGATGGACAGGGAGGCCTGGAGTGCTGCAGTTCATGGGTTTGCAAAGAGTCAGACATGACTGAGTGACTGAACTGAACTGAAATATCTGTACTATACAGAAGAGCTTTAATATTTATGAACAATTAAATCTAAAGTATTTGTCTTATTCCAGCTTAATCATATACACTGTAGACATTCATGTACATAGCAGGATCTTCACAGCTGGTCCCCACTTTTTTTCTTCCAGCATAATACATCCTACATACTAAGGACAGAATAACCTTGGTAAAGCTCAGATGTGGTCAAGTCACTTCCTTGCTAAATGTCATTCTGCGGTTTGCCATTGCTGTAAAAAATACTGCTTGTGAACTGCTTTGAACAAAGGAATAACCAACCAAGCAAAATCATACCAGATAATGTTTAGAAGTATGACAAAGGCAAGAAGACTGTTTTGAGTAATATGAAAATGGTAAAAATGACTCAGGCACCACAAATTCAAGGTGTTAATTCAAATATGAAAAATTATTCACTTTTACCAATGTTATCTTTATTTTGGCAGAAGTTTTACATCTATTTTAACAACTGAAATTCATCTTTAATTTCCTTTTCTTGCCCTGGGCCAATTTTCCTTTTAAAATTTGTATTAGCTTAGATAGATAGATAAGATGGAAATATGATATTTTATCTATTTTGTTACCTTTCTTAGTCTTGCTAGACATTTTTCAACTTTATTGTTTTTTCTAAAGAACCAACTTTTAATATTGATGTTATTATTGGGCTGTGTTTCCTCTTCCTTGTGCTTAAACTATCCTCTAGATTTTTCATTTCAGCTTCCATGATACTGTTGACAATAATCTTAGTTATTCTCATAAAATCAAGATTTAAGTCTCACCATTATAATTACTATTAAGCTTTATAGTCACACATTTTATGTCCATCACAAATCTGTGTGATCTTGGGCAAGTTTTTTTAAAGTTTCTAAGCCTATAATTCTTCATCCTAAGATAGGTAATTCTAGTAGTTATAGAGTGGCTATGACAATTAAAATAATAAGTGCTCACAAAATGTAACAAAGAAAAGATGACACAGTTCAGTACTGTGTACAGAATGTGTACAGAATGTGTATTGTGTACAGTTATGTACTCTACTGAAGCCTAGGTATCAGAGTTCTAGTTTCAGATTGTTTCCTTACCTTGTTTCATTCATCTGTAAAATGAATTAGACTACAGGAACTTGAAAATGTCTTTTAGCTCTAAAAGTGTATGTATCGTCTTAACACAATCCAGAAATCTTGGAATAAAACAATACAATTAAATAACATTAAACATGACTTAAAGTGCTTAGCACAGTGCTAACATGATTAAAGTTTCTCATATAATGGTGGCGATCATGATAAAGATGATAATTCTGTTAGTGATATGATATTGTGCTTATTTCAATCAGGCACAGCATTTTGGATCTTTTACTTGTGTTATCTGAATTTATATTTCAACGAGTCATTCTGTATATTTCCATGAATATGTGCTTGTAAGAACTTATGAGAAAAATTAGACTATAACAATAGGTGCATTTATTTTATTTAATCTAAATTTTGTTCATGGCCTACTTCAGGAAATTATTCCCATATACTTTCAAATAAATTTTAATGTCATCATTTTTGTACTATGGTTTATCTTGAGATTAATGAGGTAATGTCTAAAAAGAACTGAATTCTTTGGAGGACATACAAAGTCAGAATCCAAATTGTGTCAGGAACTATGTTTGTATTTATAAACTAGATATATGTCTTTTCTACCTCATGAGTTGCCAAAAACTCAATACTGTTACTTGAAGAGTTATCGTTATGAGGAAAGAGGAATGGGCAAAAAACACAGAGGCTGATGGAAGGAGAGAAATAATGGAATCTAATTAGAAAGAGTAGAAGCAAAAATGCCAAAGTTAAACAGATTTGAAGAAGCAGCAGAATGGGGTAGGGTCATCATATTTAGTAGCTGTGTATGACATGCCATTTATCCATCACTCTCCTCAAAACATTTTCCTTACACTGACTTCAAGAGAAAACTTTTGCCTGGCTGTGGTCCTCTCGTCTCTATGTTATCTTGGTTTTGTTGCTGGCTCTCCTTCATCTTCTTGACCTCTAAATGTAAGACAGTTCCAGCATTCAGTCATTGACCCTCTTTTCTATCTTCATATCCTCCATTAATGATCTCATATAGACTCATGGCTTTAAATATCATCTATATGCTAATAAAGCCAACATTTCTCCAGCTGGGGCCTCTCCTCTAGAATCTAAGATGTATCTCAAATTTAGCATGTCTAAAACATGAACTTTGAATAACTTCACCCCACTCTGGCCCTGGTCTTTTGAAAACCTCCTTTCATAATCTTTGATGTACATGGCCAATTATCTCCCCTCTTCAGCTCAGGCTCCAATTTCTAGTCATTCCTAGTCCCTCTGTTTTCCATCAAACTCCATGTTCAATTTAACAACAAATGGTTGTTGAAGGGAAATCCAAAATCTGAGCTCTGCTTAGCACCACCAGTTCTGCCTCCCGGAGTTGTTATAATCATCTCCTAACTGGACTCCGTGTTTCTATCCTTACTTTTGCTGTAAGGCCCCAAATAGTGTGTTTGACAGAATCCAGATTTGATTGAGCATTTCTGACTATGTGTCATTTGGTATCTTATAATGTATCTCTAGCATGACTAGTATTCCACCAGGAGCTATTATTCAAAAGATGTTTACTTCTTTGCAGATGGTATAGCCTTACTTCAGAACCCCAGGGAACTTCAATGTAATTTTCTCGCTAAGCTTTATGTAAGCCTTACATAACATATTTTCTTTTCACAGATATACCTAAGACCATAGGGTCTATTATATTAAATGATCCAAGCATTAGGAACTCTTACACCAAAATCTGGAAATCTAGACCTGCTACAAAGCCTTTTCCTGTTCTGTGTGTTTCTCAAGCTTTGCATCTTTTCATGTCATTGGATAATGGCCAAGACTCTCCAGGTATGGCCCATCACACATGGAACATCCTGCTGTGTGATAAGAGGTATGAGATACGTTCACTGGCCTTTATTTTGGAAGGTATTTTTTGGAATTCTGCAAACCAATGGATCCCTAAGAATTTTATTATTAATCTTAATAATATTATCTTAACTCTTTATAGTTCATGGCCTACAATCTGATGTTAATGGGACTTTCCAAGGCCTCCAACATTCTTGCTATTTGTTGCTTATCTTGTCTGATTAAGATGATGTCATCAATATAGTGGACCAATGAGATGTTCTCCTTGATGCAGAACTGACATCCAACACCCAACACTACAGAGACTTTGTGTTTAGTTACTAAGTCATGCCTGACTCTTTTGCAACTCCATGGACTGTAGCCCACCAGGCTCCTCTGTCCATGGGATTTCCCAGGCAAGAATACTGGAATGTGTTGCCATTTCCTTCTCCTGGGAATCTTCTGGACCCAGGGATTGAACCCATGTCTCCTGCTTGGCAGTTGTATTCTTTATCACTGAGCCACCTGGAAAGCCCCACTGAAGAACTACTGCTCTCTACTTCCTTCTGAATTCTGCCATTACATATATTCTAAGCCCTATGTTTTTTATTTTATTTTTCATGGTATCATTCCTTTCCCCTCTCAGGAGGCCCAGGACATCTCTGGACTGGTTACATGTTGATCTGATATACTTATTGGTCTAATGGTCAGAAAGGAATATTAAGGAAGTTCCTGAGAGGGGAAGAGTTATATTGTGGGGACAGCCAAGTGTTTTCTAGAAAGGGTGGAACACCTACCTTAATCAGAAAGAGTGATTCGCCTTGTCAGGCTCAGTGGATTCACTGGGTTTTAGAAGCCAAGATTCTCAAGTATGTCAATCCTTCTCAGATCTCTCCAGGAAGCAGACTCTGAGATGGAGAATAGATTACAAGAATTTTCATTAGAAAGTGCTCTAAGGATCAATACCTTTGGGATAAAGGCCAAAAAAAGGAACTAGCAACTTGTGAATGTGGATTACAGCATAGACAAAATACGACTTTAGTTCATTTCACAAAGAATTGTGAAGCTGGAATGACATTGGAGTTGTCCTGATGTAAGGCAAGGGAGCTGAATATTCATACCCATAAGAAATTAGTCACAGGTGTTTTAGGTGAGGAGGCAGCATAATCTTAGACAGCATATATCTTTTTATTTCAAAGAGGTTGATAGCTAGGAACAGTGCATGACATAGCCCATAATGACCCTCCAAATTTGGAATCAACAGTATGGAAATTTTTTATTTACCAAACATCATTTTGGGGTAATTTGAAACATTTATTAATACTAGGTAAATTAAATCTCTATTTGGGAAAGTACCAGCCATGTTTAAGACAAATAAAAGTCATAGACTTGTAGCTGGAAATGACTGAGAAATCAGTTAGTAAAATTATTGAGTAGAATCTTTAACCTTATTGACAGCATGTTCAAAACCTTTCAGGACACTTGTACTGTTGGAATACTGACTTCCAGTTTCAGTAGTTTCAAAATGATCATTTGAAAAAGTTTCTCCTTTTGTTGAGCAGACTCTGCCTTCCCATCACTCTTGCATTTTTTTTCCTACTTCTGACGTGACGAATCATATACATAGATCAAATTCTAATGAAAGCTTCAGACATACAAAGATGATTCAAATTGTGCCCACATACCATTATCCACTGACTCCAACCATTGTTTATGTGATCCAGTTTTAATTTAATTTTATTTTTAATCTTTACAATATTGTATTGGTTTTGCCAAATATCGAAATGAATCCGCCACAGGTACACATGTGTTCCCCATCCTGAACCCTCCTCCCTCCTCCCTCCCCATACCATCCCTCTGGGTCGTCCCAGTGCACCAGCCCCAAGCATCCAGTATCGTGCATCGAACCTGGACTGGCGACTCGTTTCATACATGATAGTATACATGTTTCAATGCCATTCTCCCAGATCTTCCCACCTTCTCCCTCTCCCACAGAGTCCATAAGACTGTTCTATACATAAGTGTCTCTTTTGCTGTCTCAATGCCATAACATTCTGGGTACTATACTCTGACTTTATTGTAACTTGTCATTTTTTTTTCTAAGTGTAACTTCAGAAATGAATACAGTGCTCCAAAGTATGATTCATACATGGAATAGGAACTCCCATATTTTAGATATTGTGTATCTATTCTACTAAGCCAGATTCATATTTTACTAGCTCTTTTGGCAGCTACAAGGTACATTTTACTCAGTGTTTGAAAACAACTGTATCATTGTTATAATTTAAATACAAAAAACAATGTTTTATTTAATTAATTGATATGGGCTTTCCTATTATTTTTTCCCTTTTTTCACCTTCCAGAAAATTATAACAGTGCATCACTGAGAGCCATAATTATGACTCTACACCACTTGTAAGAGAGAAATAGTAAGAGAGAAATAAATAAAAATGAAAAAGAAAACTTAAATATAAATAAAGAGGATGAAGTGAGAACATACCTCCAAGTGATAAGTAAAATAATCTGTGAAGAAACCAGTTACTAGGTAAAAACTTTATATATTTTTTTATTATTCACTTTCTGAGGAAGGGATAATATTACAGATCAGAGAAGAGGAAATGAAAAATAGAAAGTCGGCAACCTAAACTTTTATTGTATTAATAGTTGTGCAGCTAAAAAATTTATAGTTTTTATTTGAAATTTTATATTTTTTTTAAACTTTGCATCACAAGATTAATTTTAAGCATCATATCTTGAACACAACATGTTTCTTTTTTAAAAGGACCAGTGATAATTTCTCATTTTCCCAGCTTTTGCTTCTGTAAAGGTCGTCATCCTACATCTGCTTGAAGCCCAGACGTTTCAAGACGACTTCATATAACATCTTGCTGAGTTGCCATAAATTTATAGCAATATTGAAATTACTGTTCTTGAAACAAAAGGATGGTTCAATTACTCAAAATTTATTACCTGGCTTAATAAGTGACTTCATTATCTCTCTTTCTCTAACATATTTTCTACATTATCTCAACAACTATGCCCAAAGTGGAAGAGAAATGCAGACAGCTAAGTTTGGCACTGTAAAAAGTTATGATCCACAAATGAATGCAAATATTACAGGGTCTGGAAAGGCAGAACACTTTAATAGATGTCAGCAGAAGTTAATAATGTTAGCCTTCCACAGGAATGGTAGAATCTGTGTGAAAGCAATTTAGTATTGTGATGGTGCAATTTAAATGATTTATTAAAAAAAAAATTACTGGCAAATGTTGAAAAGAAAGTCATGCTTTGATAAGGAGCAAAATCCTGGGTTAAGACCTGTTGGCAGCACCATCACCATGAAACTGCTATTTTGCTTTTATTGTTATGTAATGCTCGATTATTTAAAATACTTATATGAGAGTTCAAATGCTGCCGTAATATGCCAATGAGACATTAATTGTATGTTTTTAAATGGATAAAATTGGGATTTATGTTTTAAGGTTATAGCTATATTTATGAGGTTCCCCTGTAATCACTGTAACACTATTTTCTCAATTGATTTTCAACTGCCAATGATAAATTGGCATAATTAAATCTCGCAATAGCACAAACTGGTAGGTAATAACATTCAAACTTTGTCTTATTAATAGTGATTTATTCTTCTGTGTGGGCTTCTCTGGTGGCTCAGATAGTAAAAAATCTGCTCGTAAAGGGGAAGACCCAGGTTCAATCCCTGGGTTGGGAAGATCTCCTGGAGAAGGGACCAGCTACCCACTCCAGTATTCTTGCCTGGAGAATTCCATGGACAGAGGAGCCTAGTGGGCTACAGTCCATGGGGTCGCAAAGAGTCGGACACAGCTAAGTAACTGACAATTCACTTCTGTGTTCTGCAAACATGAGTTAGTCAATTCATTGAAGTCTCAAGTAGTTGACACAATGGCAAGTATACTTAGAGCTAGAGGCACAAAATTAAGAAACCATAGGATGGAGGCTTGCCTAGCCATGGGTAGGTTTGGAATTCCAGGCAATTCACTTCTAAAACATTTCTTAAATAATTTAAGGGGCTTCCCTGGTGGCTTTTCATACTTTAATAAAACTCTGCGATACAAAACTCTTGAGTGATCAAGCCTGGTCCCTAGTCCTGAAGCTAAATTTTCTTCTTTGGATATCAAGAATCTGACACAATTCACCATAAGCTATCATCTTGGGGGCTCGTCCGGAATTGTCAGGACAAGTAAGTTGGCTGAAACAGAGCAGGAGTGGCCGAGAGGAACTACCACACGTTCAAGGTAGGAGCAGTGGCTGCGCTTTGCTGGAGGGGCTGGGAAGAGATACCCCACGTCCAAGGTAAGAGAAACCTAAGCAAGACAATAGGCACTGAGATAGGGCATCAGAGGGCAGGCAGACTGAAACCACAATCATGGAAAACTAGCCAATCTGATCACAAAGACCACAGCCTTATTTAACTCAATGAAACTAAGCCATGCCATGTGGGGCCACCCAAGATGTTCCGGTCATGGTGGAGAGGTCTGACAGAATGTGGTCCACTGGAGAACGGAATTGCAAACCACTTCAATATTCTTGCCTTGAGAACCCCATGAACAGTATGAAAAGGCAAAAGATAGGACACTGAAAGATGAACTCCCCAGGTCAGTAGGTGCCCAATATGCTACTGGAGATTAGTGGAGAAAAACTACAGAAAGAATGAAGGGATGCCAAATATCAATTATGTAAAGTTTAAAAAAAAAAAAAAAAGAATGAAGGGATGGAGCCAAAGAAAAAACAATACAAATTGTGGATGTGACTGGTGATAGAAGCAAGGTCCAATGCTGTAAAGAGCAATATTGCATAGGACACTGGAATGTTATGTTCATGAATCAAGGCAAATTGGAAGTGGTCAAACAGGAGATGGCAAGAGTGAACATCAACATTCTATGAGTGAGTGAACTAAGATGAACTGGAAGGGGTGAATTTAATTCAGATGACCATTATATCTACTACTGTGGGCAGGAATCCCTTAGAAGAAATGGAGTAGCCATCATAGTCAACAAAAGAATCTGAAATGCAGTACTTGGATGCAATCTCAAAAACGACAGAATGATCTCTGTTTGTTTCCAAGGCAAACCATTCAATATCATGGTAATCCAAGTCTATGCCCCAACCAGTAATGCTGAAGAAGTTGAAGTTGAATGGTTCTATGAGGACCTACAAGACCTTCTAGGACTAAGACCCCAAAAGGATGTCCTTTTCATTATAGGGGCCTGGAATGCAAAAGTAGGAAGTCAACAAACACCTGGAGTAACAGGCAAATTTGGCCTTGGAGTACAGAACGAAGCAGGGCAAAGGCTAATAGAGTTTTGCCAAGAAAACGCACTGGTCATAGCAAAAACCTTCTTTCAAGAACACAAGAGAAGACTCTACACATGGACATCACCAGATGGTCAACACCGAAATCAGATTGATTATATTCTTTGCAGCCAAAGATGGAGAAGCTCTATACAGTGAGCCAAAACAAGACCAGGAGCTGACTGTGGCTCAGATCATGAACTGCTTATTGCCAAACTCAGACTTAAATTGAAGAAAGTAGGGAAAACCACTAGACCATTCAGGTATGACCTAAATCAAATCCCTTATGATTATACAGTGGAAGTAAGAAATAGATTTAAGGGACTAGATCTGAGAGACAGAGTGCCTGATGAACTATGGACAGAGGTTGGTGACATTGTAGAGGAGACACGGATCAAGACCATCCTCAAGAAAAAGAAATGCAAAAAAGCAAAATGTCTGTCTGAGGAGGCCTTACAAATAGCTATGAAAAGAAGGGAAGCAAAAAACAAAGGAGAAAAGGAAAGATATACCCATTTGAATTCAGAGTTCCAAAGAATAGTAAGGAGAGATAAGAAAGCCTTCCTCAGAAATCAATGCAAAGAAATAGAGGAAAACAATAGAACAGGAAAGACTAGAGATCTCTGCAAGAAAATTAGAGATACCAAGGGAATATTTCATGCAAAGATGGGCTTGATAAAGGACAGAAATTGTATGGACCTAACAGAAGCAGAAGATATTAAGAAAAGATGGCAAGAATACACAGAAGAACTATGCAAAAAAGATCTTCACAACCCAGATAATCATGATGGTGTGATCACTCACCTAGAGCTAAACATCCTGGAATGTGAAGTCAAGTGGGACTTAGGAAGCATCAGTATGAACAAGGATAGTGTAAGTGAAGGAATTCCAGTTGTGCTATTTCAAATCCTGAAAGATGATGCTGTAAAAGTGCTGCACTCAGTATGTCAGTAAATTTGGAAAACTCAGCAGTGGCCACAGGACTGGAAAAGGTCAGTTTTTATTCCAATCCCAAAGAAAGGTAATGCCAAAGAATGCTCAAACTACAGCACAATTGCACTCATCTCACACGCTAGAAAAGTAATGCTCAAAATTTTCCAAGCCAGGCTTCAAGAATACATGAACAATGAACTTTCAGATGTTCAAGCTGATTTTAGGAAACGCAGAGGAACCAGAGATCAAATTGCCAACATTTGGTGGATCATCGGAAAAGCAAGAGAGTTCCAGAAAAATATCTATTTCTGCTTTATTGACTATGCCAAAGCCTTTGACTGTGTGGATCCCAATAATTGTGGAAAATTCTTCAAGAGATGGGAATACCAGACCACCTGACCTGCCTCTTGAGAAACCTGTATGCAGGTCAGGATGCAACAGTTAGAACTGGACATGGAATAACAGACTGATTCCAAATAGGAAAAGGAGTACGTCAAGGCTGTATATTGTCACCCTGCTTATTTAACTTATATGCAGAGTACATCATGAGAAACACTGGGCTGGATGAAGCACAAGCTGGAATCAAGATTGCCAGGAGAAATATCAATAACCTCAGATATGCATTGACACCACCCTTATGGCAGAAAGTGAAGAAGAACTAAAGAGCCTCTTGATGAAAGTGAAAGAGGAGAGTGAAAAAGTTGGCTTAAAGCTCAACATTCAGAAAACAAAGATCATGGCATCCGGTCCCATCACTTCATGGGAAATAGATGGGGAAACAGTGGAAACGGTGTCAGACTTTATTTCTTTGGGCTCCAAAATCACTGCAGATGGTGATTGCAGCCATGAAATTAAAGGACGCTTACTTCTTGGAAGGAAAGGGATGACCAAACTAGACCACATATTAAAAAGCAGAGACATTACTTTGCCAACAAAGGTCTGTCTAGTCAAAGCTATGGTTTTTCCAGTGGTCATGTATGGATGTGAGAGTTGGACTATAAAGAAAGCTGAGTGCTGAAAAATTGATGCTGTTGAACTGTGGTGTTGGAGAAGACTCTTGAGAGTCCCTTGGACTGCAAGGAGATCCAACCAGTCCATTCTAAAGGAGTTCAGTCCTGGGTATTGATTTGGAAGGACTGATGCTGAAACTGAAACTCCAATCCTGTGTCCACCTGATGCAAAGAGCTGACTCATTTGAAAATACCCAGATGCTGGGAAATATTGAGGGCAGGAGGAGAAGGGGATGACAGAGGATTAGGTGGTTGGATGGCATCTCTGACTCAATGGACATGGGTTTGGGTGTACTCCGGGAGTTGGTGATGGACAGGAAGGCCTGGCATGCTGGGTTCATGGCTTTGCAAAGAGTCGGACATGACTGAGTGACTGAATTGAACTAAATTGAACCACTGAACCTCGTTGCTCAGTGGTGAAGCATCTGCCTACCAATGCAGGAGACATGGGATTGATCCCTTATCCTGGCAGATCCTACAGGCTGCAGAGCAAAGAAGCCCATGTGTCACAACTACTGAGCCTGTGCTCAAGGTCCGGGGAGCCGCAAATACTGAGACCTTGTGCTCAACTACTGAAATCTGCATGCCCCTCTCTGTAGCAAGAGAAGCCTCCTCAATGAGAAGCCTGAATACTGCAATGAATAGTAGCCCCTGCTCACCATAACTAGATTTAAGTCCACAGAGCAATAAAGACCCTGCCCAGGCAAAAATAAATAAATAGATAAATAAATAAATAAATTATAAAGAAGGATTTAAGTAATGAAGTACAGTATACCTGTAGTTGCAAGATACAGGTTCTAGTTTCATAGTACCACCAATTAGGTAGCCAAAGGCTACCTTTCTTAATTAACCCAGTCTCAGTTTTCCACACATAGGGAGTAGAATATGTGTGTTAGTGCTCAGTCATGTCTAACTCTTTGTGATCCCATGGACTGCAGCCCGCCAGGCTCCTCTGTCTATGGGATTCTCCAGGCAAGAGTACTGGAGTGGGTTCCCATTTCCTTCTCCATACAACTGTGTGTGTGTGTGTGTGTGTGTGTGTGTGTGTGTGTTAGTCGCTCAGCTGTGTCTGACCTTTTGTTGCCCCATCAATTGTAGCCCTCCAGGGTCCTCTGTCTATGGGATTCTCCAGGCAAGAGTACTGGAGTGGGTTGCCATTTCCTTCTCCAAGGGAGTAGAATAGGTGCTATCAATAACTTCTTTTTCTAAGGTTTCAGGGGTCCAATCTCTCACACATAATCTATATATATTGTCTATATGTCATATATTAATATATGAGAAAGATTCAGATAAATATTTGGCTCCTAGCCACACAAAGTTGTGGTTTCATGCTGCTGCTGCTGCTAAGTCGCTTCAGTAGTGTCCGACTCTGTGCGACCCCATGGATGGCAGCCCACCAGGCTCCCCCGTCCCTGGGATTCTCCAGGCAAGAACACTGGAATGGGTTGCCATTTCCTTCTCCAGTGCATGAAAGTGAAAAGTGATAGTGAAGTCTATCTTAGTGACCCCATGGACTGCAGCCTACCAGGCACCTCCCTCCATGGGATTTTCCAGGCAAGAGTACTGGAGTGGGGTGCCCTTGCCTTCTCCAGTTTCATGCTAATAGAACACAAATATGAGTTAATGTGAAGGAAAGCATCTTATTCATATTAAAGAACAGAACTACTGATGTCACTTATGATCCAAATGGATTAATAGAAGCCAGATTTACCCTCCTATTAGAAACAGCTGAAAAAAAATTCCAAATTTATGAAACAGTAATTTTCAAGATACTGAACATAAACAATGAAATCTAGTGATTGCTGAGAGATGGGAAACAAATAAGGTGATCCTCACAATTTCCTTAGCTAACTCTCTCGTGATAGTTTCCTGGCCATACCCCACTAAGAAAGAATCCAGGCAAAGTCCATAGTCTTCCTGAATTGAGGTAATGAAGGTAGATGTCTGAAGGCCAAGGCAGTTATAATTCTTGGCATCAAAGACATATCCCATGAAAGAAATAATTAATAAGCTGAATTTTATTAAAATCAAAAGTTTCTGTTATACAAAAGCCAATGTCAAGGGAATAAGAAGAAGCAACAGACTGAGAGAAAACAATTGTAAAAAACACATCTGATAAAGGATTGTCAATCCAAAATAAACAAAGAGATTTTAAAACTCAGCAGTAAGAAAATAAATAACATGATTTAAAAATGAAAGAAAGGCCTTAGCAGATACCTCATAGAAGAAGATCTGTAGATGGCAGATAAGTACATGAATAGACTCTCTATATCATATGCCACCAGGGAAACGCAAATTAAAACAGGAAAGCACCATATACCTATTAGAATGACCAGGATCCAGAACACTGAGAATATTAAATACTGATGAGAATGTGGAGCAACAGGACTGCTTATCCATTGCTGGTGGGAATGAAAAATGGTATAATCATCTTGGAAGGTAATTTTGATGGTTACTTACAAATATTTATACAACTCTATTCATAGTTGTCAAAACTTGAAAGCATCCAAGATATCCTTCAGCAGGTGAAGGGGTACACAAGCTGTGGAATATCCAGACAATGAAATATTACTCAGTGCTAAAAGTAAGTGAATTATTAAGCCATAGAAATACATGGAGAAATCAGTATTCTTGCCTGGAGAATTCCATAGACAAAGGAGCCTCGTGGGCTACAGTCCATGAGGTCGTAAAGAGTCAAACACCACTGAGTGACTAACACTTTCACTTTCAAAAATACATGGAGAAACCTTAAATGCCTATAACTAAGTGAAATAAGCCAATCTGAGAATTCAAAGGATTGTATGATTCATGATATTCTGGGTAAGTCAAAACTGGTAACAAGATAAAGATCAGTGATTGACAGGGGCAGGGGTTAGTAGTAGGATGAACAGGCAGAACACAAACAACATTCAGGATTGTTACATACTCTGTGTGATACCATAATGATGGATACATGCTGTTATACATTTGTACAAACTTACAGAATGTACAACTGTAAGAATGAACCATAAGGAAAACCATGGACTTTGAGTAATTATATGTCAATGTAAATTCATCAACTATAACAAAGTACTTTGGTAGAGGTTGTTGATAATAGGGGAGGCTATGTGGAGAAGGCAATGGCACCCCACTCCAGTATTCTTGCCTGGAAAATCCCATGGACAGAGGAGACTGGTAGGCTGCAGTCCATGGGGTCGCTAAGAGTTGGACACAACTGAACGACTTCGCTTTCACTTTTCACTTTCATGTGTTGGAGAAGGAAATGGCAACCTACTCCACTGTTCTTGCCTGGAGAGTCCCAGGGACAGGGGAGCCTGGTGGCTGCCGTCTATGGGGTCACACAGAGTCGGACATGACTGAAGTGACTTAGCATAGCATAGCATAGACATTATAGAAAAAACAAATCATGAATTTGATGTAATAAAAGCTATCCAAAAGGAGACAATGAAGATTTTAAAAAGATGAAAAAGAATATACACATAAGCAAAATATCTGTGATAGTTGTGGCAACTTCAAATGGTCAAGTATTTATGTAACTGGAGTCTCCAAATGAAAAGAGAAAGGAAGAAAGACAGCAAAAAAGAGTCAGATAAATAACAACCAAAGAGTTTTCAAATTAGATGAAAAGTATAAACTTTCAGATCTAGAAACTCAAAAAATCCAAGCACAAGAGATATGAAGGAAATTACTACAAGGCCCATCACAATCAAATTGTTTAAAACCAGTGATAAAAAGCAGAGTAAAAAAAATGCTTTATCATTGGGGGACAATTTTTAATGGGTCTCTCACATTTCATAAGCAAGATATTAATTTTATTATGAATTATTTCTCAAAAATGTTCAGATAGTGAACAGCTCTTTCTCCATCCAGAGCAACAACAGTCGTGCTTAATATTCATTATCAGAGATTTGGATTCACTAAACTCAGGGTTTCTCTGCTATAAGGCAAAGCACAGCCTGTGAAGCTGTTACCTCTCGGTCACATCACCTTGTAACAAACAAGACTCAGGGACTGGCCCAAAAGCACAAATAGTCCAGACACTGCTATTGGTATGATTAATAAATTGTCCTTTGTCTCTGACCCATGAATCTCATGTTTTCTAACAATTTATGTGAATATATATAGCAGACTAACATATTAGCTTGTGTGTTAGTGTGTTAGTTACTTTGTTGTGTCTGACTCTTTGTGACTCAATGGACTGTAGCCTGCCAGGCTCCACTGTCCATGGGATTTTACAGTCAAGAATACTGGAGTGGATTGCCATTTCCATCTCCTGGGAATCTTCCCAATCCAGGGATCAAACCTGGATGCATTGCAGGCAGTCTTTACTGTCTGAGCTATCAGGGAAATATTAGCTTGCAAGTTGAGTAAAATCTCAGACACTTCATAGTTCTTGACAATTTTGTGATAACTCTGGTATGTTGACAAAAATATGATTTTATAAAAAAGTAAAGTTGAGAGCTTCATATGCATGTTATCAAGGTTTAAGGAAAGACCATGGAATCAACAACAAATGTTACTAACCAGATTACATGGATGTTGGGCAAAAATATGCTCCTCTGTGTTACCACCTGCTAATGAGGGGGCAATTGAAGATGTGGTTGAAAACTGAGTACCATGAATTTAGATTCAAAAACAACTGACCAAATGGTGTCCTAATTCTCCTCCAGGTGATGATGGCCTTGGCAACTTAGCAGTCAACCATAGGTGGACATACAATACTGAGATTTATCCTGGATAGACAGAAGGTTTAGCCCATTTTGGATAAGTGATACAAAGGAGTGCAGCTATATTTAGGATAAAAGGAGGGGACTTAGTGATCAGTAGGGTTCAGAGAGGCAAAAGATTCACAGTGTGGCTGGTTCCACTGGGACATGGGGGCGATGTTTATAATGTGTGTTAAAGAAGAATGACCACAAGTACATTGTTTTATGGTTCAGCCTGTCCTGCAGTCTATGTGCTAACTTTAGATTCATTCAGGGATGACAGTGAAAGTCTCAGAGTTATTTTTCCCAGGATTCTGATTGCAATAAGGGTACTTTGGCCCTCTTGAGGGAGATTCTCTAATAAACAAAGAGTTCACAGGGAACCGTGGATGAGGCATTGAGTAGTATTTGAGTCATCATTATAGATCAAGTTTGCTCATGAAAGTGATCCCCTGGAGAAAAATGGACACAAAGGAATCTAGATGAATTCTTGTCATTATCTCTACTACTTGGATAACTCTTTTAAGTCTTATGATAAAGCCATGTGAAAACTTAAGATTTTATCATGAAAATGGAGCAGTGGAAGTCATGTATTAGAGTGAACTCCTTAAAAATGCTGTCTTGGTGTAAATCAATTCGACTTAGACAAAGCAGCAAAACTGTGATCACCATACTGACTGTCATGTGACTGTGGCTGCAGAATCAAGAGGTTCCCAAAGCTGAGATTAGTGGTGTCTGCAATAAGACCTTTGTTTTTCAATACAAACCATTGGGTAGAGTGAACATATATACTGTTAGTTGGTTGAGCTTCACCACAGGAATCTAAAAGTAAATGTACCTTGCTGCCTATGTATGGAGCTGCTCATTCACACTGTCTGCACCTCCTTCCCCCTCTGTCCCAAACACAGTTGGTTTAAAGAAAAAGATGAGTAGTGGTGGGACCAGAATCTTCCTATCCCCAAGAGGAGTGAAGATCATATGCAACTGTCCGACTGTGCTGTAGAACTTTGGAGAAAAGAGAGGCTCCTTTCTTGGATACAAGACAAAGTTGTCATTCTACCTTGTCCCGTAGCAGGAGGAGATGTTAGATTTAATTGATGGGGTTTGGACAAGCTTCCAAGTGAGGGGTACAAGTTGAAGAAATCTTTCAATATGGCCCATTGAGTTGCTCAGATCAGATCAGTTGCTCAGTCATGTCTGACTCTTTGCAACCCCATGAATTGCAGCACGCCAGGCCTCCCTGTCCATCACCAACTCCTGGAGTTCACTCAGACTCATGTCCATCGAGTCAGTGATGCCATCCAGCCATCTCATCTTCTGCCGTCCCCTTCTCCTCCTGCTCCCAATCCCTCCCAGCATCAGAGTCTTTTCCAATGAGTCAGCTCTTCGCATGAGGTGGCCAAAGTACTGGAGTTTCAGCTTTAGCATCATTCCTTGCAAAGAAATCCCTACTATTATGATTTCCACTGAAAAATCTTTACATTGTATTGATGTGACTTGCATTTCTTGATTCAATAAATATTACAGGGGATTCTATAAAACTTCCAGGAAAAATACAGGATTAAATTTTCATGAACTGGACAAGTTATGGTTTTTTATTCCATGCTAAAATATGATCCATAAAAGAAAAGAAAGATAAGTTAGACTTCATCACATTAAACAATTTCTATCCCTAAAGGACACCAAGAAGACAATGAAAATATGTCATGAACAAGGGATAAACATGCAGATCACATATGATGAAAGAGTTATATCCAGAACATGTAAAGAACTCTCAAAAATCAACAATAAGAAAACAACTCAGTTTTTTAAAGGAGGAAAATATTTGAAGTTTACCAAAGTAGATACATTGATGAAATGAACACTAAAAGTGCCCAACACTATTAGTTATTGGGGATATGAAAATTAAAATCACAAGTGAAAAACCAGTTTACACATCTTGGAATGTCTACTATGTAAATTACTGAGTATTTCAATACTGGTAAGGATGTGGAAAAGAAATGCAAAAAAGCAAAATGGCTGTCTGGGGAGGCCTTACAAATAGCTGTGAAAAGAAGAGAAGCGAAAAGCAAAGGAGAAAAGAAAAGATGTAAGCATCTGAATGCAGAGTTCCAAAGAATAACAAGAAGAGATAAGAAAGCCTTCCTCAAGGACCATTGCAAAGAAATAGAGGAAAACAACAGAATGGGAAAGACTAGAGATCTCTTCAAGAAAATTAGAGATACTAAGGGAACATTTCATGCAAAGATGGGTTCGATAAAGGACAGAAATGGTATGGACCTAACAGAAGCAGAAGATATTAAGAAGAGGTGGCAGTAATACACAGAAGAACTGTACAAAAAAGATCTTCATGACTGAGATAATCACGATGGTGTGATCACTCACCTGGAACCAGACATCCTGGAATGTGAAGTCAAGTGGGCCTTAGAAAGCATCACTATGAACAAAGCTAGTGGAGGTGATGGAATACCAGTTGAGCTATTTCAAATCCTGAAAGATGATACTGTGGAAGTGTTACACTCAATATGTCAGCAAATTTGGAAAACTCAGCAGTGGCCACAGGACTGGAAAAGGTCAGGTTTTCATTCCAATCTCAAAGAAAGGCAATGCCAAAGAATGCTCAAACTACAACACAATTGCACTCATCTCACATGCTAGTAAAGTAATGCTCAAAATTCTCCAAGCCAGGCTTCAGCAATACATGAACCATGAACTTCAAGATGTTCAAGCTGGTTTTAGAAAAGGCAGAGTAACCAGATATAAATTGCCAACATCCACTGGATCATGGAAAAAGCAAGAGAGTTCCAGAAAAACATCTATTTCTGCTTTATTGACTATGCCAAAGCCTTTGACTGTGTGGATCACAATAAACTCTGGAAAATTCTGAAAGAGATAGGAATACCAGACCACCTGACCTGCCTCTTGAGAAACCTATATGCAGGTCAGGAGGCAACAGTTAGAACTGGACAAGGAACAACAGACTGGTTCCAAATAGGAAAAGGAGTACGTCAAGGCTGTATATTGTCACCTTGCTTATTTAACTTATATGCAGAGCACATCATGAGAAACGCTGGGCTAGAAGAAGCACAAGCTGGAATCCAGATTGCTGGGGAAATATCAATAACCTCAGATATGCAGATGATACCACCCTTATGGCAGAAAGTGAAAAGGAACTAAAAAGCCTCTTGATGAAAGTGAAAGAGGAGAGTTAAAAGGTTGGCTTAAAGCTCAACATTCAGAAAACTAAGATCATGGCATCTGGTCCCATCACTTCATGGCAAATAGATGGGGAAACAGTGGAAACAGTGACAGACTTTATTTTTCTGGGCTCCAAAATCACTGCAGATGGTGACTGCAGCCATGAAATTAAAAGATGCTTACTCCTTGGAAGGAAAGTTATGACCAACCTAGATAGCATATTCAAAAGCAGAGACGTTACTTTGCCAACAAAGGTCCATTTGGTCAAGGCTATGGTTTTTCCTGTGGTCATGTATGGATGTGAGAGTTGGACTGTGAAGAAAGCTGAGCACTAAAGAATTGATGCTTTTGAACTGTGGTGTTGGAGAAGACTCTTGAGAGTCCCTTGGACTGCAAGGAGATCCAACCAGTCCATTCTAAAGGAGATCAACCCTGGGTGTTCTTTGGAAGGAATGATGCTAAAGCTGAAACTCCAGTACTTTGGCCACCTCATGCGAAGATTTGACTCATTGGAAAAGACCCTGATGCTGGGAAGGATTGGGGGCAGGAGGAGAAGGGGACGGCAGAGGATGAGATGGCTGGATGGCATCACTGACTTGATGGAAATGAGTCTGAGTGAACTCCAGGAGTTGGTGATGGACAGGGAGGCCTGGCGTGCTGCAATTCATAGGGTCACAAAGAGTCGGACACAACTGAGTGACTGAACTGAACTTAACTGAAGGATGTATAACAATAGAAACTCTTACACATTGCTGGTGAAATTGTAAAATAGTACAAGCCCTCTGGAAATCAGTTCAACAACTTCTTAAAAAGTTAAACATACATAGAACTCAGCTATTTCAGTCCCAGGTATTGACCCCAAAGAAATGAAAGCATAAGTTCCTATGAAGTCTTGTATGCAAGTATTTATTAAAACTTTCTTTTTAACAACCCAAACTAAAAACAACCCAAATCTCAGGTGAATAGATCATTTCAGGTGAATGGAAAATTACAGTATAGTACTAAGCAAAGAAAGAAGAAACTATTAATCCATACAAGATAAAATAACTCAAGTAATTGCACTGAGTGAAAGAAGCTGGATTAAGAGAATACCTACTATATGATTCCAATTATGTTAAATAATTTTATTGATAGAATGTGTGTATAACATATATATCCACATCTACATAATGTATAAAAGTACATGCTTTGAATTGTGAAGTGTATTATATGTTAATTATATCCAATGATTAAAAAATGAATTTAGATGAATATTCATTTATCCCTTTCTTTCCATTTTTATTAATTTTCTCTAATCATTTTTTCTTATAATCAAAAGGCTGGGGGTACAAAATGTAGGGGTAGTAAAGTCATCATTTTAGAACTTCTGTTGTATCTTAGACACTGTATTCAGAGACTTTACATACTTGTTCCTGTTTTACTTTCATAAAACCTATATTTAAATCAATTTACAAAATTAACTCTGAGTTTTAATGATATTTTTCCATCCTATATTTGCTCTAATCCCAAGATAACTAATTCACTATTTTATCACTTTCTTTGCTATCAAACTCTCACTCTTTACACCTAAACACACACACACATATACACACTCACACACACACACAGAGCAAATAGTCACACCTTTCATATCATTGACATTGACCATTTAGGCTGGAATTCCCTTATTTTGCCTCCAAATCTCCTAACTTCTTTGTATCTATATCTGTATTCTATGACTCTATTCTTACCAATTAAAAATCATACGTTATATTGGAGAACAATTCTCCCTACTTTTCTCTTGCATCTCTTTCTCTGTTACTTTTTTAAGGGCTCCTCTTTCATAGTTCCTGCCACCACCATCTGCCACCACCATCCCTAATTCCACTGTGTGCATCATTCCTATTGAAATGCAAAAAAGCCATACATAATAACAAACAATTCCCTGGTGGCTCAGCAGTAAGAATCACCTGTAATGCAGGAGACTCAGGAGATTCAGTTCAATCCCTGGCAGGAAGATCCCCTGGAAGAGGGCATGACAACACACTCCAGTATTCTTACCTGGAGAATCCCATGGACAGAGGAGCCTGGTAGGCTACAGTCCATAGGGTCGCAAAGAGTGGGACAGGACTGACTGAGCACACACAGTAAGATACAAACAAACCTTCCTTTGATCCCATGTTCAGCGCAAACCATTTTCCCATTAATCATTACAAATTTAAAAGTAGTTGTCCGTAGTTCTTCCTCTAACATTTCTATCTCTCTTTTCTTCTACTACTTCTTCACCTTCCAGTTGTTCCTATGTCCCTGCTCTCCCAATTTCCTTCTCCACTCTACCTCTGAAATTGCTCTTCTCCACATTACCAATGATCTCCACATTAACAATTTTATTGGCAACTTTGTCTTCATTTTATTCATTCTTTTGGAAACACTGCTAGGTGTATACAAACTGCAATCCTTTACTTTGAAACACCTTACTAGGCTCCCATCACATGAGCATCTGTTTCCCTCCTATCCTATGTGCTAGTCTTTTTCCAGCTCATTTCCTGAATCTTTTTACTCCTCAGCTTTTACTTTTTGGAGAATCCCAGAACCTTTTTCTCTTCTATCTACACATTCTCTCTCAAAGTGATATTCTCTAAGCTCTGGCTTTGAAATTCATCTTTATGCTGATGATACTCAAAATTTCATATTCAGTGTAACCTTTCCCTTAGGTCACAAAATGTATATATAACCCGCTACATAGCATCTCTACTTGAATATTATATAGGCATTTCAATTTAACATGCTTGCAACAGAATTCTTGATCACGCTTAACTAATCCTCCCCTGCCGCATCTCCCCTCACTTGTTTCTTCCCCAGAATTTCCCATCTCAGTAAATTACACCATATTCTATCTAGTGGTTCAGACCTCCAAATCCAGAATATGCTTGATTCCTCTATTCCTTTGACCTTATAAGCAATACATTAGTATTCCTGAACAATCTTACTTGCTAAGAATTCTCCAAATATACTTTGAGAACAATTGCTTTTCTTCATCTCTATTATCAACACTTTAGTTTATATGGCTCTTACTTTTCACCTTGAGCAATGCAACAGCTCTTTTCCTGATCACACCATCTTCAGCTATCATCCTTTGATAGCCAATAGGTTTCCTAGAGAGTAGATAGTGATCTTTTTGAAAAAAAAAATGTAAATCAGGTTATACTTTTTGAAAAATGTAAATCTAAATCAGCTTATGAATGGCTTGCAAGGACTTTCCTCAGGTCCTCCACATTACATATCTCTGAGTGAAAAATTCTTTCCAGTCACATGAATATTTCTCTCATTTAAGGTTCAAATTTTATATCATTGCCACAGAGAAACTTTCAATAAAATCTAAATCACTTCCTATCATGTTATTCTGATTTATTTTCTCCATGACACAACTACTGAGATTATTTATGATTTTATATATTTATTTCTTCTGTATTTATACTAGATGAGGCTCTATTATATGATAAAGTTTTCATGTAAATAAAGAGCTCAGTAAAACTATTGGAACTTCAGAAGTTAATTAGTAAAATACATTAATAGACTTGATAATGTAATTCAAATTTGTATCTCTCAGTTCTTTGTTTCATTATTTCTTTCTGAATATATTGTCAGAATAGGTCTTTTCTCTCAGATAGGAGAGGCTTGAACTGACATACAATGGAAAGAAAAACAACTATGAGTCTTAATATCTTTTCTCCCAAAGGACTGTTATTTCTTTTTCTTTCTTTCTCACTTGTTCAATATATTGTTATTCTTGTCTATAAACAGTAAATTCTCTGTTCATTTTAGGTTGAAAAGTCCTAATGACTTTGCGGGGGTGGGGAGTGGGAATAAAAAAATGGACGCATTTCACATTTTCACTGTAAATAGAACATTACCCAAGAAATACTGGTTTACATTTTTGCTTTCTGAACAAATTTTTAGCAGCAAATGGACCTGAACTGAAACACATTTCTCAGATGACAAAGCAAATGTTAGTGTATAGATTTTGCTATATCTTGTTGAAATGTTCAAGAACCTGTTAGAAAGATAGGATGATTTAGAGAACGTGTACATTTTTTTTCTGATCTCCACTCTCCCCCTCTTCAAACTCCCTTCTCCCCATAACATTCTTATAAGGTTAGCTGAAGGGCCAGCTGGTGGGTCAAAACAAAGAGGGGGAAACAACAACAACAACAACAACAACTTTACCTGAAGACTGGTCAAGGATCTCAGAGATAACTAGACAGGGCCTCAAATCATTTTTAGGTCTTCCTTCTGTTATACATCATCTGAGATTACTTGTCATAAGGGAAGGAGTTTACACTTGCTTCCATTATACTCTTTAAATAACTTTCTTACACAATTACTATCACATTATAGTTATTTCTTGACATATCTGACATCCCACTCAGCAATGAGTTTCTCAAGGTCAAGGGACTGTAATCTAGAATCTATAATGTACACGTTGAATGAATTTTAACAAAGTATTAAAGGAAGTGCTTTTACTTCTTACATTGGTACCCCCAGATGTGAGGATGTGAGATCTACATTGTGGAGTGTCTGACTTCCTCATCATCAGTATTACCAACACTGAAGACCTGGTAATCAGGTTGAGTTGTTACCAAAACTAATAGACTTGTATCTACACCACCAGTTCCTGCCATATTGGGTTTCCCTGGTGGCTCAGACAGTAAAGAATCTGCTTGCAATATGGGAAACGGGGCTCAACCCTGCTTCCAATATGGGAGACTGGAGTTCAGTCCAAACTGTTCCAATATTAATTGTTGAATTTCAATAGAGAGAGAAATCATGAATATTTTTTCATATGTATGTAAGTTTTGACATTTTCAAAATTTAAAAAAATGAATTAGAAAAGAAAGCTGCATGTTAAAAACAATATTTCTGAGTTTTGCTTTATAACTCCACTATGGCATCTGTGAAATGCATGATTACTATTGTCAAATGGAAGAGGACCACATTAAAGTCAGATGTACGGGGAAAAAAGAGGAGGCTATGGTTATGAGCTTCCACCACTCAGGCAGCTGTGAAGGTATAGTAGGAAGAAGGAACTGATTAATGTAGATGCTTTTTAATCATGACTATATCATAAGAAAGATCTAAATATACACTTTATAAAATATTTCAAGTCCAAAATCTATTAGAGGCTCTGATGCTGGAAAAGAAAGGATAGATACAACAATTAAAAAGAATTTGTTACTGTCTCTTGATGTATACATATCAATCAAGTGTGTACATATTAATCATAATGACTTGTATTAAGAGACTTTTGGGTACTAAATAGAATTATGTTATAATATATAATAAACACTAGGACAACAAACATATTAAGGATACATACACATATTGACCACAACTAGGTAATATCTGCAAAGAGAAAATATTTCAAAAGGTAATTGCAGATTTTGGGAGAAGGGGCTGATGGGATTGTGGGAAAGTTTTGGTCTCACTATAATTTTCTATATTTTTCATGCCTTAATAAAATTATGTACATATTCTAATGAGAATAAAGTCATTTATTATAAATGGAGAATGAATGCCACCAAATTAAAACCATTACAAATTATTTACCATGACAAATTATGCATGACATATGAACACAACTAAAATCATTTAAATAAACTTTATTGAGTGGCTGTCATGTGCTAACATAGGAGAAGTAATAACTATAGACACATGGTTATATTTATCTATATTCAGTGAGTAATATGGGCTTGTGGACACAGTTCAGTAGGGAATAACATAAATATTATTTACCTATAATCTGCTATTTTATAACTATATTCTCCAATCAATATTAATGCTTTTAAATACTCAAAAGTCAGATGAAATATATTAAAATATCTTCAGTACTGCTGAAAGCTATGGTTGAGTTAGCAGTCATTAAAGGGTTGTAGTCAGAAATTCTATATCCTCAGTTGTTAGGATCACCTTCAGGCCACACGCACCTGCCATCTTTCTGTGTAAAGTGGTAACTCAAGAAGAATGTTTTCATGAGAAATTGAGGAGAGTTCCCTGTATTTAACCAAAGGTACTTCATTTATTCATTGTTCTCATTGGACAGGTAGAAACGGAGGGCTTTAGCTTTCATGTCAGCCTCTACTGATAACATGTCTAAGTGGTCTGGTCTGCCCTGGGGAAGTGGAGGTATGCGTGGAGGGAGTAAACTGCAGGATGTTCTCCAGCAGTGCATAATTTGTAGCACATTTAACCAGTTTCTCTCATTATCCCATGGACGGAGGAGCCTGGTAGGCTGCAGTCCATGGGATCGTGAAGAATTGGACACAACTGAGTGACTTCACTTTCACTTTTCACTTTCAAGCATTGGAGAAGGCAATGGAAACCCACTCCAGTGTTCTTGCCTGGAGAATCCTAGGGACAGGGGAGCCAGGTGAGCTGCCGTCTATGGGGTTGCACAGAGTCAGACATGACTGAAGCGACTTAGCAGCAGCACCAGCTCATCATCTGAGGTCTTAAATCAAGTGTGTAGAAAAAAATATTTCCTCTAATTTCTGGATTAGTTTTGGGTTAAAGGGTCTGAACTTCACTGACCTTTGTCTCTTACTCCATTCTTTTTTTCTTTTTTCCACATCAAAAATGTAGTCTGATGTATTGAGGATATCAGATTTATGCAATGAAGATATTAGGCTTGCAATATAGGTGCTATTAACTATAGCCAACAATAGGCCAATAAGAACTACTGAAAATATTGGCTATGGATATTAACATTTTTTGGCCTGAAACAAGAACTTAATGTTTATGTATTTCAGATTCATTATACTACATATTCATCACTTGCTTTACAAAGGAAAATGTGTGCACAAAGTCCAAAAGAGAGAATATAATACCTATATATACCTATTATTCTATGACCCAAGCCTTTAAGAGATTTTGATTAATATGCTTTTTGTATATACACCCATATATGCAAACATAACTGGAGAAGGAAATGGCAACCCACTCCAGTGTTCTTGCCTGGAGAATCCCAGGGACGGGGGAGCCTGGTGGGCTGCCGTCTATGGGGTCTCATGGAGTTGGACACGACTGAAGCGACTTAGCAGCAGCAGCAGCAGCAAGAGGTGATAGCATTTTAATAATTAGATGTCCTCAATAATAGATGAGAAAAAAAAGCAAAAAACTTCTGGAAGCATCACTGGTAAAGAAGCAAAAGCTACACAAAGAGGGTTATGGCATTTGACTGCACAGCCTTGGGGAAATAATTTTTCTGTTAATTTTGGGACTAGATTTGTCTATGTCCAACCTCCTACCCAGCCTGATTAATGGCAGAACTGCCTTTTACTTTTTCAGTCTCAGCTAACATTCACTCTTGCAATCCAAGAATAGGTTTTTATACTTTCAGAATAGAGGTTACCAAGGTTTAGGTCACATGCAATATTGGTTAATGTTGCGGAATTGCACATCCTTGAACTGGAGGCTTGGCATGTCTCCTTAGGGCTAGTGTAACTTTGTACAAGATATTTAATCACTTTCATTTCAGTCTCATATCACTAAAAAGGAAGTACTACTGCTACTACTACAATCTACCTTGTAGGATTATTGAGAAAATTAAATATGATTATTTGTATAAATCCCTTATCAAAATGTCTGGCATGATACACTTGGCTAAGAAAACAACAGCAACTAAAAGGGAATGTTTAGTATGAGTTTTCAAGAACAAATCTATGGAAATAACTAATAAAAAGAGCATGATTATTACAACTGTATATGTGTCTATAAAAGAGAGTTGGAGGAGATTGGACTGTATGAAAGTTGCTGATGAATATCCTATGAATCGGCAATTTGTTTTTTGTTAAATGACTCCAGATATTTGCAGAGGAAAGAGAAACACAGTTTGTAGATTTAGATGATCCTAAAGGCAGAACTCTCTTATTAGCCTAACATAGGAAAGCTGAAGAGATCAGGGAGAAAGAGACCCAGGTATTGCAATTTAGGGAGCTGTGGTTCCTATTAAAGGAACAAGAACACACCGATTTCCAGAATGTTCTCTGGAAAAAGAGAGTCTATCTTCATGGCTCTGGATATAACTTAATGAACTTGAAGAGCACTTATACAATAAACAGAAATGTTTCAGATATCAGCTTAATAAATTGAGAGGCAGAGGTATACAAGAAATCAACGCATCAAAGGGATGTGTGTAAAATGATAATCACCAGACTAGAAATGAAAAACATGTTAGAAGAGGAGGAATATCAATCCATTCAGAAAGGGAGGACAGGCAAGAAACTAAGTAGCCATGGGCTTAGAGCAAAAAGCAATGAAAGGCAGATGGGTTAGAATTAAGGGTGGTGAAATAGTTGGTGTAAAGCATGGATGCACTCTGCCTGCTTCACAGTTACCAGTAGGTTGGTTTGTTTTAGATATACAGTGGTTTGGGGTGGTGAGAAATTTTTCTCTCTATACTAGGAAAAAAAATTATGAAGTCCAGTCAATAAAGCAACTGAAAAGCCACCAAGCATGTTCCAGAAAATACCCTTTGTTATACAACCAGCTATTCTGGTGACCACTTCAACACATGACCTTGGGGAGACAGCGTAAATCACTGGAGGCTTAAACACTGGAAATCACCCGGGAAACCAAGTTGATGAATGCAACAAGCAATCTGCTATCTTCATGCAGTCAGAGGAACATACATAGTCTCGTTGCCAACTGAATAAGTAAAATTTAGATGTATTTGCTGCTTTTTGCAGTAACTGGACAAGTCACAGAAAAAATACTTAAATAAAAACTATTCCATTAATGTGTGCTACCTGGTCAACTTCACCCTAGACCAGCTTATTCAAAAAGTACTATTTTTAAAGTTGAATAGGTCAACTATTCTCAATAATGAGTCATTGAACCAAATTTAGCTAAATCCAGGCCACTGAACACCTGCTCTCGTAATGTTTCTCCTATATGATTGTAGGGAAGAGCTGTGTTCTTGTTTCTAAGTTCACGTCAACATTTTTCCTTCATTTGACTATTTTTGGAAAGCTAAGAATATTTTTAATAGAAAAGAACTACTCTACTCTAAACACATTAGTAGAAGAGACAATAGAATTTCAGAATCAGTTTCACAAGATGTGAAACTTCCCTTTTGTCATAACAAATTGTAATAATATCATAGTATTTTGAGTATTCCTTCTTTGTTCCATCTGAATTTTCAGATACTAACACAAGAATTACTTGCCCTGAACAGCTATGTAATAGTTATTCCAAGCCAAGTTACAGATTTCCGAGTGTTTTCATCAATCTATTTTCAATGTTTTTGCAGATTAGATCTGGGCAACAATTCCTTGGAGATAAGTATATATATATGGGCTTCCCAGGTGGCTCAGTGGTAAATAATCCACCTGCCAGTACAGAAAAGCACGTTTGATCCCTGGGTCATTAAGATCCCTTGGAGAAGGAAATGGCAACCCACACCAGTATTTTTGCCTGGAGAATCCCATAGGCAGAGGAGCCTGACAGGCTATATGGTCCATGGGGTCACAAAAGACCAGACACAACTTAAAAACTAAACAAAAACACCACCAATACATAGATAGATAGAGGAAGTATATATTTTCTTCAAGGGAAATATATATATATATATATATATATATATATATATATAAACACACACACATATAAATAAATGTGCATGTTTGGCATATAC
Organism: Bos grunniens; assembly: GCF_055505025.1. Lineage (NCBI taxonomy): Eukaryota > Metazoa > Chordata > Mammalia > Artiodactyla > Bovidae > Bos > Bos grunniens. The sequence goes on from NC_141165.1 coordinate 102,160,151, forward strand.
ATATACAAAAAGTTTAGAATAAACTTGAAAGTAATACCCCAATTCTCCAAGCTAGGCTTCAATAGTACCTGAACCGTGAACTTCCAGATGTTCAAGCTGGTTTTAGAAAAGGCAGAAGAACCAGAGATCAAATTGCCAACATTCATTGGATCATGGAAAAAGCAAAAACATCTACTCCTGCTTTACTGACTACGTGAAATTTTTTGTGTGGATCACAACAAACTGTGGAAAATTCTGAAAGAGATGGGAATACCAGACCACCTGACCTACCTTCTGAGAGAGAAATCTGTATGCAAGTCAAAGAGCAACAGTTAGAACTGGACATGTAACAACAGACTGGTTCCAAATCGGGAAAGGAAAATATCAAGGCTGAATATTGTCACCCTGCTTATTTAACTTATATGCAGAGTACATCATGAGAAATGCTGGGCTGGATGAAGCACAAGCTGGAATCAGGATTGTTGGGAGAAATATCAATAACCTCAGATATGCAGATGACACCACCCTTATGGCAGAAATTGAAGAAGAACTAAAAAGCCTCTTCGTGAAAGTAAAAGAGGAGACTGAAAAAGTTGGTTTAAAGCTCAATATTCAGAAAACTAAGATCATGGCATCCAGTCCCATCACTTCATGGGAAATAGATGGGGGCAGTGGAAACAGTGGCAGACTTTATTTTTGGGGGCTCCAAAATCACTGCAGATGGTGATTGCAGCCATGAAATTAAAAGACACTTGCTTCTTGGAACAAAAGTTGTGACCAACCTAGACAGCGTATTAAAAAGCAGAGACGTTACTTTGCCAACGAAGGTCCATCTAGTCAAAGCTATGGTTTTTCCAGTAGTCACGTATGGATGTGAGAGTTGGACTATAAAGAAAGCTGAGCACCAAAGAATTGATGCTTTTGCACTGTGGTGTTCGAGAAGACTCTTGAGAGTCTCTTGGACAGCAAGGAGATCCAACCAGTCCATCCTAAAGGAAATCAGTCCTGAATATTCACTGGAAGGACTGATGCTGAAGCTGAAACTCCAATACTTTGGCCATCTGATGCAAAGAGCTGACCCATTGGAAAAGACCCTGATGCTGGGAAAGATTGAAGGCAGTAGGAGAAGAGGATGACGGAGGATGAGATGGTTGGATTGCATCATTGACTCAACAGACATGAGTTTGAGTAAAGTCTGGGAGTTGGTAACGGACAGGGAGGCCTGATTTGCTGCAGTCCATGGGGTCACAAAGAGTCGGACATGACTGAGCGACTAAACTGAACTGAATTGAAACTTGAAAGAAATTAAATTCTTTAACTTAATATTACTTTCACTGGCAGAATTCAGTGTCAAGCCAAATAAAATTATATTAGAAAATTTCCTGATCTTGGAAAAATCATTTATTTCATTTCTGTCATTTTATTCCAATAAAGTTTTATTTAACCTTCCAAAGTAATTTGATAGATTCTTGCATCTTATCGTTACCTACACAGTCACAATTTTCTACAAATTATTATATTTATAAAGTAAAATCACAAATATTTATTTAGATGTGAGATGTCTGACTTAATTTTGCAAGCTTTGTAATTTAACAAGCAAAATAAAATATTCGAACCACTGCTCTCTTCAGATAATAAAAAAAAGATGTGAAAATTTTTTTCTTAGATTTGGGATAAAATTAAGTCATTTCTACGTCTTGAGACCAAAGAAATAAAATCAAAACAAAATTAAAATGTAACATGTAAAAATGTAAGCATGTTTTTAGTTTGGTTGACTCTAATAATCCTGCATATCATTGGCTTACATGCAGGTTATATATGAACATTTTTCCTTACTTCCTTTATAATATAGGTGATAAAAATAGATTGCTTCATGGGTATGTAGCCATTTCATGTTATAATAATTACCATTTTATTTTGTTTGTATTCAATGAAATTAAGAAAAAATAATGGATCAGGGCAAAATTACAAGAAGGCAGTTAACAACAGAATTAAAAAAAAACTTTTATGTGAAAAGTTAATGAAGAACTATTTTAACATGAAATATAACTATAAGCAGGAGAAAAGAATGAAAATCTAGTCTGTGGGCAATTTCTTTTTAATCCCTCCTTGTCAAATATAAATTCAAATATATGTCTTGCATACTCTGAAACCGTATTACTTTTGTATCTTCAATATTTGCATTTACATCATTTATTGAGCCTACAAGTGATCATTCACATTTCCTAGAGTGCATTGAGAATAAATATTGATAACAAGCAGTTAATCCATACAGAAAGAAACTGAGAAGCCAATAATTAATTTGCTCAATATGTTCTAGCAAGTGTTGAAAATGGAATTTGAGCTCAGGTTTCTCCAACTCTGAAGGTTTTCTTCCCAGTCGACAGGTCCTAACATGTAGCACATGGATCTCTGTTTAATCATTTAAAAACTGAAGAAACCAATATCAAATGGCTCAGTGGATAAAGAATCCATTTGCAACGCAGGAGATGCAGGAGATGTGGGTTCATTCCCTGGGTCAAGATGATCACCTGGCAGAGGAAATAGCAACCCACTCCAATATTCTTGCCTGGAGAATCCCCATGGACAGAGGAGCCTGGAGGGCTACAGTCCAGAGGTTTGGAAAGAATCAGTCACAACTGAGCAACTAAGCATGCAAGTGTACATGCAATATATTTTAGAGATTAACTGAGTTGGCCATGGCATTGGATTCTCTGGATTTGAAACTTACCTTTTCCCGTCAATAGCTGCACAATCTTAAGTAAAGAATTTACACTTCCTATGACTCATAAAAAAAAAGAAGAAAGAAAATAATAAAACCCTGAAAATATTTTATGTATAGGGACTAAGTATGATAATCATACTACAGTGATTAGAAGTCTGGGCTTATGGATGGGAACTACTACATTATACCTGCTATATCTTAATAGAATTCTTTAACTTTGTATTTTCACAGCAGGTGAAAAATATTTCTCCTTTTTTGTTGCTATAATAAGAAATGTTTTTCTGGTTAAAATTTATTGATTGGCACTTTGCCCTGAGTAGTCTCCTCCCAACATATATTTGTCAGAGTTAATTTTACCCAACATGGTTTCTTCTCCCAAGGTATCATGAAACTTCTCTTCATAGTGAATGATCTTACTTTCTGCAGTTTACATTAGGCATGGAAGCAAGGACTGTCTTCTATCTGAAAGTGAAGGTGAAGTCGCTCAGTCGTGTTCAACTCTGCGATCCCGTGGACTGTAGCCTGCACCAGGTTTCTCCGTCCGTGGGATTTTCCAGGGGAGAGTACTGGAGCGGATTGCCATTTCCTTCTACAGGGGTTCTTCCTGATCCAGGGATCGAACCCAAGTCTCAGGGACTGAACCCAGGTCTTCCACCTTGCAGGCAGATGCTTTACCCTCTGAGCCAGCAGGGAAGCTACTCCATCTTTGAGTAGAGATTAAAAAAAAGAATCATTGTGGTATGTATACTGACTGCTAGAAAGCTCCCTGTTAACTAGTAATGTCTTGGGTTATATTTCTTTGCAAAAGTTGAATATCTGTTCAAGTTTATACTAATCATAAGAATGACTTTTTTTTTCAGATACTGAGCTCCATTTAGTTAAAGCATTATAGGTTCTACTTTCTGTTCAATCTCTCTGCATAACTCCCATTTTATTTGAAATTGCTTGTGTGCATCATTAAAGAAACACATTTATATTTCTCTTAAAAATAACAGTTCCAGAAGGAAAAGAACTATCTTGAGTTTTCAGTATTTCCCCATTTAAAGAAGAAATGATTCTTTTGCAATGACTGCTATAAACTATTCAGACTACTGAAGCTTAGAAAGCATGTAAGTACTGATAAGTGTTTATGAGTGGAATAGTGAATCATATTTCAACTGAATTTACCCTAGCCTTAACTACAAGAGACTTGCTTGCCTAATGTATTTGTGCTATAAGAACATTTTTATTACATTCAATTTTGCTTGCATATCTTGAACATACATGAAACAATGATTCTAAGATACAGTTCTGAAGTATAAAATACAAAGAGCCTTATTAGTACACCTAGAAAACTGGAAGCAGCACATGATTCAGAAATTAGTTATGAGGATTATTCATCATTATCACCAACAGCCTATAATAGAATTCATATACATATTCTAATAAATGACAGTTTAAAATAAGTCCCTCTTAAATAATTTTTGAAACAGTAATAAACACTATGATTCAATAAACATCATGAAAGCAAAAAACATTATGTTTCACTGTTCATTTAATATGTTTGCATTTAATTTTTCAGTATAACTGGAAATAGTACATGTAAGTGAATTAAAATACTGTGTTCACACATTTTTTTCCTTAAATGATTTTTAAATTGTGCCATTTAATCTTGTTACTTATTTTATTATTTTATTTTGTTACTTATTTTAGATTTTGTTGCTAGAAAATATGGTATAGTATAGTATAGGAGGAAAAAAGTCAGTATTTATAGAACTGAAGGAGTTGGGGAGACTTACCTTCTGTTCTTACTTCTATCACAAAGTCATAAATTCAGCGAGGGAAGTCAACTTCCTCAAGACTCTTATTTCTTGTTTGAAAATGAAAAGTCTGGACCAGATATTCTCTGAAAATAGTTTGCATTAACAATATGAATTTAAACCACTGTCAAATTTTTACTCAGCAATGATTGAAATGAAAGGAATCTTTCCTCATATCAGACATAGCTACTTGAAATTGATTTGGTTATGATTCAACATTATTAACGAATAATATGTCCCCCAATGAACTTCTGGATGTAATGTGACTGTACCATAAAACATATCTAGATCAGAATCAAATTAGGTTAGCTCTTGCCTGGTGAAGGCTGAGTACAGTCAGTGGGATTGTTACAGCAGAATGATGCCTGGTAATAATATGTGGCCAAACTGCTTAACTGTAGGGCTCTAAGTGAATGATAAGATGAAACTAGTCATGAGTGCCAGTAGGAGTTAGTTTGGGAAAGTCAGTGAGAGGGTTGGATGGCGGTCTTTTTTTTTTTTTTTTAAATTTTATTTTATTTGTAAACTTTACAATATTGCATTAGTTTTGCCAAATATCGAAATGAATCCGCCACAGGTATACCCGCGTTCCCCATCCTGAACCCTCCTCCCTCCTCCCTCCCCTACCCTCCCTCTGGGTCGTCCCAGTGCACCAGCCCCAAGCATCCAGTACCGTGCATCGAACCTGGACTGGCGACTTGTTTCATACATGATAGTATACATGTTTCAATGCTATTCTCCCAAATCTCCCCACCCAGATCAGTCTTATGGATGGCGGTCTTATCTAAATATTCCAGTTTCTTTTGTGTCCCCCTCTTCCACTACATGAAAGGAGGGCATTTTTGTCACCTAGAGAAGACTTTCTGAAGAAGCGAATGGCTACTCACTCCAGTATTCTTGCCTAGGAGGAGTCTGGTGGGCTACAGTCCGTGGGGTCACAAAGAATCAGGCAAGACTGAATGACTAACTTTCTCTTTTTTCACTTTTTCACAGAGCATAGATGAAACAAGTAGTATGTAGGGCCCATCAATGACTTTGATAAGAGGTCTTTAGAAAGTTCAGATTGTTAGGTAGGGCAGATAGTGAGAGTAAACAGAATTTTATGTGAGCTGTGAAGGAAAGTCTTAAATGGTTGAAGAAATGGAGCAGTATTCTATTAGGGAGAATGCTGCACATGCAAGTAAGTTGGTTCAAATATACTGGGAATGTGAGGCATATGGGATGATACGTAGAAAAAAGGTCCACATTGTGAGAAACATCAGCATTTCAGGATCATGGTTGTTTTGTTGTTCTCCACATCTCTCTTAAACATGGTATCAAGCAAAGAGTTCATCACAAAGAGGGTTTAAAAACTAGGTTCTTTCAAATAAACTATGGCTCAGGTAAATCATAGCATTTTTTAAAGAGCTGCGTGGATATAATTCAGCATTGAGTGGTTATTTCTCAAATTACTCTCTTTGTTGCACTGGTCAAATTACAGAGGAATTTCAAAGCTCTAACACATGGCTTTCTGATTCTTGAAAAATCTTTAAAGTTACTCTCAGAAAAAGGAAAAGATAAATTTGATATACACTGATATATTTACATTTCTGATTTGTCTTATTTATTAAACTCCACAAATCATCAGAATTAGGTAAAATATGATGTGAATTTTAGGCAAATACTGTATTTTTTACAATGTTACTGAGCTTTTAAATCATGTTTAAAGTTTATTGTATCCAAGTATCCCAACACCCAACCTTACACTTGTTTTACTACTTGGTCTTGACAGTTATTTTACTTTAATTTTAACCTAAAGGAAAAATAACCCTGAATATTCATTGGAAGGACTGATGCTGAAGCTCCAATACTTTGGCCACCTAACATGAAGAGCTGACTTATTGGAAAAGACCCTGATGCTGGGAAAGATTGAAGGCAGTAAAAGGGGACAAAGGAGGATGAGATAGTTGGATGGCATCACTGACTCAACGGATATAAATTTGAGCAAACCCTGGGAGATGGTGAAGGACAGGGAAGCCTGACGTGCTGCAGCCCATGGGGTCTTAAAGAGTTGGACACAACTGAGCTACAGAACAACAACAATTTTAATTAAAGAGTAATTCATGTTACTGTTAAATATTACTTTTTAAAATTTTTGAATAGGTAAAATATTTATGAAGCTAAAATCATATATATATTTATGTATATTTATGTGCAGTGTATATATATATGTGTGTGTGTGTTTACCAAAAAAATTCTTTTTTTTCCAATCCCTTTCACCATCCTCCAAGTTCCCATTTGATACTGCCACCACCAACAAATAAATACTGTTGCTCCATTTTTCTATCCTTCTGAATATTTTATGTACATACGAGAAAGTAGCAGTACATAATTTTCCCACTCCAAACCTATGTTGTGATGATATTTTCATACCATTATCTAAGGGTTTCCTTGGCCTTCATACATCATTCTAACCTTGAAAATATCATTTCTTGTTTCAAATCACCCTTGGAGAAATTTTCAGGGGTCAAAATTTCAAAAGACACCCATAACCATCATGAGGTGGTTGTTATCTTACTGTAATTAAATAAGTACTTATTAAAATTTAATTACCATTTTCAATTTAGTTTGAAATCTTTACACTCAATTCAATAATAAGTCACCTAATTTCAAGTTTGTCTAAACCAGAAGCTAAAGCTTGTTCATGGAGTCCATCAAGTTATTAAAGACTGGGTCATCTCAGAAGTTAAGACATCATTGAACTAGAATTTAATGAAGCCTCTAAATGAAATATTTTTCAAAGTCAGACTTTCAGAGACACTGTGCAAGTTTGGGCCACTCAGGATTTCCTTGTCAGGGTGTTCTAAGGTGGCTTTGAAACTAGTGGTCCATTAACATTGGAAAGGAGAAGCAGAAACTCTTGAATTCCAAATCATCTCTCTCCTCTGAGGCAAAATCACTTCATAAGCAATATTCCAAGTTCACATCTCTCTCCTTCCACAGACTTGAGAGAAAAGTGTATTTATATTCCAAATATAACTTAACCAGATCCTCACTTTTTCATCTTTATATTTATGATTCCCTCTAACCAGTTCATATACGGATCTTAGTGGCTGTTTCTGAATGATCTACAAACAAAGCACTAACCCCAGAGATATATGACCCTGGTTGCCTCTCATTTACACTGAGGATACCACCTCCACCCCTAACCCCACGCACAGCTTCAGGCTCACAGTTTGTCTGGGCTCACGGAACTTTACTTAAGAGTGTTCCTCCAATGTGGCCTACTGGTTTGATCCTGCTATCTAAATAGGGTTGGGACAAATTCCATGGTAATAAATATAATGATACCAGCTATATAGGATGGATCCAAATTCTTCCTGGAATCTAAAGAGATCTCATGGATATGATCTTCTTACTCAATACTGGAGTGGGTATGCCATTCCCTTCTCCAGGGGATCTTCCCTACCCAGGGATCAAACCCACATCTCCTGCATTGGCAGGTGGATTCTTTACCACTGAGTTACCAGGAAAGTCCACATGAAGACAAGTAATGATCCAAACTTGCAGAGCTGTCTTCATTGCCACTATTAGTATTTTTGTCATTTTGCCAGAAAGTCAGCTTTGGAAACAGGATAAACCACCCAGGGTTCATGTCCCCAGAAGTTCCTGCTTCACGTGTCCCTGAGTCATGTATTCTTTGTCAGCCTTTGCCAGATTCAGACCAGTGAGAAAAGCTGGAAGATTCCCTCTGCTCCGGCCTGATCAATAAGTGATATTGCTGTTGGTGCTGCTGCTAAGTCGCTTCAGTCGTGTCCGACTCTGTGCGACCCCATAGACGGCAGCCCACCAGGCTCCCCTGTCCCCGGGATTCTCCAGGCAGGAACACTGGAGTGGGTTGCCACTTATTAGCCTGCATTTTAATTTGAATTGTACCTTCCAGCTTTAGGGTCAGAATTAGCTGCCAAATTTTTCATCTTCTTCTACGTCCTAGAGTGGTTTATGTGGCGTAGAAATGATCTGTTCTTTTCTTGATCTATTCTTTTATTGCCTTAAAATTATCATAGTCCTGGTATACTTTAAGAGTGCTTTTTTAATCTTAAAATTTTCTTATGGTTTTTGATATTTTAAGGTTCTCAACCTAATTTTGAGTCAGTTTTTTCCCTTGAAAATCATCTGTGATCTAGATTTTTAGATTTCTTGGAGCAAAATTACACTTCATCTTATCATAATAAAAAAATCTTGTGTATATGCAAAAAAAGAACAGAAATAGTCCCTAAATAACAAAAAGTAATTTGGGCAATTAAGATATATCCCTTTACACAGAAATAAGGAAATGAAAATTAATTTAAAGAGTATAAAGAGGAAAAAGACAAAACAGATATTTTATATAGCAAAATGACAATTTTATAAGATAAAACAAGCATAGTTATAAGTAATATACTATGATATAAAATAATTCTGCCATAAAAGTCTATAGGTTTATACAGTAAGAATGTGTAATTTTTGCTTCTGACTTGATTTCTACCTGGACAAAAATGATCTAATGTCTCTGTTCTCAGTAAAGTAAAGGGGGAAGAGTTAGGCTAGTTTAATTCAAGGTCACTTTAAAAAATATAACTATAATTATTATTTTAAGTGATATTTTCAGGTAACAGTGATTTAAAAATTGATGAACAATTGCAGTTGCATTTTAATTTAGGGTAAACTATACAGAAAAAAAATCTGTAATCATGAGAACTTCTATATTTTATAAACAATAATGACAGATCTCATTTATTAGGTTTATTTTGTACCAGGAGTTGTTAAAATTTTACTTGTGTGGTCTCATTTAATGCTCCTTATAACCTTGTATTAGTGTGCTAGAGCTGCCATAACAGAGACTGAGGAGTTTAAGCATCAGAAATTTATTTTATCACAGTTCTGGAGACTAGAAGTCCAAGATTAAGGTATTGGCATGATTGGTTCCTTCTGGAAGTCCTGAGGAAAGGATCTGTTTCTTGATTCTATCTGTAACTTGTAGATGACTGCCTTCTCCCTGTGTCTCTTTCCATTGAATTCTCTCTGTATCTGTGTTAAAATTTCCTCTTAAGAAAACACCAGTCATATTGTATTAGGGCCAACCTTACTAATCTTATTTTCCTTACCTCTGTAAAAATTCTGAATAGCCTAAGCTAGCAGGAGTTCAGATTTCAGCCCAAAACAAATCTTATAAAATTCTTACTAGTATTTTCCCTATTTGAAAAATAAACTAAAAACTGAAATAATCTTCCCTCTTTGAAAAATAAAGAAAAATTGAAATGAGAATGATTTATCTTGGATCACATGGCCAATAAAAAGATTTGAACCCAAGTCTATTTCTCTTGTAGTACCTACTCTCATTAGCTATTCTTACTTTCAGACAATTACAAGGAATTGAAGCTTCACTGCCTATGACTATAGTCAAAGAAGCAAGTTATTTTAAGAGTTAAAACAGCTTTCTATGGAAGTCAAGTACATGTTAATTATCAGAGGAAAAGGGAAAAACAGAATACAATGCATGTTAATGTTCAAGAGATGGATATTTGGCCTTAAAACTATATAATTACTTGTAAAATATGTTTAACTTTTTCCCCAATGATAAAAATAATGCATATCTATTGTAGTATTCGGATATTGAAATATATAAAAAGAAAAGTTATAATCACATACAATCCCATCTTTTAGGGCTAAATATTATTAATAATTTTCTTTCCAGAATTTTCAGTTAATACATACTGATACATTATATATAGCTTTAAACCTTGTTTTTTTCTACTAAAAGTAGTTACTTAATCCTTATTCTTCCACTTACCATTCTTTGGCATCATGGTATATTCCTATAAATTCACATTTTGAAATAATTTCCATTCTATAGAAAGGCCATAAAAATACTACAAAGCACTCTCATTATTCACTGGATTTCCCAATCATTAATATTCAACAGTATTTATCTTATTCTTGCTTTCCTGTGTGTGCTTCTTAAGAACAAGGAAATTGAATTGCTTATCCATAGTACAATTTTGAGCAATAAGAAACTAACATTGATACAGTACTATTATCTAATACATAGATTATATTCAAATTTTGCACATTGCCCCAATAATGTCATTTATATCAAAAATTATAGTAGAAATTCCAGAAGAAACTCTGCTCTGGGATTTCATCTAGGTTCATATATTCTATTCAGTTCTCCCTAGCCTTTAATCCTTTACACTTGAATAGCATTTTAATCCATCTTTGTCTTTCATGACCTTGACATTTTAGAGTACAAGCCAGTTATCTTGTGGAATGCAACCCTCAGATTGAATCTTATTATAAGGAATTCTTACAACTCAATAATAAAATATAGAAATGAACAAAAAAAGTAAAACAACGAGATACCACTACACACATATTAGAATGGCCAAAATCCAGAATGCTGATAACCCCAAATTTTGGAAAGGATGTGGAGCAACAGGAACTCCCATTCATCATTGGTGGGAATGAAAAATGGTACAGCAACTTTTCAAGAACATTTGGCAGTTTTTTAAAATAAAACTAAACTTAATCTTATTATAGATCCAGAAAGTATACTTATAGATATTTAAAAGCAAAGGAATTGAAAACTATGACTACACAAAAACATACATATAGAGAAGTTTATAGCAGTTTTATTCATAACTGTTAAAATTTGGACAACCAAAATGTTTTTTTAGTAAGTCAATGCATAAGTAAACAGTGGTATATCCAGACAATGGAATACTACTCAATGCTAAAAAATGAGCTATCAAGCCATAATAAGATATGAAAGAAAGATATGGAAGAAACTTAAGTGAATATTATTAAGAAGCCAATGTTAAAAGGTCACACACTGCATTACTCCAGTTATATAGAGATCTAGAAAAGACAAAACTGTGCAGACAGTAGAAAGATGAGTGGTTGCCTGGGGTGAGAGTGGGGGAGCAATGAATAGGCAGAAAAGACTATTTTCTGGGGAGTGAAAATACTCTATATGATATTACAATAATGTAATTACACATTTGTCCAAACCCATAGACTGCAAAACCAAGAGTGAACCCTAAGGTAAACTATGGGCTTTGGATAATTATGGTGTGTCAGTGGAGGTTCTTCCTTTGTAAAAACGGACCATTTTGGTGGTGATGCTGTGCTGTATGGTTATGCACATGTGGGGGTAGGGTATATGGGAAATTTCTGTTTCTTCATGTCATTTTTATTGTAAGTCTAAAACTGTTCTAAAAATACTGTTTTATTATTTTTTTTTAATTCAGAGTTCAACCTTTCTTTTTTTAAAAAGTGGGTAAAGGACCTCAATAGATATTTCTTTAAACATGACATACAAATGGCCAACAGGTATATGAATAGGTATTGAATATAACTAATCATCAGGAAATGCAAATCAAAATCACAATGAGATATCACCTCACATCTATTTGAATAGCTTTTATATATATGTGTGTGCATGTGTCTGTGTGTGTATTAGATAAGTTGTGGAGAAACACGAACCCCTGCACACTGTTGATGGGAGTGTAAATTTTAGCTGATATAGGAAACAGTGGAGGTTGCTCAAAAAATTAAAAATAGAAATACTACATAATCCAAAAGTCCCTCTTCTGGTTATATATTCAAAAGTACTTAAATCAGAATCTCAAAGAATTGTCTGCACTTCTATGTTCATTGCAGTGTAATTTTTATTATGGTTTTAGCATCACTATAGTCAAGATGCTTCCCATGTGGCACAATGGTAAAGAATCTGCCTGCCAACGCAGAAGACATAAGAGAGGCAGGTTCAATCCCTGGGTTGGGAAGATTCCCTGAAGGAGGAAATGGCAACCCACTCCAGTATTCTTGCCTGAAGAATCTCATGGACAGAGGAGCCTGGAAGACTACAGGCTAGGGGGTCCCAATAAGTCAGACACAGCTGAGCACACACACACATCTTTTGGGTTTCCCAGGTGGCACTAGTGGTGAAGAATCCACCTGCCAACACAGGAGACTCAGGAGACATGGGTTTGATCCCTGGATCAGGAAGATCCCCTTGAGAAGGAAATGGCAACCCACTCTGGTATTCTTGCCTGGAAAATTACATGAGCAGAAGAGGCTGGCAGACTACAGTCTATGGGGCCACGAAGAGTCAGACACAACTGAGCACAGTGTACCTATACCTAACCAAGACACAGAAATAATCCAAATGTCCATCAGCAGATGAATGGATTAAGAAAAAGTGGTACATATGTACAAATTCACCCTGAATAAGGAAGGAAATCCTACCATTTGTAGCAACATGGATGGACCTGGACAACATTAAGGATTTGGAAGGCAATTCGGTCCAATTCAGTCACTCAGTCATGTCCAACTCTTTGTGACTCCATGAACTTCAGTGCATCAGGCTTCCCTGTCCATCACCAGCTCCCAGAACTTGCTCAAACTCATGTCCATGGAGTCAGTGATGTCATCCAATCATCTCATCCTTTGTCGTCCCCTTCTCCTACTTCCTTCAATTGGAAGGCAAAGCAAAATGAAATGAGTCGGTCACAAGGACAAATTCTACATGATTCCTCTTCTATCAAGACTTAAAATAGAAAAAATGTATAGAAGCAGACATTACGATAATGATTATGAGAGGATGGGAGGAGAAAGTCATTGAGGTAGTTGTGAAAGACACTGGGGTATTTACTGAATAGATATTGAGGTACAGTTATGCTGCTGCTGATAAGTCGCTTCAGTCGTGGCTGACTCTGTGCGACCCCATAGACGGCAGCCCACCAGGCTCCCCAGTCCCTGGGATTCTCCAGGCAAGAACACTGGAGTGGGTTGCCATTTCCTTTTCCAATGCATGAGAGTGAAAAGTGAAAAGTGAAAATGAAGTCGCTCAGTCGCGTCTGACTTGTAGCGACCCCATGAACTGCAGCCTACCAGGCTCCTCCATCCATGGGATTTTCCAGGCAAGAGTACTGGAGTGGGGTGCCATTGCCTTCTCCGAAGTTACAGTTATATAGACTAGTAAATTCCAAAGATCTGCCTGTAGTCAATGATAGGTATTGTGTACTTAAAACCTTGTTAAAAGAGCAAATTCCATGTTAAGTTTTCTTACTACAAAAAAGTACACACTCCACTCACACACACAAACACAGCAGCAAATGGTACAATGAAACTTTTGGAGGCTATTTCTATGTTTACTACCATCACTGTGGTTACAGTAACATGAGTGTATACATATACGTCTAAAATCACCAAATGTATAATTTCATGCAGATTTTTGTGTACCTATTATACCTCAGTACAACTGGAAAAAAAGACTTGTAAATAAATATTCACAGCAACTTTATTTTTAATAACCATAAATGGGAAATAGTCAACATATCTGTCAACATATAAATGGATAAGCAAATTTTAATGCATCCATACAATGGGATGGCATTCAGCAATAAAAATGAATGAACTCTTCCTATACATAACAACATGGATGTAACAGTTACACTGAAGGAGAGAAGCCAGAACTCCCACCACTGCTTCCAAATGGAGATACTGTAAGATTTCATATATATGAAATTTCAAAAAAATGAAAACTAACCTACAATACAAAAAGCATAACATAGTTTCCTGAGGACAAGAATGATGAAGGCAAGAAGAGAAAGGGAGGGATTACAGACAGATTTCTGAAAGTAATGAATTTGTAGTGCTGGTGATGGTTTCATGAGTAAATATATATGTCAAAACTCATTGGGATGTTCACTTTAAATATGTGTGTTTTATTTATATTTCAATTATGCTTCAATAAAGCTGAAAATTATTGAATCTAAGATAAGATATTCATTTAAAATTTTATATAGAATTTAAATTTTAATAATTTCAACAAATACATAAAATGAAAATATTTTAAAGGGAGTTTTTAAATTAATAGGACAAAAGGGAGGGAGAGGAATCCCAGGGAAAGAAAAGATCAAGAACAAAAGTCCCTGGGACAGGAAAGAACTTTTCTATAACTTAAAGAAGATTTGGTTGACGTGCTATGAGGGTTGATAGTGAGGACTGGTGTTAGGTAAGGTCAGAAAGGCCAACATATATCAGTTCCTACAGGACTTTTTAAGCCTCTTTTTAAAAAAGATTTTGCATATTTTATTAAATGCAAAGAGATTGAAATAAGAAGGTACTCTGCAAACCATGAAAGTGTGCTCTGGCTTGTAAATGGAAAATAACTGAGGAAGACAATAATAGAAATGACAGCGGATTACCCTAGGATAGTGGCAGTGGAGATGGAAGGAAACAGAGCCAATGTATAGTTTGGAGACAGAAATGATAGTACTTTCATCAGATGTAGAGAATGAGAGTAAAAGAAGCGAAAGGAAATCTTCCAGTTTAATATTTTGAGAAAGTGATTAAAAAGTGTCAAACAGTAAGATAAAAATGTTAAAAGAGGAGAAAATTATAAGGAAAGTATCACAAGCCTAGTTTTGAACATAATGAATTTGAGATATCTGTAAAACATCTAAGCGAAATTGAAGCAAAGTTAAGTGGATATATAAAGCTAGGTGTCCGAAAGCATGATCCCTATTGAAGTCATATTTTTGTACATAATTGATTGACCTATTCTCTGATTATTTCCTTAGTCCACATATCTCAAAAATATAAATTCTTTGTAAATACTTCAGGGAACATTAACATTTTAAAAATATATTTCATACATTGAATGCATTTTGAGAGATGCTACATTCCTCTATATATTCTATAAGTGAATCTCTAGCTATATAAGAAGGTGTTTCCATACAAGACCTTTGTCAAGGTGTTCATAGATATTTTAATCATAGTTCATTTTGTATGACTATAGAGACCAGATAAATTAGAGATCAATATAAGATCTCTCAATATTATTGTCACCAAGTGTATTTTAAGTTGCTTTACCTCTGGTCAATCAGTTTACTACAGTTCTTTAGGATATCTGATTCTGAATGGCATTGAAACACGTAAAGTATCATGTATGAAATGAGATGCCAGTCCAGGTTCGATGCATGATACTGGATGCTTGGGGCTAGTGCACTGGGATGACCCAGAAGGATGGTATGGGGAGGGAGGAGGGAGGAGGGTTCAGGATGGGGAACACATGTATACCTGTGGTGGATTCATTTTGATATTTGGCAAAACTTGGTAAAGTTTAAAAATAAAATAAAATTAAAAAAAATACATAAACTGGAAGCCTTTTGGTTGTTGAGAAATCATGGTAAAAAACAATCTAGGTTTTAGGTTTAATGATTTAAAAAGATATATTTAAACATATTCAATTATAGATTATTAACATACCAGCAAAGTTTTAGTTACACTAAAGTAATCACTGTCTAGTCAAAGCTATGGTTTTTCCAGTAGTCATGTACGGATATGAGAGTTGGACTATAAAGAAAGCTGAGCACCAAAGAATTGAGGCTTTTGAACTGTGGTGTTGGAGAAGACTTTTGAGAGTCCCTTGTACTGTAAGGAAATCAAACCAGTCAATCCTGAAGGAAATCAGTCCTGAATATTCACTGGAAGGACTGATGCTAAAGCTGAAACTCCAATACTTTGGCCAGCAGATGCGAAGAACTGACTCATTAGAAAAGACCCTGATGCTGGGAAAGATTAAAGGTAGGAGGAAAAGGGGGTGACAGAGAATAAGATGGTTGGATGGCATCACTGACTCGATGGACATGAGTTTGAGCAAGCTCTGGCAGTTAGTGACGGACAGGGAAGCCTGGCATGCTGTAATCCATGGGGTCACAGACATGACTGTGCAAATGAATCTCTGTATAATTGTGGGCAACTTTTCTTACAACTCTTCTTAATGAGAGTATACCTCAGACACAGAGACTTATGACAAGAGTTTAGGAAATCCACCTTTCAACTCTTCACAAATCTGTCATCCTCAGACCTCCTTGGTGGTACAATGGATGGGAATCCACCTGCCAATTCTGAGGACATGGGCTCGATCCCTCATCTAGGAAGATTCCACATGCCACGGAGCAATTAAAGCCTGCAAGCCACAACTAACAAGCCTGGAGAGAAGGCAGACTTTAGTAGGCTCAGTGGTAAAGAATCCATCTGCCAATGCAGGAGACACAGGTTCAACCCCAAATCCAGGAAGATCCCACATGCCATGGGGTAACTAAGTCTGTATGCCACAACTATTGAACTTTTCTCTAGAGCCCAGGAACCACAACTACTGAGCCCACATGTCTCAGTTACTGAATCCCATGCACCTTAGAGCCTGTGCCCTGCAACAAGAGAAGCCACAGCAAAGAGAAGCCCATGTGTCACAACTAGAGATTAGCCCATGCTTGCTGCGACTAGAGAAAAGCCTGTGCAGTGATGAAGATCCAGCACAGTCAAAAATAAAAATAATATGTACCATAGCTTTCTTATCCATTCATCTGCTGATGGACATCTAGGTTGCTTCCATGTCCTGGCTATTATAAACAGTGCTGCGATGAACATTGGGGTACACGTGTCTCTTTCCCTTCTGGTTTCCTCAGTGTGTATGCCAGCCCAGGTTCAATACACGATACTGGATGCTTGGGGCTGATGCACTGGGACGACCCAGAGGGATGGTATGGGGAGGGAGGAGGGAGGAGGGTTCAGGATGGGGAACACATGTATACCTGTGGTGGATTCATTTTGATATTTGGCAAAACTAATACAATTATGTAAAGTTTAAAAATAAAATAAAATTAATTAAAAAAAAGAGAAAAAAATAAAAATAATAAATAAATTAAGTAAAAAGAATAGGGTTGATGAATATTAAATTAAATATTAAAAGTACATAATTCAACAAACATTAAAATGCGGCAAATGAAGTTCATTTAAGAAAAGATAAGTGTTCATAGGATAAAACCTTTTTGAAATCATTTCAAAAAGATTTAAAATTATCTGTTCACCAAGCTGCTAAATTTAGGCCTACAGAAGGCCATTTCTAAAGAATTTTTGTTTTTGTAGGACTGGAGATGGCTTTTTGGGTAGCACTCTTTACAGAACATGACCTATCTTAAGGCTAAGTTCTCTCCTTTAAAGGTATAATTATACTGCAAGCATCTATTTTTTCTCATTGACTGCTTAGGGAGAACAAAGATCTTCCCCACTTATTCCCTTATAAGCATATTCTTCTACAGAGGCGGCCAAGGAGATAACATCCTTCAGTATGCAGGTGATTCATCCTGTAAGCAGAGATTGAAATTAATTGATGTGACACAGAAAACAATCTCCTTTTTCAGTTGCTACAGCAATGTAAATGCTGAAATGCTAAAATAAATAAACACTTTATTTCTTATGTAATTGTGCTTTCTGTCACACTCAGGTTCAAAGGATAGGACTACAAGTGAATAAGGGTTTTGGAATCAAGCAGACTCCTGAAGGCCATCCCCCTCCCAAGCACAAAGCAGAGCAGTTAATGATTAGGACAACAGAGGCTCAGATTCAGTGTCTGATGTACATTCCTGAGTTGTTTTTAAGAGCTGATGCTTTTCAAGAATTGATGGTGGCTGTAACTGCCACCATCAAAAAAAGGTAACTGCACTATGACCAGACTGTAGCCATGACATAAGCCACTCCAACTTGAGCAGTACTCAATCTATGGATAGCACAATTCTAAGAACTGTCCTCAGTAGAATGGCATTAACATTATTGCACATAATAATCTATATCTTTGCTGGTGTCAAAATAATTAGGGCTTGTTCTGTCTGTATATATAAGCAGACAGCTAAAACTGTCAGCAGAGAAGCTACAGACATAGGTTGACATCTTCCACTCTGAGAACACAGTGCCCTATGTCACCATGAAGTTACAGATGATAGATATTTCCCCCTTTGTTGTTGAGTCACTGAGCCATGTCCAACTCTTTTTGACCCCATGAAGCACACCAGGCTTCTCTGTCCTTCATCATCTCCCTGAGTTTGCTCAAACTCATATCCATTGATTTGGTGATGCCATCCAACCATCTTATCCTCTGTAATCCCCTTCTCCTCTTGCCTTCAATTTTTCCCAGCATCAGGGTCTTTTCCAATGAGTTGGCTCTTTGCATCAGTTGGCTAAAGTATTGGAGTTTAAGCTTCAGCATCAGTCCTTCCAATGAATATTCAGGGTTGATTTTGTTTTAGGATTGACTGGTTTGACCTCCTTGTTGTACAAGGGACTCTTCAAGTGTCTTCTCCAACACAATTCAAAACATCAATTCTTCGGCTCTCAGCCTTCTTTAAGTTCCAACTCTCACATTCATACATGACTTCTGGAAAAACCAGTAGTTTTGACTATATGGACCTTTGTTGGCAAAGTGATGTCTCTGCTTTTTAATACATTGTCTAGGTTTGTCATAGCTTTTCTTCCAAGGAGCAAGCATCTTTTAATTTCATGGATGCAGTCACTGTCCACAGTGATTTTGGAGCCCAAGAAAATAAAATCTGTCGCTGTTTCCACTTTTTCCACATCTATTTTCCATGAAGTGATGGGACTGGATGCCATGATCTTTAATTTTTGAATGTTGGGTTTTAAGACAGCTTCTTTACCTTCTTCTTTCACCCTCATCAAGAGGTTCTTTAGTTCTTTGCTTCCTGCCATTAGAGTGCTATCATCTGTACATCTGAGGTTATTGATATTCCTCTTGGCAATCTTGATTTCAGCTTTTGATTTATCCAGCTTGGCATTTCTCATGATGTACTCTGCATAGAAGTTAAATAAGCAGAGTGATAACACACAGCCTTGATGTACTCCTTTCCCCCCAGTCTATTGTTCTGTGTCCAGTTCTAACTGTTGCTTCTTGTCTTGCATACAGGCTTCTCAGGAGGCAGGTAAGGTGGTCTGGTATTCCCATCTTTTTAAGAATTTTCTAGTTTGCTGTGATCTACACAGGCAAAGGCTTTAGTATACTCAATGAAGCAAAAGTAGATGATATTTTGGAATTCTCTTACTTTTTTATTATGTATTATGCCTTTTCTATTCAATGAAGTAACAAAATCATGGCAATGAAAGGATCTTCATTTCATCTTTATTTGCCTCCTCATTATAGAAAGAAGTAAAGGTCTTGGGGAAATTTGGAAGGAGGCTCACAAGAAGGAAAGGACATTCTGATTTCACCCAATGACAGACTCAAAGCCACAGCTCAGATCTTCATACCATACAGGATTCTTTTCCTCCACAAAACACTAGATAACTAACGTCTTAGGGGCAGGGCATTGCCCTTCACTATGTAGAACTCTCTAAAACTAGTATTCCTCTGTTCTGACACCTATGGGGGCATTGTGCTGGTGAGCCACAAGCTTTCTGTATGGCCAATTGAGCATAATTTTATAATCTGTATTGTACTCCACTATTCTTTAGGTACAAAGGAAGTCACAAAAACATCATAAATAGTGGTCGTTAGACTCCTATTTTCTGATGCAAGACCTTACTCTTCCCTGTCTCTCTCCTTCTTCAACACATGTTTACTTACTTGGACCATTCCATTAGACACACATCACAATATGCTCATCTTCATCTTTCTTCCTTATCAGGGTATCTTTTTCCAGACATTTTTCAGAGAACGTATTTCCATCTGGCCAGGCTGTTCTTGTCCTGCTCACTCCTCTTGCACTGAGGAAATGCAAGGTGGAGGAAGGTGTGACTGTGTTTGTGAGTGTGGAGCTCACAGTGTGATGCTGGTGGTAGAGTACTGAGATCTCCCTCTCACCAAAGAGCTTTCCAGTGACATGTCCTGTGCCAGTTTTCCCCAGCATTTTAGGCATACCTCATTTACCTGATGATATTTTCTTCTCTCTTTTGGAACTCTAAGGAATTCCAAGACTAGTACAGCAGGCTAGGGAAAGATGGTGAAAGTGAAGGGCAAATGAAAACTCATCTTTCCTTCTTCCCTTATGAGATGTCCATGTGGGGTGAGATGAAATAAAACATCATAAAAAAAGTTTAAAAAGTCAACAGCTCTTTCTTCCTTTAGTTAAACCACCAAACATTAAGCCTCCAGTCATATCAAGTTAAATAATAGATGTTCACAGGAGTTATTGGCCACTTGATCCATAAACAAACAAATACAAAATTCTACATTTGGTTTCTTTTTAGATAAAACATCTTGCTAGGTTTTTTGGTTTTTTTTTTTTTTTTTTTTTTTTACAAATGAAGAAATTAAAACCTAGTGAGGCAGAATGACTTTCTCTATATAATGAAACAAGCTGGTACCAGTGCTGGACTAGTACCCAGAATTAATTCTGTGCCAACTATCATTTCTAACAACTCTCTTATTATAAAATAAAAACACTCTGGATAAGAATAATGAAGTATTCTATTGTGAACGTGTAGGGCATATCATGTGATGCATATATATATATATATATACACACACACAATATACATATACATACATACATATTTTTAGAGTTGCTTCTTTATACCTGAAATGAGCCTTCATGGTGAGTTCAGTGCTTGTGATAATAATGCCCCTTATGTGCATCCAAAGAAAAATAAAGGAAAAGGCATTTATAGTTCCTTACCTTCCATACAAAAAAAAATCTCTTGTGTCAAATTATTTGAATCAAGAGCTTTAGGATAATCCAGTTATAGACTAAAACTGCAAGAGAACGAACTGATCTTTATTTCCAATCTTTTACAAATTGCTTTTGCTCTTGTTTCCATAATACATATATTATTTCAGAACCAAATATACTGTTTATGCATAATGTGGATCAGCCAACTTCAAGAAGTTTGTTGACTATATTTTCAAGCTTTTTGTAGTTGCTATGGTTAATGGACCCGAGTGAATTGACAAAGTAACTCACTTCATGTTTTTCATGGAAACAAAGTCATTGTCTCCATTACTGTGCTAAAATAACATTTTTGCTATGATAAATGGGCAGACCATGATCCTGTGCTTAATTTTCCCTTTAACACTTAGACAGATACTCTTTTCTCAGTCAATCAGTTTTCTTATTTTGTAGTCTGTGTGATGCTTTTGTTTTGTTTGTTTTAAAACCATTGCTGTAGTAATTCCCTTATTTTTTAATGAGGGTTAGTTTTCAAACTGGTAGACTGTGTTCTGATGGGCCCAGTGATCTATCTTCAAATAAGGAAGGTAGCTCCTTTTCCTTTTAATACATGTGTTTCTTCTTCAGATCCAGTTAAAAGTATTGGCTTGCCAATACTCGCTGCTTCAAACTGTCAAAGGCAGCTTTCCCTATAATAGAATAAACTGAAAAACATCACTAAGCTGTAGTGTAATTCAATATTTAGGATTCCAAATGATTTTTGTAAATCAAAGGGGAATATCACACTTAGAATTGTTTCCATACCCATAAAAGGCATAGAAAGTTTCTTCACTTTTTTCTCCTTTTTGCTCAATATTTCAATACTTGACAAATTTTTTGACTGTATTCAATGATTTTTCCTTCATCAGATAGGAATTTTAAAGAATCACTTCCCTGGTATCTCAGTGATAAAGAATCTGCCTGCCAAGCAGGAGACATGAGTTCAAGCCTGAGTTTGGAATACACCTTGGAGTAGGAAATGGCAACCCACTTCAGTATTCTTCCTTAGGAAATCCAAAGAACAAAGGAGCTTGGAGGGCTAGGGTCAAAAAGAATCAGGCACGACTTAGAGACTAAACAACAACATAAACAGTATAAGAAGGAAGCCCATAAAACTTTGAAATACTTACAAACAATGGCACCCCACTCCGGTACTCTTGCCTGGAAAATCCCATGGACGGAGGAGCCTGGTAGGCTGCAGTCCATGGGGTCGCTAGGAGTCGGACACGACTGAGCGACTTCACTTTCACTTTTCACTTTCATGCATTGGAGAAGGAAATGGCAACCCACTCCAGTGTTCTTGCCTGGAGATTCCCAGGGACGGGGGAGCCTGGTTTGCACAGAGTCGGACACGACTGAAGCGACTTAGCAGCAGCGTAGTAACTTAAGATTACATTACTATTTTTAAACAAAAGTTGTGTCTTTTTTCAAATTCCCTCTTATACAGAGTTGTAGGCTAAAAATTGCCATAGAACTGGAGCATGCTCAGCTTGGGTTCTGATGACTCTGGCACTTGGAGAATTTTGAAAATTCCATTTGCATTGCCCTGGACAGTTGAACTGATAATGGAGAAATTGGAGAGAGTCAACTCTTTGATAATTACTAATATATTTTTGAGCACTTAGAACAATTTATCAATATTTATGTAGCAGTGGATGTTGTGAAAGTGTTGCACTCAATATGCCAGCAAATTTGGAAAACTCAGCAGTGGACACAGGACTGGAAAAGGTCAGTTTTCATTCCAATCCCAAAGAAAGGCAATGCCAAAGAATGCTCAAACTACCGCACAATTGCAATCATCTCACACGCTAGTAAAGTAATGCTTAAAATTCGCCAAGCCACGCTTCAGCAATACATGAACTGTAACTTCCAGATGTTCAAGCTGGTTTTAGAAAAGGTAGAAGAACCAGAGATCAAATTGCCAACATCCGCTGGATCATCAAAAAAGCAAGAGACTTCTGGAAAAACATCTATTTCTGCTTTATTGACTATTCCACAGCCTTTGACTGTGTGGATCATAACAAACTATTCAAAATTCTTCAAGAGATGGGAATTCAAGACCACCTGACCTGCCTCTTGAGAAGCCTATATGCAGGTCAGGAAGCAACAGTTAGAACTGGACATGGAACAACAGACTGGTTCCATATAGGAAAAGGAGTACATCAAGGCTGTATATTGTCACCCTGCTTACTTAACTTATATGCAGAGTACATCATGAGAAATGCTGGGCTGGAAGAAGCACAAGCTGGAATCCAGATTGCCGGGATATATATCAATAACCTCAGATATGCAGATGATATCACCCTTATGGCAGAAAGTGAAGAAAAACTAAAGAGCCTCTGGATCAAAGTGAAAGAGGAGAGTGAAAAGGTTGGCTTCAAGCTCAACATGCAGAAAACTAAGATCAGGCATCCAGTCCCATCACTTCATGGGAAATAGTTGGGGAAACAGTGGAAACAGTGGCTGACTATTTTTTTGGGCTCTAAAATCACTGCAGATGGTGATTGCAACCATGAAATTAAAAGATGCTTACTCCTTGGAAGGAAAGTTATGACCAACCTAGACAGCATATTAAAAAGCAGAGACATTACTTTTCCAACAAAGGTCCATCTAGTCAGGGCTATGGTTTTTCCAGTAGTCACGTATGGATGTGAGAGTTGGACTATAAAGAAAGCTGAGCACTGAAGAATTGATGCTTTTGAACTGTGGTGCTGGAGAAGACTCCTTGGAGTGCAAGGAGATCCAACCAGTCCATTCTAAAGGATATCAGTCCTGGTGTTCATTGGAAGGACTGATGTTGAAGCTGAAACTCCAATACTTTGGCCACCTGTTGCGAAGAGCTGACTCATTTGAAATGGCCCTGATGCTGGAAAGATTGAGGGCAGGAGGAGAAGGGGATGACAGAGGATGAGATGGTTGGATGGCATCACCAACTCGATGGACATGGGTTTGGGTGGACTCCGGGAGTTGGTGATGGACAGGGAGGCCTGGTGTTCTGCGGTTCATTGGGTCACAAAGAGCTGGACATGACTGAGCAACTGAACTTAACTGAACTGTCCCAGTGTTAAATATTTGAGTAACTAAGATTTGAAAAACTAAGAAATATACACATGTATAAAGCTAAGAATTTAAAGCATTCACATTGTGAATATTTGTTTTAGTGGAAAATACATTTTAAAAATTATATGTAGTAAATCTTACAAAATGTCATGAACAAAACATTTTTCTTCTTCCTTGTTTTTTAGTATATATGCGTATATTAATGATATTACAATTTTCAGTGCCTTTACCATTTCAAAACACCTATGTTTTTAGATATCTTTCTATATATTCCTAAACATTTCTGGCTTTCCTTCTTAAGATGTTGTACAGAATAAGACCTATATGCCAGCTGCAAAAAGATATAAGTCTGGGAGCTCTTGAAGACTATAATTCTTTTGAGAAAGATTCAGACATCATTCTTTGTGAAGCAAGAATAAAATCATGCCCTTTATTCATTGTCAATGGACTCGCTCTTCCAGAATACATTACTATCTTTTATCTAATAGCCTATTACAGACTGCAGAGCATGTAAAAGCTGTGATATTGCTCAGGGTCTACAGATTTCATTTTTTATTTTAATGCCATTATTAAATAACCCTCAGATGGAAATTCAATACTAGCATGCTACATGATAAGCTATGTTAATAGCTCATGTTATACAAGAATTGAGCAATTACTTGAAACTTAATAGCAGGTCTGTGAAAATGTGTAATTGGCCAGATTCTCATCCACAGTAATGTTATGTAGTTACCTTAGTGATAGCAGATTAGCGTGTGGTCTTTTGTAAAAAGCTTATGAAGCACAGCCAGATGACTAAAGAGGGGATTCCTTTTGTAAGGCTTTATTGGAATGAGAGAGATAGATACACTTTGAGGAGTGGTTGACTTGAACAGAAGTGGAAGTGCTACAGTGAGATTCAAGTAGCAAAAACCTGAAGATTTTGACATTTTTCCATCTTACACATGTATATGTCTCCTCGAAAGCAGGGCTTGTAGAGATTTTTGCAGTAAGAAAACTATTATAAGTTTTAAATATACTGCAGATGGGAAGGTTAATTTAAAAAGAAAAAAAAAAAAACCTCAAATATAAAAAGTCAAGAATGAAGAAGGAAAAATAATCACCAGCTGGCAAATTAGGTGTAATTATAATTAATGATGATGATGTTATTATATTCAGAAAGCAGTGGTATAGGGAAGCCACATTAAAAAAAAAAAAAAAGCAATCATGAGAAGTTTGAAATGTTGGCTCATCAGTAGGAGCCATAGAGTTGTGCACTTACTGAATTGATATAGATGATTTTCATGGCATTTCATAATTAAAAAACATTTTTTCTATACCAGTGAAAACCCTCAGAAAATCATGGATCTAAAAGTTAAATCAGAGATAATGTTTAAGAAAGGGCTTTAATTTGAAATTCTCAAACTATTTACCCAGTAGCAAGAAATAGGATAATGACTGACTTAGAGCTAGAAGAGAGCATTTTGTACAAATTGGTATTTCCAACAAAGCCAGTCAAACCTAGAATGATTACTCATCCAAGGTCACAATAGCTAATTAGTGAAAGAGTTAGGGTTAAATCCCAAGATTTTAGTTGCATAGATTCAGTTCAGTTCAGTTCAGTCTCTCAGTCATGTCCACTTTTTGGGACCCCATGAATCACAGCACACCAGGACTCCCTGTCCATCACCAACTCCCGGAGTTCACTCAAACTCACGTCCATCGAGTTGGTGATGACATCCAGCCATCTCATCCTCTGTCATCCCCTTCTCCTCCTGCCCCCAATCCCTCCCAGCATGAGTTTTTTCCAATGAGTCAACTCTTCACATGAGGTGGCCAAAGTACTGGAGCTTCAGCTTTAGCATCATTCCTTCCAAAGAATACCCAGGACTGATGTCCTTTAGAATGGACTGGCTGGACCTCCTTGCAGTCCAAGGGACTCTCAAGAGTCTTCCCCAACACCACAGTTCAAAAGCATCAATTCTTCGGCACTCAGCTTTCTTCACAGTCCAACTCTCACATCCATACATGACTACCAGAAAAACCATAGCCTTGACTAGACGGACCTTTGTTGGCAAAGTAATGTCTCTGCTTTTGAATATGTTATCTAGGTTGATCATAACTTTCCTTCCAAGGAGTAAGCATCTTTTAATTTCATGGCTGCAGTCACCATCTGCAGTGATTTTGGAGCCCAGAAAAATAAAGTGTGACAGTTTCCACTGTTTCCCCATCTATTTGCCATGAAGTGATGGGACAAGATGCCATGATCTTCTTTTTCTGAACGTTGAGCTTTAAGCCAACTTTTTCACTCTCCTCTTTCACTTTCATCAAGAGGCTTTTTAGTTCCTCTTCACTTTCTGCCATAAGAGTGATATCATCTGCATATCGAGGTTATTGATATTTCTCCTGGCAATCTGGATTCCAGCTTGTGCTTCTTCTAGCCCAGCATTTCTCATGATGTACTCTGCATACAAGTTAAGTAAGCAGGGTGACAATATACAGCCTTGACGTACTCCTTTTCCTATATGGAACCAGTCTGTTGTTCCTTGTCCAGTTCTAACTATTGTTTCCTGACCTGCATACAGGTTTCTCAAGAGGCAGGTCAGGTGGTCTGGTATTCCCATCTCTTTCAGAATTTTCCACTGTTTGTTGTGATCCACACAGTCAAAGGCTTTGGCATAGTCAATAAAGCAGAAATAGATGTTTTTCCAGAAGTCTCTTGCTTTTTTGATGATCCAGCGGATGTTGGCAATTTGATCTCTGGTTCCTCTGCCTTTTCTAAAACCAGCTGGAACATCTGGAAGTTTATGGTTCACATACTGCTGAAGCCTGTCTTGGAGATTTTTAAACATTACTTTACTAGCGTGTGAGATGAGTACAATTGTGCAGTAGTTTGAGCGCTCTTTGGCATTGCCTTTCTTTGGGATTGGAATGAAAACTGACCTTTTCCAGTCCTGTGGCCACTGCAGAGTTTTCCAAATTTGCTGACATATTGCGTGCAGCGCTTTCACAGGATCATCTTTCAGGATTTGAATTAGCTCAACTGGAATTCCATCACCTCCACTAGCTTTGTTAGTAGTGATGCTTTCTAAGGCCCATAGATTAGGGGTCATTTTTTATTTTTTTAAATTTAAATTCATGTTGATGTATGGCAAAACCAATACAATATTTTAAAGTAATTAGCCTCCAATTAAAATAAATAAATTTAGATTCAGTTCAGTTCAGTCATTCAGTCATGTCCAACTCTTTGCGACCCCATGAATCGTAGCACACCAGGCCTCCCTGTCCATCACCAACTCCAGGAGTTCACTGAGACTCACGTCCATCGAGTCAGTGATGTCATCCAGCCATCTCATCCTCTGTCGTCCTCTTCTCCTCCTGCCCCCAATCCTCCCAGCATCAGAGTCTTTTCCAATGAGTCAACTCTTCACATGAGGTGGCCAAAGTACTGGAGTTTCAGCTTTAGCATCATTCCTTCCAAAGAAATCCCAGGGCTGATCTCCTTCAGAATGGACTGGTTGGAACTCCTTGCAGTCCAAGGGACTCTCAAGAGTCTTCCTCAACATCACAGTTCAAAAGCATCAATTCTTCGGCGCTCAGCCTTCTTCACAGTCCAACTCTCACATCCATACATGACTACAGGAAAAACCATAGCCTTGACTAGACGAACCTTTGTTGGCAAAGTAATGTCTCTGCTTTTGAATATGCTATCTAGGTTGGTCATAACTTTCCTTCCAAGGAGTAAGCGTCTTTTAATTTCATGGCTGCAGTCACCATCTGCAGTGATTTTGGAGCCCAAAAAAATAAAGTCTGACACTGTTTCCACTGTTTCCCCATCTATTTCCCATGAAGTGATGGGACCAGATACCATGATTTTCGTTTTCTGAATGTTGATTAGGGATCATTAAAACTGACTTGTTAAGGTAAAGGCCGTTAGGTGAAATTTAGGTGAAATAAAGGAAAAATCTTTTTATTAGATGTTCCATTAAATAAAAACAATAATAATTTTATTTAACTGGAAGGATAACCCCACAAAACATATGGTCTTGATTATCAATGGGGATAAGAACAGGAGAATCATAGAAATGTAGGAAACAGAGCTCCTGCCCTTAATGTGCTTGCATACAAAGACACTGGCTCTGAGATCCAGTGCAAAAGCAACAGATTGAAGTGCACCTAGACTACAAGTAAAGGGGACCCATTTACTAAATTTAAAAGAAGCTGCTGAAGAATAAGGAACCTGTAGGAACTTTATCCAGGAATGGAAATACTGATGAATACCATTTTGCAATCTCATTATAACTGGTAACAGTGCTGATGGGTACCATTTTCAGTGCCCCCACCCCAAACCTGTTAGTACCAAAGTGCATACTCTGCCCCCCTTGTGCCATAAGTAGGCTGGGTAAGTGTCTTGTATCCCATCCATCCCACACAGCATTGGGTGAGCACCACCTTGTGAAGATACTGAACCACAGCTGGGCTGGGTGACAGCCCTTAGCCTTGAGCTTCACACACAGAGCTGAAATGAATGTACCCCCAAGGCCACCCGAGCCTCACAGCAGGTGAGCCATAACAGACATTGGTGGGTGCCCTGAGTACCAACCATCTCATGCAGCTCCTGAGCCACCACCAGGCTGGGCAGGTGCCTGAGTTCATCTATCCCGGTGTAGCAGTTGACCCACAACCATTCAAGTCAACACCCTGAACTCTGCCCACTCTTCACAGAAACCAGGCCATGACCAGGACTAGCAATCGTTTCAAACCCCTCACCCTTTAACAGCAGCCAGGCACACAGTGTAGAAGGGACGTCCATAGAAAGCCTGTCTCTGGTGGCCGGGAAGACTGTTTTTATGGGCCACATGGAACAGCTCCTACAAGCCCACTTGTTCAAGACTGAAGGATGCAATCATTTTGTTCAATACATATAGATAAACACAGAGATACAGGCGAAATGAGCAGACATTCAAGTATATTCCAAACCAAAAAACAAGGCCAATCTCCCAAAAAGACCTTAGTGAAATAGAGATAAGGAAACTATATGATAGAGTTCAAAATACTGGTCATAAAAACACTCACTGATCTCAGGAGAAGAGTGGATGAGCACAGTGAGAACTTCAACAAAAAGGTGGAAAATATAAGACAGTACCAAACAGAAATTATAACTGAACTAAAAAATACACTAGAGTGGTTCATCAGCAAAATGGACAAATGAGAAACGTGAATCAGTAAGCTGAAAGACAAAGTAATGAAAATAGCCAAACTGGACAGAGCAGCACAATGAAAAAAGAATTCTAAAAAGTGAAGATACTCCAAAAGATCTCTGGGAAAGCACCAAGCAGAATAATATTCACATTACAGGAGCCCCAGAAGAAGAAGAGGAAGACAAGAAAAATTATTTGAATAAATAATGGCTAAAAAATTCCCTCATCTGAAGGAAACAGACATCCAGCTCCAAGAAGCCCAGAAAGTTCCAAATAAGTTGAATTCAGAGAAACACACCAAGACACATTATAATTAAAATGGTGAAAGTTAAGGATAAAGAGAGAACCTTAAAAGCAACTAAGGAAAATGAAAGCTTTTCCTCTAAGATCAGGAACAAGACAAGGATGCCCACTCTCACTGCCTTTTTAAAAATAGTATTGGAAGTCTTAGCCACAGTAATTAGGAGCAAAAAAATAAATAAATAAGTAAAAGGCATCCAAATTGGAAAGAAAGAAGTTGTCAGTATTCACTGATGACAATACTGTATATAGAAAATCTCAAAGATTCCACAAAAATGTTAGAATAAATAAATGAATTCAGCAAAGTTGCAAGATACAAATAGTATATAAAATTCTGTTGCTTTTCTATACATTAATAATTATCAGAAAGAGAAATGAAGAAAATAATCCAGTTTAAAATTGGATCAAAAGTAATAAAATATCTAGAAATAAATTAAACCAAAGAGAAAACCTGTGCTCAGAAAACGATAAAATATTGGTTAAATAAATTTTTGTGTGCTCAGTGGTTTCATTGTGTCTGACTCTCTGCGAGCCCATGTACCATAGCCTACCAGATTCCTCTGCCCATGGGATTTCTCAAGCAAGAATACTGAGTGGATTGTCATTCCCTACTCCAGAGGATCTTCTTGACTCAGGGACCAAACCCACATCTTCTGCACTGCAGGTGGATTCTTTTATAGCTGAGCCACCGGAGAAACCCAGAAGCAATTTAAGATGACATAAATAAATGGAAAAACGTACTGTGCCCATAGATTGCAAGAGTTAATATTGTTAAAGTGTCCATACTATCCAAAGTAATCTACAAATTCAATGCATTCCTCATCAAAATACCAATGGCATTTTTTGTTACAAAAGTGGAACTAAATACCAAAATTTGTACAGAACCACAAAAGATTCAAAATAATCAAAGAACAGAGGTGGAGGAATCATGGTTCCTAATTTCAGACTATACTACAAACTTACAGTGATTTAAACAGTAAGGTACTTGCACAAAAACAGACACACAGATCCATAGAACAGAGCAGAGAACCCAGAAATAAACCCATACTTATATGGTCAGTTAATCTATGACAAAAGAGACAAGAATATACAATGGGAAAAAGACAGTATCTTCAGGAAACTGTGTTGGGAAAACTGGACAGCTACATGTGAAAGAATGAAACTGTATCACTTTCTTATACCATATACAAAAATAAGCTCAAAATGAATCTAAGGCTTAAATGTAAGAACCTGAAATCTTAAAACTCCTGAAAGAAAACAAGCAAAGCAGAAACAGATTCACTGATACAAGGAACTAGCGAGAGAGGAGTTACTGACCTGTGTCTTTGTAGATGCCGTTCTTGCCCTGATGTTCATGTCCATCCATCTCATTTCAAACAGTGGCTTTTCTTGGTTGGAGGCCTGCTGGATGCACCTTCTAAACACTGTGTTATCCAGTGTTTAAAGGTTTAAAGGTTAGTTTTTGAGAGAAAAAATTTCTCTGTTCTTGGTACTCCACTATGCTAAATGAGTCCCAAGGCAGTGCTCCCAATATCTGACAGAGTTTTTGGTGAGATGGTTATTTCATGTTTTATTTAGGTCCCTTTCATCATTTTTAAATTTTCAAATTTTTAATTTTTATTCATTTCCATATAATAGCATATATAAAATGCTGCATAGACAAAAAGCATTTCTGAAACTTGGTCACTCCTTTGAGATTTGTACAGATTACATACTTTAAAAAAATAACCTGGTGTACGAGACAGCAAAAGAGACACTAATGTATAGAACAGTCTTATGGACTCTGTGGGGGAGGGAGAGGGTGGGAAGATTTGGGAGAGTGACATTGAAACATGTAGAATATCATGCAAGAAACGAGTTGCCAGTCCAGGTTCGATGCGCGATACTGGATGCTTGGGGCTGGAGCACTGGGACGACCCAGAGGGATGGTGTGGGGAGGGAGGAGGGAGGAGGGTTCAGGATGGGGAACACATGTATGCCTGCGACGGATTCATTTTGATATTTGGCAAAACTAATACAATTATGTAAAGTTTAAAAATAAAATAAAATTAAAAAAAAAAAAAAAAAAAGAATTCCAGTTGAGCTATTTCAAACCCTAAAAGATGATGCTGTGAAAGTGCTGCACTCAAAAAAATGTCAACGGTGGAAGAATTTTTATTTCTAAGGACAGAGGTAGATTTGATTTGGAAATAGTCAAAAGTCACTTGAGACTAGGTCTGGTGAAATACAGTAGGGAATTATCTAATTCCCTATTCATAATTGTGTGAAATAAGCATGTAAAAGGATGACCTATATTACTATTAAAATATCTCACAACAGGCCACCCTCAAAGGAAACAATTTTTACCAGAACATGTAATTGTTTTTAAAGTTTTTCTTTGGGTGCAGAAATATGTATCTGATTTTATGACGAAATGTTCATGGCATCTAAAAGTGGGTCCAAGTTGGGAATGCCTGTGAGACAATGTGAGTGAAGACTCCATATTATAATCCTAGGCCCTTTTCTCCTGAGAACCATGGTATTTGTACTGCATTTAACTCCTTTGGCTTCTATCCTTCTTCCCCTAGGAATCTTTCTCTCCCATAAATTAGGTTAATCTTTTTTCCAAATGCATTTATTTTCAGTCCTTTGGCTCCTTCTAGGAAGGCATGGCTACCTTTGACTATGACTTGAAGTATCTCAGACTTCCTAAAAATTGATTTTGTGGAGGTTTTGTCCACCTCTTAACCAGTTATGACATAATGCCTCTTGGACTCAGCATGGATTCATCTTTACCTCCAATTTTATGCTTACCTCAACCTGACATATTTTTAATGACCTGGGAGCCACTGTTTAGTAGGTTTCCCTCATGGTGTAAAGCCAAGATTAAAATACTGATCTACTTGAAATGATTGCTATGTAAATAGTGCTGTGTCTGAAAAATATAATCTATTTTAAATCCTCAGTGCTTGGCTTTGTTGTCACAATACAAAAGATCCAACCCACCTGTGCATACTGCATTTGCCAGAGTTGTCATCACCTGCAGGAATCGTAAGACATGTTTATCCACCTTAAAAAAGAGAGGTGGATTTGAGGTCTGCCCTGGTTAGATGAGTCTGAGTAAATGCCAGAAATGTTAACTTCAGCCACAGTACTTTCTTGGTAAATAAAGAATGCTATAGTACTTTCAATTCTTTATAGTTGAACAATGAGTCCATTTGAAATAATAATTTCAACTTTGATATAATAATAGCATTATTTAAGCTAATCATTTCAACTCTCTGTATATGATTACTCAGATCTGTTGTGAAAATTTAGAAACAAATGATGCTCATTCTATATTCTACTCAGATAAAATTGCTATCAGCTCAGCAATAACATTATGCTCTTTTAAGAGCTCTGTCTCTATTATTTATCTGTTGATGCACAAGTTTGCCCAAATATTAGCAGCTTAAAACAACAACAAATAATTATGGGCCAGGTCCTGGAAGATTAGCTGGATGGTTCTGACTCAGTCTCTCATGAGGTTGTGTTCGAGTTGTCGCTCAGGGCTCCAGTCACAGGAAGACTTGACTGGGGATGGAGATTGAGTCTCCAAACTCACTCGCGTGTTGTTGGCAGAAGGCTTCACTTCCTTTCCAAGTGAGTATCTTTATTTGGCTGTTCATGACTTAAGCTGGCTTCCAACAGTGTAAATGTGGGGTGACAGAGAGACAGAAAGAGAGAGATATATAAAGAGAGTGAGAGAGAGGGTGAGAGAGATTGAGGAAGGAATCACTGACTTTTATGACCTACATCTCAGAGTTACACACCATCACTCCTATTTACTAAATTCATAGAGAGAGAAGTCACTCAGTCGTATCCGACTCTTTGCGATCCCATGGACTGTAGCCTACAAGGCTCCTCTGTCCGTGGGATTTTCCAGGCAAGAGTACTGGCATGGGTTGCCATTTCCTTCTACAGGGGATCTTCCTGACCTAGGGATCAAACCCAGGTTTCCCACATTGCAGGCAGACACTTTACCATCTGAGCCACCAGGAATGCTCAGATTTCTCAAAATTCATAGAAGGAAATAGCCTAGTTGAGCCCACACCACAGAAGGGGCTTATGTAAGAGCCTGAACATTGGGAGGTGGGAATCAATAGGGTCATTAAGGGGGGGGGGAGGTGGTTACCATAGCCACCAACTTGCTGATTGGACATGAGCCAGGGACTATGACTCTTGGAGATTTCCTTTTCTCTTTTCACAGGTTAAGGGAGTTTCCTGGATAACTCCTTCTACATCAGTTTGGGCTCTCACAGATGATAATACACTAGACAGAGATGAGATACTGGAGGACCTGAGTAGAAGCACATTTAGTGAATGGGAAAATCTGACTTTATCACTTTTACCCCAATTTCCCAAAGGGACAGCTGATTTTTTGTTTTGTTTTGTTTTGTTTTTGGCTATCTGAAACATCTGTTAAAGATGCCTTGTAACAGTGATCAATAGCACTTGCAAATAATCAGATAGATTATTTTATACATCACTATTTAAGAATGATTTCTCAAGTTTCCTCATCTTGTCTTTAAGGACACCAAGATTTTAAAATGTTTCATAGGCTGCTATGCCAATGACTGGCATTTATCTTTGTACAATAGTGTATAATAGGACTACTTTTGCTAAGAAAATAAATAACATGTATTGAGAATGACTGTGTGCCTAGCACTCTTCTAAGTGTATTTTAGTCCTCCCAACAATCCTGATGAAGAATCAAAATTTGCTTTGGTTTTACACATGTGGCATGGCACGGTCAGGGTTCAACCAGACAGCCTGACCTCCAACCAGACTTTCAACACCTGTACTCTACTGTGTACAGAGAGGCCACAGAACTTGCATATGATCATAAAGCAAATTTAAGTAGGAAATGCAGTTTATAATCACATACTCAGGGAACTCACACTCATGGCAGATGTTGTTGTGGTTCTGGAATGACTCAACTCTTCTTAAAGTATATTCAGGCCCCAAAACTGCAAGCAAATAAAGAGGCTGACTGCATCAGATCTAAATTAGGGTTTTGAGTACATCAGACATTTTTAAATTTTAGGAAGTCAATGTGAACCCCAGTTTCTTAATTACATGTCAAACTTAGTAATTTTACATTCCGAAAGCATAAAGTTTCCCTGTTGCTATAGTGTCGGTTAGATGGAATGACTTCATCTTTTGTCCAGTTTGCTAAAAAGAAGCTGGGTTTCAGTGTGGGAAAAAACAATGACGGTAGCTAGGTATGAGTTGACAAACACTAGTGTCAGTAAACACCAATTATTTCTCCTGTTTTTGTTTCCAGAGTGAATCACATGCTAGAGAATCACCGGAATAGCTCACAGTGAGGCTCACCGGCTGACTAAAGCTTCTCTGAAGGACTTTTGTCAGTATTTGTTCTGTTCTGTAGATCTTCTCAACAATTCAGAGAAAATTCTGAGCATGTTTACGGCTGCTTCAGTGAAAACAGCATACACCATGTAGTTTACCTCTAATTCTTTGAGGAAATGATCATATGCACTAGAATACTTAGTTTTCTTCATTTTTTAAATTTGTTTAGTACAAATTAATATTGACAGTGCCACAGTGTAGTGTGTTTAATATGGCTTGCTAGATAAAATACAGGACACTGAGCTCAATTTGCATCTCAGATAAATAACAAATAAATATTCAGTGTAAAATATATGGTACCTATTTAAACTAAAAAAAAAAATTGCTTCTTATCTGAAATTCAAATTTAACTTGTTGTTCAGTCACTGACTCGTGTCTGACTATTTGTGACCTCACTCCAGCTGTGTCTGTCTGTCCTCAACTATCTCCCGGAGTTTGCTCAAATCCATGTTGATTGAGTTGATGATACTATTTAACCACCTCAGCCTCTGTTGCCCTCTTCTCCTTTAGCCTTCAATCTTTCCCAGCATCAGGGTCTTTTCATATTTAACTGGACATCTTATTTTTATTTGCTAAATGTGGCGTACTTAATTTGGGGGCCTTGAGAAGAATTGAGAATCTTCTCTTCCTTATTGTTTTGGGGACTGGAGGCTTCATTTTTTGGACTCTGAAGTGTAAACTACGTAAGAACTGAGCCTCCATTCAGTTATGAAAATAAGCAGAGGTTATGAGCTAAGATAGACCAGTTTCCAACTTAGCTCTGCTATTTACTCTCTGTATGACCAGGAGCAAAGTATTCATGTGTTCTTGTAAACTGTTCCCCTTTATTTTGCCAACTCTAGTCTATCTTTTTAAGATTTGATATTTTTAAAGCAGTATTAGGTTTACAACAAATTGAAAGGAACAGAGATTTCCCATTTACCTGTTGTCTACACACATGCATGGCCTTCCCAGATATCAACATCATTCACCAGAGTGGTAATTTATCAAGGATTAACCTGCATTGAAGCATCATAACCACCCAAAGTCCACAGCTTACCTTAGGGTTCACTCTTGGTGCTGTACATTCTACAGATTTGGAAAAATGTATAATGACATCCATCCATCACTGTCATATCATACAGAATGCTTCACTCTCTTAAACATTGTGTTTTGCCTACTCATATGCACCCCTACTCCCCCACAAGCAGTGGTCCTTTTACTCTCTCTAGTCTGGTCTTCTCAGAATGCCATATAATTGGAATTATACCGTGTGCTTTTCAGATTGGCTTCTTTCACTTGGTTATACGCATTTAAGATTTCTACAAGCCTTTTCATGGCTCAATAGCCCATTTCTTTTTAGCACTAAATAATATTTCATTGGGTCATGGCAACCCCCTCCAGTATTCTTGCCTGGGGAATTCCATGGACAGAGGTCCAGTCCATGGGGTTGCAAAGAGTTGAACACAACTGAGTGACTAACACAGTATTCCATAGTCTGGAAGTTCCACAGCTTATCCATTCATCTTCAGAAGGACATCTTGGTTGCTTCCAATCTATATTGGGAGGCATTTCAAGAATATTTATCCCTCCTGCAACTTTCGACATTCTTAAGACTGTTGATCTTCTCAGCCAGGGTATTAACTCCTTATTCTCCTAAAGTTGTAAAATTTGCAGGGTACACAACCGCACTACATTTACTCTCATATTTGTAGTACCAGGGTCAAATGATGTTCTGAGGCCTAGCAGGAGCAGTTCTTTTTCCACCCCATCATTTAGGGTATCTAAAGTGCTAACATTCCCCTATTTCACAATTCTCCTTGTAAAAGACCTCTCTGTGGGGCCCAAACTTCATCTTAGCCTATCTTACTTTCCTTCTTCCTTCCCTCGCTCCCTCTTTTCCTTTATTTATTTAAAACTTATCTTTCTACACTATTGAAGTTCAGGTCCTATGGAGTTGCCTTGAAGATAAGAAGATTAACTTATAGAGAAGAGAACCCCATGGCAAACTGGTTTCCCCATCTAGAATACCTTATACGTTTGCCCACAACCACTGAATTTATTCAGTATTTGGCAGGATTGATTCAATGTAGAATTCAACATAAATGTAAGATAGGAGATATGGGGGGAAAACAGCTCATTAAAAAAAATCCAAATTTCATAGTATTATCAGAGAGAAACAGAATAAAATGACTGCTTGAATTCAAAGCTTCAGAAAAAGGCTTGGGGGAATATTATGCAATAGTGATGTGTTTTGTTTGTGGACAGTTTTGGGGTGAACACTAGAATTTGTTTATGCTTTATTTGGGGTAGGCTCTTTGGGGATAAAATAACAGGACTAAAGGAAATGATACTCTGGGAAAGTGCCAGAATTAACAATCAAAAGAATGCTTTCGATAGGCCAACATCCAAAGGTTCAATAATGGAGAAGACACCAAGCTATGTCACAGCTAAATGGAACATGCAGGACCTCTGTAGGTACCTGTCCTTCCCCAAGTTCTAGTCGCAATTCCTAGAAAGCTCTTTACCCTTTATCTTTCTAAAACTGTTTTATTCTTCTCATGAATCACCTTCTGCCCAAATGTGTGTTTCTCACACAACCATTGCACAGCGTATACATCCTGCAAATACTTCTTTGCATATGCCACTTGCAATGTTAATTATCTCTTTGCATGTTTCTCTCATCTCCTTGAAGGCAGGGACCATCCCCTAATCATTTCTGGGCTCCCATTGTCCCTTTAGCATACAGCTTAGTGCATGGTATTCTGCCGTAAACGTTTGGTGAATTTAACATAGCAGGATCTTTGGCTATAAAGTGAAAATGAGCATTTGGATTATCTCATTCCATCATATATATTATTCTCAACTATTAAACATGTATAAAGTTTTAAGGAATTATTAAAAAAAAGACACTAGCAATGTGAACAATCTGATATGTCAGGAGTTGAAAGATATTAATCTTCTGGCACCTAGGTGCTCATTCCAGTATTGATATGCATCTTTCATTTTCTTATCATGCCTCAAGTCCAGATGGATTTTTATTAGTTCATCCAACAAAGCAGCAGACTTGACTTGTATTTGAATCAGTATAATTAGTCTAATCTTAAAGTAAAGCAAATGCAATTGCTAAATGGGCCTAGATACTTAGTTATAACTTTTTAGTGCCTAATAAATTTAGGTGAGATAAAAGACCAATATACCTCCCTGTGCTCTGGATGCACAGCTTTCTGATAACACTGGCTGATGCTATAGATTTCCCTAGTCTTTGGGGTTCCAGTAACTTTTCCTAATGCAGAAAAGATTTATTTACAGAAAATTTTAATGGATTTTACCCACAAAGTAAATACATTTTAAATTCTGTATCAGAAGCCTGTTTTCCACAAATTTCCGTGACTCTGAAACTTTCCATCCTTTTAATGAGTTAGGCACCAGTTCAGAGGGTTTTCAAGGAAAGCACTTTTTGTACAAGCTGGATGTAAGAGAGAGAAAATATTAATAGCGAGAATTCATTAAGCACTGTTCTGGGTGCTTCACATTCAATCCTCACAGCATTCTCTGAGAGAGGTGTGATTCTGAACCCCACTTCAAATGACTAGTAGCTGTGGAAGAAGCCTACATCCAGACCCTGTTCTCTTAAAAGCCACTGCAATTGACTGTGGAATGGACACACATTATTTTTAAAAGTTGTGATTCAAATTTACTGATTATGTAAATTAAGCTTTCCTGCATGAAGATTACCCTAGGGAGGTGGGTGGTTGTGGTGGTTTAGTCGCTAAGTTGTGTCTGACTCTGGCAGCCCCAAGGACTGTAACCTGCTAGGCTCCTCTGTCCATGGGATTCTCCAGGGAAGAATACTGGAGTGGGTTGCCATTTCCTTCTCCAGAGGATCTTCCTGACCCAGGAATCTAACCTGGGCCTCCTGTATTGCAAGCAGATTCTTTACCAACTCATGCCCAATTAGGAGCAGGTATTGCTTTATTTTGCAGGGCTCCAAAATCACTGCAGATGTTGACTGCAGCCATGAAATTAAAAGACAATTGCTCCTGGGAAGAAAAGCTATGACCAACCTAGACAGCATATTAAAAAGCAGAGACATTACTTTGTCAGCAAAGGTTTGTCTAGTCAAAGCTATGTTTTTTCAGCAGTCATGTATGCATGTGAGAGTTGGACTATAAAGAAAGCTGAGCACAGAAGAATTGATGCTTTTGAACTGTGCTGTTGGAGAAGACTCTTGAGGGTCTCTTGGCCTGCAAGGAGATGCAACCAGTCCATCCTAAAGGAATTCAGTCCTGAATATTCATTGGAAAGACTGATGCTGAAGCTGAAACTCCAATACTTTGGCCACCTGATGCAAAGAACTGACTCATTAGAAAAGACCCTGATGCTGGGAAAAATTGAAGGCTGGATGAGAAGGGGAAAACAGGATGAGATGGTTGGATGGCGTCGCCGAGGCGATGGACATGAGTTTGAGTAGGCTCCGGGAGTTGGTGATTGACAGGGAAGCCTGGCATGCTGAAGTCCCTGGGGTCGCAAAGAGACTGACACGACTGAGCGACTGAACTGAGCTGATTGCTACTGAACCTGGAGCAAGTTCCTATCCACCAAAACCACAGTTCACGTGGTCATTCGCGCCACCGTCACAAGAGGGCGCTCGCCAAAGACAACTGAGGCTACACCTTCCTTTTTTCCTGGGGAAAGTGTCTTTTCCTTTAAAAGGTGTTGCCTCCTTTGGAAATTTATCCTTGCTACAGCTTTTCCAGTGTATTCCAAAGTTCTTCCTACAGTTCAATTCCCTGCTCGTTACGCTTAATTGCATCACTTTTTGGCACATTCCCTGAAAATAGCATGGTTTTAGAAAGACTGTTTGCAGGGTGGGTACTAAAAAACACCATAATCATCTAACACAATACAATTCAGCTACTTTTAAATGACATTCTTTCTTTTATAATGCCTTTTAGAGTAGCTGGCAAGTTCTATTGAACCAGAAGATGGATAGAACAAGAGCTTTCACTCACAACAAAGGGGAATTTGATCATCAACAAGAAATTGAATAAAGAATGCAGTCTGGAAACAAGTGGCTGCAAATACAGTTTTCATCTACTTAAGATAATTATGCTAAATGCACTCATTTAATTTAATAACTATATTATTATTACTGTGAATTAAAAACATATGCCATAACAAAAATTTGAGAGAAAATATTACAGAAAAAAAAGGAAATTGACTCATCATTTAATAAACTCCTAATGAGGAGAAGAATTCATCTTAGCTGTAGAAATTGAAGGGTTTAATGTAATATCTTCAAGTTTTTCCTTTCCATTTAAAGTACTTATGTAGATCATTCCACATGAGTCTATTATGGTTTCATCTTTCCATGCATAGTTTCACAAACTAGATAGGGCGAAACAACTAAAAAATCAATATCATGAAAATCTAGATTTTGTATATATGTGTCTGTATATTTGATGTTTTGTTTTCAGAGCTTTAATATCCATAATAACACTTGAATATAATCCTCCACATTCACAAGTGAACATGATTTATTCCCTCATTTGGTGATGTTTATTAAAAGCCTAATATATGCTAGGCACTATTATAGGTTCTTGGGATCCATTAGCAAACAAAACATCCCCAAATCACTGTCGATATGAAATATATATTCTAGTGAAAGAAGAAAGGCAACAAATAAGTCAAACCATAATGTACAAGTAAATGATATGGTATGTTAATATATAAATACTTTTGAAGTATAGATCAAATTAAAGCGGCTAGGAGTGCTGGGGACAATCAGCATGAGGCCAGAGTAAGCTTGATGAGAAAGTGAAGTTTGAAAAAGACTTGAGGGAACGAAGGGCATTTCCCTGCATGTTTCTAAAGCAGGACAGGTATCCAGATGAGGAAATGGCCACTGAAAAGGTTCCCATAGGCAGAAGGCTAAAGAGTGACATAATCCAACTTCAGTTTTTAAAAATCTGACTTTTGCATTGCAAATAGACTCCACGTGAATGTGGGGATGGACAGATTTCCTAGGTTTCCAAGAAGAGATGGTGGTATCTACTACCGAGTGATATCAATGGACTGTGGCTTTATTTTGAAGGTTGAGTCAACTGGATATCCTGAGAGGCTGGATGAAAGGGGGCAGAAGGAAGAGAGGGGTCAGAGATGCTTCTCAGGTCTTGGGCCTGAGCAGCTGGAACGATGAGGCTGTCTCCAATTGTTATAGGTAAAACTGTGGGAGACAGAGGCGGCTGGGGAGCAGATGAGAACTTCAGTGGTGGGCCAGATGAGTTTGAGATGTTCATCAGATATTTGAGTGGCGCTTGGGTAATGGTTCAGTTCAGTTCAGTTCAGTCGCTCAGTCGTGTCTGACTCTCTGCAACCCCATGAACCGCAGCACGCCAGGCCTTCCTGTCCATCACCAAATCCCAGAGTTCACTCAAACTCACATCCATTGAGTTGGTGATGCCATCCAGCTATCTCATCCTCTGTTGTCCCCTTCTCCTCCTGCCCCCAATCCCTCCCAGCATGAGTCTTCCAATGTGTCAACTCTTCGCATGAGGTGGCCAAAGTACTGGAGTTTCAGCTTCAGCATCAGTCCTTCCAAAGAACACCCAGGGCTGATCTCCTTTAGGGTGAATTGGTTGGCTCTCCTTGCAGTCCAAGGGACTCTCAAGAGTCTTCTCCAACACCGTAGTTCAAAAGCATCAATTCTTCGGTGCTCAGCTTTCTTCACAGTCCAACTCTCACATCCATACATGACTACTGGAAAAATCATAACCTTGACTAGATGGACCTTTGTTGGCAAAGTAATGTCTCTGCTTTTCAATATGCTATCTAGGTTGGTCATAACTTTCCTTCCAAGGAGTAAGTGTCTTTTAATTTCATGGCTGCAGTCACCATCTGCAGTGATTTTGGAGCCCAAAAAAATAAAGTCTGACACTGTTTCCACTGTTTCCCCATCTATTTCCCATGAAGTGATGGGACCAGATGCCATGATCTTAGTTTTCTGAATGTTGAGCTTTAAGCCAACTTTTTCACTCTCCTCTTTCACTTTCATCATGGTCCTTTCTTCCTAAAACAAATGATAATCCTTGGCCCAAGACCACCCTCCCCCTTTCTCATCTAGGACAGACATCCCAATCAAAATGGTTTTCATTTCTGCTAGCTTAATGGAGCTCAGACTCTTTTTTAACATATGGACCCAGATACTCAATACTTTCGGACTGACATTTGAAGGTAAAATTAACCCTAGGGAGTTTCTTGCTGCTGCTGCTGCTAAGTCGCTTCAGTCGTGTCTGACTCTGTGCGACCCCATAGACGGCAGCCCACCAGGCTTCCCCTTTGCTAGTCAACATCTGAAGACAACCAGATTCCTCCAGGTCATCTGATTATGGTAGCAATGATTTCTTTTAAATATATGTGTTATCAAAGATACTGTTGCTGTTTAGTCACTAAGTTATGTCTGACTCTTGAGACCCCATGGACTGTAGCCAGGCTCCTCTTTCCATGGATTCAGGCAAGAATACTAGAGTGGGTTGCCACTTCTTCCTCCAGGGAATCTTCCTGACCCAAGAATCAAACCGAGGTCTCCTGCTTGGCAGGCTAATTCTTTACCAGCGAGCCACCAAGGAAATATTATCAAATATATATGTTATCATATATATGTAAATGGGGGTGGGCTTGGCATAAAACCCAGGGTATTCCAGTTAGTAACTTAGTGTTCCCCCATGGAATAACCATCACCTTCTGCATTTTCCTAGAATGGGAAGGAACAATTCAGGAACAATCTATCTCAGGCCTGACAGCAAACAGACTTTCCCTGAACTGCTTTGACGATGTCATCCTATTATCTTTGGCAACTTAATTTTTTTTTTTTTTTCATTTGTAGGATGAGAGAAAATAGAAGAGGCAGGGTGTATTTTGCTAGCAATGAAGCATGTCTGATGCTAGAGAGGACTCTGATTTCCTAATGAGAAAACACTCTGATTGTTGGAAGGAGGAGAACAGAGGTCTGATTCTCTTTTACCAATTAAATCTGCATCTTGCACATTCTTCCCATTCCTCCCACAGAGCAAACACATTCTCTCTACAATCTACTAGAATTTAACGAAGGGTAAGTGAGAGGTCACGGTAAATGTCTCCCTTGGCATCAAGACACCAGAGAGTACAGCATTTAAAAAGAAATAATTAAAATGGAGTCTAAAAGACAAGTTATAAAGTACATCACTTCTTCATTTCAAAAGGTGTTTATTAAATGTGTCCAGACTTTTGTTCCATTAAAGAAAAAAGATTTGCATTTCTCTGAGGGTGGCAATAATCCATTTGGTAATAAGTGACAAGAAATGTATGTACCACTCATACTGGTAAGTGGGATTGTTTCACTTGCTGTACATAAACACAGATGTCAGGAGAGAATCTCTTTGTCTGTCGAGCTGAGTATTGAAAACTGCTGACACAGCAGCTACGATATCTGTATTATCTGTCTACACGCTCGTTCTTCCCTGGCTTACAGAGTAGGGGTTTTTTTTTTTTTTTTCTCTTTTGGTCTGAATATAAATCAATAGAACAAGAACTTTAAAGCTATTTAGAATTCTAACCACTTGTGTTAAGACAGAAACCCCTTTGACTATATAATGTTGCTATGAATTCACTCATTTAGTAAAACCAAACTGTCTTTCTTTCTATTCTCCTGAATTTGTGTGTCTGAAAGAAGGAGCAATGTACCTAAAAATGGATTTCAAAATAAGTCAGTCCCTTCTTTAAAAAATTGTCATTTTACAAATAAT
Source organism: Bos grunniens (assembly GCF_055505025.1). Lineage (NCBI taxonomy): Eukaryota > Metazoa > Chordata > Mammalia > Artiodactyla > Bovidae > Bos > Bos grunniens. Next base: position 102,203,873 of record NC_141165.1, read on the forward strand.
AAATGCCTATGAGTTTCTAGAGGAAAACACAATTTAAAGAGCTACATGCATCCCAATGTTTACAGGAGCACTATTTACAGTAGCCAAGATACAGAGCAACCTAAGTATCTGTCAACAGCTGAATGATTAAAGAAGATATAATGCATACATGCAATGGATTATTATTCAGCCACAAAAAAGAAAGAAACAATGGCATTTACAGCAAAATAGGTGGATCTATATATTATCATACTACGTAAAGTAAGCCAGACAAATATCAGATGATATCACTTATATGTGGAATCTAAAAAAGGTGAACTTATGTACAACAAGGAAATAGACTCACAGACATAGAAAATAAACATGGTTACCAAAGGGGAGGAAGGATAAATTAGGGGTTTGGAATTAAAATATACATACTACTGTATATAAATCAGATAACCGACAAGGATCTACTATACTCAGTATCTTGTGACAACCTATAAGGGAAGGGAATGGGGAAAAAAGAATATATATATATATATATTTATATATATATATTTATGTATGTATAACTGAATCACTCTATGGTACACTGAAACTAATACAACATTGTAAATCAACTATATTTAAAAATATTTTTTTAAATTCACTTTCTACAGAGAAAATGTAAATTTTATACTGGGTAGTAAAAAAGAAAATAAAATACTTGTGAGTTTCTTTACTAGTAAAAGAGCATTGTAACAGAATCAGCAAATTAAAGCCCACAAGAGCTGGCACCCTTTGCTTGCAGTTATAACCATGTCAACCTGTACTACTTCTGGCTGGAGGTGCCATGAGCTCTGGAAGGTAGAAACGCCACCAGCAGCTGCTGAAGCACTGGATGGATGTGTGCCTATCCGGTTCTGTGACTAGTAACGTTATTAAGGAGGTAAACTGATACAGTAATGAGAGTGAAAGAGTGTTCTTAAACCCAACACTGAAGTGCAAGACTGAACAACTCTTCCTCATATGTGCTCCAGTTAGTGGCTTGATTAGTACACCTATCGTGGAGAGATGACAGAAAATAAGTCAGAAGAGAGAAATATGACTTCAATTCTATTAAGTCTGAATTACAAGGCCACTGATTTCTCCATAAACTTGTTGTTAGATTGAGTATGTATTTATTCAAAGAAGTGTCTCCTCTTCAGTAAACTTGTTATAGAATCTTGTGCTGTTCTTGCTCTTTTCTGTTGTTGCTTTATTAGTTACCTTAACGTTCTGCAGCATAGCTCCTGGGAAAACCTCTGTGATGAGGGCATTTCATCTCCTCATCTCCTGAGGGTGACTTGCTGGAAGCTATCCAGTCACTTAAGGATGGTTAGTGGATATGATGAAAAAGTGATTAAACTGAATAATATTAATTTGGTCAGGTAACAGTGATTCTCCAAGTGTAGGCTTCCCAGGGGACTCAGTGGCAAAGAATCTGCCTGCCAGTCCAGGAGACACAGGAGACACGGGTTCGATCCCTGGGTCGGGAAGATCTCCTGGAGTAAGAAATGGCAACCCACTCCTGTATTCATGCCTGGAAAATCCCATAGACAGAAGAAACTGGTGGGCTACAGTCCACGGGGTCCAAAATGAGTCAGACACAATAGAGAGCATCTCAAAATGTGATCCTAAGACAGGCATCATCAGAATCACATGGAAAGCTTAGGTGGTATCACCCTCAGAAGTTCTGATCAGTAGGTCTGGGGGAAGACCTAAAAATGCGTTTCTAACAAGTGTCTAAGTGATGTATTTTTTTTCTGAATATATTTTATTTATTTACTTATTTTACTTTACAATATTGTATTGGTTTTGCCATGCATCAACATGAATCCGCCACAGATATACACGTGTTCCCCATCCTGAACCCTCCTCCCTCCTCCCTCCCCATACCATCCCTCTGGGTCATCTCAGTGCACCAGCCCCAATCATCCAGTATCATGCATCGATGTTACTTTTCTAGAGACTGCATCTTGAGAACCACTGGAATAATATACAATCTTAAAATAATTATTTTCATTTTATCTTGTGTTTTAAGAGCAGTTCCAAAAAGCCATCAAATGTCAGTATTATTAGAAAAAGTTTAAAATCTGTGAAAGACACTTTATTTTGTTTTTGCTTTAAAAAGTTATTTATTTTTAATTGGAGGATAATTGCTTTCAATATTGTGTTTATTTCTACCATACATTAACATGAATCAGTCATAGGTACACATACATCTCCTTTCTCTTGAACTTTTCCCCATTTCTCACCCCATCACACCCCTCTGCATTGTCACAGAGCCTGGATTTGAGCTTCCTGCATGTGTCACATAGCAAATTTCCACCAGCTATCTATTTTACACATGGTAATGTCTATGTTTCAATGCTACTCTCGTAATTTGTTGCATCCTCCCCTTCCTCTAGTATTATATAGAATGAAGTAAGTCAGAAAGAGAAAAACAAATACATTAACACATATAAATGGAATATAGAAAGATGGTACTGATCAATCTGCATTCAGGGCAGAAATGGAAGCACAGACATATGAACAGATTTATGGCCACTGTGTTTTATAGGCAAATATTTTGTAGATTCTGTTGCATTTGTTTTTAAATGAAGAGCCCCAGGACTTCATGGCTCCCACTGGGAGGCTGACCCAACTGAGCTTGGAAGAGCCTGGTGAATGGATGCAAACACTTCCCACTGGGTCACTGCTACCAGCCACCTCTTGTTTGTGTGTCACAGGGAGTACAGGGAGAGATGATTTTTGATTCAGCTCTCAAACATCCAGGAATTTTTTAAGAAGCCTTTCATGTATTTTCACTTGTCCTTCCGAGGGGCGGGAGGGGGAAATAGGCTTGGAGAGCTGATTTTTGAGAAATTAAAGTAAAACTGATACTGTAACTTACCTATGTGATACTCTTCAAATGCCTCCCCTCCACTTTGGGAATTATCATGTGCTTTGTCTGTGGGACACTAAATTCCATGAGTGCTGGAATTATTCCCATCATGGTAACTGTTGTGTATTCCTTGTTTCAAACAATTCCCTGAAACAGAACTGATACTCTGCAAATTTATTTAATTTTTTCACCAATTAAAAAAGTCTCTTTAAATTTATTTTGAATATTAAAATCCAAAATCTTGGTACATAAGACCCTTTATGATCTTCCCTTTTCTTGCATCTTCTTCCATCTCATGCCCCATATATGGGCCATCCAGAAACACTGATTTTACTTACTTTCCTAAATCGCCATGCTTTTTGTCACTGCCATAGGACCACATTGGCAGCTTTATTTAACTATTGGTTGATGAACCTTGTGACCTTTAGGAAAATAAATTAGAATTATTTAAGCCTTATGTAGTCATTTCCTCTTGGATCCTAAAGACAGTTGTTCAGTATTTTGTTAATGTAGTTAGAATGAATTATTGGTTAGCAGAAATGTTGCTATTTTAGAACAGGAGAACATTTGAAGAATATCTCAAGTGGCTATGGTGGGAATAGTAACTGAAAGGGCAACTGTCTCTGCTTTTATCTAATCAAACTTGGGGAAAGGGACCAGAGCACAAAGGATTTTTTTGGCATTTCCCTGCCCCTCAAAGAGCTCAGTAAGCCATCTGAAAGTCAGTATTATCTTTAAACTACTTAAACTGAATACTTTTAACGTGCTTTCCATTAGAAAGTGCAGAGGTGTTTGATTCTGAAATTCTGAAATATCAGAAAGCAGTGTGAATGTTCCAGGCTAAAGAGAATATGTTGTTGTTGTTTAGTCACTAAGTTGTATCTGACTGTGACCCCATGGATATAACCCTCCAAGTTCTTCTGTCCATGGACTTCTCCAGGCAAAAATATTGGAGTGGGTTTCCATGCCCTCCTCTAGGGGATCTTCCCTCACCCGGGGATCAAAGCCGAGTCTTGTGGGTTGGTGGGTGGATTCTTTACAACTGAGCTACCAGGGGAAGCCCAAAGAGAATGTACCCTGGTTTATATTGGTAAGAAAGTGTGAGTTACCATGTATTCCAATTGGAATGAAGAAAGGGTAGAACATCATATTGGATATAATTCTAAATTGCCAGATTTGTTGCAAGCACAGGTTTAGGCTGTGAAGGACTGCTGTGGTCTGAATTCTTGGGTCTTGCCAAAATTCTTATGTTCAAATCCTAACTCTCAAGATATGGTATTAGCGGATGGGGCTTTGGGGAAGCACTTATATTATGAGGTGGGACTTTCATGAATGAGATTAGGGTCTAATAAAAGTGTCTAATAAAAGAGGTTACAGAGAGTTGTCCAACTCCTTTCACCAAATGAGCACACAGGTAGAGGTCATTGGCTATGAACCAGGGAAATGGCCCTCGCCCAACTATGTTGGCTGTTGATATTGGACTTTCCAGACTCCAACACTATGAGAAAAAAATTCTGTTGTTGATAGGCTGCCCAGTCTGTGGTATTTTGTTATAGCAGCCTGAACAGACTAAGACACAGACTGAAATCTAGGCATGACCATGCACAAAAAGTCAAGACAACCTAGAAATTTGTTTTGGTGACTCATGCCTGTAGTCAATGAATCTTTTTGCCCATCTGTCAAGACTCTTATATTGATAAGTGCAGGTGATATGCACAGAAAAAACAAAGGGGCTATAGATAAAACATTTATCATTACTATTCAGCAAAAGCCAGGAGATGGTCAAGATATTTCATCCACCCTAGTAGGTGGGTGAAAGTTAAAAGTGTAGGCACCAGGTTAGACATATCTGCATTCAAATTCCAGGTCTGTCATCAAGGGACTCTGTAACCTTGGACATCCGTACAAATTAGCTTATATGTAACATGATGACATTAATAATACTAATACCACAGGTATGTTTCGAGGATTCCACCAGATAACCACTGTAAACTTCTTGGCATAAAGTAATTGCTCAAAACACACAAGCTAAAATTACCAGCAAACTACAGCTATATTTGCTGCATGTGAGGATGCAGAAAGGACACTGACTTTCAGGATATCTTACCTTTTCTGAGAGTAGCTGTTTTATGTGTAAGAGCATCAGTTGCCCCTCCCCTTTATTGTCAGGTGTATTGTAAATGTGTCTTTAAGCAGCAGTAGGTTATTTATTCACCAGAAGATACACCACAATCACAGGCTGTTTCTTGAGGACCTGGTTTTCTTGAGGCAATGCTATAGCATGACAGCTTATATTTAATTTACATTCCTGCATATTAAGCTCACTGATTTAAAATCAATTTCATCCATCTCTGTGCATTCATGGATGATTGGTCCTAATTCAGACCAAGTACAAAGCAATAGATTTTTAACATGTAAAAATAAAGGACTAACATGTGACGTTCTAGACAGAATGCTTCAAAAAGTAAACACCCCGCCCACTGTATAGCTCAAATCATAAAAAATTCTATTTCTCAGAATTTACTCTGACACTAAAATGTGCCATCAAATCTTAGCATGAGTTTTATAAAAAACATCAACAAGTTCAAAGGGTTTGATGCATTCAAATAAATAAATGCTCATTGTTGGTGCAGACAGAAGACAGTCCGCAATAGTTAGTTTTCTGTCTTTTTTCCCCCCTTGATTCCTTTCTACCTGTCTGAGTGCCTAAAGGTGGTTTCTGTACATTTGTTTAAAACATAGTATCCATTCGTTTTTGTTCACGTGTGGTCAAACACATTTTCAGAAATAAGAAGTTCCTCTTATTCCCCCACCCTTTATCCTCTAATCCCTACGTATCTACTGCGTAGTCTCAAGAAAGTGGGGTTACATCACCATCACAGTCTCAACTCAAAAGGGCAGTGGTGGTGACCTCTGTCCCTGAGGTAAAGGCTTTGCAGGGCAGTGGGGGCTGCCCTTCTTTTCTCTCCCACCGTACCTGGGCTATTCATGGTCCCCAAATCCTTTGTAACAAGTTATTCTGGATTAAAACCTTAAATCTCCATAAGCATGAGGAAAGACATGATGTTTCTTTGTTTCCAGTGATCTTTTTTACTTTCTGCTCCCCTTTATTAAATGCCTGTTCCATTATCCTTGGTTCTCAGCCAAACCAAACATTGTATTGCGGAGATCAGAGTCCTTAGCAATTGACTGTTTGTGTATTTGATGTAGAGGAGAAGCCAGCACAAGAATGCTGAGTACCTGGTGACAGATATTGTAAGGGCAGATTAAATATTTCAGAGGAGAAGGACTGAAACAAACTGTTCCAATCAGCTCAAGACAGGTGGCCTCAACTCTCTTTATGAAACTAACGTGCCTCCCAGCCTTCCTTCTACTGCCAGGATTCTCATGGCCATCCCTTTTCTTTAACCCTCTGGCACAAATTCAGACACAAAAGACTGGCTACTGTTTTACATGTCAAGTATATGACAATTTATGAAAATATGAAATATTAAAATTAGGTCCATACAGATGAACCTGTTTGCAAAGCAGAAATAGAGACACAAACAGAGAGAACAAACATATGATACCAAGCAGAAGAAGAAAGGGTTGGATGCACTGGGGGGTCAGGACTGACACATATTAACTATTGATATTATGTATAAAATAGATAACTAGTAAGAACCGACTAGAGTATAGCACAGGGAAATTTACTCAGTGTTTTGAAGTTACCTAAATGGAAAAGAAATGAAAAAACAGAGGGGATATACGTATACATATGGGCTTCCTCGGTGGCTCAGCAGTAAAGAATCTGCCTGGAACACGAGACACATATTTGATTCTTGGGTGTGAAAGATCCCCTTGAGAAGGAAATGGCAACCCACTCCAGTGTTATTGCCTGAGAAATCCCATGGACAGAGGGGCCTGGCAGGGAATCCACGGCGTCCATGGAGTTGCAACAGACTTGGACATGACTTAGTGACTAAACAACAACAATAAAATGCATACATATAGGTGATTCACTTTGCTGTACAGCAGAAACTAAACCAACATTGTAAAGCAACTAAACTCCAGTAAAAATTTTTAAAATTAAAATGAGGAGTAACAGGGGCTTTTCTCTAGTTGGTGGCGGGAGACTACAGAAGAGTGTAATAGCTACAGAAATGAAACTCCCAGCAAGGCTTGAATTCACTCAGTTTCTACAAATGCCTGCAATTTTTCTCTTTCTTCTTTTGTATTTAACTTCTTAAATACATCTTCCCAACAAATTTCAGTTCTCTGTTCTCTGTAAAAGTTGAAATTTCCTGTATCTATTTTTCTGCTTCTTCTACCACAGTTATACTTGCTTGTTCCCTGTGAACCCTCGCTTCCATGCCCCCTATTGATTTAATTGATCAGGGCTTTTCTGTACCATGTGCTGTACTGAGCTCAAACAACGTCATTTTAGAGGGTCAGGGGAATAACATTTCTTGTTTTACAAATATACCTTCTAAACATTTAATATTGTGAATAGATGGACTTGCTGTGTAGGCAAACATAGAGGTTTGGAATTTTCCACTCTAAGACTAGAAGACTTGCAAAGAAGATAATCAAAACCATATATCATGACATGCACAAACAAGTACTGTCCTGAGTGGTAATTTTTGATAAGTGGAAGGAGTTTGCACTCCTGGCTAATCACCAATGGTTTTATACAATAAGTGTACATTTTTATTTCTTTGTGTCTCACTTTGTTAACTTTGAGTCTGTGCTCACCGGTCCTTCTGATACCAAAGCTATTTTTCACTCCTCCCAGGATTCTGGATCTAAGTCTACAACAATTAGGCACTCTTGTCCTTGATTTTATCGCATGCCTCTGTGAAAGGTTTTCTTGGCTCTACCCATGTGTTCCACCTCTCAGACTATTCCCATGTAACATCATGCACCTGAAAGATCCTTGAGAAGACATTCTAGCTAATTATGTCTTGCAGGTAATAGGTAAAGAAGGTGAAACTAAGTCTTTCTTATACAAGAAAATGGAGTCAGTCTGTGCAAATCAGGGGCATAATGCACTAAGAATGAGCTCTTCTTTGGGCTTTTAAGAGAGAGTAATATGAGGGGAGAATTTCCAAATAAAGGATGAGGGAGAGGAAGTGTGGCTGATAATTGCCCAAGGAGGCAAATTTCCCCTCAGTCGTTTGATGGAAGAATGCTTTTTTGTTTTTGCTGTTTTTGCACACCAGATGGGCTGCCCAGGTGGCACAGTGGTAAAGAACCCACCTGCCAATGCAGGATATACAGGTTTGGATCTCTGAGTTGGAAGATTCCATGGAGTAAGAAATGACAACCCACTACAGTATGCCAGGCAAGAATACCTGGAAAATTCCATGGACAGAGGAGCCTGGTGGGCTATAGTCTGTGGAGTCATAAGGAGTCAGACACAATTGAACAGGCACACATGCATTCAAACACCAGGTGCCATATTAAAGGGATGAATCATGATCCATCTAAACCATTCTTGGCACTCTCATTCCTTTTTATCAAATGCTGGGTTAGGGACAGACCTGCAATCCTTTCTGTCTAATGATGTGTGAGAAGAAATCCATTGAGGGTACTTATGGAAAGCATTTTCCTCTCTGACTTAAAAAAAAAAAAAGTTTCTGGGGTAAAAGTCTTTTTATCCCCCTGGCTTTGAAGCTACTTGTATATGTTTGAAGGTGCTTTTGTTTTATTTGGGAGATTTCCAAACAATCTGAGAATGATGGAGGAATATGGAAAAAACCTTGGTCCTTGATGACATCACTGAACAGTTGTACCAATTCAGACTCATCCACCAAGTGATACATTAAAATCAATCTAAATGTTATAGGGAATAAAGAGTGAAGGCCCACATTAGTATTAACCCATTGTATTTACCCTCCATTTTTACAACACATAGTCTTTTTTTTAAGACCTAGATTAAATTCAACCACCCTTGGGATCATCTTTCAATGTACTCCTGTTAATAATTTTTCTGGTATGAATTGCTGAAAGTTTATTGCCTGGGCATTTAGGCCCATATTTATATGACCTATTGCATCTTCAATAGGACTGTTTAATCCTTAGAGGACAGGTTTTACAACTGAACTCACATTTCTTTTATGTTTAGAGATTTTATTCCTGTGCAAACTGTTCACTGGGAGCTCAATAAACATAGCTTTAATAGCAAACAATTACTGAACCCTTCCTCTGTGCCAGGTCATCTTGCTAAGCACTTTGTAACAGTTAATCCTTATTAATCCACCCTCATTGTAACAGTTAATCCTTATGACTATATTGCAGAAAGTACTCTTATATTCCACAGTGATCTCCTAGGCTAGTTTGGGTGCTCATTAAATGTGGTCATGGCATTCTGTACTTTTCCTTTGTAGCATTCATAGTTTCAATTAAAAAACAAACAAACAAACAAACAGAAGCTAATCATGCATTTGTTTGCTTATTTTCCAGTTCTCCCCAAATAAAGTCCACAAGGACAGAGAAAATCTGTCATACATCTCCAGGCCAAGGGGCAGGCATGTGTATAGTAGTTTAAATATTTGGTGAATTAACAAAGAAAAACTCTATTCTTCTTAGAATAAGGCAAGGGGTCCCCAAACTCTGGGATCTAGTGGCTGATGATCTGAGGTGGAGCTTAGGTAATAATAATAAAAATAAAGTGAACAATAAATATAATGCACTTGAATCGTCCCCAAACTACTACTACACCCCAAGCCCTGGGAAAGCTGTCTTCCATGAAACCAGTGCCTGGTGCCAAAACGATTGAAGACCACTGGAACAGGGAACAGAAGCTTAGGGCCTGACACATCAAGCTCAAGATTGCACCACTGGGACTAGAGTTCACACTCGTGCCTGGTTTTCTCTTTCTGGGAGTCCTGCCCATGATACCAGTACCATGTTCTTTCCACTGATTTATTTCAAACCGGGAATGAGACTATGAGTTTACCATCCCATTTCTCATGTGGAAAACTAACAGAACATATTTTAACAGCCAATTCAAAGATGCCAGGCTCCTGAAGTGAGCAGCTAAAAATGATGATGGTGATGATGATATCACTAGGATTTACAGAGCACCCCACTTCTGGTGGGGATGTTACTGCCAATCCTTAAATTACCATGGCAAGTTAAGTTTTATTTCCTAATCAGGAAATTGATGCATAAAGAGACTGGGGTATGCAGTTCAGAATGCATGAGTAACAAGCTTTGGAAATATACTAGGAACATGGGTTTACCTGAAACCAAAATCCAGGTCTTCCCACTTTTTCCATGCTTTAGCTGTCAATCAACAAACACCTACTACATGATAAGAACTCAACTCTTTTAAATATTTATTCAGGCATCAAAATTATCTCCTAAGAGGATTATTAACAAAGTTTAAAAAAAATGATTACCTGTTAATGAATTTTAGAAACAAAATAAGTAGATTTAGAGTCTGCAAGAGTTTTCTAAAAACATGTCAAATTTTCATGGGAGTTTTTGAACCAAAGTGAAAGAGGAGATTGAAAAAGTTGGCTTAAAACTCAACATTCAGAAGACAAAGATCATGGCATCTGGTCCCACCACTTCATGGGAAATAGATGGGAAAACAGTGGAAACAGTAACCGACTTTATTTTTTGGGGCTCCAAAATCACTGCAGATGGTGACTGCATCCATGAAATTAAAAGACACTTACTCCTTGGAAGGAAAGTTATGACCAACCTAGACAACATATTGAAAAGTAGAGACATTACTTTGCCAACAAAGGTCCATCTAGTCAAGGCTATGGTTTTTCCAGTGGTCATGTATGGATGTGAGAGTTGGACTGTGAAGAAGGCTGAGCGCCAAAGAATTGATGCTTTTGAACTGTGGTGTTGGAGAAGACTCTTGAGAGTCCCTTGGACTGCAAGGAGATCCAACCAGTCCATTCTGAAGGAGATCAGCCCTGGGATTTCTTTGGAAGGAATGATGCTAAAGCTGAAACTCCAGTACTTTGGCCACCTCATTCGAAGAGTTGACTCATTGGAAAAGACTCTGATGCTGGGAGGGATTGGGGGCAGGAGGAGAAGGGGACAACAGAGGATGAGATGGCTGGATGGCATCACTGACTCAATGGACATGAGTCTGAGTGAACTCCGGGAGTTGGTGATGGACAGGGAGGCCTGGCGTGCTGCGATTCACGGGGTCGCAAAGAGTCAGACAGGACTGAGTGACTGAACTGAACTGAACTGATTACAGGGAAATGTTTAGGTTGATGTTTAATTCATACACTAGGATGAACAACAGGGCAATGGGCTTGAATAAGAAGTAAAATGAGAGAGCTGCATGGCTAAAACATATTCTTAACTGATGGGAAACAAGTTGCAGGCATCCTCACAGGGCTAGAAAATGATGTGATATATAAAAACTCCAAACTCAACAGTTACATCCATCCCAAGTTTGGTGATTTCTAAGGACATTGCCAATATCTGTTGGATCATCAATAAAGCAAGAGAGTTCCAGAAAAAACATCTACTTCTGCTTTATTGACTATGCCAAAGCCTTTGACTGTATGAATCACAAAAACTGTGGAAAATTCTTCAAGAATGGGAATACTAGACCACCTGACCTGTCTCCTGAGAAATCTGTATGCAGGTCAGGAAGCAACAGTTAGAACTGGATATGGAACAACAGACTGGTTCCAAATCAGGAAAGGAGTACATTAAGGCTATATTTTGTCACCCTGCTTATTTAACTTATATGTAGAGTACGTCATGAGAAATGCTGGGCTGGATGAAGCACAAGCTGGAATCGAGGTTGCCGGAAGAAACACCAATAACCTCAGATATGCAGATGACACCACACTTATGGCAGAAGTGAAGAGAAACTAAAGAGCCTCTTGATGAAAATGAAAGAGGAGAGTGAAAAAGTTGACTTAAAACTCAATATTCAGAAAACTAAAATCAAGGCATCTGGTCCCATCACTTCATGGCAAATAGATGGGAAAACAGTGGAAACAGTGACTGACTTTATTTTTGGGGGCTCCAAAATCACTGCAGATGATGACTGAAGTCATGAAATAAAATGACGCTTGCTCCTTGGAAGAAAAGTTATGACCAACCTAGACAGCATATTAAAAATCAGAGACATTACTTTGTCAACAAAGGTCTATCTAGTCAAAGCTATGGTTTTTCCAGTAGTCATGTATGGATGTGAGAGTTGGACTACAAAGAAAGCTGATGGCCAAAGTATTGATGCTTTTGAACTGTGCTGCTGGAGAAGACTCTTGAGAGTCCCTTGGACTGCAAGATCAAACCAGTCAGTTCTCAAGGAAATCAGTCCTGAATAATCATTGGAAGGACTGATGCTGAAGCTTAAACTTCAATACTTTGGCCACCTGATGCAAAGAGCTGACTCACTGGAAAAGACCCTGATGCTAGGAAAGATTGAAGGCAGGAGGAGAAGGGGACAACAGAGGATAAGGTGGTTGGATGGCGTCACTGCCTCAATGGACATGAGTTTGAGTAAATTCTGGGTGTTAGTGATGGACAAGAAGTCCTGGCATGCTGCAGTCCATGGGGTCACAAAGAGTCAGACATGACTGAGCGACTGAACTGCACTAAACTGAAAGACATTTGACCCTTTCAGAGAAGACATGTAATTCTGTAAGAGCTGATTTGGAAGAAACTGAACCTACATCTCTGGTGCCATAGGAACAAAAGAGTTGATAGAGAAAATCAGGTAAAGATTAGTTGCTTTCTTTTAAGCTATGGCATCCAACCCAGCACCATTTGCCACAGCCATGTACTCACTTTCAAGCCACTTCCCACCAGACATCTACTGTTGCAGATTTAATTGCATCTGTCCATGGGGTTGCTAAGAGTCGGGCAACGGCTGAGTGACTTCACTTTCACTTTTCATTTTCATGCATTGGAGAAGGAAATGGCAACCCACTCCACTGTTCTTGCCTGGAGAATCCTAGGGATGGGGAAGCCTGGTGGGCTGCCATCTATGGGGTCGCATAGAGTCATACACAATTGAAGTGACTTAGCAGCAGCAGCAGCAGTCACTTCAGTAATCATGTACATGTGTGTTTTCCAGAAGGATGGGTTGGAGACTTCCAGTTCAGGCTTAGATGGTTTAATGTGCAACTTCTGTAATGCTAACAAGAACATTTTATCTATCATCTCTAACCACTCTGCTAGTGAGAGCCTAATGGCCACTGCGAAATATGCTTCTTTCCCCAAATGCTCCCTAATGAAACCAAAAACAACAATACTAAGATAATGAGCAGAGGCTAAAAGCTGAAGAATTCACTTCTCCGGAAGGAAATTTTGGTGGCTACAACCATAAGAAGCAGCGAAGGGTGGAAAAAGCAAGGAAAATTGGTTATTTCCAACAAAATGTTTGCTTCTCCTTATTTATTTTTATTTTATACATTATTAATGGTATTTTTTCTCATCAAAGTATGTATTTGAATTAGTAAGAGAAGTGAAAATTCCAGTGAAAAAATATTGGAAAGAACGGAGCCTATTTAGCCTCAAGTGAGTGAGTGTTAGTTGCTCAGTCGTGTCTGACTCTTTGCGACCCCACGGACTGTAGCCCACCAGCCTCCTCTGTCCTTGGAATTCTCCAGGCAAGATTACTGGAGTGAATCACCATTTCCTTCTCCAGGGCATCTTCCCTTCCCAGGGACTGAACCGGAGTCTCCTGCATTGCAGGCAGATTCTTCACCTTCTGGGCCACCAGAGAAGCCTATTTAGTCTGAAAACAAACCAAATAAATAAATAAAGTTGCTTTTGTAAATAGCACAATTTTGAAATCAAGGCAGTTATTTAATTTGTCTAATATCTAGGTTCTTTTTTTGGGGGAAAATAAGTCATATTTATTATAATCTCTCAAGTCCTTTCTAATAAATACTGACACATTGACTTACTTCAGCATTTTAAACAACCCATATGGATATATACATCCTAAACCATCATATCCAAATGATTTCTAACATACAAAATTATTTTGCTGTTACCCTAAATGCCATGGCTCTGGGAACAGTATAATAAGTGTCTCTGTGAGATGATGGGCCACAGACTCCATGCCTTCTACTTTCAGGCATGCTAACAGAGGGTGCCAGCAGAACTGCAAGGTTATTTTCCAGAACCAGGAGAAGGACTGTTTCATAGCTTCTATTTATTTCCTATTTGAATTGTTTACTGAAGTATAGTTGAGTTACAACATTAGTGTTTGGTGCACCACATAGTAATTGGATGTTTTTATAGGTTATACTCCAAGGTTATTATAAAATATTGACTTCAATCCCTGGGTGTATTAAATTCTTGTAACTTACTTATTTTATACCTAGTAGTTTATACTGCCTAATCCCTATTCACCACAGTTTCCATTTATTTTTAATAATTTCATCCCAATTTAGAGAGATCATTGACTAACTGCCAGGATACATACTAGCTGGATGAATTCTGATAGAGATTCCAAACTTTAAAGTAGTTCTTAATCATCCAACAGTAAATAGCATAAGGAATAACACAATAATCCTAGAAGTGAAGAGAAGCAGCCAAACTCATGTTTTTTGTTTGTTTTTTCTAATCTTTCTTCCAACATGCCAGATGCCATACCCCAACAATATGCTTGTTAGCAATTGGAGTCCAGGATTACACACACACACACACACACACACACACACACATGCAATTACAAGAGGGAATAAAATATGACTCCTGTAACAGGTCCCTTTGTGGTCTTTCTCCTCCAAGTGACTCTTACCAAAACTGCAAATGTATAATTCATTTTTGAACTATTTGTTTAACAGTGTCTGAGTTCCTGCCATATTCACTTCTGTGTGAACAACAGCTAACATCGTGCTTTATGTTTCATAGATATTCATTGATCGTACGTCGTGTCTTTTTGTCAACTACTCTTGAAGCATGATTAAATACACTGAAGAAAAATATTTTCTGTTTGGATAGCTTAATAAAATAACCAGTTTCACTCTAGAAGACAAAAATTGACTTTATAGTGCAAGGCTTGTTATTCTTAACTATAGTTGCATTTATCATTGAACCAAATCATCATATTATTCTCTCTCCCTCTCACAGCCAGACACACACAGACACACACACACACACACAAACACACACACTCACTCCACACCTACACAGTTGGGTCTCTGTGGCAGAATCATGGTAATTATCTTTAGTAATTCTTGTTCAGTACCCAAACCCCACTCTTTGGAAGAAACTGGTACCCCGTTCTGAGTGAGCACTTAGTTGCCTTGTGAAAGTGGCTTAGAGCTGGAGATTCTCAGAGCCTGACTGCTGTTGTCTCAAATAGCACAATGAGGTAAAATATATCTTCTTTCAAAGAAACCTACATTTGAATCTGGGAGTCCAAAGAATTAGCCATGAAGTGGCCTCATCTTGGGGTAAAGATCAATGCCCCTGAAAACAACAAAATATTAAATTATGGGGAACAGCTCTTTCTTTAATAATGCCTTTGGCAGGAACAGGGAATTCTGAATGATCCTCCTTCCCGGGAACTCAACTTGCTGTGTCACTGTGTACTTCATCGACTTTGTTCTTAGATGAAAGTTCAGAATATCTGAGCCTTTCAAGGGTCATATTTCATTTGACTGAACTTCCCTTGCAATCTTAGAAGTACTTCATGGGCTTCAGTTTTCTCTCTTGCTGACTTAATGCTGTACAGAGAAAATTCCACTGCTGTAGGTAAAGGATAGTATGAAAAACATGTTGCTCAATATACAAATGCCACACAAAAGCCAACCTAAGAAACCCATCTGAAAAAATGTAAAAGTTCCACACTTGAAAAATCTGTTCTAAAAAGCTGTTTTCTTCATGATTTTTAAGTAAGGAATTTAGGAAGAGGTTTCTCAGAATTTAAAACATGCTTGTTATCTTTCTTTAAGAGTTTAAAATGCATTCTCACTTAAAATGGAGTTAAATAATACATATCTTGTGGTGTTGTGAAGAGTAACTAAGGCTGTATGTGTATGAGAGCTGATCACAGAATCTAGGCTATGGCAGGTGCTCAAAACACGGCAGCAGAATTTGCATTTAAATATACTGCCTTTATGCCATGTACACAATGTGGAGAAATTATAAAAATAGAGGCCTCAGAGAATTTCCTAAGTGGAATTTTAAAGCCACTTTAAAGGAATAAGTCAAAGGTAGCATCATAGAATTAATTTAGTCAATAGTTAATGGAGGCTCAAAGTCATCACTATGTGCTGGCTCTGTTTGTAGACTTTATAGCAAACTGAAAACAATGTGCTATTGAAACATGACATCGAAATATTTTAATACTGAAACCATTTTCTAGAGATACTTAACATAATAATAATTCTGTAAAGGAAAGAAATTAGGATTTAAAAATTTTCAATGACTATGATAATAAAAACCGAAACCAACAGAAAACAAAAGAAGCATCGATAACTAGAGTGAGACACACTGAGGAGAAATTAAAACCTGGTATAAGTGGAAACACCAAAAATTTTAAAAAGCTACTTCTTTTCAAACTTAATGATAGATTAAATATACTTTAATAAAAATCTCAAAGTTCTATTGTTTTGGAAATTGATAAATTTTTGAAATGGTAAACTGAAAAATACATGGGTTTATAGCTAAGAAAAAAGTTAAATGGGAAGAAATCAAAAAGGAAATTAAATTTATTAGAAATAGATATTAAATACATATTACAAAGTCATAATCTAAACTTTAAGAAGGTGGGGTTTTAATTTGAGTGGATATTTATTTTTATTGTCATTTTCCTTTAATTCAAACATGTAGTCTATTTCCATTTATTATTAACATATTTTATATTAGATACTTTCCATTATAAAATTAATTTTTAAATTTAAAATAAATTTGGGTAGGAAATTTGTTATAGTATTACTGATTAGAACTAATCTCCCATCTATTTGCACAAAGACCATGTTTCTTACAGTTATTTTTTTTCTTTCAATTCTTCTTAGAAGTTCTTACTTGGTAAGAATATATGTCCATGTATTTTCTTATTGTTGGTGTTCTGTTGCTCAGTCATGTCCAACTCTTTGTGATCCCATGGACTGCAGCATGCCAGACTTCTACATCCTTCACTATCTCCCAGAGCTTGCTAAAACTCATGTCCATTGAGTCGGTGATGCCATCCAACCATCTCATCCTCTGCTGTCCCCTTCTCCTGCATTCAGTTTTTCTCAGCATCACTGTCTTTTCTAATGAGTCAGCTCTTTGCATCATGTGGCCAAAGTATTGGAGCTTCAGCTTCAGCTTCAGCATCAGCCCTTCCAATGAATATTCGGGACTGATTTCCTTCAGGATTCACTGGTTAGATCTCTTTGCAGTCCAAGGGACTCTCCCAGAGTCTTTTCCAACACCATGGTTTAAAAGCATCAATTCTTCAGCGCTCAGCTTTCTTTATGGTCCAACTCTCACATCCATACATGACTACTGGAAAAACCATAGCTTTGACTAGATAGATCTTTGTTAGTAAAGTAACATCTCTGCTTTTTAATATACTGTCTAGGTTGGTCATAACTTTTCTTCCAAGGAGCAAGCATCTTTTAATTTCATGGCTGGAATCACCATCTGCAGGGATTTTGGAGACCAAGAAAATAAAATCTGTCACTATTTCCATTGTTTCCCATTCTAGTTGCCATGAAGTGATAGGACCAGATGCCATGCTCTTCATTTTTTCAATGTTGAGTTTAAGCCAGCTTTTTCACTCTCCCCTTTCACTTTCATTGAGAGGCTCTTTAGTTCCTCTTCACTTCTGCCATAAGTGTGGTGTCATCTGCATATCTGAGGTTATTTGTGTTTCTCCCAGAAATCTTGATTCCAGTTTGTGCTTCATCCAGCCTAGCATTTCACATGATGTACTCTGAATGCAAGTTAAATAAGCAGGGTGACAATATACAGCCTTGATGTGCTCTTTTCCCAATTTGGAACCAGTCCATTGTTTCATGTCGAGTTCTAACTGTTGTTAGTTCTAACTGTGTCTAACAACAGTTAGAACTGGACCTGCACACAGATTTCTCAGGAGGCAGCTAAGGCAGCTAAGCTAAGAATTTTCCAGTTTGTTGTGATTTACACTCTCAAAGATTTTGTGTAGTCAATGGAGCAGAAGTTTCTCTGGAATTCTCTTGCTTTTTCTATGATCCAACAGGTGTTCTCAATTTGATCTCTGGTTCCTCTGCATTTTCTAAATCCAGGTTGAATATCTGGAAGTTTTCAGTTCATGGACTGTTGAAGCCTAGCTTGGAGAATTTTGAGCGTTACTTTGCTAGTATGTAAATGAGTAAAATTGTGCAGTAGTTTGAACATTCTTTGGCATTGCCTTTCTTTGGGATTGGAATGAAAACTGACCTTTTCCAGTTCTGTGGCCACTGCTGAGTTTTCCTAATTTTCTGGGATATTGAGTGCAACACTTTCACAGCATCATCTTTTAGGATTTGAAATAGCTCAGCTGGAATTCCATAACCTCCACTAGCTTTGTTCACTGTGATGCTTCCTAAGGCCCACTTGACTTCACACTCCAGGATGTCTGGCTCTAGGTGAGTGATCACACTATTGAGGTTATCTGGGTCACAGAGATCTTTTTTTGTATAGTTCTTCTGTGTATTCTTTTTTTTTTAAATTTTATTTTATTTTTAAACTTTACAATATTGTATTAGTTTTGCCAAATATCGAAATGAATCCACCACATGTATACATGTGTTCCCCATCCTGAACCCTCCTCCCTCCTCCGTCCCTATACCATCCCTCTGGGTCGTCCCAGTGCACCAGCCCCAAGCATCCAGTATCGGCATCAAACCTGGACTGGCAACTCGTTTCATACATGATATTATACATGTTTCAATGCCATTCTCCCAAATCTTCCCACCCTCTCCCTCTCCCACAGAGTCCATAAGACTGTTCTATACATCAGTGTCTCTTTTGCTGTCTCGTACACAGGGTTATTGTTACCATCTTTCTAAATTCCATATATATGCGTTAGTATACTGTATTGGTGTTTTTCTTTCTGGCTTACTTCACTCTGTATAATAGGCTCCAGTTTCATCCACCTCATTAGAACTGATTCAAATGTATTCTTTTTAATGACTGATACTCCATTGTGTATATGTACCATAGCTTATATAGTTCTTCTGTGTATTCTTGACAACTTTTCTTAATATCTTCTGAATCTGTTAGGTCCATACCGTTTCTGTCCTTTACTGTGTCCATCTTTACATGAAATGCTCCCTTGGTATCTTTAATTTTTTGAAGAGAGCTCTAGTCTTTCCCATTCTGTTGTTTTCCTCTGTTTCTTTGCATTGATCACTGAGGAAGGCTTTCTTGTCTCTCCTTGCTGTTCTTTGGAACTCTGCATTCAGATGGGTATATCTTTCCTTTTCTCCTTTGTCTTTAGCTTCTCTTCTTTTCTCAGATATTTTTAAGGCCTCCTCAGACAATTATTTTGCCTTTTTGCATTTCTTTTCCATGGGGATGGTCTTGATCACTGCCTCCTGTATACCATGTTACAAACCTCTGTCCACAGTTCTTCAATCACTCCATCAGATCTATAATCCCTTGAATCTATTTGTCACTTCCACTGTATAATCATAAAGGATTTGATTTAGATCATACCTGAATGGCTGAGTGTTTTTCCCTACTTTATTCAATTTAAGTCTGAATTTGGCAATAAGGAGTTCATGATCTGAGCCACAGTCAGCTCCCGGTCTTGTTTTTGCTGACTGTATAAAGCTTCTCCATCTTTGGCTGCAAAGAATATAATCAATCTGATTTCAGTGTTGACCATCTGGTGATGTCCACGTGTAGAGTCATCTCTTGTGTTGTTGAACGAGGATGTCTGCTATGACCAGTGTGTTTTCTTGGCAAAACTCTGTTAACTCTGCCCTGCTTCTTTTTGTTCCAAGACCAAACTTTCCTGTTACTCCAGGTATCTTGACTTCCTACCTTTGCAGTCCAATCCCCTATGATGAAAAGGACATTTTTTTTTTTTTTTTTGGTGTTAGTTTTATAAGGTCTTGTAGGTCTTCACAGAACCATTCAGCTTCAGCCTCTTCAGCATTAGTGGTTGGGGCATAGACTTGGATTAATGTGGTATTGAATGGTTTGCCTTGGAAACCAACAGAGATCATTCTGTCATTTTTGAGATTACCCAAGTACTGCATTTTCAACTCTTTGGTTGACTTTGAAGGCTACTCTGTTTCTTCTAAGGGATTCTTGTCCACAGTAGTAGATATAATGATCATCTTAATTAAATTTGCCCATTCCAGTTCATTTTAGTTCGCTTTTTCCTAAAGTGTCAATGTTTAGTTTTGGCATCTCCTGTTTGACCACTTCCAATTTGCCTTGATTCATGGACCTAACATTCCATATTCCTATGCAATATTGTTCTTTATAGCATCAGACTTTACTTCCACTATCAATCACATACACAACTGGGCTTTGTTTCTGCTTTGGCTCATCCTCTTCATTCTTTCTGGCCTTAATTCTCTGCTCTTCTCCAGTAACATATTGGGTACCTACTAACACGGGGAGTTCATCTTTCAGTGTCATACCTTTTTGCCTTTTCATACTGCTGATGGGGTTCTCAAGGCAAGAATGCTGAAGTGGTTTCCCATTCCCTTCTCCAGTGGACCACATTTTGTCAGAAGTCTCCACTATGACCCTTCCATCTTGGGTGGCCCTACACAGCATTGCTCATAGTTTCTTTCAGTTAGACAAGGCTGTGATCCATATCATCAGTTTGGTTAACTTTCTGTGGCTGTGGTTTTCAATCTGTCTGGCCTCTGATGGATAAGTATAAGAGGCTGTGGAAACTTCCTGATGGGATGTACTGGCTGTGGGGCAAACTGAGTCTTGCTCTGATGGGCAGGGCTATGCTCAGTAAATCTTAAATCGAATTTTCTGATGATGGGTGGGCCTGTGTTTT
The DNA here is from genome assembly GCF_055505025.1 of Bos grunniens. Taxonomy (NCBI): domain Eukaryota; kingdom Metazoa; phylum Chordata; class Mammalia; order Artiodactyla; family Bovidae; genus Bos; species Bos grunniens. The sequence continues at coordinate 102,224,653 of NC_141165.1, forward strand.
CTCCCTATAATTTGGCCTGAGGTCAAACTATGGTGGGGGTAATGGTGACCTCCTTCAAAAGGACTTATGCCAGCATGCCATGGCTCCCAGGACTGTTGTATTCAGTGCTCCTGACCCCTCGGCAGGCCACTGTCAACACAGACCTTCACCAGAGGCTACTGGACACTCACTATTTTTATGATTTTATCATATAATAGGATCCTTTAAGCTTTATTTTTCTTCTCCATTAAATGAAGAGAACAATAGTAACATCATCACAAAGCTATTATTAAGTGAAATAACTTGGGTAAATGGTTTATAATAGTGCAAATCAACAATTAGTAAATATTAGGCAATAATACTGCAGAGGTAGCAGCAGTAATGTTTTAAAGATTATGCTTTCTCCATTGAGTTTATTTTGAACCTTTGTTGAAAATTAACCTTATCTGTATGGGTCTACTTCTGAACTTTCTATTCTATTCCAATGTTCTATTATAATCTATTCCAACCCTTTGCCAACACCAAACTGCCTTGAGAATGTTGCTTTATGGTAAACTTTGATATCAAGTAGATTGAAAGCTCTATTTTTGTCCTTCTTTCATAGTTATTCTGACTATTCTAGTTTCTTTATCTTTCTATGTAAATTTCATAGTCCTGACACTTCCCTTGAGAGAAGGGTGTTTTTCATTTTCCTTCCCCAGCCACAAGGGTTTTTCTCCTGTGTCCTCTGGAATGTCAGGGCTTACTGTTCTTTAGCAACAATGCTTTCTGTAGTGCTTTCTGCCTTTTCTGTAGCAGCAGACATGCCCCTCCACCAGTCCTGTGCCACTGAGTAGAGCTTTCTCCAATCCTCCATGACAACTTTACTCTCTTTTGACTACTAAGTGAAGGCTGTGCAGCAGAGTCCGAGAACAGGTGCAAACTCTTCTAATGTTTTTGGCTTCTAGGGGTTTCAATCACTCATGGTAGCCCAATCTCAGTTTTTTTTTTTTTTTTCAAAAATACTATAAAACATGTGAAATGTCATGTATGAAACGAGATGCCAGTCCAGGTTCAATGCACGATGCTGGATGCTTGGGGCTGGTGCACTGGGACGACCCAGAGGGATGGTATGGGGAGGGAGGAGGGAGGAGGGTTCAGGATGGGGAACACATGTTTAATTAAAATGATAAAAAAAAACAAATATAACAGTAATTATCAATTAAAAAAATACTATAAAATTTTTATTTAAGTTCTTACTCACTTTTCTGGTGGCTTTCTCTCTTCCCATGCTTTTCTCCAGTTGAGCCAGTGCTTGTGTTCTGTCTCTCATCAAAGACACCATCTTACATAGACTTTATGACTTTATGACAATAATTAAAAAACGTAATTTTGTATAGTACCCAGATTTTTCATGCTGAACACACACACAGGGTGGGATTGATGCTTTTTCCAGATTTCTACATCTTAAACAGAAGCTGCAATCCCCCAGTGATAGTCTTTATTATCTAGGCTACCACCCTTTCTAATACAGACACTTTTCTTCTTACTTCATTGTCTTTTCAGCTTAGTCTTTTTCTCCACATGGATTCCTGCATTAATTTTTAGTGGCCTCACTTTACTGAATTCTGTTGAGGTAGTCAAATGACGTTATGAATTGTGCATTAGGTCATTTTCAGAAGAATATTCTGCATTCAATTTTCCTGGATGCTCTCTTCTTTCCTTTGTTCTGTTCAATTTTTTACAACCCTTAGTTGGCCTTGGATGAAGTGAGATTTCATTAGTTCAGCATTTGTACCATACAGGATGTACAGCTTGGTCCTAGGCCAGCTTTCTATTCAGGTGTGTCACGGCCAAATCTCCCTTTAAAATCTATCAGTGGAGACTTGTGTTGTGCACAGTGCCCCATTCAATTCCCAGAAACTAGAGTGTTTCTACTATAATGAAATGGCATCTTCTCTATATCCTATCTCATATGGTAAAATATGAAAATATACACTTAAGCTTACATTTGTACTTTAAATAATATAACTTCACTATGCCAAAAAAAAAAAAAAAATTGGAGAAGGCAATGGCAACCCACTCCAGTACTCTTGCCTGGAAAATCCCATGGACGGGGGAACCTGGTAGGCTGTAGTCCATGGGGTCACGAAGAGTCGGACACTTACTGAGCGACTTTACTTTCACTTTCATGCATTGGAGAAGGAAATGGCAACCCACTCCAGTGTTCTTGCCTGGAGAATCCCAGGGATGGCAGAGCCTGGTGGGCTGCCATCTGTGGGGTCGCACAGAATCAGACACGACTGAAGCAACTTAGCAGCAGCATGCCAAAATTACTAGGGCTCTTATTTACACACTACTCTTCTTCATCCCCAAAGAGCATTATTTTTACCCTGAATTAGCCTTATTCTACTCAGTTATCTTATTTTCTACAGTTCTCTCTCTCACACATTCTTGTTCTTACTCTCTCGCATGCTTTTTCTTGGTAAAAGAAAGAAAATTGCTTTAGATTGGTCAGGAGAATGAAAATACTACTTTGTTCCACTCAAAGAGCAATTTCTTGAGAGGCCATATACCCCAGGTTTTTAAAGTTTCTTTTTGTCTTCCTGTTCAGAAGCAACAGTCATCACTATGCCATAAGTTAAGCTACATTTTCTCTCAATCCAACCTGAATTATTGGTAAGTGAAAATCCTTTCCCATTTTGTTTATTTATTTATTTTGATGACTGGGAGCCAGAGACTATTTTAAACTGTATATCTAGTGTGTTATCAAAAAAAAAAGTTAAAATTATTGGGTTGAAATAATTATATTTAGTAGTAACCTATGACCTTAGCATTCTCAACATCTGAATCCCTGAAGGGCTACTTAGTATAAGGCTTCTAATGGGAACTAGAAGAGAGGACATTCTAGGACAAAATTATAGTTCTTCATTGTAAGTTTTAAAACCACATTTATTAACATATATGCTTTGTGTATACTGTTAACTCTCCTTATTTAACTTTTATACAGTGTACATCATATGAAATGCCAGGCTGGATAAATCACAAGCTGGAACCAAGATTGCCAGGAGAAATATCAACAACTTTAGATATGCAGATGATACCAGTCTAATGACAGAAAATGAACAGGTACTAAAGAGCCTCTTGATGAGGGTGAAAGAGGAGAGTGAAAACACTGGCTTTATACTCAACATTCAACATTCCTTGGGCTCCAAAGTCACTGCAGCCATGAAATTAAAAGACCCTTACTCCTTGGAAGAAAAGCTATGACAAAACTAGACAGCATATTAAAAAGCAGAGACATCACTTTGCCAACAAAGATCCTTATAATCAAAGCTATAGTTTTTCCAGTAGTCATGTCTGGTTGTGAGAGCTGGACCACAAACAAGACTGAGCGCTGGTGCTCCAGAAGACTCTTGAGAGTCCCTTGGACAGCAAAAAGATCAAACCAGTCAGTCCTAAGGGAAGTCAACCCTGAATATTCTCTGGAACAACTGACTGATGTTGAAGCACCAAAACTTTGGTCACAAGATGCAAAGAGCCAACTCATTGAATAAGACCCTGATGCTGGGAAAGATTGAAGGCAATAGGAGAAGGGGATTGCAAAGGATGAAATGGTTGGATGGTGTCACTGACTAAATGGACATGAATTTGAGCAAACTCTGGGAGACAGTGGAGGACAGAGGGGCCTGGCATGCTACAATCCATGGGTTTGCAAAGAGCTGGACACGACTTAGTGACTAAACAACAACAAAAATGCTCTGTGTACTTAAGTGGATTATGAAGCACCATTAACATTCTCCTGTTTGTAAAAGACAAGCCCCATATTTATAATCCAACATAGTGAAAGCCTTCTTGTCCTGCTTTGTCTCTAGGCCAGTAGTTGTCAGCTGGGAACAATTTTCTGTCTCCAGGGGATGTTTGGCAATGTCTGGCAATATTTTAGTTATCACACAAGGGAGTGCTTTGGCATCTAGTGGGTAGAGGTCATAGAAGTTACTAAATATCCTACAATGCATAGGACAGCCCCCTCCCCCTGCCAGCAAAGAATTATCTGGCCAAAATATCAATAATGACGAATTTGCCAAACTCTTTTCTAAGCTCACATGGAATTACTAGCTCCTCCAATAAGTCCAAGAACAAATAGGACAAGGAAACAGGGGTCTGCTTTATCCCTGTGCTCCAGAGCAAGAGGTCTAAGCTTCCTCTACTAGTCACCTCAGTCTATCTTATTGTACCAGCTTCATGGGACAAAGGCTTAATCCAAAGGGAGAATCATAAAAGAAAATATTAAATAGGACAATACAGGGAGAGAGTTTACTCTTACAAAGACTCAGAATTTTTTTTTCCTCTTTCCTAAAAATATATAAATATCTATTTCTGTTACTAAGACCGATAGATGGAATAAAGGGAAATTTACCTCTCCCAAGGGTCAATGTGTACCATTTTTTTTTTTTTTTTGTCTTTTATTATCCACTGGGGAGAACTTTGAGAATTTAAATATATTTTATTCTTACCTGAAAACTTGCTCTTGATTCATGTTTTCCTATAGTGTATGGTTAACACAGTATGCAAAAATACTCCACAATCTTTCATTTTCTTTAATTTTTCTTTAATTTTTAATTTTTCTGAGTATTGCTGATTTACAAAGTTGTGTTACTTTCTGTTGTACAGAAAAGTAAGTCAGTTATACATATACATGTATATACTCTTTTTTAGATTCTATTCCCATATAGATTATTACAGACTACTGAGTAGAGGTCCCTGTGCTATGTAGAAGGTTATTCTTCTTGTTCAGTTGCTAAATCGTGTTGGAATCTTTGTGACCACATGGACTGGAACACAACAGGCTCATTTGTCTATGGGATTTCCCAGGCAAGAGTACTGAAGTGAGTTGCCATTTCCTTCTCCAGTGGATCTTCCTGACCCAGGGATTGGACCTGTGTCTCTGTTGGCTGGTAGATTCTTTACCATTGAGCCACCAGGGAAGCCCTCATATATATTGATATAGTTATCTTAAAGTTTTAATCACCTGGGACTGTTTCAAAGCCAGGAAATGCCAAGTTATCCATGCCCTTATCAAAGGGCATTTCCACATAGCATTTCCAGGCCATGTCAATCAGACTGCCCTCTTTTCCTTCTGTTGTCCCACAGCACAAAATGACTTGGTAGTAAATACATTTGGCTTTGTATTATACTTCATTATTTAATTTTAACTACAAGAGAACAAAATTCCAACTGTTAATTTTAAGTGCCCACAGCAACAGGTAGAGTACATACTCTATAATGCTGGTTAAAGCCTGGATGTATGTGGCACAAATGGAGAGAATACAAACAACCAGTGGACTTTTCTATCTGTTTGAAACTTATTTTAAAATAAATTGTCCTAATGAGAACGGGGAAGACAGTAGCTACATGCCAATGGTGCCCTAACATTATTTCATATGATATTTGTTTTAAACAAGTTACCTTCTGTGACTGACAACTACTTGGAGTTAATGACTATAATTACTGCGTGGGATCAAGACTGGAAATTCCCTCATGACAAGTATCCTTTGGACTCTTCTTCTCCCTAACCTGGTGGCATATTTGCCAATATTTGAGATAGTTCAAAAATATCCCATTGATATATACTCCTTATGTAGTATCTCCTGGGTCAAAGACTTGGGTAGAAAATTTTGATATAATGTTCCTAAAGCTAACCTTTCATTTTAAAATTGTAAAAAAAATCACATTTGGAGTAAATGCCAAGAAAATGTTACAGGTAAAGCACCGTAATTTGAAATGCACTGGCATAATAGAGTTTCTAAATATGCTTTACATGATGAGGATTATTGTGCCTCCAAATAAAAACTATTGTATCTGTTTTATCTTAAAATTCATCAAAAGTTAACAACAACATACTTTGGCTAATTCTGCTGATTGGGGAAAAGCTGTTCTTTTCTGCTGTTTGCAGTATTTTCAGGTGCAAAGTATTCCAGATACATTTCTTCTCTATGACTATTAATAATTTTAGCTAATATATGAGAAACACTTATATGTTCAGTTCAGTCCAGTTTAGTCGCTCAGTAGTGTCTGACTGTTTATGACCTCATGAATCGCAGCACACCAGGCCTCCTTGTCCATCACCAACTCCTGGAGTTCACTCAAACTCACGTCATGTTAACCTCTATTAAAAGTATTATACATGTGTTAAATAATTTAATCCTTATAATTATCTAAAGCAAGACCTAACATGCTGTTTATCTAAGGAGCTGGATAATAAGTATTTTAGGCTTTTCAAGCCATATAATCTCTGTCTCAATTAATGAATTCTGTCATTTTTAGTTCAAATGAAGCCATAGGAAATATATAAATGAATGAGTATGGCTGATCTCCAATAAGACTATATTTACAAAAACATGCAGTGAATTAAACTTGGACAACAGGTTCAGTTCAGTCGCTCAGTCGTGTCCTACTGTTTGCGACCCCATGAATCGCAGCAGGCCAGGTCTCCCTGTCCATCACCAACTCCCAGAGTCCACCCAAACCCATGTCCATTGAGTTGATGATGCCATCCAACCAACCGTCTCATCCTCTGTCATCCCCTTTTCCTACTGCCCTCAATCTTGCCCAGCAACAGGGTCTTTTCAAATGAGTCAGCTCTTCGCATCAGGTGGCCAAAGTATTGGAGTTTCAGCTTAAACATCAGTCTTCCAATGAACACCCAGGACTGATCTCCTTTAGGATGGACTGGTTGGATCTCCTTGCAGTTCAAGGGACTCTCAAGAGTCTTCTACAACACCGTAGTTCAAGAGCATCAATTCTTCGGCACTCAGCTTTCTGTATAGTCCAACTCTCACATCCATGCATGACTACTGGAAAAACCATAGCCTTGACTAGACGGACCTTTGTTGGCAAAGTAATGTCTCTGCTTTTTAATATGCTGTCTAGGTTGGTCATAACTTTCCTTCCAATGAATAAGCGTCTTTTAATTTCATGGCTGCAATCACCATCTGCAGTGATTTTGGAGCCCCAAAATATAAAGTCAGCCACTGTTTCCCCATCTATTTGCCATGAAGTGATGGGACCAGATGTCATGATCATAGTTTTCTGAAGTTGAGCTTTACACCAACTTTTTCACTCTCCTTGTTCACCAAGGGGCTCTTTAGTTCTTCTTCACTTTCTGCCATAAGGGTGGTGTCATCTGCATATGTGAGGATATTGATATTTCTCCTTGCAATCTTGATTCCAGCTTGTGCTTCTTCCAGAACAGCATTTCTCATGATGTACTCTGCATATAAGTTAAATAAGCAGGGTGACAATAGACAGCCTTGATGTACTCCTTTTCCTATTTGGAACCAGTCTGTTGTTCCATGTCCAGTTCTAACTGTTGCTTCCTGACCTGCATACAGGTTTCTCAAGAGGCAGGTCAGGTAGTCTGGTATTCCCATCTCTTTCAGAATTTTCACAGGCAAACTGTAAAGTAAAATTCATTTTAAGTTCATATTTTACAAGTTGAGAAAATTTAAAGGAGAAATAAATAACAGCAAAGGTAATTCAGTTTGTAAGGGGCAGAACAGTGATTAACTCGAGTAGTATGTTCTGTACCTATACCCTAAACATGTTAGTCAATAGCTATATATGGCTCTTGTATACTTTACATATGGCTAGTCTGAATTGAATTATGATATAAGTTAAACTACACACAAAATTTCAAATATTTTGTATGCAAAAAAGAATATGAAGTATTTCAATGTTTTCTAATGACTACATGTTAAACTAATCATATGAATATATGAAGTTAAATAGCTTATTAAAATTAAGTTCACTTCTTTTTACTTAGGTTAATATAACCAGTAAATATTTAAAATAACATATGTGACTTCTGTTTGTGACTCATATTATATTGGACATGAAATCGTTCTTAACAATTGCCTTTATACATGTGCAAAAAGAGGTTATATTAAAATATTCCCTAAAATGTTTCTAGGAATAGAACTTCTGAAAGGGGAAATGAGGTCCTTCATAAAGCTTCTCAATTGAAAAAGCAATAAAAACACTAGCAAAACTTGTCAAAATCAGCTTTTTTGGGATTTTGTAAATTAGCAAACACTTTCTTGGAATTCTGTAAATTTCAAAAATTTGAGGAAAATTTATTCAAGGAAGCCTGTGGTGCAAAGGGCTGTTTCTTCCCTGGGTCTCTTCCCTCTCTCTTCTGATACATGGGGCTTTCCTGTTTTCTTCTTTTAACCTACTTTTCCCAAGATGCATTTAATTTTTTTAAAAGGGAACAAATGCAAAGCTATTTCTCTCATTTCTTGGGTTTCTAGGGTGTCATCACCTCCAGTTTGTTAGGTTTGTTTCCAACTATTAATAAAGCATAGCAATAGTGAAAATGCATTACATGTAATTATTGTATACATACACAGACAAAAGAGGGTGGATAGAATGGATGTATTATGGAACAAAGTTCCTATACACTATTAAAACAAAGTCAGCTCTAATCCAAATCCAAAATAGACTGTTTTAAGTTAAGATAATAATTTTTATCTCTAGGATAATCATTAAGAAAATAACTAAAAAATATAGCAAAAAAAAAAAAAATCCATGACATGACTAATGATATGCTAGAAAAGATCTCAGAGAAGGCAATGGCAACCCACTCCAGTACTCTTGCCTGGAAAATCCCATGGGCACAGGAGCCTGGTGGGCTGCTGTCTATGGGGTCGCACAGAGTTGGACACGACTGAAGCGACTTAGCAGCAGCAGCAGCAGCAGAAAAGATCTAGTTGGCACTAGTGGTAAAGAATCCACCTGCCAAGGCTGGAGATGCAAGTTCAACCCGTGGGTCAGGAACCCACTCCAGAAATGGAGGGAGAGAGAAACAAAGACATAAGATATACAGAAAATAACAGAAAAATAACAGATGTAAATCCTGCCTTACCTGTAATTGTATTAAATATAAATGAATTGAACATAGTAATCTGCAAATCAAAAGGCAGCAATTGGCAGAGTAGTTTAAAAAATGATGAAACCATATGCTAGCTACAAAAAACATACTTTAAATTAACACAAACAAACATGCTGAAAGAAAAGGATGAAAAAAGAGACATACTTTGCAAACAATGACCAAAAGAGATGTGAATTGACATGATTAATGTCAGGCAAAATAGATTTAAAAGCAAAAAAATTAATAGCTACAAAGGAGGACAATGTATAATGATAAGGGATCATTCTACAAGCAAGTTGTAACAATTACAAATGTATATCTAAAAATATAATATCAGAAAGATGAAGCAAAATCTGACAGTATTGAAAGGAGAAATATATAATTCACAATCATAGTAGATTTCATTACCCAGCTTTCAATAATGCATAGAGCAACCAATCAAAACAAGTTACTTCATTAACCAACTATATATGTCATCATCATTAACCAGTATATATACTCTATAACTATAATTCTATCAACTCTATCTTTATAGAATCCTTCACCTGATAACAATAGAATATGCATTCTTTCCAAGAGTGCATAGGACATTATCCAAGATCTACTATACGTTAGGATGTGAAACAAGTTCTCAATAAATTAAAAAGATTAACTTCATATAAAGTATGTTTTTGACCAAAATTTAGAATAATATTAGAAACAAAGAATAAAATTTAGGAATTCACAAATATGAGGAAAACAAACAAACAAACAAACACTACTTTGAACAACCAGTGGGTCAAAGAAAAATCACAAGGAAAATTAGACAATGCTTTAAGATGAAGAAAAAAATAACTCTAACATACTAAAACTTGTAGAATGAGGTAAAACATACCTTTATGCTGCTGCTGCTAAGCCACTTCAGTCATGACCGACTCCGTGCGATCCCCTAGACAGCAGCCCACCAGGCTTCCCCATTCCTGGGATTCTCCAGGCAAGAACACTGGAGTGGGTTGCCATTTCCTTCTCCAATGCATGAAAGTGAAAAGTGAAAGTGAAGTTGCTCAGTCGTGTCTGACTCCTATTGACCCCCTGGACTGTAGCCCACCAGGCTCCTCCGTTCATACCTTAGAGGGAATTTTTTTAGTGATGAAAGCTTTTAAAGTAGAAATAGTTGAAATAACCTAACATTTCACCATAAGAAACTAGAAAAAACAAAGCACAGCTAATTCTAACAAAAGAATGAATAACAAAATTAGAGTAAAAATAGGTGATATAATTTAAAAGCAACAGAGAAAAATCAATGACATAAAAATTAGTTCTTTGAAAAGATGAATCAAACTGATAAACTTTAGTTAGAATGATCAAGAAAAAAAGAGAAAATACACAGTAAATAAAATTAGGAATGAAATAGAAAATATTACTACTGAATTTATGGAAATAAAAATTATTATAAGAAATTATTAGTAATTGAATGTCAAAAATTAGAAAACCTAAATGAAATGAATAAATCCAAGAAATATATAAATTACTGATATTGATCCAAGAAGTAATAAAAAAAATCTGAACATCTAAAAACAAAAAGATTAAATTAGTAGTTAAAATTTTACACAAAGAAATTCCACGCTGTATAATAGGTTCCAGTTTCATCCATCACCTATTATACAGAGTGAAGTAAGCCAGAAAGAAAAACACCAATACAGTATACTAACGCATATATATGGAATTTAGAAAGATGGTAACAATAACCCTGTGTACGAGACAGCAAAAGAGACACTGATGTATAGATCAGTCTTATGGACTCTGTGGGAGAGGGAGAGGGTGGGGAGATTTGGGAGAATGGCATTGAAACATGTATAATATCATGTATGAAACGGAAAAAAAAAAAAAGAAATTCCACATAATATGATATCATTGTTGGATTCTACCAATATTTAGAACACATCTTTCACAAAATCTTACAAAACACAGAAAAAGAAAAACTCTTCATTCAATGAGGCTAATAATATCCTGATAACAAAACCAGACAAAGTTAAAACAAGAAAGCAAACTACATACTAATACCCCTTATGAATACAGGTGCAAACATTCTTAGCAAAATACTAGCAAACTGAATTTACAAAATATGGAAAGGATTATAGACGCTGGCCAAGTGGAATTTAGCCCAGGAAAGCAACATTTGTTTAAAATCCAAAATTAATTTAATTTTATACATCATATTAACAGATTAAAAGACTAAAAACACATCATTATCTCAAAAAGCACATAAAAAGTAACTGAACATATCCAACACCTTTTTATGACAAAAATAAACAGATGAGAAATAGAAAAAAGTCACCTCAACCTGATAAAGTGTACCTACAAAAAACGCACAAGCTAACATCATACTTAATGACAGAAGACTGAATGTTTGCACCTTAAAGTCAGTGACAGAACAATGATATTTGCTCTTACCACTTCTATTCAACATTGTACTTCAGATTCTAGCCAGGGCAATGAGACAAGGAAAAGAAACAAAAGGCAACCAGATTGGAAAGGAAGGAATAAACCACTTCTATTTGCACAAGATACGATCGTGTACATAAAAATCTTAAGAAAGCCACAAATAACAATTACTATAAGCAGCAAAAGACTTCATCAGTATCACAGAACACCAGATCAATACAAAGATCAATTTTATTTCTATGAAGTAACAGTGAAAACGTTGGCTTAAAGCTCAACATTGAGAAAACGAAGATCATGGCATCTAGTCTCATCACTTCATGGGAAATAGATGGGGAAACAGTGGAAACAGTGACAGACTTTATTTTTTTGGGCTCCAAAATCACTACAGATGGTGACTGCATCCATGAAATTAAAAGACGCTTACTCCTTGGAAGGAGAGTTATGACCAATCTAGACAGTATATTCAAAAGAAGAGACATTACTTTGCCAGCAAAGGTCCATCTAGTCAAGGCTATGGTTTTTCCAGTGGTCATGTATGGATGTGAGAGTTGGACTGTGAAGAAGGCTGAGCACCGAAGAATTAATGCTTTTGAACTGTGGTGTTGGAGAAGAGTCTTGAGAGTCCCTTGGACTGCAAGGAGATCCAACCAGTCCATTCTGAAGGAGATCAGCTCTGGGATTTCTTTGGAGGAATGATGCTGAAGCTGAAACTCCAGTACTTTGGCCACCTCATGCGAAGAGTTGACTCATTGGAAAAGACTCTGATGGTGGGAGGGATTGGGGGCAGGAGGAGAAGGGGACGACAGAGAATGAGATGGCTGGATGGCATCACTGACTCGATGGATGTGAGTCTGAGTGAACTCCGGGAGTTAGTGATGGACAGGGAGGCCTGGCGTGCTGCAATTCATGGGGTCGCAAAGAGTCAGACACAACTGAGTGACTGAACTGGACTGGACTGAACAGTAAATAACTTGAAAATGAAATTAAGAAAATAATGTAACTGATAACAGCATCTAGGAGCAGCCCGGAAGGACTAGGTTGGCAGGAGCTGAAGCCAGGAAAGAAATTCACTGGTTACTGCTTGAGGCAGAAAGAACACGTACCCTGGTTTTTTATGTATCCTGTCCTTCAATGTCATGCTAGTTTCTCCCTATTAGCTGAATTTTTACAGAAGCAAGTGAATTCAAGAAATAATTTGAAAGACTGGCTCCCTCAATTGAGTGCAACAAATGAAGTGTTGAGGGGATGTGTTTAAGAGGAAATGGGAAAATAAATGCCTGGCACAATAAAACATCATTGTCTACAGTTAGCCGTATAAACTACAATTTAATTGCCAAGGTTTTACAAAAGATATGATTAAATGGACTATTTATGCCATAATGTTTCTCTTCTCAGATTTATGTAAATAACATGAACTTGTAGGCTAGGTCTATGTGTGTTTTGAATTTTTAGTTGCAAAGAAGTTCAGGGAGGTGAAGACAGAGGTATTAGTTGCTTGCATTCCTGCACAGAAATAATACCCCTCTGCCTCATTTGTAAATGCCATTAATAGTGCCCATTCAGTTATTGAGAAAATTTAATGAAGTACTGCATGTAAAGTTCCCAGTAAAAAGTCTGGCACATACTAAGTGATCAAAAGTGACACTTTCCCATTTCTGTCTTGTGATCCCATTATATCCTCTGAGAGGCTTTCTCTTTTTGGTTATTCGTGGTCTGTAGCCACAAAGTCAGAGCTTGGTGTGTGTTAAGAAGCTCTCAAAAAGTCTACCATCTCATAACTAATGCTTGGTATTCAACCTGAGGACTGTCATTTTATTTGGCAACTTCCAGGAATGCTGTCTTGGCAAACAGAAGTGGATGCTGGGCTATGTGATTTACATTACATGGATCTCTGCTCAATTATGATTTGCAATCTGGCTAATCTGTCATCCATTCATTGCAGATCAAATACATGTGTGCAAAATTAGTCCAAGACAGGGAAACCATGACTAATGAACAAAAGTACAGTAAAAATGATGTTGGGAAGGATGGGAGAGCTGTTCCATGTGGCAGCAGAAGCAGCATTAAACCCTCATAGACAATCTTCATCTTGTCATTGAAATACCAAATCCTTTATAGAAAATTGTTAAGCAGTTTTGCAGTTTGCTATTAGCAGCCAAACATTACTCTTACTATTCTGTAAAATTAGTCATTGAATTGAACTGAGTAATTTTTGCAGGGGTCCTCATTATCCTCCTAGTGTTCACAGATTTAATCGCTGGTTCTGAATCAGTGCCCTGCAGTTTAGGTCGATGGAAGCAACACCCCAGCATTGCTGTTAAGTTCTTTTTGTGTATAGAACATAAAACTCAAGGTCATGACCACTTGTGTTCATTAAAAATCCCACAGAATTGTGAGATGGGATAAGGATGTTCACTCTCTCTGGTGTTCTGGCTAACTTCCAGCTGGATAATTACTTTCTGCCTGTAAAAATGATCCCCCTGCAGTCGGAGTTGACGGGGGCCTTTATTTATTTATTTATTTCCCCCCACTTTCAGCTCACATCTGTTGTGAGACTGGTGCTAATTTCAAGAGGTCAAATGCTACCTGCCCCTTGTGGGATGAATTTTTGCAAACATTCTCTACTACCCTGGGAATATTTCTTGGACCCCCAAATTTTAAAGGTTGTATGCTATATAATTCCAAACTCTGCCTCTTTATTGGTAAATATTCTAGAATTATTGGAGGATAACATCTACTATTTTCTTAAAATTATGCCTCTTTTGAGTTTGACTTCATCACATGCATGGAAACACATTCAATATTCTACAGCTTTTTTGCATAATTTTGTTAATACATATGTAGGAATGCCAGGATAGATGGATACGCACATAATTATATCACAATAGGCAGTTCATTACTCTTTGATCTGTCTTATGTTTCTATAAAATGTATCTGTACATGTTAACACATATATTCCTTCATCATAGCATATATATCTTCTGTCGATGTTTGGTATTATTCTGGACATCTTACGAACTTTATGTAACACTATTATCAATGAATATAAGAAATCTAAAAAAGATGATGTTTCTGCCATATCTCCTCTCACAGACAGCTTTTAGTCAAGTGGATATTTTGCTCTCTGGGCTTCTGTTTAGCATACCTGTGGGAACCAAAGGGGAAAGCCTATTGAAAAGCCACCTGGACGTTGACTGCTATTTATTAAAAACATTGACTGAAAGTTGGTTTCAGAGTAAGATGAGGCTTCTTGTCCCTCTTTTTAAATGTTTTCCTCTTTCATTTGTGTTCCTTTCTTGCACTCTAGTCAGAGAACGTTCATTCTAAGAAGTCTAGAATCATAGATCAGTAATCCCTTAGAAACCACTTCTCCTGATAACTAAAACTCTTTCATGATCAAAAAGAGGTGCCCTAAAAAAAAAAGAGGTGCCCTAAGTTTATTTTAAGATCCAGAGCACAGGTTAGGTAGATGCCTTTTTGAAAGGGAGTCTCCATATACCTCAAGACAAAGTAGTTCGATTTAGTCAGTTGAAAATCCAGTCCTATCTATGTCTCAAAGTATAGCTGTCAAGGTACCAAGGTTTCGATTCTCCAAAGGGAAACTTGAAAAGGCTGTTAATGGTTACTTGCACCAGTCCTTCAATGATATAGACAGGCATCTTAAAGTATTGTTCAAAGTCAGAAAACTGAAAGAGCTGAGACTAGAATCTAAGTACCATTGTGACTCTATTACCCTGAAAATATTCCTTATGATCTCAAAAGTTCAAAGTTTTTAGCTGGTACTATCACACCCTCTACCTTTTTCTCAGCAGGAACATGTGTGCTATTCTTCCCAAAGTTATGCCTCTTTTGGAATTTATTACACTGTTTGTTCCCAATCAAGACTCTTTTTCATATACATGATCATATTAGGTTGGTACCTATCATTTCCTGTGGAATAAAATAACACTCTATACTTAATCTTATCTACTCAGAAAGCCTGAAATCTGTGCTACAGAAGGAAGACACTGAGCTATAAAAAATGTCAGATATGGCATTTACATCCGCATTCATGTCATCCAACTTATCAGCACAGGCACGGAAAACTGGATGCTACATAAAAGGCAGGAACATGGCTTGTGAAGGTGATTTTGAGAACTGGGCTGGGGTGATGAACCGAGTTTGTGACCAGGTGTTCCACCTGAGAGGGTGAACACAGTAAAAGGGAAATTTAGTTCATTCCATAGGAGTTGCCAGTCTGAATTAGATTACTGATCCATAAATTTTGGATACCTTCCCATAGCAACAGAGGCTTATTCCAAGAGCTTACCAAGAAGTCAGAATACTTTCATCAGATTCCAAGCTAAATGAACTATGCAAAGGAAAGTCAGTTGCACAAGACTTGAGAGGAGATCAGCTAGCTGAGAATAGAAAGTCTGAAATAATGAACTATTAGTTTTTTGAATAATCAATCATATTACTCCTTTTGAATATCTGCATTACATAAAGCATGCATTAATAATCATATAATTTCATTACATTGTATTTAACTGGCTATAAGAAGAATCTTGAAACTGTTGTAGCTTTATATTTTTGTACATATTTTATAGTGGAATATAAATTGATTACTAGATGTAAATGTATACATCTTCTATAGCAGATTAAGGTAGGGATCAGCACCAGAACTATTAATAGACAAGCTTGATAAAAATGAACAAAGAATAGGCTGGCCATGTCAGGGAGAGTTCATCTAGTAGAAAATGTTGGATGATGACCAACAGATCTAACCACGATACACAGACACACACACGCACACACACACACACACACAAATAGAAGTTGTTTAAGGTTTAAGGTTCAATTTTATTGTTTTCCATAAAGCTATTTAGTTCGAACAATACCGATTATTAAAGCCTCCATCTTTTCCCTCCTAATTTGAGGTTTTACTTTTATCAAATATTAAAAGTCCATATTCAAATGAACATTTTTCCTTGCTCTATTAATTTATCTTTCTATTCATGAGCTCTATCTTATTTACAGAGTTTTTACAATATCTTCTAATATCTGCAGAGACAACCCACATCTCACTCTTTTGACAACACTAATAAAAATTAAACATTTCTATTAAGATTGATCAGTAATAAAAAAGAGGGAATACATTTCTAATATCAGCAACAAAAAGTAACATCAAGTGAGAGATCCTAAATTTAATAAAATATTAGTAAATAGAATGATACATAAAATTTATGCCAGTAAATTTGAAAATGGATATGAAATGAGAAAATACAATTTAGCAAAATTGAATCCAACAGAAATAGAAAATATGAATAATCTTATATCTATTAAAATAATTTGTCCTTTAATTCTAGATCTTTCCACAAAGAAAATGTTAGGCTTAGATAATTTTCCTAATATTCTTCTAAAGACATACTGAAAAAAATTCCCAGTAATATATAAAATGACCCAAAAAATAAAGAAGAAATAAATATTGATTCATTTTATGAGACCAGTATAAACTTGATATCAAAAGTTGAAAAGGTCACTAAAATGTAAGGAAAAAGTCACTACTGGAAAATCTGCTTTATAACATAGAGGCAAAGATTCCAAATAGACTATTAAAAATCCACAACATTTATTATAAAAACTAGTTCTACCCTGGCCACATCAGGCTTATTTCGGGAATACTAGGTTGATTTGACATTGGAAAAGCAATGCAATTCACATTAACAAAAATAAGGTCATGACAATAATCCATTCATAAAAAAAATCAGGGGTAGAATAATTTTTAACCTGATAAAGAACATCTACAAAACCTTTAAAATATCATCAAACTTAATAGTGGATACTGAAAGTTTTGTTACTGAGATTCAAAAGATTAATATGTTAGTATTTGGCTTCCCTGGTTGCTCAGTGGTAAAGACTCTGCCTGCCAATGCAGGAGTCAGAGGGTCAATCCCTGGTTCAAAAAGATCCCATATGCCATGGAGAAACTAAGCCCGTGTGCCACAACAGAGTTTGTGCTCTAAAGTCTGGTAACTGCAACTACTGTGTCTCTGGGCCATAACTACTGAATCCCACATGCCCTAGAGCCTGTGCTCCACAGTAAGAGAAGCCACTGCAATGGGCTTCCCTGATAGCTCAGTTGGTAAAAAAAATCCACCTGCAATGCAGGAAACCCTGGTTCGATTACTTGGTCTGGAAGATCCACTGGAGAAAGGATAGGCTACCCACTCCAGTATTCTTGGGCTTTCCTGGTGGCTCAGCTGGTAAAGCATCCACTGTAATGTGGGGGACCTGGGTTCGATCCCTGGGTTGGAAGATCCACTGGAGAAGGGAAGGAAAGGCTAACCATTTGAGTATTCTGGCCTGGAGAGTTCCATGGCCTGTATAGTCCATGGGGTTGCAAAGAGTCAGACAGGACTGAACTGAATGACTTTCTCTTTCCCCCCAATGAGAAGCCTACTCACGGTAACTAGAGAAAAGCCCACACAGCAATGAAGATCCAGAACAGTCAAAATAAATAAATAAAAATTTTTAAAAAGATGTATTACTTTTATTCAATCACATACAGGATGTTTTAACCAATACAGTGAAGCAAGGGAAATAAAAGGTATAAGGCTTTGGAGAAAAAAAAAAAAAGAAACTATAGTTTGTAAAATATAAAATTTAAAAGTATCCACAGATAAATATTAGAATTAATAAACAACTTTAGCAAGGACATAAGGCAAAAAGTTAATACCCAAATAATACATACCAGTTAATACCCAAATGCATTTCTAGTACAATAGGCAAATAGGAAATGAAATTTAAAAATACCATTTACAAAGACATAAAAAAGTAGTAGGAGTAAACTAATGAAAAATGTTAAATTTCTTTTAAAATAGAACAAATCATTATTGACAGTGATTAAATAAATGGAGAGATATACCATGTTCCTGGATTAGAATACTCACTATTTGTAAAGATACCTTTTTTTTAAATTGATACATAGTTTTGATTCTAATCAAAATACCAGCAGCCTTTTGCTTTTTAATTTCTGGTGGAATTTGCCAAGTATATTTAAAATGGTATGGAAAAGCAAAGGACCAAGCCAAAACAAACTAAGAAAATTCTAGAGGACTTATACTTTAATATATAAAGCTGAAGTTATCAAAATACTGTAATATTGATGGAGACCCATACACATATTCCCATCTAATAAAAGATAGAGGTACCATAGATTGTGATAAAGCGTGTTGCATTCAATAGATACTGCTGAGACAATTAAATGACCACATAAAAAAGTGAATCTTGGCCCCTGCTTTTCATATTATACAAATATAAATTCTAGTTAGATTGAAAATAAATGTGAAAATTAAAAAAATAGTTTTTAGAAAATAACATATATCTTAATCTGCTTGGGCTGCTAAACAAAATATCTCAGACTGGGTAACTAATAAGTAACAGAGGTTTATTTTCCACAGTTCCGGAGGTTAAAAGGGCTACACAGGTGTGACAGAATGTTCAGGTTATGGCAATGGCCCTCCTCCCGAGTTGCAGACTACTGACTCAGATGACCATTATATCTACTACTATGGGCAGGAATCCCTCAGAAGAAATGGAGTAGCCATCATGGTCAACAAAAGAGTGCGAAATGCAGTACTTGGATGCAATCTCAAAAACGACAGAATGATCTCTGTTTGTTTCCAAGGCAAACCACTCAATGTCACAGTAATCCAAGTTTATGCCCCAACCAGTAATGCCAAAGAAGCTGAAGTTGAACTGTTCTATGAAGACCTACAAGACCTTTTAGAACTAACACCCAAAAAAGGTGTCCTTTTCATTATAGGGGACTGGAATGCAAAAGTAGGAAGTCAAGAAATACCTGGAGTAACAGGCAAATTTGGCCTTGGAATATGGAATGAAGCAGGGCAAAGACAGAGTTTTGCCAAGAAAATGCACTGGTCATAGCAAACACCCTCTTCCAACAACACAAGAGAAGCCTCTACACATGGACATCACCAGATGGTCAACACCAAAATCAGATTGATTATATTCTTTGCAGCCAAAGATGGAGAAGCTCTATACAGTCAACAAAAACAAGACCGGGAGCTGACTGTGGCTCAGATCATGAACTCCTTATTGCCAAATTCAGACTTAAAGAAAGTAAGGAAACCACTAGACCATTCAGGTATGACCTAAATCAAATCCCTTATGACTATACAGTGGATGTGAGAAATAGATTTAAGGGACTAGATCTGATAGATAGAGTGCCTGATGAACTATGGTCGGAGGTTCGTGACATTGTACAGGAGACAGGGGTCAAGACCATCCCCATGGAAAAGAAATGCAAAAAAGCAAAATGGCTGTCTGGGGAGGCCTTACAAATAGCTGTGAAAGAAGAGAAGCAAAAAGCAAAGGAGAAAAGGAAAGATATAAGCATCGGAATGCAGAGTTCCAAAGAATAACAAGAAGAAATAAGAAAGCCTTCCTCAGCGATCAATGCAAAGAAATAGAGGAAAATAACAGAATGGGAAAGACTAGAGATTTCTTCAAGAAAATTAGAGATACCAAGGGAACATTTCATGCAAAGATGTGCTCGATAAAGGTCAGAAATGGCATGGACCTAACAGAAGCAGAAGATATTAAAAAGAGGTAGCAAGAATACACAGAAGAACTGTTCAAAAAAGCTCTTCACAACCCAGATAATCATGATGGTGTGATCACTGACCTAGAGCCAGACATCCTGGAATGTGAAGTCAGGTGGGCCTTAGAAAGCATCACTATGAGCAAAGCTAGTGGAGGTGATGGAATTCCAGTGAAGCTATTTCAAATCCTGAAATATGATGCTGTGAAAGTGTTACACTCAATATGCCAGCAAATTTGGAAAACTCAGCAGTGGCCACAGGACTGGAAAAGGTCCGTTTTCATTCCAATCCCAAAGAAAGGCAATGCCAAAGAATGCTCAAACTACCACACAATTGCACTCATCTCACATGCTAGTAAAGTAATGCTCAAAATTCTCCAAGCCAGGCTTCAGCAATATGTGAACTGTGAACTTCCTGATGTTCAAGCTGGTTTTAGAAAAGGCAGAGGAACCAGAAATCAAATTGCCAACATCTGCTGGATCATGGAAAAAGCAAGAGAGTTCCAGATAAACATCTATTTCTGCTTTATTGACTATGCAAAACCCTTTGACTGTGTGGATCACAATAAACTGTGGACAATTCTTCAAGAGATGGGAATACCAGACCACCTGGCCTTCCTCTTGAGAAATCTGTATGCAGGGCTGGAGGCAACAGTTAGAACTGGACATGGAACAACTGACTGGTTCCAAATAGGAAAAGGAGTACGTCAAGGCTGTATATTGTCACCCTGCTTATTTAACTTATATGTAGAGTACATCATGAGAAACTCTGGACTGGAAGAAACACAAGCTGGAATCAAGATTGCCAGGAGAAATGTCAATAACCTCAGATATACAGATGACACCACCCTTATGGCAGAAAGTGAAGAGGAAACCAAAAGCCTCTTGATGAAAGTGAAAGTGGAGAGTGAAAAAGTTTACTTAAAGCTCAACATTCAGAAAACGAAGATTATGGCATCCAGTCCCATCACTTCATGGGAAATAGATGGGGAAACAGTGGGAACAGTGTAAGACTATTTTTCTGGGCTCCAAAATCACAGCAGATGGTGACTGCAGCCATGAAATTAAGAGGCTTACTCCTTGGAAGGAAAGTTATGATCAACCTAGATAGCATATTAAAAAGCAGAGACATTACTTTGCCAACAAAGGTCCGTCTAGTCAAGGCTATGGTTTTTCCAGTGGTCACATATGGATGTGAGAGTCGGACTGTGAAGAAGGCTGAGCACTGAAGAATTGATGCTTTTGAACTGTGGTGTTGGGGAAGAGTCTTGAGAGTCCCTTGGACTGCAAGGAGATCCAACCAGTCCATTCTGAAGGAGATCAGCCCTGGGATTTCTTTGGAAGGAATGATGCTAAAGCTGAAACTCCAGTACTTTGGCCACCTCATGCGAAGAGTTGACTCATTGGAAAAGACTCTGATGCTGGGAGGGATTGGGGGCAAGAGGAGAAGGGGATGACAGAGGATGAGATGGCTGGATGGCATCACTGAATTGATGGACGTGAGTCCGAGTGAAATCCAGGAGTTGGTGATGGACAGGGAAGCCTGGCGTGATGCAATTCATGGGGTCTCAAAGAGTAGGACACACCTGAGTGACTGAACTGAACTGACTTCCCACTGTATCTTCACATGGTGGAAAGGGAGCAGGGTCCCTTTTCTACAAACGCTAACCCCACTCATCAGAGCTCCATGCTCCTATCCTAAGAAATTCCCAGTGATGCCACCTATTAATACCATCATATAGAGCATTAGGAATTTAACCTATTAATTTGGGGGGATACAAACACTCGGGCCATAGCAACATACAGTAACATATCCATGACGTTGGTGTAGGTGAAACTTCCTTCCACTGGATAGAAAAATTACTAAATATATAAAGGTCAAAAATCAATAAGATAGATTGCAGTAAAAATAAGAAATTCTATTTGTCAAATACGCCATGTGCACGCATGCTAAGTTGCTTCAGTCTTGTTCAACTATTCAGTTCAGTTCATTTCAGTCAGTCAGTCGTGTCCGACTCTTTGCGACCCCATGAATCGCAGCACGCCAGGCCTCCCTGTCCATCACCACTCCCGGAGTTCACTCAGACTCACGTCCATTGAGGCAGTGATGCCATCCAGCCATCTCCTCCTCTGTGGTCCCCATCTCCTCCTGCCCCCACCCACCCAGCATCAGAGTCTTTTCCAATGAGTCAATTCTTCGCATGAGATGGCCAAAGTACTGGAGTTTCAGCTTCAGCATCATTCCCTCCAAAGGAATCCCAGGGCTGATCTCCTTCAGAATGGACTGGTTGGATCTCCTTGTTGTCCAAGGAACTCTGAAGAGTCTTCTCCAACACCACAGTTCAAAAGCATCAATTCTTCAAAAGCATCAGTTGTTCAACTATAAACAGATTCAAAAGACATATTATACAGTGAGAGAAGATATTGCTTAAATACGTCACTTCAGTTGTGTGCGACTCCGTGCGACCCCGTAGATGGCAGCCCACCAGGCTCCGCCATCCCTGGGATTCTCCAGGCAAGAACACTGGAGTGGGTTGCCATTTCCTTCTCCAATGAATATAAACACAGATCCATAAAAGTCAAGGACTCATACATACAACATAAAATGTATTCCTATAATTCAATAATAGAAGACAATCCAATAGAAAAAAATTGACAAAATATTGATTTAACCAGGCACTTTCAAAATTTCACATCCAACTTGCAACTTTAACATGACACACCTATAAATATGTATAGATGAAATAATACCGTGTCTAGGACTTTCTTCAAAATAATCCAAAGAGGCAAAGGCCAGTAGGGCAAACAGAAATGAAACAAGAGTGGCAATGACTTGATTGATGGCTATTGCAGCTGTGTGATGAAGTTATGGGGTCATTAAGCTAGTTCCACGTATCAAAAGTTTCCATATTTCTGTGACTACCTGGAGGGATAGGGTAGGAAGGGAAGTTGGAGGAGGTTCAGAATGGAGGGGATACATGTATACCCATGACCAATTCATACTGATGTATGGCAAAAGCCATCACAATATAGTACAGCAATTATCCTCCAATTAAAATATTATTTTAATTATTCTCCTATTAAAATAAATTAAAAAAATTTTTCCATGATAAATATTAAAGAAATAAAAAAACTTTAATTAAGAAAACTTGGTATATATGTTACAAGGTTCTGAGATAATGCTCTAGTACTCCATGGAAGCTTGGCTACATGTAGGGTTAGAAAACCTAGGACTCAGAGTGGCCATGTGGTTAAAAAATGAAAATTTCTTTCCTAGATTCCCATGTACTTTTTCAATAAATTTCTATTTTAAATGCTATCTGAGCCTGTCTCTTCTTTGCAACCTTAAAGACCTTAATGTGTTGAATAGACTCATTGAAAGTGAAAGTGAAAATGAAGTTGCTCAGTCGTGTCCGACTCTTTGTGATCCCATGGACTGTAGCCCACCAGGCTCCTCCATCCATGGAATTTTCCAGGCAAGAGTACTGGAGTGGGTTGCCATTTCCTTCTCCAAGGGATCTTCCTGACCCAGGGTTCGAACTCAGTCTCCTGCATTGTAAGCAGACACTTAACTGTTTGAGTCACCTGGAAAGCCCTCCAGACTCACTGAGGAAACCTCATTCATTTGGTGAATATTTACTTAGTGTCTGTATATTGCAGGACAAATATGAAATACATGTACAATATGGCTTTATTATTTTCATTATTTTAACATGATCCATAAAAAAGAGTTGTGTGTGTAACAAGCATCTACTGACCCTTTCAGTGCTTTAATTTTTTACTTTTTTGATCATTGTGAGTGTGTGTACAGAGCCTAAAGGGACAAATCAGATACGTTCATTCACCTAAAATGATTGAAACAAAAATAGAGTTTTTCTCTACCTGTCCTGTTTTCTCAAGAAGACTCTAGTTCAATTAACCAAATTGCACTGGTTAACCACACACAAAAAAGAGAGAGAAATTATATTTTATATTAGTTGTATTAAAGCAAAACACGAGGTGATATAAAGGGAATGTTTTATATGAGTTTCTCTTTATTCTCTCATCTACTAGATATGTAAATTCTAGGAGTCTGCATACTTATAAAATGTTGTATTCTTCCAAATGTTGCATAAAATAAGCACATAGTAGATATGTTAGTTAAGTTAAAAATATATGCTTGCATATTACTTGGAATGAGTATATTATTGTTTCAAGTAACATATATGAGCATTTACTAAAATAAGATCATTAAATTAACATTATGATATTTTTTCTAATACTCTCTTCATATAAAACATCATTGAAATACTAATTATTTGTAAAACTGATATTGCACATTGACAGTAACAGAAAAAATTTTATATTTCCAAATCCACTCTAAATGTAAGCATCTTTTTGCTCATCTTTCTAAAATTTTCTATAGTTTGAAGTTGGAATACACTAAATCTTAATTTCAAATTCAGTGTATTCCCTACAGCAGAGTTTATGTGTTTCTCTTTATGAAACGGTTTGAAAACCTGCAAGTGTCAGCTGACTGAATGCTAAAGAGACTTGGGGGACAATTGAATTGTGTGCTTTTCATTAAATGTGCTTTAATTTACATCCAGAATCTGATTTGAGTATTATCCAAGTTTTAAAAGGGCCATTTTGAGGAAGCGAGATATTAAAGTGCTCAGAAGAATAGTAGTATTTAGGTCAAATCCCAGTTCTAAACCATAATGATCTGATTTACTTATCCTTTGCCTTGTTAGATTACAGGTACAAGAAATTATGTGTTCTAATACTAATATAATTACATGACTTTTATGGTAGGCAGGGGAAAAAAGAAGAGTCCCCCAAGGATGTTTACATTCTAATCCCTGAAACCTGTGACAATGCTATGTTACATGAATAGAGAAGTTAAGGTTGTAGATGAAATTAAGGTTTCTTATCCAATAACTTTAAATTGGGAGATTTTCCTCGATTATCTGAGTGTTCTAATATAATCACAAAGGACTTTAAGAGTTGGAAGATGGAAAGAGAAAGGCCGTTTAATACTGATGAAATGTAAAAAAAGACTCAACTGAATATTGCCAACAATGTTTAGAAAGGATGGCCTGTTTGGATTTGTTTCTGCTTATGGTACTCTTAATGGGCTTCCCTGGTGGCTTGGTTGGTAAAGAATCTGCCTGCAATGTGGGAGACCTGGGTTCGACCCCTAGGTAGGGAAGATCCCCTGGAAGATGGCATGGCAATCCACTACAGTATTCCTGCCTGGAGAATCCCCATGGACAAAGGAGACTCGTTGACTACAGTCCATGGGGTCACAAAGAGCTGGACATGACTGAGAGACTAAGCACAGCACTGTACTCTTGACAGTCCAGTTACAAAAGAATATGCCATTACAGTTGCATATGCACACATTGTTGGAGAATGAAGGAGACTTTCCTAAAAAGGGCACTGCTATGGATTGAATTTTGTTCCTTAAAATTCACATGTTGTT
This sequence comes from Bos grunniens, assembly GCF_055505025.1. NCBI lineage: Eukaryota > Metazoa > Chordata > Mammalia > Artiodactyla > Bovidae > Bos > Bos grunniens. Next base: position 102,250,036 of record NC_141165.1, read on the forward strand.
TTCTTCCTTGCTAGTGAGAGAATAAAAGGGACTTTGCATTGAGTAAAAGCAAACAAAAAATCTTTGAAGGGGATGAAGGGACAAAACTCTGTGTGCTCCTGGCAGATATAAAAGATGACTATGGTTACTGGGCAAGATCCCCAGGTGGTTCAGTGGTAAAGAATCTGCCTGCCAATGCAGGAGATGCAAGAGACTCTGATTCCATCCCTGAGTAGGGGAGATCCCCTGGAGGAGGGCATGGCAGCCCACTCCAATATTTTTGTTTGGAGAATCCCATGGACAGAAGGGCCTGGTAGGCTATGGTCCATAGGGTTGTAAAGAATTAGACACAACTGATCACACAGTATATGGCTATTGAGCAGCAATTTAAGACAACTGATACTTTCATTACCCATTTGTCATATCATTTGTCATTCAGGTTCAATAACTAAGATCTCTGGCTTCTTGGAAGTCTAGGAGTTGCTGGGGGCTGGGCAGACAACTATAACTGCAGCATCAAACTACACACACACACATGCATACATACCCTATTGCACTTCAATCTTCAGTTCAGTTCAGTTGCTCAGTCACGTCCCACTCTTTGTGACCCCATGCCTGCAGCACACTAGGCTTCCTTGTCCATCACCAGCTCCTGGAGTTTATTCAAACTCATGTCCATTGAGTCGGTAATGCCATCCAACCATCTCATCCTCTGTCATCCCCTTCTCCTCCCGCCTTCAATCTTTCCCAGCATCAGGGTCTTTTCAAATGAGTCAGTTCTTTGCATCAGGTGGCCAAAATATTGAAGTTTCAGCTTCAACATCAGTCCTTCCAATGAATACTCAGGAATGATTTCCATTAAGATGGACTGGTTGGATCTCCTTGCAGTCCAAGGGACTCTCAAGAGTCTTCTCCAACACCACAGTTCAAAAGCACCAATTCTTTGGTGCTCAGCTTTCTTTAGAGTCCAACTCTCATGTCCATACATGACTACTGGAAAAACCATAGCTTTGACTTGATTTTGTTGACAAAGTAATGTCTCTGTAATATGCTGTCTAGGTTGGTCATAACTTTTCTTCCCAAGAGCAAGTGTCTTTTAATTTCATGGCTGTAGTCACCATCTCCAGTGATTTTGGAGCCCAAGAAAATAAAGTCTGTCACAGTTTCTACTGTTTTCCCATCTATTTGCCATGAAGTGATGGGACCAGATGCCATGATCTTAGTTTTCTGAATGTTGAGTTTGAAGCCAACTTCTTCACTCTCCTCTTTCACTTTCATCAAGAGGCTCTTTAGTTCTTCTTCACTTTTTGCCATGAGGGTGGTGTCATCTGCATATCTGCATATTCTTCAACTTTAGCTGCTTCCAAAACTTCCTGTCTTCCCTAATAGTGTCACTATCACTGTTTTGCTTCCTGATTGCAATATAACAGAATAAGGAAAAAAATAGATTTTTCCTGGCCAGAATGCAGACCAGGGGATTTTAAAAAAGACACAGAGAGAGTTTCATACTCAGGAAGCATCAGAGGAAGTGCCTTCAAAAATGTGTCTGAGTGTATGCCATACATTTACTTGGAGAGCCTCTAATTTCTTGTGATCTATAGATCAAAGGAAAACTGCATCATGGATATTTTTACCGATAAACTCTAATTAGGTTTCTATTTTCTTTGTGTTTTTTTCTTTTTTTACAGAGAGTAAAATAAATTTTCATTCAACATTTCGGGGTACTTAATCGCATTTTTTAATTCCTCATATCCACATTAAAAATTTTATTCGGTTTTTGATGATGTTTTCTAGGTGTATATTAAACTTCATAATGTATTCCTCAGAGATACGTCTTCGGTAATGCTATCCATAGACATATGAAATAAGCAAAAATATACTTGGATAGTAAAAGATTCACAAGGACAATGCACTAAAATGTATGCTTATGTTATGTCATAAAAATTGTGCTTGGATTATCTCCCATAGCTTATTTAATTCTATTTCACACAGCCTTAATCAATTCAATTACCTGGTAGAAAAAATTTAAAGATACTACGATCAGTAAATTAGAAAGAGATGGTGTCTAGAGGAAGATACACTGATAGTATAAAAAAGTAATTACTGAGAATCTCAAAGTGAAGACAAAGGTAGAAATGAAAAGAAGTTGAACACAGGTTACAAAGATATTCATTTCTGTAGTTGTTTAATATATAGAGCACACATCATTTAGTTAGGTTGTTCTTTCACTCAATAAATATTTCCTTACATCCACAAGGAGAAAATTAAGTGTGAACACCTGGGGGAATAGATAGAATAAAAGCGAAGATTTATATTGAATTTGCATTATGTCTGAAACATATTAAGCTTCCCTTCTATATTAATTTATTTAATTCTCAATGTAAAGAGTGGATACTTTTGTTACATCCAATTGAGAGTGATCAGAAAGATTAGCAAATTTGTCAAAAGCCCCTCCCCCCTCCACCCCAGCGGTGGTTAGAGCTCGGTTTGAACTGGCTCCAGAGCCTACACTCATAGACAGTGCATTGTGTTTGCTCCTGAAACGCCAACTGACTGTCAAAATAATGTGCTTTGGGCCATAAAAATAATTTCAAAGTAGGAATTTGTCTTACTGCTATTTATTTTCTAAGAACTGATCTCTCCTCCTCCTTTACTAGATGGGCATGGGCCACCCAGCTTGAGAATACATTTTCTAGTTTTCTTTATAGCTAGATGTCTTCCAAACATCATGTAAGCTGAAATGATATATGTAACTCCCATTTCACAAGATTAAGAGAAGTCTTATCTCCTGCATCCTCTCTTGTCCTCCCATAGACTGTTGAGTTTTCATAGTGGCAACTTAGCTCCAACTACCTAGCCAAGATCAACTGGAGAAACAAGAGAGCAATAATCTGGGTGACTGAGCAACTTCACGTAACAGACCATTTGCTGCTGTGCTAAGAAATATGAATGTGGGGACCTGTTAGTTTAGATTGGCATCTGAAGTGAGGGCAGTCTTGTGGGATTAAGTCCTTAGTCTGTGGAGTCTGATACCAACTCCGGTTAGTCAGTACAAGAACTGAATTGTAGGGACCAGGTTGGTGTCAGATAATTGGAGAACTGGTTGGTGTAGGCAAGAAAAAAAACTAAGAGCAGCCTAAGACAATCATCCCTAGAATGTTATAAGAGAGAGCAAGAACTTTAATCCTATTTTATATCTTTGGTGTCTTTCTTACAGCATCTTAATCTGTTTTCTATCTAATGCAGAATTTAGAATGTGCTGTGCAATGAAGGCATCACTGAAATACTATGTGATTATCTTGGAGAGAAATCTTTTCATGGAAAGTGTCATGATGGAAAGGAAATTTTTCAGACAAGCAGGACAGAGACCAAGGACATAGTTCCAGATTTATTATGTTCACCCTTTTTCAATATTATTGAGTCCCCACCGTGTGTCTTGTTGTGTATTGAGGATGTAAAAAGGATCTAATTCCTTTCTCTGAAGAGAAAGACAATATAAGCAACAAGTAGAAAATAATATGAAGCATACTGTAATGGAGGAAAAGTTTTCTAAAATGCTAAAGGAGAAGGAGCCTAAAGTTGTAGAAAAGGGAAAGGAGAGAGTGCACAGCAACTTTCCAAGAAAGCTGATGCTTAAAACAAATATATGAGAATGAATGGAAGTTTACTGCACAGAAAATGGGGGGTTGGGATTTGTTCTGGGCATGAGCAACATCATTTACAAAAGCAAAGAGATGTAAATCAGTATGAAACAATGAATAGTAGTATTTCTTTACTGTTGAAATATAAAATAGAAAGTGGGAAGAGATGGTATGGGAGAGGAGCTGAAGAGTGTGTACTTTATACTGAAAATGAAGCAAAATCATTGAATCTTTTAAAATATGAGACACGTGCTAATATTCATGCATTATGTTTAATACAGAGCATATGCTAAATTCTTTGCTATTTATAGAGGATACACAAAGCTGAAGCGTGGTATCTGCCTTCCAGAAGTTCACTGTCTATTGGAAAAGCCACATAAATAAACAACAGCAATGCCTTGTGATAAATGTTTCTACTACTACTACTAAGTTGCTTCAGTCGTGTCCGACTCTGTGTGACCCCATAGATGGCAGCCCACCAGGCTCCCCCGTCCCTGGGGTTCTCCAGGCAAGAACACTGGAGTGGGTTGCCATTTCCTTCTCCAATGCATGAAAGTGAAAATGAAAGTGAAGTCGCCCAGTCATGTCTGATTCTTCACAACCCCATGGACTGCAGCCTACCAGGCTCCTCCGTTCATGGGATTTTCCAGGCAAGAGCACTGGAGTGGGTTGCCATTGCCTTCTCCGGATAAATGTTTCTAGGAAGGCAAATATAGCATGCTTGTGTTATGGAAGAAGAATAGAATATGGGAAATTATGAAAATGAGAAAGAGAACAGTTTATTTAAGGACTTGCAAGTAGTTGAAAAGTGATTTGAGGGTGGGAAACAGTAAGGACAACAGAGAATGATCCTGGAGAATAGTTAGAGGCCAGACCAGGAGTCTTTCATGCCATATTAAGGAGACTGTATTTTATTCTGAAATCAATCACAAACAGTGAAAAGAGAAATCTAGAAGGTACAGCAATATTCATGATACAGGAGGGAAGGGAAGAGGATGCAGATCTTATGTATCTCTTTGAGCAACTGGAATGATGAGGTCTTTAATTAAGATAGGAAATAAATGGTACAGTCATGTTATTAGGGGAAGCATACTAACTGAAACCGCCCACCCTGTCCAGGCACCATAGTAACCACTTGCATGAGTTATTCTAGGAGAAGAGATCCTGGTAAGGAACAGGGAACTAATAAGCCACCACCAACTGGAAAAGTTCAGGAAAGGTCAAAAGGAGACACCACATGTCCGACCACCTCCCAGAATCCTTCTCGCTGGCATCCATCTTGGCTGAACAAGGTGTGTACCACCAGGAAGGACTCTGAGTCAGGATGGTTGGCTAAAGACAACCTGAAAACTAATTCCATCAACATAAACCTGGTGGGACTGTGAGCCATGTGGCAGAGCATGGCTCCTGGGTCCCTTACCCTACTGCTCTCTGCCCAGGTGCCCTTTTCCAATAAAATCCCTTGCTTTGTCAGCACATGTGTCTCCCCGGTCAATTCATTTCTGAGTGTTAGACAAGAGCCTGGTTTCAGGCCCTGGAAGGGGTCACACTTCCTGCAACAATTTTAGGAACAGGAAAAGAATAAGTCATTGCATATTGGCTTTACACTTATTTCTGTGTTCCTCTTCTTTTTTCCTCTATCTTCTTTTTTTCTTATTCTTTATCCTATGGAAGCTTCCTGCCTTCTGCTCCACTTTGCAATTCTATGGGCCCTTCAGAATGGAGACTGACTGCTTCCTGAAATTTAATGTTTGTTTTTATTACCTTAATTATCATCTTTAATCATTTTTAAACATTAAAGCATTTTAGAGATATGATCTTCTCTTTTGACTACATAGCGTGTAGGATCTTAGTTCCTCAACCGAGAATCAAACCCACACCCTCTACCTTGGAAGTGTAGAGTCTTAACCACTGAGCCACCAGGGGAGTCCTATATTTAAGCATTTTAACATGGTCACATTGGTTATATAAGGCCAGGCCTTGGTTGTTGGAATGTGAATAGAGAAAGAAGAAAATGTGCAAGAAAAATGAATGCTTGTAAAATAATTCTGTTTTCAGCACAAGGAAATCTTATTTATGACTTGTTTTGAAATAGAAGAGTTTCATACATTGTTTTCCTCAAAGATCTTCTCTTCACTAGACAGAATCCCCAGGAAATTATTGCTAAAAATCAAAACTAAATGAAACCAAAACTAAAACAGAAAAAGAAAAAGTCACATTATAAAAGTGTGACTCTATATTCTAAAATTCACATTGTAAAATGGCAGTATTTATAAATTCTCATAAGCAGATGGCAATTTTGAGCATTAACTGTCTTGATGTTAATGACTCAGTTGTCTCACTTCTCTGCCTTTAATAATCTGTCCTTGACCAGCATGAAAGCAACTTTGGAACAGAGAACTCTGATTAATACACTTGTGTAATTATGTCCTGTAGGCCAGATTCCCACTACAACACATGGAACAGTGAAATGTGTGGATGAAGATACAGCCTAGGACTATGGGCTCAGAACCGCAACCATAGCCAGACTTTGAGAAAGAGTCTTACAATTTGTGCTTATTTCTTATCAAATAGCTGGGTTTTTCAGGAAGCAGCAAAAAACATGTTCTATTTTGTTCTATTTTCTAAAGGAAAGAGGGGAGTTCCCAGATTCTAAGCAGTATACTTCTATTCCTAATCGTGCAGAAAGCCCTTGGAAAGGATGGCTGTTAAACCAACCAGTTGTTTTGTTTTCGAAGCCTTTAGGAAACGGTGGCTTTATTCATAACACTTTTCACTGAAGCAGCAGCAACGTCAATAGCAACTTGCTCACACAAAGCGCCTGTTAAACAGAAGAGAGTCAGGGAAGAGAAAAACTCCACTACAAGAAGGCGAAGGTGACTTCACAACCACAGGCATCCTTGGGCTCGACTCAGTGGTGAAGGGGGACAAAGACTTCATAGTGAGCTTTTGACACCCTGAGAGTGGCTTGGGAGTTCTTATTATTCAAGCAAAATAATAAAACAATTACTTTCCCTTAGTAATGATTAGTACAGGCCATTGAACATGAAGGAGCTCTCAAGACTACAATGTGCTCTCTCAGTTCTTATAGAAGTTTTCTTTCCTCTAATAAATGCCCAGTATAACCACTTTTGCTGCTACTCAGTAAAGTCATGTTGTAATCCTCACGAATGATGCTTGAGACAGCACCAGTCTCATGTCATCTCTGCACTGTCTTACATGGTAGGCAGGGAGATACTCAAAGCTGGAGACTCGGAAAAAAATTTTATTATTCAGCTGAGATGTTGCTCATATGTCTATGTATGATAATAGTGTTCTCTTTTCCTATATGTGTCTTCAAAGGCATAAATGACACAACACTGAGTTAGTGCGGGGTACATAAATGCCCTCTTGATGTTTAATTACAGGGAAGTGTTCCCTGGAAATGAGCCAGGGTATCTTGTGAATCCCACAGCTTTCATTTAGTGCTGTCTCTGCCTCGCTGCCGCTGAGGTGCTGTGATCTTATTCATTGCCCTGTACCAAAATGCTGTGTGCAATTTTCTGCTCTGCCTAGTAAGGATGATTTAGCCATTGTTAGTTTAGGTCAGAGTTAATTTAATTGCCCTTACTGTTGATGCATCATAATACATATGTTAGTAGTCATGGCACCCTGCTTAGGGGACCCTTTGGGTTATTTAGTGTCAGCCCATTTCACCTGCATAGGCTCAGGAAGTTTCACTCCTTCACAAAAGCACTGTGCACTCATTAATTCTTACAGTGCTCTTGAGTGTGAAGCAGATTATATTCATGGCGGCAGCAGCTGTACTAGAAGAAGTAGCATTTCCCAGCATCCTTCTATGTGTGGAGACTTCTTTGTGAAATAAAAGATCCAGATACCTGCTAAATGTCAAAGTTCTTTGTTAAGTTTTTATTAGCGTATAGTTGATTTACAATTTTTCAGGTGTACAGCAAGGTGATTCAGTTATATATATATATATATATATATATATATATATATATATATATATGTACTCTTTTTCAGATTCTTTTCCATTACAGATTATTACAAGATATTGAATATAGTTCCCTGTGCTATACAGTAGATCCTTATTGTTTATCTATTGTATATATAGTAGTGTGTATACATTAATCCTAAATTCCAAATTTATTCCCCTCCTTTTGGTAACCATGAATTTGTTTTCTATGTCAGTCTATTTCTGTTTTGTAGATAAGTTCATTTGAATCCTTCTTTTAAATTCCATATACTAGACATGCCATATATTTGTTTCTCTCTGACTTACTTCACTTAGTATAATAATTTCTAGGTTCATCCATGTTGCTGCAAATGACATTATTTCATTCTTTTTATAGCTAAGTAATATTCCATTGTATGTATATACTGTGCTATGCTGTGCTTAGTCGCTCAATTGTGACTCTTTGCGACCCCATGGGCTGTAGCTTGCCAGGCTCTTCTGTCCATGGGGACAAGGCAAGAATACTGGAGTGGGTTGCCATGCCTTCTTTGAGGGGATCTTCCCAACTTAGGGATCAAACCCAGGTCTCCTGCATTGCAGACAGATTCTTTACCAGCTGAGGCACCAGGGAAGCCCAAGAATACTGGAGTGGATTACCTATCGCTTCTCAGGGGACCTTCCTGACCCAGGAATTGAACTCTTGTCTCCTTCATTGCAGGCAGATTCTTTACCAGCTGAGGTACCAGGGAAGCCCGTGTATATACTACATCTTCTTCTTCTTTTTTTTTTTTTTTTATACTACATCTTCTTTACTCATTCATCTGCTGAAGGATACTTAGGTTGCTTCCATGTCTTGGCCATTGTAAATAGTGTTGCTATGAACATTGAGGTGCAGGTATCTTTCTGAATTAGTTTTCTCTGGAAGACCAGAATTGATACTTCTGGATCATATGGTAGTTCTAGTTTTAGTTTTTAAGGAAACTCCAAACTGTTTTCCATATTAGCTATACCAATTTATATTCCCAACAGTGTAGCAGAGTTCCCTTTTCTCCATACCTTCTCCAGTATTTATTATTTGCAGACTTTTTGAAGATGGCTATTCTGACTGATCTGAGGTGATACCTTATTGTAGTTTTGATTGGCATTTCTCTAATAATTGAGCATCTTTTACTGGTAGCATCAAACTGCTCTCATCTCAACCTCACAGTTAGTTGAAATTCCGTATTAGTTTCTTGCTGCACTGGACACTCCAATGCTTAGAAAACAATTACTTCCTTTATATATTTGCGAGTATAACCATTATACCACCCTCCTTATGGGAAGGATCACAATCACCCAGGCATTATTTCTGAGTATAGCATAATCTACTTTTAGTTATAGTTTCTAGGAAGGGGTTTGGTTTATTTGAGATATTATGAGGAGAATGATGGAGTTCTGTAACATTACATCTAAGTTACTCTAGAAATAATCTCATTCAATTTCTTGTACATATATGAGTGCTAAGGAGAGCAGATGAATTGCCTAAGATCATCCCACTAATTAGTGTCAGAGATGGTGACAAGCTGGACTTCCAGAATTCGCTGTCCCTTTACCCCCTGCCCCCAGGCCTCCAGAGACCATGACTAAATGCTGTGGAAACCTTAGATCCTAGGAGCAATACCCTAATATTCTTAGGCAGTGCTAAGACGTGTTTTGCTACCAACATTTGACTACATAATACTGAGTACTTAGCTGCCACAGTGGTAAAGAATCCACCTGCTGATGCAGGAGAGGCAGGTTCGATTCCTGGATGGGAAGATACCCTGGAGTAGAAAATGGCAACCCACTCCAGTATTCTTGCCTGAGAAATCCCATGGACAGAGGAGCCTGGTGGTCTACAGTCCATGGAGTCACAAAGACTCAGACACGACTGAGCAACTGAGGGCACACAGCTTGAGGGATACTCAGGTAGGATTAGAAATATAGACAGAAAAGTTATATTGAGTCCCTGTGTTCACAGAAATCTCTATGTTAGTCCATAATACTAGCACCCAGGGCCATTTGATATTTTCAGATGTGTCTGGAAGAAGTTGTACTCCTGGAAAAAAAAAAATCCTCTTCTGTTAAGCAGAATTAAAGGTAGAGGGTAAAAACCATTTTTAGTGAAGCTGAAACATGCAAGGATAACTTAATTATTTTAGAATATAATCTACAAAATAGGTAAATATACAGATGGGATGACAACATAAGTAATCAGTTTTCAATAAATAATGAAATTAAAACCAAAGTGTCTTTTTATTAGCTGCAAAGTGGGGGGAATAAGTGCATATAGTAGGGACACAGAATAGACAAAGAGAACAATGAAAGTGACATATTGGAATTAATCATTTCTTTTCTAATTTATTAGAACTGCTTCCTGTGGGAGATGAGATTTCAAGACCTGTTTGAGTGATGAAGAAAAGGGAATTTGTCAGGGAGAATCAAAAGTTTTGTGAGAGAAAGCAATTTGCCCAAGGTCACTTTACCAGCCAATGTCAGAGTAGGGAATTAAACACACTGAAAAGAAATGAATGTTTCTATAGTGAGTCTCTTATAAAAACACCTTCAAGCAGATGTCAAGAATTTTCTCCAGGAGGTAGATGAGAATTACAGTGACCTTCATGAAATTACGCATTTTGTCTCAAATAAAAGGAACTTTTTAGACTTCTCAACTGAGAAACCTGGGTTCCTAGGGCAGATCTAAACCTCCTTTCTCTATTGTCCATGAAAATGCTTTCCAAATTTCTATTGAACCTAGAGCAAGACAGAAATATCCATCTGAAGAGATGAAAATTTAGTTTACTCAACTCTTTATCTGAGGAATGTAATACTCTTTCCTTTTGAAAATAAGAGTAATAAATGAATGCAAACATTCACAGTCAAATGTCTGTCAAGAATCTCTCCCACAAGGAAACATACATTACATATGTAAATAGATAGCCAATGGAAATTTGCTGTATGACTCCGGGAGCTCAAACTGAGGCTGGGTAACAACCTGAGGGGTGGAGTGGGGAGGGAGAGGGAGGTGGGAGGGATGTTCAAGTGGGATGGGACATGGGTAAACCTATGACTTAGTCATGTTGATGTTTAAATACTGTAAAGCAATTATCCTTTAATTAAAAATAAATAAATTAAAAAAAAAAGAGAATCTCTCCCAACTAATTAACCTGGGTAAGAATAGAGCAGAGCAAGCAGCATGGCTAAGCACATTAATGCCAACTCTGAGAAAAATTTCTTGCAATTAGTCATATCACCTAGACTTGAAAAGGTACTTTCCTTATGAGCAGATCTCCATCCTTCCTAGGACCTAGTCATTCTTGTCTGCTTGTTCCTCATAGCAGCATCCCTACCTGATTTTATTACTTTTTCCCACTCAACTCTCCTTACCCTACTCCAGTGAAATCTCTGTGAAGGCATAAACTGTGTAACTGTGGTCACTGTTGTAACCCAAGCACTCAGAATAGGACCTTTGCTGAACATTTGCTGAACAAATATATGTCTGTGTGCTCAGTTGCTTCAGTTGTGTACAACTCTTTGTGACCCTATGGTCCGTAACCTGCCAGTCTCCCCTCCATGGGATTCTCCAGGCAAGAATACTAGAGGGGGTAACCATGACCTCCTCCAGGGGCTCTTCCTGACCCAGGAATTGAACCTGCATCTCTTGTTTGCAGGCAGATTCTTTACCTGCTGAGCCACCAGGGAACCCCTAAATAAATGTCTAACAAGTGCCATAAAATACTAAAAGTAATTTTTCCTTTGTTTTAAAAAAAAAAAGTGTGAAATCACTGAATAAAAACTGAGGGTAAACTGATTTTTATAATAAAGCATTTCATCATTAGTGAAGATGGTAGTTATTAAAGATTGCAAGTTATATATTATGAATAGTATCTTCTTACACATGTGTGATATATAGGGTTCAAGCTAAAGGCTACACACTGAGGCTTCAGTTGAGACCCACAGTTCTAGAGATCATGCAGTAAGAATCACTGACAGGAGTTGAAAAGTAAAAGTGAATGTGAAGTAGCTCTGTCGTGTCTGACTCTTTGCGACCCTGTGGACTGTATAGCCCACCAGGCTCCTCCGTCCATGGGATTCTCCAGGCAAGAATACTGGAGTGGGTTGCCATTTCCTTCTCCAGGGGATCTTCCCGACCCAGGGATTGAACCCAGGTCTCCCACACTGCAGGCAGATGCTTTAACCTCTGACCCACCAGGGAAGCCCTGGTGACAGGAGTTACTGATCATAAAACAGCCAGTGTGATACTTTTAAACCACGCATCATTTCACACTGTTTCACTACTTATAAAGCATCTAATGATATGCAGATGTGTAATCCAGAATCCCCACAATGGCTCAGAAGTTCCTACATGAGCTGCTCCTGCTTATCTTTCAGAATTGATCTCCTACCGTTTTAATTAATGGGCTTGTAATTTCTCAGTTCGATGGGCCATCTTTCTGTCCCTCAGATGACTCAACTTGGTGCCTGACTCAAGGCCTTTGTACTCATAATTTTTCTGCCAAGAAAGTTCTAACCACAAATCTCCATATGGCCAGCTCCTTCTCAACATCTAGGTTTTGACCCAAATGCCTTGGAATCTTCATTGCTTATTTTGTCTCATTTAGCCCACTTTAGTTACTCTATTATAGCATACCTTTACTTTATTTTTTACACAGTACTACTTGAAATTATATTATTCATTTACTTGCTTGTTCATTATGTGACTTGGCCCATTAAAATAAAAGTGCTAAAAGAGAGACGCCGTGTTTGTTCTGTTCATCTCCATATCCCCTGTGTTTAATTACTGGAGGTAATAAATGTATATTGAGTGGATTGACAATTCCAGAGTTTTAACATGTCTAGAGGATGAGGCTGGTCAGGAGCATTCCAGGGGATCAGTACAACATACAGGACAGAAGAAATGCCAGTGGCGTATAAACAGAGTGAGAAAATTTCAGCTGTCTGGTTCCAGAGCCTCAATGTTGAGGTCATGACCTTCCCAATTAAACAATGAACTTCTTAAAGTCAGGGAACTGAATCTCAATCATCTTCATGACCCCAGATCCCAGGATAATGTACAAGTTATGTTCACTTCAGTTCAGTCGCTCAGTCGTGTCCAACTCCTTGCGACTCCATGAATTGCAGCACACCAGGCCTTCCAGTCCATCACCAGCTCCTGGAGTTTACCCAAACTCATGTCCATCGAGGCAGTGATGCCATCCAGCCATCTCATCCTCTGTCATCCCCTTCTCCTCCTGCCCCCAATCCCTCTCAACATCAGGGTCTTTTCCAATGAGTAAACCCTTTGCATGAGGTGGCCAAAGTACTGGAGTTTCAGCTTCAGCATCAGTCCTTCCAATGAATATTCAGGCCTGATCTTCTTTAGGATGGACTGGATGGATCTCCTTGCAGTCCAAGGGACCCTCAAGAGTCTTCTCCAACACCACAGTTTAAAAGCATCAACTCTTCGGCACTCAGCTATCTTCACAGTCCAACTCTCACATCCATACACGACCACTAGAAAAACCATAGCCCTGACTAGACGGACCTTTGTTGGCAAAGTAATGTCTCTGCTTTTGAATATGCTAAGGCGGTCATAACTTTCCTTCCAAGGAGTAAGCCTCTTTTAATTTCATGACTTGCAGTCACCATCTGCAGTGATTTTGGAGCCCAGAAAAATAAAGTCTGACTGTTTCCACTGTTTCCCCATCTATTTCCCATGAAGTGATGGGACCAGATGCCATGATCTTAGTTTTCTGAATGGTGAGATTGAAGCCAACTTTTTACTCTCCTCTTCCACTTTCATCAAGAGGCTCTTTAGTTCCTCTTCACTTTCTGCCATAAGCATGGTGTCCTCTGCATATCTGAGGTTATTGATATTTCTCCCGGCAATCTTGATTCCAGTTTGTGTTCCTTCCAGCCCAGCATTTCTCATGATGTACTCTGCATATAAGTTAAATAAGCAGGGTGACAATATACAGCCTTGACATACTCCTTTTCCTATTTGGAACCAGTCTGTTGTTCCATGTCCAGTTCTAACTGTTGCTTCCTGACCTGCATACAGGTTTCTCAAGAGGCAGGTCAGGTGCTCTGGTATTCCCATCTCTTGAAGAATTGTCCACAGTTTGTTGTGATCCACACAGTCAAAGGGTTTGGCATAGTCAATAAAGCAGAAATAGATGTTTTTCTGGAACTGTCTTGCTTTTTCGATGATCCAGTGGATATTGCCAGTTTGATTTCTCCTCCCACTACCTTTCCTAAAACCAGCTTGAACATCTGAAAGTTCATGGTTCACATATTGCTGAAGCCTGGCTTGGAGAATTTTGAGTATTACTTTACTAGCATGTGAGATGAGTGCAATTGTGCGGTAGTTTGAGCATTCTTTGGCATTGCCTTTCTTTGGGATTGGAATGAAAACTGACCTTTTCCAGTCCTGTGGCCACTGCTGAGTTTTCCAAATTTGCTGGCATATAGAGTACAGCACTTTCACAGCATCATATTTCAGGATTTGAAATAGCTCCACTGTAATTCCATCACCTCCACTAGCTTTGTTCGTAGTGATGCTTCCTAAGGTCCACTTGACTTCACATTCCAGGATTTCTGGCTCCAGGTGAGTGATCACACCATGGTGATTATCTGGGTTGTGAAGAGCTTTTTTGTACAGTTCTTCTGTGTATTCTTGCCACCTCTTCTTAATATCTTCTGCTTCTGTTAGGTCCATACCATTTCTGTCCTTTATCGAGCCTGTCTTTGCATGAAATGCTCCCTTGGCATCTCTAATTTTCTTGAAGAGGTCTCTAGTCTTTCCCATTCTGTTGTTTCCCTCTATTTCTTTGCATTGATCGCTGAGGAAGGCTTTCTTATCTCTTCTTGCTATTCTTTGGAACTCTGCATTCAGATGCTTATATCTTTTCTTTTCTCCTTTGCTTTTTGCTTCTCTTCTTTCCACAGCTATTTGTAAGGCCTGCCCAGACAGCCATGTTGCTTTTTCACATTTCTTTTCCATGGAATGGTCTTGATCCCTGTCTTCTGTACAATGCCATGAACCTCCTTCCATAGTTCATCAGGCACTCTACCTATCAGATCTAGTCCCTTAAATCTATTTCTCACTTCCATTGTATAGTCATAAGGGATTTGATTTAGGTCATACCTCAATGGTCTAGTGGTTTTCCCTACTTTCTTCAATTTCAGTCTGAATTTGGCAATAAGGAGCTCATGATCTGAGCCACAGTCAGCTGTCTTATTTTCAATGATGGTATAGAGCGTCTCCATCTTTGGTTGCAAAGAATATAATCAATCTGATTTCAGTGTTGACCATCTGGTGATGTCCTTGTGTAGAGTCTTCTCTTGTGTTGTTGGAAGAGCGTGTTTGCTATGACCAGTGCATTTTCTTGGCAAAACTCTATTAGCCTTTGCCCTGCTTCATTCCGTACTCCAAGGCCAAATTTGCCTGTTACTCCAGGTGTTTCTTGACTTCCTACTTTTGCATTCCAATCCTCTATAATGAAAAGTACATATTTTTGGGGTGTTAATTGTAAAAGGTCTTGTAGGTCTTCATAGAACCATTCAACTTCAGCTTCTTCAGCGTTGTTGGTTGGGGCATAGGTTTGGATTACCGTGATATTGAATGGTTTACCTTGGAAGTGAACATATATCATTTCGTCATTTTTGAGATTGCATCCAAGTCCTGCATTTTGGACTCTTTTGTTGACCATGATGGCTACTCCATTTCTTCTAAGGAATTCCTGCCCACAGTAGTAGATTTAATGGTCATCTGAGTTAAATTCACCCATTCCAGTCCATTTTAGTTCGCTGATTCCTAGAATGTTGACGTTCACTCTTGCCATCTCCTGTTTGACTACTTCCAATTGGCAGAGTACATCATGAGAAACGCTGGACTGGAAGAAACACAAGCTGGAATCAAGATTGCCAGGAGAAATATCAATAACCTCAGATATGCAGATGACACCACCCTTATGGCAGAAAGTGAAGAGGAACTCAAAAGCCTCTTTATGAAAGTGGAAGAGGAGTGTGAAAAAGTTGGCTTAAAGCTCAATATTCAGAAAATGAAGATCATGGCATCTGGTCCCATCACTTCATGGGAAATAGATGGGGAAATAGTGGAAACAGTGGCTGACTTTATTTTTCTGGGCTCCAAAATCACGGCAGATGGTGACTGCAGCCATGAAATTAAAAGACGCTTACTCCTTGGAAGGAAAGTTATGACCAACCTAGATAGCATATTTAAAAGCAGAGACATTACTTTGCCAACAAAGGTTCGTCTAGTCAAGGCTATGGTTTTTCCTGTGGTCATGTATGGACGTGAGAGTTGGACTGTGAAGAAGGCTGAGCACTGAAGAATTGATGCTTTTAAACTGTGATGTTGGAGAAGACTCTTGAGAGTCCCTTGGACTGCAAGGAGATCCAACCAGTCCATTCTGAAGGAGATCAGCCCTGGGATTTCTTTGGAAGGAATGATGCTAAAGCTGAAACTCCAGTACTTTGGCCACCTCATTCGAAGAGTTGACTCATTGGAAAAGACTCTGATGCTGGGAGGGATTGAGGGCAGGAGGAGAAGGGGATGGCAGAGGATGAGATGGCTGGATGGCATCACTGACTCAATGGACATGAATCTGAGTGAAGTCTCGGAGTTGGTGATGGACAGGGAGGCCTGGCGTGCTGTGATTCATGGGGTAGCAAAGAGTCAGACGTGACTGAGCAACTGAAGTGAACTGAACTGAACTGAATTTGCCTTGATTCATGGACCTAACATTCCAGGTTCCTATGCAATATTGCTCTTACAGCATCAGACCTTGCTTCTATCACCAGTCACGTCCACAACTGAGTATTGTTTTTGCTTTGGCTCTATCCCTTCATTCTTTCTGGAGTTATTTCTCCTTTGATCTCCAGTAGCATATTGGACACTTACTGACCTGGGGAGTTCCTCTTTCGATATCCTGTTATTTTACTTTTTCATACTGTTCATGGGGTTCTCAAAGTAAGAATACTGATGTTAGGCTTTCAATAAATGATTATTGAAATGAATTAGCTGACTTCTTTTAATTAGCATATAATAGTGTATGTGGTTCCAATCTTAAGCCCAAAAGGGACTTCTTTCATTTCACCCTTATTAGAGGAAAGCTCTTTTTCATGAGTTACCAGCAAAGAATTGTGCCTAAAAGCAAGGCACACAGATGCTGCAGTGTGAACATGCTCTGGCTCATTTGATCACCTGAGTTGGTGTCTCATAAGTTTATCAGCTGTTAATTTGTGAGTGATTTTGGTGGAGGTCCTCTTAACCATGTATGCTTGAAGGTGACCTTTGAATTTATTTTTCATAAAAGCTTAAAAGGCTGACTATCTGGGAAGTTTGTTCAGGAAACAAAAGGGACCTTAACCTTGGTTATACCTGTCACCAGGATAGCTGGACTACAGTGCTATTATCCTCAGGGAGGGAGGCCCTGAAATTTCAAAGGTGCCCAAAGGCTTCCATGGCATTTCAGGTGGCAGAGACATTTGATCTAAAGGTACTTATGTCAGACATGAAGTGTAAGGGTATGAGGTTGCTCTTGCTTCCTCTGAGTGAATATAAAGGTTATGGATTGAGAACTGGAAGTAGGAAGGGGAAATAACTTATCATTTGCAAAAAGGAATGCAACAGCTGCCAGCATACTAAATAGAAATTAAATACAGTTCACAGCAAGTGCTTATGGAGGAATGGGGTGATGTGAATTTGGCTGCCGACATATTCTTTAATCTCTTTAAAGAGGGTGATAGATTCATTTTTCCCTTCAAAAGATGTAGCAGATTCCACCACCCCCCCCCCCCCATTTATGCCTATAAAACTAGTGGATTATTCAATACATCTCTGGTCATAGGTTTAAATTAAGGTGTGTGTGTGTGTGTGTGTTGGAAGATATTTTCCTGGGTCTGAACTTAAATATGCTGGTGAAAACAGGAAGTGAAGGAGCAGCCTCTTTCTCTCTGACTTGATTAATGAGGGGGATGTATAAGGAGGATGCGGAGAAGGCAATGGCACCCCACTCCAGTACTCTTGCCTGGAAAATCCCATGGACGGAGGAGCCTAGAAGGCTGCAGTCCATGGGCTCGCTGAGGGTCGGGCACAACTGAGCGATTTCACTTTCACTTTCACTTTCATGCACTGGAGAAGGAAATGGCAACCCACTCCAGTGTTCTTGCCTGGAGAATCCCAAGGACAGTGGAGCCTGGTGGGCTGCCATCTATGGGGTCGCACAGAGTCGGACACGACTGAAGCAACTTAGCAGCAGTAGCAGCAATAAGGAGGGTGAGTGGGATGCAAAATGAAGGAAGGTCTGGGTATTTGGCCATGGAAATAGCCCTAGTTTTTGGCTTTGTCCCCTTTTTATGTCTAAAAGGCATAAAAAAGAAAGAAAAAGGAAAATAGAAAAGAAGTGTGGATATATTCCCACAATGGTAGTTAGGACTCAAATCAGAGATGTTTGGGTCTAGATCTTATTATGTCATAATGTGAAAACTAAAGTTATTACCTTTTCTGGGGATTAGTACAATCCTTATTTTAAAGTGGGGGAAAAGGATGATAATTTTTCCGAGTATCCTTCCATAAGTGTCTAAGAGAGGCTGGGTCACTGATAACCAGGGGTGATGACTGAACAAGGATCCTATGGTGGCTCATGTCAATAACACAACCTGGAGAAAATGCTGGTTGTAAAAGGATATCACTTGAACAGTACACACTGATGAAAGTAATTTTATTTTGAGTCTGTCAGACATGTCTGACCCAGAAACCAAAATCTAGAAGATTAACACCTGGACCTAGAAGAGGGTCAAAATGACTCATGAGTGAATGAGATTCAGGGGCAAAGTGGTGTTGGTTAAAGGTACCATTCTTACTCTTTAAAAAAAAAAAAATGAGTATAATTGACATTTTAGTTTCAGATATAAATGTAATTATGTGTTATTTGTATACTTTGCAAAATGATCACCACAATAAGTTTAGTTAACACCCTTGGTAATATATATAGTTAAATTTATATTACATGGTAAAATATATAGTGACAAAACTTTTCTTTCCTGCCATGAGTACTTTTTTTTGTTTCTTTTTTTTTTATTTTTTAACTTTACAATATTGTATTAGTTTTGCCATATATCAACATGAATCTGCCACAGGTATACACATGTTCGCCATCCTGAACCCTCCTCCCTCCTCCCTCCCCATACCATCCCCATGAGTACTTTTAAGATCTGCTCACTTGGCCACTTTCAAATACAGTATTATTAACTATCACCATGTTGTACATTACTTTCCCATGACTTATCTACTTTATAACTGGAAATTTGCACGTTCTGACTCCTCTCACTATTTCACCCACCCACACTATAGATACTATGTTAGAAAGTGAGTGAAAGCAGCTGGTCAGGCCAGTAGAATAAGCCATAGGTTGATGCTGTAATCAACTGCTGATTTCTTTTACCAGCCTTTGGTGGTGGTGGTGGTTTAGTTGCTAAGTCGTATCCAACTCTTGCAACCCCATGGACTGTAGCCCGCCAGCCTCCTCTGTCCAAGGGATTTTCCAGGCAAGAATACTGGAGTGGGTTGCCATTTAGTCTCAAGTAAATATTAACTGAATATTCATGTTCAGTTAAATCTCTGATCTCAAATAGTTTAACGTATGGTAGACAAAGTCTCTTAAATATCACAGCAACTACAACACATATGAAGGATAAGAACCACAGAAGAAAGGACAGACTTAGGCCATCACAATGACATCACAAAGTAAAATTCTACAGCTGTTTCTGGTTACAGAGATTAATTCCAGGAGAAGTGAACAATGAAAATCTAAAGAGATTCTTCATGCAGGTTTTAAGACTGAGAAACATCTGAAAATAGAGGAGATGGGAAAAAGGTAATGAGGAAGAGGGAGCCTAACTAAAAGCAACAAACCAGGGAAGCATGATAGGAACTGTCGGGCTGGCTGTTCTTCAGGGCTTAGGTGAAAGAACCACTCTGGGCTCACAAATCATCATTGAATGAAATCTGCATGTATAAGTGCTAAGTCGCTTCAGTCATGTCTGATTTTTTGCAACCCCATGGACTGTAGCCTGCCAGGTTCCTCTATCCATGGAATTCTCCAGGCAAGAATACTGGAGTGGGTTGCCATGCCCTCCTCAGGGGATCTTCTTGACTCAGGGATCAAACCTGCATCTCTTATATCTCCTGCCTTGGTAGGTGTGTTCTTTAGCACTACTGCCACCTGGGAAGCCCCTAAATGAAATCTATCTGACTTCAAAACAATATGTGTGGCTAACACTGAGTTTGAATTCTTACACAATATATTTTAGCTCTTTGATCTTGGGGAAGTCATGCAAACAGCATTTTATTCATTTGGAAAATGGTTATTATGTTATTCAAGGATTTATTATAAGGATAAATGTGCTAATGTAAGAAACAAAATAAGAATTTACAAAAGGATAGGTGTTAGCATGCATCATGCCATCATCTGGTTATACATATTCTTCTCATTAAATAAGGGAAACAACTCCAAACTTGCTTACTTTATTTCAAATAATTAAGAAATCTAGAAGACCTGAAAACAACATAGTAATGACATCTACAAGGAAAAAAAAAAAAGCCAGGGGTAATAAGCAATAAATATCAACGGAAGCAAGGTCAAATAGGATAATAAGAACAGTTCTATTAGGCAGGGATGTAAATGGCTTCCTATTTCATGCAGGCTAATTAGAGAACTTGTGGATAAATGAGATGTACAAGAAATAATTTCTGAATATTCTTCTTTGTTTAAGTGATGAAACATTGAACTGTTTGATTGGCTACTTTAAAAAGGAGGAGGAATCCTGAAAAGCAAAATGTCCATTTTCATTCTGGATTAATGATTGACTATCCAAGTGTGAAATTAGATAAATACACACTCCTTCATGCAGAGCTAAAATTTGAAATGCCTAGGGATTTTTGACAGTGTTATACAGCATCCCTGTTTTCCCTTTCTGATTATTTTCCATAATTTGCAGACTGATGTCAAAATGTTTGTCATCATAACAGAGAAAAAGAGAGAAAAGAGAAAGATTTTATTATTCATCAAAAGCATAATGCAGATCACATCCAAAGCTCTTTGCTTCCTTGATAAAGCAGATGAAAAACAGAAATACACTTTTGTGTAAAGCAAGATGACCTTCTGTTTTGGTTATTCTTGAAAAGATCTCACATAAGCCTTTCTTAAGAGAGAGAGAGAGAATATCTTTATTCACTGACTTATCTTCTCTAATTTATCAGCATTGTTCAGTAGAAATTGCAGGAACTGATTTAAAGGAAAAAAAAAAAGTAACAATACAATGAGCACTGAATCCTCATGAAACTTTTTAACAAAAACTCTATCTGCCAACTATTTGTCATGGAGAACCACAGTACAATTAATGATCTGACTTTACGTACATTTACTGCAATTTGTTTTGTCAAAGATCTTTTTACTAACTCCCTTCAAAGTTTTGATGTGATCTAGGAAGTTTTGCCGCACTAAAGATATTCTCAGAGAAGAGTAAGCAACCACACTGTCAGTTCAATCATGAACCAGAAAGATGCTTTGTTTCTGCTATGCAGGGATTTTATGATGCTCCTGAACATTCTCACATGCCTTGGAAGGGAGAAAAAAATGTAACAATGCCAGAAATGAGTATTCAGGGAAAAAAAATAAACCCTGTATATCATAGGGCCACAACTTGATCTGGTATGCATAGCAGTCTTCTGGTTTATGTTATGCAGTGACAGAAAAGCCTACATGCTCAATCTAAGAAATAGGGTGAAGAATCCTTACCCTGGATACAGAATCAAATCCTGTGAGATCTGCTGGAATTTGATAATAAACATTTACAGACCTTATTGATTCAATATTCCATTTGACTCACTTGGATAAAACCAACATTGCCCAGCTGTTTCCCAATAAGGTGGCTAGGGAAGCAGAGGAGCATTGGAGAATCCCCAACAAAGAGCTGACATTTCAGCAAATTTGAAAGGGCACACTGGATGACCCAGAAAATGCCATTCCCGCAAATGCAAGAACAGTTGTCTCCAGGTTAGGGGGAGTCTTCTGGCATCTGAAAAGCACGTAGGTACAACTGGCCTCTGCTGCACTTCTAACAGGGTAAATATACAGGGAAGCAGTCCAATGTGGTTGGAAAAGTGGGTAGAAAGTCTTGTTTTGAATTGCTCACAGTTTTAAAAAAGTAAAAATGCATCACTTATTGAATTTTCAACATCTAAGAAGGAATTTTTCTCTAGAGAAAGCTCTCAGCTCATGTATTATATTTCAAAGGTCTCGGCAAATCCATGTTTGTCTTGACAGCAGTATCAGGACTGGTGTGAATGGCATAATTTCATTTTTCTTATGGGGAATCAAGAAGGTGAGGAATAACAAGTAAAGTGACACTGAGTGTGTTACTCGCTCAATCATGTCTGACTCTTTGCGACCCCATGGACAGTAGCCCACCAGGCTCCTCTGTCCATGGGATTCTTCAGGCAAGAATACAGGAGTGGGTTCCTCCTTCTCCAGGGGATCTTTCTGACCCAGGGATCAAACCCAGGTCTCCTGCATTGCAAGCAGATTCTTTACCATCTGAGCCACCAGGGAAACTCATGTATTTTTTGAGTGTCTATGAGATTATATTCTGGTTTCTACCCCTTGTTACTGACTCAACCTATTCCTTAAATGCAAATACACAAAGCTTTCCATAGTCATCATCTTAAGAACAGCATGATTTAGATTTCACATTTCCAAAGCCCCTTTTATATCTCTGGATCAATTTTGACTAATACATTTAGATAAAGGAAAAGTCAGTGGCTCATTCAAAACCAACCAGTAAGAAATAGACTTATTTGACATCCTTAGAGGCAAACCTCCAGTTAAAGAATATATCAAATGCCAAAGCTGGTAACAGTTCTTTCTGTTCATGCTTCTCTGGTGATTGAGTGACAACATCAATTCCCCATTCAGAGGACAGCTAAGTAAGATGGTTCACAGCATTTGGTGCTCACATCCTAAAGCAGAAGGAGGAGTGTAGAGAAGTTGACAAAGACATATCACCCTCGGTCATGCCTTATGCTGAACAGAAATCCTTACAGCCTCTGGCTTCCTATCATAATTTTTATTTCCATTCTGTGGAGAAGAGTTAGCTGGCAGAAGAGTTCAGTTACACAAATGTCTGAAGATATTTAAAACACTCTGGCTAGACTCAGTCTAGTAATCAATGTCTTCAGGTTTTGACTTTTGGTGAGTCAAATATTTTTAAAAGAATGAAATACTGCCATTTGCAGCAACATGGATTCAGAGAATATTATGTTCAGTGAAATGTCAGACAAAGACAATTACCCTACGATATCACTTATATGCAGAATATAAAAAATAATACAATTGACTGTATATGTAAAACAGAAGCAGACTCACAGACAGAGAAAGCAAACTTGTGCTTACCAAAAGCAGGGAGAAAAGGTGGAAGGACAGGTTAGCATTAAGGGATTAACAGATAAAAATTACTACGTATAAAATGGATAAGCAACAAGGATATACTGTATAACACAGAGACTTACATCTATCAACTTGTAATAACCTATAATGGAGTACAGTCTGCAAAAATACTGAATCACTATGCTATATACCTTTAATATAATATTGTAAATTAACTACATTTCAATTTAAAAGGTTCCTGCTCTCCTCCAGTAGATTTTATTTTAATACCAACTAGTAAAATATCATATGCAGGAATTATACATTTAGTATTTGTCACCATAAATCATTTACACAGTGTCAGTTCAACAGAGAGAGGAAAATTAGGGCGTGTAATGTACTACATTGCAGAACTGTTCAACTTGGAAAATATATACCTGGGATTTTTAGCATTTTCTAAAAAAAGATCTCTTTTAAAACATAGTTTTTATGGCACATCAGGAAGCAACAGTTAGAACTGAACATGGAACAACAGACTGGCTCCAAATAGGAAAAGGAGTACATCAAGGCTGTATATTGTCACCCTGCTTATTTAACTTCTATGCAGAGTACATCATGAGAAATGCTGGGCTGGAAGAAGCACAAGCTGGAATCCAGATTGCTGGGAGAAATATCAATAAACTTAGATATGCAGATGACACCACGCTTATGGCAGAAAGTGAAGAGGAGCTAAAAAGCCTCTTGATGAAAGTGAAAGAGGAGAGTGAAAAAGTTGGCTTAAAGTTCAACATTCAGAAAACGAAAATCATGGCATATGGTCCCATCCCTTCATGGGAAATAGATGGGGAAACAGTGGAAACAGTGGCTGACTTTATTTTTCTGGGCTCCAAAATCATGGCAGATGGTGATTGCAGCCATGAAATTAAAAGGCACTTACTCCTTGGAAGAAAAGTTATGTCCAACCTAGACAGCATATTGAAAAGCAGAGACATTACTTTGCCAACAAAGGTCTGTTTAGTCAAGGCTATGGTTTTTCCAGTGGTCATGTATGGATGTGAGAGTTGGACTGTGAAGAAAGCTGACTGCTGAAGAATTGATGCTTTTGAACTGTGGTGTTAGAGAAGACTCTTGAGAGTTCCTTGGACAGCAAGGAGATCCAACTAATCCATTCTAAAGGAGACTAGTCCTGAGTGTTCATTGGAAGGACTGATGCTGAAGCTGAAACTCCAATACTTTGGCCACCTCATGCAAAGAGCTGACTCATTGGAAAAGACTCGGATGCTGGGAGGGATTGGGGGCAGGAGGAGAAGGGGACGACAGAGGATGAGGTAGCTGGATGGCATCACCGACTCGATGGACACGAGTTTGGGTGAACTCCAGGAGCTGGTGATGGACAGCGAGGTCTGGCGTACTGCGATTCATGGGGTCCCAAAGAGTCAGAGACGACTGAGGGACTGAACTGAACAGAACTGAACTTAAATTAAAATATGCGTATGTTTGTATATCTTGCAGTCAAATCATACTGCAAATATGTATCTATATATAGTTCACTAGGTATCATTTTAAAATACACATACTGAAGGTTTGTCTTTTCAATGTAGCAAATGACTCTCCAACTGGTCATTTTCCCAATGCTGATATGAGCAGCTGTTAAAGTCTACTGACTGACATTTCTGTGTGTGTCTGTGTGTGTTCATTCACTTTAGTCATGCCCTACTCTTTGCAACCCTATGGACTGTAGCCCTCCAGGCTCCTCTGTCCTTGGGATTCTCCAGGCAAGAATACTGGAGTGGGCTGCTATGCCCTCCTCCAGGGGATCACCCCAGCCCGGGGATAGAACCCATGTCTTCTGTGTCTCCTGTGAATTCTTTACCCACAGAGCCTCTTGGGAAGCCCAACTGATGTACTATACTTCATAAATAAATAAATGCATAAATGATAATTCTTGGATTCTTCTATATGAATTCACTTTGGCTTTTTGGTCAATGCACAGCTAGAATCTTGGATATTGTCAGAACCCTGGATATTAAATTACATCAAATACATCTGTCAATCACCTGTGCCTTAAAAAGGAAGAAGAATAATTGCTGATTATATAGTCTATTAAAATATATAGTATCAATCTACTAGCCTGCCTTCTAGAAATGATGTCACTTACTTAATAAGTTGATGAACTGGTTCCCAAGCTCTGCCCTCCTGTTGATGCTATTGTGGCCCATTTTTTCTCCCATCACCAGAGGCAATAAGTCTCAGTTTGGATCTATTATTTACTTTTCTTCAGCCCCCAATAAAGGAGTGTTTGGACTCTGAGGACATGTGTGTGTGTGTGTGTGTTGGGGGTGGGTGACAGCATTGAGTTCTACTGAAGATGAGCAATCAAGAGGTAGTGTATACAAATTTTCTTTCTTTCCTCAGAGTGAGACATGTTCTATAAACAGATATGAGTGATGTACCCTAAGGAAAGACTTCTACTTACCATAGATTAAAGTCACACTGGCAAATAACTTAGGGTGATAGAAGAGTGCCTCTGGTTAACAGCCATAGGAATCACTTTGGAACTTGTTCAGTTCTTGTCCTCAGACCAGACTTTGAGTAGCAAGGTAACAGATCACATGCATTCATTAAAAATAAACATTCAAGTTTAGGATTAACACATGCACATTACTATATATGAAACAGATAAACAACAAGGACCTACGTGTGGCACATGGAACAATATTTGATATTTTATAATAATTTCAGGAGAAAAGAATCTTAAAAAATAGATATGCACATATATAAATGAATCACTGCTTTATATCTGAAAGCAATATAATTTTAAATAATATTTTAATTAAAAAAAGGCTAACCAGTTTTAAAATGTGCCTTATTCTTATATTTCAGAGTTATGCAATCATCCTATTTTAGAGTGTCCTAAAGAGTTTTCTAAAAGCTAAATGGGCTTTTAAAAAAGGTTTTGGTTGTCAAAAAATTTCGGGAAATGTTATTTTTCTTTTCTCAGGGGCTTCAAATGCACGTTAGCATACAAATGATATAAGAAACCCTACCATAAAGACATCTCTTTACATTTGCTCAATATTTCTTGCACTTATTCAGTAAACAAAACATTTTTAAAGATAACACCTGTAAGGTGGAGAAGTAGTTCCCTCCAGGGAACACACTTCAGAAATGCTATTTAGACACTGATATTCATTTTTATGCTGTTTTGTTTTTCAAATTCCCTGATTATGGGGTCAGGAGCTGGTGAGAGCATGCTATAGGGAAAACAACATAGCATGCAGAGACACAGACTTGTGTTGAGCTACACTGCAGGAGCCAACAGCAATGGTCCCTGCTACTGAGCTCGGCATGGACTTTGTGACAACAGCCAGCAAAAGCTACTGTGCACAGTGGTAGGAAATTTGAAACTACACCTGGAAAATAGGCATTTCAGCTAAGGATATGACAGACTGTTGACCACAGACCTTGTCTCCACATTCTTGGACTGAGTGGGGAAGATCTGGCTACATTTCTTGATGACACTGGTTAGTGAGGTCTCAGAGCTAGATTTTGTGCAATTTAGAAAATATATATATTTAACCAAATATTATATATATGAATGAAATGTAATAGTTGTGATGCATTGAATACTTTAAAGAGTCTATTTATTGTATTTAAAACACATCTAAAGCAAAGCTTTTATTAAATACAATTAAAAAAAAATAGCACTCATGTTAAAGGAGGGACAGGAAGGCCCTGAAAACAGTAATCCATGGAATACAAATAAAGCTCTGAAACACAGAAGGACTACTACAAATTGGCTTGGGTCCATAAAAGAGAGAAGAGAATAAGGGATTCTGATGCCAATTAAAGACATGAAGTCTGCCCTCCTGCAGCTTTCATATTCTTTGACATTTTCTTGTGAAATCTCATCTACAGGCTATTTCTGAGAATTTGGGCTGGACCAGAGAGTCTCATTGGAAAAGACTCTGATGCTGGGAGGGATTGGGGGCAGGGAAAAAAGGGGATGACAGAGGATTAGATGGCTGGATGGCATCACCGACTCAATGGACGTGAGTTTGAGTGAACTCTGGGAGTTGGTGATGGACAGGGAGGCCTGGCCTGCTGCGATTCATGGGGTCGCAAAGAGTCGGATATGACTGAGCAACTGAACTGAACTGAACTGAGAGAGGCACTGAATCTCGAACATGGCTCCTGCCTATGTGTCACTGTAAGTTTCTCTGTAGTATATAAGAAAGTTTCACTATGGACTCATCATTACTGTAATCAAAATTAATACTGTAGTGTATTAATTAAACTACACTGGAATTCTCAGAGTTGTACCTAGTATTGACACTTTGCCTGTGAATATATTTATTATTATCATTAACCTCCAGAAACTATTTTTGCAAAATACAGCACTTCTAAATATGTTAAGGCATAATGGAATTGTCTTTGATGCCTAGCTAGCATATCTAAAGTTTTGATTATTTTTGACATTTATTATTGATTTCCAATAAAAACAGGTATGAAACAAAAATAGGAAATTTAAATTCCAGGGTTAAACACTACTATTGTAGAAATTATTAAATTTGCTATATTATTCACATCTATATTTTATAGAAATAAAAAAAAATAGTCAAAGTCAAAAATTTAATTACTTGAATTTTTAAAAAAATCTGAAAAATGTCATTATCACTCTTTTGGCAAACTTAGCCCTATTAACGCTCATGGATAATGATACAGCTGTTTCCATATCACTCAAATCCTATAAATTTGTATGCTCTGAGACCAAATGTATGTTTGTACTTTTACTACTTCATAGTGTTATTTACAATATATTGTGTAACTTTTTTCATATGTTATATGAAACCAGCATGGGAGACATTCATCAAAATAAAATGTAGTTACTTCCAGAGAGACTCAGTCAAGACATATGGTAAACTGTACCAAAGCTGCTTTTTCTAATACAAGTGTTTTTACATATAGTTTAGGTTGATCTTTGGGAATGCTTACATTTGCATTTATTTAAGAAACTTTTACTGGGCAATGTGTACCAGGCAATGGGTTAGTCACTGGGGATCAATCAGTGAATATTTAAAAAAACAAGATTCCTATCGTCAGTGCTCTCATTGAATTTATATTCAGCGTGAATGAGGGGTAAGAGAGATGGTGAGGGAGACAATACAAAATAAATAAACAAAATAATTTCAAGCAATATCAAAGTGACAAGATAGAACAAGGTGATGTAAAGAGAATGACTGGTGTGTTGAGGCGGAGGGCAGTGGTTACTGTGAAGTTCAGAAAAGTCACACTGAAGAAAATGAATTTAAACTGCAATCTGAAAAATGAGGACAAGTCAATAATTTGGAGAGACAAAAGAAGAATATTCTAACAGATAAATTACCACAGTTAAAAAGTTCTTGTGAAAGAAGACATTTGATTTCTTTGAGGAACAGAAAAAAGACCATGAGATTGGAGTGTATGATGAGTGAACAATGGAAAGGTATGAGGGGAGGAACAGTGGAATACCAAGGTAGAAAGATTTGGGTTGGTCTGTCCTAGAGGGAGGGACATGGCTTAGCATTGCTGGTGCATGATGATACCAAAAAGCAGATGGACATTTAGTTGGTTTCATTATTGAGTTCCTGGCTACTATGTAGCTCAGTTGGTAAAGAATCTGCCTGCAATGCAGGAGACCCGGGTTTGATTCCTGGATTGGGAGGATCCCCTGGAGAAGGAAATGGCAACCCATTCCAGTATTCTTGCCTAGAGAACCCCATGGACAGAGGAGCCTGGAGGACTACAGTCCATGGGGTCGCAAGAGTTGGACACGACTTAGTGACTAAACCACCACCACCATTATTAAGTTACCTACAGACAATATCGCCCCTGCTGCCTGCACCTGATAGGGCGAGGATGGAGCGTGGGGGTACTGGATTGTCTTCCTGCCACCACGGTCAGGTGGCACATAAACATAAACACATAAACATCACCTTGGGTAAACTACTCTTGACCTAAGTGTGACCCCAGCCACTTTTAGGGCAGAGGTGCTAAGCCTTGGCTTAGGGATTAGAACTGGTCCATGTTTATGTTTCATTTAACATGCACAGCATTTTGGAAAATAAATTGGAATGCTTATCCATGTTCAAAAATTAGGCTATTTTACAAAAAATGTGGATCTAAATTTCTTCCTCAAAAATCAGATCATTTGGCAACAAAGACCCCACGTGTGTGTGTGTGCATGTGCTCAGTTGCATCCAACTCTTTGAGACCCCATGGACTGTAGCCAGGCTCCTCTGTCAATGGACTTTTCCAGGCAAGAATACAGGAATAAGCTGCAATTTCATACTTGAGGGGATCTTCCCAATACAGGGATTAAACCCGTGTCATGCCATTTAGGTAAGTTTGCCACATTCCACTTTGCTACAGTACCTACCATGCCATATTATTTTAATTCCATTTGACTTTACTCATTTACACTTTCCTCTTGGCATCCCACAGACAAAGCACAAGACATGTTTATTCAATTTATTAAGTTTACACCAGGGAATGAGTCACTCAATTTTCTTTTTTTAATCAGTCTTGTTGCTCTGAGGAGGATAGATTCTTTATATATGGGCAAGTATGGCACTAAAGAAACCATTTATGAAAACAATACAGTAGCCAAAGGAAAGGAAATGGAAGCTTGGAGGACAACAGAGGCAAATGGAATGAAGAGAAGTGGATGAGACACACAATAGGACTTTCTGGTGGATTTGATGGTGTTGGCTTGCAACTAAGGGGAAAAACGTGGAAGATTAAATGTGACTCTAGGTTTCTGACTTGCAAATGTTTCAGCCTGAACATACTGCTTAATATGGGTGAAATGAAAAAATCTTAGAAATCAGATAAGGCTAAAATGATGTCTGTTTGATTTTTTGGAACTAGTCATAAACAGGAATTTGTATAATGTTTTTAATTGAAAGGACTCAATACCTAAAAATCTAACACATTTATTTCCAATTCATGCATTCATGCTAAGTCGCTTCAGTTGTGTCTGACTCTGTGTGACCTGATGGACTCTAGCCCGCCAGGCTCCTCTGTCCATGTGATTTTCCAGGCAAGAATACTGGATTGGGTAGCATTTCGTTCTCCAGGGAATCTTCCTGACCCAGGGATCAAACCCAGGTCTCTTGCACTGGATGTGGATTCTTTACCATATAAGCCACCAGGGAAGCCCAGTTCTTCTCAAAGCTATGTTTAAGCATTTGACAGAGCTTGTACACTGCCACATCCATAACCATTTCACTATTGATGCTAGTTGGATCACATAGGCAATACCTTTCATTCGGCAAAAAATATAATATTTCAGCATATATATATTATTTTGTAAATTATTACTTCATCAGAATGACATATTTGCGAACTCCCTGAAAAACCAACATGACCTTACTGAGTGATAACTTTTTAGAGTTGCAAAGAGCCCTGACAATCAGCTAAATCCAACTATTACTTAATGCAGATGAGAAAACCAAGGTAGAAAGCTGTAAGATGGCATGTCCATGTTCATACAACTAATAGACAGAAATAATTTTCTCCACATACATTCATTCTATTAGTTTTAGTAGTTTTCATGCATTAATCATTTGTCAGTTCAGTTCAGTTCAGTCACGCAGTTGTGTCCGACTCTTTGTGACCCCATGGACTGCAGCATGCCAGGCTTCCCTGTCCATCACCAACTTCTGGAGCTTGCTCAAACTCATGTCCATTGAGTCGGTGATGCCATCCAACCATCTTATCCTCAGTCATCCCCTTCTCTTCCTGTCTTCAATTTTTCCCAGCATCAGGGTCCTTTCCAATGAGTCAGTTTTTCAGATCAGGTGGCCAAAGTACTGGAGCTTCAGCTTCAGCATTAGTCAGTCAGTCCAGTCACTCAGTCATGTCTGACTTGTTGCAATCCCATGGACTTCAGGATGCCAGGCCTCCCTGTCCATCACCAACTCCCAGAGTTTACTCAGACTCATCACTATTGAGTCGGTAATGCCATCCAACCATTTCATCCTCTACCATCCCCTTCTCCTCCTGCCTTCAATCTTTCCCAGAATCAGGGTCTTTTCCAATGAGTCGGCTCTTCACATCAGGTAGCCAGAGTATTGGAGTTTCAGGTTCAACATCAGTCCTTCCAATGAACACTCAGGACTGTTCTCCTTTAGGATGGACTGGTTGGATCTCCTTGCTGTCCAAGGGACTCTCAAGATTCTTCTCTGACACCATAGTTCAAAAGCCTCGATTCTTCAGTGCTCAGCTTTCTTTATAGTCCAACTCTCACATCCATACATGACTACTGGAAAAACCATACCTTTGAATAGACCAACGTTTGTCGGCAAAATAATGTCTCTGCTTTTTAATATGCTGTCTAGACTGGTCATGGCTTTTCTTCCAAGGAGCAAGTGTCTTTTAATTTCATGGCTGCAGTCACCATCTGCAGAGATTTTGGAGCCCAAGAAAACAAAGTCTGTCACTGTTTCCATTGTTTCCCCATCTATTTGCCATGAAGTTATGAGACTGGATGGATGATCTTCGTTTTTTGAAGGTTGAGCTTTAAGCCAGCTTTTTCACTTTCCTTTATCATTTGCCAAGACGGAAACAATTTCAAATTGTATTATATTTAACAAAGGAATCAATAAGTTAAGATCAAGCACCTTTAGTATATTAAAAAAGATGTTTAAATATTGTCTAGCTGGCAAAATAGCCCTTTTCCCCATGTCTGTCACATTTTAATGATGATGAATCCAATGACAATGTTCATTTTGTAGTTTAAAATCATGGAGAACTAGTGCTGTGGTTAGGTTTCAATTCTAATTTTTACCCTTATTTTAGTTCACTGTGATTTTTATTAACTCAGTCTATGTTGCTGGAATGTGAAAGTTTATTAAGTGATTAAATTTAAGGATATTGCTGGTTGTATTTCTGTTACCTTTTTTATTAAGTCAAATTCTAGTACTACATGTTTTTATTTTATCAATATATTGTCCCTTTTATGCATGCTTTAAACATAAAATCATGAAAATATACTTTTCCTAGGCTGAATTGAATAGTTACAAACATAATTGGATGTGTACAAATCCAAAGTTTTTCTTACACTGAATTTATGTAAGAAGCTAAACAGCTGCCTCTCAAGGAAACAATGAAATCTTTATCATCCTGATACAAGAGAATTATATTCTTTTGTAGAGAACCATAATAGGTACTAAATGTCAAAAAAACACATTTCAAACCCCTTAAAAATTCAATTTCAACTAAAATAACTAAGAAACCTTATATTAAGATTTTTGTATGTCTCAGAGTAAAATTACTGATGATTCTAGCCAGCATATCTGTCAGAAAATTTAACTTGGACTTTCTAAGATATCTTCACTTAAGTACTCCCTTTAAAAGCTTATTTAAATGAATCTCTTTGTGATTAAAAGCATATTTCCTTTCCCTTACAATTTAAATAATTGTAAGTCATAGTACTGGCCACTAAGGCTACCCAGACACTGATTTGTGCTGCTATTGCTGTACTTCAGTTTTCAAACATGTGCTGTTCTCTAATAGGCTTTACTTTCAGTCATTTCAATTGCACTACTTTCTGGTATAAAAGCCAGAATACATTATTGGCAGCCATGCACTCTAAGGAGATGCAATTGATTTCTAGGATAAAAGATCCTCTTTCCAACACATTTTAGCATAAGCAGGTATTATGACCCACATTCCTTAGGACAGATGAAACCCATGAAAGTATGGATTTAGATGCACATCTTAATGCCACAGTGTTGGTTTTCCATAAAAATGTATAGACAATGAAATGCAAATAAATCCAGTGTTTAGGGCTGTCACTACAGAGGCAGGTAAGGGAAGTTTTCCTAACTCGAGTTTTTAACTTTGCCTCAGTGAGCCAATTGAATGTTCTTGGAAAAGCATCATGTATATGGGGAGATAGTATTTAATCAGAAAGAACAGCTTAACTTTCAGACCCTGCAGGCTCCCGGACTGTCTTTTTGGAACTGTCTCTGAAGACCAGGCGATATCTTTAATTGTGAACAAGCAAACACTAGTCTGGATCATGTGAACAATTCAACAGATGAAATGAGACAAGTTTTCTCTGCAGGTGGGTTAACAGCTGCTGCCAAATACCTCTCTATCCTCACATCTTCAAGCAAGCCTTATAGCAGAACGGTTGAATCATTTTTCTGCCATGAAGGCCCGAGAGCTGAAAAGTTTTGTTTCTTATAAAAAAAGTGATTGATGCCAAAGTCTAGACCCTTTGATTCTCTAGGAGACAAAACTTTTGATCCACTGAAACAATACTGTTTCATTTTATAAGATATATTTAAGTTATCTCTCATTGTATTTTTCTGAATTTGAAATCATTGGAAAAATTAGCCCTCTGAATTTAATTGCCTATAATTTTGCTATCAAGACAGCCCATCAAAGTGCTCTACAAACAGAGGAGTGATTGAAAATGAGAGACAAGTGTCTAGCTATCTGCAAAACTAATTGAAGCACTAAATTAGAATCACCCTGTTTTGCTTTGCCTACTTCTCCTTCATTTGCATGTTGTGTACATACCACCCCCAAAATGCATTTTTCTTTTCCACATTTCTCTCACATTATGTAAAGTGATGATGCCAGAATGCATCTCCAGGGCTGAGCTTGCAATCAGTTTGATTTTCAAGAATCAAATCCCAACTGTAGGAAATGAACACAATTCAAGGCTGTTGTTGATCTATAAATATGTAACTGAAAGAGAAAAAAGAAAAATGGGAACAAAGAGGTAACCTGAAATTAATATATGGTTATTTGAGGATATCTTTGTGACCCCCAGAGTCCAATAAAGTGACCGATTCTCCTATTTCTCCTGTCTCAGCCAAAATTATCCTCACATAAACTTTTTAGTACAATCAGTTCCTCAATTTTCACCTTCCTTTAAAAAGCATTGCTCACCCTATTTCAATAGGTGTGACTTCAAATAATGATGTTAATTAGCATAAGACATATAACAAGCGGAGGGATAAAAAAATGGTGTGTTATATTATGGGCTTTCCTGGTGGCTCAATGGTAAAAAATCCACCTGCCAATGCAGAAGACTTGAGTTCAATCCTTGGGTTGGGAAGATCCCCTGGAAAAGGAAATGGCAACCCACTCCAGTATTCTTGCCCAGGAAATCCCATGGACAGAGAAGCCTGGCAGGGAAATAGTCTGTGGGGTTGGAAAGGAGATGGACACGACTGAGCAACTGAGCATGCATGCAGGTTGGACTGCTGCAACTTTTGATGTGTTGTCTTCCTAAGGTTGTATTTTTACTAAAATTAGTGACGAGGTACAAAATAGAGATGAACATACTGTAGTAGTTTCCCAGTTAGTGGAATTCTCTGAGGTTATGTTTCATGAGGTTGCGGGGCTGAACTGATCTCCTAGTGTGTTTCTAACTGGGCAACTTGAATTCAAATAAGTGTTTGCATTGCAGGGATTCTTTTTTATGAATCATTCAGAGAATAAAAACTGATGGAATAATTATATATTGGAATATTAATAAAATCAAAGAAAGAAGTTTTGCCACATCATTCTCTACTTACTGAAATGTTCCATTCACAGAACAAGAAAGTAGTATGGACAATACAAAATATTAGATGATTCACAGGACTTTCATAGGATTTTCCTTGACACATAATAGTAGAAAAAATACATTTGAAAAGGAAAAAACTTTTAATGTTTATAAATTTTTTTTGAATATGTGTTTATTATTTCAGAAAAAAAGTTAAAAACAGCAAACTACACACACACACACACACACACACACACACACACACTGAACAGTTTTCAGCTCTAGGTTATGCCTGCAGAAAACACAACCTTCAACAAGGCAGTTTTTTGGTTTTGGTTTGTATTTTTAATTCCTTAGTACCTTATCCAAGGGGGTATGAGGAGAGAGGGTGGTTCACAGCATTCATCACATACTGCTCCTGTTTTCTACAAGTTGACTTCCCTGGTGGCTCAGATGGTAAAAGCATCTGCCTACAATGCAGGAGACCCAGGTTTGAATCCTGGATCAGGAAGATCCCCTGGAGAAGAAATGGCAACTCACTCCAGTACTCTTGCTTGGAAAATCCCATGGACAGAGGAGCCTGGCAGGCTACATTCCATGGGGTTGCAGAGAATTGGACATGACTAAGTGACTTCACTTTCTTTCAGTTTATGTTTTTAATTGGAAGTCATTCTTGTACAACTCTCAGCAGTGTGGGGAGTAAGTCCTACCTTATTCAAGGGGGTATGAGGAGAGAGGTGGTTCACAGCATTCACCACATACTGCTCCTCTTTTCTGCAAGTTGAATTCCCACAGATTTTCTAAGACTTATGTAAAATACTGTCATGTTTGTGTGGACTTCCCTGATTTCTCAGGTAGGATTGATCATCCTCCTTTTTATGTAACTACTGAGCTTTGTACAGATATGATATGTCATGAATCTTCAAAAATTTTATCACAGTCTTTCCTAACATATTAGTCTTTCCTGCCATATTTTGCTCAACTACCACACAATTGCATTCATCTCACAATGCTAGCAAATTAATTCTCAAAATTCTCCAAGCCAGGCTTCAACAGTATGTGAACTGTGAACTTCCAGATATTCAAGATGGATTTAGAAAAGGCAGAGGAACTAGAGATCACATTGCCAACATCCATTGGATCATTGAAAAAGTGAGAGAGTTACATAAAAATATCTACTTCTGCTTTATTGACTATGACAAAGCCTTTGACTATGTGGATCACAACAAACTGTGGAAAATTCTTAAACAGATGGGAATACCAGGCCACCTGACCTGCCTCCTGAGAAATCTGTATGCAGGTCAAGAAGCAGCACTTAGAAATGGACATGGAACAACAGACTGGTTCCAAATCAGGAAAGGAGTATGTCAAGGCTGTACATTATCACCCTGCTTATTTAACTTATATTCAGAGTACATCATGTGAAATGCTGGGCTGGATGAAGCACAAGCTGAAATCAAGATTGCCAGGAGAAATATCAATAACCTCAGATATGCAGATGACACTATCCTTATGACAGAAAGAGAAGAAGACCTAAAGAGCCTCTTGATGAAAGTAAAAGAGGAGAGTGAAAATGTTGGCTTAAAACTCAATATTCAGTAAGCGAAGATCATGACGTCTGGTCCCATTACTTCATGGGAAATAGATGAGGAAACGATGGAAACAGTGACACACTTTGTTTTGGGGGGCTCCAAAATCACTGGAGATGGTGACTGCAGCCATGAAATTAAAAGACAATTGTTCCTTGGAAGAAAAGTTATGACCAACCTAGACAGCGTAGTAAAAAGCAGAGACATTACTTCGTCAACAAAGGTCCATCTAGTCAAAGCTTTGGTTTTTCCAGTAGTCATGTATGGATGTGAGAGTTGGACTATAAAGAAAGCTGAGCACTGAAGAATTGATGCTTTTGAACTGTGGTGTTGGAGAAGACTCTTGAGATTCCCTTTGATAGCAATGAGATCCAACTAGTCCATCCTAAAGGATATCAGTCCTAAATATTCATTAGAAGGACTGATGCTGAAGCTGAAACTCCAATACTTTGGCCACCTGATGGGAAGAACTGACTCATTGGCAAAAACCCTGATTCTGGGAAAGATTGAAGGCAGGAGGAGAAGGGGACAACATAGGCTGAGATGGTTCGATGGCCTCACCGCCTCAATGGACATGAGTTTGAGTAAACTCTGGGAGTTGGTGATGGACAGGGAGACTTGGTATACTGCAATCTATGGATCTCAAAGAGTCAGACATGACTAAGTGACTGAACTAACGTGTTGCAGGCAGACGCTTTACCGTCTAAGCCACCAGGGAAGCCCCCTAACTAACTATACTTTAAGCTATTTGAAGATAAGGGCCATGTCTTTTTTTCATCTTAGTGTTTTTATCTTCAAGCACAGGATGAAGCACACAGGATATGTTCAATAAAATAGAAACATGAGTAAACATATTGCAAACAGAGAACTCTGAATCTTCTAACCCTTACTGAAAAACAATTAAGTGGGACATTTAGAAGATAACACATATATCATAAAAGGAGAAAGTATGCCTTCTGAAAATGATGTGCATTGAAGAAAACCAGCGAGCCATCCAGGTTGTTTTCTGGTGGCTGGAAGCATGTGTTAAGTAAAACAAAATCCATTTGATTAAATTGAATTTAAGTTGATAAAGACCTCCTCTAGGTCAGGTAGTATAATAAACAGTGTGAAAGAATAAATAATTTTCAAGTAGTGCAATATTGTCTGTCTTCAAAATTAGAGAAATAAAGCAATTGCTAAAATAATTTTACAATAGTCTTTTAAAAATGGTCTTGTGGGAAGGGTTTCAACAAATGAGAAATTATAACCAGTTAGAATAATCTGAAGAAAGTTCATGAAGTTAGTGGCATTTGAACTTGGCCTTGACTTGTCATAAGTAATATCAGTTTTAGAGTGTCTGCTAGTTCAGATTGTGTGCTACTCTGATAAGTAACATCAAGAGGAAATTAAATGTGGGGAACATTTAATGGGCAAAGTGCTTGTGAAGGATTGAGGGAAAGGTAATAAGAGTAAGTAGAAAGAAGCTCTAGAAATCGATTCAGAGAAGATGCCTGTGAAAGAAGAGAGGATACAACGAAGGACTGAGTAGGAAGAGCTGAAAATTGTGGTGAAGCTCTAAGAGAGTCCCAGTTAGGCTGAAAGGGGAGATTTAGAACAAATCAGGACAGTTGCAATCAGGCATCAGCTGAGAGCAACCCAGGAAGACTGAGTGTCAGGCTAATTCCCAAAGGGGTGACAGCCAGAGAAAACCTCAAGATCTCTCTTCATGGGAGATCTGAGAGGTGCATGCCCATGGATGACACAGGTGGAGAGAGGAAAAGGAACAACACAGCTCAAGAAATGGAGACACATAGCTGAAATCTTTGGTCATGAATATCATCATGAGCTATGAGCCACCTCTGACCTCTGTGCTTAACAGTAGTGACAAGCAACTTTATAAGTCTATTGCTATTTCATGTCCTTGCTTTTTTTGTAAGTTTGTTTATACTTGTTGCTTTTTTCTCTTGCACCAAAGAAAAGGTCCCTGTACCCAACATCTATCAGAATTTCCAACCATGGTTGAAGAAAAGACTAAGGGTACTTTTTTCCCTCGCAAATGACAGTTAACCATAGAGCCTTATCACCTTATCATCCCCATAAGCTCATCATGCTGTGCACTTCTCACTAAAAATGTAAAATCAGCCTACTTCATTGCATGCTATTTTCCAACGAAAAAGTGAAAGTGTAATCATTTAGTCATGTCCGACTCTTTGGGATCCCCACTGACTGTAGCCTTCCAGGCTCCTCTGTACATGGAATTCTCTAAGCAAGAATACTGAAGTGAATGCCATTTCCTTCTCCAGGGGATGGATCATCCTGACCCAGGGATCAAACTTGGGTCTCCCTCATTGCAGGCAGATTCTTTACTGTCTGAGCCACAAGGGAATTCTTCTTCTTTTCCAATAGGAAACATATTTAATGTTGAACAAGAATTATTCCAGCCAGAGAAAAGAGTAATTCCAAATAGTTCACATATAGATATGTTGGGAAAATATTTGTTTCTACTCTTGTGCTCTAGTGTTTGACAATCTTCTACAGAAAATCGAGCTTTGACAGCTGTTTTATGTGTCCAGTTGGAAACAGCTGTTTCCCCTGAAAGCAGCAAGAGGCACACGGAAAGATGTTCTAAATACTCTTTTAAACATGTCCTGACAAGAATTTATCTGTAAGTTTAAAGTGATACCTAGGATGTGGCAATCTAATAATAGCACACACAGGGCTTCAATTTTGTGATTTCTTTTGCTTTCCTCTGACAATGTGCTCTGCACTCTCAAAGCCATGAAAACACCCTTTAAAAGTGCTATGATTACCAGTTTTATTGGTGGAATGAGTGACTTTGTTCCAATAACAATTCCGTGCACTTCAAAAACTAACTTCTGGCTTTGGTCCTCCTGATTTTCTATCAGCACTGGAACATGATTTGCAGGGGCAGATACACATTCCTTTAACATTCTTACTTAATGAATCAAAGACAGATGAACCCACGTCTCCAAAACACAATTGGCAGGAAGCCTGAAGGAAGCAAGTGATTACTGATGTTACATTTCATGGTACCAGGTGATGGATGGTCCAGAGCCTGCTGCTGCTAAGTCACTTCAGTCGTCCGACTCTGTGTAACCCCATAGACGGCAGCCCACCAGGCTCCCCCGTCCCTGGGATTCTCCAGGCAAGAACACTGGAGTGGCCATTTCCTTCTCCAATGTATGAAAGTGAAAAGTGAAAGGGAAGTCACTCAGTCGCGTCCGACTCTTAGCGACCCCATGGACTGCAGCCTACCAGGCTCCTCCATCCATGGGATTTTCCAGGCAAGAATACTGGAGTGGGGTGCCATTGCCTTCTCTGGGTCCAGAGCCTAGGGCAGCAGAAACAAAGGGACAGGTTTTAAGATCCCTCAGAGGAATGATGGGCATTGGAGCAGAGAGGTTTACATAGGAGTATATGATCTGTAAACACCATGTTCAAGAGCTAGGTTCTCACTGACTGTGTCAACATGTCTCTTGAGGTTTCCTGATTGAGAAGTCAGGCAGAAATGGACTTAAATAGTAGACTGAAGATTATGGAGCTGGAAGGAATGTATGAAAGGGCCAAGGTGCTTACCTATTAGAAACATTCGCGACCCCATGGACTGTAGCCCGCCAGGCTCCTCTGTCTATGGAATTCTCCAGGCAAGAATACTGGAGTAGTGTTGCCCATTTCCTTCTCCAATTCTTCCCACACAAGGATCTTAATACAAAACAACTTAAATATTACCATATTGTATGGGAGTAGAGGTAGGGAGTAAAAGCAGGAGGTGGAAACAAATCCCATGCATTGTATATTTTTAATTTCTATCAAATTTTGTCTCTCTTTATGTTTTTGTTTTGTTTTGAATGTCATTTTTAGCTATGTATTTATGCTGTTCTTTATAATTCTTTATAGTAGTTAATTCCACAAACATTTAATAAAATTATTCTTGAGAGTGGTAAAAAATTGAAAATATTTGAATGCCAGTCTATACCTTGTTATGATGGAAATTCACTATATTGCTTTATTTTTCCCTAGAAAGGAACACTTTTCACTATGTCTAAAAGGAAACAGATTTCCCTCTGCTGAGATTTGAGCTGAAGATCTTCAGATCTCTAGGTAGTTGCTCCATCACAGGGTCTCAAAATAGTTTACTTAGACTAAATGAACCTCTGATTAATCTAATTTATATTCAAAATAGCCCAGGTGTGTCCTTAATTTCTGGGAGAAGGATGAATCAATATTAATTGTCCATGTAGGCTACATTTTTTAGGCCTTCAGACTCAGAGCAAGACCTTTGCTCACTGAGGGATAAAGTCCTGCTAATGTGTGGCCTCTGCTAGGATTTGGGTCAAAATCAGTTTCCTGTTTCCCGACTTTATAAAGAGAAGTTCTGATCTTGTTTATATGCTTCTTTACTCAGCCTCATCCTGATCCATAAAAATAACTTCGACAGAACAAAGAACTAAAACTAAATAGATTAAAGTTTGTGAAGACTTCTCATGAAATAGTAATATTTCTCTTTTTATTTTTTCTCTTTAGATTTGTATATATTATTCTGTTTTGCCTTTCTATTCTAACACCTGCTTTTCATAGTTGCCTCTGCCTTTAGAAGTCATCAATGTACTGACTGTGGAAATTAAAGGGCTAGACAACAAGTGACTCAACTTGGATATATTCTAAATGTGCAGCCTTCTCTTATTAACCACACACATACCATTCCATGAAATTTCTCTCTTTGTTGAGTGACTTATTATATCACTGCCTTGACCACCATTACCAGCACCTTTCAAATTTCTCTTATCCTTTTTATATCTCTTCTTTATATAATTTTTATCTTGTTCACACTTATGAACTCTTGAGGATCTTGCACTAAATTAACAAATTGATTCACTTTCCTTTGAAAGGCAAATGGATACCCCTTTTGCTACTCTTTATTTCTAGCTTTATATGCACTGCTCTAACAACAGCTTTAGAATTAAATTAAGAATATTAAAATATTCTTCACCAGCAACACTTTTCCTCTCCAACTCTGATGTATAATAAATTTGATACCAAAGAGACACATTTCTTCTGAAGTAGCAGTCCTTTACAAGGCTGAACTAGAAAAGGAAGTGGAGGAAATGGCAGTGGACTCAGCAGCTCAATAGAGGAACCAAGTGCCAGGAAGATTCAGATGAAGGAGAGGTCAGTTCAAGTTGGGAAGATCAGCAAGGGTTTCCTGATAGACCTGCATTTTGGTTTGAATGGGTTGATGAACCATGCATTGATGAATGGGTGGTTTAAGTGTGCTGCTGCTAAGTCACGTCAGTCATGTCCGACTCTGTGCGACCCCATAGACGGCAGCCCAGCAGGCTCCCCCGTCCCTGGGATTCTCCAGGCAAGAACACTGGAGTGGGTTGCCATTTCCTTTTCCAATGCAGCAAAGTGAAAAGTGAAAGGGAAGTCGCTCAGTCGTGTCCGACTTTTAGCGACCCCATGGACTGCAGCCTACCAGGCTCCTCCATCCATGGGATTTTCCAGGCAAGAGTACTGGAGTGGGGTGCCATGGCCTTCTCCGTTAAGTGTAGAGTTACAGGTTTCATGAAGCTGCTGACAGGAATGGTACTCTCAGAGAGAAATGGACACAAGAGTAAACAGGGAGAACAAAGCATAGAGTATAGAATGTTAACCAACAGTCTAGTTCAGAATGACCAGATTAACAAATAAATTCTGGTTGCTATAATCTACAAGTGACTTTTCAAGACTGCAGGCAGCTCTAGTCAATTTTAAGTTAGGCCTAACATGGAATTAAAATGCATTTTCTTGAAAGCCCACCATTTTCTTCGTACTTTATTTTGAGATTTTCTCCTCTTTCCCCTTTGAAAGATGTTTTCCAATACCATCAACTAATCTGAACATTGACAAATATTACAATGTAATGTCATTCATCCATTCATTTTTTGGCATGTATGTATTAAGTGTGTGCTTGTGTACTAAATCACTTCACTCGTGTCTGACTCCTTGCAACACTATGGACTGTAGCCCATCAAACTCCTCTGCCCATGGGATTCTCCGGGCAATAATACTGGAGTGGGTTGCCATGCCCTCCTGCAGAGGAATATTCCCGAGCAAGGGATTGAACCCGTGTCTCATCTCTTATGCTTCCTGCAATGGCATATGGGTTCTTTACCACTAGTACGACCTGGGAAATTCATGTATTAAGTATTTCTGATTTATCTCAATAAAGATACAGCTAAAGAAATACTTTAAAAAATAAGTATAATTTAAATAAATGCACCTTACTGTATTCTTTATAAAATAAATATATGGTCCTATATTTTTCACATGACAAAACACATAAGTGAGTTGTCTCTGAGAAATTTGTTATAAAGTTGAAATTGTAGTCTTTACTTAGCCTTTGATAAATCTGTTTCATGTTTCCCAAATAAACCTGGGTTGCCATTTCCTTCTCCAATGCATGAAAGTGAAAAGTGAAAGTGAAGTCACTCAGTCGTGTCCGACTCTTCATGACCCCATGGACTGCAGCCCACCAGGTTCCTCCATCCATGGGAGTTTCCAGGCAAGAGTACTGGAGTGGGATGCCATTGCCTTCTCCGTGGAAGAATTTAGACAGATCATTTTATTTTTATTTTTTCTTTATCAAAGAATATTATTTGCTTTATTTTTTCCTCTTGGGGAAATTTGAAATAAAAGGAGTAGGAAGTAAAATTCAAATAATCAGCAGCAAAAGGAGAAGATTAAAATGTGGATTATATTTCAATAAAGTTACTATTAAAACCAACTCCAATTTATAATATTACAAAGGTATTTAGAACTATATATATATATAGTATATGTATATATGTATATATATGTGTGTGTATATATATATATATATATATATATCCCTTTCAGAGTAAGAAGAAAATTATATATACTTCCTTGATATCTAATTTGTTATACATTAATATCATGGTTGCTTTAATTTTCTGAAGAGATCTTGATTTTTGAGGAAAAAAATTTGTAAATTTCTTCTCATAAAACTATGGAAAGATGTTACTTTGGTATATAAAAAAATAGTATTTATAATTCCAGCTGGAAGAAATTGAACTTATTCTGCTTGTAAAGTACAGTTTGGCAGTTGACTGTAGCAGTGTATAAATGAAATGAAAGCACTTAGATTGTTCCTGTTTTCTGAGTAAACAGGCTTTTTACTCCAGGAAGTCTGATCTCAGCAATAGCA
This sequence comes from Bos grunniens, assembly GCF_055505025.1. NCBI lineage: Eukaryota > Metazoa > Chordata > Mammalia > Artiodactyla > Bovidae > Bos > Bos grunniens. The sequence continues at coordinate 102,293,428 of NC_141165.1, forward strand.
CTATACATACATACCAAAAATATGTATATGGTTTTGTTGCTTGAGATAATTAGAGGTATAATATATCTATTTCTTAGAATAGCTGTGAGGACTTTGAGTTAATATATAATATCAACAAGAGGGTAGGTGAAATAAAAATGGATTCCATCTTTACCTACCCCATCAGCACCAGCAACTCCAGGATTCATACACATTTCCTCACAGGAAAAGATGATTAAATCCAACTGGAGGTGAGTAAAATTTAAAATCAGGATGGATTCTGACTGCAGTCATCAAATACCCGAATCGTAAAAGACAAAAAAGGGCTGTGGAAATGTGCCAGATAAAAGGAGACTAAAGAGTCAGGACATCTAAGTGCAGTGTGTATGCTCAGTAGCTAAGTCAGGTCAGACTCTTTGCAACCCTGTTAACTGTAGTCCACCAGGCTCCTCTGTCCATGCGATTTTACAGGCAAGAATACTGGAGTGGGTTGCCATGTCCTCCTCCAGGATGTGTTCCCTACCCAGGGATCCAACCCAGGTCTCCTGCATCTCTTGCACTGGCAGGCAGATTCTTTACCACTGGACCACCTGGGAAGTCCATCTAAGTGCAGTACTTGCTATACTGGATCTTGTGCTAGAGGGAAAAGTAGTCCTATAAAATTATATCATTGGTTCAAATGACAAAACTAAAAAATTCTAGATTAAAGTAATCATCATTATTGAATATATTAGAGCTGATGACCATACAGTGGCTCTTTAAAAAAAAAAAAAAGAATGCAACTATTATTAAGAAATACACATTGAAATGTTTGCAACATGAATGCTCAGTGCTCTTTCGCTCCAGTTCAGTTGGATTCTTCTAAGACCCCATGCATTGTAGCCTCCCAGATGCCTCTGTCCATGGGATTTTCCAGGCAAGAATATAGAAGTGGGTTATCAAACCCTTCTCCAGGGGATCTTCCTGATCCAGGGAACAAACCTAGGTCTCCCACATTGCAGGCAGATTCTTTACCACTGAGCTACCAGTGAAGCCCTACTGAAATGTTTATGAGCAAGTAAGAATTGATGCTTTTGAACTATGGTGTTGGAGAAGACTCTTGAGAGTCCCTTGAACTGCAAGGAGATCCAACCAGTCCATCCTATAGGAGATCAATCCTGGGTGTTCATTGGAAGGACTGATGTTGAAGCTGAAACTCCAATATTTTGGCCACCTGATGGGAAGAGCTGACTCATTTGAAAAGACCCTGATGTTGGGAGAGATTGAGGGCAGGAGGAGAAGGGGACGACAGAGGATGAGATGGTTGGATGGCATCATCGACTCAATGGACATGAGTTTGGGTAAACTCCAGGAGTTGGTGATGGACAGGGAGGCCTGGTGTCCTGAAGTTCATGGGGTCATGGGGAGTCTGACAGGACTGAGCTACTGAACTGAACTGAATCATCATGTGTGTAATTTAACCGCAAATGATTCAGGAAAAAAAAAGAGTGTGTGTGTAAGCAAAAGAGACAAATGAAAAGCTAATAGAGAGGGAAAGAATAAATAATAATTTGGGTAAAGAAAAATATTTTTACAACTTTCCTGTAATTTTGAAATTATTCACAAATAAAAATTAAAATAGATATTTTAATATCTATTTTAATAAAAATTAAAAAACAAATATTAATTTCCAGGAAACATAAACTAAAACTATACTAAAGGAATTCTTTTAAAAGGGAAAAAAATTAAAGAGAAAACACAGAAGAAACTTTTCTCAGATGAAAATACAGAAATGCAGGAAAGAATGCAGAAGAGAAAGTGTAAATGTCTAGGTAATTACAAATAACTGTTAGCTGTATCAAACAAAGCTATGTAGTCCAGATTATTTCTAAGTAAATGTAGAATTAAAACACATGAGAGTAATAACACAAAAAGTGGAAGGGAATAAAGGTAAAAGTTTTCTAAGTTTTTTTTTTTAACTTTGATATGAGGTGGTAAAGGTAATAATTCATAGAGAATCTATTATATCAAGAGTGAATATTATAATTGTTGGTTCCAACAATAGTGCGAAAGTGAAAGTCACTCAGTTGTGTCCGACTTTTTGTGACCCCATGCCCTGTATAGTCCATGGAATTCTCAAGGCAGAATACTGGAATGGGTAGCCTTTCCCTTTTCCAGGGTGTCGTCCCACCGAGGGTTCGAACCCAGGTCTCCTGCATTGCAGGCAGACTCTTTACCAGCTGAGCTATGATGGAAGCCAAAGAATACTGAAATGGGTAGCTTATCCCTTCTCCAGGGGATCTTCCCAACCCAGGAATCGAACTGGGGTCTCCAGCATTGCAGGTGGATTCTTTACCAACTGAGTTATTAGGAAAGCCCGGTTCAAACAATAGATGAATAAAATAATATGTAACTAACAAATTAATAGGAGAGGCAATTAGAATGATAAAATCTCTTGCTTACCCTGAAATAAAGCAAAAACAAATTTAAAAAATGAAAAGAATAGGTATATCAAATATAAAACAAAAGTAAAGCCATACATGTAAACCTCTAATACCAGTGATCTAAATGGAGCTAAACATCTTAATTTTTCCTTAGACCTATTAATATTTTGCATCCTATTAACAGATTTTTCTAATAATTAAACATCCTTGCATCCTGGCTTAAACCTTAGTAGATCATAGTATATTATTTTCTTAACTGTAGTGTTAGGATCTTTTCAATGATATTGTGTTTAAGATTTTCATCAATTATAATTTCTCAATATGTCTTTTTCTATATAAGACATAGAATTGATGATGTCTTCAGCTAATTGATGATGTCAAACCACTGTCTTCTCACTTTCATAGCTTTGATTGAGGCCGAGTTGTAATTTTCATTGGGTTCCCTTCAATGGCAATGTGATTTTTATCTATTAAGCCACCTTGCGTCTCCTACCTCCACTGATTTTATAATTTTTTCTCTCTCATTGATTTCTATCAGATACCCTATTATGTACTTTTGGCTTTCTTTGTATTTATTTTGCTTTTGGTCCATAAACCTTCTTGAATCCATGGACTGAAGTCTTTCACTTCTCATTTAGATAAGTTTTCATCACTATCTCTGCAGATATGGTTTTGGCTTGATTTTTATCTTTTTACCTTGTGACTATGTGTTAACTTTCTCATTTTCCGATTTGTTTCCTATGTCCTTTCATTAATATTTCATTTTCTTCCTCTCTATGCTTTATTTTGAATATTTTATGTAGTTATTTTTCTACTTTACTAACACCCTCCTCTGCTATATCTAATAAACTGGTAAGCTATATATTGACTTCACAGTTTTAATTATTACACTTTTTAAAATAATTGTTTACATTGTTTTCCATGTATAAAATTCTCTTGTGATTTTTTTATATTTATCTTATCATTCAAAAATTATTAATCAAGGTTTCATAGAGGTCTATGCTTCATAATTCCAATATCTAGGTCAGTTCTGGGTCTGTTTCTACTGTTGTTTAATGTTTTGGTTTTTGGTTATGTTTTCCTGCCTTTGGCTTTCCTGTTAAATTGTAACTGAATGCTGGGTGTGCTGTATACTAAATTATAGAGATTCTGTTCAATGTTATATTCTTCCAAAGAAGATATACACTTATTTTTGACAGATAATTAAAGTAAGGGAAAATCACAGTAATTTTCATTTAGAATTGAGTTAATCTGAAACCTGAGGATGTTTCTATTTCCTGTTCACCTTACTTCTGTGCTATTATTCTTGCATTTTCCACAGTACATCTCACTGAGGATATTAAATTCCAGTTTTTTGGATCTTGCCAGCATTGTATACTGCCCATAGCTTTGCTTGGCTTCTAGCAATTGTGCTGCCTCTTCTCTTCTCCTGCCCCATTTACAAATCTCAAATTATCTTTGAAGGAAAAGCATTAGGTAAAGTCAATGTTTTCCTTTCTTTCCTGAATTCTGGCCCCTCAAACTTGGCTCATTTGGAAGATCTGCACATCAAATTTTGTCTCCCTAGTCACATGACTCTATCAAAAACTTGGCTCATATTTCCAGTCTCTTATTTTCTGCTCAGATTTTTTTTAATCTTTTAAGCCTTATACCATTTATTTATCAGAAAAAGCTTTTGAGGTAAAACATGGCATCTCAATGTATTTACCAACTTGTATGAGTTTGCTAGAATACCTGTAACAAAGTGCCAACAACTGAGTGGCCTAAAAAAGGAGAAGCTTATTGTCTTATAATTTTGGAGACTAATAGTCCAAAATCAAGGCATTGGGAGTGTTGGTTCCTTCTGAAGACTGTGAGGAAAGGAGTCACTCCATACGTTTCTTAAATTTATGTTCCTTGACTTATAAATGTATCACCTTAATCTCTGCTTTCATTTTCACAAGTCATTCTCTTTGTGAGCATCTGTCTCCAAGTTTCCCTTTCTAACTTAATTACAATTGCAATGACCCTATTTCCAAATAACATCATATTCTGAAGTACTGAGGGCTAAGATTTCAATATATGAATTGGAGTGAGGACACATTCAAACCATAATGCTATACTCAAAACTCTGGTTCTTCAAGTCCTATCTGTTCAGGTATGTCTTTAATAACTTCAAACATATTTTGCATTTTATTCAACTTTTCTAATTGTTCTTAACAGAATAATTCAACTGCTAACAGCTTATCAATAATGCTCATAAATGGAAGTCTCAGGTTTAATCCAAAACTATTAATTAGTCATAGAAACATCAATTTCTCAACCTTCTCTAAAAGAGAAGGGTAGAAATAGAATTGGGAGGATCTGTCCCAATTATTATTAGTTTCCATTTTACTTGATAATTCTTTTACCAGTTTTTGATTTCTAAATACCTACGTTATTTTGAGAGTTATAGGAGGATTCTGTTTGATGATCACAGTGAAAGGAAGATGACCAGAATGGCACCTGAGGACTCGATCTGTTGGTTTTCTTCAGGCTGTGAAATTGTAGAAAAATGATACATTTTCTTGTCATGAGTGAAGTCTAAATTTTAAGGCTATAGAATGAGTGGCAAATGGAAAGGTTCCAAAGTTCACCTAGGAACCTGTATGGATAAAGATTTTGACATATTTTACAATCTTTATCAGGATAGTGATAAACAATAAGATAGATGGGATGGGGGTGTTGGAAGGAGGTCCAAAGAGGAGGGGACATATGTATATGTAGCTGATTTACTTTATTGTATAGCAGAAATTAACATAACATTGTAAATAAACTATATCTCAATAAAAAAAACAAATACAAAGTTGTCAAAGCAAAATTGGCAATGTCATTTGAAGCAGATGCACAAAAGACAGCAAAGAATTTCCATCATATAGCAAAGAACTCCATCTTATATTCTAAAACAGCACTGCCATGGCTGCCATAGATAATTGACAGTAGCACTGGATTGACCTGTTTCCTTATTTTTCACGCTTAATTTGGTTGTATAATATCAGTACAAAGCTCTTTGATTTATTATATTCAAAGGAAGTCACTGCAGTACTACTATACTTTAACTCCTCATAACAAATTCATCTCTTGTGAGAAAAGATCCAGATGTTTTTCAGAAAGGTAGTCCAAATCTAATAATAACAATGTTTAATAGATAAAGGATACTTCCTTTATCATTTTCCTATTTCATATACATAAATTTGCTTTTTTAAAGACTTCATATTCACTTGTTTTATTGCTGCTCATCTTGAATAAAGTGATTTATCAAAGTGCTTAAGAAGTCAGTTTTTGATCAGATACTCTAGCTTCAAAACCCCTAGAACATGTAATGTTAAATGAGATGATGAGTAAGTTTATTCTCACTCTGTGATTCAGTTCAGTTCAGTTGGTCAGTTGTGTCCGACTCTTTGTGATCCCATGGGCTGCAGCATGCCAGGCCTCCCTGTCCATCACCAACCCCCAGAGTTCACTCAAACTCACATCCATCTATTCGGTGATGCCATCCAGCCATCTCATCCTCTGTCGTCCCCTTCTCCTCCTGCCCTCAATCCCTCCCAGCATTAGGGTCTTTTCCAATGAGTCAACTCTTCACATGAGGTGGCCAAAGTATTGGAGTTTCAGCTTTAGCATCAGTCCTTCCAATGAAATCCCAGGACTGATCTCCTTTAGGATGGACTGGTTGGACCTCCTTGCAGTCCAAGGGACTCTCAAGAGTCTTCTCTAACACCACAGTTCAAAAGCATCAATTCTTTAGCGCTCAGCTTTCTTCACAGTCCAATTCTCACATCCATACATGACCACAGGAAAAACCATAGCCTTGACTAGACAGACCTTTGTTGGCAAAGTAATGTCTCTGTGATTAAATATTTTTAAAAAATACATGGCCCATAGTATTGTTATAAAGATTAAAATGGATAACATAAGTAAAGCTCTTGGTAGAGTGCCTCTAACACATTAACTGACTAAACAATGAGCTATTATTATTAATGAATAAATATAACTTGAACCACATTTCCTCCTTTATTGCAGAATGAATGCTGTCTTCCAGACATACATGTTTGCTTAATCTCAAAACAAACTTATATATATATATATATATATAAATTTATAATATATATGTATGCTGCTGCTGCTACTGCTAAGTCACTTCAGTCGTGTCTGACTCTGCGCGACCCCATAGACGGCAGCCCACCAGGCTCCCCCGTCCCTGGGATTCTCCAGGCAAGAACACTGGAGTGGGTTGCCATTTCCTTCTCCAATGCATGCAAGTGAAAAGTGAAAGTGAAGTCGCTCAGTCGTGTCCGACTCTTAGCGACCCCATGGACTGCAGCCCACAAGGCTCCTCCATTCATGGGATTTTCCAGGCAAGAGTACTGGAGTGGGGTGCCATTGCCTTCTCCAAATATATATGTATATGTGTACTTAAATGTATTTATATATGTACATATTCATTGAATTTCAGTAAACTTAATTGAACTGGGGAAAAAATCATAAAAGGGCTACCTTGGCCAAAAAGTTAAAGATGTTATGATTGTCAAATAATTAAGAACAAAAGCAGAACCATTAAAGCTTTAGGGATTGCTAATCTCCACAGGAGGAATATGAGACAAAGCAACATTAGAAATGTCATGCTGAGAGATAGTTTTGTAATAAAGTCTTCAGCTCCACTGACTTTTTTGTGATTTATTTTTTATGAAACACAGATTTTAAATATTTTAGTATTGTAAATATTTGGTAAACCATCAACAATAATCATCTAAAAGTTTTTCTTGTTTTAGTCATCATTATTTTAAGATATTTTCAGAATCCTGAAATATTTTATTTCTATCTTCCTTTATTCCAACAAAATGGATTTGAGGCAGGAATCCTTTAGTGTAACAGAACAAAATAGACTGAGTTTTGATGAATAAATCTTCTGGTAATCTATTTTGAAATGAAAACCTTTCAATATAAATAAGAATTGATTTAAGTGAGAGCAACGTGTATGAGAATCAAAAATTATTTCTTTTCTGTCATAATTATTTTACCCAGGAAGATTTTACGGAGGAGTAGTTTTCAATATAGTTATATACTCATTCATCACTGATATACTTTAGATACTTATGAATCTATGATTTAAATGTCAGTTCCAAACAGTTTCTTCTATATGGTGTTTTCAATTATTTGAAGAGTGAAAAGTAAAGCTCAGTGAAGCAAGTTTATCAGCTAAAATGTTTTTGTTGGTGGGTGATCAAGCCAAACTTAGCTTCCCAGATCCCACTCTAAATATTCTCAACACATGATATTAACATTTCTCTTTCAATCTTGCCTAATAAGAATAGTAGTACTTGTAATGATGAGTGTTCTAGGGAAAAACAAAAGTATTTAATCCTGAAAGATGCTCCCTAGATCCCTTTAACTAAGGAAATTTCAAAACACATATCCCTCCCTCCTATATTTGTCCTCAATTTATTATCCTCCTTGTCTCTGTGGCATACACAATTTATTTTCCTTCCTCTACTACTGAGAACTAGTGTGGTTCTTGAGTGTGACACAAGATATACCACTTCAGATTTGTCTTTCATCCTCAAGTAGCTCTCATTCTATTTGGAAATTACTTTCCCTCCACTGAACCTACTTTTATTACTGGTTTCTGCCACCAATCATAATAAACAACTGAAGTTTATTACATACTATTTATTATAGCTCCTTGACTAGATCTTTCATATTGTAAGGCAGAGAAATTTGTATGGGATTTGATGCATATAGCATCATCAAAAGCAGGTACTATTTGACAGAACAGCCCCATTATTGGTCCTAAAATGAGCCTTTTACTTAGGTCTGTTGAAAGAAAAGAAGCAGGGAAGTTCAGCTCAGGGCCATGGTATCAACATTAAAGAAAGGAAACAAAGCAATACATTTGTTCCATATTGGAGCACAAACAGTGAATATGTTATTGCCAAGATCCAAATGGGCCTATCACTTCTGATCAGTAAAAAAAAGCTACTGGAAACAAAGATCTCCTTTGATGTATTAGGTTTTTTTTTTTTCTTTTGACATCCTATTATGGAATATGCACCTTTAGTTCTCTTGCACACCTCTTCTCCTTTAAATAGTAGTTTAAAAATACAATCAGTGTATATATAATTACAACTTATAACCAAGTAACATCTATGACTATATTTCTTTACTTGTGTGCCTTTCCATTTTCCTAAATTAATCAGTACTAGTGGTAAAGAATCCATCTGCCAATGCAGGAGATGTAAGAGATGCGGGTTAGATCCCTGGGTCAGGAAGATCTCCTGGAAGAGGAAATGGCAACCCACTCCAGTATTCTTGCCTGGAGAATCCCATGGACAGAAGAGCCTAATGGGGTATGGCCCATAGGGTTGCAAAGAGTTGGACATGACTGAAGCTACTTAGCACACACACACAATAATTGCTTACATTTTTGTTTGCTATATCAGGTCATTCTATGGTCATATAATTTTCCACATGAATAAAGTATGTTGAATGTGCTCATTCTATTTGTTTTATAGAGAACTCCCTCTCAAAGAATATTCACTTCACAAATCAGTTCAGATCTTTATTCTCTAATTAGCTGTCATGTTAGACATTCTCTCCTCTTTTATATTGTGTTTAATACATTTACCATGGATCCTGTTTCCCCCCTCTTTCTTGGTTTACATATTTGCTCTGCAGAACCCAGTAAGAGCTTTCTGAGGAGGTATGCAAGTCACAGAAACATTTTCAGTCTTTTTCTCCCCTAAAATGTATACTCTTCATGTCCATATGTGGGTTGGCCAGTTATCAAATTCTATTTAGAAAACTGTCAAGGTATTGTTCCACTGCCCACCAGAATCTCAAATTGCTACTGACATCATTGAGAAGTCTGACTCCATGATGATTCCTATTTCATTCTATGTGCTTCTTTTTCTCCCTTAATGATTTTAGCATCTTTGCTTTATCCTGTGTATCCTGAAAATTTACCCCAGATATACTGTGTTTATTCATTGTTTTCTCATTAATACATTTCAAGTAGAAATATACATCTTGGATTTCGGAATTTCTCATAATGCCTTTGATCACTTTTCTCCTGTTTTCCCATCTCTCTTCCTGAAATGCCTGCTTGTCAAATTTTGGATCCACTGAACTGATCCACAGTTTTCTTATCTTTTCTGTTTGTTCATCTCCTTAATTCCTACAAAATTTCTTTAATCGTATCTCCCAAACCTATTGTTGTTCAGTCGCTCAGTTGTGTCGGACTCTTTGCAATCCCATGGACTGCTACACGCCAAGCTTCCCTGTCCATCAACATCTCCCAGAGTTTGCTTAAACTCATGTCCATTGAGTCAGTGATGCCATCCAACCATTTCGTCCTCTGTCATCCCCTTCTCCTATCTTTAATACTTCCCAGCATCAGGGTCTTCTCTAATGAGTTGGTTCCTCACATCAGGTAGCCAACGTATTGGAGTTTCAGCTTCAGCATCAGTCCTTCCAATGAATATTCAGGACTGATTTGATTTCCTTTAGGATTTACTGGTTTAATCTCCTTGCAATCCAATGGACTCTCAAGAGTCTTCTCCAAAATCGCAGTTCAAAATGATCAGTTCTTCAGTGTTCAGCCTTCTTTATGGTTCAACTCTCACATCCATAAAATGACTAATGGAAAAACCATAGCCTTGACTATACAGATATTTGTCGGCAAAGTAATGTCTCCTTTTTAATATGCTGTCTAGGTTGGTCATTGCTTTTCTTCCAAGGGAGCAAGCATCATTTAATTTCATAGAGAAGTCAGCATCTGCAGTGATTTTGGAGCCTAAGAAAATAAACTTTGTCACTGTTTTCACTGTTTCCCCATCTATTTGCCATGAATTGATGGGACCAGATGCCATGCTCTTCATTTTTTGAATGTTGAGTTTTAAGCCAGCTTTTTCGCTCTCCTCTTTCACTTTCATCAAGAGGCTTTTTAGTTCCTCTTTGCTTTCTACCATAAGGGTGTTGTCATCTGCATATCTGAAGTTATCGATAACCACAATGTCTGTTTATTCTTAGCTATATGTCTGTACCTAGTAGTAAGGCACTGAAAAGATGATTTGCAGGTCTTTTTGAATAGGTACAGTTCATCCATTGCTGGAATTCACTGTAATCAATCAGACAATGAGATTTGTTTTGTACTTGGGATGTTTCAAATTTTATTTTCTTCTACTCTGGGATATTTTCATTTCTCCAGAAGTAAAGACGCACTGCCCTCCTACCTGCATGGCTACAAACTCTTTTCCTGGCTTTTTGGATAATGTGATAAGCTCACTTTAATCAATGCAAAGCTTCTGCAAAAATCCCTGCTTAAGGTCAAGTGTAGCCGGCTAGTCATCCCTTTTTTGCTGTCTCCAAGTCTGGAAACATTGCACTTTAGTTGCTATCTTTTGTGAATTCCCAGTTAAACAGTCACAAGGTGGAATTGAGGAACTGGGGGCATATAATTGTTTCTAATGCAGATCTATAACAACTATATCTAATTTTAGTGCACTTCCTTCTCTGATACAAAAGTCTCTAATTACCAAGCTTTCCATGTCATGGCAAATGATTAATATCTTTTTGCTATTTCCTTCTATATACATCTACATTTTTAAATTTTTTTTGCTAAATCAGAAACCATTCTTTCTGCCTTCCCTTTTTGTATATTGTTCTTTATGGTAAGAGAACCCTAAACTTTTATTAAAGCAGGATTTAGAAGTTTCTTCGGAGAAGGCAATGGCACCCCACTCCAGTACTTTTGCCTAGAAAAGCCCATGGACGGAGGATCCTGGTAGGCTGCAGTCCATGGGGTCGCTAGAGTCGGACACGACTGAACGACTTCCCTTTCACTTTTCACTTTCATGCATTGGAGAAGGAAATGGCAACCCACTCCAGTGTTCTTGCCTGGAGAATCCCAGGGACGGGAAGCCTGGTGGGCTGCCATCTATGGGGTCGCACAGAGTTGGACACGACTGAAGTGACTTAGCAGCAGCAGCAGCAGCGGCAGCAGAAGTTTCTTATTCTTATTCTTCATGTATGATGTGCGTGTGTGTGACAGAGAAAGTTGGGGGAGATAAATTTATTGGAGGAAAAGGAAGAACCTTCTTTAGTTTTCCACCTTTAAATTAAAATTTAGAAATAGATTTCTAATTAGCCTTGTCAGGCTCTTACCTAAACATCCAATTCCCCATTAAGTAGCAACAGAATGTACAATGATTATTATAGTCTCTCAGTATATGAGGCTTAAAAGGAAAAGTAATCAGCAGTCATTTTCCAGAGAATCTAGTACTGTTTTGGGTTTTTGTTGTTTCCTTTTAATTTGCACCCATTTCTCTAGACATACTAAGGATTTTTCTTATGACTATAACTTGTCCAGGTTTCAAGTAAGAACAGTATATTGAGCTAAGTATAGCTCATATTAAAATAAAACAGGTTGGCCTTCCCAGAAGAGCAACAAAAGCATAGATTTGGCTTGAATATACGCCACAGGAAGTATATTTTAATCAAACTATGTCAGTTTAGATTGTATAGTTTGTGCTTATCAAGTGTTCTTTCTCTAAAATTCATCAAGATAATCTGGTCTTAAGAGATAAACCGTTTAACATAGTGGTTAAGAGCATGAGTTATAGAGCCAGATTTTTACTTTTGCATTCTCACACATCTGTTTCATAACTAAAGTGAGTATTTATAGTTTCTGTGCTTCAAGTTTGTCAAAATAGGAATGCCACTGAAAATTTCTCTAGAGATGTTATGAGTTTCTGATCATTTTAAACATATAAAACACTTAGGACAATATGCAATAAATATTAAAGATTACTTTTTACAACAGAACCAATATTGTTTTCTAAGTTGGGAATTTTGACCATAAATTCTTCTATGATTTATAAGAGCTGTTAACTTTGGCTTTGTAGGCTTATATAAATAACCCACAGTCTTATAGAAAAATCTTAAACTATCAAATAAATACTGAGCATAATATTGCCACCAACAGCACTGCTATAAGTGGAATTATAATTAATGGTTTTGGTTAAGTATAAATTAAGAAAACAATGTGTTCCTAAGATAATGTGCATGCACCTTGAATTACAGGAAAGGGGAAGAAGGAAGAGAGAAGAAAGGAGCAGAGGACATGAGTCCATCGTTGGCTGCCATCAACTTAGGGTGTTGCAGGACCTAACAGAAAGTTTGCTATCTCGGTAGAATGTATGATATTGTGACATTATTGAGGAAGTGGGTATAGTAGAGTGTGGAAGAAATTGGTAAACTTCACTTTCTTTTAAAAACAAAAAGTAACTGTTTTCATCTTGTAAATGCAGAGTTCCAAAGTCTCATTCCTACACAACTAATTTTGCTCTTTTCACATGTATTCTCTGAATTTTTATATTTAATCAGAATGTCAATCAATCTACCTATCAGTTAAATCAGGTGTTAATTCCCAAATCCAACATCAGATGAAAATTGCTTTAAAATGTTTAAGTGCTAAGTTGGCAAATAGAAAAGTGGAAAAATTCCACTGAGGCTATCAGGAAATGTTTCTCATGAACACACAGGATCTTGGGTCATTATTTTCTTCTTGGAAACATTTTTTTTTTGTTGTCCTTATATAGATGCAGTAAATATCATTTATTTAAAGTTAAAACTACTTTTTAAGTATCAGAATATCAATAAAATTTATATGAAACAGTTTGTTTCCTTCTTAAATTTTTAACACATATAAATGTATGTCAACCAAAACAATTTTACCTTACACTGTTTTCCTAATGAAAACAAATCCCTAGATTAAACGGAGTTTAAAATCATTTTTTTTTTTTTTTAGAACAAAATGTTTATGTTTCTAAGTACAAGATTTCTGTAGAGAGGATTCTTTTTCTTTTTTTTTTTTTTTCTGCTTTTTGTTTTTAAATTTTATTTTATTTTTAAACTTTACATAATTGTATTAGTTTTGCCAAATATCAAAATGAATCCGCCACAGGTATACATGTGTTCCCCATCCTGAACCCTCCTCCCTCCTCCCTCCCCATACCATCCCTCTGGGTCGTCCCAGTGCACTAGCCCCAAGCATCCAGTATCGTGTATCGAACCTGGACTGGCAACTAGTTTCTTACATGATATTTTACATGTTTCAATGTCATTCTCCCAAATCTTCCCACCCTCTCCCTCTCCCACAGAGTCCATAAGACTGTTCTATACATCAGTGTCTCTTTTGCTGTCTCGTACACCGGGTTATTGTTACCATCTTTCTAAATTCCATATATATGTGTTAGTATACTGTATTTATGTTTATTTTTCTTAATTTGAACTTTTTAGAAAATAAAATTTAGTGCCAATTCTTCTGCCAGAAATTTCTCAGATATTAATTTCCCCATTTGATAATTTAAGAAAGAAAATTGGACAAACTTTCTCTGACTTTTCTTACAAGGCAGTCTCTTCTAATGTTTGAATTAAAACATTAATAATAGTAATCAATCACTCATAAAACAGTATCTAAATATTAACATGCATGCTGAATCATTTTCCCAAGTGGAAACTCTGCAAATGTTAATCTGAAAGTACAGAGAGTGTGATTTCCATAACCAGTCATATGCTGGTAACGATTTGACAACTGGAAGAAAAGTTTTGATTTATAGTGTTTTTCCAAGGTCTGTGATGTAAATATTCCCTTCAGGGCTCATTTCAAGCTACTGAAGTGATGTTCACCAGCTCATATAATTCATAAAAACTTTAACAATTGTTTGACTCTATTGTAGCACTGCAGCCATTGTGTAGGCCAAGGATACAGTATGAATTTCTGCTGTTGATTCCACTTTATGAATTCTAGTTTCAGTTTCTATCAGGAAACACCTGAAGGTACAAAACTTTAAATATAAAGTTTTATTTTAATATGGAGATGTGCTTTGACAAAGTTTCTTATATTTCTCCTCAAAAATTTACATTTTTATTTCTATCACAATCTTTTATAGATGTTCAATGTATGCTTTACTCTGTATTTCACAATTCTAATATTACTCATCCCTTGAGCTGAGTCTTATACTCAGATGGTATAATTTTGCTAGTACTTCATTTTCCAATAGTGTGCTTCACTCTGGTACTTATTAATTATAAGCAAGACCGTATGCATGTGTGGGAGGCACTCTGTGTGTGTGATTCTGCTATTCACAGGTGATTATAATAAGGGTGAGAATAAATGTGAGTTATGATTCCACCTCTGTTCTTCCAAAATGTCTACTCTTCCTCAAAGTAATACCCATAAAGTCAAACTTAATTTCAAAGCAATTCACAAACACTGTGGAATTCCAAAGTTACTCAAAAATAAGATTTAAATAAACATCTCATTTATAGATATTGAATTGGCTAATTAGCTACAACAAATTATTCTTTGGTCAAAGATGAATCAAAATGTTTAATTCAGTCAAAGTGAGAAAGTTAATATATTTTTCATTGCAAGTAACATTTTTCTCAAGAATGTTACTCTTACTTAAACCAAAACTCATTCTTTCTGCTTCCTACTTTTTTTCCCTCCTTATTCTACATTGTGTGGCATCTTCATTGTTGATTAGATTGTTTCTTCCCTTTATACTTATTTAATTCTAGCACCACTCAAGATGATCTCTCAAAGTATTCCACATCATTTCACATATTTTTTTTCTTTTAAGAAAACCCATAAATCTAATATCAGTGATTTTCTAACAGTCTTTATTCAACGCACCAAGTTACTGAAGTCCAAATACCCTTATAAAAGTGTTAAAATGAGAACTTTCTCAAGATTTTTCATTCTCTACCCATCTCTCAGACATTTCAACCTTTCATGTCAGAATTAATAACTATTTTAAACACACATGATGATGTTCTATATAACTTTTCATATCAAATTGTCCCAGCTTTAGCTAATGGTGATATAATTTTTGTGATAGTTAAAATATCAAGTGACTTACAAACTGCAGTCAAAGGTTTAGATACATTATCTCAATCAGTTTTCCTTTATCTGAAAAAGTGATTATGTAATCTATGGGTGAAGCAATTGAGACTTACAGAAATCCAGAAACAATATAGCTAGTAAGTGGAAAAGCTAGAATTAAACCAAGTTCCATCTGAATCGGAGTCTATTTTCTTTCCATAAAACCATACTATATTTTAAAATTAATAAATCACTGATTATAGTACCATAACCATGCTACCTATGTATAAGAATTGTTCCTTTATAAGAAAATTATCCATCAGATGCAATATTGCCCTCTCTCTACACCAAAGCTTAAGATGTTAAAGTAGTAGTAACTGTATAGATAAAGGATTTTGATAACCCAATATTTATACCAAGTGAAATTTTTGGCAGGTTGGATTTGGTTAAGCACTTCCCTGGTGGCTCAACTGTAAAGAGTCCACCTGCAATGGAGGAGACATGAGTTCAACCCCTGGGACAAGAAGATCCCCTGGAGAAGAAAATGGTAACCCACTCCAGTATTCTTGCCTGGGAAATCCCATAGACAGAGGAGCCTGGTGGGCTACAGTCCATGGAGTCACAAAGAGTCAGACATGATTGAGCCACTCAACAACATCAGACAAAAAAATTGTTTAAGCTGTTTCTATCAAAAGGAAAGGCTGGCTATTTCTATCAAAAGGAAATAGGTATAAAATGAAAAGGGGAATCTTTTAAATTGAATCATGGAAAAGCTAAGAATAACAGGCATGTGACAGGGCCTTAAAGCTCAACATTCAGAAAAGAGATCATGGCATCCGGCCCGATCACTTCATGGCAAATAGATGGAGAAACAGTGGAAACAGTGTCAGACTTTATTTTGGGGGGCTCCAAAATCACTGCAGATGGTGATTGCAGCCATGAAATTAAAAGACGCTTACTCCTTGGAAGGAAAGTTATGACCAACCTAGACAGCATATTAAAAAGCAGAGACATTACTTTCCTAACAAAAGACTATCTAGTCAAGGCTATGGTTTTTCCAGTGGTCATATATGGATGTGAGAGTTGGACTGTGAAGAAAGCTGAGCGCTGAAGAATTGATGCTTTTGAACTGTGGTGTTGGAGAAGACTCTTGAGAGTCCCTTGGACTGCAAGGAGATCCATCCAGTCCATCCTAAAGAAGATCAGGCCTGAATATTCATTGGAAGGACTGATGCTGAAGCTGAAACTCCAATACTTCAGCCACCTGACGGGGAGAACTGACTCATTGGAAAAGACCCTGATGCTGGGAAAGATTGAAGGCAGGAGGAAAAGGGGACGACAGAGGATGAGAAAGTTGGATGGCATCACTGACTCAATGGATATGAGTTTAAGTAAACTCTGGGAGTTGGTGATGGATAGGGAGGCTTGGCATGTTGCAGTCCATGAGGTCACAAAAAGTCGGACACGACTGACTCAACTGATCTGAACTGACAGGGCCTTGGAAGACATTAAGAATAAAGAGAACAAGCATTTTTTCACCATTGAGGATAATGTTTGCTGTGGGTTTGTCATATATAGCTTTTATTATGTTGAGGTATGTTCCTTCTATTCCTGTTTTCTGGAGAGTTCTTATCATAAATGGATGTTGAATTTTGTCAAAGGCTTTCTCTGCATTTATTGAGATAATCATATGGTTTTTATTTTTCAATTTGTTAATGTGGTGTATTACATTGACTGATTTGCGGATATTGAAGAATCCTTGCATCCCTGGGATAAAGCCCACTTAGTTATGGTGTATTATCTTTTTAATGTGTTGTTGGATTCTGTTTGCTAGAATTTTGTTAAGGATTTTTGCATCTATGTTCATCAGTGATATTGGCCTGTAGTTTTCTTTTTTTGTGGGATCTTTGTCAGGTTTTGGTATTAGGGTGATGGTGGCCTCTTGGAATGAGTTTGGAAGTTTACCTTCCTCTGCAATTTTCTGGAAGAGTTTGAGTAGGATAGGTGTTAACTCTTCTCTAAATTTTTGGTAGAATTCAGCTGTGAAGCCGTCTGGACCTGAGCTTTTGTTTGCTGGAAGAGTTCTGATTACAGTTTCAATTTCCGTGCTTGTGATGGGTCTGTTAAGATTTTCTATTTCTTCCTGGTACAGTTTTGGAAAGTTGTAGTTTTCTAAGAATTTGTCCATTTCTTCCATGTTGTCCATTTTATTGCCATATAATTGCTGATAGTAGTCTTTCATGATCCTTTGTATTTCTGTGTTGTCTGTTGTGATCTCTCCATTTTCATTTCTAATTTTATTGATTTGATTTTTCTCCCTTTGTTTCTTGATGAGTCTGGCTAATGGTTTGTCAATTTTATTTATCCTTTCAAAGAACCAGCTTTTGGCTTTGTTGATTTTTGCTATGGTTTCTTTTGTTTCTTTTGCATTTATTTCTGTCCTAATTTTTAAGAGTTCTTTCCTTCTACTAACCCTGGGGTTCTTCATTTCTTCCTTTTCTAGTTGCTTTAGGTGTAGGGTTAGGTTATTTATTTGACTTTTTTCTTGTTTCTTGACGTATGCCTGTATTGCTATGAACTTTCCCCTTAGGACTGCTTTTACAGTGTCCCACAGGTTTTGGGTTGTTGTGTTTTCATTTTCATTCGTTTCTATGCAAATTTTGATTTCTTTTTTGATTTCTTCTGTGATTTGTTGGTTATTCAGCAGCGTGTTGTTCAGCCTCCATATGTTGGAATTTTTAATAGTTTTTCTTCTGTAATTGAGATCTAATCTTACTGCATTGTGGTCAGAAAAGATGCTTGGAATGATTTCTATTTTTTTGAATTTTCCAAGGCTAGATTTATGGCCCAGGATGTGATCTATCCTGGAGAAGGTTCCATGTGCGCTTGAGAAAAAGGTGAAATTCATTGTTTTGGGATGAAATGTCCTATAGATATCAATTAGGTCTAACTGGTCTATTGTATCGTTTAAAGTTTGTGTTTCCTTGTTAATTTTCTGTTTAGTTGATCTATCCATAGGTGTGAGTGGGGTATTCAAACTGACAAACAACTAATCTCAAAAATATACAAGCAACTTCTACAGCTCAACTCCAGAAAAATAAATGACCCAATCAAAAAATGGGCCAAAGAACTAAATAGACATTTCTCCAAAGAAGACATACAGATGGCTAACAAACACATGAAAAGATGCTCAACATCACTCATTATCAGAGAAATGCAAATCAAAACCACTATTAGGTACCATTTCACGCCAGTCAGAATGGCTGCAATCCAAAAGTCTACAAGCAATAAATGCTGGAGAGGGTGTGGAAAAAAGGGAACCCTCTTACACTGTTGGTGGGAATGCAAACTAGTACAGCCACTATGGAGAACAGTGTGGAGATTCCTTAAAAAACTGGAAATAGAACTGCCTTATGACCCAGCAATCCCACTGCTGGGCATACACACTGAGGAAACCAGAAGGGAAAGAGACACGTGTACCCCAATGTTCATTGCAGCACTGTTTATAATAGCCAGGACATGGAAGCAACCTAGATGTCCATCAGCAGATGAGTGGATAATAAAGCTGTGGTACATATACACAATGGAGTATTACTCAGCTATTAAAAAGAATACATTTGAATCAGTTCTAATGAGGTGGATGAAACTGGAGCTGATTATACAGAGTGAAGTAAGCCAGAAAGAAAAACACCAATACAGTATACTAATGCATATATAAGGAATTTAGAAAGATGGTAACAATAACCCTGTGTACGAGACAGCAAATGAGACACTGATGTATAGATCAGTCTTATGGACTCTGTGGGAGAGGGAGAGGGTGGGGAGATTTGGGAGAATGGCATTGAAACATGTATAATATCATGTATGAAACGAGTCGCCAGTCCAGGTTTGATGCACGATACTGGATGCTTGGGGCTGGTGCACTGGGACGACCCAGAGGGAGGGTATGGGGATGGAGGAGGGAGGAGGGTTCAAGATGGGGAACACAGGTATACCTGTGGCGGATTCATTTGATATTTGGCAAAACTAATACAATACTGTAAAATTTAAAAAAATAAAAAAAAAGCAAACAAGCATAATTTCATCAAGGTTTAAGTAGTAATAAGGAGACACATGATAGAAAGACATTTAGAGTAAGATCATCTAAGAAATAAAGAAATGCCAGGAATTGCCTCAGACCAGATACTAGGAGATAATAGGAGTCAACTTTAGCATAGGATGCTGCCTGAGATGAAACGATGGTTAAGACTGAAATAAATCATAAAGAAAACTTGACCTTTTAGTGACAGGCATACTAGGGGAAGTACATGAGGGGATTCTTGGGCACCTAGATTGGGGCTGGAGGATCCAAGATGGTTCAATCACAAGGCTTGAAAGTTGTTGCTGACTGTCAATTCTTCTCTGAGTAGAGCTCTCCACAGATAGCTTCAGCTCCTGCACAGCAGTTTTGAAAGTAAGTATAAAAGCAGAAGCTGTCAGCTTCTTAAAGGTCAGGGCCTAACAACTGCCACAGCATCTCTTTCTATATACTCCACTTAGTCAAGCAGTCACAAAGCCCAAATTCAAGGGGAAGGCATCAAGACCCACCACTCAATAGGTTCAGGGGTTATATTTTAAACTGCCAAGATCATCTAGCCAGTATCTGAAGACTTCCAGCAATGACTGTGTTGTTCAACACAAATTACCCCATCTTGATAACTGTTCTGTGATCTGTGTGTTATTACTTTCTCATCTTACCTCTGGTTTTACTTCTTTTTTTCAAAAAACTTATTTTATTGAAGTATAGTTGTTTTACAGTGTTGTGTTAATTTCTGCTGTACAGAAAAGTGATTCAGTTATACATGTGTATATATATTGTGTATATTCAGTTATACATGTGTATATATGTGTATATTCAGTCATACATGTGTATATATGTGTGTATATATGTGTGTATATTCAGTTATACATGTGTATATACGTGTGTATATATATATGTATATATATTCTTTTAAAATATTCCTTTCCGTTATGATTTATCACAGGATATCAAATACATTTTCCTGTACTACACAGTAGGACCTGGTTCTACATCTTGAGTCTACATAGAATAATCTCCATATGTCAGCCTTTAATACTTGAAACACTATGTCTCTGTACTTTTCCAACTAATATCTTAACTATAATATGGAATATTCCTGGAGTGTATCATCAAATGGCCCTTAACATCTGATTTTTGAATGCCAACGCCAATCCTCTAGAATTGGCATACATCACTCCAGGTGTAATCTGACCAGGACAGAAATAGAACAAAGATATCCTCTTTTTTTCTTACCTGTATTTTAAATTTCCATAAATGCAAATTAGCTGCTGTGGCAGCTACATTATCCTATAAACACTAAATCAAAGATGTTCTTAACTAATAGCTATAGCTATTTTTCTCTTAGAATTTAAAATTACCTTTTTCCTGGACAATAATTATCTTCCCTATAAAAAGATCCCTATCATTTTCATCTATATGTTCTTCTATTAATTGTAAAGGATGTTTTACAAATGAAAACTTTATAAGAATAATAACATTTAACTTCAGGCTTTCTTGATTATCAAATAATCTATAAAAATACAATTATGTAAAGTTTAAAAATAAAATAAAATTAAAAAAATAATCTATAAATACAGTATACAGTATAATCTGTAAATTTAGTATACTAAAACTTTTTTATATTTAACCTTCCCCCTATTTAAAAAATCTGGCTAGGTGTTATAAAATATGAATTATATAAATATTCCACATTTGTATGTCCTGTCCCTGTGACTAACTGTTAAAAAAAAAACAAAAAACTGAAGTGTGATATCAGACCATATATAACTTTTAAGCTGTAGAGACAAGTCAACAGATTTAATGAACAGAAAATAAAATTTTTAACTTTAAGTCAATGGATAATATAGGAAACTGGATAGCGTCCATTTGTCCTTTCTCAAGTTTCTGACATTATTAGCCGTATTTTCACTCAAATGTGAATGGACAAAAAGAAGAGATATGCTTTCATTGGGAATAACTAGGCCAAGGCTCATACAAATTTTATGGATCTCAGCATCACCCAGGATGTCTGTTAAAAAAGGACATTCCCTGGGATCCTTCTTGGCCAGGGTTTTGACTGTGTCATAATAGAGGGAGGGGAAAGGAGGACAGTGGTATATATGTGTTGAATGCTGCCCAGGTAAATCTGATGTAGATGTTTTGTGGACCACACCTTGAGAAGTCATCATCTCTACCATTCCAATATTTTCACTATGATGTACTATCAACACTGCCACCTCTAGCATGTACAGGTTAAGCCATTCACTGCCTTTATTCATTATAACTTCTCTCCTTCCCCAAATTTATTACATTCTTCAACCCCAGGACTTTCATAACTTCCTACATTCTGACTTCCTCATGATCAGGTTGTTTAATTTTGTTTTTTGTTTTGTTTTGTTTTTTTTTTTTTTAATAAAAATAACTTGTTCTCCCTTCACATCTTTCCTGTTTTAGGTCTCTAGGAATTTCACTTTTCAGACCCACACTCTTTTCAGGTATACAGCTGTGTTTCAGTGGTGTGTCTTCTCCCCTTGCCAGCAAAGAGGTAAGTGTTATGAGTCACTATGGCCAGAACCATTAGCACATGTCGCTGGGCTTCCTCCAACCTAAAACTCTATAGGCCTGTTTTCCTCCATCTTAATGGCTCCTTACCAAAAAGGTGAATTTTTTTTTCATGAAAAGATAACATCTACTATAAAATATGGTATTTTCTGTAACTACTTAGATGACATAGTTTTTGTCCTGTATTTGTGAGATTAATTACTTTAACATATCTTTAATATGATAAACATTGGTTTCCTAGAATAAACCAACAGTGTCCATGATGCATTACAGTCTTATACACTGCTGCAAATCAGGGTACTATTTCTCTTTTCCGAAGATATCTGTATGAATGTTTAATAGAACTTCCTATAAATTCACTTAGGCTTCGACTTTTTATTGGGAGAAGGTGTTCAACTACTGATTGACTATGTAAATAAAGACAAAGACATTTCTCTCTTGATTCAGGTTTCAGTTCAGTTCAGTTCAGTTCACTCACTCAGTCGTGTCTGACTCTTTGCAACCCCATGAATCGCAGCAACCAGGCCTCCCTGTCCATCACCAACTCCTGGAGTTCACACAAACTCATGTCCATCAAGTTGGTGATGCAATCCATCTCATCTTCCGTCTCCCTTCTCCTCCTGCCCCCAGTCCCTCCCAGCATCAGGGTCTTTTCCAATGAGTCAACTCTTCGCATGAGGTGGCCAAAGTATTGGCATTTCAGCTTCAGCATCAGTCCTTCCAATGAACACCCAGGACTAATCTCCTTTAGGATTAACTGGTTGGATCTCCTTGCAGTTCAAGGGACTTAAGAGTCTTCGCCAATACCACAGTTCAAAGTCAATTCTTGGGCGCTCAGCTTTCTTCACAGTTCAACTCTCACATCCATATGTGACCACTGGAAAAATAATAGCCTTGACTAGATGGACCTTTGCTGGCAAAGTAATGTCTCTGCTTTTTAATATGCTGTCTAGGTTGGTCATAACTTTCCTTCCCAGGAGTAAGCATCTTTTAATTTCATGGCTGCAATCACCATCTGCAGTAATTTTGGAGCCCCCAAAAATATAGTCTGACACTGTTTCCACTGTTTTCCCATCTATTTCCCATGAAGTGATGGGACCAGTAGCCATGATCTTCGTTTTCTGAATGTTGAGCTTTAAGCCAACTTTTTCACTCTCCTCTTTCTCATCAAGAAGCTTTTTAGTTCCTCTTCACTTTCTGACATAAGGGTAGTGTCATCTGCATATCTGAGGTTATTGATATTTCTCCCAGCAATCTTGATTCCAGCTTGTACTTCTTCCAGCCCAGCATTTCTCATGATGTACTCTGCATATAAGTTAAATAAGCAGGGTGACAATATACAGCCTTGACATACTCCTTTTCCTCTTTGGAACCAGTCTATTGTTCCATGTCGTGTTTTAACTGTTGCTTCCTGACATGGACATAGGTTTCTCAAGAGGCAGGTCAGGTGGTCTGGTATTTCCATCTCTTTCAGAATTTTCCACAGCTTTAGAATGCTGTATTTTATAGAAAACTAATGTTCCCCACATTTTCAAATTGATTGGCATACTGCTATCAATTTTCTTTTATTTTTATTAATCATGTATGCTACTATAGTGTTATTTCCATTTTTCACTCATACTGTTACTCATTCATATCTTCTCTCTCTCTCTCATTCCCCTTCTCTCTCTGTTTTTGTTTATTTTTTCCTGATACACTTTGCCAGTGGCTTGGCTAATTTTATCAGTTTTTGTAAAATAAAATCTTTATTGATCTTTTGAAAGCAACTTATTTTTCTTGTTTCAATAATATTAACTAATCCTTATTATTTCACCTAACTATAATTTATTATTTTTTTTATTTTGCTGACTTTAGATGTCACACACCCATTTTTTAGCCTTTCTTCTTTCTTAACATAAAATGTTTAATGCTAATGTTTAATTTTCATTTCAGTTCAGTTCATTCGTTCAGTCGTGTCCACTCTTTGTGACCCCATGAATCGCAGCACGCCAGGCTTCCCTGTCCATCACCAACTCCCAGAGCTCACTGAGACTCACGTCCATTGAGTCAGTGATGCCATCCAGCCACCTCATCTTCTGTCGTCCCCTTCTCCTCCTGCCCCCAATCCCTCCCAGCATCAGAGTCTTTTCCAATGAATCAACTCTTTGCATCAGGTGGCCAAAGTACTGGAGTTTCAGCTTTAGCATCATTCCTTCCAAAGAAATCCTAGGGCTGATCTTCAGAATGGACCGGTTGGATCTCCTTGCAGTCCAAGGGACTCTCAAGAGTCTTCTCCAACACCACAGTTCAAAAGCATCAATTCTTCAGCACTCAGCTTTCTTCACAGTCCAACTCTCACATCCATACATGACCACTGGAAAAACCATAGCCTTGACTAGATGGACCTTTGTTGGCAAAGTAATGTCTCTGCTTTTGAATATGCTATCTATGTTGGTCATAACTTTCCTTCCAAGGAGTAAGCGTCTTTTAATTTCATGGCTGCAGTCACCATCTGCAGTGATTTTGGAGCCCAGAAAAATAAAGTCAGCCACTGTTTCCACTGTTTCCCCATCTATTTCCCATAAAGTGATGGGACCAGATGCCATGATCTTCATTTTCTGAATGTTGAGTTTTAAGCCAATGTTTAATGTTAATTGCCTTTAAATAGGACACATTTGCTTTATAAAAATTTAGCTTTAATATTTTTGCTATCACTAAATATAAGCATTAAATTTTTCCTTATGATTTCTTTTTTCACATATGAGCTATTAAGGTGTTTTTATTAAACTTTCTACTTGCATTTTTCTTTTTTTTTAATTAATTTTATTTTATTTTTAAACTTTACATAATTGTATTAGTTTTGCCAAATATCAAAATGAATCCGCCACAGGTATACATGTGTTCCCCATCCTGAACCCTCCTCCCTCCTCCCTCCCCAAACCATCCCTCTGGATTGTCCCAGTGCACCAGCCCCAAGCAAAAGAGACACTGATGTATAGAACAGTCTTATGGACTCTGTGGGAGAGGGAGAGGGTGGGAAGATTTGGGAGAATGGCATTGAAACATGTAAAATATCATGTATGAAACGAGATGCCAGTCCAGGTTCGATGCATTTTTCTGATTTTCTATTTTTTCTAGCTTGCTGGGGTTTGCTATTCTATTATTCATTTATAGATTAACTACATATGTAGTCAGAGAATACACTATGATATAAATTATTTAAATATCCTCAAGATCTGCTTTGACTTTGTTTTGAAAAGAGTATGTATGTGTTTATTATGGTATTTTACACATATAGATTAGATAATTCTTTTTAGTTATGTTGTTAAAATAGTAGATGCCACTGTCTTTTTGTGTGCTTTATCTATCAACTGCTGAGAGAGGTATTTTGCAATCTCAGACAGGTTTAGGATATTTTGCTGATTTCAATTTTTCTTTACTTATTTTAGAGATTTGTTATCAGTGTGTGACTTTAGAATTTCTTCCTGGTAAATGAAACCATTTTATCCATAAATAATAAAATTCTATTTTTCTATTGATGCTTTTTGTCTTAAATACTGTTCTAAATTATGTTTTGTCTAATTTTTCTTTTGTTTACTGGCCTTGTTTTGTTTAGCATTTTCTCATTTATTTTTCTGTTCTTTTGTTTTTAAACGTTTTCTACCTTAAGTTTAGGTATATTTCATATAAACTTCATATTACTAAGTATTTTAATTTATCTGACAATAGGCTTTTAATTGATGAGTTGTTCTTTTTATTGATTGTGATTATTGATGTATTTGGATTTGTTTTTACAATGATAATTTATGCTTTTATTTTACTTATTTTTTTTACATTATGCCTATCTATCTACCTACCTACATATTCTATCTATTAAATTCTTCTGAAATTGTTTGGAATTTTTTAAAAAATTGTTTTCTCACTGTATTTTTCCTTCTCTACTAGCTTGGGTACTATTTTCATTTTATATTTACATTATAATAAAGGTTAAACTTAAACTTTTAACTTTATTATTTACTTACTCACATCTTAAGTTGACCAGTTTATTATCCAAAAAATTTTTAAAAACTTCAGAATCACTAAAACCTCACTGTGTCTTTGTAATGTTATAATGGCATTCGTATGCTTTGATGTTAGAGCTATTCTGGACTCTTGATCCTTTATATTCTGAAAGAATTGGTGAAAGACTGGTGATATTTCTTTGTTAAATGTTTGGTAAAATTCACTAGGACACCCATCATGTCTGGTCTTTAAGTGTGAGAGAGAGAGACAGAGACAGAGAGAGAGAGAAAGAGAAAGAGAGACAGAGACAGAGAGAAGTTTTGTTTTAATGTAAAGAGTAGAGCTCAGAGTTTCTGGTTTATATTGCATTAGCTTTTGATTAGTTGTGTGTGTGTGTTTTTTTTTTTAATTTAAATTTATTTATTTTAATTGGAGGCTAATTACTTTACAATATTGTATTGGTTCTGTCACACATCAACATGAATCCCCCACAGGCGTACACGTGTTCCCCATCCTAAACCCTCCTTCTACCTCCCTCCTATTGAAACATGTATAATATCATATAAGAAACAAATCGCCAGTCCAGGTTTGATACAGGATTAGTTGTGTTTTTAAAAGAAGTTTATTTCATTTGAGTTGTCAGAATCCTTTGAAAAAATTTGTTCATAATATATCTATAGGATCTATATGGATAATTTAATCTGCTGTATTGTTTGTCTGTCTTCCATTTCTCCTAAAGGAGACATTAT
Source organism: Bos grunniens (assembly GCF_055505025.1). NCBI lineage: Eukaryota > Metazoa > Chordata > Mammalia > Artiodactyla > Bovidae > Bos > Bos grunniens. The sequence goes on from NC_141165.1 coordinate 102,320,086, forward strand.
TTTTTTTTAACTTATACTTGATTTTCTTTGCTCTCCTTTTCCTAGCTTCTCAAGATGCTTCCTTATGTCATAGATTTTAGGAATTTCTTCTTTCCTAATATCAGCACTTAAAACCATAATTTCTGAGTCACTTTGCTGTATAGCAGAGATAGGCACGACACTGTAGATCAACTATACTTCAATAAAAAATGAAATAAATAGAACTAGAATTTCAATTTATGCACATCTGTGGATGGATTCAACACATTTAATATTATATTTTCAATATTGTGTATTTGTTCCAAATACTTTCAAGGCATCCTACCTATGTGGTATGGTTGTCTCATATTTGGAGGCTTACATTTTCAACCCCACACTTTTCTATCAGTCTAATTGTTTAGATAATACAATTTTTAGTTTACCATACCTTGTCATACCTGCTGGTATCATTTTTATTTTTCTAGAATTCCATATTTTAGTTGTTCTTATCTGTGGGGACTAATATCTCCCAGTTTTTCTCATTTTAAAAAGTCTGCATTTTGCCACTGGTCCTGACAGATGGTTACACGAGGTATACAAATACATTTTGTCAGTCATTATTTCACTGTGTTGAGGATGCCAAGAGAATGAGGCATTATAAAGGGATAATACAAAAATGAGAGAGACAGACTCAATATGTAAAATATAGTTACACATGTCAGAGTAAGTTCAACATTTTGCAGCCATGCCATTTGTTTTATATTACAATCTCTTGAAGCTTAGGCTTCCAACTTTTTACTTTTGTTTTTCATTAGCCAATGGACCATGTATAATGACTGACTATACAATTTTAGAATCCAAAAATAAAGTGCTATTGGTGACATAGGATATTCATTATATTTTTAAAGAGTTGATGACATGTGAAACCAATAACTGCTATGTTTCACTAATAAAAAATATGACATACACTTTTTATCTGAAATGATGCTTAACATGGATAGAACTTCACATCAAAGCAGGACTTCCTGTAAATAAATGGTTTGGATGCTTATATTGGTGGAAAAATAATTGAGGTTTTACATTGTTGAAATTCACTTTTTGATATTGGAATACATTCTTAAGTAAATGTGGTTATGGTATACATAATTTTAATGTAAATTTCTTCTTAATATTTTTTGCTAATGATATTACTTGCTGTTTATTTTAGACTAGGGAAATGATGTTAGGCAATAAAATAGTGATTTTCTTATTCGAGTTCAAAATGGGTCATTAAGCAACAGAGACAACTCGCAACATCAACAATGCATTTGGACCAGGAACTGCTAAAGAACATACAATGTAGTGGTAGTTCAGAAGTTTTGCAAAGGATATGAGAGTCTTGAAGATGAGGAGTGCAGTCACCAGCCATAAGAAGTTGACAATGACCAATTGAGAGCCATGATAGAAGCTGATCCTCTTACAATTACATGAGAAGTTGTTGAAGAACTCAACATTGACCAGTCTATGGTCATTCAGCATTTGAAGCAAATTGGAAAGATAGTAGTTGCCTCATGAGCCGACCAGAAATCAAAAAATCATCATTTTGAAGGGTTGTCTTCTCTTATTCTGTTGCAACAACAATGAACTATTTCTTGATTGAATTGTTATGTGCAACAAATAGTAGATTTTATATGACAACCAGAGATGACCAGAGCAGTGGTTGGACTGAGAAGAAGCTCCAAAGCAGTTTCCAAAGCCAAAGTTGCACCAAAAAAACATCACACTCCCTGTTTGGTGATCTGCTACCCATCTGATCCACTACAGTTTCCTGAATTACAGTGAAACCATTTTATCTGAAAAGTATAGCCAGCAAATTGATAAGATGCACTGAAAACTGAAAAACTTGCAGCCAGCTTTGGTCAACAGAAAGGGCCCAGTTCTTCTCCACAACAACACTGAACCACATGTTGCACAACCAATGCTCCAAAAGTTGAACGAATTGGACTTCAAAATTTTGCCTCATCTGCCATATTCACCTAACTGCTCACCAACTGATTACCACTTCTTCAAGCATCTCAACAAGTTTTTGCGAGGAAAATGCTTCCACAACCAGTGGGACGTAGAAAATGCTTTACAAGAGTTTGTCAAATCCTGAAGCATGGATTTCTATGTTATAGGAATAAACTTATTTCTCATTGGCAAAAATGTATTGGTTGTAATGGTTACTATTTTGATTAATAAAGATATTAGGTGTTTGAACCTAGTTACAATGATTTAAAAATCATGGCATGCAAGCACAATTACATTTCTACCAATCTAATATATTTTAGTGGGCAGATATATGATTTGAAAAAACTCCTTAAAATTGGTGTCATATTAGCAGTAGCATAAGATTTTGTAATATGAATTTTATTTATAATTTTAAAAATATTCAATTCTGTCATAGAGTATAAGAAAACAAACAGCATGAACATAACTCATAAAAAGTGATAAGCCAAGATAAATAAGCAGATCTACTATGAGACATAGCTAAAACTCACAACGTGTCACAAATATATAATGAGTAAACAAGTAGCATGTGAGATGTAGGCAGAATCCTTAATCTGAACTAAATATAAATAGTAAATAATAATCTATAGGACATACTAAAGATGGAAAAATAAATTATATGCTGAAATAAACAAAAGTGTCACATAAAGTAAAAAGGGATAAAATATCATATATTAAAAATGTATCTTATGGGCTTAGAGAGATCTCATTCCTATATCCACAACCTATTGGTGAAACTTAATATAGTTCCATTATGGATCCAGGTGTGTTCTATCCAAAAAAGGCAGATAACACTCCCAGTTATTAAGCAGCCTAACTGGCAAGCTGTCTGCCTGTGCATTTTTCTGACAGAGTATTGTGTGTCATTAGTCCTGGCACCTTTTTTTTGTAAGCCCTTTGCACATACTTCAAATTTGGTTCTACAAATCAAATAATCAGCAGGGAAGGACCTGGTGGCCAAGAGAAAGAGAGAAAGAACACCTGAACATTATAAAACCTAGGACCTATTAGCAGGTCATTTCTTCCATGACATCCTAACTTATTCTAACTGTATTATCCTATCTCATCTATCTCTCTGTTAACTCTTGCTTTGAGTTTTAAATATATTTAATAAACTATGACTTTGTCTGTAATTAACTTATGTCCTTCTGTTCTGTGATCTCTGGTGTAGTTTGTTAATGTGCTTAGAGGCTATCATTGCATCAGATCATATCCTTATATGATAGGTGATAAAATAATTACAGCCTATTTGCTAATCATCTTTAAAAGTTATTTAAGCCCAATTATTAATGAATTAAGAAATTAGTAATGAAACATATGTTAGGATCAGAAATATCCAGTTGTACTTATTAGAGCAAATCAATATTTATCCGTGTGACTTCTCTCTAACCTTGACCAATACCAGGTATTTCTAAGGATAAAAGGGAAAGTAAATCCTCCATAAAGCTGTTAATTAGTCTCTGGATTATCTTGTGGGAGCATTTCTGATACCATCGAGACATGATTATATGTCCTAGAGGAATGGGAACTTGTGATCCATATCATTTTAATCTCTATTTATATAATTACAGATAGTGTGTTTTATATAAAATCTGTAATCCTTTTCTAAAACAGTGTTCTATCCCAATGGATTCCACATACTGATAGCATATAAAAGCTATATTCCAGTGATGTCTGCAATATTTCACTAACTGCACTCTTGTCTGTGTCAGTTTTCACATCTATCTTACCCTCTGTTTTCAAATCAGTCTTGCTAAGCAGATTCTTTGAGTCACTCTCATATTTAAGATGTTTCAGTGGATCCAAGTCCTCACATCTTATTCTGGAATTCTACAATGTTAGAGAATCTGGCCCTGTCTCTGTTTCAGACTTATTTTTTATATTATTGTAAATAAAAGCTAAGGTTACAATTCCTGAATGCTTGGTCAACCTCCCAAATCCAACAAACCCTAGGAAAGTATGAGATTTGGAATTATAGGTATACATTTGTATTGTCAAAACCTAGCCATTACTTACTGTTTTAAGCAATATTTTTGTCATCTCTAAAATGAGAAGATTATAATTATAAATATAATCATAGTTATAATATATCACAGAGATGTAAAGATTAAATTATATAACATCTCTCTCCCTTTCTTTCACTCTCAATGTTTCAAAACATCATTCTGTAGATCTGCTACATCCACATTTTCAGAATCCTCCTAGGGTCCTTAAACATCACTCCTTCCCATACCTAAATAATAATAATTCTACTTTCTCCTTAAAACTTGTACTGACATATTTTATTGATCTCATTTCCCTGGGTAAAGATAAGCTGGACTGAGTTCTTTTACAGTGTAATAACAGGATATGAGCTTTTATGGCTCTAAATGCAGTGTGAGGCAATGTGTATAAGGTTGAGAACTGGGATTCTTGCTAACTAAACAATTAAGATGTATCCAGGGAGGCATCACACAGATAGGCCAGATGCATTTATGTGCAAAGTCTGGAACGTTCATGAAGCAAATAGAATCAACACAACAACTGGACCACATGTTGTAACATTGCCCAGATTTTAAATTGCAGGGAAGTCCATGAGGGGTATACACAAAAATAGCACTAAAAAAGCTTTGAAATCAGTTTGCTATTTGAATCATGGGATGTAAAATTAGTCCAGGACATGAATTATAAACATAAACAGGTGTACTGTCTGCTAAAAAGTAAAGTATAAATAGCTCACAAAAGGCTCAGAACACAATTCAAATTATCTGTCATACTAAGATTCAGGAACACCTCAACTTCAATAAGAAAAGTAATCAACAGGTGTCAGCATTGCAATGATACAGATGATGAAGTTATCTAGGAAGATTTTTAAAGCATCTATGATAAAAATGTTCCAACAAGAAATTATAGACCCTTTTGGAACAGTTGAAAAATAAAACATCTTAAAAAAAAAAGAAAAAACTCACTAGATGGGTTTAATTTTTAAAAAATGAAAATTAATGGAAATTGTCACTGAGCTTGACAACAGAAGAATAGAAATGATAAAATTTGAACATCAAAGAGAACAAACATTCTTTTTAAATAAGAGAACCAAGACTCAAGAATTTCTGAACAGTTAAAAAAGATACAATATTTGTATCATTGGAATCTCAGAAAAAGAGTAGATGGCTGAAAACATACTTGAAGAAATAAAGACTTAAATCTTTCCAAATCTGGCCAAAAAAGAGAAAGAAATCATTCAATATTTATACTAAATTTAAATAGTCTTTGGCCTACCTGATTTTTAGAATTTTGTGTTTGTTTTGTTGTTGTGTGTGTGTTAATTTACCTTTTCACGCTTAAAAATAAAACAAAACTACTGAAACAAACAAAAAAAAAGAAGCTAAATCTAAAAGAAAATATACACTGGCATATCAAAATAAAATATTTTATATCTACATAGAAGACAGAGAAAAATCCTGAAAGTATTTAGGAAGATATAATGTGCTCCTTCTATGGAAATAACAGTTTGAAGGGCAGCATAATATTTCATTAGAAATCATGGAGGACAGAAGAAAGTTACCGTTTTTTCAAGTGCTGAGAAGAAAAACTAACAACCTCAAATTCCTTATCTAGATAAAATATCCTTCATAAACACAGGAGAAATAGTTAACAATCTCCATAAAAATACTGACCATAAAAAACTGATAACCACAAGCGGATTTGCTATAAACAAAATGCTAAAGTAAATTCTATAGAAAGAAAGAAAACAACAATAGAAGGAAACTTGGAGTATCACAGTAAAATAACATAATGGAAAGAGTAAATACTAGTATTAATTAGTATTAGTATGAGTCAGACATAATAGACTATAATTATCCCCTTGAGTATTTTTTAATGAGAGAGGTATTATAACATTATATGATTTGGTTCTAAATGTATCTGAAGGTAATATTAAAGACAACTATGTCATAAAATGTAGAAAGTAAAAATGACTTCTATATTTCTTGTACTAATAAAATGTTGATAGTAAAACGTGGTAAGCTATATGTATGTCTCATACTTTCTAGGGAAACCAATACATTTAAAAACAACTGTAAGAAAAAAATCCTCAAATACTGTTCAGTTCAGTTCAGTTGCTCCAACCCCATGAATCACAGCACGCCAGGCCTCCCTGTCCATCATCAACTCCCGGAGTTGACTCAAACTCACGTCCATCGAGTCAATGATGCCATCCAGCCATCTCATCCTCTGTCGTCCCCTTTTCCTCCTTCCCCCAATCCCTCCCAGCATCAGAGTCTTTTCCAATGAGTCAACTCTTCACATGAGGTGGCTAAAGTACTGGAGTTTCAGCTTTAGCATCATTCCTTCCAAAGAAAACCCAGAGCTGATCTTCAGAATGGACTGGTTGGATCTCCTTGCAGTCCAAGGGACTCTCAAGAGTCTTCTCCAACACCATAGTTCAAAAGCATCAATTCTTCGGCCCTCAGCCTTCTTCACAGTCCAACTCTCACATCCATACATGACCACAGGAAAAACCATAGCCTTGACTAGACGGACCTTTGTTGGCAAAGTAATGTCTCTGCTTTTGAATATGCTGTCTAGGTTGGTCATAACTTTCCTTCCAAGGAGTAAGCGTCTTTTAATTTCATGGCTGCAGTCACCATCTGCAGTGATTTTGGAGCCCCCCAAAATAAGGTCTTACACTGTTTCAATTCAAAATAAAAGTAATCCACAGGAAAAAGAAAAATAAAGGAGTGAAATGGGAAACAAAGAAAATACAGAAGGAGTAAACATAAAACAAGTAATTGAGTGGCATATTTAAACCCTAAAAATATCAAAAATTACCTTAAATATATAAATGGTCTAAATATATCAGTTTAAAAGCAAAGAAGGGAAAAGCATATTTGAAAAACTTCCCTCATTATTTGAAATCTACAAAAAAATTTACTTACCATATTTAGTTGGTTAAAAGTAATGATGGAGAAATATACCATGTTCATGGATCAGAAGAATCAATATAGTGAAAATGAGTATACTACCCAAAGCAATATATAGATTCAATGCAATCCCTATCAAGCTACCAACGGTATTTTTCACAGAGCTACAACAAATAATCTCACAATTTGTATGGAAATACAAAAAACCTCAAATAGCCAAAGCAATCTTGAGAAAGAAGAATGGAACTGGAAGAATCAACTTGCCTGACTTCAGACTCTACTACAAAGCCACAGTCATCAAGACAGTATGGTACTGGCACAAAGACAGAAATATAGATCAGTGAAATAAAATAGAAAGCCCAGAGATAAATCTACATGCCTATGGACACCTTATCTTTGACAAAGGAGGCAAGAATATACAATGGATTAAAGACAATCTCTTTAACAAGTGGTGCTGGGAAAACTGGTCAACCATTTGTAAAAGAATGAAACTAGAATACTTTCTAACACCATACACAAAAATAAACTCAAAATGGATTAAAGATCTCAATGCAAGACCAGAAACTATAAAACTCCTAGAGGAGAACATAGGCAAAACACTCTCTGACATAAATCACAGCGGGATCCTCTATGACCCACCTCCCAGAATATTGGAAATAAAAGCAAAAATAAACGGGACCTAATTAAACTTAAAAGCTTCTGCACCACAAAGGAAACTATAAGCAAGGTGAAAAGACAGCCTTCAGAATGGGAGAAAATAATAGCAAATGAAGCAACTGACAAACAACTAATCTCAAAAATATACAAGCAACTCCTACAGCTCAACTCCAGAAAAATAAATGACCCAATCAAAAAATGGGCCAAAGAACTAAATAGACATTTCTCCAAAGAAGACATACAGATGGCTAACAAACACATGAAAAGATGCTCAACACACTCATTATCAGAGAAATGCAAATCAAAACCACAATGAGGTACCACTTCACGCCTGTCAGAATGGCTGCGATCCAAAGTCTACAAGCAGTAAATGCTGGAGAGGGTGTGGAGAAAAGGGAACCCTCTTACACTGTTGGTGGGAATGCAAACTAGTACAGCCACTATGGAGAACAGTGTGGAGATTCCTTAAAAAACTGGAAATAGAACTGCCTTATGACCCAGCAATCCCACTGCTGGGGATACACACCGAGGAAACCAGAACTGAAAGAGACACGTGTACCCCAATATTCATCGCAGCACTGTTTATAATAGCCAGGACATGGAAGCAATCTAGATGTCCATCAGCAGATGAATGGATAAGAATGCTGTGGTATATATACACAATGGAGTATTACTCAGCCATTAAAAAGAATACATTTGAATCAGTTCTAATGAGGTGGATGAAACTAGAGCCTATTATACAGCATGAAGTAAGCCAGAAGGAAAAACACCAATACAGTATACTAATGCATATATATGGAATTTAGAGAGATGGTAACAATAACCCTGTATGCTAGACAGCAAAAGAGACACAGATGTATAGAACAGTCTTTTGAATTCTGTGGGAGAGGGCGAGGGTGGGATGATTTGGGAGAATGGCATTGAAACATGTATAATATCATATATGAAATGAATCGCCAGTCCAAGCTCGATGCATGATACTGGTTTCTTGGGGCTGGTGCACTGGGATGACCCAGAGGGATGGTACGGGGAGGGAGGAGGGAGGAGGGTTCAGGATGGGGAACACGTGTATACCTGTGGCAGATTCACGTTGATGTATGGCAAAACCAATACAATATTGTAAAGTAATTAACTTCCAATTAAAATAAATATATTAAAAAATAAAAGTAATGAAAAAATACACCATATAGAAAATAATCAAGAGAATGCTTGGATGGCTATATTATTTTCAGACATAGTGGATTTATGAACAAAGAAAATTACTAGAAGAAAAATAGCAATACCACATAATAATAAATGGTTCATTAACCAGGAGAAACACAGCTGAGATCTTCTTGGAGCAGATGCTGCTAAAGCCACAACGACAGGAACACTTAAATAATAACATAGACAAATTGCTAGAGACTAAGTGTGGAAAAGCTTGAAGTTGAGAAACTCCTGGGGGCCACAGCCTTAAGGTGACCTGACACTCTTGCAGGTTTCACCCCAGGAAGCTCAACAGATTCTCAAGCTACAGAACTAAGAAAAATCCCCATACAACTTTGGCAGGGAGAGGTTACTTTTCATAATCAATTTTCTTTTCTTGTTTCAACCACTTGAGGTACGATAGATGTCTTTAAAAATTGTACATATTTAATGTATAACACTTGATGAGTTTAGAGATAAGTGTATATTCATAAAACCATCACCACATTCTATACCAAAACATATCTAACACTTTCAAAAGTTTCCTCCTGCCCTCTTTATTCATTGCTATTTTTATTGTTACTACGACAACACTTACTATTATCATTATCAATGGAACAATAACACAAGGTCTACCCTCTTCAATTCAGTTCAGTCACTCAGTCGTGTCCGACTCTTTGCGACCCCATGAATTGCAGCACACTAGGCCTCCCTGTCCATCACCAACTCTTGGAGTTCACTCAGACTCATGTTCATCAAGTCGGTGATGCTATCCAGCCATCTCATCCTCTGTCATCCCCTTCTCCTCCTGCCCCCAATCCCTCCCAGTATCAGAGTCTTTCCCAAGGAGTCAATTCTTCCCATGAGGTGGCCAAAGTATTGGAGTTTCAGCCTCAGCATCACTCCTTCCAATGAACACCCAGTACTGAACTCCTTTAGGATGGACTGGTTGGATCTCCCGGCAGTTCAAAAGACTCAAGAGTTTTCTCCAACACCACAGTTCATAAGAAACAATTCTTCAGAGCTTAGCTTTCTTGACAGTCCAACTCTCACATCCATACATGACCACAGGAAAAACCATAGCCTTGACTAGACGGACCTTTGTTGGCAAAGTAATGTCTCTGCTTTTGAATACACTATCTAGGTTGGTCATAACTTTCCTTCCAAGGAGTAAGCATCTTTTAATTTTATGGCTGCAGTCACCATCTGCAGTGATTTTGGAGCCCAGAAAAATAGTCTGACACTGTTTCCACTGTTTCCCCATCTATTTCCCATGAAGTGATGGGACCAGATGCCATGATCTTAGTTTTCTAAATATTGAGCTTTACACCAACTTTTTCACTCTCCTCTTTCACTTTCAACAAGAGGCTTTTGAGTTCCTCTTCACTTTCTGCGATAAGGGTGGTGTCATCTGCATATCTGAGGTTATTGATATTTCCCCTGGCAATCTTGATTCCAGCTTGTGCTTCTTCCAACCCAGCGTTTCTCATGCATATAAGTCTCTTATATGTGTTTCTCTGCATATAAGTTAAATAAGCAGGGTGACAATATTCAGTCTTGATGTACTCCTTTTCCTATTTGGAACCAGTCTGTTGTTCCATGTCCAGTTCTAACTGTTGCTTCCTGACCTGCATACAGGTTTCTCAAGAGGCGGGTCACGTGGTCTGGTATTCCCATCTCTGTCAGAATTTTCCACAGTTTACTGTGATCCACACAGTCAAAGGCTTTGGCATAGTCAATAAAGCAGAAATAGATGTTTTTTTTTCTGGAACTCTCTTCCTTTTTCTATGATCCAGCAGATGTTGGCAATTTGATCTTTGGTTCCTCTGCCTTTTCTAAAACCAGCTTGAACATCTGGAAGTTCACAGTTCACGTATTGCTGAAGCCTGGCTTGGAGAATTTTGAGCATTACTTTACTAGTGTGTGAGATGAGTGCAATTGTTCGATAGTTTGAGCATTCTTTGGCATTGCCTTTCTTTGGGGTTGAAAATTTAAAAATATACAATGCAGTATTGTTACACAGGCTCTATGCTGTATAGTAAAGCCTTAGGCTTTATTTATCTTATATAACTAAAACTCTGCACCCTCCTTTATTACCTCCCATGTCCTCTTCCCCTTAGGCTTTCTTATCTCTCCTTTCTATTCTTTGGAATTCAGAATTCAAATGGGTATATCTTTCCTTTTCTCCTTTGCCTTTCGTTTCTCTTCTTTTCACAGCTATTTGTAAGGCCTCCTCAGACAACCATTTTGCCTTATTGCATTTTTTTTAATGGTCATCTGAGTTAAATTCACCCATTTCAGTCCATTTTAGTTCACTGATTCCTAAAATGTCAATGTTCACTCTTGCCATCTCCTGTTTGACCACTTCCAATTTGCTTTGATTCATGGACTTATCATTCCAGGTTCTTATGCAATATTGCTCTTTACAGCATTGGACTCTACTTCTATTACCAGTCACATCCACAACTGGGTGTTGTTTCACTGTTGGTAGAAATGTAAATGGATGCAACCACTATTAATCAGTACAGAAGTTCTCTAAAAATTTTTAAATGTAAGTACTTTATGACTCAGCAATCCCACTTAAGATGTGTATTTAAAGGAATTTAAATCAGCTTATTGAAGAGATATCTACAATACCATTGCAACATTATTTTTAATCACCCAAAACACTGAAGCAACCCATACGTCCACTGATGGATGAATGGATTAAAAAAAAATTATGGGATATGTGTTCATACACAATGATCTTGCCATCTGTGACAGTACTGTTAAACCTAGAGGACATAAACACTAAGTGAAATAAGGCAGACAGAGAAGGATAACACTACATGATAGCACTTACATGAGGAATCTAAGGGCCTTCCCTCATAACTCAGTTGGTAAAGAAACTGCCTGCAGTGCAGGAGACCCAGTTTCAATCCCTGGGTCTGGAAGATTTGCTGGAAAAAGAGATGGCAACCCACTTCAGTATTCTTGCCTGCAATTTTAAAATAAGTGTTCTTTTTATTGAGTGTTCTTCTATTATTGAGTAGAAATAACAAATGTCTACTTACCAGGGGAAAAGACTCACCAGGGGAAGAGACTCTACCAGAGCCTTATTCCACAAAGACGAAAGGGGACTTATGCAGCTCAAGAGCTTTGCAGCCTTCCTGTCTTTCTGAAGTGGGTGCTTGGTAAGCTAACGCAGCAGAGTATTGTGAAGAACACAGCCCAGAGACAGAGGCACTGAAAGACAGATTTAATCATAAGATTACAGAACACTTCCTCTTTCTACATCTTACCATCATATTAAATATAACAACAGTGGCCTACAGCTGAAAGAACTGCAAGACACTGACTCTTTTAAGGAGGAGTTTTGGTGTATCCAAAGACAACAGGGGAAGAATAAAAGGATACCAGAGCAATTTGCAGGAGGGATAAATTGAAGCTAGAATAAAATTGGCACCAAAGCAAGCACTAAATACAGCACAATTCCTATTCAGATTAATATAAACCTCATATTAAAGACCCAGTAAGTCAGTTCCTATTTCTTTTTTTTTTTGTATGAAATCAGCTGTTTTATTTATTTATTTTTTTTGGTATATTAATTTTGTTTTATTTTATTTTTTTTTCTAATTTTATTTTATTTTTAATCTTTACATAATTGTATTAGTTTTGCCAAATATCAAAATGAATCCGCCACAGGTATACATGTGTTCCCCATCCCGAACCCTCCTCCCTCCTCCCTCCCCATACCAACCCTCTGGGCCGTCCAGTGCACCAGCCCCAAGCATCCAGCATCGTGCATCGAAATGGACTGGCAACTCGTTTCCTACATGGTATTTTACATGTTTCAATGCCATTCTCCCAAATCTTCCCACCCTCTCCCTCTCCCACAGAGTCCATAAGACTGTTCTATACATCAGTGTCTCTTTTGCTGTCTCATATACAGAGTTATTGTTACCATCTTTCTAAATTCCATATATATGCGTTAGTATACTGTATTTATGTTTTTCCTTCTGGCTTACTTCACTCTGTATAATAGGCTCCAGTTTCATCCACCTCATTAGAACTGATTCAAATGTATTCTTTTTAATGGCTGAGTAATACTCCATTGTGTATATGTACCACAGCTTTCTTATCCATTCATCTGCTGATGGACATCTAGGTTGCTTCCATGTCCTGGCTATTATAAACAGTGCTGCGATGAACATTGGGGTACACGTGTCTCTTTCCCTTCTGGTTTCCTCAGTGTGTATGCCCAGCAGTGGGATTGCTGGATCATAAGGCAGTTCTATTTCCAGTTTTTTAAGGAATCTCCACACTGTTCTCCATAGTGGCTGTACTAGGTTGCATTCCCACCAACAATGTAAGAGGGTTCCCTTTTCTCCACACCCTCTCCAGCATTTATTATTTGTAGACTTTTGGATCGCAGCCATTCTGACTGGTGTGAAATGGTACCTCAGAGTGGTTTTGTTCTAATACATCATGTTTGTCTTTAACTAAAAATTACAAGTCATGATAAAAGGAAAAAACAAACAAACAACAAAAAACACAGCCTAAAAAGACAAAACAGAAATTAGAATCTATGATATGACATATATTTTGGAATTATTAGATAATATAAAATAACTAGGGTTAAAATGTTAAAAAGCTTTAATGGAAATTAGTAGACAACATGGAAGAAAAGAATTAGCAATGTAAGAAAAAAAGATTCAGATTCTAAGAAAGTATCAAAAGGAAATGCTAGAAATTGAAAACACCATAAAACAGAAAGGAAGTGTACCTTTGATGGAATCATCAGGATTGGACATAGACAAGGAAAGAATCAGTTTCCTTAAAGATATGTCAGTTGAAATTTCCCAAATAAAAGTAAAAAGAAAAGAAAAAGAATTGAAAAAGATGGACTAGCTCATCTGTGAACTATGGGACAATTTCAAGAGGTGTATGATATATGTATTTGGAATATCAGAAAGAGAAAAATTATATTGAGTGGATTAGAAGAAATAATTGAATAAATAATGACCAATAATTTTCCAAAATTAATGACATATACAAAACCACAGACCCAGGAAGCTCAGAGAATTCTAAGCAGTATAAAATAAGCACACCTAGATATAGCATATGCAATTGGCAGCAAATTAAAACACTGAGAAAAATATCTGAAAAAGGTCAAACAAAAGAAGAACAAGTATAAGAAATACAGTGGACTTCTTGTCAGAAACCATGTAAACAAGAAGAGAGTGGAATATAATATTTAAAGTATTGGAAAAAAAAAAAAACTTGGAATTCTATATCCAGTGAGATTATCTTTCAAAAATAAAGGCAAAATATTTTCTCAGAAAAGTAAAGAACTTAATTATCAGCACATCTGTCCTTCCAAATATGATAAAGAGTTCTTAAGGGAGAAGGAAAATGATAGAGGACAAGAATTCAGACATGCATAAAGATATAACAGCATAGGATAAATAAATAAAGGTAAAATAAAATCTACTTTTTCTTATTGTTAACTTATCTAAAAGATATTTTTGAAGTATTTGATATAAGGGTAAAGGAAATGTATGACATGTCATAAGGGGTATAAGGGAAGGAATTGATAGTACTGTTATGAAGTGTCTACACTATACATGAAGGGATAGAGTTATTAGGAGACTCACTTAGATTGGTTTCAAATATATATTTCAAATTCTAGAACAATCATTAAAAAATGAAATAGAAGTATAATTTATGTCTTAAGAAAATAAATAAAATGGAGTCATAAAAATGCTCTACTAAAACCAAAAAAGGCAGGAGAAAAAAGACAGGGCAACAAATAGAAAGCACAAACTTGGCAGAAGTGAATTTAACTGTATCACTGACCACTTTAAATGTCAACAGTATAAGTATACAGAACTTATCAGAATGGATAAATTAAAAACACCAGCTATATGCAACTATCTACAAGAAATCTATTTTAATATAAATGGATTCTAATTGGTTAAAAGTAAAGGGGCTGGGGAATATATGCCATGATAATACTAGTCAAAAAATAAGATAGAGTAGCTATATTAATTTAACATAAAGCCAACCTAAGAATAAGGAAAATTATCAGGGATACATAAGCATTACATGATGATAATGGTGTCAATTTTCAGCAAAACCCTGATCCATAACATGTATATACCTAACAACAGGAAATTAGAATGCTTGGCTATGAAAATTGCTAGAGTTAAAAAAAGTCAGTCAACAAATATACAACTATAGTTGATGACATCAAGGGTAATCTTCAATAATTGATAGACCAAACAGGCCAACTTCCCTGGTGGCTCAGGCTGTAAAGAATACCACCTGAAATGCAGTAGACAGAGGTTTGATCCCTGGGTTGGGAAGATCCCCTGGAGAAAGGAATGGCTACCTACTCTAGTATTCTTGCCTGGATAATCCCATAGACAGAGAAGCCTGATGAGCTACAGTCCCTGGGTTCACAAAGAAACAGACACAACTAAGCGAATAAGCACACACACATAACAAGCAGGTAGATAATCAGTAAGAATAAAGCTATCCTAAGGACCACATTCAATCAACTTAATCTAAGTGATACAATATATTTCATCAAGCAACAGTTCAGTTCAGTTCAGTTCAGTCACTCAGTTGTGTCTGACTCTTTGAGACCCCATGGACTGCAACATGCCAGGCCTCCCTGTCCATCACCAACTCCTGGAGTTTACTCAAACTCATGCCCACTGAGTCTGTGATGTCATCCAACCATCTCATCCTCTGTCATCCCCTTCTCCTCCTGCCTTCGATCTTCTCTAGCATCACGGTCTTTTCCAATGACTCAGCTCTTTGCATCAGCTGGCCAAAGTATTGGAGTTTCAGCTTCAGCATTAGTCCTTCCAAAGAACATTCAGGACTGATTTCCTTTAGGATGGACTGGTTGGATATGCTTGCAGTCAAAGGGACTCTCAAGAGTCTTCTCTAACACCACAGTTCAAGAGCATCAATTCTTCTGAGTTCAGCTTTCTTTATGGTCCAACTCTCAAATCCAAACATGACTAGTGGAAAAATCATAACCTTGACTAGATGGAACTTTGTTGGCAAAATAATGCCTCTGCTATTTAATATGCTGTATAGGTTGGTCATAACTTTTCTTCCAAGGAGCAAGCATCTTTTAATTTCATGGCTGTAATCATCATCTGCAATGATTTTGGAGCCCCCCAAAATAAAGTCTGTCACTGTTTCCACTGTTTCTCCATCTATTTGCTGTGAAGTGATGAGAGCAGATGTCATGATCTTAGTTTTCTGGTGTTGAGTTTTAACCCAAATTTTTCATTCTCCTCTTTCACTTTCATCTACAGATTTTTTAGTTCCTCTTCACTTTCTGCCATAAGGATGGTGTCATTTGCATATCTAAGGTTACTGATATTTCTCCCATCAATCTTGATTCCAGCTTGTGCTTCATCCAGCCCAGCATTCTCATGATGTACTCTGCATATAAGTTAAATAAGTAATATGACAATACATAGCCTTGAGGTACTCCTATTCCTATTTCGAACCAGTCTGTTGTTCCACGGCCAGTTCTAACTATTGCTTCCTGACCTGCATACATATTTCTCAAGAGGAAGGTCAGGTGGTCTGATATATCCATCTCTTTCAGAATTTTCCAGTTTGTTGTGATTGACACAGTCAAAGGCTTTGTCATAGTCAATAAAGCAGAAATAGATATGTTTCTGGAATGCTCTTGCTTTTTCCATAATCCAGCAGATGTTGGCAATTTGATCTCTGGTTCCTCTCCTTTTCCAAAACCAGCTTGAATATCTGGAAGTTTACAGTTCATGAATTGTTGAAGCCTGGCTTGGAGAATTTTGAGTATTACTTTACTAACACGTGAGATGAGTGCAATTGTGCGGTAGTTTGAGCATTCTTTGGCATTGCCTTTCTTTGGGATTGGAATGAAAACACCTTTTTCCAGTCCTGTGGCCACTGCTGAGTTTTCCAAATTTGCTGGCATATTGAGTGCAGCACTTTCACAGCATCATCTTTTAGGATTTGAAATAGCTCAACTGGAATTCCATCAGCTTCACTAGCTTTGTTCATGGTGATTCTTCCTAAGGCCCACCTGACCTCACACTCCAGGATGTCTGGCTCTCAGTGAGTTATCACACCATCGTGATTATCTGGTCATGAAGATCTTTTTTTGTACAGTTCTTCTGTGTATTCTTGCCAATCTTCTTAATATTTTCTGCTACTATTAAGTCCATATCATTTCTGTTCTTTATGAAGCCTATCTTTGCATGAAATGTTCCCTTGGTTTCTCTAATTTTCTTGAAGAGATCTTTAGTCTTTCCCATTCTATTGTTTTCCTCTATTTCTTTGGACTGATCACTGAGGAAGGCTTTCTTATCTCTCCTTGCTATTCTTTGGAACTCTGCATTTAAATGGGTATATGTTTCCTTTTCTCCTTTGCTTTTTTTATTCTCGTCTTTACACAGCTATTTGTAAGGCCTCCTCAGATAGCCATATTGCTTTTTTGCATTTCTTTCTCTTGGGGATGGTCTTGCTCTCTGTCTCCTGTAGAATGTCATGAACCTCTGTCCATAGTTCATCAGGCATTCTGTCTACTCTATTTAGTCCCTTAAATCTATTTCTCACTTCCACTGTATAATCATTAGGGATTTGATTTAGGTCATACCTGAATGGTCTAGTGGTTTTCCCCACTTTCTTCAATATAAGTCAGAATTTTGCAATAAGGAGTTCATGATCTGAGCCATAGTCAGCTCCCAGTCATGCTTTTGCTGATTGTATAGAGCTTCGCCATCTTTGGCTGCAAAGAATATAATCGATCTGATTTTGGTGTTGGCCATCTGGTGATGTTCATGTGTAGAGTCTTCTCATCAGTTTGCTATGACCAGTGCATTCTCTTAGCAGAACTCTATTAGCCTTAGCCCTGCTTCATTCTTTACTCCAAAGCCAAATTTGCCTGTTACTCCAGGTGTTTCTTGACTTCTTACTTTTGTCTTCCAGTCCCTTATAATTAAAAGCACATCTTTTTTGGGTGTTAGTTCTAGAAGGTCTTGTAGGTCTTCATAGAACCATTTAAATTCATTCTTCAGCATTATTGGTTGGGGCATAGACTTGGATTACCATGTTATTGAATGGTTTGCCTTGGAAACGAACAGAGATCATTCTGTCGTTTTTGAGACTGCATCCAAGTACTGCATTTCAGCCTTTTTTGTTGACTATGATGGCTACTCCATTTCTTCTGAGGGGATTCCTGCCTGCAGTAGTAGATATAATGGTCATCTGAGTCAAATTCACCCATTCCAGTCCATTTTAGTTCGCTTATTCCTAAAATGTTGACATTCACTCTTACCATCTCCAGTTTGATCAATTCCAATTTGCCTTGATTCATGGACCTAATATTCCAGGTTCCTATGCAATACTGTTCTTTACAGCATTGGACCTTGCTTCCATCAACAGTCACATCCACAACTGGGTGTTGTTTTTGCTTTGGCTCCATCTCTTCATTCTTTTTGCAGTTATTTCTCCACTGATCTCCAGTAGCATATTGGACACCTACCAACCTGGAGAGTTCATCTTTCAGTGTCCTATCTTTTTGCCTTTTCATACTGTTCAGGGGGTTCTCAAGGCAGGAATACTGAAGTGATTTGCCATTCCCTTCTCCAGTGGACCACATTTTGTCAGAAATCTCCAACACAACCCATCAAGCAACAGCAACACATTTTTCAAAGGCTCAGTGGAAATTTAATAAATCACATTGCAGGTCATAAAACACACTTTAGCAATCTGAAAGAATAGAAGCCATACATAATGTACTCCCAGACTACAACAGATTTAAGGAAAATCAAATACTAGACACTAGTAACAGAAAGATAGTTGGAAAAGTCTCAATTATTTGGAGATAAAATACATACTTTTATATAACACTGGGTCAAAAAAGTCTCAAAATAAAGTTAACTAATTTTGTACGAAAAAATTTACATACAGTCTATCAAAATGTCTGAAAAAAGCATAATGCAATTCTTAAAGGGAAATTTGTAATATTAAATGCATATATAAACTCTAAAATAAATAAACTCAGCTTTGAGAAATAAAAACTAGAGAAAGAATAATTTAGGTCTAAGCAAGCAGAAGAAATAAAAAAAGTCAGAGCAGAAAACAATGAAGTTGAAAACAGAAAATCAATAGAGAAAAACCAATGAAACTTGACCTCGTTCTCTGAAAAGAATTGATAAGTTGGTTCTTTGAAATGAAATTTTTAGGTCAGGAAGCAACAGTTAGAACTGGACATGAAACAACAGACTGGTTCCAAATAGGGAAAAGAGTACCACAAGGGTGTATATTGTCACCCTGCTTATTTAACTTATATGCAGAGTACTTCATGAGAAATACTGGGGTGGATGAAGTACAGTTCAGTTCAGTTCAGTCGCTCAGTCGTTTCCGACTCTTTGTGACCCTACGAATTGCAGCACACCAGGCCTCTCTGTCCATTACCAACTCCCAGAGTTCACCCAAACTCACGTGCATCGAGTCGGTGATGACATCTAGTCATCTCATCCTCTGTCGTCCCCTTCTCCTCCTGCCCCCAATCCCTCCCAGCATCAGGGTCTTTTCCAATGAGTCAACTCTTCCCATGAGGTGGCCAAAGTACTGGAGTTTCAGCCTCAGCATCAGTCCTTCCAATGAACACCCAGGACTGATCTCCTTTAGGATGGACTGGTTGGATTTCCTTACAGTCCAAGGGACTCTCAAAAGTCTTATTCAGCACCACAGTTCAAAAGCATCAATTCTTCGGCACTCAGCTTTCTTCACAGTCCAACTCTCACATCCATACATGACCACTGGAAAAACCATAGCCTTGACTAGATGGACCTTTGTTGGCAAAGTAATATATCTGCTTTTTAATATGCTATCTAGGTTGTTCATAACTTTACTTCCAAGGAGTAAGTGTCTTTTAATTTCATGGCTCCAGTCGCCATCTGCAGTGATTTTGGAGCCCCCCAAAAATAAAGTCTGACACTGTTTCCACTGTTTCCCCATCTATTTGCCATGAAGTGATGGGACCAGATGCCACAGTCTTACTTTTCTGAATATCTATTAAGATGCAGTGAATTAATAATATTCCAAAATGGTAGAGCACAGGTCTTTATGTTTTTACTGGAATAGTCTATCAAACTTACAAGGAAGTAAATGATATCAGTTTTTCAAATTAAAATATTTATTACTTGTTCTTTACAAGGATTAGAGTACAGAAAGCACCCAGAGCCTATTACCTGACATAATGCACAATAATAGCTATCAAATATCACTTAAAAAGTTTTCATATTTAATAATTTGGAAATAACCCAGGAGAAGGAATTTATAAACAGTTAAATTTTATTTTATATTCATTTTAAATGATAAAAATTTTAAAAAAAAGAGTATGTGATTTGTTCTTTTCCTTAAAATATAGAGATTAAAAAAAAATCAGGTTATAAATACATAAGAGCATCCAAATGGTTCTTCAGCAATAGAATGGCCAGGAAAAGTATCATCTTCATGTAATTTAGAAAATGGCACCCCACTCCAGTACCCTTGCCTGGAAAATCCCATGGACGGAGGAGCCTGGTAGGCTGCAGTCCATGGGGTCACTAAGAATCGGACAGGACTGAGTGACTTCACTTTGACTTTTCACTTTCATGCATTGGAGAAGGAAATGGCAACCCACTCCAGTGTTCTTGCCTGGAGAATCCTAGGGACGGGGGAGCCTGGTGGGCTGCCATCTATGGGGTCACACAGAGTCAAACACGACTGAAGCGACTTAGCAGCAGCAGCAGCAATTTTTTATAGATGAATCCTAATTTTTATTTTTATTATTATTTTTTAATTAATAATTTATTTTTTAAATTCATTTTAATTGGAGGCTAATTACTTTACAATATTGTATTGGTTTTGCCATGCATCAACATGAATCTGCCACGGGTGTACACGTGTTCCCAATCCTGAACCCCCTTCCCACCTCCCTCCACATATATTAACTCTAAGTGCTTTGTGTTCATAAGCAGTTTTAGTATATTGCTATTTTCTGTTTAGTTGCTGAGTCATATCTGATTCTTAGCAACATCATGGACTGTAGCCGGCCAAGCTCCTCCATTCATCAAATTTTCCTGGCAAGAATACTGGAATGGGTTGCCATTTCCTTTTCCAGAGGATCTTCCTGACCCAGGGATAAAACCTGCATCTCCTGCTTGGCAGGCGGATTTTCTACCCCTGAGCTACCAGGGAAGACTAACTGTATTTAGTATATTAGAGAAAGAATTAGTTGCCCAGTCTTGTCTGACTCTTTGCAACCTCATGGACTGTAGCCCACCAGGCTCCTCTGTCCATGGAATTCTCCAGGCGAGAATACTGGAGTGGGTTGCCATTCCCTTCTTCAGGGGATCTTCCCAACTCAGGGATCGAAACCAGGTCTCTGCATTTAAATTTTGAGGTTATTTATGTCTTGTATGTTTAGTTCAGTTGTGGCTGATTTGGTGCATTACAAATGAAAGATTATATTTTCAACTTTAATTTCTCATAGAGTCAGAGTGTGTGTTTCTTGTTAGAAATGACTTAAAGGTAATTAGTTTAGCTAACCTAGAGACAAACAATTTACTAGGCAAGCAGAATTTTTAAATCTTTGTGGATACATGATTTGGTGCATCATTTTCCAGTCAGAATATATAAAGTAGTTTTATATTGGCTCTGATGCATCCTTTGGCGACTCTAAGTCAGATTTGATTTGTATAGTGCAGTAATATTGAGAATACATTTTTAGAAAACATGTGTTATCTTTTCATACATGCATTCTACAAACACAGTTTACAATAAATAAGCAATATTATCAATCTGAGTGTTTAATAGGAGTTATAAACATACATAGGACCTCAGTAGAAATAAAATATTTGATGCTCATGATATCTTAAATAACTTACACTTTTAATCTCAGGAAAAATGTATGGATTCAACAGGTTGTCTTAGACATACACTTACATCCATGGGTTCTAACTTTTCTTTCTAAACTGAACTCATCCATCCCAATTTAATTCATTATTAGTTTTTTAATAGGTAACACAAATGTAATAAACAAAACAAAGTGTCAGGATGTTGAAATAATCCTCCTTTGTTGTTTTAAATAATTAGTACTTCTTGGTAATCAGTATGAAGTGGACATAGAGTTTTTATGGGGGGATACAATTTAATTGGAGAAGGCAATGGCACCTCACTCCAGTACTCTTGCCTGGAAAATCCCATGGACAGAGGAGCTTGGTGGGCTGCAGTCCATGGGGTCACTAAGAGTCGGACATGACTGAGTGACTTCACTTTCACTTTTCACTTTCCTGCATTTTAGAAGGAAATGGCAACCCACTCCAGTGTTTTTGCCTGGAGAATCCCAGGGACGGGGGAGCCTGGTGGGCTGCCGTTTATGGGGTTGCACAGAGTCGGACACAACTGAAGCAACTTAGCAGCAGCAGCAGCACACTTTAATTATTTTTATTAGATAATCTAATAGGTATATCATTTGCTATTTTACAGATAGCATCTGAAGACTGTTGCTAGTTGCTAGATTTGCCTTTCAGGGCTATGGCAGCAGTATCCCAGCAGGGTACAACAGGACACAGTCATGTGACTAATCACAATGGATTTTATGTCCTTGAGGTTGCAGTACCAAAATTGATATTTTTTTAAATGAAAGAGTTTGAGTCCTGACAAGCACCTGTGAGGTTTTTCTGCTTCATCTTACTCCTATCTGTATTACTATACTGTAGTTTTATCTAGAACAGGAAAATAAGATTGTCATTTTAAAAATCAGCTTCAATGATGCGGAGAATAGACGGAAATGGCAATCCACTCCAGTATTCTTGCCTGGAAAATCCCATGGACAGAGGAGCCTGGCGAGCTACAATCCATGGGGTCGCAAAGAGTCAGACATAACTGAGCAACTAACACTTTCTACACTTTCTACTTTCTTGAATACATATACATATACAATCAATACATATATTCATATATACCAAGCTCCTTCCTAACCTCAATTTTTTACTTAGACAAAATATTTGTATATAAGAAAATGTTTATATTAATAAGCTTCTCAAAGATTAATCTAGGAAAGTGTCAATAGTGGTGATAAGAATTCAAAATAAAAAAGAAATCTATCCTTATTTCTTATTTTGCTTTCTACGACACAAGATAAAATATTGACATGAACAGAAATCAATGTTGGAATCAGAAACACTTTAAGGAAAGGGCATTTAGACTACTTATAGGGTTCTATTTTCTTTAAAAAATATTATCACTTAAAAAGCTGTAAAAGTTTACATATGAGATGGATGGGCAGTTAAGTTAAAGAGCATTGGTTCAAAGCTTGAAAAAATGTTAAGACTAAAAACACACTATTTGATCGAGTACTAGCTCTTGTTACTCAGGAGTCTGCCAAAAAGTTTGAATCTTGTCCAAAGCAGTCTATTACATTCTTTCATTTTAAAACCCTCAAAGCAAGAGAGACAAAATAAACATGCATTGTTTAAAAACTGAAAAGAAAGTATTAATTTGGAACAAATGTCCAACTCATGTGATTAAATAAAGCCATAAAAAAAGAACCTAGTGACAGCTTATAGGTGTTATAATTTTACCTCCAGGAATAAAACTGTTTTTAAGTCTTTTGTTGAGTACTTAAAGTTTTCAGACTCAAGAAAAATTTTCCTTTCAAACTTTGAACATTAAATTTACTCAAAATATATTCATTTAATATATATCAAATTAACATGAAGATCTATAATGTAAGTGCTAAAACAGTAGTTTTGACTTTTCTCAACAGAATTTCAGAAAATATATTCCAGTGCCCAAAGAAAAGAAAATAAATTATATAAGCTTATTTTCAATTCATTTTTTTTAGGAGACAAAGACAGAGATTTGGATGTGGAGGTGCTTTATATATTTTACAGTAAATCATAAGGCTATCTTCTAGACAGACAGTATATGTAATATTTTCAATCATGTTTTACCTAGTTACCTTGCTTGGATTTCTATAATTTGTTCTACTAGACTAGAATTGACTTTAGTACTTTATATGTTTCAAAATTACATGGTTTAAATCACTATATAAAGAAGATTTAGCGGTATGATAAGTGAGGTTACAGTATCAAGGTGAAAGTGATGTTACTATTTAAAAATAATCTTTATTTAAAAATAAATATTTAGAATAATCAGAAAATGAACAGAAGACAAAAGAAGAAAAATGCCCATAATATTCACCCAGAGATAAGCATTTTTAACACATTGATATAAATCTTCCCAAAGGAAAATGTGTTCTTGATATAAATCTGTTTAAATAATTTCAATATATTTCAGTGGAGGCATTTCAATTGGGAGAGTTAAAGCTACTGCAATTGGGCTTCCCTGGTGGCTTAGATAGTAAAGAATCTGCCTGTAATGCAGGAGACCTGGTTCAGTCCCTGAGTTGGGAAGATCCCCTGGAGAAGGAAATGGCAACCCACTCTACTATTCTTGCCTGGAGAATCCCATGGACAGAGGAGCCTGGCAGGCTACAGTCCATTGGGGTTGCAAAGAGTTGGACACGACTGAGAAAGTAACACACAAAGTTACAGTTATTATTTAGGTCTCTGATTTTTTTTTCATATTAAGGTACTTTAAGTAAAATAGGTGGAGGTTTCTGATGATATTAGAGACTCAGCACATTGAAGGTGAATAATAGGTTATAAAGTAAATAGATATACCAATATTTATGTTATAAATCATATTTGACTTTGGGATACAGGAAAGGTACTGGGATGGACTTTCAGTTAGGCAATTAGGGTATTTCACATAAATCTAATCTGGATGTGAAAGAAGCCCACATCAAAAATATTAATCAAATAACAGGTAACTCACTGAACAATCACTCTGTGTCGTGTGCATAGGATCAATTCTATGAATGAGATGATTACAATTACATGAATTTTAGAGGTGAGGAATGAGATGCACAGAAAGAATAAAAACATCCAGAGGCAAACAAAAGTATGTGACAGAGCTAAGTGTTGGTCACACATATCCAACATAAGAGCTTACCTCCTTAACCATCAGTATTACTGACTCACAATTACAGCTGAAGATTCTAGGTGCTAATAATGGTAGATTTTTTTATTAAACCCCACTTTTGGGCTCTGAGATAAATTTTGGGCCATCTGGAGTTACCTAATATAATTATTTAGAAGTAAAACTTTACAACTATTGGTGCAACTAGAGTAAGGGGACTGAGGGCATCATCACGTTTATCAACAGATACAAGCTGCCAGTATAACCATTTGGAATTAAGATATTAAAGCAAAATAATTTTAGGGCAGCAATGGAGATGCAGACATAGAATACAGATTTGTGGACCCAGGAAGGAAAGGAGAAGTTGGGATAAATTGAGAGAGTAGCACTGAAACAAATACATTACTGTATGTAAAATTAGATAGCCAGTGAGAATTTACTGTATGATGCAGGGAGCTCAAATCCAGTGCTCTATGATAACCTAGAGGGGTGGGATAGGGTAGGAGGTGGAAGGGAGGCTTAAGCGGGAGGGGACATACATATATACCTATGGCTGATTCATGTTGATATATGGGCTTCTCTCGTAGCTCAGTTAGAGAATCTGCCCGCAATGCAGGAGACCTGGGTTTGATTCCTGGGTCGAAGAAGCCTAGGAAGAATTTCTGGGTTGGGAAGATTCCCTGGAAAAGGAAATGACAACCCACTCCAGTATTCTTGTCTGGAGAATCTCCATGGACAAAGGAGCCTGATGGGCTATAGTCCATGGGGTTGCAAGAGTTGTACATAACTTAGCAACTAAACCATGGCTAATTCATGTTGATATATGGCAGAAACCAACACTGTATTGTAAAGCAATTATCCTCCAATTAAAAATAAATAAATAACTTTTTTTAGAAAAAGACAACATGAAAGAAAGTCAAAAATTCAATTTGCTGTATTAAAATAAAATGTTTCCTTTTTTCAGGGGAAAAGGAAAGTGGGGATGGTAAAATCAGTAGGACAAGTTAAAAATGAAATGAAGTATACTGAGTGTCCTAAAACATACATTAAAAATTGATTGTGATGTCATTTTTTCAGTTTCACTGCAGAACTTCTAAATATGCCAAACACATACAAACACACAAACTATATGCACGGTCAGTTATAGGAAGAAAACAATGAGTTCAAGTCACCACACAGGTGTTTCATGGGTGCCAGGGAAACGGGGTCAAATTGATTTTCCAAATGCAGGAGGAACTTTTGTAAGTCTGAACTCCAATACAATGATTGTCAATTATAAGGTGGGTTTAAAACATATCATGCACAAGATATCACCATAAATAAGTTGCGATCTTGTTAATGTGGCCTAGTTAGCACTGGTGGTCTTTTACTCCTCCCAGGTGTAAAAACTTTCTCTATCAGGTGATTCTGCTGCTGCTGCTGCTGCTAAGTCGCTTCAGCCATGTCTGACTCTGTGCAACCCCAGAGACGGCAGCCCACCAGGCTTCCCCATCCCTGGGATTCTCCAGGCAAGAACACTGGAGTGGGTTGCCATTTCCTTCTCCAATGCATGAAAGTGAAAAGTCAAAGTGAAGTTGTTCAGTCGTGTCTGACTCTTTGCAACCCTGTGGACTGCAGCCTACCAGGATCCTCCATCCATGGGATTTTCCAGGCAAGAGTACTGGAGTGTTTTGCCATTGCCTTCTCCGATCAGGTGATTCTAGTGGGCATGAATCTGTGAGAAATTCTATCCCTGAAAAAGTGTTACAAAGCATTCAGGTGTCTCATATCTATCAGCTCCTCTTCCTTGATACTCATCAAACATACCATGAGATGAAATAGAGAGCAGAAAATAGCCAGCCCCCTGTTTACACTTAGCAGCTCATAGTTATGTAAAGGTAACTGTACAACAGCATAGGATGGGCTTCACCTATTCCTACCAAAAGTCTTCATTATTTTCAGTGAGTCCTGGTTAAAAACATACAACCAGAGGCTTTGCTCATGGTCCAGTGGTTAAGAATCTAATCTGTCTTGAAATACAAGGCACACCAGTTCAGTCCCTCGTTTAAGAAGATACCACATACCACAGAACAACTAAGCCTGTGCATCACTACTAAGCCCTCATGCTGCAACTACTGAAACCCTCACACCTAGCTCCACAACAAGACAAAGCAACTCAATGAAAAGTCCACGCACCACAACGAAGAGTAGCCCTGTTCACTGCAACTAGAGAATGACAATGTGCAACAATAAAGACCCACCACAGCCAAAAAAATTAAATGAAAACAAGGAATCAAAAACATGGCTGGTCTTGTTACAGTACAAGGTGCCTTATTGCTCTCTTACATTAAGTTCTAGTGGTCAGAGTAGAATCAACAAATATTAGAGTGGCTCTATTTCATAAAAAAGCCTGTGTTTGTCTGGTATCCTTATTAGGCCTACAGATTACACACTCATACACATACATAAATAATTTGTATATACATATATATGTATAAACACACACACACACACACACTCACTTGTATTTATTTGCAGCCCAATCCACAAAAAGGAAAACGAATAAAATACAGACAGATTTTAATCTCATGACAGCATCTAATCCATACCTGTATCCAGGCAATCCAGCAGTCAAAACTACAGAAATACATGAACATTCATCTTTGATTTCTGAAAGATGCAATGGAATCAATTTGCTACAGAAGGAACATCCTAAGAATCTAAGGAGTGACTGCTGCACAAGAGCCCCTGGAGACTGCTGCTGTGGAGTCTGACACAGTTCTAATTTGGTTTCCTTCCAAAGGAGGCATTCCAATCTTTTCTTCAAATAATTGAGCAAAGCAATTATGCAGTCTCTAGAAAAGCATTAATGTGCCCACAGAGGACATCTCAAAATATTTTCTCATCATTCCATAATTTATTGATTTTAGAAAACAGTCCATTCCTTTTTAAATGACCTACATTTTATCAATTCATGAAAACTGCCTAGTTAACCACTTCTTAGATACAAACTGAAAGAAGCTTGTGTGTGCTTCCTGGTCCTGTATCGGTGATTTCACCACTTATTTACTCCAAAGCATTATAGTAAATATTGTTTTAAACTTTACAATTTATTTCAATCAGCTCACATTTTATAATGCATTTTAGATTACTTATAATGAGATTGCTCAATTGATTAGTTGCAATAATCCCCAGAGATACTCTACTTTGAAAGTGTGAAAGACTCACTCTTAAGTGACTATAAAATGACAGTGATGAATAAATTGGGAAAGGGGAACATCCATCAAGTGAGCAGTGGTTATAAGACAGTTTGGAAGCTGTATATTCTGAAAGTTGAATACACATAAAAAGAAATAGGGGCTTCAGTTCAGTTTAGTTCAGTCGCTCAGTCGTGTCCGACTCTTTGCGAAACCATGAATTGCAACACGCCAGGCCTCCCTGTCCATCACCAACTCCCGGAGTTCACTCAAACTCATGTCCACCGAGTCAGCGATGCCATCTAGCCATCTCATCCTCTGTCATCCTCTTCTCCTCCTGCCCCCAATCCCTCCCAGCATCAGAGTTTTTCCAGTGAGTCAACTCTTCGCATCAGGTGGCCAAAGTACTGGAGTTTCAGCTTTAGCATCATTCCTTCCTAAGAACACACAGGACTGATCTCCTTTCGAATGAACTGGTTGGGTATCCTGTAGTCCATGGGACTCTCAAGAGTCTTCTTCAACAGGAAAAACAAAAAATAACATTCAAAGCCAAAATAAAAAGGGGGCATTAATACTTGAAATCATGAGCAAAAATCCACAATAGAGAAAGCTTAGATATTTTCAGCATAGAAACATTGCAGGTAACTGTCAAGAGTAGAATGGGATATTTTTCTCTTTCTGTTCACCATAACAAATTTATCACATTCATTCAACCTTTGGCAGCCATTTTTTTAAAGTTCTTTTTATAAAAACTATTTTCTTAACTACTATTTTTTAGAAGAAAGGAAAAAATCATCAATACTTCAATTTATTAGGTTAAATCTCCATAAATATTTTAGCCTGTATATTTCCAGTAGTATTTTGCTAATTCTAGATCTCTTCTTATTGTTTTAATACACAGATAATATACAATCATTATAGAAAAGTAGAAGATATAAATAATGAAAACAAAAGTTAATAAAACAATCTGGAAACCCCAAATTAAGATATAACCACTATTAACACACTGGTTACTATTTTTCTATAACAAAATGAACTTAGAATGAGATTCAACACCAATGTTATCTGAATCTCATTGGGAGTATGAAAAAGAAGAACTGAGTTTGTCTGACCCATTGAGATTGCACTCTTGCTGCACTCATGGAAGATACACTGCTGCCACACTCTTGCATGACTGGGGTTGAAGCCAAAAGATCAGGATGCAATTCTGTGAAAGATCAGGCTTTACTTTTCAGTGAAATGGACTGTTCCACTGTCAATCATCCTGAGATAATTCTAATAAGCTTCTCTTTCCCCCAATGGGTGGAGTGGGGCAGTCGGAGGACTCAGAGGATAGGATTTAGATCACAGTATATAAAATTTTCTTTTCTCTTTGAAAAACTTTGATAAATATCAGGTAGTTCTGCTTTCAAATTCTAATAATATAATTTATGTAAAGCGCTATGCATTTGATTTTATATTTTTAAATTACTTAACATATCTATACCAAATCTATAAAATCTATGAAATATTTCTCTTTAAAAAGCTTTTATTGGAATATAGTTGTTTTACAATGTTGTATTAGTGTCTGCTGTACAACAAAGTGAATCAGCTATATGTATACATATATCCCCTCTTTTTTGGATTTCCTTCCCATTTAGGTCATTACAGGTCATTGGGTAGAGTTCCCTGTGCTATATAGTAGATTCTCAATAATCATCTATTTTATATATACTAGTATATATATGTCAACTGCACTATGAAATATTTTTTAAAATAGCTTGCCACTTTATGTCTCTGAACTGCTCAAAGTATTAATTATATTATGATCACTACTTTCTAAGATACATAATTTTTGCACTGTGTTTTGTAAACATATCAATAATTTCTTAAGATGGAGAAGAAAATTAAAATACATATAGTTATTATTATAATAAAATAGAAAATGATTACTAACAATTTTAAAAAATTTCTCTGAAATGATACAATGCAAATGATTACCAACAATTTTTTAAAAAATTTTATTAAAGTACTTATTTTCTGAATCACCAGTCCAAGTTCGATGCATATGTAAAATAAAGATCAAAATTGACTCAATATTTAATAACCAGACAAGTCAACATAATTAAAATGTGCTACTGATATTAAAGATATATTTACCAAATAAAAAGGATTCACTCTTATAGAATAATTTTTTCAAAATTTAAGAAAATAATTTCCAAACTATAAAAATATTTTAGAGCATAAAATATGTGGTACTCTTCACAGTTCACTTTAGGAATCTAGTAAAATGAATCTAATGCATTTATCTGATAAAAAAATTCTGAGAAGTTTACTAAAAGACTACTGATAAGTGCATGAATGCAAGCATGAATAAGAATAGCATTCAAATTAAATAATATGCCATGCTGAGTGAAGTAAATCAAATACAGAAAGACAAATATCATGATGTCACTTACATGTAGAATCTTAAAATAAAGCTACAAATGAATTTATTTACAAAACAGAAGTAGAGTCAGTTCAGTTCAGTCGCTCAGTCTTGTCTAACTCTTTGCAACCCCATGGACTGCAGCACATCAGGCTTCCCTGTCCATCACCAATTCCTGGAGTTTATTCAAACTCATGTCCATTGAGTCAGTGATGCCATCCAGCCATCTCATCTGCTGTCGTCCCCTTCTCCTCCCACCTTCAATCTTTCCCAGCATCAGGGTCTTTTCCAATGAGTCAGCTCTTTGCATCAGGTGGCCAAAGTATTGGAGTTTCAGCTTCAGCATCAGTCCTTCCAATGAACAGCCAGGACTGATCTCCTTTCAGATGGACTGGTTGGATGGACTTATGGTTATAAGGGATAAGGATGGAGAGAGGTAAATTGGGAGATTGGGATTGATATATACACATTATTATGCATAAAATAGATAATTAATAAGGAACTACTGTATAGCAGAGAATTCTACTCAATAATCTCTAATGACCTATATGGAAAGAGACTGAAAAAAGAGGGGAGATATATATATATAGATAGATAGATAGATAGATAGAGATATATAGAGATATAAAACTGATTAACTGTGCTGTATAACAGAAACTAGTACAACATTATAAATCAACTATACTTCAATAAAATTTAAAAAATTAATATCATGAAAGGTTAAACTACACAATCAAGTAAAATATAACCTTATATTTTGTTGATTTAATATTAGAAATTGTTTTTATCTACTATATATCATATTAGCAGTAGAAAACCAGTATCTTGATAGATGTAGAAAAGGCTTTTCAAATGCAGTTTGACATCATTCTTAATATCTAAACCAACTGATAACTTAAAAATCAAAAGTAATTTAAAGTAAAATTAATACAACCTTTTAGAGTATAACAGAAAATACTCACCATCAGTAAAACAGCTGCTGGAATATCATGGTGGGCAGAAAAAGACAGAATGCCCTAGAAGACAAAATACAATAGACAATTAAGGAGATAGTTTTACTCAGGTGATTGCAGTGAAGAAATATTCATTAGTCAGAAGTGTCTTGAAGAAATGGAAGGAATGTGAGATTAGATTAATACAGGAAGACAAATGAGTCATGTGTCAGTCTTAAGATGTCATGACAAAGTTTAAAGTGGGTCTTACCCAAGACATTTAGGAAAGGTGAAGATAGGTTATAGACTTTGCAAGAACAGGACAATCCATGGTCATTAGCATATCCTGGAACACAAAGAGGGCTAAGATTTCCTAACTATTGATGTTTTCTTAGAGCAAAGTGCTTGGATGGAGTTCAGCATTGCAATGCCTTACCAGGACTATCAAATGATTATGGAACTGAAATTATCCACCATAAGCTTGATATTATCAGATATGCTGAATCTTGCAGTCAGATAGGCACAGTAGCTGTTGCTATACACCATTCCATGCAAATGGTATATTCTGTATTAGGCCCCAAAAGCTCCAAAAAGCATGGGTAAATTATACATGAAGGTGACTCAAACTCTCATGTTACCTGCTTCTAATATACCTGTTATTCTTTTTCATGGCAAACTAACCTTATGAAGAAGTTCATATTATCAACTGACAAGGAAAGCAAAAACAAGAGAGATGGTTAATATATTGGTGCACTGTTATTCTAGCTGCTATAACTGTCATTATAAAGCTACTCAGGGGGTTACTTTAATGACTGTCATGAATGAATAGTGTTCCAGTAGGTAAGCAATTATTACAAGGAGAAAAGTTGCTTGAAGTATGGATATACAAGGACTCCTCAACTGTGGGAGAGCAGTTTTGCTGATTAATTAAGGCTCTGAAAAGACCAAGATTTGAAAATGAGAAACAAAAAGCTCTGGAGAAAAGGGGTATAGATATATCTATGAGAAAAGCTACAGAGCATATGGCTACCAAAGAGTATGTACACAGAAGAAACTCTTGAAAAATATTTTCAATGAAAAGAATAACTCATCCAATGGCTATCAGCTTATTTCTTTTAAGTTTCCAGGTGCTGGTCCAAAGGAGAAAGTAACCATGAAGACAGACATGAAGAATATGTATGGACCCAACATCATTAGCTCTTGTTATTTCAAATCCTGTTTAACTGATGACGCTGTAGACTGACCCACCTGCCACTCAAAAAACTGATGCTGAGTAATTGATACAGCAACATTCCTTAAATACATAGCTATTTTTTTTGGTAGAAAGTGAATGATACTGTATAATTCCTTAGAGGGAATAGTGATTTGTTCCTAACTAAATTGACTGATACCGTGGCTATGCATTTGCTTTTCTGTCCACAATGCCACTGATAGCACCACTAACTGAGGGCTTGTAAAACAATCTATTAACATGTCATTCCATATAATATTTCTGCAGAGCACTGCATATGTTTTAAAGCACTAAGGGCAATAATGGGTGCACAGGATGGGATACACCAATCTTCTATATCCACTGCTCAAAAGTAGTTGACTAAACTACACAGTGGAATGGTCTGTTAGAGGCTCAGGTAATGTGTACCAAATTAGGCCAAACACTCTCCAGACTGGAGTCCTGTCGTCCAGGATATAGTAAATACTCTGAACTACCAGCTGACATATGGTACTTTGCCATCTATAGATTGAATATATAAATCTGGGTACCAAGAGGGACATAAATTGATTCTCTTACCTTCACTTCCAGTGAACTGATTACAGAATTTGTCTTTCCATTCCCATTCCCATGACCTTACACTCTGGTTGGTTATAAGTACTGATTTCCAGGAGGAATAATTCAGCTGGAAGACATAGCAAGGGTCCCAGTGAACTTGACACTAACTAGCCCCTTGCCTCTGGCCTCTTCATGTCACTGATACCAGCTGCATGATCAGTAGGAGCGGGTTATTGCTTCTAGTCATCCTCAAGCGTGAGGGAATCCCTATGCAATGGGAGTAGGGAAGACTATGCCTATAGTACAAAGGCTTTACTGCAGAATTTCTTGATGCATCTATGCCAGTGATAACTATAAGTGAGAAGTTGCTACAAGCATGGGCTTCCCTGCTGGCTCAGACAGTAAAGAATCTGCCTGAAATGTGGAAGACCTGGGTTGATCCTTGGGTTGGGAAGATCCCCTGGAGGAGGGCACGGCAACTCAATCCAATATTCTTGCCTGGAGAATCCCCATGGACAGAGGTGCCTGGCAGGCTACAGTCTATAGTGTCACAAAGAGTCAGACATGACTGAGAAATTCAGCACATAGCAAGCATGGCCCAAGAAGGAACCATAACTAAGGATTTAAATTCTTGGTGATAGTCTAGGTCACACCAGAAGACAAGAAAGCAACCCAGGCTAGCTATGACACTGGTCTAAGTTCAAGGATATATAGAATGTGCGGTGGAGAAGGGAGATTATGAAAACCTATTATAATCTTAGGACCAGCTATAGCAATAGGGATTATCATGTTTGACTTCACCTCTCTCTGTTCAGCTGTCACACTGGTGGCAACACTGGCACTTTCTCTGCTAGAATGCAGTTTTTCTAGATGGTCACATGGCCCATTCCTACATTCCATCCAAATATTCTCATGTTACCTCCTTAATGGTGCCTTTCTCATTATCTAAAATCAGTTTTTTTCCTGTTCTGCAGTCTTCCCAGCCCTTTCCCCCACTGTACACTGTACTTGTGCTCTGAACTATGTCTGTTCAGTCACTCAGCCGTGCCTGACTCGTTGTGGCCTAGGTAGCCTGTCGGGCTCCTCTGGCAGGGCCAGAGGAGGAAAAGTCCATGGGATTTTCCAGGCAAGAATACTGGTGTTGGTTGCCATTTCCTACTCTAGGGCATCTTCCTGATCCAGGGGTCAAACCCATGTCTTGCATCTCCTGCATTAGCAGGCAGATTCTTTACCACTAGCACCACCTGGGAAACCATTGTACTTACCCATTTCAAATAAAATTATTTACATATTTATGAAAGTATGCATTAACTGCTTATTAATACATATTTTTGTTGTCTAGCTCCCTCCTTGAATGCAAGATTCACAGGGAAGTTACTTCTGTGTTTTTATTCATACTGTATCTCCATCACTTGGAAGAGCGCCTGGCTCATAGCAAATATTTAACAAATATTAGTAGAATAAATGATTTAGTTTCATTTTTTTTCTTTATAGATGACTTCTGAATCTACATCCTCAATCTACACCTGAAAATCATCCAAATTTATCTCTTGATCCATATTTTTGCATTGCATGCAGGCCCTGGATAATCCTGTGTACAAGCAGTTGGCAGGATATCTTTTAGTTTCATTTTAGTGGTGATGGGAAAGCTCTTTTCTCAAATGTTAAAGCATGCTGCTCTTAGCTTGATGACTGATATTTCACCTTCCTCACAGAGAGTAATGATAAGGTTGAAATAGAAATAATCTTGAGGGAATTAGATATTTATATAAATATATTCAAGCTGTAGTGAAAGGGCTTATATTAAAGTAAAAGGCAGGAAGCATAGGGACTCTTGAGTGGCAGAGGCTGCAATAAAGGGTAAGAAAGAATCTTTGAAAATGAAGATTAGATATTGAGGGGGAGGAGCCAAGATGGCGGAAGAGTAGGAAGGGGAGAACACTTTCTCCCCCACAAATTCATCAAAAGAGCATTTAAACGTCGAGTAAATTCCACAAAACAACTTCTGAATACTGGCAGAGGACATCAGGCACCCAGAAAAGCAACCCAAGTCTTCGAAAGGAGGTAGGAAAAAATATAAAAGACAAAAAAAGAGACAAAAGAGGGAGGGACGGAGCTCCGTCCCGGGAAGGGAGTCTTAAAAAGAGAGAAGTTTCCAAACACCAGGAAACCTCACTGCCGAATCTGTGCCGAGCTTTGGAAGCACAGAGGGCAACATAACAGGGAGAAAAAATAAATAAACAATTAAAACTCGCAGATTGCGAGCCCTACGGTAACTCCCCCAGTGGAGAAGCAGCGCAGACGTCTGCACACGCCATTAGCAAGCGTGGGCTGGGCAGGGAGGCGCAGCGCGGGCTGCATCGTTCAGAGTAAGAATCTGGCCTGAATACCCTGAGCGCTATCTGAGCGAAATAATTTGGGCTAGCAAACCAGACTGTGGGATATCTACCACGCGAAAAGCCAGCCCCAACCTAAGACATCGCCAGGCCCGCGCACGGAACAAAGGACTGAACAGAGATAGCCAGCTGCAGACCTTCCCCTCCGGTGACAGGCAGCCAGAGCTGGAAGGGGGCAATCGCAGCCCCAGAGAGATATTATCTATAAGACTGTAAGCAGGCTTCTTTGCTAAGGAAAACTTCTTGGGAGTCTGGACGGTCAACATTTGCCTGAGAAGGTGCGCCAGTTTTACACCCAGATAACCGAGTGGCGGGGAGGCGATAAGTCGCAGCATTGGCGCTCGCCAAACACCTCATCACCTGAGCTGCTCGGACCTGGGAAGAGCACAAAACGCAGGCCCAACTGAGTCTGCGCCTCTGAGGACTACCCGAGTGCCTGAACCTGAGCGGCTTGGACCTTGGAGGTGCATGCAGCCCAGGGCCGGCCTTAGACTGTTCCCGGTGGAACACCCTAGAGCCTGAGCAGTGTGGGCAGGGAGGCTACACGCGCCGTGGGTGGGGGCAGACCCAGTGTGGCTGAGGCACTATGAGCACACGCCAGTGTTATTTGTTTGCAGCATCCCTCCCTCCCTCCCCACAGCGCGACTGAACAAGTGAGCCTAAAAAAAAAAAAGGTCCCCTTTGTGTCAGGGCGGTAACCAGACACTGAAGAGACCAGCAAACAGAAGAAGTTATAACAGAGGGAAACGCCTTGGAAGCTACAGGCAATAGATTAAAACCCCCTGGTTACTACGGACTACATAGGAAGGGGCCTATAGATCTTGAGAAATATAAGTCAGACCAAGGAACTAGCCAAAAATGAACTGAACCCATAATACTCAAAATAAAACCAGAAAAGTCCTAGATATATTTTTACTATTTTTACGATCATTCTTTCTTTCTTTCTTTTTTATTTTTTTAATTTTTAGAAAAAAAATTTTAAGTCCTCTATTGTTCCTTTAATTTTCACTTTTATAACCTATTACTTTGCAAAAAAAAAAGACCCTATTTTTTTTCTTCTTCAGCAAACTCCATATATATATATTTTATAATTTCTTGACCTTGTTTTTTTTTTTTTTTTTTACCTTCTTTTCTTCTTTTCTTTAACATTGTATTTTTGAAATTCCAAACTCTAGTTTTTTAATTTTAGCTTTTTGGTATATGTTATCAATTTTGTACCTATAGGTTTTTTTATAATTTCTGTGACTTTTTTTTTTTTTCTGTTTCTTTCTCTTCTTCTTTTATAATAACATTGTATATCTGAAATTCCAAACTCTACTCTAGATTTTTAATTTATGCTTTTTGGTATTTGATATTAATTTTGTACCTGTATTTTCTTTATAATTTTTGCGACATTGTTTTTGTTTGTTTGTTTGTTTTCTCTCTTTATGTCTCTTCCTTTTTTTTAACATTGTATTTTTGAAATTCCAAACTCTACTCTAGATTTTTAATTTTTGCTTTTTGGTATTAGTTATCAATTTTGTACCTGTATTTTCTTTATAATTTTCGCGACCTTGTTTGTTTTTCTTTGTTCGTTTTTTCTCTCTTTCTTTTCCTTCTTCTTTTCTTTAACATCATATTTTTGAAATTCCAAATTCTACTCTAGATTTTTAATTTTTGCTTTATGTATTTGTTACCAATTTTGTACCTTTAAGAACCCAATCCTCAGGACCCATTTTTCACTAGGGAGTGAGATTACTGACTTGACTGCTCTCCCTCCCTTTGGACTCTCCTTTTTCTCCACCAGGTCGCCTGTGTCTCCTCCCTAACCCCTCTCTACTCTACCCAACTCTGTGAGTTTCTGTGTGTTCCAGATGGTGGAGAACACTTAGGGAACTGATTACTGGCTGGATCTGTCTCCCTCCTTTTCATTCCCCCCATTCCCCCCTTTTATCCTTCTGGCCACCTCTGTCTCCTTCCTCCTTCTTCTCTTCTCTGTATAACTCCGTGAACATCTCTGAGTGGTCCAGTTGTGGAGTGCACATAAGGAAGTGACTACTGGCTACCCCACTCTCTCCACAATTGATTCCACCTCATCTCATTTGGATCACTTCTAACTCCCTCCTCCCTCTTCTCTTCTCCATGTAATGCTGTGAACCTCTCTGAGTGACCCTCACAGTAGAGAAACTTTTCATCTTTAATGTAGATGTTTTATCAATGGTGCTGTATAGAAGAAGTTTTGAAACTACTGTAAAAATAAGACCAATAACCGGAAGCAGGAGGTTTAAGTCCAAACCCTGACTCCAGGGAACTCCTGACTCCAAGGAACATTAATAGACAGGAGCTCATCAAATGCCTCCATACCGACACTGAAACCAAGCACCACACAAGGGCCAACAAGTTCCAGGGCAAGACATACCAAGCAAATTCTCCAGCAACAAAGGAACACAGCCCTGAGCTTCAAGATACAAGCTGCCCAAAGTCACCCCAAAACCATAGACATCTCATAACTCATTACTGGATATTTCATTGCACTCCAGAGAGAAGAAATACAGCTCCACCCACCAGAACACCGACACAAGCTTCCCTAACCAGGAAACCTTGACAAGCCGCCTGTACAAACCCACACACAGCGAGGAAAAGCCACAATAAAGAGAAGTCCACAAACTACCAGAATACAGAAAGGACACCCCAAACTCAGCAATTTAAACAAGATGAAGAGACAGAGGAATACCCAGCAGATAAAGGAACAGGATAAATGTCCACCAAACCAAACAAAAGAGGAAGAGATAGGGAATCTACCTGATAAAGAATTCCGAATAATGATAGTGAAATTGATCCAAAATCTTGAAATTAAAATGGAATCACAGATAAATAGCCTGGAGACAAGGATTGAGAAGATGCAAGAAAGGTTTAACAAGGACCTAGAAGAAATAAACAAGAGTCAATATATAATGAATAATGCAATAAATGAAATTAAAAACACTCTGGAGGCAACAAATAGTAGAATAACAGAGGCAGAAGATAGGATTAGTGAATTAGGAGATAAAATGGTAGAAAG
Source organism: Bos grunniens (assembly GCF_055505025.1). Taxonomy (NCBI): domain Eukaryota; kingdom Metazoa; phylum Chordata; class Mammalia; order Artiodactyla; family Bovidae; genus Bos; species Bos grunniens. Next base: position 102,358,566 of record NC_141165.1, read on the forward strand.
AATCAGAGAGGATAAAAGAAAAACGAATTAAAAGAAATGAGGACAATCTCAGAGACCTCCAGGACAATATTAAACGCTGCAACATTCGAATCATAGGGGTTCCAGAAGAAGAAGACAAAAAGAAAAACCATGAGAAAATACTTGAGGAGATAATAGTTGAAAACTTCCCTAAAATGGGGAAGGAAATAATCACCCAAGTTCAAGAAACCCAGAGAGTCCCAAACAGGATAAACCCAAGGCAAAACACCCCAAGACACATATTAATCAAATTAACAAAGATCAAATACAAAGAACAAATATTAAAAGCAGCAAGGGAAAAACAACAAATAACACACAAGGGAATTCCCATAAGGATAACAGCTGATCTTTCAATAGAAACTCTTCAAGCCAGGAGGGAATGGCAAGACATATTTAAAATGATGAAAGAAAATAACCTACAGCCCAGATTATTGTACCCAGCAAGGATCTCATTCAAGTATGAAGGAGAAATCAAAAGCTTTTCAGACAAGCAAAAGCTGAGAGAATTCTGCACCACCAAACCAGCTCTCCAACAAATACTAAAGGATATTCTCTAGACAGGAAACACAAAAACGGTGTATAAATTCGAACCCAAAACAATAAAGTAAATGGCAACGGGATCATACTTATCAGTAATTACCTTAAATGTAAATGGGTTGAATGCCCCAACCAAAAGACAAAGACTGGCTGAATGGATACAAAAACAAGACCCCTACATATGTTGTCTACAGGAGACCCACCTCAAAACAGGGGACACATACAGACTGAAAGTGAAGGGCTGGAAAATGATTTTCCATGCAAATAGGGACCAAAAGAAAGCAGGAGTAGCAATACTCATATCAGATAAAATAGACTTTAAAACAAAGGCTGTGAAAAGAGACAAAGACAGTCACTACATAATGATCAAAGGATCAATCCAAGAAGAAGATATAACAATTATAAATATATATGCACCCAACACGGGAGCACCGCAGTACGTAAGACAAATGCTAACAAGTATGAAAGGAGAAATTAACAATAACACAATAATAGTGGGAGACTTTAATACCCCACTCACACCTATGGATAGATCAACTAAACAGAAAATTAACAAGGAAACACAAACTTTAAACGATACAATAGACCAGTTAGACCTAATTGATATCTATAGGACATTTCATCCCAAAACAAGGAATTTCACCTTTTTCTCAAGTGCACATGGAACCTTCTCCAGGATAGATCACATCCTGGGCCATAAAGCTAGCCTTGGTAAATTCAAAAAAATAGAAATCATTCCAAGCATCTTTTCTGACCACAATGCAGTAAGATTAGATCTCAATTACAGGAGGAAAACTATTAAAAACTCCAACATATGGAGGCTGAACAACACGCTGCTGAATAACCAACAAATCACAGAAGAAATCAAAAAAGAAATCAAAATTTGCATAGAAACTAATGAAAATGAAAACACAACAACCCAAAACCCGTGGGACACGGTAAAAGCAGTCCTAAGGGGAAAGTTCATAGCAATACAGGCACACCTCAAGAAACAAGAAAAAAGTCAAATAAATAACCAACCTCTACACCTAAAGCAACTAGAAAAGGAAGAAATGAAGAACCCCAGGGTTAGTAGATGGAAAGAAATCTTAAAAATTAGAGCAGAAATAAATGCAAAAGAAACAAAAGAGACCATAGCAAAAATCAACAAAACCAAAAGCTAGTTCTTTGAAAGGATAAATAAAATTGACAAACCATTAGCCAGACTCATCAAGAAACAAAGGGAAAAAAATCAAATCAATAAAATTAGAAATGAAAATGGAGAGATCACAACAGACAACACAGAAATTCAAAAGATCATAAGACTACTATCAACAATTATATGCCAATAAAATGGACAACGTGGAAGAAATGGACAAATTCTTAGAAAAGTACAACTTTCCAAAACTGGACCAGGAGGAAATAGAAAATCTTAACAGACCCATCACAAGCACGGAAATTGAAACTGTAATCAGAAATCTTCCAGCAAACAAAAGCCCAGGTCCAGACGGCTTCACAGCTGAATTCTACCAAAAATTTAGAGAAGAGCTAACACCTATCCTGTTCAAACTCTTCCAAAAAATTGCAGAGGAAGGTAAACTTCCAACTCATTCTATGAGGCCACCATCACCCTAATACCAAAACCTGACAAAGATGCCACAAAAAAAGAAAACTACAGGCCAATATCACTGATGAACATAGATGCAAAAATCCTTAACAAAATTCTAGCAATCAGAATCCAACAACACATTAAAAAGATCATACACCATGACCAAGTGGGCTTTATCCCAGGGATGCAAGGATTCTTCAATATCCACAAATCAATCAATGTAATACACCACATTAACAAATTGAAAAACAAAAACTATATGATTATCTCAATAGATGCAGAGAAAGCCTTTGACAAAATTCAACACCCATTTATGATAAAAACTCTCCAGAAAGCAGGAATAGAAGGAACATACCTCAACATAAAAAAAGCTATATGTGGCAAACCCACAGCAAACATTATCCTCAATGGTGAAAAATTGAAAGCATTTCCTCTAAAGTCAGGAACAAGACAAGGGTGCCCACTTTCACCATTACTATTCAACATAGTTTTGGAAGTTTTGGCCACAGCAATCAGAGCAGAAAAAGAAATAAAAGGAATCCAAATTGGAAAAGAAGAAGTAAAACTCTCACTGTTTGCAGATGACATGATCCTTTACATAGAAAACCCTAAAGACTCCGCCAGAAAATTACTAGAAATAATCAATGACTATAGTAAAGTTGCAGGATATAAAATCAACACACAGAAATCCCTTGCATTCCTATACACTAATAATGAGAAAATAGAAAGAGAAATTAAGGAAACAATTCCATTCACCATTGCAACGGAAAGAAAAAAATACTTAGGAATATATCTACCTAAAGAAACTAAAGACCTATATATAGAAAACTATAAAACACTGGTGAAATAAATCAAAGAGGACACTAATAGATGGAGAAATATACCATGTTCATGGATTGGAAGAATCAATATAGTGAAAACGAGTATACTACCCAAAGCAATTTATAGATTCAATGCAATCCCTATCAAGCTACCAACAGTATTCTTCACAGAGCTAGAACAAATAATTTCACAATTTGTATGGAAATACAAAAAACCTCAAATAGCCAAAGCGATCCTGAGAAAGAAGAATGGAACTGGAGGAATCAACCTACCTGACTTCAGGCTCTACTACAAAGCCACAGTTATCAAGACAGTATGGTACTGGCACAAAGACAAAAATATAGATCAATGGAACAAAATAGAAAGCCCAGAGATAAATCCACCCACATATGGACACCTTATCTTTGACAAAGGAGGCAAGAATATACAATGGATTAAAGACAATCTCTTTAACAAGTGGTGCTGGGAAATCTGGTCAACCACTTGTAAAAGAATGAAACTAGAACATTTTCTAACACCATACACAAAAATAAACTCAAAATGGATTAAAGATCTCAATGTAAGACCAGAAACTATAAAACTCCTAGAGGAGAACATAGGCAAAACACTCTCTGACATACATCACAGCAGGATCCTCTATGACCCACCTCCCAGAATATTGGAAATAAAAGCAAAAATAAACAAATGGGATCTAATTAAATTTAAAAGCTTCTGCACCACAAAGGAAACTATAAGCAAGGTGAAAAGACAGCCTTCAGAATGGGAGAAAATAATAGCAAATGAAGCAACGGACAAACAACTAATCTCAAAAATATACAAGCAACTCCTACAGCTCAACTCCAGAAAAATAAATGACCCAATCAAAAAATGGGCCAAAGAACTAAATAGACATTTCTCCAAAGAAGACATACAGATGGCTAACAAACACATGAAAAGATGCTCAACATCACTCATTATCAGAGAAATGCAAATCAAAACCACTATGAGGTACCATTTCACACCAGTCAGAATGGCTGTGATCCAAAAGTCTACAAATAATAAATGCTGGAGAGGGTGTGGAGAAAAGGGAACCCTCTTACACTGTTGGTGGGAATGCAAACTAGTACAGCCACTATGGAGAACAGTGTGGAGATTCCTTAAAAAACTGGAAATAGAACTGCCTTATGATCCAGCAATCCCACTGCTGGGCATACACACTGAGGAAACCAGAAGGGAAAGAGACACGTGTACCCCAATGTTCATCGCAGCACTGTTTATAATAGCCAGGACATGGAAGCAACCTAGATGCCCATCAGCAGATGAATGGATAAGAAAGCTGTGGTACATATACACAATGGAGTATTACTCAGCAATTAAAAAAAAATACATTTGAATCAGTTCTAATGAGGTGGATGAAACTGGAGCCTATTATACAGAGTGAAGTAAGCCAGAAGGAAAAACACCAATACAGTATACTAACGCATATATATGGAATTTAGAAAGATGGTAACGATAACCCTGTGAACAAGACAACAAAAGAGACAGTGATGTATAGAACAGTCTTTTGAATTCTGTGGGAGAGGGAGAGGGTTGGAAGATTTGGGAGAATGGCATTGAAACATGTAAAATATCATGTATGAAACGAGATGCCAGTCCAGGTTCGATGCACGATACTGGACGCTTGGGGCTAGTGCACTGGGATGACCCAGAGGGATGGTATGGGGAGGGAGGAGGGAGGAGGGTTCAGGATGGGGAACACATGTATACCTGTGGTGGATTCATTTTGATATTTGGCAAAACTAATACAATTATGTAAAGTTTAAAAATTAAATAAAATTTAAAAAATAAAGTACTAGATTAAAAAAAAAAGATTAGATATTGAAAATTAAATCTAACTCCAAATTTTTCAGAAACCTGTGTAACTTTCTCAAACTTACCATTCTTGCCCTAAAGCTTTATTATTTCACCATCTGTATTGAATCTGGCTCTAAAATTATTATTCCACCTGATTTCCTACTTTCAGTCTTTAGGACTACCACTTTTTTATCATTCCTAACTAGACATTTTTTTTTGAATCCTCCCTCATCTTTGTGCACCATTTGTAATCAGTCATCCAGTTTTGCTAAGTCTTATTGCAGGGTATCTCTAGCAGTGAAATCAATATTCCATACAATAGATTATAAATGCCCTACCATATACCATAAAGAATGTTTCTTTCAACAAAATGAATTACTTTTTACTTGACTTTAACCCATGTATTTCTTACTACTTTATTGATGCTGTTTCTTCCACCAAAATGTCTATAAAATTAGTATTTATTACTAAATGTCCATCTCAAATGTCAGCATCTTTAACCTTGATAGACATCCAAGTGACATTTCTTCCATCCTTAAACTCCCTCTCTAAAACCTGTTTGTACCATATCTCTTGATTCAGCTGACATGCAGTTTTCTGTTAACATGATTGTGCATTTGCATTTACATCATATATAATAAACGACTAAAAGCCTAAGGCATAAGCTCCTCAACAATGCTTAGAGCATCCATTGAACAAAAGTGAATGATGTCATTATTCGACTTATAGGACTACAATTTAACTTCCATCTACTTCCTGAAAGAGTTTCTGGATCTCATGGACTCCATGTTGTCTTAAGAATAAATTTCACATTTTTTCATCTCATTCTCAGATTCACTACTCTCAGTAACTTGTTCCACTTAATTAGCTCAAGTTTACTTTCCACTACCACTAAATACGTGAACCGTGAACATCCAGATGTTCAAGCTGGTTTTAGAAAAGGCTGAGGAACCAAAGATCAAATTGGCAACATCTGCTGGATCATCAAAAAAGCAAGAGAGTTCCAGAAAAACATCTATTTCTGCTTTATTGAATATGCCAAAGCCTTTGATTGTGTTCAGTTCAGTTCAATTCAGTCTCTCAGTCATGTCCGACTCTTTGCAACCCCATGATTGCAGCACGCCAGGCCTCCCTGTCCATAATCAATTCCAGGAGTCCACCCAAACCCATGTCCATCAAGTCAGTGATGCCATCCAACCATGTCATCTTCTGTCGTCCCCTTTTCCTCCTGCCCTCAATCTTTCCCAGCATCAGGGTCTTTTCCAATGAGTCAGCTCTTTGAATGAGGTGGCCAAAGTTTTGGAATTTCAGCTTCAATGTCAGTCCTTCCAATGAGCACCCAGGACTGATCTCATTAAGGATGGATTGGTTGGATCTCCTTGCAGTCCAAGGGACTTTCAAGAGTCTTCTCTAACACCACAGTTCCAAAGCATCAGTTCTTTGGCACTCAGCTTTTTTTATAGTCCAACTCTCACATCCATACATGACCACAGGAAAAACCATAGTCTTAACTAGACGGACCTTTGTTGGCAAAGTAATGTCTCTTCTGTTTAATGTGCTGTCTAGGTTGGTCATAACTTTCCTTCCAAGGAGTTAGCATCTTTTAATTTAGTGGCTGCAGTCACCATCTGTAGTGATTTTGGAGCCCCAAAAAATAAAGTCAGCAACTGTTTCCCCATCTATTTGCCATGAAGTGATGGGACCGTATGCCATGATCTTAGTTTTCTGAATGTTGAGGCTTAGGCCAACTTTTTCACTCTCCTCTTTCACTTTCATCAAGAGGTTCTTTAGTTCCTCTTCACTTTCGGCCATAAGGGTGATATCATCTGCATATCTGAGGTTATTGATATTTCTCCCGGCAATCTGGATTCCAGCTTGTGCTTCCTCCATCCCAGCATTTCTCATGATGTACTCTGCATATAAGTTAAATAAGCAGGGTGACAATATACAGCCTTGATGTACTCCTTTTCCTATTTGGAACCAGTCTGTTGTTCCATGTCCAGTTCTAACTGTTGCTTCCTGACCTGCATATAGGTTTCTCAAGAGGCAGGTCATGTGGTCTCATATTCCCATCTCTTTCAGAATTTTCCACAGTTTCTTGTGATCCACACAGTCAAAAGCTTTGGCATAGTCAATAAAGCAGAAATAGATGTTTTTCTGGAACTCTCTTGCTTTTTTGATGATCCAGCAGATGTTGCCAATTTGATCTCTGGTTCCTCTGCCTTTTCTAAAACCAGCTTGAACATCTGAAAGTTCATGGTTCATGTATTGCTGAAGCCTGGCTTGGAGCATTTTAAGCATTACTTAGCTACTGTGTGAGATGGGGGCAATTATGCCATAGTTTGAGCAATCCTTGGCATTGCCTTTCTTTGGGATTGGAATGAAAACTGACCTTTTCCAGTCCTGTGGCCATTGCTGAGTTTTCCAAATTTGCTGGCATATTGAGTCCAGCACTTTCACAGCACTTTCACATCATCGTTCAGAATTTGAAATAGCTTAACTGGAATTCCATCATCACCACTAGCTTTGTTCATAGTGATGCTTCCTAAGGCTCACTTGACTTCACACTCCAGGATGTCTGGCTCTTGGTGAGTGATCACACAATCGTGATTATCTGAGTTGCAAAGATCTTTTTTGTACAGTTCTTCTGTGTATTCTTGCAACTCTTCTTAATATGTTCTGCTTTTGTAGGTCTCTACCATTTCTGTCCTTTGAATGTGTGGATCATAATAAACTGTAGAAAATTCTTAAAGAGATGGGAATACCAGACCATCTGACCTGCCTCTTGAGAAACCTGTATGCAGGTCAGGAAGCAACAGTTAGAACTGGACATGGAACAATAGACTGATTCAAAATAGGAAAAGGAGTACATCAAGGCTGTATATTGTCACCCTGCTTATTTAACTTATATGCAGAGTACATCATAAGAAACGTCGGGCTGGAAGAAGCACAAGCTGGAATCAAGATTGCCGGGAGAAATATCAATAACCCCAGATATGCAGATGACACCACCTTTATGGCAGAAAGTGAGAAGGACTAAAGAGCCTCTTGATGAAAGTGAAAGAGAAGAGTGAAAAAGTTGGCTTAAAGCTCAACATTCAGAAAACTAAGATCATGGCATCTGGCCCCATCACTTCATGGTAAATATATGGGGAAACAGTGAGAGATTTTATTTTTGGGGGCGTCCAAAATCACTGCAGATGGTGATTACAGCCATAAAATTAAAAGACGGTTGCTACTTGGAATAAAAGTTAAGAGCAACTAGATAGCATATTAAAAAGCAGAGACATTACTTTGCCAAAAAAGGTCCGTCTAGTCAAGGCTATGGTTTTCCCAGTGGTCATGTATGGGCATGAGAGTAGGACTATAAAGAAAGCTGAGTGCTGAAGAATTGGTGCTTTTGAACTGTGGTGTTAGAGAAGACTCTTTAAAGTCACTTGTTCTGCAAGGAGATCCAACCCTTGGATCCTAAAGGAGATCAGTCCTGAATATTCATTGGAAGGACTGATGCTGAATCTGAAACTCCAATACTTTGGCCTCCTGATGCAAAGAACTGACCCATTAGAAAAACCCTGTTACTGGGAAAGTTTGAAGATGGGAAAAGGGGACGACAGAGGATGAAATGGTTGGATGGCATCACTGACTTGATAGACATGAGCCTGAGTACAGTCTGGGAGTTGGTGATGGACAGGGAAGCCTGGCATGCTGTGATTCATGGGGTCACAAAGTGTCAGACACAACTGAGCCACTGAACTGAACTTAATTTAGTGTCTTTGTTATCTTTTCTCTGCTTTTATCTTTTCCTCTCATGATTATTGTCTTTTTTCTTAGAACTCCAGCCAACTACCCGACAAACCAACCTGTCTATATATTCTTCCAGCTCTAGGATACACTGGACAGGGACTACAAACTTTATGTTTACTGTACATATTCTTCCTAAAAGAAATTTTTATTATCTCAGTCATGAGCAAGGACCATCTCTCCAGGGATAAGTGGACCCTTGGTCAATCATCTATGACTGAGATAAGGGGCTTTGGAGTTGAGGGTAAAAATCCATTTCAAAACCAAGATTGTGAAGAGGAAGGCAGAACAAAACACTGACTACTGCATATTTTCTAGCAAACTAATTGTAACTGGTAAATAATTTAGACAGATAGACTTCCAGAAAAATATCTATTTCTGCTTTATTGACTATGCCAAAGCCTTTGACTATGTGGATCACAAAAAACTGTGGAAAATTCTGAAAGAGATGGGAATACCAGACGACCTGACCTGCCTCTTGAGAAATCTGTATGCAGGTCAGGAAGCAACAGTTAGAACTGGACATGGAACAACAGACTGGTTCCAAATAGGAAAAGGAGTACGTCAAGGCTGTATATTGTCACCCTGCTTATTTAACTTACATGCAGAGTACATCATGAGAAACACTGGACTGGAAGAAGCACAAGCTGGAATCCAGATTGCCGGGAGATATATCAATAACCTCAGATATGCAGATGACACCACCCTTATGGCAGAAAGCGAAGAGGAACTAAAAAGCCTCTTGATGAAAGTGAAATTGGACAGTGAAAACGTTGGCTTAAAGCTCAACATTCAGAAAACGAAGATCATGGCATCCAGCTCCATCACTTCATGGGAAATAGATGGGGAAACAGTGGAAACAGTGTCAGACTTTATTTTTGGGGGCTCCAAAATCACTGCAGATGGTGACTGCAGCCATGAAATTAAGACGCTTACTCCTTGGAAGGAAAGTTATGACCAACCTAGATAGCATATTCAAAAACAGAGACATTACTTTGCCAACAAAGGTCTGTCTAGTCAAGGCTATGGTTTTTCCTATGGTCATGAATGGATGTGAGAGTTGGACTGTGAAGAAAGCTGAGTGCTGAAGAATTGATGCTTTTGAACTGTGGTGTTGGAGAAGACTCTTGAGAGTCCCTTGGACTGCAAGGAGATCCAACCAGTCCATTCTGAAGGAGGTCAGCCCTGGGATTTCTTTGGAAGGAATGATGCTAAAGCTGAAACTCCAGTACTTTGGCCACCTCATGCGAAGAGTTGACTCATTGGAAAAGATTCTGATGCTGGGAAGGATTGGGGGCAGGAGGAGAAGGGGACGACAGAGGATGAGATGGCTGGATTGCATCACTGACTCAATGGACGTGAGTCTAGTGAACTCTGGGAGTTGGTGATGGACAGGGAGGCCTGGTGTGCTGTGATTCATGGGGTCCCAAAGAGTCGGACACGACTGAGCGACTGAACTGAACTGAACTGAAATCAGCTTAAATATATATTTACATTACTGTTTTTGAAAAGAGTTAACCCCATTATGACTGTAATATCCCTGCACAACCAGGACTATTAAAATCATTGACTGCAATGCTCATTTGGATACTGTACCAGTACATTTCCTCAGAGAAGCAGATGTCAGAATGAAATCCATTATCCAAGAGATTTATTGGAAGGAAAACTTGTGAAAAATAAAAGGGGAAGGAGTCAGTGAGTGGGAGGAGCCTTCAGACCTCAATGAAGTTTTGACTTCTGCTAAATAAGAAAGGAAGGTTGGATAAGAAGAGCCTCACTTCGTAGTACAGTTCTGAAAATGACTTGATGGTTTTCTCTGGCTGATGGGGAGTCCCAGAGCAAGTTTTTCCATTAGATAAGATGCTCACTGGGCAATGGAATGGCTGGAGAACCCCCACTATGCACAGTTATCACCTGAAAGGATCTTGAGGACTGAGTAGCTTCAGCATGTACACTGTAGTACAGGCTGCCAGTTAGCTAAGTCTACTCCTTTTAGAAAGTTCTCTCATCAAAGAATATGTGAACAATACATTCTCATGACTGCCTCAGCCACTGTCTCTTTCTGTTCTCTCTCAGTGTCTTCTTCTCAACAAAAGGTAAAGATTGCAAAATCAAGTAACTTATACACCTCTGTTCTTTCCTGCATATGCATACCCTGCAAATCCTAACCTAAAGTAGGGGATATAGTATTATCAAAGGCAAAAGGTTCTGCACTTGCTACAAGGTTAAATTTATAAGATGCCTTGGTGTAGCAGTGGATAATTTCCTCACAATGAAAATAGTTTCTTTACCTTTAGAATGTAGTATGAAGCAGAATTTTCAGGTTCACAGAAATATTTAAGGTCTATTAAATGGCAACCCAGTCCAGTATTCTTGCCTGGAGAATCCCATGGACTGAGGAGCCTACTGGGTTACAGTCCACAGGGTCACAAAGAGTCGGACACAACTGAGTGACTTCACTCTCACTTTAGTTAATATGAGTAATGAAAACATTCAGTACACCATATGTTCCTTTAAAAAACCTGATTCCATAGGTTGATTCTAGCTCACTGTTAAACTCTGACTTTTTATAGTATCTTTCATCATATACTGCTTTGCAAACAAGCCATGATATTGAGATACAATGTTTCATTTAAGATTTGCATACAAAAGTTTGGGCCAGAGAGAGTTGAAGAAAGAAGCTAAGGACCTCTTCAAAATCACAAAATACATGACTGGGAAAACTGAAATTAGGATTCACAGCAGATGAAGTTTTCATTTTCTCTTTACAAATTTACACTGCTGCTGCCTTTATTTAAAAATGAAAGTCTATATTTCTGTATACAAAAATATTTAAAGATCAAAAACACTACTGATGCTCAATGACTATCTGCTGGTCATCTTCAGGGCATGGGGTCCTCTTGGGTGGTGCAAGTTGATATGCAAGGATTCCTTGGAAAATAAAGGAGCCCCAGAAGTATCCTAATAGTAACCATCATTTACTTATTGGTTCCCAAATACACTGCTAAGCAATTAATAAATATTATTGTATTCTTAGATGATCTCATCCATATTTTATAGATGAGGAAACTGGGCTAGAGAAAAATTAATTGTCCAAGAACACAGAGCTAGCATGGGGTAGAAGTGAGATTAGAACCCAAGTTTGTATGATTAAAAATGTGTGCTTATTTACCACAACATCATGCTATATTTTTCCTTGGAAACCAATTTTATTTTTCATTTAACACACTTAGATTTCAAAGGAATTCCTGAAAAGATAAAATAAATTCAGTTTGATTACAGAAACCAGAGATCCAGTAGGACTAAGATGTTGGAGTCATTTCAGCTATTCTGCCATCTCTAAGGGTGGAATGAAAGGAAAAGAAAATCTATACATATTAAGTAATTAACATGAGCCAGGCTTGGCTTTATATACATATATTTGTAAGTCTTCCAACAACCTTGTTACCATAGTTCACTTCTACTTTTTCCTATGCTCATCACTTCTCCCTTACTTGATTAGTAGTCACTACTTAGGGACCTGATCCTTTTCTTCCTTCAGGCATGACACTCCAGTGGCTGCTGTCAATTATTCTATTCCATCTCCCTGGATTTATATGTAGATAATTGGTATAGGCCAATTTAATAGAAGCTCTTCTGTGGGATGTTTCCTATTAGATCCAAGAGACACAGGTCTGTGTTTTTAGTCAAAAATTCATGAAGAGAATGATCGTAAAAATAATAAAAATATATCTAGGACTTTCTCTGGTTTTGTTGTGAGTATTGTGGGGTCAGTTCATTTTCGGCTAGTTCCTTGGTCCGACTTATATTTCTCAAGATCTATAGGCCCCTTCCTATGTAGTCGGTACTAACCACAATGTTTCATCTATTGCCTGTAGCTTCCAAGGAGGTTCCTTCTGTTATAGCTTCTTCTGTTTGCTGGTCTCTTCAGTGTCTGGTTTCCGCCCTGACACAAAGGGGACAGTGGTGGACACTTTTTTTTTTTTAGGCTCACTTGTTCAGTCGCACTGTGGGGAGGGAGGGACGCTGCAAACGAATAACACTGGCATGTGCTCGCAGTGCCTCAGCCACACTGGGTCTGCCACCATTCACGGCGTGTGTAGCCTCCCTGCCCACACTGCTCAGGCTCTAGGTTGCTCCGCCGGGAAACATCCATGGCCAGCCCTGGGCTGCTTGCACCTCCCGGGTCCAAGCCGCTCAGCTTCAGGCACTCAGGTAGTCCTCAGAGGCGCAGACTCGGTTGGGCCTGCGTTTTGTGCCCTTCCCAGGTCCGAGCAATTCAGGTGATGAGGTGTTTGGCGAGTGCGATTGCTGCAACTTATCGCCTCCCCGCCACTCGGTTATTTGGGTGTATAACCGGCGCACCTTCTCAGGCGGATGTTGACTGTCCAGACACCCAAGAAGTTTTAGTTAGCAAAAAAGCCTGCTTACAGTTTTATAGATAATGTCTTTCTGGGGCTGTGATAAAAAATATACAAGCAACTCACAGCTCAATTCCAGAAAAATAAGCGACCCAATCAAAAATTGGGCCAAAGAACTAAATAGACATTTCTCCAAAGAAGACATATAGATGGCTAACAAACACATGAAAAGATGCTCAACATCACTCATTATCAGAGAAATGCAAATCAAAACCACTATGAGGTACCATTTCACGCCAGTCAGAATGGCTGTGATCCAAAAGTCTACAAGTGATAAATGCTGGAGAGAGTGTGGAGAAAAGGGAACCCTCTTACACTGTTGGTGGGAATGCAAACTAGTACAGCCACTATGGAGAACAGTGTGGAGATTCCTTAAAAAACTGGAAATGGAACTGCCTTATGATCCAGCAATCCCACTGCTGGGCACACATACTGAGGAAACCAGAAGGGAAAGAGACACGTGTACCCCAATGTTCATCACAGCACTGTTTACAATAGCCAGGACATGGAAGCGACCTAGATGTCCATCAGCAGATGAATGGATAAGAAAGCTGTGGTACATATACACAATGGAGTATTACTCAGCCATTAAAAAGAATACATTTGAATCAGTTCTAATGAGGTGGATGAAACTGGAGCCTATTATACAGAGTGAAGTAAGCCAGAAGGAAAAACACCAATACAGTATACTAACGCATATATATGGAATTTAGAAAGATGGTAACAATAACCCTGTTTAATGAGACAGCAAAAGAGACACTGATGTATAGAACAGTCTTTTGGACTCTGTGGGAGAGGGAGAGGGTGGGATGATCTGGGAGAATGGCATTGAAATACGTATAATATCATATATGGAATGAGTCGCCAGTCCAGGTTTGATGCACGATACTGGATACTTGGGGCTGGTGCACTGGGACAACCCAGAGGGATGGTATGGGGAGGGAGGAGGGAGGAGGGTTCAGGATGGGGAGCACATGTATACCTGTGATGGATTCATTTTGATATTTGGCAAAACTAATATAATTATGTAAAGTTTAAAAATAAAATAAAATTTAAAAATAAATAAATAATGAAAAAAAATTAAAAAAATAAAATAAAATTTAAAAAAAAGAAAAAAAAATTCATGAAGAGAAAGCTGATCCAAGGGGAAGGAAATAAAGGGAAATGAAGCGAGAAATCTTGACACTGTTGGACTCTCTGGCTTTGGGCAGCCCTGAGCTTCATCATTGCCCTTGATTCAATTTGATTATATCAGCCAAAACATTATCTTAATTGCCAAAAACAATTTTTATTGGGTTTTAATTATTTGAAACCAGAAGACTCCTAGCTATTTTGATAAAGCAAACAGGAATTCAGAGGCTCAGTACAATATCTCACTAACCAGGGAGTGACTAAACAGACTGAAATCCAAGCAAATCTACTTCTCAGGTTTAGCTCCTTTTTTTCTTATGAATTCTTACTTTACAATAGAATTATATATGTGTTTGAGTCTCTGATATACAACTAATAGGGATGGTTATATTCTTCTTTTCATTTATCTAAACTGTGAGTAGAAATTAAATGCTAGACACAGTGTTCTTATACAACAAGTCCACACCGCCTTTACTTTGAGGAATAAATACCACCTTAGTGGCTGTAAAGAGTTAATCTAATTCATCCAAACTTCTTTTGGAGAAGTAAAACTTTGATTTCAATGTAATGGAATGAAAGAGGTACAATCAGGTGAAACTCTAAATATAGATGACCTAACTTACATTCCATCTAAAGAGATTCAGCTTTCTCACATTTCCCCCCAAAAGTGTCTTGGCATATCTTCTATTTCTTTTCACACATATCTGAGCAACTATTTTCTTCATGTACTGCCTACTTCAGAACATAGCTGTAAAAAATTTCCCTAGAAAATGCTATAAATGCAACTTCAAGCATAAGATCAGCAAAGCCAGTACAAAAAATAAAAGTAGAAAAACTGGAAGAGGAGGAAAGAAGTACTAATGCACTGGATTTCGGCATAAACTAAACCGTTTTTCTCCTAAATATTAAGGATCTTAAATCAAACCTAAATCATGATACAGACATATAAAAAATTATTAGCTAATTGAGTTTGACCAGAGTGAATCAATTATAATGGAGAGAAGACAGGTCGATATTAAGAATTATACAGAGACTAATGAGGTTCTGGGAAGGGTTCCCCTCTCTGTTTTATTTCTGATTTTACCGAATTTCAAAATATGAAAAGAAAGCTGGAATAACATTCATCTTTAAATCACCATTATATGGTATTCCTAAATATCATTATTCACACAGTTATATGAATAATGGAAATTGATGTTTTTGACATATGTTTTAAATATTGTAGGGAACTATCTAATCAACATTGAAGTTTTATAGTGTAGATCCTTGAAATCAATTTCTTAAAGTTAAGAAATTACATGGACCTCTCTGCCTCCTGATATTATAGTGATTGTATTTATTATATTTATGGAATAAGAAAGCACCTAAAGTGAAATGCTCCTTTAAGTTCAATAATGTTTACAAATAATTTGAAAGCTATTTCCACAAAATATTTACCTATATATATAATGGTAATATGTATATGGTTAAATATACTATATACACTATATATAGACTGTCTTTTTATTATCCTAGTGGGACAAAAAACTATATGATCACCCTCCTTATCAAAGCACAACTAATATTTATCATAATTGTTTATCTGTCTTTATTTACCTATAAGCATTATAAAAGCTAAGTTCTTCTTTCATTTATTTAAAATAAATAAAATACACTATGCTTATTTTTATCATATTTTTGTATTTATTTAAAATATACATAACAGAATGGCACATTATATATATTGAGTGAATGTTTGTATAATGGGTAAATATTCTAATGAAAACCTAATTGACCTAATTAACCTAAAATGAAAATGTGTATTCTAATATACACTGAAAACTTAGAAAATATTCAAGGCTTGAATTCACAAAAGTTATGCAATACTTAGAGAATATATAGCATACTTGATCTCAGGGAGATCAATTGCTTTGAATGTTGAAAATACTACTAGGTAATATTCTGGGCCTGGCTCCACCATCCACATTATATATTATATATTATACTATTTAATACTCATAGTAAGTCAGTGAATGGGGAAAGCATTAATATTCCAGCAAGATTAAGAGTTTATTCACAGTTACAAAACTAGTAAATTGCCAAGCCAGATGATAGCCCCTGTTTTTAAATACATTTTCATATTCTACTATCTTTCTATATGAAAAAACTTGGAAAGAGTCATAAGTTAGTTATAAGAAGAAATGAAATGTCATTCAATTTTTTGTGGAGGTTGAGGAATGATAAAACAAAGATTTAGGTTTCGTTATATTAGGAACAGAGATAATTCCTACAAAGTCTAGACTAATTAATATATTTGTGAAGAAACCGAGGTGGTTTTTTTTTTTTTTGAGTTTTTTATTTGCATACCCTAATTTAAACAGTTTTTTAAATAATCCAACTTGTTAGATAATCATAAGGGATTTGATTTATGTCACACCTGAATGGTCTAGTGCTTTTCCCTACTTTTTTAAATTTTAGTCTGAATTTGGCAATAAGGAGTTCATTATCTGAGCCATAGTCAGCTCCTGGTCTTATTTTTGCTGACTGTGTAGAGCTTCTCAATCTTTGGCTGCAAAGAATATAATCAATCTGATTTCAGTATTGACCATCTGTTGATGTCCATGTGTAGAGTGTTCCCTTGTGTTATTGGAAGAGGGTGTTTGCTATGATCAGTGCGTTCTCTTGGCAAAACTCTATTAGCCTTTGCCCTGCTTCATTCTGTACTCCAAGGTCAGATTTGCCTATTACTCCAGGTATTTCTTGACTTCCTGCTTTTGAATTCCAGTCCCCTATAATGAAAAGGATATCTTTGTTGGGTATTATTTCTAGGAGGTCTTGTAGGTCTTCATAGAACCATTCTGTGAAATGGTGAAAAATTCTTAAAGAGATGGGAATACCAGATCAACTGACCTGGCTCTTGAGAAATGTGTATGCAGGCCAAAAGGCAACAGTTAGAACTGGACATGGAACAACAGACTGGTTCCAAATCGGGAAAGGAGTACATCAAGGCTGTATTCTGTCACCCTGCTTATTTAACTTATATGCAAAGTACATCATGAGAAATGTCGGGCTGGATGAAGCACAAGCTGGAATCAAGATTGCTGGGAGAAACATCAATAACTGCAGATATGCAGATGACATGACCCTTATGGCAGAAAGTGAAGAAGAACTAAAGAGCCTCTTCATTGAAGTGAAAGAGGAGAGTGAAAAAGTTGGCTTAAAGCTCAGCATTCATAAGACTAAGATCATGGCACCCAGTCCCATCACTTCGTGGCAAATAGATGGGGAAACAATGGAAACAATGACAGACTTTATTTTGGGGGGCTCCAAAATCACTGCAAATGACTGGAGCCATGAAATTAAAAGACACTTACTCCTTGAAAGGAAAGTTATGACCAACGTAGACAGCATATTAAAAAGCAGAGACATTACTTTGTCAACAAAGGTCCATCTAGTCAGAGTTTTGGTTTTTCCAGGAATCATGTGTGGATGTGAGAGTTGGACTATAAAGAAAGCTGAGCGCTGAAGAATTGATGCTTTTGAACTGTGATGTTGGAGAAGACTCTTGAGAGTCCCTTGGACTGCAAGGAGATCCAACCAGTCCATCCTAAAGGAAATCAGTCCTGAATGTTCATTGGAAGGACTGATGCTGAAGCTGAAACTCCTGTACCTTGGCCACCTGATGCAAAGAACTGATTCATTTGAAAAGACCTTGATTCTGGGAACGATTGAAGGCTTTAAGAGAAGGGGACAACAAAGGATGAGATGGTTGGATGGCATCACTGACTTGATGGACATGAGCCTGAGTAAAGTCTTGGAGTTGGTGATGGACAGGGAGGCCTTGCGTGCTGCAGTCCATGGGATCACAGAGTCAGACATGATTGAGCGACTGAACTGAACTGAATTTAACTTTTTGTAACTATTAAAATCAGGGTTCTAACTTAATGATAAACAAAATATTAGAATACTGTATTAGAATTTATGATAGATACATAACCAGGAAAATAATTGTGCTTAATTCTTACTATCTTAGAATCTCAGATTTGGAATGTACAATTACTCAAACATTCTGACTTCTGCTTCAAATTTTTGGAGAAAGTAGAAAGGAAAGAATTTTGCTAGTAGTAAAAGTGATCATAAGATCACTTATTCAAATTTTAAACAGTTAAAATTTTTAGTTTGTCAGTTGAATTATACAGAAATTTACTTTCTTCTCTCGTCCCCCATTGATCTTAGACCTTTTCCTCTGAAGTAACCCAGGATACATGTAAATAAACATAGATACAAATATGCACATCTTTAATATGATAGCTCTTCTGATATCTGAAGATAGCTTTTAGAACATCATTTCACTACATATACTTTCTCACACACACAGTACTAATATTTCCCCAGTTTCCCCTGTAACTTGATCATCCTTCTTATTACCAAGTTTGTGCATAATTTCTCTCTATTGTTCTGTTCCCTCTTACAATCCATTTTGTCAAGTTCATGATATTGGACTAATTCCAGATATATTCAGGACAAAGTAGTTACAAAATTGTTTAAGATTTATTTGTATACATTATAAGATCAAATTATTTAATAATGTTTAAAGAAAATTAAAATAATCTAGAATATCATTCTGTTTAATGTTTACTGTATCAGTTTGATAGACATTTTCATGTACATAGATGTATATATTTAAATAATTTTTATGAAATTAAATCACCATGTATACATTTTTATACCTATAGTAATCAGTCAGGCATCTTTCAAAGCTCTACACACTTCTACAAAAGTTTATTTGCCATTATTATTAGGATAGCACATGTTTGTTCCTTTATATTAATGAACTATCCTTTTGAGAGCAACAGGGGGCCTCATATGACAGGGGCCAATATTAAGAGAAGCTGTTGGGAATAGAATTAAAACTGATAAAAATTTTAAAAGATGAAAACATTCAGGATTATATACTCGGATTGTGATCCCTGTCTTAACTCTTTGAAAATGAGCTTTGGAATTTTACTATTGCCTCATGCTTTTTTTTTTTTATTTTCTGACTTGGGTGAATTCCAAGAAGGCAGTATCCACATGGACCAGAACTGTGTCTAAAATTGTGGTCTCAAATCCAGAGCCATATCGTTTGACACAGGTAGCACCATTACCAGGCTGGACAAAGACCAAATTTGTTCTCCCAATTTGATCATTCCCCAAATTGCCTAAGATCTTTATTGAGATCATACGCTGAGCAGAGCAGATGCAATGTTAATAAGAAAGTACCCACCCCCTAGAACAGAGATTAATTAATGAGTAAAATAATAAAAGTAGAATCCAGTGTCAAAATTAAATTTCCCTCTAACTCAGTGAAGAGTCACAAAGAGAGTAAATTCAATAGATGAGACCTGGTTATTAGTTAAATCTTTCAAAGCCCTGTGCTCCCAAGCATCTCAATCCGATACTGATGCTTGTCAATCCTGGAAAACTCAGAATATAACTAAGTTAAAGTCAATGTGTTAGTCACTCAATCATGTCCGGCTCTCTGCGAACCTACGGATTGTGTAGCCTGCCAGAATCCTTTATCCATGGAATTCTCCAGGCAAGAATACTGGAGTGGGTTGCCATTCCCTTCTCCAGGGGATTTTTCCCAGGGCTTGAAGCAGGGTTCCTAAATTGCAGGTATTCCTTACCATCTGAGCCACCAGGGAAGCCTAGGAATTTTCATAAAGCTATGTTCAGCAATAATACCATCTGCTTAAGTGGGTTTAAAATTTCAGGAGGAAATGAGTAATACCTCTTACGAAGAAACTTAACAGAGGAAGAAATTTGGTTTGTCTCGATGTAGCATTTATATAAAAATGTTCCTAAAACTCTCATATCTTAGAGAAAGGTATATACACATATATATCAAGTATATTTGATATGTATGTAGATAATAAAGCAACATATTTTCTACTTTAAAATTTAACAATGATTTAGTGTTTGTGTCTTTGAATTATCCCAACCTGGGGTTCATTGCAGCACATCGTAACTCAAGGCAACTAATTTCCATCCAAAGCTGTTGCTGGAACTTTAGATTTCATAATCAGTAAGAGACACAAATAATTTAAAGCAATGGTTTCAAGACTACACTTTCATTTTTAATACAATTTCAAAACAGTAACTGAGATATTTTGCCAATATGCAATGAACCAACAGATAAAATATAATTTGCCATTATCATTACTATGTTTCAAATAATGTTTTAACTTCAAAAGAAAGAAAACAAATCTCAGAAAAAAAGGCCAGTCCTTTAGAGTGAGTGAATTTCTCATTATGGAAAAAAAAAAAAAAACCTCACTACAATGCATTTGCCCTTTTATCTCTCTCTTTTCACCTCCAAATGGTTTTTAAACTCTATTTAGGAACCACTCCTCTGTGAACTTTGAAAATCCTGCTCATTAAATGTTGGTAAGTATCATGGCTCAAAGCCCCAGAAGTATTGTTACTGTTTTTGTTTTCTATTTTGGTCTCATCTGCCTGCACGTTTACAAGCAATTCCCCTTCCTTAAAGCTCCATGGTTCCTAAAGTTATGCTGCCCGAAGTGCCCACATTACTATGCAAATAGCTAGTACTATGTACACACTCTGTATCTACAAGAATGCAATAATAAGTTAGAACATAGTTATTAACAAGAAAAGCCAAACTTCCTTTTTAGATCTGTGCAGCTTTTAATATCCACAAATGACAAACAGATGGTATGCTTTCAATTCAAGATAAGAAAATTCAAGATTTCTGGGTCAATTATCATTATTATTTGAAGCAATAAAAAATTCTCCACAGTCCTTTCCCTTCTTTCAATTGATGAGTTATCAGGAAAGTCTCTATGACAGAAGAGGAACCCAGAGATATGAATTTTGGAGCTTATATAGAAACTACTACACAGCAGTCCCTCTTTCTCTCCAGAAAGAGAAGACATTACATTTCTAACATAAACAAATCCTCTCTTAGAGAAGACAGGAAGGTCCCTAGATGTTTGCAACCCTTTGGAATGAAATATAAGGCTCCAGGGGAGACAGGGCTATAAAGATCTTTGGAGGTCTCCAATATCCAAGGCATGTTAACCAGACAAACATTTTTAATCCTGGTTGCCAGTAATTTTTTCTTAGAAAGACCAAATTGTGCATACATTTGAAAATATTAGTTATTTCTGAACAATATATATATGCCACTCATATTTTATTTCATGTCTATTTCCCTTATGTCCTCTCTGATCCCCCTTGGGTTCTCTTCCTATAAAGAAAAAATCTGTTCAGAGGTAGTCTTTCTCTACTGAGACTTTGTGCTTCTCTGAGTTAATAGAGCTTGTTCAGAGTACATCACTGTCTTGACAAAGGTCAGTATAGTCAATGCTGTGGTTTTTCCAGTAGTCATGTACAGATGTGAGAGTTGGACCATAAAGAAGGTTGAACACCAAAGAATTGATGCCTTCAAACTGTGGTGTTAGAGAAGACTCTTGAGAGTCCCTTGGACAGCAAAGAGATCGAACCAGTCAGTCCTAAAGGAAATCAACTCTGAATATTCATTGGAAGAACTGATGCTAAAGCTGAAACTCCAGTACTTTGGCCACTTGATGCAAAGAGCTGCCTCATTGAAAAAGCTGACTCATCTTTCCCTGATGCTGGGAAAGACTGAAGGCAAAAGGAGAGGGGAGCAGCAGAGGATGAGATGGTCAGATAACATCACTGATTCAGTGGACATGAATTTGAGCAAACTCCAGGAGGTAGTGAAGGACAGGGAAGCCTGGCTTGCTACAGTCCTTGGGGTTGAGAAGAGTTGGACATGACTTAGCAACTGAACAACAACAACAAAACTCTGAGTAATACTATTGTGCATATTTTCTGACAAAATGTGGTTAAATTCTGAACCACATTAGAAAACCCAGCCCTCTCATCATGGTCCTACTGTGCTCCAGAAAAGTAGAGAGCATGTTCATCTCTAAGTTGTTCAATGTTCTTTAGACATCTCTGCAGATGAGAACTTAATTGGACATGGAGCAATATTTTGTCAATTTACTTATCAACAATATACCTTTTAAATGCACCATCTGCTCCAAGTGTTTAAGCAGGTGGTACATGTGCTCAACGTACCCTCCTCCATCACCACTGCATTTTGTCAATGGTTTTTAAAAGTGGCTTTTACAAAAAAATAAAGGCAGTAAACAGAAAGGAAAAACATTCAAATTTCTTGTAATGGAAACTGAAATTTAAATCTCAGTGAGATCCTAAATTTTACTCATCAAATTATGTAATTTATCTTTTCCTTATTTTTATTAATGGCCATAATCAATATTGGTGGTATTGTTCTAAAAGAGGCACAATCATATGTTGTTGATACAGCATTTAAAATACTATTGGAAAATATTTCACCAGTATTTTATATATAGTTTTGTATAGTATGTAAAATATAAGTGAACCTTTTTTCCTTTTTAAGAAATTATTTGCCTTTTTAATTTGTTCTTGATATTTTATGGACAAAATTTTAAATTTTCTTGTAGTCTAAGTAGTATGTACTTTTATGATTTCCTCAATTCATTACTTTATTTATAAGTTGTTTTATTTTATACAAATAAGTGTTTATCTTACATAAAACTAGACTATTAAAAACAGCTACAATAGCATATATGGCATGTACTTATCATTACAGTACTACAGAATTTTATAGGCTAATCTTCCCTATTTAGAAATACTTTGTCAATCTCTGAAAAATATTTCATAGATAGTTTATAATTTTAATAATACCATATAATTTTAAGAAGTATATATTTAAAAATTAAAGCATTGCATTCTAGAATATGATATAGTAACAACAAAAGGGGATTTTTGCATGTCAGGCACTGTGCTAAGTATTAATACTTTGAATGTTTTATGAAACTTAATCTTTAGAATGACACTCTGAGGTAGGACTTATTATCATATTCATTTTCAGGTGAGAAAGGTTGAAATTAGGTGAAATAATCTCAATGTTTCAAGCCAAGAATCAAAGATAACTTTTATTTTAAACTTGGCTCAGAGAAAAACACCAAATTAGACAGAGAAGATAAAAGGCTAAAGGAAAGTTTGTTTATCCTAGGATGTAATATAATTCAATGCCAATCATATTTTAGTTGAAGGAACACAAATTTGTCCAAGCGCAAATGCTCAGCACACAGTTGCACAAGCAGAATTTATACTCAAGAAAAATATTATAGATGTAGATATGAGTCACTAACTCAGACATGATTGCTTAAGTAGAGAATTTCTTCAAGAGTCAGTGACTAAACAGAGTCTAGACAAAGAAAAGTAAAAACCTGAAGTCTTAATCTTAAGGCACTCCTATATTTAAGAAGCCAGAGAAAGAATCAAGATCAAGGAATATCAGCAAGTCGTGGGAAAATGAACCTGAGGCACAGAACAAGTGGAAGAGCTCCAAGAAAGGGTCAAAAATAAGGAGAATTCAATGCTGGAAAAGGTAAATGGTCAGGGAATATAATTTTATTTGCATATTATTGATAACCTTTGGCATAGCATGGTTATATAGAATATGGAAGGTTAAGAGTGTCTAATGAGGAAAAAGATGACAAGCTTTTGCAACTGTTGATGGAAGTTTACTGCAAACAGAAGGAAAAATAAAACAGGAAAATGTAAACTAGGCTGAAATGCTGCATAGGGGTTAAGCAAACTGAAAGATTTAAGGGTAATGACTGGTTCCAAAAAAAAAGAAAAGAGGGCATGAGTGATATTAGAATTATGTCTCTTCATGTATTTGATGTTATTTTACAATTCTATCCTACAGAAATTGATACAAGATTTGCATCTTATATGACACATATTTGCTACTTAAATATCTCTGTCATCTTTTTAGAATAATAGAACACAGTTAATAACATGTAGTCAGAGCTAAATGTTGCCATTTGGGGGATGCATAATCTTTAACACTAGAAAATCCCTAACTGCAATTCACAGGAATAGAATGCATGGGTTCCTTTTGTAATTAATGACCACTTTATATGTATGACCAGTCTACTAGGCTATTGGATTATGATAAATTACTTTCTTCATACTAGATTACCTTTCCTATTCTTAATTTAGAAGCTAATCTCTGGAGACAAGTAGTCTTTCTAGGATTGTATGCAACATGTGGCAAAGACTAAATGTTCTCACCTTAGCAATAAGAAAAGGTTGCAAAGAATGGAGCTACATAACAATGCTAAATACAAATGGTGCTCAGGACTAAATAGCTAAGAGTTTGCCTAGTGGAACTTTTCCAGCTTTCACTTTTACTCAGCAACTGACACTATATAAAACACAGTTGACAGTATTAAGAATTTATATTTGCAAAACTTAGGCTGTTAGTGTGAAAACACTGTAAAAAAATCATATTTATGGCTTCATAGTCTTTCATTTATTTTTAATATTTAAGGCAGAGGTTTATTTGTAGGACTTATGATAAAGGGTATTGGGAAGTATCACATGCTTCTTAAAAAGTCTTTGACATTTTGGCTAGTTAATGTGATGGGAAGCTTATGAAATGGCAATCAATCATCCCCATCTCCTGATACTGATATTTATGCCCATTTGTAATACTCCTTGTTTCTGTGTGCACTGAACCTAGTGACTTGCTTGTAAAATAACAGTTAAAGAATGCCACTTCTGAAATTATGTCACTAAAAATATAATTCCCATTTTGCTTACAATTGCTATCTCTTGGGCATTTTGAGCTTTTTATCTAATGAAGGAGGATGCCATTTTGTGAGCTTCCTGAGAGAAGGACCCACACGAGAAGACACTAAGGGTTACACTTAGCCAACAGTCTAAGTCTGCAAGGAATGAAACCACTCTTCCAACAGTTCTTGAGAAACTGAATCCTGGAAATAATCACATGACTGTATTTAGCAACCGAGCTTTGGATACACCCCTGATTGAGCCTTCAGCTGAGACTCCTTCCCTCCAACACTGTCACTGCAGCCTTGTGAGAGACCCTGAAGCAGGGAACTCAGCTAAGTCAGGCACAGATTTCTGACCTACAGAAACTGTAAAGTAATAAATAAATGCTGATTTAAACCATTAACATTTTGGCTAATATAAGAAATAGGCTTATTCAGTTCTTGGTTTGTCAGAATGCTATCACTTTTTAAAAATGCATATATATATGGAATTTAGAAAGATGGTAACGATAACCCTGTATACGAGACAGCAAAAGAGACACTGATGTATAGAACAGTCTTATGGACTCCGTGGGAAAGGGAGAGGGTGGGAAGATTTGGGAGAATGGCATTGAAACATGTAAAATATCATGTATGAAACCAGATGCCAGTCCAGGTTCAATGCACGATACTGGATGCTTGGGGCTGGTGCACTGGGACGACCCAGAGGGATGGTATGGTGAGGGAGGAGGGAGGAGGGTTCAGGATGGGAAAAAAAAAAATTTTTTTTAAATAAAATAAAATAAAAATAATGATGATGATGACAATAAGAATAAAAAAAAAAAAATGAAGCTCATCTCTAAAGTAACCACTCTAAACCCAAAAACTCTGTATGTTACTTTAATAGATCTTTCCTAAATGATCCAAAATTCATTCTTCTTATTCTTCAAAACTCCAGGAATCTCTCACTTGTCCATGAGTGAGACACAATTTTTCACAAATGACACAAGTTTTCCCTTCTATGAATTCCCATTGCATCTACAGTAACACAAAATACAGCAAATTTGATAAAAAGTTGTTTAAAGTAATGAAGAATTGTCAAATATCTAATTGCTGGATTTTTGTTTTCATTGTAAGACCTTAACAGAGTCAGTTTTTCCTGTCAATTAAATTAATAAAAATGAAATACAATTTAAAGTTTTACTTTTTCAGTCACCTTAGACAAATTTCAAGTGCTTAACTAACATATGAGTAGGCATTACCGTGGTGGGCAGTGAAATATAGCACGTTTCCATCATTATAGGCAGGTTTATTGGGTAGTACTTCCCTGGAAAAATCTCTTAACTTCCCATAATAAGAAATACTACACAATATTTAACACTAAATTTGCAATGCTAAATAACTAGATTAAATATCTTACAAATAATGATGAGTATTAGTTAAAAGACTGTCTAATCACAACATCTGACTTGGAGCCTATATATTTTTTCTTTCTACAGATAAATTTTCTTTCTAAAGATAAAGATAAATTCTAAAACATTCTGTAACAGTTTAAATGATAAACAGTTATCATTTAAATAGTTTTCAATTTTCAGTAGTTAAATACAATTTGATAATTTAGTAACATTTTAAAAGTTAGATATTTTACATTATAAAATTAATTAGTGCTTTCAAATAAGCAAATATTTCAGAAAAAATCATTTGATAAGAAATTATTTTAATTATGAAGATCAAAATTTATTACAACATTATTAGGCTGAGTAAAGTTGTTCCACTGAGTAATTTGATATCATTCACACATAATTTGAATTATAAGTGAATTTAGCTTTGTCGTTTGGATAGAGTTTTCCCATTTTCCATTCTAACTATTAGTGGATTGAAGCACTTTTTTTTCTGTATTTTAACATTATTTTTTGTAAGATGAATTGTCAGTCATTCAAACATTTTCTTCTCATTATCCATTATGTACCAATCCATGAGATTTAAATGATAGCATGAATAGTTCAATTAGCTTAAGCATTTTACTCAATATATGCCAGTAATATATCCATAGACATAAACAGATGTGATGGTGTGGAGTTTAAAAGATCATTTGAATTTTCTGTAAACTAGGAATAGAGGGAAACCTCCTCAACTTGATAATGAATATCCAAAAAATCCACATCATACTTAACAGTGAGAAGCTAGAAGCTTTCCTACCAAGATTAAGAAAAAGTCAAGAAAGACCCCTTTCAACTTTCAACACTGTACAGGAAATAAAAAAAAAAAAAAAAGAATGTTTATCTAAGAAAATTTCACTTAAAATAAAAATATATTTCACCACAAACTTTCTAATATAAATCTCAATAAATAAAGCAATTCAACTAACCTATGGAAAAAAAAAAGCTAATGCAACATGACAAGCAAAAAACTATAAAAGGTGTATATATTTGAGAAGGAAGAATTTAATCTGATCTTATTTGCAGGTGCCATGATGGTGTATGTAGAAAATTCAAAAGAATAGACAAAAAATTTCTGGAACTAAAAGTGATTTAATTAAGGTTATGGAATATAAGGTTAATACACAAAAGTCAATCATATTCCTATATACAATCAATAAACAAGTAGAATTTAAAATTAAAAGAATAATACCATTTATTGCATTAACATCAAAAAAGAAATACTTATGCATAAACATAACAAAACATATACAAAATCTATATGAGGAAAACTATAGAACTGTGATAAAAAAAATAAAACAACTAATAAATGCATATATATTCCAACCAAATTCATGGATAGGAAACTAAATATTTTCAGGATGACAGTTTCCTTCCTAAATTGATCTAAAGATTCAATGTATTCCTAATCAAAATCCCAACAAGTTATTTTGTGGATATTAACAAACTGATTCTAAATTTTATACAAGGAAACAAGAGTCAGTAGCCAAGACAATATTGGAGGAAAAGAATACAGTTGAAGGACTGCACTGCCCTACATAGCTTCAAGACTTAGAAGAAAGCTAAAGTAATTAAGACAACATAGTAGTGGAAAATAATAGACAAACAGATTAGTGGGACAGAATAAAAAGCCCAGAAATAACCTACATAAAAATAGTCAACTGATTTTTTACAAAAGAATAAAAAAAACTGTAATGGAACAAAGATATTCTCTTCAACAAATGGCGCTGGAAAAATGGGACATTCACGTGGAAAAAATGAATGTAGACACAGACCTTGTACCCTTCATGAAATTAACTTAAAATGAATCATACCTAGGGTAAAACACAAAATTATAAAATGCAAAATTATAGAATTTAAGTGTTCTCTATGTAAAATAAAAAAAAATAGATATGTGAGGTGATGGCTATGTTAATGAGCTAGACAGGGAATCTGTTCACAATTTACATGTACATCAATTTATCACATTATACACATTATGTATATAACAATTTAATTGTCAGTTATACCTCAGCAAAGCTAAAAAATTAGCTATGGAGCCACAAATAGACACAGAGGAAGTATAAATGCATATTACTAAGTCAAAGAAGCCAATCTGAAAAGGCTA
The DNA here is from genome assembly GCF_055505025.1 of Bos grunniens. Classification (NCBI taxonomy): domain Eukaryota; kingdom Metazoa; phylum Chordata; class Mammalia; order Artiodactyla; family Bovidae; genus Bos; species Bos grunniens. The sequence continues at coordinate 102,386,885 of NC_141165.1, forward strand.
AATACCATATGATTCGAACTATAGGATATTCTGGAAAGGGCAAAACTATGAAGATAGTATAAAGATCTATGATTACCAAGGGGTGGGATGATGGGAAGGGATGAACCAACTGAACACAGTTGATTTTCAGGGCAGTGAAGATACTGTGTGGTAATTAATGATGGATACATGTCATTACCTAAATCCATAGACTGTACAATGTCGAGTGAACCCTAATGTAAACTATAGAGTTTGGGCAGTTATGATAGAGCTTTATTAATTATAACAAAAGTACCATTATAGTAGAGGTTGTTGATAGTGAGGAAGGTTATTCATATAGTGGGGTAGGGGTTACATGGTCTATTTCTGTGACTCCCTCTCCATTTTGCTATGATCCTAAAACTGTTTTTCTTAAGTCTTCAAAAAAAAAAGGAAATACTAATGTTCTGACATTTAGGATAGTCATATTTGCTAATGTTCAGGGTAAAAATAAATAGTTCATTTGAAGACAAAATTAAAGGTATTATGAACACAAAATTCAAACTACAGTTACTTGGGGAGGAAGAGAGAGGGAGAGGAGACAGGGAAATAAAAGGCTCCATATAAATTATTTTCACAGTTGTAGTTCTTTCTTTGGATAAAGAACTTGTAGATAGGCATTCAGATCAGATCAGTCGCTCAGTCGTGTCCGACTCTTTGTGACCCCATGAATCGCAGCACGCCAGGCCTCCCTATCCATCACCAACTCCTGGAGTTCATAAAATTAATTACTAAATAACTAAGTAAACAAGCAGAAATAGTCCATGTGTGTACCAGTGATGAATATATGCTTTGAATCAAAAATTACTAATTATTTATAATTCCATTCCAGATACACGAGGGAAAAAAATAGGTATAAATTTTATCTTGATTATTTAGATTCCATTAAATGACATGCACCTATGCCCCCAAATCAGCCAAAAATGAGGGAAGAGGTGGAGCACATGCTCACCTTGAGCATGTACATCTAAGCATGCTATAAAAAATTAGGTCGTATACTCGATTGATTATTGCTTTACAAAATAAAAAGGCATTGGAGAAAAACATGACTATGAGACAGTTAGACAAGTAAATCATAACAGGATACATTTTCTATAAACTTTCCTACCCCAGCAACCTATGGTATAGGCTCTACTCTCCCAGCGCAGCTCCCAAACCCAGATTCACTCACTCACCTCCAGTGAGAGCTTGGATATGTCTCTGACATGCCTCACACACAACCTCCTTGGATGTTCTTGTGCACACTTTTCTCCAGCGTCAGTTCCACCTTCAGTGTATTAGGTGTCCAACATTCTAAACCGGTTCATTCAGATTATATATTTTATGCACTTAAATAATTTTCATTAAAATGAATCATCTGAGAACAAGGCTATAACGTCTAGCTATCACCCTTGGTGGTGCTAGTGGTAAAGAATCAGCCTGCTAATGCAGGAAACAAGAGATGTGGGTTCAATCCCTGGGTCAGGAAGAACTACTGGAGAAAGAAATGGCAACCCACTCCAGTATTCTTCCTGGGATAATTCCGTGGACAGAGTAGTCTGGCGGGCCACAATTCACAGAGTCACAAAGAGTTGGACATGACTGAAGCAACTATTTGCAGAGGAAATTACAGTCATCCTTATAATTTTCTACCAAAAATACCTACCTAGAAATAAAAGTTGCAGCTAGACTCTCATTATGAAACATTATAAAAAATCATATTACTATACAAACCTTGATAAAATAAACATTTCTAAAAAATTACTTAAGATTTAAAGTCTCCAAACCACAATTTTTAATACAGCCACTAAATACACTGTAACTTGTGATACAACTTTAATCAAACTTGATTCCTCAGTTTCTGCTAATTAATTTTCTCCATTAACATATGACACTACTTAGAGTGCATTTTTTACTATGTATAGTTCCATAGAAATTTAAAAAGAGAAATCTGGTTTGGAGCAATGAATATTTTAAAACATTTAAAATATTAATAACCTAAATCTTTTCTCCAAAGCAGTATTTGCTATAATTTTAGGCATTATATTTGCATGCTGAAATAAACATGAATCTTTTTTTCCTTATGTGAGAAACCAAATCAAGACAGTTAAACTACATTGGTACAAATGATCCATAACAGAAATTTTGGGGCAGCTTTTAAAATGAAGTTAATATGGTCTTCTTGGAAGTATTTATGCTTAAACCACCACACACTTTACTTTGTGGGCTATGGAAAATACCTATGTGCATGGATAATGATTAAAGATAATTTATAATTAACTTGTTTCTATTGTAATAGGCAGAGACATATATAACATTATGAATCAAGAAGACTGAGTTTAGTGAGTTAGTATTATGTTGGTTCTGCTAAGTCGCCTTCAGTCGTGTCCAACTCTGTGTGACCCCATAGATGGCAGCCCAACAGGCTCCCTCGTCCCTGGGATTCTCAAGGCAAGAACACTGGAGTGGGTTGCCATTTCCTTCTCCAATGTATGCAAGTGAAAAGTGAAAGTGAAGTCGCTCAGTCGTGTCTGACTCTTAGTGACCCCATGGACTGCAGCCCACCAGGCTCCTCCATCCATTGGAGTTTCCAGGCAAGAGTACTGGAGTGGGGTGCTATTGCCTTCTCCGTATATTGGTTCTATCCCTATGCCAATTGTGAACTTTCTTCATGACCCATTTTACTTTAGCACTTACTGAACAGACACAGTATAAAGCACTTTACATTACTTACTTCTTTTAAGCCTTAGAACTTCTCTGTGAGATTGATATCATTACTCAATTTATCAAAGGAATGAAGACTTATCAAGTTTTAGTATCTTGCCCAAATCCAGGGAGATTTTAAGTCACCACTAAGAATCAAAAGGAAGTTTGTCTCACAGCAGAGCCTGAGTTCTTAACCATTATTGTTGTTGTTCAGTTGCTCGGACATGTCTGACTTTTTCAGACCTCATGAACTGCAGCATGCCAGGCTTCCCTGTCCTTCACTGTCTCTTGGAGTTTGCTCAAACTTATGTTCATTGAGTCAGTGATGCCATCCAAACATCTCATCCTCTATCATCCAATTCTCCTCCTGCCTTCAATCTTTCCCAGAATCAGGGTCTTTACCAATGAGTCTGATCTTCAGATCAGATGGGCAAAGTACTGGAGACTCAGCTTTAGCACCAGTCCTTCCAATGAATATTCAGGGTTGATTTCCTTTAGGACTTACTGGTTTTATCTCCTTTCTGTCCAAGGAACTCTCAAGAGTCTTCTCTAGCAACACAGTTTGAAAACAGCTATTCTTCAGTGCTCAGTCTTCAAGGTCCAACTCTCACATCCATACATGACTACTGGAAAAACCTTAGCTTTGACTATCCAGACTTTTGTTGGCAAAGTGATGTCTGCTTTTTAATATAATGTCTAGGTTTATCATAGCTTTTTTCCAAGGAGCAGACATCTTTTAATTTCATGACTGCAGTCACCATTCACAGTGATTTTACAGTCAAATAAAGTCTGCCACTGCTTGCATTGTTTCCCCATCTATTTGCCATGAAGTGGTGGGACTGGATGCCATGATCTTAATTTTCTGAATGTTGAGCTTTAAGCCAGCTTTTTCACTCTCCTCTTTCACTTTCATCAAGAGGCTCCTTAGTTCCTCTTCACTTTCTGCCATCAGAGCAGTGTCATTTGCATATCTGAGGTTATCGATACTTCTCCCGACAATCTGGATTCCAGCTTGTTATTTGTCCAGCCCAGCATTTCACATGATGCACTCTGCATGTAAGTTAAATAAGCAGGGTGACAATATACATCCTTGACATACTTCTTTCGCAATTTGGAACCAGTTTGTTGTTCCATGTCTGCTTCTAACTATTGCTTCTTGACCTGCATACAAGTTTCTCAGGAGGCAGGTAAGGTGGTCTGGTATTCCCATCTCATTAAGAATTTCCCACAGTTTGTTGTGATCCACACAGTCAAAGGTTTTATCATGGTCAATGAAGCAGGTGTTTTTCTGGAATTACCATACTTTTTTATAATCCAATGGATGTTGGCAATTGATTATCTGGTTCCTTTGCCTTTTCTAAACCCAGCTTGTACATCTGGAAGTTCTTGGTTCATGTACTATTGAAGCTTAGCTTGAAGGATTTTGATCATTAACTTGTTAGCATGTGAAATGAGTGCAAATGTGTGGTAGTTTGAACAGTCTTTGGCACTGCCCTTCTTTTGGATTGGAAAGAACCCTGTGATATATTAACCATCATACCCTATGATTTTTTTTTGAAAGCACCACTTTAACATAGGAGGTTGTGCTGCTGCTGCTGCTGCTGCTGCTAAGTCGCTCCAGTCGTGTCCGACTCTGTGTGACCCCATAGATGGCAGCCCATCAGGCTTCCCCGTCCCTGGGATTCTCCAGGCAAGAACACTGGAGTGGGTTTCCATTTCCTTCTCCAATGCATGAAAGTGAAATGTGAAAGTGAAGTCGCTCAGTCGTGTCTGACTCTTCGTGACCCCATGGACTGCAGCCCACCAGGCTCCTCCATCCATAGCATTTTCCAGGCAAGAGTACTGGAGTGGGGTGCCATTGCCTTTTCCAAGGAGGTTGTGTTACTAAACTGAAAAGCCTGAAAATATGTATACTCAAAAGATGTGAAGCCCATTTCTCAACATTTTTTAGAGACTAACTTGGTCTAAATTATTTTGTTACTCTTCTTTTGTAGTTGTATATTTTCTCATTGCTTTTCCATTTTATGCCTCACTGATGACCTACTGAAGCAGTACTGTGATATTCTCATCCTGTTAGAGTCTGATGCATTGTAGTGAGATATATGCCAATCTAGGTATGTATGACATCTTTCTGTGTGGCTACTGGATCCATTCCAAGTGGAATGCTATTGAAAAGTATATGATGGCTCAATTTAAGCTTATCATTCCAAATAAATATGTCTTTGGACATGGCAAGTCCTCATTATGAAGAAGTTTGAACCAAGCACTACAGGTTCCCTTTATAAAAATATTCTTTGCTCAAAATGATATAGTATTCAGTTCAGTCAGTTCAGTCACTCAGTCATGTCCGACTCTTTGCGACCCCATGGACTTCTGACTGCTATTAGTATTAGTTTGAATATTTTGTAAGTCTTGAGGAAAACCACTTAAACATTCTATGAATCACCACCAAAATATACAGACCAAAAATAAAAAGAACTCATTGTACATCATTTATGCTTCCAAATTATTATTTTAACTTAAAGTGACATTATTACAACATGTAACATTGGTCTGTTTTACAAATGTATAGTCTTGAAATATTTGTTATTTGGCACCTCTAAAATCAAGTTTAATTTTGTTATATTTCTTTAAATATCCTAATAAAAATATAGACAGTTAACCATAAAGGACAATGAATGCTAGAAACATAACAATGTACCAATTACTGTGTAAACTGGTTTCAGAGTGTCAGTTCTAGACTTATACTTTGTAGAATGTTTTCCATCTTTGCAAGCATTTTAACCAGTTAAGTGTAGTTTTTCAATATAATGATCATGTCTTTAATTTTCACCAGTAATTATAATATTGAAAAAGCCTTTCACTCTAAATCTTAAAACGCACCCATTAAATTTGATATGTGGAATTTGATAAAGTAAATTACATAACGGTTTCATTCACAGTCTCTGACATGTGCTCTATATATGCATATTTCAATACTGGAGGTTTTGCCACTCCCACTATGATTAGTTCTAAAATGCTTCACCCTGTTGTTGGCATGAAATACTTAAGCAAACACTGTCTATACATGAATCCAAAGAAACTGTTCCATGCTGAACATAGTTGTCCAGAATGTACTTTAATAGAAAGTGCCAACGATATATGGGGCTTCCTAGGTGGCTCCATACATAAAGAATCCACCTGCAGTGCAGGAGATGCAGGAGACATGGATTTGATCCCAGGGTTGTGAAGACTGCTTGGAGGAGAGGGCATGGCAACCCAGTTAAGTGTTCTTGCTTGGAGAATCCCATAGACAGAGAAGCCTGACAGGCTACAGTAAGGTCACAAAGAGTCAGACACGACTGAAGTGACTGAGCACACATACACTAAAGATACATAAAGGTAATGACTTTGGAGTTGATGAAAACAAGTCCATTTTTCAGAGTCATCATTCTCAGTGTTTCCTACAGTTTCAACCTGACTTTTATCACCACTGAAAAGAAAACTCTTCCAGCTTTAGGTAATATAATCTAGTGATGTTAGAATGCTTTTAAACTCAAAATCATAAACATTGTCAGGGTTTAAGTACATTAGTAAAACAGAGAACTAATTCATGATTTAATTTGACTCTAAGACTGTCTTCCTCTACCATCTTGTCTCCAAGCCTATTCAGTGATAAACAAGATATGTTGTCTACAATGAACCTTTACCTCATAACTGTGATCTCTTAAAATATCAAAGTTTATTTATCTATGTGACAGCAACTATGGACCTAACAGGCTAACTTTTTCTAAAGGAAATAAGTGGCATGGTAGTTAAGTTTAAACTACAACTCTGGCAGTTTGTTGCTTTATGTTTGTAATTTGGATGTCTTCAGCCAAATTCTGATGGTGCCAAATTCACAAAATCTGGAAAATGACCAATTGATGCTTGGATCATAACAATTTGATACAACTTAATTCATTAACACAAATCAATTTCTTGATATTAGATAATTCCAACATTAAACCATTTCAAGGTTATTTTTGGAAATGGGAATGTAAATAACTTTTAGCCAGTTAGAAAATTCTGTTGAAATTATAATGAGTTTTATGAACATGTATTTGCAGAACCACAGCTTTTGCCAATTTTAATTTCCATAACTACATACTACTTTTGCTATAAAACATATTATTATTACACCATAGCTGATGGGTAATGAACCACTCAGGGTTTTCACAGAAAAGAAGAGATTGGAAAACAGGATCTGCTTTCATTTAGAATTGCGGAAAAGTTTCTTGAGCATGAAGCCATGTAAATATTTGCCAGTTTTAATCCAGAAGTTGCAAACTGAGATTGATGTCATTTACCATCAAATGTGAATCATCCAACACATGTTAATTAACCTTCATGGGGATGACACTATGCCTGATATTAAGGAGAATCCAAAGAAATATTACCTATAAACCTTGTGCTCAAAGAGTAAAAATGGAAAAAGCAAAGCAGTGTGAGCAAAAAAGGTAAAAATAACTTTATTATCAGAGTACAGACAACCCCAATTTATGCTCATTTGATATACAACTTTTTTACTTTACAGTGCTATGAAAGTTGCATGCATTCAGAAGAAACCATATTTGCAGTTTTAATTTTTTTATTTTTTTCCTAGAAATATATGGTACAGTACTTTCTTTCAGTGTTGGGCAGTTCCCAGTCAGCCACTTGACCATGAGGATGAACAACCAATACATTCACAACCACACTGCACCCACACAACCTTTCAGTTTTTTACTTTCACTACAATATCCAATAAATTACATGAAATACTCAACACTGCTACTATAAAAGAGTCTTTGTGTTAGATGATTTTGCCTAACTTAAAATTAATAAGAGGCTTCCCAGGTGGCACTAGTGGTAAAGAACCCGCATGCCAATGCAAGAGACATAAGAGACTCGGATTTGATCCCTGGTTCAGGAAGATCCCCTGGAGGAAGGCATGGTGACCCACTCAATACTCTTGCCTGAAGAATCCCATGGACAGAGAAGGTTGGCAGGCTATGATCCATAGGGTTACAAAGAATTGGACACGACTTAAGCGACTTATCATGCATGCATGCAAGGCTAACAGAAGTGCTAACATGCAAGGCTAACACAGGCAAGGTAGGCCAGGCTAAGCTATGATGTTCAGTAAGATAAGTGTATTAAGTGCATTTTCAAAGAGCAGTATTTTCAACTTATGATGGGTTTACTGGAATGTATCATAAATTGAGGAAAATCTGTATACAGTTTATAATTATGCTATGTGAAGAATAAGGACTATGTGAATTAATAGAAATAAAAGTTCACTGAATAAGTATGATCAGAGGCATCTCCTTGGATCACCTGAGATTTGAATAAGGTTTTACATACTAAGTAGAATAAAGGGAGTTTTAGGTAAAATAAACATGAACAAAGGTGCTGGTAGGAGAAAACACAAAGTAAAGACTCAGAAATGTTATGGACATGGGGAGGGGGAGAAGAGGGTGAGATGTATGGTGAGAGTAATATGGAAACTTACATTGCCATATGTAAAATGGATAGCCAAGGGGAATTTGTTGTATGTCTCAGGAAACTCAAACAGAGGCTCTTGTATCAACCTAGAGGGGTGGTATGGGGAGGGAGATCGGAGGGAGGTTCAAGAGAGAAGGGATATATATATATACCTATGGCTGATTCATATTGAGGTTTGATATAAAACAACAAAATTATGTAAAGCAATTATCCTTCAATTAAAATAATAAATTTGAAAAAAGAAAGACTGAGAAGTGTTCATGGAGCCATGGATTCATATAAAGGAATAATGGAGGCTCTGAGATCAAGTTTGCACATTAGACTATCCAATATCAGCCAGAGTTTGAAGACTGAGTTTCCTGATTGTTAAATGGATAAATGTTCTAACCATACCTACAAGCCCTAAATTCAATTTAAGTAAACCAGTAAAATTTAAGAGTAGAACATTAATGCAAAAAATATCTAAACTTTTCAACAATACACTGGGGTTTAGTTTGAATATCAGTTCTAAAACAGATGCTGATGAAGCCAAAGAAATCTAATAAGGAGAAAGTTCCCCTGTATGAAAATAAGCCAAGCCTCACCTACAAGGAGACAAAATTTAAGAGATATTAAACAGATATCACAATGATCTATTGTGATTTAGAAAAGGCAGAGGAACCAGAGATCACTTTGCCAACATTCATTGAATCACAGAAAAAGTAAGAGAATTCCAGATAAATCTACTTTTGCTTCATTGACTACACTAAAGCCTTTGACTGTGTGGATCACAAGAAACTGGAAAATTCATAAAGAGATAGGAATACCAGACCACCTGACCTGCCTTCTGAGAAACCTGTATTTAGGTCAAGAAACAACAGTTAGAACTGGACATGGAACTGGACTGGACTGGTTCCAAATTGGGAAAGGAGAATGTCAAGGCTGGGAAAGGAGAATGTCAAGGCTGTATATTGTCACCCTGCTTATTTAGCTTATATGCAGAGTATATCAAATGAAAGGCCAGGCTGGACGAAGCACAAGCTGGAATTCAGATTGCTGGGAAAAATATCAATAACCGACATGCAGATGACACCACTCTAATGGCAGAAAGCAAAGAGGAACTAAAGAGCTTCTTGATGAAAGTGAAAGAGGAGAGTGAAAAAGCTGGCTTAAAACTGAACTTTCAAAAAATAAAGATCATGGCATCCAGTCCCATCAATTCATGGCAAATAGATGGGGAAACAATGGAAACAGTGACAAGACTTTATTTACTTGGGCTCCAAAATCACTGCTGATGGTGACTGTAGCCATGAAATTAAAAGATGCTTGCTCCTTGGAAGAAAGCTATGACAAACCTAGACAGTGTATAAAAAGCAGAGACATTACTTTGCCAGCAAAGGTCCATCTAGTAAAAGTTATGGTTTTTCCAGGAGTCATGTATGGATCTGAGAGTTGGACCATAGAGAAGGCTGAGTGCTGAAGAATAGATGCTTTTGAACCGTGGTGTTGAAGAAGACTCTTGAGAGTCCTTGGACTGCAAGGAGTCAAATCTGTTAATCTTAGAGAAATCAATCCTGAATGTTCATTGGAAGGACTGATGATGAAGCTGAAGCTCCAATACTCTGGCTACCTGATGCAAAGACCTGACTCATTAGAAAAGACCCTGATGCTGGGAAGGATTGAAGGTAGGAGAAGAAGGGGACGACAGAGGACAAGATGGTTGAATGGCATCAATGACTCAATGAACACAAGTTTGAGTAAGCTCTGGGAGATAGTGAAGGACAGGGAGGCCTAGTGTGTTGCAAAGACTCAGACACAACTGAGCGACTGAACAACAACAATGATCTATTCACAGTGGACAAATAATCCAAAGCATTTGGACTTGGTGAGACTTCTTTTTCTTTTCTTTCCTTTGGGGACTAAAAATATTGTATATAACTGATTTTATTAGAATTCATATAAATTGCTGCCTTTCTCTGAATCTCACATGTGTATACCTGTTTGTGATCTATGACAAAGCAATTCACCAAATGTTGCTTAAAATTAATCTGAATGACCCTTCTCTATAATTTCTCTAGTGATAATTTCAAAAGAATAATGATGAATAAGATGAGATTAAATATGCCTATGAGCAGAAGGCTCTGAATATTTGGAGTAACAGAAAAAGATAAAGTGGTTTTAGGTCAAAACATTAATAATAGGAAAAGAAGGTGAAATTTGAGTTGGGCATTTGGGTCTTGAAAGTTAATTAGGTTTGTTTCAGGGTTTATTATTGACCAGTGTGCACAGATGAGTTTTGATGGAGGGAATACCATTAGTCAAAATCTTAGTAAGATCCATAATGAAGAATAACTAAGGAATCACTAGAATAGACTGGAAAGGATTTAAAAGGTTATTTCAATTGTGAAATTGGGGAGTGTTAAACAAGATTTTCATATTTATCATGAGTATATCCATATTTAGTGATACATTGTGGAGTAATTGAGGGTGTGCATCATGAAAGTATTTGGTCAGTATGGTTGTGTTGTTGTTGTTTAGTCACTAAGTCATGTTCAACTCTTTGTGACCCCAGGGACTGCAGTGCACCTATCCTTCTACTGAAGGATAAAGTACTAAAGGAAACTCCCAGAGTTTCCTCAAACTTATGTCTGTTGAATCCAGAATGCCATCCATCCTTCTCATCCTCTATTGCCCTCTTCTTCTGCTGCCCTCAATCTTTCCCAGCATGAGGGTCTCTTCCAATGAGTCAGCTCTTTTTAGTAATTCATACAGATTATGCCATATGTTGTGATTTTCTCTTTCAAGTGCACTCAGGCATGAAGGAAGGTTGAAATCATCTGGATAACTCTGTAAAGGAAATTTTAACCCATGTGATGCTCTCTCTGCTGCCAAGTGGGAATTTGGTTTCTCTTTTCAAGTCACTCACAAAAATCCTTTGAATGATCAGTATGTGATCTTTTCAAATCTCTTTAATGCATAGTAGTTTACATAATGCCTGGTACACAATAGGTCCTCAATATAGTTTCTTTAATACTGTGTCAAGTACTCTATCCTAGTAGATGATAGCAAAGTTAAATTATTTATACATAATTGCATGAAATTATATCGTGTGTTTATTTACCAAAGGTTTTGAAAATTTTACCTCAAAAATGTAAGGTTAAAGTAAGATAACATATTGAAATTGTTTTGTGAATAATTTTAAGTGCTCTCCAGATATGGAATGTGACGCTAGAAGTTCTAATAGTACTTGCATTCAACATTGTTTCCTCCAACTAAAGGCAATAGAACACTCTAGTATTTAAATTAGCATAGCACAGTTACTCAGTTAATATATATACAAGGGTCTGATTTGGTTTTGCCCAATTGGAACTGAAGGGAATGAAAAAATAAAACATTTCCTACTCACAGATAGGAAGTCTAATTGAATTGCTTAAACAAGCACCAATTTTTGCTCAGGTTCAGATAAAAAAGAGAATACAATTAAATGTGCATGTATATTATACAAAGATATATAAGATATTCAAAGCTCTTGTGGTAATGATATAGTCATTTCCCAAGGTTGTCCTTTTGAATTGTACACATTATTTACTATATAAGAAATCATAAACTCTAAATGGCTCCAGAAAAAGATCCTTAGCTGACTATATCTTTTTGTGCATATAGTAAAAATTCTAACACTGAATTTTATAATAGACTCACAGCTCTTTGGCAGTACCTAAATACAGCAACTCTTCAAAGTAGCATTAAGATCCTAGCCAATGCAATAAGGCAAGAGAAATAAAAGAGAATAAAAATTGGAAAATTGAATTGTTGTAGAGAAAATGATTATAAAGAAAATATAAAACCAACACACCATTAAAATTATTAATAGCATGTAAATATAACCAAGTCATTGGATTCAAGGTAAATGGATTATGTTCAATAATACAAAATCAATAATTTCATAGGTCAAAAAAATTAATGTTGACTATTTTAAATACTTAATATATCAGTTTATTTCTATATATCATTATTAATGTATAAAAATATAGTTTATTGAAAGATACTATTTATAATTATATCAGAAAACATCAAATGCCCAGGAATAAATCTAATAATAAGCAATAAATCTAATAGACTTATTAGAATTAATCTAATAAATATTTTAAATAAAATTTTTGTAAAAACTCTATGTCTCTGGAATTCTCCAGCCAAGAATACTGGAGTGGGTTGTCATTTCATTTCCTACTCCAGGGGATCTTACTGACCCATGGATCAAACCTGGGTCTACTGGACTGCAGGCAGATTTTTTACCGTCTGAGCTACAAAGGAAGCCCAACATACAGATACATATATTTTATTTATGTTTATCTGTCTGCAGGTCAGGAAGCAATAGTTAGAACTGGACATGGAACAACAGATTGGTTCCAATTGGGAAAGGAATACAATCAAGGCTGTATTTTCTCACCCTGCTATTTAACTTATATGCAGAATACATCATGAGAAATGCTGGGCTGAATGAAGCACAAGCTGGAATCCAGATTGCCAAGAGAAATAACCTCAGATATTCAGATGACGCCACCATTATGGCAGAAAGTGAAGAACTAAAGAGCCTCTTCATGAAAGTGAAAGAGGAGAGTGAAAAAGTTGGCTTAGAACTCAACATTCAGAAAACTAAGATCATGGCATCCAGTCCCATCACATCAGGGCAAATAGATGGGGAAGCAATGGAAATAGTGAGAGACTTTATTTTGGGGGCTCCGAAACCACTGCAGATGGTGACTACAGCCATAAAATTAAAAGACACTTGCTCCTTGGAAGAAAAGTTATGACCCACCTAGACAGCATATTAAAAAAACAGAGGCATTACTTTGCCAACAAAGGTCTGTCTAGTCAAAACTATGGTTTTTTCCAGTAGTCATCTATGGATGTGAGAGTTGGACTATAAAAAAAGCTGAGTGCTGAAGAACTGATGCTTTTGAAGTGTGGTGTTGGAGAAGACTTGAGAGTCCCTTGGACTGCAAGGAGATCCAAGCAGGCCATCCTAAAGGAAATCAGTCCTGAATATTCTTAGGAAGGACTGATGCTGAAGCTGAACTCCAATACTTTGGCCACCTGATGAAAAGAACTGACTCATTTGAAAAGACCCTGATTCTGGGCAAGATTGAAGGCAGGAGAAGGGGACGACAGAGGATGAGATTGTTGCATGGCATTAACGACTCAATGGACATGAGTTTGAGTAAACTCTGGGAGTTGGTGATGGACAAGGAGGCCTGGCGTACTACAGTCCATGGGGTCCCAAAGAGTTGGATATGACTGAATGACTGAACTGAACTGATAGAATAAAAAATCATTTTATATGTATTTATATAAATTGCATATGTTTGCATAAAAAAGGAGGAAAGAATTAGAGAAAGATTTTAAATCTTTGAATAAATGAGCAATATGTCATATTACTAAATAAATAGAGGAATATATCATGGTATTGAGTTGTAAAATTTAATATTGCACATACAGTTATTCTTTCCAAATTCATGTTCATTTATAAGTCACTGCAATCATAATCAATATCTCAGAACTTTTCTATGTGTAGGTGTATGTGAATGTATGCACATTGATAAGCCAATGATTCATAAAAAGACAAAAGCCCAAGAATAGGCACAGCAATCTTAAGGACACATGATGCTGGAAGACCTAAAGTACTAAATATCAGTACCATATTGCCTTAGTTAAAATAAAGCTATATTACTTATTACAATGTTGAATTGGCAATACTATAGATAAATCAAGTTAAAATATGCAATATCAGTGCAGCTGTGAAAGGATGGTCATTTTTAAAAATCAATGCTGGGTTGCCTAGGTGTCATAAGGGAAAAAAAGGATTTTGGCCTCTCTTCACATCTAACACAAGAATCAATTCTAGGTAAATTGTAGATATAACTGCAGAATTTAAACTATAAGGATTTAGAAGAAAACGTAGAAAATCATTTCCTTGACATATGTGGAGGCAACGATTTCTTAAGAAGGCATAAAGAAACACCAACAATAAAGCAAATGTGCATGTGTGTATGTGTGTGCACACGCATACACATCTATATTAAGATTTAAAACGTCTCTTCATTAAAGTTCAGTTCATGAAAAGCACCATTAAAATTGTGGATGTAGCTACTCATTGAAAGAAGTTTGCAAAACATTTATGTCCAACAATGAACATTCATCCCAAAAATATTTTTAAAACTTCTACAAATCAGTAGGAAAAAGGCAACTTTTCAGAAAACTGAGAAAAGGACAAAAGTTTTTCATGAAAGAGGATATCCTATTGTTCAATGAATTTATGAAAAAATATTAATCAATTCTGTTATTTAGTGAGGAATTACAGATTAAACCAATAATATACCCCTCTGTATAAATAAGAATTGCAAAAAAAAAACAACAAAAAACTGCTGGTTAGAATGTGAAGCAATCAGAACTCACTCTCATACACTGCTGATGATAGAATAAATTAATAGAACTGTTTCAGGAAATTGTTTGGCAATATCTTCTAAAGGTGAGCTTAGGTTTATTTTATGATCCTACAATTCAACTCTTTCATATATGTGCTACAAAATATGTATATATATTATCAGAAGATACCACAATGATGTTCATACCAACACTATTCATACTTTCCCAATACTGGAATCACCCAAATATCCAAAACAGAATGAGTAAATTGATTATAATATATTCCCAAAGAGAATATTATGCATCACCTGTAATACAGAAACTATAAATGTACAAAAGAAAATATTTGAAAATTCATGGATGTAACATTGAATAAAAGAGTTTAGATATTTTTAAAAGTATATAGTATGTCTATTTTTTTTAAATTGTTGTGAAGTTTAAAAAAGAAAAAAATAATCTATGGTGTTAGAAGTCAGGTTATGGCTTGTTTTTAACAGTAGTGACTGAAGAGGGGCATTGGAGGCCTGAGTGGTATTGGGAATGTAATATTTCTTGACCTACATACCAGTAACATGGGTATATTCATTTTGCACAAAATTAATCTATTTATGAAGTATTATTCTACATGTTAACATTCAGAAAAATATTCAAAACTTTGCCCTCAATGTCATTGTTTTGATGGCATGAGCATCACAAATAAAATCAGTATATAATTTTATTTTTTATTAAATAAAACAAAATTTAGGCAAAAGATCCATTCCTGAGTGATCTTTAGCACACTATCTGGAATTTTAGTAACTTTCATTTTGCTGTCATTTAGTCTTATTATTCCAGTGTATAGGATAATTTATCTTCAAACATTGCTAAGTAGGCATAAAGACATGCCCCTATACAAGCCTATAAATCTAAGTGATGTATATGTCTTCATTTATCTTTTTTTCCCCTTTCTCTCAGCCTCATATTGTGTGCTTTTCATTCTGTAAAGGTCATGATGGCTCATAAATCTTCTAACTGACAAGAGATCAAATTCATTTTCAAAAAGCAAGGAATTGTCACTTTACATAGTTTGAAAAGTATTGTTATTATAAGAAACATTCACTGTTTTATTGATAATAAGCATTTGGATAATTTACATAGATAATATATAAACAATTTACCCTCAAGAAGGTGGATCATGATATCCTTAAGCATGGACTGTGCATATTAACTTTCATCCATGTTACATTCAATTGTCATGTCTGCTTCAATTCCTTTCAGTTATGACACTTTTTGAGATTTTATTGTGTTAATGACCTTGACAATTTTGAGAAGTATTGGTCAAATATTTGCAGGATATTCTTCTATGGGAAAGGAGAAAAAAAGAATAACTTTATAGTGGATAGCTCTGAGATTTTCTATATGAACAGAGAATGGTATTTTTAGTTTTTATATTACACTTTATGTTATCTGTACTTCTAGAGTAATGTGGCTCACCTTCAAAAGGTGGCTGAATATTGCATTTTGCAAGGCTTGCATTTTTAATTTTTAAAACTTAAATTTTAGAAAACATTTCAGATATCATGAAGAGACAATAGCAGTTGATGAAAAATGCAATAGCATTTATATTTAAAGTATATTGTTATAATACAGTAACATATATATTTAAAACTCTATATAATAAATCTTAAGTAAATATATAGGCATTCAACTATAATTTAAAAGGTGGGGAAAAACACATCAAATTACTATAAAAGGAGTCGTCTCTATGGAAGAGACTGAGGGACTGGGCCAGGGTCAGTGGTCAGCAGACCACTGTGCTATTGAAAATTTTTGCATTAAGAGTATAAGTATTTATACTCTGCTGGCTCAGAGATAAAGAATCCATCTGCAACATGGGAAGCCTGGGTTCAATCCCTGGGTGGGAAGGTCCCCAAGAGAAGGGAATGGCTACACACGGCTACCCACTTGCTTGGAGAATTCCATGGGCAGAGGAACCTGGCAGACTACAATCCATGGGGTCACAAAGAGTCAGACAAAACTGAGCTACTTTCACTTCACTTCATTCATTTTTTTATGTTATTAAACATAATACACAGAATAAAGTAACATTTTGGTGCCCCCACTATAGCTTCATTCAGAAGACAAAGAAGATGTAACCTGTAAAAGAAATGGTACGGACCTAAAAGAAGCAGAAGATATTAAGAAGAGGTGGCAAGAATACACAGAAGAACTGTACAAAAAAAGATCTTCATGACCCAGATAATCATGATGGTGTGATCACTCACCTAGAGCCAGACATCCTGGAATGCAAAATCAAGTGGGACTTGGGAAGCATCACTACAAACCAAGCTAGTGGAGGTGATGGAAGTCCAGTTGAGCTATTTCAAATCCTAAAAGATGATGCTCTGAAAGTGCTGCACTCAATATGCCAGCAAATTTGGAAAAGGCAGCAGTGGCCACAGAACTGGAAAAAGGTCAGTTTTCATTCCAATCCCAAAGAAAGGCAATGCCAAAGAAGGTTCAGCTACCACACAATTGCACTAAATGGCACCCCACTCTAGTACTCTTGCCTGGAAAATCCCATGGACGGAGGAGCCTGGTAGGCTGCAGTCCATGGGGTCGCGAAGAGTCGGATAGGACTGAGCGACTTCACTTTCACTTTTCACTTTCATGCATTGGAGAAGGAAATGGCAACCCACTCCAGCGTTCTTGCCTGGAGAATCCCAGGTACGGGGGAGCCTGGTGGGCTGCCGTCTATGGGGTCCCACAGAGTCGGTCACGACTGAAGCAACTTAGCAGCAGCAGCAGCACATGCTAGTAAAGTAATGCTCAAAATTTTCCAAGACAGGCTTCAACAGTATGTGAACCGTGAACGTCCAAATGTTCAAGCTGGTTTTAGAAAAGGCAGAAGAATCAGAAATCAAATTGCCAACATCTGTTGGATCATCGAAAAAGCAAGAGAGTTCAAGAAAAACAACTACTTCTGCTTTATTGACTATGCCAAAGCCTTTGACTGTGTGAATCACAACCAACTGTGGAAAATTTTTCAGGAGATGGGAATACCAGATCAACTGACCTGTCTCCTGATAAATATGTATTCATGTCAAGAAACAACAGTTAGAACTGGACATGGAACAACAGACTGATTCCAAATAGGGAAAGGAGTATGTCAAGACTGTATATTGTCACCCTGCTTATTTAACTTATATGCAGAGTACATTATGAGAAACACTGGGCTGGATGGAGCACAAGCTGCAATCCAGATTGCCAAGAGAAATATCATTAACCTCAGATATACAGATGGCACCACCCTTATGGCAGAAAGTAAAGAAGAACTAAAGAGCCTCTTGATGAAAGTGAAAGAGGAGAGTGAAAAAGTTGGCTTAAAGCTCAACATTCAGAAAACTAAGATCATGGCATCTGGTCCCATCACTTCATAGCAAATAGATGGGGAAGCAATGGAAACAGTGAGAGACTTTTATTCTGGGGGGGCTCCAAAATCACTGCAGATAGTGACTACAGTCATGAAACTAAAAGACACTTGCTCCTTGGAAGAAAAGTTATGACCAACCTACACATCATATTAAAAAGCAGAGACATTATTTTGCAGACAAAATTTCGTCTCATCAAAGCTATGGTTTTTCCAGGAATCATATATGGATGTAAGAGTTGGACTATAAAGAAAGATGAGTGCTAAAGAATTGATGCTTTTGAACTGTGCTGTTGGAGAAGACTCTTGAGAGTCCCTTGGACAGCAGGGATATCCAACCAGTCCATCCTAAAGGAAACCAGTCCTGAATATTCACTGGAAGAACTGATGCTGAAGCTGAAACTCCAGTACTTTGGCCACCTGATACGAAGAACTGACTTGTTGGAAAAGACCCCAGTTCTTGGAATGATTGAAGGCAGGAGAAGAATGGGACAACGGAGGATGAGATGGTTGGATGCATCACTGACTGACTCAATGGACATGAGTTTGAGTAAACTCCAGGAGTTGGTGATGGACAGGGAAGCCTGGCATGCTGCAGTCCATGGGGTCGCAAATGGTCAGACAGGATTGAGTGATCGGACTGACTAACTAACTGAACCTGTGAAGATGCATAAAGCATGATCCATAAAAGATTGACTTTGAGAATTGATATGAACTTTGAAAAATTCTCTCTGCAAAATTGCCAAACTTCTTCCTTTAAAGTGTGGCCCTTGAATGAAGTGCATAAGTATTACCAGGGAACTTTTAGTTATCCCAATTCCTAGACCCCATCCAGACTTCTTGCATCAGAAACTCTGAAGATGAGGTCTAGCAATCTGTGTTTTAACAAATCCTCTAGGTGCTGCCAATATACAATAAATGATGAAAATCACCATTTTAATGAGCTAGTATCAGAAAGGAGCTTTAAAATGAGTCAATTCACTTAATTAATTAAAGTAATAACAATCTTCCTGTACAATTATTGTTAAAACAGGAGTCAGAAATCAGTATTAACCTCAGTAGGGCCACTGCAGTAAACACTACTTCAAATTCATTCTTTACTAAAAAGAATCCCAGGTTTTTTTTCAGTCCATTATAGAGGGTGGTCATACTAACCAGCTCTGGCCAATGTGATACAAACAGATGTAACTATTTTTAAAGTATAAAGATTCAGCTGGCATGCTTTTAGTTTGGTTGGTTTTTCTGTTTTTCACTGTTTTCTCCTTGTTATTTAGTCATTCAGTTGTGTTTGACACTTTGCAACCCTTTGGATTGTAGCCAGCCAGGCTCCCCTCTGTCCATGCGGGTTTCCACGTAAGAATAGTGGAAAGGGTTGCCATTTCCTCCTCCAGGGGATCTTCTTAATTCTTTTTCTCCTCTGGCATGTATAGAGGTGACCTATAGGTACAGAAGTATCTCAGAATCATGAGACTGAACACTTTGTGCTAAGGTTGGGATGGAACAAAAATTGCAGCTAGTTGGGACATTTTTGACATAATCGGGACCATTTCATAGGTCCACCACAGTTTATCCTCAGACCTCACAAGTAAACTCTTATTTGATAAAGTTGCTGTCATTTTAGACATTGAAGGCAAACCAACATAGCAAATAATATAGAGGTTCAGTTTGGGTCAGATAAAAGGAGTAAAACAAAATGAGATGGGGAAAAAAACAGAAATGAGAGATATAAAATATATACAGGGCAATAGAGTAAAAGTTGATGAAGATCAATAAGAATGACACTGCATTCAATCTACACTTTAGATTCTCTAAATTTAGATCTGAATTTTACTCAGTAGTCTGTTATAAATGTGCCTGTCACTGTTAGGCTCCGGCAAAAACCCCAAATAGACATGTGCATCTTGTTTGTAACACAGCCACGCTATAGACACACAGAAAGAAAACTTTAGAAAGAAAAGATAGAGGACTTCATCCTGCTTTACTGTTTGCTCCTTTATTTCTCTAGTTTCTAGTGGCCATAACCAGTAAACTCTTTCCATTCTAGCTTAAAAATTCTAAAAGAAGATGGATATCATTTGTTGTAATAATATATATAAACTAAAATACAAAATAAATTTTTCCCACTATTACACTCTGATTTATTTATTTAATTATTTTTGCTGGGAAGATGACCTTCCCCACAACATCCTGGCTGTGCATTCCAGTAAGCAACAGGAACTCTTTGCCCCAAATACCATTCTCACACACTTTGAGTTCTTGATTTCAGATGTAGCTATAATCCACAGTTAAAAAGCCTTTTTCCACATGAGTTCTTACTTCCTATTACAAAAGTGGGCTCATTGAATATGCTCTCTTTGTATAATACTGTCTATTGATGGCGGTGATTTCACATTCACCCTGGGGCCAGTGTTGTATTCATTTCCAAACAAAGCACTTTGCCACTTGTTTTCCCCTTTCTTATAGTAGCAGCCACAATGCCAACTTTTGGCATGAAACACAAGACAGCATTTCTGACTATTAGATCTGTGCCAACTTTTAGAATCTTGTCTTTTTTGTGTTTCTACCTCGGGGACAGTAGATTAAAGAAGAATTTGCAGTAACATTTATACCCTTGGTCTGAGCATCAGGAAGATACAACTAAATGTGTGGTGGGAATTTTTTGTTGTTCAAGAAGATTTGAAAAGTAGAAGTGAAAAATAGCTCATTAAGGTGATATCTATTAACTCCATTTCCTGACCTCTTCAGTCCTTCAGAATCAAATTGTATCCTTTCAATGCTGAGGGGCACAGATGCTTTCTAAGCCGCAGCACATCTGCTCCAGTGATAACATCCCAAGAGTATTTATTTAACTCTAGCTACTGAAGTTGGATACGCTCTGGATGAGCTGCGTAAATGACTAATTTGTCCCCCTTTCACTCATATAATGATGTGCATATTTTTTTTCGAGAAGCGTCAAAAAATTTTACACTTTACTAATAAGACCCCAGAAGACAACCATTTTCATCACCGTTTTTATTTTCTTGATGGGAAAGCTGAAGCACAAGAAGCCTTTGATTTTTTGAAGAATGCTCCAACAGAGCACATTTCTCCTCAAAGACACTGAGTGGCCCTTTTGATATTTTGAAGAGCTCTATAATTCCAAGAGAATTAAGTTGAAAGGGGGACAGAAATATGGCGTCTTGAGTGCAGATCACTGGTTTTTAAGTGTTCTTTGCTTTTCTTCTGTTATTAACTGTGTATGCTTTGCTCTTCAATGTCAAGAGAAACTGTGCCTGTTCACAGGAGGCTAAAAATGTCTTAGAAAATTTCAGTGAGTACTTATAAGATTAAGATGTTCCCATCCACAAGTATATCTAATCTCAGTGATAATGCACTGATTGGTACCGGTGGCCTCTCAATTAACAATGCACTTCACTGAAGTATGACCTTTCACAAGCAGGAACAGCCTTCCTCAATTTGGCATAAATCAGCAAAGTTTCTTATATGACCAGTTTTTTTTTAGTCTTATAATGTACCTGGAACTCCTGGCACAGTCCTGAATATTTGACATTTTACTTCTGATATGAGGGAGTCCTGCAGGTACAGTGTAAACTAATCTTATTCAATAACATCTGGACTTGCTCCTTCAGAGTAGTTTAAGATTATAAATAACAAAATGTACATATTCATATATATATATATGTCTTCTATAAATATAATTACTTTTAAACCATTTACTAAGACATAATCCATAAAATGTACAATGTAGCCATTAAGGTATACAATATTATTTAGTTTAATCACAAATATGTGCAATCATTACTGTAATCTAGAACATTTTCATCACCTCAAGAATGAAACCCTGTTCCCATTAGCTATCACCTCCTTATCTCTATTTATGTTTTCCCAACCCTAAACAACCACTAATCTATTTTCTATCTTGCTCTCCTTGGACTTTGCACATTAAAACAAAACTAAAAACAAACAAACAAAAAAGCTTTCTCCTTGTCTTTGTATTTCAGCATTTTTACTCTTATACCTTGTCAACTTAAAGAAAAATGTACAACTTGAATGTTGTGTATTTAGGTTTTACTCAGAGTCTTACTGAGGACTATAGCCTGGGAGATAGCTCTGCATAGTCAATCAGTAGCTCTGTGTAAACAGCTCCACAGAGGTAGGGGAGAAGCCTGTGTATGCGTGTGTGTGTGTGTGTGTGTGTGTGTGAATTTTGAGGGCCTAGGAAATACATGCTGTCAAGCAGGTATCTTGGTAAAGATTACTGCTAATCATAGATTCTCAAGGTAATGATTTCAGTGCTTTTCTATGTACAGGAAGATGCCAGAATCCAGGGTCAATGAAACTCTTCCTGAGATATGTACTTAACTATCTAGAGGTGTGTTTATCCAATGCAGAGAGTGCCTCATTCTGTTTTTCATCTTGTATCCTCAAAGAGTATACTGTTGGTAGGCAATTGCAGTGGGTTGCAACTTCAACCTTTGTACAAAAAAAAGCAACACTCTTTGTTCTTTTTTGTTCACAATCTCCCCTGTTTTGGTCATAAATTCAATCAAGATTTAGGAGGTATTTTATGATGAATTTGTTCCACATTCACCTAGGAAGTACATTCCTAGGTCAGATAAGGATTTTCTTGATGGGACATTCATGTGTTAGAAATTCTCTGGATTATCTGTCTTACTGGTCTATTACAAACCAGGAAGTATTTTTCCCTGATTGCTTCATCCAATATCTATAGTTATAGTTATTTTATTAAAATTAATTTTATATAGAACTATATATGTGATCAATTGCCTCAAGACATTTAGCCATCATTAATTTTGTCAGAGATCTGGTTATACATTGGGTAATACAAGGAATAACAGGAATACCAGTACTAACATTAATAAGGTCATATTACAGCAGCAACAGACATAAATTATAAATAGTTTAAAAATAACAAAGAGGGAACTAATTAGGACAATTATTAGTGCAACTAGTTTCAATCTAGATTGCCATAAGACACCAGGTCTGGAGGTGAACCAGATGAAGAAGCCAAATTCTGCAGGAACCAGGTAGAGAACAAAAGATAAAAGTTTCATCTTCATGTACAAAGGCACACTTTACTGCTTATTGTGTTTTATAAGTCACAATTAGCATAAGGGGAAAGGCTTCCTTGTATCTGGAAAACAAAGATTAAAAGCTGTAGGAGATCAGATCAAGATGGCCAGGAAAGAGGACTTGGAGCTCACCTCCCCCCACAAATACATCAAAAATATGCTTATATGTGGAACAATACTCACAGAAAACTAACTGGAAACTAGAAGAATAGCTCCTATACAACCAAAACTTCAAGGAAGATGTCCACAGACCTGAGTAGAATGGAAAAAAAAGAAAAAAGAAAAGGCATCAAATCAGGACCTGAGCCCATAGGAGAGATCTAAAAGGAAGAGAAGGTCCACATGGGTGGACTCTCACCCTGGAGAGTGATGAGATTCAGGCACAGACTGAGTGTCCCACTTCTGGGGTCCTATGCTAAGGAGACAAGTCCCCTTGCCTGATGGAAAAACGGCTGGGACAGATATAAAGGCTGGAAAAGCCTAGACTCTACTCAAGAAGAGTGCACATGTGTTAGGTTGACAACAGTCAGGGTGGAGAAAGCTCTGCGCTAGCAGCTACCATCTTGTTGCATTCCCCAATCTGAGTCGGGTAAACACCCAGGCCCTGCTCACTCAACACCACAGCTTGGCACAGGATCTGAGCCAGCCAGAACCTGAAAAAAGATACTGTCATAACTAAACAGAGATAGACCCAAGGCCTAGGTGGTCCAGATGGGGTAGCGGTGGTCATTCTCAGTGCTTATTCAAGCAGCAGCTGCTTTCAGTCGTTTCAGTCATGTCCGACTCTGTGCAACCCAGACGGAAGCCCACCAGGCTCCCCCATCCCTGGGATTCTCCAGGCAAGAACACTGGAGTGGGTTGCCATTTCCTTCTCCAATTCAAGCAGCAGTAGAAACCAAATTACCATGGTCCCTGTTCCCAGTTCTTGCTCCCAACTCAGTCTTTGCATTGCTGTTGTTGTTCAGTTGCCATGTCATGTCCCATTCTTTGTGATCCCATGGACTGTAGCACACCAGACTTCCCTGTCCCTCACCATCTCCCAGAGTTTGCCCAAGTCCATGTCCATTGAATCGGTGATGCCATTCAACCATCTCATCCTCTGTCATCCTCTTCTCCTTCTGCCTTCAATATTTCCTGGCATCAGGGTCTTTTCCAATGAGTCAGCTCTTTGCATCAGGTGGCCAAAGTACTGGAGATTCAGCTTCACCATCAGTCCTCCTAAAGAATATTCAGGTTTGATTTCCTTTAATATTGACTTGTTTGAACTCCTTACTGTCCAAGGGACTCTCAAGAATTTTCTCCAGCACCGCGGTTCAAAATCATCAATTCTTTGGTGCTCTGCCTTCTTTATGGCCCAATTCTCACGTCCATACCTGACTACTGGAAAGACCATAGCTGTTTATGATGAGAGCTTTCTAAAAATTATAAATTTAGAACACTTCCCTCTTTAAAGAATCAATCATCTGACCATTGATAAGTAGGATCTTAATAGCTACTCAAACTCAAAGATGCAAGAGACATCTCCATGTGAGAGTACAAAGGATGTAGATTCATAAGATCTAGGAAGTGTACTCCCCCCCCAAAAAAAATAGTCCAGAAAATAAAGCTTATATTGTATAGACAGACACAAAGGCAGTTGAGATGATAAAGGCCCCTAATGGACTTGGATCTGTTATAACAAATTTCTCTGAGGCTAGCTTGGATGGATAAAGAGGTAATAGACTGAACATCAAATACATTAATATGTATACCTTTCAGATGGCAGAGACCACAGAGAATTTTTCTAACTGGTCAATACACCAAACTTTCAAGACATAGGACAAGACACCTCAGATCAGGCAGAACATTTATAGCTAATGCACAAAAAGGTAATGAACGTTTCTCCTGAAAAGCTTTGGTTCCCTTAAGAGCAGAATTAAAAAAAAAAAATTGTTTTTTTCAAAATGGCCAGAATAATCAAGCATATTTTTATTGGTTTTTAGAATTATTGTTGCCTTCTCCAGAAAATCAATTTTGGTGTTATATGAGGAAGTTCAGAGAGAGAGAGACAGCAAGAAGATCACTGTGGTGGGCATTTAGAAAAATGTGCATGTGTGCATGTTAAGTCACTTCAGTCATGAACAGACTCTTTGCAATCCTATGGACTGTAGACTACCAGGGTCCTCTGTCCATGGGATTCTCTAGGTAAGAATACTGGAGTGGATTGCCACGCCCTCCCCCCCGGGAACTTCCTGACCCAGGGATCGAACCCAAGTATCTTATGTCTCCTGCATTGGCAGATGGGTTCTTTACAACTACTGACACCTGGGAAGCCCTTTGAGAAAAACAGGGAGGAGCAAAGGGAAAGCCTGAGCCAGCATCAGTTGCAATTTTAAACTTTGATATGGTTTCAAGCAATTTTAAAAATTGATTTCCTGTAAAGAAGTTACTATTTCCTTTTTCAGAAGCACCCAAATACCAGTCAAAATAAGTTTTCACTCAATCTCTCTGATTTTACTTCCTGCTTTCTCTAGTGGTATATGAAAAACAAAAAAGTGGGAATGTCAAAAGAGCCCCATCTCAGCCATTTTAGAGTGAGATCTCTTTTAGTTAATAACTTTACAAAAAGTTTAAAGCCATTACACAAATTAAAAAAACCCAGACCCAGATTGCATAACTTGTGAATTCTACAAAATATTCAAGGAAGAAACAATACAATTTCTACACTAATATTACCAGAAAAGAGAAAATATCTTTCAACTTATTTTTTAAATTCAAATTACCCTGAAACAAAAAGCAAACAGACATTTATCAAAAGAATAGGGAGAACTACAGGCTAATATCTCTTATGAACTTAGAGACAAAATGTTCTTAAAGCAAACAGCTATTCCACGTGATACTGATGGTCCTAATCCAGGTAATAAGGCAAGAAAAAAGCATGAAAAACCTTTAAAAACTGCTAAGTAGTGGGCTAAAATCTCTTTATTTATAGACAATACAATCATCTACATTAAAAATCCCAAGAAGTCTACAACGGGCCTAGGATATAAGGTTAATATAATAAAATCAATAATGTTTGTATATGTTAAAAAATTGTAAATTAAAGTTTTAAACAAACAAAAATTCCCCAGGTAACTGAAGAAATTCCTTGGAATAAAAAAGGCTCTTCCTATCTCAGGAAGATGTCTCACATGCTCTTCTCTCTTGAGAACCTTGTACATTCTCAAAGTGAGTGAAGGGACATAGAGCTAACTCTTTTGTTTCAAGTAAATTATGATATAGAGTTTGGGTTCACACTCAACTTGCTATCGATGTACCAGACACCCTTGAAATATTCAGAATGGAAGTTAAGGAAGATGCCCATTTTTACATTCCGTTACATAGATTCCCAACAAAATTAATTTCCCAATACTGCCAAGTCACTTCAGTCGTGTCTGACTCTGTGAGATCCCACTGACAGCAGCCTACCAGGCTCCCCTGACCCTGGGATTCTCCAGGCAAGAACACTGGAGTGGGTTGCCATTTCCTTCTCCAATGCATAAAAGTGAAAAGTGAAAGTGAAGACGCTCAGTCATGTCTGACTCTTCGCAACCCCATGGACTGCAGCCCACCAGGCTCCTCCATCCATGGGATTTTCCAGGCAAGAGTACTGGAGTGGGGTGCCATTGCCTTCTCCGATTTCCCAATAAATGGGTGGTAAAAAAATAACCTATGTGGGTTGACTATTTGATTTCCTAATGTTGAACAATAGATCATAGAAAATATAGATTTCTTTGTACTTGACAGGAACTCTTCACTTCCACTCTCAGGGCACTCTGTCTCAATTTCAGCAGGTCTCACATCAAAGTTCACTCTTTCTTTGTTACCATATGTATAAAGAACTCTCTCTTACTTTTCTCAAGTCTCTAAATCAGAACCTCCTATTTCATTTTTATTTTAAAAATACTCATTCCTACCTAATATACACATAATATGTAATATAGACATAAAATCATGATATTTATTATCTGCCTCTCTTGCTAAATAAAAATTTGAGGATAGAGCTGGACATTTTTCCCTCACAGCTATGGTCCTAGTATCTAGCACCATATTTGAAGGTCAGCAAATCTTCACTGAATTAATTAATTGATATTTACCAGTCTCTGAAATTTCCTTGTCCAGTTATTTACTTATATATTATTTGTTTCCTTTCTAGAATGTAAGCTCTTGAAAGTAATAACTATGTACATCTTCTCTATTGCTGAATCCTTGGATCCTACAAGAGTTCATAGCACATAGGAAGCACTTAGCTATTGTTCAAAATTCTAGAAATTATCTATGAATCCATGATTATAATTGGTGATGAATTTTACTTTTTAAAATATTGAAATCTATAAAAAAATAAATGACATTTCAAATATCTCTATGAAGCTATTGTGATATTCTTCATGTAGTCAGTCAATTTCATAAATGGTTCTTCTTTCTGTAGAGATCATAACACATGACTTGCATTGTAAGATTTGTTTATAGCTAGCATTTGTGTCAGAGGATACTGAGTTAATTAACTAAATTGGCTTCATTCAGATTACACCTGTTTCTAATTTCCAATGGATTAAGAAAAAAGACATTTAAAACTAAAATGTCCTGGACCTCATTTTAGATGATAAGTGATTGTTTTGATGTATTAAATTATTTCTCATATTTTTGTCTTCACCATTTCTTTTTTTTTAATTTTTTTTAAAATTTAAATTTATTTATTTTAATTGCTTAAGATAAAATAGTATAGAGGAATATAACTAGTGAAATAATGCAAACATTTTCACAGGTTAAGTAATGAATATCTGTGTGTTGCAGAAGTGGCAATAAGCAAATGTTTGGCAAACATATAGGGATCAGTGAAGAATTGTGGATACCTCAGGAGACAAGAGAAATAATAAGCCATTAATTCCTAAGAACTCATGGGCACCTTATGAATAAATCACAAATAAACCACAGGCTGGACAGGTGATGCTGCATATAATTTGTAACACAGAAATTCAAGGAAGTAGAAATTCAAAAACAACAATATTGGAAAGACCAGCCACACAAATATGCTCAAAGTCAAAAGATAAATAATCATAATTATGTACACAAAGAAGTGATTTTTGAGACATCATTCTTAAATAAGAAATGATTGAATAATATTTCTCTACTGAGATCCATAATCCTGGAGACAAATTCATGGATTTGTTTACAATGGTTTATGGTCAAGAGGGAAGAGGTGCCCCCCTAGAACTTCCACCTAGAACTGATCAAAGGTGGTGAAATTCTATAATTGTGATATTATTAGTCCACTATCTTACTAAGTTTCAAAGAATGAAGAACCTAGTTATTAGAAAATATTCTTTGAAAAGTCTGGTAAGACTGCTTTTCAAATCCATTCATGTTGACTTTTATTGAGTGTGCTTCTTCTCTCTTACTATTATTTTAATTTTTCTAGAGCTTCAGGAAGAGTGTTAAACTGCGATGAGACTGGCATATTAAACAATTCTATTTCTTCAAAAGATACCAAAGACAGGTCAGTGTGGCACCTCAAGAAAAAGGATTTTTATGTACTTTCCACTATGATCATGGTGCTGTTGAGTGGCTAAGTTGTGTCTGACTTTTTTGCAGCCCTGTGGACTGTAGCCCCCCAGGTTCCTCTGTCCATGGGATTTTCCAGCAAGAAAACTGGAATGGGTTGCCATTTCCTTCTTCAGGGATCTTCCCAACCCAGGGATCAAAACTAAGTCTCTTGCATTCCAGGCAGATTCTTTATTTTTTTTTAATTTTATTTTTTAACTTTACAATATTGTATTGGTTTTGCTGTATATCAAAATGAATCTGCCACAGGTATACATGTGTTTCCCCATCCTGAACCCTCTTCCCTCCTCCCTCCCCATACCATTCCTCTGGGTCATCCCAGTGCACCAGCCCCAAGCATCCAGTATCATGCATCAAACCTGGACTGGTGACTCGTTCCATATATGATATTATACATGTTTCAATGCCATTCTCCCAAATCATCCCACCCTCTCCCTCTCCCACAGAGTCCATAAGACTGATCTATACATCAGTGTGTCTTTTGCTGTCTCGTATACAGGGCTATTGTTACCATCTTTCTAAATTCCATATATATGCGTTAGTATACTGTATTGGTGTTTTTCTTTCTGGCTTACTTCACTCTGTATAATAGGCTCCAGTTTCATCCACCTCATTAGAACTGATTCAAATGTATTCTTTTTAATGGCTGAATAATACTCCATTGTGTATATGTACCACAGCTTTCTTATCCATTCATCTGCTGATGGACATCTAGGTTGCTTCCATATCCTGGCTATTATAAACAGTGCTGCGATGAACACTGGGGTACATGTGTCTCTTTCAATTCTGGTTTCCTCAGTGTGCATGAGATTCTTTACCACTGAGCCACTAGGGAATCCATTATAGTCCTGAAGCCATACTTATTCTATGCTTCAAGGTTCTTGGTTTTTAAAATTGATAGCTCCCTTAGAGGGTAGATTGGTTACAATATTTTAGTCAATTTCCATTCTTGAAACCCACAAAATACATTTTTTCTATGAAGGTCAGGAACACGACATGAAAATTTGTGAAGCGTTCCATATATTTTAGGGCTTCCCTTTTGGCTCAGCTGGTAAAGAATCCGCCTGTAATGAGGGAGACCTGTGTTCGATCCCTAGGTTGGGAAGGTCCCCTGGAGAAGGGAAAGATTACTCATTCCAGTATTTTTGCCTGGAGAATTCCATGGACAGAAGAGCCTGGTGGACTACAGTCCATGAGGTCACAAAGAGTGGACTGGACTGAATGACTAACAGTTCACTTTTTCATTTGCTGATGAACTACTGAAATTGACTATAAGATCAATTTTCTATGACATTTGTGGTTTACTTTAGACATTTTCCTTCTTTCTCTTTCCATTTTTCCCCTATTTAATTTGCTGTGTGTATACTTTGGTGATATATTGTCTTTTCCTTTGTTAAGGTTAATTATTAGAACTATTCCTAATATTTAAATGTCATCCTGTTTTCTTAACCCTTCTATCAGATTCTTTTTTATTAAGGCTTATTAGTGATCTAGTAGGTTAGCCTTTTCTCATGTACATCACTGCTGCTCTTTAGCTCTTCAATGACTTCCGTTCTTCATAACAAGCATAGTAAGATGCCTCTTTTTCCTTTTCTAAGAAGTTAATGTATCATTATCTCTGTAGGTTAAACTGATCAATTTCTCTGCTTGAACCTGTGTTTGGATATTCTCTTTTTCTATTTTAGTTTCACTCCTTCTATTTAAATAAAGTTGCAAGCAAATAACAATTAAACCAGACTAGTTTTTCATTCAGCAATTTTTGGTGGCTAGAGTATTTCTTCTAGATTTTATCTTTTATCTTAGACTCTAACTCCTGACACTTAGGGCCAGAAAGGCACAATGCTTCAAAAGCAAGATATGAAATTGTCAATAAAAATCAGAGAATAGTTGTTTAGAATATTTCCCTCATGCAAAAGCCAATAAATATGTGCCAATGAGAAAAACAATGACAGTTAATATCAGGACAATTGATAAATGACAAGTGGAAACAGACTTAAGTAGGAATCCAACTGCCAGTATGATGCTTATCTGTAATCCTGTGATATCATCAACAAATAATTATTGAGTAGTGTTTGAAGAACTATAGGTTGACCACTTAGACATAGGACAGAGGGCAATAAATTTATTGATTATTTTATATTCATCTATTTCATAATAGTGTATTCTCAATAATGTTTGAATGATGCTAAAGCATCTTTCAGAAAAAGGCAACTGAGGTTTATACAACTAGTAAAAATGCAGACTTTGTGTTTGTAGTCACTTCTCTCTGATGCCCAAAACCATGCCTTTCCAATACACAGCACTGACTGCTAACTAATTGTTCTAAATCATGTGAGCTTAGTAAAGAACAAGTTAATGAACCATTAATCCATATAAATGCAACATTAAATATTTGAACAGCAAGTTACCTATAGTACTAAAGATTTTAAAACATGGTTCTAGGTATTCTGATTCAGAAAAATGCTTTCTAATTGAGTGGTGCTAAATATGAGAACCATTGAGCTGGTATAAAATACATTAAAAATTGCATGTCAATACATAATGTAAATCGAAGCATTTCCACAATCTGAGTGGCAAAAATAACTGCTGTCCCTCTTCGTTAGTGTTAGGAATATTTTATTCAACTATTTCTGAGCCTTCTTAAAGCTTAAACCAACTCCCCAAATCATTTCAGAGTAGAGATTTGGGCACAGGTGTGTAACATTAATTTACAATCACAACTCCTAAGGACAAGAACTGTGCTATTTTAACACTTCCTGCAGTATCAAATATCCCCCAAATTTGCCAATAATAGGACAGTAATTATCAGTGGTCATAAAGACAACTGTCAAAAGGTTGTCTTTTTGTGATAAAGAAACACTCTTTATCAGTGTTTCTTCACTGAGAACATGCAAACAACCATAGACTGGGAGGATTCCAACTGACTTTTTTTTTTTGAAGTTTAAAATTTACAAGAGAATAGAATCTTAAAGTGAATTTATTTAGCATTTTCAAGTCCTACCTGGTTTGCAAAGACTTCTGAATTCTGACGGACTCAGAACTCAGATTTGAACCAGTATCCACTGCTGCCCCTCCCTACTAAGTTCCGCCAAGAAAGGACTTAGGTGACCTCCCATGCTCTTCTATTTCTACTAGGAAGAATGACATCACACTTAAAGCTATAAAAGCATAGAAGTTTGAACTTTTGCAAAAATTCCATGGGTTTGAAACAGACACAGCTTGGCTAGTGGGTGGATTTAGAAAACTTTTTTTTTGGTGCATCATCAGTTTCCTTCATCTCGGTTCCATTTGGTTATCTATTTCCTCCGTTTTCTTCAGATGTTGTTTCTTTGCACTTGTTTCTTGGTTGGATCATATTTTTAAGTCTCTAATTAGAGAAGCCACCTGTGGATAGTGCCTTCTGTCTGCTAACGCTGACACTGAAAATTCCCTTTGTTCCTCTTCTATTCTGGTTTCATTTACCAACCTCTCTTTTTTCTCCTTTTTTTTTTTTTTTTATTTCACACTGACAAAATAGAGACTTCCAAATGAAGTATACTTTGCTACAGTTGGAAATCTCTGTGGGGTTAATAATGTGCAGCTTTCTGTTGCTTGGAAAAAGAAACTTGTAATCTAATTTTGATTGTAGATAGGCATTAACACATCCTTACTGTCATGCAGTCAGGGCCTGTGTTACTTATCCTTAATTTATTGTTGCTTTCACTTTAAAGGACAGTCCAATTCACCTCAGCCAGTGAATTGCTTCTCCCAACAATTTTTCTTCTTTCTCTGCTTTTCTCCCTTTCTGCCTTAGGAGTCGTCATATCTCCAATCATCAGTTTTCCAACTTCCCTCACCAAAGTTGAAGGTCAATGTACAGCAGACTCTTTAGTGGTAGAATTGTGGATGGGGCTCCTTTTTATTCCAGCTGAGGACAGACCTGTTTCCACAGTGTCATTATCATTGTCTTCCACCATCCCTCTTTTGTTCTTTATTTCAGAATCTGAGCTATTTGTTTACTTATTCACATTTTATTTTTTGTACGTACTATATGTTTTAGGAACTGTGCTAGATTCTAGGGATACTGCAGTGAGTAAAAAATAAGAGAAATGATTTGTGCCTTTTAAGCCTACAGCTAGTTGAGTTTGGGAAGATGGACATCAAGAAAAGAATCACATACATAAATATAATATTGTCCTGAGATAAGAACTACAAAGAGTATACCATGTTATGAATCTGTATAAATAGGAAAAATGGACCCAGTCATGGAAGTGACAATCAGCCGAATCTGAAGAAAGACTGGGAGTTAGCTAGGACAGAACGGAGAATGGCGTATATACTGAGTTGAATAACATCCCACCAAAATTCATGTCTGCCTAGAACCTAAGAATGTGACCTAAGTTGAAATAGGGTCTTAAAAATGTAATCAACTTACAATAAGACCATACTGTATTAGGATGAGTCTGGATTTGATGACTGGTGTCCTTATAAGAAGAGAGAAATTCAAAGCCACAGTCATCAAGACAGTATGGTACTGGCACAAAGACAGAAATATAGATCAATGGAATGAAATAGAAAGCCCAGAGATAAATCTACGCACCTATGGACACCTTATCTTTGACAAAGGAGGCAAGACTATACAGTGGAGAAAAGACAATCTCTTTAACAAGTGGTGCTGGGAAAACTGGTCAACCACTTGTAAAAGAATGAAACTAGAACACTTTCTAACACCATACACAAAAATAAACTCAAAATAGATTAAAGATCTAAACATAATACCAGAAACTATAAAACTCCTAGAGGAGAACATAGGCAAAACACTCTCCAACATACATCACAGCAGGATCCTCTATGACTCACCTCCCAGAATATTGGAAATAAAAGCAAAAATAAACAAATGGGACCTAATTAAAATTAAAAGCTTCTGCACAACTAAGGAAACTATAAGCAAGATGAAAAGGCAGTCTTCAGAATGAGAGAAAATAATAGCAAATGAACCAACTGACAAAGAACTAATCTCAAAAACACACAAACAACTCCTGCAGCTCAATTCCAGAAAAATAAATGACCCAATCAAAAAATGGGCCAAAGAACTAAAAAGACATTTGTCCAAATAAGACAGACAGATGGCTAACAAACACATGAAAAGATGCTCAACATCACTCATTATCAGAGAAATGTAAATCAAAACCACAGTGAGGTACCATTTCACACCAGTCAGAATGGCTGCGATCCAAAAGTCTACAAGCAACAAATGCTGGAAAGGGTGTGGAGAAAAGAGAACCCTCTTACACTGTTGGTGGGAAAGCAAACTAGTATAGCCACTATGGAGAACAGTGTAGAGACTCCTTAAAAAACTGGAAATAGAACTGCCTTATGACCCAGCAATCCCACTGCTGGGCATACACACCGAGGAAACCAGAATTGAAAGAGACACGTGTACCCCAATGTTCATCGCAACACTGTTTATAATAGCCAGGACACGGAAGCAACCTAGATGTCCACCAGCAGATGAATGGATAAGAAAGCTGCGGTACATGTACACAATGGAGTATTACTCAGCCATTAAAAAGAATACATTTGAATCAGTTCTAATGAGGTGGATGAAACTGGAGCTGATTATACAGAGTGAAGTAAGCCAGAAAGAAAAACACCAATACAGTATACTAACGCATATATATGGAATTTAGAAATATGGTAACGATAAACCTGTATGCGAGACAGCAAAAGAGACACAGATGTATAGAACAGTCTTTGGCACTCTGTGGGAGAGTGCGAGGGTGGGATGATTTGGGAGAATGGCATTGAAACATGTAAAATATCATATATGAAATGAATCGCCAGTCCAGGTTAGATGCACAATACAGGATGCTTGGGGCTGGTGCAGTGGGATGACCCAGAGGAATGGTAAGGGGAGGGAGGTGGGATGGGGGTTCAGGATAGGGAACACATGTACACCCGTGGTGGATTCATGTTGATGTATGGCAAAACCAATACAATATTGTAAAGTAATTAGCCTCCAATTAAAATAAATAAAGATATATTAAAAAAAAAGAAGAGAGAAATTCAACACAAAGATACACAGAGAAGGAAGATGACATGAAGATATAGAAGCAGAAGGTCATTGGAAGACAGAGGCAGGGACTGGATCAATGTCTCCACAGACCAAAAATATAGTAAGGACTACTGGCCACCACCAGAAATAAGAAGAAAGGCATGGGATGGTTTCTTCCTCAGAGCCTCCAGAAGGAATGGATCCTGTTGACACCTTGATTTCAGATTTCTAGCATCCAGAACTGTGAGATAACACATGTCTCCTATTAAGGTACTCAGTTTGTGGTACTTTGTCATCACATCCTTAGGAAACTATGAATAGGAAGAGTGCCTCCACTGGCTATCACTCCCAGTGACCCACTGGGAGATTCTGGACATCTCATCCCCACACTTCTGGGATCTGCACGAATGGGTGTCCTGGTTCCCAAAATGTAGCAGTTGACTGAATAGGCAATGGCAAGTTGGATGTCCTAGTCTCCCATGATCTAACTAACATTTGTAGAATGCTGCATTCACAAATCATATAAAAGTCTTTTGAAAAACACATGGTTAATTCATCAAGATTAAACATATAAAATATCACAGAAGATGAAAACATGAAGCTGCAGGGATTAGTCATCCTGCCAAAACAATTAATAACTAGGAAAAAAACTGAGTTAACTGTTTGGGTATCAAGTTGTGGAAGTTTAGGATAAAGAAAGAATCTATGTCTGGAATTCTACAATATAATGGCTATAGAAGAGAGGGACAAGAACCAGCTAAGTTTGCCACCAAGTTTTGAGGCTTCTTGTGTACATGGACCAACAAAGTAGCAAGAGTAGTCTCCATCCTGACAGGAGTAATTAAACACCATCAGTCAGAGAAGGGAGGAATGCCTTTATACTGTTAAGTCATGGAAGAATATGTATAGATCCAGGTCACCCACTTGGGCATCTTCTGGTAGGGTTCTTCCCATTGCTGACTGAGAATGGACATGTGTATCAACTCTGGCCTGAAAGTAGCATGAGTGCTAAGGGGTCAGACTGCTGAAGAATGAAAGTCTATATCACACCACCAGGTAAGTCTTTATATTATGCCCAAGTGATAGTTGAAGATGAGAGGAATGCAGAATGGAGAGCACCACAGAGAGGCTAGGTATCAACTGAATCCCTGAGACCATCTAGGAAACATGGGCTACAGTTCTTCCCACTAACCTCCTTCTTTTACATTGTCCCTCAGAAACAAAAGCTCAGAAGAACTATAAAGAAGCTGTTCTCCAAATCTGCATGAAGAAATAGGACTATTTGGAGCAAGAGGGACACAGTAGCCATAAAAATGAGCATTTTAAGCCTACTCGTTTTCCCTTCTTGATCCTGGCCAAGTTTTAAGCACAATTGGGAGTACTAACACAGGCCCATTCTTGCAAGACATAGAACTCTTCTAATAGGAAACTGGTTCAAGAATTCATTATCAATCTGGCTGAAACCCTGGAATTGCTCTGCAGTTGTTGATTCTTCCTTTCTCTGCCTTTCCTTCACAAATATCAGACCTGCACTACAGTATGAAGGTTCTTTTTCTTGTCTGCCCCCCTGCCCTTTATCCTTGCAAATTAAGTATAACTTATACATTTACTCCTGTCTTGGCAACTGCCTCCTGGAGGACATGAGCCAACATAACACGTGAGAGAACCTGAAACAGCAGTGTAGTGGGAAAACAGAGTGAGGTGAAGCATGGTGTCAGATTAGACCATAGATGCAAGCAGACCTAAACCACTGGACCTTCTCAGGACTTATGTTTTGTATTTTGTATTATCTTTACCCTAAGAAAAATGAGAACTCTCTTTAAAAAGGCAATTCCAAGGAAACCCTATAAGAAAATGTTTTTTGGGTTTTTTTGAAATATGAACACTTCAAGATTGTTTGCATGTAAACACTAGCAAGAAGCACATATTTGTACATTTTTCTTCAGCTATAGTTTCTACAATGAACTATAGGCAAATACAACAAACATACCTAAGCTTGTGCTTTTGCTCAGTTGCTGCGTCATCTCTGACTCTTTGCAATCCCTTGGACTGTAGCCTGCCAGGCTCCTCTGTTCATGGGATTTCCAGGAAAGAATTCTGGAGTGGGTTGCCATTTCCTTCTCCAGAGTATCTTCTCAACCCAGGGATCTAACCTGAGTCTCCTACATTGGCAGGTAGATTCTTTACCATTGAGCCCCCTGGGAAGCCCAAACCTAAGCTACTAAGTCTGTAAATGATAACAATTACCAAACTTCAGTAATCATGTATCTCAATAAAAATCCAATTAAATGAGAGAGGGGACATATGTATACCTATGGCTGATAAATGTTTATATTTGGCAGAAAATTTAAAAATGCTGTAAAGCAACTATTCTTCCATTAAAAAGTTTTAAAAATACATAGAAAAACAAAGACTTCATAATATGGTACAAGCTGATACTCCTAGCAGCAAGGGAAAAAAAAAAAAAAAAAACACCTTGAATAACTTACAAAAAAGTATATATTTGAAATCATATCAAAAGTTTACAGAATTGATGTAAATTCTGGAGGTTCACTGGTATGGCCATGAACACGTACATTTTAGGACACCCCAATATTCCCATCAGATGATACTTCTTCCAAGCCACTCCCAGCCAATGACTGACCACAGCAAAGTACTACAGATAACCTGGGCTATTTCTGCCTAACGCAGGATTTCACTAATGTGCAACTTTTTCTTAGGGACATCTCAGTGACCTCATCAAAACTCTCAGAAATACCCAATCCTACCCTTCTTATCCCTCTCTGTTCATGGGTGTCAGACCCACACTGCAGTCTGAAGCCTACTCTAGTTTATTGCTGCTTCCTCCGCCTTCTTCATCCTCTTCACACATTTCTACATATGAAATCTTTATCACATCTTAATCCATCTGGTGTGTACTTCTTGTAGGCTACCAAGGGTTTTTTTTTTTTAATGGACACAAACCAAGGGAGAGGAACTGAACCACAAAACCACCACCAAGCGCAGTCCAGAGGAAGAGCCAGGTCCAATACCGTCACTGCTTTGCCCCTTATCATCATCAAAAACAGTCACCAGTACTGCTGCCAGACTCCTGCTACTGTTTCTCCTGCAC
Source organism: Bos grunniens (assembly GCF_055505025.1). Lineage (NCBI taxonomy): Eukaryota > Metazoa > Chordata > Mammalia > Artiodactyla > Bovidae > Bos > Bos grunniens. Next base: position 102,424,723 of record NC_141165.1, read on the forward strand.
CCAGCCCCATTATAATAAATATTTTCTCACTTGTCCTTGTATTTCACATGACTCCCTCAAAGGTTTGAAGTCCTAGGAAGTAGTGAATGATTAGCTGAGCCTGAATATGTGTCTGGGCTGCCAGTGAAAGAAAAATGAAATGTTGTTCTTTATTTTATAGGATGATGGTGTACTGCATTCCACAAATATTTCACGCAGTAAAAAGCAAAATAAATATACTAAATACTAAAAGCATTTGAAAGCAAACCAAACAAAAGCATTCACGGCAAAGGCAGACCAAAATTTCTTGGTAAATACAGGAAACATGTTTTAATCAGGACTTTAAATTTTTTACTACATTCTATTTTTAAAAGAGCATAATATATATGTCATGTATTTGACAGAAAGTAGCTTGTACATTAATCTTTAGAAATCATGAATTGTTTATTTTTGATGATTCAGCCAAATTTCATATTAGCCCAATGCTGTGATTTTTAAAATTTAACTTTTTTAAAACACAGTAATAAAAATAGTCACATCTGCAAATTATTCAAGGACCTCACCAATTTTCCCAATAGCTTCCTATAATCCTTTGATAATCAAGTCAGTCTCTTTGAAATGCCAATCATTATTACTCTTTTACTTTACTTTTAACTGGTTTAATTTTGCCATTCTAAGAAACAGTAGAGTGCTCTGTGCTCTGATGCAGACTGCTTGCATTTGCACCCAAGCTAGCTCATTGCTTTAGAACTAAGTTGCAGACACAAGCTACTCTGTATGAGTTATTTTCTTCACTCCAAAGTGAAGATAATTAAATAACCTCCTTCATAAGTTTGTTGACAAGACAAAATAAGTAAATATCTTGGAACAGTGCCTAACCCATAGCAATTGTTCAATAGGTGTAAACTGCTATCATAATCTTTATTTGATAATGTTTTGTCTCAGATGTCAGAATATCCCTAATAACATTTTTTTCAATGCCTTGAAACCATGCATCAGTTGCAAGTTTTACAGCTTAAATTTGCAACTGAGTTGCATTTTTAATAAATTTTGATTTTTCAGGATAGATAGATGATAATGATAGATATGTATATATGTGTTAGGGGAAGCACACTGACTGAAACCACCCACGCTGGCCAGGCACCATAGTAACCATTTGCATGAGATGTTTTATGACAAGAGGTCCTGGTAAGGAACAGGGAACTAATAAGCCACCACCAACCAGAAGAGTTCGAGAAAGGTCAAAAGGAGACACCACATGTTCGATCCCCTCCCAGAATTCTTGCTGGCATCCAACTCAGCTGAACAATGAAGGACTTTGAGTCAGAATGATTGGCTAGAGACAACCCAGAAACTAATCCCTTCATCATAAAACACCATAAAGCCACGTGGCAGAGCAGTTCTCCTAGGTTTCCAAATATACTGCTCTCCACCCAGGCACCCTTTCCCAATAAAATCTCTTGCTTTGTCAGCACATGTATCTCTCTCGGACAATTCATTTCTGAGTGTTAGACAAGAGCCCAGTTTTGGGCCTTGGAAGGGGTCCCTCTTCTTGCCACATATGCACATTATCAAGAAATTTATTCAGATGTTGACAAATTGACTAGTGTAATGGGTTAAGACAAATATTATGTTAAACTAAGAGGGATGTCTGAGTGGGGACTAATGAAGTAAGTGGTGGCTTAATTAGTGAATATTTTTAGGACTACATTTGTACGCACTCCTCTAGTGGATTTCTGGAAAAGAAAATCACAGTTACATAAAATAGATAGTTTCTGGACCAAAGCTGTAGTTTTAATTTTTTTCTTTTCAATTTCTATTTTCTTGTAGTTAATGATTTGAAAATGACTATTTTAGAAAATAAAAATGTTTTCTTTTTATTTTGGAGCTTGCAGATAGCTCAGAAAAACAACATTCATTCAGATAAACTTGGTTTTAAGTACAACTATCATGAAATATGTTGAAAGTAATATAGGAAATATTTTGTAAGAAAACAACACAAATTTTTTGAAGGTCAAGGAGAGCTTCACTAATTTTTTCATCTCATTTAATATACAAATTTGGCATAAGGAGAAACTTTAAGAGACTTTTTTTCAAATTCTCTTAGGATAGAGACTAAACTTAGTGCATCACACAAGGACATTCTTGCCTCCCCATCCTCAGTCTTCTCTTTCCTTCTTGCTCTTCAGGAAATCAGCCTTTTCACATTTCCTCCTGTAAGTCATGCTCTCTCTTGCCATTAGTCCTTTGCACATCTTATGCCTTCCTCCTACGTTACGTTTTTCCCATGTTCACAGTTGCCTATTAACTATAACTCATTCCTAAAATTTCAGCTCAGTTATTATGTTCTCTCATTTTTCAGTACTCCCAGAGTCCTAGGTTCCTTTCCTTCATGACAATTCCTATTAATTAGTCATTACTGGTTATTCACTCTCCACAGGTTCTAAACATCACAAAAGCATAAAATTTGTCTTTATTCTTCCTGGCTGGAATCCATTACCTATCAGATTTCTGGTCACAGGGTAGGTGCTTAATATATATTTAATAGAGATACTTATGCAAAATAAGTTAATGAATGGGACTCTCTGAATCAATTAACCTATTTAAATTTCATGCAGTTGTGAGTGTATCTTAAGGGAAAAGAATCAATAGTTTTTGTTTCATGTTGAGATTTGACATAAAACAACAAATTTCAGTAAATCAATTATCCTTCAATTAAAAAATAAATAAATTTTTAAAAGAAATAAACACATTACATTTTCTTTCAATTAAAAAAAATAGCTTTTGTTAAACATGCACCAGTGTTTTAAAAATATAAATTGAGGGCAATGAAGAATCAGAGTTTAAGATTCTTCTCAAAGTCACTGAGCCAGAATCAAAAAAAAACTAGGGTTTAAACCTAGTCTTCCTGCTTCCAACTCCAGGGAAAAACTAATATACTACATTACATATTATAACATTTATTCAAAAAACAACTTTAAAAAATGATATATACTCCACACCATCCTAGGTGCTAGGGATATATAGAGAAAAGACACAGACTACTTCAGACACTACTCATAAAATGTTTACAATAAAGGATGCATGCATTGTGTAGAAAATATTGCCAATGTAGAACTGTAGAAATTATGGAATTATATTGCATAGAATAGAATAATATTGTACAATAAAATTGTAAAAAAATGTAGAAATAATAAAATATGTTTATTTATAAATTCAACAGAAATACCACACATGCACACATAAACATTTACTAGTTTTTACAGAGACCCTTGAACTTCCCATGTGGCTCAGTGGTAAAGAATCTGCCTGCCAATGTAGGAGATGTGGGTTCCATCCCTGGGTTGGAAAGATCCCCTGGAGAAGAGAATGGAAACCCACTCCAATAATGTTGCCTGAGAAATCCCATGAAGCCTGGCAGGTTACAGTCCATGGGTGTCTCAAAGAGTTGGACATGACTCAGCAACTAAACAACAGAGCACCTCAGACCATTACATATATGGTCCTTTCTAAAAACTGTGAGTTGTTTGCATAATTTTATTTTCCCATTTTACAAATAAGAAAACTGGCATTAGTTTACCCAAAATTAAATATCTACTTAGGAAACAGAGAAGTTGTGCTGAGGACTAGACTCCTGGTACTGGGTATCCTAGAGGGGGCTCTTCTCAATAAACTCCACTGTATTAAATAATAATAATAGTGCTTTAGGATAATAGATAATTCAATCTCCTTGGTTGGTAAACAAAGGATAAGTGTTAGTTTCTTAGTCATGTCCTACTCTGTAATCCCATAGACTATAGCCCACCAGGCTTCTCTGTCCATGGAATTATCCAGGCAAGAATACTGGAGTGAGTTGCCATGCCCTCCTACAGAGGATCTTCCAGACCCAGGGATTGAACCTGGGCCTCCCACATTGCAGGCAGATTCTTTACCATCTGATCCACCAGGGTAGCCCAAGATTCTCTGTCAGTTCAGTTTAGTTCAGTCATTCAGTCGTGTCCGACTCTGCGACCCCATGAATCGTAGCACGCCAGGCCTCCCTGTCCATCACCAGCCCCCGGAGTTCACTCAGACTCACGTCCATCGAGTCATCGATGCCATGCAACCATCTCATCCTCTGTCATCCCCTTCTCCTCCTGCCCCCAATCCCTCTCAGCATCAGGGTCTTTTACAATGAACACTCAGGACTGATCTCATTTAGAATGGACTGGTTGTATCTCATTCAGTCCAAGGGACTCTCAAGAGTCTTCTCCAACACCACACTTCAAAAGCATCAATTCTTCGGCACTCACCTTTCTTCACAGTCCAACTCTCATATCCATACATGACCACAGGAAAAACCATAGCCTTGACTAGATGAACCTTTGTTGGCAAAGTAATGTCTCTGCTTTTGAATATGCTATCTAGGTTGGTCATAACTTTTCTTCCAAGGAGTAAGGGTCTTTTAATTTCATGGCTGCAGTCACCATCTGCAGTGATTTTGGAGCCCAGAAAAATAAAGTCTGACACATTCCACTGTTACCCCATCTATTTCCCATTAAGTGATGGGATCAGATGCCATGATCTTCGTTTTGGAATGTTGAGTTTTAAGCCAACTTTTTCACTCTCCTCTTTCACCTTCATCAAGAGGCTTTTTAGTTCCTCTTCACTTTCTGCCATAAGGCTGGTGTCATATGCATATCTGAGGTTATTTATATTACTCCCAGCAATTTTAATTCCACCTTGTGCTTCTTACAGCCCAGCATTTCTCATGATGTACTCTGCATAGAAATTAAATAAGCAGGGTGACAATATACAGCCTTGACAAACTCCTTTTCCTATTTGGAACCAGTCTGTTGTTCCATGTCCAGTTCTAACTGTTGCTGCCTGACCTGCATACAAATTTCTCAAGAGGCAGATCAGGTGGTCTTTCAGACCCATCTCTTTCAGAATTTTCCACAGTTTATTGTGATCCATGCAGTCAAAGGCTTTGGCATAGTCAATAAAGCAGAAAGAGATGTTTTTCTGGAACTCTCTTGCTTTTTCCATGATCCAGCAGATGTTGGCAATTTGGTCTCTGGTTCCTCTGCCTTTCTAAAACCAGCTTGAACAACTGGAAGTTCATAGTTCACGTATTGCTGAAGCCTGGCTTGGAGAATTTTGAGTATTACTTTACTAGCGTGTGAGATGAGTGCAATTGTGTGGTAGTTTGAGCATTCTTTGGCATTGCCTTTCTTTGGGATTGGAATGAAAACTGACCTTTTCCAGTCCTGTAGCCACTGCTGAGTTTTCTAAATTTGCTGGCATATTGAGTGCAGCACTTTCACAGCATCATCTTTCAGGATTTGAAAGAGCTCAACTGGAATTCCATCACCTCCACTAGCTTTGTTCTTAGTGATACTTTCTAAGGCCCACTTGACTTCACATTCCAGAATGTCTGGCTCTAGGTCAGTGATCACACCATCATGATTATCTGGGTCGTGAAGATCTTTTTTGTACAATTCTTCTGTGTATTCTTGCCATATCTTCTTAATATCTTCTGCTTCTGTTAGGTCCATACCATTTCTGTCCTTTATCGAGCCTATCTTTGCATGAAATGTTCCCTTGGTATCTCTAATTTTCTTGAAGAGATCTCTAGTCTTTCCCATTCTATTGTTTTCCTCTATTTCTTTGTGTTCATCACTGAGAAAGGCTTTCTTATCTCTTCTTGCTGTTCTTTGGAACTCTGCATGCAGATGCTTATATCTTTCCTTTTCTCCTTTGCTTTTCACTTCTCTTCTTTTCACAGCTATTTGTAAGGCTTCCCCAGACAGCCATTTTGCTTTTTTGCATTTCTTTTCCATGGGGATGGTCTTGATCCCTGTCTCCTGTACAGTGTCACAAACCTCAGTCCATAGTTCATTCCACTGTATAATCATAAGGGATTTGATTTAGGTCATACCTGAATGGTCTAGTGGTTTTCCCTACTTTCTTCAATTTAAGTCTGAATTTGGCAATAAGGAGTTCATGATCTGAGCCACAGTCAGCTCCTGGTCTTGTTTTTGTTGACTGTATAGAGCTTCTTCATCCTTGGCTGAAAAGAATATAATCAATCTGATTTCAGTGTTGACCATCTGGTGACGTCCATATTTAGAGTCTTTATAGAAACTAATAAATGTTTAAATATATAGTGTAGTGAAGTGAAAGTTGCCCATTTGTGTCTGATTCTTTGCAACCCCACAGACTATACAGTCCTTGGAATTCTCCATGCCAGAATACTGGAGTTGGTAGCCTTTCCCTTCTCCAGGGTTGTCCGGGGAGTTTGTAATTTCCTTGGTTCTGTCTTGTCACAACAAAAATGTGAAGGGATGGGGGTAGGAGCCAAGATGGTGGAGGAGTAGGACGGGGAGAACACTTTCTCCCCCACAAATTCATCAAAAGAGCATTTAAACGTCGAGTAAATTCCACAAAACAACTTCTGAATGCCGGCAGAGGACATCAGGCACCCAGAAAAGCAATCCAACTCTTCGAAAGGAGGTAGGAAAAAATATAAAAGACAAAAAAAGAGGCAAAAGAGGGAGGGACGGAGTTCCGTCCCGGGAAGGGAGTCTTAAAAAGAGAAGATTCCAAACACCAGGAAACCTTCTCACTGCCGAATCTGTGCCGAGCTTTGGAAGCACAGAGGGCAACATAACAGGAAGAAAAAATAAATAAACAATTAAAACTCGAAGATTGCGAGTCCTACGGTAACTCCCCCAGCGGAGAAGCAGGGCAGACGCCTGCACGCGCCATTAGCAAGCGGGGGCTGGGCAGGGAGGCACAGCGCGGGCTGCATCACTTAGAGTAAGAATCTGGCCTGAATACCCTGAGCACTATCTGAGCGAAATAATTTGGGCTAGCAAACCAGACTGTGGGATATCTACCACGCGAAAAGCCAGCCCTAACCTAAGACCGCCAGGCCCGCGCACGGAACAAAGAATTGAACAGAGATAGTCGGCTGCAGACCTTCCCCCTCTGGTGACAGGCAGCCAGAGCTGGAAGGGGGCAATCGCAGCCCCAAAGAGACATTATCTATAAAACTGTAAGCAGGCTTCTTTGCTAACTAAAACTTTTGGGGGGTCTGGACGGTTAACATCTGCCTGAGAAGGTGCGCCGGTTTTACACCCAGATAACCGAGTGGTGGGGAGGCGATAAGTCGCAGCATTGGCGCTCGCCAAACACCTCATCACTTGAGCAGCTCGGACCTGGGAAGAGCACAAAACTCAGGCCCAACTGAGTCTGCGCTTCTGAGGACTAACCGAGTGCCTGAACCTGAGCGGCTTGGACCTGGGAGGCACATGCAACCCAGGGCCAGCCTCGGATTGTTCCCGGCGGAACAACCTAGAGCCCGAGCAGTGTGGGCAGGGAGGCTACACGCGCCGTGAGCGGGGGCAGACCCAGTGTGGCTGAGGCACTGCGAGCGCACGCCAGTGTTATTTGTTTGCAGCATCCCTCCCTCCCTCCCCACAGCGCGACTGAACAAAGAGAAGAAATACAACTCCACCCATCAGAACACCGACACAAGCTTCCCTAACTAGGAAACCTTGACAAGCCACCTGTACAAACCGACACACAGCGAGGAAAAGCCACAATAAAGAGAACTCCACAAACTGCCAGAATACAGAAAGGACACCCCAAACTCAGCAATTTAAACAAGATGAAGAGACAGAGGAATAGCCAGCAGATAAAGGAACAGGATAAATGCCCACCAAATCAAACAAAAGAGGAAGAGATAGGGAATCTACCTGATAAAGAATTCCGAATAATGATAGTGAAATTGATCCAAAATCTTGAAATTAAAATGGAATCACAGATAAATAGCTTGGAGACAAGGATTGAGAAGATGCAAGAAAGGTTTAACAAGGACCTAGAAGAAATAAAAAAGAGTCAATATATAATGAATAATGCAATAAATGAAATTAAAAACACTCTGGAGGCAACAAATAGTAGAATAACAGAGGCAGAAGATAGGATTAGTGAATTAGAAGATAGAATGGTAGAAATAAATGAATCAGAGAGAATAAAAGAAAAACGAATTAAAAGAAATGAGGACAATCTCAGAGACCTCCAGGACAATATTAAACGCTACAACATTCGAATAATAGGGGTTCCAGAAGAAGAAGACAAAAAGAAAGACCATGAGAAAATACTTGAGGAGATAATAGTTGAAAACTTCCCTAAACTGGGGAAGGAAATAATCACCCAAGTCCAAGAAACCCAGAGAATCCCAAACAGGAAAAACCCAAGGCGAAACACCCCAAGACACATATTAATCAAATTAACAAAGATCAAACACAAAGAACAAATATTAAAAGCAGCAAGGGAAAAACAACAAATAACACACAAGGGAATTCCCATAAGGATAACAGCTGATCTTTCAATAGAAACTCTTCACGCCAGGAGGGAATGGCAAGACATACTTAAAATGATGAAAGAAAATAACCCACAGCCCAGATTATTGTACCCAGCAAGGATTTCATTCAAGTATGAAGGACAAATCAAAAGCTTCTCAGACAAGCAAAAGCTGAGAGAATTCTGCACCACCAAACCAGCTCTCCAACAAATACTAAAGGATATTCTCTAGACAGGAAACACAAAAATGGTGTATAAATTCGAACCCCAAACAACAAAGTAAATGGCAACGGGATCATACTTATCAGTAATTACCTTAAACGTAAATGGGTTGAATGCCCCAACCAAAAGACAAAGACTGGCTGAATGGATACAAAAACAAGACCCCTACATATGTTGTCTACAGGAGACCTACCTCAAAACAGGGGACACATACAGACTGAAAGTGAAGGGCTGGAAAAAGATTTTCCATGCAAATAGGGACCAAAAGAAAGCAGGAGTAGCAATACTCATATCAGATAAAATAGACTTTAAAACAAAGGCTGTGAAAAGAGACAAAGAAGGTCACTACATAATGATCAAAGGATCAATCCAAGAAGAAGATATAACAATTATAAATATATATGCACCCAACACGGGAGCACCACAGTATGTAAGACAAATGCTAATAAATATGAAAGGAGAAATTAACAATAACACAATAATAGTGGGAGACTTTAATACCCCACTCACACCTATGGATAGATCAACTAAACAGAAAATTAACAAGGAAACACAAACTTTAAATGATACAATAGACCAGTTAGACCTAATTGATATCTATAGGACATTTCATCCCAAAACAATGAATTTCACCTTTTTCTCAAGCGCACATGGAACCTTCTCCAGGATAGATCACATCCTGGGCCATAAAGCTAGCCTTGGTAAATTCAAAAAAATAGAAATCATTCCAAGCATCTTTTCTGACCACAATGCAGTAAGATTAGATCTCAATTACAGGAGAAAAACTATTAAAAATTCCAACATACGGAGGATGAACAACACCCTGCTGAATAACCAACAAATCACAGAAGAAATCAAAAAAGAAATCAAAATTTGCATAGAAACGAATGAAAATGAAAACACAACAACCCAAAACCTGTGGGACACAGTAAAAGCAGTCCTAAGGGGAAAGTTCATAGCAATACAGGCACACCTCAAGAAACAAGAAAAAAGTCAAACAAATAACCAAACTCTACACCTAAAGCAACTAGAAAAGGAAGAAATGAAGAACCCCAGGGTTAGTAGAAGGAAAGAAATCTTAAAAATTAGAGCAGAAATAAATGCAAAAGAAACAAAAGAGACCATAGCAAAAATCAACAAAGCCAAAAGCTGATTCTTTGAAAGGATAAATAAAATTGATAAACCATTAGCCAGACTCATCAAGAAACAAAGGGAGAAAAATCAAATCAATAAAATTAGAAACGAAAATGGAGAGATCACAACAGACAACACAGAAATACAAAGGATCATAGAGACTATTATCAACAATTATATGCCAATAAAATGGACAACGAGGAAGAAATGGACAAATTCTTAGAAAAGTACAACTTTCCAAAACTCGACCAGGAAGAAATAGAAAACCTTAACAGACCCATCACAAGCACGGAAATTGAAACTGTAATCAAAAATCTTCCAGCAAACAAAAGCCCAGGTCCAGACGGCTTCACAGCTGAAATCTACCAAAAATTTAGAGAAGAGCTAACACCTATCCTGCTCAAACTCTTCCAGAAAATTGCAGAGGAAGGTAAACTTCCAAACTCATTCTATGAGGCCACCATCACCCTAATACCAAAACCTGACAAAGATCCCACAAAAAAAGAAAACTACAGGCCAATATCACTGATGAATATAGATGCAAAAATCCTAAACAAAATTCTAGCAATCAGAATCCAACAACACATTAAAAAGATCATACACCATGACCAAGTGGGCTTTATCCCAGGGATGCAAGGATTCTTCAATATCCACAAATCAATCAATGTAATACACCACATTAACAAATTGAAAAACAAAAACCATATGATTATCTCAATAGATGCAGAGAAAGCCTTTGACAAAATTCAACACCCATTTATGATAAAAACTCTCCAGAAAGCAGGAATAGAAGGAACATACCTCAACATAATAAAAGCTATATATGACAAACCCACAGCAAACATTATCCTCAATGGTGAAAAATTGAAAGCATTTCCTCTAAAGTCAGGAACAAGACAAGGGTGCCCACTTTCACCATTACTATTCAACATAGTTTTGGAAGTTTTGGCCACAGCAATCAGAGCAGAAAAAGAAATAAAAGGAATCCAAATTGGAAAAGAAGAAGTAAAACTCTCACTATTTGCAGATGACATGATCCTCTACATAGAAAACCCTAAAGACTCCACCAGAAAATTACTAGAACTAATCAATGATTATAGAAAAGTTGCAGGATATAAAATCAACACACAGAAATCCCTTGCATTCCTATACACTAATAATGAGAAAACAGAAAGAGAAATTAAGGAAACAATTCCATTCACCATTGCAACGGAAAGAATAAAATACTTAGGAATATATCTACCTAAAGAAACTAAAGACCTATATATAGAAAACTATAAAACACTGGTGAAAGAAATCAAAGAGGACACTAATAGATGGAGAAATATACCATGTTCATGGATTGGAAGAATCAATATAGTGAAAATGAGTATACTACCCAAAGCAATTTATAGATTCAATGCAATTCCTATCAAGCTACCAACAGTATTCTTCACAGAGCTAGAACAAATAATTTCACAATTTGTATGGAAATACAAAAAACCTCGAATAGCCAAAGCGATCTTGAGAAAGAAAAATGGAACTGGAGGAATCAACCTACCTGACTTCAGGCTCTACTACAAAGCCACAGTTATCAAGACAGTATGGTACTGGCACAAAGACAGAAATATAGATCAATGGAACAAAATAGAAAGCCCAGAGATAAATCCACGCACATATGGACACCTTATCTTTGACAAAGGAGGCAAGAATATACAATGGATTAAAGACAATCTCTTTAACAAGTGGTGCTGGGAAATCTGGTCAACCACTTGTAAAAGAATGAAACTAGAACACTTTCTAACACCATATACAAAAATAAACTCAAAATGGATTAAAGATCTCAACGTAAGACCAGAAACTATAAAACTCCTAGAGGAGGACATAGGCAAAACACTCTCTGACATACATCACAGCAGGATCCTCTATGACCCACCTCCCAAATATTGGAAATAAAAGCAAGAATAAACAAATGGGACCTAATTAAACTTAAAAGCTTCTGCACATCAAAGGAAACTATTAGCAAGGTGAAAAGACAGCCTTCAGAATGGGAGAAAATAATAGCAAATGAAGCAACCGACAAACAACTAATCTCAAAAATATACAAGCAACTCCTACAGCTCAACTCCAGAAAAATAAATGACCCAATCAAAAAATGGGCCAAAGATCTAAATAGACATTTCTCCAAAGAAGACATACAGATGGCTAACAAACACATGAAAAGATGCTCAACATCACTCATTATCAGAGAAATGCAAATCAAAACCACTATGAGATACCATTTCACACCAGTCAGAATGGCTGCGATCCAAAAGTCTACAAATAATAAATGCTGGAGAGGGTGTGGAGAAAAGGGAACCCTCTTACAATGTTGGTGGGAATGCAAACTAGTACAGCCACTATGGAGAACAGTGTGGAGATTCCTTAAAAAACTGGAAATAGAACTGCCTTATGATCCAGCAATCCCACTGCTGTGCATACACACTGAGGAAACCAGAAGGGAAAGAGACACGTGTACCCCAGTGTTCATCGCAGCACTGTTTGTAATAGCCAGGACGTGGAAGCAACCTAGATGTCCATCAGCAGATGAATGGATAAGAAAGCTGTGGTACATATACACAATGGAGTATTACTCAGCCATTAAAAAGAATACATTTGAATCAGTTCTAATGAGGTGGATGAAACTGGAGCCTATTATACAGAGTGAAGTAAGCCAGAAGGAAAAACACCAATACAGTATACTAACGCATATATATGGAATTTAGAAAGATGGTAACGATAACCCTGTATACGAGACAGCAAAAGAGACACTGACGTATAGAACAGGCTTATGGACTCTGTGGGAGAGGGAGAGGGTGGGAAGATTTGGGAGAATGGCATTGAAACATGTGAAATGTCATGTATGAAACGAGATGCCAGTCCAGGTTCAATGCACGATGCTGGATGCTTGGGGCTGGTGCACTGGGACGACCCAGAGGGATGGTATGGGGAGGGAGGAGGGAGGTGGGTTCAGGATGGGGAACACATGAGAAACAAAATATTAAAAAAAAAAAAAAAGAAAGAAAAAAAAATGTGAAGGGATGGACCAGTGTTACAGCCCTCGGATGAACCAGTGTTACAGCTCAATGTTACAGCACAGTTTTAATTAGAAAGTAAAGGAAAATAGACCCTCGAGGTGTGAGGGCATGCCAACCCAAAAGACACGAAGAGAAGAGAGGCCCCCAGACCAATTTTGGCTTCTTTTTTATATGTTTTTTCTCCTCCCCCTGGGCCTGTCCTATGCAAATTGGTGTTTGTTTTACCTGAGGTCCTCATTCTGGTCCTCGGACCTTCATTTGTTCTATTTTCATGGGCTTTTCCCTTCCTTGTCTTTTAGCCACTGCCATTTTGGACTCATTTCTCCTATTCTAACTGCCTAACATTTCCACCCTAAAGAGATGTGAAGCCCAATTCTTTGGGAATAGGGGTGTCAAGATCTCTCAGTAGTTCAGCTACTTCTTGCTGAACTGGCATGGCAAGGGGCATTGGGCTTCCCCCTCTTGCTAGTCTCAAGCCTCAGAGTCCTTATAGCAGTGTCCATCTAAAGGTGAGTGGTATTTCATGGTAAGCTGTAGTTTTATATATCCTTGTTGAACTGGCACTACATATTGAAGCTTGTTGACCTGGGCAGAGACAAAAAGGGTTAGACAGTTGATAATATGTGGAGCAATCACAAGCAGCATCAATATGACAGAGACTAGTAGTGGCATTCAGTTCAGTTCAGTTCAGTCACTTAGTCGTGTCCGACTCTTTGCGACCCCATGAATCACAGCACGCCAGGGCTCCCTGTTCATCACCAACTCTTAGAGTTCACTCAAACTCATGTCCATTGAGTCAGTGATGCCATCCAGCCATGTCAACCTCTGTCAACCCCTTCTCCTCCTGCTCCCAATCCCATTAGCCAACTCCAACTTTCCCATCGCCAGAAGGATCCCCCAAAGAGAGATTGTAGCCACCCAGAGAACTCTCCAGCTTGTTCTTTGAGATCCTGTGGGGTCTGAATATTTTTCTTGAGGACTGTGAGACTTTCTTTAACTTAGCTGGAGGTATTTAACCATAAACAACACATCTCATTCAACATGGCTCAAGTCCCTCTTTGTTCAGGGATCAGAAGATCTATCTCCTATCCGTTTTGGAGTACAACACCTGCCAAGCTGTGTTGGCTCATTGGAGCTGTCCTGAGAAATCTTATCCCAAGAAACTTAATTTTTGGGGTATTCATTAGAATAGCACTCATTTGTAGTTCTGAATATGTATCTGAGATCTCCCAGGGGCTCACAGGTGTATTGAGTGTCCTTTTCTGTTTTCTTTCACAGCTTGACTCGTGGGTAGTGAATCCAGGAAACATGTCCTGGTACTTTGACTGCTGTGGGTAGAAAGTATTACAGGGTAGAGGCTGTTCCATGTGGGCTGGAGTTGAGCCTTTGGGGACCCATCTTTCCAGACGTTAATTAGGACTTAAGTCCCTGGAGCATATAGTGGTGACTCTTTAGGATCTTTTGGGTTCTGGTTGACTCCCCACACGCATATATCCTGTTAGAATTGCCCAGTGGCCATGGTATAAGACTGGAGGGTCTGAGCCTCTGCATCTAGGAAGAGGTCATTGACTTAAACAAAAGGCCTCCATATAGCATCTCATTAGGACTAAGACTGACCTGTTCCTAAGGGGCAATGCGGGTGTGGAGGAGAGTTATTTGTAAAGCCTCCTTCCATCCCAGGGAGGTCTCCTGGTTTTTTTTTGTTTTTTTTTTGTTTTTTTTTTTAATTGCTGATTTTAAGGCTTGGTTGTCTCTTTCTACTTTTCCTGAAGACTGAGCCCTCCAGGCACAATGGAGATAATAAGTAATGCCCAATGGTTTAAGATCCTTTGGGTGACCTTAGAAGTAAATGATGTCCCATTGTCACTTTGTAATGACCTGGGCAGACCAAATCTAGGAATGATTTCATGGAGCAGTGTTTTTACCACCTCCTCAGACTTCTCAGTCTGGGTGGGAAACCCTTCAATCCATCCTGTGAATGTATCTGTCATGACTAATAGGTATTTATACCCTTGAGAAACTGGCTTCTGGGTGAAGTCCATCTGCCAGTCCTCTCTTGGGTAGGTCCCAAGTTGTTGGGCAGGCTGGGCCAGCTGGAGTCTTCAAGCTCTTTGGGGGTTGTTCAATTGGCAAGTGGGGCAAGAGAAGACCACTAGCCTTATGGTTGTTTGGAAGCCTGTTCCTATGAAGGACCTGTCTAATAATCTTTGGAGGGCCTTTTCCCCTAAATGAGTGGTGGGATGTAAGGAGTTAACCAACTTTCACTGGAGGTTCCCAGGCAGAAAAAGGAGTCTCTCCTTTTGGAACCACCCCCATATGATCTTGAAAGCCCTTACTCTTGGCTTTAAGAGTCTCACGTTCAGTATATGAAGGAGTTTCTGGTAAATTAGTCTGTGGAACTAAGGTGGCAACTCTTGTTAGGTCATTGCTCTGTAATGCTGCCCTTTTAGCTGTCTGACCAGCTGCTTGGTTCCCTTGTGCCACGTCCGTGCTCCCTTTTTGGTGTCCTTTACAGTGGGAGACTGAAACCTCAGTGGGCAGATGGATTGCCTCCAAGAGTCTAAGGATTTGATCACCATATTTGATTGGGGACCCTCAGGTGGTCAAGTGGCCCCTTTCTTTCCAAATAGCAGCATGTGCATGTAGCACCAGGAAGGCATACTTGGAGTCAGTGTAAATGGCTACTCTTTTTCCTTTTCCCAACTCTAAAGCTCAAGTCAGGGCTATGAGCTCAACTAATCTGGCTGAAGCACCTGGTGGCAAAGGCTTAGCCTCTATGGTCTCTAAGTTGGAGACTACTGCATATCTGGCTCTTCTTTTTCCATCCAAGACAAGGCTGCTTCCATCAGAGTACCAGATTTCCTCAGGATTGGTCAGAGGATCTTCTGACAATCCCTCTCGGGTTTTGTCCAGTGGTCCAAGGTTTCTAGGCAAGAGTGAAAGTGTAGAGAGCCCTCGGGAATGGCAGGAGGGTGGCTGGGTTAAGAACCTCACAAGGGGATACAATGAGGCCTGGATTTTCCATCAGCACTACCTGGTATCTGAGGATTCCTTGATCAGAAATCCATAAATGGCCTCTCCGATTTAGGCTGGTAAAATAGTTAGTTTGTCCCCAAAAGAGAGTTTTAAAGCATCTTTTATCAGGATTGCAATAGCTGCAAGATTTCAAAGGCAGGGAGGCCAGCCTCAGGCAGCTGGGTTGAGACTCTTGGATAAGTAAGCTACTGGTTGGTGCTCAGGTCCCAACCTTTGAGTTACCACTCCTATCATTTAATGCTCTTACTCTGTTTTTAAAATAGGTTTATAAGAAATTGTTAAGATGTTACCTCTCCTTAAAATTGAAGTAATATGGGAATTTTCCATTAAAATGATGCTAGGTGGAAAATGCCATCCTTAGTATTTTTACATATAAATATTAATTATTTTCCTCTTATGATTTTAATTCTTGCAAAGTGAGTTAAACCTTGATTTGTTCTTATGATTATTTTAATCTAGTTAAATGGAAATTAATAATCAAAAAGATTTATTTTACAGAATGTAAATTTTGACAAATAGCTTTATCTTAATTAATGTATTTCAACGTATTTTATGAAAACAGTATTAAAATTTTATTTTGTTCTTTTACTTTGCTTTTTGTAACAATCATCAGTAAGCATGTAAGCATGAAAGCCAATTCTAAATTGGTTTTACTATTAATTGTCATTACCTTTTGTGTTAATTTCCAGCCCATAATTATAGAATGTCAGAATAACAAAAGAATAAAGTTTTTCCTATTTCAAAGAATCTTTACAATTTTAAGAATTATTGTTGATGCTGGTCATATTGAGGGAGAACACAATACTATAAAAAAATAAAAACTCTATTTGTGTTATTTAATAAGAATTACATAGCATTTATACTTACAAAGGGCATCTCTTTAATCTCCATTTTCTGTGCCAGAATGATGAAAAACAATACACACACACACACACACACACACACATTTAAATCATATGAACACAATATATTTGCACTCAGAACAATATATCACAATTCAAAGAATTTTTAACAGCCTACAATTCTCCTTACAACTGTATAGGGATAGAAGGTCCTATTTAAAAATAGATACTCAGCAATTTTCACTTAAACTTTTAACAAATATTTATCTTTGTGTCCCAGATCCAGTTTTTATATAAAAGATCATTGGCTTTAAGAAACTCACAGTAGAAAGGGAACTTAAATTTCATAATATATCATTATAAAAGTGTCATAGGTAAAATTCAATTGTAATGTAGTCATTCAACAAATACTTCATGATCTACTACAGTGTGCATAGGCTTTGACCTTCTGGGGCTTAGAGGGGAGCAGAGGAAACAGCTCAAACACTGTGTGTTCTGCCTAAAAATAGATATTTAATTTTTTTATTTATTATTTTTTAAACTAAAACACAGACATTATTCTTAGTTTTTCGTTGAAGTCCTTTTGTTACCTGATCCAATCTAGAATCCAATAATACATTTAGTTCTTGTGTCTCCTTCTTTAGCCTCCTCCAGTTTTCAAGAATTCTATCTCACTTCGTCTTTCATAACCTTGACACTTTCAAAGAGTACTGAGAAACTATTTTCTAATGCCCCTCACTTTGGATTTCTCTGATGTTCCTGATGAGTATCATAAAAGTCGTGGAAAGTTATGATCAACCTAGATAGCATATTCAAAAGCAGAGATATTACTTTGCCAACAAAGGTTCGTCTAGTCAAGGCTATGGTTTTTCCTCTGGTCATGTATGGGTGTGAGTTGGACTGTGAAGAAGGCTGAGCACCAAAGAATTGATGGTTTTGAACTGTAGTGTTGGAGAAGACTCTTGAGAGTCCCTTGGACTGCAAGGAGATCCAACCAGTCCATTCTGAAGGAGATCAGCCCTGGGAGTTCTTTGGAAGGAATGATGCTAAAGCTGAAACTCCAGTACTTTGGCCACCTCATGCAAAGAGTTGACTCATTGGAAAAGACTCTGATGCTGGGAGGGATTGGGGGCAGGAGGAGAAGGGGACAACAGAGGATGAGATGGCTGGATGGCATCACTGACTCGATGGACATGAGTCTGAGTGAACTCCAGGAGTTGGTGATGGACAGGGAGGCCTGGCGTGCTGCGATTCATGGGGTCGCAAAGAGTCAGACACGACTGAGCGACTGATCTGATCTGATCTGAGAAGTACACGATTACAATATATCTTTTTATTGATGATTCTATTCTTAACTACTTGGTCAAGGTGGTATCACACAGGTTTTCTATTGGAAAATCACTATCCTCCCTTTGTCATTAAAAAGTATCTTGGGAGGCACACTTTGGGACTATAAATGTCCTGTATTTTCTCAAACTTTCACCCACAACTTCTAACATTCACCACGCAACAACTATTGCTGTATTTTACTAATGGTAATTTTTTTCTTTTATCCCTTGCTTCTTCTACATTCATTATTATTTGGTAAGAAAACATTATCTCTTCTCCATGTGTTTATCCATTATTTATTTATATCATGAATATTATTTTATTCTAGAGGTTATAATTGAATACTATTATTATTTTGTTACTCACTTTGCTCTAACTTTGCAATTAAGACATCTTTAAGGTTGGCTCCTTTGCCCTTTTAATGTATCTCTTTCCTTTTTCTGAGTATTTACTTTCTGACATTACAAGACACTCTATAGGCTCATCTTGTATTTTCCCTGCTTCTGCTCTGGAATCAACTACTTCTCCAAAGAGCTATATTCAAACATGGTCTTTAGAAACCAAGATCAGTTGGTTGGTATGTTCATTCTTACTTACACTTACACACACACACACACACACAAATTCTTCCTGTAAAGATATACAATAGTACCTCATAATATATCACATGGAGTAATATAGATATAATATACTATTATCAGATCAGATCAGAACAGTCTCTCAGTCGTGTCCGACTCTTTGCGACCCCATGAACCGCAGCACGCCAGGCTTCCCTGTCCATCACAAACTCCCAGAGTTCACTCAGACTCACGTCCATCGAGACATCAATGCCATACAGCCATCTCATCCTCTGTCGTCCCCTTCTCCTCCTGCCCTCAATCCCTCCCAGCATCAGAGTCTTTTCCAATGAGTCAACTCTTCGCATGAGGTGGCCAAAGTACTGGAGTTTCAGCTTTAGCATCACTCCTTCCAAAGAACTCCCAAGGCTGATCTCCTTCAGAATGGACTGGTTGGATCTCCTTGCAGTCCAAGGGACTCTCAAGAGTCTTCTCCAACACCACACTTCAAAAGGATCAATGCTTCAGCACTCAGCCTTCTTCACAGTCCAACTCTCACACCCATACATGACCAGAGGAAAAACCATAGCCTTGACTAGACGAAGCTTTGTTGGCAAAGTAATGTCTCTGCTTTTGAATATGTTATCTAGGTTGGTCATAACTTTCCTTCCAAGGAATAAGCGTCTTTTAATTTCATGGCTGCAGTCACCATCTGCAGTGATTTTGGAGCCCCCCAAAATAAAGTCTCTCACTGTTTCCACTGTTTCCCCATCTATTTCCCATGAAGTGATGGGACCGGATGCCATGATCTTCGTTTTCTGAATGTTGAGCTTTAAGCCAACTTTTTCACTCTCCACTTTCACTTTCATCAAGAGGCTTTTGAGGTCCTCTTCACTTTCTGCCATAAGGGTGCTGTCATTTGCATATCTGAGGTTATTGATATTTCTCCCGGCAATCTTGATTCCAGCTTGTGTTTCTTCCAGTCCAGCGTTTCTCATGATGTACTCTGCATATAAGTTAAATAAACAGGGTGACAATATACAGCCTTGATGAACTTTTTTTCCTATTTGGAACCAGTCTGTTGTTCCATGTCCAGTTTTAACTGTTGCTTCCTGACCTGCATACAAATTTCTCAAGAGGCAGGTTAGGTGTCCGGATATTCCAATTTCTTTCAGAATTTTCCACAGTTTATTGTGATCCACACAGTCAAAGGCTCTGGCATAGTCAATAAAGCAGAAATAAATGTTTTTCTGGAACTCTCTTGCTTTTTCTATGATCCAGCGGATGTTGGCAATTTGATCTCTGGTTCCTCTGCCTTTTCTAAAACAGCTTGAACATCAGGAAGTTCACGGTTCACATATTGCTGAAGCCTAGCTTGGAGAATTTTGAGCATTACTTTACTAGCGAGTGAGATGAGTGCAATTGTGCAGTAGTTTGAGCATTCTTTGGCATTGCGTTTCTTTGGGATTGGAATGAAAACTGACCTTTTCCAGTCCTGTGGCCACTGCTGAGTTTTCCAAATTTGCTCACATATTGAGTGCAGCACTTCCACAGCATCATCTTTCAGGATTTGAAAGAGCTCAACTGGAATTCCATCACCTCCACTAGCTTTGTTCTTAGTGATGCTTTCTAAGGCCCACTTGACTTCACATTCCAGGACGTCTGGCTCTAGGTCAGTGATCACACCATCATGATTATCTGGGTCGTGAAGATCTTTTTTGTACAATTCTTCTGTGTATTCTTGCCATCTCTTCTTAATATCTTCTGCTTCTGTTAG
This sequence comes from Bos grunniens, assembly GCF_055505025.1. Taxonomy (NCBI): domain Eukaryota; kingdom Metazoa; phylum Chordata; class Mammalia; order Artiodactyla; family Bovidae; genus Bos; species Bos grunniens. Next base: position 102,445,004 of record NC_141165.1, read on the forward strand.
GTCCATACCATTTCTGTCCTTTATCGAGCTCATCTTTGCATGAAATGTTCCTTTGGTATCTCTGATTTTCTTGAAGAGATCCCTTGTCTTTCCCATTCTGTTGTTTTCCTCTATTTCTTTGCATTGATTGCTGAAGAAGGCTTTCTTATCTCTTCTTGCTATTCTTTGGAACTCTGCATTCAGATGTTTATATCTTTCCTTTTCTCCTTTGCTTTTCACTTATCTTCTTTTCACAGCTATTTGTAAGGCCTCCCCAGACAGCCATTTTGCTTTTTTGCATTTCTTTTCTATGGGAATGGTCTTGATCCCTGTCTCCTGTACAATGTCACGAACCTCATTCCATAGTTCATCAGGCACTCTCTCTATCAGATATAGGCCCTTAAATCTATTTCTCACTTCCACTGTATAATCATAAGGGATTTGATTTAGGTCATACCTGAATGGTCTAGTGGTTTTCCCTATCTTTGCATCATATACCTGCAATGATATATCATAATATATCACTGAAGGAAGGATTTTTGAGCGTGTTTGTATATGTGTGTATAAGTGTGTTCTCCTAGCACTGTACCCTGAGAGGGCCTAAAATAATGACATTTTAGTAGAAATGTCACCAGCTTCCTTCTAGAGGACTAGAAAAGAGCTTTGAATACTTAATTTATTTGCATGTATAGTTGTGGTAATAAAATATGATTTTAAAAATAGATCTATGGAAAATGACAAAACATATAAACTTAACATTGTATAACTGATTATTTTCTTCTAGAGTCAACTGTTCTCCCATTTTCCTAGATGATTACTCTAATGTCTTCTCAAATATAAAAAACGTCCTCCACCATCTTCACTCTTGATTGATAACCTTGCTTCACATTATCTGAGAAAATAGATGTAATTAAAACATCATTTTACAAGTTTCCAAAATGTCTACCACCTACCTGTCCATATATTCTGGCTTCTCTTCTATTACCAACAGATAGATGGATACATAGATAGACAGACAGACAGAATTTTCTTTGCTTCTAACAGAGGCAAATCACTTACTCAAGGATATTTGACCCAGAAACTGTCTCCTTAGAAGTACAGTAACAATTTTTCTCTCTGTTCAATATTACTGTTACCACAATATACACATGCTAATGCTTCTATATAATATTTTATATCCTTTCAAAACACCTGGTGATATAAGTGCTTTCTGTAACTCCATTTCTCACCTTTGTTCCACTGAAACTGCTCTCGACAAGGTCACAAATCATCTTCATCTACAATGTTAAATCCAACAGATAATTCTAAATTCTCATTTTATTCAACTCTGTAATTTGACACTGCCTTTATCACTCTTTTCTGCCGGAAACAATTCCTACATTGACTCTCAGATTGGTAATTCATCCTATCTTATTCTCTTTCACTTTGTAGCTGTTCCTCATTTTCGTAACCAAAACAAATCTTGCTAACTAAAATGCCCCAGAATTTAGTTCTTAGGTGGACTTTCTTTTCTTCTTAAGTGTATTTCCTTGGTGGCTTTATTTGGGCTTATCCTTTCAGTATATCTGCATGTTTATGGAATGCAAATATAAATACCCAACTTGGAGTTTTCCCTGAATTTCAGAATTATAAATACAATCGACTACTTAACATATCCACTTGGATATATTATCTTAAACCTAAGATGCCAAAATTGATTCCCCCCCCCCCCAAATCCTTCTACTTTTTTAGGTCTTACCTAGCTCAGCAACTGGTAGTCTAATCTTCAATTGTTAAAAACCTTGGAGATGTCCTTGACTTCTCTTTCTCTCACAGATTCCATCTAGTCCTTAAGCAAATATTGCTGGCTTTAAAGCTACATCAGGATTTGACCATTTCTCATAATTTCCACTGCTATACCCCCAGACCAAGCTACCGTAATTTTTCACCTAAATTATACACTATTTCCTAGTGTGTTTCTATGCTAGAATCTCTTTTCTGGTGCTGTGTAGTCTCAACACAGAAAACCAAGCAAGCCTTATAAGAGGTATTTACAGAGAACTCTTTTCTAGTGTATAGAAGGAAAGAAACCACAGATGGATTAAAATGCAGCTAAGTGTATAGTCAATAATATAGGAGTTGAGACAAGCCCTTGTTTGTGACTTCTAATGTCTCTGTAAATAAGTTAGGAAGTCATTTGCCTGAAGAAAGTCAAGGGGAGATGTGAGGATGTGAAATATAAGATAATTAAATTTTAAACAGTAGCTGTGAAGAAAAGAAAAATAATAGAGCAGGGAAATGTATAAGCAACATAACAATTTAAATCTTGTTTCAGTTTGTGCATCATACTTTTGTATTAGCACTAGTCTGGGTGATTTGTTGATTTTTGTTCAGCTCAATTTAACTATCAGGGAATGGAAAACTAAAAAATGGCCAGTTTAAATCATCCAGGGTGGATTTTTTTTCCCACCTGGAGTTACCATGGAAAAACACCAGAAAATGTGAGTTGAAGATATTGTCAACAGAGTAAAATCTTGGATGGTCTGAAAATACAAGCCAAGAAAACACAGATGTGATGGTAAATTTTATATGTCAACTTGCCTAGGCTAAGTGATGCCCAGATAGCTGGTAAAACACTATTTTGGGGTGTGTCTGACAGGATGTTTTTAGAAGAGATAATTATTTGAATCAGTAAACTGAGTAAAGATCCACCCTCACCAGTGTGGTAGGCATTACCCAAACTCCTGAGGTACCCAATAGAACAGAAAGTAGAGCTAATTCCCTTTCTTTTCTTGAGCTAGGACGTCATTGTACTCCTGTTCTCAGATATCAAAGTTCCACATTTCTAGGTCCTGATATATATATATATATATATATATATATATATAGAGAGAGAGAGAGAGAGAGAGAGAGAGAGAGAGACATATATATATAGGCATAGATATAGATACATTTCACCAAAGGAAGGATGGGAGAGGGGAGTAAGGGAGAAAGAAAGGAAGCAAGGAGGGAAAGACTAGAATAATCTGAGAAACTAAGAGCCAGGTTATTTTTCAGCAGCAGCAGTGGTATAGGGATCAATGACATAATTTTTTTTTATTTTATTTTTTAACTTTACAATATTGTATTGGTTTTGCCATATGTCAACATGAATCTGCCACATTTCACTGTATGAAATTCTATACTTGACTGAATTAGTAATTTTAGAGAGACAAAGATTCAGAAAGTTTGCATTCAATATACTTTATATAAGGAAGTTACTTGAAGAATGTACTTTAGTCAAATAAGTGTGAAGACTAAAAGAAGGAAAAAAATGGGATTACTTCAAAACTTTAATACAAATGAAGTTCAGAATGACATAACAGTTTATGATAGATCTGAGTAGTAACCATCCAAAATAAAATAGGAAATCAAAAGCTTCCAAATTCAAGTAACAGAAGAAAAACCTAAAACATATCAGCCACAAGTTTAAGAAGATATTTGTATATAATTCTAAGAAACCAAAAACAATTTAAAATCTCAATAATATAATATCTAAAATATTATATATTATATAATTTAAAATCTCAATAATGTACATAATATATTATATATTAGTAATATTAATAATATATGTTAATAATTTAATAACATTTTATCATATATAAATTATAATATATAATTGTATAAATAATATATATCATATATATTATTGAGATTTTAAATTATATAATATATAATACTACAGATATTACATAGTATATTACTGAGATTTTAAATTGCTTTTGGTTTCTCACTTAGAAATATATATAATAAGTATATATAGTATATATTATTCTGTATAGTATAATAAGTGGAGAGAAAAACTACAACAAAGTTGCAACCCAAATATTAAGTAAACTGACCTGCCAAATCTTAAATCACTGATACACTAGGACCATGTGTTTTCAGGGCTTCCCTGGTGGCTCAGAGAGTAAAGAATATTTCTGCAATGTAGATGACCCAGGTTGAGTCCTTCCATTGTGGAGATCCCCTGAAGAAGGGAAAAGCTACCCACTCCAGTATTCCTGCCTAGAGAATACCATGATCAGAGGAGCCCGGTGGTCTACGGTCCATGGAATCCCAAAGGGTTGGACATGATTGAGTGACCAACACTTTCAACTTTTTTACTTTTATGTGTTTTTGATGCCACAAGGTTATAATGAATCTATGAGAAAGAAACAATAACTTATCACTCTGCTTGCTATTATACTGCATAGTAAGGGCTTCCCACAGGGCTCAGTTGGTAAAGAATCTGCCTGCCATGCAAGAGACTCGGGATTGATTCATGGGTCAGGAAGATTCCCTGGAGAAGGAAATGGCAACCCCCTCCAGTATTCTTGCCTGGAGAATCCCATGGACAGAGGATCCTGGCAGGCTACAGCCCATGGGGTTGCAAGAGTCTGATACGACTTAGCAACTAAAGAGAGAGAGAGAGAATGTTTCATTGTAAAGTAAATCCTCTTATTTGTTTTTTAACATTCAAAGTTGACCTTGAGATCAAACAAGAGTGTTTAAATAGAGTTTAACAAACAAACTCATAGGAAAAAATATCATATTTGTGGTTACCAGGGGCAGGAGGGTGAGGAGAGGAGGAAATGGATGAAGGCAGTCACAGGGTACAAACATCCAGTTACAAAACAAGTTCTAAAGATAAAATGTATAACATGAATATAATTAACACTGTCATCAGTAATATATGACAGTTGTTAAGAGAGTCAAAACTAACAGTTCTCACCACAAGGAAAAAGAAATTTTTCCTATTTCTTAACTCTATAATTCTTTGCTGGGAGAAATATCAATAACCTCAGATATGCAAATGACACCACACTTATGGCAGAAAGTGAAGAGGAACTTAAGAAACAATTGATGAAGGTAAAAGAGGAGAGTGAGAAAACTGGTTTAAAACTCAACATTCAAGAAATGAAGATCATGGCATCTGGTCCCATCACTTCATGGCAAACAGATGGTGAAACAGTGGAAGAGAGACAGACTTTATTTTCCTGGGCTCCAAAATCACTACAGATGGTGACTGCACTGATGAAATTAAAAGACGCTTGCTCCTTGGAAGAAAAGCTATGACCAACCTAGACAGCATATTAAAAAGCAGGGACATTACTTTGCTCACAAAGATCTGTATAATCAAAGCTACAGTTTTTCCAGTAGTCATGTATGGATGTGAGACTTGGAGCATAGAGAAGGCTGAGTTCCAAAGAATTGATGCTTTTGAGTTGTGGTGTTGAAGGAGACTCTTGAGAGTCCTTTGGACTGCAAGGAGATCAAACCAGTCAATCTGAAATGAAATCAATCCTGAATATTCATTGGAAGAACTGATGCTGAGGCTGAAGCCCAGTATTTGGCCACCTGATGTGAACAGCTGACTCACTGGCAAAGACCCTGATGCTGGGAAAGATTGAAGGCAGGAGGAGAAGGGGATGACAGAGGATAAGATGGTTGGATGGCATTACAGACTCAGTGGACATGAGTTTGAGCAAGTTCCAGGAGATGGTGAAGGACAGGGCAACATGGCATGCTATAGTCCATGGAGTCACAAATAGTTGGACACAACTGGGTGACTGAACAACAACAACAAATTAAAGGACACTCCTTGGAAGAAAAGTTATGACCCACCTAGACAGCATACTAAAAAGCAGAGGCATTACTTTGCCAACAAAGTTCCATCTAGTCAAGGCTATTGTTTTTCCAGTAGTCATATATGGATGAGAGAGTTGGACTATAAAGAAAGCTGAGCACTGAAGAATTGATACTTTTGAACTGTGGTGTTGGAGAAGACTCTTGAGAGTCCCTAGGACTGCAAGGAGATCCAACCAGTCCATCCTAAAGGAGATCAGTCCTGAATATTCATTAGAAGGACTGATGCTGAAGCTGAAACTCCAGTACTTTGGCCACCTGATGCGAAGAACTGACTTATTGGAAAAGCCCCTGATGCTGGGAAAGATTGAAGGCAGGAGAAGGGGATGACAGAAGATGAGATGGTTGGATGGCATCACCGACTCAATGGATATGAGTTTGAGTAAACTCCAGGAGTTGGTGATGGGCAAGGAGGCCTGGCTTGCTGCTGTCCATGGAGTCATAAAGAATTGGACCCGACTGAGCAATTGAACGGATGAGATGATGGATATTCACTAAACTTTATTGTGAGAATAATTTCATGATGTATATAAGGCAAATCATTACGCTTCAAAATCATTTGAAGATGTATTATATACATCTTCAAGGTGCACAGTGCTATGTATCTATTACATTTCAGTAAAAATGAGGCAGGTAAAATGTTAAAATAATAAATAAGGTTTAAAAATAAAATCAATATTACATATTCTTAAAATTTAGTAAAACAGTTGACAAAAGTTGAGGTTTGAAAAAGAAAGAGAGGTGTGGAGGAAAAGTTGTGACTAATAAAACACAACAGACAGAGTTGTAAAGTTTAAGAAGGAAAGAATATATGGTACAAAGTCAAACATTAAAATAACTATTAGTTATTGGAAGTTAATCAAGGATATGAAAGGGTAAATTTAAAATAACTACATTAAGTATAAAGAGTGGAGGGGTGAAAATGGTAGATAAGTATGTGAATGAAAAATCTTTCTTTTCACAGAGTAAATAAATAATTCCTAGATAAAAATAATGTTTTATTCCTATGATTTATTTTTCAAGGAATAATCATCAATAGGAATAAAAAGTAGATATTAAAAATGATTTCTTCTAGGGGAAGGGACTGAGGGCTTAAAGGCTTAAGCTGGAGCTGGAGGTGGCTAGCTTTTTACTGTATTAATAGACTTTGTGTTGCTTTTACTTCTGTATTGCCATGTGCATATATAATTCATGGACAGAGGAGCCTGGCAAGCTATAGGCCATGAGGTCACAAGAAGTTGGACATGACTGAGCATTCACACACATATAACTGTGTTACAACAAATAGGTCAGTCTTTTTCTCAGATAGTTGTATAAAAGCATCTTGCCTTGATATCTTCTCTAGCCATGGTATAAGTCACCCAGGAAAAATCCAGAGCAGGAGGAGACTTAGGAACTACTCAGCTATGGTGATACTTTAACTATAAAGCCAGAGTTGAAGTTAAGAGAAAATAGCTAAAGTAGTAGAGAACTAGTGTGTATGTGCTTAGTCATTCAGTCATGTTCGATTCTTTGCAACCCCATGGACTGTAGCCTGTCAGGCTCCTCTGTCCACGGAATTCTCCAGGCAAGAATACTGGAGTGGTTAGCCATTCCAGACCTATGGATCAAACTGGGTTTCCTGCACTGAAAGTGGATTCTTCACCATCTGAGCCACTGGGGAAATGCAGAGAACTAGTAGGTACTAAAAATTCACTAAAACAAGCAGAGCCTAGAACCAAAAAGTAGATAGTCACAAAATATGGATATGAGAGAAAAGAATACTGATAAGCCAGTCTGAATTTGTTTGAAGCTTCTGTCTATTCATTGGATCCTCAAGTGCTAACTGAGATGGGAAGTATTATAGCCAGTTAGAGACTGGGACAAAAATAATGAAATCACCAGGAAGTTCCCCAAATGATTCTTGCCTAACAATTTTATGGTCACTGCTTTAAGTAATATGAATTAGAAACTACTGAAGTCAGTGTCTACCTTCTTAACTGGTATAATTCATTCTCATTATTCATAGTTATTATGCTCTATAGAGGGCTTCACAGGTGGTTCACTGTTAAAGAAACCACCTTTCAATGCAGGAGACTCAGGAGACATGGGTTTGATTCTGGGTCAGGAAGATTCCATGGAGGAGGATATGGCAACCCACTCCAGTATTCTTGCTTAGAAAACCCCACAGACAGAGAAACCTGCTGGGTTACAGTTCATATGGTTTCAAAGAGTTGGACACAACTGAAGCGACTGAGCATGCATGCTCTATAGAGTCACTATGAACACTGCATTAGAGCATATTGAACCACTGCTCCCAGGAGAAATACAGGGTTAGGTTCCTATGAGTCTTTGGTCACAACATGTTCATCCACAGAATGATATATAGTCTTGTTTTATATGTGTTCTATTTACAGGCACTTCATTAAATAGATATTGCTGAATTATTAACATTGAACTCATGGCCAGCAGCACTGTAACTCATACTTGAATAAAGCTTATCTACCATGTTTACTGATATTTTCTCAGTAAGGAATGTCACAGCTTTTTTTGTATTTACAGACACTAGAATACATTTGCACTATGCTTTTAAACAATGAAGTCACTATCCACAAAACATGAAAATTGAGAAATATTGCACTAAACAGATCATGGAAGGGACATTTGCTCACTGTATGATAGTTGAAACAAGAAAGCAGAGAATCACTTTGTTCCAAGTCATTTGAGAATGTGCTTTGACCTTAGATGGAAAAGTACAAAAACTCGACTAAGACTTTTGATCTCTGAGCATGCCTGCAAATGACTGCAAAAGTGCCATCAATATCAATTTTGGAGTTTACAAATAAATTTTAGCAAGAAGATGAATTCTTATATATGAAATCTATAAATAATTATGATTACTATGGCTTTCCTGGTGGCTCAGATGGTAAAGAATTTCCTTGCAATGCAGGAGACCTGGGTTTGATCCCTGGGTCAGGAAGATCCTCTGAAGAAAGGAATGGCTTCCTACTCCAGTATTTCCTGGAGAATGCCGTGGACAGAGGAGCCTGGCAGGCTACAGCCCATGGGGTCTCAGGCTACAACTGATCAACTAACACTTTCGTTCTGGGCTTCCCAGGTGGTGCTAGTAGTAAAGAAACCACCTACCAATGCAGGCAACATAAGAGATGTATGTTGGATCCCTGGGTCAGGAAGATCCCCTGGAGGAGGGCAGACAACTCACTCCAGTGTCTCTTGCCTGGAAAATTCCATGGACAAAGGTGTCTGGTGGGCTACAGTTTGTGGAGTGGCAAAAAGTCAGACATGAGTGAGCATGCACACACACACACACACTGTATATATATACATACTTATATTCCCATATATATCTGAAGTTTTACACTAAGGTGTATGTGTGTAACCTAAAAAATTCAAAAGTATCAGCAAATGCATTTCATCTCCCTGATATTTTTTACTCAGATATTAAAGAAAAAGGATTACTACTCTTAATGTGATAAGAGCAACATCTTTGTTTTTCAGCCTGGTGCAATTGACATAAAATTTGAAAAATTTTTTTCAAGGCTGGGCAAGTATCTAGGAAGTGTTATAATAATGATGATGACAGTCATAAAAATATTTTATGCAGTTTATTTCACATGAAAATTAACATGTGCTTTTCATATTGCCATCCCATAATTAATGCCATATGTCTTTTTTATTGAAAAGACAGTTTGGGATGATGTAGCAGCAGAAAATTATTTCTAGCCTGCTTTAAATTATATTACTTACAAAAACATCATTTCCTGAAAACACTAGGAGAATATTACCATTTTCCTTTATAATCAGATGTTATGTCTACATTGACATATTTAGTCATTGTTTACACAGAAAAGTAGCAATTAATACAAACAGTCTATCCTTCCTTTTCCACCTCCTTTTTTATCCATTCTGTAAGTATCTTTTCCTTTAGTGACCTGATCATTCAGTAGTTTTGGGACAACATTTTTTACTGTGTTTTTTCTTAAAATAATCACTCAAGATGTTTACATACTGTTTAGTTCCTTACATTCTGATTACATTCAACATGTATATCTTTTCACATTTTTCACCATCTTTTTAAAAAAATAAACTTTGAGATATGAATACAGAAATAAAGCATGCTGTTTTTAATTATACAATTAATGAACTTGGGTAATGTATACTCCTGTTTAACCCCTATCAAAATTAAAATATAAAGCATTTCTACCAACCCCAAATTTTCTGGAGTGCCTCTTTGCAGCCAGTGCAATGTATCTATGAAATTCAGACTTACTTTCTGCTACTAAAGATTGTTTTGACTTTCTAACATTTCATATAAATAGATTCATACACTATGAACTTGTATTCATCTGGCTTATTTCCTACAGCATACTATTTTTTATATTCATCCATATTATGTTTCTTTCTGTTATTTAGAAGTATTCTATTGTATGAATTTATGAAAATATGTTTGTTAAATTTCTTGTTAATAAATATTTAAGTTGCTTTCAATTCTTGACCCTTATCAATAAAGCTTCTATGAATATTATTGTACAAGTTTTTTTAATGAATGAATGTTTTCACATCTCTTTGATAACAGTGAAAGAAGAGATGGCAAGAATACACAGAAGAACTGTACAAAAAAGATCTTCACGACCCAGATAATCACGATGGTGTGGTCACTGACCTAGAGCCAGATATCCTGGAATGTGAAGTTAAGTGGGCCTTAGAAAGAATCACTACAAACAAAGCTAGTGGAAGTGATGGAATTCCAGTTGAACTATTCCAAATCCTGAAAGATGATGCTGTGAAAGTGCTGCACTCAATATGCCAGCAAATTTGGAAAACTCAGCAGTGGCCACAGGACAGGAAAAGATCAGTTTTCATTCCAATCCCAAAGAAAGGCAATGCCAAAGAATGCTAAAACTACTGCACAATTGCACTCATCTCACACGCTAGTAAAGTAATGCTCAAAATTCTCCAAGCCAGGCTTCAGCAATATGTGAACCATGAACTTCCTGTTGCTTAAGCTGGTTTTAGAAAAGGCAGAAGAACCAGAGATCAAATTGCCAACATCTGCTGGATCATGGAAAATGCAAGAGAGTTGCAGAAAGGCATCTCTTTCTGCTTTATTGACTATGCCAAAGCCTTTGACCGTGTGGATCACAATAAACTGTGGAAAATTCTGAAAGAGATGGGAATACCAGCCCACCTGATCTGCCTCTTGAGAAATTTGTATGCAGGTCAGGAAGCAACAGTTAGAACTGGACATGGAACAACAGACTGGTTCCAAATAGGAAAAGGAGTTCGTCAAGGCTGTATATTGTCACCCTGTTTATTTAACTTATATACAGAATACATCATGAGAAACGCTGGACTGGAAGAAACACAAGCTGGAATCAAGATTGCCGGGAGAAATATCAATAACCTCAGATATGCAAATGGCACCAGCCTTATGGCAGAAAATGAAGAGGAACTCAAAAGCCTCTTGATGAAAGTGAAAGTGGAGAGTGAAAAAGTTGGCTTAAAGCTCAACATTCAGAAAATGAAGATCATGGCATCCGGTCCCATCACTTCATGGGAAATAGATGGGGAAACAGTGGAAACAGTGTCAGACTTTATTTTTCTGGGCTCCTAAATCACTGCAGATGGTGACTGCAGCCACGAAATTAAAAGACCCTTACTCCTTGGAAGGAAAGTTATGGCCAACCTAGATAGCATATTCAAAAGCAGAAACATTACTTTGCCAACAAAGGTTCGTCTAGTCAAGGCTATGGTTTTTCCTCTGGTCATGTATGGATTTGAGAGTTGGACTGTGAAGAAGGCTGAGCACCAAAGAATTGATCCTTTTGAACTATGGTGTTGGAGAAGACTCTTGAGGGTCCCTTGGACTGCAAGGAGATCCAACCAGTCCATTCTGAAGGAGATCAGCCCTGGGATTTCTTTGGAAGGAATGATGCTAAAGCTGAAACTCCAGTACTTTGGCCACCTCATGTGAAGACTTGACTCATTGGAAAAGACTCTGATGCTGGGAGGGATTGGGGGCAAGAGAAGAAGGGGACGACAGAGGATGAGATGGCTGGATGGCATCACTGACTCGATGGACGTGAGTCTGAGTGAACTCCGGGAGTTGGTGATGGACAGGGAGGCCTGGCGTGCTGCTATTCACGAGGTCGCAAAGAGTCGGATACGACTGCGAGACTGATCTGATCTGATAATAGGTACACATTTAAAGATACTGTCAAATAGTTTTCCAAAGTGGCTCTATCATTTTGCATTCTTACCTGCAATGTATAAGTGTTAAAGTGGCTCTGCATCCTTGCTAACACTTGTTATTTCAATGTCAGCCATTCTAATAGGTGAGGAATTGTATCTAATTGTGTTCTTAACTAAATTTTCCTGATTACTAAAGATGCTAAGCATCTTTTCAATACTTACTTCACATTCATATATCTTACTTTATGAAATGTTTGTTTCAGTGTCTTGATTTTGCCCATTTCCCACTGCACTGATTTATTTTTCATTCTGTGACAACTGTCTATCTATGTATCTGGATATCTCTCTCTACATAATATAGACTATATAGATTACATAAATGTCTGTGTAAAGTTTTGAATCATAGTGCTATTTCTCTAACTTTGTTGTTATTTTGCAAAATTGCTTTAACTATTTTAGGTTGTTTGGATTTTCAATCAATTTGGCAATATCTTACCATATATTTAGGACTCTGGTTTTTCTCGGTATTATTTTGTAGTTTCCAGTGTGTATGACTGGTACCTATTTTGATAAATGTCTCTATTTCATATTTCTTAGTATGTCATTCCTTTATAAATTAGCTTCTACAATCATTTTATATTGTATATTCAGAAATAATCACATCTAGAAAGGGCATTGATAGAGTTAATCTAATTACATAGCTAAGCCAAGTATCTATTAGATCTTTGAATCTACTCTATATCCTCACAACTCAATGACAGTTTAATATCCTTGACTATTTCCAATAATAACACTCTTCTTGTTAAAGCAAACCGTTATAGCATTTTTAAGTGACTCTGAATATTAGAAGGAGATTTTTTTTAAGTTAAGGTGAAATTTATAGTCTTAGTTTTTCATCTACTTCCCACTCCCTGAAAGCCTAAAAAAAAAAAATTCTAATTGGTGCATAATATAAAAGTCCCTAAAATACTTGAAGACCACTATTAAGTTTATTTATTTATTTATTTTTGTTTTGTGATTGGCCTTTCTTTCAGGCCAGTACCCCAGTTACTAATTATGTGGTCCGAGGTCCCAACAATCCATGTATTAGACAAGTTCCAGCATACGAATATCTCCTCTCAAGGGTGATGTTCAGAAGTAAACACAGTGCTTACATTTTGGCCTTTATAGTATTAAATATATTGGGAAGATCATCTCCCTAAACTCTGACAATTCTAGATTTTCACAATTTGGTTCCAAGCATATTCAACAATTAGATATCTTAGGCCTTTGGTTAGGTATGCCTGGAACACTTGATCATTGTTAATTTTTGTTTGTTTCTCAGAATTCTCAGTTTCATTTTGTAGTGAATTAGAATGCTAAAATAATTGCTCTCACAATGAAGAATGGTTTGTTAAAAACCTCTGCTTTGTGTGCTTAGTTTTGCGCTACCTGCATAAGACACTCATTTCCACATTTAGTCTAGATATATACCATGTTAGGTGGGCATGAAATATGTCTCTAATTTTAATTGGTTACAGTTAATCAAAAGAAAAGGTCAACAACTCACATAAATGAACATAAACACTTTATCCATGATGAAAGCCAATTATAATAAGAATTTTATGCAATCAAAGATAAACTTAAATCTATATTGTTAATTAACCCTTTATCCCATGGGTAAGTTCCAAGATTTTAGTTGTTTATTTTCAAAGAAGAATATGAGTAGATAGCAAAACAGTGCAGCTTCCTTCATGAAACAACAAATACTTGGAAATGGTGTGTGTGTGCTAAGTCGCTTCAGTTGTATTCAACTTTTTGTGACTTTATGGACTATAGTCCGCCAGACTCTTCTGTCCATGGGGATTCTCCAGGCAAGAATACTGGAGTGGGTTGCCATGCCCTTCTCCAGGGGATCCTTCCTACCCAGGGATCAAACCTGCCTCTTTTATGTCTCCTGCATTGGCAAGCAGGTTCTTTACCACGGAAAAGCCCTTGGAAATGGTACAACTACTCAAAATTCAGGTCTAAGATCATTTTAATAATTGTCTACTCTTCAAAATTCCCATGTATCAGACAATTAAGATTTTACTTATGCTTAAATGACTACTAATTTAACAAAATATTCATGATAGTTTTACTTGTTACACTAAACTCTTGAATATAATTAAACTAATAATTATGAGTGATTCAGTTGATCACAAAGTCATCACTGATTAATATATATTAAATTTAACAGAGTGATGTCAGCATGATAAAAGAATGGGGAGTTCCAGCCTTTCTCACTGAAACACCTGTTTAACAATCATCCATGGATAAAAATGACTTCATGAAATCTCCAGGATCCAGATGAAGCCTCAGTGTCCTGGAGCAGTATAGAAATAAGAAAAAATATATTGAAAATGCTAAGAAAAGCAGTATTGCTTTTCCCCTCCCCTAAAACAGCACATCACAGCCCCATGGGGGAAAGAGAGAGTAAAATGAGCATCTGACTTTCCCAGACTTTCAGAGATCACTTCTCTCAAAGCCTCATGCAAGACACTGAGGGAACCAGCATGGCTGGATCACTTGGGGTTAGCTAAGAACAAAAGAAAGGGGCAGAAACTCTCAATGGCTAGAGTAAGGATCTCAACACCTGGCCCATCGCTCCCTGACTTCTGCAGGAAACAGGCTTATCCATTCTGGGAACCTGTTATTGGGCCTGCACACATGTAGATCCTGGCAGCCAGCTCACTCATACACTACGCTTTGGCCAGGTTGACTGATGAGGGGCTTTCCTTGATGAAGCCAGTCTACAAAGAAGAGGTGGATTTGTGTCTTCAAATGCGCAGAGACCAATGCATGGCCACAAGAATTGCAAAGAATTAGGGAAATATGACATGACCAACAGGCTTCCCTGGTGGCTCATATGGTAAAGAATCTACTGGCAATGCAGGAGACCCAGGTTCAATCCCTTGGAGAAGGAAATGGGAACAAAATAAGGTTCCTAAACTGAACCTAAAGAAATAGAGACCTACAAACTTCCTGACAAAGAATTCAAGTAGTCATCTTAAAGATGCTCAGTGAACTACAAAAGAACATAAACAACTAAAAAAATCAGGAAAATAATATAAGATATAAATATATTACAAAACTACAGTAGTCAAAACAGTATGGAACTGGCATAAAAACAAACATATAAACCATGGAACAGAATAGAGAGCCCAGAAATAAACCAAACAGATATTATAAACTGATCTTCAACAGAGATGCTAGGAACAGACAATGGGGAAGGATATTCCCTTCAATAAATGGTGTTGGAAAAACTGAATATCCATGTGCAAAATAATAAAATTGGACTCATTTTATATCCTACACAAAACGACTCAAAATAAATTAAAGACTTAAATGTTAACACCTGAAAACAACACTTCCAAAAGAAAATAGGAAAAACCTTCTTGACATTGGCCTTGGTAATGATTTCTTGGCTATAACACCAAAAGTATAGGCCAAAAAGCAAAAATAGACAAGTATGACTACATCCAACTAAAATGATTCTGCATGATAAAGAAAAAAATCAATCAAAATGAAAAGAAAACTTAAAGAACAGGTGAAAATATGTGCAACCCATATAACTGATAAAGGGCTAATATCTTAAATATATAAGGAACTCCTATAATTCAATGGCAAAAACCAAATAACCCATAATAGACAAAGGACTTAACCATTCCACCAAAGAAGATATACAAATGGCCAACAGATTTATGAAAATGTGCTCAGCATCACTAAACACCAGGGAAATGCAAATTAAAATCACAATGAGCTAATCTTCTTTTAAGAAATAGTTTCTATCCTCCTGTTGGGCCCTAGTAAAAAATGGAATGATTAACTACAGGCCCCTTAGTTACTATGTGACTTGAGCTATGCATCATGAACTAGATATTATATGACCCATCAAGCTATAAAGGTGGATTGCATAGCAGCAAGTCATCATCACATGGAAGTGGGATATAAGGGTTTGGGCCTGAACATGTCATGAAGGCTCATGCAAGTTATATGGAAAAGTGGCCTAAATGTCCATTATCCACATTCCTGCTACACTGCCACACTAGAGTCTCTCTCCCAGCCTGCAAGTATTGCCTCATAGACAGCTGCCTATGATCACTAGACCAAGGAAGAGAAGACTCCAGTCTGGTTACAGATCAGTTCAGTTAAGTTCAGTCACTCATTCATGTCCGACTCTTTGTGAGCGTATGGACTGCAGCATGCCAGGCTCCCCTGTCCATCACCAGTTCCCAGGTTTACTCAAACTCATGTCCTTTGAGCCGATGATGCCATCCAACCATCTCATCCTCTGTCATCCCCTTCTCCTCCCTTCTTCAATCTTTCCCAGCATCAGGGTCTTTTCAAATGAGTCAGTTCTTCACATCAGATGGCTAAAGTATCAGCTTCAGCATCAGTCCTTCCAGTTGTCAGCAAAGTAATGTCTCTGCTTCTTAATAAGTTGTCTAGGTTGGTTATAGCTTTTCTTCCAAGGAGCAAGCATCTTTTAATTTCATAACTGTAATCACCATCTGCAGTGATTTTGGAGCCCCCAAAAATAGTCTGTCACTGTTTTCACTGTTTCCCCATCTATTTGCCATGAAGTGATGAGACCAGATGCCATGACCTTAGTTTTCTGAGTTTTAAGCCAACTTTTTCACTCTCCTCTTTCACTTTCATCAAGAGGCTCAGATGGTTCTACACAGTAAGCATGCAGCACCAGAATGTGAATCACTATAGCACCCAGAAGGCAGAATTTGAAGCAGTGCACCTGGTTTTTCAATTTGCTTGGAAGGATAAACGACCAGATGTGTAATTATATACTGAATTCATGGCTTGGCTAGATGATCAAGGAACTAAATAGAACATGATTAGAAAATTGATGAGAAAATTTGGGGAAGAAGTATCATAAGTGGGTAAAAAACATGAAGATATTTGTCATCAATGTAAATACTCACCAAAGGTAATCTTAGCAGAAGATTATTTTAATTATCAAGTGATTTAATTATCAATCTGTTCTGTGAATACCTATCAGCCTTCATCCCAAGCCATCCCTGTCATTACCCAATGAGCTCGTTAATAAAATGACCATAGGGACAGAGATGGAGGCTACACATGAGCTCAGCAATACACTTTCACTCACCACAACCTATCTTGCTATGACTGCTTCCAAGTTTGCAACCAGACATCAATACTGAGTCACCAATATGGTACTATCCCATGGGTTGATTGACCAACTACTTAATTGCAGGTTGAATATACTGAACAACTTCCATCATGGAAGAGGCAGCATGGTATTGTTATTGAAATAGACATTTACTCTGGCTATGTATTTAATCCCTGCATATAATGCTTCTGCCAAAATATTATCTGTGGACTTAGAGAATGCCTTATCCACCATCATGTCATTACATAGAGCATAGTTTCTGATCAAGGAACTCGCTTCACAACAAAAGAAGTGAGTACAATGGGTATATGCCCATGGTTATTCAATATTCCCCACCATCCTAAAGTAGCTAGTTTGATGGACTGGTAAAACAGCATTTCGAAGATTAAGTGTCAGCTAGGTGACAATGTCTTACAGGATTGGGACAAGCTTCTTATCTGAATCAGTATCCAATATATGATGTTCTTTCTACCAAATCCAGAATTCACATGTCCAGGGATAAAGGTGTACAACTGGAATGGCAGCACTCCCTACTACCCTAAATGACCCTCCAGTAAAAGTTTTGCTGGCTGTTACTGCAATCTTATGCTCTGTTGACTTAAAGGTGTTGGTTCCAAAGGGAGGAATGCTTCTATCTAGAGCCACCACAATGGTTTGACTGAAGTGAAAGTTAAGGCTACCCAGACATGTTGGACTCCTGAGTTTCTGAATCAACAAAGTTTACTACTGTGCTAACTGGAGTGACTGATTGTGACTACAAAGGGGAAATTGAACTGCTACTTCACAAAGGAGGAAAGGAAGAGTATGTCTGCAATATAGGTGATCCCAAATGTCCTGTGGTTAAGGTCAAGGTAAAACTATAATAATCCAATCCAGACAGAATTACTAACTAATACTAATTAAAAGATGCTTAGTCCTTGGAAGAAAAGTTATGACCAAACTAGATAGCATATTGAAAAGCAGAGACATTACTTTGCCAACAAAGGTCCGTCTAGTCAAGGCTATGGTTTTTCCTGTGGTCATGTATGGATGTGAGAGTTGGACTGTGAAGAAAGCTGAGCGCTGAAGAATTGATCCTT
The DNA here is from genome assembly GCF_055505025.1 of Bos grunniens. Classification (NCBI taxonomy): domain Eukaryota; kingdom Metazoa; phylum Chordata; class Mammalia; order Artiodactyla; family Bovidae; genus Bos; species Bos grunniens. Next base: position 102,463,070 of record NC_141165.1, read on the forward strand.
TTGAACTGTGGTGTTGGAGAAGACTCTTGAGAGTCCCTTGGACAGCAAGGAGATCCAACCAGTCCATTCTGAAGGAGATCAGTCCTGGGATTTCCTTGGAAGCAATGATGCTAAAGCTGAAACTCCAGTTCTTTGGCCACCTCATGCGAAGAGTTGACTCATTGGAAAAGACTCTGATGCTGGGAGGGATTGGGGGCAGGAGGAGAAGGGGACGACAGAGGATGAGATGGCTGGATGGCATCACTGACTCTATGGTCATGAGTCTGAGTGAACTCCGGGAATTGGTAATGGACAGGGAGGCCTGGCGTGCTGCGGTTCATGGGGTCACAAAAAGTTGGACACCACTGAGTGACTGAACTGAACTGACTAATTAGTTAAGTATTGTTAACATTATATCATAATATTTAAGTTATAAGATATCAAGGAGAAAAGTAAACATCACTATTACAGGGAAGAGATTAGTGTAGTTTGACAGTACATAACATAGCTGTATCATATTGGGTAGCATTTTGGTCTTATTTTCTTTACTTGGAAATTAAGTATAGTTAAAGGAGATGCATATAGGTGCCAAGCTGACATGACAGACTTCTGATGGTTAATTTTAAATGTCAAATTAACTAGGCCATGGGTTCCCCAGATATTTGCTTAAACATTATTCTGAGTATTTCTGTGAAGGTGTTTCTAGATAAGAGTAGCATTTGAATTAGTAGACTACAGAAAGCAGGTTGCCCTCCCCAGTGTGAGTATGCCTCATCCAATTTATGGAAGGCTGAATGGTGCAAATATGCTAAGGGAGAATTCATTCTCTCTGCATGACTGCCTTCAAGCTGGGATATCAGTCTTCTTCTGCCCTCAGACTTGAACTTGGATTGGAATTTACACTGTTGGTTCTCCTGATTCTCAGGCTTTCAGACTCAGACTAGGCTGTATCATCATCTTTCCTGAGCCTCCAAGTTGTCCTCTACAGATCTTGGAACTGCTCAGCCTCCACAACTGCATGAGCCAGTGCCTTATTTTTTACATATATATCTCCTATTGTCTCTGTTTCCCTGGAAAAAAGTATTATAAAAACAGTAGATAGGGAGGATGCCCAAATTTCTCTAACTGTAGTATCAAGGAAACTTTTTCAAGTAGTTTATATACTGTAAACTATAAGTAGTTTTTATTTAATCTGAGGACTTTTTCAAGAGGTGTGAGCTGAGAGAAGTAGCTAAAGAAATCACTGAATAAATTATTTTTTATTGTAGGAAAAAATTAATACTGATGGAAGCCAGAGGATAATCAAATGTATAAGATACAAGAAAAGGATGGCATAATCAACAGACAGGCAAAAAGTAATAATATCCTGTTATTAGGACAGAAGTAAGGGTAGGGGTAGCTTACAGTATGATTAGGGTAACATTTCAATCATGTAAGGAGGCACTATTAATAGTTATCCTGGGATGACCTGCATAAGAGATTGTTCTGGGCAAACTGTGATGTTTCTAATAAATAGAAAGAAAACAAACAAACAAAAACAAAAATACACGGGTGCAAAGACATGTTGTGAATAAGGTGGCAGAAAGTTGAGATAATTTACTTGATGGTTTCTATACACTCTGTGAAATATATAGTCATCTAGTGAGACTGAGAGCAAGTCCCTTGGTGAATATAAAGGTGAGTAGCTAGGTTAGAGTTTAAAGAGTAGAAAGCATTGAATTGCCAGCTGTATGAAATCAGAGAAAGCTAACTAGAACAAGAACTGATTAACTGGTGGTATCATTGATTGTTTAGTTGCTGAATCATGTCCAACTCTTGCAACCGCATGGACTACATAGACTGCAGGGCTCCTCTGTCCATCGAATTTACCAGGCAAAAATAGTGGAGTGGGGTGCCATTGCCTTCTCCATTTGGTGCTATTGAGTACTCAGTTAAAATGGAGAGCATGTCTATAACAAAGAGCAAGATCTGCATTTGTGGTTCTTACTCAGCAAGAGCTCAATGGTCTAGTGATGGCATTCAGAATCAGAACTTTCTAGATAAGTTTTACATAAGGAAAATGGGACTAAAAAGTAGAGCACTGTTTCCAAAGTAGGAGTTGATTTATTGTGGTGTCAAGAAAATTTTAAAAGTTGTACTTCTTTATAAACTTTATCTTGTCCATTTTCCAAATATTTAAAAGTAATTTAGATAATTAATATATTTAATAAATTAAAACTAATATTATGTGCTTTTATATTATTGTATTTTGTATATTTACATGCATAGAGAGATGAAGAGAGTGAGCATTCAAAAAATAGCTTTCCAAAAGCAGCATGAAACAGGCAAAATATATTGAACATATATTTATTTAAGCTTATGATATAGTCTTTGAGATGCTAAATCATGAAAACTGACTTCATTAAAGCCTCTAATCCCTGGTGTCCAACCTTTTTCTCACTTCCTTATGACTTATCTTAAAAATATAAAATGAGCATAGCTGAGTTAAATAATTGGAAATGTAGGAACTTTCATCATTGACAAGTGTTCCATCTCAGCTCTGAAAGCTAAATGCTTCCAAATTTGATCAAGAGATGCAAAGAGGAGCTGTGGGAGCACTAATACAAGTGAAGTGAAGGTAATGATCCAGGGGAAAAGAAGGCTGAGACATTGAGAGGATAGGGTTTTACACAAGTGTTTCACACAAATATGAAAATTATCAGGATGATAATAAAAGTAAAGAATAATGATGTGATACCAAGTAGTTTGTAAACATCAGTTACAATGAGGGTTAAAGATTTTTTTTTTTAATGATGTAAAACATGGAATCTGGGGGACATAAATTTGGAAAAAAAGTCAAAAGAAGTGGTGAGTGAGTTTTCCACAGAAAAGACACAAGTGGGATGAGGGTAAAGATTGATGGATTAGCCAGGATAGTGAGGTCAAAATAGCCAGAGTGTCAAAATAGCCACTCCGGTATTTTTGCCTGGGAAATTCGATGGATAGAGGAGCCCTGCAGGCTATAGTCCATGAGGTCACAAGAGATTCAGCAACTAAACAATCAATGATACCAAAAAAAAAAAGCCAAAAAAAAAACCCCACAAACACACAAAAAAGCCTCTTTTCCCTTGCTGAAAAGAGACAAGACAGTTATAGCCTGGGTGGATTTCACTTTTGAGGAATTCGGGGAATCTGTTGGATCAGGAGACTCTATTCTCCCTGGAAGGAGTCCTTTTCTGTCTAAATAGACTGTGTGGCTCTGGCTTTGAGGTTGCTATTCCACTGACTCTCAGGGAGTGGTGAGAGATCTGATCTGTATATAATAAGATTAACAGGCAAATGAATAGACAAAGGGCCTGGAGTCCAGAGGCCACATTAATCACTGGGGTCTGTTCCATCTCAGAACTCACTCACCTCAAAGTCCAGAGGACAGTCATGGGAGTACAGAGACAGGTGAAGAGGAGACAGTGGTTCTAGGGTAGGACATGAGAAGGAGGTCATGTGATTGGGATATTAGGGCAATCTGTAACATAGTAGCCAGATATGTCATTGTAGGTGACTAGATGATATAACTGGGGCTCAGACTCATCAGTGCTGCTGCCTGCATATTTATCTAATTCTGGGAGTAAAACTTTCAATCATTTGTAAAACATTTATACACTATGGTTCCTACATCTAAGATGCTAAAGAATTACAAGACAGAATTCCAGGCTGCCCTGAATTACCTCACATTATGAAATTTTCTTCATTTTGAAGAATGATACAAAAATGGATGCAAGTGGTAATGGCCTGAAAATTAGCATCTGGTCCCATTACTTCAAGGCAAATAGATGGGGAAACAGTGGAAACAGTGACAGACTTTATTTTCTTGGGCTCCAAAATCACTGCAGATGGTGACTGCAGCCATGATATTAGAAGATGCTTACTCCTTGGAAGAAAAGTCATGACCAACATAGCATATTAAAAAGCAGAGACATTACTTTGACAACAAAGGTCCATCTAGTCAAAGCTGTGCCTTTTCCAGTAGTCATGTATGGATATAAGAGTTGGACTATAAAGAAAGCTGAGTGCTGAAAAATTGATGCTTTTGAAATCTGGTGTTGGAGAAGACTCTTGAGAGTCCCTTGCACTGCAAGGAGAACCAACAAGTCAATCCTAAAGGAAGTCAGTCCTGAATATTCATTGGAAGGACTGATGTTGAAGCTAAAACTACAATACTTTGGCTACCTGATGCAAAGATCTGATTCATTTGAAAAGACCCTGACGCTGGGAAAGGTTGAAGGCAGGAGGAGAAGGGGACAAAAAGAGACTGAGATAGCTGGATGGCATCACTGACTCAATGGACAAGAGTTTGAGTAAACTCCGGGATCTGGTGATGGACAGGGAGGCCTGGCGTGCTGCAGTCCGTGGGGTTGCAAAGAGTCGGACATGACTGAGTGACTGAACAGAACTGAACTGAACTGGAAAACTGTGTCTTTAAACAATTTAGTTAACTTCCCAGTTTCTCCATCTATAAAATAATGTTATAAACATATATATATATATATATGTATATATATATATATATATACACACACACACACACTAGAATGCAAAAGTAGGAAGTCAACAAACACCTGGAGTAACAGGCAAATTTGGCCTTGGAATATGGAATGAAGCAGGGCAAAGACTAATAGAGTTTTGCCAACAAAAGGCAGTCATAGCAAACACCCTCTTCCAACACTACAAGAAAGACTCTACATATGGACATCTCCAGATGGTCAACACGGAAATCAGATTGATTATATTCTTTGCAGCCAAAGATGGAGAAGCTCTATACAGTCAACAAAAACAAGACCAGGAGCTGACTGTGGCTCAGATCATGAACTCCTTATTGCCAAATTCAGACTTAAATTGAATAAAGTAGGGAAAACCACTAGACCATTCAGGTATGACCTAAATCAAATCCCTTATGATTATACAGTAGAAGTGAGAAATAGATTTAAGGGCCTAAATCTGATAGATAGAGTGCCTGATGAACTATGGACTGAGGTTTGTGACATTGTACAGGAGACAGGGATCAAGACCATCCCCATGGAAAAGAAATGCAAAAAAGTAAAATGGCTGTCTGGGGAAGTCTTACAAATAGCTGTGAAAAGAAGAGAAGTGAAAAGCAAAGGAGAAAAGGAAAGATATAAGCATCTGAATGCAGAGTTCCAAAGAATAGCAAGAAGAGATAAGAAAGCCTTCCTCAGCGATCAATGCAAAGAAATAGAGAAAAACAACAGAATGGGAAAGACTAGTATCTCTTCAAGAAAATCAGAGATACCAAAGGAACATTTCATGCAAAGATGGGCTCGATAAAGGACAGAAATGGTATGGACCTAACAGAAGCAGAAGATATTAAGAAGAGGTGGCAAGAATACACAGAAGAACTGTACAAAAAAATATCTTCACGACCCAGATAATCACGATGGTGTGATCACTGACCTAAAGCCAGACATCCTGGAATGTGAAGTCAAGTGGGCCTTAGAAAGCATCACTACGAACAAAGCTAGTGGAGGTGATGGAATTCCAGTGGAGCTATTTCAAATCCTGAAAGATGATGCTGTGGAAATGATGCACTCAATATGCCAGCAACTTAGAAAACTCAGCAGTGGCCACAGGATTGGAAAAGGTCAGTTTTCATTCCAATCCCAAAGAAAGGCAATGCCAAAGAATGCTCAAACTACCTCACAATTGCACTCATCTCACTCACTAGTAAAATAGTGCTAAAAATTCTCCAAGCCAGGCTTCAGCAGTACGTGAACCGTGAACTTCCTGATGCTCAAGCTGGTTTTAGAAAAGGCAGACGAACCAGAGATCAAATTGTCAACATCTGCTGGATTAAGGAAAAAGCAAGAGAGTTCCAGAAAAACATCTATTTCTGCTTTATTGACTATGCAAAACCTTTGACTGTGTGGATCACAATAAACTGGAAAATTCTGAAAGAGATGGGAATACCAGAACACCTGACCTGCCTCTTGAAAAATCTGTATGCAGGTCAGGAAGCAACAGTTAGAACTGGACATGGAACAACAGGCTGGTTCCAAATAGGAAAAGGAGTACATCAAGGCTGTATATTGTCACCCTGTTTATTTAACTTATATGCAGAGTACATCATGAGAAACGCTGGACTGGAAGAAACACAAGCTGGAATCAAGATTTCCAGAAGAAATATCAATAACCTCAGATATGCAGATGACACCACGCTTATGGCAGAAAGTGAAGAGGAACTCAAAAGCCTCTTGATGAAAGTGAAAGTGGAGAGTGGAAAAAGTTGGCTTAAAGCTCACAAAGATCATGGCATCCGGTCCCAACACTTCATGGGAAATAGATGGGGAAACAGTGGAAACAGTGTCAGACTTTATTTTGGGGGGCTCCAAAATCACTGCAGATGATGACTGCAACCATGAAATTAAAAGACGGTTACTCCTTGGAAGGAAAGTTATGACAAACCTAGATAGCATATTCAAAAGCAGAGACATTACTTTGCCAACAAAGGTCCGTCTAGTCAAGGCTATGGTTTTTCCTGTGGTCATGTATGGATGTGAGAGTTGGACTGTGAAGAAAGCTGAGCGCTGAATAATTGATGCTTTTGAACTATGGTGTTGGAGAAGAGTCTTGAGAGTCCCTTGGACTGCAAGGAGATCCAACCAGTCCATTCTGAAGGAGATCAGCCCTGGGATTTCTTTGGAAGGAATTGTGCCAAAGCTGAAACTCCAGTACTTTGACCACCTCATGCGAAAAGTTGACTCATTGGATAAGACTCTGATGCTGGGAGGGATTGGGGGCAGGAGGGGAAGGGGACGACAGAGGATGAGATGGCTGGATGGCATCACTGACTTGATGGACGCGAGTCTGAGTGAACTCCAGGAGTTTGTGATGGACAGGGAGGCCTGGCGTGCTGCAATTCATGGGGTCACAAAGAGTCAGACACGACTGAGTGACTGAAATGAACTGAACTGAACTGAACTGATGCACACATATTTGAAAGTGTTAGTCACTCAGCCATGTCTGACTCTTTGCGACTTCATGGACTATAGTCCACCAGGATTCTCTAACCATGGAATTCTATAGATAAGAATACTAGAGTAGGTAGCCATTCTCTTCCCCAGGGGAATCTTCCCAATCCAGGGATCAAACCCATGTCTCCTGCATTGAAGACAGACTCTTTACAGTCTGAGCCACCAAGGAAGCCCATATATATGTGTGTGTGCATGCATGTAAATTGTTTCAGCTGTGCCCAATTTTCTGTGACCTTATGGGCTGTCGCCTGCCATGGGATTCTCTGTTCCTCTGTCCATGGGATTCTCCAGGCAAGAATACTGGAGTGGGTTGCCATGCTTTCCTCCACGGGATCTTCCCAACCCAGGGATCAAACCTGCATCTCTTATGTCTCCTGCATTGGCAGGTGGGTTCTTTACCACTAGCGCCACCTGGTAAGCCATATATAGACTTCCTATTTGTGCGTGTGTATGTGTGTGTGTGCTGTGTGTGTATGTGTGTGTATATATATATATATATATATATATATATATATATACACACAACCACATTCCCAGGTGGCACTAGTGGTAAAAGAATCTGCCTGCCAATGCAGGAGATGCAAGATAGATAGTTTTGATCCGAGTTGGGAAGGTCCCATGGAGTAGGAAATGGCAGCCTGTTCCAGTATTCTTGCCTGGGAAATCCCATGGACAGAGGTGCCTGGTGGGCTACAGCCCATAGGGTTACAGAGAATTGGACACCACTGAGCAACTAAGCATACACTCATACATAATATACTAAAGTGAGTAGAATGTATTTTATATCTCTCTTTGAGAGAGATAGGTCACAGGCTAAATGACTTGCCTAATGCCACATCGGAGAAGGCAATGGCACCCTACTCCAGTACTCTTGCCTGGAAAATCCCATGGATGGAGGAGCCTGGAAGGCTGCAGTCCATGGGGTCGCTAGGAGTTGGACACGACTGAGCGACTTCACTTTCCCTTTTCACTTTCATGCATTGGAGAAGGAAATGGCAACCCACTCCAGTGTTCTTGCCTGGAGAATCCCAGGGATGGGGGAGCCTGGTGGTCTGCCGTCTCTGGGGTCCCACAGAGTCGGACACAACTGAAGCGACTTAGCAGCAGCAGCAGAAGCAGCAATGCCACACAGTACTATACTAGGTTCTTGTTTGTAGAGGTGAATTTGGAGTCCAGGTCTCTGGCAGAGAGTTATATGATTCCACAAATTTGATATGTGAATGCTAATTGTATTTACCCCTGTTTTACAAAATAGTAATTTCTGTATCACGATGAATTCAGGATAAAACTTAACCTAAGAGGAAAGCTAGAAACAAAGCAGATTCTAGAGAAGTAATTATAATCAATGCTCATCTAAGTATCCTAATGCTAATCCTGTCTTGATAAGTGACCCTTTCTTATAAATTTACCATGAGACTCATTCTGCATACAAGGGTTATGCATAAATGGAAGAAAATGTCAATTTGATATTAATTAGTCTCATGTTTGAGATGTTGGAAGCAGAGGTATGGAAAAGCTCAGTTAGAAAAAAATGGCCAAGCACAAAGCCCCAAGAGATGTACAAAACTAAACATACAAAACTAAAATTCTGGCATTTTACCAATTTTGGGCTGAACTGCAGGTAGAAGGGGGAAAAGTATTCATGACTGTTCTTCAAACCAGGTGAAAGAAAGACTAGAGAGCAAGATGGATGAGTTCTAAGAGGATTCTGAATCAATTCACCACTGTCTGACATAGAAGAGTGGGTATACACAGAGTGAGTTTTTACACAAAGTGAGTTTGCCCGTTTCCTAAATGATTCTGTTAGTGTTGCACTCAATATGCCAGCAAATCTGGAAGACTCAGCAGTGGTCACAGGACTGGAAAAGGTGAGTTTTCATTCAAATCCCAAAGAAAGGAAATTCCAAAGAATGTTCAAACTGCAGCACCACACTCTAGCAAAGTAATACTCAAAATTCACCAAGCCAGGATTCAACAATAAGTGAACCATGAAATTCCAGATGTTCAAGCTGGATTTAGAAAAGGCAGAGGAACCAGAAATCAAACTGCAAACATCTGTTAAATCATCAAAAACAGCAAGAGAGTTCCAGAAAAACATCTACTTTTGCTTTATTCAGTTCAGTTCAGTCGCTAGGTCTTGTCTGACTCTTTGGAGTTTCAGCTTTAGAATCAGTCCTTCCAATGAACACCAAGAACTGATTTCCTTTAGGATGGACTGGTTGGATCTCCTTGCAGTCCACGGGACACTCAAGAGTCTTCTCCAACACCACAGTACAAAAGCATCAATTCTTCAGCACTCAGCTACTTCACAGTCCAACTCTCACATCCATACATGACCCCTGGAAAAACCATAACCTTGACTAGATTGATCTTTGTTGGCAAAGTAATATCTCTGCTTTTTAATGTGCTGTCTAGGTTGGTCATAACTTTCCTTCCTAGGAATGAGCATCTTTTAATTTCATGGCTGTAATCACCATCTGCAGTGATTTTGGAGCCCCAGAAAATAAAGTCTAAAACTGCTTCCACTGTTTTCCCATCTATTTCCTATGAAGAGATGGGACAAGATGCCATGATCTTAGTTTTCTGAATGTTGAGCTTTAAGCCAATTTCTTCACTCTCATCTTTTACTTTCATCAAGAGGCTTTTTAGTTCCTCTTCATTTTATGCCATAAGGGTGGTGTCACCTGCATATCTAAGGTTACTGATATTTCTCCTAGCAATCTTGATTACAGCTTGTGCTTCTTCCAGCCCAGCGTTTCTCATGATGTACTCTGCATATAAGTTAAATAATAAGGGTGACAATATACAGCCTTGATGTACTCCTTCTCCTATTTGGAACCAGTCTGCTGTTCCATGTCCAGTTCTAACTGTTGCTTCCTGACCTGCATACAGATTTCTCAAGAGGCAGGTCAGGTGGTCTGGTATTCCCATCTCTTTCAGAATTTTACACGGTTTATTGTGATCCACACAGTCAAAGGCTTTGGCATAGTCAATAAAGCAGAAAGAGATGTTTTTCTGGAACTCTCTTGCTTTTTCAATGATCCAGCGGATGTTGGCAATTTGATCTCTGGTTCCTCTGCCTTTTCTAAAACCAGCTTGAAAATCTGGAAGTTCACGGTTCATGTATTGCTGAAGCCTGGCTTGGAGAATTTTGAGCATTACTTTACTAGCGTGTGAGATGAATGCAATTGTGCAGTAGTTTGAGCATTCTTTAGCATTGCCTTTCTTTGGGATTGGAATGAAAACTGACCTTTGCCAGTCCTGCTGCCGCTGCTGAGTTTTCCAAATTGCTGGCATATTGAGTGCATCACTTTCACAGCATCATCTTTCAGGATTTGAAATAGCACAACTGGAATTCTATCACCTCCACTAGCTTTGTTTGTAGTGATGCTTTTTAAGGCCCACTTGTCTTCACATTCCAGGATGTCTGGCTCTAGGTGAGTGACTACACCATCTGCTTTATTGACTATGCCAAATCCTTTGACTATGTGGATCACAACAAACTAGAAAATTCTTCAAGAGATGGGAATACCAGGCCACCTGGCCTGTTCCTGAGAAATGTGTACTCAGATCAGGAAGCAATAGTTAGAACTGGACATAGAACAACAGACTGGTTCCAAATTGGGAAAAGAGTATGTCAAGGCTGCATATTGTCACTCTGCTTATTTAACTTACATGCAGAGTACATCATGAGAAATGCTGGGCTGGATGAAGCACAAGCTGGAATCAAGATTGCCAGGAGAAATATCAATAACCTCAGATATGCAGATGACACTACCCTTATGGCAGAAAGGAAAGAACTAAAGAACCTCTTGATGAAAGTGAAAGAGGAGAGTGAAAAAGCTCACTTAACCTCTACATTCAAAAAGCTAAGATCGTGGCATCCAGTCCCATGACTTTATGGGAAATAGATGGGGAAACAATGGAAACAATGACAGACTTTATTTTGGGGGGCTCCAAAATCACTGCAGATGATGACTGCAGCTACAAAATTAAAAAATGTTTGCTCCTTGCAAGAAAAGTTATGACCAACCTAGACAGCATATTAAAAAAGACATTACTTTGCCAACAAAGTTCTGCTAGTCAAGGCTATGGTTTTTCCAGTAGTCATGTATGGATGTGAGAGTTGGACTATAAAGAAAGCTGATTGCCAAAGAATTTATGCTTTTGAACTGCGGTGTTGGAGAAGACTCTTCAGAGTGCCTTGGACTGCAAGGAGATCCAATCAGTCCATCCTAAAGGAGATCAGTCCTGGGTGCTCATTGGAAAGACTGATGTTGAAGCTGAAACGCCAATACTTCGGCCACCTGATTCAAAGAGCTGACGCATTTGAAAAGGCCCTGATGCTGAGAAAGATTGAATGCAGAAGGAGAGGGGGATGACAGAGGATGAGATAGTTTGATAGCATCACTGACTCCTTGAACATGAGTTTGAGTAAGCTCCAGGAGTTGCTGACGGACAGGGAAGCCTGCGTGCTGCAGTCCGTTGGGTCACAAAGAGTCGGACATGAGTGAGTGACTGAACTGAACTGAACTGAACTGAGCCTGCCTGTTAGAGAAAGTGACCTAATCAATTTTTTGTATGTCTGAAACTGTATCTTATTAATTGCTCCTTCTGTGTGCTTGGGTATAAAAAAAAAAAAAAAACAGGAGAAAGAGGAAGAATAAATCTTTTTCATGTACACACTAATAAAAGGCAATGCCAGTTTGTGGAGGGTGAGGGCAGTGATTAAGCAAAAGCTATACCTACTTCTGAGCTTCAAATATTGAATTTTACATCTCTTTGACTAATGCTGCTGAGATGAGTCTCAGGATTTTATATTTTTCTATTTGTTTAATATGAGGAGCAGTAGTTGATGCATTCTAGCACACTGAGGATAGAAGGAAAGTCCCATGTGCATAATTTGGAGGTGACTAACACCCAAACACGAAACACCAGCAAAGTTTCCTAGAGAAAGGATTACTGGAGCAGAACATGGAAACATAATATAGTGTATGTAGTTAACATATATGTGCTCATAATATGGTACAACTTGTTCTAAGTGCTTTCCATACTTTAACTCATTTAGTCTTTGTATTAACACTAAAAGTGCTATCGTCATCTCCATTTGACAAGTGAAGAAACTGAGGCACATCACCAGTAAGGAGCAAAATGAATTTAAAGTCAGCTGTCTGCTCTTAGAGTCCATGGTCTTCCCTAATACTATAGTGCCTTTTAAGAAGAGGTGATAGTGGTTTTCACAGAACATGCAATGGCATAAAAGGAGAAGGAGGAATTTGAAAAGCTGAAAAAAATGAGCATTGTCAAGGCACATGTACTTATGTGTGTACATATATACATACATTTATATGTATAAATATTATGTAATTCAAATTATGTAATTAAAAAGTCACTTTGGAGGAGGAGCTAAGATGGCGGAGGAGTAGGATGGGGAGAACACTTTCTCCCCCACAAATTCATCAAAAGAACATTTAAACGCTGAGTAAATTCCACAAAACAACTTCTGAATGCTGGCAGAGGACATCAGGCACCCAGAAAAGCAACCCAAGTCTTCGAAAGGAGGCCCGTGCATGGAACAAAGGACTGAACAGAGATAGCCGGCGGCAGTAACAAAGATCAAACACAAAGAACAAATATTAAAAGCAGCAAGGGAAAAAAAACAAATAACACACAAGGGAATTCCCATTAGGATAACGGCTGATCTTTCAATAGAAACTCTTCAAGCCAGGAGGGAATGGCAAGACATACTTAAAATGATGAAAGAAAATAACCTACAGCCCAGATTATTGTACCCAGCAAGGATCTCATTCAAATATGAAGGAGAAATCAAAAGCTTCTCAGACAAGCAAAAGCTGAGAGAATTCTGCACCACCAAACCAGCTCTCCAACAAATACTAAAGGATATTCTCTAGACAGGAAACACAAAAATGGTGTATAAACTCGAACCCCAAACAATAAAGTAAATGGCCATGGGATTATACTTATCAGTAATTACCTTAAATGTAAATGGGTTGAATGCCCCAAACAAAAGACAAAGACTGTCTGAATGGATACAAAAACAAGACCCCTACATATGTTGTCTACAAGAGACCCACCTCAAAACAGGGGACACATACAGACTGAAAGTGAAGGGCTGGAAAAAGATTTTCCATGCAAATAGGGACCAAAACAAAGCAGGAGCAGCAATACTTATATCAGATAAAATAGACTTTAAAACAAAGGCTGTGAAAAGAGACAAAGAAGGTCACTACATAATGATCAAAGGGTCAATCCAAGAAGAAGATATAACAATTATAAATATATATGCACCCAACACGGGAGCGCCGCAATATGAAAGACAAATGCTAACAGGTATGAAAGGAGAAATTAAAAATAACACAATAATAGTGGGAGACTTTAATACCTCACTCACACCTGTGGATAGATCAACTAAACAGAAAATTAATAAGGAAACACAAACTTTAAACGATACAATAGACCAGTTAGACCTAATTGATATCTATAGGACATTTCATCCCAAAACAATGAAGTTCACCTTTTTCTCAAGTGCACATGGAACCTTCTCCAGGATAGATCACATCCTGGGCCATAAATCTAGCTTTGGTAAATTCAAAAAAATAGAAATCATTCCAAGCATCTTTTCTGACCACAATGCAGTAAGATTAGATCTCAATTACAGGAGAAAAACTATTAAAAATTCCAACATATGGAGGCTGAACAACACGCTGCTGAATAACCAACAAATCACAGAAGAAATCAAAAAGGAAATCAAAATTTGCATAGAAACTAATGAAAATGAAAATACAACAACTCAAAACCTGTGGGACACAGTAAAAGCAGTCGGGAAAGTTCATAGCAATACAGGCATACCTCAAGAAACAAAAAAAAAAAGTCAAATAAATAACCTAACTCTACGCCTAAAGCAACTAGAAAAGGAAGAAATGAAGAATCCCAGGGTTAATAGAAGGAAAGAAATCTTAAAAATTAGAGCAGAAATAAATGCAAAAGAAACAAAAGAAACCATAGCAAAAATCAACAAAGCCAAAAGCTGGTTCTTTGAAAGGATAAATAAAATTGACAAACCACTAGCCAGACTCATCAAGAAACAAAGGGAGAAAAATCAAATCAATAAAATTAGAAATGAAAATGGAGAGATCACAACAGATAACACAGAAATACAAAGGATCCTAAGAGACTACTATCAACAATTATATGCCAATAAAATGGACAACGTGGAAGAAATGGACAAATTCTTAGAAAAGTACAACTTTCCAAAACTGGACCAGGAGGAAATAGAAGATCTTAACAGACCCATCACAAGCACGGAAATTGAAACTGTAATCAAGAATCTTCCAGCAAACAAAAGCCCAGGTCCAGACGGCTTCACAGCTGAATTCTACCAAAAATTTAGAGAAGAGCTAACACCTATCCTACTCAAACTCTTCCAGAAAATTGCAGAGGAAGGTAAACTTCCAAACTCATTCTATGAGGCCACCATCACCCTAGTACCAAAACCTGACAAAGTTCCCACAAAAAAAGAAAGCTACAGGCCAATATCACTGATGAACATAGATGCAAAAATCCTTAACAAAATTCTAGCAATCAGAATCCAACAACATATTAAAAAGATCATACACCATGACCAAGTGGGCTTTATCCCAGGGATGCAAGGATTCTTCAGTATCCTCAGATTAATCAATGTAATACACCACATTAACAAATTGAAAAATAAAAACCATATGATTATCTCAATGGATGCAGAGAAAGCCTTTGACAAAATTCAACACCCATTTATGATAAAAACTCTCCAGAAAGCAGGAATAGAAGGAACATACCTCAACATAATAAAAGCTATATATGACAAACCCACAGCAAACATTATCCTCAATGGTGAAAAATTGAAAGCATTTCCTCTAAAGTCAGGAACAAGACAAGGGTGCCCACTTTCACCATTACTATTCAACATAGTTTTGGAAGTTTTGGCCACAGCAATCAGAGCAGAAAAAGAAATAAAAGGAATCCAAATTGGAAAAGAAGAAGTAAAACTCTCACTGCTTGCAGATGACATGATCCTCTACATAGAAAACCCTAAAGACTCCACCAGAAAATTACTAGAACTAATCAATGACTATAGTAAAGTTGCAGGATATAAAATCAACACACAGAAATCCCTTGCATTCCTATACACTAATAATGAGAAAACAGGAAGAGAAATTAAGGAAACAATTCCATTCACCATTGCAACGGAAAGAATAAAATACTTAGGAATGTATCTACCTAAAGAAACTAAAGACCTATATATAGAAAACTATAAAACACTGGTGAAAGAAATCAAAGAGGACACTAATAGATGGAAAAATATACCATGTTCATGGATTGGAAGAATCAATATAGTGAAAATGAGTATACTACCCAAAGCAATTTATAGATTCAATGCAATCCCTATCAAGCTACCAACAGTATTTTTCACAGAGCTAGAACAAATCATTTCACAATTTGTATGGAAATACAAAAAACCTCGAATAGCTAAAGTGATCCTGAGAAAGAAGAATGGAACTGGAGGAATCAACCTACCTGACATCAGGCTCTACTACAAAGCCACAGTTATCAAGACAGTATGGTACTGGCACAAAGACAGAAATATAGATCAATGGAACAAAATACAAAGCCCAGAGATAAATCCACGCACATATGGACACCTTATCTTTGACAAAGGAGGCAAGAATATACAATGGATTAAAGACAATCTCTTTAACAAGTGGTGCTGGGAAAACTGGTCAACCACTTGTAAAAGAATGAAACTAGAACACTTTCTAACACCATACACAAAAATAAACTCAAAATAGATTAAAGATCTCAATGTAAGACCAGAAACTATAAAACTCCTAGAGGAGAACATAGGCAAAACACTCTCTGACATACATCACAGCAGGATCCTCTATGACCCATCTCCCAGAATATTGGAAATAAAAGCAAAAATAAACAAATGGGACCTAATTAAACTTAAAAGCTTATGCACAACAAAGGAAACTATTAGCAAGGTGAAAAGATAGCCTTCAGAATGGGAGAAAATAATAGCAAATGAAGCAACGGACAAACAACTAATCTCAAAAATATACAAGCAACTCCTACAGCTCAACTCCAGAAAAGTAAATGACCCAATCAAAAAATGGACCAAAGAACTAAATAGACATTTCTCCAAATAAGACATACAGATGGCTAGCAAACACATGAAAAGATGCTCAACATCACTCATTATCAGAGAAATGCAAATCAAAACCACTATGAGGTACCATTTCACGCCAGTCAGAATGGCTGCGATCCATAAGTCTACAAGCAATAAATGCTGGAGAGGGTGTGGAGAAAAGGGAACCCTCTTACAATGTTGGTGGGAATGCAAACTAGTACAGCCACTATGGAGAACAGTGTGGAGATTCCTTAAAAAACTGGAAATAGAACTGCCTTATTATCCAGCAATCCCACTGCTGGGCATACACACTGAGAAAACCTGAAGGGAAAGAGACACGTGTACCCCAATGTTCATCGCAGCACTGTTTATAATAGCCAGGACATGGAGGCAACCTAGATGCCCATCAGCAGATGAATTGATAAGAAAGCTATGGTACATATACACAATGGAGTATTACTCAGCCATTAAAAAGAAAACATTTGAATCAGTTCTAATGAGGCGGATGAAACTGGAGCCTATTATACAGAGTGAAGTAAGCCAGAAAGAAAAACACCAATACAGTACACTAACGCATATATATGGAGTTTAGAAAGATGGTAACAATAACCCTGTGTACGAGACAGCAAAAGAGACACTGATGTATAGATCAGTCTTATGGACTCTGTGGGAGAGGGAGAGGGTGGGGAGATTTGGGAGAATAGCAGTGAAACATGTATAATATGTATGAAACGAGATGCCAGTCCAGGTTCGATGCACGATACTGGATGCTTGGGGCTGGTGCACTGGGATGACCCAGAGGGAGGGTATCGGGAGGGAGGAGGGAGGAGGGTTCAGGATGGGGAACACAGGTATACCTGTGGCAGATTCATTTCAATATTTGGCAAAACTAATACAATATTGTAAATTTTAAAAATAAAATAAAATTTAAAAAAAAAGTCACTTTGTAATACATAAATAGAAACAAGGAATAAAAGCGAGTCCAGAAATAGGTCCACATATTTATGTGTAACCAATTTTCTACAAAAGTTCCAAGGCAACTCAGTGGGGAAATTTTGCCAAATTTTTGCTAGAACAACTTGATAAAGTGTGGGGCGGGGTTGGGAGGGCCGGGTAAGATATCTCAAAAGTTTCCTCATACTACACTCACAAAAATAATTTCAAGTTGGTCATGGACCTAAATATATAAGAAAAATGATAAATCTTCTAGAAGAAAATATGAATTGATAAAGGTTTCTCAGAGAGGACCAAAAAAAACCAAAATAAAAGTAAGATATTAAAGACTTCATTAAAATTAAAACCTTTTTATTTATCAGTAGTCATTGTTTAAAATTTTTTTTAAAAGCAAGAAACAGAGTAGGAGAAAAATGTGTTTGAGGAGCAGGGGCGTGGGTGGGTGTGTCTTAAAAAGCACATGTATGCAGAACATAAAAAGTAGACTCCTACATGTCAATATCAAAATGGCAAACAACACAATAAAAAATGGACAAAAGTATTGAGAAGTCTCTTCACAAAAAAAGACATATGATCCTTAAGATCACAGTCATCAGCAAAATGAAAACAAATCACAATATAATACCATTACACACACACTAGAATCATTGATATCATTTTCAGGCTGACAATATCAAGTACTGGTAATGGTATGGAGTAAACTGAGGTCTCACACATAGGTGAAAATGTAGGATGATGCTATCACTTTGAAAAGCTTTTCGTAGCTTCTTTTTAATGTGAGCATATACTTGTTACATAACACACAATTCCACTTTTAAGTATTTGCTCAAGAAATCTTGAGACTTACATCCATAAAAAAAGACTAATACATAAATATTATTCCTAATAACCCCAAACTGGAAAGGACCTGAATGTATATTAACAGAATGCTCAATAAATGAATCATGTTATAAAACACTATTCAACAATTAAACAAAACAAACAAACAAAAAACGCCACAGAAAACAACTGGTTCATATACAGAATGGATGAATGGAAAAAAACAATATTAAAAAAGTCTTGTGCTGAGTTAAGAAATTCAGACAAAGAGTCATGTGATATGGTTTCATTTTTACTTACGAAGATCATGGCATCCGGTCCCATCACTTCATGGGAAATAGACGGGGAAACAGTGGAAACAGTGTCAGACTTTATTTTTCTGGGCTCCAAAATCACTGCAGATGGTGACTGCAGCCATGAAATTAGAAGACGCTTACTCCTTGGAAGGAAAGTTATGACCAATCTAGATAGCATATTCAAAAGCAGAGGCATTACTTTGCCAACAAAGGTCCGTCTAGTCAAGGCTATGGTTTTTCCAGTGGTCATGTATGGATGTGAGAGTTGGACTGTGAAGAAGGCTGCGTGCCGAAGAATTGATGTAACTGTGGTGTTGGAGAAGACTCTTGAGAGTCCCTCGGACTGCAAGGAGATCCAACCAGTCCATTCTGAAGGAGATCAGCCCTGGGATTACTTTGGAGGGAATGATGCTGAAGCTGAAACTCTAGTTCTTTGGCCACCTCATGCGAAGAGCTGACTCATTGGAAAAGACTCTGATGCTGGGAGGGATTGGGGGCAGGAGGAAAAGGGGATGACAGAGGATGAGATGGCTGGATGGCACCACTGACTCGATGGACGCGATTCTGAGTGAACTCCGGGAGTTGGTGATGGGCAGGGAGGCCTGGCCTGCTGCAATTCATTGGGTCGCAAAGAGTCGGACAGGACTGAGCGACTGATCTGATCTGATCTGATGTAAGTAAGAAGAAAGAAATAAAACCTAATTTTAAAAGTAAATAGAAATAAAACCATAAATATAATGACTTTGATTGTTGGGTGGCAGTGTGGATTGATTAGATGGAGGCATGAGGGATCTTTTTATGGGGTGTTAGAAATGTTTGAGATGTTAATTGAAATAATGGTTACACAGGGAGCATTTTGACAAAATCTTATACAACATACACTTTAGATCTATGCATTCCCTATGAGAAGCAAACATAAACAACAAGAAAGATCAAGGGCTTCACTTCAGCAGCCAGAGCCTCAGCCTCTGGTAAGACTGTTGAAATATAGTACAGTCCTGGTAGTCACTCTCATTAGCAAAGACAATGACTATTTCCTCCCAAACAAGACCATCTGAGATCTGAAATTTATTTTAATAAATTTGTGTGTATGTGTGTGTGTGTGTGGTAACCTACTGTACTGGGTACAAGCTGCTATAATAAACTGAGGATGTTCAATGACTTAATAAATATATATTTCTTGCCTTAAATACAATAATCATTTCCATCCAAAGAGAGGTCAACAAGTAATTTCTTTATAAGTCAAAGATTCTGCCAAAATAAGTTTGTTTCTTTTTCTTCTCTACCCATAACTACAATCTTTCTAAGAACTTAACTAAATGAGAAATCCAGGCAGTGGCTGGTTAACCAATAATAAGAGGTTACCTGAAAATGGTTACCTTTCCTGATATGTTTCTTTTCACTGTGAGTCACACATACTGGGAAAATTGACACGAATATAAATTGATTGAGAGGGCTATGATTTTTATAATACTTAACTAACTGTGGTATAGGAGTGAAATAAATATATGACTAAGATATTAAAACTTCTGGTTATATTTCAATAGGAACATAATCACAGCTAGATAACAAATATAGTTCATTTTATCCATGGCTGAATTCAGTTCTTTCTAATATGCCCTCCAGACAGAGGAAATGTGAAAGGCTTTGACTTTTTCTGTTCTCTCATTTTTTTTTTTTTTAAGTTTTCAGAAAGCTCTTCTCTGTACTGTTGCTAAGAGGAAAAAGAAACTGTTGCCAAGTAACAAGAAGATACAGTGTCCAGCACATATGTGTGTCTCCTCAGTTGCATATCAAATGCAAAGCCTTCTGCTGCTCTCAAGGACATGCTGTGGGTGAGATATCATTCAGAGCACTGCCACAGGAGGTCCAAGCCCATCTGACCTGATGAACAGAGATATTCAGCTATCTGAATAGCTGAATACAGTCAGCTATTAGTATATGGTCCACTTTGAGGAACAAGTACATTACTAATGCAATTGCACTTTTCATTTTCTTGAAGCTCTTTGCTTAACCGTGAGCAAATAATTTGAAGGAAGATTATCTTGCTTGTTTCATTTCTTCTTCCTGATCAAAAATAGATGTCATATCTGACCTACTTAACAAAACTTCCTCTTTGTTCATGAGCAATAAGTAGGTGTATGTGTGTGCTCAGTCACTCAGTTGTATCTGATTCTTTGTGGCTCCATGGACTGTAGCCCTCTAGGCTCCTCTGTCCATGGACTTTTCCAGGAAAGAATACTGGAGTGGGTTGCCATTTCCTTCTCCAGGGGATCTTCCCTACCCTGGGATCAAACTCACATTTCTTGTGTCTCCTTCATTGGCAAGTAGATTCTTTACCACAAGAGCTATCCAGGGAGCCCCAGTAGGTACATACATAGGTTTATTATGATTCACTTTGACATAATACTCTGTGATTTGAGAAAGTTACAAATACATGTTCAAGACACTGACTCATCCAAAAAGTATCACAATCCACAAAACATTAAGTGAACATTCATTCTAATAATGACTATTTACTTGCTATGTCCCTTCCTGAGAAAATTTACAATCTATCTTTTTTCTTTTTTTGGGCCATATGTTCACATCATATCCAAAACTAACGGGGCCAATAACATACATAATGAGAATCAGTTTACTAGATGAGTTAAGCAAATTAAATATCTTCTCTTGAAAACGCATATTAGAAGACACAGTCAGATGGTGACTTGCACTAGGATCATATAACCTTCAGGCCATGTCAAATTATATTCAGGGACAACAAACTCATGTAGCAAGAAGATAAAGGTAAAGAAGAAAAGAAAATGAGTCTGCATCATACCTCTGATCGAAAGAGGCAAAAGATAAACAACCCATGCGAGAAGGAGAGGTTGACTTTAAAAATATTAGATTTTATTAACATTGGTTGGTTTTATTTTGTAATTATTCCTTTAAAAATGTGCCCTATTAGATCCCTCTCCCTTGCCTTAGAAAGATGCCTTGGTCACAGTCCATCACTAAAATTTAATTCAGTATAGTGTAATATTCCAGTCACACATCTGATTCAAATAATTTACTCCCCACACTGCCCCACTCCCACTCACTCCTCCCAGTTACTTGCTCTTTCAACAGCTTGTGGGTGGAAAAACATGAGAAAAGGTGCCCATATTTAAGTTCAGCAAGGTTATCTTTGGTGATAAATATCCCTGAACCTTTTAGTTTAGTCTGATTCTATCTGATTCCATGCTGGGAGCCAGCACGGGAGCTCCCACCCATGACAAGGTCATGCGGGATAGCCCTGATGGGCAAGACAAGTCAGGGCTCAAGAGGTCCCCTGGACCTGCCTGAGCATCTACCCCAAAACCAGAATCTGTCTGTTTTACTATTTTATGACTTTTACCAACTTCTCTGACATTAACGGGGGGCTATCCCCGACCACCTTTCTCTGAAGAAAATCAATTCAGAGCTCTAGTTAATAAGTCTCCTGGGCATAATAGGAGTGTTTCAATTCAAACCCGTCTGATGACTTTCTAGCTTGCCTGACAGGTTTGTTCAGATTCCTGCAGCTACGCATATGATTGTTCACAGCCTCCCAACCACGAGAGGCATGGGAAGCTTAAGATATTCTAACAATGCAGAGCTTCCCAGAGAGTTAAAATTATTAGAATAGAACTAGTAGAGGATTTCTTTGTTGAGCTAATGCTTGCTGCCAAGTTACCATATCCCTTACCTACTGTGTCCCTGGGAGTGTATTGATTACTATAGTTGGTATATAGAAATGTAAGTAGTAGCTTTAATGTTTGTAACCTTGGACCCTTGAGTTAATTCTTTTCTTGTTATAGCCCACCACACTTTTGCCCTATAGGAAAGCAACTTTAATGCTTTCAGAGGGTGGTGCCTGACCTTAGAATAATCACCTTTAGAGAAAAATAAGTTTTCTGAAGAAAGGGTTATAAAATGTTAACAGGCCTCCTGGCCAGAAGATGATGTAAATCACCTAAAGCTTTTGCATATGATAAGTTTGCAGAAAGAAAGCCTGGCTTCGATAAGGATCAAGGACTGCTGACCTTGCATGACTCTACCCACCCCCCCCCCCCATTATCCTCTATGCACAATTTAAGGTATAAAAACTACTTGGGAAAATAAAGTGTGGTCCGTGCTCACCGAAGCTTGGTCTCCCCATGTCTTTCTTTTTCTTTCCTTTTCCTTTTCAGGCTGATTCCCTGGAGCGCAGGGGCCCTCTGTGTTCACTTTCCTGCCTGGGCTTCTAAGACCCACTCGAGAAGGTGCCTAAGGTGGGGCACCTTCAGCTATTCAAGAAGGCGTCTGTGGCCTACATGAACAGAGCAAGTCCTGTGCTGGGGCTTTATTGGCTTTCTGCGTAAACCAAGGAATATCAGCCTCTTTTCTCTCCTCTATTTTCTTAACTGCAAAATTCTTTCTTTATCTCTTTCTCTATTTCTCTCAGTTGCCAACACTGTCCTCCCAAGGGAATCTCTGGATCCAACCGGGGCTGGACCCTGGTAATTTCAGATGTTCCAGAGGAGATAAATGTGATTTTTAAGAATGAGCATCACCTTGATCCTAGACCCCTGTACTGTGTGGATCATCCTCTAGGGCAGAGGCAGCTTTGTCCCAATGTGATCCTGCTTGAAGTCCTGTGACTGGTCCTTTCTTAAAATGTTGGACATCTCACTGTTTTGCTTGGAAGCTGTCTGGTCAGCTCTCTGTCTTCTGCCACTTCATTAATTCTCTTTCTCCTTCACTGAAACATCCAGTAACTGCTGAGATTTTCTTTCTTATGAACTGAGGATAAAAGACAACAAGGATGGAATAGAGCCTGACTCTTCTTCCAAATCTGCTTCATCATGCTTTCCCCAAGTCGTAATAGCATGGGATTCTCCAGATGATCCCCAGCCTGCCAAAAGCTGTGGACAATAAATACACGACACACCAAATTTAAAGGATACAAGTTAAGGTCTTCAAGAGTTTCCTCATTATTCTCTTTTCTCATGATGACAACTGGTCTTCCAGTTGTTCTGCAATTTGACCAACAACACTTCATGGAATGAGATGCCCAATTCTATTCCTTGGATGTATTCTCAATCTCTTCTAGAGATTCTCTTCAACCATCTCTCATACTTGGCTATTTATCAGTAAATAGCTCTTACTTTTTCTATTCTGTATTTGAGAAGAAGAGGGAGATCCAAGAGGGATACTTAGGAGCCTCTTAGCATTTTCAGTGGCACTCTGCCCACATAGGCCCACTCTGGTTTAGAAACCAACATTTAAAAACTAGATTATGGCATCCTGTCCCATCACTTCATGTCAAACAGAAGAGGGAAAAGTGGAAACAGTGACAGATTTTATTTTCTTGGGCTGCAAAATCACCATGGACAATGATCAGTCATGAAATCAAAAGATGTTTTCTCCTTGGAAGGAAAGCTATGACTAACCTAGACAGTGTATTAAAAAGCAGAGACACCATTTTGCTGACAAAGGTCCATACAGTTAAAGCTATGGTTTTTCCAGTAGTCATGTATGGATGTGAGAGTTGGACCAGAAAGAAGGCTGAGCCAAAGAATTGATGCATTCAAATTGTAGTGATGGAGAAGACTCTTGAGAGTCCCTTGGATAGCAAGGAGATCAAACCAGTCAATCCTAAAGGAAATCAACCCTGAATATTCATTGGAAGGACTGCTGTTGAAGTTGAAACTCCAATACTTTGGCCACCTAATGCGAAGA
Source organism: Bos grunniens (assembly GCF_055505025.1). Lineage (NCBI taxonomy): Eukaryota > Metazoa > Chordata > Mammalia > Artiodactyla > Bovidae > Bos > Bos grunniens. The sequence continues at coordinate 102,487,054 of NC_141165.1, forward strand.
GCCAACTCACTGGAAAAGACCCTTGCTGAAAAAGATTGAGGGCAGGAGGAGAAGTGGGCAAAAAAGGATGAGATGGTTGGATGGCATCACTGCCTCAAAACATGAATTTGAGCAAATGCCAGGAGATAGTGAAGTATAGGAAAGCCTGGCGTGATGCATGAGCCACTGCATGGGGTTGCAAAGTGTCAGACAGGACTTAGTGACTAAACAACAAATGCCTACATGTGTTACCAATACAATAGGACTCTTCTATCTCCCCTCAAGTCTCTCTTTACCCTCCAGGGTGAGAGTGGTGGAATAATCATTGATAAGCTTTTGGGAAAGACATGTGGCCACCATTATGGGTCGGTCATGTAATTCTCTTTAGAATATAAACCACTGTAGTCTGTTTTATTTTTTTTAAGTGAATATACAATTTATTTAACATTCAAACTTCATTAAGACATGTGCAATATGGCAATTTTACTGGGGGTTTAACCCTACCTAGGATGATTGCTTGCTGGGGCTTAGCAACAGGGTCCAGTTCACACTTAGCACTAATTAAATACTTTATTGAATAAATATAATACCAAACAAAATGCATTCAAATGCTAAAAAAAAAAAAAAATCAATTTTAAAGGCCTTTCTATTCAGGCTAATGACAAACACAATAAAGGCAGATATGCTAGTTTAACATAATTGGCTGATTTTATACAGCACTTATATCTTTTAGTCCACGAGTATATTATTAAATGATAGAGAACATCTAATACAACCATTTCTACAGAACTAGGAAATGAATTTCCAAGAAAGAAAGATTTTACAGACCCTATCTTTTATACCCACCCCAACAGTCTAACTCTAAAGAGGATAAAGCCAATGACTTTCCTCACAAGAGCTCATGACTAATGTCACTTTGCTATCAAAATCTGTATTTCTGATCCATTATGAGCATTGAGACAGAATTCAAGTATTCCCAACGAAAGAAGCACAATGCATGTTGTGATTGCCTATTCAACAACAGCGAGCACTGCATTCAAAACTGTCTCATCCCAGGATTTAAATAAGGTCGGCCACATTCATTGGCATTTCCTCCACTGTAGTATTATAGAAAGTCTCAATGTCAAGAAGAATCCTCTTGTCTTCTTCAGTAACAAAGTTTATAGCCACACCTTTCCTTCCAAATCGACCCCCTCTGCCAATTGTGTGAATATAATTTTCACTATTGGTAGGTAGATCATAGTTTATAACCAATGACCCTTGTTGCACATCAATTCCACGAGCCAACAAGTCAGTAGTAATCAGAACACAGCTTGACCCTGATCAAAATTCCCTCATGATAACATCTCTTTCTTTCTGGTCCATGTCATCATGCAGGGCAGAAACTGTGAAGTCCCTGGCATGCATTTTCTCTGTGAGCCAGTCCACCTTGCGCCTTGTATTGAGAAAAATAACAGCCTGTGTAATTGTCAGTGTCTCATACAAGTCACAAAGTGTATCCAACTTCCATTCCTCTCTTTCAACATTAATATAAAACTGTTTGATTCCTTCAAGGGTCAATTCTTCCTTTTTCACCAAAATTCGAATTGGATCTCTCATGAATTTTTTGGTCACTTCCAACACATCCATTGGCATTATGGCAGAAAGCAACACCACCTGAATACTAGTATTTAATTCTTGGAAAATCTCATAGATTTGATCCTTAAACCCTCGGCTCAGCATTTCATCTGCTTCATCCAAAACGAACATTTTGATCCATTTTGGAGAGAGATATCTTCTGTTTAACATATCAAACACTCTCCCTGGTGTTCCAACAACAATATGTGGTGCTTCAGCCTGCAGTTTTTGCATTTCATTTCGAACATTTGTTCTACCAATGCAGGCATGACAAGTTGCTCCCATATAATCTCCAAGTGCCAGAATTACCTTTTGGATCTGTTGAGCCAGTTCTCTGGTGGGGGCCAGTACTAGTGCTTGGGTCTCCTTGAACTCAATCTCCAACTGTTGCAGGATGGAAATAGCAAATGTGGCTGTCTTGCCAGTACCTAACTCAGCTTGAGCAATCGCATCATACCCTTTAATACATGGAATAATAGCTCTCTGCTGAATAGCTGATGGCTTCTCAAAACCATAAGCATAGATGCCCCGAAGAAGAGACTCCTTTAAGTTTATATCATCAAAGTTATCAACAATCTCATTCCAGTTGCTCTTGATGACACCATCGGGGTCCATTCCCTCAGGGCCGCCATGTTCTCTGTTATAATCCGCAGAGCCACCAGACATGATCCGATGAACCACTCAGTGCTGTACTGAAAAGCTGTAGTCTGTTTTAAGCTTAATTTACAATTAAATTTAGTTGCAATCTCAAAACATTAGAAAATGTCTCATTTTATATCATTTACACTGACTCTACAGTTTAAGCTGCTTTTGTCATGAGAACTGTCTGTATTTCCTGTTCTTGCTTTCTCTGAGACACAGTATTATACCAGCTACTTTACCAACTTTTCTGAACTTTTGTCCTTATGCTCAAACATTACCCAATGGAGACAGTGAGCTAGTTCCATAAAAGTCTCTGGTGGGGGGTGATGAGAGGATACATTATCAAGAAACTTAGAATCTGCTTGAAAGACAAAACTTACACACATAAAATTACAGTATACCATATTATTTCAGGGAATATCAAAGGAATTGTCAGAGACAATCATCACTCAAGGAAGCTACTGGTTCATAGCTAGCAATCATGCCATTATCTTACAGAATTGGTAACTGGAAAACATAAGCACATTTTCATTTAGAAAAAAAAAAAGAAGACAGTTTCCCTCTTCATTTTGAGAGTTTTGAATGAGGTCTTTAGACAAGTATCTTTATAAGAAAAAGAAATCTACTTTATAAACTTACAAATTATAGTAGGGCCCAGGATAAAATCTTTTAAATGACAGAAGGTACATTTTAAAACTTTTATATATACATATGCATGTGAGTGTATGTAGTGTGTATATACATTGAATGTATATATATATATTTATAAACATACATATATATATTCACAAGAATACATGTGTGTATATATATATCAATATGTGTGCATATGTATACATTATATGCACACATATAAATTCTGAACAAAAAGTAAAGTTGGGCTCATAACTATGAAATTCACTTTACTGACCATTACATTTTAAAAAGTGTCAAAAAACTTATTTAAAAAATGCTGGAGAGGGTGTGGAGAAAAGGGAACCCTCTTACACTGTTGGTGGGAATGCAAACTAGTACAGCCACTATGGAGAACGGTGTGGAGATTCCTTAAAAACTGGAAATAGAACTGCCTTATGATCCAGCAATCCCACTGCTGGGCATACACACTGAGGAAACCAGAAGGGAAAGAGACACGTGTACCCCAATGTTCATCGCAGCACTGTTTATAATAGCCGGGACATGGAAGCAACCTAGATGTCCATCAGCAGATGAATGGATAAGAAAGCGGTGGTACATATACACAATGGAGTATTACTCAGCCATTAAAAAGAAAGCATTTGAATCAGTTCTAATGAGGTGGATGAAACTGGAGCCTATTATACAGAGTGAAGTAAGCCAGAAGGAAAAACACCAATACAGTATACTAACGCATATATATGGAATTTAGAAAGATGGTAACAATAACCCTGTGTACGAGACAGCAAAAGAGACTGATGTAGAACACTCTTATGGACTCTATGGGAGAGGGAGAGGGTGGGAAGATTTGGGAGAATGGCATTGAAACATGTAAAATATCATGTATGAAACAAGATGCCAGTCCAGGTTCGATGCACGATACTGGATGCTTGGGGCTAGTGCACTGGGACGACCCAGAGGGATGGTATGGGGAGGGAGGAGGGAGGAGGGTTCAGGATGGGGAACACAGGTATACCTGTGGCGGATTCATTTTGATATTTGGCAAAACTAATACAATTATGTAAAGTTTAAAAATAAAATAAAATTAAAAAAATTTGAAACAAATTTGGTAATTATTTAAAAATAAACTGTAAGGTATACTTTATAGTCAAACTTATTTTCAAACTTAACTATCTTAAGTTTTAGAGGCTAGACTCCCAAACTTATTTGGGAGTTGTCTTAGTCTGCTCAGGTTCCTATAACAAAAATATCACAGACTGCATCATTTAAAGGGCAAACATTTCTCATAATTCTTGAGGCTAAGAAGTCCAAGATCAAGGCACTTGCAAATGCCGAGCCAATTGAGAGTGCCACTTCATAAATGGCTATCTTCTCCCTGTGTCCACATATGGTGGCCAAGACAAGGGTCTGGGTTCTCTTTTATAAATAACAGGCCCTGGTAAGTCCAAAACTTAATGAGGCAAATTCCCTTAGGCCCTACCAGGCCCTCTGTAGTAACAACATTATGCCTGAGGTTCAGCAGAACATCCTCACAGCAACTCTGCTTGGGTTCTGCCCTAGGGTGGTTCTCTGTAAGTGCTGTGCCTGTGGCTCTTTGGGGTAGGGATCCTGCGCCCTCCTTGGCTCCAGGCACCTCCATTCTTTGAGAGTGAGGTGGAGGCAGCCATGCCCCTGAGCCCGTGCACCCTGTCATTGGCAGAGATTGCCCCATACAGATACTGACAAAGTTGCAACCTGGTTAGGGGCTGTGCTCTGTACCAGGGCTCACCAGAGCCAAACCTGGGGCGGCTGAGGAGTGCAGCACTGAAGGGCAGGGAGAGGAATGGGCAACTTAGGGGTATTCAAGCAGTGCAAGCCTAGGTCCCACAGGCACCCAGAGCCCTCCTATGAAATCACTCTGTCCTCTGTGCCCTTGAACTCTAGGCCTGTGACACAAGTGGCAGCTCTGATGACCTCCAAGTCACCTTTAGTGGCATTCTTTCACAGTCTTGGAGAACAGATCCTGGCTTCTGTTGAGGTAGCTGATCCACACCAATCTTATCAAATGGTTACCTGGCCACACTTATTAGCATTCTAATGTTTTATAATATGGATTAACTGAAAGTTTCTAAATCTTCAAGTTCTGTTTCCTTTTTTGCTTAACAATTCTATCTATAAGTTTTATCTGTAAGTTTTTTCTATCTATAAGTTTGAGCATGTTTTACTGTATGCAGCCAGCTAGAGTCAAGGCTGGAGAAGGCAATGGCACCCCACTCCAGCACTCTTGCCTGGAAAATCTCATGGATGGAGGAGCCTGGTAGGCTGCAGTCCATGGGGTCACTGAAGATCGGACACGACTGAGCAACTTCATTTTCACTTTTCACTTTCATGCATTGGAGAAGGAAATGGCAACCCACTCCAGTGTTCTTGCCTGGAGAATCCCAGGGAGGGGGGAGCCTGGTGGGCTGCAGTCTCTGGGGTCTCACAGAGTGGACACGACTGAAGCGACTTAGCAGCAGCAGCAGAGTCAAGGCACACCTTCAAAAATTTGCTTAGAAATAGCTTTAGCTAAATATCCAATTTCATCAATTGCAAGGTCTGCTGCTGCTGCTGCTGCTAAGTCACTTCAGTCGTGTCCCCATAGACGGCAGCCCACCAGGCTCCTCCATCCCTGGGACTCTCCAGGCAAGAACACTGGAGTGGGTTGCCATTTCCTTCTCCAATGCATGAAAGTGAAAATTGAAAGTGAAGTTGCTCAGTCATGTCCGATCTTCAGTGACCCCATGGACTGCAGCCTTCCAGGCTCCTCCATCCATGGGATTTTCCAGGCAAGAGTACTGGAGCTAAATATCCAATTTAATCAATTGCAAGGTCTACCTTCTAAAAAAACCCTAGGAAAGAACAGAATTCAGTCAAGTTCTTTTCTACTTTGTAACAAGGATAGACTTTCTTTCAGTTTCCAATAACATGGTCCTCATTTTTTAACAAAGATATCACCAAAATGACCTTTGACCATCATATTTCTACCAAATTATGTTTTGGATTACTAAAAGTTCTCTAAGAAAATTGAGGTTTTCTTTCCAACTGTACTCTTTTCTTTCTGAGCTCTCATCAAAATTGCCATTAATGATTGATTCTCAGCAATATTTTTTTTTCCCTAGTATATACCTCAAAGCTCTTCCAGCCTTTCCTCAATACCCAATTCCAGAGCCTCTTCCATGGTATTTGTTACAATAATATCCCCACTTTTTGTCTTAGTTTCTGTCTTAGATCATTCAGGCTGCTAAAACAAAAAAATAAAATAAAATAAAACAAATATACAAACAAACAAAAACATAGACTGACTAAGGGGTGGAGTAGGAATACCCTGAATTCAACTTCTCCCGCAAGAGCACCAAAATCACAACTACTCACACAGAAAAAAACGATCTCTGAGTAAAACTTAAAGACTAGCAGGAAAGATTTTTTTTTTCATAACTAAAGATAAAAAGAAGGAACCACAAGATGTTTAAGAGGGGCAGAGGCATAGTATAGTAAGGATTCACACCCTTGGGCCAGCAACCCACAAATGGGAGGATAATCCCAATCACAGAGGTTCTCCCAAAAGAAGCAAGGGGTCTGAGTGCAACATCAGGCTCCCCATCCTGGGGGTGTTACACCAGGGAGATGAGTCACTGGAATTCATCTGGCTTGGAAACTAGTAGGGCTGATGTTTGAGAGAGCCAGCCAGACTACAGAAAACAGAGACTCTGCTCCATATGCAAAATCTCACACATTTCAAGTCTCAGTGTAGAAGCAGTTAGTTGGAAAGAATCCTGGGTCAGATCCACTTGTTGATCTTGGAAAGACTCACAGAGAGTTAGGAGGCAACTGGTTATTCTACCTAGGGACAAGGACATTGGCAGCAGCTGTTTTTAAGAGCCTGTTCAACCATGTGGACACTAGTATTAACAAGCATCATTTGGAATCCAAACTCTAGCCTATTATTTCTGGGGGCTTAACCACCCACCAGCAGACTGGCATTATCCTACGGCCTCTGGCCCACAAAGCCAGCCACAAGGACGTGGTCCCACCATTCAAGAGGTGGACTCCAGGCCTGTGGCTCTTTGGCACCCCTCATCTATGCAATCAGGTTCACAAGCACCTAGCCCCATGATCCAGCAGCCCTGCAGCCACCACACAAGCCACAAGCCTCCACTCATCACAGCTAGAGAAAAGCTTGCACAGCAACAAAGATCCAGCACAGCAAAAAATAAGTGAATAGATAAATATATAAAAATTATTTTAAGAAAAGAATATTCTGCCAGTTGGTTGTTGTTCAGTGACTGAGTTGCGTCCGACTCTTTATGACCCCATGGACTGTAGCATGCCAGCCTTCCCTGTCCTTCACCATTTCCTGGAGTTTGCTCAAATTCATGTCCATTGAATTGGTAATGCTATCAGGTAAGGCTATAATTCAGACTTGAAGGATAAATACAAAGCTTTACAGACAAGTTAAAGATAAAAGAGTTCAGCACCACTAAATCAGCTCTACAAGAAATGTTAAAGGGAATCTTCTCAGCAGAAAAGAAAAGGCCACAAATAGAAATATGAAAATTTTGAAGAAAAATTTTCACTGGTAAAGGAAAATATACAGAAAACGTAGATCAACCACTTATTAAGCTAGTAGAAAGGTTAAAAGATACAAAAGTAGTAAAATCATCTATATCCACAGTAAGTAGTAACGAGATATACAAAATAAAAAGATGTAATATACAATGTCAAAAACATTAAACATGGATAGGGAGAGTAAAAATACAGGGTTGTTAGAATATGTTTGAACTCAAGAGATTACCAGCTTTATCTATTGATATACCTATCTCTCTAGTTTCTTATATATAACAGTCTTGGCAACCATAAACCAAAAATCTGTAATAGATACACAAAGAAAGAAAGTGAAAGAAATCCAAATGTAACACGAAAAATAATCAATATGTGACAAAGGAAAAAAGCAAAAGAAGAGAGGAACAAAAAGAACTACAAAAACAATGAGACTCAAAAACACTCAACAGAACAACAATAAGTGCATACCTAGCAATAACTGCTTTAAATGTAAAGGAACTAAATGTTCCATTCAAATATAAAAAATATACTGCTTGCAAGAGAAACACTTCAAATCTAAAGACACATGTAGACTAAAAATGAGGGAACAGGAAAAGATATTTCACAGGAACAAAGCCAAAAAATACCATGAGTAGCAATATTTATATTGGATAAAGTGAACTTTAAAACAAAAACAAGCAACAAAGAAGAACGTTATATAAGGTCAATGGGATCAATCCACCATGAACATATAACAATTGTGCACCCAACACCTAAGAGTATGAAATTCATAAAGTGAATGTTAACAAAATAAAAGAGAAAAACTGACAGTAATAGGATAATAATAGGGGACTTTAACACCACACTTACAACAATGGGCATATTTTCTAGACAGAAAATCAATAAGGAAAACTAGCCTTAAATAATATGTTAATCAAATGCACTCAATACAAATAAAACAGAATTCACATCTTTCTTCAAGTGCACACAGAAAATTCTCCAGGCAAGAACATTAGGTGAGCCACAAAGAAAATATCAGTAAATTTAGGAAGATTGAAACCGCATCAAGCATCTTTTTTGACTACAATGCTATGAGATTATAAATTAACTACAAGAAACAATTACCAAAAACACATGAGATCTAAACAACATACTAAACAATCAATAGGTCACTTAGTTCAGTTCAGTCGCTCAGTTGTGTCCGACTCTTTGCGACCCCATGAATCGCAGCATGCCAGGCCTCCCTGTTCATCACCAACTCCTGGAGTCCACCCAAATCCATGTCCATTGAGTCGGTGATGTCATCCAACAATCTCATCCTCTGTCCTCCCTTCTCCTGCTGCCCTCAATCTTTCCCAGCGTCAGGGTCTTTTCAAATGAGTCAGCTCTTCACATTAGGTGGCCAAAGTATTGGAGTTTCAGCTTCAACATCAGTCTTTCCAATGAACACCTGGGACTGATCTCCTTTAGGATAAACTGGTTGGATCTCCTTGCAGGCCCAGGGACTCTCAAGAGTCTTCTGCAACACCACAGTTCAAAGGCATCAATTCTTTCACCCTCAGCTTTCTTTATAATCCAACTCTCACATCCATACATGACGACTGGAAAAACCATGGCCTTGACTAGATGGAACTTTGTTGACAAAGTAATGTCTCTGCTTTTTAATATGCTATCTATGTTGGTTATAACTTTCCTTCGAAAGAGTAAGCACACTTTAATTTCATGGCTGCAATCACCATCTGCAGTGATTTTGGAGCCCAGAAAAATGAAGTCAGCCACTGTTTCCACTGTTTCTCCATCTATTTGCCATGAAGTGATGGGACCAGATGCCATGATCTTAGTTTTCTGAATGTTGAGCTTTAAGTCAACTTTTTCACTCTCCTTTTTCACTTTCATCAAGAGATTCTTTAGTTCTTATTCACTTTCTGCCATAAAAAATAAAAAAAGGAAATTATAAAATATCTGGAGACAAATTAAAATGAATAAACAATAATCCAAAATCTATAGGATGCATCAAAGCAGTTATAAGATAAGTTTCGTGCAGCACAAGCCTACCTTATGAACAAGAAAAAAATCTCATGAACAATCTAACTTTATACCTACAGGAACTAGGGGAAAAAGAACAAACAAAATACAAAGTTATAATAATAATAAATTAAACAAAGAACTGGTTCTTTGAAAAAATAAATAAAATTGACAAAACTTTTAATAAGACTTATCAAGAAAAAAGCAGGACTCATATTTTAAAAACTCAGGTATGTAAAAGAAGAAGTTACAATCAACACTATAGAAATGCAGAGGCTTGTAAGAGAGTACTACAATTATATGCTAATAAGAAAAAAAACAATCTAAAGAAATGGATAAATTCCTAGAAACATGCAATCTCCCAAGACTGAGCCAGGAAGAAATAGAAAATATGAACAGAACAATTACCAATGATAAAATTGAATCATCAATAAAACTCTCAGCAAACAAAAGTCCAGGACCAGATTACTTCACAGGTGAATTATATTAAACATTTAAAAAGTAAATGTGTATCCTTTTCAAACTATTACAAAAAGTTTACTACAATGATACAGTAATGAAAACTGCATGATACTGGAACAAAAACAATCACAGAGATTGATGAAACAGAATAAAGAGCACCCAAATATACTTACACAAACTTAACTAGGTGAAAAGGAGGCCAAAACATACAATAGGGAAAGGACAGTCATTTCAGTAAATGATGTTGGAAAAACTGGATAGCTACATGACAAAGAATAAAACTGACAATTTTATCAAACCATATAAAAAATAAACTCAAAATGAATTAAAAACCAAAATGTAAGACCTGAGAGCATAAAATTAGAAGAAGATATAGGCAGTTAAAGCAATACTTTTTTGGATCTGTTTCCTCAGGAGAAACAAAAACAAAAATAAACAAATTGAGCTACATTAAACTAAAAACTTTTTTGTGCAGAAAAGAAAGCTATTAACAAAACATAAAGGCCACCTACAGAATGGGAGGAGATACTTACAAACGATATCTCTGATAAAGGGTTAATATCCAAAAAGTAAAAAGAACTCACACAACTCAACATCAGAAAGCAAACAGCCTGGGACTTCCTTGGTGATCCAGTGGTTAAGAATCCACCTCAAATGCAGGGAACATGGGTTCAATTCCTGGTCAGGAAACTAAGACCTCACATGTCACAGGGCACACACAAGCCACAGCTACTCCGACTGTACACTCTGGAGCCTGTGTGCCACCAGTAGAGAGAAGCTCTTGCACTGCAACAAAGGATCCTGTATACTGCAACTAAGACCCAATACCATCAAAAATAAGTAACAGCCTGATTAAAAATTGGGCTGAGAATCTTAATGTACCTTGCTCCAAAGAAGACATACAGGTGGCCAACAAGGACATGAAAAGATACTCAGGAATTGAAAATCAAAACTACAATGAGACATCACTTCACATATATCAGAATGGCTATGATCAAAAAGACAATAAATAACAAGCATTGGCAAGAATTTGAGAAAGGGAAGCTCTCTTGCACTTGGTGGATTTTAAATTGGTGTAGCCACTATGGAGACAGTATGGAGTTTCCTCTGAAATGTAAAAACAGATCTATCATATAATTACCCAAAGAAAATGGAAAGATTAATTTGAAAAGATATATATTCACTGCAACATTATTTGCAATAGGCAAGATATGGAAGCAACCTAAGAGTCTACAGATAGCTGAATGTATAAGAATGCTGTGAATGCTCACATATGTGAGCTTCTTCGGTAGCTCAGTTGGTAAAGAATCTGCCTGCAATGCAGAAGACCCAGGTTTGATGCCTGGATTGGGGAGATCTCATGGAAAAGAGAATGGCTACCCACTCCAGTTTTCTGGTCTGGAGAATCTCATGGACAAAGGAGCCTGGTGGGCTACAGCCCATGGGGTTGCAAAGAGTTGGACATGACTGAGAAAGTAACCTACACACACCCATACATGAGTATATATACAAATAAAGAAACATAGAAATATATGCATATACACACACACAAGTGTGTGTGTGTGCTCACTCACTAAGTCACTCACTAAGCCTGCTATGAATTTTCCAGGCAAGAGTAGTAGAGTAGGTTGCCATCTTCTGCCCCAGGAGATCTCCCCAACCCCAGGGATTGAACCTGCCCCAGGTTCAATCTTCTGTATCTACTGCATAGACAGGCAGATTCTTTACCATTGCACCACCTGGTATGTATATTGTATATACCATATATATGTGTGTGTGTGTGTGTGTATAATGTATATATGTACATGTATATTAATGTACAATGACATCTTACTTAACCATTTACAACAACATTGATGGATCTAGAGATCCATGAAATTGATAAATGGTATGCCAGATTAATAAAAGGCTAGACAGATTTCTCCTTCATACTTGAATTAAATCCTTGCTGGGTAAAATAATCTCGGCTGCAGGTTATTTTCTTTCATCATTTTAAGTATGTCTTGCCATTCCCTCCTGGCTTGAAGAGTTTCTATTGAAAGATCAGCTGCTATCCTTATGGGAATTCCATTGTGTGTTATTTGTTGTTTTTCCCTTGGTGCTTTTAATATTTGTTCTTTGTGTTTGATCTTTGTTAATTTGATTAATATGTGTCTTGGGGTGTTTTGCCTTGGGTATAACCTGTTGTGGACTCTCTGGGTTTCTTGGACTTGGGTGATTATTTCCTTCCCCATTTTAGGGAAGTTAAAGCTTTTCAGACAAGCAAAAGCTGAGAGAATTCTGCACCACCAAACCAGCTCTCCAACAAATAATAAAGGATATTCTCTAGACAGGAAACACAAAAACGGTGTATAAACTCAAACCCCAAACAATAAAGTAAATGGCCACGGGATCATACTTACCAGTAATTACCTTAAACGTAAATGGGTTGAATGCCCCAAACAAAAGACAAAGACTGTCTGAATGGATACAAAAACAAGACCCCTACATATGTTCTCTACAAGAGACCCACCTCAAAACAGGGAACACATACAGACTGAAAGTGAAGGGCTGGAAAAAGATTTTTCATGCAAATAGGGACCAAAAGAAAGCAGGAGTAGCAATACTCATATCAGATAAAATAGACTTTAAAACAAAGGCTGTGAAAAGAGACAAAGAAGGTCACTACATAATGATCAAAGGATCAATCCAAGAAGAAGATATAACAATTATAAATATATATGCACCCAACATGGGAGCACCGAAGTATGTAAGACAAATGCTAACAAGTATGAAAGGAGAAATTAACAATAACACAATAATAGTGGGAGACTTTAATACCCCACTCACACCTATGGATAGATCAACTAAACAGAAAATTAACAAGGAAACACAAACTTTAAACGATACAATAGACCAGTTAGACCTAACTGATATCTATAGGACATTTCATCCCAAAACAATGAATTTCACCTTTTTCTCAAGAGCACATGAAACCTTCTCCAGGATAGATCACATCCTGGGCCATAAATCTAGCCTTGGTAAATTCAAAAAAATAGAAATCATTCCAAGCATCTTTTCTGACCACAATGCAGTAAGATTAGATCTCAATTACAGGAGAAAAACTACTAAAAATTCCAACATATGGAGGCTGAACAACACGCTGCTGAATAACCAACAAATCACAGAAGAAATCAAAAAAGAAATCAAAATTTGCATAGAAACTAATGAAAATGCAAACACAACAACCCAAAACCTGTGGGACACGGTAAAAGCAGTCCTAAGGGGAAAGTTCATAGCAATACAGGCACACCTCAAGAAACAAGAAAAAAGTAAAATAAATAACCTAACTCTACACCTAAAGCAACTAGAAAAGGAAGAAATGAAGAACCCCAGCGTTAGTAGAAGGAAAGAAATCTTAAAAATTAGAGCAGAAATAAATGCAAAAGAAACAAAAGAGACCATAGCAAAAATCAACAAAACCAAAAGCTGGTTCTATGAAAGGATAAATAAAATTGACAAACCATTAGCCAGACTCATCAAGAAACAAAGGAAGAAAAATCAAATCAATAAAATTAGAAATGAAAATGGAGAGATCACAACAGACAACACAGAAATACAAAGGATCATAAGAGACTACTATCAACAATTATATGCCAATAAAATGGACAACGTGGAATAAATGGACAAATTCTTAGAAAAGTACAACTTTCCAAAACTGGACCAGGAAGAAATAGAAAATCTTAACAGACCCATCACAAGCACGGAAATTGAAACTGTAATCAAAAATCTTCCAGCAAACAAAAGCCCAGGTCCAGAAGCCTTCACAGCTGAATTCTACCAAAAATTTAGAGAAGAGCTAACACCTATCCTGCTCAAACTCTTCCAGAAAATTGCAGAGGAAGGTAAACTTCCAAACTCATTCTATGAGGCCACCATCACCCTAATACCAAAACCTGACAAAGATGCCACAAAAAAAGAAAGCTACAGGCCAATATCACTGATGAACATAGATGAAAAAATCCTTAACAAAATTCTAGCAATCAGAATCCAACAACATATTAAAAAGATCATACACCATGACCAAGTGGGCTTTATCCCAGTGATGCAAGGATTCTTCAATATCCACAAATCAATCAATGTAATACACCACATTAACAAATTGAAAAACAAAAACCATATGATTATCTCAATAGATCCAGAGAAAGCCTTTGACAAAATTCAACATCCATTTATGATAAAAACTCTCCAGAAAGCAGGAATAGAAGGAACATACCTCAACATAATAAAAGCTATATGTGACAAACCCGCAGCAAACATTATCCTCAATGGTGAAAAATTGAAAGCATTTCCTCTAAAGTCAGGAACAAGACAAGGGTGCCCACTTTCACCATTACTATTCAACATAGTTTTGGAAGTTTTGGCCACAGCAATCAGAGCAGAAAAAGAAATAAAAGGAATCCAAATTGGAAAAGAAGAAGTAAAACTCTCACTGCTTGCAGATGACATGATCCTCTACATAGAAAACCCTAAAGATTCCTCCAGAAAATTACTAGAACTAATCAATGACTATAGTAAAGTTGCAGGATATAAAATCAACACACAGAAATCCCTTGCATTCCTATACACTAATAATGAGAAAACAGGAAGAGAAATTAAGGAAACAATTCCATTCACCATTGCAACGGAAAGAATAAAATACTTAGGAATGTATCTACCTAAAGAAACTAAAGACCTATATATAGAAAACTATAAAACACTGGTGAAAGAAATCAAAGAGGACACTAATAGATGGAAAAATATACCATGTTCATGGATTGGAAGAATCAATATAGTGAAAATGAGTATACTACCCAAAGCAATTTATAGATTCAATGCAATCCCTATCAAGCTACCAACAGTATTTTTCACAGAGCTAGAACAAATCATTTCACAATTTGTATGGAAATACAAAAAACCTCGAATAGCTAAAGTGATCCTGAGAAAGAAGAATGGAACTGGAGGAATCAACCTACCTGACATCAGGCTCTACTACAAAGCCACAGTTATCAAGACAGTATGGTACTGGCACAAAGACAGAAATATAGATCAATGGAACAAAATAGAAAGCCCAGAGATAAATCCACACACATATAGACACCTTATCTTTGACAAAGGAGGCAAGAATACACGATGGATTAAAGACAATCTCTTTAACAAGTGGTGCTGGGAAATCTGGTCAACCACTTGTAAAAGAATGAAACTAGAACACTTTCTAACACCATACACAAAAATAAACTCAAAATGGATTAAAGATCTAAACGTAAGGCCAGCAACTATAAAACTCCTAGAGGAGGACATAGGCAAAACACTCTCTGACATACATCACAGCAGGATCCTCTATGACCCATCTCCCAGAATATTGGAAATAAAAGCAAAAATAAACAAATGGGACCTAATTAACCTTAAAAGCTTCTGCACATCAAAGGAAACTATTAGCAAGGTGAAAAGATAGCCTTCAGAATGGAAGAAAATAATAGCAAATGAAGCAACTGACAAACAACTAATCTCAAAAATATACAAGCAACTCCTACAGCTCAACTCCAGAAAAATAAGTGACCCAATCAAAAAATGGGCCAAATAACTAAATAGACATTTCTGCAAAGAAGACATACAGATGGCTAACAAACACATGAAAAGATGCTCAACATCACTCATTATCAGAGAAATGTAAATCAACACCACTATGAGGTACCATTTCATACCAATCAGAATGGCTGCGATCCAAAAGTCTACAAATAATAAATGCTGGAGAGGGTGTGGAGAAAAGGGAACCCTCTTACACTGTTGGTGGGAATGCAAACTAGTACAGCCACTATGGAGAACAGTGTGGAGATTCCTTAAAAAACTGGAAATAGAACTGCCTTATGATCCAGCAATCCCACTGCTGTGCATACACACTGAGGAATCCAGAAGGGAAAGAGACACGTGTACCCCAATGTTCATCGCAGCACTGTTTATAATAGCCAGGACATGGAAGCAACCTAGATGTCCATCAGCAGATGAATGGATAAGAAAGCGGTGGTACATATACACAATGGAGTATTACTCAGTCATTAAAAATAATACATTTGAATCAGTTCTAATGAGGCAGATGAAACTGGAGCCTATTATACAGAGTGAAGTAAGCCAGAAGGAAAAACACCAATATAGTATACTAACGCATATATATGGAATTTAGAAAGATGGTAACAATAACCCGGTGTACGAGACAGCAAAAGAGACACTTATGTATAGAACAGTCTTATGGACTCTGTGGGAGAGGGAGAGGGTGGGAAGATTTGGGAGAATGGCATTGAAATATGTAAAATTGCATGTATGAAATGAGATGCCAGTCCAGGTTCGATGCACGATACTGGATGCTTGGGGCTAGTGCACTGGGACGACCCAGAGGGATGGTATGGGGAGGGAGGAGGGAGGAGGGTTCGGGATGGGGAACACATGTATACCTGTGGTGGATTCATTTTGATATTTGGCAAAACTAATACAATTATGTAAAGTTTTAAAATAAAATAAAATAAAAAAGTTGATTATGAAAAGCCCTGAGAGATCAAACCTCAAAAAAAAAAAAAAAAAGCTAGACAGAAAAAGACAAATATATGGAACCATAAAAATGAAACAAGCAAACAAACAAAACAAAATGAAAATAGTCTTACAGATACAGAGAACAAATCAGTGGTTGCCAGAGGGAAGTGGGTACAAAGGTGGATGAAGTGAATTAATAGATACAAGCCTCTAGTTACAAAATGAGTAAGCCATGATGAGGGGGAAGGTGCTTCCCTGGTGGCTCATGTGGTAAAGAATCCACCTGCCAATGCAGAAGATACCGGTTCACCCCTAGATTAGGAAGATCCCCTGGAGAATGAAATGTCAACCCACTCCAGTCTTTGTGCCTGGGAAATCCCATGGACAGAGGAGTTTGGTGGGATACATACAGTCCATGAGGGGGTGGGCATGGGGCAAGAGAGTCAGACACAACTTAGTGACAAAACAAGACCAAAGCCATGAGAATCTAATATATGGCATAAGGAATATGGCCAAGAATAATATGATAACTTTGTGTTGGGACAGATGGTTACTAGACTTTTGAAAGTGATAATTTTATAATATAAGTATGTGTTAGTTGCTGAGTCATGTCTGACACTTTGCGACCCCATGGACTGTAGCCTGCAATGCTCCTTTATCCATGGAATTCTCTGGGCAAGAATACTGGAGTGGGTTGCCATTCCTTTCTCCAGGGGATCTTCCCTACTCAGAGATCGAACCCAGGTCTCCCATATTTCAGGCAGATTCTATCATGCCTGAGCCACCAGGGAAGACTTATTTGCTCAGTCTTATGATATATGTGCATGTCAAATCATTGTATATTATATCTGAAACTAACATAATATTGTACTTCAACTACATTCCTATAATTTTTTAAAATACCTTAAACTGGGTGAATGAAAAGCAACAAAATTTTTTTCTCACACTCTGGAGACTGGGAAGACCAAGATCAAAGTGCTAGAAGATTCAGTGTCTGGTGAGCATCCCTTTATTGATTCACCAATGGCCATCTTCCAACTGTAACCATACATAGTGTAAGGAGTAAGGAAGCTCTCTGGGGTCTCCTCTATAAGGGCACTAATCTCATTCATGAATTCATGAGGTAATAAGTCACCTCTCAAAGACCTCACCTCCAAATACCATCAGAGTGGGGATTAGGTTTCAACATATGAATTTTGAGGGAACATAAATATTTGCTGTAACCTAAAATTTTCCAAGCCAGGCTTCAGCAATACGTGAACCATGAACTTGCAGATGTTCAAGCTAGTTTTAGAAAAAGCAGAGGAACCAGAGATCAAATTGCCAACATCTGCTGGATCATCAAAAAAGCAAGAGAGTTCCAGAGAAACATCTATTTCTGTTTTATTGACTATGCCAAAGCCTTTGACTGTGTGGATCACAATAAACTGGAAAATTCTGAAAGAGATGGGAATACTAGACCACCTGACCTGCCTCTTGAGAAACCTGTATGTAGGTCAGGAAGCAACAGTTAGAACTGGACATGGAACAATAGACTAGTTCCAAATAGGAGAAGGAGTACGTCAAGGCTGTATATTGTCACCCTGCTTATTTAACTTCTATGCAGAATACATCATGAGAAACGTTGGGCTGAAAGAAGCACAAGCTGTAATCAAGATTGCTGGGAGAAATATCAATAACCTCAGATATGCAGATGACACCACCCTTATGGCAGAAAATGAAGAAGGGCTAAAGAGCGTCTTGATGAAAGTGAAAGAGGAGAGTGAAAAAGTTGGTTTAAAGCTCAACATTCAGAAAACTAAGATCGTGGCATCCGGTCCCATCATTTCATGGCAAATAGATGGAGAAACAGTGGAAACAGTGGTTGACTTCATTTTTCTGGTCTCCAAAATCACTGCAGATGGTGACTGCAGCCATGAAATTAAAAGACGCTTACTCCTTGGAAGGAAGGTTATGACCAACCTAGACAGCATACTAAAAAGCAGAGACATTATTTTGTCAACAAAGTTCCATCTAGTCAAGGCTATGGTTTTTCCAGAGGTCATGTATGGATGTGAGAGTTGGATTATAAAGAAATCTGAGGGCCAAAGAATTAATGATTTTGAACTGTGGTGTTGGAGAAGACTCTTGAGAGTCACTGGGCCTGCAAGGAGATCCAACCAGTCCATCCTAATGGAGATCAGTCCTGGGTGTTCATTGGAAGGACTGATGTTGAAGCTGAAAGTCCAGTACTTTGACCACCTGATGCGAAGAGCTGACTCATTTGAAAAGACCCTGATGCTGGGAAAGATTGAGGGCAGGATGAGAAGAGGACGACAAGAGATGAGATGGTTGGATGGCATCACCGACACAATGGACATGGGTGGACTCTGGGAGTTGGTGATGGACCAGGAGGCCTGGCATGCTGTGGTTCATAGGGTCGCAAAGAGTCAGACACAACTGAGTGACTGAACTGAATATTCATTCTATAGCAGTAGGCTTAAGCAAGATAGACTTTCTAATATCACTTAACCTCTTGCTTATTGATAATTTTATACCAACTCATAGAAGAGCTTTAGATATTAAATAATATATTTAGTATGATATATAGTAGTATGTATAACATACTTAATACAAAATAGCACTGTAACATGTGATATAAAATATATTTATTTGCAAGCAGTAAATGACATAAAGTGTCTATTATATGGAAATAACTTAGTGATTCATTATGTAATTAGTTATTTTACTAAATATTTTATTAATGAACAATTTATTAATTCTTTTCTATTATTATTATTAACATTTTATTACTGTGTATTTTATGGCTTTCCCTCTACTCTAGGAAACAGGATTATAAACCCTTAGTCTAGTTTCCTGGTTTTAAAACATGACTACTGAATACGTTTTACTGTATTGACACTGTCTATAATGACAGTACACAAATCAGCCAACTATTTCACCTGTCAATCCTTTTGTTTCTGCTTTACAAAGAAAAACATGTGAACCTCGCGTACCATTTTGGGTTGGCTGAATCTGAAAGGGATACTCCACCCAAGCTGGCCCAATTACATGTCGTTGTTGTTCAGTCACTCAATCATATCCAACTCTTTGCAACCCCATGGACTACAGCATGCCAGGCTTCCCTGTCCTTCACCATCTCCGGAGTTTGTTCAAACTCATGTCCACTGAATCAGTGATGCTATCCAACCATCTCATCTTCTGTCATCCCCTTCTCCTTCTGCTTTCAATCTTTCCCAGCATCAGGGTCTTTTCTAATGAGTCAGCTCTTCACATCAGTCCTTCTAATGAATATTCAGAATTGATTTCCTTTAGGATTGACTGGCTTGATCTCCTTACAGTCCAAGGGACTCTCACAAGTCTCCAACATCACAACTCAAAAGCATCAAATCTTTGGCATACAGACTTCTTTATGGTCCAACTCTCACTGGCGCACTTCCGCGTGGGCGGCTGCGACCGGTGCACTTCGGTGCGGCCGAGAAGAGCTACCCCATGTCTGAGGTCAGGGGCAGAAGCCGGGAGGACCCCATGCCTGAAGGGCAGCGGCCAAAAGGAGTTACCCCACGTCCAAGGTCAGGGGCTGCAACTGAGAGTGCCAGGCCGCGACGGCGCAGGAACGGCTGAGAAGAGCTACCCAATTCCGAGGTCAAGGGTGGCGGCCGAGAGGAGCTATCCAACGCCCAAAGCCAGGGGCGGCGGGCAGGACCTACCGCACACCCCCATGCCCCAGGCCAGGGGTGGCGGCTTGGAGGAGCTACCCCACGCCCCCACACCTGAGATCAGGGGCGGCGGCCAGGAGAACCAACCGCATGTCCAAGGAGTGGTGGCTGTGCAGGTGCAGGAGGGCCTAGAGGAGCTATCCCACATTGAAGGTCAGGAAGGGCAGCGGTGAGGAGATATCCCTCATCCAAGGTAAGGAACAGCAGCTGCACTTTGCTGGAGCAGCTGTGAAGAGATACCCCACGCTCAAGGTGAGAGAAACCCAAGTAAGATGGTAGGTGTTGCAAGAGGGCATCAGAGGGCATACACACTGAAACCATACTCACAGGAAACTAGTCAATCTAATCACACTGGGACCACAGCCTTGTCTAACTCAATGAAACTAAGGCATGCCCATGGGGCAACCCAAGATGGGCGGATCATGGTGGAGACATCTGACAGAATGTGGTCCACTGGAGAAGGGAATGGCAAACCACTTCAGTATTCTTGCCTTGAGAACCCCATGAACAGTATGAAAAGGCAAAATGATAGGATACTGAAAGAGGAACTCTCCAGGTCAGTAGGTGCCCAATACGCTGCTGGAAATCAGTGGATAAATAACTCCAGAAAGAATGAAGGGATGGAGCCAAAGCAAAAAGAATACCCAGCTGTGGATGTGACTGGTGATAGAAGCAAGGTCCGATGCTGTAAAGAGCAATATTGCATAGGAACCTGGAATGTCAGGTCCATGAATCAAGGCAAATTGGAAGTGGTCAAACAAGAGATGACAAGAGTGAATGTTGACATTCTAAGAATCAGCAAACTCAAATGGAATGGAATGGGTGAATTTAACTCAGACGACCATTATATCTACTACTGCGGGCAGGAATCCCTCAGAAGAAATGGAGTAGCCATCATGGTCAACAAAAGAGTCCGTAATGCAGTACTTGGATGCAATCTCAAAAATGATAGAATGATCTCTGTTCATTTCCAAGGCAAACCATTCAATATCACAGTAATCCAAGTCTATGCCCCAACCAGTAACACTGAAGAAGCTGAAGTTGAATGGTTCTATGAAGACCTACAAGATCTTTTAGAACTAACACCCAAAAAAGATGTTCTTTTCATTATAGGGGACTGGAATGCAAAAGTAGGAAGTCAAGAAACACCTGGAGTAACAGGCAAATTTGGCCTTGGAATACGGAATGAAGCAGGGCAAAGACTAATAGAGTTTTGCCAAAAAAAAATGCACTGGTTATAGCAAACACCCTCTTCCAAAAACACAAGAGAAGACTCTGTACATGGACATCACCAGATGGTCAACACTGAAATCAGATTGATTATGTTCTTTGCAGCCAAAGATGGAGAAACTCTATACAGTCAACAAAAACAAGACCAGGAGCTGACTGTGGCTCAGATCATGAACGCCTTATTACCAAATTCAGACTTAAATTGAAGAAAGTAGGGAAAACCACTAGACCATTCAGGTATGACCTAAATCAAATCCCTTATGATTATACAGTGGAAGTGAGAAATAGATTTAAGGGACTAGATCTGATAGATAGAGTGCCTGATGAACTATGGACTGAGGTTCGTGACATTGTACAGGAGGCAGGGATCAAGACCATCCCCATGGAAAAGAAATGCAGAAAAGCAAAATGGCTGTCTGGGGAGGCCTTACAAATAGCTGTGAAAAGAAGAGAAGAAACAAGCAAAAGAGAAGAGGAAAGATATAAGCATTTGAATGCAGAGTTCCAAAGAATAGCAAGAAGAGATAAGAAAGCCTTCCTCAGTGATCAATGCAAAGAAATAGAGGAAAACAACAGAATGGGAAAGACTAGAGGTCTCTTCAAGAAAATTAGAGATACTAAGGGAACATTTCATGCAAAGATGGGCTCAATAAAGGAGAGAAATGGTATGGACCTAACAGAAGCAGAATATATTAAGAAAAGATGGCAAGAATACACAGAAGAACTGTACAAAAAAGATCTTCACGACCCAGATAATCACGATGATGTGATCACTGACCTAGAGCCAGACATCCTGGAATGTGAAGTCAAGTGGGCCTTAGAAAGCATCACTATGAACAAAGCTAGTGGAGGTGATGGAATTCCAGTTGAGTTATTTCAAATCCTGAAAGATGATGCTGTGAAAGTGCTGCACTCAATATGCCAGCAAATTTGGAAAACTCAGCAGTGGCCACAGGACTGGAAAAGGTCAGTTTTCATTCCAATCCCAAAGAAAGGAAATGCCAAAGAATGCTCAAACTACCGCACAATTGCACTCATCTCACTCGCTAGTAAACTAATGTTCAAAATTTTCCAAGCCAGGCTTCAGCAATATGTGAACCATAAACTTCCTGATGTTCAAGCTGGTTTTAGAAAAGGCAGAGGAACCAGAGATCAAATTGCCAACATCCACTGGCTCATTGAAAAAGCAAGAGAGTTCCAGAAAAACATCTTTTTCTGCTTTATTGACTATGCCAAAGCCTTTGACTATGTGGATCACAAGAAACTGTGAACAATTCTTCTAGAGATGGGAATACCAGACCACCTGACCTGCCTCTTGAGAAATCTGTATGCAGGTCAAGAAGCAACAGTTAGAACTGGACATGGAACAACAGACTGGTTCTAAATAGGAAAAGGAGCATGTCAAGGCTGCATATTGTCACCCTGCATATTTAACTTAGATGCAGAGTACATCATGAGAAACGATGGGCTGGAAGAATCACAAGCTGGAATCAAGATTGCCGGGAGAAATATCAATAACCTTGGATATGCAGATGATACCACCCTTATGGCAGAAAGTGAAGAATAACTAAAGAGCCTCTTGATGAAAATGAAAGAGGAGAGTGAAAAAGTTGGCTTAAAGCTCAACATTCAGAAAACGAAGATCATGGCATCTGGTCCCATCACTTCATGGCAAATAGATGGGGAAACAGTGGAAACAGTGTCAGACTTTATTTTGGGGTGCTCCAAAATCACTGCAGATGGTGACTGCAGCCTTGAAATTAAAAGACGCTTATTCCTTGGAAGGAAAGTTGTGACCAACCTAGATAGCATATTCAAAAGCAGAGACATTACTTTGCCAACAAAGGTCTGTCTAGTCAAGGCTATGGTTTTTCCTGTGGTCATGTATGGATATTGAGAGTTGGACTGTGAAGAAGGCTCAGTGCCAAAGAATTGATGCTTTTGAACTGTGGTGTTGGAGAAGACTCTTGAGAGTCCCTTGGACTGCAAGGAGATCTAACCAGTCCATTCTGAAGGAGATCAGCCCTGGGATTTCTTTGGAAGGAATGATGCTAAAGCTGAAACTCCAGTACTTTGGCCACCTCATGCGAAGAGTTGACTCATTGGAAAAGACTCTGATGCTCGGAGGCATTGGGGGCAGGGGGAGAAGGGGATGACAGAGGATGAGATGGCTGGATGGCATCACTGACTCGATGGACGTGAGTTTGAGTGAACTCTGGGAATTGGTGATGGGCAGGGTGGCCTGGCGTGCTGTGATTCATGGGGTTGCAAAGAGTCGGACGTGACTGAGCGACTGAACTGAACTGACTCACATCCATACATGACTACTGGAAAAACCATAGCTTTGACTGTACAGGCCTTTGTTGGCAAAATAATGTCTCTGCTTTTTAATATACTGTCTCAGTTCAGTTCAGTTGCTCAGTCATGTCCAACTCTTTGCGACTCCATGGACTGCAGCATGCCAGGCCTCCCTGTCCATCACCAATTGCTGCAGCTTGCTTAAACTCATGTCCACTGAGTCAGTGATGCCATCCAACTGTCTCATCCTCTTTCATCTCCTTCTCCTCCTGACTTCAATCTTTACCACATCAAAGTCTTTTCCAATGAATCCGTTCTTCGCATCAGGTGGACAAAGTTTCGGAGTTTCAGCATCAGTCCTTCCAATGAATATTCAGGATTGATTTCCTTTAGGATGGACTGATTCAATCTCCTTGCAGTTCAAGAGACTTTCAAGAGTCATCTCCAACACCACAATTCGAAAGCATCAATTCTTTGACACTCAGCTTTCTTTATGGTACAACTCTCACATCCTTACATGACTACTGGAGAAAGCATAGCTTTGACTAGACAGACCTTTTTTGGCAAAGTAACGCCTCTGTTTTTTAATATGCTGTCAAGGTCTCATAACTTTTTTTCAAGGAGCAAGCATCTTTTAATTTCATGGCTGCAGTAACCATTGGCAGTGATTTTGGAAACCAATAAAATAAAGTCTATCACTGTTCCCATTGTTTCTCCATCTATTTGCCATAGAGTAATGGGACCAGATGTCAAATTAGTTTTTTGAATTTTGATTTTTAAGGTAGCTTCTTCACTCTCCTCTTTCACTTTCATCAAGAGGCTTTTCATCAAGAAAGTGAAGTTACTCTTCACTTTCTGCCATAAGGGTGGTGTCATCTGCATATCTGATGTTATTGATATTTCTCCTGGCAATCTTGATTCCAGTTTGTGTTTCATCCAGCCCAGGAAGCCCAATATGCTGTATGGGTTTGTCCAGTTACATTCTTTCTTGCATTTGGAATATATATGACTTAGAGCAACTGAACAAGTCACAGCTGGTTGTTTTACTTGAGAATCCCCAGAGAGGTGGATGTGAGGTGATACACCCACACCAAAATAGAAAGAAATGATCTGAAAAATGAGGGGGAAAGAGAAAAGGGGAAGGAGGAGAAAACAGAAAGAAGGAAATAGAAGAAAAAGCAGCAAAAGAGAGAGGAGCTATGTGGACAAGAAAGTATACTGGGTTGTGTAGGGGTGGATGATGTTTCCCTTCTTCTCTTCTAGGCTCTAATAACTAAACTGCCATAAAACAGGTTAACAGGAGAAAACCAAATTTAATATCTTCTACTACGTCACTTCAGTCGTGTCCAACATTGCAACCGTATGGACAGTAGCCTGCCAGGCTCCTCTGTCCATGGGATTCACCAGGCAACAATACTGGAGTGGGCTGCCATGCCCTCCTTTTTCCACGGGATCTTCCTGACCCAAGGATCTTAAGTCTCCTGCATTGGCAGGTGGGTTTTCTACCATTAGCACCACCTAGGAAGCCCATCTTATGTACAGGAACCGCATTAAAAATACAAGATTCAAAGAAGTGACCAAAGTAGGCAACTTTTACACCTTTTAGACACGGAAACAATCTGTGAAGAAATGACAGGGTAAAGAGGTCTGGGCTTGAGGTATTTAAATTAGTGAAAAAGTAACACGGTTTATTTATACAGTTTACTAGGCTCTAAATTCCCTGTCTCTGGTGATAGGAAAACCTCCTGCCACCTGATACAGAGAGGGTACTTTTCACATGGGAGGTTTATGTCATGCTTTCAGTGTCCATTTTACACTGGCTCTTTCTTAAGTAACTTTAATTTGAAACAATCCATATGCCAGTGGTAAGGAACCCAAAGCCAATGCAGGACACCTAAGAGACATGGATTCAATCTCCAGGTCAGGCATATCCCCTATAGGAGAACATGGCAAACCACTCCAGTATTCTTGCTTGGAGAATCCCATGGACATAGGAGCCTGGTAGGCTAAAGTCCATGGGGGTCACAAAGAGTCAGACACAACTGAAGCGACAGCACATGCCAAGAAGCATATTTGGCAGCTGGAATACTCTACTCACCTTCTGTTGATTCCTGCCTCTTTAGCCCCTGAAATTCCCTTCACTCTACTCCATCCACTCCATTTTTACAAAAGGCCTACACTAGTACCTGCTTTTGCTAACTGAAAGAAATATGAAGAGGATTTTTGCTTTTTAAAAAAAGCCAATAAGCAAAAATAGCATTAAGCATTTGTTCTGCAGTGAAATCTATATGCATGTCAGGAAGCAACAGTTAGAACTGGACATGGAACAAAAGACTGGTTCTAAATAGGAAAAGGAGTACATCAAGGCTGTATATTGTCACCCTGCTTATTTAACTTCTATGCAGAGTACATCATGAGAAACCCTGGGCTGGAAGAAGCACAAGCTGGAATCCATGCCGGGAGAAATATCAATAACCTCAGATATGCAGATGACAACACCCTTATGGCAGAAAGTGAAGAGGAACTCAAAAGCCTCTTGATGAAAGTGAAAGAGGAGAGTGAAAAAGTTGGCTTAAAGCTCAACATTCAGAAAACAAAGATCATGGCATCTGGTCCCATCACTTCATGGAAAATAGATGGGGAAACAGTGGAAACAGTGAGAGACTTTATTTTGGGGGCTCCAAAATCACTGCAGATAGTGATTACAGCCATGAAATTAAAAGACTCTTACTCCCTAGAAGAAAAGTTATGACCAACCTAGATAGCATTTTGAAAAGCAGAGACATTACTTTGCCAACAAAGGTCCATCTAGTCAAGGCTATGGTTTTTCCAGTGGTCATGTATGGATGTGAGAGTTGGACTGTGAAGAAAGCTAAGCACTGAAGAATTGATGCTTTGAACTGTGGTGTTGGAGAAGACTTTTCAGAGTCCCCTGGACTCCAAGGAGATCCAACCAGTCCATTCTAAAGGAGATCAGCCCTGGGTGTACTTTGGAAGGAATGATGCTAAAGCTGAAACTCTAGTACTTTGGCCACCTCATGCGAAGAGTTGACTCATTGGAAAAGACTCTGATGCTGGGAGGGATTGGGGGCAGGGGGAGAAGAGGGCAACAGAGGATGAGATGGCTGGATGGCATCACTGACTAGATGGACGTGAGTTTGAGTGAACTCTGGGAGATGGTGATGGACAGGGAGGCCTGGCGTGCTGCGATTCATGGAGTTGCAAAGAGTCGGACACAACTGAGTGACTGAACTGAACTGAACTGAGCAATTACAGAAGCAGTGCACACCCTGAGCAGCAAGAGTGGCACTGCCAAGCTCCTTTCCCATGAACTACGCTCACGTCAAGGCTGCCACAGCTTTGAACTGTGTCTGTGAGCATGTGTGCTTTATCTCACTTTGTTCTGTGCATCATTAACAAGATGTGTTCCTCACATTATGCCATTTTAGTTTATGAACTATTTCATAGGAATACTCTACTTTGGGAAAGCTGGGGGAAATCATTATAGTCTCATATGGGATTCTGCAGATGTTGGATTTGATTATGAATAATGTGAGGCTTGAAGTGAGCTGGGTTTGCTTCTGGCTCACCAGAACACTCCTTCCCCAGTCCTCCTTTACCTTAAGAAAGCACTGAGATGACTGACAGATTATCTCAAAATTATGGTTCCTCTGGAAGCTAAAACCCATTGTCACTGAAATTTTCTAAGAACCTTTTTACAACAATGTCATATGAAATAGAGGAGGAGATGTATTATGTAGGATAGAATGTGCCTTCCTGAATGTATCTTCACCTATGCTATAGGTGTCAACTTGACACCATCAACATATCAGATCAAGATAATTTCAGTAAGATCTCAGGAAAACTGGCGATCCTCATATGAATGTACAGAAGGCTTATTGGGGTGGCGACTGGAGGTTATACAAGCTGCTTCCCTTATTTATCTACAATAAAATAGCAATATCTTGACTTTAAATAATAGGTTCCTTCCAATCAGTTTACTTGCAATTCTTTGGCTTAGGGCTGTTTAACAGGACATTTTCTTGCCTTTAAGATGACTTAAACTCTGTTTATTTTTACTGGAAGTATGCAGCAAACACTGGATTCTCTATGGTGAAGTGGTTTGACATGGCTTTCTAGTTCTTCCTTGCCAAAGATATGCCTCAGTTCTATTTTTTATCATTTTTTTTCCTATATTCCACACTTTCTCAACCCGGGGTCCCTGCCTTAGGATGAGCTATTATTTGAGTTGGGGGCTTTTGTTCAAATTTTCTACCTTCCCATGAGTTCACTTTCAGACTAACTTTATTGTTTGACTTATACGGAGAACTGTTTTCTGCCAAAAAATTATAAAACAGCTATGGTAACTAATAACTTTGGATGATTTTTCCACTGACTTCATTTGCTCTATGTCTAGGTTATGTACATTGTGATACTGAGAGGATAGCAATGTTGGAGATAAAACCTTTTTCAACAAGATGGTCATTTTCTGATAAGGGTTTCAATTGCATATGGATTTCCCTTTGGGAAGAAACATTTCTGAAGCAACATCTGCTTTGCCTGTAGCAGCACAAGGGTCATTAGCATTTAATTACTTCATAACCAATATCATGAGCTTCCATGTGGCTCAGTGGTAAAGAATCTGCCAGCCAGTGCAGGTTCAATCCCACGGTCAGGAAGATTCCCTGGAGAAAGAGATGGCAACCCACTCCAGTATTCTTAACTAGGAAATCCCATGAACAGAGGAGCCTGGAAGGCTGCAGTCCACGGGGTCACAAAAGAATCAAACATGGGTTTGTACCTAAACAACAAAAACCATTATCATGGGGTCTATTTAAGAAACTGGAAGAGAAATAAATTTTTCTTCTTTAAGTTTATGCGTTATGGAATTTTCTTATCTTTACCTTGGGACACTGTTTTAGACATACAGTATGCATTTAAGTTGAATTGTTTAGTTCTAAAACACATTTATCCTATGTACCTTTTCAGTCTCTTTATTCCTGCATGCAAAGAAAAAAAGAATTGACTGAGAATAATATTCCAAGATTTGACAAAGTTTCTGGTGTGTGGCTCCAAGGCTTTTGTAACAAATGGGGTACCAAGAGGTAGTATATTATTTTTGTAGTGTGAACATGTCAACATTAAGATTAAAGTACTGAAAAATGGCAAAAATTTCAAATGCTAAATAATCTTAGTATGTAAGATTATAGTGACAGAAAGTCAAGAAAGGCAATTGTGATGGCTTCTGACGGGTATTTTGTTGAAAAGCATGGTTTATTGGCCAATAAAACTCTAAAACTAAGTTATTCAAATCTGAAGATATTACGGTACTGAAATCTATTTTCAGATGCATAATATACATTAATACACAGTGATATCAGGGGCGTCCCAGATGGTGCAGTGGTTAAAATATCTACCTGACAATGCAGGAGACGCAAGAGACGTTGGTTCGATCCCTGGATTGGGAAGATCCCCTGGAGAAGGAAATAGAAACCCACTTCAGTAATTCTTGCCTGGAAAATTCCATGGACAAAGGAGAATGGCAGGATACAGTCCTTGGGGGTCACAAAAAATCAGACATGACAGAGTAATTGAGCATGCATATACAATATGATATTATTTATGAATTTGTAATCAGTAAAGTCAATATAATTGCCTTTAAGAAGATTTTACCTTTCCCCTAAATGGACATTTCCTCCCAGTTCTTTTCATCTATTATTTTTAGTTGACCATAGTGTGTTGCAATTATGCTTAACATGTTTTCTAGGCTTTTGAAATTGTGATCATTTTGAAGGCAACATCCATGACTCATTTTTTATTCTTAACACTTAGCATAATATATTCTCAAGGCATATTTTTAAAGATAAAATGATTTACCCCTATTAGAATAAAAAATTTTTTATAATGTGATTCAAAATATGTATCATCTTGGTATAAATAAGCTCACACAAAATTTTGCCCACTTAATAACAAAAGTATATTCAGAATATATTGTGGTTTATGAAGGGAATGGCAACCCACTCCAGTATTCTTGCCTGGGAAATCCCATGGACAGAGAAGCCTGGCAGACTACAGTCATTGGGGTCACAAAGAGTATGACATGACTATGCTACTATGCTATGCATATTAAAATTTGGAATGCCTTCATTTAACATTTTTCTCAAAATGGCTTTCACACTTCACAGCTCCTGAGCAACGAAATATCTTTTCTGTGTACCATTAAAGTCTTGTTTCTGAGAATAGCTAAAAAATATTTTTCTTTGTATAGGTTTTGTGTTATCCATAGTGCATATATGTATGTGAGTATGTTCACAGTGAGACAGCATAGATTTTAAGCAATGATAATCCCAATCTCATAGATTTCATTTTTCTTATCTCTAAATTGCTATTTCTTATAACTTCATTTTCTTATTTTTTCTACTTTCAGGGGAATATTCTACTAGACAGAACAATGATCAAAATACTAGAGATTACTCTGCTGCTGCTACTGCTAAGTCACTTCAGTCATGTCCGACTCTGTGCGACCCCATAGATGGCAGCCCACCAGGCTCCCCTGTCCCTGAGATTCTCCAGGCAAGAACACTGGAGTGGGTTGCCATTTCCTTCTCCAATGCATGAAAGTGAAAAGTGAAAGTGAAGTTGCTCAGTCGTGTCCGACTCTTCATGACCCCATAGACTGCAGCCTACCAGGCTCCTCCATCCATGGGGTTTTCCAGGCAAGAGTACTGGAGTGGGGTGCCATCAAAAGGTACTTAAACCTAGGAGTAAATTTAACCAAGGAGATGAAAGAACTGTACACTGAAAACTATAAGATACTGTTGCAAGAGATTGGAGAAGTTACAAATAAATATAAATATATTCTATGCTCACAGATTGGAAGAATTAATATTGTCAAAGTGCCCATATTATCTAAAGCAATCTACAGATTCAATGCAATCACCATCAAAATTCCAAGTGGGTAGCCTTTCCCTTCTCCAGGGATCTTCCCAACCCAGGAATCAAACCAGGATCTCCTGCATTGCAGGCAGATTCTTTACCCACTGAGCTATATTTTTTACAGATATAGAAAAAAATTTAAAAATTTATATGGAACTGGAAAAGACTTCAAATAGCTAAAGCAATCCTGAGAAAAAAAATAACAAAGCTTGAGGCATCACACTCCTTGATTTCAAACTATATTACAAAGCTATTGTACTCAAGACAGTATGGTATTAACCAAAAAATATATACAAGGATCAATGAGACAGAATTGTGATCCCAGAAATAAATCCATGCACATGTGGACAATTAATTTATGATGAAGTATCAAACAGCTTACAATGGAGAAAGGACAGTCTCCTCAGTAAATGGTGCTGGGAAAACTGGATAGTCACATGCAAAAAGAATAAAACTAGATTACTATTTTACACCATACACTTAACATGCTATTCTAAAGTTTCATGAATGTCACAAATGGCAAGATTTTACCTTATTTTATGGCTGAGTAGTGTTCCATTTTGTGTGTGTGTGTGTGTGTACCATATCTTCTTTATCCATTCTTTTCTTGATGGGCATTTAGGTTTTTTCCATATTTTGGCTATTGGAGATAAGGCTACAATGAACATGGGGGTGCATATATTCTTATGAATAAAATGGAAAAGTAAATAACAAACTTGTAAATAACAAACTTGGCAAACTGCAAAAAAAAATCCATTACTAAAATAATTATTGATCAGGATAATATACAAACAGAATATACTAGCTATGTATCTTTGATAAATCTCCTCACCTCACCTCTCTTAAGTTTGTTAACACATTAAATGGAGATAATGATGATTATGATAAAAATCACTCAGTCGTGTCCGACTCTTTGCAACCCCATGGACTGTATAGTCCATGGAAATCTCCAGGCCAGAATACTGGAGTGGGTAGCCTTTCCCTTCTCCAGGGGATCTTCCCAACCCAGGAATTGAACCAGGATCTCCTGCATTGCAGGTGGATTCTTTACCCACTGAGCTATGAGGGATGCCCCAAATGGAGATACTGACTGTTCATTTACTGGACTGCTGTTGGGAGCATATTAGGTAACTCATGTAAAACCTTTAAATGATGTCTGGCATATAGCAAGTGCTTCATAGCATGTAAACTATTGCTGCTGTTATTTATTATTAGATGAAAATTCTGGAGAAAAACAAAGAATATAAACATACTATTAGAGAAAATATAAAAATTGGTATAAAAATTATAATATCAAGATATCTCTATCATGTTAGTAAAGATAAATGGTACAGTTCAATGTAGGAATGAAACAATTAAAATCACTTCACATATTGCTGGTTATAAGATTATACGTCTTGGGCTTCCTTGGTGGCTCAGTAGTGGAGAGTCTGCCTGCCAGTGCAAAGGACAAGAGTTTTGGTCCCTGGTGTGGGACAATCCCAAACGACACGGAGCAGCTGGGCCCATTCACCCCGGCTATTGAGTCTATGCTCTAGAGCCAGGGAACTGCAACTTCTGAACCCACCTGCTGCAACTACTGAAGCCCTTGCACCCTGGAGCCTGTGCTTTGCAATAGGAGGGGCTGCTGCGGTGAGGGGCACACACACTGCAACTGGAGAGTGGCATCTGCTCACTGCAGCTGGAGAGGAGCCCAAAAAGTGGTGAAGACCCAGTGAAGCCAATAAATAAATAAATAATTTTTATAATTATATCTTTCTAGAAAGGAACTGAAACCATGTATTTAGAATTTTTAAATCATTTGCTTTCTTAATAAAATAACTGTTTTAGGAATGTATCTTGAATAAATAGATATTTGGATATATATAGGTATTTATATGTGTGTGTATACATACACATCTGTGTGTATGTTTATCACAATATTTATTGTTTAAAACGTCATTGAGGTTTTCAATGCTATTTATAATAGCAAATATGTTAGAAACAATTAATGAGTCCAAAATAAGTGAATGGTTTAATAAAGCTAATGGAATATCAGGCATGGAGGGTAAAATTTTAATAGATATTATAATGATACAGAGTTGCTAGAAATAGCTTTTTAAAAATAGAACATATTCCTGTATGTATACATCAAATATAAAGGTTACACATACCACATAAAAATACACAAAGAAATGTAAGAGTAATTGAGTTATTAACAGTAGCAACCTGCATAAAGGGCACATATTTTCACCTTTTACTTTGCCTTCCTTTTGCTTCCAATATCATTCTGTGACTGTAACTGCTAACTTAAAACATTGTGGCTATAATATATTAATACAATAGTTAAGAATGAGGAAGTGACTTTTGCAGGTCTGACTGTGAATCTTGGCACTATCACTCATACTCTGCATGACTTTGGTCGTATTACTCAATCTCTAAAGCCTCCGTTTTTCTCATTTCAAAGATAGTAATATCACAGTTGCCCCTCTATAGATTACAAACTTGCCACGGTGAACGGGCTTGCATAACTCAATGAACTTATGAGCCATGCCTTGCAGGGCCACCCAAGATGGATGGGTCACTGTGGAGAGTTCTGAGAAAATGTTGTCCACTGGAGGAAGGACTGAAGGAAGAAATATCAATAATCTCAGATACGTAGATCAGTTCAGCTCAGTCACTCAGTGGTGTCTGAAACCTTGCCACCCCATGGACTGCAGCATGCCAGGCTTCCCTGTCCATCACCAACTCCCACAGCTTGTTCAAACTCACATACATCGAATCAGTGATGCAATCCAACCATCTAATTCTCTGTTGTCCCCTTCTTCTCCTGCCTTCAATCTTTCCCAGCATCAGAATCTTTTCCAATGAGTAAGTTCTTCGCATCATGTGGCCAAAGTATTGGAGCTTAAGCTTCAGTATCATTCATTCCAAGGAATATTCAGGATTGATTTCCATTAGGATTAACTGGGTTGATCTCTTTGCACGCCAAGGGAGTCTCAAGAGTCTTCTCCATCACCACAGTTCAAAAGCTTCAATTCTTTGGTGCTTAGTTTTCTTTATGGTCCAACTCTCACATCTATAAATGACTAATGGAAAAACCATAGCTTAGACAAGACAGACCTTTGTCAGTAAAGTAATGTATCTGCTTTTCAACATGTTGTCTAAGTTGGTCATGGCTTTCCTTCCAAGGAGCAAGCCTCTTTTAATTCATGGCTGCAGTAATCATATGCAGTGATTTTGGAGCCCAAGTAAATAAAGTCTATCACAGTTTCCGTTGTTTCCCCATCTATATGCCATGAGGTGATGGGACCAGACCCCACGATCTTCATTTTTTGAATGTTGAGTTTTAAGCCGACTTTTCATTCTCCTCTTTCACTTTCATCAAGAGGCTCTTTAGTTCCTCTTCACTTTTAGTCATAGGGTGGTATGATTTGCATACCTGAGGTTATTGATACTTCTCCCAGCAATCTTGATTCCAGCTTGTGCATCATACAGCCAGGCATTTTGCATGATATACTCTGCATATAAGTTAAATAAGCAGGGTGACAACATACAGACTTGATATACTCTTTTTGCAATTTGGAACCAGCCTGTAGTTCCATGTCCAGTTCTAAATGTTGCTTCTTAACTTGCATACAGATTTGTCAGGAGGGAGGTAAGATGGTCTGTTATTCCCATCTCTTGAAGAATTTTTCACAATTTGTTGTGATCTATATAGTCAAATTCTTTCAGTTCAGTTTAGTTCAGTCGCTCAGTTGTGTCCGACTCTTTGCGACCCCATGAAACGCAGCACGCCAGGCCTCCCTGTCCATCACCAACTCCCGGAGTTCACTCAAACTCACATCCATCGAGTCGGTGATGCCATCCAGCCATCTCATCCTCTGTCGTCCCCTTTTCCTCCTGCCCCCAATCCCTCCCAGCATCAGTGTCTTTTCCAATGAGTCAACTCTTCACATGAGGTGGCCAAAGTACTGGAGTTTCAGCTTTAGCATCATTCCCTCCAAAGAACACCCAGGGCTGATCTTCTTCAGAATGGACTGGCTGGATCTCCTAGCAGTCCAAGGGACTCTCAGGAGTCTTCTCCAACACCACAGTTCAAAGGCATCAATTCTTCAGTGCTCAGCCTTCTTCACAGTCCAACTCTTCACATCCATACATGATCACTGGAAAAACCATAGCCTTGACTAGATGGACCTTTGTTGGCAAAGTAATGTCTCTGCTTTTCAATATGCTTTCTAGGTTTGTCATAACTTTCCTTCCAAGGAGTAAGGGTCTTTTAATTTCATGGCTACAGTCACCATCTGCAGTGATTTTGGAACCCCCCAAAATAAAGTCTGACACTGTTTCCACTGTTTCCCCATCTATGTGCCATGAAGTGATGGGACCAGATGCCATGATCTTCGTTTTCTGAATGTTGAGCTTTAAGCCAACTTTTTTACTCTCCTCTTTCACTTTCATCAAGCAGCTTTTCAGTTCCTCTTCACTTTCTGCCATAAGGGTGATGTCATCTGCATATCTGAGGTTATTGATATTTCTCCTGGCAATCTTGATTCCAGCTTTGGTGTAATCAATAAAGTAGAATTAGATGTTTTTCTGGAATTCTCTTGCCTTTTCAATGATCTAAGGGAGGTTGCCAATTTGATCTGTGGTTCCTGTGCCTTTTCTAAATTCAGCTTGAACCTCTGGAAGTTCATAGTTCACATACTGTTGAAGCCAGGCTTAGAGACTTTTGAGCATTACTTTGCTAGCACGTGAGATGAGTGGAATTATATAGTAGTCTGAACATTCTTTGACATTGCCCTTCTTTGGGATTGGAATGAAAACTGATCTTTTCCAGTCCTGTGGCCACTGCTATGTTTATGATTATATAGAGGAAGTGACAAATAGATTCAATGGATTGGATCTGATAGATAGAGTGCCTGAAGATCTGTAAATGATACCACTCTAATGGCAGAAAGTTAAGAAGTATTAAAGAGTCTCTTGATAAGGGTGAAAGAGGAGAATGAAAAAAATTGGCTTAAAACTCAACATTCAAAGAATTAAAATCAAGGCATTTGGTCCCAACAATTCATGGTAAATATATGGGGAAAATGTGGGGAAAATGACAGATTTTATTTTCTTGAGCTCCAAAATCACTGCAGACTGTGAATGCAGCCAATGAAATTAAAAGACATTTTCTCCTTGGAAGAAAAGCTATGGCAAACCTAGACAGCATATTAAAAAGCAGAGACATCACTTTGCTGACAAAGGTCCATATACTTAAAGTTATGGTTTTTCCAGTATTCACACTGTACAGATGTGAGAGTTGGACAATAAAGAATCCTGAGCACAGAAGAATTGACACTTTCAAACTGGTGCTGGAGAAAAATCTTGAGGATGAACTGGACAGCAAGAAGATCAAACTAGTCAATCTTAAAGGAAGTCAACCCTGAATATTCATCAGAAGGACTGATGGTGAAGTGAAGCTTCAATAATTTGGCCACCTGATGAGAAGAGCTGACTTACTGGAAGAGATTCTTATGCTGGGAAAGATTGAGAACAAGAGGAGAAGGGTGCGACAGAGGATAAGATAGCTGGATGACAACACTGCCTCAATGGACATGAGTTTGAGCAAACTCTGAGAGTTAATGAAGGGCTTGGAGGCCTGATGTGCTCCAGCCAATGGGGTTGGAAACAGTTGGGCATGACTTAGTGACTAAACAACAACAAGGTGTCCTGCTTAAGACCTGTATTTCTAAGATATTAGATAAACAGTGGAATATCCACACAGCAGTATACAATGCAGTTATAATAAGTAAAATCTCTATAACTATGCTATATAAGATCCAAGAGACATTACTAAGTTGAAAAAGAAATATTAAGCAAAGAATGTATGGTATGAAAGTGAAAGTGAAGTTGCTCAGTCGTGTCCAACTCTTTGCGACCCCTAGGACTGTAGCCCACTAGGCTCCTCCGTCCATGGGAGTCTCCAGGTAAGAATACTGGAGTGGGTTGCCATTTCCTTCTCCAGGGGATCTTCCCAACCCAGAGATTGAACCCGGGTCTCCCCCATTGCAGGCAGACCTTTAACCTCTGAGCCACCAGGGAAGCCCAAAATATAAGGAAGGAATGTATGGTATACTGTCACTTATTAGACAAATGGATATTTATTTATCTACTTTTTTAATGATATTAAAAATCAATGGATGGATAAGCTACAAAGTTTTAAAGATTGATATTCAGGAGAGAGGTGATTCAACATAGTAGGCACATACAGGAATAAATTTCTTGGAATATGCAGTACATTAGAGATTCGATCCTTGGAAATTCTAAGTATTTACATAATCACAAAATGAAACTGTGATTTAAAAGATTTAAAAAAGAAATCTCCAAAAGGTGAAATAAAACAAATGAAATATAGTTGGTGACATATCAGTATAGAGGATCTATTCCAAGTGATTTAAGAAAATATGGTAATCTGACAACACATTGTCAGTGGATTACAGCATCAGTCAGTTAAGTCACTCAGTCATGTCTGACTCTTTGTGACCCCATGGACTGTAGCACTTCAGGCTTCCCTGTCCATCACCAACTCCCTCAGCTTGTTCAAACTCATGTCCATCGACTCAGTGATGCCATACAACCTTCTCATCCTCTGTGGTCCCCTTCTCCTCCTGCCTTCAGTCTTTCCCAGCATCAAGGTCTTTTCCAGTGAGTCAGTTCTTCACATCAGGTAGCCAAAGTACTCGATCTTCAACCTCAGCATCAGTCCTTCCAATGAATATTCATGACTGATTTCCTTTAGAATTGACTGGTTGGATCTCCTTTTAGTCCAAGGGACTCCCAAGAGTCTTCTCCAACACCACAGCTCAAAAGCATCAGTTCTTTGGTGTTCAGCTTTCTTTATGGCCCAACTCTCACATCCATAAATGACTATGGGAAAATATCATAGCATTGACTAGGTGGACCTTTGTCAGTAAAGTAATGTCTCTGCTTTTTAATATGCTGTCTAGGTTGGTCAAAGCTACTGGAAAAAAACATAGTTTTGACTAGACAGGCCTTTGTCTGGATTACAGCATAAAGACAGAAAAAACTAAAAAAAGAAAAAAAAAAAAAACTTTAGTAATCATGTTGTTTCTAGTGACGTAATTAATGGTATCATTATTTAAGGCTTTTGCCTGTAATGGAGAATAAAACGAAT
Organism: Bos grunniens; assembly: GCF_055505025.1. Taxonomy (NCBI): domain Eukaryota; kingdom Metazoa; phylum Chordata; class Mammalia; order Artiodactyla; family Bovidae; genus Bos; species Bos grunniens. The sequence continues at coordinate 102,524,860 of NC_141165.1, forward strand.
GAATAATTATACAATATATTGCACAGGAACTTGAAATGTTAGGTCCATGAATCCAGGCAAATTGGAAGTGGTCAAACAGGATGTGGCAACAGTGAACATCAACATTCTAGGAATCATTGAACTAAGATGGACTGGAATGGGTGAATTTAACTCAGATGACCATTACATCTACTACCGTGGGCAGGGATCCCTTAGAAGAAATGGAGTAGCCATCATCGTCAACAATAGAGTCTGAAACGCAGTACTTGGATGCAATCTCAAAAAAGAAAGAAAGATCTCTGTTTGTTTCCAGGCAAACCATTCAATAACACGGTAATTCAAGTCTACGCCCTGACAAGTAATGCTGAGGAGTCTGAAGCTGAACGGTTCTATGAAGCCCTAGAAGACCTTTTAGAACTAACACCAAAAAAAGATGTCCTTTTCATTATAGGGAACTGGAATGCAAAAGTAAGAAGTCATGAAACACCTGGAGTAACAGGCAAATTTGGCCTTGGTGTATGGAATGAAGTAGGGCAAAGGCTAATAGAGTTTTGCCAAGAGAATGCACTGGTCATAGCAAACACCCTCTTCCAACAACGCAGGAGAAGACTCTACATATGGATATCAACAGATGGTCAACACTGAAATCAGATTGATCATATTCTTTGCAGCCAAAGATGGAGAAGCTCTATAGAGTCAGCAAAAACAAGACTGGGAGCTGACTGTGGGTCAGATCTTCAACTCCTTATTGCCAAATTCAGACTGAAATTGAAAAAAGTTGAGAAAACCACTAGACCATTCAGGTATGACCTAAATCAAATCCCTTATATTAATAGAGTAGAAGTGAGAAAGAGATTTAAGGGACTATATTTGATAAACAGAGTGCCCGATGAACTATGGACAGAGGTTTCCAACATTGTAGAGAAGACAGGGAGCAAGAACATCCCCAAGAAAAAGAAATGCAAAAAAGCAAAATGGCTGTCTGAGGAGGCCTTACAAATAGCTGTGAAAAGAAGATAAGTGAAAAGCAAAGGAGAAAAGGAAATATATACTCATTTGAATGCAGAGTTCCAAAGAATAGCAAGGAGAGATAAGAAAGCCTTCCTCAGTGATCATTGCAAAGAAATAGAGGAAAACAATAGAATGGGAAAGACTAGAGATCTCTTCAAGAAAATTCGAGATACCAATGGAACATTTCATGCAAAGATGGGCTCAATAAAGGCCAGAAATGGTATGGACCTAACAGAAGCAGAAGATATTAAGAAGAGGTGGCAAGAATACACAGAAGAACTATACAAAAGATCTTCATGATCTAGATAATCACCATGGTGTGATCACTGACCTAGAGCCAGACATCCTGGAATGTGAAGTCAAGTGGGCCTTAGAAAGCATCACTACGAACAAAGCTAGTGGAGGTGATGGAATTCCAGTTGAGCTATTCAAATCCTAAAAGATGATGCTGTGAAAGTGCTGCACTCAATATGCTAGCAACTTTGGAAAACTCAGCAGTGGCCACAGGACTGGAAAAGGTCAGTTTTCATTCCAATCCCAAAGAAAGGCAATGCCAAAGAATGCTCAAACTACCACACAATTGCACTCATCTCACTTGCTAGTAATGTTCAAAATTCTCCAAGCCAGGCTTCAGCAATACGTGAACCATGAAATTCCAGTTGATCAAGCTGGCTTTAGAAAAGGCAGAGGAACCACAAATCAAATCACCGACATCTGCTGGAACATCGAATAAGCAAGAGAGTTCCAGAAAAACATCTATTTCTGCTTTATTGACTATGCCAAAGTCTTTGACTGTGTGGATCACAATAAACTGTGGAAAATTCTGAAAGAGATGGGAATACAAGACCACCTGATCTGCCTCTTGAGAAACCTGTATGCAGGTCAGGAAGCAACAGTTAGAACTGGACAAGGAACAACAGACTGGTTCCAAATAGGAAAAGGAGTATGTCAAGGCTGTATATTATCACCCTGCTTATTTAACTTATATGCAGAGTACATCATGAGAAAGTCTAGGCTGGAAGAAGCACAAACTGGAATCAAGATTGCCAGGAGAAATATCAATAATCTCAGGTATGCAGATGACACCACCCTCATGGCAGAAAGAGAAGAAGAACTAAAGAGCCTCTTGATGAAAATGAAAGAGGAGAGTGAAAAAGTTGGCTTAAAGCTCAGCATTTGTAAGACTAAGATCATGGCACCCAGTCCCATCACTTCATAGCAAATAGAGAGGGAAACAGTGGAAATTGTGACTTTATCTTTGGGGGCTCCAAAATAACTGCAGATGGTGACCGCAGCCATGAAATTAAAAGACGCTTACTCCTTGGAAGGAAAATTATGACCAACCTATACAGCATATTAAAAAGCAGAAACATTACTTTGTCAACAAAGATCCATCTAGTAATGGCTATGGTTTTCTAGTAGTCATGTATGGATATGAGAGTTGGACTGTAAAGAAAGCTGAGTGCTGTAAAATTGATGCTTTTGTGGTGTTGGAGAAGAATTGATGCTCTATGGTGTTGGAGAAGACCCTTGAGATTTCCTTGGACTTCCAGGAGATCCAGCCAGTCCATCCTAAAGGAGATCAGACCTGGGTGTTCATTGGAAGGACTGATGTTGAACCTGGACTCCAATACTTTGGCGTCCTGGTGCAAAGAGCTGACTCATTTGAAAAGACCCTGATGCTGGGAAAGATTGAGGGCAGGAGAAGAAGGAGATGGTAGAGGATGAGGTGGTTGGATGGCATTACTGACTCAATGGACATGAGTTTGGGTAAACTCCGGGAGTTGGTGATGGACAGGGAAACCTGGTGTACTGCGGTTCATTTGGTGGCAATGAGTCAGACATGACTGAGTGACTGAACTGAACTGAATCCTATTTTTTGGTAAACAGGCTCTCAATGGTGTTAGTATTAATAGTAACTACAATAGTTGCAACACATCATATATTATCAAATCCATGAGTTAGTAAAATATTACATTGTATATCTAATTGGTTCCCATTGAAAAATGCTAGGGAAAAAATACATTATTTTGCAAACCGCTAATAGAAAAATTTAATTTCATCCTGCTTTCCTATACATCTTCTGTCACTGGAGAGGAGAAAAGTTGCACTTTATAGAACTATCTCAGCTAGTAAGGTAAGAATTAATGTTAGACTTTGACAATGACCATTTTACAATTCCTATTAAATGAATGAATCTAGTCATTGAGCATGAACAGCTGTTAACATTATAAAAATAGAGACAACCAGACATTATGTGTCTCCAGATGGAAGAACATTACATTACATATAAAATATTCTTGTCAAAAAATTGAACCCAAATCAGATCAAGGCTGTGGATCCAATTTAACAGGAAATAGAGACATCAGAGCAATAAGTTAAACTAAATTGTATGAAACTACACAGCACAAATGACCCAGTTTCTATTTTCTTTAAAAAGCTACACTTTTATTAAAATATAACAAATATGGAAAATATGTGTTTTATTTCTATGCTTTAATATGTATAATATGTTTTAAATATATGCTTTTATATCTATAAATTATAAAGAACTGAATATTTGATGATATTGAGATATCATTAATAATTAAAGGACAGTTAAATTATTGATGATTTTAAGAAATACAAAAATAATTTTGGGTGAAATAATTTCCAATGTGGAATTGTTCAAAATATTATACGTGCTGGCATACAAACTAAATAATATTGCTGTGATTGGATGATGAGTGTATAGATATTAATCTATATTTTGCTTATTTTTAAGGTTTCAAACATATGACACTCTGTGTTTTAAAATGTTTAGTTTTGTCATATAGATCCAGCACATTTATTTTAATTTTATTCCTAGATATTTTAGGGCTTCCCAGGTGGCATAGTAGTAAAGAATCCACCTGTCAATGCAGGAGATTCAAGCGATGTGGGTTCGATCCCTGGTTCAAGAAGACCCCCTGGAGAAGGGACTGGTAACCCACTCTGGTATTCTTGCCTGGGAAAATCCCATGGACAGAGGAGCCTGGCAGGCTACAGTCCATGGCATCACAAAGAGTCAGACAAGACTGAGCACACATGCTGATGTCTGCTGCTGCTGCTAAGTTGCTTCAGTCGTGTCCGACTCTGTGTGACCCCATGGACTGCAGCCTACCAGGCTCCCCAATCCCTGGGATTCTCCAGGCAAGAACACTGGAGTGGGTTGCCATTTCCTTCTCCAATGCATGAAAGTGAAAAGTGAAAGTGAAGTTGCTCAGTCGTATCCGACTTAGCGACCCCATACACTGCAGCCTACCAGGCTCCTCCTTCCATGGGGTTTTCCAGGCAAGAGTACTGGAGTGGGGTGCCATTGCCTTCTCCGATGTTGATGTCTAGGTATTTTAATTATATAATGCTATCTTAAAACCTTTTCTTCCATTATATTTTCAAACCATCTCTTGTGTTTGTAAAGATGAAGAATAGTGTTTTAATAATAATCTTATAATACCAACACATTTTAATTTCTCAATATTTATAATTAGGCTCTAATTAACTCCATGGGTTTTTCTAGGTCAACAAACACATCATGGACAAATCATATTTTGTCTTATTTTCAACTGTATGCTTCTTATTTCTTTCTTCTACCTAATCATGTCATTTGGATTCATTTGAGCAATGGTAAATAATAGTGTGACAAAGGTGATTCCCACCTTATTTTTACCTTTGTTGAGAAAACTTATATTTATTCACTCACTTCTGTCCCATCATTTTTTAAATAGTTGATAGTTTTATTTTTGTGCCATGTGGATGTGGGATCTCAGTTTCCCAATCAGGTGTCGAACCCCACACCCTAGCAGTGATGGCACCTAGTCCTAACCAATGGACCTCTAGGGAATTCACATGCCCCACCATTAGGCATGACACTTGGTGTGTATGTGTGTGTGTGTGTGAGTTACACACGCATGTGCAAACTGGATTCCTATTATCGTGAGCTTTAATTAAGAATAGATATCAAATTTTAATAAACAGCTTTCCAAAATCTATGGAAATAATAAAACCAATCATTAAATGAATAACCAATATGCTCATACTGCTTGTGCCTTTTCACTGAATAATATTCTTCCATTTCTTTCAACTTCATAAACAGCCTGATCTAGGTCACATATTATAATATGACAAAGTTCTTCTTTTCCTCCTCATCTTCTACTTTTTTCTCTTTCCTCTAACTTTTAAATCCATATTTCAGTTTGCTGTATTGAAAAGTTTAGGTTTTAAACTCTAGCTACAGTTGCCCTAACAATAACTCATAAATCCAGCTTCTCTCTCCAGGTTATTATACCTGAGTTTGGCCCTCATTCTTTCTGTTTGGTATCTTCAATGTTCTACCAGCTGGTTCTCCTACCATTACACTGCTTGCTCCTCCCATCCCCTATCCACACAGCTACCATACCACAAAGTGTGTAAAAAACACTGTGGATTGCTATCGCCATGCTTCAGAACCAATGCTAGTTTCTTAAGAATTGCAGAATAAAATATAAAGTCTCTCACAACTTGTTCACAATCAACCCTCTCAGCGTTCTTGATCATATTCCACTGCTCTCTCTTTTTTTTTAATAAAGTTTCCTTTCTACAAAGCAGACTCAGTTAATTTTTGTTCTAAATTCCTAAAACATAATTTCTAAATCTGTGTAGTTTCAATTGCCATATTGTATTTTACTTTGTTCATATTCATATGTCTCTCACACCAGAGTAGGAATTATATAAAAATTGAATATGATTCTTAGGCTTCTTTTTATCCCCCAAACATTGCAAAGTCAGTCAAATAACAGTCAGTAAAAATATCATGATTAGTTAACTGTCACGTAAGAGACACTCAGTAAATACTTGTTGATTTAATGCACAAATGGCACCTAAAGGTTTATGTACCTTAAATATTTCTTGTAATAGCAAAAGATCCATTAGCTTGATTATCCATTATAAGCCCAGAGTGTAGCACAGTGGTTAGTATGTAAGCATACCTTCAATGAATGAACCAATAAATTATTAATGATAGTCTTCTAACTCTTAGATTTTTGACTATGCTTTAATGTCTCCTTATAATATAATTTAGATCTTTTGTTCTGAGACTTCTGCATACTCCTTGAGTCCCTCATTCTGCCTATTCTCTCCATAGCTTTTACTGCCATCCTTGTTAAGACAATCCAGGTTTTCTGGGTCAAACTCTGATCTTCCTTGTTTAGACTTCATCACTGACAAAGGTTTCTTTCCTTTTGTTGGTTTTCTTTTCTTCTTCCTTCAAAGAAGTTCTGTTTGTCAGTGTAATGAAAACACATCTTTTACCTTATGATTTAAACTTATTTTTATACTCTCCCCAAATTTCCACCATCAATAATATTCTCCTCCCGCATCTAGTCTCTTGCATGGCTGTAACTTATGCTCTGTGCCTGCTCAGTCACTAAGTCGCGTATGACTCTTTGTGGCCCCATAGACTGCGGCCCTCCGGATTATTCTGGTCAAGGGATTTCCCAGGCAAGAATACTGGAGTGGCTTGCCATTTCTTCCTCCAGGGGATCTTTCTGGCCCAATGATCAAACCTTCGTCTCCTGCATTGGCTGGCAGGTTCTTTAGCACCCAGTCACCAGGGAAGCCCACTGACTTATACTACTGTACTCTATAATGGTGTTAGTCACTCAACTGTGCCTGATCCCATAGACTGCAGCTTGCCAGAAGTCCCAGAATTCTCCCAGCAAAAATTCTGGAGTGGGTAGCCATTCCCTTCTCCAGGGGATCTTCCTAACCCAGGAACCAAACTCAGGTCTCCTCTTAAATATTGTAAATTCTTTGCCTCCATAAAAGTCAAATAATTTCTTCCCTCAAGTCAAGGACTTCACATAGAAGAAATGGCCCCTGAGACTTTGGAAAGAGGTATCTGAGTGAATGTGTCTCATATTCTTAAACCTCACATTAGCTACAACCTTGTAGATAAAAAGAAGCATCTTTTTCTCCCTTGCTAAGTTGTTTAACCTTCTGAAAGACAGACTTTACGTCAGGTAGCTGCCTTACAATGTGATGCTCATTTCCCCCAAGATCCTCCCCTGCCTTTCCTCTTTACCTGCAGCCCAGTAACTATGACCACTGTTTAGCATTTCTTCAGAGGGAAAACTTGGTCTCTGCTTTTCCTACCGAAAATACCATACAACCTGACTAAAATATACTAGCAGAACACATGGGAAAGTGTAGTTGACTATGCTGGACCAGGATGGGGTGTGGGCAGGATAGGGGAGAATTTACTGACATGCAAACACTCTCTTACGACTCAGGACTTAGCCCTAGCCCAGACACTTGGAACTTGTCATGATACACTCCTGATATGGACTTGCTAAAACTTGGAAATGATAATGACCCTAATAAATAATGTGACAATTCTGGACTGCTTTGCAAAGTATTTTAAAGGGGTCAAAAGACTCAGGGATTAAGCATGGTCAAATAAAATTACACAGTATGGAGAAATACTACTTAATTCTGTTTCTTGAGAGGATCAGAGAAAACTCCTTTCATTAAGGCCTTGAGGAATTCCTTGGTGAAGTAGGTCACTGGCATCCCTGAAAATTTCATAAAAATAATCTAAAGGTCAAGTTTGACTGTAACAAATGCCACCATGGAACTGAATATGCTAGTGTCTGTAAGGATGACAAGATTATAGAATAGCAGAACCAAAGAGGATGTCATTACCATACCAGGCACTTGGTAACCAGGATGTATTTGCCATAGAGGTCAGTACACAAGGGCAAATAGGCCATGATGCTATTAGGGCAAGAAAAATGGACAGCAACTTGTGTATACTTTAGCTTACATAACTAGAAAAAAAAAGTCAAGGTGTGGAAAGCAAAACACTGTTTTCAGCTGCTTGTGAAAAGCAGTTGCTTTCTGAAACTTCACTAAAAAAAAAAAAAGATATTGATTCTTCTTTAGTTATAGCCCTATCTATGAACACATTATTATTATAGGCAGTTAAAACCCATTCCAATGAATCAGTGACAGCTTTGCCTCAGTACTTATGCCTCTGAATTCAGTCAATCAGTAGCAGCCTACAGTTCTTAAAGCCAGACAATCAACAAAGGCTGTTCCAGGAGCTGTGCTTCCTTGACTGAAAAATGACCACTCCCTGAATGTTTCCTTGATGGAATGTCAGCTGACTCCTGAACTCTATGCTTCTCAAAATCCTACACAGAATCATTGTTTGGAGACAATGCTTTACAAAACCAGCCATCCCTTGGTGAGTAAATGATAAATTCAGCTTTTATGCTTGTTTCAAATTCTTTGGGGCCAGGGGTTGAGGAAGGAACTTGCTTTCACACACTGCAATGGGAAAGTTGTATCTCTCACCGTGTTTCCTGATCTGAGCTGGTGGTCACACACAGAACTCACCAGTTCAGGAGATGCCAGGTCTTCTTTAGATAGGATAGGACCTTGTAATGCCATGGTTTCTTTACATGATGAATACTCTCCCAATACTTCCCCCAATGAAACCTGAAGCTATTTATGAGTAGGTATAGACTACAATAAGGAAGATGTGAGAGACCACAAAGGCCCCCAGTAAGAGCAGGGTTTATGAAAACCATTATAAATGAAATCTTGGTCCAGGTTTCTTTCATAGGAGGCCAAATAAGTTCAGGGATTCAGTATATATCCATTTCCTCAAAAAAAGTCCTCTCTGACTTTTGTAATAAGAATCATTAATGTAGGAAGGGCTGTGTAGAACATTGTCCCTATCTAAACAGTAAATTTGGAGACAGCAACGGCAACTCACTCCAGTGTTCTTGCCTGAAGAATCCCAGGGATGGGGGAGCCTGGTGGGCTGCCGTTTATGGGGTCGCACAGAGTCAGACACGACTGAAGCGACTTAGCAGTAGCAGCAGCAGCAAACAGTAAATTACAGTCAATATTTCATCATAGGTAAATTCCACAGGTTAGCACCTCCTCAAATAATTGAAGTATGCAAGGGTTAAGCCTCCTAGTATCTGCCATGTTTCTCTGTGTGAAAAATTAAAAAACTAAAACAGATAGATCATAGAAGATAATGGCAGAAAAAAATCAATAAATGGTAGCCCCAATAACCCTGAATATTCATTGGAAGGACAGTTGCTGGAGCTGAAACTCCGATACATTGGCCACCTGATGCAAAGAGTCAACTCATTGGAAAAACCCTGATACTGGGAAAGATTGAAGGCAGAAGGAGAAGGGGGCATCAGAAGATGAGATGGTAGGATGGCATCACTGACTCAGTGGACATGATTTTGAGCAAACTCCAGGAGATGATGAAGGACAGGGAAGCCTGGCATGCTTTAGTCCATGGGGTCCCAAAGAGTCAGACATGACCTAGTGACTGAACAACAACAACAAGCCTCAATAACAGTTGCTATGAAGATGTGAGATCTTTACTGGAACAGATCAACATAGCTCAGGAACCCTATGTGTAGCTACTATGGCAAGTGCATTCTTTCCTATCTTTATTTGTAAAAAGGAGTAAAGGAGTTTGTTTTTACAAGGAGGTTACAGTTCATTGTCATGTTCCAGGGACATAATAACTTTATTGTTCTCTGTGACATATAATCTTCAAGGACTTCAATGTCCTAAAAGTCTGTAGAAAGTCACATTTGTCCACTCTACCAATGATATATTGTTCATTAGACCTGGGGAGCAATGAGCAGCAAGTATTCTGGATACCCTAGAAAGACACACTGCATGTCAGATAATGAGAGACAGACCTTACAAATATTCAGAGCCTCCCATATCAGTGACATTTCAAGTGCTCTAGGGATATCATCTCCATGGAAAGGATATGTTATTTATTATACCTTGTATCTCCTACCGTGAATACAATAGGGTGATACCCCCTGGGTTTTTAGAGATAGCATGTACCACACTTGGGACTAGTCCTCTAACACCTTTATGATGTGACTTAGAAGTGGGTAACACAGTAAAAGGGTGAGACTCAGCAAGACAGGGCTAGCATTAGGCTGCAGTGCATACTGTTCTACCACTCAGGCCACATAACCCAGTAGATCCAGCTGACCTAGAGGTTCTAACTGTAGAAAAAGATGCTTCTCTGGCAAATACCAACAGATTTGGAACATACACTCTTAAAAAGTTTTGGTATAATTTTGTTTCCTTTATTGGAGCTTGGAAAGCAATTCTTGGTATGCTCCTGGGGCCGAGTAGATCCTAAGCACAGGACTGAGACACCAAATGACCATAAATGAAAGCTGTCCACAGTATGCTGGTACTGTTAGATCTTCCAACTCACATTTTTGAGCAAGGGCAGCACCGATCTGCTGTATGCTAAAAATAATACATTTGACATAGAGTCTATGCCGTCCAGAAGCCAAGAAAAAACTATATAGTTGGCCCAAACAAATCAATTGTCCACTGGTATTGCATATAACATCTCTTTCAGCATATACCTATGGCTTCATGGAATTTGGTGAAAGTGGTAGGGAGGTATCCTCAAACAATGGATGGAGAATAAAACTCTTGTCTGGTTCACAAGTGAGTCATCTCTATATGATGGTGTGAATAAAACTATACTGCTGCTTCATTCAGCTTCACTTGTAGGTAGAGGGATACATACTCAAAGGACAACAGCTGAGAACAGTCCTCTCATAAAGTAGAAAAACATACTTGTTCATTATTTTTATGTAAGTGGAGAAGCAAAAATAAAACTGTCTTCAATATATACTGAAGATATACATGTATCTCCATATATGTAATGATAAATATATATTTTATAATATATATTAATAATATTAATTAATATTAATATATGAAGGTTTCTGTTACAAAATTGAGGAATAGAAGAATATCTCTGGAAATCAGTAGATTCAGTAATGTAATTGTCCTATTTTTAGTGATAAAAGTAAATGGGTAATTGTGTCAGCACACATTCCTACTATCCACCTAATTTCAGCACAATACACAGCCAGCACTGCACCTCAAATGGGTAACATAATCTTTCTTTTTTTAAATTTCAGCCTCACATCATTCTCTAGCTATTCAAGTGGATAAAATCCTTATCTAGAAGTCCAGGGCAGTTAACACTCATGAGACAATCCTCAACAGTGCTATTATTTATGTATTTTCCAAATAGGATTTTCTGTGACTTATAGCCTTAAGAAAGTGAACTATTATTATCAAAATTTCCTACTTTCTCTTCTTAAACTTTTCCTGTATTTTATAGAGCAACATAGTTATAATTGACTTCTAAGCCACTCAAATAGTAAAATGCCATTGTTTTCCTCTATAAGAAATAATATATAAAAATCTAAGGCCTTATATATGTAATTATTGTAGAATAAGTATGAATGGAATATATAATTAGGAAATATAATATGGAAAAAATTGTGATATAACCAAAACTTACTTTATACAGCAATATTATCAAGGGACTTTTAATTTCAGAATACAGTTGACTTTCACAATGTGATTCTTTTCTTTTTAGACAACCTAGTATGTTTTCTTGGGTATGGTTCTTACATATGGAATTATGCAAGGTTTTCCATTAAAATGGAAAACAAATATTTAGAAGATTTAGAAGCCAAAGACTATTACCCAGAGTAAGGCTTCTTTTTTGTGTCATTGAGCCTTTTCATGGTCACATTCAGTGCCCTTTGGGTTAAAGCATCTAGAGTAATGGCAGTGTTGCAAGCGGTAGAATCATCTAGATGTGTCACTGAAAGCTAGTCTCTAAGTGTCACCAAGTTTTACCTCTTATAAAATGTGAGTTTTAATACTTTGCAGTGTTGAACCTAGTTTCCTAAACCTTATATTTAGTCTTTACAAAGAAGCAATAACCAGATTGTCATATTGTGATAAGTATGTGAAAAACACCACAGTATCATAATGTGTTGTCTGTAATATAACATAAATATGTTTTAAATATTATATAATTTCTCTCACTATATCTGACATAGGCTATAGATGAACCACTGTGCATGGCTAGGTGGGTTGCTCAACTGAATTAAGACTAATTATTAACTAACAAGCACTTCAGATATATTTGTAATGATATGCAAGGGAGATCCAGAACTAACAAATTTATCTGCTACTCTAAGGGCTTCCTAGGTGACACAGTGGTAAAGAATCTGCTTGCCAATGCAGGAGACACAAGAGACTTCACTAGGTGGGGAAGGTCCTCTGAAGGAGGGCATGGCAACCCACTTCAGTATCCTTGTTTGGAAAATTCCACAGACAGAGGAGCCTGGTGGGCTATTGTCCACAGGGTCTCAAAGAATCAGACATGACTGACACATGAACAAAGGAAGGTGTTGGAATAAATATCCCCAAAGAAATAAGAAATAAACCATTTTAATTTGTTATTTTACATATGGTGTCCAATTTTTAATTTGTGAATAATGTCTGCTAGAAGTAAGTACTGAAGAATTTTAAAAAATTATTCTCATAATGTTAAAATACACATTTGAAAATTATTTTCTGCCAAATAATATTATAAGTGAAACACTCACTAATTTCTATGAAAGTGACCATGTACCAGGTAAGCAATTACAATAACTGTAAGATAATTTTTGTAATTAAAAAATTCTTATAATCTTTATAAGATTCCAAATCAGTATAATTCAGTATAATTAAACGCTGATATTATAATGCAGTCTGTAAATAATCATTGTTTTTTACAAACATTTATTGGTATGAAATTATATTTCAGAAATTTCATGTAGCCAAAATGTAGAAATGATTATATGTCAAGGCTTAAAATCTTTACCTTAAGTGGCAGCATAAGAGGACTAAACCAGTGCCACTCAGCAACTGATCCACAGACCACACTTTGAATAGAAAAGGTTTTAAAAGGTAGTTGAAAGTACCTCAGTTCAGTTCAGTTGCTCAGTCGTATCCGACTCTTTGTGACCCCATGAATCGCAGCACGCCAGGCCTCCCTGTCCATCACCAACTCCTGGAGTTCACTCAGACTCATGTCCATTGAGTCCGTGGTGCCATCCAGCCATCTCATCCTCTGTTGTCCCCTTTTCCTCCTGCCCTCAATCCCTGCCAGCATCAGAGTCTTTTCCAATGAGTCAACTCTTCGCATGAGGTGGCCAAAGTACTGGAGTTTCAGCTTTAGCATCATTCCTTCCAAAGCACACCCAGGGCTTATCTCGTTTAGAATGGACTGGTTGGATCTCCTTGCAGTCCAAAGGACTCTCAAGAGTCTTCTCCAACACCACAGTTCAAAAGCATCAGTTCTTTGGCGCTCAGCTTTCTTCACAGTCCAACTCTCACATCCATACATGACCACAGGAAAAACCATAGCCTTGACTAGATGGACCTTTGTTGGCAAAGTAATGTCTCTGCTTTTGAATATTCTACCTAGGTTGGTCATAACTTTCCTTCCAAGGAGTAAGCGTCTTTTAATTTCATGGCTGCAGTCACCATCTGCAGTGATTTACCTAGATAAAGTTAAAACTTAAGTTTGTTTGTGATAGACTTGGGCATGTTTTTATTTAATAATTACAAAGTGTAAAAGACCTAAAGAAAACAGTGACAAGTCTACAGCCACCATTGAGAATAGTGTGGAGATTCCTTTAAAAATTGGAAACAGAACTGCCATATGACCTAGCAATCCCACTGCTAAGCATACACACCAAGGAAACTAGAATTGAAAGAGACACATGTACCCCAATGTTCATTGCAGCACTGTTTACAATACCTAGGACATGGAAGCAACCTAGATGTTCATCGGCAGATGGATAAATAAGGACATTGTGGTACACATACACAATGGAATATCACTCAGCTATAAAAAGAACACATTTGAGCCAGTTCTAATGAGGTAGATGAAACTGGAGCCCATTATACAGAGTGAAGTAAGTCAGAAAGAGAAACACCAATATATTAACGCATATATATGGAATTTAGAAAGATGGTAACGACAACCCTATATGCAAGACAGCAAAAGAGACACAGATGTAAAGAACAGATTTTTGGACCATATGGGAGAAGGAAAGGGCGGGATGATTTGAGAGAATACCACTGAAACATGTATATTACCATATATGAAATAGATGACCAGTGCAAGTTCAATGCATGAATCGGAGCATTGAAAGCCAGTGTGGGACAACCCAGAGGGATGGGGTGGGGAGAGAGGTGGGAAGGTGTTCAGAATGTGGGGACTCATGTACACCCGTGGCTGACTCATGTCGATATATGACAAAAACCACCACAATATTGTAAAGTAATTAGCCTTCAATTAAAATAAATTAATTAATTAAAAAAATAAACACTACTGATAATAGCAGTGACAAGTCAGTGAATCTTTCATAAAGCAAAACTGAATTATATATATAGATATATATAGACATATATTGGAGAAGGCAATGGCACCCCACTCCAGTACTCTTGCCTGGAAAATCCCATGGACAAAGGAGCCTGGTGGGCTGCAGTTCATGGGGTCGCTAAGAGTTGGATACGACTGAGTGACTTCACTTTCACTTTTCACTTTCATGTATTGGAGAAGGAAATGGCAACCCACTCCAGTATTCTTGCCTGGAGAATCCCAGGGACGGGGGAGCCTGATGGGCTGCTGTCTATGGGGTCGCACAGAGTCGGACATGACTGAAGCAACTTAGCAGCAGTAGCAGCAGCATAGACATATATACACATTTATATAATTATGATGCATAATATTACCAATAACATAGTCCAGAGAAAGGAAAGGAGAGAAATCCTGAAGGACCATCTTCCAGACAAAGAAGCTTAAACATTGGAAGATCTCAAAGGATACATTCTTGTTGTGATGGTTAACTTTATGTCAATTTGGCTGCACCACATTGTCCAGATATTTGGTCAAACATTATTTTGTTTCTGTGAGAATGTTTTTGGATGAGATAACATTAAAATCAGTTGACCTTGACTAAAGTAGATTGCTGTCCATAATGTGGGTTTAAGTAAGTAAGTAAAGTCGCTCAGTCGTGTCCGACTCTGCGACCCCGTGGACTGTAGTCCACCAGGCTCCTCCATCCATGGGATTCTCCAGGCAAGAATGCTGGAGTGGGTTGCCATTTCCTTCTCCAGGGGATCTTCCCGACCCTGGGATCGAACCCAGGTCTTCCGCATTGCAGGCAGATGGTTTAACCTCTGAGCCACCAGGGATGCATTGTGTTATATATGTATTTATTCTAATATTAGTTTCCTTGCATTAAATGTCTGTTTCTTTCAGTAGGTTGAGAGTTCTTAGAGGCCAGAAATTGTATCTTACTGTTTTCTGTAATCTCAACTATAATTAATACTATAGCACCTGATTTATATTACAGATTCAGTTCAGTTCAGTTCAGTCACTCAGTTGTGTCTGACTCTTTGTGACCCCATGGACTGCAGCACATCAGGCTTCCCTGTGCAACACCAACTCCCAGAGTTACAGACTCAGTAGACACTTCTTAATGGAATTAAGTGAATGAATAACTGAGATAAAAATTAAATAGATTTTGTGGAATGTGTGGTAGGAATAGGACTAGAACATGGTTCTAGTAAACTATTGATCAAACAGGATAATTTTCCTAATGCTTCCCTAATGCTTATGGGAAGTCTGCCAGAGAGTAGAAAAGGAAGTCTGTGGGCTTGGAAGTGACTGGTGGAAACTTGAATGTGGGTTTGTCCTATTTCTGGAATATCTTTGTGGAGTGCTTACAAAATTAAGTAACTTTCAAATAAAGTGTCAACAAATAAAATTGTTGACACTTTATTTATTATGCACTTCTGTGCTTCATTCTGACTTCCCATATCTTTTCCTGACACATCAGCACAATCTCCATTTTCTATATATGGTGTATTTTGCTTCCTCTTCTGGTCCCCAATTAAACCTGTTCTATTCATCCATGTGTATAGTTCATTATGCATAGAATCCCACTTGCCAGAGGCTGGTTATTTCTCCAAGGTTGGCAAGCAGTTATATTCTATGGACCCTCGGGCAGATGAAGAATATAAAATAACTCAAATGTTCTGATGGGTTAGAGGAAAGAAGGAGGACAAATCATAGAGAAAGAACAGAAAAACAGATACATGATAAATAGCTATAGAAGAGGAAATAATACATGAGGAGAATCAAAAAGGAAAACTGAGGGGTAAAAAGAAGTTAGCAATGTTGTCTGATCCGAGAATAGACTACTTTCTCGCCTGGTTGTCACTGCTTCCTTAACAGACCCATTTTTACATTTATTCATACTGCTTTTTCCCCACTGACAGTGGAAAGTATTTAGGAAAAGAAGAAATGATCATCCAGACATGTTCATCCAGAGAAACTCATTCTGTTTTATCCCAAATGGTCATTTTCCCCTTTCATAGAATCCTGAAGCTAGAGATGCTTAAATCATCTCCACACTACTCACCACCTCCCATTCCCAAAGTGATGACCATGTATTTTCTAAAATATCTCAAGTGAGAGCAAACTCACTACTTGTAGCTATTTGAAGTTTTTCTTTCCATCAAGCAAAAAGCTGATTTTCTATAGCTTCCTCTTATTGATCTTTGGATTAATTACTGACATCCTTCCAATATCTATAGACAGTTGTAATATTCTCTTTAATTTTATCTTATCCAGGCTAAATATCTCCTTTTCCCTCAACCTTTCCTCATAAGATACGCCTTTTAGTCCACTTGCCATGTTGGTCACTTTCCTTTGAAATGTTTCCTTTTTTTCATTCTATTAATGACCAGTACCCAGCACTGAACACAACTCTTCAGATATGATCTGATAGTGAAGTACTTCATTCTTGGCAAATGGCTACCTGTCATTTAATGCCTGCTCTACTTTTTTTTTTTAAACATAGAAATGATAGGACTCTTACATGTTTTTCTTCAAACTGGTCTCCACCAAAAGCTGCCACACAGGGTTTGATACTTCCTGTCCCCAAAGCTATTAGACTCAGGCCAACCATTAACAGGACTCTGAAATGGAAATGTGAGAGTACTAATCATACTGATACTAAACACAACTGTAGAAATGGAATATAGAGCTATAAGAGACAACATATGTGTACAAGGGCATGACCTCCTTCACATTTCTATACGAGAGACTCAGGAGCATTTACAATCTTCATAATCCTGAGTTTCTGCCAGAAAGTATCATTGCATGGGAAGATTTTGTCCCTGATACTTTCATTTACCTCATGTGTGCAACATATAGAAGCAGATACTCAAAAACTCCAGAGTTAAGGCACTGGTTCTCAGTTTCCAATTAGCTGAAGGTCCGAATACAATCAAACACAAACCTAGCAAGAAGAAATGCTCCAGTATATGGTCTTTGGACTTGGAATTGCATCATCATCATTTGCTTGAGTGTCCAGACTACCATCCCACTCTGCATACTTTGCATCTCCATAATTACATGGGACAATTTATTAAATCAATCTCTCTCTCTCTCTCTCTCTCTCTCTCGCTGCTGCTGCTGCTGCTGCTAAGTCGCTTCAGTCATGTCTGATTCTGTGCGACCCCATGGACTGTAGCCTACCAGGCTTCTCCGTCCATGGGATTCTCCAGGCAAGAACACTGGAGTGGGTTGCCATTTCCTTCTCCAATGCATGAAAGTGGAAAGTGAAAGTGAAGTCGCTCAGTCATGTCCGACTCTTAGCGACCCCAAGGACTGCAGCCTACAGGCTCCTCCATCCATGGGATTTTTCCAGGCAACAGTACTTGAGTGGGGTGCCATTGCCTTCTCTCTCTCTCTCTCTCTCTCTCTATATATATATATATATATATAGTCATCCTGCTTATTTAACTTATATGCAGAGTACATCAGGTAAAATGCTAAGATGGACAGATCACAAACTGGAATCAAGACTGCTGGGAGAAATATCAACAACCTCACTATATAGATGATACCACTTTAATGGCACAAATTGAAGGGGAACTGAAGAGCATATTGGTGAGGAAGAAAGAGTAGAGTGAAAAAGCTGGCTTAAAACACAACAGTCAAAAAACTAAGATCATGGCATCCAGTCCCACCACTTCAAGGCAAATAGATGGGTACAAAGTAGAAATAGTGACAGATGTTGGGTTTTTTTGGGCTCCAAAATCACTGCTGTTAGTGACTAAAGCCATGAAATTAAAAGATGCCTGCTCCTTGGAAGAAATGCTATGATGAACCTAGGCAGTGTACTAAAATGCAGAGACATCACTTTGCCAACAAAGGTCCGTCTGGTCAAGACTACGGTTTTTCCAGTAGTCATGTATGGATGTGAGAGTTGAACCATAAAAAAAATGAAAAATTTATGCTTTCTAACTGTGGTGTTGGAGAAGCCTCTTGAGAGTCCCTTGGACTGCAAGGAGATCCAACCAGTCCATCCTAAAGGAGATCAGTCCTGGGTGTTCATTGGAAGAACTGATGTTGAAGCTGAAACTCCAATACTTTGGCCACCTGATGCGAAGAACTGACTCATTTGAAATGACCCTGATGCTGGGAAAGATTGAGAGCAGGAGGAGAAGGGGACGACAGAGGATGAGATGGTCGGATGGCATCATCGATTCAATGGACATGAGTTTGGGTGAACTTCAGGAGTTGGTGATGGATAAGGAGGCCTGGCATGCTGCGGTTCAATGGTCGCAAAGAGTCGGACACGAATGAGTGACTGAGGTGAACTGAAATGAACTAAACTGTGGAAAAGACTCTTGAGAGTCCCTTGGACTGCAAATATATATCTATATATAGATAGATATACATATACACATAGCTTCCATTCTCTGGAGAACCTTGACTAATATACCTATAGTTAAAATTTTCTTCTCTATTTATAATATATAGCTCAATTAAATATAATCTAAAAAGTCCTTAAAGTGCCCTTGTTTTACATACTCAGAAGACATATGGCAAAAATGAGCCTTATAGGTAGGGAAATCAGTATTCATGAGAGGAAAGGAATAATTGTAAGACTAAAATAAAACAGCACCCATACTCCATGTTGTGCTATACACTATTTCCTTAGGATATTGATAGTGAGTGGTTTTTATTCAAGAAGATGATCAAATTGGTGGTGGATCATGAGGCAGAGTAATTTATCATCCCTTTGGACATCACAGCTTCCTTTTACAGAATTTCTAATCTATCATATTACTGATAAATTATAAAGAATGATGAAGATTGTCAGTGAAAAATGTCACAGAGGAAGAAAGATCAACGTGAAACCATTTAATGACCAGATCAGATTCATAGAAACTTGGTGGCTTAGTCCTTAAAATATTCTAATGATAGAATCTTTAAGAAACGTTAAAGATATTTTGTTCTGTTAATTTTATTTGGTACTTGAGTTCTATCTGTAACATCTCTTCTAAGACTCTGCTTGTCATGCTTAAGATAACCACCCTAGGAGAAATCTGGTTAATACAGTAAAATTCATCTCCTTTTCACCACTGATTCTACTGTATCTCTTTTGAGATACATACATATATTATCTTCAAATGTTCAAATATTTGAAGACAATCTGAAGAAGGTTCAAAAGAGATAATGCAGGCAAATGTTTCTAGTTTTCCATTTTCAAAAAATGTTCTCAATGTGGTCTTATGGATTGTGGATTTCTGTCACACATTTAGCTTTTATAAGACAGCAGTCCTATGAATGCTTTTCTGATACTTAGGGATGTGGGATCTTAGGGATGTGAACAAAATTTCTTTTTAATAGTGAATGAGATTATGTATACAAAAATTGGGGCACTAGATGCCCCAGTTAACTAGAGGCATTCTAGTTAATATTACCTGACAGAAAATAATGGCAGATACAGGACAAAGTGTGGGAGAAAGGTAGATCCTATAGAGAAATACAAATTACTTCAGTTGAAACTCAAAAGGGCATCTTTGACAGTTTTTAATTCTTTAGAAGAAATTTTCTCTAGTCTCAAAGGGGTTATTAAATAACAATGTATGTGTTTTGCACAAGAAAGATAACACCTCTAATGGGATTTAATTGTAAATAAATGTTCCCAATGTTCTAAAGATTAAATCAGAATAAAATCATGCCTCCCACTGAATGAGCACTGTCCTTTTCTAATACAGCTAAGAGGGTCTTCTACATTTCTCTTATTGGTAGATTTCAACCCACAACTTCAAGTTAGCTGTACAACAGAAGAGTAGCACAATTATAAGTTTAACTAGACTATATCTGATGTTACTTTTTTTGAACAGGACTGAATCTTATTTCCTTTTTATTTAATATTTGTGTGTTCATATTTCATGATACAAATGTAACCAGACAAATCACAGCTTCAGCAGCCAAACATCAGTCTAACATTTATAAAAGAATATTGTGATTGAGTTATATGTACATTTGCAAAGAGATAACCAACCAGATTACAGACTGAGGAATCACAGCAACAGCCTGGAAAGCCCCTGGGAACAACTGAACATTCAGCAGAACATCTTCTCTCCTGTCACTGCTAGACAGTCACTCAATTTAGTGCATGTGCATGTGCGAAATTTATGGAAAAAGCTGCACTCAGCCTAAATGCGACAGATTGTAACAAAAAGGAAATTACCTAAAGAAAATAAAATATGATCTTAAAATGTTAGTGAATTTTTTAAAAAGTGAGACATTTATTTTCTTTCCAAAGCTAATCTCTCTTAATATAACTACTGCATTACAGGACTCTAATGAAAAACTAACAGCTATATACATTTAAGGCATGGGGAGAAAAATGTTTAATATGATCATTTTTGATACCAAAGCCCTCTCAGATTGTAAAAGCAAAGACTACAGGGGACAAAGAAAGATTTTATCACAGTTAAGGTATTTCTTCTTTCATTCAATGGGACATTTTGATTCCACAAATGCTATTTTCATCTTATTTTCCTTCCAGGCTTAACTGCCTATTTTATGGATTAAAAACCTCGTAAAACAGTAAATCACATGAAGGAAAGCAATACAGAAAAAGCATAATCACAAAGGTTATGAAAGTTTTAACTATGTAAGGAGAGAATACTGTGATTGAATATAGGAATAATTAAAAAATACCTTTCACCTTTCCCCTCATCAGGTAACAAGTCTGCTTATTAGTATTATTCCTATCCTCATATTTGTTTTTTAAAAAATTAAAGAATAAATACATCAGATTTCCTCATCCATTTCTAGTGTAATGTTGTGATAAAGTGAAAAAAAAAAAAAAAAGAGGTATTTGTAAAGAAAAGTAAGGCCAGTACAATGAAGGTTATGCATCTGGAAGGAACAGAGTAAGTATATGACAGAAGTTTCATTCAGATCTCCAGGATCTGTTGTTTCCAATCTGTGCTGGACTCTACTGATGGGGCTTGATAACAGATGAGACCAGGGAGGAAGAACCATATCCCAGAAAGACCCAGAGTCTAAATATAATTACAACAGACACTCAACTCTTGGTACAGACATGCTATCTCTCCTGTAGAAGCATAATTGTGAGTCACATTATACCTTCATCAGAGCCTTTATTATATTTTTAAATCTGAAGAGGCACAGATATAGTAAGGTTAAGATTCTTGTGGAGAAATGTTTCATATAGAAGTTAAATATTTTTGTGTATGGTGTTAGAAAGTGGTCTAGTTTCATTCTTTTACAAGTTGTTGACCAGATTTCCCAGCACCACTTGTTAAAGAGATTGTCTTTAATCCATTGTATATTCTTGCCTCCTTTGTCAAAGATAAGGTGTCCATATGTGCGTGGATTTATCTCTGGGCTTTCTATTTTATTCCATTGATCAATACTTCTGTCTTTGTGCCAGTACCATACTGTCTTGATAACTGTGGCTTTGTAGTAGAGCCTGAAGTCAGGTAGGCACGATACTGAATGCTTGGGGCTAGTGCACTGGGACGACCCAGAGGGATGGTATGGGGAGGGAGGAGGGAGGAGGGTTCAGGATGGGGAACACATGTATACCTGTGGCGGATTCATTTTGATATTTGAAAAAACTAATACAATTATGTAAAGTTTAAAAATAAAATAAAATTAAAAAAAAAAAAGAAGTTAAATATGAGCTGAAGTTTAAAGTAGGGAATGGAGATGAGTGTGAAGGGCATTCTGGAAAGAAGGAACAGGAAAATTGAAGGCATAGAGACTGCTGGTCAAAATGCTTATTTGGAAAGGTAGGGCAAGTGAAAGATAAATGAAATTAATATTTACTGAGTGCCTACAATGTGCTAAAAATTGCAATAACTGCTCCCATGGGTCATATAATTTAATACTCACAAAAACTTTCAAGTATCATTATCCCCTGTAATAGTAAAGACAGTTGTACACCAGTCAGTTGCTTAATATTTGCATTTTGTAGATAAGAATACTGACTATTTAGAAAATAGTCTTGTGTGACATGCATGCTTACTAAGTTGCTTTAGTCATGTCCAACTCTTTGCAACCCCATGGACTGTAGCCTGCCAGGCTCCTCTGTCCAAGGGATTTTCCAGGCAAGAATGCTGGAGTGGGTTCCCATGCCCTCCTTCAGAGGGTCTTCCAGACCCAGGGATCAAACCTGCATCTCTTAGTCCCCTGCATTGGCAAGTAGGCTCTTTACCACTAGTGCCACTTTGTGCGACAGGTATCAGAAATACACACATGAACATAAAAAGCAGCTAAAAATGTAACTAAATTATAGAAGTCTTTGCTTTTTGTATTAGTTTTCCATGGATGTGTAATAAATCACTATGACACTAGTGCTTAAAACAGTACACATTCATTATCACAAAATTTCTGTGGTTCAGGAATCTGGGCACTGTTTAACTGGGTTCTCTGTTTATGGTCTCACAGGCTGCAATCAAGGTATTGGTCAGCTGTGTTCTCATCTGGAGGCTCAACTGGAGAAGAGACCACTTTGCTACTCAAAGAATTGGTGTAATTTAGTCTCTTGCAGCTGTAAAACTGTGTATAAGTTGCTTTTCTCAGTTGTTGGTTAGAAGCAACTCTCACCTCCTTGCTGCTGTGCAAAGTTTCTAGAGGCCCGCAACAGTTTCCTGCCATGTAATCCTATTGATTAGCAGCAAGTTGCAGATTCTTCCCATGTTCAAGTACAGAAGATAATACAAGGCATAAATAAAGCCACTCTAGAGCCTATCTGTGATACCCAGGTAATTCAGTGGTAAAGAATCTGCTTGCCAATGCAGGAGACATGGGTTTAATCCCTGAGTTAGAAAGATCCCTTGGAGGAGGAAATGGTAACCCACTCCAGTATTCTTGCCTGGAAAATCCCATGGATGGAGGAATCTGGCGGGCTACAGTCTGTGGAGTGGCAAAAGAGTCAGACTGAGCACACAGACATTCATACGCCATGATCGCTATGTTGCAGAAAATTTAAATTCCATCTGCTATGACTAGGATTTCATTAAAGACTTTAAGTAGGGGAGGGAAATAATCAAAGGTGTGTTGAAAGAAGGAGAAAACTCAGCTTTACCTCCAAAATATGGGAACATTAAGGAAATAGAACTTGCAGGCGTTTCCTCGATTGACTTTCTGTTAGGCCACAGTTCATGAAGTGCTCCAGAAACCACTCTCCTCTCGTCATTTACAAGTTGAGAGGCCCATGAGTTGCCTATGAGAAGCCCACTCCATGTGAAGAATGAATACTATCTCCTCCCTGTGTGCATCCTCATGACCATGAATAATAAGATTAAGAAAAGCAGTAGAGAAAACCAGCTCCCTTGAGACTCCTAGTTGCTAAGATGCATGATGCCTTGGGAAACTGAGCATTGATTGAATCTTGTACAGCGGTACTGTTTGCAGATTCGTCTCCAGGGTCAAACAGGATCTAGGGAAAACAGAAATTTGCAGCAAAGATGACCTATGAGATCTAACCAGGAAACAACCAAAAATAAATTCAATGTCCATGTCCTCCAAAAAAGAGAGTAAAGTGTTCAAGTGTTCCAGAAGAATATACAGAGTGAAACCAGTTAAGGAACTGATTAACCTAATCATAAACCGAGCATGTGGAAACTGCACTGATAATTGCACTCTAGTGACTCACTTATAATGCCATTACAGTGCACATTAGTCACCCTGCTGCCCTACTTGCCCAAAATATACTGCAGACTGCCAGGGTAACAGCTGTTTTCTGCTTTGTAGAGGTTATAAATGTTGTGGCAACAAAGGAGAACAAAGTACATACCTTCTTGCATTCTGCTGGCTTTACTGCTAAGTACAGCTCACTATTTTCTATCTAATAAATAAATATACATTCCATGGAAAGACCATTAATTTTTACAGACGTTCAGGATGTAAAAAAAAAAAAAAAATGTTTCCCAAGCACTAATTAGAATATTTAGTTTCAGTTTTCCAGGGTAACCTTTCAGTGACAGGAATTATAGTGAGACTAATGAAAAATCACTATGTAATGGGGGTGATGATGGGCATTTAAAACACCCTGTCTTGGGAGAGATTTCTTAATGAAACTGCTGATGTGAAAATAAGACAAGGATCTAGAATCCTCAGAAATATGATATAAGAGCCTAGATGATTCTGCAAGAGGTGTGAAATAACTGTAAGATGGAACCTCTATCTGAGAAACAACTGAGTTTTGCAAATAAAAGTCCTTTCATTCAATATTATTTCTTGTGGGATAAACTTTTATACACTATATTATACCTGGGAGTTTCAAAAGAATGAAACAGTATCTTTGCCCTCAGGGATTCATAATTTAGTGGCAAGGATAAACATAAATAAATAATGAAAATAAACTGTTTTTCATGAAGTATGTACCCTAATACACCAAAATAAAATGTTTCTGCTACAGATAGGAAGATTTCAGAAAAGAGGTGATATTGGACCTGGATTTGAAGGAGAAGATAGGTTTGATAGATACAAGAGGAAGGAGGAAGGAAGGTAAAAGTTTATCATGCACTCATTTAATGGGACTCCAACCAGGATACTTACTACATGTGCTGTGCTAAGTCACTCAGTTGTGTCCACTGCTTTGCTATCCTATAGGCTGTAACCTGCTTCTCTGTTTATGGGATTCTCCAGGCAAGAATACTGGAGTGGATGGCCATGCCCTCCCCCTGGGGATTTTCCCAACCCAGGGACCTAATCCACATTTCATATTTCTTGCACTGGCAGGCAAATTCTTTACCACCAGCCCCACCTGGCAAGTTCATATTTATATAATCTCACTTAATTCTTATATCAGACTGTCAGGATCTACTTTTAGTCCTTTCTTGGCTAAATTCCAACTGTCAATTTTTGCACTGCTATGTCTGAGACCTTTATGCCACAACTGGGAAGGAAAGTTCTTTCTCCTCATTGGAAGGAAATGAAAACTAAGAGGAGCAGACCTCAATTGAAAGGAGGTCTTTCAATTGAGGAAAACGTGGGAAAAAGCTCAGTTCACTGTACTTTTAGATGGTATAACCATGAGGTATATATATTTTTTAACAAAATTGAAAGGAGGTCTTTCAATTGAGGAAAACGTGGGAAAAAGCTCAGTTCACTGTACTTTTAGATGGTATAACCATGAGGTATATATATTTTTTAACAAAATGTGTACCAATTCCTCAACCTGCTGTAACAAATTGAATCAAAGGTATTGGAGCATCAAGAAACACAGGCTTATTATCTTAGACCTCTGGAGTTCAAAAATCCACAATTTAGTTCAGTTCAATTCAGTTGCTCAGTCATGTCCTTCTCTTTACGATCCCATGGACTGCAGCATGTCAGGCCTCCCTGTCCAACTCCTGGAGTTTATCCAAACTCATGTTCATTGATTCGGTTATGCCATCCAACCATCTCATCCTCTGTTGTCCCCTTCTCCTCCCACCTTCACTATTTCCCAGCATCAGGGTCTTTTCCAGTGAGTCAGTTCTTTGCATCAGGTGGCCAAACTATTGGAGTTTCAGCTTCAGCATCAGTCCTTCCAACGAATATTCAGGATTGATTCCCTTTATGATGGACTGGTTGGATCCCCTTGCTGTCTAAGGGGCTCTCAAGAGTCTTCTGCAACACCACAGTTCAAAAGCATCAGTTCTTTGGCACTCAGCTTTCTTGATAGTCCAACTCTCACATCCATACATGACTGGAAAAACCATCGCTTTGACTACACAGACCTTTGTTGGCAAAGTAATGTCTCTGCTTTCTAATATGCTGTCTAGATGAGTCATAGCTTTTCTTTTAAGGAGCAAGTGTCTTTTAATTTCATGGCTGCAGTCATCACCTGCAGTGATTTTGGAGCCCAGGAAAACAAAGTCAGCCATTGTTTCCATTGTTTCCCCAATTATTTGCCATGACGTGATGGGACCGGATGCCATTATCTTAGGTTTCTTAATGTTGAGTTTTAAGCCAACTTTTTCACTCTCGTCTTTCACTTTCATCAAGAGGCTCTTAAGTTCTTCTTAACTTTCTGAAATATGGGTGGTGGCATCTGTGTATCTGAGGTTATTGATATTTCTCCTGGCAATTTTGATTCCAGCTTGTGTTTCACCCAGGTGAAATATATACAGCTTATATATAAGGGTGACAATATACAGCTTAGATGTACTCTTTTCCCAATTTGGAATTAGTCCATTGTTCCATGTACAGTTCTAACTGTTGCTTCTTGACACTCATACAGATTTCTCAGGAGGCAGGTAAGGTGGTCTGGTATTCCCATATCTTGAAGAATTTTCCACAGTTTGTTGTGATCCACACAGTCAAAGGCTTTGACATACTCAACAAAGCAGAAGTAAATGTTTTTCTGGAACTCTCTTGCTTTTTTGATGATCCAGCGATGTTGGCAATTTGATCTCTGGTTCCTCTGCCTTTTCTAATTTCAGCTTGAACATCTGAAATTTCTCAGTTTACGTACTGTTGAAGCCTCACTTAGAGAGCTTTTTCATTACTTTGCTGGCGTGTGAGATGAGTGCAGTTGTGTGGTAGTTTGAGCATTCTTTGGCATTACCTTTCTTTGGGATTGGAATGAAAACTGACCTTTTCCAGTCCTGTGGCCACTGCTGAGTTTTCCAAAGTTACTGGCATATTGAGTGCAGCACTTTCATGGCATCATCTTTTAGGATTTGAAATAGCTCAACTGGAATTCCATCACCTCCACTAGCTTTGTTCATAGTGATGCTTCTTAAGGCCCACTTGACTTCACACTCCAGGATATCTGTCTCTAGGTGAGTGATCACACCATCATGGTTATTTGGGTCATGAAGATCTTTTTTGTATAGTTCTTCTATGTATTCTTGCCACCTCTTAATATCTTCTGCTTCTGTTAGGTCCATATTGTTTTTGTCCTTTATTGTACCCATCTTTACATGAAATGTTCCCCTGGTATCTGTAATTTTCTTGAAGAGATCTCTTGTCTTTCCCATTCTATTGCTTTCATCTATTACTTTGCATTGATCACTGAGGAAGGCTTTCTTATCTCTTCTTGCTCTTCTCTGGAACTTTGCATTCAAATGGGTATGTCTTTCCTTTTCTCCTTTGCCTTTAGCGTCTCTTCTTTTCTCAGTTACTTTTAAGGCCTCCTCATGCAACCATTTTGACTTTTTGCATTTCCTTTTCTTTTGGAAAATTCACAGTAGGTCTCGCTGAACTATACTTGAGGTGTCAAACTGGGATACACACCTCTGGAAGCTCCTGAGGAAAACTCCTGCCATGTCTTTTCCTTCTAGAGGTGGTCTGCTTTTTTTTTTTTTTTTTTTTTGGTTTGTGGTTACACCACTTCTGCTTCCATCACCACATTGACAAGCAATCCCCTGCAGGATTAAGTTCTGGTTGCCCACTGTGATAGCTGACTTAATACTGTAATCCTTATTCACAGCTTTCCATTCTAGTGTTCCTTACATTTTTCTCCCATTTTAACTCCTTGTACTGGTCAATTCTTACTTCTGGATAAACCCAAACAAAGACCAAAATCTATATTTGCAGAACATTACAAATGTCTTTATAGTGATCTAGGGGGAAAATGTAGAACGATTAAATAGTTTCTTTAATTCTTGATAGCTGGAAGCTGTGAAGCTTACTTCAAGCATTTACTCTATTATCATATCATTCTGGTTATTATTAATACAATTGTAATTACAGCAGTGACTTCAGTAGTAATAATAACAATGATATTATTTGTAATTACAACTGCTATTAGTATAATATTAATTAATATAAAATAATAACAAACACAATAATTACAATAATTTTTTTTTTAATCTAGCACCTTAAAATGAAATAGGTCTTCAGCATCTACAAGATCCTTTCATATATACCATCTTATTTGGGATTTTGCAAGAAGTGTAATGATACCACCAGATGCCTCTTTAAGGGAAGGAAATAGCACATATTCTGATGGTTTAAATTATGTGGCTTCAAAGACACAGAGGCATGAAAGAGGACTTTGTCTTTTTCTGTTTTGTATTATCTTAAGAAACCTAGCCAAAATGCAGAATATGCAGTGGCTTGTGGCAAATAATTAGGCTGAAAACACACAAAACCAATAGAGCAGTGTAATGGAAGGCCCTGGTCATGCAATTAGTCCACACTGCAGAGTACTTGGGACACAGAAAACTTCCCCAAACCTCTTCCTCAGAACCTCTTGAATATTTGATATCTCTCCATGAGCCAACTAATTTTGGGGATTAAAATTAATAAGGAAAATCAAGTTCTACTCTAATCACATTGGTCTAGTTTATTCTAAATGTAAGAAATTTCATTTTTAAAAAAGTAGAATATGTGTCTTCCAGTTTGTTAGAACAGTTTGTCTTGGAGCTTCCATGGACCTCAGTTTAAATCTAGAATTAGAGCACATGACTCCTGAGATACTTCTCTTATTCTAACATTGTAGAGACATGTTTGGTATATTCGATTTGGCTCTTTATTTCTAGCCCCAGGGAATGACTAATGTGATCAGAAATCACATCTTCCAGGGGCCCTGAGATGCTATTTCTTAAACTTTATTGTATGTACACTGGGATCAGTTGGACATCTGTTAAGATGCAGATTCTTACCAGTAAGACTCTGACGGGCACTCAATTCTGCCCTGGTCATAATGATTGTTGCAGATCAAGGATGATGCTTTGCATAGCAAGATTCTGGAATGCTGGCAAACATATGTTCATCCAGAGCCCTCATGTGGCCTTCTTAATTTTGCTCCTAGTCTGTGTTCTAAATTCAGAAAAAGGTTTCAGCTTATCCTAAGCAGGGAACTAAGGGGCGGGGAGGGGAGGGGGCGGGGAATGTAGTAGTTGGAGGATAGAAAGAGTGCCTTCAGAGCAATGACCCTGGGCAGAATGGAACCTTTTTATATTTGCTTATAATGAGTCATGACCAAGACAGAAAACACCTGAGAGATGTCTGGAAATCCCTGGCATCAGAAACCACCAAACACAGCACAGGGTGACCCAGAGCAATCACAGAATCCCTCCAACAATGTGACTGTTGGACCTATGTCCTGCTCCTCCAGCACCTAGGCATGCTGTCAGCCTAAGAACTGCATCCACTGTGGTATACCTATTCACTGCTTGTTGACGTACATGTTTATCAAGCACACTTACTAGTAGCTGTGCCGTGTTTGCTTTGATGCAGTTCACAGTTCAATCCTCAATGTCTGAGGGGGTGTGTATGCAAATTCACTGTCCTCCTGTACAAAGGCTGACATGCCACTAAGTGTGAAACTAAAAGTTAATTCACTATGTAAAAAACTAACTGCTTCTTCATAACCACCTTTCATGTATGCCCAAGTAGTGACATTTTAGCAATCAACAAGTAATAATATGCTATCACTGATATTATTCAGTAAATAAGAATATGTGAGTGACCTCTACAAAACTATTATCATTTCAAATGGGAAAAACTGTGCCCAGTGTATATCATTTTTCCCCAAAGTTATCCTCTCTGTAAAAAAGATTCTTCGCCACTGTACTATCAAATCTTGGTTTCCATGGTGCCATAAAGATACTTAGTAGGAAAGCTATATTTTTTATGACCATGCAGATGCTTTAATCATAGGCAATTTTTTTCTCAGGTGGCTATCAGTGGTATATACTCCAAAGCAGAAATAAATGAACATTTGATCCAGGAAAGTCTGGTTACAATATTAAATAAAAGAGCCTAAAAACAGCTCCATGTCTTCTTGTGTCTAATCAGAACTTGCTCTCTGGAATACAAAGATTGGCTCCTTTATGAATATTACTCTTGGTCTTCAGATCTCTGAGCTTCTCTGGATCCCAAAAACTTGATTCCCTTCAATTTCAAATATCTAAATATCTTCTCTATCCTTTAGTTGTGCTCTCTATACACTGATTCCTCACTTAGTCAACAAATAAGATTTACGTTCAGTCAATGGTAAGAAAAACAATCGTTTTAAAACTGAACAATAAAGTTCTGGAGATGGTGTGGAGAAAAGGGAACCCTCTTGCACTGCTGGTGGGAATGTAAATTGATACAACCACTATGGAAGACAGTATGGAGATTCCTTAAAAAACTGGGAATAAAAACCACCATATGACCCAGCAATACCACTTCTAGACATATACCCTAAGGAAAACAAAACTGAAAAAGACACATGTACTTCAGTGTTCACTGCAGAACTATTTACAATAACTAGGACAAGGAAACAACCTAGATATTTACCGACAGATGAAGGGATAAATAATCTGTGGTACATATATACAATGGAATACCACTCAGCCCTAAAAAGGAACACATTTGAGTCAGTTCTAATGAGGTGGATGAACCTACAGCTGACTTACAGTGAAGTAAGTCAGAAAGTAAAAAAATATATATATCATACATTAATGCATATATATGGAACCTAGAAAGATGATACCAATGAACCTATCACAGGGCATCAGTGGAGACATAGACATAGAGAACAGACTTATGGACAAGGGCTGGAGAGAGGAAGGAGACAGTGAGATGAGTGGATAGAGGAGCATGGAAGCATATACACTAATATATGTAAAATAGATATCAATGGAAATTTGCTGTATGACTCAGGGAACTCAAACTGGGGCTCTGTAAAAACCTAGAGGGGTAAGAAAGGGTGGCAGGTGGAAGGGAGGTTCAGGAGGAAGGGGACATGTATACACCTGTGGCTAATTCATGTTGATGTATGGCAGAAATCAAACCAATACTGCAAAGCAATCATTAATTAAAAATAAATATAGTTATTAAAAAAGCAGAACAATAAGCATGGTAAGGATACATTTATTCATCCATTCATCCTAATGTTCATTCAAATTGTACTACATTTAAAACATTGATAAGTTCTGTGTAGAATAAAAATATGCAGAAGGGTTGTTCCATGTCATCTATACATATTGCCTATCAGACAGTCAAAAGGAAATACTGTTGAAGTGCAGTGGTGCAATATTTGGGAGCTTCCTTGTTTTGAATATTTAATTTTACCTGTTGTGATGCAAAAAATAAATTATTAACATGAAAAGAAAATGATAAAGACTTAGCAATTGCAACTTTCCCAGATAATAGTAATAGCTATATCAGTAACACTAGTCAAGTCTTATGGTAGTCATTTCTCATTGCAATGACTTTTCATACCTCAGTCTTTATTCATTATGTGTTTATTTTATAACATGACCTTTGGAGAACAAGTCTTTTTCTAAAGTCTATCTTTTACTTGACAAACTCTTCCTGAGACATTGTAAGAGTAGGTGATATTTATTGAGTTCTTTCAGGTGCCAGTTATTGTTCTATGAATTCATTCATTAATGTATTACAGGTATCATCTCAAATATCCCTTACATGTAAATGATGACCAACTCAGACCTCAGTTCTACAACCACACTTAACCTTTTCTATCCTTATTGGACGTCTCTACAAGATATTCCACAGGCCTTTCAATTATATGGCACTTAAAAGAGATTTATCATCTCTGAAAAATTTTCCCTCTTCCTTTAGTACTATCTTGGGGAAGGATTTTGTCATTATTTACCTGACCTATGACTCACTTAGGCTTCTTTCTCCCCTTATAAATTTGCATCCAATCATCAATCAGCAATTTTTATAGATTATAGTTATTAAAAGTCCCCTGAATTTGCCAACAAAGGTCTGTCTAGTCAAAGCTATGGTTTTTCCAGTAGTCACGTATGGATGTGAGAGTTGGACCATAAAGAAAGATGAGCACCAAAGAATTGATGCTTTTGAACTGTGGTGTTGGAGAAGACTCTTGGGAGTCCCTTGGACTGCAAGGAGATCCAACCAGTCCATCCTAAATTAAATCAGTCCTAAATATTCATTGGAAGGACTGATGCTGAAGCTGAAGCTCCAATACTTTGGCCACCTGATACAAAGAACTGACTCACTGGAAAGATTGAAGGAAGAAGGAGAAGGGGAAGACAGAGGATGAGATGGTTGGATGGCATTATTGACTTGATGGACATGAGTTTGAGAAAGCTCCAGGAGTTAGTGATGGACAAAGAGGCCTGGTGTGCTGCTGTCCATGGGGTCACAAAGAGTCGGACATGACTAAGTGACTGAACTGAACTGAAAGAAGCTAAGACAGTAAAAAGAGACATTATAAAATTTATTTCATATCTCTTTCTAAATTGAAAAGTACATTCACGAAGAAATATAAAAAGATAACTTTGAATTGAGATATTTTTAAAATGAGGAATTATTTTCTGAATAGTGAATGATAGTGACTTATTTAGGATAACCCATAGGGTTTTTTTTTATGTTATTATAGTTTTATATAAGATCTTCCTATAATGCACAAGAAGAAATTGCATCCCCTTAAGATATAATGCAACCTGTGAATCTCTTGAATTTCTATCCCTTTTTCTTTAATAACATAGGCTGCTAAACTGTGTTGCATCCGGATGTGTGCCCCGTTCCTTAACTCACAATTCTTAATTCCAATCAAGTTCTCTCTACTTTATTTTAAAAGTATTTCAATGAAAGTTCCATTGGTAGAAGCTTGCTTCATAATTTCTCTAATGCTCATAAAAACTCATATCTTCCTCTGACTTTGAGAATAGATTGTTCATGTTCCCCTTATCCAAAGTTCTCCCACTGCCAATGTTTGACTGCCCAGCGCCAAACACAGCAAGTTGAACACAAAATTGTTGTCACTGTTGTCATTTAAATACTCAGTTGTGTCTGACTCTTTTGCGACCCCATGGACTGTATCCCACTAGGCTCCTCTGTCCATGGAATTTCCCAAATGAGAATATTGGGAGTGGATTGCCTTTTCCTTTCTCCAGGTGATCTTCCCGATTTAGGGATCAAACCCATATCTCCTGCATTGCAGATGGATTCTTTAATGCTGAGCCACCAGGGAAGCCCCCAAAATAACTTTAAGATTAGGCTCAAAGAACAGAAAAATTAGGACTGGAAGTCAAAGCAAATACTGTTATTATAGCTGGTGTTGGGTGGGGGGGACTGTGTGTATATGTATCTATCTAATCTCTCTCAGCTGTCTATCTATGCATCTATCTAATCTTCCCTAGTAGCTCAGCTGGTAAGGAACCCGCCTGCAATGAAGGAGATCCCAGTTCAGTTCCTGGAATGGTAAGATCAACTGGAGAAGTGATAGGCTACCCACTCCAGTATTCTTGGGCTTCCCTGGTGGTTCTGACAGTAAAGAATCCACCCGCAATGTGAGAGACCTGGGTCTAATCCCAGGTCCAATCCCTGGTTGGAAAAATCCCCTGGAGGAGGGCACAGCAACCCACTACAGTATTCTTATCTGGAGAATCCCCGAAGACTGAGGAGACTGGTGGGCTACCATGGTGTCCATGGTGTCCCAAAGAGTCAAACATGACTGAGTGACTAAGTACACATACATTTATTGAGAGGGATAATGGAAGAGAAAGAAAGAGAAGACATACAGAGAGGAAGACAGACAGATTAAGATATTTAAAATTAAGATGCACACACACACACATATATATCTACTATTAAGAAATTACAGGCAAAATAATCCCATATAATATTCAAAGATTCATCTATGATGTGTAGAGAGTGAATTATGGGGTGGAGGGAGGAAAAACAATAAAGCCCTTTTGGAACACGTCTATCTATGGAAAGGTATATCCTATTTGA
The DNA here is from genome assembly GCF_055505025.1 of Bos grunniens. Classification (NCBI taxonomy): domain Eukaryota; kingdom Metazoa; phylum Chordata; class Mammalia; order Artiodactyla; family Bovidae; genus Bos; species Bos grunniens. The sequence continues at coordinate 102,558,791 of NC_141165.1, forward strand.
TAACTGAAGAATCTTCCCATGTTGAAATGAGGCCAAAGTACTCTTCTACATTGGTTTCTCTCTCTCTCTCTTTCTCTCTCTCTCCCTCTCTTTGTATTCAAATGCTTAGTACTGTCTGATACTTTGCAACCCCATGGACTATAGCTGCCAGGCTACCCTGTATATGGGATTTCTCAGGAAAGAATACTGGAGTGGGTTGTCATTTCCTTTTCCAAGGGTTCTTCCCAACCCAGGGATCAAACCAAGATCTCTTTTGTCTCCTGAATTGCCAGGTGGATTCCTTACCACTAGTACCACCTGGGAAGCCTACAGTGGTTACTATATAGATTTGTTTGTTTCAGTTCAGTCGCTCAGTAGTGTCCAACACTTTGTGACCCCATGGACTGAAGCACGCCAGGCCTACTTGTTTCATATCAATGCCTGGAGTTTATTCAAACTCATATCCATCTCATCCTCCGTTATCCCCTTCTGCTCTAGCCTTCAATCTTTCCCAGCAACAGGGTCGTTTCCAATGAGTCAGTTCTTCGCATCAGGTTGCCAAAGTATTAGAACTTCAGCTTCAGCAGCAGTCCTTCCAATGAATATTCAGGACTGATTTCCTTTAGGATGGGCTGGTTGGATCTCCTTGCTGGCCAAGAGACTCTCAAGAGTCTTCTCCAACACCACAATTCAAAAGCATCAGTTCTTTGGTGCTCAGCTTTCTTTATAGTCCAACTCTCACATCCATACATGACTACTGGAAAAACCATACCTTTGACTAGATGGACCTTGTTGGCAAAGTAATGTCTCTTCTTTTTAATATGCTATCTAGGTTGGTCATAGCTTTTCTTCCAAGGAGCAAGCATCTTTTGATTTCATGGCTGCAGTCACCATCTGCAAAGATTTTGGAGCCCCCAGAATAAAATCAGTCACTGTTTCCATTGTTTCCCCAATTATTTGCCATAAAGTGATGGGACCAGATGCCATGATCTTAAGGTTTCTTAATGTTGAGTTGTTTGTTTTTTTTTTTTTTTTTCATTTTTTTCTAGGGTTTTATTTGGGTCTTTTGTTTGGAACATACTCTTCTGTCTCCTATTTTGACTTTCAGTTTCTGTTTCTTTCTTTTTTAATTTTATTTTATTTTAAAACTTTACATAATTGTATTATTTTTGCCAAATATCAAAATGAATCCGCCACAGGTATACATGTGTTCCCCATCCTGAACCCTCCTCCCTCCTCCCTCCCCATACCATCCCTCTTAATGTTGAGTTTTAAGCCAACTTTTTCACTCTCCTCTTTCACTTTCATCAAGAGGCTTTTTAGTTTTTCTTCACTTTCTGCCATAAAGGTGGTGTCATCTGCATATCTGAGGTTATTTATATTTCTCGTGGCAATCTTGATTCCAGCTTGTGCTTCTTCCAGTCCAGCGTTTCTCATGATGTACTCTGCATTATAAGTTAAATAATCAGGGTGACAATATGCAGCCTTGATGTACTCTTTTCCCTATTTGGAACCAGTCTGTTGTCCCATGTCCAGTTTTAACTATTGCTTCCTGACTTGCATAGAGATTTCTCAAGAGGCAGGTCAGGTGGTCTGGTATTCCCATCTCTTGAAGAATTTAAATGGCAACCCACTCCAGTATTCCTGCCTGGAAAATCCCATGGACAGAGAAGCCTGATGGTCTATAGTCCATCATGATTAGTCAGACATGATTGAAGCAACTCAGCATACAGTCAAAGGCTTTGGCGTAGTCAATAAAGCAGAAGTAGATATTTTTTCTGGAGCTCTCTTGCTTTTTCAAAGATCCAAGAGATGTTGGGAATTTGATCTCTTGTTCCTCTACCTTTTTCAAATTCAGCTTAAACATCTGAAAGTTCACAGTTCACATACTTTTGAAGCCTGGCTTGGGGAATTTTGAACATTACTTTGCTAGCCTGTGAAATAAGTGCAATTTTGTGGTAGTTTGAGCATGCTTTGGCATTACCTTTATTAGGGACTGGAAGGAAAACTGAACTTTTCCAGTCCTGTGGCCACTGTTGAGTTTTCCAAAGTTGCTGACATATTGAGTGCAGCACTTTCATGGCATCATCTTTTAGGATTTGGAATAGCTCAACTGGAATTCCATCACCTCCACCAGCTTTGTTCATAGTGATGCTTCCTAAGGCCCACTTGACTTCACATTCCAGGATGTCTGGCTCTAGGTGAGTGTTCATACCATCATAATTATCTGGGTCATGAAGGTATTTTTTTGTATAGTTCTTCTGTGTATTCTTGCCACAGCTTCTTAATATCTTCTGCTTCTGCTAGGTCCATATTATTTCTGTCCTTTACTGTGCCCATCCTTTCATGAAATGTTCCCTTGGTATCTCTAATTTTCTTAAAGAGATCTTTATTCTTTCCCATTCTATTGGCTTCCTGTGTAGATCTCTAGTCTTCCCCATTCCTTTGTTTCCTATGTAGATCTCCAGTCTTTACCATTCTATTGTTTTCCTATGTATGTATAAACTGTGTAGGTTTTTAAGGTTTGTATTCCCCAAAAATTATGGTCACTTTCTTCTGTAAAAGCCACTGCGATACTGGGTGTGGATGACCCAGGGGAGCAGCATGGAACTTATGGTTGTAATTCCATATGTTGGATGTTGGGTGAAGAAGGAACAAGAAAAAGAACTCGACTCAATCTGGTTTGCCCATTTAAAATTAAAAAAATTATAATTTCATTGTGAAAAAATTTCCTATGTGTGGGAAAATGGTTTAACAAAGTAAGCATAATTTTATTCATTGTTCCTAGGGGATTTTTATATTATCTTTAGTGTTCCTTAACTACTGTATGTCTTTTAATTTTTACCTTTCTTGGTTATGTCTGTAAAAATGATTTCTGTGTGTTTTTAAATGCAAGGTTTAATTTTAATGAAGTAAATCTACACTGAAAACCTTTGTGCCATGTTTTCACCTGATTTGAATTGAATGCGATTTCAGTTGATTTGTGACTTTCATTACTTCTGCTACCACAATCACTTGAGAAATAATGGTTTTAAATGTTGTGATTCTATTCAGATATGTATTAATAGTGTTTCATAGTGTACGTGGGCCTTCCAGATAGTGCAGTGATATCGAATCCACCTGCCAATGCAAAAGAGATGCAGAAGATGTGGGTTTGATCCCTGGGTTGGAAAGATCCCATGGAGGAGGGTATAGCAACTCACTCCAGTATTCTTGCCTGGAGAATCCCATGGACAGAGGAGCCTGGTGGACTACAGTTTGCATGGTGGCAGAGTGTCAGACTTGACTGAATGAGAACACACAGAACACATAATTTCAAAGCTGTTTTTATAAATTACTTCATCCTCACTTGAGTTCATTGAGGTGGATAAGATTTATTATTTCCCTTTTATAGAAAATATACCAAAGATATATAAAGATTAAGTAGCTTGGATAATGTAAAAGGCAATGGCACTTCACTCCAGTACTCTTGCCTGGAAAATCCCATGGACAAAGGAGCCTGGTGGGCTGCAGTCCATGAGGTCGCAAAGAGTCAGACACAACTAGGCGACTTCACTTTCACTTTCACGCATTGGAGAGGGAAATGGCAACCCACTCCAGTGTTCTTGCCTGGAGAATCCCAGGGACGGGGGAGCCTGGTGGGCTGCCATCTCTGGGGTCGCACAGAGTTGGACATGACTAAAACGACTTAGCAGCAGCAGCAACTTGGATACATTTTTCAGGGTCAGAGTAAAGCTTTGATGTTGGGAAAGATTGAAGGCAGAAGGAGAAGGGTATGACAGCGGACAAAATGGTTGGATGGCATCATCAACTCAATGCATTTGAATTTGAGCAAGTTCCAGGAGATGGTGATGGACAGGGAAGCCTGGCGTGCTACAGTCCATGGGGTAGCAAAGAGTCGGACATGACTGAGTGACTGAACAACAACAACAAAAGAGTGAAGCTTTAATAATAGGATTAGTGATCACTAGACAATGGCAATGTGATTTTTGTGGAAAGAGTCTGAGAAACTTAGATTCAGAGTCATATTTTGAAAGTTACTGTGTGATCTTGGTCAGGTAACTAAACCCAGTGAACCCAAGTTTTACTAACTATCAAATAGAGATAATAATAATTACCTCACTGAAATATCATGAAATACATGCTATATGTAGAAATAACATACTTAAAGCAAATAGTAAGAAAATGGTGCTTATTATATGGTCAGTGAACTGCAGTTCATATTACTGTTACATCTCTTCCTATTGAACATATACTAATGTGTCTTTCTTCACATTCAAAAAGCATACATGTCAGGTTTCTCATTTGTGAATGTCTATCCGTCCCAGTGCATGCTCAGTCACTTCAGTCATGTCCACCTCTTTGGAACCCTATGGACTGTAGCCTGCCAGTCTCCTCTATCCACAGGATTTTCCAGGCAAAAATACTAGGGTGGGTTACCATGCTCTCCTACATGGGATCTTCCCGGCCCAGGGATCAAATCCATGTCTCCTGCATCTCCTTCATTGCAGACAGATTCTTTATTGCTGAGCCACTGGGGAAGCCCCTCTCAGTACTGGGGTTTAATCAAATAAACCTAGAGGAAAATCTTGGGTTTGACAATTTCATAGCAAAAGAACAACTTTTCTGAAAACCTTCAGCTGAAAAATCTATAACTAAATGGACAGGGGTAAATTCTCATTTTTTTTTATACCAAAAAAGAGAAATAGGCCAATCTTACTCTTAGATGTGTTAAAAGCCTCAGACATCCTGAACTTGTTTGGTTCCAAAGCTGCTCATAGATGCATCTTGTGGAGGAACAGGGTTCCCAGACCCTGCTAGACAATGGCAAACCAGTGGTGAAGTCCCATAAACTTAATGGAGAGAGGATCACAGGCCTGTGAGTTTCAGAGCAAAACCTCTGCCCAAAGCTGTAGTGTTGCTGGGGGGAAATGGAAGGTACTGTCTTTTCTTTTAATAAACAGTCCTTAGTAGGCATTGTACACAACATGTTTGAAAAGAGAACTGTTGTCTTCCTCCCTGGCTATGTAGAAGAAGGAATTCTGCATGCTTCTGAAACATAGAAAAGCTGATAAGAATACTTCATGACAAAACCATTTATTATTTTTAATTAATCAATTAATGTTGAAAAGCCAACCAGCAGGAGAGAGCTGAAATAAAGAAGTTGAATATCTAGTGAAAGAGAAATCCTCCTTTAGCTACAGTGAATCGCACCATATAAACACAGTAAAAAATTCAAACATTAACAGCCTCAGATACTCAACAAAAACAACAGAAGAAAAATCTAAAAATGCATTGTTTTGATATTCTGAAGAGTTTTCCCAGGTAGAGCTGGCAACTTTGGACTGAAAAGACCTTCATTTAACTGTCTCAGATCTTAGCTTATATTCATTAATCTTAGAAAAATAATTGAAAAAAAGTAAACTTTTACTCTTCTGTAACATCTTATTTCTTTATATACTCCCTGCTCTAGATTCTGCTTTAGATACTGTCATCCTACAAATCATTTGTACGCTGTCTCCTTAATATCTTCACTAGTATATTACATCATGCCATTATTTAATTAAAGAATAATAATAAGACACAGACATAATAAATCACTCAGATGAATGAGCAATTCACTTTCAAGTGAAAAGCATTTGAACTCAGCTGTGCAATGGAAAGTAATCTCTTTCAATAACACCACAGACTTGGGAATGATAGTTATCTAAAGAAACATTATAAACACATTTGACTTTGAAAGGTTAGAAACACCCAGAATATCTTTCTCATTTGCAGGGTAAAAGAAATACCTAATTATAAACATAATTTATATGTGCCATGTTGACTTTAATATGAATGTTCAAGATCTTTTATATGCTTTAAAATGATGAAGCAGGGAATATAGAAACAGAAAATAAAATTACAGAGCAAAAAGTGATCTGTTGCAAGAAGGTTAGCAGACACCACGTATACACTGGCAATTAGGGATTTAGAGTTTTATACACACACACACTAAACAAAGCCTTGCTGTATATGTGAGTTGAAAATTTTTGTGTCAGAAGCAGAGATTCCAACATAGTGGAGAGAATACTTGACAAAGTACTGGAGGAAATCATACATGTTCATCAGATTTTAAGCACTAGAGTGTTAAGAGATCTATATTGTGCCTTTGGAACTGAAGGCAGGATTAGAGTTTGAAGAATACAACTGGCAAGAATATTTCAGGATTCAAAAATTAACCACATTCTGGAAGAAATGGACAAATTCTTAGAAAAGTACAACTTTACAAAACTCGACCAGGAAGAAATAGAAAATCTTAACAGACCCATCACAAGCACAGAAATTGAAACTGTAATCAAAAATCTTCCAGCAAACAAAAGCCCCGGTCCAGACGGCTTCACAGCTGAATTCTACCAAAAATTTAGAGAAGAGCTAACACCTATCCTGCTCAAACTCTTCCAAAAAATTGCAGAGGAAGGTAAACTTCCAAACTCATTCTATGAGGCCACCATCACCCTAATACCAAAACCTGACAAAGATCCCACAAAAAAAGAAAACTACAGGCCAATATCACTGATGAACATAGATGCAAAAATCCTTAACAAAATTCTAGCAATCAGAATCCAACAACATATTAAAAAGATCATACACCATGATCAAGTGGGCTTTATCTCAGGGATGCAAGGATTCTTCAATATCCGCAAATCAATCAATGTAATACACCACATTAACAAATTGAAAAATAAAAACCATATGATTATCTCAATAGATGCAGAGAAAGCCTTTGACAAAATTCAACATCCATTTATGATAAAAACTCTCCAGAAAGCAGGAATAGAAGGAACATACCTCAACATAATAAAAGCTATATATGACAAACCCACAGCAAACATTATCCTCAATGGTGAAAAATTGAAAGCATTTCCTCTAAAGTCAGGAACAAGACAAGGGTGCCCACTTTCACCATTACTATTCAACATAGTTTCGGAAGTTTTGGCCACAGCAATCAGAGCAGAAAAAGAAATAAAAGCAATCCAAATTGGAAAAGAAGAAGTAAAACTCTCGCTATTTGCAGATGACATGATCCTCTACATAGAAAACCCTAAAGATTCCTCCAGAAAATTACTAGAAATAATCAATGACTATAGTAAAGTTGCAGGATATAAAATCAACACACAGAAACCCCTTGCATTCCTATACAGTAATAATGAGAAAACAGAAAGAGAACTTAAGGAAACAATTCCATTCACCATTGCAACGGAAAGAATAAAATACTTAGGAATATATCTACCTAAAGAAACTAAAGACCTATATATAGAAAACTATAAAACACTGGTGAAAGAAATCAAAGAGGACACTAATAGATGGAGAAATATACCATGTTCATGGATTGGAAGTATCAATATAGTGAAAAATGAGTATACTACCCAAAGCAATTTATAGATTCAACGCAATCCCTATCAAGCTACCGACAGTATTCTTCACAGAGCTAGAACAAATAATTTCACAATTTGTATGGAAATACAAAAAACCTCGAATAGCCAAAGCGATCTTGAGAAAGAAGAATGGAACTGGAGGAATCAACCTGCCTGACTTCAGGCTCTACTACAAAGCCACAGTCATCAAGACAGTATGGTACTGGCACAAAGACAGAAATATAGATCAATGGAATAAAATAGAAAGCCCAGAGATAAATCCACGCACATACGGACACCTTATCTTTGACAAAGGAGGCAAGAATATACAATGGATTCAAGACAATCTCTTTAACAAGTGGTGCCGGGAAAACTGGTCAACCACTTGTAAAAGAATGAAACTAGAACACTTTCTAACACCATACACAAAAATAAACTCAAAATGGATTAAAGATCTAAACGTAAGACCAGAAACTATAAAACTCCTAGAGGAGAACATAGACAAAACACTCTCTGACATACATCACAGCAGGATCCTCTATGACCCACCTCCCAGAATATTGGAAATAAAAGCAAAAATAAACAAATGGGACCTAATTAACCTTAAAAGCTTCTGCACATCAAAGGAAACTATTAGCAAGGTGAAAAGATAGCCTTCAGAATGGGAGAAAATAATAGCAAATGAAGCAACTGACAAACAACTAATCTCAAAAATATACAAGCAACTCCTACAGCTCAACTCCAGAAAAATAAACAACCCAATCAAAAAATGGGCCAAAGAACTAAATAGACATTTCTCCAAAGAAGACATACAGATGGCTAACAAACACATGAAAATATGCTCAACATCACTCATTATCAGAGAAATGCAAATCAAAACCACTATGAGGTACCATTTCACACCAGTCAGAATGGCTGCGATCCAAAAGTCTACAAATAATAAATGCTGGAGAGGGTGTGGAGAAAAGGGAACCCTCTTACACTGTTGGTGGGAATGCAAACTAGTACAGCCACTATGGAGAACAGTGTGGAGATTCCGTAAAAAACTGGAAATAGAACTGCCTTATGATCCAGCAATCCCACTGCTGGGCATACACACTGAGGAAACCAGAAGGGAAAGAGACACATGTACCCCAATGTTCATCACAGCACTGTTTATAATAGCCAGGACATGGAAGCAACCTAGATGTCCATCAGCAGATGAATGGATAAGAAAGCTGTGGTACATATACACAATGGAGTATTACTCAGCCATTAAAAAGAATACATTTGAATCAGTTCTAATGAGGTGGATGAAACTGGAGCCTATTATACAGAGTGAAGTAAGCCAGAAGGAAAAACATGAATACAGTATACTAACGCATATATATGGAATTTAGAAAGATGGTAACAATAACCTGGTGTACGAGACAGCAAAAGAGACACAGATGTATAGAACAGTCTTATGGACTCTGTGGGAGAGGAAGAGGGTGGGAAGATTTGGTAGAATGACATTGAAACATATAAAATATCATGTAAGAAATGAGTTGCCAGCCCAGGTTCGATGCACGATACTGGATGCTTGGGGCTAGTGCACTGGGACGACCCAGAGGGATGGTATGGGGAGGGAGGAGGGAGGAGGGTTCAGGATGGGGAACACATGTATACCTGTGGCAGATTCATTTTGATATTTGGCAAAACTAATACAATTATGTAAAGTTTAAAAATAAAATAAAATTTAAAAAAAATTAACCACATTCTTTGATGTTAGTTCAGGGTTGGGTCCTAATTAATCAAATTGATATCAAAGATGGCTATTTAATAGTTTCTAAGTAGTTTCACTTTTAAAATAAAATGCATGTTCTATTTCAGTAAGCTCATGAATGTGGTCACAATTCCATTCCTTATGATGTAATAGTGAATTTCTGTTTTGAGATAAGAATAAAATAATCTCCATTTTCCTCAGCATCAAAGAGTGAATGAACCCAGAGAATAACATCATAGTCTATAAACAAGATTCGACTAAAGTAATGATGCTATATTTATCTAACTGTTAAAGTATAAGGTATAATACAAACTTTTGTCATTTCTAAATAGCCTTCTCTAATTTTTACTGTTTGTCATACTGCTTTGGAATCAACATTAAAAATCAAGTGTGCTGTGCTGCCAAGTCACCTCAGTCATGTCCAACTCTGTGTGACCCCATAGACTGCAGCCCATCAGGCTCCCCTGTCCCTGGGATTCTCCATGCAAGAACAATGGAGTGGGTTGCCATTTCCTTCTCCAATGCATGAAAGTGAAAAGTGAAAGTGAAGTTGCTCAGTCATGTCTGACTCTTCATGACCCCATGGACTGCAGCTTACCAGGCTCCTCCATCCATGGGATTTTCCAGGCAAGAGTACTCGAGTGGGTTGCCATGGCCTTCTCCAAAAATCAAGTGTAAATATCTTTAAAACCAATTCCAACTTGATGGAGGTCAGACAGGTCTTAAGTCATAAATCAAACAGCAGAAGAGTCACAGAGAGAAATAACTACATAATCTTTGTCCGCTTAGGAACAAATTCCTTCTGTGTCTAAATTTCAGCTTACTATTAGTGTACCTAATGTTACTGAATGACTGACAGTTTAGAATAGTGCGCTCTACATTGTACTCTGACAGCCTAACATAAGTCCTGGACCCTTTTTCATGGCCAGTGTTCCTCCCACCTCCAGACTCCCTCTCTTCTATCTACCAAACAATTTTAGCAAGTAGGACTCAGGACAACAGTGAGCCAGGAGAAGGGCAAGAAATACATGGTGCAAAGACAAAGATAATAATATATAAAATTTATACCTTAATTAAGCTTATGTGCTATGATAAAGGCAAAAGAGAAAAGGAAAGATATAGCCATTTAAATGCAGAGTTCCAAAGAAAAGCAAAGAAAGATAAGAAAGCCTTCCTCAGTGATCAATGCAAAGAAATAGAGGAAAACAATAAAATGGAAAAGACTAGAGCTCTCTTCAAAAAAAGTAGAGATACCAAGAGAATATTTCATGAAAACATAGGCACAATAAAGGACAGAAACGGTATGGACCTAACAGAAGCAGAAGATATTAAGAAGTAGCAAGAATACGCAGAAGAACTATATAAAAAAGATCTTCATGACCCAATAAACACAATGGTGTGATTACTCACCTAGAGCCAGACATCCTGGAATGTGAAGTCAAGTGGGCCTTAAGGAAGCATCACTATGAACAAAGCTAGTGGAGGTGATGGAATTCCAGTTGAGCTATTTCAAATCCTAAAAGATGATGCTACTGAAGTGCTGCACTCAATATGCCAGCAAATTTGGAAAACTCGGCAGTGGCCACAGGACTGGAAAAGGTCAGTTTTCATTCCAATCCCAAAGCAAGGTAATGCCAAAGAAGGTTCAGACTACCACACAACTGTAGTCATCTCATACACTAGCACAGTAATGAACAAGACTCTCCAAGAGAGGCTTCAACAGTACATGAACTGAGAACTTCCAGATGTTCAAACTGGATTTAGAAAAGACAGAGGAATCAGAGATCAAATTGCCAGTATCTGTTGGATCATCAAAAAAGCAAGAGAGTTTCAGAGAAATATCTATTTCTGCTTTATTGAGTACACCAAAGCCTTGACTGTGGGGATCACAACAAACTGTGGAAAATTCTTCAAGAGATGGGAATACTAGACCACCTGATCTTCCTCTTGAGAACTCTGTATGCAGGTCAGGAAGCAACAGTTAGAACTGGACATGGAACAATGGACTGGTTCCATATAGGAAAAGGAGTACATCAAGGCTGTATATTGTCACCTTGCTTATTTAACTTATATGCAGAGTAAATCATGTGAAATGCTGGACTGGATGAAGCACAAGCTGGAATGAAGATTGCCAGGAGAAATATCAGTAACCTCAGATACACACAGATGGCACCACCCTTATGGCAGAAAGCAAAGAGGAACTAAATAACCTCTTAATGAAAGTGAATGAGGAGAGTGAAAAAGCTGACTTAAAACTCAACATTCAAAAAACAAAGATCATGGTATCTAGTCCCATCACTTCATGCCAACTAGATGGGGAAATAATGGAAACAATGACAGAGTTTTATTTACTTGGGCTCCCAAATCACTGCAGATGGTGACTGCAGCCATAAAATTAAAAGACACTTACTCCTTGGAAGAAAAGCTATGACCAAACTAGACAGCATATTAAAAAGCAGAGACATTACTTTGCTGACAAAGGTCCATCTAGTCAAGGCTATGGTTTTTCCAGTAGTCATGTATGGATGTGCGAGTTGGACTATCACGAAAGCTGAGTGTCAAAGAATTGATGTTTTTGAACTGTGGTGTTGGAAAAAACTCTTGAGAGTCCCTTGGACTGCAAGGAGAGCCAACCAGTCTATCCTATAAGGAAATCATCCCTGAATATTCATTGGAAGGACTGATGTTGAAGCTGAAGCTCCAATACTTTGGCCACCTGATGCTAAGAGCTGATTCATTGGAAAAGACCCTGATGTTGGGAAAGAGTGAAGGCAGGAGGAGAAGGGGATGGCAGAGGTTGAGATGGTTGGATGGCATCACTGACTCAATGTACGTGAGTTTGAGCAAGATATGGGAGTTGGTGATGGACAGAGAAGCCTGACATGCTGCAGTCCATGGGGTTGCAGAGTCAGACCCAAGTGAGCGACTGAACTGAACTGAAGTACTGGGTACAAACTTTTATCATATTATTATTTGGTAACTTAAATATTATAATGTAAATGGTTTATTATTTAATATCCTCATTTAACAGAAGAAAATATTGAACATAGACGCACTGAATGATCTAAGATCCCACATCTAGGAAGTTCATGAGCTCAGATCAAGCCCTGAAATATGACTCTAAAACTCCAACTCACCACTCTGCTAACTTGAAAATATCACAGTCAATTTTTAAAACAGCCTGAAAAAAGAGAGCATTTGGTTAATGAAGTGATTTACCAAAGCCGGCATGGCAATCCTCTCTGGCATTCTTGCCTGGAGAATCCCATGGACACAGGAGCCTGGTAGGGTACAGTCCCCATGAGATACATAGGTGTATCCCCAATGGGATACAAAAAGTTGGACATGACTGAAGTGACTTACACACACCCACACATACACAAAGGTTTTGATCCTTTCAGTTATATGGTATAGTTAAGAAGAGATCTAAAGAAACCTAAAATGTTTCTTTCTTAAAATTGAAAAAAGAATAGTTGAGTAGCTTCCACTCAGTACAATAAAAATATATTTATTTATTCAACAAATATACTTTTTACGTCGATCCCATGCGAAACGCCATTCTAGGTACTTGAGATAGAGTAGTGGATAAACAGACAAAAGCCCCTGCCTTTGTACAGTGACATTATACTGGAGAAAGACAGATATTATGATATGTTAGAAAATATTAAATTTTATAGAGAAAAGAAAAATATTAGGAAAGAGTGATGAACAATTGTATTCTAAGTAGTACAGTCTGTAATATCTTTACAAAATGTGGCATTTAAGCAAAAAGTTGGAAATGATAGAGTCAGCTTTAGAAGTATTGGGAGGAAGGGTATATAAAGCAGAGGAGGCATTAAAAAGCACTGATGGGGAAGGATGGCTGGCATGTACAAGGTGCTGGGAGACTAGCATGGTAGGAGCAGGAATGGCCAGGGGAATGACGGGAAAAATAGAGCCAGAAAGGTATGAGGAGACAGATATTACAAAGTGTATAGAGCATGAAAAATGCTTTAATTTTTATTGTAAATGAGATGAAGAGACATCAGAGGGTTTTGAACAAGAAAGAGACATAATCACATTTACTTTTAACATTATCACTCTGGCTTCTCTGTTGAGCATAGGCTACAAGACAGAAATTGAGGAGAAAGTAGGAAATCAATGGCAATGATTTTGTTGAGAAATAAAGAAGGTAATCCATGAATATGGCAGTGAGGGTAGTTACAAGTGGTACAATTTAAGATATACTTTAGAAGTAGAGCTGAAAGAATTTTTCAGTGGGTTCAGTGTGAGCCATGAGAGCTTCTTTTTGGACAGGTTGAGTTAGAGATGTCTATTACATATCCAATAGAGATGAAAAGAAGGCTGAACACACAGATTTGGTGTTCAGGAGAAGGTGAAGCTGGAGGGGAAATTTTAGGGATCATCAGCACATGAACATTATTTAAAGTCATAGCACTGGATAAGTAAGTGTAGGCTGAGAAATGAAAAGGTCAAAGGACTGAATCTTGGGCTATTCTAAAGAAGTTTAGAGATCAGGAAAAAAGAAACACTAAAGAAAATGTAAAGGAGGGACTAGTTGGTCGTGGAAAGATGGGAATATGCACCATGAAAAAAAGGATCACTTACTAAAAGTGTAAGTATGATACTGAGCATGAACAACTGACTTCAGTAACATGGTCATCTTCAATTATGTACATTAGTTTCAGTGGAGTGATGGGAATGGAATGTTTATTGTAGTGAATTTAAGGGAGTTTGGAAATAAAAGAATTGCTGGTAGTGAGTAGTATTACTTTCTGGGCATTTTTCTATAAGAATAAATCATTAAATGGGATATTAAGTACAATGGGCTTGGGATCAAAACAAATTTTTTAAGATATAAATATTGATGGTCAATGGTTGATAGTCTCAATCCAGGAAGAGATAATTTTGCTAATAAAGGAGGGATAAGTTTGCTCATGCAAGATCCTTGAGTAAGAGAGAGGAATGGGATCTCATAGTGGAGAATTTAGCCTTAAAGAATAACAGAGAGAAATGATAATAACAAGAGGGAAATGAGAGTATGTAGGCTTGGATGTTGGTAGGAGACTAGATGTGGTCATGGGCACTCAGTGCCTTGAGTTTTCCAGCAAGGTAGAAAGCAAGGACACCCTGAAAGGAAAATAATTATTTGACCTCAACACATAAGGCAACATTTTTTATTTTCTTTTTATCTATTTATTTTCTTTTTATAGAGTTTACTGACTGTATTGCTATATCTGTTGGTTTTTTTCCTCATCCACTTCAGTTGGAAATCCTGTTAACATCTTTCTAAAAGATTGGAATGCTTTAGGTCTTTTGGCAGTAATTCATCATTGGGAACTGGAGCAACAGAGAAATCTACAGTAATACTGGAATTCAGCCATAAGCACCTGGAAACCCTCTTAAATCTCTGACTCTACATTCTTTTCAACAGTAGCAACTTCCAACAGAGGATGAACACAGGGTGCCTGGCAATAGCTGCTTAACTGGATCATAACAAAGAAGTCAGAAAAGTAAAGTTAGGAGAGGAACTGCTGCTCAACAGGAAGTGCCTCTCCAAAAATTTCCCTTTTTTGCATCTGTGTTGGTCAAGTTGGCAGAAATACCAAAATAGCATTATAACCTAAGATAGATGCTGTGCTATTTTATTTATTCACGTGATTAACAGTGTAGGGTTAACTCTTCTGACCTTAGAAGTAATTTCAACTGCCAATGGAAATTATCAAGTTTTCAATTCAGTTCAGTCGCTTAGTTGTGTCTGACTCTTTGAGACTCCATGAACTGCAGCACACCAGGCCTCCCTGTACATCACTAACTCCCGGAGTCCACACAAACCCATGTCCATTGAGTCGGTGATGCCATTAACCATCATATCCTCTGTCGTCCCCTTCTCCTCCTGCCCTCGATCTTTCCCAGCATCAGGGGCTTCTCAAATGAGTCAGCTCTTCGCATCAGGTGGCCAAAGTACTGGAGTTTCAGCTTTAACATCAGTCCTTCCAGTGAACACCCAGGACTGATCTTTAGGATGGACTGGTTGGATAGCATTGCTCAAAAAGTGAAGATAAAGACAAAATTCATTATTTTATATATTTGAAATAAATTTCAGAGGTATATATAGTGACTATTTCCTATGAAATAATCTACAGAAAATAAATCTTCCCCGTTTCTGTAAAGCTTCTAAGTGACAGGATAGTTTGAAATTATGGTGGACATTTTTGCTCTCAATTTAAGAAAAATAAATATCCTTTCTGTATGTACAAAATAGCCATTTTTCTAAGCATAAAGCTGAAAGATGATCTTCTATACAATTTTTTTTAAGTTTTCTTTAGGCTTTTTTTTTGGTATTATTATCTTTGGCCTGAGACAAGCCTTACTACAACCCACAATTATGCTCCATGTTAGAATAATTTGCTGTAAGGAGAGAAATGATATGCATCCTTACCCTTGACAACTATAAAGAAATGAAATGTATCTGTTAAATTCCCTTCTATTACTCCCTTACATTTGCATATTCTTAAATAACTGGCCTAATAGCAAGAGCATGGAAAATACTCTAATTCCATCTTTATTCATTTTTGGCCAATTTTTTAGCTTAACCACTGCATAGATATGGATGACCTCATATGACATATAATTAAGTATTCAATCTATAGTTCTTAATGTCAGAAAAGGTACAACTTGACTTACACTGGCCCATTACTTACCTTTAGTTTTATATTACTGGTATTTTTTAAAAGTTCAAATAAGTAATATTAAAAAAAAAACACTGAAGTTCAAAAAAAGATTTAAAGAAATTTTACACCATAGTTGAGTTGAGTCAAAAGGAGAAAAAACAGTTTTACATTTACATAAAACACCTATGAATTATTAGTGACCTTTCAAAAATTGTGTTTCAAATATTTACTCTGAGACTCTCGGCTAAGCCATGATCAAAGAGCAGTAAACTATCTGAATGTACCAAACTATAAATTGAAGAATTTTAATAATTCCATTTAGATGCTAATCTGTCATCTAGATAAATTCATCACTACTTTGATGTGCCACATCAGTATATGACTCTGGGAAACATCAGGATTAATTTATTATGTATGGTGTGATATTTCTTCTATATCAGTGCTAAAATATACATTAGACTTCTTCTCTATAAATTATGTTTGTAACACATATCCTACAATTTTCAGTATCTGTTTATATACCTGTTTTTAAAATACTGAAAGAACTGCAATCACCAGTTGGATATATGGTATTTCACAAGTGTCCATTTATTCTTTTATTTTTTCGCACAACCCTCTAGATTGCTTTTGTTTTGTTTATCACAGATGCTCTGATGCAGTCTCTTACTTTGGTAGATGTGTTATACTTGTTGGTCTCCAGGTTTCCGGGAGGACTTATTTGAAACAGAGAAGAAAAATGATATTTCCCAATGACTTTATACAACTTTTGACAGAATCCTATGCAGTGTTTCTAAATGTTCTTAGCAAACTAAGAGGCAAATGTTTTTCAATATACTGTAACTTCTCGTAACAGTTCCTTTATTTTTTTTCCACATTTAGCCTTTTTCCTGTCTCAATTATTTTTCTTTACCATTTATCAATTATTTCCTTTGCTAATTCTTATGTCTTTAAACATAATTTATATAAGGCATAATATGTTTTCAATAAACTCATTCTTAACTTCAGATCATCTATCTCTTCCCATTTTTTACACAGAGCTAATGTTCTCTTATTCCTTTTTTCTTTTAAACTCTATAACTATCATTTGCCATATGTTTCTTCTCTTTACATCTCATCTGATAAAGAGAAAAAAGGGAGAAGAGAAAGAAAACCAACAGTCTGAACTCATTCAACCAGTAGGGCACGATGTTAGGTTCTTTATATCTATTGAGCAATTTAGTTTTCATAGCAAACAGATGTAGTATACATATATAATATGTAAACAAAGAATAAAAACTCATTTTCTGACCAACAAACACATGAGATGCTCAATACCACTACTTATTAGAGAAATACAATTCAAAGCTACAATGAGGTATCACCTCATATCATTAGAATGGCCATCATCAAAAAGTCTATGAACAATAAATGCTGGAAATTATGTGGAGAAAAGGGAACCCTCCTACACTATTAGTGGAAATGTAATTTGGTACAGCTACTATGAAGAACAATATGGAGGTTTGCCAAAAAAACTAAAAATAGAACTACCAAATGAACCAGCAATTCCACTCCTGAGCATATTCATGGAGAAAACCATAACTGAGAAAGATATAGTAATCCCTATGTTCACTGCAGCCAGAACATGAAAGGAACCTAAATGTTCATCAACAGAGGAATGGATAAGAAGATGTGGTACCTATATACAATGGAATATTACTCAGACATAAAAGTAACGCAATTGTGCCATTTGCACAGATGTGGATAGACGTAGAGATTTTCATACAGTGAAGTAAGTCAGAAAGAGAAAAACAAATAGCAATAATATCACTTATATGTAGAATCTAGAAAAATGGTATAGATGAACTAATCTGTAAAGCAGAAATAGACTCAAATGTAGAGAACAAAGTTAGAACAAGCAGGGGATGAACTGGGAGGTTGGGATTGACATATATATGCTACTCTACATAAAACAGATAACTAATGAGAACATACTGTATAGCACAGGGAACTCTACTCGATGTTCTATAGTGACCTAAATGAGGAGGAACTAAAAAAGAGAGGGTATATGTATACATATAATGGATACACTTTGCTGTACAGCAGACACTAACACAACACTGTAAAACAACTATACTCTAATAAAAACTTAAAAAAAACGTCTCAAAAATATAACTTAGCCAAGCTATATATTTATTAAGTGGATAAAAGAGAATTCAAACTCAGGTCATGTACTGTCAGTTTGTTCATCTCACTTTGCCATTCCCTACCACTATTACTGGGAAGGATTTAATCATAAACCACTTGTCATGAGTATTTCTGTTCCCAACATTGTCTGCCTGCCTGTTGAGTACCACAAGCATCTCTTTTTCCAGACATTGCTCCTGCTGGGCAGGACATCCAAAGAGTATTGCTATGCCCTAATATTGTTAGTATAATATTATACTTTTCTTTTAGTATATAAGACTAAAACAAAAGCCCATATAGATTTGGGCCTGGCAACAAATCTGAATTACCATGCTTCCATGTTGGAAGCTAAGATTTTGCTGGAGTCATATTTGTTCACTTCTCTCTTATGGTGTATTTTCTTCTAAAAGACACATAAAAATTATTTATACTAAAAACTATTAATAACACATATAAAATTAAGTGACAGCTACAGTTATAAATCATAAAGTAGGGAGATATAGTTCCTAGATATGAAAAATCTCTTGTATATCCAGAAAAGACTACAGAACTTAAATATATCTAAGATCCACAGATCAAAACCAATATAGGCCCATTCTGTGTGAGAAATATATGAATAATCTCTCTTCTCTCAGAGCTGGAAATCAGTAAGTACCTTATTATTCTGTTATTTTCAAGGTGAATAAAACCCACTTTATGAAATCAGAAGGATAAAACAATCAACCAAATTTTAAAAGAAACTGAGTAATGCCACATGTATAACACATAAGTATTTGGTAGCATTTTTTTTTTAAATTAAGTCATTGATTCCAAGCCCTGACAACTCCACAGCTGATTTTCCTGTGTAACAATCAAAGAACAATTAAGCCATCCTTGTAAGAAATGATATATCATATGGTTGTCCACATGGCTCAAGAATTATCAGCATAATTGACAAAAAAAATTCTAAATATCAGATACACAAAATTGATGGAACAATGACTAGGGCTAAGAAATCACAGGGGTCAAAGACAGTCAAATACAACTGTACTTGGAGAAAGGCACCATGATCAAAGAATTACATTGGTGTCTTCTAAAGCCACAATTCACATACCTTCATATGACTTTTTCACACTTTTCCTACAATTTTCTGCAAGAAAGCACTACGCCTTTGCATTGTATGTGCAAACTATTGGATATGAGCACAAAGATTCTTCTTTCATCTGAAGCTAATGTATGTCAGTGCATATGGAACACACACATAAGTGATGGTGGAGATGCAAACCCTGCAGCTCCATATGTGCTAAAGGAATCAAAATGTGTTGCCACATTATTAAATTTGTGAGACATTTTCACACATTTTAAAACCACTTTTCAGGTATTTTCTGGTGAGATAAGTATCTTAAAGGATGTTTCATCAAACTTATGGTTGGAACTGTCAGAAATAGCTGTACCTACTGGAATGAGTGCAAGGTTATGGGAAATAATAAATGAAGACAGAAGATGAGATCTTTGCAACCTCTCAGAGAATGCCCCAGATTACAAGGGATGAGGAAGGAGAGGCTGTAGATATCGATGGAGGAAAGAGTCAAGGTGTGTTAGCTCCATCCTTGCAGAATTCATGAAGAATAATATTAAATGGGACATGGTGATGATACCAGGCTATCACTTAAATAGCTTCATATCCAAATACAAGGAAACCTTCATAAGTTCATAAGTTCATTAGTTCAGTTCAGTTCAGTCACACATTTGTGTCTGACTTTTTGCGACCCCATAAAATGCAAGACGCCAGGCCTCCTTGTCCACTACCAACTTCCGGAGTCTACCCAAACCCATGTTCACTGAATCAGTGATAACATCAAACCATCTCATCCTCTGTCATCCCTAACTCCTCCTGCCCTCAAGCTTTCCCAGCATCAGGGTCATTTCAAATGAGTCAGTGCTTCGCATCAGGTGGCCAAGGTACTGGAGCTTCAGCTTCAACATCAGTCTTACCAATGAACACCCAGGACTGATTGCCTTTAGAATGGACTGGTTGGATCTCCTTGCAGTCCAAGGGACTCTCAAGAGTCTTCTCCAACACCACAGTCCAGAAGCATCAATTCTTTGGCGCTCAGCTTTCTTCAGAGTCCAACTCTCACATCCATAAATGACCACTGGGAAAACCATGGCCTTGACTAGATGGACCTTTGTTGACAAAGTAATGTCTCAGCTTTTTCATATGCTGTCTAGATTGGTCATAACTTTCCTTCCAAGGAGTAAGCGTCTTTTAATTTCATGGCTGCAATCACCATCTGCAGTGATTTTGGAACTCAGAAAAATAAAGTCAGCAACTGATTCCACTGTTTTCCCATTTATTTGCCATGAAGTGATGGACCGGATGCCATGATCTTAGTTTTCTGAATGTTGAGCTTTAAGCCAACTTCTTCACTCTCCTCTTTCATTTTCATCAAGAGGCTCTTTAGTTCCTCTTCACTTTCTGGCATAAGGGTGGTGTCATCTGCATACCTGAGATTATTGATATTTCTCCTGGCAATCTTGATTCCAGCTTGTGCTTCCTCCAGCCCAGCATTGCTCATGATGTACTCTGCATAGAAGTTAAATAAACAGGGTGACAATATACAGCCTTGACATACTCCTTTTCCTATTTGGAACCAGTCTGTTGTTCCATGTCCAGTTCTAACCATTGCTTCCTGACCTGCATACAGGTTTCTCAAGAGGCAGGTCAGGTGGTCTGGTATTCCCATCTCTTTCAGAATTTTCCACAGTTTATTGTGATCCACACAGTCAAAGGCCTTGGCATAGTCAATAAAGCAGAAATAGATGCTTTCTGGACTCTCTTGCTCTTTTGATGATCTAGTGAATGTGGGCAATTTAATCTCTGGTTCCTCTGCCTTTTCTAAAACCAGCTTGAGTATCTGAAAGTTTACAGTTCACCTATTGCTGAAGCTTGGCTTGGAGAATTCTGGGCATTACATTACTAGCATGTGAGATGACTGCAATTGTGCAGTAGTTTGAGCATTCTTTGTCATTGCCTTTCTTTGGGATTGGAATGAAAACTGACTTTTTCCAGTCCCATGGCCACTGCTGAGTTTTCCAAATTTGCTAGCATATTGAGTGCAGCACTTTCACAGCATCATCTTTTAGGATTTGAAATAGCTCAACTGGAATTCCAACACCATCACAAGCTTTGTTCATAGTGATGCTTCCTAAGGCCCACTTGACTTCACATTCCAGGATGTCTGGCTCTAGGTGAGTGATCACACCATTGTGATTATCTGGGTCATGAAGATCTTTTTTTGTACAGTTCTTCTGTGTATTCTTGCCACCTCTTCTTCATATCTTCTGTTTCTGTTAAATCCCTCCCATTTCCATCCTTTATTGAGCCCATCTTTGCATAAAATGTTCCCTTGGTATCTCCAATTTTCTTGAAGAGATCTCTAGTCTTTCCCATTCTATTGTTTTCTTCTGTTTCTTTGAATTGATCACTGAGGAAGGCTTTCTTATCTCTCCTTGCTATTCTTTGGAACTCTGCATTCAAATGGATATATCTTTCCTTTTCTCCTTTGCTTTTCACTTCCCTTCTTTTCACAGCTATTTGTAAGGCCTCCTCAGACAGCCATTTTGCCTTTTTGCATTTCTTTTTCTTGGGGATGGTCTTGATTCCTGTCTCCTGTACAGTGTCACAAACCTCCATCCATAGTTCATCAGGCACTCTGTCTGTCAGATCTAGTCCCTTAAATCTATTTCTCACTTCCACTGTATAGTCATAAGGGATTTGATTTAGGCCATACATGAATGGTCTAGTGGTTTTCCCTACTTTCTTCAATTTCAGTCTGAATTTGGCAATAAGGAGGTCATGGTCTGAACCACAGTCAGCTCCTGGTCTTGCTTTTGCTGACTGTTTAGAGCTTCTCCATCTTTGACTGCAAAGAATATAATCAATCTGATTTCGGTGTTGACCATCTGGTGATGTCCATGTGAAGAGTCTTCTCTTGTGTTGTTGGAAGAGGGTGTTTGCCATGACCAGTGCATTCTCTTGGCAGAACTCTATTAGCCTTTGCCCTGCTTCATTCTGTACTCCAAGGCTAAATTTTCCTGTTACCCCAGGTGTTTCTTGACTTCCTACTTTTTCATTCCAGTCCCGTATAATGAAAAGGACATCTTTTTTGGGTGTTAGTTCTAAAAGGTTTTGTAGGTCTTCATAGAACTGTTCAGATTCAGCATCTTCA
Source organism: Bos grunniens (assembly GCF_055505025.1). Lineage (NCBI taxonomy): Eukaryota > Metazoa > Chordata > Mammalia > Artiodactyla > Bovidae > Bos > Bos grunniens. Next base: position 102,580,959 of record NC_141165.1, read on the forward strand.
GTGTTACTGGTCAGGACATAGACTTGGATCACCATGATATTGAATGGTTTGCCTTGGAAACGAACAGAGATCGTTCTGTCGTTTTTGAGATTGCATCCAACTACTGTATTTCAGACTCTTTTGTTGACTATGATGGCTCCTCCATTTCTTCTAAAGGATTCCTGCCCACAGTAGTAGATATAATGGTCATCTGAGTTAAATTCACCCATTCCAGCTCATCTTAGTTCAATGATTCATAGACTGTCGATGTTCACTGTTGCCATCTCCTGTTTGACCACTTCCAATTTGCCTTGATTCATGGGCCTAACATTCCAGGTTCCTTCATTAATAATACCATTCATTTATATATTCACTCACTCACTTTTCTCATGAACTCACTGTCTCAGTAGATCACAAAGCAAACCACATCTTTTCCCAATCTAAAAACTAGGTGCCATTCTAGATTCTTTTCTCTCCCTTACTTTCCCCTGCATTCAATTTTCTAGTTTCTACCTCTACTCACCTAAAATATTCCACCTCCTCAAGGGAATGTCAGTCATTACCCTGACCTAGAATAGCCTCCCACTATTTTTATTTCTATAACATATATTTGTTTATGTATTTCCTTCTAATTTTTATCACCATCTGTCATATCATATTTATTCCTATTCACATCCTTATTCCCCAAAGTGACCTAACTACAAACTTACATATTATGGCTAATGTATACATATTTATTGATTAAATATTTTTTTTTCTAAATGTTTTAAATTCTCAAGTTCTTTAAGAAAGGGCTGAAATGTTCTTTTGGGAGACTAGAAAACATGAGTAAATCTCTTGAGGGAAAAGCCCTCTACCTCCTCAGTGACACAATACTTGGATCAACATACAGAGAGATGATACCACATTAGATCCCAGTAGCTATGTTGTGTTTATTTTTGAATGATAGTAGCAAAGTCAGTGGCAACTGCATATTGAAATGCAGCCTTATGAATTTAATGTGTTATATATGACAGAAGAAGTGAAAGATGATGGCAATCATGGGACAATTATGAAAATCATGGACAGTCAAGACCCTCCTGGGGAAGAAAAGTCCACAAATTCATAAAAATTTAACTAGAGGGGGACTTAGAGGAAAAGACATTTCATCACTTTGTGATCTACACAAGAGTTACACTTGAGAATATTTACTCAACAAATTTTTAAATAATTTGTATACTATTTATTTTATGTCTAGTATTTAGGTGATATCATGAGGCATAGTTCCTGTCTGGAAGGAATGTATAACTTTGTTTACCATCTGCCTTTTTTGCTCAGTTTTCAACTAAATATCAGTTCAATTCAGTTCAGTTGCTCAGTCGTGTCTGACTCTTTGCAACCCCATGAATCACAGCACGCCAGGCCTCCCTGTCCATCACCAACTCCCGGAGTTCACTCAGACTCACGTCCATCGAGTCAGTGATGCTATCCAGCCATCTCATCCTCTGTCGTCCCCTTCTCCTCCTGCCCCCAATCCCTCCCAGCATCAGAGTCTTTTCCAATGAGTCAGCTCTTCACATGAGGTGGCCAAAGTACTGGAGTTTCAGCTTTAGCATCATTCCTTCCAAAGAAATCCCAGGGCTGATCTCCTTCAGAATGGACTGGTTGGATCTCCTTGCAGTCCAAGGGACTCTCAAGAGTCTTCTCCAACACCACTGTTCAAAAGCATCAATTCTTTGGTGCTCAGCCTTCTTCACAGTCCAACTCTCACATCCATACATGACCACAGGAAAAACCATAGCCTTGACTAGATGGACCTTTGTTGGCAAAGTAATGTCTCTGCTTTTGAATATGCTATCTAAGTTGGACATAACTTTCCTTCTAAGGAGTAAGCGTCTTTTAATTTCATGGCTGCAGTCACCATCCTCAGTGATTTTGGAGCCCCCAAAAAATAAAGTCTGTCACTGTTTCCCCATCTATTTCCCATGAAGTGATGGGACCGGATGCCATGATCTTCGTTTTCTGAATGTTGAGCTTTAAGCCAACTTTTTCACTCTCCACTTTCACTTTCATCGAGAGGCTTTTGAGTTCCTCTTCACTTTCTGCCATAAGGGTGGTGTCATCTGCATATCTGAGGTTATTGATATTTCTCCCGGCAGTCTTGATTCCAGCTTGTGCTTCTTCCAGTCCAGCGTTTCTCATGATGTACTCTGCATATAAGTTAAATAAGCAGGGTGACAATATACAGCCTTGACGTACTCCTTTTCCTTGGCTGGCAAAAGGAAACGATGTTGCAAAAAGGAAAGGAAAGGCAAAAGGAAACAGACTATATAATCCATGAATAGCAAAGCTTGTTCCTGACAAAAGTAAACCCCTGATAAATTTTTACATAATTTTATAGTACAGATGATTTATAGTAAAATTTGTATACATCTAATTGGACCCTTAATTTTTACATAGGTCTCTTTGGTAGATTCCAAATTTATAAAATCTTAGGAATACATATATGCAATAACTCAGCTTCTGATTTGTCAGACTCAAAGGACAATTATAATTATCAATTCAGAAGTGAAAAGCAGAAAGTTTCTAGTCTAATGGAATGAGCTAGTGCTTCTCAATGTTTAATATACAATATATCACCTCAGCATCTTATTAAAATGCATATTCAGTGGGGCCAGAGACTCTAAATTTATTACAGCCTCAAAGGTTATGTCCATGCTGCTGTGACAGGACCACAAAGTGGCTTGGAATTCAGGTACTGACTATTGATTTAGAAACTAAGAAGTTCAGAGGTGGAAACTTTTTTGCTCATCTGGATAAAGAAATTGTTAAAAACTGTTGAAAATATGTTAAGAAAGAACATAATACAAGCAAACAACAATAAAAAAGTACCTGGATCCACTCTTACAGGACAGGCCTCCTTTTCATCACAAGAAAAGTGGTCGTAGATTAGTTTATATCCAGAAACTAAATGTTTTAGACAATTCACTAGTGCCTTATCTGAGTAATTTTCCTATGGATCTACTTGGATTTCAACTCTGATGAAATTTAGGCTAGCATGAGTGATGCAGAAAGCCCACAAATGTATAAAGCAACCTAAACTGATCATAGTTCTCACTGAATACCTGCTTCTCCTGAAGAACAGTGACCTGCCTGCAGTCACTTCTCTTCCCAAGTTTGTGTATGCTGTCACTCAGCTTTCCCACCAGAGGGGTTCTGTTAAAAGATCCCTGTTTAATGACAAATCTCTGTGACAATATAGGGAGGGATGCATTACTAAAATAGAAAAAAAAAATAATATACTGCCAGAACACTGGGCTAGCATTTTAACATAAAAGAACTAGGGTGTTCTGTTTTCATAATGTGGTATGGGGTTAAATTCTCTGTCCAAAACTAATATATAAACATGTATATTGCTTGGATTAGGGAATCCATTCATTCTTCTTCAGAAGCCATAGGTATACTTATGCTGTAACTTGAGCACTGGCCTCACAGTGGAAAGTTAATGGGGTTTAAAATATGATTTGACAAGAGATTTCTGTTCTGTTTTTGCCTCACTCTGAGATGATTCAGATTCCTCCTTAGAGAGAAAAACATGGCATCCCAAGAGATCCTGAGTGAAACAACTTCTTTGTAAAAAATCCTCTTGCATTAAGGGCCATGCTTTCTATGTCCTTGGGGGCCATTCCTGAGCCATTACAATTTTTTGCTCACTGTTTTAATAACATTACTGTGGTACAAAAGCACACAGAGGTATTGCCTATGGACTCACAAGGACTATTGTGGTTTACAAGTATTCAGAGTACTTACCAAAATATTCAACTACCCATTTTACTTTAAAAGGATTTCAGACTAAAGGCAAGAATTCTGAGTAGAGAACAAATACACTAGCTTCTCATTTATTATATCATTTTATTATTTGATAAGAGGAAAAAACCCTTCCAATTTGCTCTTCTGTAGAGTATTTTTAGATTTTTCTCTTAACTGATAAAGACTTTATTTATCAAAGCTCAATGATAATCCTTATATCATAGTTCTTCACTTTTTCCAGCAAACCAAATGGTATCTTCATATTTAAAACAGTAAGCAAATATCTGTGCCTTTGTACCAAGACAGTAAAATGTTTCCACATATTAATATTATCAAAAACTCCTATAATGAAAACATAATAATAATAATAAATAAATTTTAAAAGAGATTATCCCACTTCCCTTGTGGCTCAGATGGTAAAGCATCTGCCTACAATGTGGGAGACCCCGGTTTGATCCCTGGGTCAGGAAGATCCTCTGGAGAAGGAAATAGCAACCCACTCCAGTACTCTTGCCTGGAAAATCCCATGGATGGAGGAGAGTGGTAGGCTACAGTCCACGGGGTTGCAAAGAGTCGGACATGACTGAGCAACTTCACTCACTCACTATCCCACTTTTAGGCATTAGAAAAGTGAAAGTGAAATTCACTCTGTTGTGTCAGACTCTTTGTGACCCCATGGACTGTATAGTCCATGGAATTCTCCAGGCCAGAATGGAGTGGGTGGCTGTTCCCTTCACCAGAGGATCTTCCCAGTCCAGGGATATAACCCAGGTCTCCCACATTGCAGGCAGATTCTTTACCAGCTGAGCCACCAGGGAAGACTAAGTGTGCAGAAGTAGGTAGTCTATCCCTTCTCCAGCAGATCTTCCTGACCCAAGAATCAAACTGGGATCTCTTGCATTGCAGGCTGACTTTACCAGCTGAACCACCAGAGAAGACTAAGGTAATTAACTGGCCAAAGTTGTAGAGGTGAATCAGTATCAACTTGAAGCAAAACACAATGCTTGACTCATAATCAGTTTCAAAAATATTTATTTTCTAGATTTTGGGGAACTGACTGGAGCCCAAATTCATGCCTTGATAGTCTTTTGATTGTTGTTGTTAATTCATATCACCCTTACTTAGGAAAGATTTTATTTCCTGGGTGCCATTAGATTCTAATGAGGCTTAGTTTTCTAAGCTTCAGGCTATGTCTCATTTAGACTTTTCTTTCAGAAAGGCTCTCTTTCCATGGGTACTTTCATCTTAACCCATGAATTTATATACAGCTTTAATGGAATTTCGCATTTTCCCACAACTTCTCTCTTCTGGTTGTTGCAAGTTATGGTTGCCAAATCATAATAGAATAACTGTTACATTTTTATGTTATTTAAATATCAAAACACTGTCTTGTCTTGATAGAGTACTGTCAAAAGTCCATGCTTATTAGAAATATTTAATGCAAATTTGTATGAGCTCTGTTGCTGATGTGAACTTTCTAAAGAACAGTTCAAGTGATTGACAATTTAATTCACTGCCATTTTGGGGGATCTTTTCTGCTTAAGGCCCATTAATATTACTAAATATTAAGATTAGAATATTTACTTCGATTCAGTTCAGTTCAGTCACTCAGTCGTGTCCGACTCTTTGCGATCCCATGAATCGAAGCAGGCCAGGCTTCCCTGTCCATCACCAACTCCCAGAGTTCATTCAAACTTATATCCATCGAGTCGGTGATGCCATCCAGCCATCTCATCCTCTGTCGTCCCCTTTTCCTCCTGCCCTCAATCCCTCTCAGCATCAGTCTTTTCCAATGAGTCAACTCTTCACATGAGGTGGCCAAAGTACTGGAGTTTCAGCTTTAGCATCATTCCTTCCAAAGAACTCCCAGGGCTGATCTCCTTTAGAATGGACTGGTTGGATCTACTTGCAGTCCAAGGGACTCTCAAGAGTCTTTACCTAGACAAGTGCAAATCTTTAGCAATAATATAAAATAAAAATACTGGAACCTAACTTGTTTTGTTAACTAGACAACATCTACTTTGATAGGAATATACTGTGCTTTGGAAAGAAAAAAGAAGGGACCTTAGTTCCAATAAAAATTTTTCTATTAATCAACTTATGGAACTAGGAAAAGTTAACAAGCCTTTTTTTCTCATGTTAAATTTAGAGAGAAAACTTGCAAAAACAATACAGAAACTTAAAAAAATAGTGCTGCATAACTCTCATTCTGCTTTGTCTAACATTTTGTGTGTGTGTGCTCAGTCATGTCCAACTCTTTAGCACCACATAAAACCATAACACAATTTTAAAAACCAGAAAACATTGATATGATATTATAACCCCACACAGATCATAATTTTTAGAGGTGCAAAAACACCATAGAAATGATATTCTCATTTATTCCATTGTGCAAACAAGATGAATTTTTTAAAATTTTTTTATTAATCTTCTACTAATTTATTCTGCTTTGCTATTATTTGCTTATACTGTTAAATAATTCTCCATTGGAAGAGAAAATGACACAAGGAAAACATATTTTATGTTATTATTTCCTTCTGTTGAAGACACACTACTTAATTATTTAACTCCACCTGTGCTTAACACACTACAGGAGATTTTTTTAAACAAAAATGACGTTTTTCAAGAAACTCAACTTTAATGAACTCAAAATTTTTATGAGGTATTATTGATTTACAATGTTGTGTTAGTTTCAAGTGTACAGGAAAGTGATTGAATCAGTTACACACAAGCACATATCCACTCTGTTTTTAGATTCTTCACCCATATAGGCCATTATAGTGTATTAAGTAGAGTTCTAAGTTCTATACAATAGATCTTCATTAGTTGTCTGTATTATATATAGTAATGTACATGTCAATCCCAATCTTCAAATTTATTCTACCCCTTCCTTATCCTTGCTAATCATAAATTTGTTTTCTACATCTGTAATTCTATTTCTGTTTTGTAGGTAAGTTCATTTGTATCCTTTATTTTTTAGATTCCACATATAAGTGATATCATATGATATTTGTCTTTCTCTGACTTACTTCATACAGTTGACAATCTCTAGGTTCATCCATGTTGCTGGAAATGGCTAACATTCCATTATATATATGTACCACTTCTTCTTTATCCATTTCTCTGCTGACTCTTAGAAAACATATCCAAATATTTTAGGAGCTATATCATAAAAGAAAGATAGCTTGGTTCACCTAAATTAAGCTTTATAGGCTTCTTCTAAATAATCACTGTGTATACCATTTCTATTTTTAAATGGACCTTTGGCCAGTGTCAGTTTGGTCTTATATCACTTAATTTAGTATATTTGAAATGAATATTATTTACAATTATATCTCAACGAATATCTTTTGGAGAGAGATACAGGTATGGCTGCAGTCTATGGGGTCGCGAAGAGTCGGACACGACTTAGCGACTTCACTTTCACTTTTCACTTTCATGCATTGGAGAAGGAAATGGCAACCCACTCCAGTGTTCTTGCCTGGAGAATCCTAGGGATGGCGGAGCCTGGTGGGCTGCCATCTATGGGGTCACACAGAGTTGGACACGACTGAAGCGACTTAGCAGCAGCAGCAGCAGCAGGCAAGAATTGTTAATCCTAACAGGAATTGAGTAGTAAGAAATTTTCAAAGGATATGAATAAGCCTATAAATAATTATATAATTATAGGCATTACAGATTCTTGCCTAATATGAATGATACCTAAATAACAATTTTGTAAATCTAAACAGAAATCCAAAGTGCCCCATGCATCTGTGTCTAATCTTAGTGAGGTAACACCTCACACCAGTCAGAATGGTTATCATCAAAAAGTCTACAAATAATAAATTCTAGAGGGTTTGTGGAAAAAAAGGGAACCAACCTCCACACTGTTGGCTGGAATGTAAATTGGTGCTGCCACTATGGAAAGCAGTATGGAAGGACCTAAAAAAAAACCAGCAACACCATTCCTGGGCATATATCTGAAAAAGATAAAAATTTGTATTCAAAAGGATACATGCGCTCCAGTGTTCATATAAGCACTATTTAAAATAACCAAAACATGGAAAGAACCCAAATGCCCACCAACAGATGGTTGGTTTAAGAAGATGTGATACACATGTGCTCAGCTGTGTCCAACTCTTTGTGACCCCATGGACTGTAGCCCATCAGGCTTCCCTGTCCATGGGATTTCCTAGGCAGGAATATTGGAGTGGATTGTCATATCCTCCACATATATATACACAAAATGATGCAATGGGATATTACTTAGCCATAAAAAAGAATGAAATAATGTCATTTGCAGTAACATAGTCTTCGAGATTGTCATACTGAATGAAGTAAGTCAGACACAGAAATACAAGTAACATATGATATTTATATATGGAATCTTGTCAAGGCTGTATATTATCACCCTGCTTATTTAACTTATATGCAGAGTACATCATGAGAAACACTGGACTGGAAGAAACACAAGCTGGAATCAAGATTGCCGGGAGAAATATCAATAACCTCAGATATGCAGATAACACCACCCTTATGGCAGAAAGTGAAGAGGAACTCAAAAGCCTCTCGATGAAAGTGAAAGTGGAGAGTGAAAAAGTTGGCTTAAAGCTCAACATTCAGAAAACGAAGATCATGGCATCCGGTCCCATCACTTCATGGGAAATAGATGGGTAAACAGTGGAAACAGTGTCAGACTATTTTGGGGGGCTCCAAAATCACTGCAGATGGTGACTGCAGCCTTAAAATTAAAAGACGCTTACTCCTTGGAAGGAAAGTTATGACCATCCTAGATAGCATATTCATAAGCAGAGACATTACTTTGCCAACAAAGGTCCATCTAGTCAAGGCTATGGTTTTTCCTGTGATCATGTATGGATGTGAGAGTTGGACTGTGAAGAAGGCTCAGTGCTGAAGAATTGAAGCTTTTGAACTGTAGTGTTTGAGAAGACTCTTGAGGGTCCCTTGGACTGCAAGGAGATCCAACCAGTCCATTCTGAAGGAGATCAGCCCTGGGATTTCTTTGGAAGGAATGACGCTAAAGCTGAAACTCCAGTACTTTGGCCACCTCATGCGAAGAGTTGACTCATTGGAAAAGACTCTGATGCTGGGAGGGATTGGGGACAGGAGAAGAAGGGGATGACAGAGGATGAGATGGCTGGATGGCATCACTGACTCGATGGAGGTGAGTCTGAGTGAACTCTGGGAGTTTGTGATGGACAGGGAGGCCTGGCATGCTGCGATTCATGGGGTCGCAAAGAGTCGGACACGACTGAGCAACTGAAATGAACTGATTCAAAACCAACACAGACCCACAGACATAAAAAAAAAAAAAAAAAACATGGTTACCAAATGAGAAAGGGATGGGGGAGAGACATAAATTAGAAGTATTGGATTAATAGATACAAATTACTATGTGTAAAATAGCTAAGCAACAAGGATTTACTGTACAGCACAGAAACTATAATCAGTATCTTATAATAACCTATAATGGGAGATAATCTAGAAATCATACATTTCCACATAACTGAATCACTTTACTATATACCTGAACTTAACAAAATCCTGTAAATTAACTATACTTGAATTAAAGAAGAAAAATATTTATAAAAAATAAAGAGGATAAATAAATTTGCATTAGAGAATTCAAAAGTCAAAATCTCACTTTAGTATGATTGATTTACTTTCCATTTTTAAGTTCTCAATATGCAGCCTGTTCAGGATTTGTCTATGCAATTTTAGGAGGAGCTCAGAGAACATTATTAACTCTCAAAATGATAATTAGCAGAAGATCACTCAATTTTCATGCATGCATATATTTTTCATGTGAAAGCATGTAATCATTCCATACTTCATCATCAAATACTTAAGTATTACAGTGAAATTCTCCCTTTGCCCAGAATGCAAAGAGAAAAAGTAAAGCCATACTTCCTCATCACCAGCTTGTGAATGTCATGCAGTTCACACAAGGCATAGCGTTCTTAGGGTCAATAGTGGTGCATGGGCGTAGTTGCTCCATAGCAGGTGGGATCTTCCTGGACCAAGGGTTGAACCTGTATCTCCTGTATTGGCAGGCGGATTCTTTACCACTGAGCCACCAGGAAAGCCTATGTGCTGGTTTTTGAGCTTCCCAGGTGGCACTAGTAGTAAAGAACCCACCTGCCACTTCAGGAGATTTAAGAAATGTAGGTTCAATCCCTGAGTGGGGAAGAGCCCTAGAAGGAGGGCACCACAACTCACTCCAGTATTCTTTCCTAGAGAATCACATGGGCAGAAGAGTCTGGCGGGCTATGGTCCACAGAGGCACGGAGTCAGACATGACTGAAGCGACTTAGCATGCACACAAAAACGGTTCCTTTTTCCTTCTCATTGGGAGAAGACCGCCTTCCCATTATTTGCATACATGATTTGTATTAGTGAGAAAGAAATGGCTTGAACTTCTCTAAAGTAGATGAACAGCTACTTTGAAAAGATAATTCAGGATTCATGACACATTTAAACCCCAGGCTTTTTATTTGCCCCTGCAAGTTGAAAGACCTTTATATTTGCAAGAACCATTTTTTTTCTAGGAATCCATTCAAATCATCCAATATCCTATGCCCTTAGATCAAACACATATGGAACAATATTAAAAATTCCTTGAAAAAAAAAAAAAACCTTTAGGAGAAATAAATTGATTTAAAACGTCAATAAATAAAAATGTTACAACCAGAAATAGACGACATACTCATTTATTGGGTTTCATGTCAAATCTAAACTTTGCTGTAATTTCTTATCTTATGGCTTCATTCAGACTATAGGTTACCTTCATATCTATGTTTAAGTTATTACACATTTACAGATTACCTACTCCATGACTTTGCTATACATGGATTAAAAAGATAAGTAAAATTATTTTATTTACCAGCACAAAGCTTACTATGGAATGAGGTTCGTGACATTGCACAGGAGACAGGGATCAAGACCATTCCCATAGAAAAGAAATGCAAAAAAGCAAAATGGCTGTCTGGGGAGGCCTTACAAATAGCTGTGAAAAGAAGAGAAGCGAAAAGCAAAGGAGAAAAGGAAAGATATAAGCATCTGAATGCAGAGTTCCAAAGAATAGCAAGAAGAGATAAGAAAGCCTTCTTCAGTGATCAATCCAAAGAAATAGAGGAAAACAACAGAATGGAAAAGACTAGGGATCTCTTCAAGAAAATCAGAGATGCCAAAGGAACATTTCATGCAAAGATGAGCTCGATAAAGGACAGAAATGGTATGGACTTAACAGAAGCAGAAGATATTAAGAAGAGATGGCAAGAATACACAGAAGAACTGTACAAAAAAGATCTTCACGACCCAGATAATCACAATGGTGTGATCACTGACCTAGAGCCAGACATCCTGGAATGTGAAGTCAAGTGGGCCTTAGGAAGCATCACTGTGAACAAAGCTAGTGGAGGTGATGGAATTCCAGTTGAACTATTTCAAATCCTGAAAGATGATGCTGTGAAAGTGCTGCACTCAATATGCCAGCAAATTTGGAAAACTCAGCAGTGACCACAGGACTGGAAAAGGTCAGTTTTCATTCCAATCCCAAAGAAAGGTAATGCCAAAGAATGCTCAAACTACTGCATAATTGTACTCATCTCACACGCTAGTAAAGTAATGCTCAATATTCTCCAAGCCAGGCTTCAGCAATAGGTGAACCGTGAACTTCCTGATGTTCAAGCTGGTTTTAGAAAAGGCAGAGGAACTAGAGATCAAATTGCCAACATCCGCTGGACCATGGAAAAAGCAAGAGAGTTCCAGAAAAACATCTATTTCTGCTTTATTGACTATGCCAAAGCCTTTGACTGTGTGGATCACAATAAACTGTGGAAAATTCTGAAAGAGATGGGAATACCAGAACATCTGATCTGCCTCTTGAGAAATCTGTATGCAGGTCAGGAAGCAACAGTTAGAACTGGACATGGAACAAAAGACTGGTTCCAAATAGGAAAAGGAGTTCATCAAGGCTGTATATTGTCACCCTGTTTATTTAACTTCTATGCAGAGTACATCATGAGAAACGCTGGACTGGAAGAAACACAAGCTGGAATCCAGATTGCCGGGAGAAATATCAATAACCTCAGATATGTAGATGACACACCCTTATGGCAGAAAGTGAATAGGAACTAAAAAGCTTCTTGATGAAAGTGAAAGTGGAGAATGAAAAAGTTGGCTTAAAGCTCAACATTCAGAAAACGAAGATCATGGCATCCGGTCCCACCACTTAATGGGAAATAGATGGGGAAACAGTGGAAATAGTGTCAAACTTTATTTTTCTGGGCTCCAAAATCACTACAGATGGTGACTGCAGCCATGAAATTAAAAGACACTTACTCCTTGGAAGGAAAGTTATGACCAACCTAGATAGCATATTCAAAAGTAGAGACATTACTTTGCCAACAAAGGTTCGTCTAGTCAAGGCTATGGTTTTTCCTGTGGTCATGTATGGATGTGAGAGTTGGACTGTGAAGAAGGCTGAGCGCTGAAGAATTGATGCTTTTGAACTGTGGTGTTGGAGAAGACTCTTGAGGGTCCCTTGGACTGCAAGGAGATCCAACCAGTCCATTCTGAAGGAGATCAGCCCTGGGATTTCTTTGGAAGGAATGATGCTAAAGCTGAAACTCCAGTACTTTGGCCACCTCATGCGAAGAGTTGACTCATTGGAAAAGACTCTGATGCTGGGAGGGATTGGGAGCAGGAGGAGAAGGGGACGACAGAGGATGAGATGGCTGGATGGCATCACTGACTCGATGAATGTGAGTCTGAGTGAACTCTGGGAGTTGGTGATGGACAGGGAGGCCTGGCGTGCTGCGATTCATGGGGTCGCAAAGAGTCAGAGATGACTGAGCGACTGATCTGATCTGATCTGAGAAATAACAAGACAGATACACAAAATGCAAAGATGGTAAATGCCTTAAGAGAAATCCAAATAAAGAATAATCTAAATATATAGAGATAGAAGCAAAGAGAAAAACAGAAGCTTGTTGTAACTGTAAGAAACTTCCTGAATAAGGAGGTGTTTAAGATAAAATTTAATGTATTTCGACAAGAAAGAAGGGAAGAGATTTTAGAGAACAGAAAAGGAAGACAGAAAAGTAAAAAAGTACAGACTATAGTATGTTCACATCTTTTGAAGAATAGGTGATAAAGTTAAAAAGGGATTAGTAATAATTTATAGGACTTGGTAGCTGATAATGTAGAAAGAAAAATTAAAAGTGAATTTGTGATTTAAAACTCACATGTGTAATGGTGGTTTATTAGACAAAGAAACAAGACAGAATAATGCACAGCTTTTAGGGGCAGGAAAGTGATATATACTTTTATGAAAATGCTGATAAAAGTAATGGCTTGAACATTTGGGCTTCTGAATTATGATTTAGACCTTTAAAAAGATTATGAAGTATATAAGAGTTGGAGTTATAGGACTTGGTATCAAATTCTGGATCTTCTCATTTGTATGACCTTGATTTTTTGTGCGTTCAGTCACATCTGAGTCCTTGTGGCCCCATGGACTATAGCCCACTAGGCTCCCCTGTCCATGGAATTTTCCCGGCAAGAATGCTGGAGTGGGTTGCCATTTCCTACCTCGGGGGATAGTCCCAACGCAGGAATTGAACCTGCGTCTCTTACATTTTCTGCATCGGCAGGCAAATTCTTTACCACTAGCACCACCTAAGTGTCACAAACTCTTTGAGCATCCTGTTATTCACTGTTAAAAATAGAGATTAAAAGTGTTTTTCAACCTACAAACTCAAACACGTCTGAGATATTCCTAATATCTGCATAAAAGTAATCATTGAAACTATTACTATTAAAGAAAGGACAGCATATAGGAGGTCTGAAGAGGCGTTAGTACAACTTGCCCTGTTTGATAAATGAAAAAAAAAAAAAAAAAAAAGGAATGCTAAACATCACATAAAATTTTTTTGGTTGATAGTTGATTTTATAGTTTATGACACATATGCATATCTGCACATTATATTGCTTGACTTTATCGGTTTTTGAACTTTTTATTTTTTTTGAACTTTTTAAAATGCGTGCCATAACTTATGTAGTCCTCTAAGATTTATTTTATCCAATTCAGATTGTGATGCTAAGATTCTCATAATTTTTAATTATAGATAATTTTTATTGTCACATGGTATGATGGTAATTCATTTTATAAAAATTCCATAGTTATCCATTCCACTATTTATAGATATTTTTTGTTGTTTTCAGCATTTTTTTGCTACTATCAACAGTGACACAGTGAACATTTTTGCTATGTCTTTCAGCAAGAGCCATATGGCTGGGAATGTTCAACTCTAGAAAACAATGTTAAATTGACTCCTAAGATAGTTTTGTCATGTTACACTCCTGGCAGCAATGTGTAAAAGATCTATATCCTCTCCAAACCACAGATCCATCAAATTTCTTCAGTTCTATTGATGAGTGATGAACAATGGCAACTCACTGTGTTTATCAACATTCCACTAATTACCAGTAAAATTTAGTGACTAGTTATATTTTATTAGCTATATACATCTTTGGTGACATGTCTTTTAATATTTTGACCATTTTATTGTTACTGTTTTTATATTTTAATTTATAGGATCTTTTTATGTATACTTGATTTTACTCTTTGCTGGTTATTAGAACTTGAAATAACTTTTTAACTCTATTCACTGTCTAAAGTGCCTTGTGAGAAACAAATATTTAATTCACACATCATCTGTTTGTTCATTTTTAAAACTATTTTTGTGCTTATGAGTCATATAGAATATTCTGTCAACCGAGGTCAGAAAGATGTGTGTCTATATTTTCTTCTGAAAGTTTTAAAGTTCAGCTTTCACTCTTTAAATTTTTTAATCCACATAAAGCTGATTTTTATATACCGTGTGAGGTAGAAAACCAGCCATTGTTTTCCAATATTTTCATCATTATTAATGATCCATCTCTAGCTCTATTTATTGAATAGCTCTTCTCTTTTTCAGTGACCCATCTCTTGCTCTATTTATTGAATAGTTTTTCTCTTTCTCTGTCATCCATCAGTGTTCAGTCTAATCCAGAGTCTTTCATGGATCCCTCTTTTGTTCCTGTTGCTGATTTTATCTTCTCCTCACAGCACCACCATTCTGCCATAATTGAAGTGTGACATATAAGGCAATTCCTCCCTACTTAATCTTTTCTTTTTTTTTTTTCATTAACATAAGTGTATCTATTTTGTATTGCTATTCTTTGAAGCCCTTTGCAATATTAACTCATTTAATGCTTAAAATAAACTTAAAGGTAGGTACTTTGCCCCAATTCTACAGAAGAGGAAAGTGAGGCATAAAGGAGTTAAGTAACATTTCTAAGGTCATACAGTGAGTAACTGCACAGTAGGAATCATAAACCAGCAGTTTGGCTTCAGAGTCAAGTATTATCATTAATCATTGTATATTAATGATATCATTAGATTATCATTAGTATCATTTTCAAATGATATAATAACCTGAAGACACTTACTGTTAGCTCAGCATTCTATGGAAGTAAGTAACCACATACTTTGCAAAGGTCTTTTCTTTGATCCATTTCAATTACACCTCATATGTGTTTGAGGGGAATCGATGGAAAAAACAGTTTTGTTTGGATAATGCATTTATCTAAGAATGATTCTGAATCTGAATAGTTTAAGAATATTTGACAACTCCTTTTAACAGCTGAGTCATAAAATGCAATGTTTACTGTGGAATAGGACTCCAAAAACATACTTGTGGAAATTCACCATAAATACAAGAGAAAACTGAGAAAATAAAGTAAAGGTTTTTTGAAATATATACCTTTGCTGACAGACTAGAATCTTCTGGAAACATACAGCATTCACTTCCCGTCTGTTGTCTCTCAACATTGTTTAACCATCAAGTGTTAGAATAAACAGCATGAACTTGTCTCATTTCATACTTTCATTTGCTATGATTTCAAAAGCCTGTGAACAGACCCACAAAAAGGGAATTTCTAGTCCCATGATGACATTCTTACCCACACGTGGCTTCAGGTGATTCAGCTCTGCCAGGGATGCTGTGAGAGCCATTCACAGTGCCTCTGCTCTCATTCACAGGGAGCATCATCAGTCCTGGAACTGACATAGCTCACTGCAAAGTGGAGAAAATTTCATGCTTCTTTCACAGTACTTTTCCCTTTGTCTGATTTTTATTAGATCCCAGAGCCATTTTAAAAATTGGCAAAAGCCAATGAGAAAATGATTCAGATAATAGGTATTCTTCTTTTACCTTTTCTTCTCAGGATTTGTCTATTTCACAAAGTACCTATATCACCTGCTGAAAGGACTTCCTTCATTCATCTCACTAAAGTTTAGTCTATGTTCTATGTCTTTTCCAAAATCTCAAAGCTACTCTCTGAGTAAGTTAAAATACTGATATTCAGATAGGATAGATATATTCAGGATACTTAGTCTGTAATATATGGATATGAGTTTACATCATTCATAAGATTTACCCATTAAATTTCAGGTACGTTTTAACAACTACATGACATGTTATATTCTAAACATTTTCAAATTTATTATCACCTTTAATAATCAAACTAACTCTGGATGTATGTATGCTTGAGTACACATGGAAAATACATATAGATAAGTAAACAGGTTCTTTCATCATTTACCTAAAGTTACTCTGTTGGTAAGAGGCATATTAACAATTTAATTCCAGATTTTCTCACTCCAGTGGAAAATGCAGTCCAAAATGCCATATGTTAATGCAATCTCAAAAATGAGAGAATGATCTGTTTCCAAGGCAACTATTCAATATCAGAGTAATCCATGTCTATGCCCCGATCTGTAATGCTGAAGAAGCTGAAGTTGAATAGTTCTAGGAAGATTTACAAGACCTTCTAGAACTAACACCCAAAAAAGATGTCCTTTTCATTGTAGGGTACTGGAATGCAAAAGTAGGAAGTCAAGAGATACCTGGAGTAACAGGCAAATTTGGCCTTGGAGAAGAGAATGAAGTAGGGCAAAGGCTAATAGAGTTTTGCCAAGAGAATGCACTGGTCATAGAAAACACCCTCTTCCAACAACACAAGAGAAGACTCTACACATGGACATCACCAGATGGTCAATACTGAAATCAGATTGATTATATTCTTTGCAGCCAAAGGTGGAAAAGCTCTATACAGTCAGCAAAAACAAGACCAGGAGCTGACTGTGGCTCAGATCATGAACTCCTCATTGTCAAATTCAGACTGAGTTGAAGAAAGAAGGGAAAACCACTAGACCATTCAGGTATGACCTAAATCAAATCCCTTGTGAATATACAGTGGAAGTGACAAATAGATTCAAGGGATTATATCTGATAGACAGAGTGCCTGAAGAACTATGAGTGGAGGTTAGAAAGTTGTACAGGAGGAAGTAATCAATACCATCCCAAAGAAAAAGAAATGCAAAAAGGCAAAAATGGTTGTCTGTGGAGGCCTTACAAATAGCTGATAAAATAAGAGAAGCTAAAGGCAAAGGAGAAAAGTTGCCAACAAAGGTTTGTCGAGTCAAGGCTATGGTTTTTCCTGTGGTCATGTATGGATGTGAGAGTTGGACTGTGAAGAAGACTGAGCGCCGAAGAATTGATGCTTTTGAACTGTGGTGTTGGAGAAGACTCTTGAGAGTCCCTTGGACTGCAAGGAGATCCAACCAGTTCATTCTGAAGGAGATCAGCCCTGGGATTTCTTTGGAAGGAATGATGCTAAAGCTGAAACTCCAGTACTTTGGCCACCTCATGCGAAGAGTTGACTCATTGGAAAAGACTCTGATACTGGGAGGGATTGGGGGCAGAAGGAGAAGGGGACGACAGAGGATGAGATGGCTGGATGGCATCACTGACTCGATGGACGTGAGTCTGAGTGAACTCCGAGAGTTGGTAATGGACAGGGAGGCCTGGCATGCTGTGATTCATGGGGTCGCAAAGAGTCGGACACGACTGAGAGACTGATCTGATCTGATCTGATCTGAAAGATATAACCATTTGAATGTAGAGTTCCAAAGAATAATAAGGAGAGATAAGAAAGATTTCCTCCATGATCAATCGAAAGAAATAGAGGGAAACAATAGAATGGGAAAGACTCGAGATCTCTTCAATAAAGCTAGAGATACCAAGGGAACATTTCATGCAAAGATGGGCACAAAAAGGACAGAAATAGTATGACCCTAACAGAAGCAGAAGATATTAAGAAGAGGTGGCAAGAGTATGCAGAAGAATTGTACAAAAAAAGATCTTCATGACCCAGATAATCATGATGGTGTGATCACTCACCTAGAGCCAGACATCCTGGAATGCGAAGTCAAGTGGGCCTTAGGAAGCATCACTACAGACAAAGCTAGTGGAGGTGATGGAATTCCAGTTGAGCTATTTCCCACCCTAAAAGATGATGCTGTGAAAGTGCTGCACTCAATATGCTAGCAAATTTGGAAAACTCAGCAGTGGCCACAGGACTGGAAAAGGTCAGTTTTCATTCCAATCCCAAAGAAAGGCAATGCCAAAGAATGCTCAAACTACCACACAATTGCACTCATCCCACATGCTAGCAAAATGATGCTCAAAATTCTCATAACCAGGCTTCAACAATACATGAACAGTGAACTACCAGATGTTCAAACTGGACTTGGAAAAGGCACAGGAACCAGAGATCAAATTGCCAACATCCTCTAGATCATTGAAAAAGCAAGAGAGTTCCAGGAAAACATCCATTTCTTCTTTACTACCTATGCCAAAGCCTTTGACTGTGTGGATCACAACAAACTGTGGAAAATTCTTAAAGAGATGACCACTGACCTGCATCCTGAAAAATCTGTATGCAGATCAAGAAGGAACAGTTAGAACTGGACAAGGAACAACAGACTGGTTCCAAATCGGGAAAGGAATATGTCAGGGCTGTATATTGTCACCTTGATTATTTAATTTATATGCAGAGTACATCATGAGAAATGCTGGACTGGATGAAGCAAAAGCTGGAATCAAGATTGCCGGGAGAAATATCAGTTCCACCTAGTTCAGCTCATTCAGTCGCTCAGTAGTGTCGGACTCTTTGTGACCCCATGAACCACAGCACGCCAGGCCTCCCTGTCCATCATCAACTCCTGGAGTCCACCCAAACCCATGTCCATTGAGTCGGTGATGCCATCCAATCATCTTATCCTCTGTCGTCCGCTTCTACTCCTGCCCTCAAGCTTTCCTCAGGTGCCCAAATTATTGGAGTTTCACCTTCAACATCAGTCTTACCAATGAACACCCAGGACTGATCTCCTTTAGGATGGACTGGTTGGATCTCCTTGCAGTCCAAGGGACTCTCAAGAGTATTCTCCAACACCACAGTTCAAAAGCATCAATTCTTTGATGCTCAGCTTTCTTTATAGTCCAATTCTCACATCCATATATGATCACTGGAAAAACCATAGCCTTGATTAGACGGACCTTTGTCAACAAAGTAATGTCTCTGCTTTGTAATATGCTATCTAGGTTGGTCATAACTTTCCTTCCAAGGAGTAAGCATCTTTTAATTTCATGGCTGCAATCACCATCTGCAGTGATTTTGGAGACCAGAAAAACAAAGTCAGCTACTGTTTCCACTGTTTCCCCATCTATTTGCCATGAAGTGATGGGACCAGATGCCATGATCTTAGTTTTCTGAATGTTGAGCTTTAAGCCAAATTTTTCACTCTCCTCTTTCACTTTCATCAAGAGGCTCTTTAGTTCGTCCTCACCTTCTGTCATAAGGGTGGTGTCATCTGCATATCTGAGTGAGTGAGTGAAGTCATTCAGTCGTGTCCAACTCTCTGCGAACCCATGGACTGTAGCCCACCGGGCTCCTCCGTCCATGGGATTCTCCAGACAAGAATATCGTAATGGGTTGCCACTTCTTTCTCCAGGGGATCTTTCCAACTCAGGGATGAAACCCAGGTCTCCTGCATTGCAGGCAGACGCACCCTGAGCCACCAGGGAAGCCCACATATCTGGCGTTATTGATATTTCTCCCGGCAATCTTGATTATAGCTTGTGCTTCCTCCAGCCCAGTGTCTTTCATGATGTACTCTGCATATAAGTTAAATAAGCAGGGTGACAATATACAATCTTGACGTACTCCTTTTCCTATTTGTTAAATTTGTTAAATTTTTCCATCCAGTTAAAGCTTTGGTTTTTCCAGTAGTCATGTATGGATGTTGGACTATAAAGAAAGCTGATTGCCAAATTATTGATGCTTTTGCACTGTGGTGTTGGGGAAAACTCTTGAGAGTCCCTTGGACTGCAAGGAGATCCAACCAGTCCATCCTAAAGGAAATCAGTCCTGAATATTCATTGGAAGGATTGATCCTGAAGATGAAACTCCAATACTTTGGTCACCTGATGCAAAGAACTGACTTATTTGAAAAAAATCCTGATGCTGGGAAAGATTGAAGGTGAGAAGAGAAGGGGATTACAGAGGATGAGATGGTTGGATAGCATCACCAACTCAGTGCACATGAGTTTGAGCAACCTCTGGGAGTTGATGATGGACAGTGAGGTCTGGCGTGCTGCAGTCCCTGGGGTCACAAAGAGTTATACATGACAGAGCAACTGAACTGAACTGAACTTTCTCACTCCAAGTCTATGACTTCCTTCTCTTCTTTCTAACTTCCTTCATATTGCAATGTTGATAATAAAGAATAGCAGATGAATTTATCTTTACCATTCTAAAATGCAGGGCCTTGCCCATTGGTGTTGTCTAAATTAAAGAAATACATTTCCATAGCTATGTGCTGTGTCCATTTTTATTTGAATTCAGGTATTAACATTTAGATCATTGCTAATTCCTTTCCCAGACTTTGCTTCATGGCAAAGGCCCAAATTTGAGTTAATGACTTGAAAGTGTGATGTCATGGATTTATAGAAGAATTGATAAAAAGAAGCTGGATTGAACAAGATAAGGTTAGCCATTGTTTTAAAAAAGTCATCTTTTAAAAGCAGGAATCCTGGCCCCCTAATATAAAAACTAAGTGAGAATTTAGATTTTAATTATAGACTTCTTCAAAGTTCACTCTTTGTGTAACCCAATAAGAGGCAGCTTTTTATAGATACCAGTTTTTTCACTTTCTTTAACACACCAAACTGAACAATCAGTTTCATGATTTTTTTCTACTATTAAAAGAAGTTTCCTTTTGAGCCTCTGCTCTAAGTAAGGTAATGCTTCAAATGAATTGAAAGTTATAGAACAAGCTAAACCCCTTGGGCTCTGGCCTCAAGGTGTTTAACTTACTGTGAATAGTGAGGGTCAGAGTGACACAGAGGAATACACAAAAGAAAAGGTAACCATGGAGCCCAGAACACCAGCAATTCCATTTGTCTTGATCTAGAAATTGGTACATAATGGTCTGGAAGTTATCTGGAGAGGTTCCACTCCCAGCTGTCCTATGAGTCACTGTGTAACCTTTTCAAAGACATGCTTTCCTCTGGGCCTTGGTTTCCCTCATCTGTAAAGTGACAATTGATCTATAAGGACTCTAAGATTCCTTACAGTGCTAAAAGTCTAAGATCCCAAATGCTTATGAAGAAATTAATTTAAAAAGAACTCAGTAATAAACAAATGGGACTGATCAAACTTAACAACCTTATGCACAGCAAAGGAAACCATAAACAAAATGAGGAAACAACCTATAGAATGGGAGAAAATATTTGCAAAATATGTGACAGAGAAGGGCTTAATTTTCAAAATATACTAACAGCTCATACAACTCAACAAGAATAAAAACAAACAATCCAATAAAAAAAAATGGGCAAAAGACCTAAATAGTCATTTTTCCAAAGCAAAAATGCAGGTGGCCACTTCATATTGGTCAGAATGGCCATCATTAAAAAGTCTACAAATAACAAGTGTTGAAGAGGGTGTAGAGAAAAGGCAAACTTCCTGCCCCTTTGGTGGGAATATAGGTTGGTGCAGCCATTATAGAAAACAGTATGGAAGTTCCTCAGAAAACTAAAAATAGAATTAGTGTTGATCCAGCAATCCCACTTCTGGGCATATATCCAGACAAAACTATAATTCAAAAAGATACATGTACCCCTATGTTAACAGCACCCCTATTCACAGCAGCCAAGATATACAAACAATCTGAAAGTCTATCGACAGATGAATTGATAAAGGAGATGTGTACATACATGAAATAGAATATTATACAGCCACAAGAAAGAACAAGATATCGCCATTTGCAGCAACATAGGTGCAACTAAAGATTGCAAGTGAAGTCAAAAAGAGAAAGACAAATTCCATATGATATCACTTATATGTGGAATCTAAAATATGATGTAAGTGAACCTATCTATGAAGCAGAAACAGAATCACAGACATAAAGAACAGATTGGTGGTTGCCAAGGGGGAGAGCTGCCAAGCAGATGTAAACTTTTATATAAAGATTGAATAAACAACAAGGTCTTACTGTGTAACACAAGTGACTATTTTCAATATCCTGTGATAAACCATAACATTTAAAAAGAGAATGTAAATATATGGATAACTAAATCACTTTTCTCCACAGCAGAAATTAATACAACATAGTAAATCAACTATACTTCAATTTTAGAATTATATTGATTGATTGAAAAATAAAAAGATCTCAGTAGTGATTAAACAATGCAGAAAAAAACAGTATCATGTATTGGTATAAATTAGGTCTAACTGGTTATTGTATCATTTAGAGTTTGTGTTTCTCTGTTGGGGAGGGAGGTGGAAGCGGGGGTTCAGGATGGGAGCACGTGTACACCCATGGCAGATGCATGTTGATGTATGGCAAAACCAATACAATATTGTAAAGTAAAAAAACAATGATAATAATAAAAAAATAAATAAAATCTATCACTTTTTCCTTAAAAAAAAACAAACAAACAGTATCATGGAAGCTGGGAGTATACAATCTCAGATGTGAAGTCCTTTAAAAATGTATTTTTCCCTATGAGTAGGGCTGGTGTTGCAAAGGAAGTATTTGTCAGACTCCAGGCATAATTTCAATTTGATTAAATGTTTGTAATCGTTCTTGAAATCACGCTACTTATCTAGTCTGATTTGATTGTCTGGTTGCTTAACACTTAGGAAAGTGTATCATGGTGCTATTTCATGGGCTGGATTTTTAAAAGACACAGAAATTCTATACATGCATTACTCTGCAAGAACATTGTATTTTTGAGAGCTCAGTATCTAGTATATTGTGATGAATCCATTAAAAATATTTGGCAAAGTAGATGATGTAATACATGATTTCCTGCATAGATGGGATCTATATTCTACAGGTGTCTTTTTTAATTACTACAGTTTGGTGATTATTCATGTTGGACTTACTATGATAACTTGATAACCATTGCTACATATTATTATCAACCTGAAGTCAACAATGCTAAGAGCTCCTTTTAGGCTTTCAACTATTTATAATCTAAGCATAAAAATGAAAAGATTACTGAATGGAGGCTACAGATAAAAGAGAATATCTTCTATGTTGTTTCCAATAGAAAAGTAACATCATTTTTATTAGTCACCTTTCTTTTTTAGTTTATGTTTTTGGGATGAGTAGTGGAAAGAACACGGTTCTAGAAATCACAATATCATAGCTTTAATCCATCCAGGGTTTCTACCAAATTGAATGTGTGAAAAATGTCATTTAGAGATTCTGAAATTCAGTTTCCTCATGGTATACTGCATAATTAATTCTACAACTTTTTCATTTCATTTATTATTTTATAATTAGCTTGAATCCCTTTCCCAAATTCTTGAATGTAGGTTCTTAGAAATCTAAACAAAAAAATTCATTTTGAAATTGATACTTAGTGTGTAATAGTTAACTCTGACATGGTTCCTCAATCTCTCTAAAAATCACTTTATTGACAAGTAACATTTAAAAAGTCATTCTGAAAAGGTACAAAGACATATAGTCACCATCAGTAAGACTTGCCTTTGGAAAAGAGAGGGTTGAACGCATGTTATTATATATTCACGTGGTGCGAGAAGAACTGTCATTGTGCCATTGATATTCTTCATGCTTAAGAACTGAAACAAAAGAAATGGCAGATTTACCATAAAACTGTCACACAGATTTCCTGCTTGTGATATATAGGGAATTCTATGCTTCATACTGCTTATTTATATAAATGTTAGGGTATATTACAGTATATATTTATAAACATAAATGTCCCATAAATATACTGATATTACTATGATGATTTAACAATGGTATGTGTGTGTATACATGTATGTATGTTGTGTGTGCATGCTCACACACAGATTTATGTCTATCAGGAAAGAGAAAACAATGGAAAAAGAAATAAAGGAATTGAAGTAATCTAAATTGAAATATAATTATATTGAATGTATTAAAGGCAGTGATCTTTTAAAATAGTAAGCTGTATACTGGATGAAAAGGCTATAATTAATCTGAATTGGAATTTATTTCCATTTAGCAGTGGAGATAGTACAGCATGATCTCATTGTGAAAGAAAACCACATAGTGTGAAAATCTTACACTGAATAGTAAAGGGAAAAAAGAAGTTATTAGTGTGCTGGACAGTTGAACTGAATTACTGTCTTACAGTCTAAAGTAATTTACATATCAGAATGTAAGCTTGTATTCAGAGCAAATTCATAAATTAGACCTGATCTGACAAGGAAAACAAATAAACATAAAATGTATTCACAGATAAAAGCCTGGGTTGTTTCAGAATAAAGAAACTCTTCAGTTGTGGAAGGAAATAATATAAAAAATGTATCTGCATCTTTGCAACAAATATCATTGTTATAGTACAGGAACTAAAATACTTAAATATAATAGAAAAACAACACTATTTATAGTTCATTTTCAAGAGTAGGCAGCTAGCCAAGTCTATATTTACCACTTGTGAAATATTCTGCCTGAAGAAAGCAGTTCTTTTCTGGTAATGAGGTTTCCTGAGTCAGTGTTTCTTCAAGAAGCATCTGTACCACCTGGCAACTTCTTAGAAATGCAAATTCTGACCCCACCCAAAATCAGTGGAATCAGAAAATAAGGGGGAAGACTACCTTCCATGTGATTCTCATGTACATGAGAATTTGAGAAGCAACAGCTTAGTGATAAAGTAGAGAAATTGGATAGTAACTATTTTCTGTCATCATGAAATCACTATGAACTAGATTTCATACTTATGTTTCTTAACAACCTTCAAAAGGTTCTACTGAAGTCACTAGACAAATATATCTTTAGATTTTAATAATTTTTTACCATATAAATATCTAAGAGGCTTATTATTGCCAAACAATAGTCAATAGTTCAGTGAAATAAAATATGTGCAAATGACATCTTATATGCCAGACTTTAAGCCTTGTTTGCAACCAAATATCCTATCCCCTCACTTCATAGTATAAACACCATTAAACTGGCCAAGGAAAGGAAAGGAATGGAGATAAAGTAGGTAGTGAACTTGAGTTCATCTAAATTTATTTCTTCTGCTATAAAAAGTGAAAGTCAAGTAACCTTAAGCTTCCTTCACACATTTTCTTGTGCTGCTGCTGCTGCCAAGTCACTTCAGTCATGTCCGACTCTGTGCGACCCCATAGAGGGCAGCCCACCAAGCTTCCCCGTCCCTGGGATTCTCCAGGCAAGAGTACTGGAGTGGGTTGCCATTGCCTTCTCCAATGCATGAAAGTGAAAAGTGAAGTCGCCAGTCGTGTCCGACTCTTAGCGACCCCATGGACTGCAGCCTACCAGGCTCCTCCTCCCATGGGATTTTCCAGGCAAGAGTACTGGAATGCCGTGCCATTGCCTTCTTCATTTTCTTGTGCATCTATTCATAATATATACAACTAGAGAGTAACAATGAGACCAAGAATCTTATGAGAGAATCTAGTAACAGAATCTAGAATCTAGTAACAATAATAGAAAATGGTGACATCAATTTGTATGACAGTTGAATTCCTCACTCAGAACTCTTACCCATCTACATTATGTTTTGCAATAATGACTATGCAGCATATAAAAAAACCTTTATAGTCACATCTGGAGTTCAGCAACATATGGTGCTTCTAGTAGAAAAAGAGAAAGTAAAAAATATACAAGGAATTGTTTTTATGGTTCAAAGGGAATTTAACTTGTAGTCCTTAAAAAACTGTTTTTATTGAGAGGGATTATGGCCAGTGAGAGTATGTAGAGAAATGAGATAAGTATGAGTCAAAAAGTTTCCATTAAAAACAAATGTTTATCTTTTAAAGACTAACTTATTCTTTGCATCTTATTATACACTTCAGTATATCTTCAAATTTTTATTTTTAGAACAGACTTTGCTAAGGATTATGGGTGAAGGCATTACATCATTTGCTAGGTCTTTCTAAGGATGAGTATGTACTTTTATTTGTCTTCAAGGATTCTCCACATTTTATATATATGAATGTATACATGTACATGTGTATTTAGCATCATGATGTTTGAAGGTATATAGAAGTGTTCATTTCAGTTACTCTTACTCTGAACACCTTCTACTGAAAAATTTCACTTTGACTTGAGAAAAAAAATAGACACAGAGCTCCAACTAGGACTGGGCACTATTTGGTAGGATTTTTGAGAGTACCTTTAAAGACTTAGCAGATCAGGGATTTAATTTTTTAATGAAGTCACTAAGAAAGAATGATGGTATAGCCTACATTTTATTTTTTAGATATCTATTTCAAATTTGAATTTGTTAGTCTATTGGAGAGTGTCCACCTGAACTCTGATGGACTAACTGGCACTGGATTTGCCCTCTTACTGGGCAAGTTTGTGACATTTACAAACTGGATAAAATATATAGTTGCTGTTTGGATACATTGGGTAACAAGCAGCAAATGGCTGTGACAACTAAGAGAAGGGAAATCAGTTAGATGAGCCCAAAACTCAACCAGATTTTCCATGTGGAGACACTTTCTGAACTGAAGACAATTTCTGGACAGAGATCTAAGCAGAAAACATGAAATTTTCACAGTGAATACACAAGAGTGTTCCAAAGTGGTAGAGGCAATACTATTAGTATCTTATTCTCAAGTGATTTAAGAATTAAAAAAAAAAAATCTTGAAGATGCAGATATTGGATTTCAGGAAGAAGTGGCTGGAATTTATAAGACAGAGCACTTCACAGGAGAGAACACCAAAGAAAACACTAACAAATTTTGCAGGGGAATCCCATTGACTTTCTTGCTGAATATACAAAGATTTTTTGGTAAAGGCACAAAAAAAAAAACAACAAATATGCACAATATAAAATTGAATTAGACTTCATCAAAGTCAGAAAGTTCAGTTCTCCCAAAGACACCTAAAGGAAAACTAAAAGACCATAAAATGGGAGAAAATACTTGCATATACACGATTAAGGAATTGTACTTCAAATATGAAATGAATTCTTATAGATCAATAAGAAGAAAATGAACAACACAATAAAAAATGAACAAACTATTTGAAAGGATATAACACAAAGGGATATATATGCATAGCTAATAAATACATTAAAAATGCTTCAATCACCAAAGAAATGCAAGTTAAAAACATGATATACCATTACACATCCACTAAACTGGCAAAAATTAAAAAGTCTAATAATATCAAGTATTGATGAGGATACAATACATCTATATGCTCACATATTCCTGCAAGAAAAATTAAATTGTATGGTCATACTGAAAAACATTTGGGCGGTTTAGAATAGAGTTCAGTTCAGTTCAGTCTCTCAATCATGTCCGACTATTTGCGACCCCAAAAACCACAGCATGCCAGGTCTCCCTGTCCATCACTAACTCCCAGAGTTCACCCAAACTCATGTGCATTGAGTCGGTGATGCCATCCAACCATCTCATCCTCTGTTGTCCCCTTCTCCTCCTGCCCTCAATCTTTCCCAATCAGGGTCTTCTTGAATGAGTCAGCTCTTTGAATCAGGTGGTCAAATTATGGGAGTTGCAGCTTCTACATCAGTCCTACCAATGAACACCCAGGACCAATCTCCTTCAGAATGGACTGGTTGGATCTCCTTGTAGTCCAAGGGACTGTCAAGAGTCTTCTCCAGCACCACAGTTCAAAACATCAATTCTTCAGCACTCAGCTTTCTTCACAGTTCACCTCTCACATCCATACATGACCACTGGAAAAAACATAGCCTTGACTAGACAGACCTTTGCTGACCAAGTAACATCTCTGCTTTTTAATATGCTGTCTAGGTTGGTCATAACTTTCCTTCCAAGGAGTAAGCGACTTTTAATTTCATGGCTGCAATCACCATCTACAGTGATTTTGTAGCCCAAAAAAATAAAGTCTGACACTGTGTTCACTCTTTCCCCATCTATTTCCCATGAAGTGATGGAACCAGATGCCATGATCTTCGTTTTCTGAATGTTGAGCTTTAAGCCAATGTTTTCACTCTCCACTTTCACTTTCATCAAGAGGCTTTTTAGTTCCTCTTCACTTTCTGCCATAAGGGTGGTATCATCTGCATAGCTGAGGTTATTGATATTTCTCCTGGCAATCTTCATTCCAGCTTGTGTTTCTTCCAGTCCAGCGTTTTTCATGATGTACTCTGCATATAAGCTAAATAAGCAGGGTGACAATATACAGCCTTGATATACTCCTTTTCCTATTTGGAACCAGTCTGTTGTTCCATGTCCAGTTCTAACTGTTGCTTCCTGACCTGCATACAAATTTCTCAAGAGGCAGATCAGGTGGTCTGGTATTCCCACCTCTTTCAGAATTTTCCACAGTTTCTTGTGATTCACACAGTCAAAGGCTTTGGCATAGTCAATAAAGCAGAAATAGATGTTTTTCTGGAACTCTCTTGCATTTTCCATGATCCAGCAGATGTTGGCAATTTGGTCTCTGGTTCCTCTGCCTTTTTAAAACCAGCTTGAACATCAGGAAGTTCACGGTTCACATATTGCTGAAGCCTGGCTTGGAGAATTTTGAGCATTACTTTACTAGCATGTGAGATGACTGCAATTGTGAGGTAGTTTGAGCATTCTTTGGCATTGCCTTTCTTTGGGATTGGAATGAAAACTGATCTTTTCCAGTCCTGTGGCCACTGCTGAGTTTCCCAAATTTGCTGGCATATTGAGTGCAGCACTTTCACAGCATCATCTTTCAGGATTTGGAATAGCTCAACTGGAATTCTATCACCTCCACTAGCTTTGTTCGTAGTGATGCTTTCCAAGGCCCACTTGACTTCACATTCCAGGATGTCTGGCTCTAGGTCAGTGATCACACCATCATGATTATCTGGGTCATGAAGATCTTTTTTGTACAATTCCTCTGTGTATTCTTGCCATCTCTTCTTAATATCTTCTGCTTTTTTTTAGGTCCATACCATTTCTGTCCTTTATCGAGCCCATCTTTGCATGAAATGTTCCTTTGGTATCTCTGATTTTCTTGAAGAGATCTCTAGTCTTTCCCATCCTGTTGTTTTCCTCTATTTCTTTGCATTGATCACTGAAAAAGGCTTTCTTATGTCTTCTTACTATTCTTTGGAACTCTGTATTCAGATGTTTATATCTTCCCTTTTCTCCTTTGCTTTTCATTTCTCTTCATTTCACAGCTATTTGTAAGGCCTCCCCAGACAGCCATTTTGCTTTTTTACATTTCTTTTCCCTGGGGATGGTCTTGATCCCTGTCTCCTGTACAGTGTCACGAACCTCATTCCATAGTTCATCAGGCACTCTATCAGATCTAGGCCCTTAAATCTATTTCTCACTTCCACTGTATAATCATAGGGATTTGATTTAGGTCATACCTGAATGTTCTGGTGGTTTTCCCTACTTTCTTCAATTTAAGTCTGAATTTGGCAATAAGGCGTTCATGGTCTGAGCCACAGTCAGCTCCTGGTCTTGTTTTTGCTGACTGTATAGAGCTTCTCCATCTTTGGCTGCAAAAAATATAATCAATCTGATTTCGGTGTTGACCATCTGGTGATGAAATGATACTCACAGAAAACTAGTCAATCTAATCACACTGGGACCATAGCCTTGTCTAACTCAATGAAACTAAGCCATGCCCATGGGGCTACCCAAGATGGGCAGGTCATGGTGGAGAGATCTGACAGAACTGTACTTTAGAGATTAAAAAATAATAACAGTAAGTGTGCTGTGACCATGTGATGTGGGTGGAGAGACTGACTTCAAAGGAACATGAGGAGACATCTTAAGGTTAAATAAGCGTTTTATATCTTGATTGGTTTGCTAGTTACACATGCATATACATTTGTCAAAACTCAGAGCAATATACTTAAAATGATTTCCTTTTATTGTAACTAAATTATATTTAAAAAAGTTGATTTTAAAGCAAAATAGACAAATAACAATAGTTACTAATTTTAGCTCATTAAATAATGTAGGAATCCAAGAGACTCCACTGACATTAAATAATTAGTTAATTAATTAAAAGTGGAGAAACTCACAGTAGAATGTCAATGTCTAAAGACAGAAGGAATCTGGAAAATCACCACTTAGAAACCTTATTCAAAATAATTAACTCAGCCAAGAAGTATCAATAAATGTTAAATGAGTAAGTAAATGTTTGCTGGGAAATGTGATATTTACATATTTTCAAATACCTCCAAATAAAATACATATTGAATACATACAAAAGAAAGTGATTTATAGTCAAGAAACATGACAAACCCTACTTTAAGTGATGAAAGTCCACAAACTGCATACTACCTGATAAGATACCTTCATTTCAGGATATTCCTGGCAAAAGTACACACCCTAAATCTAATTCCAAAGAAACATAAATGTAAGTTAAAGAATATTTACAAAATCATTGGAGGAATCTAAAGAAACATGATAAATAAATGAAGCACATGATCAATGATTGGATTATTTGATATAAAGGACATTATTGGTACAACTGGCAACACTTGAGTGGAATCTGATTATCAGATAATAGCATGTATCAGAGTTAATTTTCCAATTCTGATGGTTGTAATCTGGTTATATAAGCGAATATCCTGATTCAAGAAAATATATTCTAGTATTCTGAAATACTGGCATACCTTTTAAGTAAAGTAAGTGAAGTGAAGTCACTCAGTCCTGTCTGGCTCTTTGTGACCCCATGGACTGTAGCTTATCAGGCTCCTCCATCCATGGGATTTTCCAGGCAAGACTACTGGAGTGGGTTGCCATTTCCTTCTCCAGGAGATCTTCCCCACCCCGGGACTGACCCCGGGTCTCCCACATTGTAAACAGACGCTTTACCATCTGAGCCACCAGGGAAGTCTAATTTACTCTCAAATTATTCAAGAATAAAGGGAGTAAGAAAATCTCTCAGTACTATTTATGCTTAAATTTTACTAACTTCTTAGAGGGTTCATTAGAGCCATAAAATGAAGAAACTAATATTTCCCCAGCCTGATAAAAACCACATATCCATTTTTACTAGACACAGAATAGCATTATCTTTACAAAATGCATATGGAAGTCCTGCATGTCAGTATAAAGCTAATAGCACTTACCAAACATGATTGGAAAAATAATATTGTATATATATATATATATACATATATATATTACACAAAAATCATTATTTAAACAATATTCACCAGGATGTTCAAAACCCTCATATTTTAAAGCAATTATTGTTGATTATCATTTTCAGAGATTTTGGTTAGCCAGTTTTTTAATTTAGTCTCCACCACAAAAAAATTAGGGCTTCCCTGGTGGCTCAAACAGTAAAGAATCCACCTGCAATGCAAGTGACCTGGGTTCAATCTCTGGGTCAGGAAGATCCCTTGGAGAAGGAAATGGCTACCCACTCCAGCATTCTTGCCTGAAGATCACTTTCCACCCCTTTTCCTGGCCCATTTAATATAGCTTAAATAGTTGAGTATGCAAACCACTGAACTATTATTATCTTTCAAGGTGACATGCTTACTTTACACTCTTAATTTTTCTGATTTTTATTCTGAGATTCTACACTTCAGCTCCAAATACTGTATTAATACCTCCAACTTTCCAAAGCCTTGATCTAATTCAAATTCAGACATTACATTTTAAGACATTTTCATATTTTCAGAGTAATGTATTAAACTATAAAGTCACTGATCATGAACTTTTCAAAACAAACAAACAAAGTATAGCCAGGGTCATCAGTACACATAAGTACATCAAGCCAGCTGTTAAAATATTGAGATATTTCCATTCTCCTTGATATTTGGGCTTCCCTGGTGGCTCAAGTGATAAGGAATCTGCCTGCAATGTGGGAGACCTGAGTTCAGTCCCTGGGTTGGGAAGACCCCTTGGATGAGGGTGTGGAAACCCACTCCAGTATTCTCGCCCAGAGAATCCCCTTGGACAGAGGAGTGTGGCAGGCTATAGTCAATGGGGTTGCAAAGAGTTGGACACAACTAAGTGACAAAGCACAGCACTTGATACTTAGCTGCGTTTCTGAACCAGAAATATTCACTGTGGTCTTTTCACTGTGATCTTTGCCAAACCTGATGCCATGTCAGGATCCCTCCTCTGAACTCATTATCCTGAAACTAAAGACATCAGGATAGGAATACCAGAGGGCCTCCAGAATTCATTTTCAGAACCATGGCCAGTGTCTTCAAGGACTTGCTCATGAGTCACAGGTCACAGTACTGTGTTGTGTATTTGAAAGCTTTTAAAGGAACGGATCTTAAAAGTTCTCATAACAAGCAAAAAATAAATAAAAATAGTAACTGTATGAGGTGATGAATATTAACTAAACTTACCGTGGAAGTCATTCTGCAATATACATTTATACCAAATCATTTTGTTATACACCTTAAACTTATATAATGTAATCTATCAATTATGTCTCAATAAAAGTGGAAGAAAAAGTATTTTTAACATCACCTGGGGAATGTCCACTTATCCACACAAATCATTTTCTTACATTTGTCTGTACTGATCATTTCCTCTAAATTTTATTTATGTTACTATTGTCTCAAACAAAATCTCTAAAGTGAAATTATTTACCTTATTCATAAATACCTTAAAAGGTAAACATACACTAGTATTGAACACTTTGAATTCTTATACTAATTTTATTCATTTTACAAAAGTCACTACATTATTAGTTTTATTTTAGGGAGATGACCCAATATAAATCTACTTTTCCCTATTAAGTTCCCAGGTGATGATAATACTGCAGAACTAAGGATCACACATTGAGAACCATTGGTATAGATAGGAACAGTCATTCTAAACTCTTGCTATGACAATACAGTTATTCAAAATAACTTTATTCTTCCGTGGATTTTTATTTACTTTAATTGTGATAAAATACAGATACAAAATTTATTACCTTAGCCATTTTTAACTGTGCAGTTCAGTAGTATTATATATATTCACAGGTGGATTCTTTACTGACTGAGCTACCAGGAACCATTCCATATATATTCACACTATTGTGCAACCAATCTCCAGAAGAGCTCTTTTCAATTTGTTGAACTCTGTATCCTTTAAACAATATCGAATTCTCTACTCATTAGCAATCTAATTTCTGTTTCTATGAATCTGACTACACTATATACTTCATATAAGTGGAATCACATAGGATTTGTCTTTTTGCAATTGGCAGGTCAAAAAGCAACAGTTAGAACTGGACATGGAACAACAGACTGGTTCCATTTGCAAAAGGAGTACATCAAAGCTGTATATTGTCACTTTGCATATTTAACTTATATGCAGAGTACATCATGTGAAATGCTGGGCTGGATAAGTACAAGCTGGAATTAAGATTGAAGGGAGAAATATCAATAACCTCAAATATGCAGGTGACACCACCCTTAAGGCAGAAAGTGAGGAGGAACTAAAGAGCCTCTTGATGAAAGTGAGAGAGGAGAGTGAAAAAGCCGGCTTAAAACTTAATCAAAAAAAACAAATATCATAGCATCCAGTCCCATCACTTCTTGGCAAATAGATGGGAAAACAATGGAAATAATGACAGACTTTATTTTGGGGGGCTCCAAAATCACTTCAGATGGTGACAGCAGCCATAAAATTAAAAGACACTTGTCCCTTGGAAGAAAAACTATGACCAACCTAGACAGCATATTAAAAAGCAGAGACATTACTTTTCTGACAAAGGTCCATCTAATCAAGGCTGTGGTTTTTCCAGTAGTTGTGTATGGATGTGAGAGTTGGACTGTGAAGAAAGCTGAGTGCCAAAGAACTGATGCTTTTGAGCCTTGAACTGAAAGGAGATCCAACTAGTCCATCCTAAAGGAAATCAATTCTGAATATTCATTGAAAGGACTGATGCTGAAGTTGAAGCTTCAGTACTTTAGCCACCTGACGAGAAGAACTGATTCACTGGAAAAGACCCTGATGTTGGGAAAGATGGAAGATGGGAGGAGAAGGGGATGACAGAGGATGAGATGGTTGGATGGCATCACTGATGCGATGGACATGAGTTTGAGCAGGCTCCAGGAATTGGTGATGGATAGGGAAGCCTGGTGTGCTGCAGTCCATGGGGTTGCAAAGAGTCGGACAAGACTGAATAACTGAACTGACTAACTGAATGTTGTCAAGTTTCATTCATGATGCAGCAGGTATCAGGATTTTCTTCCTTTTTAAAGTTGAATACTAGGCTATTGTACAGAGTATGTGCTCAGTCGCTGAGTCACATCTGACTGTGACTCCATGGACTGTAGCCTGCCAGGCTCCCCTCTCCATGGCATTTCTCCAGCACTGGAGCAGGTTGCCATCTCCCTTCTCCAGGGCTTCCCAACCCAGAAATTGAACTCATGTCTCCTGCACTGGTAGGAGGATTCTCTACCACTGGGTCACCAGGAAAGCCCATGCTATTGTACATATACACCACATTTTATTTACCCATGTATCCATTGAGGGACACATGGGTTTCTTCCACCTTTTGACTATTGTGATTAATGCTTGCTATGAACACATGTATACAAATATCTTTGTGATCTCGCTTTCAACTCTTTTAAAGTTGAAAAATTGGATCACATTGTAATTTTATTTTTAATTTTTTGAGAAACTGCCACGTGGTTTTCCATAGTGACAGCACCATTTTGCATTGCCACCAATAGTACACAGGGGTTACAATTTCTCCACATCAACAACACCTTTTCTTTTATATTATATATATAGTTTTCCATATTGACTGAACCATTTTCATTTCTACCAATAGTACACTGTGGTTATAATTTCTCCACATTCTCAACCAACACTTTTTCTTTTTTTATACATATATAAAGTAGCCATCCTAATGGGTATAAATGACATACTATTTAAAAAAATATAAAACCAAAGCATATTAAAGTTACATAACTTATGAAAAATGTTTCTCAAGGATTTTCTCTGGTGTCTTTGATCTTTTTCTTTTTTCCTGAGTTAAATATTCAAGGTTAGAATCTTATTTTAGCTATATAGTTATTTTGAGATATTATACATAATTTCTTAACTATAATCTTTATTTTAACATGAAAAAGTCACTATTGACTAAAATAATACTTTTACAATGTTACTAAAATGGTGATGGTTATTAACGTCACTAATGATTCACCCTGGATAACAAAAACCATAGGCACATAGAGGTTAGACTTTTTTCTGGTCTCATTTTTACAAATTCTGAATGTTGTATTAAATAGCATTTCCCCAGTAAATCTCATGGACCTAGTTCCAATACTAATTAGCTGTTCTGGCTTTTAACCCATCTCCAGGGAACTTTCCACTTCCTTTTTTTAGCATTAGTATAGAACTTTTTTTGCCCTTTCTGTTTTTGCATGTAGTTTATTCTTTCTATTTCTATATTTTTATCTATAAACAAACCCGTTTTATCTTTTTATAATGAGATATATTGGCATATAATATTAGTACTAGTTTTATCTAACTCCCATTTTGATGATCTGTGACTTAAATTATCCTGGGATATTTTACCTGCAGGAGTCTTAAGACAAAAAAATCCCAATCCACAGAGGACAACAAATTACTATCGGAATCCCACAGTCCTCTGGGCCAGCAAACAAATTTCAAAAAGAGTTTCTATGTACACAGGTAAACCTACTCCTTTAGGATACTCTTCCCATTATGAACTACTTCTTACATCAATACAGTTTCTTCTTAAGTAGTCATTGGGTGGAGAATGGATATCCTTAGCAAAAAAGAATTAAATATAAAGGATTTACCATGCAGAAGTTCAAATTTTGATATGGGCTCTGAAAAAATGCATGTGAATAAACTAGTAAGCACTATTTCCCATCTAATTTGTAACCTAAAGTTGTATCTCTTTTCTTTAGACATTTAAGATCCAATTTTTAAAGTGCTTTAAAATAATATAAAGTACACACACATATTGGTAAACAATTCACTTTGGAGATGGTTATTGCAAAATTAATTTTTAAAATAAAAGTCTATGGCTGGGTTGTCTGTTTGAGTATATGTTTGAAAGACAAAACTGTATGTAGAAAAGTTTAGAGGAGATTACTTATTAAAAAGTAAGAATTATATGAAAATATTTATTAAATTATATTAAAATATTACATCAAAGTTTAGTGAGTATATTTCATCCACCTAGAGACAAGATTGGCCTCTGCATCAAATGATTACTAATTACAAGAGGCAGTGGACTGGATTTATTAAGCATTCAGACCAGATACCCTGTGTTCAAATTCTGATTCTCCCACTTGCCTGCTCTGTGCTGTGCTTAGTTGCTCAGTTGTGTCCTACTCTTTGTGACCCCATGGGCTTAAGTTCACAACGCTCCTCTGTCCATGGGGATTCTCCAGGCAAGAATACTGGAGTGGGTTTCCAGGCCCCCCTCCAGGGCCTGCTTTCTAATCCTTAGCAAATTATTATATTTATTTGTTCCTTCTTGGTGTTTTCTCATCTGTAAAACAGGAGTAAAAAATCTACACTACAGTTATTCCAAAGAATCAGTTTTTCTAAATTTTCTATAATATTAATACATAATAGATATATACATAATTTTCTGGAGCTCAAATGCTTATGTTTAAAAGTGAGATCTCCAAAATTTCCTGGGACTCCAAAGATCCCATTAGAAAGTTGCAGATCTACAGCCTCAATCCCTTAAAATCAGTATTTACCTTTTGGCGTCTATAGAAATTTGCTTAGAAAATCATACTTTTAATAAACAAAACATAATGTTTCAATTATTTCAAGTGATTATTTTAGTGTTGCCTGTAGGATAAATGTCAATTAGCATATTTCAACAAACTATTTATATTTGACTAGATGACACACAGCTTTCACCATTAGTCAGATTCCATATCTCATCAGCTTCATATCTTAGTCATTCTCTTTACTAGGTTAAAAAATATATCGTATTTCAGATTTTTCATTAAGGTGGCAGCAACTATTGGCAGCCTCCAAGTCTGTGCATTTCAATATAAAGTAGATGTAGAAATTGTGAAGAGTTTTCTCATAGAAGACTATACACAGCCCTCTTTTGTATGTTTGAGACAGAAATTAGAGACAGCTACTATAAACCATGAAAATAATTTATTCCTTTAAGCAATGACCCACTTGCTAACCCAATATGTCCTCACTAAATGGACATAAGGTAAAGAATGTGTAGACCTAGTGGAGAGGAAATCTAAGCAAATTTTTGAACTATTTAAAACCTGAAATATTTTTTAAAGTTTCAATTTGGGGTTGTAGTGAATGGATACCCATTCCATTTTTTGTTTTATTCATCCTTGAGAACTATTTTTCTGCTTGTTATTTCTCTTAGTGATTTGGATGAAGTTTTTGACAGCTGACAATTCATATATAAATAACAAAGATAAAATTAATTAAAATTAACATTCAGCCCTTAAGACATGGCAGATATTCTGAGTTCTTTTACAACATTTAATTTAAAGATATATAACTTACGTATATTATCTCTTTTGTCCATCACAACGACCTTTGAGATAAGTACTATTCTTGTCCTCATTAATTACAGATTATATAACTGATGCACAAAGAAGTTAAGAAAATTGTATGGGGCCACACAAAGAACAAATGATGGGGCTAGGATTTAAACTTACTTATCCTGACTCCTTATTGTCAAATTCAGACTTAAATTGAAGAAAGTAGGAAAACCACTAGACCATTCAGGTATGACCTAAATCAAATTTGTAACAATTATAGAGTGGAAGTGACAAATAGATTTAAGAGACTAGATCGTATAGACAGAGTGCCTGATTGAACTATGTACAGAGGTTCATGACATTGTACAGGAGACAAGGAGCAAGAACATCCTCAAGAAAAAGAAACACAAAAAAGCAAAATGGCTGTCTGAAGGCTTACAAATAGCTGTGTAAAAAAGAGAAGCAAAAAGCAAAGGAGAAAAGGAAAGATATACCCATTTGAATGCAGAGTTCCAAAGAATAGCATGGAGATATAAGAAAGCCTTCCTCAACAATCAATGCAAAGAAATAGAAGAAAACCACAGAATGGGAAAGACTAGAGATCTCTTCAAGAAAATTAGAGATACCAAGGAAACATTTCACGCAAAGATGGGCTCGATAAAGGACAGAAATGGTATGGACCTAACAGAAGCAGAGGATATTAAGAAGAGGTGGCAAGAATACACAGAAAAACTGTACAAAAAAGATCTTCATGACCCAGATAATCATGATGGTGTGATCACTGACCTAGAGCCAGACATCCTGGAATGTGAAGTCAAGTGGGCCTTAGAAAGCATCACTATGAACAAAGCTAGTGGAGGTGACAGAATTCCAGTTGAGCTATTTCAAATCCTGAAAGATAATGCTGTGAAAGTGCTGTACTCAATATGCTGGCAAATTTGGAAAGCTCAGCAGTGGCCACAGAACTGGAAAAGGTCAGTTTTCAATTCCAATCCCAAAGAAAGGCAATGCCAAGGAATGCTCAAACTACTGCACAATTGCACTCATCTCACACACTTGTTAAGTAATGCTCAAATTTCTCCAACCCAGGCTTCAACAATACATGAACCATGAACTTCCAGATGTTCAAGCTGGTTTTAGAAAAGGCAGAGGAATCAGAGATCAAATTGCCAACATCCTCTGGATCATCGAAAAAGCAAGAGAGTTCCAGAAAAACATCTATTTCTGCTTTATGGACTATGCCAAAGCATTTGACTGTGTGGATCACAATAAACTGGAAAATTCTGAAAAAGATAGGAATACCAGACCACCTGACCTGCGTCTTGAGAAATCCGTATGCAGGTCAGGAAGCACCAATTAGAACTGACATGGAACAACAGACTGGTTCCAAATAGGAAAAGGAGTATGTCAAGGCTGTATATTGTCACCCTGCTTATTTAACTTATATGCAGAGTACATCATGAGAAATGCTGGGCTGGAGGAAGCGCAAGCTGGAATCAAGATTGCTAGGAGAAATATCAATAACCTCAGATATGCAGATGACACCACCTTTATGGCAGAAAGTGAAGAAGAACTAAAGAGCCTCTTGAAAGTGAAAGAGGAGAGTGAAAAAATTGGCTTAAAGCTCAACATTCAGAAAATGAAGATCATGGCATCTGGTCTCATCACTCATTGCAAATAGATGGAGAAACAGTGGAAACAGTGGCAGACTTTATTTTGGGGGGCTCCAAAATCACCAAAGATGGTGATAGCAGTCATGAAATTAAAAGACGCTTACTCCTTGGAAGAAAAATTATGACCAACCTAGATAGCATATTAGAAAGCAGAGACATTACTTTGCTGACAAAGGTCCATCTAGTCAAGGCTGTGATTTTTCCAGTAGTCATGTATGGATGTGAGAGTTGGACTGTGAAGAAAGCTGAGCGCCAAAGAATTGATGCTTCTGAACTGTCGTGTTGGAGAAGACTCTTGAGAGTCCCTTGCTCTGCAAAGAGATCCAACCAGTCCATCTTAATAGAAATCAATTCTGAATATTCATTGGAAGGACTGATGTTGAAGCTGAAACACCAATAATTTGGCCACCTGGTGCAAAGAGCTGACTCACTTGAAAAGACCCTGATACTGGGAAAGTTTGAAGGTGGGAGAAGGGGACAACGGAGAATGAGATGGTTGGATGGCATCACCGACTCAAAGGGCATGAGTTTGATTAAATTCCAGGAGTTGGTGATGGACAGGGAGACCTGGTGTGCTGCAGTCCATGGTGTCGCAAAGAGTTGGACAAGACTGAGAAACTGAAGTGAACTGAACTGATCCTGACTCCAGAATCTAGCCTCTAA
Organism: Bos grunniens; assembly: GCF_055505025.1. Taxonomy (NCBI): domain Eukaryota; kingdom Metazoa; phylum Chordata; class Mammalia; order Artiodactyla; family Bovidae; genus Bos; species Bos grunniens. Next base: position 102,620,896 of record NC_141165.1, read on the forward strand.
GTTGCAACAATAATCTTTCTATTAGGATTCTTTCATTTTTAAATGACAAAATGTCACATTCAAAATAGCTTAAGACAAAAAAAATGCTAAAAATTTGACTTCTTTCACTGTTAAATACATTCCAAGAAATATCTTTGGCACTTCTCCCTATATCAGGCCTGTCTCATTCTTTTTTTGGCTTCATTCTCAAGCAAAACTCCTTTACAGCTGACAGTGGTTGAAATTTTATCCTATCAAAATTCCCATTAGAGGAGAGATATAAAGGTGTGGGTGGGGGCAGGAGAAGGGGGACTTATTTTCCCCAACAGTATTAGGAAAATATTTGACTATATACTTAATTATATATTAAACAAATGATATTGCCTTGTAATCAATGAGTTTGAGTCACTGAGTCTTGATCACCTTCTTATACAGAGTTGAGTCAAAAGGCATACCTGAAAATGCATACACTGATACAGCTGTAATGGAAAATTATTCACATTTTTCATTATGTCTTTCCACTCTGAATCAAGATCTGTTGATGAGTGCCAGGTTTCTGAATAAATAAAGGAATTATGATGTGAATTATCATTTAGTTAATTAATTACCTAATTAGGTATCAATTATCATTTGAATAATATTTCAAAAATACGCCCATTACTCACCATCCTTGCTATATAGATAGCTGATTCTCTATTAGTTTGATGCCATTTCATTTGTTCTAGTCCACAAAATATCATTAAGGGGATCAATTAACAGTAAAACTCTTTTTTGTGTTATAGACGTTCTGTGATAAACAGATAAAAAGTGGTCAAGAAATTTTCTCCTGTAAACACAGATAACGTGAGATAATTCTTTATCAGTAAGTCAAATGATTTATTCAAATTTAAGTTAAATATATGACAGCAATTATCCTTTTATATTTCATATCGTATGTTGATATTATGTTACTTCCAATATTGTAACCTGATAAAGTATTGTTTTATTTTTTACCATAATACTAAAGGTGCATTTCACTTTTCAATATTCTTAGCAGTTATTTGACTTGTGACAATTTTTTCATCTCAAAAGTATATCTTGAATTATGTTTTTGTGTTTTTTGGTCTATTCTCTGCCTTTTATGTCCAATAATTGATTTTCTGTGTTCTTGAAAAACTTGAAGTTTTCCCAAAAGTTTCATCTGTTATAGTTAAAAAGGACATGCCACTAATTAAGGGCATTTCATATTATAAGATACACTGATTAGTAAAAGCAAAAAATTATAAGCCTCTTAAATTTCAGTTTTCAGTTATTCATGAGGTTTTCCTATCATCACTCTCCTATCACTTAATGCCTATAGATTTATTTATTCCAGTACATAAAAATTAATGTTCTGTATTTACACTGGAACAACAAACATTATTATCTTTTAAAATAAAATATTATTTATTTCAAGCTGTAATATTTACATAACCATTTTCATCTGACACACGCTTGGTCATTAAACCAATACAATTAAGCTTCTGCAAAAGTGACTGTCCCAATGTAAATGGACAGCATAAACTTGATCAAATTATTCAACAGGACATTAACACACTGACCACTAGGAATACAAGGCCTAAATTACCACTGGGAAAATGTGTACACTTAGAAAGTACTGAATGCATGGTTCCCTGATTCTCTTGCAATCTCTGTGGAAATGTCTCCTTGAGTCAAGCTTAACTTCATGAACTGGAGGAAATATCTGGGGAGGTGTGGCCAAGATAGTGCTGTAAGAGAACCCTGGGATCACCCTCTCCCCCAGGTACACCAAATTATAACTATTTAAAGAGCAACTATCTATAAGAATCACATGAAGACTGGAAAAATAGATTTTCCACAACTAAATATATTAAAAATAAAAAGCACACAAGATGGGAGGAGGGGTAAAAAGACAAGGTAGAACCAAGATCCACCACAAAGAATATGCAACCCACCAATGGGAGAATAATCACAATTTCAGAGGCTCTTGCCAAGAAAGAATGACTCAAATTCCACATCAGGTGTACCAGCCCAGGAGTCATGCCTCAGAAAGACACACCTCTAGAACATCTGGCTCTGAAGACCAGTGGCTGGCTCTTGCATATGGCTGAGATTAGGGGGCTTCAGAAAATAGATACTCTGCTCTTAAATGGCTCACACAAAATCTCACATACTCAGAGATTACATGCAGAGGCAGTATGTTAAAAAAAGAGCCTGAGTCAGATACACTTGCTAATCTTAAACTTTCAAGAAAGTAAGAGGCAACTGGGACTCCACCCGGGAACATAAATGCTGGCAGAGGCCATTTTGAAAAAGTTCACTCTATCACAAGAAAACTAGTGCTGGAAAGAGCCATTTTGAAGTCTTCCTTCTAATTTATTAGTGCTGGGGGCTTACCTACCCACCAGCAGGCTAGCACCAGACCCAGGAATCCACAAGGTATGAAGCCAGCAGCATAATGTCCCAGCCCCTCATAGCAGGAGTTGAAGCCTCTGAAAGAGGCAAGACCTGGCAGCTAACCAGGCTGACAGTCAGCCCCACCTAGCACCACACTCACAGCAGTCAGTCACACTCACAGCAGTCAGTCCCACCACAATAGAAGATACCACACAGCCTACACAGAGAGCACTCTGAGAGCATTTAGATTCAGTGACCACACAGGAATATGCTGCTGGGTCCCATAGGACATCTCCTGGGCTGTAAAATCAGAAAACATAACCAACTGACCTAACACATAAAGGTAAACACAAAGATTTCTGCAATATGAGAAGACAGAGGAGTATGTTTCAAATGAAGGAACATGACAAAACCTCAAAAATGAACTAATTAATGTGAGGATATGTAATATATCCATTAAGAAATCAAAGCAATTAATAATCATAAAGATGCCCAACCAATCAGGATAAGAATGAACACAGTGAGAAGTTCAGCAGAGAGTTAGAAAATATAAAAAGCCAAGTAGAAATTAACAATGGAATAGCTTAAATAAAAATTACACTAGAAGGAATCAGCAGTAGAGTAGATGATATAGAGGGACAGATCAGTGAACTGGAAGGCAGTAGTAGAGATCACCCAATTTGAACAACAACAACAACAAAAAATTAATAAGGACCATGGAAGAGAACTCTGAGACAACATCAAGCATAGTACCTTTTGCATTAGAGAAGTCCCAAAAGAAGAAGAGACAGATAAAGAGGCAGAGAACGTATTTGAAGACATAATAGCTGTAAACTTTCCTAACCTGGGAAAGGAAACAGACATCCAGGAAGAGGAGCCACATAGAATCCCATACAAGATAAACCCAAATAGATTCATAACATGACACTATAACTAAAATGACAAATACTAAAGATAAAGAGAATCTTAAGAGCATCAAGAAAAATTCAGTGAGTTATGTACAAGAAAACTACCATCAGACAATAATCTGACTTTCCAGCAGAAGTTTGCAGGCCAGAAGGGAGTGGAATGATATATTCAAAGTGATAAAAGAGAAAAATCTAAACCAAGTGTACTCACCCTAGCAAAGCTACCATTCAGATTTTAAGGAGGGATAGTTTTACAGACAAGCAAAAGCTAACAGAGTTCAGAACCTCTAAACTGACTTTACAGAAAATGTTAAAATGACTTCACTAGTAGAAAACAAAAGACTACAGCTAGAAATACAAAAATTATGAAAGGAAAAGTCTTATTGATAAAGGCAAGCATACATTAAAGGTATTAGGTCAAACATTTGTACAACTAGCAGAAAGATTAAAAGATAAAAGTAGTGAAATCATCTATAATCATAATAAGTATCAATAGTAAAGGATACACAAAGGATGTAAAATATGATGTCAAAAATATTATACTTGGGAAGTGGGTAAAAATGCAGAGTTGTTAAAATGTGTTTGAATTTGAGAGTATCAATTTAAGATAATCACTATTATAGATAATATATTTAATAAATAAGCATACTTACATATACATACATCTATTTATGATATATGGGTATATATGAATCTCATGGAAACCACAAACCAAAAACCTATAATAGACATATGCACAAAGTAGAGAAAGAAATCCAAATATAACATTAAAGAGTAGTCATAAAGTCACAAGGGAAGACAGCAAAAGAATAAGAAACAGAACTACAAAGACAACCAGAAAACATTAACAAAATGGCAATTGGTACACAGTCATCAATAACTGTTTTAAAGGTAATGGAACTATTATAGGCCAATAACTGTGATAAGGATGCAAAAATCCTCACAAAATATTAGCAAAGTGAATTCAATAGTATACAGGAAGGAACATACAGTATGTCCAGGTGGGAGACAGAACAGAAACCACAACAGAAAACTAAAAAATTGATCACATGGATCACAGTCTTGTCTCACTGAATGAAACTATGAGCCATGCTGTGTAGGGCCACCCCAGACAGACGGGTCACGGTAGAGAGTTCTGACAAAACATGGTCCACTGGCGAAGGGAATGGCAAACCACTTCAATATTCTTGCTTTGAGAACCCCATGAACAGTTTGAAAAGGCAAAAAGATATGACACTGAAAGGTCGGTAGGTGCCCAGTAAAGAACAATATTGTATAGGAACCTTGAATGTTAAGGCCATGAATCAAGGTAAATTGAAAGTGTTCAAAAAGAAGGTGGAAGAGTGGACATCGACATTTTAGGAATCAGTGAACTAAAATAGACCAGAGTGAACGAATTTAATTCAGATGACCATTATATCTACTACTGTGGGCAAGAATCCTTTAGAAGAAATGGAGTAGCCCTAACGATCAACAAACGAGTCCCAAATGCAGTACTTGGGAACAGTCTCAAAAATGACAGGATGATTTCTATTTCTTTCCAAGGCAAAGTATTCAATACCACAGGAATCCAAGTCTACGCCCCAACCACTAACGCTGAAGAAGCTGAAGTTGAATGGTTCTAGGAAGACCTACAAGACCTTCTAGAACTAACACCCAAAAAAGATGTCCTTTTCATCATAGGGGACTGGAATGCAAAAGAAGGAAGTCAAGAAATACCTGGAGTAATAGGCAAATTTGGCCTTGGAGTACAAAATGAAACAGGGCAAAGACTAACAGAGTTTTGCCAAGAAAATTCACTGGTCATAGCAAATACCCTCTTCCAACAACACAAGACATGACTCTACACATGGACATGACCAGATAGTCAATATCAAAATCAGACTGACTATATTCTTTGCAGCCGAAGATAGAGAACTCTATACAGTCACAAAAAAAAAAAATTCCAGGATCTGAGTGTAGCTCAGATCATAAACTCCTTATTGTAAATTCTGTCTTAAATTGAAGAATGTAGGGAAAACCAGTAGACCATTCAGGTGTGACATAAGTCAAATCCCTTACGATTATGCAGTGGAAGTGACAAATAGATTCAAGAGATTAGATACGATAGATAGAGTGGTGCTTGAAAAACTATGGGTGGAGGTTTGTAACATTGTAAAGAGGCAGTGATCAAAAACATCCTGAAGAAGAAATGCAAAAGGCAAAATGGTTGTCTGAGGAGTCCTTACAAATGGCTGATAAAAGAAGAGAAGCTAAAGGTAAAGGAGAAAAGGAAAGATATATCCATCCATCTGAATGCAGAGTTCCAAAGAATAGCAAGGAGATATAAGAACGCCTTCCTTAGTTATTGATGCAAAGAAATAGAGGAAAAAAATAGAATGGGAAAGACTAGAGATCTCTTCAAGAAAATTAGAGATACCAAGGGAACATTTCATGAAAAGATAGGCACAATAAAGGACAGAAACAGTATGGACCTAACAGAAGCAGAAGATATTAAGAGGTGGCAAGAATACACAGAAGAACTACACACACACACACACACACACAAATTCTAATGACCCAGATACCAGAAAGGTGTGATCACTCACCTAGAGCCAGACATCTTGGAATGTGAAGTCAAGTGGGCTTTAGGCAGCATCACTATGAACAAAGCTAGTTAAGGTGATGGAATTCCAGCTATTTGAAATTAGAATTTCAAATTCTAAAGGTGATATTGTGAAAGTGTTGCACTCAATATGCCAGCAAACTTGGAAAACTGAGCAGTGGTCACGGGACTGGAAAGGGTCAGTTTTCATTCCAATTCCAAAGAAAGGCAATGCCCCAAATGTTCAAACTATCACACAATTGCAATCATCTTACATGCTAGCAAAATAAAGCTCAAAATTTGCCAAGCAAGGCTTCAACAATACATTAACTGAGAAGTTTGAGATGTTCAAGCTGGATTTTAAAAAGGCAAAGGAACCAGAGATCAAATTGCCAGCATTTGTTGTACCATAAAAAAAGCTACAGAATTTCAGAAAACCCATCTACTTCTTCTTCACTAACTACACTAAAGCCTTTGACTGTGTGGGATCACAATAAGCCTTTATTGTGGGATCACAATAAACTGCGGAAAATTCTTCCGCAGTTGGAAGATGGGAATTGGAATTGGAGATAGGAATACCAGACCACCTTACTTGTGTCCTGAGAAATCTGTATGCAGGTCAAGAATCAATAGTTAGAACCGGACATGGAACAATCTATTGGTTCCAAATAGGAAAAGGAGTACATCAATGCTGTATATTGTCACCTTGCTTATTTAACTTCTATGCAGAGTACATCCTGCAAAATGCCTGGCTGGAATCAAGATTGCTGGGAGAAATATCAATAACTTCAGATATGCAGATGACATCACCCTTATGGCAGAAATTGAAGAAGAACTAAAGAGCTTCTTGATGAAAGTGAAAGAGGAGAGTGAAAACGTTGGCTTAACGCTCAACATTCAGAAAACGAAGATCATGGCATCTGGTCCCATCACTTAATGGCAAATAGATGGGGAAACAGTGGAAACAGTGTCAGACTTTATTTTCTTCGGTTCCAATATCACTGCAAATGGTGACTGCCGCCATGAAACTAAAAGACGCTTGGTCCTTGGAAGAAAAGCTATTACCAACCTAGACAGTATACTAACAAGCAGAGACATTACTTTGCTGACAGAGATCCGTCTGGTCAAAGTTATGGTTTTTCCATTAGTCATGTATGGATGCAAGAGTTGGACTATAATGAAAGCTGAGCGCTGAATAATTGATGCTTTTGAACTGTGGTGTTGGACAAGACTCTTAAGGGTCCCTTGGACTGCAAGGAGATCAAATCAGCCAATCTTAAAGGAAATCAGTCCTGAATATTCATTGGAAGGACTGATGTTGAAGCTGAAGCTCCAATACTTTGGCCACCTGATGTGAAGAACTGACTCCTTGGCAAAGACCCTGATGCTGGGAAAGATTGAGAGCAGGAGAAGAAGGGGATGACAGAGGATGAGATGGTTGGATGGCACCACCAATTTGATGGACACAAGTTTGAGCAAGCTCCAGGGGCTGGTTATGGACAGGAAAGCCTGGCGTGCTTCAATCCATGGGGACACAAAGAGTTGGACACAACTGAACGACTGAACTGAACTGAACCAATCCCATGTATCTCTTAAACCACCTACTTGCTTGTATTTTTTAATATTATTAGTAAATTTTACTCTTAATACGATTTCAGATTTGTCTGAGTTTTATTTGAAACATTTGTTCCTTTATTTTTCCCAAAGCTCTTTTAACACACAAATGCACACTATACACACACAAATATCTTAGTCACATATAGAGATGAAATATAACTACAAAATTTAAACAGGTAATAAAGAACAGAGGATTCAGGATGATGGTTACCATCAGTAAGGGTGAAACAGGATGGGTTAATAAAAGGACAAAATCAGATGGCTAATTGATTATAGTCAATATCTTAGTTTTCATTTGAATTAGTGATTCCATGGGTGCTTACGGCATTATTAAAAATAACTATTAAGTTACAATCACAGTGAGATATTACAGCATGGCTGTTAGATTGGCTATCATCAAGAAGGTAAGAGGTAAGAATTGGTGAGGATGTGGAGAAAAAGGAATCATTATGCACTTTAGTGAAAATGTAAATTGGTGCAGTCAGAATGAAAAACAGGACAGAAGTTCTTTAAAAACTTAAAAAAGGAACTACCATCTGACCCTGCAATCCCACTTCTAGATATATATCTTAAGAAAATGAAAACAGGAACTTGAAGAAATATATGTACTTCAGTGTTCATTGTAGAGTTATTCATGAATAACCAAGATATGGAAATGACTTGTGTCCATCAACAGATGAATGGATAAAAAAGATATGGTAAACATTGCTGGGGACCAGCCCCAGCTGATCCAGGGTATTCGAAAGGGAGATGGCATCGGCGACTATTTACATATTTATCAAAGATATAAAGAGTAATAGAATGAGGATAGCTCAGTCAGAAAATTCAGTGGAGAAAAGAGGCTGAGTAGCTTGGTTTACGCGGAAAATCAATATAACCTGTGACACCAGGTTAGCTCTGACCACGGAGGCCGCAGGCGCCCTCTCGAACAGTGGAAGGTGCCCCACCTTAGACACCTTCTCGAGTGGGTCTTAGAAGCCCAGGCAAATAAATGGTCGCAGAGGACCTCCGCGCTCCAGATGGAGACTCAGCTGGAAACTGAGGAGAAGAATGACATGGGGAGACCAAGCTTTGGTGAGCAAGGCCCGTAGCTTTATTTTCAACAGGGGCTTTTATACCCTAAGTTACACATAGAGGATAATAGGGGATGCAAAGTCAGCAGTCTTTGATTCTTATCAAAAACCAGGGTTTCTTTCCTGCAAATTTATCATATACAAATGGTTTAGGTGATTTACATCATCTTCTGGCCAGAAGGCCTATTAACATTTTATGACTCTTGACAAAGGTTTATCAACCGTAAGACTTATTTTCTCTAAGAGTAATTATTCTAAGGTTTGGCGCCATCTTCCGAAGGTGTTAGGTAAAATTGCATTCCTATAGGGCAGAGGTGTAATGGGTTTACAACAAAGGAAATAATTTGTTACCTTAAGGGTCTAAAGTTGCTAACACCAAGGCCACTACTTATTTTTTCTACATACCAACTATATTAATTAATACACATTCAAGGATACAATACAGGGGATGTGGAAACTTGGCAGCAAGCATTGGCTCATCAATGAAATCTTTTACTAGTTTATTCTGACAATTTCTAACTCTCTGAGAGGCTCTAAGCTATTTGAATATCCACTGTAAACAATCGTATGCATAGCTGTAGGAGTCCGGGTAAACTTGTCAGGCAAGTTAGAGAGCTATCTGAGGGGTTTGGATTTAAACACTCCTAATTGACCAGGAACTTTATTAATTGGAGCTGTAAGTTAACTCTTTGACCGAAAGAGCAAGATGTGGTGAGGGACAGCCCACAGTAAAGTCAGAGGTGAGAGCACAAAGCAATAAAGTAGGCAGACTCTGGTTTTTTGGGGGTAGATGCTCGAGAATATCCAGGAGGACTCCTGAGGCTCGATCCCGCCTTTGCGTATGCTGAGCCTCCTTCCTCATGACCTTTGTCACGAGTGGAATGCCTCACCAGCTCCTGGCACATACATACACATAAATATAAATATATACATATTTTTGTATATAGTGGAGCATTATTCAGCCATGAGAAAGAAGAAAATCCTGACATTTTCAACAACATGGAGGACATTGTGGACATCATGATAAGTGAAATACTAAACCAGACATGAAAGTCAAGTGTTGCATAATGTAATATGTGTAATTTAGAAGTTTAAAAGTCAAATTCATAGAATATAAAAGTGTTTTTTTCAGGGGCTGGAGGGTGGGTGAAAGAGGGAAAGGGTGGCATAAGGGTACAAACTTTCAGTAATAAGGAATAAGATCTGAAGATATAATGTAAAACATAGTAATTATAGTTCATAATACTGTACTGTGTAACTGAAAATTTTCTAAGAGAGTCAAATTTAAATGTTCTCATACAAATAAATGATGAACATGTTAATTAGCTAGATGAGGGAGATCCTTTCACAATGTATGTGTGTGTGCTTAGTCACATCTGACTCTGCAACCCCACAGACTGTAGAGCACAAGGCTCTGCTATCCATGGAACTTTCCAGACAAGAATACTGGAGTGGGTTGCTATTTGCTACTGCAGGCACCTTCCCAACCCACAGTTCGAACCTGTGTCTCTTGTGTCTCCTGGATCGGCAGGTGGATTCTTTACCACTGCACGACCTGGGAAGCCCATATATCAAATCACTATGATGTACACTTTAAATATCTTATAATTTTATGCACAAATTAATCAATAAAACTGAAATTAAAAATAAAATAAAAATAGGAAGCATGCAGAAATAGTGCAATTTAAAAATATACATACATAAACACTTAGGTACATTAAAAAATGTCAAAAGTAGGTTCACCCCAATACTGTTATGCTGTCATATTTCAAAAAATCAATGAAATGACTAAATAGAAATATGTTTCCAGAATAAACTACAAATAAATACAAAGGGATATAGAATAGAATATTAATTAAATTTTACTTCCTAATACTTATTATAGTAGCTGCTATTTGATATAAACTTCTTACATATATAATTGAATTTAAGGAACATTAAGTAGCAACTATCAAATTGTAGAAATATTCAGGGGATGGAAGGAACACATGCAATCTTCCTCCATCCTCAAATTCATTCAATAAAGCAACATGTAATAGCACAAAGAAGTTAAAATGAAGCAGTCAACTTTTAGTTAAGTATGACAAATTGACTGGGAAAAACACATTCCCTTCTGTTCCCTTTGGAGGCTATCCTTGAAATATAATAGCAGTCTGGCATGCTTTATACACTTTAAGATAGTGTTGGCAAAAAAAAAAAAAAAAGATAGTGTTGGCAATTCAGAAAAAAATGATATCTGTATCTGGCATTTAGGATTACCCTCATGAACATCTTGTTAGGTAATGTAAGTAGAGATTTGAATATAATATTGCTCCAATCTAGGGGAGAGGAAGACACATAAATATCTCTTTAAATCATATATTCTATAATAAAAGTGTGATTCTGGTGATGTAGAAGATTTACAAGATAAATTAACCAACAAACTTAAGATTGCTACATAGGCACTGAAATTGGCCAGTCTCAAATAAATGATTCATTTTATAATGAGCACATAAAATTTGGTAATTAAACAGATAACTTGGAAAAAAAATTCACACATGAAAATATTAGTTAGGCAATGTGCATAATATGAAAAATAAAGAAAAACTTTAAAGAAAAACTTTCCACAATTAAATTTGCATAAAAACAAACAAATAAAAAAATCACAATATTCAACATTTGCAAGAATGTGAAAAATAAACATTTATGCATTGCTGGTGGCAATACACATTCAAGTTTTTTTTTTTTGGATGGCAATTTAGCAGTATTTTTTAAAATCATAAAATCATTCAGATCTCTTATTCTAGAATCACAATCTGGGGAACATAGTCTATAAATATAGATTAACTGTTTTTAATGCTAAGTTAAATAAGCATGTGGAAATTTCTAAAGTAACCATTCAAAGAATAACAATCAAATACTTAACTTCCAAAGCACTAAAGAAACAATAAAGGAAATTGAAATATAATTCAAAAGTCAACTCAAAAGAAGGTAAATGAATTACAGGGAAAAATGAATATAGAAAAATCTAAATGAAGAATGAACAAAATAGAATGTCAGAAAAAATACAATTATATCTGTAATTACAGTGAATAAATTAAAATTTATGAATTAATGTCAGAAAAGCCTTATTAAAACAAAATCCACTTACACACCACACCCAAGAAGTATAGTGGTAAAAAGGCAAAAAGAGATAAGAAAAAAGATACAGGCACAATGGAAAATACCAAGAGAAAGCTCTAGTTGGTGTGTGTGTGTGTGTGTGTGTGTGTGTGAGTGTGCGCACACACGCACGCGCTAAGTTGCTTCAGTTGTGTCCGACTCTGTGTTACCCTATAGACTGTAGCTCACCAGGCTCCTCTGTCCATGGGATTCTCCAGGCAAGAATTCTGGAGTGGGTTGCCATGACCTCCTTCAGGGGATCTTCCCGAACCAAGGATCAAACCCACATCTCTTTAACTCTCTTGCACTGGCAGGCAGGCTCTTTACCAGTAGTGCTACCTGGGAAGTCCGAGCTGGTATAGCTACACAGAAACTTTACAGATGGGCTTCAAGACAAAAATTCACAACTAGAAATAGTGTCACTAAGTAAAGAAATGACCTTTCTAAATTTGTTAAATACCTAATACATCCATGTAAATACAATTGTAAAGAAATCTGAGGGAAAGGTAACCAGAAACATCAGCATAGTAACTAGTTCTAGCATGAAAGGCGGGCAGCAGCAGTGTTTACACTGGCATTTGAAGATAAACAGTGGTGCCCCTGGTTTTATTATCCTTTATAAACTGAATATATATGTTAGCTAAATATATTCATTCTACATATATTTCATAAAATTAGCATAATTAATGCACAGTTAAACAAACAAATTTAAAGGTATGTGTAATAGTTACCAAGTTGTGTTAGAAAGGTAGAATTTTTGTCATATTCTTGAAAATATTTTCAACCACCTTCTTACTCAAACAAATTATGAAATATAAGTTTAACACTAAATATGAGAATATAGATGAGTGACATATCTATTATTAAATAGTTAATGAACAGAGAGCTTTTAGAGCATAAGCATACCTTCTGCCATTGACTTGTTTGGAAATTGAAATTTATGTCACCCAATACAGAAACCAGAAGTTAAAGGAGATTAAGACCTTATAAAGCATAAAATAAAAGCCCAAAGTTAAATGATTCCCAAAAGCTTGTGTTGTAAATTTTCTAGTTTAAAAAATATCCACATGGCCTTTTCAGATCAGATCAGTCGCTCAGTCGTGTTCGACTCTTTGCAACCCCATGAATTGCAGCACGCCAGGCCTCCCTGTCCATCACAAACTCCCGGAGTTCACTCAGACTCACGTCCATTGAGTCAGTGATGCCATCCAGCCATCTCATCCTCTGTCGTCCCCTTCTCCTCCTGCCCCCAATCCCTCCCAGAATCAGAGTCTTTTCCAATGAGTCAACTCTTTGCATGAGGTGGGCAAAGTACTGGAGTTTCAGCTTTAGCATCATTTCTTCCAAAGAAATCCCAGGGCTGATCTCCTTCAGAATGGACTGGTTGGATCTCCTTGCAGTCCAAGGGACTCTCAAGAGTCTTCTCCAACACCACAGTTCAAAAGCATCAATTCTTTGGTGCTCAGCCTTCTTCACAGTCCAACTCTCACATTCATACATGACCACAGGAAAAACCATAGCCTTGACTAGATGAACCTTTGTTGGCAAAGTAATGTCTCTGCTTTTGAATATGCTATCTAGGTTGGTCATAACTTTCCTTCCAAGGAGTAAGCGTCTTTTAATTTCATGGCTGCAGTCACCATCTGCAGTGATTTTGGAGCCCAGAAAAATGAAGTCTGACACTGTTTCCACTGTTTCCCCATCTATTTCCCATGAAGTGATGGGACCGGATGCCATGATCTTCGTTTTCTGAATGTTGAGCTTTAAGCCAACTTTTTCACTCTCCACTTTCACTTTCATCAAGAGGCTTTTGAGTTCCTCTTCACTTTCTGCCGTAAGGGTGGTGTCATCTGCATATCTGAGGTTATTGATATTTCTCCTGGAAATCTTGATTCCAGCTTGTGTTTCATCTAGTCCAGCGTTTCTCATGATGCACTCTGCATATAAGTTAAATAAACATAGCCTTTTACCCATAGTTAATGTTTAAATTCCTACTAAAAATAGTACAAACCAAACCATTCCAATTCAGATATATAAGATGGTGAATGTAGAAATGATTCTTCATAAAAGAAATCAAATACTTAAGTGCAAATATTTAATTTTTTATTAATTAGTATTTTTAATTTTTCCTGAAAGCATTTACTTAGAAATATAAAATAAAGACATAATCAATTCTTTATAATGGCATTTTTCTCTTTTTGGTGCAAGGCAAAAGGCTCTTTAAAGTGCAACTTTGCTTGAGATATATAATTAATTATATTTCATTGAATTAATTATATTTAATATTATTTAGCAACAAATACTTAGACTGAATAGGTATATTTATTCACTTTACTTCCACTGAAAACACTAAGAAATATAAAGAACCAGAGAGTCTATGAATTTGTAACTACATATAAACACTGTTTTATGGGGGAAGGTAGCTTCGCACAGTACATTACTGAATACTTTATTAAATGTTGAATGGGATTGGTGATGAATTAGCACAACTTAAGCGAGGGTTAAAGGTAGTAGTGCATTAACTGCAGAATGTCGTTATAAGCACTTTCTATTTTGGATTATTACTTTTTTACTTATTTGTCAGATGTGTGGACTTTGACCTCTGTTCTGAGTTCAGCGTAGTAAAATCTTCTAAAGGACAAAAAAAATAGTAGAAAACTCTAACAGAGTAGTATAAAATATATTATGGCCTATCAGTAATTATAATTCTGTTGGAGAAAGCAATTCTATTACAATTCTTATTGTTAGACACTTCTTTTAACTGTCTGGAAAAAAGAAAACTATTTCTGTTAGCTAGGATTTTTGTTTTTGGCATGTGCTCAAAAATAACTAATATTTCCTGGACATTTTTAAAGAAGAGAGAATACATTATACACACTCATACACACATCTGTATCTACACACACACACACATATGTGACAGACACACATATATCTTTATGTTACGACAATTTTTCTTTAAAACATCAGTCTTGTCATTTTCATTCATAGAAACACAAGAACTTACCAGTTTACTAAATCTGAAAAGGAATCTCAAGAGTTCAAATGGAGCTCCTAGACAAAAGTGTGAGGGTTAGTAGGATTCTCATTTTATTTTTGGATAAAGATTCATGACATATGAATTCATTCATGATATATTCATATAATACAAATCAACCTCATTTTGGATTTTAAAAAATTGCTTCAAATTTACTCACTGAGTAATTTAGCACAGAATCAGTTCACATACCTTCTCATTTGCAATAAATTTTTCAAGAATCCTGAGGGGCCAAAACATACGATAAATAATGAGAATCTTCTCTTGTACTATGACAATTATATTTGACTTTCATACTGCTTTTGGTCAAAAATACTAAATGGTACTTGGGTGCCCCTAACTAGAACATTATACCAAGGATTTCCTTACTTAATCTGCCAAAATGTTCCCCTCCTAGGCAATGTGTTGATTACCTTTTAAAGCACAAATAAAATTTCCATTGTACCTCTGAGGAAAAGTATGTTCATTTAGAACACAGAGATGGCTTTGTGGATCTATTTCAGTGTGGTAAGTCTATGGAACATCTATAATTCTCTAAGATTATATTTGCAAAGATCCTATCAATGTTATCCTTTATGGGAACCCACTAACAAGGTATCTTGTTCATTGGCTACTTATGCCAAAGTTATTTATAAGTAACAATAATTAATGAATTTTGGCATTATTTTACATAACAGAAGTGCCATTTCCTAACAACTGGATTAATGAATGTTACTGCAGTAGTTGATTACATTCTTTTCCTAAACTCTGCCTAACTACTCAGCAATAGTGGCCACCATAATTCAGCTACTTGGTAAAATACATCAAAAGATTGAAACTATTAAAGAAAATCAATATATTTTTAAAAAATCTTCATCTTTTACAAAATTAACACATGGCAGCAGTGAGTCAAATTTATTAAACTTGGCAAAGAATCTTGTCAAATATCTAAGAACTATAGGCATCTATGAAATGCTACAATTTGCCTATTCCTATAAGGCATCTATAAAATAATTTTAAAAGCAGGGAATTTTGGCATCAGACCTGGAGAGAATCTGACTGATTTACTTAAACAAGTTATACAACTTTCCTGAGTTCTGCTTTTACTCACTTATAAAATTAGATAATAATACATAGGACTAAATGAGAAAAATAAATGAGATAATACATATAAATTAGGGGTCAAATACTAGGTCTTTGTCAGTAACTTAACTGACAATAAAGATGAAGAATTTAGTTTCTTAAAAATGAATGAAATAGAATAAGAAAGTATTAGAAAATCTTAAACTTGGAAGCTCATGCATGATGATTAATGAATAAAAATATTCTCTCCAAAAAAAGTTGAAAAGAAAAAAAATCTTATGGGAACAGATTATAAGTATATATTAGATGAAAATGAAAATAAAAATGACACAAATCTCTAAAGTAGGGGATGAGGCAAATAAAATTTAGAAATAAGAGGAAATAAAATTTGGAGCAAGTTATTGTTCCCAAACAACTGGAAGATAACATCAATTGAAATTAATTTCCTAAACATAAACAGATTTTGACATATTTTCCAAAAGTTTACCTCATATATCTATTCCTTGTGTTAAGATAATTAAACTAGTTCTATAGATACATGTAAAATTATATCTCATTTCTTCTCACCTGTGTTTTATATTTTAAGATAGTCATTTAATACTCTGAAGCAAAAAATGGGAAGGAGTAATGTATATGGACATCACAGATGGTCAACACCGAAATCAGATATATTATATTCTTTGCAGCCAAAGATGGAGAAGCTCTATACAGTCAGCAAAAACAAGACCAGGAGTTGACTGTGACTCAGATCATTAACTCCTTATTGCCAAATTCAGACTTAAATTGAAGAAAGTAGTGAAAACCACTAGACCATTCAGATATGACCTAAATCAAATCCCTTATGATTATACAGTGGAAGTGAGAAATAGATTTAAGGGCCTAGATCTGATAGATAGAGTGCCTGATGAACTATGGACAGAGGTCCGTGACATTGTACAGGAGACAGGGATCAAGACCATCCCCATGGAAAAGAAATGCAAAAAAGTAAGATGGCTGTCTGGGGAGGCCTTACAAATAGCTGTGAAAAGAAGAGAAGCGAAAAGCAAAGGAGAAAAGGAAAGATATAAGCATCTGAATGCAGAGTTTCAAAGAATAGCAAGAAGAGATAAGAAAGGCTTCCTCAGTGATCAGTGCAAAGAAATAGAGGAAAACAACAGAATGGGAAAGACTAGGGATCTCTTCAAGAAAATTAGAGATACCAAGGGAACATTTCATGCAAAGATGGGCTCGATAAAGGACAGAAATGGTATGGACCTAACAGAAGCAGAAGATATCAAGAAGAGGTGGCAAGAATACACAGAAGAACTGTACAAAAAAAGATCTTCATGATCAAGATAATCACAATGGTGTGATCACTGACCTAGAGCCAGACATCCTGGAATGTGAAGTCAAGTGGGCCTTAGAAAGCATCACTAGGAACAAAGCTAGTGGAGGGATGGAATTCCAGTTGAGTTATTTCAAATCCTGAAAGATGATGCTGTGAAAGTGCTGCACTCAATATGCCAGCAAATTTAGAAAACTTAGCAGTGGCCACAGGACTGAAAAAGGTCAGTTTTCATTCCAATCCCAAAGAAAGGCAATGCCAAAGAATGCTCAAACTACCGCACAATTGCACTCATCTCACACGCTAGTAAAGTAATGCTCAAAATTCTCCAAGCTGGGCTTCAGCAGTACATGAACCATGAACTTCCAGATATTCAAGCTGGTTTTAGAAAAGGCAGAGGACCAGAGATCAAATTGCCAACATCCGCTGGATCATGGAAAAAGCAAGAGAGTTCCAGAAAAACATCTATTTCTGCTTTATTGACTATGCCAAAGCCTTTGACTGTGTGGATCACAAGAAACTGTGGAAAATTCTGAAAGAGATGGGAATACCAAACCACCTGACCTGCCTCTTGAGAAACCTATATGCAGGTCAGGAAGAAACAGTTAGAACTGGACATGGAACAACAGACTAGTTCCAAATAGGAAAAGGAGTACGTCAAGGCTATATATTGCCACCCGGCTTATTTAACTTATATGCAGAGTACATTATGAGAAACGCTGGGCTGGAAGAAGCACAAGCTGGAATGAAGATTGCCAGGAGAAATATCAATAACCTCAGATATGCAGATGACATAACCATTATGGCATAAAGTGAAGAGGAACTAAAAAGCCTCTTGATGAAAACGAAAGAGGAGAGTGGAAAAGTTGGCTTAAAGCTCAACATTCAGAAAATGAAGATCATGGCATTTGGTCTTACCACTTCATGGGAAATAGATGGGGAAACAGTGGAAACAGTGTCAGACTTTATTTTTCTGGGCTCCAAAATCACTGCAGGTGGTGATAGCAGCCATGAAATTAATAGACCCTTACTCCTTGGAAGGAAGGTTATGATTGCATATAACTAGATTGCATATTCAAAAGCAGAGACATTACTTTGGCAACAAAGGTCCATCTAGTCAAGGCTATGGTTTTTCCTGTGGTCATGTATGGATGTGAGAGTTGGACTGTGAAGAAGACTGAGCGCCGAAGAATTGATGCTTTTGAACTGTGGTGTTGGAGAAGACTCTTGAGAGTCCCTTGGACTGCAAGGAGATCCAACCAGTCCATTCTGAAGGAGATCAGCCCTGGGATTTCTTTGGAAGAAATGATGCTAAAGCTGAAACTCCAGTACTTTGGCCACCTCATGCGAAGAGTTGACTCATTGGAAAAGACTCTGATGCTGGGAGGGAGGAGCAGGGGACGACAGAGGATGAGATGGCTGGATGGCATCACCGACTCAATGGACAAGGGTTTGGGTGAACTCCAGGAGTTGGTGATGGACAGGGAGGCCTGGCATGCTGCAATTCATGGGGTCACAAAGAGTCAGATATGAATGAGCGACTGAACTGAACTGAAATGTATATATAAGAGTTCAACTGACTGATATATATAAAGTACTTGGGATACATGCAAAGTGAAATCTGCAGATAGAATTATCACAAGTAAACAGCCATCTTGATTAAGATGTAATTTGCTATTCAGTTGATAGTACAACCAGTGGCTTGTGATTAAGCCTGGTGTAATTCTCACCATTGGGATTAATACTGAGGAACACCATCACAGGACAGAAGATAATTCCTCCACAAAAAGTGACTACTGTAGCTTTAAAAGCCAACATGAAGCCTACCATTTAGAGGTTTTATATTTGAACCTAATGGCCAGTGCTAAGCAGAGAGCATCAAGGATGCTAAAACTGCTCATGGGTGTTTTTCTGTAAGCTAATGACAGTGAAAGTACATCTTAACAAGTATGAGAAAGGTTCATTCAGTCTCAAGTGAATATAATTTCTCTTTGTAATTGAATTTAACTCCAGAAACTCATCTAAAAGTGGGAAAATTATCTTGCTGTTAATTTGTTGAATAACATACTGAATTTAGTCACCAGATCACATAGCATTGATGAGATTTATTATTTAATTAATTATACTTTGAGACTAGCCCAACTCAAAAATACAAAGAAAAGTGGCATTGTTATCTTCTATGTGAGAGAAGCAGCAAAAAATGCCCTGCTTTGAAGATAGGGTATCACTAGATTTGAGTAACTTTGGTGCATTAGGTCATAAACAGTGTCACTGAAGAGTTCAGCATCCAGTTTTGGATAACAGGTATATAACAGTGTTATTATGGTATGCTGTCTAATATATAAGAATAGACAGAATAGCATAAGTAACTGAACAAGTTGTGTAGATAATTGCTAAACAGATCTGAATGAACAGAGAATCCATGAAGAGGTAAATATAGTAATTTAGTCTTAAAAGCTGAAGTGTTGAACTTTTAATCCTAGGAAGGTATTTAAATAAGAATCAAAAACTGAATATGACAGATGGAATCACTCTAACATAAATCTCCAAGGTTTAAAATAATGACTCAGTTCAGTTCAGTTCAGTTCAGTCACTCAGTCGTGTCCGATTCTTTTCGACCCCATGAATCGCAGCACACCAGGCCTCCCTGTCCATCACTAGCTCTTGGAGTTCACTCAGACTCACGTCCATCGAGTCAGTGATGCCATCCAGCCATCTCATCCTCTGTCGTCCCCTTCTCCTCTTGCCCCCAATCCCTCCCAGCATCAGAGTCTTTTCCAATGAGTCAACTCTTCGCATGAGGTGGCCAAAGTATTGGAGTTTCAGCTTTAGCATCATTCCTTCCAAAGAAATCTCAGGGCTGATCTCCTTCAGAATGGACTAGTGGGGGATCTCCTTGCAGTCCAAGGGACTCTCAAGAGTCTTCTCCAGCACCACAGTTCAAAAGCATCAGTGACTAGTGCTGTTTAAAAACAAGAGAAGAAAAGAAAAAATAAATTAAAAATTTAAAAAGCCAGAAACATTTTTGTATGTTATAGGAAATAGACACTAGAAATGAATAGGCCTTTGCAATAAGATAGGTTTGGATTTATATCTGAAGAATTTGAGATGCCCTACAAGCAATTAGGAATATGGGTTAACTTAAGACTCAAAACAAATAAGTGGGCAGGTCATGAGAGATTTAAAAGGTAGACCTTTTGAGAATAAGACTATGCTAAAACTTTGGGATGTCCACAGTCAGAAGCCAAGAGAAGAAAGATCCAGCAAGTTTTACAGTGATGTCAAAGAAAAGGAGGGCTAAAGTTTAGTTTTTCAAGGGACTGTGGAATAATAACCAAAAAGGAAGCAGAAATATAGCAGTGTAGAATTGTGCTTGCGTGCTCAGTAGCTCAAATGTGTCTGACTCTGCGATGCCATAGACTGTAGCCCTCCAGGCTCCTCCATCTATGGGATTCTCCAGGCAAGAATACTGCCATTTCCTTCTCCAAGGGATCTTCTCAACCCAGGGATCAAACATACATCTCCTGCATTGGCAGGCAGATTCTTTACCACTGAGCTACCAGGGAAGTACCCAAGGACTTGTCAGCAATAGAATGAAAGGGCACAGAAAACTCTAAGCTAGTTATAAGTTAGCTTCTGCTGGAGACAAAAAGGTGCACATAATCACAGTAATTTAGTGCAGTTCATATCAGCTTATAGAAATGTTTAATTAAAACAAAATGACATACAGTGTGTATGTGTGCATGTGTATATCCTTATGTACATGCACACATTATCTTACCAGAAATCTTAGGGGAAAGAAGAGACAGAAAATGAGGGAAATAACAAAAATGTGTACTTTGTTAGCTAGAATCTTTTAGAACCTAGTATGTCAGTCATCCATCCTTCTAGCCCCAATACAAATATTTGTTGGAGAAGCCTAATCAGAGAAACAGCTCACCGTAACTCAGCTGGAATGCTACTTAGAGAAGAGTAAGAAGAAATGGCTGCTGCAAGGGGCAGAGAAGGGGTGCTCTCCCAGCACAGCCCCCACTTTGGCCTTGAAGACACTGCTCAGGACCTTCTTTCCTACAGCAAGGATGAAATCCTGCCCTGCCACTACTTTTGTGACTACCAACGACAAAGCGAAGCCAGAGGCTGTCCTACAGCTTCTACAGAAATACAAAGGCGATGACCCTTTGTGGAGCACTTTTCACACTTGCTGTGTACTAAACCTGGATTGTCCCCTTTCATCCTTAATAATACACTGTATGGTGACTGGGATTAGAGGAGGAAATTGAGTTTAAAGAGGTTTATGTAATGTCCAAGAGAAATAGTCAAAGGCAGAGCTGAAATTCAAAACCAAGTTTTTCTGTCTTATTAAATGTCCTTTTAAAAGACTTATTTCAATGACATGAATTCCAGAGCCCCTTCCAGGCACAAGATGAAAGCAGCAGCAATAACAGGGTAACCATTTGTAAACTGCAGTGCTTAACTATCTCTTTTCCAAGTCTTTAGGTCCAGCACTTGATTAATTATGTAAGTTAACAAGTGTCATAGACTGTCACTATTTCCTAACATTTCTAAAATTCTAAAGTCCTTACAAATTACTCTTGCTTTCAGTGGGTTAAAATACCTTTTCTAAGGACAAGCCAGAATAGCTGCATAAATGTTAGAATGTATGCATCCTTTTGCGATAACACCTCCTCCACTGGGAAGTTTATATGTCATGCTGCTGCTGCTGCTAAGTCGCTTCAGTCGTGTCCGACTCTGTGCGACCCCATAGATGGCAGCCTACTAGGCTCTCCCGTCCCTGGGATTCTCCAGGCAAGAACACTGGAGTGGGTTGCCATTTCCTTCTCCTATGCATGAAAGTGAAAAGTGAAAGGGAAGTTGCTCAGTCTTGTCTGACTCTTAGCGACCCCATGGACTGCAGCCTACCAGGCTCCTCCATCCATGGGATTTTCCAGGCAAGAGTACTGGAGTGGGGTGCCATTTCCTTCCGTGGAATATGTCATGCTATTAGCCTGTAACTGCATATAAATATATCGGAAAGAAAACACTTAGAGGTAACAACACTTAGATAACACCTTGGCCATCCTAGGATAAAGAAAAAACAAATGTACAAATTGCACTTTATAATTTAGAATTCTTCCCCAAATGAATTTAAAATCTCAGATTTTACAACTCTGTCTTCATAAAGCTAAGAGTAATTAGATTTCAAACATCACTATAAACAGAGACAGATTTTGTTACTGAGATACCTGAAATTTGATACTTGATAACAACAGACAAGCAATCCAGTAGCTAGCCAGACACCACTGATCAATAAGCCGAGTGTATTATAAAGCAGAAGAGTAACAGTATTAAGAGATCCAGATTAGCAATCATGAGATGCTCTATCCATCCCACTTGGGAAACCCAGTGCTCACTCAACAACCTGGCACAGGGCAGGGGTTCATGCTAAAGCAACAGGAGTATCTTTAAATAGACTATAATTAATTCAACATCCCTGAAGCTCTAACATTTTGGATGAGGGTAGTATGTTAGATGGTACTGTATGTCTTTTTTATGTACATATTTATGTATGTATTGGTTTGTTTTAAATGCTGATACATATTTGAGTAACTAATTATTTACATAAATGTAAAGGTAAAGCAAGTTTGTCTGTGTTCAGCTGATACGGATTTAATTTATACTAATTTACAGAGTTGACGTTAAAACTTCTGGGGCTAGATACTACTCAGTCCTGAATCGGTAGGCTGAGGCTGCCATAACAGAATATCACAGACTATGTGGTTTAAACAGAAGAAATTTATTTTCTCCCAACTCTAGAGACTTATAGGCTAGGATCGAGGTTCCAGCAAAGTCGGTTTCTGTGATACTTCTTGACTTGTAGAAGGTTGCCTTTTTACTATGTCATCACATGACCTTTCCTCTTTATAGGTGTACTTGTGGTATCTCTTCTACTCTTTATAAGGACACTGGTCCTATTTGATTAAGGCCCCACCTTTATGATCTCAGTTAACTCTTTAAAGGCTCTATCTCCAATACGGTTACATTGGGTATTAGAGCTTAAACATATGGATTTTGAAGGAACACAATTCAGTCCCTAGGAGACATCTTCCTGTCTTTCGGTTTAAATCTCCTTTATGACTGCTTGATGCTTTAACTTTTCAGTCCAAATACAGATGGAAAAGTACTTACAGCAGCAGACACAGTGGTACAGATAAAAAATGAGAAAAAATATTTTGTTTTCTTTTTTCTCTGCAGGTTTCCCTTTTTACAACTGCATAAATTATTATAATTACTCTCCTTTTATTAGATAACCAACAAATGATTATTTACTAATTTATAATATCTATATAAAAACAACCCCTATAATTTTGAAACCTGTCCTTAGACACAGCTAGCCCTCTTTGAAAGGGAGTATGACCCTTTCCACAGAATGAAAGACTGTAAATAACATTAAACAAAGCATATGAAGATTATTAAGCTATGATGGGGTACTCTGCAATTACAAACAATTTCTCTTAATTATATGCTGCTCTGACACTCAATAGAAAATGCAGATGAACCATTTAATGCTTGTGTAAGTAAGACCAAATTTGAATATTCCCACTAAAGACACCACTGGTATCTGTTATTACCTCCTTGTTTGGGTCTTGTTGTCTTCCTCACCTTTGGCATAACCTTATTATTAGAACAGAAATACTGGCTTCAGACTTTCAACACTGCAAAGCAGTCAAGAGGGAAAACTAGAACATCATTCAGATAATCATTTTTGAATTGTAAGCCTAACCTGACTGACATTATTAGAGTCAGGCCAATAGAGTTTTGCTCCAAGATGACTTTCTTGAATACAAAGTCCACATATGGTAACTTGTACATTCTTAATTATGAAATTAAAACATGGGAGGCATTGGCCTGATTAAGACAACTGTATAATCATGGAAAGAGACAAATCCAAATTAAGGCTAATTTTTTTTTTCTTTAATGTCTGCCGGGGTCCAGCCCCGGCTGATCCAGGGTATTCGAAGGATAGACGGCATAGGAGACCTATTTATTTAAATATTTATCAAAGATATAAAGAGTAATAGAATAAGGATAGCTCAGTGAGGAAATTCAGTGGAGAAAAGAGGCTGAAATAAGGATAGCTCAGTGAGGAAATTCAGTGGAGAAAAGAGGCTGAATAATTCAGCCAGAAGGTAAGAGAAAGAACGACATGGTGAGACCAAGTTTCGGTGAACAAGGCCCGCACTTTATTTTCCAAAGTAGTTTTTATACCTTAAGTTGTGCATAGAGAATAATGGGGGAAGGGGTGGAGTCATGCAAGGACAGCAGTTCCTGGTCCTAATCGAAGCCAGGCTTTCAAACTTATCATATGCAAAAGTTCAGGTGATTTACATCATCTTCTGACCAGGAGGCCTGTTAACATTTTAAGAAACTTATATTTCTCTAAAGGTGATTATTCCAAAGTCAGGCACCAGCCTCCAAAAAAGCATTGGACAAAGCTGCATTCCTATAGGGCAAAGGTGAGGTGGGCTCAATCAAGAAAAGAAATAACTCAAGGGTCCAAGGTTACAAACATTGAGGCTACTACTTACATTTCTATACACCCATTATATCAATCAATACACTGCCAAGGACACAGTAGGTAAGGAGTATGGAGACGTAGCAGCAAACATTGGCCCAATAAGTGAAAAACCCTTCACCAATACAATTTCTAATCAATCTTTTAACTACTCAAAGGAATCTGTGTTTAGACAGTTTAGAACATCTCCTGCCTCTCACAGTTGGGAGGCTCTGAACAATCACATGTGGCCAGAAAAACCTATTCAGGCAGGCTAGAGGATTTCCAAAGGAGTTTGTAGGTTGAAACACTGTCACACCCAGGAATTATTAACTGGAGCTGTAAGCTAACTCTTTTTTCAGAGAGGTAATGGGGGACAGCCCCCCGTAAAGTCAGAGGTGTAGGTGAAAGCACAAAGCAGAAAGTAGGCAGACTCTGGTTTTGGGTGTAAATGCTCGAGAATTTCCAGGGGGACTCCTGAGGCTTGATCCCACCTTGGCGTATGCCGAGCCTCCTTCCTCATGACCTTTGTCATGGGTGGAGCTCCTCACGCTGGCTCCCGGCAGTGATAGAATTCCAGTTGAGCTATTCCAGGTCCTGAAAGATGATGCTGTGGAAAGTGCTGCACTCAATATGCAATATGCAATATGCACTCAATATGCAATATGCCGGCTCCCGGCAAATGTCTCCTTTTAAGAGTTGCCTATAGAAAGAGTCACACCAGCATATTTTACTGGTTCTCTGCTGCCTGAAAGTCAGGACAATTTGAAAGGAAAAACAGTCTTAGGATGATTTTGTTCAAGTGCAAACACACACACACACACACATGCACACACATGAAAACACATACACACTCACACTTCCCTGGAGAAGAATTATTAAAATATTTGATTTTTCACTTTAATTTTACTTTATACATACATATTTAGTTTAATTCCAATATGTTGTTTTCCTTGGAGTGTTTTTTGTTTTCTTTTTTTCTCTTAGCTGGCCATACTCCTATTTTTGAAAAGTCACTAAGGGTATAGTTTTAGAAATCCACATTGGAAAATAAATACTAGTTTTATTTACAAAATCTTTTCATCAAAGTTAAACAGTAGAACTGAATCATGTTGGTATTCCAAACATATTTTTGAAGAAAGATTATATCATACATATATTCTTAGAAATATTATATAATAGAAAACAAACATGAAGGTCTCAGTTCAGTTCAGTCACTCAGTAGTGCCTGACTCTTTGCAACCTCATGGAATGCAGCAGACCAGGCTTCCCAACTTCCCATCACCAACTCCTACAGTTTGCTCAAACTCATATCCATCCAGTCAGTGATGTCATCCAACCATCCCATACTTTGTTGTCCCTTTCTCCTTTTGCCTTAAATCTTTCCCAGTATCAGGGTCTTTTCCAATTACTCAGTTCTTCACAACAGGTGGCCAAAGAATTGGAGATTCAGCTTTAGCATCAGTCTTTCCAATGAATATTCAGGACTGATTTCCTTTAGGATTGACTGGATTGATCCTTTGCAGTCCAAAGGACTCCCAAGAGTCTTCTCCAACACCACAGTTCAAAAGCATCAATTCTTTGATGCTTAGCTTTCTTTATGGTCCAACTCTCACATCCATGCATGACTACTGGAAAAACCATAGCTTTGACTAGACGGACCTTTGCCAGCAAAGTAATGTCTCTCCTTTTTAATATATTGTCTAGGTTTGCCATAGCTTTTCTTCCAAGGAGCAAAAGTCTTTTAATTTCATGACTGCAGTCACCATCTGCAGTGATTTTGGAGCTCCCTTAAATAAAGTCTCTCAGTGTTTCCATTGTGTCCCCATCTCCATGAAGTGATGGGACCAGATTCCATGACCTTAGTTTCTTGAATGTTGAGTTTTAAGACAACTTTTTCACTCCCCTCTTTCACTTTCATTAAGAAACTCTTTAGCTTCTCTTCGCTTTCTGCTATAAGGCTTGTGTCATCTGCATATCAGAAGTTATTGATATTTCTCCTGGCAATCACGAAGTTCTAGTCTTAGTTTTTCATGCGATGACATCTTTACAGATTAGGCTGACAAATTCACCTAGTGAATTTTTCCTTCTACTGCTTACTGTCAGCATAAGATTGAATGACAAATTGGTATTCATCAAATTTGAAAGATTCTGCTAATCAAAAACAAAGAAAACAAAACAAAACACCATCAAGAAATAAACAGGTATAGAGGAAGAAAAGATAGCTCTTTCCTCCACACTTTTAAATTCTCAAATGAGATCCCTGTAACAAAAGGCAGATAAGCAAGAAAAAGAAAACACTTTTGTTTAAGTTTTACATAACAAGAAACTTCATAATGAAATGAAGACTCAAAGAAACTGTTAAACATTTTCTATGCGGTCTGGGCTTCCTCACAACGTGGTGGCTGGTTCCAAGGTCAAGTGTCCAAGGAAGATCCGAGCAGAAATCTTATGCATATAATGATTTAGCTGAAGAAGTCAGTTGCATCACTTCACCATATTCTACCAATCAAGACATCTACAACAGCCCATCAGTTTCAAAGGTAGGTAATAAAGACCCTCCACCACTCGATGATGGCCAGGAAAGCCTGGTGTGCTGCAGTTCTTGAAGTCACAAAGAATCAGACATGACTGAGCAACTGAACTGACCTGAACTGAACCACCTGATGAAGGTATGTCAGTCTCGAATTTGGAGAAAAGTATGTGTATGTGCTAAATCACTTCAGTTGTGCCTGACTCTTTGAGACCCCATGAACTGTAGCCTCCAGGCTCCTCTGTCCATGGGATTCTCCAGGCAAGAATACTGGAGTGGGTTGCCATGCCCTTCTTTAGGGTGTCTTCCTGACCCAGGGATCAAATCCATGTCTCTTAGGTATCCTGCATTGGTAGGCAGGTTCTTTACCACTATCACCACATAGGAAGCCTTGAGAAAAGTATATTGGATGAGATACATACACACACACTTATTTGAAAAAACAGTCTTCCATGGACATCACATAAATCACAAATTCTCTAGTACAAATTTTACGAAGCAATCTCTACATTAAACACATATAAGGAAAACAACTGAAAGGAAGTACAGAGCATCTAAAGAAGAACAGGTAAATCAAAGACCAACTTCACTCACTTTTGGCCAGCCCTCCAAAAGCATGTAGTTGAGAATACACCATTAAATGTTAACATCTCAAAATAAAGTGCAATTTCAATCCTAGAAAAATTACATATGTTTATTAAACACTTTCATTTAAATACAGTTACTTTCTTTCAATCATAATAACTGTCATTTATTGATTATTGAGCTTTCAAAGTGATAAGAATTTTGCATGAATGCACTCATTATATTTTGTCCTTAAGACTCTATGACATAGGCTTATTTTAATCCCCATCTTATGGGTGAGAAAAGCAAGCCTAAAAAGGTTGAGTGATTTCTCCAAGCTCATATAGCTTGTTAATTAAAGGCTGGGATCTTGACCTTTAAGTATACTGTAACTATTCCACTTTCCATGTTTTCTTTTTAACTCTAATTTTTCTTATGCACATGGTTAAGTTGAAAAGGCCCAATAGAAGAACGTATATTTGTATCCTAATAGCACATATGTCATAAACTCCAGTATCTATAAATTTGGCCATAAGTAAACCTGAGCTCAGCTTTTGTCTCTATCCACCTTCCACTTAAAGTTTCCGAGGAAAAAGGGATGAAACAAACATGAGACAGAAAACGAAAACCTAAAAACTCCTCAGGCAAAGTATTAAATCTAGGAAGAAAGGAAAACCTCTGGCTGTCCAATGGTTAAGACTCCATGCTTAGAAGGCAATCCCTGGCTGGGGAACTAAGATTCCACATGTTACATGGCCAATAAATGAATACATAATGAAACTACTATTGCAGAAATATAAGCTCAATATAAAAAAATCATTCCCAAAGCAACAAAGATAAATTTTCATTTTAATAAATTACATATATATATATAAAATAATATAAAGTCACTGGAAAAATATGGAAAAAATTTATAAGACCCTTTGGAGGAGATTTTAAAACATTATTGAGTAACATTAAGAATTAAATAAACAAAAAGTAGATGGGTAAGAATATTCAATATCATAACCATGTCATTCACCTAACATTGGCCCACAGAGATAATTCAATTCCCACCAAGATACCAATAGAGTTTGAAACATATCTGTAAAATTTTATTTTAAAACTTGTGTGGGAAAACAAAGACTAGAAATATTTAAGATACTAAAATTCTTCAAAAAAATTAAAGATGCATCAAACTTCCCTATTAATTTTTGTTTTGGTTATTAACTGCCTTGTAGAAAACTGTCCCAAATTTCAGTGGCTTAAACAACATTTATCTATTAATATTAATCTCTTGATTCCATGAATTATGAATTTGGACAGGGCCTAGCTTGTGTATCAGTAAAAGTTCAATCAAAGAAGCAAAACCAGTAGGGTTTATTCCAAAGACTTATTTATTTCAAGGAACTGGCCTACATAATTGTGGGGGCTATCTAAGTAAGTCTGAATGGCAGAACATCAGGAACAGAAGATTATATTGAGGGCTAAATTCCACAGAAATAGGCAGAACTGCTGTCCAAAGGTGGAATTTCTTCTCTTCCTTACACAACATTCAAGCCTGCTTTTAAGGCCATCCAAAAGGTTTCCCTGGTGGCTCATATAGTAAGGAATCTGTTTGCAATGTGGGAGACCTGGGTTCAGTCCTTGGTTGGGAAGATCCCCAGAGGACAGGAATGGCAACCCACTGCAGTATTCTTGCCTGGAGAATTCCATACAGAGGAGCCAGCCGAGCTCTAGTCCATGGCATTGCAAAGAGTCAGACATGACTAAGTGACTAACATACACAACCAATTTAATTAGGTCCAGCGAAATAACTGGAAATACCTATCCTCATTTAAAGTCAACTGAATAGGGGCCTTTGTTGTATCTGCCAAACCCTTCCATAGCAACCCCTAGAATAGTACTTGACCTAACAAAAACATAAAGTCGACATATCAGGACGGCATCACAGCTAGGTTTTCTTTCTTGATTCCATGTGGAGTCTGTTGGGTTCATTCATTGGTACTCAGCTCAATGCTCATTGGTCTGGAGTGCCCAAGACAACTTCACTGGAATGCCTGTGACCTTGGAAGGAATAGCCAGTAGACTGAATTAAGCTGGCCCCTCTCCCTCTCCATGCAGTCATAAAGGTCTCCCCATGTGGCATCTCCAGCAGGCAAGTAGGCATCTTACTTGGTGGCACAGAGATTCCTAGAGCCTGACTGGAAACTACTAGATATCTAAAAAGTCGAGATCTGGAGTCATACTCCACTGGTCAAAGCAATCACAGGGCAGCACAACTTCTAGTGGAGGGGAACAGATTCTACTGTCTGATGGGAAATGTGTCAAAACTTTTCTGCCATTTTTAATCATCCACAAACATCCAGACATTTTAAAACAATAGTAGTAAAGAGAATGTGGTAAGGGCATAGGGACAGAAAATGAGTAAAGGAAAAGAAAAAGGCGAGAAACAGACTTGCATGGACATGAAATTTGAAATAAAGTAGATGGCACTGAGGATCATTAGACAAGAGATGCACTAAACAATAAACAGCTCTGCATAATGATGTGAAAAACTGTAACTGAATCTCTACTTCAAACCACACATAAAAATCAATTCCACTTGGATTAAAGACTTAAAGGTGAAACAAAAATCTTTCAAATTTTTAGAACAAGTATAAGATGAAGGTATTTTTATAAACTTTGGGTAAAAAAGAATTTTTCACCTAAATCATTCAGTTCAGTTCAGTCACTCAGTCGTGTCCAACTCTTTGTGACGCATGGACTGTGGCACACCAGGCCTCCCTGTCCATCACAAACTCCCAGAGTTTACTCAGTCTCATGTCCATTGAGTCAGTGATGACATCCAACCATCTCATCCTCTGTCATCCCCTTCTCCTTGTGCCTTCAATCTTTCCCAGCATCAGGGTCTTTTCCAAGGAGTCAGTTCTTCGCATCAGGTGGCCAAAGCATTGGAGTTTCAGCCTCAGCATCAGTCCTTCCAGTGAATATTCAGGACTGATCTCCTTTAGGATGGACTGGTTGGATCTCCTTGCTGGCCAAGAGACTCTCAAGAGTCTTCTCCAATACCACAGTTCAAAAGCATCAATTCTTTGATGCTCAGCCTTCTTTATGGTCCAACTCTCACATCCATACATGACCAATGGAAAAACAATAGCTTTGACTAGTGGACCTTTGTTGGCAAAGTAATGTCTCTGTTTTCTAATATGCTGTCTAGGTTGGTCATAACTTTCCTTCCAAGGAGTAAGCTTCTTTTAATTTCATGACTGCAATCACCATCTACAGCAATTTTGGAGCCCCCCAAAATAAAGTCTCTCACTGTTTCCATTGTTTCCCCATCTATTTGCCATGAAGTGATGGGACCAGATGCCATCTTGGTTTTCTGAATGTTGAGTTTTAAGCAAACATTTTCACTCTCCTCTTTCACTTTCATCAAGAGGCTCTTTAGTTCTTCTTCACTTTCTACCATAAGGGTGGTGTCATTCGTGTATCTGAAGTTATTGATATTTCTCCCAGTAATCTTGATTCCAGCTTGTGCTTCATCCATCCCAGAATTTCGCATGATATACTCTTTATATAAGTTAAATAAGCAGGGTGACATATAGAGCCTTGATGTACTCCTTTCACAATTTGGGAAAGTCTGTTGTTCCATGTCCAGTTCTAACTGTTGCTTTTTGACCTGCATACAGATTTCTCAAAAGGCAAATACAAAGCTCTAATCATAGAAGAAAATAATCAATTAGACTGCATTTAACTGAGAACTTGTGTTCATCAAAACATTCCATAAAGAATGTGAAAACATTAGCCAAAAACTGGAAGATATTTGCAACATGTTCAACAAATAAATCATTAAAATTTAGAATATATTTTAAGTCTCTACAAAATAGTAACAAAGGCAAACAATCCAGAAGGGCAAAAAGGTATGCATTAGCACTACACAGAAGAGGAATCATGAGTTGCCAGTAAACAGAAGGAAAGATGGGCTTCCGAGGTGAATCTAGTGGTAAAGAACCCACCTGTCAATGTAGGTGATGTAAGAGGCACAGGTTTGATCCCCGGGTGGGGAAGATTCCCCGGAGGAGGGCAAAGATCACCTGGAGGAGGGCATGGCAACCCATTCCAGTGCTCTTCCTGGAGAATCCCACAGACAGAGTAGTCGTGGGCTATAATCCATGGGGTTGCAGAGAGTCAGACACAACTGAAGCGATTTAGCACACAAGCATAAAGATAAATGTACAGCTTCATTAGTAAGCTAGTAATCACTGAAGTGCTATTTAACACCAAAGTGTAATGTAATTTTACATCTACTAGATTTGCTACGGAGAAGGCAATGGCACCCCACTCCAGTACTCTTGCCTGGAAAATCCCATGGATGGAGGAGCCTGGTAGGCTGCAGTCTATGGGGTCGCTAGGAGTTGGACACAACTGAGCGACTTCACTTTCACTTTTCACTTTCATGCATTGGAGAAGGAAATGGCAACCCACTCCAGTGTTCTTGCCTGGAGAATCCCAGGGACGGGGGAGCATGGTGGGCTGCCATCTATGGGGTCGCATAGAGTCGGACACGACTGAAGCAACTTAGCAGTGGCAGCAGCAGCAGCAGCAGCAGATTTCCTAAAGTTAGTAAATCTGGAAATCAGTAAATCTAGTAAAGATGTGGAGAAAATGAAAATCCCCATACCCTCTAGCTGTAGTGTCAATGTGAGCAATTATTTGGATAAACAATTTAGCAGTTATTTTGTAAATACAAAAAGAAGGATATCCCATGACTGAGCAATCTATTCACAGGTAGTAGTATAGGCCAGAAGTCTTCCAATTGTGCATGTGTAACCCTGGGTACATGAGTTCCCTACAGACACAGATACATTTAAAGGAATAAATTGTTAGATTCCCATCTTCCCTGTGAAATGTATATATTTTGAAGTGATCTGAGAACATGCCTTTATTAGCAGTTAGACATTTCATGAGAATTATTTTTCACCTCTTTTCACAAAATCATCCTTTCTTACAATTAAAAAAAAAAAAAGTAGCTCTCACTCATCTTTGATTTCATAATACATTATCCTAAACAGTATAAACTCCAAGGAAAGCAAATTATTGGAACAATTAAAATTACTCGTGACAGAGAATATTCTTTTAATGATGGGAGCATCCACAATGACTTTTTTGATCGCATGGGTTTGCATTTTTCCCAGTCTTGTATATAAATGTGTTTCTATCAAGGACAAAGTGGATATTAGAAATAATACCCACCTCCCACCACACACACACACACACACACACACACACACACACTATATATTAGGTGGCAGTGAATATATAGTGCAGAGTGAGAATAGGGTGTCTAATGACTACTTTCACTCAACAGCCTCACCTTCCCATGCCCTACAACTGTGGGAAAAGGTATTATACCTTTGATCATGATACTATACCTTGATCATGAAAGGAAAGCAAAAAAGGGTGAGGGTAAGAAATGTCAAAGACAACAACAAACAAAAGACAAGGTTACATGTCTTATCACTCTATTTATCAAATAACTAGAATATACAGAATGTTTGAAAATGCACCCTAGAATTAAAACAGTGTGCTTCAGATTGCATGCCCTGACTTTGTCTGAAAATGTTTCTGGATTGGATATTTTACACGATTTCAAAATTTTTAAATGAAAATGTTTATGTTATTTCTGACATCTCAGCATCACATCTTTGAGAAAATGGAACATATATTGGAGATTAAAAATGTTTTGTATCTTCTTGAACATCTATTATTCATAGGAGAAACATTTCCCAGCATTTTACCAAGAAAAAATATTATCAGACACTTTAAAAACATATTTTCTTTTGACTCAGTAATAAATATCCTTTCTGGCACTTATCAACCACTTTTCTGCTTGCTGAGTCCTTCCTATGGGAATAGAAAATTCTACTATGCACATGCATACTTAGCAATGATTACTCCAATACTTTGTATAAACTCTACACTTACTGGTGGCCTAGTATTTTCTCTTATCATGAATTTCCACTGAATTCGTCTCATTTCAGTAGTCAGTGACAGTCACCCTAGAACCAGAAACAAGTACAAATTAATAGTATTTAATTTGTATTAACTTAAATACATCTAAATACATTTTCAAATAAAGTTTTACTTTAAGTTCAATAATTTTTTTCCAAAATGGCTTTAACCAACTGTGTACTAATAACAATTGTTATAGCTAAATCCAGATAATAATTAACACTTAATGGTCTTCAAGGCAAAAAAAAATTTTTTTAAATCAAGTTTATATATGTAACTTTTATTTTAAAGTATAGCAGGGTGACTAATGAAAAGAATGTAACTGCAAATATATATTGCATTAGGATAAAATTCTGTGGAAGTAGTGAAATGAAATAATGACTCCAGGAGGAAAGAACATTAAATTTTTGACTTTTAAAAAAGACCTTTCCATCTGCATTTTTATATAAATGATAATGAGTTTAAAAAGTACAATGGTATTTGTATTCTATTGGATCTATTTTTTAAAAGAATATTACAGTGTTACTTTAAAAAGTAAAATTAAAAATATACCAGAAATTATATCACTTCAACTGTTGATTTTTTAAAAATTAGGTGCCAAGTTAAAAATGTATGAAGTCACACAAGTTTTCAAAATTCTGTTGTAGGATATGTGAACAAAATTTTGACTATATATAAATATATATTTATGTGTATATAGATCTTCTTGATCCAGGGATCAAATCCAGGTCTCCTGCACTGTAGGCAGATTCTTTACCATCTGAGCCAGCAGGGAAGCCCCATAATATACAATATACAAATATATATATAAGAGGAAACCTTTTGCATAGGTACGTTTAGAAATCACATACAATATTTTTTGTTCTTTTTTCCTCTCAACAGTGACAAACATTTATTGAGTGTTCATTACATTGGGTAACTTTCTGGGCTAAAAAAAAAAAAAAAAAAATCAATACACAAACATCACTGTCCAGGCCAGGCGCAGTTTATACTTTAGAAGCATATTTATAGCAACATGGTAATACAAAAAAACAAATTAAACAAAGAAAAGAAACCAACGATAACCAAATCAAGCATACATACAAAGAAGAAAGGATGATCACTGTGTTAACGTTAAACAGTGGTAAAAGTAAATATACTTAACTATATAGGCAACAGTTTAAGTCAAAAATATTACTTGTAGTATGACAGAATTTTTACAAAGTTCAAAAATCTTATAATAAAACAAACATTTGAAAACATTAACATGTGATAAAATTATCATTATGTGGCTTATAATATGTGGTGAAAAGACATAATTCTTACCCATATGGGACTGTCACAAGAATGGATTAATTAACAATGAAAAAAATAGCTTCCAACATTAGAAATCAAGTTCTGGCCCTGAAGTTCTTTAGGTCCAGTGACAGATTCAGAGGTGTTTATTTTCATGCCCCATTTTCTAAATATATCAGCTATTATATAAAAAGTGGATAAAGGCAGAAATTAACGTGGTTGAGTTTCTTTACAATTCTTTGCAACTATTCAGAAACTGAGAGACAAAGTAGGTTTACAGCCATCAAAGAGGCATTGTATCATTTCTCTCTAATGTCAAGCACTGCTCCCCATGACTCACATCAATCTGTTTCCTCATTCTGCCAGCTCTTCACACAACCACTCTCTTATTTGACATTAACTGATTGATCACTGTTTGCTGGACACCAGACCAATTATTAAAGAAAACATTTTTCTACACTATTCAAGACCAAGGAATCTGTCTGATACACAAATGCCTTTTTCGTACCATCCCATAGAACTATTTAGTGTCAAGATCATCTACATTTTGCCTTTATCTTAATAAAACAAACTGATAGGGATAATTTAAAAAAAAACAAGGCTTTAATTACCTATCACTAAAAAATTCACTCTAAGTCATTGAGGGACTGCTACTTCTTGTGACAAAGACCCTTTCTATTAATCTGTCTAATTGTCACCAGTAGCCTGATATATTGTTGTTTAGTCACTAAGTTGTGTCCTTTTCTTTGAGACCTCATAGACTGCAGCACGCCAGGTTCCTCTATCCATTGGATTTCCCAGGCAAGAAAAATTGAGTGGGTTGCCATTTCCTTCACCAGGGGTCTTCCCAACCCTGGGACTGAACTCATTTCTCCTGCATTGCTTCCCTGATGGCTCAGTTAGTAAAGAATCCACCTGCAATGCAGGAGACTCCGGTTACATTCCTGGGCTGGGAAAATCCACTGGAAAAGGAATAGGCTACCCACTCCAGTTTTCTTGGGCTTCCCTCTGGCTCAGCTGGTAAAGAATCCGCCTGCAATGCAGAAAACCTGGGTTCCATCCCTGGTTTGGGAAGATCTCCTGGAGAAGGGAAAAGTTACCCACTCCAGTATTCTGGCCTGGAGAATTCGACAGACTGTATAGTCCATGGGGTCAGAAAGATTCGTACAGGACTGAGCAACTTTCACTTCACTTCACTCTTGCATTGCAAGTGGATTCGTTACCACTGAACCACCAGGGAAGCACAGGCCTGATATATGGCCTGAGCTATACATTACTTGTATGCCCCACCTCATTCCAAAACATATTTGAAATTTAGCAATTATTGAATAAACAACAAGACATAGAATTGAGCACTATTCCTCTCTGCCAGCTGGCATACAAATACCTTTTCGCCAGCATATGCAGCATTTTGATTAGCGAAAGGATGCTCGTTGAACAGATATTTTTACTATTAAAATAGTTATTTTAGCAAAAAGAGACTTCTGTCTTTTTTTTTTTTTTTTACATTTAAGGGTTTCATATTTGCTACAGAAAATTATAAAGGCAAAAAAGAAAAACCATGTACTTTAATCTCAGATTTTCAATAATAGTCATAATTTTAAATATTTTGTCTCCTACAGATTCATGTTTACTCATATGCAAATATGTGTTAATATGGGAATGTTAAAACCTATGCTCTACAGCTTCCTTACCACTTCTTCCTTCTCCTTTTCCTTCCCTGATTCAGCATTATCCAGAATATTCTCAACAGAATTTAGACTCATTCCATAGGAGCCCTGTTTTTGTATTTAGACATTTTATAATGTATACATTTATTTGTGTACAGTAAAATTACTAACATTTTCAGCACAGCAATGTAGAAAACATGAGAGAAGCTGAGTTTTAGATTTGGAAAAGATGCAGTATTTAGAGTTTAGAGTGTTCATTAATTGAGACCATTTTCCCGTTATCAACAATATTATCTAGTTTCTTGTGATAAAGCGTCTCTTTATTCCAGCAATTACCACTTATCTGAGACAATATTCTTGAAAAAAAAAAACAAAAAATAAAAATCAATTGCAAATTTCCTGGTATTACAGTGTCTCAATCACTCCATTAATAACAGTATAAAGATATATGGTAAAAACAGAAGCTAAATGGCCATCCTTCATTATCCATCACAACAGAAACTCTAGGATGATCCTAATCAATGAGTTTTCTGAGTTAATTCCCATGTACAAATAGTATTCCAAGCTTAGTCTTTCTAATATAAACTATATGCTTTCCTGTTTTTATGTTGCTGTTGTTGCTGAATCACTAAGTGGTTCCTGACTATTATTAGACACCATGGACTGTAGCCCAGCAGGCTCCTTTTGTCCACAGGATTACCCAGGCAAGAATATTGGAGTGGGTTGCCATTTCCTTCTCCAGGGGATCTTCCTGACACAAGGTTCAAACTCCGCCATTTCCTTCTCCAGGGGATCTTCCTGACACAAGGTTCAAATTCCCGTCCTCTGCACTGGTAAGGCATCAGGGAAGCCCACTTTCTTGTTACATTTTCTTATGAATAGTACTTACATATTTCTACACAGAAAATGGAGAAAGAGTCCAGTATCTCAGTTATCAATTGGAGTTAGAATATCCTGCCTGTGATAGAATTTAAGAATAAAAGAATGGCAATAAGAAGTAGAACAGGAAAGAGGAGAGAGAAAGAGACAGAGACTGAGAGAGATGGATATTTTATTAGCTTTAGTTAAGTTCAGTTCAGTCTCTCAGTCGTGTCCGACTCTTTGCCACCCTATGGACATCAGCACACCAGACCTCCCTGTCCATCACAAATTCCTGGAGTTTACTCAAACTCACGTCCATCAAGTTGGTAATGCCATCCAACCACCTCATCCTCTGTCGTCCCCTTCTCCTCCTGCCTTCATCCAGCATCAGGGTCTTTTCAAATGAGTCAGCTCTTCACGTCAGGTGGCTAAAGTATTCGAGTTTCAGCTTCAACATCAGTCCTTCCAATGAACATTCAGGACTGATTTCCTCTAGGATGAACTGGTTGGATCTCCTTGCAGTCCGAGGGAATCTCCAGAGTCTTCTCCAACACCACAGTTCAAAAGCATCAGTTTTTCGGTGCTCAGCTTTCTTTATAGACCAACTCTCACATGCATACATGACTACTGGAAAACCATAGCCTTGACTAGATGGACCTTTGTTGGCAAAATTATGTCTCTGCTTTTTAATATGCTGTCTAGGTTGATCACCTGATGCGAAGAGTTGACTCATTGGAAAAGACCCTAAAGCTGGGAAGGATTAGGGGCAGGAGGAGATGGGGACCACGGAGGATGAGATGGCTGGATGGCATCACCGACTCAATGGACATGGGTTTGGATAGATCGGGGTGTTGGTGATGGACAGAGAGGCCTGGCGTGCTGCAATTCATGGGGTTGCAAAGAGTCAGACACGACTGAGAGACTGAAGTGAACTGAAGTAGGTTAATCATAACTTTCCTTCCAAGGAGCAAGTGTCTTTTAATTTCATGGCTGCAGTCACCATCTTCAGTGATTTTGGAGTCCTCCCAAAAATAAAGTCAGCCACTGTTTCCACTGTTTCCCCATCTGTTTCCCATGAAGTAATGGGACTGGATGCCATGATCTTCGTTTTCTGAATGTTGAGCTTTAAGCCAACTTTTTCACTTTCCTCTTTCACTTTCATCAAGAGGCTCTTTAGTTCTTCACTTTCTGCCATAAGGGTGGTGTCATCTGCATATCTGAGGTTATTGATATTTCTTCAGGCAATTGATTACAGCTTGTGCTTCTTCCAGCCCAGTGTCTCTCATGATGTACTCTGCATATAAGTTAAATAAGCAGGGTGACAATATACAGCCTTGACGTACACCTTTTCCTATTTGGAACCAGTCTGTTGTTCCATGTCCAGTTCTAACTGTTGCTTCCTGACCTGCATACAGATTTCTCAACAGGAAGTTCAGGTGGTCTGGGATTCCCATCTCGTAAAGAATTTTCCACAGTTTATAGTGATCCACACAGTCAAAGGCTTTGGCAAAGTCAGTAAAGCAGAAATAGATGTTTTTCTGGAACTCTCTTGCTTTTTTGATGATCTAGCAGATGTTGACAATTTGATCTCTGGTTCCTTGGCCTTTTCTAAAACTATCTTGAACATCTGGAATTTCACAGTTCATGTATTGTTGAAGCCTGGCTTGGAGAATTTTGAGTATTACTTTACTAGCATGTGAGATGAGTGCAATTGTGCAGTAGTTTGAACATTCCTTGGCATTGCCTTCCTTTGGGATTGGAATAAAAA
The DNA here is from genome assembly GCF_055505025.1 of Bos grunniens. Classification (NCBI taxonomy): domain Eukaryota; kingdom Metazoa; phylum Chordata; class Mammalia; order Artiodactyla; family Bovidae; genus Bos; species Bos grunniens. The sequence goes on from NC_141165.1 coordinate 102,660,235, forward strand.
CTGACCTTTTCCAGTCCTGTGGCTACCGCTGAGTTTCCAAATTTGCTGACATATTGAGTGCAGCACTTTCACAACATTATCTTATAGGATTTTAAATAACTCAACTGGAATTCCATAACATCCACTAGCTTTGTTTGTAGTGATGCTTCCTAAGGCCCACTTGACTTCACATTCCAGGATGTCTGGCTCTAGGTGAGTGATCACACCATCATGATTATCTGGGTTGTGAAGCTTTTTTTTGTACACTTCTACTGTGTATTCTTGCCACGTATTCTTAATATCTTCTGCTTCTCTTAGGTCCATACCATTTCTGTCCTTTATTGAGCACATCTTTGCATGAAATATTCCCTTGGTATCTCTAATTTTCTTGAAAAGATCTCTAGTCTTTCCTATTCTATTGTCTTCTTCTATTTCTTTGCGCTGATCACTGAGGAAGGCTTTCTTAACTCTCCTTGCTATTCTTTGGAACTCTGCATTCAAATGGGTATGTCTTTCCTTTTCTCCTTTGCTTTTTGTGTCTCTTCTTTTCATACCTATTTGTAAGGCCTCTTCACTCAGCCATTTTGCTTTTTTGCATTTCTTTCTCTTGGGGATGGTCTTGATCCCTGTCTCCTCTACAATGTCATGAACCTCCATCCGTAGTTCATCAGGCACTCTGTCTATCAGATCTAGTCCCTTCTATCTATTTACACTTCCACTGTATAATTGTAAGGGATTTGCTTTAGGTCATACCTGAATGGTCCAGTGGTTTTCCCTACTTTCTTCAATTTAAGTCTGAATTTGGTAATAAGGAGTTCATGATATGAGCCACAGTCAGCTCCCAAGGCAATGCCAAGGAATGTTCAAACTACTGCACAATTGCACTCATCTCACATGCTGGTAAAGTAATGCTCAAAATTCTCCAAGCCAGGCTCAACAATACATGAACCATGAACTTCTAAATGTTCAAGCTGGTTTTAGAAAAGACAGAGGAACCAGAGATCAGATTGTCAACATCTGCTGGATCATTAAAAAAGCAAGAGAGTTCCAGAAAAACATCTATTTCTGATTTATTGACTTTGCCAAAGGCTTTGACTGTGTAGATCACTATAAACTGTGGAAAAGTCTTCAAGAGATAGAAATCCCAGACCACTTGACCTTCCCCTTGTTTTTGCTGACTGTATAGAGCTTTTCCATCTTTGGCTGCAAAGAATATAATCAATCTTATTTCAGTGTTGACCATCTGGTGATGTCCTTGTGTAGAGTCTTCACCTGTGTTGTTGGAAGTGTTTGCTATGACCAGTGTATTCCTATGGCAAAACTCTATTAGCCTTTGCTTCAAGTACTTCAAGGCCAAATTTGCCTGTTACTCCAGATGTTCCTTGACTTTGTAGTTTTGCATTCCAGTCCCCTATAATGAAAAGGACATATTTGGGGTGTTAGTTCTAGAAAGTCTTGTAGGTCTTCATAGAACTGTTTAACTTCAGCTTCTTCAGCATTACCCATCAGGGCATAGACTTGGATTACCATGATACTGAATGATTTGCCTTGGAAACAAACAGAAATCATTCTGTCATTTTTGAGATTGCATCCAAGTACTGCATTTTGGACTCTTTTGTTGGCTATGATGGCTACTCCATTTATTCTAAGGAATTCTTGTTCACAGTAGTTGATATAATGGTCATCTGAGTTAAATTCACCCATTCCAGTCCATTTTAGTTTGCTGATTCCTAAAATGTCTACATTCACTGTTGCCATCTCCTGTTTGCTGCTGCTAAGTCACTTCAGTCGTGTCCAACTCTGCGCGACCCCATAGATGGCAGCCCACCAGGTTCCCCCGTCCCTGGGATTCTCCAAGCAAGAACACTGGAGTAGGTTGCCATTTCCTTTTCCAATGCATGAAAGTGAAAAGTGAAAGTGAAGTCGCTTAGTCATGTCTGACCCTCAGCGACCCCATGGACTGCAGCCTACCAGGCTCCTCCGTCCATAGGATTTTCCAGGCAAGAGTACTGGAGTGGGGTGCCATTGCCTTCTCTGCATCTCCTGTTTGACCAATTTCAATTTGCCTTGATTCATGGACCTAACATTCCAGGTTCCTTTGCAATATTGCTCTTAAAGCATTGGACCTTGCTTTCATCACCAGTCACATCCACAATTGGGCATTGTTTTTGCTTTGGCTCCATCCCTTCATTCTTTCTGAAGTTATTTCTCCACTGATATCCAGTAGAATATTTGGCACCTATGAGCTTATTATATATATATATATATATATTAAGCACTCTGTTCTTGTGGCTAAAATATATTACTTTTACAAGCAACTCCGCAGCTTCTTAAAGACAATATTTTTGCTGAGAACACAGAAGAAAACAATACAAAAACAAATGAGATCACCAACAAATAAGGAATATTATTTAGTTTTCCTTCTTTGTTTTGTTTTGATTTGGCAGGGTGGCAGAAAGTGCAGTGAAAGGCAGGAAATGACTGATGTTAAAAAACTTCAATGGGTCAATATTAACAGATTTTTATATCTGATTTCTATACCCTAACTAAGCTAATACAAACTAATGCAGTACACATAAAAAAAGAATAAATGAGAAAATTGTTTGATGCCTCTTCTCTGAATAGAATAAAGACTTCTGGAGTTTCACTGGACTTGCTACTTTGTTTTGTTGTGTGCAAGGTTCTTTATCTCTGTCCTTAAATGAGTTTGGGTAACAAACTAGAAGAAAATGACTAAAAAGGTGCCAGATAACCACAACCTAATAATATTCACAAGACCTTGACTGTTTCCTGAAGCAGGAAATGACAACCCACTTCAGTATTCTTGCCTGGAGAATCCCCTGAACAGAAGAGCCTGGTGGGTTTCAGTCCAAGGGGTCACAAAGAGTTGGACATGACTGAGCAACTAAACAACTTGGATGTTTGGGATGGAGAATTAGGACATATGCCACCCATAGTCAAGTGGCTAGAGGGGAAATTTCCACTGCTTTGTGTATCAGGAATGCACTCTCAGTAATTAACTGAACCAGAAATCTTTATTACTAGGCAATTTTGTGTTTTCATAGTTCAGGAATAAATGATTCTGTAAGATAATCCTAAATACAATAAACATATTTCAAAAAAAACTAAGATCATCAAAGAAAGATTACAGTTAGTTCTAATAGTTACATATTTAAGAATATGAGATCTAATACAGTGAGTCATCAGCACTTACTGTTGAATACTACAATGATCCATTTACCCCAAAATAGACCATTTTAAGAAAAGAGATTCTTAATTTCTTGGGACCAGGGATCCCTTCTTATTTTGTGTCCAATTGCTAATCAGGTAGGACAACTCTGACAAGTTTTTACTTAGCTAATATTAGACACTCAGTCCTTAATTCATAATTGTCAGGGAATGGACTATTGTGAACCATCAAGTTTTAACCTATTTCCAATAGCAACATACTTTGAATGAGAAAAACAAAAGAAAGCTATATACTCACATCAAAATAGAAACCAAGAAAATATAGCTTAAAAAAGAGAAGAAAGGAAAAAATACAAACTAGAACGTCAATTACAGAGTACTGGTGTCGTGAGTGATTTTACTTCTATTTTCCAAGTAACGAATAGTTTCATCTATTTTTTTTTTTAATTAATATTATCCAGCCTGTCTCCTTTAGGTCACCAGGCTCCTCTGTCCACAGTGTTCCTCAGGCAAGAATACTGGAGTGGGTTGCCACTTCCTTCTCCAGGGGATCTTCTCGATATAGGGATCAAACCCACATCTCCTGCATTAGCAGTCAGATTCTTTATGATTGAGGCACCATCAGTCAGTTCAGTTCAGTTCAGTCCCTCAGTCGTGTCCGACTTTTTGCGACCCCATGAATCGCAGCACGCCAGGCCTCCCTGTCCATCATCAACTCCCGGAGTTCACTCAGACTCACGTCCATCTAGTCAGTGATGCCATCCAGCCATCTCATCCTCTGCCGTCCCCTTCTCCTCCTGCCCCCAATCCCTCCCAGCATCAGAGTCTTTTCCAATGAGTCAACTCTTCCCATGAGGTGGCCAAAGTACTGGAGTTTCAGCTTTAGCATCATTCCTTCCAAAGGAATCCCAGGGCTGATCTCCTTCAGAATGGACTGGTTGGATTTCCTTGTAGTCCATGGGACTCTCAAGAGTCTTCTCAAACACCACAGTTCAAAAGCATCAATTCTTCAGTGCTCAGCCTTCTTCACAGTCCAACTCTCACATCCATACATGACCACAGGAAAAACTATAGTCTTGACTAGACGGACCTTTGTTGGCAGAGTAATGTCTCTGCTTTTGAATATGCTATCTAGGTTGGTCATAACTTTCCTTCCAAGGAGTAAGCGTCTTTTAATTTCATGGTGGAGGAAGCATGTTGATGTATGGCAAAACCAATACAATATTGTAAAGTAAAAAAAATAAGAAGAAGAAAGAGAAATACAAAAAAAAAAAAAAAAAAATTCATGGCTGCAGTCACCATCTGCAATGATTTTGGAGCCCCAAAAAATAAAGTCTGACATTGTTTCCCCATCTATTTCCCATGAAGTGATGGGACTGGATGCCATGATCTTCGTTTTCTGAATGTTGAGCTTCAAGCCAACTTTTTCACTCTCCACTTTCACTTTCATCAAGAGGCTTTTTAGTTCCTCTTCACTTTCTGCCATAAGGGTGGTGTTATCTGTATATCTGAGGTCACTGATATTTCTCCCAGCAATCTTGATTCTAGCTTGTGTTTCTTCCAGTCTAGCATTTCTCATGATGTACTCTGCATATAAGCTAAATAAGCAGGGTGACAATATACAGCCTTGACGTACTCCTTTTCCTATTTGGAACCAGTCTGTTGTTCCATGTCCAGTTCTAACTGTTGCTTCCTGACCTGCATACAGTTTCTCAAGAGGCAGATCAGGTGGTCTGATATTCCCGTCTCTTTCAGAATTTTCCACAGTTTATTGTGATCCACACAGTCAAAGGCTTTGGCATAGTCAATAAAGCAGAAATAGATGTTTTTCTGGAACTCTCTTGCTTTTTTCCATGATCCAGCAGATGTTGGCAATTTGATCTCTGGTTCCTCTGCCTTTTCTAAAACCAGCTTGAACATCAGGAAGTTCACGGTTCACATATTGCTGAAGCCTGGCTTGGAGAATTTTGAGCATTACTTTAGTAGCATGTGAGATGAGTGCAATTGTGTAGTAGTTTGAGCATTCTTTGGCATTGCCTTTCTTTGGGATTGGAATGAAAACTGACCTTTTCCAGTCCTGTGGCCACTGCTGAGTTTTCCAAATTTGCTGGCATATTGAGTGCAGCACTTTCACAGCATTATCTTTCAGGATTTGAAATAGCTCAACTGGAATTCCATAACATCCACTAGCTTTGTTCGTAGTGATGCTTTCTAAGGCCCACTTGACTTCACATTCCAGGATGTCTGGCTCTAGCTCAGTGATCACACTATCGTGATTATCTGGGTCGTGAAGATCTTTTTTGTACAGTTCTTCTGTGCACCATAGTTGGGTATTTTTTTATTATCCATCCTTTCCATTTTGTGCTTCCCTAGTGGCTCAGTGGTAAAGAACCCACCTGCCATGCAGGAAATGCGGGTTCCATCCCTGGCTTGGGAAGATCCCCTGGAGAAGGAAATGGCAACCCACTCCAGTATTCTTGCCAAAATCCCACGGACAGAGGAGCCTGGCAGGCAACAGTCCACGGAGTCCTAAAGAGTCAAACACAACTTAGAGACTAAACAACAAACTTGTCTTATCTTCTTAAAGAAGGACTTTTTCTCTGATAGCTGTCTTACAACATGATGCTCATCCCTCCCCCAAGATCCTTCCCTACCCTTCCTCTTTATTGCCAGACCAATTACTGGCCACTGTTCAGCATTTCTTGAGAGAGGAAATTTAGTCTCTGCTTTATCTACCAAAAGAATCACAGGAACTGGCTAAAATGTACCAGCAGGAACTAGCAGAACACATGGGAAAGTGGAATTGACTATGCTCGTAGGACCAGGATGGGGTGTGGGCAGGATAGGGGAAAAATTACTGACATGGGAACACTCTCCTATGATTCAGGACTCAGCACCCTAGCCCAGACACTTGGAGCTTGTCATGATACCCTCCTGAAATGGACTTGTTAAAATTTGGAGATGACAGTGATGCTAATAAATAATGTGACAATCCAGACTTCCTTTGCAAAGCATTTTAAATGGTTCAAAAGACTCAAGGATTAACCATGGCCAAAGCCATTTACCCAGTATAGAGAAATACTACTTAACTCTATTTATTGTGAGGACCAGAGGAAACTTCCTTCATTAAGACCTTGAGAAATTCCTTGATGAAGTACGTCTTTGGCAACAACTCTCCCTTTTAAATCGGAGTGTTTAGATCATTAACATTTAATGTGATTACTGATATGGTTAGGTTTAAATCTATCAGCTTGATTTCTATTTGTTTCATCTGTTCTTAGTTCTCTCATCCCTCTTTTTCTGTTTTCTGGATTGATTATATTGAGTAATTCAATTTTCTGTCCTTAGCTGGATTATTAACTATAACTCCTTGTGCTATTTTAATGCTTGCTTTCAGATACATAGGACTTCCCTGGTGGCTCAGATGGTGGGAGACCTGGGTTGGAAAGATCCTTTGGAGAAGGAAATGGCAACCCACTCGAATACTCTCACCTGGAAAATCCCATGGACAGAGGAGCGTTGTAGTTTATAGTCTATGGGGTCGCAAAAAGTCAGACACGACTGAGCGACTTCACTTTATTTCTTTCTTTCTTTTTCTTTCACATACATAATATACACCTTTAACTTATCTTTAATAATCTATACTTAGTGATACAATCCCACTGCACACCTATATAACAAACTTTTAATAGTATTTTTCATATGTTTGCTTTAGTACTATTGCTGTCATACATTTTACTTCTGCATGTGGTTTAAACTCTATAATGCATTGTTGCATTTGCTGTAAGCAAAAAATACTTTTTAAAAACATTTAAATAATAAAAAAATTTATTGATATTCATCCTCTACTTATAATTTCTGTCACAAAGTAGATGGCAAGATACAAAGATGTATTAAATTGCATATACATATATTGCATAAAGACAATAGAGTGATGGGATTTTATCTTTCCTCTGTTTTACTTTAATAGACTTACATTAATTTTATAAGGAGAAAGCAGTTAATATGCCTTCAATTCATTCTGTTTATGGGAAGTATAAAAATTTTTGAGGTATAATAAAATATTTAGTGGAAAAGAAAGAATAAAGATATGTTATATGGCCATAACTACTATTATGTTCAAAATAAGAACAATCCTTATGAACTTATACATGAAGTCTGATTGGTACCACTTTACTGAGCTGCTGCAGACTGGGGCAGGACGGGGTGCAGTGGGACACCAGACTGCAGAAAGAGCATTGGCCATCTGCTGGGTATCTCATATCCTAAAGAGGAAATTACTCTTCCTGCCACAAAATATCTAAAACACCCACTTTTCCCTGATACACAGAATGAATGCTGATTGAGAAGAAACTAAAATGCCAACAATCAGAAAACAATGAGATTTGCGAGAGAGCTACAGCATTAACTGGATACGCAGATGTCACTAGGGTGTGCCAAGCGCTACAAAATGCAGACGAGGGAGCGGACTAGTTAACTGAATGAAGATTTCTATGAGTACTTTGACTACAAATTGTTTAAAGACTAAGTGTGTGTGTGTTAAGTCACTTCAGCCATGTCTGACCCTTTGTGACCCTATGGACTGTAGCTCACCAGGCTCCTCTGTCCACGGGACTCTCCAGACAAGAATAGTGGAGTGGGTTGCCATGCTCTCCTCCAAGGGATTTTCCCAACGGAGGGATCGAACCTGCATCTTCTGCAACTCCTGCGTTGCAGGCAGATTCATTACCTCTGAGCCACTGGAGAAGCCCAAAGCCTAAGTAACATGGCCTTAAAATATTTTTCAAATAAAAATTTACTTCAGAGTGTGAATCAGCATAGTACACAGATGGTATAAACCATATCAAGAAAGATAAGCAACATTTGGAGGACTAGGAATCTAGAATGAGTTATGAATAAACAATGAGTACTTTTTAACCACAGTTCATGAGGTACTTCTACCTGTTCCTATTTTACACACCCATTATAGTTTATAAAATATATTTGTACCAATGTAATCTTCATAATAAACATATATAGACTCATTCCAGATTGGTATTCAATAATTTGCAATAGATTCTTTTGCTGTGGTTTTAAAATCCCACATTGAAGGAGCCTTTAAAATGCGACAGAAAGTTACTGGCTTGCTGGACTCCATGGGACTATGCAAACAAGAGTGTTTTTGCCCAGAGTGGGAGAAAGCAGATATGTTCTGTCCTTTACAGAACACTGTTTTAATAAGATTGCTTTCCAAAATTAAAAAAAAAATAGTAACAGCACAAAAAGCTGACAGAATTTGTTATTGAAAGATGAGCTTTCGAGTATTCTTAGCCTAATCTTTGCTTTTCCTCATACATTTCTAATAATTTGACTATGAAGACCTTTAAAAGTTGAACAGTTCCCTAATTTAAGGAGATTAAACACAATATATGTAAAGCTTCCTTTGGTGTCTAGGGGCCATCTTTATGATTCTCAATACATCTCTGGAGAAGTGGCTCTTCTGTTGGAATGACTAAAGTGTGTGGAATACAATTTGCAGACATCCTCTCAGGATACCGTGTTTTCTCTATCTTCTTCTTCCTCACAGTTGAGATAACCCACATGTCAATTTCTACTATCACCTTGTAATTTGGCACTTGTTATACAGTGTACCACTTCCCTGGTGTCCCAAGTGTAGAGAATCTGCCTGCTGGTGCAAGAAACATGGGTTTGATCCCTGGGTAGGGAAGATCCCCTGGAGAAGGAAATGACAACCCACTCCAGTGTTCTTGCCTGGAAAATCCCACGGACAAAGGAGCCTGCCAGGCCACAGTTCACGGGGTTGCAAAGAGTCAGACAGAACTTAGCAACTAAACAAAAACAAAAAAAATATATACAATATACAAAAATATCAGTTGTCTCCTGGAATCACTCAAGGTTCTTAAAATACCTTATTTTGCACATAACCCTAATCCAATAGTGCTTTCACTGAGATGTGCGAATACATACATATATAGCACCAGGAAATATTTTCCCTAGAGCTAAGGTTCCCACTCTGGCTCATGTGTGCATTTTTTCTCTCTTTCCCTCCCTGCTTTTACATCTCTCCCTTTCCTTCCCCCTGTCTTTCTCCCTTTCTACTTCTTCCCTCTCTCCCTTTCTCTTTTTCCCTTCTTATTGAAGTCATCAGTTTTGACTCCAATAAAGAGAAGCTGCTGCTAGTCTAAGAAATTATAGAAACATTCTACTTACCTTAAGATACATATTCCTTTAGCCTACTCCTGATTTAAGAACTGTATCAACAGACCACAGGATCCCAGACACTCAGATCTAAGAAGCCCATTTGTAAGTTTTGACTAGCCAGCAACACATGATTCACAGCACCTCTTCCCTAACTATATTGGCCACCTGTTCTCATTGCTCCTTTGGCTGTGAATCCTAAAAGGCACAAAAGGAAAGGGCAGGAAGCTTGGGAGTCAGCTCCTTGTTCCCCAGGTATGCCAGCCTGCAGGCAGCTCCTAAGGATCATGGCCAGTTCTTAGAACCTGGCACTTAGTTCAAGGGCATTTTGGAGCTCAGAAGCATTTGGGTAAATAACAGTGGAAGCAACTGGCATAGTTTTCTTTATGGGAGCCACATTAGCTAAGACACGCTAAGATGCCTAAAAGTGAACTGTCTTCTCATACCACTGATGACTGTTTAACCCAGACCCTCCTGTTGTTCTCAATCCTCCATCCTTTTAATCATGAAGGTAGATTCCTCAGCTTTTGAGTATTTTCTTTTCAAGTATAAAACCACTGTATTTTCTAAGAGAATTTCCTCATATGTAACAACATGCCATTAAGAGACCAATGATTGCTTGTGTCTTAGTTTTCAATGGGAGATATACCAGAATTACTAAAAAAATTTTTCAAAACTCGTATTTCCTGCACACAGATATGCCCTGTTGAAAAAGGAAGTAGGGGAAAAGGAAAATGTGGGCTGGTGACTGTGCATTCTGACTGAAATTCCTAAATGACTCATGCTCATTTGGGAATTCTCATCACTCATTGCTATGATAGAAAGAGACTGCCCTTCTGAATCAGGAAACCCAGATTTGAGTGAGAGCTCTGCCATTCTTCATTAATTTAGTCATTCAGCTAGTACTGAGTGAGTATTTCCTGTCAGGCACTGGGTTAAGTTCTAAGTATGGAGTGATAAACAAAACAGAGAAGCTCATTGACCTTTAGAAATTTAAAGTCTAGTTGGTGTGACAGACATTTAGCAAATGATCACCTTAAATATAATTAAATTTGAGATGCATATAAAGGGAAAATACTGTGTGCTCTGAGAATCTCAGCCATGTCACTGCAGAGAAGTAAACAGGGCTCTGTGTCTCAGCTTCACCATCTGCATGATGGCATAATAAAGACTTGGCAAATGACCATACTCAACATATGATGAGAATACTGAATGTTTGCTATAAGTTAGAGAATATATATATATATATATATATATACATATATATGTTTTTAATGCACAGTAATCTACATTTCAGAGAAGGCAATGGCACCCCACTCCAGTACTCTTGCCTGGAAAACCCCATGGACAGAGGAGCCTGGTGGGCTGGAGTCCATGGGGTCGTTAAGAGTCGGACATGACTGAGCAACTTCACTTTCACTTTTTTCTTTCATGCATTGGAGAAGGAAATGGCAACCCACTCCAGTGTTCTTGCCTGGAGAATCCCAGGGATTGGGGAGCCTGGTGGGCTGCCATCTATGGGGTCCCACAGAGTCGGACACAACTGAAGCGACTTAGCAGCAGCAGCAGCAACCCACATCTTCCCCTTTAGCTAGCATGCGTATTATGATGGCCCTGCCACCAGAGAGAAGGAAGGCACAGTGTACAGAGTTATCCTCAGTGAGTACTACAGTGGATGTGGACCCATTTAAAGTGACTGTTAAATTATGACTAAATACAAACTGTTCTAATTACATATTATGCTCAATAAACTACCTCAAGCTTTAGTGGATTAATATAGTTTAAGAATTCAGGAAGAGCTCATTTGGAAGACTATTTTGCTCCCAGACGAATGCAGCATCATTGGCAGTCACTCAGTAATAATATTCAACTGGTGGCTGCACTGGAACAGAAAGTTCAAGTCTGAACTTGAAGACTTGGCTCCATGGGCCCCTTTCTCCCTTCACACAGCCCTGCTCTTTTCATGGTCACCATGTTGGGCTTCTTACAGGGTAGATTAGGAATCTAGACTGAGAATTCTGAGAAATAAAGTAACAGCTATCAAAGTATTAGGGCTTCCCTGATAGCTCAGTTGGTAAAGAATCCACCTGCAATGCAGGAGACTCTGGTTTGATCCCTGGGTCTGGAAGATCCTCTGGAGAAGGGATAGGCTACCCACTCCTGTTGTTGGACTTCCCTTGTGGCTCAGCTGGTTAAAAAATCCACCTGCAATGTGGGAGACCTGGGTTTGATCCCTGGGTTGGGAAGATACCCTGGAGAAGGTAAAGGCTACCCACTCCAGTATTCTGGCCTGGAGAATTCCATGGACTGTATAGTCCATGGGGTTGCAAAGAGTCAGACACGACTAAGTGACATTCACTTATTGAAGTATTAAGCCTGGCCCCAGAAAGACGTGTTGTGTCATAGTTACAGTACAGCATCAGTGAAAGCAGTCAGAGAGTCTGCCCAAATTCAAGAGAAGGAGAAATAAACCTCACTTCTCTAAGGGAAAGAATGTTAAAGGATTTGCAGCCATCTTTAATCTGCTATATAACTAGGAACAATCAACTGGTTCCTTTTCTCTGTTAGGTTAATTCTTTTCTCTGTTGGCTTCCACCCTGAATCATCCATCCTTGTTTTCACAATACATATAGACCTAAGAGCACTCCTGCATTTATATTAAATTTATAATAGGGAGATAACAGGAAAACAAATTTCTCCCTCTAAGCCCCCATTACAGGAGTGACTGGAGAAAGAATCTGAAATTGCTCCTCAGATCCGCAAGCATAGATGATGAAGAGTGTAGTTTGCATTGAAATCTTCTCCTTGCATTGAGTGCAAAAATTATTTTGTTTTTCCATTTGATAATTTATACAAAAGGAGAAAAGCAAAAAACCTTAAGTGACTTTTCTTATGTTCAATCCTGACTGAAAAAGGGATTTTTAATATGCTCATTATGATTAACTGACAAGTGAATTTGGAGATCTTAAGGAGTTTATGATGACAGAATTTAAATTGTAGTATATTTATATTTGCTATATAAAATGTACAAAAAGTTGAGCTTTATCCCCCAGGAAAAAGCCTGGCATAAAAGAGGAGCTTGGGTTTTGGAGTTACATAGATCTGAGTGAGCAAAGTATTTCTGCCACATAGGAACGGTGAGACTGTCAATATATACTTGAGCTTCCATTTCATTGACACCATTGTGGCTAGAGAAACTGAGAATTAACTGTGCCTGACACCAACTAAATTTTCGGAACTTTTGCCAAGAGAATGGATGAAATCACACTATCAAAATAATCATCTGAAAAAATAAAATTTCATCAAGAAAATTCTAAGATAATAGAAGAGAGTAACTGAGGTTTATTAAGTATCTGCTTATGATAGGCACCAAAGAAATTGCTGGAGGGAAATATGAAAAATACAGGCTTTCTTCTCAAAGAAAAGCATGTCACACAAGGGCTGCAAGAGAGGAAAACATGGTATGCCCTGGAAATACAGATGCCTCTGGCCTGCAGGTCCTAGAGAGGGACAGGTGGGCTGGCACCTGGGTGTATTTTTAAGAACAGATGGAAATCAAGTGAAAAGTAGAAAGGAGAAGTGGCAGGCAGAAAGATTACTGTGCAAAAAGTTCCATTTAAACATTTTTGAGATTAGGGATAAGATGTGGGGGGAAATGACCCTGTAAGTCTGTATTACTTTTTCATCTTTGGATCCTTGGCAATGAGCCTAGTTCCTGGCATACAGTGGATACTCTACATAATCTCAAAAAGGGAAACAGGGAAGGGGAATGTGAGGTACCTCATGAGTTTTGTACTCGTTCTAATGACTTTGGATATTACACTGAAGGCCCCGGGGACAGGATGAAGGATTTCAAGTGAGGCCAATGAGGTGACATTCCTCTTTTCTAACCACTCAGTTGACAACATTCTGGGGGAAAAAAACTGAAGCAAATCTAATACATGCAAGGAACAGTTAGGGATTATAGTAAACTTCCTCTTGTGGGCTGTTAAACTTCCACAAAGATTAAGGCAGATGTAAGATTGTCTGTTTCATCTAAATCAGAGAAAACTCAAATCTGCTTCCACAGTTGCCTTGACTATGAAATTCAGACATGGGTCAGAGTACCAGACAGCTCACAGTACATTTCTATTGACCGGCCTGGTGTTCTCCTGGCTAACAAAACTCTCCTGAAAAAGTGACAATTTGGTTTCTAAGCACGTTTTTGCTGTGAGAAGATGTGTGAAGAACAGACCAATAGAAAATGTCTTGTACAAAGGTCCTTTTTTTTTTTTCAATGTCTTTTCAGCTTCTTTGGAGATTTTGCTCTAAGCTCTGGTTATCGGTAACTTCTCACACTCAAAGGTTTAATCGAAGAAAACACAAGTTTGTACATGATTCTCATCATGGCAAAATAGCATTATCTACTTGAGGCTGTAAGACTGCAGATGAAAGGGGACTGGACATCAAGTCACTAGTGTATCTGGCTGTCAGGTGGAAAATGGCAACTGGGCAGCTTGATGAAATGACTTATAAGCCTCCCTCACAAAGTCAAATATTTATCTAAATGTCCTCAGAATATAATCTTGACCCACCCAGTCTTATTTTTGGCTTTTCACTTACTTGAGTTACATCCATTCATTCATTCAACAAATAACTCTTGAGAGCCTATTTTACCAAAGGCCCCACTCTGGATGTGGGAAGTAAAATGATAACTAAATTTAAAAAGGCCCTGTTTTCACTGCACTACTTCTTGGAAATTTAGTTAGGGCAATCTTCTCATGACTTTTGAAATACAATCTAATTAGTCCTACTCTCACACTTGGTTTGTGCCCTCATTCTCAGAACAAACAATTCCACAGTTCAAAGATATACCTTTATCTCTTCTGTGAGTCTTCCTTATTATTCTGGCTCCAAATAATCACTTTGTTTCACAAATTTTAGCTCTTGGTTATATACTGTGTTACTCTCTCACTGATACATCACCTGAAAGAACATACACAGATACACTGATAAATAGATATCACAGCATAGCATGTTCTAAATATCCATTTACACTGCAAATAAAGAACAGTGTTTACAATTGATGTCTCTGAAACTCCTTCAGCATGACTGAATTCCAACTAGTTCATATAAGCTTCGGAAAAGATGAACTTAAAGTGATTGTTTTATCTTTCAGGTCAGAATCCACTTAAGAAGTACGATTAGCTATGCCCCACGTTCAATGGGAGGATATTATTGGGACCTCAGTGTCACAAGTTACATATTTCAATTGTGAATTTTTGAAAGTTGGCATATAAAGAAATGAAGAAAAGAGAAGAAAAGAAATTCTACTGCTCATCATCCTCTAAAGAACATACAAAGCTGTCACAGAGGAGAACAATGGAACTGTTCTCTACCCTCCAGCTGAAATCCTCCAGAAATAGGAGATTAAAATGTGATTTGATCCTCAATGCCATGCCGGAAAGAAAGTATGCTGTGGGTTTTATGAAGAACCTGACAGTAGGGTCAGCCTTAGGAGACAGTCTGAAAACCCTGTCTATCATTATCATCTATAAATTGCGTAACACAAAGAGCAAGCAAAGTCAAATAGGACATAGAACCCTGAAAACACACTGAGACTTTTGTAGTGTAAAAATTTTTACTCCAGTTCCTCATCTCAGTTTCCCATCCACTGTCTGAACACTCCCCTTACCTCCCAAAAAGCCTGAAAATATGTATTCACTCTTCACAGGGTAAGATTTTCAATCTCCTTTCCTCATATATCAAAATATCAAAGGAATTGCTGTCTTTCTACATTGCACTGTCATATGAACACTCAAGAGGAAAAAAGAATGCTTCGCATTCTTTTAAGTAGTGAATTCCCCTCAGTCCATTAAGAGCTGAGCAGAGCATTTGCTTGAGAGTTGTCAAAAAGGTCAAATGTTATGAAGGCATACTGTAATGTATATGATTATAAAAGATTTCATTTAATCCAATCATTTGTAATCACAAAAATCCATTTTCCACAACCATCAATCAACTCAACTTAATATTATATAACCTATATACATACCTTCACTGAAAAACAGAGCAAATTACTGTTATTTCAATTGCAACTCTAGGAATTTTCAAGTTATATGTAATATTTAAAAAAGCTTTTTAATATTGGCACTTATTAATAATGAGTTCATTTTTAATTAGAAATTGAATGTAAGAACTATTTAAGACTGTTCTAATTTTTAGAAGGTATGCCAGTAATTGTCAGTGGGGATGGGTGTTAAATTAAACATAAACTGAAATGCCTGGGATACCTAGTAGTGTCTTAAAGTATTGAGTGAATGAATGTATAATTACTATTTTCAATAAGTTTTGATGGGAAGAAAATTGGACTAAAATTCTCTGGCACTGCTGAAGTTATCCCAAATGAACTTGTTTGTTCCTCAAGTTTCTCCTGAAAGAAAATGTCCCTGCCTTGAGTAGAATTCAGCCCAAAGCAAGACAATTCTTCAAGTAGGCACTTAATCATCAGCAGTGGCTGACCCCAGGCCATCCTAGCCAACTTGCAAAAGGGCAATGAAAGAAAAATTTATCTGAGGTTGGTTGAAGTGGGGAGTAGTATTATTTTGAGTTGCTTATTTGTTTGATTTCTATGCAAGGGTGAAAAAGCAAAAAACAAACTAAAACTCTCACTTCTTTACCATTCCAGTATTAATTGCGATATAATTGACATACAGCACTGTGTAAATTTAAGATGTGCAGCATAAAGATTTGCCTTACGTATATCATGAAATGATTATCACAGTAAGTTTAGAGAATATCCATCATCTAATACAGATCCAAAATTAAAGCAACAGGATATATATTTTCCATTATGGTAAATCTTTAGGATTTACTCTTAACAACTTCATATGCAACATCTAGCAGTGTTAATTACCCTTATCTGTTGCACATTACATCCCTTATTTACCTTATAAATGGAATTTTGTACCTTCTGACTTCCTTTGTCCAATTCTCCACCACCTCACCTACTGCCTCTGGTAACAACAAATCTAATGTATTTTTCTATGAGTTTGTTTACTTCTGAAGCATAAGTCACCTACAAAACCATGTTAGTTCCTGATACACAACATAGTGACTTGATAATTCTATATATTTCAAAATAATCATCATTCTAAATTTAGTTCCCATTTGTCACTATATAAAGGTATTACATAATCATTGACTACATTCCCTATACTATACATTTCATACGGGTGACATTTGTTTTTCAACTGGAAGTTTTTACCCCTTCAGTTCAGTTAGGTTCAGTCACTCAGTTGTGTCCGACTCTTTGTGACCCCATGAACCTCAGCATGCCAGGCCTCCCTGTCCATCACCAATTCCCAGAGTTCACCCAAACCCATGTCCATTGAGTCGGTGATGCCATCCAACCATCTCATGCTCTTTCCTCCCCTTCTCCTCCTGCCCTCAATCTTTCCCAGCATCAGGGTCTTTTCAAATGAGTCAGCTCTTTGCATCAGGTGGCCAGAGTATTGGAGTTTCAGCTTCAACATCAGTCCTTCCAACGAACACCCAGGACTGATCTCTTTTAGGATGGACTGGCTGGATCTCCTTGCAGTCCAAGGGACTCTCAAGAGTCTTCTACAACACCACAGTTCAGAAGCATCAATTCTGCAGCACTCAGCTTTCTTTATAGTCCAGCTCTCACATCCACACCTGACCACTGGAAAAACTATAGCTTTGACTAGACGGACCTTTGTGGACAAAGTAGTGTCTCTGCTTTTTAACATGCTGTCTAGGTTGGTCATAACTTTCCTTCCAAGGAGTAAATGTCTTTTAATTTCATGGCTGCAATCACCATCTGCAATGATTTTGGAGACCAGAAAAAATAAAGTCAGCCACTGTTTCCACTGTTTCCCCATCTATCTGCCATGAAGTGAGGGGACCAGATGCCATGATCTTAGTTTTCTATATGTTCAGCTTGAAGGCAACTTTTTCACTCTCTTTCACTTTCATCAAGAGGCTCTTAGTTCTTCTTCACTTTCTGCCACAAGGGTGATGTCATCTGCATATCTGAGGTTACTGATATTTCTCCAGGCAATTTGATTCCAGCTTGTGCTTCCTCCAGCCCAGCATTTCTCATGATGTATTCTGCATATAAGTTAAATAAGCAGGGTGACAATATACAGCCTTGACATACTCCTTTTCCTATTTGGAACCAGTCTGTTGTTCCATGTCCAGTTCTAACTGTTGCTTCCTGACATGCATACAGATTTCTCAAGAGGCAGGTCAGGTGGTATTGTATTCCCATCTCTTTCAGAATTTTCTACAGTTTATTGTGATCCACACAGTCAAAAGCTTTGGCATAGTCCTTAAAGCAGAAATAGATGTTTTTCTGGAAGTCTCTTATCTTTTCCATGATCCAACATGGAATGCTGGCAATTTGATCTCTGCCTTTTCTAAAACCAGCTTGAACATCTGGAAGTTCATGGTTCACCTATTGCTGAAGCCTGGCTTGGAGAATTTTAAGCATTACTTTACTAGCGTGTGAGATGAGTGCAATTGTGTGGTAGTTTGAGCATTCTTTGGCATTGCCTTCCTTTGAGATTGAAATGAAAGGTGACCTTTTCCAGTCCTGTGGCCACTGCTGATTTTTCTAAATTTGCTGGCATATTGAGTGCAGCACTTCCACAGTATCATCTTTTAGGATTTGAAATAGCTCAGCTGGAATTCCATCACCTCCACTAGCTTTGTTTATAGTGATGCCTTCTAAGGCCCACTTGACTTCACATTCCAGGATGTCTGGCTCTAGGTGAGTGATCACACCATCGTGATTATCTGGGTGGTGAAATCTTTCCCATTTATTACTGTCTTGCACCATGCACCCTCGTCTCCTTTGGCCAACATCTGTTTCTTCTCTGTATCTATGATTCTATTTCTGTTTTGCTATGCATGTTCACTTTTTTTTTTTTTAGATTCCACATAAAAGTGAAATTATGTAATATTTTTCTTTCTCTGATTATTTCACTTAGCACAATACCTTCTGGGTTTATCCATGCTAATGCAAATGGTAAGATTTTATTCTTTTTATGGTTAAATATTATTCCATTTTATATGTATACCACATTATTTATAAATTCATCTATTGATGGACACTTAGGCTGCTTCCATATCTTGAAACTGAAATCAAAACATTTGCTTAGTTGTGTCTGACTCTTTGTGACCCCATGGACTGTAGCCCACCAGGCTCCTCCGTCCATGGGATTCTCCAGGCAAGAATACTTGAGTGGGTTGTCATTTTCTCTCCAGGGGACCTCTGGACTGGGATTGAACCTGGGTCTTCTGCATCACAGGCAGATTCTTTACCATCTGAGCCACCAGGGAAGCCCAGTTATTGTAAATAATGTTGTAATGAACATAGATGTGCAGTCATATTTTTAAATTAGTGTTTTCATTTTCTCCAGATAAATAGTCAGGAATAAAATTGTGGGATAATGCAATAGTACTGTTTTTTTTTTTTTAATTTTTTGAGAAACTGTCTTGCATAGTGGCTATATCAATTTATATTAACACCAACAGTGCACAAGGATTCCCCTCTTACCTGATCTTTGCCAATACTTGGTATTTTTTCTGTCTGATAACAGCCATTCTGATAGGTGTGTGATAATAATATTATGGTGCTAACTTGCATTTCCCTGATGTGTAGTGATAGTGGGAAGTTTTTTTCATGTCCATTGGCCATTTGCACATCTTCTTAAAAATATCATCTTTGATTTTTAAATTGTGTTGTCCATTTATATAATGTTTAATTGTATGAGTTTTTTTATATAAATTTATTTTTTTTAATTGGAGGCTAATTACTTTGCAATATTGTATTGGTTTTGCCATAGATCAACATGAATCCGCCATGGGTGTACACGTGTTCCCCATCCTGAACCCCCCTCCCACCTCCCTCCCTGTACCATCCCTCTGGGTCATACCAGTTCACCAGCCCCGAGCATCCTGTATCATGCTTCGAACCTGGACTGGCGATTCATTTCACATATGATATTATACATGTTTCAATGCCATTCTCCCAAATCATCCTACCCTTGCCCTCTCCCACAGAGTCCAAAAGACTGTTCTATACATCTGTGTCTCTTTTGCTGTCTCACATACAGGGTTATCGTTACCATATTAAGCCTTCATCAGATATATAATTTGAAAATTATCACATTTGATAGGCAGAATTTGTCAGTATTTTTCTTGTATGAAAAAGTTTTTTGGTGTGATGTAGTCTCATTTGTTTATTTTTGGTTTTGTGTCCTCTGGTCTGAGAATACATTCACAAAATATATTTCTCAGACTGCTGTCAGAGAGCACATTGCTTATGTTTTATAATTTCAGGTCTTCCATTTAGGTGTTTACTCCACTTTTACTTTATTTTGGTATATGGTATGAGAATGTATTACAGTTTAATTCTTTTGCAGGTAGCTGTCCAGTTTTATTAATACCATTTATTGAAGAGACTATCATTTACCCATTTTGTATTCTTGTTTCCTTTATTGCAGATTAATTGCCCATAAAAGTCTGGGTTAATTTCTGCACTTTCTATTCTGTCCCATTGATCCATGTGTCTATTTTTGTGCAAGTACAATATTATTTTGATTATTGTAGCTTTCTTATATTCAGAAATCAGGGAGCATGATACTTCCAGTTTTGTTCTTTTTTCTTAAGATTCTTTTGGTTATTTGGGAGTCTTTGTGTTTTCATATAAATTTTAGAACTATTTGTTTCAGTTCTGTGAAAAATGTCCTTGTTATTTGATAAGGATTACACTGAATCTGTAGACTGTCTTTGGTATTAATAGTATGGCCACTTTAATAATACTAATTCTTCTAATTAATGAGCAAGGTATGTTTCCACCTGTTTGTGTCTTCTTTAATTTCTTACATCAACATTTTACAATTTTTAGAGGGCAGAGTTTTCATCTCCTTAATTAGATTTATTCCTAGGTATTTTACTTTTTTATGTGATTGTAAACAGGACTGTTTTCTAAATTTCTCTTCCTAATACTTCACTAAAAATGTATAGAAATATAACATATTTGTTTATTAACTTGTTTAATTAATGCATCTTGACCAAAATCATTGATGAGTTCAACTATTATTTTGGTGGTATATTTAAGATTCTCTATGTATAATGTCAGATTTCCCAGGTGGTGCTAGTGGTAAAGAACCCCCCTGCCAGTGCAGGAGACATAAGAGACTAGGGTTTGATCCCTGGGTCAAGAAGATCCCCTGGAGGAGATCATGGCAACCCACTCCAGCATTCTTGCCTGAAGAAACCAAAGGACAGAGGAGTCTGGCTATATTGAGTGCATAGGATCACAAAGTGCTGGACACGACTGAAGCGATATAGTATCAGTCTTCCCTTGTGGCTCAGATGATAAAGAATCCTCCTGGAATGCAGGAGACCCGGGTTGGATTATCCACAAACAGTGACAGTTTTATTTCTTCCAGACCAATTCGGACAGCTTTAATTTCTTTTTCTTATCTGAATGCTGCTTTAGGATTTCAAATATTACACTGAATAAAAATGGTGAGAATGAGAATCCCTGTCTTACTGCTAATATTAGAGAAGATGTTTTCAGGTTTTCATCCATTAGTATGTTAGCAGTGGGCTTGTCATACATGGTCTTTATTATGTTGAAGTATGTTCCCTCTATGCCCACATTGCTTAGAATTTTTATCATGAATGGATGTTGAATTTTGTCAAAAGCTTTTTTATTGAGATGATAATATGGTTTTTGTTCTTTAGTTGGTTAATGTGGTATATGACACTGATTGATATGTGTATATTGAACAATAACTTGCATGCCAGGGATTAAATCTCACTTGATTATGATGCATGGTCCTTTAAATGCATTATTGATTTTAGTTTCTTATATTTTATTGAGGATTTTTATATCTATGTTCATCAGTGTTATTGGCCTGTAATTGTCCTATATTTTAATATCTTTGTCTGATTTTAGTATCAGGTTGATGCTGGCTTTGTAAAATGAGTGCAAAAGCACTCCTTCCTCTGTAACTTTTTGGAATAGTTTGTGAAGTTTGGGTATCAACTTCTCTAAATGTTCAGTAGAATTCAGCTGTGAAGCTCTCTGGTGCTGAAAGCTTGTTTATTAGTTTTTCCATTACTGACTCAACTTCACTACTGGTAACTGATCTGTTCGTATTTTCTATTTCTTCTTAATTTAGTCTTGGGAGACTGTACGCTTCTGGGAATTTGTCTGTTTGTTCTAGGTTGTCCATTTTATTGGTGTATAATTATTTGCAGTATCACTTATAATCATTGGTATTTCTCTGATGTCAGTTATAACTTCTTTTTCATGTCTGATTTTATTTACTTGGACACAATTTTTTTCTAGATGAGACTGGTTAAAGTTTTATCCATTTTTTTAAGTTTTCAAAGAACCAGCCATTATTTTCATTCATCTTTTGTATTGTTTTTAGTCTCCATTTTATCTATTCCTCCACTGGTCTTTATGACTTTTTTCCTTCTACTAACCTTGGGTTTGTTTATTCTTCTCTTTGCAGTTCCTTTAAATGCATGATTAGGTTTCTTGAGATTTTTGTTTGTTTGTTTGTTTCCTAAGGTAGGCTTGTATCACTACCCTCTTAGAATTACTTTCACTATACCCCATAGATTTGGATTGTTGTATTTTCATTTTCATTTATCTCCAGGTATTTTTTAAATTTCCTCTTTGAATTCTATAGTGACACATTGGTCCTTTTATAACCTATTGTTTAGTCTTAACATATTTCTGTTTTTTGCAGTTTTTTCCCCTTGTAGTTGCTTTCTTGTCTCATAGCATTATAGTCAGAAAACATGCTTAATATGATTTCAATCATCTTAAATTCATTGAGACTTATTTTGTGGACAAGTATATTATCTTTCCTATAGAATGTTATGTGCACTTTGAAAGAATGTATATTTTGTTGCTTTTGGATGGATTGTTCTATTTATATCTATTAAGCCAGATGATCTAATTTTAACTTTAAGGCCAGTGTTTGTTAATGTTCTGTCTGGATAATCTGTCCTTTGTTGTAAATGGGGTATTAAAGTCCCCTATTATTATTGTCAAGGCTGTATATTGTCACCCTGTTTATTTAACGTATATGCAGAGTACATCATGAGCAACGCTGGACTGGAAGAAACACAAGCTGGAATCAAGATTGCCGGGAGGAATATCAATAACCTCAGATTACTGCAGATGACAGATATCCAGATGACACCACCCTTATGGCAGAAAGTGAAGAGGAACTCAAAGGCCTCTTTATGAAAGTGAAAGTGGAGAGTGAAAAAGTTGGCTTAAAGCTCAACCATTCAGAAAACGAAGATCATGGCATCCGGTCCCACCACTTAATGGGAAATAGATGGGGAAACAGTGGAAACAGTGTCAGACTTTATTTTTCTGGGCTCCAAAATCACTACAGATGGTGACTGCAGCCATGAAATTAAAAGACGCTTACTCCTTGGAAGGAAAGTTATGACCAACCTAGATAGCATATTCAAAAGCAGAGACATTACTTTGCCAACAAAGGTTCGTCTAGTCAAGGCTATGGTTTTTCCTGTGGTCATGTATGGATGTGAGAGTTGGACTGTGAAGAAGGCTGAGCGCCGAAGAACTGATGCTTTTGAACTGTGGTGTTGGAGAAGACTCTTGAGAGTCCCTTGGACTGCAAGGAGATCCAACCAGTCCATTCTGAAGGAGGTCAGCCCTGGGATTTCTTTGGAAGGAATGATGCTGAAGCTGAAACTCCAATACTTTGGCCACCTCATGCGAAGAGTTGACTCATTGGAAAAGACTCTGATGCTGGGAGGGATTGGGGGCAGGAGGAGAAGGGGACGACAGAGGATGAGATGGCTGGATGGCATCGCTGACTCGATGGACGTGAGTCTGAGTGAACTCTGGGAGTTGGTGAGGGACAGGGAGGCCTGGTGTGCTGCGATTCATGGGGTCTCAAAGAGTCGGACATGACTGAGCGACTGATCTGATCTGATTATTATTGTGTTACTGTCAATTTCTCTCTTTATGTCTGTTAATATTTTAGGTGCTTCTATGATGAGTGAATGTATATTTCAATTATTGTATCTTCTTCCTGGATCAATTCCCTTGATCATTATGTAATAAATGTCCTTCTTTTTTTCTTGTTAAAGTCTTTGTTTTAAAGTTTATTTTGTCTAAGTATTGTTACCCACCTTTTTTGGTTTCTACTTGCAAAGAATAACTTCTTCCACCTCCTCACTTCAGTCTCTTGTGCATTTAAATCTGAAGTGAGTCTCTTACAGGCAGCATATACATATATGGGTCTTCTTTTAGTATTCTTTCAGTCACTATACATTTTGGCTGCAGCATTTAGTCCATTTACATTTAACATAATTATTGACAGGTATGTACTTATTGTCATTTTGTTAACTGTTTTCTGGTTGTTCTGCAGTTACTTTTTCCTTTCTTCTTTTATTCTCTTCCCTTGTGATTTAATGACTATCTTTATTGTTATGCTTGGATTCTTTTCTCTTTTTTGTGTTTCTGTCATAGATGTTTGGTTTGTGGTATACCTTGCTATATATAGGGGTGTGTATGTGTATAATTAGTATAAGTTGATGATCTACATATGAACACATTTTCACAACCCTATATTTTTATTATCTATCTTGATGTTTACTGTTTGTGACACCATGTTTATGTCCTTTTGTTTTGTATATATTTGTCTTTTAACCTTCCTACTCGCTTTATAAGTGATTCAATTTAGTTCAGTTCAGTCGCTCAGTCATGTCTGACTCTTTGCGGCCCCATGAATCGCAGCACACCAGGCCTCCCTGTCCCTCACCAACTCCTGCAGTTCACCCAAACTCACATCCATCGAGTCGGTGATGCCATCCAGCCAACTCATCCTCTGTCGTCCCCTTCTCCTCCTACCCCTAATCCCTCCCAGCATCAGGGTTTTTTTCCAGTGAGTCAACTCTTCTCATGAGGTGGCCAAAGTACTGGAGTTTCAGCTTCAGCATCATTCCTTCCAAAGAAATCCCAGGGTTGATCTCCTTCAGAATGGACTGGTTGGATCTCCTTGCAGTCCAAGGGACTACTACCTTTATTTTGCATTTGTCTTTACCAATGAGATTTTACCTTTCATAATTTTGATATTTAGTTGTGGCCTTTTCTTTTTCATTTACAGAAGTCCCTTTAACATATCTTATAAAGCTGATTTGTGGTGCTGAGCTCTTTCAGCTTTTGCTGGTCTGTAAAACTTTACATTTCCCTTCATATTTAAGTGATACCCTTGGTATTCTTGGTTGTAGCTTTCCTTTTTTTTTTTTTTTCTTTCATCACTTTAAATATATCTTCTGAGCAGCAAAGCATCTGCTTAAGTCAACTGATTATTTTATGGAAGTTTCCTGGCACGTAATGTGGTGTTTTCCCCTTGCTGCTTTTAATATTCTATCTTTTTTTAAATTTTATTTTAATTACAATATATCTTGGTTAGATCTTTGGGTTGATCCTGTTTAGAACTCTCTTTGATTTCTGGACCTGGATGTTTCTGTTCTTTCCCAAGTTAAGGAAGTTTTAGCTATTATGCCTTTAAATATGTTCTCTGCCCCGTATTCTCTCTCTCCTCCGTCAGGGACCCCTATAATGTGAATGTTAGTATGCTTAATGTTGCCTACAGATCTCTTACACACTCCTCTTTTTTGAATTCTTTTTTCTTTTTTGTGTCCACTTCAGTGATTTTTCCACTACTCTATTTATAGTTCACTAACCCATTCCTCTGTATTATCTAATACACCACTGATTCCTTTTAACATATTTTATTTCAGTTATTATATTCTTAAACTCTGTTTCATTCTCCCTTATATTTTCTAACATTTTGTTAAACTTCTCACTGTGTCTGTTCATTCTTCTCCCAAGTTCTCTGAGCATCTTTATGATCATTACCTTGAACTCTTCATGGGATAATTTGCTTATCTCCATTTCACTTAGTTCTTCTGGGGATTTATCTCATTCCTTCATTTAGAACATATTCCTCTGTTGCCTCATTTCACTTAATTTCTTGTTTTTATTTATATGTATTTGGTAAGTTGGTTATGTTTTCTGATCTTGGAGAAGTGGCCTTAGGTATGAGACTTGCCACATGTCCCAGCAATATACTGCCCTGTGGTCACCAGGGCTATATGCTCTAGGTGGGCTGCATGGGCCCTTCTGTTGTGGCAGAATGACTACTGTGGTTGGTCTGATAGGCATGGCTGATCTCTGGCCTATTTGGTTGCCAGGCCTTGCCTTGTTTAGAGGCTGCCATCTGTTAGTGAGCCTGGTCAGGTTATGAGTAGCTGACTCTGAAGCTTTAGGGGATACCAGAGCTAATGCTGGCCCACTGGTGGGTGGAGTCAGGTCCCAGGGTAACTGATTGTGGGGCCATCGATCCCAGACTAAAGAGAGCCTACTGCTGAGTGGAACTTGTTCCTGACATGGCTAGCTGTGGCATCCATTGTGTCCCAAAGCTGGTGTCAGCCTACTGGTGAATGGGGGTCAGGTTCCAGACAGCTGGCTGAATGGCCCAAGGTGTCCTGGAGCAGGTTTCAGTCTGCTACTGGTGGGATCTAGGCCCAGAGGGTTCTAGGGCTAGTGCTGACTCACTGGTAGGCATTGTAGTCTCTGACTGCAGGACCCTGGGGATCTCAGAGTTGGAGTCTGCCCACTTGTGGGAGAGTCAATTCCTCACATGGCTGGCTTGTCATCCATGGGGTTTCCAAAGCTGCTGTTAGCCCACTAGAGGGTGGCATCGTATCCTGGGATGACTGGCTGAGGTGGTCAAAGTATCTCAGACTGGTGTTGACAACCTGATGAGTAGGGCTAGAGCGCAGAAGTTCTTTGGGCTTGAGCCAGCTTGCCATTGGATTAGTCAGTTCCTAAGACTGTAGACTGTGAGGCCCCAGTGGTCTTGGTGGGTATGACCAGGTTCCAGGGCACCTGGGGCTCAGGGGATTCTAAGGTAGCTGACCTGCAGTGTGTGCAGTTACATGTCTACTTGGTTACATGCTTGGCCTGCAGTGTCCCAATGCCAGTACTAACAGGCTGGGATAAAAAAAAACAAACAAACAAAAAAAAACAAAACAAAACACTAATTCAGGGAAACAAAAATAATTCATAATCTATATTTCTCCACTTTTGTAAAAAGAATTACCTGAAATTTCTGAGTTAACTGATCCTGCTATATATGTTTGTGTGCCACTTCTCCAACCCCTCCTTGGGTTTATGTTGAAACTCTATTCCCCAGTGTGGCTATACCTGGAGTTGGGGTTCCTCCTAGGGAAGTTGTTGTTCAGTTGCTCAGAATGGCAGCATGCCAGGCTTCCCTGTCCTTCACTATCTCCTGGAGTTTGCTCAAACTCATGTCCATTGAGTCAATGATGCCATCCAATCATCTCATCTTCTGTCACCTGCTTCTCCATCTGTCCTCAATCTTTCCCAGCATCAGGGTCTTTTCCAATCAGCCAGTTCTTCACATCAGGTGGCCAAAGTATTAGAACTTTAGCTTCTACAGAAGTAATTAAGTTTAAATGAGGTCATAAGGGTGGGGTCCTAGTTTGATAGCATTAGTGTTCTTATAAGAAGGGGCATCTTTCCCCACATTCAAATACTGAGGAAAAGACAGGTGAGGACACAGCAAGAAGGTGGCTACCTGAAAAGAGAGCATTCACCAGAAACTGAGGCCCTGATCTTGGACTTTCAGCTTTAAAAAAAGGTAGGAAAATAAATTGTGTTTTCTAAGCCACTTGGTCTGATATATTTTGTTATGGCAGACCAAGCAAACTAATACACACCCATGGCTCCTCTTTACCCAGTGGAGTAGTGGCGGCCCTTGGAGACTGACATTGGTGATGCTGCCTGAATGACCCACACCTTCACCTGAATTTGCATTCAGGCAAAACAATGCTTTTGGCACCCAGATCACTAACAAATAGCTTGACTTTCCACAGTAGATGCTTTGCTGTACCAGCCAGCTCTTCCTTCAGTACTGAAAAATTTACTTCTCCAGAAACTAGAAGAGGGTTAATAGTGCTCAGATCGTAATCTTTGCAAAAATCTGCCCTCAGCTTGAGAATGCTGCCACAACTAAGGCCCCACCTCCTTCCTGGAGTAGCTTTCATCCTGGCCCCTCACTACATCATGGACTAAGAAATGTCATCTCTGTTTCAGAGCAACCTATGGGGTTGGCTGAGACATTCAGTAAGGCTGCATCAGGACCAAACTTCTCCCCCTGCTGAATCATTCATCCATTCTTTCTCTTCAATAGTGTTGATTTCAAGACCACTACATAATAAATTTTTTCCAGTCTTACCTTCACATCAGAATCTGCTTCCTAGAGAACCCAACTGTAACTGCCCTCATCAAAATCACCTCTAGCTTTATTTTGCTTGTATAAAGTGGGTTTCCAATAAAAGACTACAGGGAAAAGGGGGGGGAAATGTTGTAAATATAGCATAATCCAAAAAATTAGAAGGAAAGCTTGGAAGGAAAAAAGAAAAATCCTGGATTTTGTTTTTTCTCTTGCACATGTGTTACCAAGGTTTTCCTTCCTAACATTTTTTAGTGGCAATATAGTCATATCAGGCTTCTCAGGTGGCTCAGTGGTAAAGTATCCTCCTGCAACACAGGAGACAAGAGATGCAGGTTTGATTCCTGGTTCGGGAATATCCTATGGAAAAGGAAATGGCAACCCACTTCAGTATTCTTGCCCTGAAATTCCCACAGACAGAGCATCATGGTAGGCTACAGTCCATGATGTCACAAACAGTCGGACATGACTGAGCATACACACATACAATCACATCATTCCACAGAAGCACCATCAAATTAAAATGTGATCACTGTTAACAAACTTCATATAAGAAGAAATCAATGTTCCTCTTCAACCTAAAACAGATTTTCAGTAACTTCAATAACTTTGAATCTACAAGGTCTATTCCGGTCTCCTCAGTTGTGTTCTCTCTCCTCTTCTCAATTCACCTTAACCAAAACATAGTCAATACTACCCTTCCTTCAAGGCCCAACTTAGTTTCTATATAAAATCTTAGAGTCTCAATTTCTCTGTAAATTCTTCTTTGTCCAACCCTATCTCTTCAATCTGTAGAGTCTGAGTGTTCTATTCTATCAATGAACTGAAAGCTTTGGAGTTCTACAGTTTATACCTCCAAACGTCTTATATGTTTTTAGAGATAGGGTGTAAGTGTTGTAGTTCTTTAGACCCCTTAATGAGCCCATACCTTGAATATCACCTAGCAGACATCACATTTAAACGTATATAAAAACTTTAGAGTTAGGAGAATTTCCAATGAATGTTGGCAACAGTGATTTCTTCATTTTCAGCATTATTTAAAATTCTGGTCATCTTTCTGTATTACTAAATGTTTTTAGTAATGGAGATTTTTTTGTGTGTGCTTTACAAGACACCATTTTAAATAGTAACTTCATATAGTTTTATTTGAATTTAAAATAGTAATGTTATATACAGTATTTTCATTTATTAACCAAGCATGACAAGTTTTGTTCTATATGAGTGAATTAACATTTTGGAGATCATTCCTAATAATTGGATGGCCGTTGCTTGCTATGTTTTAAGAAGAATAAAGCAATACTTTCTGACATTTTTCCTTCCAAAGTCTTAATGTCATACAAAACTCCTAGAGCAAAATATGTTTCAAATCTTTGTAAAAGAAAACACAGAATCTGTGAAATTAGGTGGTTAGAAGGAAAAGAGGAATAGGTATAAAGAAAACACATTAAAGTTTTATTTTTAAGTTCTACTGGGGCCTACTTGAATATGCTTTTTAGCTAGTTAAGGTTGTCACTGCTATAATAGGCCAAAAGAAAATTAAAATAGAGTGCAAATTATGCCTCATGAAGATGTACAGAAGAAATACCTAAAAAAAAAAAAAAAAAAGAAGAAGAAGAAGAAGAAGAAGAAATACCTAATAGGAAAGATTTAGCAGACAATACCTCTGACAGTTGTTCCCACTGATGGTGTTGGGATAATAGTACCAGTATTATGGTACTGTAGCTAAAGTAGACAACACCTTAGTGTTAATATTGGGCAGGTTATTTAAGATATCTAATGCTCAATTTTCTCCTTTTCAAAGTGCACAATAAATATTTTTAAAATGGGGGTGTGTTTTTGCAAAAATTAAATCCTATAGATTAATATGCTGAGAAATTTTTCTTTTCACTAATTTGGATGTGTGAATCTAATAAATGTGCCTCCCTTTCATCAGGTTTGTTGGCCAGTGTTATATGGACTACTTGTTCCTACTTGCTCACTGGAGCTAACAAAGGACATGATGTTGATTTGACTAGGCAGCAACAAGCTTTATATGCCTAATTCTTAGAATATTGTAAGTTTCCAAAATAAATGGAATATTTACAAATAAATAAATAAATATTTATTATCCTTCCATAATAAATATTGTTGAATTAATTAATACCAAAAATTAAACCAGCCCTTCTTTATTGATTAGAACCACTTAAGGTTAACTTGTAAAATATCTGTATACTGCTTAAGGAATATCAGGTTTCTCCAAACTTCCCTGTTCAATATTAAATACAGATGAAGGTTACAGATAGAGATAAGCTATCTGTCCAATTTATGGATTAGAATGTTTCCCCTATTCTTTAGGTAGAAGACAATTTAGACATTCATGAAAGGATTACTTCTGCCTTTCTTTAAAAGTCTATATTGGAAGAAATTTGCCCCAAATGCTTTGAGAGTCTTAACTACTGGAGACACCTGGCACCAAAGAAGTGGGGTGGATGAGGACTGAAAGATAGACACTAACTGAAAAACTTTATAGAGGGAAGCTGGAACATTCCAGGTCTCTTTCTCCATGCTTGTAGTAATAAAATTATTCCCCACATCCCCTTTCTCCCCCGCCCCCCTGCACTGACAGGATAACAGTTGCCTATTTTCTGAAAGACTAGATTTTGTAACAGGAGCACAGTGGAGAGGAGGGTGTATAGGAGTGAAAACAAAATACAATGAAGTCTACATACTACACACCCTCTGCTTCTCTTGCCTAGAAACTATACATAAAGATTCTCTCTCCACTTTCTACCACAAGAAGCTGGAAAAGGGAGCACCCTGGATATAACTCTACAACTCAAGAAAAATCCTTATTGTGGCATTTTTGAGGTCCCTTGATCAAAAAGGTGGCTTGCTTTCAGCTCACATATGGTTAACTACTCTTCCAATTAAGAATCTACTCATCCATGAAGACACTCAGCTTCAATGAGCTGTTTGATATCTCTGGAATATGAATGGACAAATCAAGATCAGCTGTTATGTAAAAAGTGTTTTCAATGTCAAACAAAGAAGTCAAAGAAATTCAAGGCAAAACACAAAGAAGGAAGGAAGGAAGGAACTAAATAAGTGCAAAGAACAGATGGAAACCTAACTGTTATTAAGAAAGACAATACACCCGTGGCAGATTCATGTTGATGTATGGCAAAAACAATACAATATTGTAAAGTAAAAAAAAATAATAAATAAAAAATACATAAATAAATGCAAGGCCAAAAAAGACAATAATAAATAAATCTCTAAATTAAATATAAATAGTAAATATGAAATACAATAAAAAATCAGAAGTGCTACTACATAAAGCCAAGTAAGCCTCTCAGAAAAGAACATAAAAGAGGTGAAGTAAACTATGATAATTCTTGAGAATCAATCTGGAAGGTACAAAATCCAACCGTTTTTTTGAAATTTCACCCCTACACCACCTCCAAAATAAAGAATTGAAAAATTAGAGAGAAATAAATTATGCATATGAAAATTTCTCAGAATCACCAGGCTAATGACTGAAATAAAAATTTCAGAACAATAAGTATAAGAGGAAACTCTAAAAGCTTCCAGAATATAATGCAAAAACAAGTACACAAACACAATCAAAGGAAAAGGAATCACAGTAGCATTTGGAATTTTTATCAGTCACACTGGAAGCCAGAAGACTGAGGAATGATGCCTTCCAACAGTGAGAAAGAAATGAAAATGGTTCAATATTGCTAAGACAACTTGCTGAAGCAGAGCCAGGAGGCCATTTAGAAAGTATGACTTAAGCACACATCTCAGCCTGGATAGAGTCTGACCACTGACCTGATTAAGTCGTCTAGAACACCTGCCAGAAACTCAAACTCAAACTTGTTGGACCTTTACTCCAAAATAACTCATGACGATCTGTCTACTTCTCAGACCCTTAGATCTTAACGACAGATCTTAATGGCAAATATTTTCTGACTCTCATCAGTCACAATTCTTTCCAGATAACTTTTAGCAACCGTGGGACTTTTTGTATGTATAAGTTGCTTCCTCTGAACACTCTTTCAGGCTTACTCAAATCTGTGTCTCCTAAATTGCCATTCTTAAACCCTCAAATCAATTAGTTTTTACATTTGCAGCCTCCTGCATTACCTTTTTTGGTTGACACACTTGTCAGGAAAAATGATTTTTACCCTACCTAAGCTACCAGTCAAGTGGGAAGGTAAAAATAAAGTTATTTTCAGACACCTGGTAATTCTAAAGGTAACTACCCACCTTCCTCTTCATGACAGGTTACTGGAGAACATACTTCAGCAAAATAAATGAAAGAGAGAAGAAGACATGATATGTAGAAAACTGGGGGTTCAGTGTAGGGAATTTACCAAGAAGTCCCAGGGCAGCAGCTATGCAGCAGGCCTGAAGAGCAACAATTCATGTCAGAACATTACCTTAGAGGGTTGGAAGAGGGCAGTTTCCAAGAAGAATGATAAACAGAACTATAGATTATTTGATAGCATTGAGTGTTTGGTGAAAATTATTACAAGGCATTGCCCAGACATGTTGGAACATTTAGTAAAGGATTATTGACAGACACATAGAAAACTAAGCAAAACAAAAGCAACTACCAACTCCAGGACAAACTAAAGGTAGCATACTATTGAAATAATAGTGCATTCTTAAGCTCAGTAATAATACTTACATAATCATAATAATGTAAATATGGACTATTTATCTAATGAAAGCTGTGATAAAATAATTTTTGGAAGACAGAGGGAGAAGAAGGACGGTGGTAATAGCCTAAAACTCAACTAGTCAATAGGCCATATTTAAAATGGATGCATCAAGAGAGAGCAGAATAAAAATATTACTTTAACATACAGAAGTGTAAAACAGAATCTATAGCTAGTAGAGTCAAATGAGAGTAGAGCTGCATATAGAAGGGGAAGGAAAGGGGTGACAGGCAAGGAACTGCTGACTTTCAGTGTAAGCCTTTGAGATCGATTTGGCTGTTTTTAATTGTATACTTGCATCACTCCACTTTAAAAAAAATTATAAAAAGATGTTTAGATGTTCAAAGAAAGAACTGAGGAAAACTGAAATGAATCAAAAGATATAATCAAAACATAACAAAAAAGTTCTATGATTAAAAAATAGGTATAGGGAATAAGGCAAAATTATTTCAAATAAATTCATCCTTAAATATAGTATTTTAATTAACAAGTTTTAAAAATCTTGAATATTTTAATTAACAAGTTTTTAAAAACCTCAAGTTTCCAAGCTAAAATATTCTCCAAGCCAGGCTTCAGCAATACGTGAACCGTGAACTTCCTGATGTTCAAGCTGGTTTTAGAAAAGGTAGAGGAACCAGAGATTAAATTGCCAACATCCGCTGGATCATGGAAAAAGCAAGAGAGTTCCAGAAAAACATATATTTCTGCTTTATTGACTATGCCAAAGCCTTTGACTGTGTGGATCACAATAAACTGTGGAAAACTCTGAAAGAGATGGGAATATCAGACCACCTGATCTGCCTCTTGAGAAATTTGTATGCAGATCAGGAAGCAACAGTTAGAACTGGACATGGAACAACAGGCTGGTTCCAAATAGGAAAAGGAGTATGTCAAGGCTGTATATTGTCACCCTGCTTATTTAACTTATATGCAGAGTACATCATGAGAAACGCTGGACTGGAAGAAACACAAGCTGGAATCAAGATTCCCAGGAGAAATATCAATAACCTCAGATTACTGCAGATGACACTACCCTTATGGCAGAAAGTGAAGAGGAACTCAAAAGCCTCTTGATGAAGGTAAAAGTCAAGAGTGAAAAAGTTGGCTTAAAGCTCAACATTCAGAAAATGAAGATCATGGCATCTGGTTCCATCACTTCATGGGAAATAGATGGGGAAACAGTGGAAACAGTGTCAGACTTTATTTTTCTGGGCTCCAAAATCACTGCAGATGATGACTGCAGCCATGAAATTAAAAGACGCTTACTCCTTGGAAGGAAAGTTATGACCAACCTAGATAGCATATTCAAAAGCAGAGACATTACTTTGCCAACAAAGGTTCGTCTAGTCAAGGCTATAGTTTTTCCTGTGGTCATGTATGGATGTGAGAGTTGGACTGTGAAGAAGGCTGAGCGCCGAAGAATTGATGCTTTTGAACTGTGGTGTTGGAGAAGACTCTTGAGAGTCCCTTGGACTGCAAGGAGATCCAACCAGTCCATTCTGAAGGAGGTCAGCCCTGGGATTTCTTTGGAAGGGATGATGCTGAGTCTGAAACTCCAGTACTTTGGCCACCTCATGCGAAGAGTTGACTCATTGGAAAAGACTCTGATGCTGGGAGGTACTGGGGGCAAGAGGAGAAGGGGACGACAGAGGATGAGATGGCTGGATGGCATCACTGACTCGATGAACATGAGTCTGAGTGAACCCGGGAGTTGGTGTGGACAGGGAGGCCTGGCGTGCTGCAATTCATGGGGTCGCAAAGAGTCGGACACGACTGAGCGACTGATCTGATCTGATATATATAATATTATACAACTTTAAAGATAAAGGCTATAATTCAATAATATTGAAAGAAATTCTTGTGTTATGTATGAAAGCAAACTAAGTATATTTTCAGTCAACTTTAAAGTTATCAGAACTAAAATATTAGCTACCTCTATAGCATTTTTAAAAGAAATTGTGTAGTTTTCAGATGATCCAAAAATGATCCAGAATTAAGCTGAACAGAATAGAGGTGCTATGTATTAAAAAAAAAAAAATATATTCTTGCTTCACTGTGGGAAAATCAATAGACAGTATGAAAATTAATTATAAGATTCCTGAAGGTAGTGGCTCCCTAAACAATCTTTTCAAAAACGATAGCAAAACTGAAAAAAATATGGACGGGATTTTCCCACCCTTCCCTGGGACATCTGGCTGAAACTTAAAAGCAGAAAGTTTTATTAAGCTTTAGTTCTTGTAATTACAAGAGCTCTGTGGTTAGAACAAGAAATCCCAAGGGAAATATCTACACTTTTTGAAGTCCAACTAAAATTAATTTTCATCTCTTTTTTAAAAAAGCAAATAGAAATCTAAGACATGGTGGAATGATTTTTTTGTTTGTTTGTTTATCTTGCTTATATTTTCTAAATCTTCCTTAACAATGAGATTTATTTTACTTATGAAAGAAAAAAAATGTATATTGGAAAGAAAAAAAATGTATATTGGAAAGAAAAATTCAGATATAGAAACAAGCTGAAAAAAAATTGAAAATTATGTGCTTTTAAATGCACGGTTACAAAAAAATTCATTTAAATATTCATAAATAACTAGTGTGTGTCAGGCACTGAGGCTACAGAATACATATGTGTTCCCCGATTTCCTGAAACTTTTAGTCTAGTGAGAAAGACAGGCATTTACTACATACTCATGAAAAACATTAATAAAAAATTTAAAACTCAATTCATGCTTGCCACTGCTGCTGCTACCAAGTTGCTTCAGTCGTGTCCGACTCTGTGCAACCCCATAGACGGCAGCCCACCAAGCTCCCCCATCCTTGGGATTCTCCAGGCAAGAACACTGGAGTGGGTTGCCATTTCCTTTTCCAATGCATGGAAGTGAAAAGTGAAAGTGAAGTCGCTCAGTCGTGTCCGACCCTCAGCGACCCTCAGCGACTCCATGGACTGCAGCCTTCCAGGCTCCTCCATTCATGGGATTTTCCAGGCAAGAGTACTGGAGTGGGGTGCCATTGCCTTCTCCACTAACGCATGGTTAATAATGATAAAGAGGTATTTATCAAAGTGTCAATCTTAGTTCAATTTTTATTTGTTTCCTTTACTTCTGACATACGAACTATGAAAAAATGGACACCATATCTACCCCAGAGGTGTCTGAGATATGGATTTGAAGTGTTGGAAAAGATTTGAAAATTCTGAAATATATTTGCTTTGATAAGTAAAAGCCTATTTGGCCATCGTGGTTACTCTTTTTTTTTTTTTTTTTTTACTTAACACAGGAATGTAGAGAAATCATATCACTACTCTGAACCTCAGATTCTTCTTTTATGAAACACAGACATCTTTCTCATACTGTGTATATAAGGATGAAATAAAACAGAGCATCTATATCTGGCTAGACACTTTGCATAGGTTACATCACTAATTCTTACAATAACTTCAAGTTATTATTATCCCCATTTTCCAGATGAGGAAAGTGTGATTCATAATGATTAAAAAAATATATTACACAGATGGTACACAGGATCAGAGATGGAGCTGAGGAATGAAACAAAGTTTTTTCTGATTCCAGATCCTTTTCTCTTTCCATTAAACTTGACCTTATCTCACAGCTATTTAGATTTTAGAAGACTATTTTTTTACAAACAAAACATAATCCAAGACACGAGACTCTGGGAGTGAAATGGCTATTGCCATGACTTGTAAATAAATATCTCCCAGGAGTAGGTATAATTATGTTTGAGAACTGGGGGAGGGGGTTATGACTTAATATTATTTGAAATCCCTTTTAAACCTAAAAATTTACGTGTGTGTGTGTGTGTGTGTGTGATTTAGACATAACCACTCTTTCCCTCAACTACTGGTGAGACCTGCAAAAAGTGAAAGTCACTTAGTCATGTCCAACTCTTTGGAACCCTATGGACTATAGTCTGCCAGGCTCCTCTGTCCATGGGATTGTCCAGACAAGAATATTGGAGTGAGTAGCCATTCTCTTCTCTAAGGGATCTTTCTGATCCAGGGATCGAACTCGGGTCTCCTACATTGCACATGGATTCTTTACCTTCTGAGCCACGAGGGAAGCCCAAGTTCCTCTTAAAAAAGCCAAAAGCAGTAGTAGTTGCCAGAACATATCTTGCATTCTAATGCAGGTGGTTGAAACTTGAGTAGTGCTGAGACACAATAGCAATTTATGTGTTGGAAAGCTCCCATGTCTGTCAAAACATGTTAGATACTGCATCAACAGCAAGCTGCTTAAACTGTCACAGTGAATTTCTGAGCTATTTGCAAACTGTTTGGAAGTATGAAAAGGAAGAGTGTAAACAATTCATGAAATTTACAAAACCATTTCAGCATCTTGGAAATATAGCTGTTTAAAAGTGTGTGTGTCTTTTAACATTAAAGTACAAGGAAACGTTAAATTTAAAATAACCAGACTCCAAGTCATCAGAAGACTAAAGCTGGATTTGGCAGCCATGGGGAACTACCTTATGTTGTCTTCCCATTGCAATGAACTGGGTAAGGAAGCAAAGATCATGGCCATGAAATCTGCCATTTGTAAACTTCTCTTTCTCAGAATAATTTGTTTTTGGTTTGACACACAGAAAAGAAAGCAACATGCAAAATTTGTATTAAAAAAGATTTTCTCTTACTCCTTTTTTTTAATCAAACTAGCTCTGTCAAACAAAACAAAACAAAACAAAAGGGGAAGGCATTTCCCCCTCCTCCCTGGCCTAGGACAGTCACTGTCCTCCTGTGATTTCTCGTTGTTTCGTCGCTAAGTCGTGTCTGACTCTGCGACCCCATGGACTGCAACCCGCCAGGCTCCTCTGTCCGTGGTATTTCCAAGACAAGAATATTGGAGTGGGTTGCCATTTCCTTATCCAAGGGATCTTCCCAACCCAGGGATCAAACCAGTGTCTCCTACATAGCAAGTGGATTGTTTACCACTGAGCCACCAAGTGTTTATTGAGGGTGTTAAAATATGGCTAGAAAGCAGATAAGCTGATTAAGATCAAAGAAATGTAGTAGATATATCTTTTGGACAAAGGATATTCTACCTCCAGTGTAGATACTGGGCCTAAAATTAGGAATTCTAATCCTGGTTTCCTGGCTTTTTGAAGTCATTATACTGTTCAAAATTTCAGTTTCTCTATCTCTAAAATAAAGACAGTAGTATTTGTGTGTTCTATAATTTACACAGGAGTAGAGAAGAAAATATCTGGATAATACATTCTCTAAATCTCTTTAAAAGCAAGGGATGATTTATGCAAATCATCATCACCATTATTACTACACAAAAGAATAAATTTCATTCCAATTTTGATATTCACAGCTTATGTAAATTTAAATTAACAAGAAAAGAACTTCTGAAATTGTAAGTCATTTGGATATCTTTTTTTTAATTTAAATTTATTTATTTTAATTGGAGGCTAATTACTTTACAATATTGTATTGGTTTTGCCATACATCAACATGAATTCGCCACAGGTGTACACGTGTTCCCCATCCTGAAGCCCCCTCCCACCTCCCTCCCCATACCATCCCTCTGGGTCATCCCAGTGCACCAGCCCCAAGCTTCCTGTATCCTGCATCAAACCTGGACTGGCGATTCATTTCTTATATGATATTATACATGTTTCAATGCCATTCTCCCAAATCATTCCACCCTCTCCCTCTCCCACAGAGTCCAAAAGACTGTTCTATACATCTGTGTCTCTTTTGCTGTCTTGCATACAGGGTTATCATTACCATCTTTCTAAATTCCATATATATGCATTAGTATACTGTATTGGTGATCTTATTTCTGGCTTACTTCACTGTATAATCGGCTCCAGTTTCATCCACCTCATTAGAACTGATTCAAATGTATTCTTTTTAATGGCTGAGTAATACTCCATTGTGTATATGTACCACAGCTTTCTTATCCATTCATCTGCTGATGGACATATAGGTTACTTCCATGTCCTGGCTATTATAAACAGTGCTGCAATGAACATTGGGGTACACGTGTCTCTTTCAATTCTGGTTTCCTCAGTGTGTATGCCCAGCAGTGGGATTGCTGGGTCATAAGGCAGTTCTATTCTCAGTTTTTTAAGGAATCTCCACACCGTTTTCCATAGTGGCTGTACTAGTTTGCATTCCCACCAACAGTATAAGAGGGTTCCCTTTTCTCCACACCCTTTCCAGCATTTATTGCTTGTGGACTTTTGGATCACAGCCATTCTGACTGGCGTGAAATGGTACCTCATTGTGATTTTGATTTGCATTTCTCTGATAATGAGTGATTTTGAGCATCTTTTCATGTGTTTGTAAGCCATCTGTATGTCTTCTTTGCAGAAATGTCTATTTAGTTCTTTGGCCCATTTTTTGATTGGGTCGTTTATTTTTCTGGAATTGAGTTGCAGGAGTTGCTTGTATATTTTTGAGATTAGTTGTTTGTCTGTTGCTTCATTTGCTATTATTTTCTCCCATTCTGAAGGCTGTCTTTTCACCTTGCTTATAGTCTTTTGTTGTGCAGAAGCTTTTAATTTTAATTAGGTCCGATTTGTTTATTTTTGCTTTTATTTCCAATATTCTGGGAGGTGGG
Organism: Bos grunniens; assembly: GCF_055505025.1. NCBI lineage: Eukaryota > Metazoa > Chordata > Mammalia > Artiodactyla > Bovidae > Bos > Bos grunniens. The sequence goes on from NC_141165.1 coordinate 102,699,226, forward strand.
TCATAGAGGATCCTGCTGTGATGTATGTCAGAGAATGTTTTGCCTATGTTCTCCTCTAGGAGTTTTATAGTTTCGGTCTTACATTTAGATCTTTAGTCCATTTTGAGTTTATTTTTGTGTATGGTGTTAGAAAGTGTTCTAGTTTCATTCTTTTACAAGTGGTTGACCAGTTTTCCCAGCACCACTTGTTAAAGAGATTGTCTTTTCTCCATTGTATATTCTTGCCTCCTTTGTCAAAGATAAGGTGTCCATAGGTGTGTGGGTTTATCTCTGGGCTTTCTATTTGTTCCATTAATCTATATTTCTGTCTTTGTGCCAGTACCATACTGTCTTGATGACTGTGGCTTTGTAGTAGAGCCTGAAGTCAGGCAGGTCGATTCCTCCAGTTCCATTCTTCTTTCTCAAGATTGCTTTGGCTATTCGAGGTTTTTTGTATTTCCATACAAATTGTGAAATTATTTTATGCAGTACGTCTGGTTGCAGAGAGAAGCAGGAGAGTGTGTGTGTGTGCACATGCTCGAATGTGTGTTAATGCTGAGTGGCACAAAGAACCAGTCATCTGGGAAGATCCACCCGATAGCACCTTCACTACAGTTCTCTGGTATCCAGGTATTGCTCAGGATCCTGTCTACCTACCTTATGCTGTAATGCGACCCTGAATCCCAAGACTTGCTATTTTTAGTGTCTTTATTTAGTTATACCTCCAGGTGTATTTTGTGTGGCTAATTTCTAATCTAGATGACTAAACAAATCACTCTGAGAGATACAATTGTGTTTTCAAGGTGATGAAAACAAAAGCAGAGGCCAGGTTTTATATTCATCTCCTATCTCCCATCAACACCTAATGCAATGTCTGGCACCCAATAAATGTTTGCTGAAAGGAAATTAAATACTAACCAGAGATTGAGATTGTGAGTATGGAGGGGAAAGGCAGCTGATGGTGGGGGCCAGAATCCCAACTAGGAAAACTGCTTTTGTGTTCATTCAATTTCTGTTTAAATCTGCAGACTGACTGATAGACAACTTAACAGCAGACTGCAACCAGAAAGAGATCTTTTCTGCCTGTTTTCCATTAGGCAGAAACTAAAAACCACTGAGACTTCCCCAACAGATTCTGATCACGGAGATTCCCGAACAAAGGATGTGGGACACAGTGTCTTCCTGTGAGTCCCAAATACCTGATATTTATCAAAGCTGCACCTTCAAAATCCCATCCACCCCTGCTGCCATCACCTCCTTTTAGTGCTAATCACACTATCATGAGTCCAAAAATAAAGAAAACCAATAAAAGAGTCTAGGGTTGCTAATCTATATAAAAGTCCTAAACAAAGCAAATACAGTTAGTACCATGTCTTATTAAATTCATCCCTTCCTTACCAGAGTGATAAAAGTGATAGGATCTATAAGACTGAATTCATTTTACACACCACTATTCAAACTAAGCCTCCCTGTGGTTCAGGGAACAAAGAATCCTGCAATGGGAAAAACAGGGGTCCTGCTTTTTATTCCCTAACTCTCCTGTTCTAGCTGGTCAAAGCAAAAGCCATTAATCTAATACTCTGCACTATATTCAGTGACACAGCATCGTAAAGCAATTGGTGGTCTGGCCAACTAGCTATTAAAAAACATTCAGTCTTTTTAGCTTTAGAATCTTCTCGCATACACATCATGACCACCGAGAAAGCATCAGCAAAAGGTAATAACTGGGCTGAGAGAACTTCTATTTTGTATCTCTGGCTTAGTCTTGAATTTAGCTAAAGCTCTTTGAAAAGTTTTAATACTTTGAAAGGTGAATTTTCTCTCCCTTATGGAGCTATCCCAATCAGTATTATTTTAACCTTTAAGTCATTTTCAAAAGAGTTACAATAAATCTGTCTATTAAAGCAAGGTCAAACTTTTTCCCAGTATTGACTATGAATCAATGTGTACAAAAGAGTACAGATGGGATAGTTATAAGTTATTATACAGAAAAACATCAGTATTATTCCAAACAGTAAATTTTCAAGACACTATTATGTATGAGACTTCTAAAAATTTTTCAACTTCCTTAAAAGTGTATGTCCTTGGTCAGTCAGCCATGTCTGACTCTATGTGACCCTATGAACCACAGCCCACCAGACTCCTCTGTCCATGGGATTCTCCAGGCAAAAATAATGGAGTGGATTGTCATGCCCTCCTCCAGGAGATCTTCCCAATCCAGGGATCAAACCCAAGTCTCCTGCATTGCAAGCAGATTCTTTACTGTCTGAGCCACCAGGGAAGCCCTTAAAAGTGAAAGGAAGTCCTTAAAAGCATCCCTGTCATATTCACTTGACTCCTTAAATTAAGTGTAATAAAGCTGAAATTAACCTTTTGCTAATTACCAATTATTGTGATGTGCTAAAAGTATGCTCACAGAAGCAGAAGAAAAAGGACAGGAATAAACATAATGTATATCAGAGATCCAGAGGTACTGACCCCAAGAGAACCACGACTGCAGTACCAGTTTTTCCATTCATTCATTAATGATTATTTACCTTCATATTACTTTTACAACTGTGTGTAAAATTCAAATGTGAGTTCCTGACAGAGAGGGAGAAGGGGATGGGAAAAGGGGGAGGGAAAGAAATGAGTGATACAGTATCCATTATTTAGTGAAAGACATTTTGAGAAAGACAGTTAGTGAACTACCATTTTTTCTAAGGAAAAAAAGTTTATTTATTGGAAAAATTAAAAAAAAAAAGAAAAGTATATTGGAATCCAAGCAAAGGATCAATATGGAAGAATAGTGATGTTACTGCAGGGAAGATAAACACCCCCATCCAAGTGGAAGATGTCCAGAACCCAAGCAGACTACGGAAAAAGAGTAAAGCTGTATTTATAAAACTGGGACTCACCAGCAGAGATGTGAGAAACTACACTCATCACACTCATCACAGGGGTAAATGTAAAGAGTATAGCAGCAACTTAAGGGTTGGCTTTTACAATTAACTAGCTTCATCAATTCCTTTCTTGGTCATTGCCATTTATCTTCATTGGCAGTGGTCCCAAACCTCTCTGGTACCAGGAACCAGTTTAGTGGAAGATAATTTTTCCAGGGAGCAGAGTTGGAGGTGTGGTTTTGGGATAACTCGAGCACATTACCTTTATTGTGCATTTTGTTTCTATTATTATTACATCAGGTCCACCACAGATCAACAGACATTAAATCCTGGAGGTTAGGGACCCCCCTGCTTTTTGGTACTCAGTGTTCAAACATTCGCTGATCTGTTATTTTCCAGATTCTGTGGAGCACTGGAAAAGCACTGGTGAAAAAACTGAATGGTTCTAGTTTTCAAAGAGTTTCCAGTATGGTGAGGATGACAAATGTAAAACACACCATTGCTATGGAACCCCAGAAGGACAAGAGCAAGGACAGCAGAAGGTCAGGAAAGCTTCCTGGAGGAAGTGAATGCAAACTGAGTTCTAAGTGAGGAGTAAGAGCCCCAAATAAGGGGAGTTAAGTTTCAGAATGGATGAAGGCAGTGCTGCCCAGGAAGAGGAAACAAGGTAAAAAAGACACAAAAGTATAAAACACCAAGTATTAATATTTGTGTAGGAGAGGGTAGATGTATAAAACAAGGAGGATTGCAAGCAATCCATTATTCCTAAAGCTTAGAGTCAGGAAATGGAAGCATATGTGAGATACTGGACTAAATCACTGAGGGGTTTTTATGCCCCACTGAGAAAGCTGTATCAACAGATATATAACTTCAGCCATGATACAGGCTGAACTAGATGGGTAAAGATAAGAGCAAGGAAAACAGGAAGATATTAAGGCCCAAAGGAAAGCTGTGACAATGGTGATGGGGATACAGGGCAGCAATGTGTTCAGGAACAAAATCTATGAACTTACAGCAGATGCTGACTGCAGCCATGAAATTAAAAGATGCTTACTCCTTGGAAGAAAAGTTATGACCAATATAGATAGTATATTAAAAAGCAGAGACATTACTTTGCCAACAAAGGTCCATCTAGTCAAGACTATGGCTTTTCCAGTGGTCATGTATGGATGTGAGAGTTGGACTATAAAGAAAGCTGAGCACCAAGGAATTGATGCTTTTGAACTGTGGTGTTGGAGAAGACTCTTGAGAGTCCCATGGACAGCAAGGAGATCCAACCAGGCCATCCTAAAGGATATCAGTCCTGAATATTCATTGGAAGGACTGATGTTGAAGCTGAAACTCCAGTACTTTGGCCACCTCATGCGAAGAGTTGACTCATTTGAAAAGACCCTGATGCTAGGAAAGATTGAACATGGGAAGATAAGGGTTTAACAGAGGATGAGATGGTTGGATGGCATCACCAACTCAATGGGCATGAGTTTGAGTAAACTCTGGGAGTTGATGTTGGACAGGGAGGCCTAGCGTACTGCAGTCTATGGGGTTGCAAAGAGTCAGGCACGACTGAGTGACTGAACTGACAGAACTGACTACTTAATGTTGAAGGAAATTTGAAGGAGAAGCTAAGAATGGCTACAGAATTTCAGGCTGAATCACTATTTAAATGTCTATGTGATTAGCTGAAATAAAGAATTCAGAAGAAGTAGGTTTGTTGATATTGTCTTAGGATGACAGAGGCAAAAGATAAGATGCTATGGAAAAATCTAAACAAACTTTTTGGCCAACATAGTATAACGAACTCTAGAAAATAAAAGTTAAATGATGTAATGGTTTATTTGTGCTGATTCCTATGGCATTTCTACATGATGAATCCAGTAGCAGTTCTTTAATAGCATAAATTTTGTGATTTTCTTTTTGTAGCTTTCCCTCTAATGAACTTAATATATTTCTCAGGCATTATAGTCATTATGTAAAGTCTGTAGATGGTTTTTCCACTGTTGTCTAAGTTCTTAACTATGTATTAAGTGGCTTTCTTGGTGGCTCAGATGGTAACAAATCTGCCTGCAATGCAGGAAACTTGGGTTCAATCCCTGATTTGGGAAGATCCCCTGGAGAAGGGAATGTCTACCCACTCCAGTATTCTTGCCTGGAGAATTCCATGGACAGAGGAGCCTAGCAGGCTTCAGTCCATGAGGTCACAAAGAGTTAGACAGGACTGAGCAGCTAACACACAAGGTCCTTGAGAATCCCTTGGGCTGCAAGGAGATCAAACCAGCCAATCCTAAAGGAAATAAGTCTTGAATATTCATTAGAAGAACTGATGCTGAAGCTCCAGTACTTTGGCCACCTGATGCAAAGAGCCAATTCATTAGAAAAGACTCTGATGCTGGCAAAGATTGAAGGCAAAAGGACAAGGGGACAACAGAGGATGAGATGGTTGAGTGGCATCACTGACTCAATGAACATGAGTTTGAGCAACCTCCAGGAAATGTTAAAGGACAGAGAAGCCAGGCAATCTGTAGTCCATGGGGTCACAAAGAGTCAGACACAATTGAGCAATTGAGCAACTGATAACCTAAACCAACTGTATTCAAGAAAAGGGAATATTGGTTTTATTTTCTCCTAATCTCTGGGAAAAAATTTCCATCTGTCTGTCTAACTGTCTTTGTTCATCAACATCCTTATTCATCCAAGCATCTTTACCCTATCAATTTTCATATTCTGACTTTGTATTATTACTTAAAGATGTCATAAATATTTTTTAAGTGATAGTTATTCTTCAGAATTTGCAGATGATGAACAACAGGTCATATTTTAGTAGAGCAGGTAAATATACTATTGCTGTTTTTTTGTTCTGGTATTTCATGATAAAATGAAAAAGAGTAGAGAGGGGAGTAGACAGACTATCAACTCTCATGAGCTGGTAGAAGCATTAAGGAAGGGAGTGCTACGTGAGCTTTTTCAGAGGTGATGATAAAGAGTGCCCAATGCTATTGAAAATTAGTCCTCATGCGATCTTTAATATATATTTCATAGGTCTGATTGCTATTTCACATTTAAAATACATTTTTTAACTTACTAGAGTGTGTTTTTTTTTTTAAATATATACAATAAACTGTGGGAAATTCTGAAAGAGATGGGAATATCAGACCACCTGATCTGCCTCTTGAGAAACCTATATGCAGGTCAGGAAGCAACAGTTAGAACTAGACATGGATCAACAGACTGGTTCCAAATAGGAAAAGGACTACATCAAGGCTATATATTGTCACCCTGCTTGTTTAACTTATATGCAGAGTACATCATGAAAAACCCTGGGCTAGAAGAAGCACAAGCTGGAATCAAGATTGCCAGGAGAAATATCAATAACCTCAGATATGCAGATGACACTACCCTTATGGCAGAAAGTGAAGAGGAACTCAAAAGCCTCTTGATGAAGGTGAAAGTTGAGAGTGAAAAAGTTGGCTTAAAGCTCAACATTCAGAAAACAAAGATCATGGAATCTGGTCCCATAACTTCATGGGTAATAGATGGGGAAACAGTGGAAACAGTGTCAGACTTTATTTTTCTGGGCTCCAAAATCACTGCAGATGGTGACTGCAGCCATGAAATTAAAAGACGCTTACTCCTTGGAAGGAAAGTTATGACCAACCTAGGTAGCATATTCAAAAGCAGAGACATTACTTTGCCAACAAAGCTCCATCTAGTCAAGTCTATGGTTTTTCCAGTAGTCATGTATAGATGTGAGAGTTGGACTATGAAGAAAGCTGAGCGCCGAAGAATTGATGCTTTTGAACAGTGGTGTTTGAGAAGACTCTTGAGAGTCCCTTGGACTGCCTGGAGATCCAACCAGTCCATCCTAAAGGAGATCATTTCTGGGTGTTCATTGAAAGGACTGATGCTGAAGCTGAAACTCCAAAACTTTGGCCACCTCATGGGAAGAGTTGACTCATGGAAAAGACCCTGATGCTGGGAGGGATTGGGGGCAGGAGGAGAAGGGGACGATAGAGGATGAGATGGCTGGATGGCATCACCGACCCAATGGACGTGAGTTTGGGTGAACTCTGAGAGTTGGTGATGGACAGGGAGGCCTGATGTGCTGCAATTCATGGGGTCGCAAAGAGTTGGACTCGACTGAGCGACTGAACTGAACTGAACTGAACTGAACTGAATCTCTTTCTGGCTTGTAACAGTTGGATGTAATACAAAGTAAAATAATAAAATACTGGTCTTAAATACCTACTCATAATTTATATACATTTTTTCCTATCAAAGTTTCTTTGCAGATGAAAATTATTTTGCTTATTTTGAGGAGTTAAAAATCAGCTCTGGTTTAAGTTCCAGCTCTAAAATAGAAAGATGTATCTAGGTCAGGCCTGGTAAACATTTAGCTGTCATTGACTATGTTGCAAATAATGGTTTTGTTAAAGATATAAAATTGAAACACTTCATAATGGTATTTAGTGAAACTTTAGCATTACCTTTGTTTTTAGCCTACAGATATTTGCTTTAGAAACTAAATAATAGAAAAGAGAGAGAGCACAAAGCAAATAACCTTATTTGGTATTACTTCTGAAAAGCTATCAAAATCTTATTTTTAAAATTGGCAAAATCTTTTTTAAGCTTAGAAAATCTCTGTTGATGTTTATTGAAATACTACAGCTAAAATCAATAAATTTCTTATGAGGTACTGCAGGAAACACTTGGGGAATTTATGGAGGAATTTTTCTGAATTTGGGAAGGAGTGTTGGCTATTATGAATTGACGCAAATATAGAACTGTAATTAGTTTCTGATTCCTGTTTCTATTTCTTCTACTGTAGGTCAAAAGCTGATTCTTTATAGTACTCTGGAGTCCAGGGACACAGTGACAAATTCTTTTAGACAACAGCTGCTGTGGGTTATAGCAATAGTAATGGCAATGCCCACACGAACAATTTCACCCACTGTTCTTCTTTCTTATGTGAAACTAATAATGGAAACACATTTTAAAAAATCAAATATGATTATGGTCCATTTACTAGCTATTCATGCAGATCATTCCAAACTGTATTTTCTGATTGAATGGCTATTCCATGAGGAAGGAAGGGAAGAAGGAAGGAAGAAGAAAAAAGGGAGGGAGGGTGTGAACCAGCCCTATAAAATTGCATCGATGCTTTGAACTGGTATTACAAACAGGCAGAATTGGATCATTACAAAGAAATCAGAACAGGAACCCTAGTTAGCATTTCTTTTTATATCTAGTATGAGAAAAACAAACATATTCAGATATCCAGATAGTTGGACCATGAGTGCCATGGAAATTGTCATCAGTTTATAGAGCTTCAGAAATTAAAAAGAACTAAAGAAATGAAAAGAAGTGTGGGGTACAGAGAAAACACTGTAATCAATGGGAATTAAAAATGAGCCCTATGAGGACCAGCGAAAGTTAAAACTGTCATCACAGGGAGTACAGCAGCCATTCAACCTTTTAACAAATACGTATTAAATACTTCCTGCATGCCAGAGACCATCCTAATGTTAGGAATTCAACAGTGAACTATACAAAGTCATTGTTCCCAGGAACTTAATCTAATGGAGTAAGCCCAATGCAACTGGTAAATAAATAGATATATAATATAGATTTTAGGCATTTTAAGTGTTATGAAGAAAAACAGATACATTAAGGAACTGAAGAAGAACTGAGGCAGATTTTAAGTGAAACGATTAAAAAGGCCTCTTTGATGAGATGAGATTAGGGGCAGATTTGAATGAAACAAGGGATGGATCTATGCAAAGATGAAGGGGAAGAGAATTCCAAGAAGAGGGAAGAGGATGTATACAGTCCTGGACAGGCAGGAAGGAATCTGGTAGGAGAGGACATCAAAGATAGAGTATGGAGCATCTGTCATTTATTCTAAGAATGATGGAAATCCACTGGAGAGTTTTGAAGAAGGGGAGACTGATTGATCATGATGAGATTGATCTGTTTTCTGAATGAGGAATGCATTTTTAGAAAGACAAGAGTGAAAGAGGGAAACCAGTTAGATAGTTACTGCAGAAATCAGGGAGACAAATAATGGCTTGAACTAGAAAGGTGGTGATGGAGCTATGGTGAGACATGACTGGATTCTGGATATATCTTGGGGATGGAGTTCACTTCTGAACATGTTAAATTTGGATGAAATTAAAATGATGATGATGCCATATGAGATATTGCTATACAATCATCATACTTCACTTATTTTTCATCCTAAGCACACAGCTAAACTGCACTTCCTAATTCTTCCTGCAGTCAGGTGGGGTCATGTGACTGAATACCCATCAATGGGATGAAGACACAGCTGATATACAGCACTTCTAGTCTTAGCTCTGAAAACGGTTCTACATACTCTTCCATGTGCAGGCTTTCTTTCCTCATCTACCAGAGGCTGCAGAGGACTGCCTCAAAGACTCTAAGAAAAGGAGTGGACCCCATATGATTTTGGTATTAATAGCCATAATAACAATGATGATAATAAACATTTTCATGGCTACTGTAAGGTATTGTTTTATTTGATACTTCTGATGGCATTATGAGGAACATAGCATCATTATCCTCATTTTATAGATGAAGTTATCTTTGTGACAATGTCTGGCAGACAGTTTCTAGATGCAGAATGTAAGCAGTGGAGCACACTACTCCACTGTGGCTTGGAGCACAAGTGGCTTCGAGCTTGAACCACAGAAGCACACAGATGTGAGCTCTGATCCTGGTTCCAGTGCTATGATCTTATGCAAATTATTTAACTTTTCTAGTTATCAGGGTTTTTTGTACCTGTAATATGAGTACAATAATATTTACATAAGTTGTGAGGATGGAATGATTTTTAAGCATACTGTACATTATTTGCCACAATTGCTTTATAAATAATAACTTATATTGCTATTGTTATTTTATAGATTGGAGATGCCATTAAGAACAAAGCAAAAACTGAACGATAAGATTTAGGCCAAAATGACACAACTAAGAGGTCACTTGACTATATGACCTTAAAATAACGCTGTCCCACAGGAAAGTATCAGCTCGAAGCATATGACATGGACTCATGAGAATCAGGGAAGCAGGAACACATATGCTTCCAGGTGGCAACCTAACCGTTTCCTATTTCTGCCACTTAGGAAAAAAAAAGCTTGTCTTAATTTGGTTTCCCCAAAGAGAGGACCCTGAGATGAGGATTCAGCTTATTGGGGAAATGATCTCAGGAAGCAGAAGGTGAGAAAGGAATGGGAAGTAACCTAATAAAATGTAAGTTGCTGAGCTGGTTCTACCATATGCAAATGAACTCAATCCCAATGAAGAACCTCTGCAGAATGGTGTGGTCTGCTCCCAGGATTATCTATCCAAAAGAGAGAGTCTGAGGAGTTCATCTTTCATGTTACTGGCTGAGATTTGCTGCTCAGAGTTTAATGCCTCCTTCCAGGCTCTCTACCTCAGTACTTTCAGAATGCCCTGTGTTTGGGGTGAGTGACCTACCAGACTTCACAGACAGTCCTGAAGTAGGGATGTGGAGAAGGCAGGCAGGAACTTGGAATGCAATGTGGTCAGCACACAAATGAGCTGCCAACCAGGGCCACAGCCAATGTCAGGGTTGTGCCAAAAGACAAGTTTTGGGTGGATGTGGAAAATCAGCTTCTCCTCAGGATCATCTGTCTCTAAGTATAAAACTTTTCATACTCAACACCATACCAATAATAGGTGAAAGATAATGAGACTCAGTGAGCTGGATCCAAGAGGAAACTAGTAATTCACTTAGATCCAGACTTCTGAATGCCTTCGCACAAGAAGGTAGAAGTTGTGCCATATCAGAAAGATTCCTTAATCATATACATTTTGGAAATCTTAACTTAAAAGTGTTAAACAGCTACCACTGGTCTGGAATTTTTCTCATTCTTCACTATGGGAATAAGTTACAGTGACTATTCAAAGGGATATACAGCATTTGGCATTTTAAAAATTTACTTAAATACTTGTTAACTTTTCATGATACCCTATTGACGTTTCCCAGAACAGTGTTTTGAAGAATCTAATTGAGGAAGTGTTCAATAGAACTGTATGGTCTGACAGAATACTAAAGATAACATTCCTTATGATGTAAGTGGAAGGAGTTCTAAGAGACTCACTACAAAATTATTAGGCTCGATAAAGCTAGTCTCTGGAAACAGGGGCTTCTGTCCTACAACCACCTCAGAAGAGGACACCTTTCTACTTTCCTGTTTAGGTTTGGCCTGGGTGTGAGGGGTGTGGAGAACGCATGCACGGAGGCTACTGCTTTACTCTTAACTTCTCTCTTCTTCTTCACTTAGGCTTTAACTCAACACTGGAGCTGATGACTCTCAAATTTTCACCTTGCCAGAATCTCTTGAGGTGTATGGGAATCAGACTGCCCCTTACTCCAGGAATTCAATTCTCTTTAGATCCGTTTTTAAATAAATATAATAAGGTTTGAAATGATACAAAATGGGAAAATGAGACAAAGTAAAAAAGACCAGAAGGTTCTAACAGAGAGTCTAAAGAGGACTTTAAAATGTAATTCAGCTTGGAAAACAGATAATTAATACAATGAAGAGAAATTGAGCAATATGCTAAGTTTCAAATATCAGAAGAAACTTCAGCTCAGTTCAATTCAGTCACTCAGTTGTGTCCGACTCTTTGTGACTCCATGAGTCACAGCACGCCAGGCCTCCCTGTCCATCAACAACTCCCGAAGTTTACCCCAACTCATGTCCATCCAGTCGGTGATGCCATCCAACTGTCTCATCCTCTGTAGTCCCCTTCTCCTCCTGCCCACAATCCCTCCCAGCATCAGGGTCTTTTCCAATGAGTCAACTCTTCACATAAGGTGGCCAAAGTATTGGAGTTTCAGTCTCATCATCAGTCCTTCCAATGAACACCCAGGACTGATCTCCTTCAGAATGGACTGGTTGGATCTCCTTGCAGTCCAAGGGACTTTCAAGAGTCTTCTCCAACACCACAGTTCAAAAGCATTAATTATTTGGCACTCAGCTTTCTTCACAGTCCAACTCTCATATCCATACATGACCACTGGAAAAACCATAGACTTGACTAGATGGAGCTTTGTTGGCAAAGTAATGTCTCTGCTTTTTAATATGCTATCTAGGTTGGTCATTGGAGAAGGCAGTGGCACCGTACTCCAGTACTCTTGCCTGGAAAATCCCATGGACGGAGGAGCCTGGTAGGCTGCAGTCCATGGGGTCGTTTAGAGTCTGACACGACTGAGGAGCTTCACTTTCACTTTCCACTTTCATGCATTGGAGAAGGAAATGGCAACCCACTCCAGTGTTCTTGCCTGGAGAGTCTCAGGGATGGAGGAGCCTGGTGGGCTGCCATCTATGGGGTCACACAGGGTCGGACATGACTGAAGCAACTTAGCAGCAGGTTGGTCATAACTTTCCTCCCAAAGAGTAAGTGTCTTTTAATTTCATGGCTGCAATCACCATCTGCAGTGATTTTAGAGCCCCCAAAAATAAAGTCTGACACTGTTTCCACTGTTTCCCCATCTATTTGCCATGAAGTGATGGGACTGGATGCCATGATCTTCGTTTTCTGAATGTTGAGCTTTAAGCCAACTTTTTCACTCTCCTCTTTCACTTTCATCAAGAGGCTTTTTAGCTCTTCACTTTCTGCCATTAGGGTGGTGTCATCTGCATATTTGAGGTTATTGTTATTCCTCCTGGCAATCTTGATTCCAGCTTGTGCTTCTTCCCAGAGAAGGCAATGGCACCCGACTCCAGTACTCTTGCCTGGAAAATCCCATGGACGGAGGAGCCTGGTAGGCTTATAGTCCATGGTGTCGCTAAGAGTTGGACACGACTGAGCAACTTCACTTTGACTTTTCACTTTCATGCATTGGAGAAGAAAATGGCAACCCACTCTGATGTTCTTGCCTGGAGAATCCCAGGGATGGGGGAGCCTGGAGGTTTGCCATCTGTGGGGTCGCACAGAGTTGGACACGACTGAAGCGACTTAGTAGTAGCAGTGTACTTCTTCCAGCCCAGCATTTCTCATGATGTACTCTGCATATAAGTTAAATAAGCAGGGTGACAATATACAGCCTTGACATACTCCTTTTCCTATTTGGAACAGTCTGTTGTTCCATGTCCAGTTCTAACTATTGCTTCTTGACCTGCATATAGGTTTTTCAAGAGGCAGGTCAGGTGGTCTGGTATTCCCATCTCTTTCAGAATTTCCCACAGTTTATTGTGATAGATATCAGTAAAATTAAAGAGAAATGTGTGTGTAGCAAAGGAATAATAGAAACAGTTTACAGCTTGATACGAAAATTCTTCACCAAGGTTACTTTGACCACTGTGAAAGGAATAATATAATGAACATTTGTGTGATTGGACGTTCTGTGTTAATGATCAAGCTAAATAAACAACTTTGAAATTATAACTATACGGAATAGTCATGCAGCTTAAGCTCATGTGTCCATACATTTGTCAATAACATCAGTTCTGGTAGGGAAAAATCACTTACAATTTAATGCAACTTAAATAAACAATGGAAGTCTAAATTAGCAAGGTAGAGCCTAAAATCAAGGAGAAAAGCAAATTATAACAAAGCACGGTATTTGAAACCTGGTCAAGGAACAGGTCTAGAAGGAAACTTGGAAGTCTGAAAATAAAGGATTCTATGCTATCTAGAAACCTTTCAGTGAGGATCAAGTTTTTTTTGTTGTTGCTGTTTTTTGTTTCTTGGTTTTTGTTTTTTAGCGTGTTTCAACTAAATGAAAGCCCGTTATGAAAACAATTGAGGACAAACCTCATCACCATTATTTCTACCACCTGGAATGCTATTCCTTCCTAATCTGACAAAAAGCCAACATCCCTGGTGCTTTGGTGCTACCTTCTCAGCAGCCCTGAACTTGGCTTCCACTGCTCTCAGAGGTCTCTCCCCTCTATCACAGAACTTAACTATTTTTCATTTTTCTCATTAAGTTATTTAACTACTTAAACACAGGGACTGTAGGTTTTCACCTTTTGCACATCTGGGAATCAATACAGACTTAAGGCTCTTAGAAAGTGAAAGTGAAGTCGCTCAGTCGTGTCTGACTCTTAGCGACCTCATGGACTACAGCCCACCAGGCCTTCCGTCCATGGGATTTTTCAGGCAAGAGTACTGGAGTGGGGTGGCTCTTAGTAGGTATTTAATAACTGATGAGTGACAGAGTAAAAGAATAATGGATGTACAATTTAGTGGCGATTGGAATTAAAGTTAGACTTTGGGAAACATGTGAGAGATACTAGCTTTTGAAACAGAATCAATTAAGCTAATTTAAGTCCAAACCTTTACTTCCCTTTACAAGCCCTTTACTTCCCTGGTGGCTCAGACGGTAAAGCGTCTGCCTACAATGCAGGAGACTTGGGTTCAATCCCTGGGTTGGGAAGATCTCCTGGACAAGGCACTGGTACCCCACTCCAGTACTCTTGCCTGGAAAATCCCGTAGACGGAGGAGCCTGGTAGGCTACAGTCCATGGGGTTGCGAAGAGTTGGACATGACTGAGCATCTTCACTTTCACTTTCAAGTCCAAACCTTAGTTTTGACCTGGGCACCCAGAATAACTTTGTTTTATTTATTTCACTTGAAATACCAAAAAAATCTTTAAAATTGCTAATAGATTGTTCATCATTTCCATACCTTTTGAAAATTCACACTTTGGATATTTTAGAGCTTAAATTGGAAATAACCTTTTAATATTTCAATATTTGCTAATTTTTTAAAGTCAGGTATTTTTCTTCTAATGACCTTCGATATACTAATAAAAAATTAATCTCTGATAAAAGGCCTTCCTGGAAGGGGAGTAACACACAGTGGTTAAGCATGTGGCCTCTAGGGAGACTGTCTGGGTTTAAACCGGGGACTACCATCTAATGGCTGTTTGAATTTTGACTAATTATTTAGCTTCTTTATGTTCTCACTTTTTTTCACCTGAAAAGCAAAAATAATAATGATGCCTGATAAAGGTTTTATAAGAATGAAATTAAGCAATACACATGCTGACAGAAATAATCAATAACCAATCTATATAGAACAGAAGAGAGTTGTATTCAAGCCAAACTGAAGATTATAGCCCAGGAGACAGCCTCTAGGATAGCTCTAAGGAACTATTCCAAAGAAGCATGGTTTTCAGCACAGTTTTTTGTTTTTTTTTTTTTCTTTTTTGATGGGGTAGGGGAGAGGGTACCAAAGAGAGGTACTTTTAATTTAATGCTCCTTAGTGTAAAGACCAAACAGTCTGCAATTTAATATTTTTATTTTTCATCCAAACCATTCTTTTCAAGTACAGAAGCCAAATTATTGTTTTTAACAATCATTACTTTAAGATTAAGAAAACAGAAGTGAGTTGCCAAGTTGGAAATTCCAAATGTACAAAAGAGATAAACTACAAATGAATACTTAAAGGATAAAATGTTTACTGGCTCAATTTTCTTACTTAGAACAACAGACAATAGACAGTTCCTGGAACATCTTGCCTTGAAGAGCTGTGGTAGACATAGAGAACACAACCTCTGTTTCTACATCCATGTGACAGACGCCTTTCAAGAAGGCAAAGTCTTGAGGTCTAATCATTAATCTCACGTCCACACAGTCTTGTATCTTGTCAGAACAAAGAATATCAAACATGATGGGGTACATCACTTCAAAGTTCCTCAGCCCTTCAAAAAAGACAGATAGGCATGCACACAGCAAATCAGCATAGTCTGGGTGCTGGGGAAGGGAACTTTATATAGAAGTATTAGCACTGACATTCCACCAAAGGAGGCATTTATCACTATTCTATAAGCATTTTATCATCCATCTTGGTGTCACTAGAAACAACATAAAAGGGAAAAGACATTCATCTAGTATTTGAAACTTAGATCAAAAAAAAAAAAAATCACCTCCATCACAAAACAGAAGTAGGTTGTCAGTTTTTCTATTGTGACTTTCACTGCCTTTCATTTCTAAAATGAGGATGTCTGTTTATTTTCAATCAAGTTTACAGAGTTCTCATAAGAATCAAATGAGATAACATAAAAAAATAAGGCTTGAAAATGTAAGGTGTCAGTATAGTAGAATAGGAGGAACAACAATCTTCAAGTCAGAGTGACCAGGGTTTTTGATGACATTCTGACCCTGTAGAGGAGGATGGGACTAAAACTGAGCAAGTTTCCAAATCATGGAAGCCTCCTTCATAAAAAGGGAAATTAAATAGCTTCCTCTTGGAGTTTCATGATGCTTAAATGTTAAATACTGGAAGCACCAAAGTTCCTGGAACTTAGAATGCATCCACTAGGAGCTGATTGTCTCTTCCTCCAAAACAAATTAAACAGTGATGCAAACATTAAATATATTTTTCATTATGCAAATATGCCAAGGGTACAAATGCATGGCCTTTAGTTACATAATGTGTTTTATTTTGCGACATTATGTAAAATAATCATCCTTTGAGTCATTCTTTTTCTTCTTAAGACTTTGACTTATCTGGTCATGTTTTCTGGGCAAAACAGAAAATCTAATATTTTTAGTTTTTGCTTTTTTCTGTAAACACACACTAAATAATTCTATCACTCCTTTTCAGCTTCCACATTTCCTTCTATTTCAGTGTTTTTCTTTGACTCATAGAATAAAACTTTTCTATATAATGTTTTAGAAATTGTACCCATAATACCTCAAGGATCTCTTATCTCTTGTCATATCATTTGTTAAAACTCCTATCTTTCAGTTGCAAAGCACGTTGGATTTCTTTTCCTTCATTCCTTTAGTGAGATCTTATTTTTTCCCTGCTATATAGACTTTTGATGCAGTACCAGGTAAAGAGAATGCAAATTTTAGTATTTTCTTGAATAAGAGTTCTCAAACTTAAAATATGAAATTATTTTTATGAAATTCATTACTTTTTATTCCTATAGAGATATTCAAAGTAGTGGTCATGATTTATCCTTCTTTGCAACAGGCAAATCTTTTCTTTTTTATAATTTTTCAAATATAGCAGCATATACACATGCTGTGTTCTATTGAAAAAAAAACATGGTATCAATTTGGTTTATTCTGTTGATTTTGTAAGTGTATCACACTATATGTGATATGTATTCAAAAATACAATATGCTTTTCAAAAACACCTTCTTTGTTTCATAGCTAACCTTGTTGATATCATGCATATCACAACAGGAATATTCTTTTGTCTCTCTATATGAACCTTTGTGTAACCTTCAGTAGCTATGCATATCAAGGAGGTAAAATAACATACTTAGCAGAAGGCTGTATGCCTTTCTAGTCTGCAATCTCTCTCATTCTCTTTGAAAAGTTTCATTTAAATTTCTATATTAATGATGTTTATGTGTAGGCGTCTTTTTTCAATTTCAGGGCAGCTGAATGAACTTCCTTAAAGGTACTAAAACTCAAGTGCACCTGAATTAAGGACATTGGTAAATACAGTATGAATAGAATTTATGAAAAGGCTTTTACCCAGGCTTGAAAACTACACCTTTGATTCAAGATGTTGTGTCATGAATCTATGTCCCTACTGATACTAGGAGAGATAAAGTCCTCTATATTCCTACACTGAAATGAGCTAAGTGAATTTTGTAATGTTACACATCCATACCATCCATTAATATCTTCCATACATGCATGTGTGTGCAGTCACTTCAGTCATATCTGACTCTGTAATCCCATGGACTGTAGCCCACCAGTCTCCTCTGTCTACGAGATTTCCCAAGCAAGAATACTGGAGTGGGTTGCCATTTCCTCCTCCAGGAGATCTTCCCGACCTAGGGATCAAACTCACATCTCTTACAGCTCCTGCATTGGCAGACAGATACTTTACCACTGAGCCACCTGGGAAGCCCCCTACATTCCATACATATTTGGTTCAAACTGCACATAGCGACCATTTCTAATTACTATTACTTAATAAAAAATACTTTTATAATTATGCATTAACTTCCCAATCATGATTACAGTCACTGGTACTGAGCAAGAACATTAAAAATCCAAGACTAGGCCCTGGAGTCCTGATTAGAATTGTACAGATAAACTTACAGGTTGGAGAGCAGACACAAGCCAAGTCTGTGTGCCATATTTTAATGGAAGTTTGCAGTAATCCATGCGAGAATGACCAATATTTCTCAAGTTCTTCTGGAACTAATGGTCTATTGCATTTTGTATTTGGAGTTATCCTAAATCATACATTTGGGGTATGCCAGTGCAAATATAAAATGTGGACATTTCGAAGACAGGGAATCAGTTTACATAAGACAAATAAAACAACTTCAAATTCATTTATTATATCTTTAAATAAAAGTTAGCTTTGGAATCTTCACTGGGCACCACAGAGAGTCTCTAGGTCCACACAGAGGTTATTAGTATAAACAGGCCAGTTAGCCACAACCAACTTGAGTTTCTGTATTGCACACGTGGTAACTACTGCTATAGCATGTGATATGTTCCAGGAGACAGGACCATTAAGAATAATAGGGATTACTGAATTTTGGACATCTCCACTTTAAGGAAAAGACTTTCTCCAAGTCTGTGAATACCTTCGACAACAGTCACATGTGATGCCTCTTCTTCATCTGATGACAACTACCAACCCTAAAATGGACTGGTGCAATACTTTGCATTTTAACTATGGACATAATGTGACTTTTAATTTTGATTCTGATTGTTTTGTTCTTGCTGTTTGCTCCCTGCCTCTGTAACTGTATAACTGGATTTGTTTCTAGCCGCATGAAAGCTTTTAAGTTACAAATGGTTGCTCAAACTCCTGCTACTGCTGTAGTTTCCTCCAACTACTATTTGGGGCCCCAGGATCAGATATCCTCAATATGAGGATTAGGAGAATATGTTGCCTCACCAATTTAGGGACAACGCCCCTTGTCAGCTCAGAAGCAGTTATGGGACAAGAACGACGCCCCTTTTCCCTAGGCAACATAATTCTCCTAAAAGAAAAGGGGGGAATGAAAGAGTCAAATCCTAGGCAGGTTGATAAGGAGTCTAGGGGTTCCCAAGGAGAGAGGGGTCTGGAATTCTCAAGGAGGAAGAAAGGACAAACTTTTTTTCCTTCTCTACATTCCTTAGGATTATATAACAATAATGTATCCTGCTTGAGGACACTCTCTGGGTTAAACCTCCTGGCTAATTCTGTTATCTTAAAATGTAAATTATGGGAGTAGACCTGGTCTTTACAAGGATGTATCCTGCCTGAGGACAGTCTCTGGATTAAACCTTCTGGTTTATTCTGTTATCTTAAAATGTTAAATTATGGGAGTAGCTCTGGTGAGGTCTTTACAACCTCCGGACATTCTTTGGATTAATTGGAGAGTATATAACTTCATTGCTAACACTAGCAAGTGGGTACTCTTTCTGCCCTCTTCTGATGCCTATGTCAGAAGCTTTCTCTATCTCCTTTATACTTTAATAAAACTTTATTACACACACACACACAAAAATTTTGATTCAAAACTCCTCTGATAAGTTAACAAAAAGATCAACAATATATGAATTGTTTGGCTCCTTAGGGTCATTTCAGTTGTTAATATTGAATTTTGAGGATGTGCACAAAGCAAATATCATCCTCTCCAGGCACAATCTAACTGCAGTTGACATCAGCCAAGGGAGTGAGTGAGTGAGTGAAGTCCCTCAGTCATGTTGACTCTTTGCGACCTCATGGACTGTAGCCTATCAGGCTCCTCTGTCCATGGGGTTTTCCAGGCAAGAGTACTGGAGTCAGTTGCCATTTCCTTCTCCAGGAGATCTTCCCAGCCCAGGGATCAAACCCAGGTCTCCCACAATGTAGGCAGAGGCTTTTACCATCTGAGCCACCAGAGAAGAGCTTTCAGCCAAGGGAAGAGCATGAAATTTCTCTTATTTTTAATGACACTTTTCATCCTGTTTTTCTTAGAATAAATATCATAAAATAACTGGACTCTTAGACCAAAGTTGGAATAATCTATAATCTGGTATAGGTAGATCACAGTCCAACAATAATAGCAAAAATATTGTAGTCACGGTTTTAGTTCTACAATATACTCACTCAGTCAGAACAGCAGTAATAAGGCCTGTTAAAGATTCAAGTCTCTATTGACTAAATGTTGCATCCTTGCATGCCAGCATGTGTCTTTCAAGGTAAAATGTCAAGGACAAAGTGAACCTACTGAGCAAGAGCTGACAGGTCTCTCTCAAAATATTTCCCATAAAAACACAAATATACACACGCACACATACACATATTAATTATAAATGGTCAGCAATTTTCTGTATTTTTATCTAACTCCAGTCTATAAAAAATAATTGACCTTAAGCAAAATGAAAATCTACACATTTGGGAATCAGGAGCTATAGAACATCATAACAACATGTTAGATCTTTGAATACAAAGTGAATTCATATCAGTTCAATAGTTTAACATTCTTACCTTAGGTTGTAACTTCTATTTGTTATTACGAACATGAGCTCTTAGGATGTGTCAGCTGGTTTTTCTAATAGTGAAATAATTTTTTTATTTGGTAAATAGCTGCTTCTGTAGTAGAGCATGGCTATAAAAATGGAAAATAATACAATAGTAATAAAATAATATTTGAGCTAATTTAGAAAATAGATAACTTTCACCCCATCCCGTATATTAAAATCCAGATTTTATTCCTTTTTTAACCTGAAAATCACTTACCCTAATCACAAATTAATATAAGCTGGGAAAATATGTGATTTGTTTTTGGAAAAAGAATAAAATGAAAATAAATTAAAATCCCCTTCTATTCAAGCATGCATTGACATTCTGACACTGAACTGACCAGAAGACTGGCTTTTAAATCAGTCACCTAAATAAATATGAAGTATGTTTCCAAAGAGTTCATCAGGATTTTTCATCAGACATTCCCTATGAAGTACAAACATCACCTTGTCTCATTTATTTGTATAGCACTCATTCATTACAAGAGATTTAGAAAGAACAAAAACAAGTGTTAAGAACTTTTAAACATGCTTTCTCATTTGCCATTAAGAACTTTTTTCAGTCTATCCATCCAGGAAGCATTACTCTGCCTCATTTATATTTCATATGTTTCTAAACTTCCTTTAGTTTTTTTTAAATGCTTTCCAACAAGCTCTGAAACATGTCACTGTGAGATGGTACTCCTTTTCCTGGGAATGTATTACTGTCAGTCTTACTCTATCATTTCTATTTTATGCTTTATCCTTCTTGTTTCCCATAGTGAAGGTTTGAAATATCAATAAGAACTTCATGTAGTATATAAAATAACACTCTATTAATAAGGAGCAGCAAAATGAACAGCCATCTTGATAAATGTTAATTAACAGTTTCATTTTAAATAAATATGGAAAAAAAGTTCAGAGAAGAGACACAAGGACTTAAAAGTTAAGTAAAATTACTAGAAAATATTCTGTTTAAGAATATGGGAAAATCCAAGGGTCACTATACTATGTGTTCCCAATGGGCTCACTAATAAATAATTTATCCTGGGTCATTTTTCTCCTTTGACATTACAGTCACCTGAATTATCTTCAGATAAATTCCCTTCATACATCTTATGCAGATGTTATTTTGCTCACATGCTCTCTTGACTCACACAGGCAACTATACCCCAAGTCTATTCAAGGGAAAGATCTGTTTAGAAAATGCTTATCCAAAGTCAGAGGAAACACCTACTTATTCTAACTATTATACTTTTTAATTCAAAAATTTATTCAAACATATATACACATATAATAAAGAATCATAATATATTTGCATCACAAAATATTTAAAGAGTATCAATAGTGTAAAATAGGACATGTAAAATAAAGGATCCCAGTAGACAAAGTTTAATCACTTTGAATAATATCTTAAATTACTGTAACAGGTGACAAACAAAAGAACAATCAGAAAACAAGGCAATCATTGTGACTGTTCATAAATCTGCAGTGAATGACAGAAAAGGAAATATAGTTGAAAATCAAGTTAGTGATTTTAAAGACCAATTTTTAGATGATAAAGTAAAACAGACACACAGAAATTGAGAATGAAATTATGAAGGCTCCAGAAAGTCTGATAATCTTCCAAAAATATTTTCAAAGGAGAAAGCACAAACAATGGAGACAGGGTCCAAACAGAATACAATAGAATATCCCCCTACTTTAAATAAGTTTCAGATTGAAAAGACCTGAAGAATTTGTTGGAAAAAAGTCCAACTTCCAGACACAAAACTATGAATTTGAAGGATAAAGAAAACATTTGAAAACTTCTAACAGAGGAATAAAATTTACCTACCTAAGTGGAGGTGTGCACTAAATACTTCTGTACCATTTAAGTGAAAATCATATACCACTAACACAGATTTTCTTATAATGAAACATTCTGAGAGAATGTCTTCAAATTGTTGTTAAGAAATAGTTGGAATAGCACACTCTCTACCCTGCCAACTAACAAGAAAATGTGAGGACAATACAGTTTTAGACTCTAGTTTTATAATGCCAGAACTCAGAAAATTTACAATGTACATTTGACCCAGAAGGCTTGCAGACAGAAAAATTTTAAAACATTTATTTGACATTAACATTTGGAAGGGTCATTTTAAAATGTTAATTTTAATTTCTTTGGACCATATTTTCTTCTCTATGGGTCAATTCACATTCTTCACTTTGCAGCATAAAATATTTAGAAAAACATGTAAATGTTGCCCCTCAGCCTTTGATTATTTGGAATCAAACTAAACACAGCATGAAGACTTAATAGTTAAAGAACAGAATAAAATGCTATAAAGTTTGGCAACATAAAAATGGTAATAATATCAAGCAAAAATTGAAGGTAAATGAAGAATTGAAAGAAAGTTGAATTACATATGAAAGAAAGTTGAGTATGCACAAGTTCTTATTTCTATGGTGGAGATGTATTCAGCTCAGTTATTCAGTCATGTCTGACTTTTTGCAACCCCATGAACTGAGATGCATTAGACATGATATTAATTTGACAAGTCAATAAATCATATCAAATGAATTTTTTATTTGAAATTTGAGGGGCAATTAAAATAAAAAAAGTTAAGAGTAGTTTTCTTCACACAATGAAATTGGCTAGGGATGAATACTGGGAAGGAATATGACAACTAGATTTTAGATTTTGTGATATTTAATTCAATATATAGTGTGATTGTTTAGCCAATCAAAAGTTTTATAAGGGAGGGGAAGGTTGAAGATGGTGGATGAATAGGATGGAGAGACCACTTTGCCCCCCACAAATTCATCTAAGGATCATCTGAATGCTGAGCAAATACCACAAAACAACTTCTGAGTGCTGCCAGAGGACACCAGGCACCCAGAAAGGCAGCCCATTGTCCTTGAAAGGAGGTAGGACAAAATATAAAAGATAAAAAGAGAGACAAAAGAGTTAGGGATGGAGACCCATCCTGGGGAGGGAGTTGTAAAAGAGGAGAAGTTCCCAAACACCAGGAAACCCTCTCACCAGTGGGTCTGTGAGGAGTTTTGGAATCTCAGAGAGCAACATAACCGGTAGGAAAAAAAAAAAATAAATAAAACCCACAGATTATGCGCCTAACTGCAACTCCCAGTGGAGATGTAGCCCAGAGGCTCACATCCGCCACCAGCAAGTGGGGCTGAACAGGGAGGTGCAGGCTGCATTGCTTAAGGTAAGGACTGGGCCTGAATGCCCTGAGGGCAATCTGAGGGAGCTAACGTGAGATAGCTCCCTGCCCAGGATGGGCTATCCAAAACTGTGGGATAGCCAGAGAGAGGGAAAAAAAAAAGATGAACAAGAGAGAGAACTTTCCCATGAAAAGCTCTAAACTAAGGCACTGCCTGCCTGCCCACAGAACAAAGGACTGAGCGAATACCAGAAGAGAGCTAGCTGGCAACGGACCAGCCCATTCCCCTCCCACCAGAGGCAGGTGGGCGACAGCCAGAGCCAGAAGGCAAGGGGCAAACTCAGCCCCAGAGACAGCATCCTCTACCAAACTGCGAGCAGACTCCCAGTTGCTAACCAAGTCTTCCTAGGATCCTGGACGGTTGACATCCACCAGGAGGGTCACAGCCAGAGATCAGCTCCCCAGAGGAGACACATGGCACAGCTGAGACAACACTCCCATTGTGCACCTAGGAAACTGAGTGGCCAGGACCAGGGAGGTGATAAGATGCACTGCACCTGAGGAGAGTGCACTCGCCAGCATCTGCTGGCCTGAGCTGCTTGGACCTGGGAAGGGCACAAAACACAGGTCCAACTGAGTCTACACCTTTATGGAGTACCTGAGAACCTGAACCTGAGCGGCATAGACCTGGGAAGTGCACGCAAGCCAGGGCCTGCCTTAGACAGTTTCCCTGCAGAACAACCTGGAGCCTGAGCAACCGGGAAAGAACACATGCCATGAGCGGGAGCAAACCCAGTGTGGCCCAGACACTGCGAGCACTCCCCACACATGCCAGTGATATTTGTTTGCAGTGTTCCTCCCTCCCTGCAGCACAATTGAACAAGTGAGCCTAAATAAGTGACCACTTTCCCCACCTTGTGTCAGGCTGGAAGTTAGATACTGAAGAGACTTGCAAAGAGAGGAAGCCAAAATAAACAAAGATGAGGGAACTGCTTTGGAAGTGACAGGTGCAACAGATTAAAACCCTGTAGTCATCATTGACTACAGGAAGGTGCCTATGGACCTTGAGAAGAAATATAAGCTGGAACAAGAAACTATCTGAAGCTGAACTGACCCCACACTGCCCTCAACACCTCGAGAGAAACTCCTAGATATATTTTACTATTACCATTTTTTTAAAGTTCTTTATTACTTCTTTAATTTTCATTTTTGAAACCTACTATTACCTTGCAAAAAAAAAAAAGACCCTATTTTTAAAGCAAATTTCATATTTTTTATAACCTTTGTAATTTTGTTTGTTTTGTTTTAATATTTTATTTTTGAAAGTCTAACCTCTATTCTAGATTTTTAATCTTTGCTTTTTGGTATTTGTTATCAATTCTGTACCTTTAAGAATCCAATCTTTAGTACCCATTTTTACTTAGGAGTGTGATTACTGGCTTGATTGCTCTCTTCCCTTTTGGCTCTCCTTTTTCTCCCCCAGGTCACCTCTTTCTCCTCCCTCCCCCTCTCTTCTTAACTTTGTGAATCTCTTTGGGTGTTCTGGGCTGTGAAGAACACTTAGGGAACTGATCACAGGCTAGATTGGTCTCTCTCCTTTTGACTCCCCCTCCTCTCCTCCTGGTCACCTCTATCTCCTTCCTCCCTCTTCTCTATGGAACTCCGTGAACCTCTCTGAGTGTTCCAGACTGTGGAGAGCAAATAGGGAATTTATTGCTGGCTAGATTGCTCTCTCCCCTTTTGATTCCCCCTCTTCTCCTCCTGGTCACCTCTATCTCCCACCTCCCTCTTTTCTTCTCCAGGTAATTCTGTGAACCTATCTGAGCATCCCCACAGCAGAGAATCTTTTCACCATTAACCTAGATGTTTTATCATCAGTGCTGTATGCATGGGGAAGTCTTGAGGTTACTGTAAGAATAAGACTGAAAGCCAGAGGCAGGAGGCTTAAATCCAGAACTTGAGAACACCAGAAAACTCCTGACTCCAGGGAACATTAATCGACAAGACCTCATCCAAAAGCCTCCATACCTATACTGAAACCAAGCTCCACCAAAGAGCCAACAAGTTTCAGAGCAAGACATACCAAGCTAATTCTCCAATAAAGCAGGAACATAATCCTGAGCACAAAAATACAGGAGGTCAAAAGTCACACCAAACCCATAGACACCTCAAAACTCACTACTAGACACTTCATTGCACTCCAGAGAGAAGAGATCCAGCTCCACCCACCAGAACACTGATGCAAGCTTTCCTAACCAGGAAATCTTGACAAGCTACTCATCCAACGCCACCCACAGGGAGGAACCTCCACAATAAAGAGGAATCACAAACTTCCAGTATACAGAAAAGCCACCCCAAACAGAGCAACCTAAACAAGATGAAAAGGCAGAGAAATATTCAGCAGGTAAAGGAACATGATAAAAGCCCACCAAACCAAAGAGGAGAAGATAGGGAGTCTAACTGAAAAAGAATTCAGAATAGTGATAGTAAAACAGATCCAAAATCTTGAAAACAAACTGGAGTTATAGATAAATAGTCTGGAGACAAGGAATGAGAAGAGGCAAGAAAAGTTTAACAAGGACATAGAAGAAATAAAAAAGAGTCAATCAATAATGAATAATGCATCTTCCAGAAAATTGCAGAGGAAGATAAACTTCCAAACTCATTCTATGAGGCCACCATCACCCTAATACCAAAACCTGACAAAGATCCCACAAAAAAAGGAAACTAGAGGCCAATATCACTGATGAACATAGATGCAAAAATCCTTAACAAAATTCTAGCAATCAGAATCCAACAACACATTAAAAAGATCATACACCATGACCAAGTGGGCTTTATCCCAGGGATGCAAGGATTCTTCAATATCCGCAAATCAATCAATGTAATACACCACATTAACAAATTGAAAAATAAAAACCATGTGATTATCTCAATAGATGCAGAGAAAGCCTTTGACAAAGTTCAACACCCATTTATGATAAAAACTCTCCAGAAAGCAGGAATAGAAGGAACATACCTCAACATAATAAAAGCTATATATGACAAACCCGCAGCAAACATTATCTTCAATGGTGAAAAATTGAAAGCATTTCCTCTAAAGTCAGGAACAAGACAAGGGTGCCCACTTTCACCGTTACTATTCAACATAGTTTTGGAAGTTTTGGCCACAGCAATCAGAGCAGAAAAAGAAATAAAAGGAATCCAAATTGGAAAAGAAGAAGTAAAACTCTCACTATTTGCAGATGACATGATCCTCTACATAGAAAACCCTAAAGACTCCACCAGAAAATTACTAGAGCTAATCAATGACTATAGTAAAGTTGCAGGATATAAAATCAACACACAGAAATCCCTTGCATTCCTATACACTAATAATGAGAAAACAGAAAGAGAAATTAAGGAAACAATTCCATTCACCATTGCAACGGAAAGAAAAAAATACTTAGGAATATATCTACCTAAAGAAACTAAAGACCTATATATAGAAAACTATAAAACACTGGTGAAAGAAATCAAAGAGGACACTAATAGATGGAGAAATATACCATGTTCATGGATTGGAAGAATCAATATAGTGAAAATGAGTATACTACCCAAAGCAATTTATAGATTCAATGCAATCCCTATCAAGCTACCAGGAGTATTCTTCACAGAGCTAGAACAAATAATTTCACAATTTGTATGGAAATACAAAAAACCTCGAATAGCCAAAGTGATCTTGAGAAAGAAGAATGGAACTGGAGGAATCAACCTGCCTGATTTCAGGCTCTACTACAAAGCCACAGTTATCAAGACAGTATGGTACTGGCACAAAGACAGAAATATAGATCAATGGAACAAAATAGAAAGCCCAGAGATAAATCCACGCACATATGGACACCTTATCTTTGACAAAGGAGGCAAGAATATACAATGGATTCAAGACAATCTCTTTAACAAGTGGTGCTGGGAAAACTGGTCAACCACTTGTAAAAGAATGAAACTAGAACACTTTCTAACACCATACACAAAAATAAACTCAAAATGGACTAAAGATCTCAACGTAAGACCAGAAACTATAAAACTCCTAGAGGAGGACATAGGCAAAGCACTCTCTGACATACATCACAGCAGGGTCCTCTATGACCCACCTCCCAGAATATTGGAAATAAAAGCAAAAATAAACAAATGGGACCTAATTAACCTTAAAAGCTTCTGCACATCAAAGGAAACTATTAGCAAGGTGAAAAGACAGCCTTCAGAATGGGAGAAAATAATAGCAAATGAAGCAACTGACAAACAACAAATCTCAAAAATATACAAGCAACTCCTACAGCTCAACTCCAGAAAAATAAATGACCCAATCAAAAAATGGGCCAAAGAACTAAATAGACATTTCTCCAAAGAAGACATACAGATGGCTAACAAACACATGAAAAGATGCTCAACATCTCTCATTATCAGAGAAATGCAAATCAAAACCACTATGAGGTACCATTTCACACCAGTCAGAAAGGCTGCGATCCAAAAGTCTACAAATAATAAATGCTGGAGAGGGTGTGGAGAAAAGGGAACCCTCTTACACTGTTTGTGGGAATGCAAACTAGTACAGCCACTATGGAGAACAGTGTGGAGATTCCTTAAAAAACTGGAAATAGAACTGCCTTATGACCCAGCAATCCCACTGCTGGGCATACACACTGAGGAAACCAGAACTGAAAGAGACACGTGTACCCCAATGTTCATCGCAGCACTGTTTATAATAGCCAGGACATGGAAGCAACCTATATGTCCATCAGCAGATGAATGGATAAGAAAGCTGTGGTACATATACACAATGGAGTATTACTCAGCCATTAAAAAGAATACATTTGAATCAGTTCTAATGAGGTGGATGAAACTGGAGCCTATTATACAGAGTGAGGTAAGCCAGAAGGAAAAACACCAATACAGTATACTAACGCATATATATGGAATTTAGAAAGATGGTAACAATAACCCTGTATACGAGACAGCAAAAGAGACACTGATGTATAGAACAGTCTTATGGACTCTGTGGGAGAGGGAGAAGGTGGGAAGATTTGGGAGAATGGCATTGAAACATGTAAAATATCATGTATGAAACGAGATGCCAGTCCAGGTTTGATGCAGGATACTGGATGCTTGGGGCTAGTGCACTGGGATGACCCAGAGGGATGGTATGGGGAGGGATGAGGGAGGAGGGTTCAGGATGGGGAACACAGGTATACCTGTGGCAGATTCATTTTGATATTTGGCAAAACTAATACAATTATGTAAAGTTTAAAAATAAAATTTAAAAAAATAATGAATAATGCAATAACTGAGATCAAAAGCACTCTGGAGGGAACCAACAGTAGAATAACTGAGGCAGAAGATAGGATAAGTGAGGTGGAAGACAGGATAGTGGAAACAAATGAGACAGAGAGGGAAAAAGAAAAAGGAGTTAAAAGAAATGAGAACAACCTCAGAGACCTCTTGGACAATGTTAAATGCCCCAACATTCGAATCATAGGAGTCCCAAAAGAGGAAGACAAAAAGAAACGCCATGAGAAAATACTTGAGGAGATAATAGATGAAAACATCCCTAAAATGGGAAAGGAAATAGCCACCCAAGTCCAAGAAACCCAGAGAGTCCCAAACAGGATAAACCCAAGGTGAAACACCCCAAGACACATATTAATCAAATTAATGAAGATCAAACACAAAGAACAAATATTAAAAGTAGCAAGGGAAAAACAACAAATAACTCACAAAGGGATCCTCATAAGGATAACAGCAGACCTTTCAATGGAAACTCTTCAAGCCAGAAGGGAATGGCAGGACATACTTAAAGTGATGAAAAAGGAAAATCTATAACCCAGATTACTGTACCCATCAGGGATGTCATTCAAATATGAAGGAGAAATCAAAAGCTTTACAGATAAGCAAAAGCTGAGATAATTCAGCACCACCAAACCAGCTCTTAAGTAAATGCTAAAGGATCTTCTCTAGACAGGAAACACAGAAAAGGTGTACAAACTCAAACCCAAAACATCAAAGTAAATGGCAACAAGATCATACTTATCAATAATTACCTTAAATGTAAATGGGTTGAATGCCCCAGTGAAAAGACAAAGACTGGCTGAATGGATACAAACACAAGACCCCCATATATGCTGTCTATAAGAGACCCACCTCAAACCTAGGGACACATACAGACTGAAAGTGAAGGGCTAGAAAAAGATATTTCATGCAAATGGAGACCAAAAAAAAGCAGGAGTAGCAGTACTCATATCAGATAAAATAGACTTTGAAATAAAGGCCTTGAAAAGAGACAAAGTAGGACATTACATAATGATCAAAGTATCCATCCAAGAAGAAGATATAACAATTATAAATATATATGCTCTCAACATAGGAGCACTGCACTATGTAAGGCAAATGCTAACAAGTATGAAAGGGGAAATTAACAGTAACACAATAATAATGGGAGACTTTGTACTCCACTCACACCTAAGGATAGATCAACTAAACAGAAAATTAGCAAGAAAACACAAACTTTAAATGATACAATGGACCAGTTAGACCTAATTGATATCTATAGGACATTTCACCTGAAAACAATGAATTTCACCTTTTTCTCAAGTGCACATGCAACTTTCTCCAGGATAGATCACATCCTGGGCCATAAATCTCACCTTGGTAAATTCAAAAAAATTGAAATCATCTCAAACATCTTTTCTGATCACAATGCAGTAAGATTAGATGTCAACTACAGAAAAAAAAAAATTTAAAAATACAAACATATGGAGGATAAACAACACACTTCTGAATAACCAATAAATCACAGAAGAAATTTTAAAAAATCAAAATATTCATAGAAACTAATGAAAATGAAAACACGACAACCCAAAACCTATGGGATTCAGTAAAAGCAGTGCTAAGGGGAAGGTTCATAGAAATATAAGCCTACCTCAAGAAACAAGAGAGAAATCAAATAAATAACCTAACTCTACACCTAAAGCAACTAGAAAAAGAAGAAATGAAGCACCCCAGGGTTATTAGAAGGAAAAAAGTCATAAAAATTAGGGCAGGCAGAAATAAATGCAAAAGAAACAAAGAAGACCATAGCAAAAATCAACAAAGCTAAAAACTGGTTCTTTGAGAAGATAAGTAAAATAGAAAAACCATTAGCCAGACTCATCAAGAAAAAAAGGGAGAAGAATCAAATCAACAAAATTAGAAATGAAAATGGAGAAATCACAACAGACAACACAGAAATACAAAGGATCATAAGAGACTACTATCAGCAACTATATGCCAATAAAATGGACAACCGGAAGAAATGGACAAATTCTTAGAAAAGTATAACTTTCTAAAACTGAACCAGGAAGAAATAGAAAATCTTAACAAACTCATCACAAGCACAGAAATTGAAACTGTAATCAGAAACCTTCCAACAAACAAAAGCCCAGGACCAGATGGCTTCACAGCTGAATTCTACAAAAAATTTAAAGAAGAGCTAACACCTCTCCTACTCAAACTCTTCCAGAAAATTGCAGAGGAAGGTAAACTTCCAGACTCATTCTATGAGGCCACCATCACCCTGATATCAAAACCAGACAAAGATGCCACCAAAAAAAAGAAAAGAAAAGAAATCTACAGGCCAGTATCATAGATGAACATAGATGCAAAAATCCTTAACAAAGTTCTAGCAAACAGAATCCAACGACTTATTAAAAAGATCATACATCATGACCAAGTGAGCTTTATCCCAGGGATGTAAGGATTCTTCAATATCCATAAATGAATCAATGTGATGCACCACATTAACAAATTGAAAGATAAAAACCATATGATTATCTCAATAGATGCAGAGAAAGCCTTTGACAAAATTCAACATCCATTTATGATAAAAACCCTCCAGAAAGCAGGCATAAAAGGAACATACCTCAACATAATAAAAGCCATATATGATAAACCCCCAGCAAACATTATCCTCAACGGTGAAAATTTGAAAGCATTTCCCTAAAGTCAGGAACAAGATGAGAATGCCCACTCTCACCACTACTATTCAACATAGTTTTGGAAGTTTTAGCTACAGCAATCAAAGAAGAAAAAATAGTAATAATAATAATAGAAGGAATCCAGATTGGAAAAGAAGAAGTAAAACTGTCACTGTTTGCAGATGACATGATCCACTATATTGACAGATAGATAGTGAAGTCGCTCAGTCGTGTCCAACTCTTTGCGACCCCATGGACAGTAGCCAACAAGGCTGCTCCATCCATGAGATTTTCCAGGCAAGAATACTGGAGTGGGTTGCCATTTTCTTCTCCAGGGGATCTTCCCAACCCAGGGATCGAACCTGGGTCTCCTGCATTGTAGGCAGATACTTTACTACATAGAAAACTCTAAAGACTCTACCAAAAAATTACTAGAGCTAATCAATGAATATAGTAAAGTTGCAGGATATAAAATTAACACACAGAAATCCCTTGCATTCCTATACACTAACAATGAAAAAACAGAAAGAGAAATTAAGGAAACAATTCCATTCACCATTGCAATGAAAAAAATAAAATACTTAGAAATAAATCCACCTAAAGAAACAAAAAGACCTATATATAGAAAACTATAAAACACTGATGAAAGAAATCAAAGATGACACAAATAGATGGAGAAATATACCATGCTTATGGATTGGAAGAATCAATATAGTGGAAATGAGTATATTACCCAAAGCAATCTATAGGTTCAATGC
This sequence comes from Bos grunniens, assembly GCF_055505025.1. Lineage (NCBI taxonomy): Eukaryota > Metazoa > Chordata > Mammalia > Artiodactyla > Bovidae > Bos > Bos grunniens. The sequence goes on from NC_141165.1 coordinate 102,731,453, forward strand.
AATCCCTATCAAGCTACCAATGGTATTTTTCAGAGAATTAGAACAAATACTTTCACGATTTTTATGGAAATACAAAAAACCTCAAATAGCCAAAGTGATCTTGAGAAAGGAGAATGGAACTGGAGGAATCAACCTACCTGAATTCAGGCTATACTACAAAGCAACAGTCATCAAGACAGTATGGTACTGGCACAAAGACAGAAATATAGATCAATGGAACAAAATAGAAAGCCCAGAGATAAATCCACGCACCTATGGACACCTTATCTTTGACAAAGGAGGCAAGAATATACAATGGAGAAAAGGCAATCTCTTTAACAAGTGGTACTGGGAAAACTGGTCAACCACTTGTAAAAGAATGAAATTAGAACACTTTCTAACACCATGCACAAAAATAAACTCAAAATGGATTAAAGATATAAATGTAAGACCAGCAACTATAAAACTCCTAGAGGAAAACATAGGCAAAACACTCTCTGATGTAAATCATAGCAGGATGCCCTATGACCCACCTTCCAGAGTAATGGAAATAAAAGCAAAAATAAGCAAATGGGACTTGCTGCTGCGACTAAGTCACTTCAGTCATGTCCAACTCTGTGCAACCCCATAGACGGCAGCCCACCAGGCTCCTCCATCCCTGGGATTTTCCAGGCAAGAATACTAGAGTGGGTTGCCATTTCCTTCTCCAATGCATGAAAGTGAAAAGTGAAAGTGAACTCGCTCAGTCGTGTCCGACCCTCAGCGACCCCATGGACTGCAGCCTTCCAGGCTCCTCCGTCCATGGGATTTTCCAGGCAAGAGTACTGGAATGGGGTGCCATTGTCTTCTCTAAAATGGACCTAATTAAACTTAAAATCTTTTGCACAACGAAGGAAACTATGAGCAAGGTGAAAAGACAGCCTTCAGAATGGGAGAAAATAATACCAAATGAAGCAACTGACAAAGAATTAATCTCAAAAATATGCAAGCAACTCCTGCAGCTCAATTCCAGAAAAATAAATGACTCAATCAAAAAATGGGCTAAAGAACTAAACAGACATTTCTCCAAAGAAGACATGCAGATGGCTAACAAACACATGAAAAGATGCTCAACATCACTCATTATCAGAGAAATGCAAATCAAAACTACGATGAGGTACCATCTCATGCTGTTCAGAATGGTTGCTATCAAAAAGTCTATAAACAATAAATGCTGGAGAGGGCATGGAGAAAAAGGAACCCTCTTACACTGTTGGTGGGAATGCAAACTAGTACAGCACTATGGAGAACAGTGTGGAGATTCTTTAAAAAAAAAAACTGGAAATAGAACTGCTATACGACCCAGCAATCCCACTGCTGGGCATACACACTGAGGAAACCAGAATTGAAAGAGATACATGCACCCCAATGTTCATCACAGCACTGTTTACAATAGCCAGGACATGGAAGCAACCTAGATGTCCATTGGCAGACGAATGGATAAGAAAGCTGTGGTACATTTACACAGCGGAATATTACTCAGCTATTGAAAAGAATGCATTTGAATCAGTGCTAATGAAGTGGATGAAATTGGAGCCTATTATACAGAGCAAAGTAATTCAGAAAGAAAAACACCAATACAGTATATTAATGCATATAAGATTGTGACGATGACCCTATATGAGAGACAGCAAAAGAAACACAGATGTAAAGAACAGACTTTTGGACTCTGTGGGAGAAGGCAAGGGTGAGATGATTTGAGAGGATAGCATTGAAACATGTATATTATCATATGTGAAATAGGTTGCCAGTCCAGGTTTGATGCATGAGACAGAGTGCTCAGGGCCGGTGCACTTGGATGACCCTGAGGGATGGGATGTGGAGGGAGGGTCAGGATGGCAAACACATGTACACCCATGGCTGATTCATGTGAATGTATGGCAAAAACCATCACAATATTGTAAAGTAATTAGCCTCCAATTAAAATAAATAAAAAAGAAAAAAAGTTTTATAAGAAAAATATTAAAATAAATATTACCCCTGAATATTGTGAATAATTTTAAAATAAGTTATAATTTTACTCAAGTATTAAGAAAGCCATAGCCTCAGAAATCACTTTAAGATCACTAATGTGTTGAGTGATAGCTATTAAATAAAACCATGTAAAACCCAAGGGTCAAACATCAGTAACATTATAGAAGTCTAGATGTTGTCTTCTTTCTTTTCTTCATTGTACTATGATCTGTACTGCCAGTGCAGGAGACACAAGAGACACGGGTTCGATGCCTGGGTCAAAAAGATCCCTTGGAGGAAGAAACAGTAGTAACCCACTCCAGTATTTTTGCCTGGAAAATTTCATGGACAGAGGAGCTTATCAGGCTACAGTCCAAAGGGTCACAAAGAATCAGACATGACTGAGCAACTGAGCACACATGTACAGACCAGATTCAGAAGATAGGTACTTAGTAAAACCAGAAACTATAATCTTTGACTGGACAAAGAGGCTGAATAAGCCCAGATATGGCTAGTGCTCCCCATTCAATAGCTTATTCTGAGGTGCTGTCAGTGGTCTCTCCCTTTAGCCACAATGTTAGCCGTTCAGTCATGTCCAACTCTTTGTGATACCATGGACTACAACCCACCAGGCTCCTGTGTACGTGGGATTTCCCAGGAAAAAATACTAGAGAGGGTTGCCATTTCCTTCTCCAGGGGATCTTCCTGACCCAGGGACTGAACCCGAGTCTCCTGTGTCTCCTGCATTGCAGGCAGATTCTTCACTTGCTGAGTCACTGTAGCACTGAGCACTGTAGCTTTAGCCACAGAGACTAAGTATAATGCAAGATATACTCCACCTCCCCATCTACCTACTTAATGTCATGCAGAGGGAATGACAGGCCTCATCAGGGAGTATATTTCACAGTAGTCCCAACTGTTAAAAAAAATCTTCATCCACTGAATATGTGAATGTTCCTGTCCTCACAGGAGGTGGCATTTTTTAAAGAAAGAGCAATTTGAAGTCAGACACCCATGAGTTTGAATTCTTACTTTACTTTCTGACCTGAAATATCTGGATTAAAGAAACTGTTCAAGATAACACTGCTCCCAATTCAGTTTGGTTTTTTTGTTGTTGTTTTTTTGTTTGTAAATACAGATAACAACTGCAACTGCTCAAAGTTGTGTTACAAGTTGAAAATAAATATCTTCCTATCTAGAATCTCACATAATTCTTTTTTACGGTTTAAAATGAGCAAATGAAAAGAATAATTAATGTGAACATGTTCACTGTTATTACTAAGCCTAAATACAATTCAAGGCATCACAAACAGTAGCAATCCCTTTCTAGAGAAAACGTTAAAAAAAAAAAAGTTAAATTCTGATACTCCCCTGGTGGCTCAGGTGGTAAAGCATCTGCCTACAATACGGGAGACCCGGGTTCAGTCCCTGGGTCGGGAAGATCTCCTGGAGAAGGAAACGGTAACCCACTCCAGTACTCTTGCCTGGAAAATCCCATGGACGGAAGAGCCTGGTAAGCTGCAGTCCATGGGGTCGCGAAGAGTCGGGACACGGCTGAGCGACTTCACTTTCATGATTCATTCACACCAAACTAGAGGTTTATAAACAATTATTCATCATAGATCAGATGTTAGAGAATATAAAAGTCAGAAAAGGCCTAACATTGTCATCTAAGAGTCCCTAAATCGGTGAAGAATTAGCAGTTGGGTAACAAGATATCCTCACTTCTGTTTTACTGTTACCTCCTTTTAACAGCTTGGGACCCGGGATTCCATCAGATTGTCTCTTTCACCATAATGACACAAAGGATTAAGGAGAATTAACTTTCACAGTTGATTTTTCAGGTGCTGAAGATCTTACAAGTAAGAGGTCATTTTGTCAAGCATACAATTAACGGAGGTAGTTTCGTATATAAAAAGGTCAGGCTTTAGAAATGCCATGAATACATAAAAAGATGAGCTATTTAAAACTATGTTGAGTTTTCCTTAATTTTCTCTTCTAATAATTCTTTTGTTGTAACTCAATTCCTTTTTTGACCACATGCACCAACTGTACACAAATCTTTTCCACTAGCGACCTGGCTCTAGGTAAAAGACTATACTCCAGGGGAAAATATAATCCAGCATTTCCTTTATTTAAAAAAACTGAGCTATTTATCAATTTTAACTTCCTTTTCATTTATGGTGAGAATAATGTACATGTTTACACCTAGCTATATAAACTGGTTTTTCCAATTATTACTTGAGGGACTTGTGGTAGATGTGCTAAAGGATGTGCACAATTAAATACATCCTAACTTTCTATTATTCTCTGTTGTATTATAGCCTCTGTGCTTATCGGTCACTTATCCTTGAGGCTCATCTGCAATTACATTCATGCTCCCTTCTACCTCCTTGCTGTATCCACTGAAGTATCCATTGAAGTTCCACCCTGTTCAGTTCAATGAGTGTCTGTTGAAGAGCATATCCTCATTCATTTTTCTGAAGTTCTAAATTAGAGAGACTGGGACACTTTTTTTTTTTTTAAATAGCAATAGTATCAGAATGATTTCTCTACTTCTCCATCCTCAGATTATTCCATAGAGACCATTATCTTGTTTGGTTTCTCTTCCTGGAACTTCTTTTAGCACAGACTGTCTCCTGAAATCAAACTTTTTAAATTATTTACAATGATAAGTGTTTCTAAGTAGGATTAATGTACCAGCACTCAAAATCAATTCCCTGGCTCCCCAAGGAAACTCTCCTCCTCAAACACTGTACTTAGCTTGTACAGACTATGAAAGTATCTGTAGTTAACTATACTTGGCTCCTCAACTTTTTGCTGTTATCTTTTTTTTTTTTTCTCCTTGTTTATATTGGGTAGGAAGGATAGGAGCTTTTCTTATGACTGTTGCTGAAATGCAATCTTCTCTACTACTTTTTGGAAGGGATACTGAGGTACACTCAATTAAGGAAGCCACTCTACTGAAAGAAAACAGACCTGTACAATGAAGGCATCACTTTTCAATCCTGTGTACATCTTTGTCTACTGCATACTGTTACCAACATGGACAAAAAATACAGTCTTTTCAGTGTGACATGTGGAAGAGATGTCTTTTGCATTTTATACTTTATTCATAGATTTTTTTTTTAGAAATGCTAAAATCTAAAGAATTTACCAAATGTCAAAAAACCCTCCCTTTCTTTTCCTAATGTTCTTTTTTCAGCTTTCAAGCAAGATCTGAAAGTTCTACTGCATCCCACCTCTTGAGCCAGAACAACAGCCTGTAAGAGTATTTGTCACTCTGCTTCTAGTCTTACTCCTGTTTGTATTGCACTCTTGTCTCCTCTAGCTACCAGCCCTGGACCTGACTGTACCAAATTAGTCTTTCTTTATTGATGTCACACCCCCATCACTCTTGTACTTTCCAAGGCCCTCCTCACCATTTTCCTTATATAATTTTTGATCCATTGTCCACTGCTTGAGGATATGGTTTGACCTTATGGTAACTGTGTTTCAATAGGACAAACTATATTTTTGTATCATTTGTTTTTATTCACAGATCTCAAAATATGAACTCAGTGACACATCATAAAAAATGTCAAACTTGCTTCAGAACATGTGAGTTTAACTCTTAATTCTGCTACTTGCCAATGATTAAAAAAATTGGTGAATTATTTAATTTCTCTAAGCCTCTGTTTTCTCACTTCTAAATTCAAGACAATAGTATTAGCTACTTCACATGACTGAAATCCAGTGAGAATATATAAAAAAATCCCTTCAGTTTTCCCAGAATAAAGTAAATAACCAATGAATGAATATCTTTTCATTCTGAACCAGCTCTCTGCCTTTGTCCATGTTGAGGATCTCTGTCTCTTTGAATCCAAGTTGTAACAATTTTTTTAAAACTTGAGCATATTTTATAACAAGTTACAATTCATTCCATTAGAAGACCACCGTCTCTACAAATTTCTTTGAGCTATACCATCTCTCTCTTGTGCTAAGAATCAGTATGCTCTGGGACAAGTACATTAAGATTCTTAAAAAGTCCTTTTCTCTAAGGAAATGCATGCCCATAAAATGTGTTAAAGAGTGTTTTCTGTACACAGATTATCTATATAGAATTCTGATACAGAGTGTGAACAAAGAAAAAATATTAATCAAGGATAACTTGATACTTAATATAAACTTCAGTAACCTTGGCCTGAGCAACTAGAAGAATGCAGTTATCATTTTCTGAAATTGGGTGATGAGACACAGAATTGAAGGGCAATTAATGAAGACATGAAATGCTCTTTTCTATGTGGTATGTTGAGATGCCTGTCAGACATGTAGGTGGATATGTTGATCAATCAGCTGGATTTAGGTGAAAAGTCCAAACTGGAGAAACACACTTGGAAGACACTGTATGATGACAGTGGTGTAGCCAGCCATGAAGATGGCCTGCAATGGCATGTTTTCTGGTATATGAGCCCTTATGTATACACTCCCACACTAAATCAGAGTTAACCCTGTGTGACTAATAGAATGCAGTAGACATGAGAGTATGCGATTCCTCTGGTTATGTCATAAAATGGCATTACAGCTTCTATCCTGACATCTTGAATTAGTTGCTCTAAGGTAAGCCATCCTCCATGAAGACATTCAACCAGCCTTGGTTAGAGGCTCATGGAGAGAGAAACTAAGACCTCTGGAAGATAGCCAGCATCAACTCACTAGCCGCTTGAAGAAGCCACCTTGATATTAGACCCTTCAGCTCCAGCCTGTATCTGATAGTAACCTCATGAGAGATCCTGAGCTAGAACTATGCACCTGAAGCACTCTTCATTAATCACCTCCCCCCAAAATATAAAAGATCAATTATTTTTGTAGATTCAAGCAATTTAGCTTTGGAGTAATTTGTTTTACAAAGTGGAAATATGAATTTTGGTACTAGAGTTAGGATGCCACGGTAATAAAACCTAAAAAGGTCAGTTTGTGATTGAGAAACAGACAAAAGCTGGAAGAATCTCAGGGGAATATTAATGAGATTCCAAGGTGGCCTAGAAAAATGTCAGTAAATCCCCACAGCGCTAAAAAGATTGTGAGCTAGGGCTCAAAGGAAAGTGATGAAATATTATTGGAAGCTTGATAAAAGAGGGACTGCTGTTATATAGACAGAAAATTTAGCCATGTTCACCTCTAATGACATAGGAAATACAAAATATACTTAATAACATTATTTAGATAAAGATATTTCTAGGTAGAGTACTGGTGGTGTCACCTGGCTTCTTCTTTCTCCCTATGTTAAAATGAAGATTAAGAAGTTAAGCAAAAAAATAATAATAATAATGATTAAATATATAAACTATCCAGGGCTTTTATTTCTCGTTCAAAGTAAAAAATGAGAAAAAAGAAAGAGAAAAGTTGTTCAGTTGTGTCCGACTCTTTGCAACCCCATGGACTGTTGGCTACCAGGCTCCTCCCTCCAAGGGATTTTCCAGGCAAGAGTACTGGAGTGGGTTGCCATTTTCCTTCTCCAGGGGATCTTCCTGACCCAGGGATCAAACCCCAGTCTCCCGCATTCCAGGCAGACGTTTTAACCTCTGAGCCACCAGGGAAGCCCAAAGTTCAAAATAAAACTGTATCTAAATCCTGCTTCTTCTGGTGGCAAACAATGATATAAATTAGAATATAATTTTTAGGAAAAGAAAGCACTGTCAGGAAAACTTTGGTGGAAAATGAAGGGTGTGACAACAAAATCCTTCAAGACCTCAGAAATATTCAAAGTGGTATCTTAAAACAACAACAACAACAAAAAGGTAAGGCCTTGAAGGATCTTAGAGGCAGGCCTCACAGACCCACTTCATTAAACAGTGGGGCTTCTATGAAATCTAAGGTGTGTTTTCCTATAACAGCATTATAAGAAGGCCAAGGTAAAGAAGGATCTACTGTAACAAGATTGGTTGATCAATGTGGATGTTTGCTAATTGAATGAACCCTCAATATGATTCACAGGAGACCCAAACAGTTTTTTAAGTGACCTACATTTGTGAAAACATGGCTAGCTCAGACTAACAGGAGTGGATACAATAAAAAAGATTATTTTGAACTCTGAAATATTGTGGGGTGGAAGCAGGCTGAAAAACTACTCAAACACAAACCATTTATTATGGAAAAGAAAAAATGATTCCGAATATGGAACCAACATCTCAAACAGCAGAGCTAAGCATAAAAATGAATACTCTCCAGACAAAAGACATGCACTTTAACACATTTTAACAAGAGCAGGATTTCAAATTACCTGAGACAAGTTGCTCCTGTGAGCCTCCTATTTATTTCTTTTATGAAATGGAACATTTGGGACACATATCTTCTGTCTTTTCCATCAATGTATATTGGGTGTGTTGGGTGCAGATAACTTGTCTCTTTAGCTCACAGGTCTTTGGATCAAGAGAAATTTCACTCCATGAACTTAACCTGGGTCACCTCATTCACACCTGAACTTGATTTAGCAGAGGCGACACTTGATGGCAGCCTGCACTTGAGGCATAAAAGATGCAAGTAGAGGGTATATTTGGGGAAGAGTGAATGTATTTTGTATATGAGAGGGCTATCAGTGGGGGCACAAGTAGACTATGGTATTTAGCTTCAAAGAGGACCCCTAATGACCCTCATCTCCCGGTAGTTACGTCTTTATGGCATCTATTTCCATCTTGAAGCAGGACTGGCTCAATATGACAGGCAATGGAAACCAAAGTGTATGACTTTCTATCTACAGAGATCAATGGAGAACAACTGAGGCCTCTGTCCAATAGTAGGGCCAACTCACCAGACATGCAAATGAGCCACCCCATAGGTGAAACCTCCAGCCCCAATAAAGCCTTCAAAAAGGCATCTGACTGTAATCTCATAAGACACCCCAAACCAGAACCACTCAACTGAGAAACTGAGAGATAACAATTATTACTATTTTTAACCACTAAATGTTGGGGTGATTTGTTATACAGGAAGAGATACATAAAATAGATGATTTAAATAGGCACAAGACTATGTGAAATCACTAAGTGTTGAAAAATATGCAGGAAAAGGAAGAGGTCCAAAGACTGATCCCAAAGACACTTCAACACATAGGAATCCCATAGATGAAGGTAAATCAGCAAAATACACTCAAAGCAGTGGCTAGAGAAAGAGAAAACCAGATGAATGCAAAATCCTGGAAACCAAGGAAAAAAAAGTACTTCAAGAAAGAGGAATGATCAATTGTTTAAAATGCTGCTGATGGGTCAAGATGAATGAGAATTAGCATTAGATTTAGCAATATAAAGGTCACAAGGTATCTTGGTAAGAGCAGTTTGCAGCAAATTTGGTGGAAGTTAGGTTTTAAAAGCTTGAGAGGAGAGAATTTAGAATCAGTGAGTATAAACCACTCTTTTAGACGTTTTCCTACAAAGGAAAAAGAGAACAATGAAATAGGAACATGAACACATTCAGACTTCCCTCAAAAGACACTGGTTCAGGAATAACTGTACATTATTTCAGTCAGTGAAAGAAATACACAAGTTCAAAGCATACTGGAAAAGAAAATACTACCAAATTTATACATATTCCATATTTTCAAAGGTAAGCTAGAACTGACAAGGAAATAAACTATCCAAAGCAGAAGAATGCCTGTATGATTTGCTAAATGATGTATCTGACAGTCCTACCTGTCACTGATTCACATCAACACATGATTTCCAAAACAAATAAAAACAGAGCTAAAGAATCTCAGAAATCACATTATGAAGTGCTATCATATTGTGTCAGACAACTGTTATATTGCTTCTCTTCATCATTACAAAATAAAATAGTTACTGAAGAAGATGATGCTTGGATCTCAGGGGAAAAAAAAATTCTTCTTCTATGTCTCCTGAAATCAGTACATAGATGATACACTATTGTTAAGTATTTAAAAAATTTGTATTTATGTATGTATGGCTGTTCTGAGTCTCCCTTATTGCGGGCAGGCTTCTCTCTAGTTGTGGTGCGTGAGTTTCTTATTGTGGCGGCTTCTCTTGTTGAGGAGCACAGGCTCTGGGCACATGGGCTCAGTAGTTATGATTCACAAACTTAGTTGCCCTGTAGCTTATAGGATCTTCTTGGACCAGGGATTGAAGCAATGTCACCTCCATTGCAAAGCAGATTCTTAACCACTGGACCACCAGGGAAGCCTGTGTCAAGCATTGTGAATCTTTAGCAACAAAAACTAATGAGTTTGTGTGATTATTTCTAAATTATGAGTGGGAAAAAAGTAGAGATTTAGGAGGTTAGAATACAAATATCTGAGTAGTGCACTTTTCATTATACAGGAACACAGATTAATGAAACTGTGCTATGAAGTGATGTCATTTGGTAGTGGACATAACATGGATATAAACTCAAGTCTTGACTTGCCACTTATTAGTTTTGTTATCCCAGGAAAATTATTTAAGCCCCTGGCCTCAGTTTATATATCAACAAAATAAGACAATAATCAGTGCCTCGGGGTCATGGTGAGCATTATGGAAAAATAAAAGGAAAGTACCAGGCATGGTGTCTAATACAGTATGGTAGATATTAGCTTAGGCTGCCATAGTGATAGATAGATAGTGAAGTCTCTTAGTCGTGTCCGACTCTTTGCAACCCCATGGACAGTAGCCAACAAGGCTCTTCCATCCATGGGATTTTCCAGACAAGAATACTGGAGTGGGTTGCCATTTCCTTTTCCAGGGTATCTTCCTGATCCAGGGATCGAACCCAGGTCTCCCACATTGTAGGCAGATGCTTTACCATCTGAGCCACCAGGGAAGTCACATATGGAAGGCTGCCATAACATCCACCTTATACTGAATGGTTTAAACAATGGAAAAGTACTTTTTCATAGTTCTGGAGGCTAGAAATCCTAAACCAGCTGCCAGCAGCATTTGTTCTAGTAAGAGCTCTCTCCCTGGCATGTAGGCTGCTGCCTGCTTGAGATGTGCTCACAGACCTTTTTCAGGACATACACTTGGAGACAATGACAGAAATAGAAGGCAGGTGGGAAAGTCAGCTTTCTGGTGTCTCTTCCATTGAGCATGCTAATTCTACTATGAAAGCCACAATCTCATGTCCTCATTAAACCCTAATTACCTCCCAAAGTCCCAAATTCAAAATAACATCACACTGGGAGTTAGGGCTTCAACATATAAATTTTATGAGGAAATAAACATTTAGGCCATAAGAAATGGTGATCAAAGAGAAAAAATATGATATAAAAATTATTTTATAGAGACTTTATTATAATTAAATCTACTACAAATGCTAATCTGGATCCTAAAATTGTATTTACCATCTATTTTGGAACACCACAGTGTTATAATAGCTTTTCTTTCTTTCATAAGAATTTAATTTTTTTATTTACTATGAAAACACCTTATACCCAAGGGTAGGTAGGATTGAACTATAAAGCTTCTTGAGGGCAACAGCTATGCCATATTCAAGTCATGACATCTAGCACAATGTATGGCACATAATCAGTGTTTCATAGATGCTTGATGAATGGGTATCTGGAATTACACTCTATACATCTGTTGTGCCTTCAGTGAAAAAATAGAATCTGAAAGGTCAGACAATAATATAACTTGTCACAAAGAATGTCACATGACACACACACATACAAAGATATATATTTAGAGACTCTATTTAGGATATTTGTTGATGAAGGCTATAGTCTTAAATTTCTTATGCTATCTCTTTGCACTTTAACTAGAAAAGTGGTTCTCCACAGCAAACTTGCCACAGTAAAACTCTAACTCTTATTGGCAAGGAAATTAGCAGACAGACATGATTCTGGTTTTTAATGGAAATGTAATCAGCAGTCTATCTTTATGAGGGTGCATTGCCATCACCAAATATCCACTTAGGGGGCAAGGCCAAAGCTGCAGGCAGCAGTCCAAAAGCATTAACATCCCCCAGGTGACAAGAAGAGGATGAAAAATGCTCACGGGGAGAAGATCCATTTCAAATTTCCTATTATTTTGAAAGTAAAACAGAAAGCAGATCATTTTATATCAATTTAGTCTGCTGAGGTTCTCTAATTTGCCAATAAAAGACTTTACCACCATGTAGCCAATGAGAGCTCAAAGTGCATCTGTTAGTTAAAGGGCATATTCCCTTTGCAATAATGCATAATGAGCTAACCAGCTCCCAGTAAAAGCCTTCAGAGTTAACCCCAGATCTTTCTCATGACACAAAACACCATTCATATCCAACCCTTTTATTTCTCTGAAAGTTTCCTCTCCTGGTGTTGTTCTTCTCAAAATATACCTTCTAAGATTGCAGAACTACCTACACTTTCTAATTATGCATATAATTACATGATTCTGTATCTTTGTATATTCTTCTGTATCATTTTGGAATGCCTTCTTTCCCTGGTTCACCTGGAAAAATTCTTAATATCATCTCATAGCAAAGTTAGGCATCACCTCCACTATGGATAGGGGGTAATCTAAGAGGCTATCCAAGCGGGTAATCCAAGGGAATAATCTGTCTCATTATTTCCTTCCTTAGAGTTCCTACTTTAGGTTGAGAGGTACATCTCCAAATATGCACTGAATTGTAATTACTTATATAAAAGCCTATATGCTCCAGGAGATCCTGGGCTCTCTGAGAACAGTGTCTATACCTGTGTTATTTTGTGTCCCAAGAGCCTAGGGCAGTGTTAAAAATGTACACTTTGAATATGCATGTCCAGGTATGTCTGGTTTCTAAAGACCTAAAGTGACCAAAAAGGTTTTCACAAAATACTGTTTTTTATTGTTGTTTAGTCAGTAAGTCATGTCTGACTCTTTTACAACTCCATGGACTATAGCCCACCAGGCTCCTCTGTCCATGGGATTTCCCAGGAAAGAATATTGGAGTTAGTTGATATTTCCCTTTCCAGGGGGTCTTCCTAACCCAGGGATCGAACTTGCATCTCCTACTTGCAGGTGGATTATCACTGAGCCACCTGGAAAGGAAAGCCATTATCTCCAGTCCATCTACAAATCAGGAGAGCAACCACCCTTAGAAAAATAGTTCTTGTTATGAATTAGTTCTATAAACCACACACATTAGCAAAAAAGCATTTCTTGAGATATTCTGATATAGTTTAACTTTGATCATTCAATCTTGAAAACGTTTACTCAGCATCTACTCCGTGTCAGGCAGTTTTGAGTACCAGGAATTCAGTGGTAAATAAACCCTTAATTCCCAGGATCTTGCCATTTAACAAAGTTGTCAGATGAACTACTTATTGCAAAATTGAGGCTTAAATTGAAGAAAGCAGGGAAAACCACTAGATCATTCAGATATCCCCTAAATCAAATCCCTTACACTTATAGGGTGGAGGTGACAAATAGATTCAAGGAATTAGATTTGATAGACAGAGTATGTGAAGAACTATGAAGGGAGTTCCGTGACATTGTACATGAGGCAGTGACCAAGACAATCCTCAAGAAAAAGAAATGCAAAAAGACAAAATGGTTGTCTGAGGAGGCCTTGTAAATACCTGAGAAAATAAGAGAAGTGAAAGGCAAAGGATAAAAGGAAAGATATACCATTTGATGCCGATCTCTATAGAATAGCAAGGAAAGATAAGAAAGCCCACTGAAGTGATCACTGCAAAAAATAGAGAAAAACAGTAGAATGGGAAAGACCAGAGATCTCTTCAAGAAAATTAGAGATACCAAGGGAATATTTCATGCACCAGTTCAGTTCAGTTCAGTCACTCAGTCATGTCCTACTCTTTGTGACCCCATGAACTGCAGCATGCCAGGCCTCCCTGTCCATCACCAACTCCCGGAGTTCACACAAACTCACGTCCATCTAGTCAGTGATGCCATCCAGCCATCTCATCCTCTGTCATCCCCTTCTCCTCCTGCCCCCAATCCCTCCCAGCATCAGAGTCTTTTCCAATCAGTCAACTCTTTGAATGAGGTGGCCAAAGTACTGGAGTTTCAGCTTTAGCATCATTCCTTCCAAAGAAATCCCAGGGCTGATCTCCTTCAGAATGGACTGGTTGGATCTCCTTGCAGTCCAAGGGACTCTCAAGAGTCTTCTCCAACACCACAGTTCAAAAACATCAATCCTTCGGCGCTCAGCTTTCTTCACAGTCCAACTCTCACATCCATACATGACCACAGGAAAAACCATAACCTTGACTAGACAAACATTTGTTGGCAAAGTAATGTCTCTGCTTTTGAATATGCTATCTAGGTTGGTCATAACTTTCCTTCCAAGGAGTAAGTGTCTTTTAATTTCATGGCTGCAATCACCATCTGTAGTGATTTTGGAGCCCACAAAAATAAAGTCTGACACTGTTTCCCCATCTATTTCCCATGAAGTGATGGGACCAGATGCCATGATCTTCGTTTTCTGAATGTTGAGCTTTAAGCCAACTTTTTCACTCTCCTCTTTCACTTTCATCGAGAGGCTTTTTAGTTCCTCTTCACTTTCTGCCATAAGGGTGGTGTCATCTGCATATCTGAGGTTATTGATATTTCTCCTGGCAATCTTGATTCCAGCTTGTGCTTCTTCCAGCCCAGCATTTCTCATGATGTACTCTGCATGTAAGTTAAATAAGCAGGGTGACAATATACAGCCTTGACATACTCCTTTTCCTATTTGGAACCAGTCTGTTGTTCCATGTCCAGTTGTAAGTGTTGCTTCCTGACCTGCATATAGGTTTCTCATGCACAGGTGGGCACAAAAAAGAACAGAAACAGCATGGACCTAACAGAAGTAGAAGATATTAAGAAGAGGTGGCAAGAATACACAGAAGAACTATACAAAAAAGGTCTTCATGACCCAGATAATCACGATAGTGTGATCAATCACCTAGAGCCAGACATCCTGGAATGCGAAATCAAGTGGGCTTTAGGAAGCATCACTATGAACAAAGTTAGTTGAGGTGATAGAATTCCAGCTGAGCTATTTCAAATCCTAAAAGATGATGTTGTAAAAGTGCTTCACTCAATATGCCAGCAAATTTGGAAAATTCAGCAGTGACCAAAGGACTGGAAAAAGTCAGTTTTCATTCCAGTCCCAAAGAAAGACAACGGCAAAAAATGTTCAAATTACCTCACAATTGCACTCATTTCACATGCTAACAAAGTAATGCTCAAAATTCTCCAAGTGAGGCTTCAACAGTATGTGAACTCAGACCTTCCATATGTACAAGCTGGATTTAGAAAAGGCAGAGGAACCAGAGGACAAAATGCCAACATCTGCTGGATCATCAAAAAAGAAAGAGAGCTCCAGAAAAACATGTACTTCTGCTTTATTGTCTATGCCAAAGCCTTTTACTGTGTGGATCACAACAAACTGGAAAATTCTGAAAGAGATACCAGACCACCTTATCTGTCTTCTGAGAAAGCTGTGTGCAGGTCAAAAAGCAACAGCTAGAACCAGACATGGAACAACGGACTGGTTTCAAGTTTGAAAAGGAGTATGTTAAGGGTGTATATTGTCACCCTGCTTAATTAACTTACAGAGTACATCATGAAATTCTGAGCTGGTTGAAGCACAAGTGGGAATCAAGAGTGCCAGGAGAAATATCAGTAACCTTAGTTACACAAATGACACCACTCTAATGGCAGAAAGCAAAGTGGAACTAAAGAGCCTCTTGATGAAAGTGAAAGAAGAGAGTAAAAACTGGCTTAAAACTCAACATTCAAAAAAGCAAAAATCATTGCATCTAGTCCCATCACTTAATGGTAAATAGATAGGGAAACAATAGAAACAGTGACAGACTTTATTTTCTTGGGCTCCAAAATCACTGCAGATGGTGACTGAAGCCATGAAATTAAGACACTTGCTCCTCAGAAGAAAAGTAATGACAAACCTAGACAATGTAATAAAAAGCAGAGACATTACTTTGCCGAAGGTCCATCTAGTCAAAGCTATGGTTTTTCCAGTAGTCATGTATGGATGTGAGAGTTGGACTATAAAGAAAGCTGAGCGCCAAAGAATTGGTGCTTTGGAACCATGGTGTTGGAGCAAACTCTTGAGATTCCCTTGGACTGCAAGGAGACCAAATCAGTCAATCCTAAAGGAAATCAGTCCTGAATACTCATTGGAAGCACAGACGCTAAAGCTGAAGCTCCAATACTTTGGCCATCTGATGCAAAGAACCGACTCACTGGAAAAGACCCTGATGCTGGGAAAGATTGAAGGTGGGAGGAGAAGGGGATGACAGAAGATGAGATGGTTGGATGGCTTCACTGACTCGATGGACATGAGTTTGAGCAAGCTCTGGGAGTTGGTGATAGACAGGGAAACCAGGCATGCTGCAGTCCATGGGATCACAAATAGTCGGATATGACTAAGTGACTGAGCTGAACTGATACATATGTATATATACTATACATACACACATATGTACATACATATACATACATGTAGACATATATGTATACATATACACATATGTATATACATATGTATGTATGCATATATACACACATACATATACATATTATATATAGAGAGAGAGAGTTTGGTACAAGATTTAGTAGACGTAAGAACAGCTTTGGAAGTAAAAAAAAAAAAAAAGCAAATAACATTTTCTACAGGGAGCTGAATAAAGCTGCACAGAGAATATGACATTGGAAGAGCATACTGATGATTGAGTTATAATTTACCTGAAGAGGAGGGGGGACAGGCAAAGAACACTACAAGCAGAAAAGTTAAGTTGTGTTCATGAATGACACAGTATCACACTCAACAGCTATTTTCCAACCTTATATCAAGAAAACCTCAGTTTGGTTCAGTCTTCTCCAACAAGTCCTTCTAAGAAGATAAGGTCTCTCCCCAACCACAGTGGGTGAATGATGACTGATTTAAATCAACCGTTCTCTCACCAATAGATGGGAAAGACATGAGATACAATTCTGGCCAATGGGACAAGAAGAGATGTCTGAAGACTTCTAATAAAGTTCTGAGTCTCACTCTAAAAAAGCTACATAAAAAAGAAAAATTTCTTTTTACTGCCTGCAGATTTGGTTGTTTGGAAATGTAACTTGTGGAGCTGATTCAGTCAACTTGTGACCATGAAGAAAATGGAAACAACAAGCTGAAAATGACAGAGAGGAAAAAGAAAAGAACCAGATCTCCGATGACTAGATTATACCATTGAACCAGGTAACACTGGAATATTTCTCTCTCTCTATTTGGGATTTTTTTTGTGTGAAACAATAAATATTCTTTAAGAAAATTAAGTAAATTTACTGAAAATATCCTAACTGGTGGAGTGTAAAAATATATGATGTATTTGGGAAACAATCAAAATGCCACTTGTAACTAAGGACATATTTTGGAAAGAGAAGTTTGGAAGCGAGAGTTCACTTCAGCTCAGTTTCTCAGTCATGTCCAATTCTTTCTGACCCCATGGACTGCATGCCAGGTATCCCTGTCCATCACCAACTCCTCGAGTTTACTCAAACTCATGTCCATTGAGTCAATGAGGACACCCAAACATCTCATCCTCTGTCATTCCATTCTCCTCTAGCCTTCAATCTTTCTCAGCATCAGGGTCTTTTCAAATGAGTCAGTGCTTAGCATCAGGTGGTCAAAGTATTTGAGTTTCAGCCTCAGCATCAGTCCTTCTAATGAATATTCAGGACTGATTTCCTTTAGGAGGGACTGGTTGGATCTCCTTGCTGTCCAAGGGACTCTCAAGAGTCTTCTCCAACACCACAGTTCAAAAGCATCAATTCTTCGGTTCTCAGCTTTCTTTATAGTTCAACTCTCACATCCATACATGACTACTAGGAAAAACATAGCTTTGACCAGACAGACCTTTGTTGGCAAAGTAATGTCTCTGCTTTTTAATATGCTGTCTATATTGGTCATAACTTTCCCTCAAAGGAGAAAGTGTCTTTTAATTTCATGGCTGCAGTCACTTTCTGCAGTGATTTTGGAACCCAAGAAAATAAAGTCTGTCACTGTTTCCACTGTTTCTCCATCTATTTCCCATGAAGTGTTGGGACTGGATGCCATGATCTTAGTTTTCTGAATGTTGAGTTTAAGGCCAACTTTTTCATTCTCCTCTTTAACTTTCATCAAGAGGCTCTTTAGTTGTTCTTCTCTTTCTGCAATAAGGTTGGTGTCATATGCATATATGAGGTTATTGATATTTCTCCAGGCAATCCTGGAGAAATTCCAGCTTGTGCTTCCTCCAGCTCAGCATTTCTCAGGGTGTACTCTGCATAGAAGTTACATAAGCAGGGTGACAATATACAGCCTTGATGTACTCCTTTTCCTATTTGGAACCAGTCTGTTGTTCCATGTCCAGTTCTAACTGTTGCTTCCTGACTTACATACAGATTTCTCAAGAGGCAAGTCAGGTGGTCTGGTATTCCCATCTCTTTCAGAATTTTCCAGTTTGTTGTGATCCACATAGTCAAAGGCTTTGGCATAGTCAATAAAGCAGAAATAGATGTTTCTCTGGAACTCTCTTGCTTTTTTGATGATCCAGAAGATGTTGGCAATTTGATCTGTGGTTCCTCTGCCTTTTCTAAATCCAGTTTGAACATCCAAAAGTTAACGTTTCATGTACTGTTGAAGCCTGGCTTGGAGAATTTTGAGCATTACTTTGCCATCGTGTGAGATGAGTGCAATTGTGCAGTAGTTTGAGCATTCCTTGGCATTGCCTTTCTTTAGGATTGGAATGTAACTGACCTTTTCCAATCCTGTGGGCACTGCTGAGTTTTCCAAATTTTCTGGCATATTCAGTGCAGCAGTTCCATAGCATCATCTTGTAGGATTTGAAATAACTCAACTGGAATTCTATCACCTCCACTAGCTTTGTTCGTAGTGATGCTTCCTAAGGCCCACTTGACTTCGCATTCCAGGATGTCTGGCTCAAGGTGAGTGATCACACCATCGTGATTATCTGGGTCATGAAGACCTTTTTTGTATAGTTCTTCTGTGTATTCTTGCCACCTCTTCTTAATATCTTCTGCTTCTGTTAGGTCCATGCTGTTTCTGTTCTTTTTTGTGCCCACCTATGCTAAGAGTTGACTCATTGGAAAAGACTCTGATGCTAGGAGGGATTGGGGGCAGGAGGAGAAGGGGACGACAGAGGATGTGATGGCTGGATGGCATCACTGCCTCGATGGATGTGAGTCTCAGTGAACACCGGGAGTTGGTGATGGACAGGGAGGCCTGGCATCCTGCGATTCATGGGGTCGCAAAGAGTCGAACATGACTGAGTGACTGATCTGATCTGATGCATGAAATATTCCCTGGTATCTCTAATTTTCTTGAAGAGATCTCTAGTCTTTCCCATTCTATTGTTTTCCTCTATTTCTTTGCATTGATCATTGAGGAAGGCTTTCTCTTCTCTCCTTGCTATTCTTTGGAACTCTACTTTCAAATGGGTATATCTTTTCTTCTCTACATTGCTTTTAATTTCTCTTCTTTTCACAGCTATTTGGAAGGCTTCCTTGGACAACCATTTTGCCTTTTTGAATTTCTTTTCTTAGAAATGGTCTTGATCCCTGCCTCTTGTACAATGTCATGAACCTCTGTCCATAGTTCTTCAGGTACTCTGTCTATCAAATCTAACCCCTTGAATGTATTTGCCACTTCCACTGTATAATCATAAGGGATTTGATTTAGGTCATACCTGAATAGTCTAGTGGTTTTCCTTACTTTTTCTGAATTTGGCAATAAGGAGTTAATGGTCTGAGCCATTGTCAGCTCCCAGTCTTGTTTTTGCTGATTGTATAGAGCTTCTCCATCTTTGGCTGCAAAGAATATAGTCAATCTGATTTTGGTATTGACCATCTGGTGATGTCCATGTGTAGGGTCTTTTCTTTTGTTGTTGGAAGAGAGTGTTTGCTATGACCAGTGTGTTCTCTTGGCAAAACTCTATTAGCCTTTGTCCTGCTTCATTCTGTACTCCAAGGCCAAATTTGCCTATTAATCAGGTATTTCTTGACTTTCTACTTTTCATTTCAGTCCCATATAATGAAAAGAACATCTTCTGGGGGTGTTAGGTCAAAAGGTCTTGTAGGTCTTCATAGAACCATGCAACTTCAGCTTCTTCAGCATTATTGGTCCAAGCATAGACTTGGATTACTGTGATATGAATTGTTTGCCTTGGAAATGAACAGAGATCATTCTGTCATTTTTGAGATTGCATCCAAGTACTGCATTTCAGACTCTTTGTTGACTATGATGGCTACTCCATTTCTTCTAAGGGATTCTTGCCCACAGTAATAGATATAATGGTCATCTGAGTTAAGTTCACCCATTCCAGTCCATTTCAGTTCACTGATTCCTAAAATGTCGATGTTCACTCTTGCCATCTCCTGTTTGACCACTTCCAATTTGTCTTGATTCATGGACCTAACATGAAAAGAAGCATAAGTCTGAAAATATGGGTTAAAGTTAAAACCTCAGAGGCCTTCTCTATTATGCTAAGAAATTATTTGTCTCACTATCTATGGAATCATAGACCCTAAAACGAAACAGATAATGAAGCCTCTGAGGCAGATTGGAGGCTGACTTAAGAAATAACAGAATTGTTATTTGTAGGAAATATAATGTAGGAAAGAGAATGAAGACAAGAAAAAGGAAGACTTTTATGAGAAATATAGAGGGAAATTTTGAATAGGTTCAAAGCAGAGATAAATGATTTTTTAAGACTCCTGCAACGAAAGAATCCACCCAACATTTTTTTTCTCTATGTTTCTCTTACTAAGACAGTAGAAGTGTTGGTCAGAAATGTTTAAAAAGAGTCAAAATTGACAAGTGGCAAGAAATTATGAGTGTTAAGCCATAGGAGGACCAAATATGTTATCACAGTGGCCATCATATTTAATTCCTCTTATAATGTGGTGTTTAATTATAGCTCTCTCAAGACAGATGTAACTGCATTCTGTGGAAACTCAGACATCTGAATTAACGGTGGGTCACACTTACTTAAGTGCTAACACCTGCCACATAGGGCCTTTCAGAAAGAAGGAGAACAACCCTCCATTTAATTACTTAATTGTGTTTATCACTGGAAATTAATAGCTATTACCCCCACAAACCTGTATTTCCAATCAATGTGAAAGAGAGGTTGACTAACATTTGTTTTAATTCGTGTTCATTTTTAAAATTGTACTTCTCATTGTAAGCCTTTGCTGGCACTATCTATATAGTGTTTTACATTTTACATATTTTTTCAAATATATTCAACATTCATTTAGTCAGCAAATATGTACTGGGTACTACTGTATGCTATGGATAACGCTAGACTCTGGAGATGGAATGGCACATAAAACAATACATGAGCTCTGCTTCACCTACAGCAATGGTTCCACTGCCAAGCTTCTAACTTAGACCTACTTGAGGGAGGTCTTAAGATTTACTGATGCCCAGATCCATGATCTAATTTTTTACCAGCAAGCATGAGTTAAACTAACTCATTAGGCTACTATTTCCCATTGTTAGTAGAATATGCAACCAAGCATCCTTGATCAGGTAGAAGATGCTGAGATTTTTTGAAGAAGGTCCTCTCTCTGCTCTTGTCTGGTGACCATGACAGAAAGAGAAAAACAAATTACTTAGTCTGATGCAACTAGTCTCTGTCAACCTCTGTTACTGTCTTTTATTCAGTAAAAACTTCTCTGGCACCAACTTGCTCCTTATTCTTTACCTGCCAAAACCCATATATTGGGAAACTATCCTTTTTATTGTTAGTATTACAATTCCTTCCAGTTTAAAAAGGTTGACTACAGTTATAGGATTCTATTTTCTAAAAGATCATAATCTGTTCCCTGGTTTAATAGCAACATTTAAAATATTTTTTGACCAATACAGTTATGAAACAATGAATGGGTGACAATTTTTCAAGAAACAGGTGTAAAGACAATTTTCTAAAGGAAATATTCTCTTGTGACTCACAGATTTTCTGATATTCTACTTACAGAGGTATGATACTTGTTTATATATATATCTGATAGCTGTTTCTTTTCATTGTAAGGTTCCCAGTAGGTTTTTTAAGATTGGTGTCTGTTCACTTTTATACTTGAACACATCAGTATTTAAACTCATTCATAACTAGTTTTCTTGTCCTGCTAGACAAATTGTGTTGTGTGCTCAGTTGTGTCCAACTCTTTGCAAACCCATGGACTGTAGCCCTCCAGGCTCCTCTGTCCATGGAATTTCCCATGGACAGGAGTGGGTTGCCATTTCCTGTTTCAGGGGATCTTCCCAACTCAAGGATCGAATCCGTGTCTCTTGCAATGGAAGGCAGATTCTTTACCTGAGAGGATGATTCTACTTCCCTAACTCCCAGAAATTAGGAAAGGCCATGTGACTAGTTCTGACCAATAGTTTGTGTTAGGCATCTCTTCTGAACTAAAGCATTTTAACTGTTAGTGAAAGACTCTCCGGCTTTTTTTCCCCCTCCTGCTATGCTAACTGAGAAACTTATACATCATGTCTTCCAGACAGTATAGCTAGAAGGTAGATAGTAGAGCCCTCAACAATTTGGGAACCTGAGTGACTATGTGGAATAGAAGCCTCTACTGATCTGCAGGTGATAGTAGTAGTATGAATAAGAAATGAGATTTCAGCGCAAGCATAACATAATCTAATCTAATATGCCCTATTGTTTTGGGATTAGAAACAGTGTCAGTGGTAATCCAGGATACTCACAGCTTTCTTCTTCTTTTTTCAATAAACAGTACATTTCATCTTCCTCTATGAAACAGACCTAAAAAGTCCCCAAAGGTCAAATTGTAAAGTTGAAACTATAGATATAATAGCTCACTGCTTCTTTTTATCTTCCTCTAAAAAGAGTATAAATGGGTGCCATTGATGGTGCCAGGAAGGTATATAATTATCTTCAAAGGCACCTGTGACAGCAAACTCTTTGTTCACTCATGTTTTCTAGTACTGAATTTCTCTCATTTTCCTTCCAAAGTCTCTGGTTGCCTTTCTTGTTGAGAAATAATCCATTACTCCCTGGAACTGTCCCTCTGAAATAACACCCCAGACTCAAGGAGGAAGCAATGTGTAAAGAATAACTCAGAATCACAGATTAGCCAACATAATTGTAGACACTGTGGCTATCTGTATAATTTATACTTCCAAAGAAAGGAAATTGAATTTACTTTTGCTGAGCCATTCCATTTACAGCTGTCACTCAATAAACTGAAATGTTTTCTCTTTGTGTTCAAAGGTCATGCAGAATGTCAATCTTTCTTCTCAAAAAGAGGTGGAAGAGCCATTGCAGGTAGAACACAAGTTACATGTCAGTTCATTCTAAGCATCATTATGAATTCCATAACATCCAACAAGTTTTAACTTTTAAGATAATTTTCTCAGAAAAAGGTAAAATTGCTCTTCCATTTCTAAGACCCATTATTATGCCAAAGAAATTACTACTACTATATATTATTATTAATAACTTTTGGTTATGGTGAAAAAATGTATCATTTCCTATTCTGTCTATTCAATAAAAGGTTTAGATTTAGAGAACATGGAGATATTTTAGGCAAAATTTAATAGCTAATTCAAATTGGCACAGACATTGCCCACTATAAGATGAAGTAACCAAGAGTATATATTCAAATGCAACCAGGTAAAACTATTTTTGCTGAAGGAAGCAGGAACATTATTAACTAGTCTATACTAACTTATGGAGTAATGACAAACAATCCCGAAATCTCAGTGACTTGCAACAAAAATATTTACACCTTATCATGTTTATTTAGGTTACTGGTCAGTTTGGCTTTGCCCCATTTGGGTCCCACATTACTAAGGATCTTTATCAAGGACATGCTATTCTCCTGGGAGAGGGAAAGAAAAAAGCTGCACTTGAACCATGTGAGGGCTTTCAAATCTTCTGCTCTAAAATGATATAACTTTACTCACACACTTATTGAAGGAAGCAAGACACATGGTCAAATCTCCTGTCAACAGAATGGGAAAAATACAATCTTCTCACAAGGAGAGGCAGCAACTAAGTGTTTCGAAACAATACAAAAATCTACTCAAAAGGTATTTTCGCCTAATCATTTCTTAATTGTTGAGGTTTGAGCTACACTGGCATGCTTGTTATGAAGCTTGTAGCCTGACTAGTAGCCTGACTCCAAATTGATCTCTGTCAGCCTTAAATTCCCTGGAAATATGCTGATTTCCATCCAAATGCATACTTCATTTTTTGGCATACATCTTCTTAATGGTAAGGTTCTGCAAAACCTTTCTCTGGATTCTCACAGCCTAGAGGGTAAGGCACATAGATATGAAAATGGTATTTTGTTTTTCCTTTTTAAAGCTGTTTACTGAACCCAGAAGAAATGATGCTTCATTTCTTTCAAGTCAAGGCAATCTTCTGTATTCAGTGCCCCAACTTTGAAACACTACACAGTCTAAGGAAAACTCCAAGCTATTAAACTCTAGATCATCTCATGACTATCAGGTGTCTGTTGTTTACATTCCTATTTGTTGTTTTTGACTTCATCACATTAAAATGAATTAAGGTTAACACTGTTTGAATATATTTAAAACATATTTTATGCATTTGGTTTGAGTTCTAACACTAATAAATGACATAGACTTTGACAAGTCATGTATGTCTTAAGAACTCTGAGCGTTAAAACTCAAACAGGCTTTTGAATCCTTTAAAACATCCTAATCTTAAAGCTGAAGAGAATAAGTTTCTGCAGTAAACAAGCTCATTGGATAAAGAATTGGATGCAGACCAGCCAGTGATCTCAGTACTTCTACTCTTTCACAACCATAGTTAAACACTTAGTCCCCAACCACAACTAAAACACCACTGGGTTTTGAGTAGCCTGGCAGAATATCAACTAGAGCATCCAAATAACAGCCTCTGGAATGGCTGATCACTCTTATCTTCTCGTCACTATTCCTGAATCATTAACTGCATAAGGCTCTTTACTCTATTGCTTTAGAAATATAGCATCCCTTCAACAACTTCTGCCCTAGCTGACTTATACAAAACTCAACTCTTTCTTGGTTATTCTATAGCAGTAACAGGAATACTTATGGCAAATGTAGTAGTGGTAGTAGTTGTAGTAATGGTAGGAGTAGTAACAAACTCACTTTATTTTACAATAAACCAATGAGGTATGATGGAATACAGATGAAGAAACTGAAGTACAAAGAGGGTATGCTTCTTGCCCAAAGTTCCACAGCTAGAAAGTGGGAGAGCTGGTATGTGAATCCAGGCAGGGTAACTTCAGAGCCTATCCCTTAATACTACATTCTATTTTCAATGTCTGCTGGTCTAAATTTGTTTCTCTCTACTCACTTCGTGACTACAACTCTGCAAAGTGTCTAAGGAAAATCTGCATTACTAGAACAAATATGTATAATCAATCATGTATTGCTCCTGATCTTTATTTTGTGATATTATAAAAATAAAATCCAAACTGAGGGTAAAAAAAAATCTATAAAATTTTGGTTTGACATGATTAACATTTTTAATGATATACTGTTTCCTTTAATATAAATTACTATGTGATACACTTTTACACCCTCTCTCTCTTTTTTTTTTTTAGAATTTCTAGTTTCTCTTTATTTCTCTTTGTTGATATTCTCATTTTGTTCATATATTTCTTTTTTCTTTCTTTCTTTTTTTTTTACTTTACAATATTGTATTGGTTTTGCCATACATTGACATTAATCCTCCCCAGGTGTACATGTGTTCCCCATCTTGAACCCCCCCTCCCACCTCCTTCCCTATACCATCCCTCTGGGTTATCCCAGTGCACCAGCCCTGAGCATCCAGTATCACTCTCTTAAAACTAATTCTAATGCAAATATAGTTTATTCTTTATTGTTAATGGTCATCCATTTATTAAGATGTATATGAATACATTCTCCTTCAAAGTACCTGGGCTTATTATTGTGATGGATGTTAAATATGTTTCCTTTATGAACATACAACCTCTTCTTCTTTGCCCTTACTCTTAAAAAGTAATTAGTAGTCACAATTACATTTATTACTCCTTCTAAGATTATATTCAAATTTTCAAGCAAACAAAAACGTTTCAGTAGACTCTTTCCTCGAGTACTGTTGAAGACAAGTGGAATAAATCACATGAAATTCCAATGTGGTCATATAACAGGATTAATAGGGTTACATCATTCCTAGAAATGTTCTGAAATCATATGACTGAAGAGTTAATGATTTAGGGAATACCACAACTGAAGCGACTCAGCACAGACACGCAAGATGGAACCTGAGATGTTAACTTTTATCAATGACTCATCATTTGCTAACAAGAAATCATCAGTTGGAAGGTACTTTCAAGCCTTATTTTGGGGATATTTTTAACAGTCCTTCCCAATTTTAAGAAATATTAAAATCACATTAAAATCCAAGTAATACCTTCATAAAGTCAATTGCTACTGTTTTGTTGTTGCTGTTTTGCTTCATCTAAACAGCCTAACTCATAAATCTCAGGTGATTTAATCCTGTAGGTTCTTGGGGGTTAGCTATTATATCTTACTCATCTTTGGAATCTTCAATACCTAGAATAACATATATCTGTTAACAAATATCTGTTCAATTAGTGAACAAATTAGCAATAAAAAAGAGGAGAAAAAAGTAGTGAAGTTTGGGAAACTAAAATCTGAAAAAAATTCCCTTACTTCTAAACTCATCAAATTCGTGTGCTACAAGTAAAATACTGAAATAATTTATATATATTTATATAATTTATATATATCTTCTATAACAAAATAGAGTTCTATGTAGAAATACAGACTTATCTGAGTACAAAGGATGTCAGAGATTAGCTGAAGTGCAGCTCAACCAGAGGGAAACCCACTTCAAATTTGTACTACTCTAAGAGCTATGGATTTTGCAATTTTTAAATTCTAATTTTATGCTCAGAAAGACAAAATTGAACAAGTAATAAATTACTGGCTTAAATAAAAATTTTGTTTCAGTCTATGACTTTCTATTAATCCTGGGCTCCTCTGAAATTTTCCTTGTTGGGGTTCTGTATAGTATATTAGACCACACAATTACTCTGTTCTTGTTGTAGATAGAAAATCACTGATGCTTCAAAGAAACAAAAATCAGTGGCTCAGAGACACCATGAGGAAAGTTAAAGGAGCCACAGAATTGATTTATGGTGGTGTTCCTTTAGTTATGTGTCCTTTTATGCATTGACTTGGGAGATCAGAACTCCATAACTCCCACCTGCAGGTCTAGTGTTGCCTCAGAGTCTAATGACTCTCCCCTAAAAAGCAAATGTATGATGAGATGAGAAGATTGGCAGCAATTCCTGCCTTACTGCCCCACACTAGGTTTCTCTCTCCTCCTTGTCTGACTTTTCTCTTTGGTCTGTCTGTTTTCCAAAACTGACCAACTCTATTCTGGCCTCTGGAGTCACAGACTGACCTCATATCCAACCCTCTGTTCAAGCCCAAGACACATGTACACACATACACGGAAAGGAACACACATTACATTCCATATTGAAAATAGTCAGTACACAAATCTCCCCTGCATAAGATCTAGGCTATCTCTCTCAGCCAAGACACAATGTATGTGTTGGAAGAGTTCTATTCTAATCTATCTATTTCCCTTTCAGGTCAATCCAAGAGGAGATTTTTGTTTGTTTGTCTTAGCTTCACCTCATATGTTATTTTAGAATAATGTATGTTGAATAATAATGACCTGCTTAGAATTTTTCTTAAGCCCTATCCCAGAAAAATACATGTTTTTAACTTAGGGGAAAAAAAAAAAAACATTCTTTCTCCTCTATATTTGATAGGGTACAGTGAATATGGATGCTTAAAACAAAAAGAGGGTAAACTCTAAGAGTAGGAGAAGTTGAAATGATTTTGACACTGCAGTTATAGAAGTTTTTTATTACTTTCAAAATTTAAAACTTGGTCTTAAGTTTCTATTTTTTTCATCTTTTACTCTGATGTGAGAGAGAAGTAGGTTCACAATTTAATCTGCCACTGTTTATTATTTATATGTACTAATATCATTTAGTTTTATCTTAATAAAAATATAACTGATTTAAGAGCAAACTTTCCTTCCAAATTCAGCTTTTTTTAAAAATGTGGACAAACTGTTATCTGCAGCTTTAATTTCAGTTTCATTATTTCTCCATTGCATTTATCAGTAAATGTGACAGTGCTTTCTAATTTGGTTGAGATATATAAGTATTTCATAAATATTAGTGCGTATTAGTCATTGTACAAATCACTGCAGATGGTGACCACAGCCATGAAATTAAAAGACATTTGCTCCTTGGAAGAAAAGCTATGACAAACCTAGACAGCATATTAAAAAGCAGAGACATTACTTTGCCAACAAAGGTCCGTCTAGTCAGAGCTATGGTTTTCCCAGTAGCCATGTATGGATGTGAGAGTTGGACTATAAAGAAAGCTGAGCACCAAAGAACTGATGCTTTTGAACCGTAATGTTGGAGAAGACTCTTGAGAGTCCCTTGGACTGCAAGGAGATTCAACCAGTCCATCCTAAAGGAAATCAGTCCTGAATATTCATTGGAAGGACTGATGCTGAAGCTGAAGCTCCAATACTTTGGCCACCTGATGCGAAGAACTGACTCATTTGAAAAGACCCTGATGCTGGGAAAGATTGAAGGTGGGAGGAGAATGGGACGGCAGAGGATGAGGTGGTTGGATGGCATCACCAACTCGATGGACATGAGTTTGAGTAAGCTCTGGGATTTGTTGATAGACAGGGAAGCCTGCTGTGCTGCAGTCCATGAGGTTGCAAAGAGTCGGACATGACTGAGCAGCTGAACTGAACTGAACTGAGTCATTGTACAGCTTGCTGCTGCAACGAATAGCCCCACAAATTTTACTAGCTTACCACAGTAGAAGTATGTTGCCAATTGGTAGGATGTTTTTCCATATGGTATTTCAGGGATCACCATTTTACTATCTGGTGTACCAGATAGTACCAAGTAACCACTGTACCAAGGTCTCCTCAATAGTTGAAAAAAGAACTCTTTGGAACATGTTACTTATATTCATATTCCACTGAGAGAACTAATCACAGTGTCCCAGGAAGATGAGAGAGGAATGAAGGAACAGTTCCTGTTCAACAGCTGCTTTCCACCCCTCACTTTGTAGTCTTTAGTGTAAAGAGCTTTTTGACCTCTACAGAGCTTTTTGACCTCTCTTCACTACAGCTACCACATATAAAATAGTTCACAGACTCAAATGCAAACAGGAACATGAATGACTGAATTGGTTTGGAGAGAATACACAGAGAGTATAGGAAACCGTAGGAAATTTGAAAGAATATTCTTTGACTAAAGAGGGAAGATGAGTCCCAGGTAGAAAAGCATGCACATTATCGGCAGAGATTTACAAGAGAGAGAGAGAAAAAAAAATGTGTTTTTAAAATGTGAAACCTCATGGTTTTAAATGTCAGAAACTAGGTAAAAACTGACTAAATAAATAACATCATGTAAGCTGCATGAGGAGAAGGCAACGGCACCCCACTCCAGTACTCTTGCCTGGAAAATCCTATGGATGGAGGAGCCTAGTAGGCTGCAGTCCATGGGGTCGCTAAGAGTCAGACACGACTGAGTGACTTCACTTTCACTTTTCACTTTCATGCATTGGAGAAGGAAATGGAAACCCACTCTAGTGTTCTTGCCTGGAGAATCCCAGGGATGGGGGAGCCTGGTGGGCTGCCGTCTATGGGGTCGCACAGAGTCGGACACGACTGAAGTGACTTAGCAGCAGCAAGTTGCATGAAACATATCTGTGAACTAGATCTGGCTCAAAGAAAGTATGTTTGCAAATGTATATGGTATCTTTCCTATGACAAATTCACCCTTCAATAAAGAGGTTAAATGGTTACTGTCATCATGGATACTAAAGGATATGTGTACCCCTAACATTTTTTATTGTTCAGGAAAAAAATATGAAGAAGCCTTCTTCCCTCATGTTTATGTGACTATTAGATACATATGATACATCATATATACTGTTAACACCTCAGAGCACAAGATGCTACGAGAGTGAAGTTCATCAGTACTGATGTGATATGAATCCACACTTCAAATAGTCTTTATCATAATTTCATTTTTAAAGAGCTTCATGACAGATATGATTAGGTAATTATTGTTCTACCTCTTAATGTGACTGATGAAGAGGACACTGAAATAGGAAACATGTCCTTTTCTCCATTTTATCTTTACTTATGCTTATCTTCAATGCAAGTTTTGCCATAAGAATATTTCTTAATTTTATTAATATAAGTGAGCAAAGCCCTTTATGTCCTCAATTTTAGACTAAAAAAAAAAATCTACTAACAGAAGTTCTTAAATTTTCCTTCTGCCCTGATTGTTCTGTACATTCCTTATTATATACACCCCATGGTGCCTAAGATTATTCTCTCTCCTTTACTAGAAAACATCTGGAAGATAACAGTTCACATCTGTACACAGTTCTGTATAGGTCCATATGGTACCTATTAAGTATTATCTCACCTTGAAAGATCACACTTTAGTTTTGTTTATGGCCCTTCAATAAGCTTTAGCTTTCTTAAAACATAGAGATATACTACTAGTGTTTGAAAGACTGAAGGAAATTTTATTAGTTAATCATATTACCAGGAGTATTTTCTTGATAATTACAACAGTAAAATACTTTCTATAAAGTGATGTTTCAGTTGGGCTGAAACAAAATGAAAGAAAAGAAATAAAGATTGAAGCTATGTTTTCAAGCAATTTAAGTTTAAATGTGTAAAAAGATGCAAAGAGTAATTCTTCTTTTGGTTCCAGGAAAGTTATGATTGTGACTCCTCATGCATAAAAATGAGCGTATGCCTGAAGTATGTTGTGACACTAAATAACTACTTATATATAAAGTTTGCAACTGGTAAGCAGTCAATCCAATTAGGCAAAAATAGATCTTTCTTTTCTGTACTACAAAAAAAAAGAGAGAGAGATATTTTGTGTTATTGACCTTATGAGAAGGTGAATGAAAAATACAAATTATGGAATTGCTTAGAAATTCTTTATATTGGGCCTTCTACAATTCGTTTCTTACCTACTAGTGATTTTCTTTGATTTCAGAAATTACTTGATGTTTCCAAGATGACCACAGATTACCATCAGAATTTTTTGGCTTATTAAATTTTGGGACTTAATTTCACATATGCCTTAGGAAAAGAAGTCCATCAAGTAAATTATAAGCCAAACTCTTAATAGACAAAGCAGTCTTGAGAAAGAAGAATGGAGCTGGATAAAGCAACCTTCCTGACTTCAGATTATACTATAAAGCTACAGTCATCAAGACAGTATGATTCTGGCACAAAACCATAAATATAGACCAATGGAACACAATAGAAAGCCTAGAAATAAACCCATGCACCTATGGGTACCTTATTTTTGACAAAGGAGACACGAATATACAATGAGACAAAGACAGCCTCTTCAATAAATGATCTTGGGAAAACTGGACAGCTACATGTAAAAGAATGAATTTAGAACACTTCCTAACACCAAACACAAAGATAAACTCAAAATGGATTA
This sequence comes from Bos grunniens, assembly GCF_055505025.1. Lineage (NCBI taxonomy): Eukaryota > Metazoa > Chordata > Mammalia > Artiodactyla > Bovidae > Bos > Bos grunniens. Next base: position 102,762,934 of record NC_141165.1, read on the forward strand.
AAGACTTAAATGTAAGACCAGAAACTATAAAACTCTTACGGGAAAACATAGGCAGAACACTCGATGACATAAGTCAAAGCAAGATCCTCTATGACCCACCTCCTAGAGTAATGGAAATAAAAACAGAAGCACCTGGGACCTGATTAAACTTAAAAGCTTTTGCATAGCAAAGGAAACTATAAGAAATGTGAAAAGACAACCCTCAGAATGGGAGAAAATAATAACAAATGAAACAACTGACAAAGGATTAATTTCCAAAATATACAAGCAGTTCGTACAACTCAGTACCAGAAAAACAAACAACCCAATCAAAAGGTGGGAAAAAGACCTAAATAGACATTTCTCAAAAAAACACATACAGATGGCTAACAAACACATGAAAAGATACTCAACATTGCTCATTATTCAGTTCAGTTGAGTTCAGTCGCTCAGTCATGTCTGACTCTGTGTGACCCCATGAACCGCAGCACGCCAGGCCTCCCTGTCCATCACCAACTCCCAGAGTTTACTCAGACTCATGTCCATCGCGTCAGTGATGCCATCCAGCCATCTCATCTTCTGTCGTCCCCCTCTCCTCCTGCCCCCAATCCATCCCAGCATCAGAGTCTTTTCCAATGGGTCAACTCTTCCCATGAGGTGGCCAAAGTACTGGAGTTTCAGCTTTAGCATCATTCCTTCCAAAGAAATCCCAGGGCTGATCTCCTTCAGAATGGACTGGTTGGATCTCCTTGCAGTCCATGGGACTCTCAAGAGTCTTCTCCAACACCACAGTTCGGAAGCATCAATTCTTCAGCGCTCAGCTTTCTTCACAGTCCAACTCTCACATCCATACATGACCACAGGAAAAACCATAGCCTTGACTAGATGGACCTTTGTTGGCAAAGTAATGTCTCTGCTTTTGAATATGCTATCTAGGTTGGTCATAACTTTCCTTCCAAGGAGTAAGCATCTTTTAATTTCATGGCTGCAGTCACCATCTGCAATGATTTTGGAGCCCAGAAAAATAAAGTCTGACACTGTTTCCACTGTTTCCCCATCTATTTCCCATGAAGTGATGGAACCGGATGCCATGATCTTCGTTTTCTGAATGTTGAGCTTTAAGCCAACTTTTTCACTCTCCACTTTCACTTTCATCAAGAGGCTTTTGAGTTCCTCTTCACTTTCTGCCATAAGGGTGGTGTCATCTGCATATCTGAGGTTATTGATATTTTTCCTGGCAATCTTGATTCCAGCTTGTGTTTCTTCCAGTCCAGCATTTCTCATGATGTACTCTGCATGTAAGTCAAATAAGCAGGGTAACAATATATAGCCTTGACATATTCCTTTTCCTATTTGGAACCAGTCTGTTGTTCCATGTCCAGTTCTAACTGTTGCCTTCTGACCTGCATACAGGTTTCTCAAGAGGCAGATCAGGTGGGCTGGTATTCCCATCTCTTTCAGAATTTTCCACAGTTTATTGTGATCCACACAGTCAAAGGCTTTGGCATAGTCAAAAAAGCAGAAATAGATGTTTTTCTGGAACTCTGTTGCTTTTTCCATGATCCAGCAGATGTTGGCAATTTGATCTCTGGTTCCTCTGCCTTTTCTAAAACCAGCTTGAACATCAGGAATTTCACGGTTCACGTATTGCTGAAGTCTGGCTTGGAGAATTTTCAGCATTACTTTACTAGCATGTGAGATGACTGCAATTGTGAGGTAGTTTGAGCATTCTTTGGCATTGCCTTTCTTTGGGATTGGAATGAAAACTGACTTTTTCCAGTCCTGTGGCCACTGCTGAGTTTTCCAAAATTGCTGGCATATTGAGTGAAGCACTTTCACAGCATCATCTTTCAGGATTTGAAATAGCTCAACTGGAATTCCATCACCTCCACTAGCTTTGTTCATAGTGATGCAAGGCCCACTTGACTTCACATTCCAGGATGTCTGGCTCTAGGTCAGTGATCACACCATCGTGATTATCTGGGTCATGAAGATCTTTTTTGTACAGTTCTTTTTGTGTATTCTTGCCACCTCTTCTTAATATCTTCTGCTTCTGTTAGGTCCATGCCATTTCTGTCCTTTATTGATCCCATCTTTGCATGAAATGTTCCCTTTGTATCTCTAATTTTCTTGAAGAGATCTAGAGCAATGTAAATCAAAACCTCAATGAGATATCACTTCACACTGGTCAGAATGGCCCTCATCAAAAAGTCTACAAACAATAAATTCTGGATAGGGTGTGGAGAAAAGGGAACATTCTTGCACTGTTGGTGGGAAGGTAAATTGATACAGCCACTATGGAAGATGGTATGGAGATTCCTTTAAAAACTAGGAATAAAACCACCATATGATCCAGCAATCCCACTCCTAGGCATATACCCTGAGGAAACCAAAATTGAAAGAGACACATATATCCCATTGTTCATTGCAGCACTATTTACAGTAGCTAGAACATGGAAGCAACCTAGATGTCCATTGGCAGATGAATGGATAAAGAAGTGTGGTACATATACACAAGGGAATACTACTCATCTGTAAAAAGTAACACCTTTGAGTCAGTTCTAATGAGGTGGATGAACCTAGAACCTATTATACAAAGTGAAGTGAATCAGAAAGATAAATATCATATTCTAACACATATATACAGAATCTAGAAAAATGGTACTGAAGAATTTATTTACAGGGCAGCAATGGAGAAGCAGACATAGAGAATAGGCTTGTTGACATGGGGAGAGGGGAGGAGAGGGTGAGATATATGGAAAGAGCAACATGGAAACTTGCATTACCATATGTAAAATAGATAGCCAACAGGAATTTGCTGTATGGCTCAAGAAACTCAAACAGGGGCTCTGAATCAACCTATAGGGATGGGATGGGGAGGGAGATGGGAGGGAAGTTCAAAAGGGAGGGAATATATGTATACCTATCTCTGACTGATGTTGAGGTTTGACAGAAAACAACAAAAATCTGTAAAGAAATTATCCCTCAATAAAAAAAAAATTAATGAATTTTTTAAAAAGCCAAACTCTTCAACAGTATGAGAAGATATTTATGAATCTCTTATTTTTACTTTAAATATTTATGCATTTGAGTATTATTACATTTATGATGAAGAAAAATATATGGATGATCAGTATATGGGAACTAATATCTAATCTATCTATCTAAATAATCTGCTTACTTACTTATCTATCTAGTGTTTCCTTATGACAGATACTTCTCTGAACACTTTACATTTGTTCTTTTAATCCTGTACGATCAGAGCAAGCTACTTAATGAATCTGTGAGTAAAGTAAGAGAAATATCAATTGTATCTGTCCCATCGTGTAGTTGGCAGCATTAGGTAAATACATACATTATATTTAGAACAGTGTCTGAAACTCCATAAGTGTTGAATAAGTGTCTGATGTTATTCAGTAGAATGTGAGCTATATGGAAGCAGATATTTTTTAACTTTTTTTTTCACTTCTCTATCTTCCATATTCAGTATTAACAGCTCATAATAAACATGCACTCAATGAATATTTAGTGAATGAATTTTCTTATGAATTAGAAGTAGTGTTGTCTCCAGTTTGCAGGTAAGACAATTGAGACACAGAAAAATAAGTAACATGGAAAAGAACACATGGCTATTACATAATAAAGTTAGTTAATTTCCTGTCTTTTATTTTTAAAATTATGAAAGTATGATAACACATTTATAGGAGACCTCAAAAATATAGAAGAAAGTTATGTAAGCTCCACTATATATTACAATTACTTTTCAAGTAGATAAATTAAGATTCTTAGCTGGAGTTTAAATATCAAACACTCAAAAATTAATAGAATGAATATACAGAACAGTAGAAGGACACAGTAGACCTGAAAAACACCATGAACCAATTCAACATAATTAAGATTTATACAATTTCCACACAACAGTAGAATATAAACTCTATTCAAAACAGACTCTGTATGATATAAATACCTTTAGACCATGAAATTTTTGCACCATCATTCATGTCCCTGGATATGTTCCAGTGTACTTAGTTTATAATCTATGGGAACTTGAATAAAGCTAGTTTTTAACACACTCAATTTTACTCTAAGGAATTTCATACTAACCCCCTTTTTCTTTACTATAAATCTTTAGATCTAAAAAGATAAGATATAGAAAAAGAACTAGTCCTTGTTGTGGTTGTTCAGTCTCTCAGTCATGATCAACATTTTGTGACCCCATGAACTGCAGCATATTAGACTTCCCTGTCCTTCACCATCTCCTGGAGCTTGCTCAAACTCATGTCCATTGAGTCAGTGTTGCCATCCAACCATTTCATCCTTTGTTGTCCCCTTCTCCTCCTGCCTTTAATCTTTCCCAGCATCAGCGTCTTTTCTAATGAGTAGGTTCTTTGCATCATATGGCCAAAGTATTGGAGCTTCAGCTTCAGCATCAGTCCTTCCAATGAATACCCAGGATTAATTTCCTTTAGGATTGACTGGCTTGATCTTCTTGCAGGCCAAGGGACTTTCAAGAGTTTTCTCCAACACCACAGTTCAAAAGCATCAATTCTTCGGTGCTCAGCCTTCTTTATGGTTGAATTCTCACATCCATACACAACAACTGGAAAAAACCATAGCTGTGACTATGTGGACCTTCGTCAGAAAAGTAATATGTACTTTTTAAAATACTGTCTAGGTTTGTCATAACTTTTCTTCCAAGGAACAAACATCTTTTAATTTGGTGGCTGTAGTCACCATCTACAGTGATTTTGGAGCCCAAGAAAATAACATCTGACATTTTTTCCATTGTTTCACCATCCATTTGCCATGAACTGATGGGACCAGATGCCATGATCTTCATTTTTTGAATGCTGAGTTTTAAGTCATCTTTTTCACTCTCCTCTTTCACCTTCATCAAGAGGCTCTTTAGTTCCTCTTCCTTTTTGCCATAAGAGTGGAACCATTTGCATATATGAGGTTATTGATATTTCTCCCAGTAATCTTGATTCCAGCTTGTGCTTCACCCAGCCCAGCATTTCACATGATATACTGTGCATATAGGTTAAATAAGCAGGGTGAAAATATACAGCCTTGAAGTTCTCCTTTCCCAATTTGGAACCAGTCTTGTTGTCCCATGATTCTAACTGTTGCTTCTTGATCTGCATACAGGTTTCTCAGGAGACCATTCAGTGATCTGGTATTCCTTCTTCAAGAATTTTTCACAGCTTGTTGTGATCCACACAATCAAAGCCTTTAGCATAGTCAATGAAGCAGAAGTAGATTTTTTCCTGGATCTCTTGCTTTTTCTATGATCCAACAGATGTTGGCAATTTGGTCTCTGACTCCTATCCTTTTTCTCAATCCAGATTGTACATCTGGAAGTTCTCAGTTCATGTACTGTTGAAGCCTAGCTTGGAGAATTTTGAGCATTACTTCACTAGTGTGTGAAATGAGTGCAACTGTGCAGCAGTTTGAACATTCTTTGTCATTGTCTTTCTTTGGGATTGGTATGAAAACTGACCTTTTCCAGTCCTGTGGCCACTGCTGGGTTTTCCAAATTTGCTGGCATATTGAGTGCAGCACTTTCACAGCATCATCTTTTAGGATTTGAAATGACTCAGCTGGTATTCCATCACCTCCACTAGCTTTGTTTGTAAGGCCCACTTGACTTTGCACTCCAAGATGTCTGGCTCTAGGTGAGTGATCACACCATCATGGTTATCTGAGTTATCAAGAACTTTTTTGTATAGTTACTCCATGTATTCTTGCCACCTCTTCTTAATATCTTCTGCTTCTGTTAGGTCCATACTGTTCTGTCCTTTATTGTGCCCATTTTTGAATGAAATGTTCCCTTGGCATCTCCAATTTTCTTAAAGAGACTTGTAGTCTTTCCCATTCTATTTCTTTCCATTGATCACTGAGGACGACTTTCTTATCTCTCCTTGCTATTCTTTGGAACTCCACATTCAGATGGGTATATCTTTCCTTTTCTCCCTTTTTCGCTTCTCTTCTTTTCTCAGCTTTTTGTAAGGCCTCTTCAGACAACCATTTTACCTTTTTGCATTTCTTTTTGTTGGGAATAGTGTTGATCATTGCCTCCTGTACAATGTCACGAACCTCTGTCCATAGTTCTTCAGGCACTCTATCAGATCTAATCCCTTGAATCTCTTTGTCACTTCCACTGTATAATCGTAGTGGATTTGATTTAGGTCATCCCTGAAATTCCCTTGGACTGCAAGGATATCCACCCAGTCCATTCTAAAGGAGATCAGCCCTGGGTGTTCTTTGGAAGGAATGATGCTAAAGCTGAAACTCCAGTACTTTGGCCACCTCATGGGAAGAGTTGACTCATTGGAAAAGACTCTGATGCTGGGAGAGATTGGGGGCAGGAGGAAAAGGGGATGACAGAGGATGAGATGGCTGATGGCATCACCAACTCGATGAACGTGAATTTGAGTGAACTCCGGGAGTTGGTGATGGACAGGGAGGCCTAAGCCTGCTGCAGTTCATGGGGTCGCAAAGAGTTGGACATGACTGAGCGACTGAATTGACTGACTGACTGAATTTCCCAGTGGTTTTCCCTACTTTCTTCAATTTAATTGTGATTTTGGCAATAAGGAATTCATGATCTGAGCCAGAGTCGTCTCCTCATCTTGTTTTTGCTGACTGTATAGAGCTTCTCCATCTTCGGCTGCAAAGAATATAGTCAATCAGACTTTGGTATTGGCTGACAGGTTATTTCCATGTGTAGAGTTGTCCTTGAAAACTATGGGAGCTATCATAAACTTACAGCTTCCAGATACAGCTTTCTGGAGTTAAGTATAGAAAAATAAATAAATAAATAGAATACTAAATGATTTAATTCCAGACATCCACTTATACCCAAAAGGATTTATTCTGAGAGAAATCATTTAAATCTTTTTCCTCAGAGATAAGATTTTCAATAACTCTTTCCTTTGCAAGTTGTGAAGCTGTTATCAAATGAAGTCATGTTGAAATCTCTTTGTACATAAAAATCAGACATCAAAGTAATATGATGTTCATTACTTCTTCATGAAAGAAGCTGTTTCTCCAAGTTTTTCTTGGTCAGCACCCTGCAACCCACATTGAAATTCATTCATTCAAACCAAAATCATCACCTTGACTCCACTGTTTGGAGTATTACATGTATACTGGAAATACAGCCAATAATATAAAAAGGTCTAGATTTTTATTTACTGAAAATAACTTATTTGTGAAAAAATGCATTACCAAAGGAGTAATAATACTATTTAAATGGATGGTAAAGAGCCTAACAGAAAGACAGGAAGCAGGAAGATAAGATATCAAATTGAGTTTTAGAAAAATAGCCTGAATTATTTTAAAAAATTATATTGATGCATTTATTCTGTTCATTCAGAAAGTTCCCTTTGCATTGCTTTTAGCTATGACTCTTAGAAATGGAATTAGTCAACCTAATACTGAACAGTCCCTGAATTCAGTTGTTTTCTTGCTGCCATTTACAATGTACTAAGGAATTTTAGATGAATTTCAATGTGACTTTTGCTTAAAGAAATTGTCCGCTAATTTTTAAGATTTAGTCTTTTTAAATTAATTTTCCCCCATTTTGCTGTTGTCTCCCACTTTGGACAGAGAGACTAGGAAGTTCCTATGTCACGTATGACTTCTTTATTCATCCCTGCAAGGACAAGGAATGGAAGGAAGTGAGCTTCCCTCTAAGATTATAAACAAAAGTGTACCACAAGAGGAGATCAGGATATTAGGTGTATGGGATTGAATATTTACTCTTCAGTCAAAAAAATTACAAATGCCCAGTACATATGCATAAGAAATGACAGAAGTTGGTTGAACAGATCAAAACATACTACATATTATGGTAAAAGGAACGCTCGGATTTTGAGAAAATTCAGTTCAGCTCAGTTTAGTCGCTCAGTCGAATTTGACTCTTTGCGACCCCATGGACTGCAGTACGCCAGGCTTCCCTGTTCATCACCAACTCCTGAAGCTTGCTAAAACTCATGTCCATCAATTCAGTGATGCCATCCAACCATCTCATCCTCTGTCATCTCCTTCACCTCCCGCCTTCAATCTTTCCCAGTATCAGGATCTTTTCCAATGAGTTAGTTCTTTGCATTGAGAAAACTGGTTGGAGTCCAAATCTTAGGTTCCCCATATCCTATATATGAGAATTCACATGAGCAACTTAATCTCCTGGAGCCTCTCAACATAAAGATTGTTCTGAGGATTAACAATAACCCACCTAGCAAACAACAGAAACTAAAAAAGTGACAGCAATCTGTAGAGATGTCAGGAGACTTTCTGCCATCATCTGTCATCAGGGCCGTATCTACATGCCCTGACTTAGTCCCTCTAGATTAATACCCTAAGGACATTCTGTATTTTCTAGTCACAAAACCTGGCATGCTTTCCAAAATTATCTGAAAATATCATAACTGGCCTTTATTTAGCCAATTTTCTTCTCTCAATCAATTCTAAGAAATCCATGATTATATTTATCTCTTTAATGTTTAGTATAATCTCTTATGATCATTCCAATATTCCCTTTGCTATTGAAAATCTATATGAGTCACCAGCTGAGGTAAGGGAAAATTGGTTACATTATTAATTCTTATCACCTTCACATTGTAAACCTTTATTTGTTTATTTTTATCTTGGCCAGTACATGGTTAGATTATTATGAGGAAGAATGTTTTTATTAAAAAAATAAATAAATAACACTGGAGAAATTGCTGGAGAAATATTTTAAAAACTGATTTCTTTAGATGGACAACATTGCAGTTATAGGTGACTTACGTATCAAATGAAAAGGAAGTGCTTATAATACAACTGTGGGTTTCAAAGAAAAGTTAATTCTAATGAGCTTGCCCACCCTTAGATTAGCTAGTTCTCTAGCTTATGAATGTATCCACATGCCTTTTCCATAATAGTTACTGGCCATCTCACCCTTTTAGCTGAACAGATGGTCTTCCCCAAGAACTGGGATCCCCAGCTCTGCTTCCTATTTGCCTCACTCCAGAAAGCAGTGACTAGTGCTTAATGAAAAATCAGTTCTTACTGTAGTTAGTACCTAAATCAGCCAATGAGCTAATACTATAAAATTTAAAAGTATGTATTGAGGGGCTGTATGGGATTTAACAACAAGAACAAAAAAATCCATTTATCCAATGGATTATTATCTCAATTATGGGTAATTAGCAAAGAAATATACTTACATAAATTCATGTTATCATTAATGAAAGGTGATAATTACAGTTTACACGAGTGTCAGCATAATCTTTATAATCCTTATGATCTCTTAAATAGAAGTCAATTATCTCTAGTTTGTATAAACATAAGGTAGGTTAATAAAAGCAATTTTTTTTAATTTATAACATTAAAGGTAACATTTGTTTTACAACCACTTAGCAGATTAAACCAGGCAGCAAATCTTTCATTTGGAGAACTGTTTTGTGTGCTAATATGCTAATTTGTGCTACATGTAAATATCACTCAATTTAGAAAGCAAGCAAGAGACTCTACACTGATTAGTTCATAGTGGAGCCATATTATCTTGTTTGTAAAATGTTTGGTTAAATATAAATGCGATACTACACATTGCTCAGATATTTTGCTTTTAGGGGCTGTATTTAGGCAAATCCTAACATTAGTTCTACTTTTTGTATAATAAAAATAAATTAGTAGATAAAAGGGAAAAATAACTAGAAAAAGTTATAAACTAATTACTGAACCTCATAATACTTGGGGATTCCCTGGTGGTCCAGTGGTAAAGAACTCTCCTGCCAATGCAGCAGACCTGGGTCCAATCCCTGGGTCAGGAAGATGTCCTTAAGAAGGAAATGGCAGCCCACTCCAGTATTCATGGCTGGAAAATCCCATCATTAGGGAAGCCAGGCGGGCTACAGTCCATGGGGTCACAAAAGAGTTGGACATGACTTAGCAACTGAACAACAACATAATACTTGTTTCCACTGTCTTATTTTCAAAGAACATTTTATATCTGACTCGTTATTAGATCTTAAGTTTCAAGAGCCTAAAGACCAAGTCTCTTATCTGTTATATATGGTATTCTTGGAACTTCGCACAGAACCTAGGGCATAGAAGATGATCTTTTCTAACTCTTAAAAAGATATTATCCTCACTAATAGGATGGAGCCTGCATGACCTCATCTAATTCTAATTACCTCCTAAAGTCCCTGCCTCCTGAAATCATCACATTGGGGATGAATGGTAGGGTTTCAACATATGAATTTGGGGAAGACAGAAACATTCATCACAATGACAATCTGGCAAGTCATGTAGCAAGGACTAGTTTAAGTTTTCAAAACAAAGTAAGGAAGAAAATCCCATTTTTTACAGGATAAAAACTACATATATGGTTAGAAAAGTTAAGTTATACATCATAGAGATAAGGGACAATAAATGCAATTCAAATGGACACTAAATTTGGTTTTACATGTTCCAACAGTGAAGGCAAAAGAGAAGTCTGTTAGGACTTTCTAAAAACAAAATGCATACATATTCATCTCCAGACTTTTTACCATTTAACTCAAACAGAGATCTTCAAAATAAGAAACTTATTATGAGTGGCATAATGGAAACAATTTAAAACTATCATTTTAAAAAGAGAGAAGATGGATTTTAATTAAAAATTAAAAACTTTGGTCTCCTGTGTAAGTTTCTCAAGGTTTCCCAAATGCAAAGTCTGCCCTATGTTCAATCATTATAAATGTTCAGTTCAGTTCAGTTCAGTCTCTCAGTCGTGTCTGACTCTTTGCAACCCCATGGACCAGAACATGCCAGGCCTACTTGTCCATCACCAACTCCCAGAGTTTACCCAAACTCATGCCCATTGAGTTGGTGATGCTATCCAGCCATCTCATCCTCTGTCGTCTCCTTCTCCTCCCACCCTCAATCTTTCCCAGCATCAGAGTCTTTTCAAATAAGTCAGCTCTTCATATCAGGTGGCCAAAGTACTGAGGTTTCAGCTTCAACATCAGTCCTTCCACTGAACACTCAGGACTGATCTCCTTTAGGATGGACTGGTTGGATTTCCTTGCAACTCAAGGGACTCTCAAGAGTCTTCTCCAACACCACAGTTCAAAAGCATCTATTCTTCGGTGCTCAGCTTTCTTTATAGTCCAACTTTCACATCCATACATGACCACTGGAAAAACCATAGCCTTGACTAGACAGACCTTTGTTGGCAAAGTAATGTTTTTGCTTTTTAATATGCTGTCTAGGTTGGTCATAACTTTCTTTTCAAGGAGTAAGCATCTTTTAATTTCATGGCTGCAGTCACCATCTGCAGTGATTTTGGAGCCCAAAAACATAAAGTGTCCACTGTTTCCACTATTTCCCCATCTATTTGCCATGAAGTGATGGGACCAGATGCCATGATCTTCGTTTTCTGAATGTTGAGCTTGAAGCCAACTTTTTCACCCTCCTCTTTTATTTTCATCAAGAGGCTCTTTAGTTCTTCTTCACTTTCTGCCATAAGGGTGGCATCTGCATATGCCATAAGGTCATCTGCATATGCATATCTGAGGTTATTGATATTTCTCCCAGCAAGGTTTCCCAAATACAAAGTCTACCCTATATTCAATCATTGTAAATGCTACTAAGGTAAAACTTGGGAGATAAAACTTTTGCTTAAAATTTAAGGTCTCTGAAGTAGTATTTACTTGCACAAAAGAGTAAAATGAAGTGTACATTGTTTTCCATCACTTAAATGGCATTATACCGTTTTACCCTTGAGGGCTCAGAGAGACTACAAGTTTTAAAAGCAAATTTTTTTCAGAGTTCCTTTCTTGGAATGTGAAAGCTTGATTTGGGGTAAAGAAATCAATTTTCATTATCTTCTGGAAGAAAAATGTTCAATCTTTTCATTATAAATTGTTCCTTAGAAGCAAGAAAAACAGATCCCAATTCTACCATGTGTCTCAGTATGTGAGCCCATCTAATGAACTTAAGCCTGTTGATCAAAACTGATAATTCAATATTTTATGGGCCAGATGCATACGGTAGAAATCATCTGGAAGATATACAACAGGCAACTTCAAGGCATTTCAGTAGGCTCAATATTGTACATCTGACAGTACTTGCAAACCCTGATGAAGTTGATGTAAGGAAGAAATACCAGTTTGATGTCCGTTCTGTTTGTAAATGTTATAGCTTTAGAGGGTTCTTCAATTATCTAGCTTAGTCTCTTCATTTTACAGAAAAGAGCACTAAAACTTAGAAAAGTTACAGATTTTAGCCTAAGTCTCACAGCTGGTAAACAGAACTAAAATGCCCCCCTGACATCTTAAACCCAGCTTCTCAACATTATCTGCTACTTCTAGGCTATTACTTAAAACTATTAAATGATCTAAATAATGTCTTATAGTATAAAGTTACATGGCTTTCTATATTTTAAAGCATCATCTTGCATTATAAAAATAATTCAGTGACATTATCAGAGAAATGCAAATCAAAACCACTAGGAGGTACCATTTCACACCAGTCAGAAAGGCTGTGATCCAAAAGTCTACAAGTAATAAATGCCAGAGAGGGTGTGGAGAAAAGGGAACCCTCTTACACTGTTGATGGGAATGCAAACTAGTACAGCCACTATGGAGAACTGTGTGGAGATTTCTTAAAAAACTGGAAATAGAACTGCCTTATGACCCAGCAATCCCACTGCTGGGCATACACACTGAGGAAACCAGAAGGGAAAGAGATACGTGTACCCCAATGTTCATCGCAGCACTGTTTATAATAGCTAGGACATGGAAGCAACCTAGATGTCCATCAGCAGATGAATGAATAAGAAAGCAGTGGTACATATACACAATGGAGTATTACTCAGCCATTAAAAAGAATAGATCTGAAGCAGTTCTAATGAGGTGGATGAAACTGAAGCCTATTATACAGAGTGAAGTAAGCCAGAAAGAAAAACACCAATACAGTATACTAACGCATATATATGGAATTTAGAAAGATGGTAACAATAACCCTGTGTACGAGACAGCAAAAGAGACACTGACGTATAGAACAGTCTTATGGACTCTGTGGGAGAGGGAGAGGGTGGGAAGATTTGGGAGAATGGCATTGAAACATGTAAAATATCATGTGTGAAACAAGTTGCCAGTCCAGGTTCAATGCACGATACTGGATGCTTGGGGCTAGGGCACTGGGACGACCCAGAGGGATGGTATGGGGAGGGAGGAGGGAGGAGGGTTCAGGATGGGGAACACATGTATACCTGTGGCGGATTCATTCTGATATTTGGCAAAACAAATACAGTTCTGTAAAGTTTAAAAATAAAATAAAATTGTAGTTGGAAAAAAAAATAATTCAGTGAAATTGAATGGAATCAGGTTGAAACTATATATTTGCATCATTTTGTTAGGAATGTTCTCTTTCCTCACTAGTACTCTGACCTTCTTTGACCAGATTTTCTTGTCTCATCAGTGAGAACATGCACCAATTTCACATGACTGAGTTTCATCACTGAAAACCGACACCTTGCTTTAGATTATTTTTGTCTCTATGTGACTCAAGATATTAGCCTATATTCTAGAAAAGCTGAGTTGTTACTGCAGCCTTAATGCCAATATGCACATCTTTACCTCAGGCATAGCATAAGAGAGGAAGCCAGTTCTAACAATGCCAACAGGAATTTGTTGTTTTGGAAGGATTTCCTATTGTCATTCATGTATTATTGCAAATACACCTGTGATACTCAGGAAGCTCATGCTTTATTTTTTAACTGCAATAAGATGCCATCAGAAGCAACGAGTTTGAAAATACTTTAGCTAACTTTCAAGCTTCATATGTTTATCAAAATAAGGCTTGAAGAAAGTACTATAAAGTTGTGAAATAATACTGCTTATATCTCCCCCCAAAAGTCCAATTATTTATTAAAATCAGAAAATTTGATTTAATCCTGTTATTTTTAGCTGCTACTTATAAGCATCTTCTGCAACCCAGTCATTGAACAACAATGTTTCTGTAACAACAAAAATGCTCACTTGTGTAATCTTTTCCTTTGCCCTAATTCCATAATTATGATAGCTGACATTGTCATTTATTTGGCATTTTTATGAAACTAATGATTATTTTTGTTCTTATACTTACTTGTAAAGGTTACTGATAATTGAATCCCTTTGTGTTTATATTTTTTGTAATCTAGATGCTATGTTTTGCACATATCCATCTTTGGAGTTTGACTTTCATTCACTTATATTCAGAGTCCTTTTTTTTAACCATGATGTTCTTTCATCAAATAAGGGCACAATGTGATTAGAATAAATTGTGATATATTTTTCATTTGACTAGTGTAGAGTTAAGATAATCATTCTGTCACGTGAGTGTATGTTCCTCGGTTCTTTGTCTCATCACAACAAAGATTTGAAGCAACGGACATTAAAGCCCTCGGTGCATCACAGCTCTCAGGTCTTGGACAAACCATGTTACAGCTCTTAGGCAAATCAGTGTTACAGCTCCATTTTATTTAGAAGATAGCAGGAGAATCCAAGACTCGAAGAGAAGAGAGTGGAGGAGTGTGTGGGGAGGGAGAAAGAGAGAGAGAGAGAAAGAGAGAGAGCGCACACACGCATGCACGCGGGAGAGAGAGTCCGAGAGAAAGCACTTTGGCTCCTCCTTTTATGTTTTTTCCTCCACCTGGGCCTGCCCTATGCAAATTTGGCTTAGCCAGGAGTGCTGTTTGTTCTGTTTGTTCTGCCTGAAGTCTTCACTCTGGTCCTCGGACCTTCCTTGTCTTTTAGCCACCACCATTTTGGACTCTTTTTCCCTATTCTACCTACCTAACAATTCCAAATTTAAAGGCATTGGTCCATATTTTCACTGGAAGATTGTCAAAAATTAATGAGTACCTTTATTCATTTACTAAATAAACAAGTACTGCATTTGTCATGACACTAAAAAAATAAATTAGATGGTGGCTGCCAGGGAATGTGGGAGGGAAGAATTGCTGGTTAGTGTTTAATGGGTGCAGAGTTTCAGCTGGAGAAGATTAAAAAGTTCTGGAGATGGATGGTGGTGACAGTAGCACAACAATGTGAATACACTTACCGCCATATAACTAAGCAGTTAAAAATGGTTAAAAGGCTAAATTTTATGTTACGTATATTTCAGCACAATAAAAAGAAATAAATTAGAGACACTTCTCAAGGAATTTACAAACTAGCAGGAGCAACTTAGAAATAAACAGTATCAGCAGTTATAATAGACTATGAGAAACTCTATGGTAAAAGCATCTCTGCTGGGTGAACACAAATGAGGTGAATCTGGTTTCCCAGGTGGCACTAGTGGTAAAGAATCCACCTATCAATGCAAAAGGTGTGGTTTTGAACCCTGAGTAGGGAAGATCTCCTGGAGTAGGGAATGGCAACCCACTCCTGTGTTCTCGCCTGGAGAATTCCATGGACAGAGGATCCTGCCGGGCTATAGTCCATGGGGTCACAAAAGAGTCGGACATGACTTAGCAACTTTCACTTTTTCTGGATCAAATAGGAGAGGGGCAGGTGTAAGGAAGGGTGTTCCTGCACAGTATCTGGATGAAGGAGTAGAAATGAGCTCAGCATACATGGAAGAGAAAAATTACAGGCAGCAATCTGACGGTACAACTATCCTCATGTAAGACAGTGGGCACGAGAGTCCCTTCTGTTGTCAAAGGCTGGTTATGTCCAGAGCTCTTCTGAAGGCAGTCCCTGGTTTCATGGAATTTATTCCAACAGCTCCCTAGTCTCTCTCCTATACCTTCAGCCTTGCCTAATTTACTGAGTAATTAACATTCAAATATGTTTTCACATGTGTGCTCAGTCACAGTCATGTCTGACTCTTTGAGATCCTTTGGATTATAACCCACCAGGCCCTTCTGTGCATGGGATTCTCCAGGTAAGAAAACTGGAGTGGGTTGCAGTTTCCTTCTCCTGGGGATCTTTCTGACTCCAGGGATCCAAACGGTTTCTCCTGTGTCTCCTACATTGCAGGCGGGTTCTTTACCTGCTAAGCCATTGGGGAAGCCTGTGTTAGCACATAACTCATTTTTAAAACACACAAAAAAATAAATGTTCCCTGACTTATATACTCCTCCAGCAACCCCTCATCTAGTTCTATAAGAAAGTGTATGTCCCAAGAGACATGTATGGGGTGAAAGGGGGGAAGCCCCACTTGAGATTCAAGCTAATGAACATTCTTCAATATAGTTTGCAGAAGGTCTGAAGGAGGTTTAGATATTTACCAAGATCAATACATTTGATTTCCTATTTGTCTAATCACATTACATATCCACATCATTGTAAGGTCTCCAAAAATAAAGAGGGTTGAATATTAAACTATGAATTCCAAAAAGGAAGAGGAAAATTAGGTCAGTCCCATGGGGGTTAAAAAAAGAGTAAGAATTAGACTGAAGAAGGGATTCTGAAAAGAGCATGGTTATTACCAATCAGGTTTGTTCTCTGCCCAGGTCTTGTCCTAACGACTCATTCCTGAATTATCAGTAATGGAAATTAGAGCAAAATGGAGTGGGGAGGTGGTGAATGAGCTGTTTGCCACAATCTCTGTAGTAAAAATGATACCCTCAATATTAGGCATTATCAGCATAAGTGGAGATCCTGGCTGTCACCCACAGTAGTGTAACATGTGCCATTATGAGACTTTGAGCAGCATTTGGTAGAAGCCTCTTCATGCCAAGGCTCACATCACAAAGACCACTGGTTCAAACACCATTGGCTTAAGCATCATGCATTAGCAACTTTACAGCATGTTGGCAGGCATCGGTACCAGAACAGGTGGTACCTCACAGCTATCAGTACCAGGTTCCTGCTTTGTATACCAAAAGACAGGACATGTCACCCAGTGAGCCAATGGTGAAGAGAAGCAAAGGCCAATTTCATGGTACTGTGAAGTACAGGGGTCTGTGGAGCATACACTGGCCACTCTGTAAGGATTATCAAACATTCAAGTGGAATTTTAGGAAAGATAGTTCCTCTACAAATCAGGTGGATGTAAGAAGCAAGAGAATGATTATTTTGTGGTTGATTCTATTACTCTATTTTTAACCATTACTAATGTGATTAAATATATTATAGATGAAATATATTTGAGGACTAAATATATTTGAGGGCACTTTAAGAGCATCTCAAAGTTAAAAATAAATATAGCTTGCATAATTAAGTTATGGCTCAAGAAGACTATGAAGAATGCTTTATAATAATCATCTAAGTTTAAAGACTAATTATGGTTAAATATTAACACTGCTTTAAAATGTAACATATGCCTATTAAGAATTAAATTTTTTAAAGTCTGGTCTCCTTGTAAGATCAACCGTTATTCATATTATTTTTTAACAAGGTTCACTAAGCCCCTAGGTATTGTAACTATTTTTCATTTATGCAGAGGCTGGAAACAACTGAAAATTTGTACAGCAATATGAAACTGCATGAAAAGCCACCCATGCTTTTCTTTATATCAATCACTTTATCTCATATAACATTTTAATATCTGTGCCCTGAAGCATTTTAAATATTCATGTAAACATGTTAAGATGCCTTCAAGTTTTAAGATAAGTAGATTAGTTATGTAACCTAAAAGAATTTTTCCAATTCTACAAAAAAAAAAAAAAATTACAGAACAAATAATAAATCTCTCCTTTATAACATTTTCCAGATTTACAGCACAGGACCACCTTTCACTATTCTTATAAGACTAACATAATAATAACATAATGCTCTACGCTTATACACTCCTTTTCTAATAATTTTCAACACATTCATCTTTCTGACAGCCTTGTGTAGGGAAATATCATTACTTCTAATTCATATTGAGGAAACTGAGGCAGACAGCCCATGAGAAATTTACCCAACATCAGAGTTTATCTATAGCTAATTTAAATGAAAAAAAAAAGACAGAGAAATAAAGAGATAGGGAGCAAATTAATCAGTGTTCTTTATCATTAAAATTAGTCATGGGTTGTTTTACCACTGAAAATAGAAAAGACAAATGAGGTTTGTAGAGTAGATAAAAACACACTTTGCATTGAAGCCTACATTTTACCACAGGCTTAGCTGGAAAAGGATATGCTACAGTAACAACGAAATACTGAAATCTTAGTGGTTTAACACAGCAAACTATTTTTCTTTTGTTACCAGTGAAATGTAAGATGTTCCTCTCAATGGCTCCCCTTCAAGTTATTATTCAGGAATCTGGGCCCCTACCATAAGAGAGTTAAACCATCTGAAACACACGGTGTCTAAGGTCATGGCAGAGGAAGCTCAGGGATATCACATGGGGTATTTTAAGTACAAGTCCTGAAAACTGACTTAAATAAATTCTGACCATATCCCACTGTCCAAAAGTTAATCCATGTTCCCAATCTAAGAATATTGAAAAATATAATCGGTATGCCCAGAAAGAAGAGTACTAAATAGGATCTAATAAGAATCATAATATTACCTCTGTCACAGGCTAGAACATGTTTTAGAAAGCATAGGTAAAGTTTCAAGAGAATCTATGTTTGATTCTACTTCTGAGAATAGTTCTTGATTTTACCTTGGGCAACCTTACAGGACTTCAGTTTCCTTGGCTATAAAATAAGATATGGATCAAACTATGGTGATATTCTATATGATAATAATAATAATAGCTACTTACTGAGTGTTTGCCACCTGCATACTCTGTGATACATTCTTTAAATCCTTATCGCATGATTTTCTCCTAAGCCCAACTTCTAACATTGTGTCCCAAAGAAAGGCAATGCAAAAGAACGCTCAAACTACTGCATAATTGCACTCATCTCACACGCTAGTAAAGTAATGCTCAAAATTCTCCAAGACAGGCTTCAGCAATACGTAAACTGTGAACTTCCTGATGTTCAAGCTGGTTTTAGAAAAGGCAGAGGAACTGGAGATCAAATTGCCAGCATCTGCTGGATCATGGAAAAAGCAAGAGAGTTCCAGAAAAACACCTATTTCTGCTTTATTGACTATGCCAAAGCCTTTGACCTTGTGGATCACAATAAACTGTGGAAAATTCTGAAAGAGATGGGAATACCAGACCACCTGATCTGCCTCTTGATAAATCTGTATGCAGGTCAGGAAGCAACTGTTAGAACTGGACGTGGAACAACAGACTGGTTCCAAATAGGAAAAGGAGTACGTCAAGGCTGTATATTGTCACCCTGCTTATTTAACTTCTATGCAGAGTACATCATGAGAAACGCTGGACTGGAAGAAACACAAGCTGGAATCAAGATTGCCGGGAGAAATATCAATAACCTCAGATATGCAGATGACACCACCCTTATGGCAGAAAGTAAAGAGGAACTAAAAAGCCTCTTGATGAAAGTGAAAGTGGAGAGTGAAAAAGTTGGCTTAAAGTTCATCATTCAGAAAATGAAGATCATGGCATCCGGTCCCATCACTTCATGGGAAATAAATGGGGAAAAATTGGAAATGGTGTCAGACTTTATTTTTTGGGGGTTCCAAAATCACTGCAGATGGTGACTGCAGCCAGGAAATTAAAAGACACTTACTCCTTGAAAGGAAAGTAATGACCAACCTAGATAGCATATTCAAAAACAGAGACATTACTTTGCCAACAAAGTTCCGTCTAGTCAAGGCTATGGTTTTTCCTGTGGTCATGTATGGATGTGAGAGTTGGACTGTGAAGAAGGCTGAGTGCTGAAGAATTGATGCTTTTGAACTGTGGTGTTGGAGAAGACTCTTGAGAGTCCCTTGGACTGCAAGGAGATCCAACCAGTCCATTCTGAAGGAAATCAGCCCTGGGATTTCTTTGGAAGGAATGATGCTAAAGCTGAAACTCCAGTATTTTCTGGCCACCTCATGCGAAGAGTTGACTGACTGGAAAAGACTCTGATGCTGGGATGGATTGGGGGCAGGAGGAGAAGAGGACGACAGAGGATGAGATGGCTGATGGCATCACTGACTTGATGGACATGAGTCTGAGTGAACTCTGGGAGTTGGTGATGGACAGGGAGGCCTGGCGTGCTGCGATTCATGGGGTCGCAAAGAGTCAGACATGACTGAGCGACTGAACTGAACTGAACTGAAGGATTAAAAATCCTCACATGAGGGAATCCCCTGATGGTCCCATGGTTAGGACTCTGCACTTGGACTGCAGGTGGCATGGATTCAATCCCTGGTCAGGGAACCAAGATATTGCAACGTGCACACTGCAGCCACACACACACACACAAATCCTCACAGGAGACTACAGGAAGGAATAAAATAAATTAGTGTTAAGTAGTGTTTAGAAGTAGAAGGAAACAGAAAAGTAACACTTGCTTTGTCTCAGCAATGATCCAGTAAAGAATAGTGAAGACTGGAACTCAGTAAAAGAAAAAAAAAAGAATAGTAATAGGTTGTTGAAGGTCTCTTGTTGATTATCACAACTTTTTCCTTTTTATTTCTATAAATCATTACTCCCTCCTCCTCCTCTTTCTTCAAAGAGATCTCTGTTGACCACCTACAGTAAGTAAGTCTTAGATGCTGTCAGCATAGAACCAAGAGAAAATTCAAAATGCTATTCAAGGTTCCTGATTTCCCTATCATGTATTGGTTATATTAGAGTTCTCCAGAGAAACAGAACCAATAGGATATACATAGACATATAAAGGGAAATTTTCTATCAAAATTCGATTACAGAGACCAAGAATTCCCACAATCTGCCATCTGCAAGCTGGAGAGCCAGCAAAACAGTGCTATAATTCAGTCAGAGTCTGAAGACTTATGAAACCAGAGGAACCAATGTTACAATTCCCAGGCCAAGTCCCAAGGTCTAAGAGCCAGGGTACTGATGTCTATGGGCAAAAGAAGATGGGTGTTTCAGCTGCACCAAAGTGAGCAAATTCACTGCTCCTCCCTCCTTTTTCTCTATTCAGGACCCCAGGGGATTAGATGATGCCCATCTGCATTGATACAATCTTTATTCAGTCTATGGATTCAAATCCTAAGCTCTCCCAGAAACATGCTCACAGACACATCCAGAAATATCGGTTTACCAGCTATCTAGGCATCCCTTAGCTCAGTCACATTGACATAAAATTACCCCTCGCATAAGCTGAGGAAATAAAATGTAGAATTTATTTTGAGGAAGAAAAAACTGAATTCCTTAGAGATTCACTTTGTCTTTATAGATTCACTTTAAACACAATAACATCAGATTTACAAAAATTCCTTGCAACACCCTTTACTGAGACTTGTAAAATGAATAGATTTTTGTTTCAAAACTACCCATAAATCAAAACCTCTTGTATTAAGGAATTGCACTTTCAAAAATTATGCTATTTCTAGCTCTAAAACACGTCTGTTGACAACATGAAGGTAGTACATTAGGCTACTGCACAGTGTAAACTGGCGTATGCAGTCATTGTTAGTCACCAAGTTGTGTCCCACGCTTTGCAACCCATGGACTGTTGCATGCCAAGCTCCTCTGTTCATGAGATTCTCCAGGCAAGAATACTGGAGTGGGTAGCCATTTCCTTCTACTGGGGATCTTTCTGACCCAGGGATCAAACCCACGCCTCCTGCATTGTGGCAGACTCTACCACTGAGCCACCTGCGAAGCCCAAATTGGTACAGAGTTTTCTCTTAACAAAATTTTTCCTCAGCAATGCCATGATGGAAGTAGATCCCTGGCAGATGAGGGCTATCCAGGAATTCTTAGCCTTGGAGTTTACTGCTTTATTGAAGAATAAAAATGTAATGCTTACATTTTTGGAAAACCAGATCAAGATAGCAGAGTAGGGAGAGCCTGAGCTTACTTCCTCCCACAGGCACACCAAACTACAACAACACATAGAACAACTATCCCAGAGAATGATCTGAAGACTAGACTTATTTTCTAAGACTAAGAATACAAATAAAAGGCCACAGCAGGATAAGTAAGAAGGAGACACACTCTAGTCAGAACTCACACCAAGGGTGCAGCAGCCCCAAAGCATGAAATATATCACAACCATGAAGGATCTCATTGAGAAGCAAGGGGTCCCAGCTGCATGTTGGAGTCCCAGCTGTATGTTTAGCTCCCCAGCCAATGGGACCTTCATTAGGAAGATGACCCCTCATGATGTCTGGCTTTGGAAATCAATGACCAGGAGAACTGGAGGGCTGTAGGAAACCAAGACCCTACTCTTGAAGGGTCACATACAAACACACCTGCTCCGAGTTCTAGCATAAAGTCAGCAGCTTGAAAAGCACCTTGGTCATATGAAAAGATTCACTGACTGATTTTAAAGCATGTGCTGGAGAAGCAGAGATTGAGTGGAATGTTCCACAACTGATATGAAATTACATTCAGAAAAAAAAATATTTTCTACAATAGACTATACAATTTCTAATTCCTCACATACCAGTCATTTCTTCCAAATGAAGAAATTATCAAAATTCAATTTACTTGGGATTTCAAAACAAAACTCAATGGTAGGTTGTGAAGTTACAAGGTAGGTGCCATTTTTTACTCTGTTACCTAACTTACCTGGCACTGGCTGGTGCTGTTTCTGTCACTCTGCATCAACACAGCTAACATGATGGTGCAGCTTGCCCTTGTGTTCCCCTGAGTACCAGCCCCACTCAACTTACCTACACTGGAACTCCTTCAAAGGGACTCCTGGGCCACCCCACCAGGCAGGCAGCCCTGGCCAGCCCTGGTGCCCTTCCAGTGGGTTAGCCCAACACACTAAAGCACCCACAACAGTTGCTGCTGGGCCTCACAGCCAGCTGACCTAGGACCCAACCCTGCCCACCAGCACATCCACAACAATCACAGCCCAGCCACAATAGGAGGGCTCATGTAGTCCACACAAGGGAAACCCCTGGAGCACCAGGCTCTGGGAAACAGGGGGATTACACCACTGGGCCCCACAGGATATCTGCTATATCACTCTTTCAAGACTGAGAGACAGAGCTGATCTACCTAATACACTAGAAAACATACTGAAATTCAGGCAAAATGAGGAGATAAAGGAACATGTTCCTAATTAAAAAAAAAAAAAATAAGGCAGAACTTCAGGAAAACAAAAAACAACATGGGAACAATTTACCAGATAAAGGGTTCAAAGTAATAGTCACAAAGATACCCACTGAACTCAGG
This sequence comes from Bos grunniens, assembly GCF_055505025.1. Lineage (NCBI taxonomy): Eukaryota > Metazoa > Chordata > Mammalia > Artiodactyla > Bovidae > Bos > Bos grunniens. The sequence goes on from NC_141165.1 coordinate 102,786,028, forward strand.
AAAGAATGGGTGAAGTCAGTGAGAATTTAGACAAAGAGATAGAAAATATGTTTTTTTTAATTCAGAACTGAAGAATACATAACTGAAATAAAAAATACACTGAAAGTGGGGAATCAATAGCAAATTAGAGGATACAGAAGAACAGATCAACAATGCAGAAGACATGATGCTGAAAATTACTCAACTGAAACAGTAGAAGAAAAACATTTAAATGAGGAGAATTTGAGAGACATCTTAGACAACACTAAAGGCACAAACATTTGCATTTCTGGGGTGCCGAAATGAGAAGGAGAGAAAAAAGGGAAAATATATTTGAAGAAATAACAACTGAACACTTCCTTAACGTGGCAAATAAAACAGATATACAAGCACCTAGTACCAAACAAAATGAATCCAAAGAGATCCATACCAAAACACATTATAATTTAAAGCCCAAAAGTAAAAGTGAGACTCTTAAAAGCACCAGGAGAAAAACAACTAGTTATGTATACAGGAAATCCCTTAAAATTATCAGCTGATTTGCAGCAGAAACATTACATACCAGAAGGAACTAACATGATATATTCAAGGTACTGAAAGGAAAAACTTACAATCAAAAATACTCTACTCAACAAGGCTATCATTCAGAATTGAAAGAGGGATAAAGAGTTTCCTAGATAAGCAAAGGCTAAAGGAATTCATCCGGAGAAGGCAATGACACCCCACTCCAGTACTCTTGCCTGGAAAATCCCATAGATGGAGGAGCCTGGTAGGCTGTAGTCCATGGGTTCGCTAAGATTCGGACACGACTGAACGACTTCCCTTTCACTTTTCACTTTCATGCATTGGAGAAGGAAATGGCAACCCTCTCCAGTGTTCTTGCCTGGAGAATCCCAGGGACGGGGAAGTCTTGTGGGCTTCCGTCTATGGGGTCATACAGAGTCGGACATGACTGAAGCGACTTAGCAGCAGCAGCAGCAGAAAAGGAATTCATCACCACTAGCTTTACAGGACCGGAGAAAGCGATAGCACCCCACTCCAGTACTCTTGCCTGGAGAATCCCATGGACAGAGGAGCCTGGTAGGCCACAGTCCATGGGGTCGCTGAGTGTCGGACATGACTGAGCGACTTCACTTTGACTTTTCACTTTCATGCGTTGAAGAAGGAAATGGCAACCCACTCCAGTATTCTTGCTTGGAGAATCCCAGAGACGGTGGAGCCTGGTGGGCTGCCGTCTATGGGGTCGCACAGTCGGACACGACTGACGTAACTTAGCAGCAGCAGCTGTAGCTTTACAGGAAGTGTTAGAGGTACTTCCTTAAATGAAAAAGAAAAGACCATAACTAGAAATAATAAAACATGAAAGAAGGAAATCTCACTTATAAGATAAATATATACTAAATATAGCAAATAAATCACCTGTAAAGGAAGGTTAAAAGACAAGAGTAGTCAAATCATCTACAAATACTAAAATGATAAAGAGATATAAAATATGACATAAAAAATATAAAATGGGGCCAGAAAACTACCAGAGGTCATCAGTGCATTAGGTAATGTATCAGGGTACAAAATTAATAGGCAGAAATCAGCTGCATTTCCATACACTGACAATGAAAGATCAGAAAGGGAAATTAACAAAACAGTACCATTTGCCATCACAGGAAGAAGAATAAAATATTTAGGAATAAACCTACCTAAGGACTCAAAATAACTGCAAATGAAGCAACTGACAAAGGATTAATTTCCAGAACACATATGCAGCTTATGCAGCTCAATATCAGAAAAACAAACTCAAAAAATGAACAGAAGGCCTAAACAGACATTTCTCCAAAGAAGACACACAAATAGCCAACAAACATGAAAAGATGCTCAACATCACTCATTATTCAGTTCAGTTCAGTTGAGTTCAGTTGCTCAGTCATGTCCAACTCTTTTCGACCGCATGAAGTGCAGCACACCAGGCCTCCCTGTCCATCACCAACTCCTGGAGTTCACTCAGACTCACATCTATCGAGTTAGTGATGCCATCCAGCCATCTCATCCTCTGTCATCCCCTTCTCTCCTTGCCCCCAATCCCTCCCAGCATCAGAGTATTTTCCCATGACTCAACTCTTCGCATGAGGTGGCCAAAGTACTGGAGTTTCAGCTTTAGCATCATTCTTCCAAAGAAATCCCAGGGCTGATCTCCTTTAGGATGGACTGGTTGGATCTTCTTGCAGTCCAAGGGACTCTCAAGAGTCTTCTCCAACACCACAGTTCAAAAGCATCAATTCTTCAGCACTCAGCCTTCTTCACAGTCCAACTCTCACATCCATACATGACCACTGGATAAACCATAGCCTTGACTAGACAGACCTTTGTTGGCAAAGTAATGTCTCTGCTTTTGAATATGCTATCTAGGTTGGTCATAACTTTCCTTTCAAGAAGTAAGCGTCTTTTAATTTCATGGCTGCAATCACCATCTGCAGTGATTTTGGAGCCCCCCAAAAATAAAGTCTGACACTGTTTCCACTGTTTCCCCATCTATTTCCCATGAAGTGATGGGACCAGATGCCATGATCTTCGTTTTCTGAATGTTGAGCTTTAAGCCAACTTTTTCACTCTCCTCTTTCACTTTCGTCAAGAGGCTTTTTAGTTCCTCTTCACTTTCTGCCATAAGGGTAGAGAAATGTAAATGGAAACTACCATGAGGTATCATTGTAGTAGTCAGAACAGCCATCATCAAAAAAAAAAAATCTAAAAACAATAAATGCTGAAGAGGATGTGGACAAAAAGGAGTCCTCCTGCACTGTTGGTGGGAATGTAAATTAATACAGCCACTACGGAGAACAATATGGATATTCCTTTAAAAGTGAGGAAGAGATCTACCATATGATCCAACAATCCCACTCCTGGGTATATACCCTGAGAAAACTGTAATTCAAAAAGACACATTTACCCCAATGTTCATTGCAGCACTATTTGCAATACCCAGGACATGGAAGCAACCCAGATTTTCATTAACAGATGAATGGAAAAAGAAGTTGTAATATATATATATATATATATATGTGTATATATATATATATATACATACATATAGTGGAGTATTACTCAGCCACTAAAAGGAATGAATTTGAACTAGCTGAACTGAGGCAGATGAGCCTAGAGCCTATTACACAGAGTGAAGTAAGTCACAAACAGAAAAATAAATATTATATATTAATGCATATATTTGAAATCTAGAAAAATGTTACTGATGAACACAAAAGGAAAAGGGGGATGAATTGAGTAAATAGAATTGAAATGTGTAAAACCACTAATGGGAGGCTATTGTATAACACAGGGAACTCAGCTCCATGCTTTGTGACAACCTGGAGGAGTGGGATGGCAGGAGACGGAGGCTCAATTGGGAGAGGATATATGTATCCTTAGAGCTGATTCACATTGTTGTATAGCAGAAACCAAACAACATTGTAAAGCAATTATCTTCCAAATAAAAATAAATTTTAAAAATAAAAAATAAATGTCAGAGGCATTTTCACAAAACCAGAACAAATAATTCTAAAATTTGTACAGAAACAGAAAAGACACTGGATTGTCAAAGAAATCTTAAGAAAGAGGAACCAAACTGGAGAAATCATGAGCCCAGATTTTCAGCTATACTACAAAGAAGCTACAGTAATTGAAATGGTAAAGTACTGGCTAAAAAAAAAAAAAAAAAAAAAATACCCAGATCAATGAAACAGAATACAGAATCAGAAATAAACCCGTGCTTATATGGTCAATTAATTTACAACCATAGAGCCAAATATAAACAAGTGGGACTACCTCAACTGAATGTGCTTCTGCACAGTGAAGGAGATCATCAACAAAATGAAAAGGCGATGTACTTAATGAGAGAAGATACTTGCAAGCATCTGATAAGAGGTTAACATCCAAAATGCACAAAGAAATTGTACATCTCAAAATCAAAAAACAAAAAAACCTTATTTAAAAAATGGACAGAAGATTCTGTTAAGATATTTTTCCAAAAAAGACATAAATGGCCAATAGGGACATAAAAAGATGTTCAATATTGAACATCATCACTAATTATCAGGAAAATACCTCACACCTGTCAGAATGACTGTTATCAAAAAGACAAGAAATAACGATGGCGATGGGCATGTGGATAAAAGGAAACTCTCGTGCACTATTGGAGGGGATGTAAACTGGTTAGTCACTATATAAAACAATATGGAGGTTTCTCAAAAAGATATATAAATGTATACATATAATAAATATAAATATTGTAACACTACATAGTACACCTGAAACTAGCCTACTATATGTCAACTATATTTAAATAAATTTTTTTTTAAATTTAATAAGCATTCAAACTATTATGTTTAAGATAAGCTAGCAAAGATGTATTATACAACACAGGGAACACAAAGTATTTTATAACTGTAAATTAAGTAAAACTTCTAAAATCGCCAATCACTATATTTCACATCTGTAATTTATATATCATACATCAACTAACTTCAGTAAAAAATGATTACTTTGTTAAAACTTAAAAAGTAAGATAATAAATGCATACACACTCACATTTTTCCTTCTCAGATTGTTAAAGACCAGTGATAAAGCTGATTTTATTTATTTTATTTTATTTTTATTTCTGGGGGGAAAAAAGTGTCTTATAATGCTTTTCTAAATGGACACTTTATATAGGCTCCACCAACAGCACTTTAAGTTACATAATGAAGTGATTTTATTTTTTTATACCAGTAGCCAAGCAATAATAATTACATCAAAGCCTTTCTTTGACCTTAAAGTTCCAATAAACTTCACTCAACTTACAGACTTTTTGATGTGTCAAAATGATTACCATCACTTCTGATATGCAGCATCTTGAATCTCAGAAAAACTCTTGTTCTTATTAACTATAATCAGATCAGTCAAACATTCATCAGCATTCATCTGCTATTATCTTCAATGTATCTACATTATTGTCTCTCTCTTCAATGAGAAGCAAATATTACTTTGTTACATAGAAATATGGGCTTCCCTGATAACTCAGCTGGTAAAGAATCTGCCTGCAATGCAGGAGACCCCAGTTCGATTCCCGGGTCAGGAAGAAACCCTGGAGAAGGGATAGGCTACTGACTACAGTATCTTTGGGCTTCCCTTGTGGCTCAGATGATAAAGAATCCACCTGCAATGTGGGAGACTTGGGTTTGATCCCTGAGTTGGGAAGATCCCCAGAGAAGGGAATGGCTACCCACTGGAGAATTTCACGGACTCAAGGAGTTGGTTGCAAAGGTACACAGAAATACCTTTCCTCTTAGTAAGTGCCTGCAGGAAAACATTTCTCATTAAAATCAGTAACTGTGCACGCTCAGAAATTTTGCTTTCTTAAAGATACTATGAAATCCAAAATATACACAGTTCTGAATTTCTATAAACTTTATGCACTATAATTTTAAACTAAGCTATGAAAATATTTCTAGACATATTCCATCAAAAATTCATTCTCTGGACTCAAATGTTTCTTAAAATTTTTAAATGATTATCTTCTGAGTCACTTTATACTTTGAAAAATACATGTATATTTATAATACAGTTATATAATATAAAAATATACATATATTTATAACATATTTTTAAAACTTTCATGTTGATAAAGCCTTTTATTCTGAACTAAATGGTTCAATGTAGTTCTCACCCAGTGGTTCTCAACCCAAACTGCACAGCATGAATGATCCTCAAGGTTATTATGCTCTTAATAAGAGAAATAAAGCAGACAGAGAAATACAAATTACTGCATGGTATCACTTACATGAATTCACAGAAACAAGACAGTAGGATGGTCATCGCCAGGGGATGGAGGCTGGGAGAAATAAGCACAGGTTGGTAAACTGATAGTTTATAGGTTGTCAGTTATTAAGATGAGTAAGTTCTGAGGAGCTGATAAATAGCATGGTGACTATAGTTGATAATACTGTTATTGTATAACTGAAATTTGCTAAGAGAAAAATCTTAAGCATTCTCACCAAAAAATAAAGAAACAAACAAAAACAATGTGAGGTGATGGATGTATTACTTTGTGCGAATCCTTTCACAGTGTTCACATATGTCAAATCATCACACTATACACACTGTATCCCAATTTTATTTGTCAATTATACCTCAATAAAGGCAAATAAAGCCTTTTCTGTTCGTTTGTTTGCCAAGGAGATTGTAAACATACTAATACTCAGACCACTCTGGACTAAATAAATCAGAATTTCTTTGGATAGGACCAAGGTGTCAGAAATTTTAAGACTCCCCAGAAGATTGTCCCTACAAAGTTGAGAACCACTGTTCGAACAGATGATAATATCATGGTAATATGCTTGTTACTTAATATGAATTTTTGAGAAAAATAGATATTTAATTACTGTGAGCCTGCTGCTGCTGCTGCTAAGTTGCTTCAGTCGTGTCCGACTCTGTGCGACCCTATAGACGGCAGCCCACCAGGCTCCCCTGTCCCTGGGATTCTCCAGGCAAGAACACTGGAGTGGGTTGCCATTTCCTTCTCCAACGCATGACAGTGAAAAGTGAAAGTGAAGTCATTCAGTCATGTCCGACTCTTCACTACCCCAAGGACTGCAGCCTACCAGGCTCCTCCGTCCATGGGATTTTCCAGGCAAGAGTACTAGAGTGGGTTGCCATTGCCTTCTCCAACTGTGAGCCTAATCTTCAGCAATTTTCCATCACTGATTGTATCTTATCTATGAACTGTTTATAGCAGACTTGTGTTTCTGATCCTACCCTATTTTGAATATACTCAAAGTCTTTCTGATTTCCTTTAACTAAACAACTGTATGTATTTAATTAGACTACAAGGCTAAAATCAGCAGAGATGTTAGAATTTTTTACTGGTTTATTTGCATCTCAGGGTACCAAGCGGGGCAACTATCAGATTTCCGAAAGTCTTTTCCATTCCCTCTCTTGGAATCCTGTTGGAGCTGTGTGAGAGCCCTGACAATTTACTTCTGCACTAAGGAGGGTAAAGTGCCTGAGTGGTACATTCCATCACAACCACTTGCAACTTAACAACATATTTACGAGGGGGGTGTGTGTGTGCCAGAATGTCCCTAATGTTCAGGCTCACTTATCCCAGGGCTTAAATTGGCTCTCTAGTGCTATTTTAATCTGTACAGACCCAATTACATAAACATGCAAATGCTTCAAAGAAGTGCGCATTATAAACATGACAGAGGATGCAGTTTCTGTCAAGAATACCATTGTTAACTATGATTGAAAAGACATGGAGCTTTCTAAATAGAGAGAATACATTTTTACAATATACTGAACTTTGGAGGAAAAAATGTGCAAAAGGTAAATTTTGAGTCCTTCTAGAATCCCCTGGGACCTTCTCAACAAGAGGACACTTACAAATAATGATATGTTGTAGTAAGTTCACTTTACAGATTAATAAGCAAAGGGTGCAAGGGTTACAATAGGCCACCCAAAATTATCTGCAGGTATCCCTGACTCATGAATTGAACATGTCCTTCTGCTTTATCTCATGTACTCATAGTCAATGTTCTCTACCTAAAAACAGTTTGAGAAGTGAGAGAATACTGATTTATCTCCTCACCAAAGTCCCAAGAGAGCTAAATGCCTAGCTGTGCACCAAAGAACAAAAAGCCAGTGAATTACATAGGAGTAATACATTTTGTTTTTCCTACCCAAAAGCAGCCCTCCCTGTTCGAGTCTCTGGAGGGCATTAGAGCAGTTACAAATTCTGGCAGTTAACAACTTATGTGACATGGGTTTAGAACAATCAAACTAGACACCAGGAGCTCTTTCCTGCAGGCCCCCAACCATGCCAAGGCCCAACTCTCTAGTTTATAGATAAAGAGGCAATCTTAAGAGTCTTAGGATTCACCAAGGGACTTTGTGGCAAGGATATGTTCATAGGGCTTGGGTCAGCAGATACATATACCATTTGGTAAAGAGGTATTTCAATACTCTAACAACCGTTCTGTCTAACTAAATAAATATTATTCCTGTGCCTAATACATGAAATTCTACAATTCTAATACTTACCTTATTGATTAGGGATTTGGATTTCTGCCTAACAGTTTTTGCCCTGGTTATTACATATTTTCCCCTATCCCTTATTAAAGTAAAACACCGTGCTGAAAATTAATGGAGAAGAGATATAGAGAGAGATGGATGAGAGAAGAAGAGGAAGAAGGAGGTTTAATCAGAGAGGAGAGGTTGGTGTATCTAGACAATAATTCCAATTACACAAACAATTCCCCCTCCCAGTCTCTAATGTTCCAGGCTTGCAAAGAACTTGCAGCTACAGGTTTCTGCCACTCACAATCAGTGCCTCCATTTATCAATTTTACCTTGCACAGCGGTCTGCAGAATACAAATGCAAAGATACAAGAATAATGATTATCTGAGCACAGCCTCCCTTAGATAGTAAAACTGCTGGCTGGAGCAGGTGCTGAGCTGCAATAAAACTTATGTTAAGTAGCATTCCTATTCTGTAGTCTATCAGATGTGCTAACTAAGATATCTCTTGGTGGCATGTGGAAAACTAACAGTCAATTCTAGTTGGCTATTCAATGAGCAGAAAAGGAAATGTGCTTCTGTCACAAGCAAAAACTTATCCTAAGTCAATTCTGCTGGGTGCCATGAGGTTAACTCAACTTCCCAGCATTCACTGATTGAGTTGTGAGAAGTCTGGGAGTCCCACGGCTATCTGATCATGAGTTCTGAATCTTTTATGCCATTAACCTTTATTCAATCCAATTGCAAAATGCTCCTTTTTATTTGGTCTCAGACTGAATTTAATAGCTGTTGCCAGACTGACAGTCTGAAGACTGAACCATGCATCTCAGGCCAGTGATATTCAGAGGAGCATTCAGATAAAGAATGGCCAAGATGGCATCATTACAGAGGCGACAGGAAGCTCCTTGTGTCCCTTAAACTATTCCTACTTCCTAAGCTAGGGACCCACTTCAATAAGATGTCATACTTTTTAGCTTAAAGTTCCATCCCCTTTAAAAATGTTTACACTGTTCAGATGAGTGACTCTAAACTTTATCAGTCATTTAAGTTATAATGAAATTGAGTTTATCAGATCTTTTCCTGAAAGAAACTTCTGTAAGTAAAGAGATAAGAAGCACATGAAGATGCTTATGACTTGAAAGATAAATATGCCTGAGGGAGAAGAAGATAATGAATGAATGGATGAGCAAAAAAAAAAAATACTGCTGTATAACTCACATTTTTTGCCTAAATGGCCTTGTGCCTAGCTTTGATTAAAGGAGACTATCCCTTTCCCCACAAGCTAAATCAACTTCTGTAATCCTTTTTCCCAAAGAGACTCATTAGGCAGGACACTATTTCATACTGTGACAAAAGAGTCTAGTGGCTTTTTACACGCACTCTTCCCTTCCTCCCTAGTAAACTGTAAAGGTCTTAGCCAGACACACTCCTCTGCAGAATGAAAAAAAAAAAAAAAAATCCAGAATCTCTTACAGCTATGTATAGCACATGCCTAAATCTGGCCATTAAAATGTAAGTATTTGGGATTTCCAAGAAGATTGTTTAAAGGAAGTTGACTCATTTGGGTCAGGACCCCTTGTTGTTGCCTACTTCCTTCTGTTACCAGCTTGGCTAGAGTTTTACTGATCAGCTTATACTCCACAATCAGTCATTTACTCTTGTATACTCTTAACTCTTGTATACAACTCTAAGTTGTATACTCTTAGTTGTATACTCTTAAGTTGTATACTCTTAACTCTTTGATCCCTTTCTCATATAATTTTACTGTCTTACCACCTTGAGAAATCCAAATCTTCACTCAGTTTGTGCCTGCATCCACACAAATAAATCAGAGTATAGAAAAGGCACAAAACTATAATGAATGTTTTCATCTTAAATTCATGATTATCAACTCTATTTTAGTTTTTTTTTTAAGTGGGTAAAATATACATAACATAAAATTTACCATTTTAACCATTTTTGAAAGTACAGTTCAATGGCATTAAGTAAATTCACACTTAAAAGGGACTTCCTACATGGCGCTAGTGGTAAAGAACCCGCCTGTCAGTGCAGAAGACATAAGAAATGTGGGTTTGATCCCTGGGTTGGGAAGATCCCCTGGAAGAGGAAATGACAACCCACTCCAGTATTCTTGCCTGGAGAATCCTATGGAAAGAGAAGGGAGCCTGGCAGGCTACAGTCCACTGGGTCACAGAGAGTAAGACACGACTGAAGCAACTTAGCACTCAAGCACACTGTCGTATAACCATCATAAGTCCCATCCACTCCAGAACTTGTTTCAACTTGCAAAATTGAAACTTTCTACCCATTAAACAATAATTCCTTTTTCCACTCGCCCCAGCCCGAGGTAACCATTACCATACTTTCTGTCTTTACAGTTATCATGAGGGTTATATTCAACATCCTAAAGTTATAGCATTCTAATTTGAGTTTATACCAGCTTAAATTCAATAATAGACAAAAACACTGCTCCAATACACCTCTCTCCCTATCCGCTTTCTGTTACTGATGACACAAACTACATCTTTACACACTCTGTGTGCTCAAACATGTAAGATAATTAGTTTTTATTCATTAGTTTCTTAAATAACATAGAAAATGAAAAGTATTCAAATCACATTACAGTGATACTATATATTTAATTGTCCATGTGAATACATTTACCAAAGATCTTTATTTTTTTTTTTAATACAACTTTGAGTTACCACCATCTAGAGTCCTTTCATTTCAAACTGAGGCTCTCCCTTTAGCATTTCTTGTAGGGCAGGTCTAGTGGTAATAATTCCCTGATCATTTCTTTATCTAGGAATGTCTTAATTTTTCCCTCATTTTTAAGGGATAGTTTTGCTAGACCCTTGATTGACAGTTTTTATCCTTCTTCAATTTAAATATATCAGTCCATTGCCATCTGATCTTCAAGGTTTCTGGTAAGAATCTACTGATAATCTTATTGGGATTTCCACTTGAATGTAACAAGTCTGTGGCTTTCAAGATTATCTTTTTGGTTTGATCATAATATGTTTCAGTAGAGGTCTCTGAATCTACCCTGCTAAAAATTTCCTGAATTCCCTGGATGTTTATATTCATACCTTTCATTTAGTGACTTGGTGACAATTTTTCTCTTCCTGATGCTCTTTTTCTTCCTGAGATTCCCACAACATACATGTTGTGGTCTGCTTGGTTGTGTATCAAAGGTCCTTCAGATTCTGTTCATTTTTCTTCAATCTTTTTTCCCTTTATACCTCATTTTCTTATTTCAATTGTTCATCCTATCATCAAGTTCTACAATATATCTGGGTGTTCAAATCTGCTTATAAATCCATCTACTGAAATTTTTATTTCACTTATTGTAATTTTCAGCTCCAGAATTTCTTTCTAGTTACTTTTCATACTTTAATTTATCTAAAAAATTATTATGTACATGATATTTGTTGTTAAAAATCAAATAAAATTGAAATATTTATCAAATAAATGTTAATCCCTCTGATATTTTGGATATCTGAAAAAATGGAATACTAGCATTTTCGTGTCTCTGAATTTTATGGCATGCTTTTAATGTCACAGAATATTTACCTATATATTTTTAGTTGAAGTGTAGTTGATTTACAATATTATATTAGTTTCAGGTATATAACATAATAATTCTTTGATTCTATATTTTATTTATTTTTTTAAATTTTATTTTATTTTTAAACTTTACAATATTGTATTAGTTTTGCCAAACATCAAAATGAATCCGCCACAGGTATACCCGTGCTCCCCATCCTTTTTATAGGTTATGATCCAACTAAAATTATTGTAAAACATAGGCTATATTCCCTGTGCTGTACAATATGTCTTTGTATCTTATATTATATATAGTAGTGTGTATCTCTTAATCCCATACCCCTGTTTAGTCCCTTTTCTCTTCCTTCTCCCCACTGATAACCACTAGTTTGTTCCCTATATCTATGAGTCTTAATGCTATGTTATACTCATTTCTTTGTTTTTTAAGATTTCACACGTAAGGGATACAGTGCTTGTCTTTCTCTGTCTGACTTATTTCACTAGGCATAATATCTCCAGGTCTCCCCACGTTGTTGCAAATGGCAAAACTTCATTTTTTTTAAGGCTGAATATCCCATCACAGATGCACACAACATATTTTCTTTATCCATTCATCTGCTAAAGGACATTTATATTGCTTGCATATCTTGGCTATTAAAAGTAATACACCTACGAACACTGAGATGTATGTTATCTTTTCAAAGAAGTGTTTCCAATTTCTTTGGCTATATACCCAGGAGTGGAATTTTTGGATCACATGGTAGTTCTATTTTTAGTTTTGTTGAGGAACCTCCATGCTGTTTTCCATAGTAACTGCACCAACTTACAGTCCCACCAACAGTGTACAAGGATTCCCTTATCTCCACATCCTCACCAACATTTGCTATTTGTAGACTTTTTGATGACAGCCATTCTGACAAGGGTGAAATTCAACCTTTTTGTGGTTCTGATTTGCATTTCCCTGATGATTAGTAATACTGAGCATCTTCTCATGTGCCTGTTGGACCTCTGTAGTCTTCTTAGGAAAAATGGCTATTCAGGTCTTCTAACTTATCTTCCATTACTTTGTTTATTTGATATTGAGAGGAAGTTGAAAGATGGCAGAATAGAAGTACATGAGTTCACTCCTTCTTACAAAAGACATCAAAATCACAACTAACTGCTGAACAATCACAACAAAAAAATAACTGGAACCTACCAAAAAAGATTCCCTGCATACAAAGACAAAGAAGCCACAATGAGATGGTAGGAGGAGCACAATCACAATAAAATCAAATCCTATACCTGCCCGGTAGGTGACCCACAAACTGAAAATTAATTATACCACAGAAGTTCTCCCACAGGAGCTCAAGTCTCAAGCCCCACATCAGGCTTCCCAGCCTGAGGGTCTGGCCACAGGAGGAGGTTTGATCACAGGACTGGGGGAAACAGAAGTTCCACTTAGAGGGAATACATAAGGTCTCACACACACCAGCACCCAGGAAAAAAAGCAGTGACCTTATAAAAGATTGGGCCAGGCCTGCCTGCTAGTGTTAGAGGGTCTCCTGCAGAGGCAGGGGGATGGCTCTGGGCACAAAGACACTCATTGGCATGAGCCCTCCTGCAGGCTGCCATTTCCTCACCAAGACCTAGCCCCACTCAACAGCCTGAAGGCTCCAGTGCTGGGACACCTCAGGCCAAAAAACCAACAGAGCAGAAACAGAGACTCACCCATCAGCAGACAGGCTGCTTAAAGTCTCCCTGAGCATGGCCCTTTTCAACAGAGGGACAAGGCCCAGCTCCACCAACTAGCTGGCATGAACCAGTCCCTCCCACCAGAATGCTTGCACAAGCCTCTTAGATAGCCTCATCCACCAGAGGGCTGACAACAGAAGCAAAAAGAACTACAATCCTGCAGAAAACACAATCACAGAAAGTTAGACCAAATGAGATGGCAGAGGAATATGTCACAGATTGAGGAACAAGATAAAACCCCAGAACAACTATTGGAAGTGGAGACAGGTAATTTTATTGACTATGCCAAAGCCTTTGACTGTGTGGATCACAATAAACTGTGGAAAATTCTGAAAGAGATGGGAATACCAGACCACCTGATCTGCCTCTTGAGAAACCTGTATGCAGGTCAAGAAGCAACAGTTAGAACTGGACATGGAACAACAGACTGGTTCCAAATAGGAAAAGGACTACACCAAGGCTCTATATTGTCACCCTGCTTATTTAAATTATATGCACAGTACATCATGAAAAACGCTGGGCTAGAGGAAGCACAGGCTGGAATCAAGATTTCTGGGAGAAATATCAATAATCTCAGATATGCAGATGACACCACCCTTATGACAGAAAGTGAAGAAGAACTAAAGAGCCTAAAGAAAATGAAAAAGGAGAGTGAAAAAACTGGCTTCAAGCTCAACATTCATAAAACCAAGATCACAGCATCTGGTCCCATCACTTCATTGCAAATAGATGGGGAAACAGTGGAAACAGTGGCAGACTTTATTTTGGGGGGCATCCAATCAGATGGTGATTGCAGCCATGAAATTAAAAGACGCTTACTCCTTGGAAGGAAAGTTATGACCAACCTAGACAGTATATTAAAAAGCAAGACATTACTTTGTCAAAAAAGGTCCATCTAGTTAAGGCTATGGTTTTTCCAGTGGTCATGTATGGATCAGAGAAGGCAAAAATGGCAACTCACTTCAGTACTCTTGCCTGGAAAATCCCATGGACTGAGGAGCCTGGTAGGCTGCAGTCCATGGGGTCGCTAAGAGTCAGACACGACTGAGCAACTTCACTTTCACTTTTCACTTTGGAGGAAATGGCAATCCACTCCAGTGTTCTTGCCTGGAGAATCCCAGGGACGGAGGAGCCTGGTAGACTGCCGTCTATGGGGTCACAGAATCGGATACGACTGAAGCGACTTAGCAGCAGCAGCATGTATGGATGTTCGAGTTGGACTGTGAAGAAAGCTGAGCGCCGAATAATTGATGGTTTTGAACCGTGGTGTTGGAGAAGACTCTTGAGAGTCCCTTGGACTGCAAGGAGATCCAACCAGTCCATCCTAAAGGAGATCAGTCCTGGGTGTTCATTGGTAGGACTGATGTTGAATCTGAACCTGCAATACTTTGGCCACCTGATGTGAAGAGCTGACTCATTTAAAAGGCCCTGATGCTGGGAAAAACTGAGGGCAGGAGGAGAAGGGGGCCACAGAGGATGAGATGGTTGGATAGCGTCACCAACTCAATGGACATGGGTTTGGGTGGACTCTGGGAGTTGGTGATGGTAAGAGAAGCCTGGTGTGCTGTGGTTCATGGGGTCGCAAAGAGTCGAACATGACTGAGTGACTGAACTGAACTGAACTGAACTGAATGTCATATAAGGGCCAAATCTTGGCCCCAGGACTGAAACAGTTACACTGGATGTCCTCAACCCTGTATCCAGTCTCCACCAAATGTGTCCAGTATCTACCAGAAATGCCAAGAGGAAAAGCCTCTTTCTCCTGCAAGTTCACACCAGCATCCTCTACTAAGAAAGTTTAACATGTACTAGCTTTATTTATTTATTTTTAATTTTTTTTAATTTTTAATATAAATTTATTTTAACTTTAATATAAATTTATTTATATTAATTGGAGGCTAATTACTTTATGATATTGTATTGGTTTTGCCATACATTGACATGAATCTGCCATGGGTGTACATGTGTTCCCCATCCTGAATCCTCCTCCCACCTCCCTCCCGATTTCATCCCTCTGGGTCATCCCAGTGCACCAGCCCCGAGCACCCTGTATCATGCATCAAACCTGGACTGGTGATTTGTTTCACATATGATAATTTACATGTTTCAATGCCATTCTCCCAAATCATCCCACCCTTGCCCTCTCCTACAGAGTCCAAAAGACTATTCTATACATCTGTGTCTTTTTTGCTGTCTTGCATACAGGGCTATCATTACCATCTTTCTAAATTTCATATAAATGCATTAATATACTGTATTGGTGTTTTTCTTTCTCATTTACTTCACTCTGTATAATAGGCTCCAGTTTCATCCACCTCATTAGAACTGATTCAAATGTATTCTTTTCAATGGCTGAGTAATACTCCATTGTGTATATGTACCACTGCTTTCTTATCCATTCATCTGCTGATGGACATCTAGGTTGCTTCCACATTCTGACTATTATAAACAGTGCTGCGATGAACATTGGAGTACACGTGTCTCTTTCAATTCTGGTTTCTTCAGTGTGTATGCCCAGCAGTGGGCTTGCTGGGTCATATGGCAGTTCTATTTCCAGTTTTTTAAGGAATTTCCACACTGTTCTCCATAGTGGCTGTACTAGTTTGCATTCCCACCAACAGTGTAAGAGGGTTCCCTTTTCTCCACACCCTTTCCAGCATTTATTGCTTGTAGACTTTTGGATCACAGCCATTCTGACTGGTGTGAAATGGTACCTCATTGTGATTTTGATTTGCATTTCTCTGATAATGAGTGATGTTGAGCATCTTTTCATGTGTTTTTTAGCCATCTGTATGTCTTCTTTAAAGAAATGTCTATTTAGTTCTTTGTCTACTTTTTGATTGGGTCGTTTCTTTTTCTGGAATTGAGCTGCAGGAGTTGCTTGTATATTTTTGAGATTAGTTGTTTGTCTGTTGCTTCATTTGCTATTATTTTCTCCCATTCTGAAGGCTGTCTTTTCACCTTGCTTATAGTTTCCTTTGTTGTGCAGAAGCTTTTAATTTTAATTAGGTCCCATTTGTGTATTTTTGCTTTTATTTCCAATATTCTGGGAGGTGGGTCATAGAGGATCCTGCTGTGATTTATGTTGGACAGTGTCTTGCCTATGTTTTCCTCTAGGAATTTTTTAGTTTCTGGTCTTGCATTTAGATCTTTAATCCATTTTTGAGCTTATTTTTGTGTATGGTGTTAGAAAGTGTTCTAGTTTCATTCTTTTACAAGTGGTTGACCAGCTTTCCCAGCACAAGTTGTTAAAGAGATTGTCTTTTCTCCATTGTATATTCTTGCCTCCTTTGTCAAGATAAGGTGTCCGTAGGTGTGTGGATTTATCTCTGGGCTTTCTATTTTGTTCCATTGATTTATATTTTTGTCTTTGTGCCAGTACCATACTGTCTGGATGACTGTGGCTTTGTAGTAGAGCCTGAAGTCAGGCAGGTTGATTCTTGCAGATCCATTCTTGTTTCTCAAGATTGTTTTGGCCATTTGAGGTTTTTTTGTATTTCCATACAAATTGTGAAATTATTTGTTCTAGTTCTGTGAAAAATACCTTTGGTTGCTTGATAGGGATTGCATTGAATCTATAGATTGCTTTGGTAGTATACTCATTTTCACTATATTGATTCTTCCGATCCATGAACATGGTATATTTCTCCATCTATTAGTGTCCTCTTTGATTTCTTTCACCAGTGTTTTATAGTTTTCTATATATAGTTCTTTTGTTTCTTTAGATAGATATATTCCTAAGTATTTTATTCTTTTCGTTGCAATGGTGAATGGAATTGTTTCCTTAATTTCTCTTTCTGTTTCCTCATTGTTAGTGTATAGGAATGCAAGGGATTTCTGTGTGTTGATTTTATATCCTGCAACTTTACTATATTCATTGATTAACTCTAGTAGTTTTCTGGTGGAGTCTTTAGGGTTTTCTATGTAGAGGATCATGTCATCTTACTTTAAAGGAGAAATGCTTAGATAATTTTTCTTGTACACCAAAGAACATATATTGGAACTGAGAAGCTAACTGAACCAAATTTCTAATCAGCATTTTAACTTGAGATGTCCAAACTCCTAAATTTCTGACCCAAACCTTTTCCTTGTTCAGTCTTCTCCATCTTAGTAAAGAGCAACTTAATTATTCCATTTCAACAGACCGAAATCTTTGTAGCCATACTGACTTCTGTGTTTTGCTCCCATGCCACACTCTTTAGGTTAATAAATGATGCTGCCTCTATCTTCACATTAAGTCTGAAATCAATCTACTTATCAAATTTATGACTACCACCCTAGTCAAAGTCACCATCATCTCTCACCCTGTCAGTTACAAAATTCTGACGGATCTCCCTGCTTCCACATGGTCAATTAGTGGATCTGTTCTCTAACACAGCAAGAAGATGTGATCTTGATGAAACAAAAGCATAAATTGTATCATGTCACTTTTCTACTTAATGTCCCTGTTCCTGCCCTCAGCTTACATTGAAAATCTTTAAAGAAGCTTATAAAATGTATTCAATATGTCATCCCATCCACAATCTCTGTCACATTCTGCTTAACCCTCCACTCATTCAGCCACATTCACTTCTTTGCTTTTTCTCAAATACACACATCAGGCTCATTCCTCCTGTAGGGACTTTGATGCTTCTTTCCTCTGCTTGGAACACTTTTGCTTCAGATATCTACATGACTTACTCCTTGATGTTTGTTCTTTAGTCTTACACTCAAAAGTCACCTACTTGGCAAGATGTCTTGTAGCCACACTATGTATAATGCAACCAGATCCTAGAATAATTCCTGTCACAGGGTAGATGCCAATAAATACTGGCTAGATAAATTAATAAATCTTGACATGAGGTGGCCTTATGAATGAACCAATATGCTAGTAAAGGGATATATGATCCTAGGTACCTGATTAATACCAAAGAACCACCACACTAGCCCTGGACTGCTTACTTCCAGACTTCTTTTAATTGAGAGAAACTAACTTCTTATTTGTGCTTAGTTGCTCAATCATGTCTGACTCTTTGCAACCCCATGGACTGCAGCCCTCCTGTGTTCATGGGGATTCTCCAGGCAAGAATACTGGAGTGGGTTGCCATTCCCTTCTCCAGAGGATCTTCCCAACCCAGGGACTGAACCCAGGTTTCCCACATCGCAGGCGGATTCTTTACCAACTGAGCCACCCCACTGCTATTCAGGAATTTCACATCAAGTAGTTGATTAATCTTGTTTTACTTCTATGCATGTGGTAGTTGACCAATCCTGATCTATTCCTAAAGCTAATTCATTTCCAGACCTAAATTTATGTTAGAATCAACTGAAAAACTTTCAGTAACTACTAATACTTGGGCTTCACTCCCAGGCCTGCTGATTTAATTGATATTACTAGAGCTAGACATTATTACTTAGAAGCCTCCCAGCACTTCTACCATGCAGCCAGAATTGAGAGGAATTGCTCTAAGCTTTTTTGTTAAATGTTTTTGATGTCATTTTTCCAAATAAATAATTACCTTTTTTGGTCCCAGTTTCTATCCACTGACTCTTATCTGCAATCATTGGATTATACCAAAGAAGTAGAATAATAAAAAAAATAATAATAATGGAAATAAATACTATTTACCTATTATTTATACCTTACAGTGTTTTCATATAACAACCAACTCTATTAAGAATGCTTTGATTGCTTTTTCCACTTTTCAGATGATGAGATCTCCGGTTAAGATGACAAGACCATCTTTGGTTAGGTCTTTGGTCAAAATGACTCACTGTAGTAAGAGCAAAACCTGCTCCAATTTGAGAAGTACAAAATTTGAAACATGTATTTTCCATTCCTGCTGACCCGAGGATGCCTTAAAGCTACTTTAGACAATGACTAATTGACTAAGAAAGAACTAACCTTGCTTAATTCCAGATACCAACCTCAAGGACACGGGCCAGGAAACTGGCAATAATTTAGACTATTAGCCAGTCATGAAGCAAACTCCTAGTTCTCTGATAGATGAAGACAAAGGTCTAACAAACATTCCTAAGTTGTTTTTACAGGAAGAAAACCCTCATCAGATGAAAACCACTGACAGCAAGCACAGTGACTCCAAACTGGTTGAAAACAGAAAATGGTGATGCTCACAACTTGACCTTGATGCCAACTTGTTTGAGAATTGTGCATGAGCTGCTTATACATCCTACAGCCTCCTACCTCTCAACCTTTAAAACCTTTGTCTCCTAACCAGCAACCTGGAGATGATCTTAGGATGTTGTCCACCATCTTTCCAGATAGCCTGCCTCCTGAATAATAGGTTTTCCTTTCCACCAATCCATATCTCTTGAGTATTGGCCTTTTTGAGCAGAGAGTAGCCAAATTTAGTTTTCAGTACCAGCCTTGTTCAGGTTCATCACCATTATGCTCAGTTCTTTGATTTGTTCCAAGCTCTAAAATAAGCTGGCATAATCCAGCTCTTCCTCCTCAGAGGCCAAAGACTAGGATGGAGCTTTGTCCTATTTTGACTAGAGAAAAAATGAGTTCGAAATAAATCTTTTGTAGATTCTGTTTCACAGGATTGCCAACAAAGTAACACAAACCTAAAGAGAATAAGAAACATCCAAACCAACTGAGCAAGGAGAATGTATCCAAAAGCCAAGGAATCAGACTTTAAAAGACTTCAAAAGGAATAAGGTCACATCATTATTGAGCAAGGACAGGGGATATGTTTTATTACACAAATCTAGGCCCATTAAATGAAAACTAAGACTAGAGAATCATAGTATTTCATCATATTCCAGACCACCTGACCTGCCTCTTGAGAAACCTATATGCAGGTCAGGAAGCAACAGAGAACTGGACATGGAACAATAGACTGGTTCCAAATAGGAAAAGGAGTATGTCAAGGCTGTATATTGTAACCCTGCTTATTTAACTTATATGCAGAGTACATCATGAGAAATGCTGGGCTAGAAGAAGCACAAGCTGGAATCAAGATTGCCGGGAGAAATATCAATAACATCAGATATGCAGATGACACCACCCTACGGCAGAAAGTGAAGAGGAACTCAAAAGCCTCTTGATGAAAGTGAAAGAGGAGAGTGAAAAAGTTGGCTTAAAGCTCAACATTCAGAAAATGAAGATCATGGCATCTGTTCCCATCACTTCATGGGAAATGGATGGGGAAACAGTGGAAACAGTGTCAGACTTTATTTTTGGGGGTTCAAAAATCACTGCAGATGGTGACTGCAGCAATGAAATTAAAAGACACTTACTCCTTGGAAGGGAAGTTATGACAAACCTACATGGCATATTAAAAAGCAGAGACATTACTTTGCCAACAAATGTCTGTCTAGTCAAGGCTATGGTTTTTCCTGTGGTCATGTATGGATGTGAGAGTTGGACTGTGAAGAAAGCTTAGCACCGAAGAATTGATGCTTTTGAACTGTGGTATTGGAGAAGACTCTTGAGAGTCCCTTGGACTGCAACAAGATCCAACCAGTCCATCCTGAAGGAGATCAGTCCTGGGTGTTCATTGAAAGGACTGATGCTAAAGCTGAAACTCCAGTACTTTGGCCACCTCATGCGAAGAGTTGACTCATTGGAAAAGACTCTGATGCTGGGAGGGATTGGGGAAGGAGGAGAAGGGGACGACAGAGGATGAGATGGCTGGATGGCATCACGGATTTGATGGATATGAGTTTGAGTAAACTCTGGGAGTTGGTGATGGACAGGGAGGCCTGGTATGCTACGATTCATGGGGTCTCAAAGAATCAGACACGACTGAAAGACTGAACTGAACTGAACTCACTGAAACTATGAACCAGACAACAGAGAGCCACATATCTAGACTTTAAAATAAAAGTGGAGGGGGGTTCAGGCTTGGGAACACGTGTACACCCCTGGCGGATTCATGTTGATGTATGGCAAAGCCAATACAATATTGTAAAGTAATTAGTCTCTAATTAAAATAAATAAAATTAAATTAAAAAAATAAAATAAAAGTAGAGATAATTCCAAGGGCTTCACCATACCTATTGTTCTTAGCCAGCCAGTTTTGACATATTTGACTGATACTCGTGTTAAATGATAAGACAGAGACATCCATGCCCTTGTCATGAACCAAGGACAAAATGGGGAAAGTGAAAGTGCTGGTCACTCAGTTGTGTCCAACTATTTGTGGCCCAATGGACTGTAGCTCCCCAGGCTCCTCTGTCCATGGAATTCTTCAGGAAAAAATGCTGAAGTGGGTAGCCATTGCCTTCTCCAAGGGATTTTCTCAACATAGGGATAAAACCCAGGTCTCCTGCATTGCAGACAGATTCTTTACCATCGGAGCCACTAGGGAAGCCCATAAAATGGGGAAAGATATCATAAACATAAATCCTTGCTCTGGCCCAACTGGAGGATCAATTATGCTATGATTTCAGTGCTTAATAATTATTATATTATTTTTATTATTGAGAAGCTGCATAGCACAGTGATTATGTTATAAAAATGTTTCATGCTTTAGCTTCCTCATTAATAAAATGGAAATAACAAAAACATCCGTTACATTAGTCTACTGTAGGGATTAAATATACCATGTACTGTGTTTAGAAATTGTGTAATCCCATTTAAGCAGTTATATGGGGAAAGTTTGCTATTATTATTTATATTACTAGTAACATTATGGGGAAAGGAAATGGAAACCCACTCCAGTATTCTTGCCTGGGAAATCGCATGGCCAAGAGGAGTCTGGTGGGCTACAGTTCATGGGGTCCCAAAGAGTCAGACTGGAGAAGGACTGGCAACCCACTCCAGTATTCTTGCCTAGAGACTCCTGTGGACGAAGGGGCCTGGTGGGCTGCTGTCCATGGGGTTGCAGAGTCGCACACGATTGAAGCGACTTAGCAGCAGCAGCAGTAACATTATCACTATTAGTAACATCAGCATATGGAGAAATTTATTTCACAAAGTTTCACACTCATTTGGGTGTGAAATTTATTTCATACTCATTTCACATTCAGTTGTTATGAGTTGAACTGTGTGTCCTCACCCCCCTGCCAAAATTTTTATATTGAAATCTTAATTCCTAGTATCTCACACTGTGACTGCATTTAGAGATGGGGTATTTAAAGAGGTAATTAAGGTAAAATGAGGTTATACAGATGGGCCCTAAACCAATAAGATGAGTGTCCTTACAAGAAGAGGCGCTTAGGACACAAACACACATAGAGGGAAGACCATGTGAAGACATTGGAAAAAGACAGTTATTTATAAGCTAAGGAGAGAGGCCTCAGGAAAAAAACAGCCCTGCTGTCTCCTTGATCTCAGACTTTTAGTCTTCAGAACTGTGATAAAATACCTTTCTGTTATTTAAGCCACCCAGTCTGTGGTACTTTGTTATGGCAGCCCTAGCAAAGTAATACAACAGTGCTATTTGTTTATTTCTTATAAATGTACCTAATGTTGATGTCTTGCCCATGCTTTGCCAAGACAGTATAAATTTTAGCATTCCTGAGGGTCCTCCCAACATTGGGATGACATTTGAGGGACTTGGGTAGCACAATGGCAAGAAATGGCCTCCCTGGTTACTGGCATCCTCCCAGTAGTTACTACCTAGACATATTCGACATGGTCCCTCTAGGTCTAGCCTTCTTCTAGACTGCTGCTTCTATGTACCACAATAGGAATTAGGAATCTTTACAAGCCTGGGATCTGTATGGCATTCCTTTCTGAGGTCTAGTGTCTCTACCCACAGCACTGACAGTGAGGAGGATCTCTCCTGTGACCCTTGAGGTACCCTTCTAATAATCCCCCTGCTTTATATGCTAAGGTATGGGATATTCATTTCAATAGGAGGAAAATTATTCACTTCCCTTTCATCTCTTTCATGAGGCGTTCACCTTCCTCTCCCTCAAGAGCACTTAGCATAATCTCACCACAGAACTAGACTGTCAGAAAATAAAAATCTGGGTGAAAATGAAACTTCTGTTTTTTTACACCCAAATTTTCCTTAAGACAAAAAAGTCACAGAACCTGGAACCCTACTTGAAAGAGGCTATAAATTTTAAAAATAGACCAAAAAAATTAAGTTAACATCAAAAAGTCAGCCTGAAATATTAGCAATAGTTTTTATACAGATGCTCGAAGACATAAATTTCATGATTTTTTTTAAATTTTGAAAACATGGGCAAGGGGATTTTCCTGGCAGTCCAGTGTAAGACTTCATCTTTCAATGCATGGGGTGCTGATAAAAATATGGCTTTGGTTTCCAGAAGGACTAGAATTGTCACTGTTGCCACTGATGTACCAGGAGTGTAATTTTGCTAAAACCACTTCCTTTATAAGGGAATTATCCACTTTGCATATTTCTTTGTCTCACTAGGTCTATACTCAAAACCCAGTATGGGTACATCCATTTGAGAAATCCTTATTTTCCAAAGCCCTTGCTTCAAATGAAGCTGAGAAGCATCTAGCATTTTTAGTTTCTGCAGTTTAAATTTGGCTCTGTCTCCCATCAAGACTTCTTTCACATAGGTAAAGAATTCAAAGGCTAAGGTGCTAAAAAAAATCTAAAAAAAAAGAAAAGAAAAGAAAAACTCCACAACAGATTACTAGTAAGCTGAAAGAGAGAAAACAAAACAGATAGGAATTCAGGATTTGGTATGGAGTGCTTATGACTGCAAGTGATAAAATATCTGACTAGGAGTAATTTAAACAATATAAGGTATTTTGTCACATTATACAAAATATGAAAGTAAGAAGTTACTTGTCTTAACTCAGTAGCTCAGCATTGTCAAAATTAGGTTAAAAATTCTCTTGGCCTTTCTTTCCTAATTCCAATAACACTTTTTTTTTTTTTAATCTTTCAAACAGAAAAAGGAAAGAAGGAAGATGAGTACCAACAGAGTTCTATAAATGTCTCATGGCCCAGAATCATTGGCAACTAGACCACAGAAGAACATAGCACTAAAGCCACAGCTAGAATAGTATTTTCCTCATATATAAGATAATGTGACCCTACAGAGTTCCTTTACACAATCCTAATTAAAACTAATTTCTAACAAATGTGTTCCTGTTCTGTTTACAAAAGTATATGCTTGCCAACTTTGAGTGATCACTTTTACAAGTTACAGTCTTCACATTTTCAAGATTTTAACCATTAATTGTGTCTAAGCATACATGTAGCAGAGAATATAAGTAAATATACAATATGTTATAGAACTAAAATGATGGAAGTTAAGGAGAGTCACCTGGTTTATCACTGCCTTCCATATTCTGTAGAATTTATTGGCAACCTCATGTATTCTTTTAATTTTCTCTCCCATCAGATACAGTTCATAGTCATTGCCAAGAACACTCTCATTTGTCTTAGCTGTTACTGGAGTGTTTATAATTTTGTGGCTTTCTAAATGTTTTCTTTGGTTCTGTAACTCTTTGAAAACTCACTTTAAGTGATCTTATTTGGTAACATCTAAAATGCCATTTCTAAGGTCTCAGTGTCTTTTCCAGTCATCTGTATAATCTGCCTACTTTGATATGACCATTCCAGATACTCCCTTTTCCAATATCCTTGCTACTCATTATTTTAAAGAGAGGACCAGACATAGGGTAGCAAATATATGGGCACATGCCATGTCTCCATATAAATGAGATGTCAAAATTAAGTGGCACAACAATGAAAAACTCCCGTAAAAGATCACTCAAGATAGTCTGGGTTGGGATCCAGGCTGTGCTTTGTATTATTCAGGTAACTTTATCAGGTTCAGTCTCTTGGGGCCCTTTTTCAAGAAATGTACCTTCCTTCATGTATTTTTGTGAAGAATCTTGTGAAGATTTTGGATATAGAATATTTTTTTAAGTTTATAACATTGTTTTTAAAGAAAAGATAACACATACTATGTATTATTATTCATTGTTGTTGTTCAGTTGCTAAGTCATGTACAACTCTTTGCAATCCCATGGACTGCAGCACGCCAGGCTTTCTGGTCCTTCACTACCTTCTGGAGTTTGCTCAAACTCATGTCCCTTGAATCAGAACCCTCCTGGAAAGCATTCAACAAATATCGTTTACCCTTACCTCCGTGTTTCCTTCAGCTCTTCCTCACCTTATGTCTCCTCTACCTGCCTCCATTGTGACTACAGTGTTCTTACCTAACAAAGTGGATAGAAAAGGTTAATAAAAGACATAGGTTTATGTTAGATTCTGCTGAGGATAAACTGTAGAGATCAATCTGGCTGTAATCACCTTATTCTTATTCTTTGTGTCAGGACCCTGAGTAGCAGGTTCTGGACTGTATATTAGCTGTCAAGGGCCGTTATTTATTTAACATGATGGAAGTTTCTGACCCTGCAGGGTTGATTTCTTGAATCTGTTCAGTCTTACCTGAGACTCAGCTCCTATTCTGTGCCTTTGTCACCTAGTCTAAATCTGCCTAATGATGAGGTACCTGTGTTAAACCTTAGGCTTCTTGGTATTTGGCCATAGCCTTAACTATTAATTTATCCTGTTGTGTCTCCTATTTTCTCCAGGAGGGGTTGGTAAAGTTTTTAAAATGAGTTTTATGGATGACCCATGGTCAGATTAAGACCCTTGTCTGTCACATATTTATGACTAATGTTCCAAGAAGCTGAAACTACTGGTGGTAGACCATGCTAGATCCTTACTATGTACACCCACTCACTCAAGGGGGACTCAGCTTAACAGTTAATCCGAAAGGGGCTCAAAACCTACAAGAACGTGTATAATATTTCCTTGACGTTTTCTCATTCACTGTCACTTTTTTACTCACTTCCTTAAGGTTCAGGATGGGGAACACATGTATACCTGTGGCAGATTCATTTCAATATTTGGCAAAACCAATACAATATTGTAAAGTTTAAAAATAAAAATTTTAAAAATAAAGAAAATTTCTTTCTTGACTAGGGAATAATTTTAGTTCACCTTTGATTTTTAAAATTACTTGATGTATGCATGAAACAAAGTGCATAGTTTCATGTTTTTATGCCTCTGCAAGTTTTTGTCTTCCAGTGGTCATACTTTGGTAAATTTGGACTCCTTTGATTTCCTAAATAAAAACTATTTTCCTTACAGAGACCATTGCTTCTCCATGCAGGAAGTAAAAGAAAGTTAACTTTTTCCAGTATCTTCTCTTATTCACAAAAGACTCTTCCAGTGAAGGTCTTTGTGGTGCTGAGATAACAGGTGACCAATTGCCCACCAGCAAATATGAGAACAAGGCAGAGGTACATTCTCTAGGAAAGTCAGTGAAGACAAGGCATTAGTGTGTTTGCCACATACTCTAAAAAAGTATGGAAAACACAGAGGCTAAGAGTGACAGCACCCAACTCACACCTGCTCATGCAAAAGAAGTAATTTATTAGCTCACAAACCTGGAAAGGATGCTGGAGACAGAACACAGCAGAAAAGGAAAGCTTTAGACCCAGGGCCAGTAAACGGATGCTGGAACTCAGAGGCCATCATCTCTTCTGCCACTCAAATACTGCTTCCCTCTGCTTGATTTACCTTTCTCTCTCTCTCTTTTTTATTTTTTTTTAATCTATAACATAGCCACATTTATTTAAGAATGTATTCCAATATCAAATAGCAAAGTTCAACAATGTAAAAACCACAATTAATTTTGCACCAACCTTATACTCTACTCTCTGATTTCCCTTCCCCAGCTCCCATCCCCAGAGAAGCAACATTCTGTTATTATCAGTTATCCCAGAGTCAGATTGATGCACTTGGAGACATTTTCCCATTGTCTCGACTAGCTGTTTCTGAATAAAGGATCTACATTTCCAGTTATCAAAGGGAACTATGGGTAATGCCATTTAAAGAGAGGGAGAGGGTAATGTGTGTTTGTGAAACCAAGAACCCAGGGACGATTTTGTCAGGAGTGCAAGTTTCTGGTTCTTCAGAGAGGTGAGGGTGCCATATGTTCAGGATGTCACATTGTACTCTGTACCTTCCATTCTCCATCTGTAGAGAGTGCTTCCACTTAGGAAGACAAGTCTTTATTTTAAGGATTGTTTGCCTACTTCAAACTATCTTTTCCCTCTTGGCTCTGATTTCTCATTCTTTTACTTTTTTAAAAATTATTTATTTTTTATTGAGGAATAATTGATTTATAGATTTTGCTGCTTTCTGTCAAACTTAACATGAACCAGCCATAGGTATGCATGTATCCCCTCCCTTTTGAACCTCCCTCCCATCTCCCTCCCCATCCCTCTAGGTTGATACAGAGCTCCTGTTTGAGTTTCCTGAGCCATACAACAAATTCCCGTTGGTTACCTATTTTACATATAGTAATGTAAGTTTCCATGCTACTCTTTCCATACATCTCACCCTTTCCTCTCCTCTTCCCATGTCCATAAGTCTATTCTCTATGTCTGTTTCTCCATTGTTGCCCTGTAAATAAATTCTTCAGTACCATTTTTCTAGATTCTGTATATATGTGTTAGAATATGATATTTATCTTTCTCTTTCTGACTCACTTCACTCTGTTAATAGGTTCAGGTTCATCCTCCTCATTAGAATTGACTCAAAGGTGTTACTTTTATGGCTGAGTAATATTCCATTGTGTATATGTACCATACTTCTTTATCCATTCATCTGTCAATGGGCATTTAGGTTGCTTCCATGTTCTCAGTTCAGTTGCTCGGTGGTATCCGACTCTTTGTGACCCCATGAACCTCAGCATTCCAGGCCTCCCTGTCCATCACCAACTCCTGGAGTTTACCCAAACTCATGTCCACTGAGTTTGTGGTGCCATCCAACCATCTCATCCTCTGTCGTCCCCTTCTCCTCCTGCCCCCAATCCCTCCCAGCATCGGAGTCTTTTCCAATGAGTCAACTCTTCGCATGAGGTGGAGTAACTCTTCGAAAAGTACTAGAGTTTCAGCTTTAGTATCAGTCCTTCCAATGAACACCCAGGACTGATCTTCTTTAAGATGGACTGGTTGGATCTCCTTGCAGTCCAAGGGACTCTCAAGAGTCTTCTCCAACACCACAGTTCAAAATCATCAATTCTGTGCTCAGCTTTCTTTATAGTTCAACTCTCACATCCATACATGACTACTGGAAAATTCCATGTTCTAGCTACTGTAAATAGTGCTGCAATGAACAATGGGATACATGTATCTCTTTCAATTTTGGTTTCCTAGGGAATATGATTAGGAGTGGGATTGTTGGGTCATATGGTGGTTTTATTCTTAGTTTTTTAAGGAATCTCCATACCACCTTCTATAGTGTCTGTATCAATTTACATTCCCACCAACAGTGTAAGAGTGTTCCCTTTTCTCCACACCCTCTCCAGCATTTATTGTTTGTAGACTTTTTGATGAGGGCCATTCTGACTGTTGTGAGGTTATATCTCATTGTAGTTTTGATTTACATTTCTCTAATAATGAGCGATGTTGAGCATCTTTTCACGTGTTTGTTAGCCATCTGTATGTCTTCTTTGGAGAAATATCTGTTTAGGTCTTTTTCCCACTTTTTGATTGAGTTGTTTGTTTTTCTGGTACTGAGTTGTATGAGCTTCTTGTATATTTTGGAAATTAATCCTTTGTCAGTTGTTTCATTTGCTATTATTTTCCCCCATTCTGAGGGTTGTCTTTTTCACCTTGCTTATAGTTTCCTTTGCTATGCAAAAGCTTTTAAGTTTAATCAGATGACATTTGTTTACTTTTGTTTTTATTTCCATTACTCTAGGAGGTGGGTCATAGAGGATCTTGCTTTGATTTATGTCATCAAGGGTTCTGCCTATGTTTTTCTCTAAGAGTTTTATAGTTTCTGGTCTTACATTTAGGTCTTTAATCCATTTTGAGTTTATCTTTGTGTATGGTGTTAGGAAGTGTTCTAACTTCAGTTTTTTTACATAGCTACATTTGTTGAATAGGCTGTCTTTGTCTCATTGTAAATTCTTGCCTCCTTTGTCAAAAATAAGGTACCCATAGATGCATGGGTTTATTTCTGGGCTTTCTATCTTGTTCTATTGGTCTATATTTCTGTTTTTGTGCCAGTACCATACTGTCTTGATGACTGTAGCTTTGTAGTATAATCTGAAGTCAGTAAGGTTGATTTCTCCAGCTCCATTCTTCTTTCTCAAGACTGCTTTGGCTATTCAGGGTCTTTTGTGTTTCCATATGAATTGTGAAATTTTTTGTTCTAGTTCTGCGAAAAGTGCCATTGGTAATTTAATAAAGATCATATTGAATCTGTAGATTTTATTTGGCAGTATAGTCATTTTCACAATATTGATTCTTCAAACCTAGGAACATGGACTATCTCTCCATCTGTTTATGTCATCTTTGATTTCTTTCATTAGTGTCTTATAATTTTCTGTGTACAGTTATTTTGTCTTCTTAGGTAGGTTTATTCCTAGATATTTAATTATTTTTTGTTGCAATGGTGGATGGGATTGATTCCTTAATTTCTCTTTCTGATTCTCATCATTATTATATAGAAATGCAAGTGATTTTTGTGTATTGATTTTGAATCCTGCAACTTTGGTAAATTCACTGATTAGCTCTAGTAATTTTCTGATACTATCTTTAGGGTTTTCTATGTACAGTACCATGGCATTCACAAACAGTGAGAGTTTTATTTCTTCTTCTCTGATCTGGATTCCTTTTATTTATTTTTCTCCTCTGATTACTATAGCTAAGACTTCCAAAACTATGTTGAATAATAGTGGTGAAAGTGGACATCCTTGTTTTGTTCCTGATAGTAGGGGAAATGCTGGAGAAGGCAATGGCAACCAACTCCAGTCCTCTTACCTGGAAAATCCCATGGATGGAGGAGCCTGATAGGCTGCAGTCCACAGGGTCGCAAAGAGTTGAACACGACTGAGCAACTTCACTTTCACTTTTCTTTTCACTTTCATGCATTGGAGAAGGAAACGGCAACCCACTCCAGTGTTCTTGCCTGGAGAATCCCAGGGACGGAGAAGCCTGGTAGGCTGCCATCTAAGGGGCTGCCCAGAGTCAGACACTACTGAAGCAATTTAGCAGCAGCAGTAGCGGTAGGGGGAATGCTTTCAGTTTTTCACCATTAATAATAATGTTTGCTATAGGCTTATCATATATCCCCTTTACTATGTTGAGGTATGGTCCTTCTATGCCCATTTTTTGAAGTTTTAATCATAAATGGGTGCTGAATTTTGTCAAAGGCTTTTTCAGCATCTACTGAGATTACCATATGGTTTTTATCTTCCAATTTACTAATATGGTGTATCACATTGATTGATTTGCATATATTGAAGAATCCTTACATCCTTGGAATAAATGCAACTTGATCATGGTGTATGAGCTTTGATGTGTTGTGAATTCTGTTTGCTAAAATTTTGTTGAGGATTTTTGCATCTATGTTCATCAGTGATATTGGCCTGTAGTTTTCTTTTTTTGTGTTGTCTTTGTCTGGTTTTGGTATCAGGGTGATGGTGGCCTCACAGAATGAGTTTGGAAGTGTTCCTTATTCTTCAATTTTTTGAAAGACTTTTAGAGGGATAGGAATTAGCTCTTCTCTGGTGATTGACAGGGAGGCCTGGTGTGTTGCAATTCATGTGGTTGGAAAGGCTCGGACACGACTGAACGACTGAACTGAACTGAAATGTTTGATAGAATTCTCCTGTGAAGACATCTGGTCTTGGGCTTTTGGTTTTTGGGAGATTTTTGATCACAGCTTCAATTTCAGTGCTTGTAATTAGGTTGTTCATCATTTCTATTTCTTCCTGGTTCAGTCTTGGAAGATTGAACTTTTCTGAGAATCTGTCCATTTCTTCCAAGTTATCTATTTTATTGCCATATAGTTGTTCATAATGGTCTGGTATAATCCTTTGTATTTATGCATTGTCTGTTGTAACCACTCCTTTTTAATTTCTAATTTTATTGATTTGACTCTTCTCTTTTTTTCTTGATGAGTCTAGCTAAGTTTGCCAATTTTGTTTACCTTCTAAAAGAAACAGCTTTTAGTTTTACTAATCTTTACTATTGTTTCTTTCATTTCTTTTTCATTTATTTCTGCTCAGATCTTTGTGATTTCTTTCCTTCTACTAATTTTGGTTTTTGTTGTTGTTGTTGTTCTTTTCCCAGTTGTTTTAGGTGTAAAGTTAGGCTGTCTATACTATGTTTTTCTTGTTTCTTGAGGTAGGATTGTATTGCTATAAACTTCCTTCTTAGAACTGCTTTTACTGCATCCCATAGGTTTTGAGTTGTCATGTTTTCATTGTCATTTGATCCTAGAATTTTTTTGATTTCCATTTTGAGTTCTTCAGTAATCTGTTGGTTATTTAGAAGCATGTGGTTTGATCTCCATGTGTTTGTTAAAGTTTTTTTCTTGTAACTGATATCTAGTCTCATAGCAGCATTGTGGCTGGAGTAGATGCTTGATATGATTTCAATTTTCTTAAATTTACTGAGCTTTGATTTGTGACCCAAGATGTGGTCTATCCTGGAGAATGTACCGTATGTACTTGAAAAGTAGGTGTATTCTGCATTTGGAGGGAATGTCCTGAAGGTATCAAAATGATCCATCTCATCTAATGTATCATTTAAGACTTGTATTTCCTTATTAATTTTCTGTTTTGATGATCTGTGTTCATTGGTGTGAGTGGGGTGTTAAAGTCTCCTATTATTTCTGTGTCACTGTCAATTTCTCCTTTTATGTCTATTATTGTTTGTCTTATGTATTGAGGTGCTCCAATGTTGGCTGCATAGATATTTACAGGTGTTATGTCTTCCTCTTGGATTGATCCCTTGATCATTATGTACTGTCCTTCCTTATCTCTTGTAATCTTTATTTCAAGGTCTATTTTGTCTGATACAAGGATTGCTACTCCAGCTTTCTTTTGCATCCCATTTGCTTGGAATATATTTTTCCATCCTCTCACTTTCAGTCTATATGTGTCTTGAGGTCTGAAGTGGGATTCTTGTAAACCACATATATATGGGTCTTGTTTTTGTATCCATTCAGCCAGTCTGTGTCTTTTGGTTGGAGCATTTAATCCATTTACATTTAAAGTAATTATTGATATAATTACTATTATTGATTACTATTGCCATTTTCTAATTGTTTGGGATTGATTTTGTAGATCTTTTTTCTTCTCTTGTATTTCTCGACTATATAAGTCCCTTTAATGTTTGTTATAAAACTGGTTTGGTGGCACTGAATTCTCCTAACTTTTGCTTGTCTGAAAAGCTTTTTATTTCTCCATCAATTTTGAAAGAGATCCTTGCCAGGTACAATATTCTTGGTTGTAGATTTTTCCCTTCCAGCACTTTAAATATATTCTGCCATTCCCTTCTGACCTGCAGAGTTTCTGCTGCAAGATCAGCTCTTAAGTGTATGGGGTTTCCCTTGTATGTTACTTGTTTCTTCTCCCTTGCTGCTTTTAATATTCTTTCTTTGTGTCTAGTCTTTGTTAGTTTGATTAGTATGTGCCTTGGTGTGTTTTTCCTTGGGTTTATTCTGTGTGGGACTCTTTGTGGACTCGACTCTTGGACTTGATTGACTATTTCCTTTTCCATGTTGGGGAAATTTTCAACTATAATCTCTGCAAAAATTTTCTCATACCCTTTCTTTCTCTCTTCTTCTTCTTGGACCCCTATAATTCAAATGTTGGTGCATTTTATATAGTCCCAGTGACCTCTGAGACTGTCCCCAGCTCTTTTCATTCTTTTTACTTTATTCTGCTCTTCAGAAGTTATTTCCACCGTTTTATCTTCCAGCTCACTGATTTGTCCTTCTGTTTTAGATATTCTGCTATTTATTTCTTCTAATTTATTTTTAATTTCAGTAATTGTGTTTTTTTGTCTTTGTATGTTTATTCTTTA
Organism: Bos grunniens; assembly: GCF_055505025.1. Lineage (NCBI taxonomy): Eukaryota > Metazoa > Chordata > Mammalia > Artiodactyla > Bovidae > Bos > Bos grunniens. The sequence continues at coordinate 102,819,113 of NC_141165.1, forward strand.
ATTCTTCTAGGTCTTTGTTAATAGATTCTTGCATTTTCTCCATTTTGTTTTCAAAGTTTTTGATCATCTTTACTATCATTATTCTGAATTCTTTCTCGGGTAGTTTGCCTATTTCCTCTTCATTTATTGGACTTCTGTTGTTCCAGTTTGTTCCTTCATTTGTGCAGTATTTCTCTGTCTTTTCATTATTTTTTTTTTAATTATCGTGTTTGAGGTCTCCTTTCCCAGACTTCAAGGAAAGTTGAAATCTTTTCTTAAAGAAGGTTGAGTTATTTCTTCCTTTTGGCTTCTGCCCTCCTAAGATTGGTCCAGTGGTTTGTGTGAGTTTTGTATAGGGTGAGATTTGTGCTGAGTTTTTGTTTGTTTGTTTTTCTTCTGATGGGCAAGGCTAAGTGAAGTGGGCATCCTGTCTGCTGATGCCTGGGTTTGCATTTTTGTTTTGTTTGTTCTTTGGATGAGGCATCCTGCACAGGGTGCTACTGGTAGTTGGGTGATGCAGGATCTTGTATTCAAGTAGTTTCTTAAGTGAGTTCTCACTATTTGATACTCCCTAGGGTTAGTTATCTGGTAGTCTAGGGTCTTGGATTCAGTGCTCCTACTCCAAAGGCTTGAAGGCTTGATCTCTGGTCAGGAACAAAGAGTCTACAAGTGGTTTGTTATGGCATTAAGTAAGATTAAAACAAATATCCAAAAATGAGAAACCAAAGATGAATTCCAGACAAATGGCAGTTACAAAATCAGGCAAATAATAATTAATATAATGGAATATACACATATACATATACACCCATAAGAAAAATCAAAACAGCCCAACAAAAATAAAGTACAACAGATTGACCCAGCAAACAAAGGAAACCAAAAATTATATCTACCAGAACAAAACTAATTAAAGCACAAACTGGAAAACAAAACTAAAACAAGGTGCCAATTGGGGAATAGAGCAATGAAAATAAAACTAACAAATATGTTGAGAGGAAAGGAGAGAAAGAAAAGAAAAGAAAGAATAGATATGCAAAGTTAAATAGAGGTATATAAAGATTTATATATGTTAAAGATTAACTGCAAGGAGAAAAGAACAGTAGGAAAAGCAAACAATAGAATAAATGTAGGGAAAAAATAGGTTTAAAAAATTAAAATTAAAAAAAGAGATAAGAAAAAAAAAAATAGGAAAACTCCACAGAACTGCAAAAGCCCAAAGTAGACTCAGAGGTTTATGACAGCAATAAAATATGTGACTGAGGGGAGAAAAAAAAAAGCTCAAATGCTTAAGTGGGTTTCTTAGTGCCAATAAAATCGACAACTACAACAGACAGGGGAAAAAAGGAAAAAGAAAAAAAAATCCAAAAGACTCTACAAAACAAGTCAGAAAATAAGAATAACAAATGTTTCTTTGAGACACTGCTGTCAGAGTCCTTTCCCTCATTGGGAGTCACAGTCCACCTTACCTCCCTAGGATGCCCCCCAACACTGTGCTGATCTCTGGACCTGCTGTGTGGGCAGCTCAGATTCTAATCTGGTCCTACTCCTGTGTGTTCTTGCCTCCAAAGTCCACTGTTATCAGAGCTAGTGTGTTTTCTTTGTGTCCTTTTATATATTCCATCAACACAGTGTCTGCTTAGTTGATCATGTGGATTTAATCTGCAGCTTGTACAGCTGGTGGGAAGGTTTTGGGTCTTCTTCCTTAGCCACACTGCCCCTGGGTTTCAAGTGTGGTTTTATTTCCACTGCTATATGTGGGTTGTCCACTGGGGTTTAGCTCCCAAGGCTGCCCTGGAGGGCTTGGGTTTGCCCCTGTGAGGGTCAGGTGTGGAGGTGGTGCAGCTACTTGGGTCGCAGGGGTTCTGGCAGCACCAGGTACTCAGGGGAGTTGGCCACTAGGGCAATAGGAAGTATAGTGCTCTGGAAGGGTATAACAACCAGTATTGGCCAATATGCTCCAGTGTTCTTGCCTGGAGAAGCCCCTCTCTGACAGAGAAGCCTGACAGACCACAATCTACAGGGTCGCAAAGAGTTGGACATGACTGAAGCAACCCTGTGTGCATAAACGCAAGACTTTTTTTGCCTGTGGCAGCTCTGCCTCACTGAAAGTTGAGCGGCACAGCTTCTTGGCTTTCGGGGACCCTGGCAGCACTGACTGTGCAGGGACATGGACTGCCTCCGCCACAGGAGTTATGGCCCTATCAGGGTCTTTTTTTGAGCCTCTTGTAGTTGGAGATCAGAAGGCCTCTTTGGCCAGTCTTTCTCCATAGCTCCACCTGTTCACACACTTAGAGGGCTCCCTTGTCTGCAGTCCTCTGTTGTTCAGCTCATCAGGCACATAGAGGGGTTCCCCTGGCTGGGGTCCTACTCTGTAGATCAGCACATCAGGCACTTAAAGGGGCACCCTGGGTGGGGTCCTACTCTGTAGTTCAGTGTGTTTGATGGGCCAGCCTCTTTATTGTTCAGCTGCCGATGCTGATATGTGGGGAGAGAGCGGCTATGGGGATGGCTCTACCCACTATGTGTGACTCAGCAGTATCGCCTTGCTTCCATGGCTGCCTGGCTTTCCTCCACTGGCATTTCCCACGAGGATCTCATCCTTCATATCCCCTCAAGCCTTCTTTCCATGGTCAACAGCAGCCCTCGTTCTGGGATTGCACCACAATCCTTAAACTCCAGCTCCCAGCTACTGTGCCTTCCAAGAGACCAGTGTTCCGGTCCCAGGTATGTACGGCTGCAGCAAGGACTGTCTGATTCTCAAGCCATTTAGGCTTCCACAGATCAGCTGTTTCACTCTCAGCCTTAAATGTTTCTCCTCTGACTCAGACAACTGTCCCACTGTGGGGATCGACCCTTGTTTCATTTCCCCCACCCGCTGAGGGTAGGTCCAGTCCTACTAACACTCCTGTTCTTCCCCCCTTTTACTTCATCCTACCAAGTTTTGTGTGGTTCTATATATTCTTTTCCACTGGTCAGGTACTCCTGTTCCCTTTCAGTTCTGTTGTTCTGCATGCACTTCTGTGACTGAAGGTATATTCCTGATGTATCAGTGGAGAGAGATGTACCCCACATCTACCTACTCCTCTGCCATCGTGTTCTCCTCTTGGTTTACCTTTCTAAAAAGATTCTTCCCTCTTACCCATTAGGGAAAGTAGGTATCATGTAGGTTTGTCTTTAATCCTCTTCAATCTCCCCAACAATAACAAAAAAATTCTCTACCTCAGCATTCATTAAAAAAAGAGAGAGAGAGAGGACTCTGATCCTATTTTTAGGGTTGTCAACATTTGGCAAAGGAAAATACGGGACACCCAGTTAAAGCTGACTTCAGATAAACAATGAGTATTACCTGAATATGAATACATCCCACTCAACATCTGAAAAAATTACTACAGATGTAAAAAAATGCCATAGCCAAGGCCCCTCATCATTGTTTACCTAAGTTCACATTTAAGTGGGAATCCTGTATTTTATCTGCCAACCCTATATACTTCAGCCAAGCTCCCATCACAGTCATTGCTCTCCAGGAATTGGGATCACGATGCTTGTCCATACCAACCAGTCCATCCAGTCACCATGAAAGTCAAGTCTGATATCAGAAGAGAGGCATATCCCACTCCAGAACAGAGATGAGTAGAGGTGGGTGAAGGGGAGCCAAGGATAATAAGACAAATTTATTCACCACACGCATAGGGCTTAGCCTACTAACAGAAGATGCCGGTCAAATATGGTTTTCACTGTCGATAATCCACATTATTATACTTCACCACTGATTATAGGTCCAAACCACAGAAAACACTCTTCTGATTCTCTTTTTCTTTTTAGAAAACAAATTAATTCATATGTAATTGTACATTCTACAAAAAACAAGTGGTAGGAGTGGACTAAATAACTATGCTTTAATATTGGGGGCATTGCCAAAATGGTAGGCAGTCTTATTTTATGGTTTTCCTGGAGTTCAAGAAACTTCCTTGAGCTTCTCTAAATGGTAATTATAAAATAATAAGCAAAAAAATGTGTTGGCTCTGGCATCAGGCAAGATGACAGAAATGCAGGCTTGTCTGAATTTGGCAGCAGCACTCTTAATTACATTGACAATGTGTGGCTGTGTCATTTCTTAGGAACTAATTATTTCATTCCTTTGGAAAGAAAATGTCCCTGAGGACACAGTTTTTGAAATATAACTTTTGGACCAAAGACCTCAACAGAGTGAATCAAATTATGATCATTGACTGCTAATAGGATAGTTTTAAACTTTAAAATAAGGATGTGTGTATTAGTCATCCATTCATGTCCAACTCTTTGTGACCCCATGGACTGTAGCCCACCAGGCTCCTCTGGCCATAGGATTTTCCACGCAAGAATACTGGAGTGGATTGTCATTCCCCTTTCCAAAGGATCTTCCTGACCCAGGGATCAAACCCACGTCTCCTACATTACAGGCAGATTCTTCACTATCTGAGCCAACAAGGAAGCTCCTTTTAAATATCTATCATCCTTTACAGAGATAATGTAAGTAGATATGTCTGTTAAATGACTACAAAATAGTCTCCTCGTAATATTTCAAAGGTTCAATGTAATTCCTCAGTGGAGGACCAGGATTCAAAATCAATATTTCTTTGCAGATTGGGAACAGGAATGAAGTTTCCTACTATCAATTTAAGTGGGAGCAACCATTTTTGTGGGTACATAGTGATTTGTCAAAGATGGTTTGGCTATGATAAACTTATCTGAACTGAGAATAAAAGTGAAAGAGATAGTGACAAAAATGAATGTACATGTATGTGAAATACACAGAGAGAAAAAGAGAAAGAGACTGAGTTTACATCAGGAATAGAAGGCAACAGACTGCCTTCACTTTGAAACATTTGGACATCATGTAGAGGAATAGACATGGACTATGTCAACTACACTCTTTGGAAGCAGTTGTGTTTCTCTGACTTCTCCCTCTTTCCCTTGTTGGCTTATCTTCCTTCTCCTTTTATCCTCTAAATGTGATCATTTCTCAAAATGTTTTCTCCATATATTCTCTCTTGGTAAATGTCCCTGAACAGAACATGCCTCTTATGGCATACATTCCCTACATGCATTTGGTCAGTTGGTGCAATGTACGACTCATGGCCCACTCACACTGTAGTCCATGTGCCCCGCAAACTTATCAGCTTTTATGTGGCAGCTGGATGTGGGTGATCCAAATCGATCTCTACCTCCACTTTCTTCTGATCTCTACTCATGAACCTCTAACTTCTTACCCAATTATTTAACAGAAAATAAACACCAATTTTACTTATGCTCTTAGAGCAGGAGGAACTAAGAGCAGAGGTCTTCCTGCTCCAAAAGAAAATAAAAATTACATGAAATCATCCCCATTTGGTTGGTATTTTTGAACAACAAGTGGGCTGCTATTACTACTTGCACACATTTCCTCTAATACCATAGACACACAGTACCAAAGGTGATTCTCAAAGTACTTGGTTCTAAGAACACCACACAGTCACAGCAGTAAGGAGGGGCTGCTTGATGGGCAACTCCATACATTAGACTGCAATGACACTATTCCAGGCTTGCAGCAGTTTCTGATTGCTGGGGCAACCTCCAGTGGTAAGTACAGAGAAGAGAAAAATGTTCAGCTGAGACATTTGTGAGCACTAGCAACACACATAGCAGCTCACTACCCAGTCTGCTCTGGTAGTCATGCTCCCACCATTGCCCAAAGACATTATGTGAGCCCAAAGAGCCAATACAGCTAAATGATCTGCCTGCTCAATGAATGATCTTATGCTCGGCTATCTTTCAGGTTATATGTTTCTCCCAGATCATGAGATCAGTGTGAATTTAGCAACTGCCACCTTATAAACCCAAAACTTTGACCTCCTTCCCTTGCTGATTTCCTGACTAAATCTGCATTGAGGCACTCTAAAACAAGTACAAGTGACACACATTTTAAAATCTAGAGCTATGCATGCAAAGGTCCTTTCTGATGCTGCAAGGGTGCTTTCATCTCAGTTTTCTGAGGGAGACTACCCCAGTAACTCCAAGTTGTTTCACTTTGAAGTGAAGCTCTCTGAGTATCTGAGCGAATCTTCAATAAGACCTTACCATCAATATCTTCAAAGTGGAGTTTTTCTTTAACACTTTTCTATTTAATGCCAGGAAAAACAAAATCTCCAATAACCTCTTTCAAAATTTTAAAGTAACCCTCATATCACCATGTCACTTATTGCTAAAACTTTAATTGACTTCCCATCATGCACAAACCTGGAATACTTCTTGGTGGCTCAGTAGTAAAGAATACCTCTGCAATGCAGGAGACCCAGGTTCAATCCCTGGGTCAGGAAGATCCTCTGGAGAAGGGAATGGCATCCCACTCCAATATTCTTGCCTGGAGAATTTCATGGACAGAGGAGCCTGGCGGGCTACAGTCCATGGGGTGGCAGAGAGTCAAACACAACCGAGCAGCTAATACTTTCACTTTCATAAACAAAACTTTTTAAAAAAATGATTACAAAGATTTTCTATCATATATGTACAGCACACAAATCTTATCTCACTTCACTGCCCTAGAATTACTGCACTGGGCACCATTTCTCAATGCATTCCAAAACTGTAAAGTAAGTTGTCATTATAGTCCCTGTACCTGAAATTCCATCCACTCTGCTGTCAAAAAGCTGCTCTTCATTCAAAGGATGACAGTAATTTCACTTTTTTCATGAAATAATTTTAGTCACCTTCAGACAATAGTAATCTCTCTATCTTTTAAATTCCACCAAGTACTGTGCCAAGATCGCAGGCTTTGAAACTCAACACAATGTTGTATGAATCCCATTTTCACCACTCAGCTCTGTGTCCAAGGGAAATGTGGGTAATTTCAAATTTTACTTAACATCTTTTTTTTACCTTATAAAATGGAAATAATGTTTTCCTTTCAGGATAACTATAAGAATACTGTAACTCACATAGCAGAGAGCAATGCACAAAATATGTAATTAGACAGCAGCCACTGCTATCACTATGAATCATATCTTCTATAACTTTGCCAAGTAAGTAATAAAAGACAATGCAAAAATATGGAAAACAAAGTGGGTCAGTTATAGGAGACGAAGGGTAAATTCTTAAGGAGTAACTGAAATAAAACAGGTCAGAATTTGAGGAGTGTTCATAATTGGCCCTGAGCTCAGACAAAATTCTAACCAATGTTTGAGTGCTGTTATTATTGAGCTATATTAATACTTCTTGTTGCATATGTGGCTGTTTCTGCCACAAGAGTGCCTTAAGGATGTCAAGTTGCAATTTATGAAGCATTATAATCAATTACTATTCATGATCTAATTGATTACCACCGCTCTGCTTGTACAACTATCTAAAAATTTCCTATGCTTAAGACATTTTCTCAATTTAAAATCTTATTGGTGATGACCATATCATGTTTTTTAATTCTTTATATTCCCCTTAGATCTGGATAAAGAATAGGTGTCAAGAAAGTACCAATAAACTGCTGAATTGGACTTAACTGCATACAAAGAAATGTTACTGACAAAGGCATGTTGGCATCTCTCATAGGGAAATAGCATATGTTAGTGTCTAGCAAAATAGAAGCACTTTTGGGCTATCCCCTTAAAGTACTATATGTGCATACGTGCTAAGTTGCTTCAGTCATGTCCAACTCTTTGTGACCCTATGGACTGTAGCTTTCCAAGCTCCTCTGTCCATGGGATTCACCAGGCAAGAATATTGGAGTGTGTTGTCATTCCCTTCTTCAGTTCTTACCACTAGCAGCACCTGGGAAGCCCAAAGCATTATATGTGTGCTTAGTTGCTCAGTCATGTCCAACTCTTTGCAACCCCATGGACTGCAACCTCCCAGACACCTCTGTCCATGGGTATTCTCCAAGCAAGAATACTGGAGAGGATTGCCATGCCCTCATTGCCATGCCCTACTCCAGGGGATCTTCCCAACCCAGGAATTGAACTGAGGTCTCTTGCATTACAAGTAGATTCTTTACTGACTGAGCCACCAGGGAAGCCCAAGAATACTGCAGTGGTAGCCTATCCCTTCTTCAGGGGATCTTCCTGACCCAGGAATCAAACCGGGCTCTCCTGCATTGCAGACAGATTCTTTACCAGCTGAGCTACCTAATCTGGGGCAAATTTCCAACTCTCAGTGTCATTTCATCCTCTGTAACTTAAGACAGGAAAATGACAAAGTAGCTCAGGTGCAAAGGTAAGAAACTCCTTACAGTCTTGGATACCAATACTTAAATAGGAAGAACCACAATTGAATCTTTACCAATGAACTGAAAATGGTTTTGACTTTTAGATTCTTATTTTCTAAAAAAAAAAAAAGAAAGAAAGAAAGAAAGAAAAGAAATTCACTAACTGAAACATCCAAACCAAATTTTACCCAGGAAAATATTGATTCAGCTTCTAGTATGTGCATTAATATGTTAAAGGTTGTGAAAGGAATAACATTTCACAATTTAGTCGTAAAAATATATATGTAAAAAGTTCAATGAATTAGGTGCTAGAGTAAATTATAAAGCCAATAAAGAAAAATACATAGGCAAGAATAATTTATCTAACTTGGGGTAACCAGCAATGCTGAAGGAGGAGGTGGTATTTTATTTAATGCTTCAAGGATTTTTAGCTTTTGAACATGTGTAGGCAGGAATGAAGAATATTTTATGTAGAAGGAAAAATATGAGAAAAGACAAATGAGAGTGAGTATATGGCTTGTTTGTGGGCATCATGTATGAGTGATGTAGATCACATGTATTCTGGTTAAATGAAGTTTGTTTGTTTGTTTGTTTTTCTCCTTGCTGTGGAGCTGTGACCTGCCAGACCTGCCATCAAAAGTGTGGTGCACAGGCAACTCTTCCTCCTAACCTCCTATATCTTCTCTCTTTAATGCTGATCAATATAATTCATTAATCACATGACAATCATCATTTCATATACCTTTGATCACAAGTGCTCCATCTTCCTTCAGCTGTTTCCATAGTTCTTCTATTTAGCTGTTTTCTATTTCCATCAATAACCAAATCAGAAAAATAAGCACACCTAATGTCCTTTAAGGGGACTTCCCAGATGGTGCAGTGGTAAAGAATCCACCTGCCAATGCAGGAGACTCGAGTTTGATCCCTGGGTCGAGACAATCCCCTGGAGTAGGAAATGGCAACCCACTCCAGTATTCTTGCCTGGAGAATCCCATGGACAGAGAAGCCTGGGGGGCTATAGTCCAGGGAGTCACAAAGAGTCAGACACTACTGAGCAACTAAACAACAACAATATCCTTTAAGAGTTATGTAGAATTTGGCTATTATATTTAAGGGCATACCATCTTGTGATTGTGAAAAGTCTACTCTCTTCCCCAGTAAACCAGCATTTCTTAGAGAGCAAGATGAGGTAAGTATTTGGGAGTGAGAGTGTTGAGGTCAGATTAGGATGGGTATACATGTCCCTGGGCATCAGTGTCCCCAAGGTGCTGCTCATGTGGAACTCTCCATCTCAGTATCTCCTTTCAGCTCTTCTCTCTCTGTAACTCACTAATCTAGACATAAAGCACAAATCTCTTTCTTTAATCCTTCTGTGACACCATGCTGCTGCTGCTGCTGCTAAGTCGCTTCAGTCATGTCCGACTCTGTGTGACCCCATAGACAACATAGACCCCATAACCCACCAGGCTCCCCCATCCCTAGGATTCTCCAGGCAAGAACACTGGAGTGGGTTGCCATTTCCTTCTCCAATGCATGAAAGTGAAAAGTGAAAAGTGAAAGTGAAGTCGCTCAGTCATGTCTGACTCTTCGTGACCCCATGGACTGCAGCCTACCAGGCTCCTCCATCCATGGGATTTTCCAGGCAAGAGTACTAGAGTGGGGTGCCAATCCCCCCCTCAAAAAACAGAGTTCCCCCAAGACTTTTGTGAATGCAACAGAGTATATTGACATTTGTAGCAATGGAAGAGATTTACAACACAAAATGCAAGTGCATTAGTTTGCTAGGGCTGCTGTAACAAAATAGCACAGACTGGATGCTTAGACAGATACTAATTTTCTTACAGTTCTGGAGGCTAGAAGTCTGAGATCAAGGTGTCAGCAGCCTTGGTTTCTCTAAGGCCTCTCTCCTTGGCATGCACATAGCCACATTCTCACTGTGTTTTCACATGGCCTTTTCTCTACATACATATATCCTTGAAGTCACTTATGTCTCCAAACTTCCTCTTCTTATAAGGATACCAGTCACATTAGATTAGGGCTCAGCCTGATGGCCTCCTTTTAACTTAATTGTCTCTTTCAAGGCCTCATCTCCAAGGACAGACACATTCTGAGGCCCTGGGGGTTAGAGCTTCAACATACAAATTTTGAGGAGACATAATTCAGCCCATAATAACAATTAACTTCAAATTTAGTGTCAGGTACACTTGTTCCTGTTAAAGTTTCTTAGCACTCAGACACCAGGAATTCCTCACAGGCCATTTTTCTTCAGAAATTCCAGCTTCTGTATAAACCAGTTGATAACAAATTTTCTTTTGTTTGCTTCCCCACCCAGTTATATGGACATAGAATTAAAACTACGGTTTATCCTTTTCAGAACATATTGATTCTAGCATCTCTCTGCTAATACTCAAAAAATCCATATATAAGTTTCCATTAGATTAAGCACCAAGAACTTTTCAATTGCTAATTATGTTTGCACTCAAGACAGGCTGATGCTGAAGTGAAGGCGTACTTAGCCTGGGATTCACACTAAGCGTATCTAATCAGTTAGTTGTATGAGGGCTGGGCTGAATGTCCTTAGAGGAGGATACACTTTATGTATCAGTCAGAGGTCAGTAAGGAAACAAGAAACACTTTCAGTGTTTTAAACACAGGGGACTTAATACAGGGAAGAGGATATACAGATGATGAGAGACATGAGAAGCAAAGCAGGGTGTGGTGGAGTAAATAAATAATTGGAAACAGCAGAAAACCACCCATCACTTCTGGGACTGCAGGAACACAACAGAGAAGTGGTACTTCCAGAAATCACACGCTTGGGACATCTGGGAGTAGCTAGAACCCCAGAAGGGTTTACCTGTAGGGGCTGGGTTTACAAAGGGCAAGCTGTTTAGAAAGAACCTGTTACCCTAAAGACACAGCCACTCACAGAAACTGTTGTCTGAGGCAGAAGAAATTAAATTTTAGAAATACCCCAGCTTCTTTACTCCTGAATCCCTCCAGGATCCACCAGTGCTTCCTATAAGCCAAACATATCTGGAAACCCAAACCAACGACAACATACAGAGAGTGTAGACAAAACAAGAAACATAACAGGGTACAAACTGGATCTTAGTGTAAACAGGCAATGAGTAGAACCATAAATTCAAAGAGAATTAAGGAGAGCAGAGTAAATCTCTATCACACAGATTGCATCCTCAGGTATAATAAATGGATTATTACCTGAATTTTACAAAGGCCAGAGGAACCGAAAAACACAATGGAAACAGTTGTTTACACCAAAACCTCTGTATGCTATTGGGGAATATGGTTGGCAGAATAATGGGCCCCCAACAATGTCCAGGTCCTAACCCTTGGAATCTGTGAACATGCCAAAGGGACTTCATAGATATGATTAAGATTAAGGACCACAAGATGGAGAAGTTATCATGGATCATACATGTGGGCCAAATATAATCACATGGGTCCTTATAAGAAATGAAAACACCCTTGTATGGTCAGAGAGGGATGTGACTATGGAAAAATTATCAAAGAGGCAATGTTCCTGCCTTTGGAGATGGAGGAAGGGCTCATATGTCAAGGAATGTGGGCAACCTCTAGATGCCAGAAAATGCAAGGAAACAGACTTTTCCCTAGTCTTCAGGCAGGAACATGGCCCTGACAACACCTTGTCTTGAGCCCAGTAAGACCTGGGTCAGATTTATTATTTATACAACTAGAATATAATAAATTTGTGATGTTAAAAAGGCACTAAATTTGTTCCAGCAGCAACTGGAGGTAAATACAAGAAACAAAGAACTCTGCTTGGTATTGGTAACAACGTTGAGCTGAAAAAGGAGAAGGTGTAAAGAAGCATTCTCCCAACCTCTGCATGGAAAGCAAGCTGGCTTCAGTGCATTACGGTCTATAAAGAAGTCAACAACAGCATAGAGATCACCATGCAGAGCACAAACAATGCCTGATTAAAGACAGAGGAGTCCAGGAAAAGGCAGCTAGCTCAATGGCCAGCATTCACACAGCTAGTGGTGATAGGTTTGAAAGCAAAAAGATTTCAGCAGGAAGCGGCATTTGGATCCCAAGTAATGCTAAAAGGGGGCTTCTCTGATAGCTTAGTTGATAAAGAATCTGCCTGCAATGTAGGAGACCCCAGTTCAATTTGTGGATCGGGAAGATACCCTGGAGAAAGAAGAGGCTACCCACTCCAGTATTCTTGTGCTTCCCTTGTGGCTCAGCTGGTAAAGAATCTGCCTGCAATGTAGGAGACCTAGATTCAATCCCTGGGTTGGGAAGATCCCCTGGAGAAGGGAAAGGCTACCCATTCCAGTATTCTGGCCTGGAAAATTCCATGGACTGTATAGTCCATGAGGTCTCAAAGAGTCGGACACATCTGAGCTTTTACTTTAATGATAAAAGGACCTATGAGTTCCATATAAGGATGGACACGAATCTTTCATGAACACATGTGAAACTCACAGTGAAGAATTCTGATGGCCTTTTTCTATTCCTTTATTCTTGAATGAAGTCCTAAGTAATAAAGTGATACAATTTTGTATTCAAAACAATTCAAACAACTAAGAGATACTTGGAGAGATAAATTAGTTTCTAACAAAAATGGATAAAGAATTCTCCAATAGAATTACTGCTAATTATTTATCTGCACAAGAATAAATTAGACATGATAATCTGTTTATAGCAGAATGTAGTTAGCAGGCTTTGTTTAAGTCTACCCTAAGACTGGCTTGTTACTTTACCCTGAAGAACAAAATCAAAAACATTACTTATTCTTGAAAATATTCCTGCAAATATAATTTGGTATCTAAACATTATATCTTACTATCTTAGGTAATTGTACAATTCTGTAAGGACGCATTCCCAAGGATTCTATCCTCTCTAAAATATCCTCTACCCAAACCTGAGTCTCATTGGAGAAGGAAATGGCAACCCACTCCAGTGTTCTTGCCTGGAGAATCCCAGGGACGGGGGAGCCTGGTGGGCTGCCATCTATGGAGTTGCACAGAGTTGGACACGACTGAAGTGACTTAGCAGCAGCAGCAGCAGCAAACCTGAGTCTCACTTTTTCTCTATACCATCCCTTATATTGCACGGCAAAATAAAATGGTCAGGTAATGGAAGAAAAGATGGATAAAAAGCACTTGAATCTTTTGGAATGCTGAGTGTCACTGTGAATGACTAAGTATAAGAGGAAAATGTGCTTTTTTACCTCGAATGAAATGTTTCTTAAACTAAAATGTTTTGATAGTCAAAGTAACAAGCTAAATCAACTTTTCAGTCTACAACTTTAGAATGTTTTTCTCCATGATGGAATTACTCATACTCTTTAGACTCATCTTCTTTCCAGGATGGAGGTTTAAAAATGGCTCTAATTTTAGCAACCAAAATACCATAACAAACCTGGGCAACTATTTTACAGAATGCATAAACACCAGAGTAAAATGCTCTCTATTTTCTACCCTTTTATTCATCCTTTGTTATTGGCCATCCACTTAATGGCCCATCTTTGATCAGTTCCAAACCATGGCAGTAACTTTCACTTCTTGCAGGATTTACATTGACAGTAGGTATGTTAACAATATACTATTTTAATTATCCTGCTCCCCAGGGGGTGATCACTTTTTTTTAATCTTTACCATATAATGCCCATCACTAGCATCAGGATTGGTAAGAAAAACAACAACCACAAAAAAGCAAAGACTGGCATGGCGTTTAGGATCCTAAAATATTTATGATATTTAGTCAATTCAGCAATGCTTGGTTGGAGATCATGAAAGTTATGATTTCTTAGGCTTAGTCAAAGATATAATTTTGGAGACAAGAAAGTGCTCTTTAACATTTTAAGTATTTTTTTTCTTAATATAAAACCAATGCACAGCTTTGTATTGACTTCCTGGGTCCAGAAGATCCCCTGGAGAAGGGAATGGCTACCCACTCCAGTATTCTTGCCTGGAGAATTCCATGGGCAAAGGAGCCTGGTGGGCTATAGTCCATGGGATTGCAAAGAGTCAGACATGACTGAGGGACTTACACTTTCACTTTTTTCAAGTAATATGTATGGAATAAAAAGCTAAAGCCAAGGCAACAATGGTCACTATTTTAAATATTATTATAACCTTGTTCTCAAAGTATTATACAATTAAGTTATCTAAGAAATTATATTAAAACTATTGAGGGATAAAAGGGGGAAAATACTCATTTTTAAACGGTGATATAACTACACTGGAATCAAGATTGCCAGAGAAATATCAATAACCTCAGATATGCAGATGACACCACCCTTATGACAGAAAGTGAAGAGGAACTAAAAAGCCTCTTGATGAAAGTAAAAGAGGAGAGTGAAAAAGTTGGCTTAAAGCTCAACATTAAGAAAACTAAGATCATGGCATCTGGTCCCATCACTTCATGGGAAATAGATGGGGAAACCATGGAAACAGTGGCTGACTTTATTTTTCTGGGCTCCATAATCACTGAAGATGGTGATTGCAGCCATGAAATTAAAAGATGCTTACTCCTTGGAAGGAAAGTTATGACCAACCTAGATAGCATATTCAAAAGCAGAGACATTACTTTGTCAACAAAGGTCCGTCTAGTCAAGGCTATGGTTTTTCCTGTGGTCATGTATGGATGTGAGAGTTGGACTGTGAAGAAAGCTGAGTGCCGAAGAACTGATGCTTTTGAACTGTGTTTTTTTTTTTTTTTTTTTTTTTTTTTGTAGAAGACTCCTGAGAGTCCCTTGAACTGCAAGGAGATCCAACCAGTTTATTCTAAGGGAGATCAGTTCTGGGTGTTCATTGGAAGGACTGATGCTAAAGCTGAAACTCCAGTACTTTGGCCACCTCATGCGAAGAGTTGACTCATTGGAAAAGACCCTGATGCTGGGAGGGATTAGGGGCAGGAGGAGAAGGAGATGACAGAGGATGAGATGGCTGGATGGCATCACCAATTCGATAGACATGAGTTTGGGTAAACTCCGGGAGTTGGTGATGGACAGGGAGGCCTGGCATGCTGTGATTCATGGGGTCGCAAAGAGTCGGACACGACTGAGCAACTGAACTGAACTGAACGAAATTACATAGGTAGGGTTTCTCTTGTGGCTCAGTGGTAAAGAATCTGCCTGCCAATGGCAGAGACATGGATTTGATCCCTGGGCCGGGAAGATTCCACATGCCATGGAGCACTAAGCCCGTGAGCTACAACTACTGACCATGTGCTCCAGAGCCCAGAAGCCACACTACTGATCCCACATGCCACAATTACTGAAATCCATGCACCCTGGAGCCCATGCTCCACAGCAGGAGAAGCCACTGCAATGATAGTCCGTGCACAGCAACTACAGAGTAGCCCTTGCTTACCACAATTAGAGAAAAGCCCACACAGCGATGAAGATTCTGCTGCTGCTGCTGTTGCTGCTAAGTCACTTCAGTTGTGTCCGACTCTGTGCAATCCCATAGACAGCAGCCCACCAGGCTCCTCTGTTCCTGGGATTCTCCAGGCAAGAATACTGGAGTGGGTTGCCATTTCCTTCTCCAATGCACGAAAGTGAAAAGTGAAAGTGAAGTCACTCAGTCACGTCCCCATGACTCAGTCTTAGCGACTCCAGGGACTGCAGCCTACCAGGCTCCTCGGTCCATGGGATTTTCCAGGCAAGAGTACTGGAGTGGGGTACCATTGCCTTCTCCTGCATAGCCATAAATAAGTAAACAATTAACACATGTAGAAAACTGAGAGAATCAAAACTACATAGGACAGAATTTAGTAAAGCAGTTGATTACAAAACTAATATATAAAAATCAATAGCAAATATGCAAAGAAATTTTTATTGAGAGCAATAACAAATGGAAATATATTTAAGAAAGGTGCTGGGCCCATAGAAAACTACTATAAAAATCAACTGGAGGAAATGACAAAAATTGAAGTAAGATACATCACGTTCATGTCTAAGAGATGCTCAGTATTGTGAGATATGAGTTCTCCATAATTTACTATTTTATACAATCCTAATTAAAACAGCCACAACCTTGATGATTTTATAGATGATGGTGACAATTCAGCATTCTCTGGAGTACCACTGGAGTGCCTTTCTGGCAAGCAGTTTGGCAATAACTGTTGAATTTTAAACCTTTATGTCATATGATCTAGTAATTTATCTACTGAAAATTAACCCTATGTATATTTCAGTAGTCAGAATTCTGATGTAAAAATAATCATCAAAACCTTGTTTGCAACAATAAAACAAAAGAAAAAAATGCATCAATAAGGCACTGAATAAATCCATACTTTTGTATGAATAAACTCTTAGTAATTACCTTTAGATAAAAGAACATTGGTCTCAAATCTATGAAACAAAACCTGAAGCTTCAATAAAAAAAATAACAGCCATGACTGTAAGTAGACCATGCCCTATTCTGAAAGTATAAGAGTCAAGGTTCAACATTAAGAATTTGGGAAATCTGTGTTTGTGTATATATACGTATATATATACATATATATTACATCAGAGATCAGATCAGTGGCTCAGTCGTGTCCGACTCTTTGCGACCCCATGAATTGCAGCACGCCAGGCCTCCCTGTCCATCACCGACTCCCGGAGTTCACTCAAACTCACGTCCATGGAGTCGGTAATGCCATCCAGCCATCTCATCCTCTGTCGTCCCCTTCTCCTCCTGCCCCCAATGCCTCCCAGCATCAGAGTCTTTTCCAATGAGTCAACTCTTCGCATGAGGTGGCCAAAGTACTGGAGTTTCAGCTTTAGCATCATTACTTCCAAAGAAATCCCAGGGCTGATCTCCTTCAGAATGGACTGGTTGGATCTCCTTGCAGTCCAAGGGACTCTCAAGAGTCTTCTCCAACATCACAGTTCAAAAGCATCAATTCTTCGGCACTCAGCTTTCTTTACAGTCCAACTCTCACATACGTATATATATATATACATACATATATTACGTATATATGTATATATACATACATATGCAGAGAAAATTTTCACAAAATTATGACTTAAAAGAATATTGGTCTAAAGACAGGAAAAGACTTTTCCTATATTTCACATTCTCCATTGTTAGATCATTTTTATTACCATTTGCATATAAAAGCATATTGACAAGGATAACCTTTATGGTAGACTATATATGGGTAACTTTAATAATATATAATGCTCTGTACACCTAATGGATGACAGAACAGTGTTAACATAACTTTTATAAGCACTGGGAAACCAAAAAATTTGTGTGACTCAAGTTTATTGCAAGATTTGCTTATTGTATTGGTCTGGAACTGAACTCACAATATCTGAGATATGTCTATATTCCATCAGACATTTTCTAGGCATTCACACATGTGATTAAAGACATAGAAAATAAGTGAAGATGATATAGACACAGGCACACTGACTACGTTCATACAAGCAGATGTTTAACAGGAACTGAATAATAACATACTGTGTTACCTGCTGCTTCCCTCTAGTTTTTAAAAACGCATAAATTACTCAGAGATCTTTTCAGTTTTTTTTAGCAACTACACACTCTTTTCTAGTATAGTTGAGTTGTAGTTATTTAATCACTTCCCTGTTCATATACATTTGAATTGTTTAAACTTCTCCATAATCACACATACAATTGCAAAAAATAATTCTGAGCATATACAGTAGGCCCTCCATATTTGTGGGTTTTACATTTGCGAATTCAACCAACAGTGGATGGAAAATATTCCCCTCAAATTTCAGAAAGCTCCAAAATGCAAAATTTAAATTTGCCACATATCAGCAACTATTCACACAACATTTACACTATTAGGTACCATAACTAATCTAAACATGATTTAAGGTATATTGGAGGATGTGCATAGGTTATATGCAACTATTTAATACTATATCATCTTACATAAAGGACTTCAGCATCCACTGACTTTTGTATCCACAAGGTGTCCTGGAACCAGTTCCCCATGGATACTGAGGTATGACTATATCAGAAGCAAAATCTTTTAACTGATGTATATGTGCTTCTGAAATTTTGATAACATCAATTTTCTCATCAAGATGTACAGCACTATCTATAAAATACCTACAGTGGTGCTTTAATCATTTCCAATTTTAGTTATAATACTTCAAATATTTTCAATATTTTTGGTTTCATTAATATAGTTTTCTACAGTTTTAAGATCTCCCCTAAATCCTTTATAAGCTGAAGAAAGTTTCATTTCTATAGCTTACTAACCATTCTTATCAGAAATTTTCATTTTTAATACAGTTAGCATTAATAGTTCATTAGACTGCCTAATGACTAAAAATATTCCATTACTGTGATAAACTCTATGTTATCAAGCTGATTTTAATCAGTTGAAGTTGTGCTTAGAGTTAGCTGCATTTCTGTTAATAAAGGAGACTGATGTAAATTTGTCTTTCAGTTTACTGCATTTTATTTTGTGTATGAGCACTGCTTTACAATTTGGGCTTAGACACGACCTAGTCTTGAAATGAGCTGAGAAGTTTCGAAAAGTATTATCTCCCCTTCAGTTCTCCACATTTTCCCTTCCCATCTTGCAGTTAACTATGCAGTTAACATAAAGGCAGTGGGGTTAAAATACTGAGGCACAAAATATGAGCAGCCCTGCTGACTAATTCACCACATCAAAGAGGGCTGCCTGAAATTCTTGCCTGTGACCTCAACAGGTTTCATCCGACCAACAAGTAAACTTTTCTGTGTTAAACCACTGACGTTACTGGGATGTTTGTCACTGTAGCATCCTGAATTGTTTAGAAGCTTTCCTCTATTTAATGCTCAGGACTATTTTAAATACTGTATTTAAATATTTGGTAAAATCACTGTAAAATATTTGGGTCCAATGAAATTTTTAGTGATGAAATTTTCCCACTACTTTTTGTTTCCTGTTTTGCTTGGGTATTCTACCTCTCCTTAGGTTTAGAATACTGTGTACTTTAGGAAACATCTTTTTTTTTTTTTAACTTCATGACTCAATTTCCAAAGTTATTGGAATGAAATTACACAAATGCTCCTAAGTTTTAAATCTCTATATTTGCATCTGATTTATTATACCTATGTTCATTCACAATTTTATTTCTCCTGTTGATCATGCTCTCTTCTTTGTTGGCTTCTTCTTTTTCTCCTTTCCTTGGGTTTATATGGCTGTTTTATGTTTTTTTGTTTTTTTAATGAAGACATAGTTCATAAGGCTTTATTTTTTCCCAGCAATTTGTTTTCAGTTCAGTTCAGTCACTCAGCTGTGTCCAACCCTTTGTGACCCTATGGACTACTGCACGCCAGGCTTCCCTGTCCATCACCAACTCCCAGAGCTTACTCAAACTCATATCTATTGAATCAGTGATGCCATGCAACTAGCTCATCCTCTGTCATCCCCTTCTCTTCATGCCTTAAGTCTTTGCCAACATCAGGTTCTTTTCCAATGAGTCAGTTCTTCGCATCAGGTGGCCAAAGTAACATATATGACTATAACTTTGTTATTTTCCAAAATTTTTAACAATATATTTCAGTATTCCCTTTAATCTACTTATATAAATGCATTTTTAATAATTTCTAAGAAATGTCAGAAGTTTACTTTGAATATGAAATGAATGCATTTATTTCAATATACTTTTATGATTAACTTTTATTTTTACTGCAGGTGGTTCAGAAAACCTGTTTTGTGTAATTTCTCCTATATGGAATTAATAGAGATTATCTTTGTAGCATAATGACATGTTCAGTTTTTACAAATGTTTCACAGATATTTAAAAGAATGTATAGCTTCTCTTTATTTGTACAAAGTTACACATTGATACTTATTACACTGAATGTACTGATTGTGTTTGCTCCAAAGTTTGAAACTCCCAGCCTTCAGATTGCCCAGCCGACCTCTTCCACATGTTATTCAACTTTACATCACAACCCATGGACTTCCTCCGGTGTCCAGAACTGATGACAGTCTAGGAACCAAGTTATTAAGACCTTACCTGTATCCTTGATACAAACGAAGACAAATTTTATTAAAGAAACAGTTTTTCTGGGTGATGCTGTCTAACAGACAAGGATAATACCAGATGCAGAAGATGAGGCTGTAGCCCCTCTTAATCTCTGACTATCTCTGATTCTCAGCCTCCAATACCTGAGCAAGTCCATCCAGAAGAGCTCCCCATCCCAGTTCAGAGCAAAACCATCTTCAGCAATGCCCGTAGTAGAACTTAGGTAAATAATCCTTGAAATGCATCCACAGAAGCAATGATTGTTGACACAGATGGTCTAAAAAGTGAGAGACTCTGACAATTCCTAGTTATTGTCATTAAATAAAATTTAAACTCAATGGTCCACAGTTCTTTTGATTTAAATAACTATGTTATTCTGTGTGCTCTCTTAGGTTCTTCCCAGCTGAATATTTCTATGAGCTACAGCAAAACAATGAGACATATTTCCCATAATGCTTGACGAGAAACATCTGATTTTAGAGCAGTGTGTTTGATATCCACATTTAGGACTTAGTATCCCTGTAAGTCAAAAGTTTCTGCATTTGATATAGTCTAATAATGAAACATAGGCTTCCCAGGTGGCTCAGTGGCAAAGAATCTACGTGCCGATGCAGGAGATGTGGGTTTGATCCCTGATCTGGGAAGATCCCTTGAGAAGGAAATGGCCACTCACTCCAGTATTCTTGCTTGGGAAATTCCATGGACAGAGGAGCCTGGTGTGATATAGTCTATGGGGGTTGCAAAGAGTTGGACACAACTTGGTGATGAAACAACAACATAATGAAAAACAGCCTTGATAAATAGCAAATAGCTTGGAACTACAAATAAAGCCTTAAGGGGTTGTCCCACTCCAGTACTCTTGCCTGGAAAATCCCATGGACAGAGGAGCCTGGTGGGGTCTCTCCGAGTAGGACACGACTGAGCAACTTTACTTTCACTTTTCACTGTCATGCATTGGAGAAGGAAATGGCAACCCACTCCAGAGTTCTTGCCTGGAGAATCCCAGGGACGGGGGAGCCTGGTGGGCTGCCGTCCATGGGGTCGCACAGAGTTGGACACGACTGAAGCGACTTAGCAGCAGCAGCCAAAGAATTAGAGGTGGGCTAAATTGAAGAGTCTTATTTCCCAGATCATGGTGAAGATCATTTTAGGTACAGCAAGAAGTTTGTCAGAGGCTCATCTCCGCTGACGTCAACAAGGTACCGTTTAACAACAAATCTCAGAGTTGACATAACTGGACCGGAGGTCAGATTTCATTCAGTTCAGTTCAGTTCAGTTCAGTCACTCAGTCGTGTCTGACTCTTTGCGACCCCATGAATCACAGCACGCCAGGCCTCCCTGTCCATCACCAACTCCCGGAGTTCACTGAGACTCACGTCCATCGAGTCAGTGATGCCATCCAGCCATCTCATCCTCTGTCGTCCCCTTCTCCTCCTGCCCCCAATCCCTCCCAGCATCAGAATCTTTTCCAATGAGTCAACTCTTCACATGAGGTGGCCAAAGTACTGGAGTTTCAGCTTTAGCATCATTCCTTCCAAAAAAATCCCAGGGCTGATCTCCTTCAGAATGGATTCCCTGCAGTTGGATCTCCCTGCAGTCCAAGGGACTCTCAAGAGTCTTCTCCAACACCACAGTTCAAAAGCATCAATTCTTCGGCACTCAGCCTTCTTCACAGTCCAACTCTCACATCCATACATGACCACTGGAAAAACCATAGCCTTGACTAGATAGACCTTTGTTGGCAAAGTAATGTCTCTGCTTTTCCAACTTATATGGGCTTGGGCAAAGAAATTACCCTCTCTAATGTTGTTGGTTTAGCTGTTAAATGGGATATTTTTATGTGTATTGCTTGCTTCAAAAGGTTATTGTGAAGCAAAATTATTTAATACATACTAAAAGGATTTGGATGAAGAAGGAAATGGCAACCCACTCCAGTGTTCTTGCCTTGAGAATCCCAGGGACGGGAGAGCCTGGTGGGCTGCCTTCTATGGGGTCACACAGAGTCAGACACGACTGAAGTGACTTAGCAGCAGCAGCAGCAAAGGGATTTGGAAACTGAAAGGATACATGTAATTAATTATAAAGCTGTGTTTAGGGGAAAACTTAAGTGAGCAGAATACACTTCACATTTTTCAGAGGTCATAATCCTATTCTGTGGCATGGAGCTGACTGATTAAACATCTTTTCCATGTCACATGTTAACAGCAAAGATTATAGGCCCTCATACTCATTTTTGTGATATTAAAATCCATGCATTAAACCACTATTTCTTTTTGTGCTATGAATCTCCCATCTGCTGTGTACTTTCTCCCCAAAAAGAGATGGGTTTTATTTATCACATGAGATGTCAGCTTTCAGGCTTTGGGGTTCCTAAGTGCATACAAGCTGGTGCAACCTCCACCACCAGTCATCAGCAGATGGATCTTGTTAAGCCATTCAGATTACTGGAGAAGAGCAAGATTTGGAACATGGACCTGCTCAAGGAATGTATATATTTAGTAAAACACAATAAATGTGGTTTTAATTGAAATCATTTTTTCTTCTTATTTCCAATATTAAAAATAATAGTAAATAAAAATAGCTTTCTACTCATAGCACTGAAGAGTCCAAAGAAGGACCAGAAATACTTGGCATTTTGATGTTGAAGGAAAACCAGTCCTTTTTTGTTGTTATAATAAGTGAAGCCTGAAAGGAACATGCAGAGAGGGAGATGAATCTAAGCTACGTCAAACTAGCAGGGAAATGGCACCTGTGAAGAAGCCTATTGCCAACTTCAATGATGATTTGTCAGGTTTGATTAAAACCTGAATTAAGCAGTTCTCATTAGAACCTCAGAAGGATGAATTATGCTGTGTAAATAGATTACTCACGCCCTGATAGAAACACAGGCACCACACACCCTGCTAGTAACTTTCAATTACATTGATAAATGAGAAGTTAAACTGTAATTTTTTTAGCACAATCCATTTTGTCTCTAATATCCTGCCACTTCTGTTTGCATTGTGACTGAAAAAATGAGGCTGCAATGAAATAAACAGTCCTCTAGATTAGTGTCACACTACAAACTAGGAGATCATCGAGGTAGAGTTATGGTTGGAAAAGGGACCCCAAGAAGAGTGAAAAGTGTTCTTTCTATATCTCCAATCTGCCCAGATATTTATTAAGGTTGTATAATAAGGGGATTTAGGGCTCATCTTCACTCATATCATAAATAAAATAGCCAGATAAAGGAATAGAAGAACTAATGATAGTGTCCTGAAAGTACTACTGGAAAATTTAACCTCTTTGGCCAGGGACTGGACTTCTTAACTAGCCAGTGAGTCAATAGGTTTCATTTGCCATAGTTAATCTTTATAGCATTTCAACAAAAGAGACAACAGCAAAAGCACTTAGCATATTGGTCACCATTTCTTCCTCTCAGCTGTTTATAAGCATTAAATAAATTTATATCTGATCTTATCCTTTTGGTTTGACACACAGTCATTTTTCTTATTAATGCTGATTGTGAAAAATTGGGCTAGGCATTCTGGGAAAGAGGGAAAACACCAAAAATGGACAGTTGTATTTTCCAAATGAAACTTTGATTTTTTTTCCTTGCTCTAACTTTGAGGATCATTTTAGCAATCCAGGGACTTCCCTTAAATGTAACTTAACCCAGTTAAGACTCTTTACTGCCACTGCAGGGGGCATGGGTTTGATCCCTGGTCAGGAAACTACACGCTGCACTGCACAAGACTTACTTATTATAAAGCTACAGTAATAAAGACAGTATGGTATTAGTGAAAAGACCGACAAGTCAATGTCCAAGAACAGAGAGCCCAGGAATAGACACACACAAATACAGCCAGCTGATCTTTGAGAAAGGAGCACAGGCAATTCCATGAAGAAAGGATAATCTTCAAACAAATGGCACTGAAACAATACAGTCACATGCAAAAAATAAATAAACAAATCTAGATGCAGACCTTGCACATTTCACGAAAATAAACTTAAAATATATCACAGACCTAAAATTTGCATTTCACAAAAATAAACTTAAAACATATCACAAACCTAAAATTTAAAGTGTAGAACTATTAAAAAAGAATCCCAACTCCTCCAAGACTTGAAAACCAGTATGCCTACAGGGAAGTCTCTTTTAGAATCAAAAAAGGAAGAACTCTATTATTGAACGACTCACAAAAGAACCTTCTTAAAATCTCTCCCCATATCTGTCTCTCTCTGGACATCCACTACAGGAAGGGGCTGGTAAAATTCTTCTTATTCAACCTCAAAATTCCTCCAAAATGTCTTAGTCTCACTACTTCATCTCCTCTCTTGCTGCCTTCTCCTTGCTTCTAAACCTTTTATCCTCTTCTGGTCCCAATGAAGGCGGAGAATATAAATTTAAGTTTTCTCAATTTCCACCAGCTGTCTTCTCCATCCATGACTCTAATTAGACAATAAAGACCCATGATCCAAGTAGCATAATGAATGCTCCTGGTAAAAGAGGAGAAAGGATCTGAGCAGTAACCTCCGATATTTTCACCACAGTTCTATTCCACCAAGGGGCTGTGAAGACTTCTCCAAAAGAAATGAAGGCTAGAAATCAAACTGATGGTGGTTTCTCCTGTCAAGGTTTGAAAGCAAATTCCTCTTAGCTTTTTCACCTCACCCCATAGTAGGTTTATGCCAGCTTACGCCAAAGGCTTTCAGAACCTTCTCCTTTTTATATAAAAGAACTTCCAACTTGAGAGGAAAGACATGTGAGGGGAAATTTTCAGTACAGAAACTTAGGAAAAAAAGAGAAAAAAGAAGAGAGATGCGATTTTAGGTAAGAAAGCATTGAGAACAAACTACATAATTCAAAGATTCCTGAAGCTTGGAGAAGGAAAAAGACCATAAGGAAATAAAACTCTGAATTCTGGAACTGAAATCCTGTTCTTCCATTTGCATTAGGAAAATCACCTACCTGGACCTCCATTTACTGTAAAATTATGGAATTTGACCAAAAGGAACTGATCCCTTGATCTTATGACTTCTTCATCACCTAACCTGCCTTCCTACACCTCTCTACCCACCTTCATCATTGCTATAATCCTCAGAACTTTAACTGTGTGCTTGTCCACACAGTCAGAAGACATGTTCTGCTTTATGTTCTGTGCAAACTATACCAGTCCCTGAATACCTGAACATTATCTCTAGTATTAAATTTACTTACAAAAGATAGTTTACTGGTTGATTATGATACTGCACTAAGTCTACAAAATGATGACCTCACAGGAATTAACAAATTAATATAAACAAAACTCCTATGAATGCTGGTAAAGAATCTGCCTGCAATGTGGGGGACCTGGGTTGGATCCGTGGGTTGGGAAGACCCCCTGGAGAAGGGAATAGCTACCCAATCCAGTATTCTGGCCTGGAGAATGCCATGGACTGTATAGTCCATTGGGTTGCAAAGAGTTGGACATGACCTAGCAACTTTCACTTCACCCATGAATTCAGCTATACATATAAAGAAAGAAAAAAAGCATTAAATCAAAATACATCTGACCAGTAAAATGGAAACTGTTGGATGTTGAGTCATGAACTATATGACTTATATATTCAATGTATAAACTCTTTAGAAATAGTCACCTAGAGAAACAACTTTTAGCTGTGAGAACTGTTCAGAAGTCAAACACTAAACTCAGGGGAATTTCAATACTGTCTCACCTCAACTTTATTTCCCCAAAGGGAACTTACTTCCTCATCTAACTTATTCACTGCATTTAATTTCAGACACTTTTGTTTTATTCTTAAAATAGGGATAAAAATCATTCTTCAGCATCCAAGAGAAAGAAATTCAAAGGAAGAATTCTAAAATGACATGATGTGCTAGTATTATCTAATTCTCTAAGGTGAATACTTAGAAAAGAACAATACTTATCTGGAAGGAAAAACTCTGGATTAAGAAAAAATCAGATTCTCTTCAGTCATACATTCAACATATCAAGTTCATCTTGGGAGTAAGGAATGCTTTGGTGATAAGAAACCACTACCCATCAGGACTCAGGATATGATGCCACCACGTACAGGCAAGGCTCTGCTCTCTGCTCAGCTCACTGCTGGCACTCAGTCAAAGTTGTGTGTGTCCACCTGAACAAGATGCGAATCTTACTTATATTTCAGAAAACTGAGGCTGTCATTGAATTATTTGCAGGAGACTGAATCTGAGATAGGATGAAAATTTTTAAATACCTGGTTTTATTCTAAGACTTAAGACACCTAGAATCAGAACAATGTTTGTGAAAAATTGAATTCTGATTACTTTGATATTTTGTTGAAAAAAAAAATAGTATTATAAAATGGTCAAAAGAAAACATATTTTCTTTTATCATAAAAATTCTTCCCTTCTCTCCAGAATACTGAAGTAATACTAAAATACAAATTCACTGTAATATTCATATGGACCCAAAATAAATTTGATTCCATGTGAGGGCCTGAGAGAATCTCTTAATCATCGAGTCCTACAATGAGGAGAGACAAAACATCCCTTTAATTATTTTTTTAAAGTTATTTATGTTGTTAAAAAATTCTACAAGACTTAAAATAAATCAAGAGTCCTCTGATTCTCCTCCCACACAGTCACATCTTCCTTCCATGACTCTGCAATGTCTTAAACTCAGAGTTTCTTTGACTTCACATCTCCAGAAAATCCACCTGCCTTCATTCAAGGGAAGGGAGCAATGAGTACGTGACAGTGTGGACTGGAGGAGGAAATCTGGGCATTGATTTCTTAAACAGTATTTCTAATAATAACCCTGCTTTTCAGTCCTACTCATACTCCCAGGTTCAAAGATACCTCATGTCTCCATGTGGCCCAAAGTGCCTTGCTACCCAGTCTACATTTCAACTTCCTTTGTTCTGCTGATTTCAGTTTTCATCCATCTATGATGTTGACACCTCCTCTATGATTTTCTTGCCATTGTGGATTTACAACTTTAAAAAAAATCATCTTATTGTCTTTCTACTGGGGTTTTATGAAGAAGCATATGTTAAAATGTGTGTGCTATACTTAACAAAAAAATCTGCTATATTTAGTCCAAAATGTCAACTTTCATTTTCTACTCTAAATATTTATATATTGACAACTTACTTGTGTATTTTATGTAATATAAAAATAACCTTTAAAATTAAGCCCAAAGGAATCCATGTTTCTTTCTATACTCACTTACTTTAGTTCTGCCCAATGGTTCTTTCCATACTCACAGATATATTTCTATTAAGTTAGCACCATTTTCTAGTCTATGGCTAATTCTAGGTGATTAAACTTGTTTGAAATTGGGTCTCTGAATTGGTGCAACCTGTGTAGGGTCCAATACATTCAAAATCAGTCATCTGAGTCGCTTGGTCGTGTCCAACTCTTTGCAACCCCATCACAACATACCAGGCCTCCCTGTCCATAACCAACTACTAGAGTCCACCCAAACCCATGTCCACTGAGTCATTGATGCCATCCAACCATCTCATCTTCTGTTGTCCCCTTCTCCTCCTGCCCTGAATCTTTCCCAGCATGAGGGTCTTTTCAAATGAATCAGCTGTTCATATCAGGTGGCCAAAGTATTGAACTTTCAGCTTCAACATCAGTCTTTCCAATGAACACCCAGAACTGATCTCTTTTAGGATGGACTGGTTGGATCTCCTTGAAGTCCAAGGGACTCTCAAGAGTCTTCTCCAACACCACAGTTCAAAAGCATCAGTTCTTCGGCGCTCAGCTTTCTTCACAGTCCAACTCTCACATCCATACATGACCACTGGAAAAACCATAGCCTTGACTAGACGGACCTTTGTTGGCAAATAATGTCTCTGATTTTTAATATGCTGCCTAGGTTGGTCATAACTTTCCTTCCAAGGAGTAAGCATCTTTTAATTTCATGGCTGCAGTCACCATCTGCAGTGACTTTGGAGCCCAGACAAATAAATCTGACACTGTTTCCACTGTTTCCCCATCTATTTCCCATGAAGTGATGGGACTGGATGCCATGATCTTAGTTTTCTGAATGTTGAGCTTTAAGCCAACTTTTTCACTCTCCTCTTTCACTTTCATCAAGAGGCTTTTGAGTTCCTCTTCACTTTCTGCCATAAGGGTGGTGTCATCTGCATATCTGAGGTTATTGATATTTCTCCCGGCAATCTTGATTCCAGCTTGTGTTTCTTCCAGTCCAGCGTTTCTCATGATGTACTCTGCATAGAAGTTAAATAAGCAGGGTGATAATATACAGCCTTGATGTACTCCTTTTCCTATTTGGAACCAGTCTGTTGTTCCATGTCCAGTTCTAACTGTTGCTTCCTGACCTGCATACAGATTTCTCAAGAGGCAGGTCAGGTGGTCTGGTATTCCCATCTCTTTCAGAATTTTCCACAGTTTATTGTGATCCACACAGTCAAAGGCTTTGGCATAGTCAATAAAGCAGAAATAGATGCTTTTCTGGAACTCTTGCTTTTTCCATGATCCAGCAGATGTTGGCAATTTGATCTCTGGTTCCTCTGCCTTTTCTAAAACCCACTTGAACATCAGGAAGTTCACGGTTCACGTATTGCTGAAGCCTGGCTTGGAGAATTTTGAGAATTACTTTACTAGCGTGTGAGATGAGTGCAACTGTGCAGTAGTTTGAGCATTCTTTGGCATTGGTTTTCTTTGGGATTGGAATGAAAACTGACCTTTTCCAGTCCTGTGGCCACTGCTGAGTTTTCCAAATTTGCTGGCATATTGAGTGCAGCACTTTCACAGCATCATCTTTCAGGATTTGAAATAGCTCAACTGGAATTCCAACACCTCTACTAGCTTAGTTCATAGTGATGCTTCCTAAGGCCCACTCGACTTCACATTCCAAGATGTCTAGCTCTAGGTGAGTGATCACACCATCATGATTATCTGGGTCGTGAAGATCTTTTTTGTACAATTCTTCTGTGTATTCTTGCCACCTCTTCTTAATATCATCTGCTTCTGTCAGTTAGGTCCCTACCATTTCTGTCCTTTATTGAGCCCATCTTTGCATGAAATGTTCCCTTGGTATCTCTAATTTTCTTGAAGAGATCTCTAGACTTTCCTATTCTATTGTTTTCCTCTATTTCTTTGCATTGATTGCTGAGGAAAGCTTTCTTATCTCTCCTTGCTAATCTTTGGGACTCTGCATTCAAATGGATATATCTTTCCTTTTCTCCTTTGCTTTTAGCTTCTCTTCTTTTCACAGCTATTTGTAAGGCCTCCTCAGACAGCTTTTTGCTTTTTTGCATTTCTTTTTCTTGGGGATGGTCTTGATTCCTGTCTCCTGTACAATGTCACATTCAAAATGATATTTAGCAAAAAATAATCAATCAAATCACCAACATAATAGTTGTGAAAACCAAGTGTTGGTTTTCTTTACAAAATGTTTCCGGGTAAGGTTTGTGGAGGTATTTCCAAAAGTCCAAAGCAACTGTTTCCCCAGAGATTGGTCAGGTGACTGCATAAAAGTTACCTGAAACACAATTCTTGTGTTTATTCTCTCTTTTCCCTTTTTAAATAAACAATCTTACTTATTCTTCAAGGCACTGCTCAAATATTACTTCTCTTTGGCATCCTCTTTTCCCTTCCATTTCCCTGGCAAAATGAATGGCCCCATTATCTCATCTCCTCTAATATTTGGTATATACTTTTACATATATGTGTGTGTGTGTGTACATATATATATATATATATATACAACAGTATACAACACATTGTACTGATATGATTTATTGTCTATACCTCTATTATATTTTGAACTCCTCAAAGGCAAAATTTGTGTTCCATTCTTTTTGGTATCACCAGTAACTAGTACAGTACCTATAATTCAAAAGACCATCAGCAAACAATCTTGAACTTAATTACATTGACACAAATACCTTCTAATATGAGAAAGCCCAAGATTACACAAGGAGAAATGAGTATAAAAACTCAATTGAAAGTCTTAAATAAAGAGAAACTTTACGTATTAATCCATGTCCTTCTCACTAAAACTACCTGAGAAAGCTATCATGTCTCTGACAGATGAAAGAACTGATACTCAAATAATTTGGTCAAGATCAAAGCTACTAAACATTAGAATAAGAGCATTTTAACCCTTATCTGGTTCCAAAGCTAGAGCTCTTGATTTTTTATTTTTAATGCTTCCTTCATTGAGACCACAGAATACAACATGCAAAAAATGAACAGTTTTTCATCTGTGTCTTTCCAGTTCTTGATATATAATTGACTATAGTCTTCAAATATAAGTTATGTC
The DNA here is from genome assembly GCF_055505025.1 of Bos grunniens. NCBI lineage: Eukaryota > Metazoa > Chordata > Mammalia > Artiodactyla > Bovidae > Bos > Bos grunniens. The sequence goes on from NC_141165.1 coordinate 102,849,558, forward strand.
CAAATGATTGTTTTTGACTTTTTTTTTTACATTGTTCATTTCTGAGCCATTACATCTGCCATGGTTAGTTAAGCCTGCTGTGAACTTGTACAGCCGAGACTGCTATTACTTTAAATAGTAGTTCTTAGTGTGTGAAGATGATGCTTCCAACTGTTCCACCTTTAGGAAGAAAGGTGGGTACGTACAATTCTTTGACCTCTATTCTCAACTACATATTGTGCACTTGCAATACACATACTTTGAGAAGTGTGCCTACTGGGGCCTTGATTTTTTTGTGTGTTTAGAAAAGGAAAGTAAAATGTAATGTGCAATACATGCATAATACAATATACCTAGTTGGAACGCACACTTGGTGCTCTTTAATTTTGTTTGAATCTTTCATACACCTATATATTTGCCACAATACTTAAGTTTGAGTGTACATATCTACATTTCTACATATAGATTCCTATATAGTTATATATAACATATATATACCACTGTAAAATGTGAACAAAAAGAGTTTTTATATCAATTTTGAATCCTTTTTCTTTTTATGTTAATTTCTAATCCTTCTTCTCCACTGACTATTAATCAGTGTGGCAAAAAAAAAAAGTGTTTCCACTGTGAAAAGTCTGATTTTTCTTTTTCTAGATCTCACAGGTGTCTAGATTCTAGATATATTATATCTGGATTCTTATATCTAGATGCCAGATATCTCATATCTGGATTCTCATATCTAGATGCCAGATATCTCATATCTCCTATGCCTGAGATATCATACTCTTCTGTGTCATGACAGGTAAGAAAGCAGATCGTAAAACCTTGGCGTCCACCATTCCCAAACCTGCTGCAGGCATCTTAAAGTATTTGCAGCTCTTAATAGAGAGCTTTACCTACTTTGCAAAGAATGTTCCATCCAAGCACAGGTGAGTCCAGAGGAGGCAGAAAAGTGATGTTCCTGGAACAGCCTTCAAACACAGAGCAAGAGCAAGTCATATGTATCCTGCCCTGACTCCCCAAGGTACTCAATAGTACTAAGCCCTGCCGTGTCACTGTCGTATCTTCCCATTAGAATATCAGCTTCCTTCCTTTCTCTGCCTCACTTCCCTGCTGGTACTGCTGGGAATGCCTCCCATCTGAACTCCAGCCCTTAAGCCTAGAATAGAGAAAAGACCACTTTAAGAATAGTGTTTATTAGATGTTACTGTGGAGATTTGTTCCCTCTACCATGCAGAGAATCATGCCAGCTTCGAACTCTCCCATTTCACAATGACTGATTCTGCTTATTTCCTCCATATATTAGTTCTCCCTAATCTGGGTGTCCTGAGACCGGGTGGTCTATGCTCTGCACACTGTAGGCATTAAGGGCATTTTAAATTCCTTGGGGCAGGAAGAGTCACTGTCCTGCCTATGTCCAAGATAAAAACAGATCCCCTCCTACCCTGACGACCAAGCAGTACATGTTCAGTCCCAATCACTCCTTCCCCCCAGGCTGCAGGCCACATCTGGGGTTACTGGTAAACCATGTCCCTTTCTGTTAAAGCCCAGTCCTCTCAAGTGAGCATTTACCATTTTCCCCTTCTTGTAAAATACAGACACACACACACACTTTTATTTTACTTATATCTCCATTTCTTACTGTTGTTACTATAAAAGATCACCATTAATTTAGTTACATAAGGCAACAACAAAAATTATCTTATAGTTCTGGAGATGAGAAATCTGAAATGAGTCTAAATGAGGGCTTCAAACGGTTGCCTTTTCCAGCTTCCAGAGACAATCTGAATTCCTTAGCTCATGGCTGTATATATCTCCATTTTCAAAGCCAGCACCATTAAAATAAGTCCTTGTCACGCCACCATCCTCTGATTCTTTCTCTTTTGTCTCCCTCCTGCACTTATAAAGACCTTTGTAACTACATCAGGACCACCTAGATACCTCAAATTCAACTTAGTAGCAACTTTCATTCCATCTGTAACTGTAATTCCCCTTGCCATATAATCTAACATATTCACAGTTTCTAGGAACTGGGATGTAGAAATCTTTGGGAGATGGAGGCATTATCCTACCAGTCTCACAAGTTTAAAGATGCAAATAATTTTCCTTACTGCTTTCAGACCTAAATATTCTCGATGCAGTGTATAAGGATGATCCTATTACTCCACTCACTCTAGAAATAACACCTATCTAAAACACTGAAAACTATACCTTACCAATAGTTGCCATCATTCAGAACCTGTGATGTGTCATGTATTCTACATACTCAGCAATGTTTAATAGTTACCACACAGTCTTCAGCATTAGACTGGTCTAGAATGCAAGTTGTACTTTGCTCCCTACTAAATAGACAACATTCTGGACAAGTTAATTAACCACTGTAACTCTCATTCTATCGAATGTTAAAGAAAGAGTACACTTCCTCATAGTGGTGATTTGATCACTTTATCTTAACTGATATCAGAACTTCTTGGGTTTCCCAGGTGGCACAATAGTAAAGAATCCACGGGCCAACACAGGAGATGCAAGAGACACAGGTTCAATCCCTGTGTTGAGGAGATCCCCTGGGCAAGGAAATGTCACTCTGCTTCAGTATTCTTCCCTAGAAAATTTCAGTGACAGAGGAACCTGGTGTGTTGCAAAGAATCAGACATGACTGACTGAGCGCACACAGAGAATCCTTTATTGTAAGATGTGTCATTGTTTGGAAAAATTGGAGAGAATATTTGATTACATTTAGGATTACCTCATGTTGTTACCTTTTAATCCTCCCCAAAGTAAACCAAAATCACTACGAACAAAGCTAGTGGAGGTAACGGAATTCCAGCTGAGATATTTTAAACCCTAAAAGATGATGTTGTTAAAGTTCTGCATTCAATACACTAGCAAATTTGGAAAACTCAGCAGTGGCAATAGGACTGGAAAAGGTAAGTTTTCATTCCAATCCCAAAGAAAGGCAGTGTCAAAGAATGTTCAAACTACCACACAATTGAACTCATTTCACATGCTAGCAAAGAAATGCTCAAAATTCTCCAAGCCAGGCTTCAACAGTACCTGAACCAAGAACTTTCAGATGTTCAAGTTGGATTTAGAAAAGGCAGAGGAACCAGAGATCAAACTGCCAACATCCAGTGGATCATCAAAAAAAACAAGAGAATTAAAAAAAAAAAAAATCTGCTTCATTGACTATGCTAAAGCCTTTGACTGTGTGGATCACAACAAACTGGAAAATTCTTAGAGATAGGAATACAAGACCACCTTACCTGCCTCCTAAGAAACCTGTAGGCAGGTCAAGAAGCAACAGGTAGAACCAGACATGGAACAACGGACTGGTTCCAGACTGAAAAAGGAGTACATCACAGCTGTATATTGTCACCCTGCTTATTTAACTTATATGCAAAGTACATCAGGAGAAATGCCAGGCTGGATGAAGCACAAGCTAGAAACAAGAATGCTGGAAGAAATATCAATAACCTCAGATATGCAGATGACATCACCCTTATGGCAGAAAGTGAAGAAGAACTAAAGAGCCTCTTGGTGAAAGGGAAAGAAGTGAGTGAAAAAGCTGGCTTAAAACATAACATTCAAAAAATTAAGACCATGGCATCCAGTCCCATCACTTCATGGCAAATAGATGGGAAAATAATGGAAACAGTGACAGACTTTATTTTCTTAGGCTCCAAAATGGTGACTACAGCCATGAAATTAACAGAGGCTTGGTCCCTGGAAGAAAAGCTATGACCAAACTAGACAGCATAATAAAAAGCAGAGACATTACTTTACCAACAAAGGTCATCCTGTCAAAGCTATGGTTTTTCCAGTAGTCATGTATGAATGCAAGAGTTGGACCATAAAGAAGGCTGAGTGCCAAAGAATTGATGCTTTTGAACTGTGGTGTTGGAGAAGACTCTTGAGAGTCTCTTGGACTTCTAAGAGATCCAACCAGTCAATATTAAAGGAAATCAGTCCTGAATATTTATTGGAAGGACTGAAGCTGAAGCTGAAGCTTCAACACTTTGGCCACCTGATGTAAAGAGCTGACTCACTAGACCCTGGTGCTGGGAAAGATTGAAGGCAGGAGGAGAAGGGGATGACAGAGGACAAGATGGTTAGATGGCATCACCAGCTCAATGGACATGGGTTTGAGCAAGTTTCAGGAGATGGTGAAGGACAGGGAAGCCTGGTGTGCTGCAGTCCATGGGGCCACAAAGAGTCAGACATGACTGAGTGACTGGACAACAAAACTAAACCAGACGTGAATTTGATCCCTGGCTCGGGAATATCCCCTGGCAACCCACTCCAGTATTCTCATCTGGAGAATCCCCATGGGCAGAGGAGCCTGGTGGGCTACAGTCTATAAGGTAGCAAAGAGTCAGACACAACTGAAGCAACTTAACATGCATGCAAACTGAACTAAAATGACAGTTGAAAAGTTAGCATGCTAGTAACTCATAACGTTGAGAATGAGAGAGCAGGAAACAGAATTATTCCAACAATTATTTAAGAGATGAAAAATAGATGCAGGAGTGGTAACTGAAAGTCAAAACACAGGAAGCCAAAGCCTACATAGTGTAAGAGGGTGCCTAAAAGGAAGCTAACCAATTTACCTGACAAAACACCTGGAAGCCAGTCTTTAAAGCCAGTCAGCACTGAAACAGGAAGGGGTGGGGTAAGCAAAGAGAAATGGCTAAAGACCGACACAGTGAGAGGCAAGGAGACCTTTCCAACCAGCTTCTCTTTTTCAGTCTGTGCAGCCAAACAACTTTTTCTCAACCTGAGCTCTGTGAGACAGGGGCGATGTTTTTCCTGTGGAGAAATGGAGTCAGTTAGGTTCCTAATGTAGGAATAACAGACACATGGAAAAGGGAATGATTCATGGTACTGAAAAGCAGGGACTTGTATATAAGTTCACGTACTGAACTACAGGACTCTTAAACTCAATCCTCATCAGGACAAAAACTAGAGAATTTTTGGTTAGGGTAACTAAACAATTCACACACTGACCTTTGAGTGACCCTCAGTTAAATACCTGGCTTTCTATACAAAAGTCATCAGACAACATACCCATCTATCCCTAAACAGAACTTCTGACCAGAATTTTAGTGACAAACAAATGATTGGAAAGTTAAAGATTATCAGACACCTGAATAAAATATCCAATGTGAAAGATGAAAACAAACAGAAATCAAAACAAGGATAAAAGACAATGAAAAAGAAAATCAACACAACACACAAGACGTTCAGAGAGATGTAATTCTTCTTCTAAAACTGAAAAAAAAAAAAAGATGCAATGGGAAAAAAGAAGATTGGCTTTTTTTTTTTTAAAGAGCATCTGAAAATTAAAGATTTTATAACTGATTTTTAAAATAAAAGCAGAGATGGAAGCTAAAGTTAGGAAATCCAGGAACATAGACTAAAATGCAATATGACATAGAAATAGGAAATATATAACTAAGAGAACTGCACCCTGCTTTCTAACATCTAATAGGAATTCCAGAAATCCTGAATACAGATATTATCAAAGAAATAATATTGTGTTTCCTTGAAATGAAATAGTCTTCTAGAAAGAGAGTACACAGGAATGCCCAGAACAATAAGTAAGAAACACCATTAGAAATTTTATCAAGAGGTTAAAGCAAGACACTGAAAGTTTATAAGATAACACACACAGCCCTTATAAAATAACAAGCATTACATGACACCAGCAACACAAGAATGTTAAATGACAGCAAAGCTAAGCCTCTCAACTGCTGATATAAAATCATTCTTAGTCTAGAATTCCATACTAACCGTATCGGTCTTCATGGAAAACAAGAGAATAAACTCTGTAGGCTAAGGGAAAAATGACTTTCTTAAAGGACGATAGATGGCTCACTCAATCATTAGGAGGGCTGGAGAAACAAGCTCAAGATCAGGGTTCCAGTATCGAGATCCAGAACTACACTGCAGAACCACCCTGATGGAAAAACCATTTTATTTTATCCTTCCACCAATCATTCACTGCAACTTCTCCTGCCATGAACACCAATGACACTAGCACCCTTGAAAACCACCTCTGAACCTGCAGCAGCAAAATGATTGCCACCTATTAAAACACAAGCTACTTTCTTCTGAATGTAACCCTGTACTGGTTTGTCTGATAAGATGAACCCACATAAGTGTACCATAACTGCACAGGAAGTTGGTGAAAGTATTCTGAATTGTACCTTGTAAGGACAGAATTCACAGAATGGGAAAAATAAAAATATAAGGAGGAATTTTGAGATACATTCAATAGTCACTATTCCAACCAAATAAGCAATTCGTACTGCTCCATCAAATTATCAATCAAGTGTGAGGATAGAATAAAAACATTTTTAGACATGAAGGAAATTCAAATAAAATGTTATCACCCTTCATTAGAGAGATGCTGGAAGATGAGCTTTCATCTTCCAGCATAAAGGAATAAACCAAGAAAAAAGGAGTACATGGCATCCCAGACACAGGATCAAACACTGAAAAAGAATGAAGGGAGTTACAGAAGAACATGTTTTCATGGGGTTTAGAGTGTAATTAGCTGAGACTGGAGAAGGATATGGAAAAACAGGAGGAAGGCTAGTAAGCACAAAAAAAGTTTAAAAAATTGATTTATTATCTCTTACATTTTAACATTTGAAAAAGTATTGGTAAGTACTTGACAGCTTTATTGGTGCTTTTGAAAGATATGAAAGATAGAGAAATATAAGCAATAATACAAATACTAAAATGATAGAGTATATTTGGGAAAGAAGAAAAATATATTACTATGCTCAGTAGTAAATAATTTTCAACTATTCAGTATCTATGGAATCTAAGTACTGAGTTAATTAAATATATGCTAAATTACACTGAGAGAACAGTACAAGAGAACACATGTATATGTGGAAAGGGGTGCCTTAAGAGTGATAAATTCTGAATTACCAAGTAAGAAGTCTAAAAACACTAAGGTTTAAAAATTAATAAACAGCATCACAAATATAAATATTTAAAGATGTTGGAAAATTGTAGAAGATATCTACAAGATATCTGTAAAAGAGATGAAATTGACACTTTAGGAGTGCAAGACTTGAGAATAAAGAATGGTACAGGAGTCTATATTTTATTCAAAATATGTCTTTTAGTCCTTTTTGATTTTTAACTATGTGAATGAAATACATTGATAAATGTAGAATTTTTTAAAAGAAAACTATCTTGGTAAATTATGATGTAGAAAGTGGGATCTCAAGAGCCTAGATCAGATCAGTAGCTCAGTCATGTCCGACTCTTTGCGACCCCATGAACCACACCACACCAGGCCTCCCTGTCCATCACCATCTCCCAGAGTTCACTCAGACTCACGTCCATCGAGTCAGTGATGCCATCCAGACATCTCATCCTCTGTCGTACCCTTCTCCTCCTGCCCCTAATCCCTCCCAGCATCAGAGTCTTTTCCAGTGAGTCAACTCTTCGCATGAAGTGGCCAAAGTACTGGAGTTTCAGCTTTAGCATAATTCCTTCCAAAGAAATCCCAGGGCTGATCTCCTTCAGAATGGACTGGTTGGATCTCCTTGCAGTCCAAGGGACTCTCAAGAGCCTGGATAACAGATATCAATACTTTAAAAAAAAGGACAACTAGTTTTTCATGAGAGAAGATAACCAATTTGAAGTTCCCAAGGAAATCCAAGAAAAAAAGAAAGTAAAGCGAAGAGGACAGTAGAGAGAGGTGCAAAGCAGTAGCCAGCAAAAAGGTAACAATCTATTCCACACTATATAATTCTTTCCCATGACACTGCAAAAATCACCAGTATCATATTCTAAACTGAGAGGCTAGTGAGTGATCTCTAACCAAAAAAAAAATTTTTTTTAATGAAGAAGGAATTATTCTTTCAAACATAGTTGGCACCAAATGATGAGAGACCCAATAGACTGAGTTAGTCCTTAGAACACAAGGTCATTGAAAATGAACAGATATATTAGAAATACTTTATTTCTAATATAGAAATAAAGAAATACTTTATTTCAAATCTCTAAATCTTGTGGATCCAAATCTTGTGGATCAAGAAAATGGAAAATTTAATCTCATGATTCTATGCTGGGGTGAAGGACATGGCAGCAGTATCCATGATCACACTGACTCCTATTGCTTTCTGAAGATGCTGCAGGGAAATTGTGTATACCTGTGGCGGATTCATGTTGATATATGGCAAAACCAATACAATATTGTAAAGTTAAAAAATAAATAAATAAAGAAGACATTGTTTGCCTGGGCTGACAAGAAATCCAATGAGATGATCAAGAAGTCTGAAAGAATCTTGAGGGAAAACCAGTGTGCCTACATCAACGATTAGATTGGCTTACATCGAGTAGAGAATATTAGCCATACAGAGCCTGCCATGAGCCTTCACTTGTATAGTCCGCCTTTTGACACATGCCATGCCTTTGATCAAAGAACAGGACATAAAAGCAAAGTCACCATGACATTCCATAGCAAATTTGGAATCAGGATTCCATTTACAACTTCAGGATCACTGGAGAACAACTAAGGGGCACCAGGCCCTCTGAGGTTTTTTTAAGGTCCAGTGAATTCCGCCTTGGACAGGAAGGTCTGCTACCACTTGCCTGTCCAGTAATACACTTTACAAGGCCAATATTAGATCTACCATAAGGCAGATGCTAATTATAAGGCATTAAGTAAGCAAATCGGAGAAGGCAATGGCACCCCACTCCAGTACTCTTGCCTGGAAAATCCTGTGGATGGAGGAGCCTGGTAGGCTGCAGTCCATGGGGTCGCTAAGAGTCGGACACGACTGAGCGACTTCACTTTCACTTTTCACTTTCCTGCATTGGAGAAGGAAATGGCAATTCACTCCAGTGTTCTTGCCTGGAGAATCCCAGGAACAGGGGAGCCTGGTAGGCTGCCATCTATGGGGTCGCACAGAGTCTCGACTGAAGCGACTTAGCAGCAGCAGCAAGTAAGCAAATAGTGCCCCGAGCTACTAGAGAAGAAAAATCCCACTAAAGATAAAAAGGCTTATGATTTTAAAAATCAAATCAAGCTCCACTCGTTTTACCTGCTAAACCCATCAGAACCATACTAGGAATGTCAGTGATGGTTTTTATAGTTTTTGGAAACACTTTGGTCTCTGGATTGTAATTAGCAATAAAAAAAGGAAGATATCAAACCACTCGCCTTGTTACTTGGAAGGCTAAATGTAGATGTCTTCAATATACTTTATATGTTCTTAATATTTGAGGAGAACTTTTTGAATCTGTGCATTTTATTTTACCAATCTTATTTTACAAATTCCTGTTCTATAAATAATAGGGTAGTAGATAGAGATTTGATTTTTCCTAGAACTTGAGAAGCAGCAACGTATCCTGATTTATTATGGGTTATACACAAAACAATGCATCTGATAAGCTTAGCACAATGCTGCATATTCAGTAGAAGGTAGAGATGATATATAATCTCACACATTCCTCACAACAACCCTTCAAGGTAGGCAGTAACAACTGCACATTTCCTAAGGAGGAAGAAGTGTACAGACATGATTTTCTCAAGATCACACAGACCAGTGCCTTTCAAAGGTCTTTACACACACCAATAGAATCATCAAGTTCATCCTAAGATAGAACTGAAACCATACACACTGATCAGATCACTAGTGTCTTATCCTCTGTATACTATCTTTATATAGTGTGGCAAAAAGATGAGAAAATATATGCTCTTTCACTTTGGAATCTAAGATACTCTATTCTTAAACAGATTGAACGGGAAAAACTGAGTAGGAGGGGAAATGATTGTGATAATGCAGAGAAATTTTTAAACATGTCCATATTTTACGTAGGAGAGCTGTTTTATTTTTTAAGATATCCTTTTGTGGGAGGCTAACTTCCATCTTTAATCTGTTTTAAGAAGCTCATTGCCCCAATAATGTAATATATTAGATCATGAATGTTATCCTGGATTCTGTTAGGAGTACTAGATCTTCAACTACACAAAGTCTAAAAATAGCATCTAAAATTAATTAATTAAAAATGCCCATTCAATGAATTTATTTAGAAAGATGCTATAAAATTCTATGTGAACATGATTCATCAATGCTATCAATTATCGATAAACAGGATGAGTAGGTGAAAGTGCTGATAGAATCCTTTAGCTTTCCACCGTCCCAATTTACTACATTTTTATGCTAAATATAGTGTATTTAAAAAGCATTAATTGAAAATATTTTGCCCTATGGCTTAAGAGTACACTCTTTTCTCTTTGATTATTTACCAACCATTCATTTCTGCATGAATGGCTCCATTCATCTCTACAGTGATGTATCTAGAACTTCTCAGAGGATCCATGTCAACAAATCTGTTGGACTCTAAAGCACTAATGCTTCTAAGAACTAACCAGGGAATAAAACTGGGGAAAACAGCAGAGGAGGTGGAAATTGTGATGAACTATAAAATGCATGTCCTTTAAAAGTATTTCTGTACCAGTCAACAGATTCTTGCCAGTCTTTGTTCTATGGTCTACCAGATGGTAACTTCTTATCAAAAGTGCCCTCTATGACACCCTTTTCAAAATCAGAGTGTCGTCATCCTCCACAGTTCCCACTGATGCCTCAAAGGTCATCTACAAGGATACAGAAAACTCTTTCATTCCCTGGAGGTGTGCTAGGTCCCAACTATGTCCCAGGCACTGTACTAGCCACCAGGGGACTAGCAGGGAAACCAACAGACATAGCATCTGGAGTTTAGAGAGAAAAGTAATTATTGGAATGGCTACAAACAAATATATACTCACAAGTTATAGCATACACTGCCTTACAGGGTACTAGGAGAGAATATAAAAGGACTATTGATTTGTCTGAGGCTGTCCTGGTCTTCAAGGTCATATTTCATCTAGTAGGAGACCTGAGCTCATTTAGATCTGTTAGGTGCCATCTCATAAAATCCTCACCCATATAGATTTAAATTCCCCTGTCACCAATATTTGCTTTACCCTCCTATGGTTTGAAGATCATTCTATCTGACAGAGAAGACAAAAGCAAAACAAAAGTTGAGGGTTTCTGCTTCTCTATATTACTCATCAATATTGTAATGTTGGCCCTAATCAACACAGTTACTTATTGATCTTTTTCCTCAAATGCAGCTTTTTAAAAATGCATTCCTGACAGTTTTTGCAAGCTTCTTCTAGTCTCAGATCAATTTGGATTTTAAACAAGCAGCTTAGTTTAGGAAAAAGACAGCTTTGGCTCAGTTGTGAATCCTTAACAAACACTAACAAGTTGTTTTATCAGAATAAATAATTTTCTCTCTCAGCTTCAGCTTCTTCATTTAAAAATGAGAAGAATGATTCAGTTCGGTGGTGAGTATTAAATTAGATCCTGGGAGCAAAACATCTAGTACAATGCTTGGCACCGAGCAGGGAACACCAAACAACTGATGAACCACATGGTACACATCAGGCTTGTCCTCACTGGTCCTGTGGCTTTCTTAGGGACAAAAACCAAGCTTTCCACTTCTTTTCTCTCCCACATAATGTCTAAGGCCAATTAAGAGAGCAGGCAGGTGTGTTGATCATTAATAACCTCGGTGAAAAACATAAAAGGAATTCCACAGTTGAAGATACTTTTAAGTTTACCAAGGAATAATAGCTTTCATCTTGTAAATGCTAAATTGCACGCTTCTTTTCTGGTTAAACACACAGTTTATTTACAACTAATTGTCACTTAATGGCTTGTGCTCCAATAAATGTTCATACACTGTGTTTACAGGCTTATGCTTCTACTGTGCCCCTGTTCTAATAGAACATATATACTGCATGATGAGGGCTTATCTCTTCATACCAAACAAGCCTCTGCCTGAATTTTTCACTGAATAAGTCAGTGTTCAGTTATTTTGATTCCTGCTAAGCAAAAGTAAATTTCATCAAACACCATTAGAAATGAGGCACAGAAAAGAAAACCTAGTCCTACATATAACAGACTGTCTATGACAATGAATGCCTAACTCCAGGTAGTTATGCCAAGGAAGAAAGAAAGGAGCCTTCACTATTCCAGTTATTAAAGCACTACTGTAAACATGTTAACTGTTTACAGGCAAGCCTCACTTTACAAAATAGAAAAGCAAACGGTTTCCAATTTATGAACCAGTTGAGTTCTAGCAGTTCAGTCCAGCAAATAATTCACTTGAAGTATCAGAATAAGGCTATGTTCTGAAACTCTGCTCAATGTTACAGTGGCAGCCTGGATGGGAGGGGAGTTTGGGGGAGAATGAATACATGCATATTAAGGTGAGTCCCTTCTCTGTTCACCTGAAATTATCACAACATTGTTAAGCAGTTACACCCCATTACAAAATAAAGGTTTAAAAAAAAAAGAAAGAAACTATGTTCTATTTGTTAACTAAATTAAACCTCTCTAGGTCCCTATCTTGGGCTTCCCAGGTAGCTCAGTGATAAAGAATCCACCTGCAATGCAGGAGTCACAGTAGACACAGATTCAATCCCTGGGTTAGGAAGATCCCCTGGAGGAGGGCAACACAACCCAATATTCTTGCCTGGAAAATCCCATGCACAGAGGAGCCTGGAGGGCTATGGTCTATTGGGTCTCAAAGAGTTGGACATGAGTGAAGCGACTTAGCATGCACACATGCATGCACAAAGGCTTATCTTAATGATACAGATAAGCCTGTTTTCTCTCATACCCTGCCACATGTTTCTGTAATAATAACCAGAGTCCTGCTGCAGTAGATTCTGTGGATGCTCCACCCAGACACCTTCTAGTCCCTTCCACAGCTCCCATGTGCCCCAACTAGGACTTCATTGTTCCTTTTCTTGTAGCACCATACAAAGGACTCCTTTTGGAGAACTCTATGTTGCTAGCTTCAGTTCAGTTCAGTTCAGTCGCTCAGTTGTGTCCAACTCTTTGCGACTCCATGCATCACACCATGCCAGGCCTCCCTGTCCATCACCAACTCCCGGAGTTCACCCAGACTCACGTCCATTGAATCAGTGATGCCATCCAGCCATCTCATCCTCTGTCGTACCCTTCTCCTCCTGCCCCTAATCCCTCCAAGCATCAGAGTCTTTTCCAATGAGTCAACTCTTCCCATGAGGTGGCCAAAGTACTGGAGTTTCAGCTTTAGCATCATTCCTTCCAAAGAAATCCCAGGGCTGATCTCCTTCAGAATGGACTGGTTGGATCTCCATGCAGTCCAAGGGACTCTCAAGAGTCTTCTCCAACACCACAGTTCAAAAGCATCAATTCTTCGACACTCAGCTTTCTTCACAGTCCAACTCTCACATCCATACATGACCACAGGAAAAACCATAGCCTTGACTAGATGGACATTTGTTGGCAAATAATGTCTCTGCTTTTGAATGTGCTACCTAGGTTGGTCATAACTTTCCTTCCAAGGAGTAAGCATCTTTTAATTTCATGGCTGCAGTCACCATCTGCAGTGATTTTGGAGCCCAGAAAAATAAAGTCTGACACTGTTTCCACTGTTTCCCCATCTATTTCCCATGAAGTGATGGGACCGGATGCCATGGTCTTCATTTTCTGAATGTTGAGCTTTAAGCCAACTTTTTCACTCTCCATTTTCATCAAGAGGCTTTTGAGTTCCTCTTCACTTTTTGCCATAAGGGTGGTGTCATCTGCATATCTGAAGTTATTGATATTTCTCCCAGCAATCTTGATTCCAACTTGTGTTTCTTCCAGTCCAGCGTTTCTCATGATGTACTCTGCATATAAGTTAAATAAGCAGGGTGACAATATACAGCCTTGACGTACTCCTTTTCCTATTTGGAAAGAGTCTGTTGTTCCATGTCCAGTTCTAACTGTTGCTTCCTGACCTGCATACAAATTTCTCATGAACAGTAAGAAAAGGCAAAATGATAGGATACTGAAAGAGGAACTCCCCAGGTCAGTAGGTGCCCAATATGCTACTGGAGATCAGTGGAGAAATAACTCCAGAAAGAATGAAGGGATGGAGCCAAAGCAAAAACAATGCCCAGCTGTGGATATGACTGGTGATAGAAACAAGGTCCGATGCTGTAAAGAGCAATATTGCATAGGAACCTGGAATATCAGGTCCATGAATCAAGGCAAATTGGAAGTGGTCAAACAAGAGATGGCAAGGGTGAATGTAGACATTCTAGGAATCAGTGAACTCAAATGGACTGGAATGGGTGAATTTAACTCAGATTACCATTATATCTATTACTGCGGGCAGAAATCCCTCAGAAGAAATGGAGTAGCTATCATGGTCAACAAAAGAGTCCGAAATGCAGTATTTGGATGCAATCTCAAAAACTACAGAATGATCTCTGTTCGTTTCCAAGACAAACCATTCAATATCACAGGAATCCAAGTCTATGCCCCAACCAGTAATGCTGAAGAAGCTGAAGTTGAACGGTTCTATGAAGACCTGCAAGACCTTTTAGAACTAACACCCCCCCCCCCCAAAAAAAAGAGATGTTGCTAGCTTACCCTGCTACTATTAGACTTAAAATATCTCAGTGCAATTTTAAATGTTATTTCTAAAAAGGGATGAATTTCTATTTTAAAATTAGATTCTAAAAGTGAATTTTTGCATCTATATTCATCAGTGATATTGGCCTGTAGTTTTCTTTTTTTGTGACATCTTTGTCTGGTTTTGGTGTTAGGGTGATGGTGGCCTCATAGAATGAGTTTGGAAGTTTACCTTCCTCTGCAATTTTCTGGAAGAGTTTTAGTAAGATAGGTGTTAGCTCATCTCTAAATTTTTGGTAGAATTCAGCTGTGAAGCTGTCTGAAACTGGGCTTTTATTTGCTGGAAGATTTCTGGTTACAGTTTCAATTTCTGTGCTTGTGATGGGTCTGTTAAGATTTTCTATTTCTTCGTGGTCCAGTTTTGGAAAGTTGTACTTTTCTAAGAATTTGTCCATTTCTTCCACGTTGTCCATTTTATTGGCATATAATCGCTGATAGTAGTCTCTTAAGATCCTTTGTATTTCTGTGTTGTCTGTTGTTATCTCTCCATTTTCATTTCTAATTTTATTGATTTGATTTTTCTCCCTTTGTTTCTTGATGAGTCTGGCTAATGGTTTGTCAATTTTATTTATCCTTTCAAAGAAGCAGCTTTTGGCTTTGTTGATTTTTGCTATGGTCTCTTTTATTTCTTTTGCATTTATTTCTGCCCTAATTTTTAAGATTTCTTTCCTTCTACTAACCCTGGGTTTCTTCATTTCTTCCTTTTCTAGTTGCTTTAGGTGTAGGGTTAGGTTATTTATTTGACTTTTTTCTTGTTTCTTGAGGTATGACTGTATTGCACATTAAAAAGATCATACACCATGACCAAGTGGGCTTTATCCCAGGGATGCAAGAATTCTTCAATATCCACAAATCAATCAATGTAACACACCACATTAACAAATTGAAAAATAAAAGCCATATGATTATCTCAATAGATGCAGAGAAAGCCTTTGACCAAATTCAACATCCATTTATGATGAAAACTCTCCAGAAAGCAGGAATAGAAGGAATATACCTCAACATAATAAAAGATATATATGACAAACCCACAGCAAACATTGTCCTCAATGGTGAAAAATTGAAAGCATTTCTCCTAAAGTCAGGAACAAGTCAAGGGTGCCCACTTTCACCATTACTATTCAACATAGTTTTGGAAGTTTTGGCCACAGTAATCAGAGCAGAAAAAGAAATTAAAGGAATCCAAATTGGAAAAGAAGAAGTAAAATTCTCACTGTTTGCAGATGACATGATCCTCTACATAGAAAACCCTAAAGACTCCACAAGAAAATTACTAGAGCTAATCAATGAATATAGTAAAGTTGCAGGATATAAAATCAACACACAGAAATCCCTTGCATTCTTATACACTAATAATGAGAAAATAGAAAGAGAAATTAAGGAAAAATTCCATTCACCATTGCAACGAAAAGAATAAAATATTTAAGAATATACCTACCTAAAGAAACTAAAGACCTATATATAGAAAACTATAAAACACTGGTGAAAGAAATCAAAGAGGACACTAATAGATGGAGAAATATACCATGTTCATGGATCAGAAGAATCAATATAGTGAAAATGAGTATACTACCCAAAGCAATCTATAGATTCAATGCAATCCCTATCAAGCTACCAAGGGTATTTTTCACAGGGCTAGAACAAATAATTTCACAATTTGTATGGAAATACAAAAGAAACTCAAATAGCCAAAGCTATCTTGAGAAAGAAGAATGGAACTGGAGGAATCAACCTGCCTGACTTCAGGCTCTACTACAAAGCCACAGTTATCAAGACAGTACTGGCACAAAGACAGAAATATAGATCAATGGAACAAAATAGAAAGCCCAGAGATAAATCCATGCACCTACGGACACCTTATCTTGACAAAGGAGGCAAGAATATACAATGGAGAAAAGACAATCTCTTTAACAAGTAGTGCTGAGAAAACTGGTCAACCACTTGTAAAAGAATGAAACTAGAACACTTTCTAACACCATACACAAAAATAAACTCGAAATGGATTAAAGATCTAAATGCAAGACCAAAACTAAAAAACTCTTAGAGGAAAACATAAGCAAAACATTCTCCGACATAAATCACAGCAGGATCCTCTATGACCCACCTCCCAGAATATTGGAAATAAAATCAAAAATAAACAAATGGGACCTAATTAAAATTAAAAGCTTCTGCACAACAAGGGAAACTATAAGCAAGGTGAAAAGACAGCCTTCAGAATGGGAGAAAATAATAGCAAATGAAGCAACTGACCAAGAATCAATCTCAAAAATATACAAGCAACTCCTCCTGCTCAATTCCAGAAAAAGAAGCGACCCAATCAAAAAACGGGCCAAAGAACTAAATAGACATTTCTCCAAAGAAGACATACAGATGGCTAACAAACACATGAAAAGATGCTCAACATCACTCATTATCAGAGAAATGCAAATCAAAACCACTATGAGGTACCATTTCATGCCAGTCAGAATGGCTACAATCCAAAAGCCTACAAGCAATAAATGCTGGAGAGGGTGTGGAGAAAAGGGAACCCTCTTATACTGTTGGTGGGAATGAAAACTAGTACAGCCACTATGGATAACAGTGGAGAAACATTATGGAGATTCCTTTAAAAAACTGGAAAAAGAACTGCCTTATGACTCAGCAATCCCACTGCTGGGCATACACACAGAGGAAACCAGAATTGAAAGAGACACGTGTACCCCAATGTTCATTGCAGCACTGTTTATAATAGCCAGGACATGGAAGCAACCTAGATGTCCATCAGCAGACAACTGGATAAGAAAGTTGTGGTACATATACACAATGGAGTAATTACTCAGCCATTAAAAAGAATACATTTGAATCAGTTCTAATGAGGTGGATGAAACTGGAGCCTATTATACAGAGTGAAGTAAGCCAGAAAGAAAAACACCAATATAGTATACTAACGCATATATATGGAATTTAGAAAGATGGTAATGATAACCCTGTATCAGCTCACTTCAGTTTAGTTCAGTCGCTCAGTCGTGTCCGACTCTATGACCCCATGAATCGCGGCATGCCAGGCCTCCCTGTCCATCACCGTCTCCCGGAGTTCACTCAAACTCACGTCCATCGAGTCGGCAATGCCATCCAGCCATCTCATCCTCTGTCGTCCCCTTCCCCTCCTGCCCCCAATCCCACCCAGCATCGGAGTCTTTTCCAATGAATCAACCCTTCACATGAGGTGGCCAAAGTACTGGAGTTTCAGCTTTAACATCATTCTTTCCAAAGAACACCCAGGGCTGATATCCTTTAGAATGGACTGGTTGAATCTCCTTGCAGTCCAAGGGGCTCTCAAGAGTCTTATCCAACCCCACAGTTCAAAAGCATCAATTCTTCGGCGTTCGGCTTTCTTCACAGTCCAACTCTCCTCAACATTCAGAAAACGAAGATCATGGCATCTGGTCCCATCACTTCATGGGAAATAGATGGGGAAACAGTGGAAACAGTGTCAGACTTTATTTTTTTGGGCTCCAAAATCACTGCAGATTGTGACTGCAGTCATAAAATTAAAAGACGCTTACTGCTTGGAAGAAAAAAACCCTGTATGTGAGACAGCAAAAGAGACGCAGATGTATAGAACAGTCTTTTGGACTCTGTGGGAGAGGGAGAGGGTGGGATGATTTGGGGGATTGGCATGGAAACATGTATAACATCATATAAGAAACGAATCGCCAGTCTGGGTTCGATACAGGATCCTAGGGGCTGGTGCACTGGGATGACCCAGAGGGATGGTACAGGGAGGGAGTTGGGAGGGGGGTTTAGGATGGGGAACATGTGTACGCCCGTGGCGGATTCATGTTGATGTGTGGCAGAACCAATACAATATTGCAAAGTAATTAGCCTCCAATTAAAATAAATAAATTTAAATTTAAAAAAATAAAAGTGCATTTAACTTTATAATGCAAAGACTATCCACACTGGTACCAAAGAGGTTCCCTCACCCACAGAATAACAGTGATAACAACTCTATCTGTGACCTGAACTACCAGATGTTCCTACACTGTTACCTTTAGGATCAATGCTATGGATTCCTCAGAAGCACCTCAATCTGGAGCTGTAGAAAATATGTACACACAAACATGCACACGAATATTTTAGTACCTCATTCAACTCCAATGCTTAAACAAGTGAATATTTTATAAAAGGCACTCAATGCATGTTTGATAAATTACAGAATAAATGACCAAATGAGTAAACAAATAAACTAATGGATTTAACAGACCCCTACTGAAGACATTTCATGTACCACATACTGGATTAGGTTCTAGGACAGCACAATCAGCAATACCATTCATAGATTCTATCCTTATGGAGTTTACACTGTGGTGAGGAAGACTGGTTTGTAAGGATAAAAAAAGATCCAACATGGAACCCACAGCAAAGACAACAGTGAAAGAGTAGACAGATCTCCTACCCACCTTGGTACTTCCCCCAGTGGCTCCTGAAGTGACGGACAGCAACTCATATGTATGTATCACTGTGTATGCCAAGGATGGTCAGCATTCTCGGTAAGACATCAAAATATATGTATTTACAAAGAGAATTCTATTTTCAGGAAACTCTTTAACTCATTATATATCAAATATTCATGCACAGTAAGGAGTCATAGTCTCTCATCAGTTTCACAACCTATCTTTATGGTTCACTCAGAGTAAGATGAATGCAATTAAATAATAATGTAGCAAATTGTTAAGAGCCTAGAATGAAAGGAAGATTGTAATGAGTTTCAGCAAAGGTTGAGAGAATTTGGCTCCCTCCACAAGATGCACGTTTTCCTCACTCTTCTGAAAGTATGAGTAACCTCACCCTATGGATAACATGCTACTATCAGCCTGAAGATAAATGCTAGCTTATGGAATTATGTTAATTTTTCCTGACAGAATAAAGAATCCAGTTTAATTCTATTAACTGTTGGCTTACTTTAGTAAAAACAGTATTTATTATGTTTCTATGGGAACTTACTGCAACTCCCTGCAGCTGTGCTGGCAAGCCTATAAACAGTTCTACTCATTCTTAGAATATTTCCTAAATTTGAGAGAGTCGCATGACAGCTAAAGTAATGACACCATGAGGGTACTACACAGCGACATCTCTGCTGCTACAGGAGGCGAAGTGATTAAGTAAATTCCTTTGTAAACTTACTGGAAAGAAAAAAAAAAAAAACAAGGTAGAAGACAACATGATAAATACAGCATGATACATAAATACAACAAGGTAAATACAACATGATAAGGAATGAACTTTACATCCAGAAACTGTATATTGTAGCTACAATATTTTTTTTTCTCATATTTTAGACCAAAGTTGCTCAGATGCTTTGGTCCTAAAGCATAAAACATTGCCACCAACATGCTGTCAGTCTTCATGGAGGTGCTGGAAAAAATAACCTATTTTTGACGTATCAGAGGTAGAAATTACTTATACATGGGGAAAAAAAGGAAAAGGTAGAAGAAAATCTTTAGCCAACTCTGACATCCTGACTTGAGACTGCCTTGTAGGGTCCTTTACCGTGTCTATCACTCACTGGGTCTTCAATCACACAGGAAGCGTATGTGACAGGGAATGGGATGTGGCACTAACGGCCGTCAAAGTCAGTAAACTCTGGGTTAAACTGGTTTGGCCACATAAGAGGTGTGCCATACTGAGGTCTTCACACTTTGAGTATGACCTTCCTCATCAACAAAAGGAGTAAGAATGTATACTTTATAGACTGTTGTGTGCTTAGTTCCTCAGTCATATCTGACTCTTGCAACACCATAAACTGTAGCCTGCCTGGCTCCTCTGTCCATGGGATTCTCCAGGCAAGAATATTGGAGTGGGTTGCCATTTCCTTCTCCAGTGTATTTTCCTAACCCAGGGACCAAACCCAGGTCTCCTGCATTTCAGTCAGACTCTTTACCAACTGAGCTATGAGGGTAGCCCTTTAAAGATTTTTAAGAGGGCTAAATGTGATTATACATGTACAAGTTTTTTCATGGTCACATGGCTGGTATTTAATAAATGTTCAAATAAATATATGGTTGTCATCATCTCACCACTAAGGAATGAAGAGTGAAGATTTGTACAATTACAGTGACTCCTTGGGGTACAATCACTAAATTTTTCCCTCCTTCCTCCTCTAATTCACTTCCAAATTAGAGAACTGTTTGGCATCCTCCTCATCTCTACAGGGATTTTATACTAATGTCCAGTTGTCCAGAGCCTTTCACATGTGACATCCACTCTCCCCTTTTGAACCCCATGCACCTCCAAACAAATACCCATAAAGCTTTACTCTGATCATATCATTTTATTTCTCTTCAACCTCTAGTGACTCCCAAATGCCTGCAGCAAATGTTCAAATTCTAAGCTAGGGTGCTGAAGATCCTCCACTCTCAATATATGCATGTAGACAGAATAAGAATAGAAAAATCTATAATTAAAATGATTATCAAAATCTACTATTAATAATGTAAATTATAAACCACAGTACAACAATCTATATCTAAACAGATTGAGAATCTGTTATACAAACATATAGTGAGTCAATAGCAGATGTCTTTGAATCCTGCTCTCCTAGAACTGCTAGATTGTCTCTAAAATATTATGAGCATTATGCTCTCTTACAACAGGTAGAGAGGTTATGCTGGGATGAATAGCAAAATGGCATGAATAAAGTATTGACTTGTAGAGACTCAAATAGAAGAATACCAATAATAATAGCAACTATTCAATAATGCCTTTCTCATTGTAATTTCCCTAGAAAGACTAAGTCAAAAGCTTACTACTAACAACTTATTAGAAAGAACAGTTCCAGAGAAGCAGGGGTAAAGGACAAAGGTACTAAGGAGGGAGAGAACATATAAGGAAATATATCACTGAAGTGATCGCAGCTTTGTAGCATGGTCCACTGACTGCCCAGGCTCGAGAGATAGCAGCCTTAGAGAAGCTGTGTTTCCAAACAGTCCACAAAAAAAGAATAAGAAAGAATTTCCTGGGGCTTACCTGGTGGCTCAGTGGTAAAGAATCCATCTGCCAATTCGGGAGACATGGGTTCGATCCCTGGTCCAAGAAGATCCCACATGCTACTGTGGTGCTACTAAGCCCAGGCACCACAACTATTGAGTCTGTGCTCTAGAGCCCGGGAGTCACAATTACTGAGCCTGTGTGCCACAGCTACTGAAACCTGCGTGCCCTAGAGCCCTTGCTCCACAACAAGAGAAGCCACTGCATGAGAAGCCCACGCACATCAACTAGAGAGTAGCCCCTCTCGCCACAACTATAGAAAGTTTGCGTGCAGCAACAAACATCCAGCACAGCCAAAACTAAATAAATAATAATTTTTAAAAAGGAAGGAACTTTTTCACTGGTTCCTTCCTGACTCCTATTCCTTGAATAGCCAATGTTCACACCATGGGAAATTAATTCCCCACATCTTGGTGGCATCACCTGCTCCTTCAGCAGGTGCTGAGGAGGCCAGATTCTGTGCCCATCACCTTGGTACTTTGAGGCAGGAGCTGGTGCAAGAAGCCAGATCCTTGTTTGAAGTACTGGATGTCACAGGCATCATAGAGTTGGTCATTGAAACAATGGAGTTTTACCACAACAGGTGGCTAAGTGAGGTCCATGTCAAGTCACTCATAGAATCCCTTCTACCTCTGTTCAGAATTAAATGGATTATTGTCTGATACTGCTCATGAAATATAAAGATAATGCAAGAGGAAGCAGATGGAGCAGGAAAACTCTTCAGCGATTCAGCAGATCTGACACCTGCGGAAGGAAAGGAGGAAGGGGGCAGGATTGGGCTGGGTGAGCCTTGTGTCCTGAGGCAGGTCCCATAGGATGCTCTGGAGCAAAGGCACTCAACAGAGGAGCTCCACACTAGGCAGAAATGACCAAGCACGAGTACCCCTACCATGTTCAGTGATGTGCTGAAAGCTACCAAGGAGGATAGTGACCTTGGCCCAATGCCATGGTAGATCCTAAAGGTGCCAGAGTTGGTTGATGCTTGATAACTACATCTCACAGCTTAAAAATAAGTCCCTTCTTGAAGGGAAAAACAATCAGGGCCTCTCTCGGACTCTCACACCCACAGAGACCTTGCCTTAAGAGCAGCAAAGTTAAGAGAATTTAATGAGACTGATCCCCTAATTGTAAAATTCAAGGCATGGTTTTCTTGTTTGAACTTTCTGATTTGGATACTGTTAACCAATCCCTTCTAGCTAATCCTGACTGGTACCCAGCATATATATATTACTGCATAGCAGTAACCTTGGCAGGAAAAAAAAAATGGCTGAAATTATTTAGAGGCCATTTCAAAATAAAATCCAGAGATATGCATAGCTAAAGAACCAAAAGTTTTCATTCTCTTTGGACCAGTTCAGCAACACAGAGCAGGTGATAGACAGGAACCTGTTCCAAGATGAGAAATGGTGATGAATGGCAGGACTGACTGATGCGGGTGAAAAAAAAAAAAAAAAAAACACCTAATTTGCACAGAAGTTAGTCTTTGTGGTTACTGAGAAAGATCAAATAAGTCTGCAAACACTTGGCATGTAAAATACTAAGGAAGAAAACATGATATGTAGAAATGCAAGAGATATCAGGCAATGTAAATCTTCTAAAAATAAATATTTTTTGTTGAATGGCAAGGAAAAAAACTTGCTGACCTAAAGAAGCTTATGAAATTTTATTTAAAAGTAGACTAGAAAGAAACAGTATACAATTTTGTGCCATTCCATAGGGGAATCAAGTTATTGGATTTTTCCCACTTCTCGTTTATCTCCTTCTGTGTCTATACCACAACTTTCCAGAGACTTTATTAGTGCTCTTGGCAACTCTGGGCACAAATGGATAACTAATGATTTCCCTGTGGAAGGGTCAAATATTCTGGGAGAGAAAGCTGAACTGGAATTTTTCAGGCAACTACCATATTCTCTCCTAATGGGGCAGCTGGTCTGCTGGAGAGAAGTACAGAAAGTTCTGTAGAGTAGTCTGTGTTCTAAAAGCTGAAAAGTGAAAACTCCTGCATTCCAGTTCCCATGGAAAATGTAACCATTAACAATTAACTATCATAGGGAAGAATCACCTAAATCAAGTCTGCTTAACTCCTACTCTACCCTAAGTGTGGGGTTCCAAAAGGTGGCGCTAGTGGTAAAGGACCTGCCTGCCAAAACAGGAGATGCAAGAGAGGTGGGTGTGATCCATGGGAGGATATGGCAACCCACTCCAGTATTCTTGCCTGGAAATTCCATGGACAGAGGAGGCTGGAGGACTATAGTCCAAGGGGCTGCAAAGAGTCAGACACAACTTAAGGACTGAGCACTACCAGAAATGCGGTGATAACTGACCTCCTGTGCACTTGTATCATTCCTAAACACCTGCTTCTATGGGGAAATGAGTTACAAACAAACAGAACATCAAAAAGACAAAACTATCTTGCTACCCAATAAGGGTGGACACTCTCTCAATTCTTAGAGCTGCAGTAGGACAAGTGGAGCAAGGAGAGGTATCCTGTACTATTATAAACACTCAGGGCTGGCTATGTGGGCATACAGTTTATGTAGTCACACAGGGATCTGTTCTTAGAAGAACCCTGTCTTTGATTTAAGGCTCTGCTATCAACATCCTTTGAAATTTTTAATAGTTTTTGAACAGGGGACCAGTATTTTTATTTTGCACTGGACTCCACAGATTATGCAGCCAGTTATGTTAGCTCTATCTTACAATTAACAAAGTAAATTTCCATATATTACCTGTACCTCAGTTTATTCTTACAAATGCCTGTGAAGAAGGTAAGGTATGCTTTACTGTCTCTGTCTTGCTGTTGTTGTTCAGTTGCCAAGTCATGTCGGACTCTCTGCAACCCCATGGACTGCAGCACTCCAGGCTCCTCTGTCCTTCACTATCTCCCAGAGTTTGCTTAAATTCGTGTCCATTGAGTCGGTGATGCTTTCTAATCATCTCATCCTCTACTGCCCCCTTCTCCTTTTGCCTTCAATCTTTCCCAGCATTGTCTCTGTCTTGTGATTGATTGTTAGTCACTCAGACAAGTCCAACTCTTTGTCATCCCATAGACTGTATCCCACCAGGCTCCTATGTCCATGGAATTATCCAGATAAGAAAACTGGAGTGGGTTGCCATCCCCTTCTCCAGGGAAACTTCCCAACCCAGGGATCAAACCCAGGTCTCCTACACTGCAGGCAGATTCTTTACCATATGAGCCACCAGGAAAGTTCTGTCTTACAGCTATGTAAATGGAGTCTCAAAGGAAATAAGGCATTTGTTTCACAAAGTTAAATACATGATAGAGCTAAGACCTAAACCTGTGAACTCAGACTTCAAGGCAATAGCTCTTTCCATTAGCCAGTACTGCCTCCAGACATCCTGACCTGTGGTTCATCAACAGAACAATATAACATAAGGGCTTGGGCAGGTGAAAATAACCTCCTCTTCTCAGTAGATTTACATCACTGGTATTACTTCATCTCAAACTCTTTCTCTGTAAGTGACAAGATCTTGCTCTTTTTTGACAAGTTCAGGTTCTTTGTATTTCAATTTCTTATAGACCTTGAAATTTGGCTATTCAGTCATCATCTAGATTCCACAGATCGTTGTGTATAAATGGCTTTTCTCTAATAGGCAGGGTTATATCTGGGTTTCGTGTGCTTGTTTGACCCTTGACAGTACACAGAAATGATCTACGGTTTTGCTAGCTGAGTGTGTGGGATTTCTTGTAACTTTTTCTTAGCTTTATATAGTAAGAAGGGGAGTTCTAATTAGGAATCCCATGAGGTATAGCTGAAAGATGTTGAATAGCATGTGATAAAGTGCATCTATCCCTGCTAGAAAATGCCTAGGGCTATCAGATGAGGAAAAGGAGCAGCAATGAAAGATAGCAGGTGATGAGGATTACAGAAATCCCTTGAAGATATACAACGTGGCAGGAATGACCAAGGCTTCAGATCTGAAGACAGGAGATTTCTCAAGACTTCTATTTTTAAGTATAAAAACAGGCTTAAAGCTCCTGATGACAAAAAGGTTACTTTTCTCTCTAAGGTGCTTAAGACAGACAGGATCATATCTAACTCAGAAGGCCTTTGGTCTTGGGAGACAGTAATAGCAATCCTAAAGGAGAATATGAATAAACATCAAGGCTGAAGGCAAGTGAGATATTTAGTATACTATACTATATGAGAGAACCAGAAAAATCATTATAAAAATTATATACCAATAGTACCCCTCAGTTTCAGAAAACTAGTGAGTGTAAAAACAACATTTAGCTTAATATATTCTAAATCTCAGCACCATGTACACAGTACACAGTACAGAGGAAAAAGCCAGTGTTCTTGAGTCATACAGACACAGGATAGATTCCCAGTATACTTATCTCATATTTCTGTGAGCTAGGACAATTTATTCAACTTCAATGAATTGTTCTGACTTGATAAGAAAAGGGGAGACAATAACATCCACATAAGTTTGTTGGAAATAATAAACCCTATTTCACAGTGCTTGACACAGAGTCTGTGTTCAAAAGGGGGAACTGTTATAATTATTTATTCCACTCCAAGAAAATGGCAGCCCACTCCAGTACTCTTGACCAGAAAATCCTACAGACAGAGGAGCCTGGTGGGCTACAGTCTATGAGGTCTCAAGAGTCATACAAAACCTAGCAACTAAACCACCACCAATCACCAACCAAGTTTAGTCAGAACACTTGGCTTGCCTGAGAGACATTCTTTTCTATTCTGAGATGATTCCTTGCCTAGTAGCACAGAATCTATCATTGCTAATGGCAAAAGAGATAGGCAGATCCTCCATTTTCAGGTAACAGAATCTTAAAACTAGAGAGGAGGGAAATACAGTCTTCTTCTTACGTTTGCTCAAGTTCTGGCACTCCCACACAAAAAGTAAATTTAAAATTATTCTGCCACATCCTCCTTGTCATCCATCACTGATCCCAGCTGAATACTGGCATGGTCAGATTCCAAGACCAACTTTATTCTCAGAGGATCTGTTATTTAAGACACCACTGTGCATTACAAGAGGGGAAGCATTTTAGTACTCTGATTACATGCTGCTTCCAAAACAGAGTCATTTTGTGTAAGCTGCAATTAAACATTTACAATTCATTTAAGAGCAGTAAAAGAGACATGGTTTTAAAACATAATTGTGATGTTGGCTTTACGGGGTTTTTCTTTATATCTAAATATTTGCAATCATGTAGTGTTGATACACATGTAGAAACTACCTAAGGAAGAAGAAAATACTCCATAATTTTATAAAGAGGCATTCTGAACTTTTTACTATTGCCACATTATAAGCAATATTTAAAACATTTTAATATAGTCTAAGGATTGTATGAGTTTTTCATATTTTGAATTATGATAATTTTTATTTTTATGTGTAAATGGTAATAATCAACATCTTATTTTTCTAAAAGAACTATCATTTTCTAACTATAAACTGATGAAACTGTTTAACAATAGCTTGAGTCACTTTGTGGTTAATTACCTCTTAATTCTCAATAATTATAACTAAAGATTTGTTCCTTACAGTATAAACTTTAATAATTCTATCAAGTTTCACTAAATCTGTCTAAAGATAAAGTTACCATATGTATGATTTGTGTCCCTTGCTTACATACTTGGCTGTTAATGTACTATACTGTTTTCAATATACAAAAAAAGCCAGCACAGTAGGACATAAGGACATCACACAGTTAGAATGTCCCAACTATGACAGAGGAATGAGTATGGTGTATGGAAAATCTGTCTTTAAAGAAGTTGAGTTTCTGTTTTTCAAACAAATATTATGAATGAATGTAAGAATAAAAATGGTGCTGACACTGATTTGGGTTTGTGATAATGTGTAATATTTTATGCCTTTACTGTTTGTTGCTTTATTACTAACAGAAATAATGTTTTCTTTATTGGAAAAAACCTAAAAAGTTTATCACTTCAAGTTTTTATTCAAAAGCAGACCCTGACTTACCTATCCACAGTCAGCTGGATTGGAACATGTCAAAATGCAGACAGTAAGCAAGGTAGGTAACGGAGGATGTGGTTTAAATTTTGGACATTTGATATTTTAGAACCCCCTTTTTCTTTTGGTCTGCTGATTTCCACCAGATGAATTTTTTTGTAATGCATAAATAATAGCAACTTGAATAATAATTGATAGACTTTCACTATCAATGGTGACTCCACTTTTCATTTCATTATGGTAGCAACTGTGTTTTCTTTCATGCCTGTACTCCCTCCTCTCCCCAATATTCAGCATAGAACTCTGACCAATAACAATCAAGTAATGAAGAAGATGGCTAGCTGGTTCAAGTGTTAAAGGGCTCTCCAAAGGGTTCACTGGCCTCATATGTGCTCTTGATCTATTAAAGACATTTTAAAAAAAGAAAGACAGACATCACAAAATTCATAGTTTAAAAACATGGGCTCTATTTCCTACTTGCTATAGGCTAAATATTTGTGTTTCCCCTAAATTCTCATGTAGAAATTCTAATGCACAGGGTGATGGCATTGGGATGGGGCTTCAGTGAGGTGATTAAGCTGTGAGGCAGAGTTCTCATGAGTGGAATTAGTGCTCTTATATGACGGCCCGCTTGACAGAAAACAACAAAATCCTGTAAAGCAATTATCCTTCGATTTAAAAAGAAGTAAATTTAAAAAAAAAAGAGAAGGCCTGAAACAACTCTCTCATCCCTCCCACCATGTGAGGGTACAAGGAGAAGTCTGGAACCCAAAAAATGGTCATCACTAGACCATACTGGCACCTGATCTCAGACTTTCAGCCTTCGGAACTCTGAGAAATAAATCGGTTTCACTTATAAGTCACCCAACCTAGGGTATTTTGCTATAGCAGCCTGAACACATAAGACACTGCTCTTAAGACAATGTGAATATGTGTTTTTTTAATTAATTTTTATTGGAGTACAATTGCTTTACAATGTTGTGTTAGTTTCTACTGTACCGCAAGGTGAATCAGCTCTACATACACATATATCCCCTCTTTTTTGGATTTCCTTCCCACTTAGGCCACCACAGAACACTGAGAATGTGAATATATACAACATCACTCAATGTCATATATAAAATTTTTAAAATAGTAAATTTTATGTTATGTACATTTTACCACAATAAAAAGAGGAACTCAAAAAAATAAATAAATAAAAAAGAATGGATACTGCTATTGAGTTTGCCAGTATTTAACTTTAAACTAGTGACTTCACTTTTCTGAGTCACTTTTTCCTTACTTGAATCTTACAATATGGCCAAGATGAACCAAGATGAACTCTTGTGACCCAGCTTTCCAGGCACATTATTCTGATGTAAAAAGGACAGACCCACCCACTGCTTCATCCTCCCGCCTGGTCCTGTGGCCATATTGTGAGAATATATATATATCCTTCCAGAATGAATGAAAGAAAATCATGAAAGAGACAAATGGGAGAAGACATATGACTTGAGTTTTTTTCCCCTAATTTTGCATTAGTGAATTGTTAGTTCACATCACAGATCATATGGGCCTTTAAAAGCATCTATATCATATGCCTAAGTTAATACACAGAAACTGTCCAAGCTTGGTGAAGTGGTGGCAAAGTCAGGACTAAGGCTGGGCTTCCATCATCTGTGATAGTTACTGATCTGTAAATGGGTCAGAGTTCTAATGTTAATGTGACAATGGGTGAGATGACTTCGAGAAATTCTGCAAAGTGATATTAAAAGCCACATTGCTCAGTTTTGTGTACTTTCCAGTCATTTCTGTTCCAGTAGCATGCAAAAGTGGGGAAGAAAGAACAGCCTGAATAAAGAGAAGATAAGATGGGTCTCTCACTTTCTTGTGGCCTCCATAGATGCTATAAACCACCTTCTTATCAGTTTTTATTTTTTTTTATTTTTTTTTTATTTTTTTTTAATTTTTTTTTTATTTAGAGAATACTTTATTAGTTTCTGTAATCAAACCCATGTAGATAAGACCTTACATATTTAATACAGTGTGTTACCCCTGTACAAATGGAAAAAATTATGTTTAACGTTTCTAGACCAATATGGCTGTTAATTTCTGTACAATGCCAACCCAACACGGTACAACTGGGATACTTTTTCCAAAGTTGACAGCACAGCTAAAGTTTCCAAAAATTCAAATTATATATATATATGTATATATATATATATAGATTTATTTATTTATATAAAAAGACCAATAGCAGTATGTTATGCATCAATAGCAGCAACAGCTTTTCCAAGTTCTGCAGTCATCTGAACAAAATTATAGAGACATCCAGCACACTCCATTAAAAAAAAAAAAAGTAAAAAACCAAAACCTCAGAAAACAGCTAAGTTCTGTTACTGTTGTGGTACCTGGCACCATTTTTTAATTACGTTTCTCAATCATCATCTGGAAAGAAAACATTCTAGAATAACGTCATTAAAAACAGATCTGATAAAGCACAGTCACTACTACATATCATAAAGCAGGTACAAGATATTTTACATTCACAGAGGTATGATACAGTACTGTCCTACATCTATAATACTAGAGGATATAATTAAAAAGGCATTATTTGAGACTTGATTCTACTTTCCAGCAGAGGGCCCAAAGGATGGTTATGACACAGCTCTGGTACAGAAATGCACCTTCTTAGATAGGATTTCCTTTCTTCATTGTCATAGTTCTAGGTACTCACTGCTCTTCATGAACATCAGCTAAAAACCGTTTAAAAAAATAAACAAAAACCAACCATTGGATTCATACAAAGATGACTGAGGAGAGGCAAGCAGGACTCAACCTAAGTAGTATTTGACCAACTCCGTCATGTCTGAATGGTTAAGAGCTTCACGGAAGAAAGGAGATGCCAAGTAGCACTTCAAAGCTTTGGGCCACAACCAAAACACAGCATCATTTCAAACCGAAGCAGTAGCCAAACACTGCCCACTTGGGTATGTTCAAGGATGTTGACGTCAGTATTTCATCATCTGCTCACTCATCCAGGAAGAAGGGGAGATCAGTTACTGTACTTTGATTGTGTTCAACTCAATCACCATGTTACAAAAATAGCAAGCTGCCATAATAAAATCAGTTTTTAGTAGTAACCAGAACATGTGTCAATTAACATGGCTGGGAAAAAACCTGGTCTTTAAAAAGTAACCTCACAGAGACTGGCAGTATATTGAATAACTTGCTTATGGTCACACTTAGGCTTGCCTCCATTTCTTCTCTGTATTTCTCCCTAATTTGCCCTGCATTGTTTCTGAAATATGTATCTGACCTCTAGCACTTGATTTCTCCTTTGTAATTGGGCCTATATTACTCAAGATCTCGCCTAAAGTGCCTCAAAGATTAGAATGGGGTGGTGTTGGCCTGGCAGCCACACATAGGCAGGCACTGGTAGACATGAAGTGGCTGAGCTTCACCATCTCAAATGGTCAGCAAAAAACCCTAAGGCAACCTGGTCCAGTTACACTGAGAAAAGCCAGAACTAAATCAGAGCACGATCACCACGTGGCCCCAAGATAAGTGCCTCACTAGTCCTTCAGGGGTCGAGATATCTGAAGGAAACTTTAGCTTTCAAGAGCTCTAAAGGTGCAAGAAAACATTTTCAGAAACAGAAGGTAAAAGATCACAATCCCTCTGGACATTGGCATTTGGTTTCATTTGGATTCTTATACAACTTGTTTCACAGTGACTGTTGCTTTCCCAGGTTATTTCATATATAAATTGTAATCTGAAGGATTGACTGATTTATTCAACTTAAGTTTTAAAAGCATATTTACCATGCTGCTGCTGCTGCTAAGTCACTTCAATTGTGTCCGACTCTGTGCGACCCCATATACGGCAGCCCACCAGGCTCCACCGTCCCTGGGATTCTCCAGGCAAGAACACTGGAATGGGTTGCCATTTCCTTCTCCAATGCACAAAAGTGAAAAGTGAAAGTGAAGTCGCTCAGTCGTGTCTGACTCTTAGTGACCCCATGGACTGCAGCCTACCAGGATCCTCCGTCCATGGGTTGCAGAAATTTATAGTTCCTCATCAAAATCTGTGTTCCTCTTCTTCCTGGTCTCAATTTCAGTGTGACATCTCTTTTCTAGTGAGAATCTGACTGACACAAATGGTGAAAAGAGGACACCAGTGGTCCTTCAGATGCCCTCTCAGTGCCCCCAGTCAGAAGAGTCAGGCTTTGCAAAGAGACAGGAAGGATGTCAAGGACAAAGACAAACACCTCATCCTCTCTGGGGCAAGGGAGATGGAGAGAATAAAGAGATTAGAAGAGGCCCATGTATAAATATAATATGAACTTCTAAAACAGCAAAGAAATGAAGACTATTAAATAATGAATAGTGTTGGAAGGATGAATCAATATAGAAAATATGCAAGGGATGGGAAATCGAAGGGAAGGTTTCAAGTAGTATTAGGAAAACAAATTGGCTAAGATGACTTTACAATTACTAGTTCACTAATCAGAGATTGTTTAAGTGTGTTTCTTAGTTCATGTGGGTGTTCAGTTGTTCAGTCGTGTCTGCCTCTTTGTGACCCTGTGGATTTAGCCTGTCAGGCTTCCCTGCTCATGGATTTTCCAGGCAAGAATACGGGAA
The DNA here is from genome assembly GCF_055505025.1 of Bos grunniens. Taxonomy (NCBI): domain Eukaryota; kingdom Metazoa; phylum Chordata; class Mammalia; order Artiodactyla; family Bovidae; genus Bos; species Bos grunniens. The sequence continues at coordinate 102,881,677 of NC_141165.1, forward strand.
TGGGTTGCCATTTCCTCCTCCAGGGGATATACCCGACCCAGTTATGAAATCCACAGCTCCTGCATCTCCTGAATTGGCAGGCAGATTCTTTACCACTGCCCTACATAGGAAGTCTGTTTCTTAGTTTACCTGTAGTCATAAAGAACCCAGGGGCAGAAGTAGCCTTAGATTTTTACTTGACTCTCTAGTCCTTTACCTCTAGGATGTGATCTTTCACATATAATTTCCTTTTAAAAAATATTAGTGACTGAAAACCACAAACAAGGCAGGCATGATTCCTGTAAGAGAATGAAAAAGTTACCAAAGGGTTTTCTGAACACAAAAAAATACAAAAAAAGCCAACCTTCTGTGTTTAAAAGCACATATAACAGCATTTATTATAAAGCTAAAGATTTCTTTATAAGTGACATTTTATAAATATATGCTTCTGCTAAGTCACTTCAGTCGTGTCCGACTCTGTGTGACCACAGAGACAGCAGCCCACCAGGCTCCCATCCTTGGGATTCTCCAGGCAAGAACACTGGAGTGGGTTGCCATTTCCTTCTCCAATGCATGAAAGTGAAAAGTGAAAGTGAAGTCCCTCAGTCGTGTCCAACTCCTAGTGACCCCATGGACTGCAGCCTACCAGGCTCCTCCATCCATGGGATTTTCCAGGCAAGAGTACTGGAGTGGGGTGCCTACAAGGGCACAAATCTAGGCTTCATTTTTTATAATAGGTATAACTCATTAACAAACATCAATTCTAATATCTATTAACTCTCTAGCTAATATCCACAGCCCAAATGTAATTTAATGACCACAAAAGAAGACAATATTTTTGGTTAATTATATACAAAATGAAACATGAAGTATACTCTAATAATATATATAATGCATATAATAATATTGAAGGCAGGACAATTTAGAGCCTCTCTTATTCTTAGGTATTAAGTTAATTAGGTTAATCACTTTTTTTAAAGAGCTTAGAAACCTCATCAACTAGTAGACAAGCTGGAATTCTACTGTGAAGTATGTTCATTTTCAAAATTATAGTAACATTTGAAAGCACTTCTTAAAATTTAGCACGTATCACTGCTTGATGATTATTACATGAAACATATCACATCCTACTGCTGCTTAGGATGTGCTGGCATTAGAGGGATACCTGAGGCCATCGTGATTTTGGTCAACACCCATCCATCATTTTTTAAGATGGTTCCAGTTCACTTCATCAGTGAAAAATAACTATTCTGGTCCTCTGAAACATGGGTGGTGGCAGCTCATGTTGAATTACTATCAGATCAGATCAGATCAGATCAGTCATTCAGTCGTGTCCAACTCTTTGCGACCCCATGAATCGCAGCACGCCAGGCCTCCCTGTCCATCACCAACTCCCGGAGTTCACCCAGACTCACGTCCATTGAGTCAGTGATGCCATCCAGCCATCTCATCCTCTGTCATCCCCTTCTCCTCCTGCCCACAATCCCCTCCAGCATGAGAGTCTTTTCCAATGAGTCAACTCTTTGCATGAGGTGGCCAAAGTACTGGAGTTTCAGCTTTAGTATCATTCCTTCCAAAGAAATCCCAGGGCTGATCTTCTTCAGAATGGACTGGTCGGATCTCCTTGCAGTCCAAGGGACTCTCAGGAGTCTTCTCCAACACCACAGTTCAAAAGCATCAATTTTTCGGTGCTCAGCCTTCTTCATAGTCCAACTCTTATAGCAATAACCAATATGTGCATCCTTGTGCTTGTGAACATGTGTGTATACTTACATGTTTAGGAAAAGTTGTCTTTAAATTGGCAATAAGGGTATTACATTCATAAATGTTTGGCTTCTTCAGAAAAGCTATATCCTAATTCCTAAACTGGAATTAAGACCCTCCAAAAGCATGACTCATACTCTTCCAATTTCATTTCTAAATACTAATCTTCTCCATTCTGTGCTGCTCATCTATTTATCTCTCTGTTGGCCTTTTCTTTCTCCACACTTTTGTTCATGCTGTTCTCATTTGTCTTTTCCTAACCAAATTCTATCCATTATTTATTGCTCAGTTAAAACTCTGCCTCTTCTATAAAATGGTCCTAAAATATTTCAGCCAATATTCATCCTCATCTAGCACTGAGTTCATCTTACTAATTTTAGAGTTAATTATTCACTACCATATCATAGATACATTAATATTGAAGCTAGCCTCTTAAGATGGAGAAGGCAATGGCACCTCACTCCAGTTCTCTTGCCTGGAAAATCCCATAGACCGAGGAGCCTGGTAGGCTGCAGTCCATGGGGTCACTAAGAGTCGGACACGACTGAGCGACTTCACTTTCAATTTTCACTTTCCACTTTCATGTATTGGAGAAGGAAGTGGCAACCCACTCCAGTGTTCTTGCCTGGAGAATCCCAGGGATGGGGGAGCCTGGTGGGCTGCCATCTATGGGGTCGCACAGAGTCAGACACGACTGAAGTGACTTAGCTGTAGCAGTAGCAGTAAGTGCTACCAGAAACCTAAAAAAAAAATCTCTTCTTAGAGAACTGGAAAAACAAAGCAATAAGGAATGATAATTTATTTACAAAATTATAAAGAAATATACATCTTTGCATGATTAAAATGTCCCATTTCATCTCTTTCCTTCCTTTATACACAGATATACAGAGTCACTCAGGAAAGTTCCAGTAATTATGGACATAGTAAAAACAATAAAACTCTTAAGAGGCTGCTGCTAAGTCACTTCAGTCGTGTCTGACTCTATGCAACCCCATAGATGGCAGCCCACCAGGCTCCCCCGTCCCTGGGATTCTCCAGGTAAGAACACTGGAGTGGGTTGCCATTTCCTTCTCCAATGCACGAAAGTGAAAAGTGAAAGTGAAGTCGCTCAGTCGTGTCTGACTCTTAGTGACCCCATGGACTGTAGCCCACCAGGTTCCTCTGTCCATGGGATTTTCCAGGCAAGAATACTGGAGTGGGGTGCCATTGCCTTCTCCAGGTAGCACTTAACACATCAATAAATACCTACTGGGCAATCAACATTAATTTAACAGATCTACAGAACCAGAATACTGATTAATACACTTAAGCCTAGTGTTGGAGCAGGTATCAGGAAAGAAATGAAGTCAAAACCATAACAATAATGAAAACCTATGTTATTTTTGGTTGTCATATCTCTCTGTCTTAAACCCACATCCAGCAATCCCACTGCTGGGCATACACACTGAGGAAACCAGAATTGAAAGAGACACGTGTACCTCAATGTTCATTGCAGCATTGTTTATAATAGCCAGGACATGGAAGCAACCTAGATGTCCATCAGCAGATGAATGGATAAGAAAGCCATGGTACATATACACAATGGAGTATTACTCAGCCGTTAAAAAGAATACATTTGAATCAGTTCTAATGAGGTGGATGAAACTGGAGCCTATTATACAGAGTGAAGTAAGCCAGAAAGAAAAATACCAATACAGTATACTAACGCATATATATGGAATTTAGAAAGATGGTAACAATAACCCTGTATGCTAGACAGCAAAAGAGACACAGATGTATAGAACAGTCATTTGGACTCTGTGGGAGAGGGAGAGCGTAAGATGATTTGGGAGAATGACATTGAAATATGTATAATATCATATATGAAACGAGTCGCCAGTCGAGGTTTGATGCATGATACTGGATGCTTGGGGCTGGTGCACTGGGACGACCCAGAGAGATGGTATGGGGAGGGAGGAGGGAGGAGGGTTCAGGATAGGGAACACATGTATCCCTGTGGCAGATTCATTTTGATATATGGCAAAACCAATACAATATTGTAAAGTTAAATTAAATAAAATTAAAAAAAAAAAGACCCAGAAAAACTTCTTTGGATAGTGAAATAAATACAAACCAAGCAGCCCTTGCAAGCACAATTCCAAAAAGAAGGGAAAGTAACTGACAAACATCAAAACTAAAGTAGGCAAAAAGCTCACAATGTCCCCATGCCTTAAACATATTAGGAGTATTCCCTGAGGTTAGCTCCTTGAAACTCCCCTCAGGTCTGTTTCACCTCCTTCTGGAGGGGCAGCCCTGGTGGTCTGGTCACCTCTTGGCTGGTATCACCCCCTACCTGTGCTCTCCCTATCCAAAGATCATCTCTGGATACTCCAGTGTAAGTAAGAGGCACTGGTAGAAGACTGAATATGCCAGATCAATTACAGCTCCCCTGCAGATCCTCTAGCTCAGACTATAAAGCTTCCCTCTTAATGTGTGTCCTCTGTTTGGAGAGCTATTGCCTTTGCATAAAAATTCTCACTTGAAATGAGGTCATTCTGTTTCTTCCCTGTTTTTCCTTTGTAGTTAAAATTATGCCTGAGCTTCAAGAATAACTTAAAACCTGTTCTGCCCTGGCATTCATTTTTCTCTAAGCTTTAGGCATTTACTTCTCAAACTACGGCTAAATCCTGGCACCCTACACACACACTGTAGAGGATTGGGGGGCAGCAACTTACTTTCCAATTTCTCTCATTAAACTTCATGTGGGAGCAGTCCAATGTTCCTCAGCTAGGTGAAAAATTTTCTTCTTTTGGACTGTTTCATGACAGTGTGAGAGTGTGCACTCAAAATGGACGTTGAGAGAGACAAGTAAGACAAAACAGTATCACTGATCATAAGATAAATCCTTTCTAGTCATGTGATAAACATATGAACAATAACTATGTGTTATTTTATAATAGTCAAAGCTCTTTCAAATATATTACTTGTGAGTTCTTCACAACTTATATCGTCATCAGGTAATAGAAGAAAAGGGGAGGGTTAAGTGGGAATGATTGACTCGACCAAGATTGCAGAGTAAGAGGAAAGGAAGGTCCTAATCTACTTTCTCTTTGCTTGTTCCTTCTCTGCCATGTTGATAACTGGACTTCTGCCTCATTACCAAGAACTAAGCTCCATCTTTTGGCCCAGTTCTGATATCTAAGCTCAACCTCTGTTCTAGTACCATGGTCTTGTAAAATCTTCAGATTCCAAACTCTAGGATCCATAGTTGCCTCCCAAAGATGGGACTCTACCCCCAGATTACAACCTCTGTGGCTGAGCATCTTACTCAAGGCAGCCCTCCCTGATTGACGTTGCCTACAACTTTCTGGAAGCTGTTCCAAGTCCTTGGGGACATGTTCATATTCATAAACCTCCCATCCCAGGCTTCATATCACCCAGTACTAACTGCTTGCCTCCTCTGGTGTGTGTTGTCTCCCAGAATCTGTGCAGTAACGTGGAGTTTGGGGGCAGGAGAGGGTGTTGTTTTGGTTTTTGCAAGATCAAACAGTCTTGAGTAGCTGCAGACATACATATCCCTCCTCCTGCCCCAGATGAGAACTGCTCCTCCTGTTCCTCAGCCTTCTGATGCTCACTGAGCCATGTTCAGTCTTGTCTGGAAATACTACAATAGTTATATTAAAGGCTTTTCTCTTAAAATTCCAGCTCTGAGGCAAGGGCCATTCCAAGCCACTTCAAAGCAGTAAAAGAGTGAGTCACAGGCGACTTTTTCAGAGGTAAAGATGGTCACCCCATAGTGCAATCCCTTAGGATTTTTTAAAACTCTTTTCATAACATTATTTCTTTCTGAGTAAATTTAGAATTTGCCTGATAATAATGTGGTAGCTGCTGCAGGATCCTACAAATATCAGTGAACAACCTTTAATAAGACATAAAAATTCTCCATATGTGTTGGGACTGGTTTCCCATAAGAACAGATATTTCACAAGAAAAAGGGCAAAACCGCCAGCTAATCTTTAGATTAGAAGCAGGCACTAGAAGTGTTCCGGCAACTGCACAAAGAGATATCAAAGCCAGCACTTTGTCTTTTGATGAAGTCTTGCCCTTTTCCCCAAGTAATATCTAATTATTAATGCTCTTACCAAGAATAGTAACACCCGTGCCCATGTGCTCATTGTCAGGGGCCTGGAGTACAGAGCAGACACTGGCTAATAATTATAAGGGCTTCTCTATACTGTGCATAAGAAAAAAAGGTTATTAGCAGGGATTTGTTATTAGGACGCCATTTCCAGATGTGCTAAATAAGACTAGCTCTCACCCAAAAGGCACCTTTTCTAATGAACTGACATGAGCAAAAATGAGCAACAGTGTGGGTAGAGAAGAGACAGAAATCTAAAACTGAAATACGAATCTAACTCCATCACTTATATTATTATTGAAATGAACTTGGTTTAAAAATATCTCTAAGCCTCAGTTTTCTCACCCTTAAAATGAATCCATCAGTACTTCTTAATCTATGGTTATGAGGATCAAATTAGTATATAGCATTTTGAACAATACAAAGCCATATATAAATACAAGTAATTATCGTTCTTATATGCTGGGAGGGATTGGGGGCAGGAGGAGAAGGGGACAACAGAGGATGAGATGGCTGGATGGCATCACTGACTCGATGGACGTGAGTCTGAGTGAACTCTGGGAGTTGGTGTTGGACAGGGAGGCCTGGTGCGCTGCAATTCATGGGGTCGCAAAGAGTCGGACACAACTGAGCAAATGATCTGATCTGATCTGATACTAACACTTTGAGATAGGGCTTACCAAAGAAGGCCAGCTAGACAGGACACTGCTGGCAGAGAATAACAACTATACTCTTCCCATCAGTCACAAAGAGGAAGGAGATAGATGATGGTTCTAGTAACTTCCTGTCCAAAAATAACATCATCACAGCAGGGATATTTGGGTAGCTGAGATGGTTCACATGTTTAAAGAAATACTTGAAGAGCCCTACAAAGTATCTCCATCCACACTAAAGAGTTTGAAATCTGTTTCAATAAAATTTAAATATGAATGAAATCCATGTACTTCTTTTACTGCATCGGTGTGTGTGTCCTAAGTGGCTTCAGGTATGTCCAACTTTTGGGGACCATAGGGTCTGCAGCCCGCTAGGCTCCTCTATTCATGGGATTCTCCAGGCAAGAACACTGGAGTGGGTTGCCATGCCCTCCTCCAGGCGATCCTCCTGACCCAGGAATAAAATCCACATCTCCTGCAGCTCCTGCATTGCAGGCAGATTCTTTACCACTGAGCCACCAGGGAAGCCCATTTCTTTTATTATTACCAAGTAGATGTACCTGTTGGACTACAGTCAGAAATACATACTTTTCTGGCCATAAAAAGAGAGAAATTCTAACTGATTACTTTTCTGTTCCTTCTGTGTAAAACAGTAAAGAAGCATGGTGAGCATCCAGACTGAGCCACACATTTCAAGTGAAGGCATGTCTGTGATGCACAGATTTCTATCCAAAGACATTCAAATCATCTAAGGAAGCAGGTCTGGCTATGAGTTCCTCCCTAGTTTCCAAAGACATCTCAATTCAGTCACCATTGTTCTTATTTGCACCTTTTACCCTAAAAGTTATGAACAGTTCCAGATAACACATTAACTCAAGACTGAAGCTTGCCCAATATGAAAATAAACAGTGGAGATTTGATCCCTTGCAAGGCACTTGCTCTACACCAGGCAGAGTGCCAATCACTGAGAAGAGACAGGGGAACAATGCAGTCATGTACCCTGACCTCAGCTAATCTCCCAGTCAACCAATTCACAAGGTTCATCCTCCATCAGTGCCACCATCATGGGTGCCGTAAGGGAGGGAGAATAAATTTATGTATTAAGAACAAAGTATATGTGCATTTAAATTCCTTTGGTTGAAATAAAATCAACAACAGGAAAAAAAAATAGAAAAGGCATCACAGCCTGCAGCCTGATTTCTGTCCAGTTACATTCTTCCCTTGGGAAGATTCTTAGCTTCTTTGAGTATGCTCTTGTAATAGAATACTCACATATGTAAGACAAGAACCCCACAGATTATGGCTATGATGGTGGAACCCAAGGGTTTCCCAGGTGGCTCCGTGCTAAAGAATCCTCCTGGTGTCTCAGTCAGTAAAGAATCCACCTGCAATGTGGGAAACCTGGGTTCGATCTTTGGGTTGGGAAGATCCCCTGGTGGAGGGCATGGCAACTCACTCCAGTATTCTTGCCTGGAGAATCCCCAAGGACAGAGGAGCCTGGTGGGCTGCAGTCCACTGGGTCAGAAAGAGTAGGACACGACTGAGCAACTAAGCACAGCCAAGGCAGGAGACATGGGTTCGATACCTGGGCTGGAAAGATTCCCTGGAATAGAAAATGGCAACCCACTCCAATATTCTTGCCTGGAAAAATCCCACCAGGCTCCATGGGGTCACAAAGAGCTGGACACAACCAAGCATTCATGCATGGAATACAAAAGTCACCTTTTTTCATGAATTGATTGATATAGCAAAAGTGAACAGTATGGACTTTAAAAAAAAAAGATGGGTCATTTGTAAATTAAAATCTGAACCTAAATTCATTGTTTACTTAATTATTATGTCTATGGAAAAGGTGTGACACTAGGGGACCCCTTTGGGCTTCTTGGCTTTAGTGATTCCCGCGATGGCCCAATCTCCCAGCTCTTCCTAAAACTTACTTTTTCCAGGATGGTGTCTTCTCTGTGTCTTGAAGAATATCTGCAGATATTCCTTTTCCTTTCTTTTTCATATGAAATTATTCACAAATGCAACTGAAAGAGAAAAAAAGAACAGGAAAAGACCTTTCTTGCCTTCTGGAAAAGATGCAGAGGAAGTCAAACTTTGTTCATTTTTCCATTTATTAAAACGAGTTATTGAGCACCTAAAACAGACATCCAAAGACTTAATCAAGTTCCTGGAGACACAAAGATGGAAAACAACACTACCTGCTGGAAAGCAAGTCTCAGTTCAGTGGTGGCGTGCAGACATATAAATAAGCACAACCCATTAGACAAACATTATAATGAACGTGTGTACAATGGATGTGCATACAGAGAGAGTACTGAGGAGGAAATCTGCTTCTTAAAGCTTTATGGAAGGAAAAGAAAATGCTTTACTACAAGTATATGAAGATGGGAAATTAGAGGCCAACAGGGAGGATACAGCATTTCTAGGACAAAGTGCATGTGAAAAGGGACACAGTCATGAGAGTCCATGGCTCCAACAGGGACTCTGAACACTCCACAGGGCTGTGTGGCAGGGAGGAGCCAGAAAGAGGCTGGCAAGTACAGTGGAGCCATAACCTAAAGGCTTTTGAACAGTAGAATAAGGGGTTTGGAGTTTATTCTCTGAGAAATATTTCAAGCCAGGAAATGACTAGTTCACATCTAAATTTAGACAAGATTCTTCTCTAGGATATGTGGACAGTGAACTGCAAAATGGAAAACAGACTTCAGTTAGGGATTTATCACAGGAATGAAAACAATGAGGTGATAGAATAAAAAGAAACAAGTGCATTTGTAAGACATTTCAGAGGCAAAATCAACAGTACCTCAAGGCAAAGTGAATACGAGGAGTGAGCAGTAGGTGAAAATCAGCAACTCAGAGACTTTTCTTCAAAACAACTGATGAAGGTGCAACACCATTAATTGAAATAAGAAGAAAAACATTTCAAGGGAAGTTGTCAAGATGAAAGATTATGAGTCTGGTTTGAAGTTTAAGTTTCAAGGACCAAAAGCCATCTCTCTGCTATCTAAAAGCAGTTGGAAGTATAGGTCTGGAGGTCTAGAGATTACTTGGTGAAGGTATTAACTGGAACAGTATTAGCATAAACGCTTCACAGTTGAAGTCACAGGAGTGAATGAAATCATATTTTAAGAGGGCAAGAAGAAAACATTCCAGGGAACCCCAAGTAAGGAGTAGGGAGAAGAAGGAGAAGGAGGAATCTGTTCCACTATGCAGACATGACCTGTGGGTCTCCTGTCTTACACATATGAGTACTCCATGTCACAAGACTGTTCTCAAAGAAGCTAAAAATCTTCCCAATGAAAAATGTAACTGAACAAAAAGCAGGCTGCAGGACCTGATTCCTTTTCAGTTTCTTTCACTGTTGGTCTTTTCAACCAAAAGAATCTTAAATGCACATACATTTTATGTGTGTCTTTAACACATTAATTTATTCTTTAAAACCTTTGTCAAACAGAAAACTCATTGTTTCAAGGTATTGATATACAGCCACCATCTAGTGGTCAAAATTGGTAACCACAGGCTTGCACAGTTGGGGGTAAGGGGAACATTTTTTATCATTGTTTCCAGGGGATTTTAAGGATTATGTTAAGTGAAAAATAGCCATCAGTCAATGATGGAGAGCATGGAAAAAGCATCTCTCTATTTTTTCCTGAGAATGAATTGTGGAAAACAGGAACAATTCGCATGCTATGACTGTCCCTTCGAGCACTAAAGGGAACTGTGGAATAAGACACACCTTCTGCAGGGTTATCTGGCCTCAGGTAAGATGGCAACACCTGATGAGACAAATGAAAACACGGTCAGTAGCCACAACCAGTATTTAAAATCCAAACTCTTTTTATCTTGTTCTCCAGATTCTTACAGGACCTAGCCACTGACCTCTCTCTCTGGCCTCACCTCTTACCACTTTGACCCATGACCATTATGATGCAGCCACAGTGGGCTCCGTGTTATTACATGAACTTCTAAGTTCATTACTATCACAGAGCCTTTGTACTTACTGTTTCATCTCTTCCACCAATCCTTTCTACCATCCTCTCCATCTCATCTTACATCTCTGTTTAAATACTTCCTTTTCAGAGAGACAATCCCAGACAATTCTAACTCTAAACCCCTCTTCCTCCAGTTTATTTTATTCTTGGCCCTTAGCACTATCTGAAATCATATTACTTAGTTACTTGTCCAGAGAAGGCAATGGCACCCCACTCCAGTACTGTTGCCCGGAAAATCCCATCGATGGAGGAGCCTGGTAGGCTGCAGTCCATGGGGTCGCTAAGAGTCGGACACGACAGAAGCGACTTAGTAGTAGTAGTAGTTACTTGTCCAAAGAATATCTCTAATTCTACAGAGCAAATTACATGAGAGAAGGAATTTTAATGTATTGTTTGCTAGCACCTAGAGGAATGCTGTTACAGAAAAGGTGTTCAACAAAGAATTGAGGCTGAATGAACCCCAGGAGAAGTCTGGGTAGTGTCTGAACAAAAGGTGTAGCTGGGCAGAATTCAGTAATGGTGAGACCGAAGCAAAAGATTGATACACAAGCAAGAAGGCCCAGCATGGAATGGACAAATCCTGTTTATGATTCAGAAACCAAGAGGGGCCAAGCAGGGAGAGCAGAGAGCATGAACTTGAGGTTGACACAACAGTTAGAAATCAGGATTCAAGTAACAAACTGCAAGTGGGGGAGGGGTAGCATAGAGCTTGCCGGGCTTTGTAGAAAACAGATCCTCAACCCCACTAGAAGCAATTTCTCCATCCACTAAAAAGCCCTTAGAAATGTCAGGAAGGATTTGTATGGTATGTATTTTTCAAATTTCATAATATAGGAGCATCATCTGAGATGGGAAGTAGAAAGGACTAATCAAAAATGGAGATTCCTCTGAGATTCACTGCCATCATGTCTGATTCCATAGGTCAGTGAACTCTGAAACTATATTTTTAATCAGTATACAAGATTAGTCTGGTATATTCACCTTGGAGATATATTTTTTGAGATATACCTGGTTCTAGTGATTTACTATTCACAAAACACTTCTACATAATGTCACCTATGATTCTCACCTGTAACTCTGCTGAGAAGTAGGTAGGGCAGATTTTTATTTTCAATTACTACACAGTTTTAAAATATTTTATTACAGAATACATTAAACAAATATACACATGGAGACTACCATAACGAACCCTCATATACCAATCACCCAACTTCAATAGCTGTCAGCAAGTCAATTCCACTCCCCTCCACAGACTGTATAAGTTTTAATCAAATCTCAAAAATATTTCAGGTCAATGTGGATCAGAGGAGAGGTTTTACTTTTTATTTTAGTCATAGGACTGTGTGTCTTTCAAGGATGATGACTTGCCCAAGAATATATACCCGGTTCTTATAACTAAGGCCAGAACTTACCTACCTATGAGAGTGCAAATGGGGACAATTACACCCTTCAGTACACAGACTTTGAGGCTATGGCAATTCTCTAGATTTCTGTGTGTGTGTGTGTGTGTGTGTGTGTGTGTGTGTTTTATAAGAGGGTAAGCAGCTATCTCTTTAGAATGTTTTCTGCTCAATTCTGCCTAGGGACCTTTTCAGGTCTTACTATTCTTGCGCAACTAAATATTTTATCAGCATAAATTCTTACTGTGCTTGGAAACTCTAAGCTATGAAGAAATGACTGTGAAGATGCACTAGAGAGAAGTGATGAGCCAGCCCAGGGCAAGCAAGCTGAGGCTGGCCCGTGGAACCTTACACCACCTGAAGTGTCAGGAAAACAAATGCAATTGAAACACATGCTTCCATCTGAAAATGTGGCTGGCAAAACAGCTCTGCCTTGGGCTGTTGAGATAGTGACAAATGAAATGCTGGTTGATCCCCCATTTATTTCCTTTTTAAAGCGTTTGCCGATATTGGAACAACCCTGGTTGTGTTGGAGTGCCACACCTCCAGCAGCACTGAGGTTCCCTTCACTGTACTCAGGGTCCCTCTGATCTCCATTACACTGTTTTCTACCTTTCCCAGTAATGGCCAAATTAGGAGACTGTCTAAAAGTGATTAGACAAGGATTCAGATTGGCTAAGCTGCAGGCATTACAGTGAATCCATCTGGAAAACGTGGCATGGGAGTTCTTCATTCATGGGCACATGGTCAGACTCTGTCAGGGCTTTTCTGAAGTTCTAGACTTCTCTTTTTTGGTCAGGTCCTCTTCAATATACAGATGTTTTCAGTGGCTGAAGCAAAGTCACATGTACTTCCTGGTTCAAATTTTTCCCTAACACAGCCCACAAAAATCATTGCTATGCCAAGAAGAATGAAAGCACTTAGAAAAATATTTAGCCCTTCTAACACAAAGTATTGTGTGAATCTCTACTTGCCAAACCTGTCTTGAGAGGAGGTCAGTAATTTTCTCATTAGCCTGCTAAGGAAACAAGCAGGCTCTTGTTCCCAAAGTAACACATGGTCAATCAATATTTGGAATTAGAACACAAACCATTTTATTCCACAAACCACGCTGAGCCAAGAACAAATCTGGGTGTAAGAGTACTGTAAGTTTTGGAGGCAATCAATATGATGAGATCACTCCCTGCTGACAGGATACACATATGCATAAAGTCCAGAAAAAAACAGGAATTCTCATTTGCGTTTAAAGCCAGACATTTGTTCATTTGAACTTTGTAAGTTTCCTAATAATGTATGAGTTGAAGGAAGAAATATGCAGAGGGGGAAAGAGAGTGGAAAACACCATGGTAAAGAAATTTCAAAGTAAAAATGCATTTGGAACATATATGAAATTAGTTTAGTCATTTTTTTAGCTCTTTCACCATTTCAGAAGAAAAGGTAAAGGTTTCAGAACACCTCATTCCAAAAATTCTTAATAAAACAGGATAATGAATGTCATGCCATAAATTTAGTCTCCAAAAAGAATATGTCAAATAAATAAAACCAGGCTATTTCGTTACTCTGACAGAGAAGATTCTCAAGATATTAGTTCAATACAAAGTCATGATAAAAATTCTATTCTTATTTGCCATTTAGGTTCAGGAAAACATCTCTCCACCAAACACAGACACTCTAAGCCATGGCTTAGAACCATTCTTGACCACTTCACCACACTGTTGCTGGTGCTACTCTTGAGTGCATTTTTATTCTTTCCCTGGCTTGTATCTTGTCAGTCTAACAAATTTTGACTGTCATTTCATCTGGCTAAGATCCAGTGAAGTCCTACTTTCCATGAAACTTTTAACACATTATATGCATTTTTTTAAGTACTTGAATACAAAACAAAATCCAAAAAGGGACGTTTGAAAAACAACCATACTCTATTCCTTAAATAGGTGTTTTTTAAAAAATCAAGTGCTCCAAAATCGTTACATACATTAAATATGTACTGCTTTTTATAGTTCAATCATATCTCAATAAAGTGGTTTAAAATGTTTTAATTCTAATAACACAGCTCAAAAATTAAAAACAATATTAAAAGTCAACTGTGATGACCTGGAGGAATGGGAGGGGAGGAAAGCGAGGGAGGGAGGGAGGAAGGGGATAGGTGTATGTTTATGGCGATTCATGCTGCTGTATGGCAGAAACCAACACAATATTGTAAAAATCAGAAAAAAAAAATAAGCTCAAAAAAAATCAAATGGCCTCTATCATGTCAGGGGATGGTTATTTTAAGTGACCCCTCATAACTTATTGCATTACCCTAAAACAAACTCATATCACCTAATTCATTATTTTTTAAGGACTTATATTCTTTTTAGAAATCACCAAGTTGATTTTTTGCACCAATATCTTTTAATTTATTTGGGGATTAGACTATCTTAATATTTATATTAATATAAAATATTAATATCTTAATATTTCTTGATGTATAATAATTTGTCCAAACTTAAAGTGGTATTGATAGGGACAGAGTAAAGGGGCAAAGAAGGTGTTTAAATAGTTAATCTCACCAAGGGATCATAAGTAAAGAAAAAAATATGAGAAACCCCTGTACATTAATGATCAGTCAAGAAAGCAGGTTGGCTTAACCACAAAACCAAGCAGGCTTGCTTAGCAACAAAACTATGCAACAGAAGCAGGAAACATGCCCCAAAACAATAAAACAGTGGTGACATGATACCCACACCCTGTCCTGTGAGCTCAGTAAGTTAATGATTCCCAGGACCTGATTCTCTGCCCACACTAAAGCCAAAAATATAAGGAAAAAGTGACATTATACTGAAAACTGAGATGATTTATCATATTTCAGTATATGTTACCACCTCTTTGCTCATTTTCAATGCACCATGCCAGCCCCAGTTGGACATGTAAGGACAAGAAAATTCCCCCACCTGATGTGGAGGAGCTGATGATGGAACCTTGACATCTACTCAAGAATGAGGAATAAAGTGGTTTTCTCTCCCTCCACACTTTTCCTTTGATTATAAAACTGTAGCCCACTAAGTGCCTGGGCGGCATCCTCTCACCCGCCCACTTGTAAACCTCACAAGTGTCTTCTTCTAATAAATCACTTCTTTTCTATCCCTGTGCCTTTTGCTGAATTTTTTTTGTGCTGAGACATAAAAGACTGAAGACCTCAGAGACACATTTCTGCAGTTTCAGTATCTCTATAACATCTTGTATAATTAACTTAGACCACCACCAATAACAACTCCCCATTTTTAAAAAAATCTTGGTTAATGGAATCTCTTTCAGTCTTAATAGTTGAGGTGGAGGGATGTCTCACATCCAGGGAAGATCTGTGAGTGGTGAAAATAAGAAATGAATATTTTTTTCTTTTGAAAACTAAGTAGTATCTCTCCTGAGATCTGCTCTCTGCTCTCTGCTTGCTGGTTCTGTGCACACTGTCATTCTTGAAGATCCCAGAAGACTGTGTGCTTGATCCTGGATGCAAATAACAGCTCTGAAGTTGGTTCCTAATCTCAGTAAAGACTGACTCTGAGTCTTCAGTACCAAACACATACAACCCAAAGACTTCAGAGGAATTCTTTTACAAAATGTATATTCTGCAAATAAGGGCCCATCACTGCATTATTTTTTGTAAATACACCCACAGGGGGACTAGATATTGGTCTTCAGTTAGTTTTTTTTTTTTTTTTTTTTCTTTCAATATGGTCTGATAAGCTCTTTGATGACAGGGAAATTGCTATGGGAGATCCTGCTATGGGTGTGCCTGGGTATCAATAATGGGTTATAAATTCATGCATCAGAGGCCCAACTGTTTAAAAACATCTATGCAATAAATTGTTTATCTTCAGTTATCCATTTGCTTTAAGTCTACTTAGAGTGAAATCTTTGAAACATGAGGAATTAGGCAATTCAGAATTTATTCTCCAAAGCAAACATGTCAAATTAATAGAAGCTTACTATTCCTTAACACTGACTTGGAATAGCCCGGTATTTTTTGAAGTCAATACAAAGAGAGACATGAAAAATTCTATTTAAAAAAAAAAAAACTCTATTTTTATTTGTCACTTTGTTTCAGGACAACATATAAGGGGTTAAGCAGTTACTCTGGGGCTGAGCACAAAATAATAAACACAGTTTACCTTATAAAGTGTCTGCCAAGACCTTGGGCCAAGTCACCTTCTCTGAGAGTAACCCCATGAATATAATGAGGTGAGCCTCTGGCAGCTCTGTTTTACTACATGACCTTAATGTCCCTCACCTCTGCCCATAGCTGTCTGGACCAAAGGTGGACACTGTTTTGAACCACTTAACTTCTCTCCCAGATTCCTAATTCAGCAGCCACTCCCAAATGCAAGCACGCAGAAGCAGAGGAGCTTCTAGGGTGGCCTATTCTGCCATGTAATGGAGAGGCAGAGATGAGCACGAGCACAGACAGGAGCAGTGAAGTCAGAGAAGCAGGCTCTGCACTGACCCTGAAGCTTCCCAGTGTTCTCTGGAGCCCAGCTTCATTCCTGCCCTTAGTGTTCATGCATTGTCTCTGCTTTCTTATAATAAACCTCTTTGTTTCTTAATCTAGCTTAAGTTGGTTTCTGATACTCTTACCTAATACAAAGGAGGCCAGTGGATATTGAAAAGAAAAGGGTCTTCAATATGTGTAATAAGCACGAAATTAACCCAGACACCTTCACTAAGTCACATCTTTTGGGGGTTGCAGATTCTCCCCCATCTTCACCCACAAGCTCTTTTCACTTTCAGACAATCTCCAGTCTCCATTTTATTTTACAAAGGGTAAAACTGGGAAACACATATTAAATTCTCAGTACTTTTCTGAGCATAGAAGAATAGGGTTGCCCTGTTTTACCCTCCATAATGGAAAAGTAAACACAATAATTTCTATTAGCTAATGACTTGCATCATGTTTATGCTTTCTCTTCCTGTTTATACTATTTTTCTTAGTTCTTAAATGCTCACTGGAACTCCCTCATTGCACATTGATTCTGAAGAGAAGCTTGTTAGAGGAGGCATCACTATTTTTCCTTGCTGCTGCAGCTGCTAAGTCACTTCAGTCATGTCCGACTCTGTGTGACCCCATAAATGGCAGCCCACCAGGCTCCCCCATCCCTGGGATTCTCCAGGCAAGAACACTGGAGTGGGTTGCCATTTCCTTCTCCAATGCATGAAAGTGGAAAGTGAAAATTGAAAGTGAAGTCGCTCAGTCGTATCCGACTCCTAACGACCCCATGGACTGCAGCCTACCAGGCTCCTCTGTCCATGGGATTTTCCAGGCAGGAGTACT
This sequence comes from Bos grunniens, assembly GCF_055505025.1. NCBI lineage: Eukaryota > Metazoa > Chordata > Mammalia > Artiodactyla > Bovidae > Bos > Bos grunniens. Next base: position 102,898,896 of record NC_141165.1, read on the forward strand.
GGAGTGGGGTGCCATTGCCTTCTCCAATTTTTCCTTAAGTCTAAACAAACAAACTGACCTTCACAAGAGATTATGAAAACAGTTTCTTTCCTCTGGAACATGGCTGCGTATATGCACCATGAGGGCACTCAGTGTTAAAAACCTTTCACAGATAGTGCACTAAGGAAATTCTCATTAATAAAAAATAAAAAAAAAAAAACCCTAATAGCCATCAACAGCCTACTCAAGAGAAGTGATAGGGATACAGGCAAAGCTTATAAAGGGTCTGGTCCCTTTCACATCAAGCCTCCTAACATCTGGGCCAGTGCCCTAATGCTGTGCTCCAAGCACTCCACTCCACCCTGTCTCACACATCAGGTGTTAAGACTTTAGTTCTTAGGTATCTCCCTGCCCTCTCTCCCCATTAACATTTAGTTTCTCAGTCCTAATTCCATTTTCTATGGTTATCCTCCCACCTTGGTCCACCCATGATTTTAGGAGGCTTGTGAAAGTATGTTTTTAAAAGTAGAAAAAAATTAATAATCAGACCACCCCCCAAAAAAATGTACTTAATTGTAAGAATGACACCCCTGCAGCAATTTGCCCACAGACTGAGGAAAAAGTGTCCAAAAATCTGTCCAAAAATCTCATCAAATTCTTTAAGAGTGGCTACACTAAGCCTTGGATGAAAGAGAAACAAATGGTTGTCTTTTTTAAGCTCTGTGTTATTTTGGGTCTTTATCACTTGAAGCTTAACTTAGCCCTTCCAGTCTCAAAGACTGGTCTCTCGCCAGATCCACCTTCTATTCCTCTCCAGCATATTTCTCCAAATCTGAGCCAGCCGATCTATCTAGTAGAATGTCCTGGAACTGACACCAGAGCAGTGCAGTGGATATGGTCTTTCCAAGTCTGGTTCCTTTTGAGTGCAAGCCTTGATTCTTCTTATATCAAATAGGTAAATGTCAGAAAATACACACACAAACACATGGTCCTTCCACAGAAGTCAGAGTTCAATCTAAATTGAAAACAACATATACGTTTACTGAGTAATTTTTAATGTGACTAACACCACCTAATACATTCTTTTCTTTATTCTTAATATCCATCTTTTGAGAGAGGTACTATTTTATTATTGCTCTGGATCATCCCACTGTCCATGATGACTACTAAAATTCCCCAACGTTACAACAATATTCGAACAAGAAGAAAGCAATGAAGAAGAGCATGCCTGTTCCAGGAATACTTCTATGAACTGCACACACAACATCTGCTTACATCCCACTGTCTAGGATTTAATCACGAGTATACTTGCAGCAGGGAAGTCCAGTAAAGTATTCTTTATTATACACAGACAGTTCAGTTCAGTTCAGTCGCTCAGTCTGTCCGACTCTTTGCAACCCCATGAATCGCACCACACCAGGCCTCCCTGTCCATCACCAACTCCTGGAGTTCACCCAGACTCACGTCCATCAAGTCAGTGATGACATCCAGCCATCTCATCCTCTGTCGTCCCCTTCTCCTCCTGCTCCCAATTCCTCCCAGCATCAGAGTCTTTTCCAATGAGTCAACTCTTCGCATGAGGTGGCCAAAGTACTGGAGTTTCAGCTTTAGTATCATTCCTTCCAAAGAAATCCCAGGGCTGATCTCCTTCAGAATGGACTGGTTGGATCTCCTTGCAGTCCAAGGGACTCTCAAGAGTCTTCTCCAACACCACAGTTCAAAAGCATCAATTCTTTGGCACTCAGCCTTCTTCACAGTCCAACTCTCACATCCATACATGACCACAGGAAAAACCATAGCCTTGACTAGACGAACCTTTGTTGGCAAAGTAATGTCTCTGCTTTTGAATATGCTATCTATGTTGGACCTAACTTTCCTCCCAAGGAGTAAGCATCTTTTAATTTCATGGCTGCAGTCACCATCTGCAGTGATTTTGGAGCCCAAAAAAATAAAGTCTGACACTGTTTCCACTGTTTCCCCATCTATTTCCCATGAAGTGATGGGACCTGATGCCATGATCTTCGTTTTCTGAATGTTGAGCTTTAAGCCAACTTTTTCACTCTCCACTTTCACTTTCATCAAGAGGCTTTTGAGTTCCTCTTCACTTTCTGCCATAAGGGTGGTCTCATCTGTATATCTGAGGTTATTGATATTTCTCCCGGCAATCTTGATTCCAGCTTGTGTTTCTTCCAGTCCAGCGTTTCTCATGATGTACTTTGCATATAAGTTAAATAAGCAGGGTGACAGTATACAGCCTTGACGAACTCCTTTTCCTATTTGGAACCAGTCTGTTGTTCCATGTCCAGTTCTAACTGTTGCTTCCTGACCTGCATGCAAATTTCTCAAGAGGCAGATCAGGTGGTCTCGTATTCCCATCTCTTTCAGAATTTTCCACAGTTTATTGTGATCCACACAGTCAAAGGCTTTGGCATAGTCAAGAAAGCAGAAATAGATGCTTTTCTGGAACTCTCTTGCTTTTTCCATGATCCAGCAGATGTTGGCAATTTGATCTCTGGTTCCTCTGCCTTTTCTAAAACCAGCTTGAACATCAGGAAGTTCACAGTTCACATATTGCTGAAGCCTGGCTTGGAGAAGTTTGAGTATTACTTTACCAGCGTGTGTGATGAGTGCAATTGTGCAGTAGTTTGAGCATTCTTTGGCATTGCCTTTCTTTGGGATTGGAATGAAAACTGACCTTTTCCAGTCCTGTGGCCACTGCTGAGTTTTCCAAATTTGCTGGCATATTGAGTGCAGCACTTTCACAGCATCATCTTTCAGGATTTGAAAGAGCTCAACTGGAATTCCATCACCTCCACTACCTTTGTTCGTAGTGATGCTTTCTAAGGCCCACTTGACTTCACATTCCAGGATGTCTGGCTCTAGGTCACCACATAGCTAAAATCCAAAGGCTTTACTACTGAGAAAGGAGAGGAAACAAAGAAGGGACAACCACCAGCCTTTATCATGAGCAGATCAAAATTGATCCCGAGAAAAGCACGATGGTAAGGATGCCTGGATGACTCAGAGGAATAATGAGACTAATTTTCCCTTCAGCTCTATGTACCATAAGATGGTGAACCTGGAAATGAATAAGAGGAGTCTGAAGTTTGGGTTGTATATACATAGGAGGCCAAAATGTACAGAAAAGTTAGAAGGAAGAGATGCAAGCCAAAATTTCCACCGCTACTAAACTAATCAGATATTGTTTTCTCTTTCTCTTAAGGAGAAAAAACAGCTTATCTTAGAAAACCAAGTGTTCCAATCACTGAGTCTTAGAACATAAAAACAAACCTCTTGATAGACCTTTATATAGAAGACACTAAAACATGGGACATAAGTCCTTGTGATGCTACAATCAAGTATTAAGTGGAAAGAAATTATCTTAACTGTATTTAGCCAAGGCATAAGTGAAAAGTAACCTGTCCTGATGTATTTAAACTGCCCCATATATTTATATTTTAGAAGACAAACATTCCATTATATCTAAGACAGACTCTTCTCATATACGATGAGACAGAGAACTGTTCGCCTCTCAAATTATATTCCCTATGACTGCACAGCAAGTCATTCAAGTTACTATAATAGAAAGATCAAGAACAGGGACCTCCCCCTCATCTTCTTCTTTCTGCCAACTGAAATGACACCTACCCTTAAAGATCCAGCTCAAGTTTCATCTCCCCCAAAGTCCTATTTGACTTTACTAGCTCTCATTTCTCTTCCTCTTCTTTAAAATTCCCACTACACTTAACAGCCTGTGTCCAACATTTTAAGCATTAATTATATGGTGCCTGTTAATGTTTTATGTGTATTAAGATCCTAGAGGACATGGGTGTATTGAAGTTTCTTTGTAAACACTCACGGGATACTGCATACTAGAGTAATAAGTACTAAATAAATACTTGTCGTATAATTGATTTGCTTTGTTAGAGCCTAGAGCAGACACCCAAGTGCTTCATTCCTGAACTCAAATAGGGTGGGTCCACCTGCCAAGTATCATGGAAAAGGAAGGTGGTATCATGAGCTGGTAGAGACAAAAGTGTATGTGTGTGTGCATGTACATGCATTTACATTTGTGTGTACATCTTTGTTGCTGCTGCTGCTGCTAAGTCACTTCAGTCGTGTCCGACTCTGTGCGACGCCATAGACGGCAGCCCACCAGGCTCCCCCGTCCCTGGGATTCTCCAGGCAAGAACACTGGAGTGGGTTGCCATTTCCTTCTCCAATGCATGAAAGTGAAAAGTGAAAGTGAAGTCATTCATTCGTGTCCAACTCTTGGCGACCCCATGGACTGCAGCCCACCAGGCTCCTCCGTCCATGGGATTTTCCAGGCAAGAGTACTGGAGTGGGGTGCCATTGCCTTCTCCGACATCTTTGTTAATATGAATAAAAAATAGCAAAATACCTAGCTGAAGACTAGTGTTAGCATTGTGTGTGGGCATGTTTGTGTATGCAAACACAATTGGAACATACACATATTGAATGAGTGACCCTTTGTGTGCTGTAGTTTGGAAGGCACTTTTTGCCTGCTTTGAAAATACCTTCCCATGCCATTTGGCTTGAAATTTCATTCAAAGAAAATAAGAACACTGTATCCAAAAGTCAGTGAAAAGGCACATTATTTTGAAGCCATCCTTAGCTCTCCCTAGAAGCTGAAAAATCATCAGATTAAATAATAGACACAGGAAAGTAAGGCCAGACTACTTGAAGGGATCAGAAGGAAATGGCTTCAGAGTTTAATCCTGCCTTCTTCAAGACCTATTTTGAAGCAATTCATCAAGGTAAAACAGGACAAAAGGGAAAAGAAAGGCATACTTCTCTGTGCCAACTAGGAATTCTGCATCCTCGCCACTCCCTTACCCTAAAACCAGCCAGCCACCTCTCTGCAGAGTTCCAAGATGGATAGGAGCAGAGTTTGAACACAGTTCTAGTCTAGCCTGTCACTTCACAGCTTAATAACTTACCCGTTCATTAAACAGCTCAGAAGGTAAGTCAGTAGAAACATCACGAATAGAATCCCTGTGCCTCCCAAAAGAGCAGAATCCTGGTCCTTTTATTTAAAGTGGGAAGATTTTTCCACTGTATTCTTGATTCCTAAAACTACAAACAACCTCCCTTACATCCAGCCTGTAAGAGTGCAGAAGCGTGTCTTCAATTTTCCCTTTATTTTTCACTAGGTACCATGGTGAGAGGCAAGACCGTATAGAGATTAACAGGGGAGCAGTAGCTTTGAATCCCAACTGCCAAGGTTCAAATTCCAGCTACCGCATCTCCTAACTATGTGACTTTGTGCAAGCTACTTAAATTCTACAGTTCTTGGGTTTCCAACTTGCAAATAGGAATAATAGAGTTATTAAGAGGATAAAATAAATCCATGCAGAGCGCTTAAAACAATGGACTGGCATTATAGTAAATACTATCTAAGCACTTACTATTACTGTTACCTTTAAACAGAAATATAGGAAAAGATAATTGAACTTGAAAAATCCTGAAACTGATATTCTAGCTTCCCTGGTAGGCAATGTCTGGATGCATGAGTACTTTGTGTGTGTCTTTGTGGGCGTGTGTGTGTGTGTGTGTGTGTTAGTTATTCAGTCATATCTTTGCCACCCGATGGACTGTAGCCTGCCAGGCTCCTTTATCCATGGAATTCTCCAGGCAAGAATACTGGAATGGGTTGCCATTCTCTTCTCCAGGAGATCTTACAAACCCAGGGATTGAACCCAGGCCTTCCGCATTGTGGGCAGATTCTTTACCATCTGCACCACCAATGAAGCCCAGAGCACTAACTTTTAGGGATTAAGAAGTTGAAGTCTCTTGTCATGACTTTCATTTCAAAGGCATAGCACTAGGAGAAATAAGTGACCAGATATATAAAGAAACATGCCTAATATGCCAAAGTCTTGCTAACTCTGGTCTGTATCCCAATTTGAAAAGTTGATATTCACTGGAAAATTTTCAGAAAAGTCTGAAAATGTTTAATACTTTCTGAAGACCTTTAAGCTAAATACTATAATGCTTATCGGTTACAAAGAAGATGTTTCTTGTTCTATTTTGTGATTTCTGAACAGTGGAAATGGCATTCGTAACAATGTCTGGTTCTGTGGTAGCCTCAGTGTCAGAGGCTTTCCATATTAAAATCAGTAGAAGTGAAGTGGCACCATCCTTGGTCTCCAGGCAAGAGGAGCAGCAAGTATCCTGAGGGTGGAGAGTTTACTTTCTTCAGTGTGACGGCGGCAGGTGGCACTGGAGAGGAGGCTGGCTAAAATTGCAGGTCAGAAGGGCACCCTCCTAAGGGAGGAACAGTGAGCAAGCAGTGCCCGAGAGGGTTAGCACTCCAGGCACAGAAGTGGCCAATGTTGGGAATGTACTTTAGAGCGGGGGATGAGAGTCATTTTCCAAATGCTGATGCAACCTCTGTATATCTGGATGGCTTAAAGGACCAGGCATATCAGTTCCAAAACTTGTCATGACTCTCATTTTTAGTTTTTGTCAAACTTAGAAGCAGTCAAAATGGCATGAATGTCAGGAAATCTTACCGAGATTCTAAATGCTTATAATAAACAAATACTCTGTAAAATAAAGCAGGGAGGGGGAGTGTTTTGAGATCTCATCTCTTAAGTCCAAATTAAAAGAGAGTTTTTTAAAAATAATGTTTTAGGAATAAAATAGTCTAAACTTCGGGGCACAGATGATTTCAGCCTCTATAACATACAAGTCGGCAGAATCAATAACATGAGATTAAAGCTCTAAAGCTATTTTCAGATCTTCCTCCAGGAAACTGAGAGGCACTTCCTGAGCTTCAGATCATAAGTATCTCTCTATTATCGATGGGCATGACTTCTTCTATTGAGTTTGACAGATACATAGGTAGAGAATGGGATGACAATCAAAGAAGACTTCAATTGTTAGTTCTTCACTTACTATATTTAATGACTCATTCATTTATATACTCAAATAAATAGTTTTGTGAGATGCTATGCTGCACAGTTGTTAATTGCATGCATTCACCCAATTAATTCAATAAATGTGTTGAACTGTTACCTTGAACCAGGCCATTTTTTTAGGCACTGGGAATGCAGCAAAAGGAACCAACAAGCATGACCATTGCTTATATAATTGGGGAGATAGAAAAGAAATACATAACATTTCATATAATAAGTATTATGAAAAAGAAAAAACAAACTAATACAAAGATTGGCTGGTCATGGAAGACCCCTCTGAGGAAGTAAATTTTATCCTGAGACCTGAAGGAGAATAATTCAGTTATGTGAAAATCCAGAAGAGCAGACTTACCATGCAAAGACCATGGTATGCTGGAGAGACAAAAAGGAGACAAGAGGGCTGCTGGAGACAACAAAGGCACAGGTTAGGCTGAGGTCATAATATCTCAGGGTCCAGAGAACCCAGTAAGTAATCTGGATTTTACAGGATACCACTCAGACCTTAAGGGCCTCCCAGGTGGCGCTAGTGGTTAAGAACCCACCTGCCAATACAGATGAAAGAGACTCATGCAGGATCCCTGGGTCAGGAAAATCCCCTAGAGGATGGCATGACAACCCACTCCAGTATTCTTGCCTGGAGAACACCATGGACAGAGGAGCCTGGTGGGCTCCAGTCCATAGGGTTGCAAACAGTCAGACACGACTGAAGCAACTTAGCATGCACACATAGACTTTAAAGCAGGAGGATGACAGACATGATGTAACTTATGTTTTTCAAATATCATTTTGCAGCTGTATGGGAGAATATGCCTCATTGTAGTCAGTGGTGTGCCAGTAAATGTTTAACAACTAGCTATCTGTAAAATACATATTTATGAGCCCCAATTTATAACATAATCCAATTTCTGTGTGTAAATATTCCCACTATGGTCAATTTCAAGTTGCCAATGTATCACTAAAGGTGAAATTGGAAAATGACATACACAACTGGCTCTTTGAGAGTCTGAACAAGGCAGTGCCAACACATAACTGCTGACTGTAGGGGGACGGGAGTGGAAACAGGAAAAAGAGTCAAGAGGCTCCAGTTGCTGTCTAGGTAAGAGAGAAGGTGGCTTAGTAGAAGACCGGGTGATTTCAGGTGCAAAGAAATGGACAGATTTGAGTGGGTTAAGAGAAAACTGACAGAACTTAATTATAAATTAAATGTAAGAGATAACAACAGACCAGTTCCAAATAGGAAAAGGAGTACATCAAGGCTGTATATTGCCACCCTGCTTATTAAATTTATATACAAAGTACATAATGAGAAATGCTAGGCTGGAGGAAGCACAAGTTAGAATCAAGATTGCCAGGAGAAATATCAATAACCTCAGATATGTAGATGACACAACTCTTATGGCAGAAAGTGAAGAAGAACTAAGGAGCCTCTCGATGAAAGTTGAAGAGGAGAGTGAAAAAGTTGGGCTAAAGCTCAACATTCAGAAAACTAAGATCATGGCATCCAGTCCTGTCACTTCATGGCAAATAGATGGGAAACCAGTGGCTGACTTTATTTTGGGGGGCTCTAAAATCACTGCAGATAGTGACTACAGCCATGAAATTAAAAGACACTTACTCCTTGGAAGGAAAGTTATGACCAACCTAGACAGCATATTAAAAAGCAGAGACATTACTTTGTCCACAAAGGTCTGCCTAGTCAAAGCTATGGTTTTTCCAGTAGTCATGTATGGATGTGATTTGGACTATAAAGAAAGCTGAGTGCCGAAGCATTGATGCTTTTGAACTGTGGTGTCAGAAAAGACTCTTGAGAGTCCCTTGGACTGCAAGGAGATCCAACCAGTCCATCCTAAAAGATATCAGTCCTGGATGTTCATTGGAAGAACTGATGTTGAAGCTGAAACATTTTGGCCACCTGATGCAAAGAGTTGACTCATTTGAAAAGACCCTGATGCTGGGAAAGATTGAAGATGGGAGGAAAAGGGGACAACAGAGGATGAGATGGTGGATGGCATCACCAACTCAATGGACATGGGTTTTGGTAGACTCCGGTAGCTGTTGATGGACTGGGAGGCCTGGCGTGCTGTGGTTCATGAGGTTGCAAAGAGTTGGAGTCGACTGAGTAACTGAACTGAACGGAAGTGAAGAGATAATCAGAGACACATCAAGGATGAATTTCATGTTTCTAATGGGTAAAATTCCTATCAGCTATTAAATATCTCCCAGCTTGCCTCTCTCTTTCCTACCCAGACCATTTTATTTGTTTAAAAAAAAAAAAAAAAAAAAACATAATTCGTATCTATTTGCCTCCTCTCTAAAGCAGAGAAAATAAAGAAGTTTCTTCCTCCTGCATGTTTTCTGTTCTATATAGAGATAGCCAAGAGGCACTGGTGAGAGTGAGGATGGGAGCTCTGGATTTAGCACTCATGCTCTTACTCCAGCTGTCTATGTCTGCCACCCTTGCTCATGTCACACTTAGGTACTTTATCCCTGCCTATGTCAGGGCTTGGAGAAGGAAATGGAAACTCACTTCAGTATTCCTGACTGGAGAATCTCATGGACAGAGGAGCTTGGCGGGCTATAGTCCACAGGGTCGCAAAGAGTCAGACACGACTGAAGCAACTTAGTACATATGTTAGGAATGGGATAGGAGAGGCTGGTGACCATCCATTTAGAAGAAAATGATATGATGGTGGTAAGAGAAAGTCATGCTTTTTGCCAACTGATTCCTAAGTCTATTATTTCAACAATCAATTTGACAGAGAATATTGAGATCCTGTTAATTATCCCCAATTATATGAGGATGAGAGTACCAGATTGCGACCGCTCAGGACCAGCCCAGAGGAGTTACACTGCGTCCGAGGTTGAGGGGGCGACCAAGAGGAGATAGCCAGCATCCGAGGTCAGGGGTGGCGACGAGAGGACTTACCCCGCATCCGAGGTCAGGGGCGGCGGCCGGGAGGAGATACCCCACGCCCGCCTGAGGCCAAGGGCCGCGGCCGGGAGGAGCAACCCAATGTCCAAGGAGCTGTGGCTGCGTGGACGCAGGAGGACCTAGAGGAGCTATCACACGTTGACGGTCAGGAAGGGCGATGGTGAGGAGATACTACTTGTCCAAGGTAAGGAGCAATGGCTGTGCTTTGCTGGAGCAGCTGTGAAGAGATACCCCACGCCCAAGGTAAGAGAAACCCAAGTAAAACGATAGGTGTTGCAAGAGGGCATCAGAGGGCAGAAACACTGAAATCATACTCACAGAAAACTAGTCAATCTAATCACACTAGGACCACAGCCTTGTCTAACTCAATGAAACTAAGCCATGCCCATGGGGCCACCCAAGACAGGCGGGTCATGGTGGAGAGATCTGACAGAATGTGGTCCACTGGAGAAGGGAATGGCAAACCACTTCAGTATTCTTGCCTTGAGAACCCCATGAACAGTATGAAAAGGCAAAATGATAGGATACTGAAAGAGGAACTCCCCAGGTCAGTAGGTGCCCAATATGCTACTGGAGATCAGTGGGGATATAACCCCAGAAAGAATGAAGCCAAAGTAAAAAGAATACCCAGATGTGCATGTGACTGGTGATAGAAGCAAGGTCCGATGCTGTAAAGAGCAATATAGCATAGGAACCTGGAATGTCAGGTCCATGAATCAAGGCAAATTGGAAGTGGTCAAACAAGAGATGGCAAGACTGAATCTGAAATTCTAGGAATCAGTGAACTGAAATGGACTGGAATGGGTGAATTTAACTCAGATGACAATTATATCTACTACTGTGGGCAGGAATCCCTCAGAAGAAATGGAGTGGCCATCATGGTCAACAAAAGAATCTGAAATGCAGTACTTGGATGCAATCTCAAAAATGACAGAATGATCTCTGTTTGTTTCCAAGGCAAACCATTCAGTATCACAGTAATCCAAGTCTATGCCCCAACCAGTAACGCTGAAGAAGCTGAAGCTGAACGGTCCTATGAAGACCTACAAGACCTTTTAGAACTAACACCCAAAAAAGATGTCCTCTTCATTATAGGGGACTGGAATGCAAAAGTAGGAAGTCAAGAAATACCTGGAGTAACAGGCAAATTTGGCCTTGGAATATGGAATGAAGCAGGGCAAAGACTAATAGAGTTTTGCCAAGAAAATGCACTGGTCATAACAAACACCCTCTTCCAACAACACAAGAAAAAACTCTGTACATGGACATCATCAGATGGTCAACACCGAAATCAGATTGATTATATTCTTTGCAGCCAAAGATGGAGAAGCTCTATACAGTCAGCAAAAATAAGACCAGGAGCTGACTGTGGCTCAGATCATGAACTCCTTATTGCCAAATTCAGACTGAAACGGAAGAAAGTAGGGAAAACCACTAGACCATTCAGGTACGACCAATATCAAGTCCCTTATGATTATACAGTGGAAGTGAGAAATAGATTTAAGGGCCTAGATCTGATAGATAGAGTGCCTGATGAACTATGGAATGAGGTTTGTGACATTGTACAGGAGACAGGAATCAAGACCATCCTCATGGAAAAGAAATGCAAAAAAGCAAAATGGCTGTCTGGGGAGGCCTTACAAATAGCTGTGAAAAGAAGAGAAGAAACAAGCAAAGAAGAAAAGGACAGATATAAACATCTGAATTCAGAGTTCCAAAGAATAGCAAGAAGAGATAAGAAAGCCTTCTTCAGCAATCAATGCAAAGAAATAGAGGAAAACAACAGAATGCGAAAGACTAGGGATCTCTTCAAGAAAATCAGAGATGCCAAAGGAACATTTCATGCAAAGATGGGCTCGATAAAGGACAGAAATGGTAGGGACCTAACAGAAGCAGAAGATATTAAGAAGAGATGGCAAGACTACAAAGAAGAACTATACAAAAAAGATCTTCACGACCCAGATAATCACGATGGTGTGATCACTGACCTAGAGCCAGACATCCTGGAATGTGAAGTCAAGTGGACCTTAGAAAGCATCACTACAAACAAAGCTAGTGGAGGTGATGGAATTCCAGTTGAACTATTCCAAATCCTGAAAGATGATGCTGTGAAAGTGCTGCACTCAATATGCCAGCAAATTTGGAAAGCTCAGCAGTGGCCACAGGACTGGAAAAGGTCAGTTTTCATTCCAATCCCAAAGAAAGGCAATGCCAAAGAATGCTCAAACTACCACACAATTGCACTCATCTCACACTCTAGTAAAGTAATGCTCAAACTTCTCCAAGCCAGGCTTCAGCAATATGTGAACCATGAACTTCCTGATGTTCAAGCTGGTTTTAGAAAAGGCATAGGAACCAGAGATCAAATTGCCAACATCTGCTGGATCGTGGAAAAAGCAAGAGAGTTCCAGAAAAGCATCTATTTCTGCTTTCTTGACTATGCCAAAGCCTTTGACTGTGTGGATCACAATAAACTGTGGAAAATTCTGAAAGAGATGAGAATACCAGACCACCTGATCTGCTTCTTGAGAAATTTGTATGCAGGTCAGGAAGCAACAGTTAGAACTAGACATGGAACAACAGACTGGTTCCAAATAGGAAAAGGAGTTCTTCAAGGCTGTATATTGTCACCCTGTTTATTTAACTTCTATGCAGAGTACATCATGAGAAACGCTGGGCTGGAAGAAACACAAGCTGGAATCAAGATTGCCGGGAGAAATATCAGTAACCTCAGATATGCAGATGACACCACCCTTATGGCAGAAAGTGAAGAGGAACTCAAAAGCCTCTTGATGAAAGTGAAAGTGGAGAGTGAAAAAGTTGACTTAAAGCTCAACATTCAGAAAATGAAGATCCGGTCCCATCACTTCATGGGAAATAGATGAGGAAACAGTGGAAGCAGTGTCAGACTTTATTTTTCTCGGCTCCAAAATCACTACAAATGGTAACTGCAGCCATGAAATTAGAAGACGCTTACTCCTTGGAAGGAAAGTTATGACCACCCTAGGTAGCATATTCAAAAGCAGAGACATTCATTTGCCAACAAAGGTTCATCTAGTCAAGTCTATGGTTTTTCGTCTGGTCATGTATGGATGTGAGAGTTGGACTGTGAAGAAGGCTGAGCGCCGAAGAATTGATGCTTTTGAACTGTGGTGTTGGAAAAGACTCTTGAGAGTCCCTTGGACTGCAAGGAAATCCAACCAGTCCATTCTGAAGGAGATCAGCCCTGGGATTTCTTTGGAAGGAATGATGCTAAAGCTGAAACTCCAGTACTTTGGCCACCTCATGCGAAGAGTTGACTCATTGGAAAAGATTCTGATGCTGGGAGGGATTGAGGGCAAGAGGAGAAGGGGATGACAGAGGATGAGATGGCTGGATGGCATCACTGACTCCATGGACGTGAGTCTGAGTGAACTCCGGGAGTTGGTGATGGACAGGGAGGCCTGGCGTGGTGCGATTCATGGGGTGGCAAAGAGTCAGACACGACTGAGCAACTGATCTGATCTGATATGAGGATGCATATGACCATTTGATAAAAATCCATTTCTAACTGAGAAATACTCCATGGTGATTAAAATCTGTTTTCTGTGAAAGTCTTTTAAACACTGTCTATAATCAGTTTTTGTGTTACATCTCTCAAGTTTCAGCCACCTATCTCCAGAGAACCAAACTGTGAGTTTTCAAATTACTTTAATAAGTACGTTATACTGGCTTAACCTTATTAAGGGAGTCCTTCTCCCTTAATCTGACTGACTTAATCACACTGAAGTTCAGCAATCCAAAAACTAGCAGAGCCTTCTATGGACAATATAGTCTATTTGTCATCACAGCTTCTAATAGAAACAATAGGATGGATTGAATTGCTGATGAGTTAAACATTAGAAAAGGTGAATGCTATATATATTGCAACTAAAACAAATATTTAAACTCCAGGTATTTTTTCCATCAAACCATGTTTCCTTTACTCTCCTGTTGTCCTGTATTTAAGAGACAAGTCAAGTAAAGAATACTTTATCTGTTTCTGCCTTTCAGTAATCTAAATGCTGAATTTGTTATCATGATTTATTTGTCCCAATCATAACCGAAGATTGCAATACCAATATAGTTTCTTAGACGATGTTGAAATTCATCACTTGCAGAGCAAAGGAGGAGAAAAGGTCATTGAGCTACAAGCAGAAGATTTGGATTTCAGGTCTTTTATTGACTGTTGGAGATGGGCTGATCCTCCATTACTCTACCCATCTATATAATAAAGCACTTAAAAACAATCAGTTTTAAAATCCTCTTAGGTCTTAAGATGGTTCAAACATTTTCTTTGTTTCAGAGAAACTTTCATCTAGCCTATATAGATTGTGCACAATATCAAATCATGGCATGCTACCTCTTCTAACTTCTGCATCACTCATCATAAGTGCAATTAAGCTATTAATGGATCACTGCCTATATGTTATAACTCAACACAAACTAGCTCGTGAAAAAAAGGAGAGGGAGTGGGAAAGGTACTGGCTTATATAACTGGGAAGGTCAGTATGAGTCCAAGGACCTAAATGATGCTCTCTGATCCTTCACTCTCTCATCCTGCTGCTCTCTGAGTTCTGACTATTTCCTCCTGCGTCAGATGGCTTCCAACGTGAGAACAGATGGGTGGGGTATGCCCAGAAGTAACTCCAACATTTTATCTAGATTATATATAATTTTCTAGATTATAATGCAGAGGAAAAGATATTTCTTTCACCCAACTTTTACATATAAAATCCCAGGAAGATTCTAACTGGCTCAGAAAGATTTCTAACTAGTTCAGTCACTGTGATCAGAGAAAAAATAGGGTCAAATTCACTCTCCGATGATTCTGAGGGTGGTTAGAAAGGGTGAACTCACTATGTAGCAGTTTCACTTTAAATCTAATATATGGAGAAATGTGAGTTCCTCAGAAAAGGGTGTTCTCTTTCCAGAGAACAGAAAAGGATACAACACTGAGGAAAAAATTGGTATAAATACCAGAGTCTGATTCTTGGCTTGCCCTCACAACCAGTTACAGGATTGTTTTCATCTGAGCTCTAGTATGGGACTTTATTCTTTTTGTGGATATATTGCAGGATGTTAGAAGCCAAACTGGATTGTCTCATCATCTAAAAAAAGGAGAGTACAATTTCATTATTTGCAACCCATGCACATTATTCAAGTGGCTACTCAAAAAATACCTGGTGATAATAAAAAGTTGCAATTGTTATTAGCCAGTTTCGCTGTACCTTTAACCTCTTTATATTATCTACCACGGCTAACTATTTTTGGCTCAAGTTACTGTGGAAGAGTGTACTGTTCCTAGATACTTAATCTGTGTCAGCTTTAGCAGAGCTTTTTCATTCATTAGGCAGTGCCTGATCTCTTCTGACAGCTTCAATCCTATAATACTCTTCCCCAAAGGCTGTACTGAAAGTCTAGATATCTCTATACATCATTAAGGTCCAAGTTCATGACTTCACTTCTTTTAGACTCTTATTGAAATTCAAAGGATCCTGGATATTTATTATATAGGATTCATCCACAGGAGTTATTATTAAAGGCTTTGCAGTTCTTGGCCAGAATTTTACACCTATGAGGGAACAAAATGTGTTTGGAATCTGAATGATGATGTTCCTTTTTGCCACTGATCCTCAGGAATGAGATATCGTATGCATAAATCATATTTCTTTACTTTGTGATTTATAAATAAGATGAAAATTTTTCATTATGGGGGAGTAAGCGCTACACTAAACAAAAATGATGATTGTTTCTTTGTTTGATAACTGCCCTTCATTTAAGTGGATCATATTTGCCATGTTTAGCTTATGATGGCAATAGAAAAAAATATATATTTCCATATATCAAGTATGTGTTGTTCTATTTCTCTATCACATAAAAATATATACATGTAATAATCAAAAGGCAGTTTATAGATCAATCTGTGTATCTTCAAGATACTTTATATGAAAATTAATATGAGAGGAGTGGCCAATAGAGGAGTAGGAAGACCCTGAGCTCACTGCCTCCCATGAGCACAACAAAATTACAACTGTTTACAGAGCAACTATCTACAAAAACAACATGAAAACTAGCAGAAAAGACTTTCCACGACTAAAAACATAAAGAAGAGGCCACAACAAAACCAGGAGAAGGACACAGTATAGTCAAGACTCTCACCAGTGGGCATAAGCAATCCACAAATGGGAGGATAGGCACAACTATAGAGGTTCTCTCCAAGAAGCAACAGGTCTGAGCTCCACTTTGGACTCCCAGCCCGAAGATCCTGCACCAGGAATACTGTCCCCAGATGTGTGACTTTGAAGGCCAGTAGGGTTTGCTTGCTGGAGAGCTTGGAGGGCTGTAGGAAACAGATGTTTTTCTCTTAAAATGAAAGTGAAAATTGCTCAGCCATGCCCAATTCTTTGCCACCCCATGGACTGTATCCTCTTTGTCACCCCATGGACAGAATACTGGAATGGGTAGCCTTTCCCTTCTCCAGGGTATCTTCCCAACCCAGGGATTGAACCCAGGTCTTCCACATTGTAGGCAGATTCTTTACCAACTGAGCCACAAGGGAAGCCCAAGAAAACTGGAGTGGGTAGCCTAACCATTCTCCAACAGAGCTTCCTGACCCAGGAATCAACCGGGGTCTCCTGCATTACAGGTGGATTCTTTACCAACTGAGCTATGGAGGAAGCCTTGCTCTTAAAGGGAGCATGCAAAATCAGAGATTGGAATCCCACCACAAAGGTTCAGTCATGTCTGACATTTTGTGACCCCATGGACTACAGCCAGTCAGACATAAATACTGGTGGCAACCACTTTGGGGAGCTCCCTCTTCCAAGAGGTTACAGGAGCACTATTCTGGAGTCCTCCTTCTAGTCTATTAGCTCAGGGACCGGATGCCACTCACCAGCAGACCTGTTTCCTCAGGCAAGGGCAACAAAAGCAAAAATATACAAATGCTGCTGCTGCTGCTGCTGCTGCTAAGTCGCTTCAGTCGTGTCCGACTCTGTGCGACCCCATAGACGACAATGGGACTACATCAAATCAAAAAGTTTCTGAAGCAAGATGGAAACCATCAAGAAAACAAAAAGCAGCCTACTGCATGGGAGTAGATATTTGCAACAATATATCAGATAAGGGGTTAATATACAAAATATACCAAAAAAAAAAAAAAAACCCTCACAGAACTTAGCAACAAAAAAACAAACAACCCAACTGAATAATGAGCAGAGGTCCCAAACAGACATTTTTTCAAAGACATACAGATAGCCAACAGACACAGAAAAACATGCTCAACATCACTCACCATCACTCACCATCATGGAAATGCAAATCAAAAGCACAATGAGATACCACCTCATCTCTGTCAGAATAACCATCATCAAAAAGATAACAAATAACAAGTATTGGCGAGGATATAGAGAAAAGGGAACCCTCAAATACAATATCATGTTGGTGAGACTATAAATTGGTACAGCCAGTACAGAAAACTGTATGGAAGTTCCTCAAAATAATCAAAATCAAACTGCCATATGATCTTGGAATTTCACTTCTTGGTACTTACCCAAAGGAAAAAAAAATAATTTGAAGGATATATTCATGCCTATGTCTACTGCACCATTATTTATAATAATTAAGATATGGAATCAAGATATCATATCAAAATATTCATCAGTAGACAAATGTATAAAGAAGGTGTGGCACATATATTCACAATGGAATATTACTCAGACATAAAAAAGAAACCTTGCCATTTGAAATAACATGGGTGGTTGGGTGGATGAAATCAGTAAAGGGAAATAACAGGTACAAATCTCAAGTTATACAATAAATAAGTTACAGGGATATGCTATACAGCATAACAATATTGTCAGTAATATTATAATAACTTTGTATTGGAAGAGATGGTAACTAGACTCACCATGGTGATTATTTCATACTATTTGTAATTATCAAATCATTATGCAGTATACAATGAAACTAACCTGATATTGTATATTAACTATTCTTCAATTTGAAAAAGGAAAGTTACTACTTAACAATACATTTACTAGAAACCTGGGCTGCAGTTAAAGATGAAGCCAGACACCCCATCTGAACTGGTAGTACATTTAATTCCAAGAGCAGGAAAGAAAGTAAGCGAGAACTGTGCTTTACCTGGCATTAAAAAGAAAAGGCAGGCTATATGACACACAGAGGTTAGTCTCACATGGACCAACATAGGGAAGAAGTGAGGGTCTAAGAAGATGTGTAGAAAAATGGAGGGGTCTGAAGCAGAGGTACCACACTGTTTCTCAGGTTTGGGGTTCCCATTGGAAGATAAGAGTGTAGCAAGACTGGCCATGAAGATGCATTCTGTTTCATTTTCTATCTTAAATTTTATAATGCTCTCATCGAGTTTTTACAATCTCATGTTTTTTTCCCAAAGCCATGACTTTCTCATTGATCACACTGTTAATACCCTAGGTTCTACATGTGACGTTCAAAGTCCTCTAGTATCTTTACAGGGAGAAGGCAATGGCACCCCACTCCAGTACTCTTGCCTGGAAAATCCCATGGATGGAGGAGGCTTGTGGGCTGCAGTCCATGCAGTCGTGAAGAGTCGGACATGACTGAGAGACTTCACTTTAACTTTTCACTTTCATGCATTGGAGAAGGAAATGGCAACCCACTCCAGTGTTCTTGCCTGGAGAATCCCAAGGATGGGGGAGCCTGGTGGGCTGCCATCTCTGGGGTCGCACAGAGTCGGACATGACTGAAGCAACTTAGCAGCAGCAGTATCTTTACAGACAATATTCTAGAGCAAAGCACAACCACTTGCTCTTCACCTACTGTGTTTCCCTCACTTGTCATTGTTCATATATTTCCTGTAAACTGGATACTCTTTCCCTCCCCTTACACCCACATTCAATTTCTAGGCATAAAAATTCCACACATTTTTCAAAAGTTTCATCCTGATATCATCAGAAGGAACTCTTCTATAAACTCTTCAAGGATGCATTTTATCTGTATTCTCTTTAAATGGCACTCAGCACTATACTGCATTTTAATTGTTGTATACATATATTTCCTTCTAGACATGAATTTATTGAGAACAGGTCTCATGTCTTAAAGGCCTACTTAGATCAACATCACTGTCTTAGGCAAAGAAACTTCCATATAAATGAAGAGTTGGATATTGTAACTTAAATTTACTAGTACTGGAACAAAACATTATCAGCATATAGCTACTTAAACTTTTCATATTTACTATATTCTGCTGACCCATCTTCCATTTACTGTCTTTTATCCAATATTTTTGTAGTAGTTCACGATGTGGCTGAGTAAAATAATAACAATAACAACAGCAGAACAGAACAGAGAAGGGGAGGTTGACACTTGGAGCCAAATTTTCAACTTTTCATTGAGTGCCTCATTGAACCTGAAAAATATCAGCCAAGCAGGAACAGCATGATACTGAAAAAAGCAAGTAGTATTTAAAACAGTGTGAGTTTATATTTAAGTAGCCACATATCTATAACATTTCAACCTTGAAGTCCTAATAATACAGTGTTCAGAAGCAATTCATCATGGCTTTTCATTCTTCTGCATATCATACAAGCAGAGGACATGAGTTCCTATCGGGATATTTTTTCAGATATGTTTCTATAATGAACAGCCTTGGAAGAGAAAGTCTCCCTCCAGAGCAGAGGCAAGTTCGTTTACTGCCTATTATACAAGCTTCAGGTTCCCTACAATAGGGTAACTCAGCTATAGCATACAACCACTCTGTCTGCAGCATCTACTGAGGGATCTACATGCTGCACGTGTGGGATTTGGGAGGCAAGGTGAACTGACACAGGTATGACATTGATGGTGCTTCTTCGTCATGAGTATTTGTTTCTGATTCAGAAGGTTTGTGATCTTTTGTTCCAAGTAAAAGACACTAACTCTAGTAAAGAAAGAAGTTGGGGAGGAGGCTGCTTACTAGAATTACAAAGGGGAGATCACAGAATTTTTAAAAAGCTGAGTAGCCAAATCTCAAGAAAGATGATTCTAGGGATCTCTACAGCATGCACCTTTGAAGAGTCACTCTCTGATTCTGATGTGGAATTAATTAGCATGTTGGATGAGCCATTCATATTCTGTATATTTTAAAATCAAATTCCTGAAAGAAATTATATGGTTAGTTTGGTCACACGCCCCACCGTCTATGGTAAGAAGAAGACCACACAATTGACATTCTTACCAATCAGCCTGAGTAAGAGAAGCAATAAAAAAACAATCAGACCAATAGATAAAACAAATAAAGAAACAAAAAAACAGAGATGCCCACTCCTTCTTCCTTAAGCAAAAGGCTTTTTCCTATGAAGAAATTGTGATTTTCTCTTGGAAGAACAGTGATATCCCTGTAACTTATTACATTTTTCCATTTGTTTTGACTATCAGATAACCAAAAATTTAACTTAATGTTATTAACCTTACAATACCAAATGCCTTACACATTGGCCCTTGTTCTTCTATCCTGACATTTTTTGAAGTAATTTTTAAGACTTTTTTATATACTTTATAAGGGGTTTCCCATAAACAATTACCATATACAGACCCCCAAACAAACGGGCTCCACGATTCCACTCTCCTATGACTTCGTATATGCTGTTCCTTTTATGTAAAATCTCTTCTCCACGTTTTCTGCCAAACAAGTCTCTACTTGTTGGGGAAGGTAGTCATGTACCTCATCATCCCTGGCTGATCATCCCTGGCACAGCAGTACAGAGCAGCCTTGGACCTGGAACGTGTCCTTACAAAGAGATAAGCAGCAGCCTTCACAGCCTGTGCTGGACATATCTCTTTGCTAGGAAATATCTTTCCCCATTCCAGGCTTGATGTGTACCTCTGCTTAAGTGTGTGTGTCATAAGGGAACTGGCAAACCCCACTACTCCATCTGTTCCCAACAGGTGGAATAAAATGGGGTCAGAGGTGTGTGTGCAGACCATCCCCATGTTGGGGGAGACCCACTAGCCTTGGGGAATGGATCAGTTGAAGGCGATCTTGCTCCACCTCTTCTCTTTGTGAGTAGCATTGTTCCACGTAGTGCCTGTGTGAGTTGTCTTTCTTACCCCAACACCTGCAAACCATGCAGTGAGTTGATGTCTGGGGACTTGCTACTCTTGGTGGCAAGAACTGTTAAGCTCTTCACTGTCCTTCACACAGTGGAAGATGTCTCTTTGCTCAACACTATTCATGGTTTAGATCTAGGCAAAGTTATTCACTGTCATTTCTGTTCCTTACATACCTTTAGAATCCAACCTGTCTTAACCTTAATCTTCATTTCTTTGTTTAAACATATATATCTGCTATTAAATCAACATTTCTTTGTACAAGTCTGTATTTTTTGTTAGATCAACATATCTTTGTACAGGTCTATATCTTTTATGGAAACAGTGACAGACTTTATTTTCTCGGGCTCCAAAATCACTGCAGATGGTGACTGCAGCCATGAAATTAAAAGACACTTGCTCCTTGGAAGAAAAGCGATGACAAACCTAGACAGCATATTAAAAAGTAGTCATGTATGGATATGAGAGTTGGACCATAAAGAAATCTGAGTGCTGAAGAATTAATGCTTTTGAACTGTGGTGTTGGAGAAGACTCTTGAGAGTCCCTTGGACAGCAGGGAGATCAAACCAGTTGATCCTAAAGGAAATCAGTCCTGAATAATAATTGGAAGGATTGATGCTGAAGCTGAAACTCCAATATTTTGGCCACCTGATGTAAAGAACTGACTCATTGGAAAAGACCCTGATGCTCAGAATGATTGAAGGAAGGAGGAGAAGTGGACGACAGAGGATGAGATGGTTGGATGGCATCACTGACTTGATGGACATGAGTTTGAGCAAGCCCCAGAAGTTGGTGATGAACAGGGAGGCCTGGCATGCTGCAGTCCATGGGGTCACAAAGAGTCAGACATGACTGAACAATTGAACTGAACTGAAATCTTTTATATTATGGCATCAACACCTACTCTGCTTCCTGACACTTATGAAGAGTTACCTGAAGGCTTATTTATTAAATTAGTAAATAAATGAATACATGAACTAGAGCTTGCAGAGAAGCAAGGAAATCTGGATACTTCTCCTTGGAAGGTAGTTTTACAGTCTCCTTAGAAGGTAGTTCTACAGTCTCCATTTTCAAATCTTTTCCTTTTTTCTTTTATCTATTTCCCTACTACTCTCAAGAACACTGATTCTTTACTTTTTCTCATGATTTAATTATAAGTTTAATACTCAACTCTTCTTGAGACACTATATATTGTAAGATTTTCATTTTAAAAGCTAATTTATCCCCTTTTCTAATATTAAGGTGTCCATCATGCTGCTTCCATGGTTCTATAAAATTTGGTTCATAACTTTGAGAATGTATAGTCATCATTGTAGTCAAGGCACACAGCTTACCTAATCGGTTAGTGACTAGGCTAAAACTTTCATTCAACCCACCATGATACTATCTTAAAACTTTATTTTTTCATTGTACTAAATACTATTCAATAAGCTGAAAGAAATAATACCTCTTGCAAAACTGCATAAGTTCAGACAAAACTGGAGTTATCTGCTTCATTATATACATCACAGGAAATGCCTAATATTTCCCCTGAGATTTTAATAAGCAAAACAGGGAGGTATGGAAGTTTAAAACATATAAGAACATTAATACCCACAGAAAATTGTACTCCTCATTAACGCCCTTTGAGAATTCTGCTCTGCAGCTTTGTTTCAAATAACTTTGTCAATGTTAAATAATGTTCTGTTTTCTTGCTTTAGTTGCTTTCTTTGTAAAACCCAAAGAAAAAAAAAATTATATGCTACAATGTCACCTCTCTTTCAGAACTCATAAACAGGAAATGTTTTCTTCCTTGTTTGCCTTTTATTTTTTTTAACATTGAAACACACTCTCTCTCTTGCTAATTGAGCCCATTCACCTGTGACAAATGCAAGCTGGGCTACAGTTAGGACAGCACAAGTGTATCAGCAGGGTCACTCACAGAATGCTCTTTGCCAGGGCAAAACTGCTGATGTCCTACCATATTCCTAGCTGTTAAATTCTAGCAGGTGAGCATAAACAAATAGCTCCATTTAGTCACAAAAGGGGAAAAGTTGAGAGGGGAGTGGAGATGTGACAATTGCTACTTCCATCCTCTTACAAAGTCAACCAGATTCTGTACAGCATAACAAATCCATTATACATGATACAGCTCCTCCACAGCAGAGACAGACTGACTTAAAGCTTCTTACTCATTTTTTAACTTAGTTTTCTATGCTGCTCCTTTTCCTGGGCTCATCTAGAACAAGGAAGTAAGAAGGAAAAAAAATCAAACAAAAATATAATCCACCATGGCTATTCACTATAATGATGTTCTCTTTCAAAAATTCATTCTTCTGTTCTTTGTGTACCTTTTCACAGCTCAACGTGAAGTGAACTTTGAAAGCTTTTATAATTTGTGCTGCTTATTTGTTCATTATTTCAACTCTGTCTTCAACATGTATTATGATTCCTAATACATTAGAAGCAATTCTGAATTCTGAGAAAATGGATGAAGAAATGAATGAATGAAAGTTATTTTTTTCTCCCTAACTAGTCAACAAA
Source organism: Bos grunniens (assembly GCF_055505025.1). Classification (NCBI taxonomy): domain Eukaryota; kingdom Metazoa; phylum Chordata; class Mammalia; order Artiodactyla; family Bovidae; genus Bos; species Bos grunniens. The sequence continues at coordinate 102,922,381 of NC_141165.1, forward strand.
TTCTTTGATGTTAGTTTCCAGATGTTAATGTTTCCTTTTATATTTTTATAACTTGAGTAACTTTCCTGGTGACTCAGATGGTAAAGAATTTGCCTACAAGTAGGGAGATCCAGGTTCGATCCTTGGGTTGGGAAGTTATTTAGCAAACATACCTCCTTATCTTTCATTTATTAGCCATAGTTTTTAAAACAATGTAGGTTTAAATAAAAATTTATTGGTTGTACTATTTTCTAAATGGTTTTATGATTTATAAAGTCCTATTGGTTCACTGCATAGTCAGTTAAAGAGTTTTTGTAACATATTTCAGGGCTTCCCGGGTGGCTCAATAGTAAAGAATCCACCTGCTGACACATGAGACTCAGGTTCGATCCTTGGGTTGGGAAGATCCCCTGGAGTCGGAAATGACAACTCCCTCCAGTATTCTTGCCTGGAAAATTCTATGGACAGAGGAGCCTGGAGGGCTCCAGTCCATGGGGTCACAAAGAGTCAGACACAACATGACTGAGTGCACACCCACACAAACATATTTCAACTCCATCTGAGAAGCCAGTGATGCATCATTTTGTCCCTCAGGACAGAAAATGAAAAAGGTGAAATTAAACAAGAGGAACTCAAATTGACTGCATTCCTCTGACCAACAGATAGCTGGCAATTCCAGGAAAGAGTTCTTATTAATTAGACTGCATTAATTAGATACACAGAGGAAGCCCTCCTGGGGAGGAGTATGGTGGTCTGCAATGCTGCTCTCACTCCTTATCCCCAGCCACCCCACTCCCAAGGTGCCCTGACCTGAACTTGTCAGTGCTGAAACTCCCCAAGACCTAGACCATGAACTTGCTCCCAGGGGAAATGATGAGGATTATGTTGGGGGCAAATGGTTAGAGCCTGGAATAGTATTAATTATTCCTCGAGCTGGAGTATTCCTATAATCAACACTGGAAATAGGGAGCACATTTTTTAAGCTGTTCTTGTTAAAGACATAAGTCATGAGACTTCCTGAAGACTAACTGATGTGTTCCCAGAAGCTGGACGTAGAACTAGCAGTATGAAAGTACGACCATTAAAGAAAAGGGGAAAAAAAAAAAAGGGAACTTTTGTCCATGAAGTTGATCCTAGGTGAAATCAGATTTCTGTACTAATCTTGGCATGTAAACATCAAATATTGTTGGGTGATGTGTTGAGAACAGACTCACGTCCCTTTGTGTTTATACATGATTGGAAATGGCAACCCACTCCAGTTTTCTTGCCTGGGAAATTCCAAAGTCAGGGGAGTCTGGTGGGCTGCAGTTCACAGGGTCAAAAAGTGTTGTACACAACTTAGCAACTAAATAATGGCAACGATAATGGTAAACATTCCTTATCAGATCTTGTCTCCACTCCTCTTCAAACTGCTGCCATATTAATTTGTCTTTTGGATGTTTTACTCTTATCTTTCAAAGAAAGTTTGTCTGTATCTGTAGTTGGTTGCAAAACAGAATATTGTCCATGCTAGACATCCTCTATTAATACCCAGTTACCAGTGCTGTGACAAATTTAATGAAAGTCAAAAAGAATAACTTTAAGCTTCCAGAGTTTGAAAGATATGAAACAAGAATAGATTAGCACTTATACATTTCTAAGAATTGGACTGTCTAGGAAAAAATCAAATTTTCTAAGAAAAACCAAGACACTGTTTACTATATTTTAGTTGAAAGAAGTAAATCAAATGTTGGGAAGTATATATTCACTGTTTATCATAATATACCAGAAAATTTTAGTGCAAGTAAAATTAAGGCTCCTAACCCATGTATGTTGTAGAGACAATCAGGGTCCTGGCATGGGCATAGATAACTTCACTATGTAACTGTTGTTTCAAGACAGAGGAATTCATTTATGTATTCAGAAAGTAGAACTTCTTAATGTCAAGAAAATAAACTGAGGGGTTTTGTTGTTGTTGTTGTTGTTGTTGTTTTGAGAAGGTACCATAACTTTTTAAAAAATTAATTTTTATTGGGGTATAGTTGATTTCCCCTTCATGGATCACTGCCTTGTCATGGCGAAGGTGCTTGAGCCATATGGTGTAGGGCCACCCAAGACGGACAGGTCACAGAGAAGAGTTCTGACAAAACTTAATCCACTGGAGAGCGGAGCGGAGCAGAGAGGATAGTCACTCTGTCATGTCCAACTCTTTGTGACCCCATGGACTGTAGCCTATCAGGCTTCTCCATCCATGGGATTCTCCAGGCAAGAATACTGGAGTGGGTTACCATTTCCTTCTCCAGGGGATCTTCCCGACCCAGGGATCGAATTCGGGTCTCCTGCATTGAAGGCAGATGCTTTAACCTCTGAGCCACAGGGAAGCCCCACTGGAGAAGGGAATGGCAAACCACAGCAGTATACGTGCGATGAGAACCCCGTGAACTGTATAAAAAACAAAAAGATATGACATGGAAAAATGAATTCCCCAGGCCAGAAGGTGTCCAATATGCTACTAGGGGAAACCAGAGGACAACTACTATTAGTTGTTGCTCCAGAAAGAATGAAGTGGCTGGGCCAAAGTGGAAACGATACTCAGTTGTAGATGTGTCTGGTAATGAAAGTAAAATCTGATGCTGCAAAGAACAGTACTGCAGTAGGAACTGCAATAGGAACAGTAGGAACCTGGAATGTTAGATCCATGATTCAAGGTAAATTGGACATGGTCAGAGCTTCCCTGTTGGCTCAGCATTAAAGCTTCTACCTGAAATGCAGAAATCGCTGGTTCAATTACTGGGTCAGGAAGATTTCCTAGAGAAAGAAATGGCAACCCACTCCAGTATTCTTGCCTGGAAAATCCCAATGGACAGAGGAATCAGGAAGTCTATAATCCATGAGGTCACAAGAGTCAGACATGACTTAGGACTAAACCACCACCAACAAGCAGGAGATGGCAAGAGTAAACATCAAATTTTAGGAATCAATAAACTAAAATGGATGGGAATGTGTGAATTTCATTCAGATAGCCATTGTATTTTCTCCTGGGGGCCAGAATCCCATAGAAGAAATGGAGTAGCCCACATAATCAATAAATGAGTCTGAAATGCAGTACTTGGGTGCAACCTCAAAAATGACAGAATGATCTTGGTTCATTTCCAAGGCAAACCATTCAAAATCACAGTAATCCAAGTCTATGCCTCAACCACTAATGCTGAAGAAGCTGAAGTTGATCTGTTCTATGAAGGCCTATAAGACCTCCTAGAACTAATGCCAAAAAAAAAAAAGATGTTCTATTCATCATTGGGGATTGGAATGCAAAAGTAGGAAGTCAAGAGATACCTGGAGTAACAGGCACATTTGGCCTTGGAGTACAAAATGAAGCAGGGAAAAGGCTAACAGAATTCTGCCAAGAGAATGCATTAGTTATAGCAAATACCTTTTTTCAACAACACAAGAGATGATTTTACACAGCGACATCACTAAATGGTCAATGCCAAAATCAGATTGAATTCATTTTTTGTAGCCAAAGATGGAGAAGCTATATACAATCAGCAAAAATCAAGACCAGGACCTGAATGTGGCTCTGATCATCAGCTTCTTATGCAAAATCCAGGCTTAAACTAAAGAAAGCAGGGGAAAACAGTAGGCCAGCCAGGTATGACTTAAATCAAGTCCCCTATGAATATACAATGGAGGTGTTGAGTACATTCAAGAGATCAAAGCTAATAAACACTGTGCGTGAAGAACTATGAACAGAGGTCCATAATATTGTATAGGAGCAGTGTACAAATCCATCCCAAAGAAAAAGAAAAGCAATAAGGCAAAGTGGTTATCTGAGGAGGCTTTACAAATAGCTGAGGAAAGAAGAGAAGCAAAAATCAAAGGAGAAAGGGAAGGGTACACCCAACTAAAGGCAGAGTTCCAGAAAATAACAGAGAGACAAGAAGGCCTTCTTCAATGAACAATGCAAAGCAATAGAGGAAAACAACAGAAGGGGAAAGACTAGGGACATCTTCAAGAAAATTGGAAATATCAAAAGAACATTTCTTCCAAAGATGGGCACAATAAAGGACAGAAACAGTAGACCTTATAGAAGCAGAAGAGATCAAGAGATGGAAAAAATACATAGAAGAACTATACAAAAAAAGACTTTAATGACCCAGATAGCCACAATGGTGTGGTCATTCACCCAGAGCCAGACATTCTGGAGTGTAAAGTCAAGTGGGCCTTAGAAAGCACTGCTATCAGTAAAGCTAGTGCAGGTGATGAAATTCCAGCTGAGCTATTTAAAATTCTAAAAACAGATGCTATCAAAGTGCTCCACTTAATATATCAGCAAATCTGGAAAATGCAGCAGTGGCAACAGGACAAGAAAAAGTCAGTCTTTATCCCAATTTCCAAGAAGGGTAGTACTAAAGAATGTGCTAACCACCAAACAATTGCACTTATCTCCCATGCTAGTAAGGTCATGCTCAAAAACCTGCATGCTAGGCTTCAGCATTACCTGAACCGAGAACTTTCAGATGTCCAAGCTGGGTTTAGAAAAGGCAGAGGAACCAGGGATGAAATTGCCAACATTTGCTGGATCATAAAGAAATCAAGAGAATTCCAGAAAAACATCTACCTCTGTTTCACTGACTATGCTAAAGCCTTTGACTGTGTGGATCACAACAAACTGTGGAAAATTCTTTAAAGACATGGGAATACCAGACCATCTTACCCATCTCCTGAAAAACCTGTACGTGGGTAAAGAAGCAACAGTTAGAACCTTGTATGGAACAACTGACTGTTTCAGGATTAAGAAAGGAGCAGGACAAGGCTGCTTATTGTAACCCTGTTTATTTAATTTATACACCAAGCATGAGAAATGCCAGGCTGGATGAGTTACAAGTGGAATCAAGATAGGCGGGGAAACATCAACAACCTCAGATATGTGGATGATACCACTCTAATGGGAGAAAGTAGAGAGGACCTAAAGAACTTCTTGATAAGGGTGAAGGAGAAGAGTAAAAGAGCCAGCTTAAAACTAAATATTAAAAAAAAAGAAAAACTAATATCATGGCATCCAGCTCCATCACTTTATGGCAAATAGGAGGCAAAATGGTGAAGGCAGTGACTGATTTCCTCTTCTTGGGCTTTAAAATCACTGCGAATGGTGACTGCAGCCATGAGATTAGAAGACGACTGCTTCTTAGCAAGAAAGCTATGACAAACCTGGACTGTGTGTTAAAAAGCAAATATATCACTTTGCTGGTTCGTGTAGTCAAGGCTATGGTCTTTCTGGTAGTCATGTACAATTATGAGAGCTGGACCAAGAAGGCAGAGCACCAAAGAATTGATGCTTTTGAACTGTGGTGCTGGAAAAGACTCTTGAGGGTCCCTTGGACAGCAAGGAAATCAAATCAGTCAATCTTAAAGGAAATTAACCCTGAATACACATTGGAAGGACTAATGCTGAAGCTGAAGCTCCAATGCTTTGGTCATCTCATGTGAATAGCTGAGTCACTGGAAAAGACCCTGATGCTAAGAAAGACTGAAGGGAGAAGGAGAAGAGGGCAATAGAGGATGGGATGGCTGGATGGCATCACCAATGCAATGCATATGTACTTGAGCAAACTCCAGGAGATGGTGACGGACAGGGAGGCCTGGCGTGCTGCAGTCCACGGGGTCATGAAGAGTCAGACATGACTGGGAACTGAACAACAACAACATAGATTATTTACAATGTTGTGTTGGTTTCTATTGTACAGCAAAATTAATCAGTTATATATATATGTGTGTGTGTGTGTATATGTGTATATATATATACGTGTGCATATATATGTGTGTGTACACACACTGGGCATGACTGGGCAACTGAACAACAACAACATAGTTTATTTATAATGTGTTTGTTTCTACTGTACAGCAAAATTAATCAGTTTCATATATAAATATATATATGTGTGTGTGTGTGCTGCTGCTGCTGCTGCTGCTAAGTTGCTTTAGTCATGTCCGACTCTGCAACCCCATAGACAGCAGCCCACCAGGCTCCCGTGTCCCTGGGATTCTCCAGGCAAGAACACTGGAGTGGGTTGCCATTTCCCTGTGTGTGTGTACACACATGTATATATGTGTGTGTGTATACACACATATACACACACTCACATGTTCACTGTTTTTTTTTCTATTCTCATGTACATCATTAAAGATTACTGAGTAGAGTTCCCTGTGTTATACAGTAGGTCCTTCTTAGTTTTCTGTTTTACATATAGAAGTGTATATGTGTCACACCCCAATCTCCCAATTTATCCCTCACCCCTTCCCCTTGGTAACAATAAGTTTGTTTTCTACATCTGTGAAACTATTTGTTTTGTAAATAAGTCCCTTTGTACCATTTTCTTAGATTCCACAAAGATTTTATATTTTTATAAAAGTTAATGAGAAGATCCAACAGTGTATGAAACAGAGATAATTAGTATTTTATTCAATTTCTTACTGTTGATTTTAGCATCATTATTTCTTATCTTGACCTTATAAAAAATAAAACAGTTCTGTGCTTTTGTAAGTAAGTACTTACAAAAAAGTGCTTTTTTTGTAAGTACACACACATACACACATGAAAAGAAAGTGAAAGTGAAGTTCCTCAGTTGTGTCTGACTCTTTGTGACCCCATAGTCTGTAGCCTATAAGGTTCCTCCATCCAAGGAATTTTTCAGGCAAGAGTACTGGAGTGCGTTGCCATTTCCTTCGCCAGGGGATCTTCTCAACCCAGGGATCGAATCTGGGTCTCCCACATTGCAAACAGATGCTTTTACCATCTGAGCCACCAAGGAAGCTCATATATATATACATAAGTTCAGTTCAGTTCAGTCGCTCAGTCGTGTCCAACTCTTTGTGGCCCCATGAATTGCAGAAAGTAGGGAAAACCACTAGACCATTCAGGTATGACCTAAATCAAATCCCTTATGATTATATAGTGGAAATGAGAAATATATATACATAAACATATATATATATAGACTCAGGGTACAGTCCAACCTACATACTTTAACCTTCCAGTTTCAGAGCCATGGACAGCTTTCCTATTGTACATTTAATTCCTAATAATTACATATACAAATATATTAATAGTCTACTTGTTTTAACTATGTTAGTGGTAGAACTTGCCTCTTGTCTTTTTTTAACATTAGCACTAATGAAATCTTATCCTCAAGAATGAAAAAATTATATTTGTCATATCACCACTTGTATATTACTTCCTTTTTTGTCATTCACTTAGGCAATCAAATACCTTTGTTGAATATTTCTTTGCTTCTGTTTGCATCACCTTTATGTCTGTTCACATCACTTCTACTTCTTCCCCTTTGCCTGCTTTTTGTTTAGCTATCATATAGTATCACAGATGCATTAGACTACATGAGAAGACATCTAAGCCAGAATTTATATCTGCTTAGTCATGAGGCTTATTTCCTCCCTGCAATTGTTTACTACCTGCAAAATGAGGAGGTTAAAACATATCAAAGTTGAACATAAAATTCTGTGTGTATGAGCATTTTTCTTAAGAAAAAGTCATTATTTATCAGCTTTTTGGAGTATTTTTTAAACCATAGCTGGTGTACCACTCAGACTAGCCAATCAACATTCACTTTTCCTTTTATTTTCTAAAATAACCCAGACAATAAGAAGAGTCATTTTCTACAATTCAGCTTCAAAAAATGTTCATATATTTCCAAAGAAGGAAAAATTCCAATGGTGTGTGTACTTAGTTAGCTTGAAACCTAATGCTGTCAGGTACAGAAATTCAGTAAGTATAACAACAAAACCCATTAGAAACCATGTTTAAATAAACAGAATATGGGTAATTTTAGAGTGCCATTAATACACTTAAAACAAAGGATGCAATATACAAAATATATTTTAAAATAAAAAGAAATACAGTGTGTTGAGGTGATAGAATACTATATAATAATGATTTTTAATCCAATTATTGATGACTTAATCTATATTACTATTAATGTTTGGAAAAATATGATGGTTGTACATGTTATTTATGTCAACATTTCAGACAATACATTTATTAAAAGCTAACATGAGTTTGCAGATGGACATATCTCCACCTCCAAAAAAAAAAAAAATATATATATATATATATATGGTGAAATGTGGCTTTTTCTCATAGTCTCATGGACAGAAGAAAATTATGTCGCCTGACCACCTTGTAGCTTTATATGGTTAAGAAGGCCTGCCCTAAGTGACTATGTCCAGAAAGCTGTTTACTGGAATTTCACAGGGTAGGATACAAGAAATGGAATACTTCCAGTCATATCAGTAAACAAGAATTTCATAGTAATCAGCTATTCCAGATCTCCAAATGTAAATTCCTGAGCCCAAAGGGCACTCAGAAAGAATATCTATGTGATTGGGCAGCCACCAAGCTTCAGCCACTCCCTACAGTGAGCATAGAGGAACTCAGAATGTGAAAAACACAGGATACTGTCCCCAGATAACTGAGATCATATGAAAAGAATGACTTCAGTGAGTCCAGACTCTTGCATCTTACCATACATACAAAAGCACTAAATTCCTTAACTTGGGATATCTGGTTTTCTTTAATTCACAAAATACTTTTGATGTTCAGACTACCTACCCTTTGGTGTAAACCTCTATATAATCTGATTCCTCCCCCCACTTCCTTGGAGCAGTTCTCCCAGGGTTACTTGAGATGCTATCTCCCAGGACTGAAGTCCTAAAAATTACCACAAAATAAAACATAACTCTCAACCTTAAGGTTGCAACTATTTTTTAAGTTGACAATATGATGCTAAAGAGCCTCATGATGAAAGTGAAAGAGGAGAGTGAAAAAGTTGGCTTAAAACTCAACATTCAGAAAACTAAGATCATGGCATCTGGTCCCATCACTTCATAGCAAATAGATGGAGAAACAATGGAAACAGTGACAATTTTTTCTGGGGGGGGGAGGGCTCCAGAATCACTGCACATGGTGACTGCAGTCATGAAATTAAAAGACGCTGCTTCTTGGAAGAAACTTATGACCAACCTAGACAGCATATTAAACAGCAGGGACATTACTTTGCCAACAAAGGTCCATCTAGTCAAAGTTATTGTTTTTCCAGTAGTCATATGTGGATGTGAGAGTTGGACTGTAAAGAAAGCTGAGTGCCGAAGCATTGATGCTTTTGAACTGTGGTGTTGGAGGAGACTCTTGAGAGTCCCTTGGACTGTAAGGAGATCCAACCAGTCTATCTTAAAGGAAATCAGTCCTGAATATTCATTGGAAGGACTGATGCTGAAGCTGAAACTCCAATACTGTGGCCACCTGATGCAAAGAACTGATTCATTGGAAAAGACCCTGATGCCAGGAAAGACTGAAGGCAGGAGGAGAAGGGGACAACAGAGAATGAGATATTTGGATGGCATCACCGACTCAATGGACATTAATTTAAGCAAACTCTGGGAGTTGGTGATGGACAGGAAGGCCAAGCATGCTGCAGTCCATGGTGTCACAAAGAGTCATACAGAACTGAGCGACTGAACTGAACTGATGATGCTGCATGGATTGGAATTCTATTTTTCCAACCCTGACTCTAAGCAGGAACTGGCTGGTCATTCCAAGAGAATTTTAAATCCTCTATGGCCACACTACACTGAATACCAATCTCTGCAGAGAAAATGTGTATACAGCCTGTTCACATTAGATAAACATAGGCACTGTACTAATTCACAGCATTAACTAATATTTTGCAGAGTATATTTCATGGAAATAAAGATCCAGTAAGCTCTACCTGGCAAATCCTAAAGAAACAACTGTTAGGATTTCATAGAGAGATTAGCAAATGATTCATACAGAAAGCAACAACTTTCTTTTATACCAACAACAACCACCAGAGTGTAATGGAGGGAAAATAGCACATTGATGACAGCAACAAAACCCTTTTCATAAAACACTTAGGGTTAGCCAAATAAGAAATATGCAAATCCTATATTTAAGAAAAGAGACAGAAAAAAAATTTTTAAATGTTTTCAAGGAGAGAAGATGATTTGAAATTATCTCTATGTAATGTAGGAAGGAATACTGCAAAGGTGTCTTCCTCAAATTAACCTATAAATGGAAGTAAATCCAGTAAAATATAAAGTTTATTTTCAATGTTACAAGTCAATTCTAAAGTGTATGTAAAAGAATAAATAAATGAAATGTATGCAGATCACATGAAATCAAATATGATACCTCTTTCACTCTTTACCTTATATTCAGTTCAGTTCAGTTCAGTCTCTCAGTCATGTACGACTCTTTGTGACCCTATGGAATGCAGCACACCAGGCCTCCCTGTCCATTACCAACTCCCGGAATCTACCCAAACTCATGTCCATTGAGTTGGTGATGCTATCCAACCATCTCATCCTCTGTCATCCCCTTTTCCTCCCACCCTAAATCTTTCCCAGCACCAGGGTCTTTTCAAATGAGTCAGCTCTTTGCATCAGATGGCCAAAGTATTCGAGTTTTATTTATTTTTTTTTTTTTCGAGTTTTAGCTTCAACATCAATCCTTCCAATGAACATTCAGGACTGATTTCCTTTAGGATAGACTGGTTGGATCTTGTTGCAATCCAAGGGACTCTCAAAAGTCTTCTCCAACACCACAGTTCAAAAGCATCAATATTTCAGTGCTCAGCTTTCTTTATAGTCCAACTCTCACATCCATATATGACCACTAGAAAAACCATAGCCTTGACTGAGTACAGGGTACTACTGGTGTGTGTGTGTGTGTATACATGCACATGTGCACTCACTGTGTCTGACTTTTTTTGCAACCTCATGGACTGTAACCCGCCAGGCTCCTCTGTTCATGGAATTTGCCAGGGAAGAACACTAGGGTGGGTTGCCATTTCCTCCTCCAGGGGATCTTTCCAACCCAGGGATCTTATCAACTGTGCCACCTGGGAAGCCCACTCAATGTTATTAGAAGCACACAACTAATTGAATCAATGAATGAATATAGTCCAAGTAGTTAATCTGTAATCTGTGGCAAATAGGTAAAAAGAACCTACATATTCCTGAAAAAAAAATAGCATATCACATATAAGAATATTCCATGAGGTTACCCACCACCTGTTATGACAAAGCAGCATATTCTAGACTAGTATGGGCACCATGAATAAGTACAAAAGCAGAAAAATATGTGTTTAGACACCGTACAAAAGATAGTGACATGCCACAATCTTTGAAAGGAGGTAAAATCCCAGTTATGCTTGATTCTCTTCCCGGGAACAATTTTCCGACAATGGCATAGAAAGGAGGAGACCAAGCCAAATGTGGCAGTCTTTTAACAGAAACCACATAAAGACTTTACAGAAGAAAACAATTACACATCAGTATATTTCACTAATATAAATATAAAAATCCTCAACAAAATATTAACAAACCAAATCCAGAGATATAGTGAAAGTCGCTCAGTTGTGTCCAGTTCTTTGAGACTCCAAGGACTGTACAGTCCATGGAATTCTCCAAGCCAGAATACTGGAGTCAGTAGCTGTTCCCTTCTCCAGGGAATCTTCCCAACCCAGGGATAAGAGCCTTGTAAGAAAGAGACATTCCATCATCAAGCAGAACAATGACAAATACTCTAAAGAAAGTCCAAACAGAACTAGCTCATGTGATGTGGAGGGAATAATGGTTATTTAAACAACAAAACCTGCAAACTAGGATCAAGACAAATTCTGTGTAAATGTATAGAGAAAACAATACATAATTTTCTTTACAGAGCATGACTAAATCCCTTCAACTGAAACACCTCTCTGGCTACTGCTAGTACACTGAGACCCAGTAGACCATTAGTAGCCAATAGTGTGCTTAGATGGGCAAAAAAATTATCACATGGTCCCTTTACAGAATTCAGTGTTAATGAGCTTTAACTCTAATGTGTTAAGATTTCATAGGTTAAAATGTATGTGATTTGTAAGGAATAATTAAGGTTAAGGCAACAGAGAGAATGAGATGGTTGGATGGCATCACCAAATCAATGGACATGAATTTGAGCAAACTCCAGGAGATAGTAAAGGACAGGGAAGCCTGACGTGCTGCAGTCTATGGGGTTATAAAGAGTCAGACATGATTGAGTGACTGAACAGCAACAAAGGTTAATCTGCAGCATTCGTTTCCAGATAAACAGCATTTGTTCTTCAATGAACCAACTTAGTTGTAAATTTTGCTTTTACTTCATCATACTTCCAGCACTTACATTCCCCAACCCCATGAGATCCAGAAATCAAGATCACTAATACAAAGCTGGTTTTCCAGGTAATAAATCTTTCGGAAAAATGAAAAAAGCCTTACTGTGTCAGAGATAACAGACCTGGAGAAATAGCCCTCACAACCAATTTACTGTCTTGGAAACTTGGAAGGATAAGAATTGCTTAAGAAAGGAGAGAATATCTATTTCAGTCTCTGAACTACCTTTCCTTTGCTTCACCTCAAATTTAAGGCATTTAGTCTAAGACTGATAGTGTTTTCATCCTGGCTATAATGTCATTCCTGGGCTTTGCCCTCCGGAGCATTCTTTGTCCTTTCTAGTCTCCACAATACATGGAGAGGGGACTGGTTAGGACAGGATGCATTGTATTAGTTTACGATTAAAATCAGCTGGTTGTGGCTCAGCTATGCTATTCCAAAGCACAGGGGAATCTAGAAGGCCAGCAGAAAGAAAAGTCAGGGTATTTCTCCCTCCCCTTCCCACTCAAACTCGGGCAATGTCTCTGGCATTCACTGCATCTCCTATGTGGCTTCAGCTCTCACCAGACAGGTAACTGGGTGACTCCAACCCCTTGATCCCTTTAACCATGCTGTCTCCCCTTACTGCTCTAATCTAGTACTGGTGATGGTGGCTTCCTGCTGCTGCTAAACTGAACTGCCTCACCATCCCATTTGTTTTCTACCCATTTAGTTGATGCCCTGAATATATTATTTCTAATTTAAATACTTGAAAAGGTTTCTATTTTCCTAGATAGACTCTGACAATCACTCTTCATAGGAAGACATACATCAAAATAAAATTCTAAGAGTTTCCTGCTAAGAAAAAGACTGATTGTTCGTCAGCACATAGTAAGAATACGTCCCTTTAGATGGCATTTGTGGGGTTTGTTCGTAGTAGTTTTTACTTCTTTTGCTACTGGCTCTGCACTTGCTAAGAGGACACTGTGATTTCTCTTACTTTTGTTCTTGCCTGCAGGCTCGAACTGAGAGATCTACAAGTGTTGTCCCAGAACTTACTAGACCTTTTGATTTCAATACTAACTTACTTTTGTAGATGCTTTATAGCTACTTCTACAATCCTTACTGATTCCTACAAATAGTGGACATCAGCTGTGTTTGGCTGATCAAAATTCTTTCCCTTTTAGTCTGGTAAATAAAGATAGGTTTTCTATAGTGAATTGATTCCATTAAAGGAATAAGAGAACACTCCTCCTCTCCTGACCACAATAGTGGTCATATTACCTGAGCTGGGCCAATGGGAAAAGCCTGTACTCTGACCACAGTGACTGGGTAAGTGATTTGCAAGTTTAACAAGAGGCCAGTAAGAGCCTATACTCCCACCCCATGCTGGACTATTATGACCACCATAGCCTCTTCCAATTGGATCTGATATGGCAGACCTGAAGATGCACTGCTCAGATCCTTCTACGAGGAAAACATTCATACAAGGGCTGAATCTAAAGTTATTAGTGCTTTCAAGATCTTACCTAAGTTTCTAAACTCATCTCCACCTGAGATTATGCACTTCCCAGACAGGCTGCCTCCAGCAACTGAGCAAGGTGAGGTATAAAGGGCTCATTCTTAGGAAACTGACAAGCTAATTTTTCCAGTTCTCAGTAGGGTTGAGGCTTTGTTGGACACGAATCCCAGTTAAACTAAGAACAGCATGGCAACCCAGGACCCAGACCCCTTGGACAGAACGTCTAGGTCATGACTATAGGCAGGACATTAAAGTGAGCAAAGATGATAGTTAAGATTAAGAAAAATTTAGGATGAATACTAGAGGGGGAGAAAAAGTACCAGTTATGACCCCCACACACACACTCCCAAGACAAACTTCAGTGACAGGTGCTGTGGTTCTTCCCACTAAACGCTCTTCCAAATATAGCTTTAAGTAGAGCTGAGCAGCACAACAGGTAAAATGTAGCAAACATGAAGATCCCCTCTGAGGGTATAGCTTTCTGCCCAAGTGGACAAAGTGCAGTCAGCAGACAGTCTCCAACCATTGGCTCCTTCAGGGCCTGATGCAGTTCTGTAGTCACTGAGATCCAACCTTGCTGCAGGTCACACACTTCCCAGGGTGGCATGCTTCTAGTAACTGAATAAGGCAGGGGTATGAAGGCCCAGCTATTGGGGCCTGTGCTGTGGGTGCTTACTTGCTCAGTCTTGTCTGACTCTTTGTGACCCCAGGGTCTGTAGCCCGCAAGGCTTCACTGTCCATGGGAATTCTCCAGGCAAGAATACTGGAGTGGGTTGCCATTCCCTTCTCCAGAGGATCTTCCCAATCAAGGGATCGAACCAGGTCTCTGGCATTGCAGGCAAATTCTTTACCATCTGAGCCACAAGGGAAGCCTGATGTGAGATAATTCTAAAAGGCCACTCATTCCAAATTTCCTTATCACACTGCTTGAAGATTTGCTGAAACTAAATTTCAACTTGACAACTCCCTCTGCCCAATCCTGTTTCCCCTCTTCTTCCTCTCACAGGTGTCGATTCCTAATAAATAGCATGGACCACAAACTCCATCTTTGTATCTGCTTTCGAAGAATGAAACCTTTGACCACTGCTAAGCACATGAGATTATTGGACCCCTGGTCATCATCTGACCAGCACTTCCAAGTGAAATTGACACTGATGACATCATCTGAGATCCATGTTGTGCTTCAATCCATGCCTAAAGCCAAACAGAATCCTGGACTTTGCACTTTTGTAAGTCAGTAAATTTACATTATTATTATTGATACTACCTGTATATGTATCAGTTCAGTTCAGTTTAGTCTCTCAGTCGTGTCCAACTCTTTGTGGCCCCATGAATCGCAGCACGCCAGGCCTCCCTGCCCATCACCAACTCCCAGAGTCTACCCAAACACATGTCCATTGAGTTGATGATTCCATCCAACCATCTCATCCTCTGTCATCCCCTTCTCCTCCTGCCCTTAATCCCTCCCTGCATCAGGGTCTTTTCAAATGAGTCAGCTCTTTGCATCAGGTGGCCAAAGTATTGGAGTTTCAGCTTCAACATCAGTCCTTCCAATGAACACCCAGGACTGATCTCCTTTAGGATGGACTGGTTGGATCTCCTTGCAGTTCAAGGGACTCTCAAGAGTCTCCTCCAACACCACAGTTCAAAAGCATAAATTCTTTGGTTCTCAGCTTTCTTTATAGTCCAACTCTCACATCCATACATGACCACTGGAAAAACCATAGCCTTGATATGTATAGGGGATTTCAAATATACTTCTATCATGTATAAGTATACAGTCTTGATTAACAAAATACAAAGACCACCAAATTTATTTTTAAAATGAAAATGAAGACAGACTATGAATGTTTATGAAAGAAACAGAATTTCGTTCCACCATGTCTTGTCCTAAAAAAAGACACACTGATTCTGGGCTTAGTCTCTTCTATTCCTAACTCAGTTAACAGAAAATATGAATCTTTATCACCATTTACCTCTACAAGGTACTTGGTTTTCGACCATTTCCCAGGAAACATCTGCCCAGCTTTTAAAATGCTGTTTTAAAAAACATTACAGGCATAATAGACGGCTTCTTATCATGTGTAAAGCCCAGTAGAAAAGCAAGAGTACTAAAAGAAATAAATTATATAGATGGATTAACATGCCTTTGCAACTGACAAGCAGGTGAGTCTACTTTCAACATACTTTATAGTCCATAGTTTATAAGCAGCCTTGAGGGATGGATTTCTTGCCACTTTATTATCTAAATACATGGATTAACCATATGAATAAAGAAAATACCTGTGGGAGAAATCTTGAAAATATTCATAAATATTACTTAAAGTTTCTGTTTGAAATGCCAGTTTTCAAAAATAGAAGAATGGAAAATAAAGTGTAATACTAAAATTCAACAACTACAACACACAATCTGCAATCCTAGTAGATTATTACTATTATCCTGTATTCTTAAGTGACAACTGTGTGTAGCATAGGTGAAGCAAGTTGCTCAGAGTAACGATGAATAAATCATGAACCTGAAAATTGTTGTCAGTTTCTCTATCACCGGGGTCAAGAGTAATGGCACCAGGCTAGTCTCACTGCACTGCTTTTTGGGGGAATAGACACATAAACTGTGAAGGGTCATACAATGGAGTACCACATAGCAATAAAAGGAAATGAATGAACAGACAAAGCTGATGATAACAGAAACCGGAATCATTAGACCATGAACACATTGACTGATGTGGCACCCCATAGAGTAGCACAGAGAAATTCTAGGGTTATATATACCTAAATATGCCACCATCCTGACACTCTACTTAAACTTATTCATCCAATTTTGAATTGCTGATTTCAGTTTCAGTAACAGAGTTTCTCAGATTTGTCTGTGTTCTGAGATTTTGCACTATAATCAGAAACATGTATTTATAAGCAAACCAGAAAAATCATTTATGTGCTCATTAGTAATCATATCAGCTAGTAACTACATAGGTTCATGTCACCTTATGGAACAAACAGATTATTTTAAAGTGAGGTAAAAAATCAATTTTTATAAATGAAAGTCAATTTGAATTCTACTTTCAAAATTTATTTTTGCTCACTTCTCCATTCAAATCAACCCCAATATTAATTATCTGAAATTACATAAATGTTATGCTTCCTAAATATATTCCTTTAATAAAACTTGCTATCTGCTGTATGAGTTTCTCCCTTTTCTTCTTTTTGCTCAAAGCTATTCCACTGATGGACAGAAGAAAGTTCTGCTTTCTTTTGTTTTGTTTTACTTATTAGGGTATTTGATAGAGAGTAACTAGAAGAACAAAAAGACCAAGTAGAAATCATTCAGAGTCAGGCCCCCTTCTCTGAGCCAGACATCATTTATGAGGCTTGCTAATCCAAGGCTTTACTAGAAAACCTTGATTATTAGAGGTTTAGGACTCTGAAAGTCTTGTTAACAACCTCCCTAAGCAGACTGAGAACTTGGGAAAATTGCAATCTCTTTCTAGACTGCATTTTAAACAAATTTCTCCCTGACTGTTTTTCAGAGCTAACATATTTCTGTGCTTGGAAAATTGAACAAACAACTGGATTCTGGCCTTGCAAAGGTCTCTTCTTGGTTCAGGATGGTGGCATTTCAGCTACCACAAGTCATCCACATTTTGAGTCTCAGAATTTCCCAGGCCACCCTTGAAAACAAGGTCAGACATATTTCTGTGAAGAGAAATGATGTTGCCCATGCTAAATTAAAACAACGCTGATGGCCAACAGGCACCTGAAAAGATGCCCAATATCACTGATTACTAGACAAATGCAAATCAAAACTACAAAGAGGTATCACCTCACACCAATCAGAATAGCAAACATTAAAATGTCCACGAATAATAAACGTTGGAGAGGATGTGGACAAAAAGGAACCCTCCTACATTGTTGATGTGAATGTAGATTGGTACAGCCACTCTACAGAACAGTACGGAGGTTCCTTTAAAAAAAAAAAATAGTTATCATATGATCCAGCAATATCACTCCTGGACATATATCTCAAGAAAACTCTAATTTGAAAATATATATGTGCCCCAATGTTCACAGCAATACTATCTACAGTAGCCAAAATGTGGAAGCAACTTAAATGTTCACTGACAGAGGAATGACTAAAGAAGGTGTGCATAAAGGCAAGGAACTAGTACGCAGCCATAAAATAAATGAAACAATGCCAGTTGCAGCAGCATGGATGGACCTAAAAATTATCATAGTAAGTGAAGTAAGTCAGACAAACATTATATGAGATCACTTATATATGGAATCTAAACAAAAAAAACAAAAAACATATCCAAAACGGAAAGAGATTCACGGACACAGATAACAAACTTATGGTTACCAAAGGGTCGGGAGCTGGAGATGAGGAGGTAAATTAGAGGTTGGGATTAATATATACACATTACATTTCAAATAGGTAAACGACAAGGACCTACCATACAGCACAGGGAATCATATTCAATATCTTATAATAACCTATAATAGAAAGAATCTGAAAAATAGCATATATATATGTGTGTATAACTGAATCACTTTGCTGTACATCTGAAACTAATATCACACTGTAAATTAACTGTACTTCAATTTTTAAAAATCTATTTAAAAATTCATGATGACCTCATATGCATTAAAACTTCACTCAGAGCAGTATAATTTTGACTCCCTGTTAAGAGAAGGAACTGAATCTTTCATGTACTTTATTCTGTGTGAGAGCTAAAAAAAATAGTATTACTTATTAACAGTGAACATAATTATGTAATTATTACAATGCTTCCCTGGTGGCTCAGCTGGTAAAGAATCCGCATGCAATGAGGGAGACCTGGGTTCAGTCCCTGGGTTGGGAAGATCCCCTAGAGAAGGGAAAGGCTACCCACTCCAGTACTCTGGCCTGGAGAATTCCATGGACTGTGTAGTCCATGAGATCACAAAGAGTCAGACACAACTGAACAACTTTCTCTAGGCACTATTACTATGCTAGACACATCATAAGTGTCCAATACATTCTCACTGATTGACTGACATGTAAATGAACTGTGTGATTCTTTATGATATTTTATAGATTTGATAGTTCAGAAAAACACATTATTCATTCAACAAATAAGCAAAAGTCTAGCACCTAAATGTCCAGCTCAATTGTTCTGTCCATCCTTTGGTGTGGGTGAGAGGCTATTTAACCTAGATTTAACTGATCAGAGTTATGTACACTTGACCTTCCATAACACAAATAAAGCAGAATTAAGATAGGTACAAAAGAGAAATGACAAGTCAACATCCAACTCCCAAAATCTACACAAAGAAGCATTTTTAGTACTGAACTACCTGATGTTCAAGTATCTGCAGAAAGGAAAAAAGGGACCTGGTTCTGGCCCTATAGGAGTTTACAGTACACAAAATTCTAATCTCCAGAATCAAAACTATTAAAAGATAAGGTAATTGTGATATACAAAGTTTAAAGGTGAAAGTGCTTTCAGTTGAAGCTGATTGAACACATGATTGAAATGGATGGGAGGAGAGAAGTCAGGGAACTTGTTCACTTACCCTGACACAGGGAAGAAGTTGTTGGGTTTTTCTAAGTGTTGTTTCAGTTTTATTTTGTTTTTGCCCTTTGGTGGTGGTTTAATTGCGTCCAATTCTTATGACCCCATGGACCGTAGCCTGCCAGGCTCCTCTGTCTATAGGATTTCTCAGGCCAAAATACTGGAGTGGGTTACCATTTCCGTCTTCAGGGATCTTCCCAAGCCAGGGATTGAACCTGCATTGCAGGGTCTCCTGCATTGCAGGCGGACTCTTTCCTTACAGGTGGATTCTTTACTGAGTGAGCTATAAGGGAAGCATTTGCCCTTTAGTCTTTGTTTAATCCTCATACTCTGTTTTCAAGAAAGAATCTTTTTCCTAGAAAAAAAGCTCACCAATTCAATATTGCTAATTTATCTGAACTTGAAATGCCATCTGCAGGATATTAGATAACTATCCTTTTTAATGCCAAATTTACATAGGCTGGCCAATTTCTTGGTTACTTAAATAATACTGCTACCCTTGGATAAAGACTCGCCTACATGAAAAACAGTTTTACTTTTGGTCATACTGGTCAGCCCAAGTTGGAAAAGGTATAGAGAAATACTCTAAACACTGGCTTCCTGACATTGAGTAAATTTCATGAAATCCTAAGTGGTTATTCTAATATTTGAATAGGAAGCTATACAGACATTTCTGATAGACTCACTGGCACTACTCTTGATCAGTACTGAATGAGTTTTTCACTGGCAAAACAGAAGCCACCCTATGAATCATGGACGTAAAGGGTTTTATTAAGAATTAAGGGCTTATACTTTTCTTAGAAGAAATGGGAGAGCAGAGATCAGGGAAGCTTCCACCAAAAGTTAAGAGAGCTGCCTCTAAAAATTAGAGGGCTTGTCTCAGCCCAAAACACTAAAGCTACTGATAAAAGATTTTGTCTAAAAGATGTTGCAATTCTATAGTATCTCTGGAAAGATCCAATGAACTGATTTTAAGTGAGTCCACTTAGCTGTGGTTCTCAAGGGCTCAACTTTTGAGAATATGTCCTTTCATGGGAAAGCTCAAATCTGGGACTCCACAAGAAAGAGGATTCTGGGAAATATAGTTCCCAGCTTCTTAAGCTCAGATGCAACTTTAGACAAGAGTGTCAGGTCCCCACTGGACTGCAAATGGTGCAACACAAGTCCCCCTCAAAATATGCTTCACTTTCTAAAATACTGTTCCTGATAAGATATTACTACCTTAAAAGATATTACTTTAAGACACTGCCTTAAGATATTCCTACCTTATTACTACCTTTATGTTCCATTTAAAAGAGAAGAGGAATCTGAGGAGAAAAAAGTGTGAGAAACACACCATATTTTAACACTGGTTTGGAAATTAATAATGAACAATAGCATAGAAAAGTACTAAAAAGCTGAGAAGAAAAAGTAAGTCTGACTTCATTTAACCTGACACTTCATACTTATTGGATCAAAGAGTTCTTTTTCTTTTCATGGAACACTTCTTAATAAAGTTCCACAGTGAGCCATTATATAAGCCCTCATTCTAACGGATGTTTTCAGCATCCTTGAAGATTATTAATCAAACTATGGTTAAATGAAGCATACGAATGAATGAATTTATCTCTTCTCCCTTCTGACACTCTACTGAAATCATAATATTGGTATTTTTAAGGCATAAGCCCCCAAAACCAAAAGAACTAGAAAGAAAAACATCAAAGATGACAGATTTCGACAGTTTTGAAAGATAGATAATAAATGCAAAATTAGTGACTAGGGAATGTGATTTAAGATATTTAACAATCAGCATGACCTGTGTAACAGCCAATCAGAAGGGAAACCAGGAAAATTTAGAGCTAAGTCTTGGTAGCTCCCTGCTGGGCTAGATAGTAACACTTTCACTGATGGATAGTGGAGAGCTGAAAGCCCCAGGGAGATAATTTGGGGTAGGTAGGTAATACTCAGTAGGGAGGTAGGGAATACTCAGTAGGTTACGGTTTGAAACTATTTATGAATTGATGCAGAAGTATTTCAGGAATTTAACAGTTGGTAAACCATTCCAGGAAGAAGGCATTCAGGTCAGAGTGGTGAAAGCCTTAAACTTTGTATGTATAAAATACAGTCTGAGCCTGTATCACAGTGACTGTGACCGTAATAGAAGAAGTTCTATTGGCATGCATGCCAGTGCTTTATAAGCTATAATATGCTATCCACACATACTATTTGTTAAATATCATTACTATGTTAATATTTCTCCTTTATAAGCTAAAAAACACTAAATGCATACTATTTATTATGTTAAATATTGTTAATATATGATAATATTTCTCCTACAACTGCCAGCATGGTGCTTGCTTCTTAAAATTAGGAAATTACTAGAAAATTCCATACCTTTTTTTGCATTTCCATTTTGTTTCATGTTCACAAATAAGAACAAAAAAGTATATTTACAGCAAGAATATATGCTCTAAGTGATTCCTCAAATGTATTCTCAGTAAACAAAGCTAATCTCTCTTAAACTGGCCCAACAATCCTAACACCACTAGGATTCCTATCAGAATAAACTCTTACCTTCTGGAATCACCTTTCCTCAAATATGAGTAGCTGCTCCTCCACTGTCACCACCTTTCCCACATGTACACACACAAATCATGTACCTGCCTGCCATCTCTGCCTCTCCTGACTCTCAATAAATGTGTGCTGGCTCTTTCTTCAACAAACACATGCCCCAGCAACTTTAAAGGGCTGCCCACAAACTAAGAGAAGGCAATGGCAACCCACTCCAGTACTCTTGGCTTGGAAAATCCCATGGATGGAGGAGCCTGGTAGGCTACAGTCCATGCGGTTGCAAAGAGTCGGACACGACTGAGTGACTTCACTTTCACTTTCACAAACTAAAGACTACTTTGAAAGGTATGGCGGGAAATCTTTGTTTTTGTTGCTTCACTCCTAAGCTTTCATTATTATTATTATTTTTTTTAATAGAACCTACTGTACCCAGGATTCTTGACTTTACTCTGAAAAATTACAGGAAAAAATTAACATTGCTATTTAGCTAAAGATTGTTAAGGCTGAATACTTGACATTTTCTCAAAATTAAGTAACAATAATTTGTAGACATCATTAGACATTTCTAGCTACTTGTAGAAGGACAACTCAGGTAAAAGTTTAAGTGGGCTGCTGGTTGAAACGGAAATCTGTTTTATTGTCCTTTGGATTCACACGTTAATTTAACCTCAATAACTCTGTTAAACACTAAACAGAATTCTTTCCCTCCTTTTTTTCTTTTTTGATCTTTTAAAATTTTATGATTATACTTTGGCCATACTGACCTCTCACAATCTTGCCATCTCACCTCTCATGATCCTGCCATCTCATCCTGCTGAAAACACAAGATGCCACTGAACTATTTATTGTCTATGCTTTCATATTCATGGACCAATTGCCCCACGAGATTTTTTTTAAAACTTTATTACAAGGAATTGGCTAGTACAATTGTAAGGGCTGTACATAGTACATAGGACAGGCCATCAGGAAGGGAAAATGACACACAGGCTGGAATCCCATGAGAATGGACTGAAGCTCTCTGTCGACAGGCAGCGGTCAGGAAAGAAGATCTAGAAGAAAGGGAGCAATTACCGAGCTGGAAGCTGTGTGGAGCCCTGGCTTTAAAGAAATCTTAAATCTTCTTTTAAAGGCTTTCACTCAGATTAAGTTAGGCCCACCCCACTTTCTCTTTATTAAAGTCTAGTGATTAAGGGACCTTAACCACATCTGTAAAATCCCTTCACAGCAGCACCTGGCTTAGGGTTTTCATTAAATACAAGAAATATGCATATGCTACAAAATGACCACTGTCTTCCTAATCCCACGAGAGGATATCCTTTAAAACCTACCCTACACATACACATATGCAATAGAGAAGTCTGAGGACTGTAGTTCACTGAAGCCAAATTACCATCAAAAAGCCATAACACTGAACATATGATATGTAGGACATAGATGACACAATTGCTGCTCTTAAAGAAAGAATAAAGGCTTATGTAAATAAAATAATTTTCTATCTCCCCCAATGCCTGGCTCTGTGCTATATACATAACAGATACATAATAATTACTTAAAGAAATAATTGGTGGTCTCAGCTAATTTCTACCCAATTTAACTATGACTGATTTGAGCACTGAACATGAAGTACTGATTAATGAGTACACTGATTGGTCTGCATAAGATGATATCATAGGAAGCAAGATTTGAGTTAATGGCAATATTGTTTTTCTCAGTTCTTTTTCTATTAAATACATACTAAATGGGTCTTTCTGAAAACAAAAATGCTCTTATTGTGTTTAATGTATTATATTTAATGGAAAAGGGGTATTTCAAACTCATAGAACAAGCAATCATTAAGAATTATCAAAATACGTGAAGAAATAACAATAACTCATCCTTTGAGGTCAATGATATAATTTACTCATTCATTCAATAAACATTTATCAAGTGTGTTTTGTATGTTATCACAGTACCATGTGATGGAGATACAGCCAAGGACAAAACAAAATTCCTGCAAATATAGAGGATACGTTTTGCATAATGTGACAGAAAATAAATATGTGAATAGTTTAATATACAAAAGCATCAATTTATCCAGGCAGATTCAATAACTTCAGACCTGAAATTTTTCATGGCTCTCATTTAAAAAAAAAAAAATACACACAAAATCAATGAATACAAAATCAAATACATATTGCTTGTGCACACTATCAATGGTGACCTGGGTTAGAAATTTCAAATATTTCATATAGCATACCATGGAGGGTGCTTCTTAACATTAACAGGGCAAAGAAAAGTGTCCACAGACTTGCCCTAAAATAATTCCCCAATGTTCCATAATAGTGAGAGTATATGTGTTTAGTAGAAATCTACGCCTTTCAAAGTTAATATACATTATAAGTACACAAACTTCCCTATCATCTTTAAAATGGAACTTTCTTATGATTTAATATTAATAACAGAAAAAAAGGAGGTATTTTAAATTTCATGATAAATAAAGAGTTAGAACTGTACATGGAACAAGAGATTGATTTCAAGTAGGAAAAGGAGCACATCAAGGTTGTATATTGTCACCCTGATTATTTAACTTATATGAGAGTACATCATAAGAATTCTGGGATGGATGAAGCACAAGCTGGAATCAAAATTGCTGGGAGAAATATCAATAACCTCAGATATGCAGGTGACACCACCCTTATGGCAGAAAGTGAAGAAGAACTAAAGAGCCTCTTGATGAAAGTGAAAGAGGATGTGGAAAAGTTGGCTTAAAACTCAACATTCAGAAAACAAAGATCATGGCATCTGGTCCCATCACTTCATGGCAAATAGACAGGGAAACAGTGGAAACTGTGGCTGATTTATTTTTCTGGGTTCCAAAATCACTGCAGATGGTGACCACAGCCAGGAAATTAAAAGACACTTACTCCTTGGAAGGAAAGTTATGACCAACCTAGACAGCATATTAAAAAGCAGAGACATTACTTTGTCAACAAGTCAAGGCTATGGTTTTTTCAGTGGTCATGTATGGATGTGAGAGTTGGACTACAAAGAAAGCTGAATGCTGAAGAATTGATGCTTTTGAACTGTAGCGTTGGAGAAGACTCTTGGGAGTCCCTTGGACTACAAGGAGATCCAACCAGTCCATCCTAAAGGAGATCAGTCCTGGGTGTTCATTGGAAGGACTGATATTGAAGCTGAAACTCCAGTACTTTGGCCACCTGATGTGAAGAGCTGACTCATTGGAAAAGACCCTGATGGTGGGAAAGATTGAGGGCAGGAGAAGAAGGGGACAACAGAGGATGAGATGGTTGGATGGCATCACCAACTCAACGGACATGGGTTTGGGTGGACTCTGGGAGTTGGTGATGGACAGGGAGGCCTGGTGTGCTGCAGTTCAAGGGGTCGCAAAGAGTCAGACATGATTGAGCAACTGAACTGAACTGAACTCTGCATATATGCTAAATAAGCAGGGTGATAATATACAGCCTTGATGTACTCCTTTCCGATTTGGAACCAGTCTGTTGTTCCATGTCCAGTTCTAACTGTTGCTTCTTGACCTGCAAACAGATTTCTCAGGAGGCAGGTTAGGTGATCTGGTATTCCCATCTCTTGAAGAATTTTCCACAGTTTATTGTGATCCATACAGTCAAAGGCTTTGGCAGGGTCAATAAACAAAAGTAGATGTTTTTCTGGAATGTTCCTGCTTTTTCAATGATCCATCGGATGTTGGCAATTTGATCTCTGCTTCCTCTGCCTTTTCTAAATCCAGCTTGAACATCTGAAAGTTCATGGTTCACATACTGCTGAAGCCTGGCTTGAAGGATTTTGAGCTTTACTTTGTTAGCATGTGAGAGGAGTGCATTTGTGTGGTAGTTTGAGCATTCTTTGGCATTGCCTTTCTTTGGGATTGGAATGAAAACTGACCTTTTCTAATCCTGTGACTACTGCTGAGTTTTCCAAATTTCCTGGCATATATGGCACTTTCACAGCATAACCTTTTAGGATTTAAAATAGTTCAAATGGAATTCCATCACTTCCACTAGCTTTATTCATAGTGATGCTTCCTAAAGTCCACTTGACTTTACATTCCAGGATGTCTGGCTCTAGGTGAGTGATCACACCATCAGGATTAACTGGGCTGTGAGGATCTTTTTTGTATAGTTCTTCTGTGTATTTTTGCCACCTTTTTCTTAATATCTTCTGTCCTTTAGTGCTCATCTTTGCATCAAAAGTTCCCCTGGTATCTCTAATTTTCTTGAAGAGATCTCTAGTCTTTCCCATTCTATTGTTTTCCTCTATTTCTTTGCACTGATCACTGAGGAAGTCTTTCTAATCTCTCCCTGCTATTCTTTGGAACTGTTCATTCACATGGGTATATCTTTCCTTTTCTCCTTTGCCTTTCATTTCTCTTCTTTTCTTGGCTATTTGTAAGGCCTTGTCAGACAACCATTTTGTCTTTTGCATTTATCTTTGGGATGGTCCTGATCACTGCCTCCTGTACAATGTCATGAACCTCTGTCCATAGTTCTTCAGGCACTCTATCACATGTAATCCCTTGAATCTATTTCTCACTTCCACTGTATAATTGTAAGGGATTTGATTCAGGTCATACCTGAATGGTCTTATGGTTTTCCCTAACTTTCTTCAATTTAAGTCTGAATTTGACAATAAGGAGTTTATGATCTGAGCCACAGTCAGCTCCCTGGCTTGCTTTTGCTTCCTATAAGAGCTTCTCTATCTTTGGCTGCAAAGAATATAATCAATCTGATTTCGGTATTGACCATCTGGTGATGTCCATGTGTAGAGTCTTCTCTTGTGTTGTTAGAAAACAGTATTTGATTTCCCTAGTGGCTCAGACATAAAGCATCTGCCTACAATGTGGGAGACCCGGGTACAACCCCTGGGTCGGGAGGTTCCTCTGGAGAAGGACATGGCACCCCACTCCAGTACTCTTGCCTGGAAAATCCCATGGATGGAGGTGCCTGGTAGGCTACAGTCCTTGGGGTTGCAAAGAGTCAGACACAACTGAGGGACTAAACTTTCACTTCACTTTCACACAATGAATAATACTTCTTAATTAGAATAAAGCAAAACTTCATACTATTATAAACAAAAATATTACATACTCATCTTACTTACTTAGAATGAGAAAAAAAATGTAAATCTTACAAAGCTGACAGTCAAAAAATCACAAAATTCAGCAAATGCCATAATTTTTTTGTTAACATTCTGATACATTTTATAATTCATTCTTTACTATATTTTTTGATTATATACTCTAACAACTATGAAAATTATCTTGTATTATTTGGTAATATTTTCTATATGAAAAAAGTTCCAATTCAGGTTTTCCTCTGACATGGTTTGTCAAAATTTATGGATTTCTTTTTCATGATTATTGGTGATTTAGAAATGTATCTTTCAACTTCACAACTCATTACAGGTAATGTCATGTAAATTTTTGTAGTACACTGCAAATTTTTGTGCTATAACACAGATAACAAAATAATACTATTTTACATAACTCCCATCAAAAAAGAAGACAGACTTTTCATTATGTAACTGTTATATGCTGTATTATCAAGTATATTCCTGATAAGACAGCATTTCTATTTCAATTAGACATCAACAGGAATTCCATCCTCCATTTATAATTGTATAGTTCAGTTCAGTTCAGTTCATTTCAGTTGCTCAGTCACATCCAACTCTTTGCAACCCCATGGACTGCAGCACATGAGGCCTCCCTGTACATAACCAACTCCCAGAGTTTACTCAAACTCATGTCCATTGAGTTAGTGATGCCATCCAACCATCTCATCCTCTGTCTTCCCCTTCTCCTCCTACCTTCAATCTTTTCCAGCATCAGGGTCTTTTCAAATAAGTCAGTTCTTCACATCAGGTGGCCAGGGTATTGGAGTTTCAGCTTCAGCATCAGTCCTTCCAATGAATATTCAGAACTGATTTCCTTTAGGATTGACTGGTTGGATCTCCTTGCAATCCAAGGGACTCTCAAGAGTCTTCTCCAATACCACAGTTCAAAAGCATCAGTTCTTCGGCTTCTTCTTTACAATTGTATAATCTGATGATTAAAATAGTTTTCCATAGATTAGGTTCTGGTGCTTAATAATTCAAACATTTTTTCTTATCCACAACCCTCATAATTCCTGTTTCAAGCCCCAGAGGGACATACTCAAATTAACCCTGCTCCTCCATTCCATAAACATCAACTGTATCCCTACCTCACTTCCTATTAACAAGATCCCAACAATGCCTGTAGCCACTCTAATGCCATTTGCCAGAGAGGAAAATGCAATATATGAGTACGGCTTTAAAAAAATAAACTTACTTTCATAATTTTTACAAAAACATAAGGCTAAATGAGAAGTCCAGGCTCCTCTGTGGCTCAGCAGTAAAGAATGCGCCTGCAATGCAGGAGACATAAGAGATGCAGGTTTGATACCTGGGTTGCAAAGATCCCCTGGAGGAGTGCATGACAACTCACTCCAGCATTCTTGCCTGGAGAATCCCATGGACAGAGGATCCTGGTGGGCTACAGTCCATGGGGTTGCAAAGAGTCAGATAGGCCTGAAGCAACTTAGCAAGCAAACAAGTGAGGGGCCCAGAGTAATGAGGGCTAAGATTAGAAGGACAATTTAGCAGAGAATTTACACAGGTTTTTTGTTTGTGTTGTTGATTTATGCTACCATATCCCCAGTTTCTTTCCTAATTGCACTGGTTTTGTTGATCTTCATCTACGATAGTATCACTAACAGTGTAGAGCTGGTTCTTGCACTGCTACAGACTTTACATACTGTGGGACGTGAACTGGGTCAAATCAGTCTCAAATTCAAGACCTTCATCTCATTTGTACCTCTAAGTAGAGTAATATATTTGAAATAGTAAGTCATTTTTTTCTACTCTTTTAATCCCCCAATCCATCTTCTCCTAAAATGACTGAGTAGAACTGCTGTGTTGTATAAGCATTATGGCTGCTGCTGCTGCTGCTAAATCGCTTCTGTCGTGTCCGACTCTGTGCGACCCCATAGACGGCAGCCCACCAGGCCCCGCTGTCCCTGGGATTCTCCAGGCAAGAACACTGGAGTGGGTTGCCATTTCCTTCTCCAATGCATGAAAGCAAAAAGTGAAGTCACTCAGTCTTGTCCGACTCTTAGCGACCCCATGGACTGCAGCCTACCAGGCTCCTCCGTCCATTGGATTTTCCAGGCAAGAGCACTGGAGTGGGTTGCCATTGCAGGATTAAGCAAAAAAAAAAAAAAAAAAGTCTCTCCCCAGCTTTGCTTTCCAAAAGCCTAAGATCCTCATGGGAGTTGGTGAATTAAGAAGACTATGAAGAAGAGGTGAAGAATACACAGAAGAACTGTACAAAAAATATTTTCATGACCCAGATAATCATGATAGTGTGATCATTCACCTAGAGCCAGAAGTCAAGTGGGTCTTAGGAAGCATCACTACAAACAAAGCTAGTGGAGGTGAGGAAATTCCAGTTGAACTATTTCAAATCCTAAAACATGATGCTGTGAAAGTGCTGCCCTTAATATGCCAGCAGATTTGGAAAACTCAGCAGTGGCCACAGGACAGGAAAAGGTCAGTTTTCATTCCAATCCCAAAGAAAGACAATGCCAAAGAATGCTCAAACTACTGCACAGTTGCTGTCATCTCACATGCTAGTAAAGTAACGCTCAAAATCCTCCAAGCCAGGCTTCAACAGTGCGTGAACCATGAAGTTCCACATGTTCAAGCTGGTTTTAGAAAAGGCAGAGAACCAGAGATCAAATTGCCAACATCCACTGGATCATCGAAAAAGCAAGAGAGTTCCAGAAAAACATCTATTTCTGCTTTATTGACTTTGCCAAAGACTTTGACTGTATGGATCACAACAAACTGTTGAAAATTCTGAAAGAGATGGGAATACCAGACCACCTGACCTGCCTCCTGAGAAATCTGTGTGCAGGTCAAGAAGCAACAGTTAGAACTGGACATAGAAAAACAGACTAGTTCCAAATCAGGAAAGGGGTACATCAAGGCTGTATATTGTCACCCTGATTATTTAATTTATATACAGAGTACATCATGCAAAATGCCAGGCTGGATGAGGCAGAAGCTGGAATCAAGATTGCTGGGAGAAATAGCAATAACCTCAGATATGCAGATGACACCACCCTTATGGCAGAAAGCAAAGAAGAGCTAAAGAACCTCTTAATGAAAGTGAAAGAGGAGAGTGAAAAAGTTGGCTTAAAATTCAACATTCAGAAAACTAAGATCACAGCATCTGGTCCCATCACTTCATTCCTAATAGACGGGGAAAGAATGGAAACAGTGAGAGACTTTATTTTCTTGGGCTCCAAAAGCACTGCAGATGGTGAAAGCAGCCATGAAATTAAAAGAGGCTTGCTCCTTGGAAGAAAAGTTGTGACCAATCTAAACAGCATATTATAAAGCAGAGACATTACTTTGACAACAAAGGTCCATCTAGTCAAAGTTATGGTTTTTCCATTTGTCATGTATGGATGTGAACGCTGAAGTATAAAGAAAGCTGAGCACTGAAGAACTGATGCTTTTGAACTGTGGTGTTGGAGAAAACTCTTGACAGTCCCTTGGACTGCAAGGAGATCCAATGAGTTAATCCTAAAGAAAATCAGTCCTGAATATTCATTGGAAGGACTGATGCTGAGGCTGAAACTCCAATACTTTGGCCACCTGATGCAAAGAGCTGATTCATTTGAAAAGACCCTGATGCTGGGAAAGATTGAAAGTGGGAGGAGAAGGGGATGACAGAGAATGAGATGGTTGGATAACATCACTGACTCAATGGACATGAGTTTGAGTAAACTCTGGGAGTTGGTGATGGACAGGGAGCCCTGGTGTGTTGCAGTCCATGGGGTTGCAAAGATTTGGACGTGACTGAACTGAACTAAACTCCTAATTTCAAAAATCAGAAAAACAATAATATGAGAATTCAGATTCTGGTCCCTAGACAGAAAAAGATTCCTCCATTAAAGAAAAAAAAAAAGAGAGAGAGAGAGAGTGAGCTGAAAGAGATGTGATGAGAATATAGGGATTGGAGAAGGAAGCTTAAGCGTAAGGAAGGGTGACATGAGCCCTGATTTCTGGGCCCTGTGTCCTGTTCAAGACAAATCTCTGGACTCAAAATCCCAGAGAGAAGAAGATGCATAGTGAATCTGGGAAGAATGTGTCAGCATGATGGTGAGTTCAGTACCTTAACACAGCATGGCATCCCACACTTGTACACGGACCACCGAAGGGGCCAACCAGACAGGAAAGAGAGACGTGTCAGACACGACTGTGTGGACTAAGGACTAGGTGGGAAAATGGACATCGATGCAGATATTTGTGAGGACAAGTGACATGAAGGGTTTACTCTCCTCAGATGGAGTAAAGGGGATGATTTTTTATTCTTTCAGTTTTACTGAGATACAACAGACATACAATGCTATACAACTTTAAGGTAAACAGCATAATGATTTTTTTTTTCAGCATAATGATTTGACTGACATACATCATGAAATGATTATCACAAAAAGTTTAGTGAACATCCATTACCTCATATAGATACAAAATAAAAGAAAAAGGAAAAAAATGTCCTTGTGATGAGAACTCTTAGGGTTACTCTCTTAACTTTCATATACGAGAAGGCAATGGCAACCCACTTCAGTACTTTTGCCTGGAAAAATCCCATGGACAGAGGAGCCTGGTGGGCTGCAGTCCATGGGGTCGAGAAGAGTCAGACATGACTGAGCGACTTCACTTTCAGTTTTCACTTTCATGCATTGGAGAAGGAAATGGCAACCACTCCAGTGTTCTTGCCTGGAGAATCCCAGGAACAGGGAAGCCTGGTGGGCTGCCGTCTATGGGGTCGCACAGAGTCGGACACGACTGAAGTGACTTAGCAGCAGCACGATATATAGCA
Organism: Bos grunniens; assembly: GCF_055505025.1. Classification (NCBI taxonomy): domain Eukaryota; kingdom Metazoa; phylum Chordata; class Mammalia; order Artiodactyla; family Bovidae; genus Bos; species Bos grunniens. Next base: position 102,954,095 of record NC_141165.1, read on the forward strand.
GTGCTAATTATCTTAACCATGTGGTACATTTCAGCCCTAGTACCTATTTGACTTACAACTGGAAGTCTGTACCTTTTGATCACTTTATCCAATTACCTCTCCCCCGACCCGCTCCTTCTGGGCTATGAGTTTGTTTCTTTAGATTTTTTTTTTCATATAATTGACCTACAAACATAATGTTAATTCTTGGTGTGCAACATATTGAGTGGATATTTCTATGGATTATAAAATGATCACCACAATAAGTCATCTGTCATCATACAAAGATATTGCATTACTATTGACTATACTATCCAGGCTGTACATTTCATCCCCAGGACTCATTTATTTTGTAACTAGAAGTCTGTACCTCTTAATCTCCCACACCTATTTCTCTAATTTCTTCCACCCTGCCAGACTGGCAGACTACAAATAGATATCAAATCAGGATATAAAATATATAAGAGTTATAAATAGAATTATAAAAGAATTATAGATATAATTAAGAATTAAAATAACAAAAACAAAAAATTATACATGTGTACACACACACACAAAATAGATTTTGCCTACCTGAACTGAACCCTGAAGATCAAGCATATCTTCTACACCTGGTTATCAGGGGCCACGCCATTCCATTATAAGCATTCAAAAATGGCTTTTCCTAAGAAAAATCAAAGATTTTATAAGTGGGGGGAAAAAAAAAAATCTCAAAATTCTCAAGGGAATTCTAGGAAACAGTAATTCAGACAAGTTTCTTTCATGAATAAAGACATCAATATTAATGCATTCTAGATCTAAGTATTTCACACTCTAAGTGGAAAAAAAGGTGTGTTTAATTATAAATCTATTACTATAAAAGTTACATCATTACAACGTCTCGGCTTAAAATCGTCATTAATGAGCTTTTTTTTAATTACAAACATAATGAGAACCTTGATATTAATCTTAAATATATTGGTTATATTCTAGATGAAATGACTTTTTATGAGGCTCATATTATTCTTAGTCCTTAGACTTGCATAAATTTCATAGAACATTAGAACATCAATTTTAAATTGGCAAATATGCTAGGTCACTAGCTGTATGTGTCTAATTTGGCTGATAATCAAAGGCATATATAGTTCATTTTTTACAGAATTGCATTCAATTAGCTGAAATTACAATTTCAAGCTAGTTGAATGCACCAGCCATACTCTTATTACCCTCTAATAAATGGTCTCCACACAGCCTCACTTAGAGGAGAGAGATGCTGAGAGGAATTCATACATATAGAAAATAAATTCAATCAAGAGATCTATTTCACCTGTGCCTTCCTGCTAAGTCGCTTCAGCCAGGTCTAACTTTTTGCGACCTTATGGACTGCAGCCTGCCAAGTTCCTCTGTCCATTGGTTCTTCAGGCAAGAATACTGGTGAGGGTTGCCATGCCCTCCTCTAGGGAATCTTCCCAACCCAAGGATCAAACCCCTTTCTCCTGCGGCTCCTGCATTGGCAGGTGGGTTCTTTAACAACAGAGCATCTGGTAAGCCCATATTTCACCTTGGGCTTCATTAAAGGTCCTCTCAAAAAGTTACCAGGAGGGACTTTCCTGGTGGTCCACTGATTGACTCCGGCTCCCAAAGCAGCAAGCACAATTGAATCCCTGGTTAGGAAAGAGCCCACATGCCACATAATACAGCCAAAAAGAAGTTGCCTGGAGACTTGACAGAAGCTGAACAGACCCCTGGTTCGGTGTAGCACAAACACAAGGGCACCCAGTTCCCTGAAGCCAGGAGGACTGCGCAGGGCATTGACAAGCTGCTTGGCCAAGTTTACAGCATGAAAAGAACCTGAAGAAGCAGCTCCATACGTGCAAGAAACTTGCAAGAAGCCTCAAGCACAGGAAGACCAGGTGTCATGTGGCTATATGGTTTCACATGGACTATGAGGTCTCACATGGACTACAAACGTGGTAAGCCTGAATCTATGCCCGCTGCGCTGGCAAATGTGCAGACAGCAAGCACAGCACCTAGTCAGTGACCAGCAGTGAACACGTGGGGGCCACTCCTCCCCAAATGTGGGTACATGCCCCACCCAGCCAGCAGAGTACCGCGCTTGCACCCTCAGAGCAGAGTCTTAAAGGGGGATGTCTCTCCCACTACCCTGGTCTACCCTCCATCTTTGTGCCTTCTGGCAGAATTGTAATTAAAAATAACATTACCATTTAAAATGGTAATTTAAAAATACACTCACACTTTTGTGGTAACTAGTCCCAATTGGCAGTATCAAATTTCTATATGGCCAACATTTTAAAACATAAGTACCTAAGGTGTTAATGTTCATGGTGCATGCTGTTCAGTTGCTTGAGTCGTGTCTGATTCTTTGCAATCCCATGGACGGTTGCCCACCAGGCTTTTCTGTGTCTATGGGATTATCCAGACAAGGATACCGGAGGGAATTGTCACGCCTCCTGAGGGGAATTGTTCATGGTTCAGTTCAATTCAGTTCAGTGGCTCAGTCGTGTCGACTCTGTGACACCATGGACTCCAGCAGGGCCAGGCTTCCCTGTCCATCACCAACTCCTGGAGCTTGCTCAAATTTACATCCATCGTGTTGGTGCTGCCATTCAACCATGTCATCCTCTGTCCTCCCCATCTCCTCCTGCATTCAATCTTTACCTGCATCAGGGTCTTTTCCAATGAGTCAGCTCTTCCCATCAGGTGGCCAAAGTATTGGAGTTTCAGCTTCAACATCAGTCCTTCCAATGAATATTCAGGACTGATTTCCTTTAGGATAGACTGGTTGGATCGCCTTGCAGTCCAAGGGACTCTCAAGAGTCTTCTCCAACACCACAGTTCAAAAGCATCAATTTTTCTGTGCTCAGCTTTCTTTATGGTCCAACTGTCACATCCACACCTGACTACTGGAAAAACCATAGCTTGATTAGATGGACCTTTGTCAGCAATGTCTCTGCTTTTCAATATGCTGTCTAGGTTGGTCATAGTTTTTCTCCCAAGGAGCGAGCCTCTTTTAATTTCATGGCTGCAATCACCATCTGCAGTGATTTTGGAGCCTGAGAAAATAAAGTCTGTCACTGTTTCTAATGTTTCCTCATCTATATGCCATGGAGTGATGGGATTGGATGTCATGATCTTCATTTTTTGAATGTAGAGCTTTAAGCCAGCTTTTTCACTCTCCTCTTTCACTTTTAGCAAAAGGCTCTTTAGCTCCTCTTCAATTTCTGCCATAAGGGTGGTGTCATCTGCATATCTGAGGTTACTAATATTTCTCCTAGCAATCTTGATTCCAGCCTGTGCTTCCTCCAGCCCAGCATTTCTCATGATGTACTCTACATATAAGTTAAATAAGCAGGGTGATAATGTACAGCCTTGGCGTACTCCTTTCTCAATTTGGAACCAGTCTGTTGTTTCATGTCCCATTGTAAGTGCTGCTTCTTGACCTGCATACAGGTTTCTCAGGGGACAGGGATGTTGGTCTGGTATTCACATCTCTTGAAGAATTTTTCACAGGTTGTTGTGATCCACACAGTCAAAGGCTTTAGTGTAGTCAATTAAACATAAGTAGATGTTTTTCTGGAATTCTCTTGCTTTTTTGATGATCCAATAGATGTTGACAATTTGATCCCTGGTTCCTCTGCCTTTTCTAAAACCAGTTTGAATATCTGGAAGTTCACAGTTCACATACTTCCAGAAAAAGCCTGGCTTGGTGAATTTTGAGCATTACTTTACTAGCGTGTGAGATGAGTGCAATTGTGCAATAGTTTGAGCATTCTTTGGCATTGCCTTTCTTTGGAATTGGAGTGAAAACTGACCTTTTCCAGTCCTGTGGTCACTGCTTAGTTTTCCAGATTTGCTGGCATATTGAGTGCAACACTTTCACAGCATCATCTTTTAGGATTTGAAATAGCTCAGCTGAAATTCCATCACCCCCACTAGCTTTTATTGTAATGAGGCTCACTTGACTTCAGATTCCAGGATGTCTGGCTGTAGGTGAGATCACACCATCGTGGTTATCTGGATCATGAAGGTCTTTTTTGTGTAGTTCTGTATATTCTTGCCACCTCTTCTTAACATCTTCTGCTTCTGTTAGGTCCATACCATTTCTGTCCTTTATTGTGCTCATCTTTGCGTGAAATGTTCCCTTGGTATCCCTAGTTTTCTTGAAGAGATCCCTAGTCTTTCCCTTCTGTTGTTTTCCTCTATTTCTTTCCATTGATCACTGAGTAAGACTTTCTTATCTTTCCTTGCTATTCTTTGGAACTCCACATGGTATACCCAACTAAATTTGTTACATTTAAATTTGAACAACAAAGGATATGGTAACAACAAAAAAAAAGTCACCAGTTTGGGAAAGTTCCCAATTTCAGTTTGAGTCACCTAAAACTCTAAAGTCATTTTAAATACAGTTGGAGGATTAGAATTGGTAATGCGAAAGAATGCTTACCAAGTAAAATTTTCATGGGCCTTTTCTTCTTTATTCTCCTGTAGCCACCTGGAGTACTTCAGAGCTTCCTCTTTTTTGAATTATGACAGGATCTGGGCCATTTGCCCCTAGCAAATAAGGTTTTGTAAGAATCCAAATTTGAGTCAGGACTGGGAGACGGAGTAAGGATGCAGTAGTGGGCTTGAGGATTGGGGTTGAAGATGTATGCAAGCTGTAAATCTCATTATCATTTTCAGGGTGATAAAGGACAAAAAGACAATGTGAATTACATCTCTAAATTCCCCCAGGGAGTCAAGTGTGACAATTCTGCAAATTTTCCATTATGTAAAATTTCATTTTAACATATAAAAACAAGAAAATATGCAAAACAATACACTTATTTCCTTTTAACACAACACTGATTAAAATAAACTACCTGGTAGGCTATAATCCAAAAAGGGCACAAAGCAACTGACTAGTCACACATATATAACAGTCATTCAACAAACAAATATCTGAAAACTGGATACAATGATAAACAGGAAACATACTGTTTCTAATTTTCATGAAATTTATAGTCCAGTAATACGTGTGTCTGTGTTTGGGGGGTAGAGTAGGGCTTAATCAATTTCCTCATTCATTGAACTAATACTTATCAAACGATAACAATACACTAGACCTATTTTTGTTGTTATTGCTGTTCAGTTGATAAGTCACATCTGACTCTTTGCAACCTCGTGAACTGCAGCATGCCAAGCTCCCTGTCTTTCACTATCTTTCAGTTTGTTCAAATTCACATCCTCTGAGTCAGTGATGCTAGCCAACCATCTCATCCTCTGACACCTCCTTCTCCTCCTGCCCTCAATCTTTCCCAACATCAAGGTCTTTTCTAGGCAATACAGCTCTTCACATCAGGTGGCCAAAATATTGGAGTTTCAGCTTCAGCATCAGTCCTTCCAATGAATTTTCAGGGTTGATTTCCTTTAAGATGGACTGGTTTGATCTCCTTGTAGTCCAAGGGACTCGTAAGAGTCTTCTCCAGCACAACAGTTTGAAAGCATTGATTCTTTGGTGCTCAGCCTTCTCTATGGTCCAACTCTCACATCTGTACATGACTACTGGAAAAGTCATAACTTTTACTATACAGATCTTTATCAGCAAAGTGAAAAGGCTTCTTTTACATGCTAGCAATGAACACATCTCCTTTTCTTGGGATGACTCACATTCTAATGAGATAAACAATAAATAAGCAAATAACATTTACGGTATTTGTAATTCCTATTAGGAAAATAAAAACCAAGAGAATGATAAGACTGTGTTATTTTTGCATGAGCTCATACTATTTAAGATTTTATGATTTGGTGGTTTAGGGCAGGTCCTTTTTGGAAGTGATGTTTCAGCAGAAATCTTAATAAAATTAGGAAATGAGTCATTGGAATATATAAGGAAGAAACATTTGGAGCAGAGACCATGAGTTGGAAATACACATACATGTTTAATATTATGAATTACAAATTTATTGAGTATGCAACTTATTGAACTCTAACTATATGCCAGGAAACAAAGATGCAATATAAGTAAACTAAAAATAAATGAAGTCCTAACTCTCAAGAGGTATGTTATCCCTCAAGGATTACAACAGAAACAGATACTAATGTAAAGCTCTGTCACCCTAATCAACTCCAGGTAGTTGGGAAAATTGTCTTAAAAATATCTGATAAAGTGAATATGTGGAATTAATACCATTAAGCAGAACAAGAAACTGGAATCTGCAAAGTTAAACCAGCTCTAAAGAAAGATATGAACATTAGGAACGAGTATTAAAATGTCATAGGTAGGAGGATGGGTTTAATTCAGTTCAGTTCAGTCACTCAGTTGTGTCCAACTGTGCAACCCCATGAACCAGAACATGCCAAGCCTCCCTGTCCATCATCAACTCCCAAAGATTACCCATCTAATGTCCACTGAGTCGGTGATGCCATCCAACCATCTGATCCTCTATCGTCCCCTTGTCCTGTCCTCAATCTTTCCCAGAATCAGGGTCTTTTCAAATGAGTCAGCTCTTCGCATCAGGTGGCCAAAGTATTTGAATTTCAGCTTCAACATCAGTCCTTCCAATGAACACCCAGGACTGATCTCCTTTAGGATGGACTGGTTGGATCTCCTTGCGGTCCAAGGGACTCTCAAGAGTCTTCTCCAACACCACTCTTCAAAAGCATCAATTCTTCGGCGCTCAGCTTTCTTTATAGTCCAACTCTCACATCCATACATGACCACTGGAAAAACCATAGCCTTGACTAGACGAACCTTTGTTGGCAAAGTAGTAATGTCTCTGCTTTTTAATATGCTATCTAGATTGGTCATAACTTTCCTTCCAAGGAGTAAGCGTCTTTTAATTTCATGGCTGCAATCACCATCTGCAGTGATTTTGGAGCCCAGAAAAATAAAGTCTGACACTGTTTCCACTGTTTCCCCATCTATTTCCCATGAAGTGATGGGACCGGATGCCATGATCTTCATTTTCTGGATGTTGAGCTTTAAGCCAACTTTTTCACTCTCCACTTTCACTTTCATCAAGAGGCTCTTTAGTTCTTCACTTCCTGCCATAAGGGTGGTGTCATCTGATATCTGAGGTTACTGATATTTCTCCCAGCAATCTTGATTCCAACTTGCGCTTCTTCCAGCCCAGTGTTTCTCATGATGTACTCTACATATAAGTTAAATAAGCAAGGTGACAATATACAGCCTTGACGTACTCCTTTTCCTATTTGGAACCAGTCTGTTGTTCCATGTCCAGTTCTAACTGTTGCTTTCTGACCTGCATACAGGTTTCTCAGGAGGCAGTTCAGGTGGTCTGGTACTCCCCATCTCTTTCAGAATTTTCCACAGTTTATTGTGATCCACACAGTCCAAGGCTTTGGCATAGTCAGTAAAGCAGAAACAGATGTTTTTCTGGAACACTCTTGCTTTTTTGATGATCTAGCAGATGTTGGCAATTTGATCTCTGGTTCCTCTACCTTTTCTAAAACCAGCTTGAACATCTGGAAGTTCACGGTTCACACATTGCTGAAGCCTGGCTTGGAGAATTTTGAGCATTACTTTACTAGTGTGTGAGATGAGGGCAATTGTGCAGTAGTTTGAATGTTCTTTGACATTGCCTTTCTTTGGGATTGGAATGAAAACTGACCTTTTCCAGTCCTGTGACCGCTGCTGAGTATTCCAAATTTGCTGGCATATTGAGTGCAGCACTTTCACAGCATCATCTTTCAGGATTTGAAATAGCTCAACTGGAATTCCATCACCTCCTCTAGCTTTGTTCATAGTGATGCTTCCTAAGGCCCACTTGACTTCACATCCAGGATGTCTGACTCTAGGTGAGTGTGAGTGATCACACTATCATGATTATCTGGGTCATGAAGATCTTTTTTGTACAGTTCTTCTGTGTATTCTTGCCACCTCTTCTTTCTTCTTAATATCTTCCCTTCTGTTAGGTCTATACCATTTCTGCCCTTTATGGAGCCCATCTTTGCATGAAATATTCTTTTGGTATTTCTAATTTTCTTGAAGAGATCTCTAGTTTTTCCCATTCTGTTGTTTTCCTCTATTTCTTTGCATTGATCGCTGAGGAAGGCTTTCTTATCTCTCCTTGCTATTCTTTGGAACTCTATATTCAAACGGGTGTATCTTTCCTTTTCTCCTTTGCTTTTCACTTTCTTTTCACAGCTATTTCTAAGGCCTCCTCAGACAGCCATTTTGCTTTTTTGCATTTCTTTTTCTTGGGGATGGTCTTGATTCCTGTCTCCTGTTCAATGTCACAGACCTCCATCCATAGTTCATCAGGCACTCTGTCTATCAAATCTAGTCCCTTAACTCTATTTCTCACTTCCACTGTATAATTGTAAGGGATTTGATTTAGGTCATACCTGAATGGTCTAGTGGTTTTCCCTATTTTCTTCAATTTAAGTCTGAATTTGGCAATAAGGAGTTCATGATCTGAGTCACAGTCAGCTCCCAGTCTTGTTTTTGCTGACTGTATAGAACTTCTCCATCTTTGCTGCAAAGTATATAATCAATCTGATTTCGGTGTCGACCATCTGATGATGTCTATGTGTAGAGTCTTCTCTTGTGTTTTTGGAAGAGGGTGTTTTCTATGACCAGTGCGTTCTCTTGGCAGATCTCTATCTCTGTTAACCCTGCTTCATTCTGTACTCCAAGGCCAAATTTGCCTGTTATGCCAGGTGTTTCTTGACTTCCTACTTTTGCTTTCCAGTCCCCTATAATGAAAAGGACATCTTTTTTGGGTGTTAGTACTAGAAGGTTTTGTAGGTCTTCATAGAACCTTTCAACTTCAACTTCTTCAGCATTACTGGTTGGGGCATAGACTTGGATTACCGTGATATTTAATGGTTTGCCTTGGAAACAAACAGAGAGCATTCTGTCGTTTTTGAGATTGCATCCGAGAACTGCATTTCGGACTCTTTTGTTGACTATAATGACTATTCCATTTCTTCTAAGGGATTCCTGCCCACGGTAATGGATATAATGGTCATCCGAGTTAAATTCACCCATTCCAGTCCATCTTAATTCGCTAATCCTAGAATGTCGACATTCACTCTTGCCATCTCCTGTTTGACCAATTCCAATTTGCCTTGATTCATGGACATAACATTCCAGGTTCCTATGTAATATTGCTCTTTTCAGCATGCGACCTTGCTTCTATCACCAGTCATATCCACAACTGGGTGTTGTTTTGCTTTGGCTCCATCCTTTCATTCTTTCTGAAGTAATTTCTCCACTAATCTCCAGTAGCACATTGGGCACCTACCAACCTGGGGAGTTCATCTTTCAGTGTCCTATCTTTTTGCCTTTTCATACTGTTCATGGGGTTCTCAAGGCAAAGATACTGAAGTGGTTTCTTTCCCTTCTCCAGTGGACATGTGACCATTAGGAACAAGAGTATTAAAATGTCATCAGTAGGAGGATGGGTACAGGAGAAAACATAGATTTTTTGAAAAGGCATGATGAGCAAAAAAAAAAAAGTACTATTAGAAGCAAAGTTGGTTACAGTGGTGTCATGTAAATACTAGGCATCATTGATTAAAAAATTACACAAATTATTTATATGTCTCTATACATACCCTATCAATGACTAATGTCTTCAATGTGCAGTTAGTAGGACTGTTAAGACAATTAAGAACTTTTAAAATAATAGATTCCTAAGTTTTCCGTTATTAACAATCTAAATCATACAACTTTATGGGAGAAGTAAACCAATTCAGGCATTCCAAATAGTTTTATTAGAAATTCTTCTATTTCTGGTTTCACTAAGTAATCTATCACCTTCTGAGAAAATAGAAGGGTTTTGAAGGTCATCATAAATAATCTATTCCCTTATCAAAAGGAATATTTTTGCCACATGCATGTACAAACATAAGTTCAGACTTGTCAAAAAGACGTGATATAATGGGGCTGAAATTGCTGAGGTTACTTGTCTCTTTTATTTCTAGAATATCTCAAAGAACTCAGCCAAACTTTTGTGCAGAGGCAACAGAAATAAGGAGAGTGGATTAAAAATTGATTTCAGATATTCTGTGAGAATTATTTCATTAGTTTTAAAAATTAAACTACCAATCACTTAAAACATTCTTAGATTTTTTTTTTCTTTGTTAGCTTGGTCAGATTAGAGTTCAACTGGGATTAAAAGTTAGTGTATTCTGAGTCATTTCTAAAGAAAAGTCAACACCCTTTAAGAACTGCAGCTACCAGAAGAGAGACAACCAGCCAGATAGGTTAAGAATTTAATTAAACTATAACAAAGCCAAGGGCAAGAATTGCATTCCATGCTTTCTGAACTTCAGAAATTTATACCAATCTACCCTTTTAAATTAATGCTGGTTTACTGTACCAATGCGTAAGAAATTCACCCACTCTCTAGGCACTTGTTTGTAAACTTAAGCCATGGCAGGACAGATCAAAATCAAATATTCAAGTGCCTGCTGTATGCCAAATCCTGGGTGAGATACTCCAGGGGCTTTCCACACTTTAAATGCTTTTAATAAAATAACCTCAAAAATGATTTTTGACAAACTCATTCTTCACCTGCTGTTCTAACTCAAGCTGCTCTCAGAAATAATATCCAAGAAAAGAGAGTACATCTGAAACACCATGACCCTAATCATTTACTCTCATACCTTGCAATTGTGAGTAAATAGCCTGTTAGGGGAAAATCCAATTTTTCCTTTACTGCCAACAGCCCTCCAACCACACCTGGAACTTCTTTAGACACATTTTTATAGGGAGTCAAGTTCACAAAGTATGAATGATTATGAAAGATCTTGCTATTTTTAACTGATACTCCTGTGTATAAATGCACCTAACCTACTCTCACATATACACATGTGCTCATACCATTAATGTTATTCATTCAGAATATTTAATCATAGAATTTCCTCTCCACCTAAAATATTTTGTTAAACAAAGAAAAAAACCTATGTGATTGAACGATGGCAAGAAAACCCATGTCAGTCACACTGTGAGATGATCATATGCACAATATGAAATTAGGAGACTCCTGGGGATCTTTGCAAGATTTCACTGAAGAAGTACACAGCTTTTAGTGGATTCATAACCATTAATCTTCTCTTTTATTTGAATAATTATATATCTATCAACTGAAAGTGAATTATAGAATGTCATTTGATCATAGTCAGTCATTGTGATGGAGTCAACCAAGAGGCCAGGTGTTCCTGCCATAAAACTAATCAGTCAAAAATTTTTGAGAACACTGAAGAATATGAATTCAACTGTTTCACTATGGAAGTGTACTTCCTATGCACATAAAGTAAATGCTTATAAGTCAAATATTACTTTTGCTTTAAATAATAAAATTGATGCTATATTTCTAAGAAAGTATAAATAAAACAGAACATATGTTAAATCTTTAAAATCTCTCATTTTTTTTACATTGTCCTTTAAAACTTTTAATTCCTTTAAAGCAATTATTCTATTTCTGAGAGCTTACTCTAACAAAATAATTAGAATTCTACTTAAATTAGAACTTTTTGTGAGTATTATTTAGAAGAACAAAATTATATAAACAGCCTAAGTATCATTCATTAAAAGATGAATTTGTAAATTATGGCAAATTCATCTAACACAGTATCATATCATTCATTCTTTAAATAATATGTTTTCAAATAATTTTTGATACCTTAGGAAATGTTCATGGTGTTAAAAAAACAAAAGTAAAATAAAAGTATATACATTATTTAACATTTTATATACATAAATGTACTGAAAAGAGGACTTGAAGAGAATAAATTAAAATGGCATCTGTGCAACTCTATGAATAGTAAGATTATATAATTTTCTTTTTATACTATTATGTACTGTACACATTTCCTGTGGTAAGCTTATAATACTTTTTATTCAGCATAACATTATTTCTTTTTTAAGAGGACAGGCAAAAGGAAACACTTGGAGGTAATGGATGTGTTTATGGCATAGGCTATATTGACTGAAAAAAAAATGTACAACTTTAAAGGTGAAAGGACTTCCCTTGGAAGTCCAGTGATTAAGACTCCACACTTCCAATTCAGGTAGCATGGGTTCAATCCCTAGTCAGGGAACTAAGATCTCATATGCTGTGTGACAAAAGTAAAAGAAAAAAAAAAAAAAATAGTTGAGAGTTAATGTTTTATTCGGTGGACAAAACTGAGGACTTAAATCTGAAAAGTGACTTCACAGATAGCTCTGATGAACTGCACCAAAGAGGCAAGGCAGGGAGCCCGGATATACAGGGCTTTTTGCATTGAAGACTAGGTATTTGGAACATCAAAAAATTACTGTTAATAAAAGAAAACCAGATATCTTAAAGAATTTAGTACTTTTCTATAAATGGAAGATGCAAGAGTTTGGGCTCACTGAATTCATTCCTTTGATATGTACCTCAGCTCCCTGGGGCCCTATCTTGTGCTTTTTCAGCCTGAGTTTCCTCAGGGTGCACCGTCAGGGGTGGAGGCGGGGTGCCTGCAGTGGCTGATGATGCAATGGCAGGCATTATGTTTCCATCCTGAGTTCCACCAGGGCTCCCCGCAGAATGGCTATAGGACCAATGGCTGCAAGATTCTTTGTTTGCTGTTATGACAGGCAGCATTTTTAGTTCACAGATGTGATGATAATTTCACACCTGTTTTCTCCAAACTCATCAAATTGTTTACATCATTTCTGTATATCTTTTTGTATGTCAATCATATACACCTCGACAGAGCATTCTTTTAAGAGATACTTTCATTGCTAATTTTGTTTAAATATTTCTAATACTCAAAATTTCATTAATGATAAGAACTAAATGTTTGCAAAAACATCTTGGAACACTTCACAATATTTCATCCGTCCAAAAAATGTTATGTGCTAGATGCTACAAATCAATGATTTTTTTTTTTTAATAATTGCTGCTTTGTTTTTAAATTTAAGTACTTAGTACTTTAACAAGTTTTGTTTACTGTTATTTTTGTTTCATTATATTTTTCTTAGTTTTTTTCTTGTCTGAAAGTCTATTTTTTTCTTCCACTAAGTAATCAATAACCATGAATAGTTATTTGATTAATATATTTACTTAAGATGCAGTTGCCACTCAATTATGAAATAAATGTTCCACAGCAACATCTTCTAAAATGCTATCAGAAGTTGGCCCCATTATCAAATAAGTTTGGAAAACACTACTTAATATCTCCCACCACTTTCCAACTTAGAAAGTTAGAATTTAAACATGTGTATTTCTTGAGAAATGGCAACCCACTCCAGTATTCTTGCCTGGAGAATCCCATGGACAGAGGAGCCTGGCAGGCTACAGTCCATGGGATTGCAAGAGTCGGACACATCTTAGCGACTAAAGAGAGAGAGAGACAGTTGTATAAGAACCTGTATGACTATACTTAGCCAACTCTCCCCCAAACTTGTTTTTTATATAATCTTTTCCTAGATATATTTATTTTAATAATCTGAGAAACTAGTGTTTGGGAGTAGTGCTTAGCAAGATTTAATCCGTAAAATAGTCACCTGGGGAAAATGTTGAACTTGGTAATCTAAACTAGCAGGTCAAGGATGAGGTCTGAGAGTCTGCATTTCTGACAATCTGCCTGGCAATGTCTGCACTGCATATCTACTGACTACACTTTGAGTCCCCATATGAGAGAGAACAGACTTTAGGAAATGGCCAAAAGCCTGAGAAATACCCTACCACCACCCACACCCTCATTTTTTTAATTCCAACTCATATTTTTTTTATTCCAACAGATTTTAAGTATCAAAGATTATAACTGTACATTATTGAGAAGTATAGAACAAAATACAATGATTGCAGGACAACTGCTCTGAAATATTGTGTTGGCCTCTGCAACTCATTAACATAAATCAGCCACAGGTATACATATGTCCCCTCCTTCCTGACCCCTCTCCCCTCTCCCATCCCATCCCACCCCTCTAGGTTGTCACAGAGCACTGGATTGAACTCCCTGTCTTACACATCAAATTCTCCTTTGCTATCTACTTTATATATGGTAATGTGTATGTTTCCACGCTATTCTCCCAATTCACCTCACTCTCTCCTTTCCTCACTGTCTACAAGTATATCCTCTACATCTGCATCTCCATTGTTTCCCTGCAAATAGGTTCGTCAGTACCATCTTTCTAGATTCCACATGCATTCACTAATATCCACATTTTTTTAATTCAAACAAGCATTCTTTCATTAGATATTTATTGCCTACACAGAGTAAGGCATTGTGTCAGGTGAGTACTAAACATTATGTTTAAAAATTAGTATCTGAAAAGGCAATTGCTTTGGCTCAGAGAAATGTCTTATGTTGCCGTGTCACAAGGGTTAATTCATAATCCAAACAACCTGGTTTAATTTGCTACTGAATGGGCACTTATCATTAAATGCATGAAGTCTAAGTTGGACTCTCAGCAGCAATAAACTCAGACGGAAGCTTATTTGCATGGAACACCTTAATTTGTATCAGCATTTCTTTTTGAGGAGTCCATAAGTGCTTTGTTATGTAAACTTTGAGACCAAGAGGAAACATCTGCTAATTTTCTAAAGTCATGTAAATTATTCTTAAAAAAAAAAAAAAAGAACACAAGACTCTACACATGGACATCATGAGATAGTCATACTGAAATCAGATAGATTATATTCTTTGCAGCCAAACACGGAGAGGCTGTACAGTCAGCAAAAACAAGACCAGGAGATGACTGTGGCTCAGATCATGAACTTCTTACTGCCAAATTCAGACTTAAATTGAAGAAAGTAGGGAAAACCACTAGACCATTCAGGTATGACTTAAATCAAATACCTGACAATTATACAGTGAAAGTGATAAATAGATTCAAAGGATTAGATCTGACAGAGTGCCTGAAGAACTATGGTGGAGGTTCATGACATTGTACACAAGGCAGTGATCAAGACCATCTCCAAAAAAGAAATGCAAATGGGTTGTCTGACGAGGCCTTACAAATAGCTGAGAAGAGGAGAAAAGGAAAGATATACCCATGTGAATGCAAAGTTCCAAAGAATAGCAAGGAGAGATAAGAAAGCCTTCCTCAGCGATCAATGCAAAGAAATAGAGGAAAACAATAGAATGGGAAAGACTAGAGATCTCTTCAAGAAAATTAGACATATCAAGGGAACATTTCATGCAAAGATGAGCACAATAAAGGATAGAAATGGTATGGACCTAACAGAAGCAGAAGATGTTAAGAAGAGGTGACAAGAATACACAGAAGAACTGTACAAAAAAGATCTTCATGACCAAGATAATCACAATGGTGTGATCACTCACCTAGAGCCAGACATCCTGGAATGTGAAGTCAAGTGGGTCATAGAAAGCATCACTATGAAAAAGCTAGTAGAGGTGATGGAATTCCACTTGAGCTATTTCAAATCCTGAAAGATGATGCTGTGAAAGTGCTGCACTCAATATGCCAGCAAATTTGGAAAACTCAGCAGTGGCCACAGGACTGGAAAAGGTCAGTTTTCATCCAATCCCAAAGAAAGGCAATGCCAAAGAATGCTCAAAGTAGCACACAGTTGCACTCATCTCACATGCTAGTAAAGTGATGCTCAAACTTCTCCAAGCCAGGCTTCAGCAATATGTGAACTGTGAACTTCCAGATGTTCAAGCTAGTTTTAGAAAAGGCAGAGGAACCAGAAATCAAATTGTCAACATCCGCTGGATCATGGAAAAAGCAAGAGAGTTCCAGAAAAACATCTATTTCTGCTTTATTGACTACGCCAAAGCCTTTCACTGTGTGGATCACAATAAACTGTGGAAAATTCTGAAAGAGATGGGAATACCAGACCACCTGACCTACCTCTTGAGAAACCTGTATGCATGTCAAAAAGCAACAGATAGAACTGGATATGGAACAACAGACTGGTTCCAAATAGGAAAAGGAGTACATCATGGCTGTATATTATCACCCAGCTTATTTAACTTCTATGCAGAGTACATCATGAGAAACGCTGGGCTGTAGGAAGCACAAGCTGGAATCAAGATTGCCTGAAGAAATATCAATAACCTCAGATATGCAGATGATACCAGCCTTATGGCAGAAAGTGAAGAAGAACTAAAGAGTCTCTTGATGAAAGTGAAAGAGGAGAGTGAAAAAATTGGCTTAAAGCTCAACATTCAGAAAATGAAGATCATGGCATCTGGTCCCATCACTTCATGGCAAATAGATGGGGAAACAGTGGAAACAGTGTCAGACTTTATTTTTGGGGGCTCCAAAATCACTGCAGATGGTGATTGCAGCCATGAAATTAAAAGATGCTTACTCGTTGGAAGGAAAGTTATGACCAACCTAGATAGCATATTCAAAAGCAGAGACATTACTTTGCCAAAAAAGGTCCATCTAGTCAAGGCTATGGTTTTTCGAGTGGTCATGTATGGATGTGATAGTTGGACGGTGAAGAAAGTTGAGCACCAAAGAATTGATGCTTTTGAACTGTGGTGCTGGAGAAGACTCTTGAGAGTCCCTTGGACTGCAAGGGGTCCCACCAGTCCATCCTAAAGGAGATCAGTGCTGGTTGTTCATTGGAAGGACTAATACTAAAGCTAAAACTCCAGTACTTTGGCCACCTCATGCGAAGAGTTGACTCACTGGAAAAGACTCTGATGCTGGGAGGACTGGGGGCAGGAGGAGAAGGGGACGGCAGAGGATTAGATGGCTGGGTGGCATCACCAACTCGATGAACATGAGTCTGAGTGAACTCCGGGAGTTCGTGATGGACAGGGAGGCCTGGAGTGCTGTGATTAATGGGGTCGCAAAGAGTCGGACATGACTGAGTGAATGAACTGAACTAAACTGAATTGATGACCTTAAATTCATGGGAATCCCAGGCTACACCTTGATATCCATTCCTGTAGACATAAAGACCATAAATTAGCGCCACAAGTCCACTGAGTTCCATACGAATCACTCTCTCTAAGGGTTAATAATAGACATAGTTCATTAAGCACCCAGTCTTGTCTCCTAATTACCAGGGTTACCATTTTCAGTATGATTTAACCCCAGTACTCTTGCCTGGAAAATCCCATGGATGGAGGAATCTACTAGGCTGCAGTCCATGGGGTCGCTAAGAGTTGGGCATGACTGAGCAACTTCACTTTCACTTTTCTCTTTCATGAATTGGAGAAGAAAATGGCAACCCATTCCAGTATTCTTGGCCTGGCGTCTATGGGGTCTCACAGAGTCAGACACAACTGAAGCAACTTAGCAGCAGCAGCAGCAGCAGCAGCAACATAGAGGAGCTTTTAAACTTAAATGACCACAGGCTGGTGTTAACCATGTAGATCTACCCCATATTGTGGAAGTTTTCCTTTTAATAGAGGAGAGGTTAATTGTTTTATTGAGACATAGCTCATCAATCCAATTGAGTTTGAATGATCCCAAGAGAAAACTGATTTCGTTGTTGATCATCTGGTGATGTCTATGGGTAGAGTCGCCTCTTGTGTTGTTGGAAGAGGGTGTTTGCTATGACTAGTGCATTCTCTTGGCAAAACTCCATTAGCCTTTGCCCTTCTTCATTCTGTACTCCAAGGCCATACACATAGACATCACCAGATGGTCAACACTGAAATCAGATTGATTATATTCTTTGCAGCCAAAGATGGAGAAGCTCTATACAGTCAACAAAAACAAGACCAGGAGCTGACTGTGGCTCAGATCATGAATGTCTTATTACCAAATTCAGACTTAAATTGAAGAAAGTAGGGAAAACCACTGAACCATTTATATAGCCTAAATCAAATCCTTTATGATTATACAGTGGAAGTGAGAAATAGATTTAAAGGACTAGATCTGATAGAGTGCCTGATGAATTATGGATGGAGGTTCGTGACATTGTATAGGAGACAGGGATCAAGACCATCCCCATGGAAAAGAAATGCAAAAAAGAAAAATGGCTGTCTGAGGAGCCCTTACAATAGCAGTGAAAAGAAGAGAAGTGAAAAGCAAAGGAGAAAAGGGAAGATATAAGCATCTGAATGCAGAGTTCCAAAGAATAGCAAGGGAAGATAAGAAAGCCTTCCTCAGCGATCAATGCAAAGAAATAGAGGAAAACAACAGAATGGGAAAGACTAGAGATCTCTTCAAGAAAATTAGAGCTACCAAGGAACATTTCATGCAAAGATGGGCTCAATAAAGGGCAGAAGCAGAAGATATTAAGAAGAGGTGGCAAGAATACATGGGAGAACTACACAAAACAGAGCTCCATGACCCAGATAATCATGATGGTGTGATCACTGACCTAGAGCCAGACATCCTGGAATGTGAAGTCAAATGGGCCTTAGAAAGCATCACTACGAACAAAGCTAGTGGAGGTGATGGAATTCCAGTTGAGCTATTTCAAACCTGGAAGATGATGCTGTGAAAGTGCTGCACTCAATATACCAGCAAATTTGGGAAACTCAGCAGTGGCCACGGGACTGGAAATGGTCAGTTTTTATTCCAATCCCAAAAAAGGCAATGCCAAAGAATGCTCAAACTACCGCACAATTGCACTCATCTCACACGCTAGTAAAGTAATGCTCAAACTTCTCCAAGCCAGGCTTCAGCAATACGTGAACCGTGAACTTCCTGATGTTCAAGCTGGTTTTAGAAAAGGCAGAGGAACCAGAGATCAAATTGCCAACATCTGCTGTATCATGAAAAAGTAAGAAAGTTCTAGAAAAACATCTACTTCTGCTTTATTGACTATGCCAAAGCCTTTCACTGTGTGGATCACAATAAACTGTGGAAAATTCTGAAAGAGATGAGAATACCAGACCACCTGACCTGCTTCTTGAGAAACCTGTATGCAGGTCAGAAAGCAACAGTTAGAACTGGACATGGAACAACAGACTGGTTCCAAATAGGAAAAGGAGTACGTCAAGACTGTATATTGTCACCCTGCTTATTTAACTTCTATGCAAAGTACATCATGAGAAACGCTGGGCTAGAAGAAGCACAAGCTGGAATCGAGATTGCCGGGAGAAATATCATTAACCTCAGATATGCAGATGACACCACCCTTATGGCAGAAAGTGAAGAGGAAATAAAAAGCCTCCTGATGACAGTGAAAGAGGAGAGTGAAAAAGTTGGCTTAAAGCTCAACGTACAGAAAACGAAGATCATGGCATCTGGTCCCATCACTTCATGGCAAATAGATAGGGAAACAGTGGAAATAGTGGCTGACTTTATTTTTGGGGGCTCCAAAATCACTGCAGATGGTGACTGCAGCCATGAAATTAAAAGACGTTTACTCCTTGGAAGGAAAGTTATGACCAACCTAGACAGCACATTAAAAAGCAGAGACATTACTTTGCCAACAAAGGTCTGCTTAGTCAAGGCTATGTTTTTTTTAGTGGTCATGTATGGATGCAAGTGTTGGACTGTGAAGAAAGCTGAGCACTGTAGAATGATGCTTTTGAACTGTGGTGTTGGAGAAGACTCTTGAGAGTCCCTTGGACTGCAAGGAGATCCAACCAGTCCATTCTAAAGGAGATCAGCCCTGGGTGTTCTTTGGAAGGAATGATGCTAAAGCTGAAACTTCAGTACTTTGGCCACCTCATGGAAAGAGTTGACTCATTGGAAAAGACCCTGATGCTGGGAGGGATTGGGGGCAGGAGAAGAAAGGGATGACAGAGGATGAGATGGCTGGATGGCATCAGCGACTGGATGGACATGAGTTTGAGTGAACTCCGGAAAATGATGATGGACAGGGAGGCCTGGCGTGCTGCGATTCGTGGGGTCACAAAGAGTCGGACACAACTGAGCAACTGAACTGAACTGAAAACAAGATTTACAACTTGAGAGTTGCGAGTTAAGTTTTATTTGGGGCAAAGTGAGGACTGCAGCCCAGGAGGCAGCATCTCAGATAGCTCTGAGAGACTGCTGCAAAGTGGCATTGGGGAAAGTCAATATATAAGGTTTTGGTGAAAGGGGAATTCAATACCATGAAGCACTCATTTTACAAAGGTTTTTTGTTAGTCATGAGGATATGATGTCACCATGAAGGGATTTTGTGTTTCTCTAGATCTGAGGAGATGCTAGGATTGAGATCATAAAGTGAAAGTGAAAGTCAAGTCGTGTACGACTCTTTGCAACCACATGGACTGTAGCCCACCAGGCTCCTCTGTCCATGGGATTCTCCAGGCAAGAATACTGCAGTGGGTTGCCACTTCCTTCTCCAGGGAATCTTCCAGACCCAGGGATCAAACCCAGGTCTCCCGCATTGCAGGCGGAGGCTTTAACCTCTGAGCCACAAGGGAAGCCTGAGGTCATAAAATCAGTTCTTAAAAACATTCATGATCTGAAGGCCTATCCCACCAGATCCCCTGGAGCATAGAGTGCCTCACTCCACCCTGAACTTCCCCAGGGGTTGTTGAAGGTCAACAGCTATAGCAGCATGGAGTTCAACGTCATAGAGGCAGATGGCAAATGCCTTTGTTGTTCAGTCCTTGGCAATGCTCTTGGTAAATGCCAATTTGTAGTTGATAGAATGTCCCAACTTTGTTTTCTAATGGTAAATGAATTCTAAAGTTCATCTGGAAAAATAAGCATGCACAAAAATAAATTCAAATGATTTAAAGACTTAAACATAAGGCTTGAAACCATAAAACTCCTACAAGAAAACCTAAGCGATGTGCTCTTTGACTTCAGTCTTAGCAATTTTTTTTTTTTTTTGGATCTCTGTCCTCAGGCAAGGTAAACAAAAGCAAAAATAAATAAACAAATTGGATTACATAAAACTAAAAGGTTTTTGCAGAGCAAAGGAAATTATCAACAAAATGAAAGGCCATCTACTGAGAGAGAAGGTATTTGCCAATGATATATCTGATAAGGGGTTAATATCCAAAATATACAAAGAACTCATACAACTCAACATCAAAAAATAAACAACCCAACAAAAAAAAACATGGTCAAGAGATCTGAATAAACATTTTTCCAAAGAAAATATTTAAATGGCCAACAGACACATGAGAAGATGTTTAACATCACTAATAATCAGGAAATGAAAATGAAAACCACAACTCACACCTCAGACATCAACTCACACCTCTCAAAATGGTTAATGTCAGACAACAAATAACAAATATTGGTAAGGATGTGGAGTAAGAAAACCCTCATGCACTGTTGTTGGGAATGTAAATTAGTGTACCCACTATGGAAAACAGTATAGTTTCCTCAAAAAAGTAAAAGTATTATAGAACAACCAATGATCCAGCAATTTCATTCATCAGCATTTATCCAAAAAAAAAAAAGAACACTAATTCAAAAAGATATATGTACCCCTATGTTTTTTTTAATATAAATTTATTTTAATTGGAGTCTAATTACTTTACAATATTGTATTGGTTTTGCTATACATCAACAGGAATCCGCCATGGGTGTACATGTGTTCCCCATCCTGAACTCCCCTCCCTCCTCCCTCCCCGTACCATCCCTCTGTATCAACCCAGTGCACCAGCCCTGAGCATCCTGTATCCTGCATCAAACCTGGACTGGCAATTCATTTCACATATGATATTATACATGTTTCAATGCCATTCTCCCAAATCATCCCACCCTTGCCCTCTCCCACAGAGTCCAAAAGACTGTTCTATACATCTGTGTCTCTTTTGCTGTCTTGCATACAGGGTTATCGTTACCATCTTTCTAAATCCATATATATGCATTAGTATACTGTATTGGTGTTTTTCTTTCTGGCTTACTTCACTCTGTATAATAGGCTCCGGTTTCATCCACCTCATTAGAACTGATTCAAATGTATTCTTTTTAATGGCTGAGTAATACTCCATTGTGTATATGTACCACAGCTTTCTTATCCATTCGTCTGCTGATGGACATCTAGGTATGTACCCTTATGTTAAATTCAAGATTATTTACTATAGCCAAGATATGAAAGCTACCTAAGTGTTCCTCAATAGTTAAGTGAATAAAGGAATTCTGTATGTGTGTATATATGTGTGTGTGTGTGTGTAATGGAATACTACTCATCCATAAAAAGAATGAAATCTTGCCTTTTGGAACAACATAGATGGACCTAGAGGACATTATGCTAAGTGAAATAAGTCAAAGAAAAACAAATACTGTATGATTTCACTTATATGTCAGATCTTAAAAAACAAAACAAAAAAAAATGAAGAAACAAAATATAAACAGAGCTTTAGATGCAAAGAACAAACAGGTGTTTGCCAAAAGGGATGGGAGTGGGGGGGGAGAAAAATAGAGGAGGTAGATTAAGACGTACAAACTTCCAGTTGCAAAATAAATGAGACGTGGATTATGAAAGGTACAGTGTGGGGAATATAGTCAATAACAATAACTATGTAATATCTTTGTATGGTGACAGAACATAACTAGCTTTATCATGGTTATCAGTTTAAAACATATAGAAATATTGAATTACTCTGTTGTGTGATTCACTAACAGAGTGTTATATGTCAATTATACTTTAAAAACAAACAAACATTAAAAAACAAATAAGATTTATGATTATCAGAAGTGGGGGCAGGGTGTGGGGAAGAACTGGATGAAGGCTTCAAAAAGTACAAACTTCCAGCTGTAAGATAAATGAGTACCAGAGATATAATATTCAACATGTTAAATGTAATTATTAATAACACTGCTGTATGTTATGTGTTAGGTCTTTGGGGAGAGTATGTTCTGGAAGTTCTCATCACAAGAAAAAAATTATTTTTCTATGTCTTTTTAATTTTGTACCTGTGTGAAATGGTGACTGGATTTGTGATAATCACTTCATGATGTATGTGGTTCAAATCATTATGCTGTACACCTTGAACTTGTACAGTACTGTATGTTAATTATGTCTCAATAAAACTGAAAGGAAAATACAATGGCATAAATCTCTATGTACTGGTAAGGAATAATGTTCAAGTCTTAAAAGTTTAAAAAGCAAGATGTTAGTATTGTTACAATAGGATCCCATTTGTGGAATAATATAGATATCTGTGTACATGTATTTATGTGTACATATTTGTATACACATATATGTATAGATATATTTATTTATCCATATATATTTGTATTATGCATATAAAATCTGGAAGGTAAACTTAACTGCACAAGGGACTTCTATGAGTGGTATGATATGACAATTTTATAATTAAAATTATTCTTACAATTAAAAATAAATACCTTGTGCTGGGTATAGTAGAGTTTCCATTCTTGAAATGAACTCAGTAAACGAGATCTTTATTGAAGAGTGTGGAATGAAAAAATAAAGGTACATTTCAGGAATATGGCCAGCTCTACATTTGAAAGTACAAAATGTTCTAGTTGGCTTATATTTGGGCAAGTCACATTTCTTCAATTTATTCTCCTTATTGGTAATATATGGGGAACTGGACTAGAGGAGGACTAAGGTCTCTCACAAAGTGACTAAGGTTCCTTATAAATTATGAGCCAGAGCAACTAGAAGACCAAAATGCATGGCAAAGGATAAAGATGGTGTACTAGAGACATAAATTGTCAATGTGATGTGTTTCTCCATGAAATATCAGCTCTTGGAGTCTGTAGCCAGGCCTTGAATACTGTGGTAATAATATGAGAAGAGACTTCTCAAGACAGTTGCCCTCAATTCCACTTAATAGTAAACAACTTCTGTTTTGCTTCAAAGTAAGATGTAAAAAATTTCAATTTATTTAATTTTCAAGTTCTTCAAATAAATGTCCTTATCATTTTCCCATTTCAAACATCTTTTTTCATTTCCACTCTTTGGAATACAACCCATTTTTTTTTTTAATATGAATTCATCAGCATAAAACAGACCAAAAAAGCAAATCACAAGCACACATATTCACCTCACATTTCAGCTTTCTCCAACCTGCTGATGCTGCTAATATTGTTGACTCAATAAATAAACATCTTGCATGTGGCATAGAATATATTTCACAAGCTTTAAATTTGTAGGTAAAAATATTATCACAATTCAAGTATTTTTTTCTCTAGTGTCAAAGTAGGCAGTTCTCAAGTGTCTCAAGGGCTGTGTCCCAGAATTTGTTTTTTAATCTCCTAATATAGAAGTAGAAATATATTCTCCTACAGAAACAGTATTATAAATGCTTCATGTGTTCTCAGTCTAAACCACAATGACCTACTTAATCCATAATGTACCCAAATCAGGGTATTTTTGATTGACTGTGGAACATAACAAAGAAAGAAAACCCTTTGGAGTCTGAACCAGATTCTGTCACTTCCCAACTGAGAAAGTCACTTAAAGCCAATGAGCTTCAGCTTATTCCTATGTAAAACAGTGATCATAATATTTATTTCCCAGAGTTTCCCTAAGGATTATCTGAGATTAAGTAAGTGGTCACTTCTTTATCCCTGCTTCCCCTTCTAGCTTCCTCTTTATGTTAAGTTTTTGCTATTCATTTGAAACCAGAGGTGGTCTTTTACTTTATTTGCTCTGCACCATAATTATGGTATTAATATTAACTAAACTAGAGGAGCTATCCCATGTTGAAGGTCAGGAAGGGCGGCGGTGAGGAGATACCCCTCGGCTGCACTTTGCTGGAGCAGCCGTGAAGAGATACCCCACGCTCAAGGTAAGAGAAACCCAAGTAAGATGGCAGATGTTGCAAGAGGGCATGAGAAGGCAGACACACTGAAACCATACTCACAGAAAACTAGTCAATCTAATCACACCAGGACCACAGCCTTGTCTAACTCAATTAAACTAAGCCATGCCCGTGGGGCAACCCAAGACGGGCGGGTCATGGTGGAGAGATCTGGCAGAATGTGGTCCACTGGAGAAGGAAATGGCAAACCACTTCAGTATTCTTGCCTTGAGAACCCCATGAACAGTATGAAAACGCAAAATGATAGGATACTGAAAGAGGAACTCCCCGGGTCAATAGGTGCCCAATATGCTACTAGAGATCACTGGAGAAATAACTCCAGAAAGAATGAAGGGATGGAGCCAAAGCAAAAACAATACCCAGTTGTGCATGTGACTGGTGATAGTAGCAAGGTCCGATGTTGTAAAGAGCAATATTGCATAAGAACCTGGAATGTCAGGTCCATGAATAAGGCAAATTGGAAGTGGTCAAACAAGAGATGGCATGAGTGAATGTCGACATTCTAGGAATCAGTGAACTAAAATGGACTGGAATGGGTGAATTTAACTCAGATGACCAGGAATCCCTCAGAAGAAATGGAGTAGCCATCATGGACAACAAAAGAGTCTGAAATGCAGTACTTAGATGCAATTTCAAAAATGACAGAATGATCTCAGTTCGTTTCCAAGGCAAACTATTCAATATCACAGTAATCCAAGTCTATTCCCCAACCAGTAATGCTGAAGAAGCTGAAGTTGAATGGTTCTATGAAGACCTACAAGACCTTTTAGAATTAACACCCAAAAAAGATGTCCTTTTCATTATAGGGGACTGGAATGCAAAAGTAGGAAGTAAAGAAACACCTGGAGTAACAGGCAAATTTGACCTTGGAATACGGAATGAAGCAGGGCACAGACTAATAGAGTTTTGCCAAGAAAATGCAGTGGTCATAGCAAACACCCTCTTCCAACAACATAAGAGAAGACTTTATACATGGACATCACCAGATGGTCAACACCAAAATCAGATTGATTATATTCTTTGCAGCCAAAGATGGAGAAGCTCTATACAGTCAGCAAAAACAAGACCAGGAGTTGACTGTGACTCAGATCATGAACTCCTTATTGCCAAATTCAGACTTAAATTGAAGAAAGTAGGGAAAACCACTAGACCATTCAGGTATGACCTAAATCAAATCCCTTATGATTATACAGTGGAAGTGAGAAATAGATTTAAGGGACTAGATCTGATAGATAGAGTGCCTGATGAACTATGGACTAAGGTTCATGACATTGTACAGGAGACAGGGATCAAGACCATCCTCATGGAAAAGAAATGCAAAAAAGCAAAATGGCTGTCTGGGGAGGCCTTACAAATAGCTGTTAAAAGAAGAGAAGTGAAAAGGAAAGATATAAGCATCTGAATGCAGAGGTCCAAAGAATAGCAAGAAGAGATAAGAAAGCCTTCCTCAGCGATCAATGCAAAGAAATAGAGGGAAACAACAGAATGGGAAAGACTAGAGATCTCTTCAAGAAAATTAGAACTACCAAGGGAACATTTCATGCAAAGATGGGCTCAATAAAGGACAGAAATGGTATGGACCTAACAGAAGCAGAAGATATTAAGAAGAGGTGGCAAGAATACACGGAAGAACTGTACAAAAAAGATCTTCACGACCCAGATAATCACGATGGTGTGATCACTGACCTAGAGACAGACATCCTGGAATGTGAAATCAAGTGGGCCTTAGAAAGCATCACTATGAACAAAGGTAGTGGAGGTGATGGAATTCCAGTTGAGCTATTTCAAACCCTGAAAGTTGATGCTGTGAAAGTGCTACACTCTATATGCCAGCAAATTTGGAAAACTCAGCAGTGGCCACAGGACTGGAAAAGGTCATTTTTCATTCCAATCCCAAAGAAAGACAATGCCAAAGAATGTTCAAACTACCTCACAATTGCACTCATCTCACACACTAGTAAAGTAATGCTCAAAATTCTCCAAGCCAGGCTTCAACAATACGTGAACCATGAACTTCCTGATGTTCAAGCTGGTTTTAGAAAAGGTAGAGGAACCAGAGATCAAATTGCCAACATCTGCTGGATCATGGAAAAAGCAAGAGAGTTTCAGAAAAACATCTATTTCTGCTTTATTGACTATGCCAAAGCCTTGGACTGTGTGGATCACAATCAACTGTGGAAAATTCTGAAAGAGATGGGAATACCAGACCACCTGATCTGCATCTTGAGAAATTTGTATGCAGGTCAGGAAGCAACAGTTAGAACTGGACACGGAACAACAGACTGGTTCCAAATAGGAAAGGGAGTACATCAAGGCTGTATATTGTCACCCTGCTTATTTAACTTCTGTGCTGAGTACATCATGAGAAACACTGGACTGGAAGAAGCACAAGCTGGAATCAAGATTGCCAGGAGAAATATCAATAACCTCAGATATGCAGATGACACCACCCTTAAGGCAGAAAGTGAAGAGGAACTAAAAAGCCTCTTGATGAAAGTGAAAGTGGAGAGTGAAAAAGTTGGCTTAAAGCTCAACATTCAGAAAACGAAGATCATGGCATCTGGTCCCATCACTTCATGGGAAATAGATGGGGAAACAGTGGAAACAGTGTCAGACTTTATTTTTGTGGGCTCCAAAATCACTGCAGATGGTGACTTCAGCCATGAAATTAAAAGACGCTTACTCCTTGGAAGGAAAGTTATGACCAACCTAGATAGCATATTCAAAAGCAGAGACATTACTTTGCCAACAAAGGTTCATCTAGTCAAGGCTACGGTTTTTCCTGTGGTCATGTATGGATGTGAGAGTTGGACTGTGAAGAAGGCTGAGCGCTGAAGAATTGATGCTTTTGAAGAGTGGTGTTGGAGAAGACTCTTGAGAGTCCCTTGGACTGCAAGGAGATCCAACCAGTCCATTCTGAAGGAGATCAGCCCTGGGATTTCTTTGGAAGGAACGATGCTAAAGCTGAAACTCCAGTACTTTGGCCACCTCATGTGAAGAGTTGACTCATTGGAAAAGACTCTGATGCTTGGAGGGATTGGGGGCAAGAGGAGAAGGGGATGACAGAGGATGAGATGGCTGGATGGCATCACTGACTCGATGGACGTGAGTCTGGGAGAACTCCGGGATTTGGTGATGGACAGGGAGGCCTGGCGTGCTGCAATTCATGGGATCGCAAAGAGTCGGACACGACTCAGTGACTGAAGTGAACTGAACTGAAACTATGAAAATGGGGTGGCCTAATTTTATTCACAGCCTCAAGCAGCGTCTGAAGGATGGGTATGTCTCTAACTCTGGAGGATCCAGACAACAGAGCCTTGGAGTTCCTGTCATGCTTGGGCAGTGATGGCTTCTATAACACAGTGGTACTTACACTCATCAGTTATTAACATGACAGGCTCTGGAGTCAAGTTAAAATCAAGTTAAAATCTGGATCAAGTTTAAAATCCTGGATTAACCATTTACCAGGTATGTGAATTTGACGAATTTAACTTCTGTGCCTCAATTCATGAAGCCAGAATAATAATACCTCCTACCTAAGAAGATCTGTTTGAAGATTAAAAGAAGAAATGCATTTAAAATATTTACAATAATACCTTTATGATAAGATTTTTCTATAGTTTAAACTTACTAATTATGGTTTCAGTATTTTCCAACCAACAGAAAAGTCAAAAAAAAAAAAAAAAAAAAGAAAGAAAGAAAACATGTATATACTGCTGAATACAGATGTGTAAAATGTTACAATTAATTTTCCAACAGCTTCTCTTTGTTTATTTAAGGGATATTTGTTTCTTCTTATTGATAATACTTTACTGCTGGACTTCCCTAGCGGTCCAGTGGTTAAGACTGCATTTCCACTGCAGGAGGTATAGGTTCAATCCCTGATTGGGGAACTAAAATTGCATGTGCCATGAATGCAGCCAAATTTTCGTTTAATATTTCATTGTTAAAAAATTATAACCATCATCTGAAACTTCAGCAAGTTGCATTTTTTTTTTTTTTTTTTGCTGGTGGAGGGTATGCTTTGATGTTGATGGCTGCTGACTGCTAGGGATGGTGGTTGCTACAGTTTGGGGTAACCTTGACAATTTCATAAGATATGACAGCAATGAAACTTGCTGGGTCAACTGACTCTTCCTTTCATGAATAATTTCTTTGGAGCATGCAATACTATTTGAAAAGATTTTATCCACAAAAGAACTTCTTTCAAAATTGGATTCAATCCTCTCTAACCTTGATGATGCTTTATCAATTAAATTTATATAATATTTTATACCTTTTCTTGTCATTTCAGCAATCTTTCCAGTATCTTCATCGCAAGTACATTCTATCTCAAGAAACCACTTTTTTTGCTTAGCCATAAAAAGCAACTCCTCATCTGTTCAAGTTTATCATGAGGTTGCAGCAATTCAGTCAAATCTTCAGGCTCCACTTCTAACTCTCTTGCTATTTCCACCACACCCAGAGTTACTTCCTCCACTGAGATCTTGAGCCCCTTAAAGTCACCCATGAGAACTGCAATCAACTTTTAAACTCCTGTTAATGGTAATATTTTGACCTCTTCTCATGAATCATAAATGTTCTTAATGGTCTCTAGGATACTGAATCCTTTCCAAAAGGTTTTCAATTTACTGTGCTCAGATCCATGAGAGGAATCACTTATCTACATCAGCTATAGCCTCACAAAATTTATTTCTTAAATAATAAGACTTAAAAGTCAAAATTACACCTTCACCCATGAGCTGCAGAATGAATGTTGTGTTGGCACACATAAAATCTCATTGTATATTTCCCTTGGAGCTCCTGGGTGCATTGTCCATGAGCAGTAATATTTTTAAAGGAATTAAAGGACACCTTTCTTATTTATGAAATCAAAATTCAATGCTTTATGTCTTCTCAGGGCATGCTGATGAATCAGAGCAAAAGGATGACTCTTAGTTCACAAGTCAGGTGTGAAAATTCTATTTCATTTTCTATCAGTCAGTCAGTTCAGTCAGTTCAGTCGCTCAGTCGTATCTGACTCTTTGCAACCCCATGAACTGCAGCACGCCAGGCCTCCCTGTCCATCACCAACTCCTGGAGTCCACCCAAACCCATGTCCATCGAGTCAGTGATGCCATCCAACCATCTCATCCTCTGTCGTCCCCTTCTCCTCCTGCCCTCAATCTCTCCCAGAATCAGGGTCTTTACCAATGAGTCAGCTGTTCGAATCAGGTGGCCAAAGTATTCGAGCTTCAGCTTCAACATCAGTCCCTCCAATGAACACCCAGGACTGATCTTCTTTAGGATGGACTCATTGGATCTTCTTTCAGTCCAAGGGGCTCTCCAGAGTCTTCTCCAACACCACAGTTCAAAAGCATCAATTCTTCGGCACTCAGCTTTCTTCACAGTCCAACTCTCACACCCATACATGACCACTGGAAAAACTATAGCCTTGACTAGATGGACATTTGTTGGCAAAGTAATGTCTCTGATTTTTAATGTGCTGTCTATATTGGTCATAACTTTCCTTCCAAGGAGTAAGCATCTTTTAATTTCATGGGTGCAATCACCATCTGCAGTGATTTTGAAGCCCAGAAAAATAAAGTCAGACACTGTGTCCACTGTTTCCCCATCTATTTCCCATGAAGTGATGGGACTGGATGCCATGATCTTCGTTTTCTGAATGTTGAGCTTTAAGCCAACTTTTTCACTCTCCACTTTCACTTTCATCAAAAGGCTCTTTAGTTCTTCTTCACTTTCTGCCATAAGGGTGATGTCATCTGATATCTGAGGTTATTGATATTTCTCCTGGCAATCTTGATTCCAGCTTGTGCTTCTTCCAGCCCAGTGTTTCTCATGATGTACTTTGCATATAACTTAAATAAGCAGGGTGACAATATACAGCCTTGATGTACTCCTTTTCCTATTTGGAACCAGGCTATTGTTCCATGTCCAGTTCTAACTGTTGTTTCCTGACCTGCACACAGGTTTCTCAAGAGGCAGGTCAGGTGGTCTGGTATTCCCATCTCTTTCAGAATTTCCCACAGTTTATTATTACATTTTAATTTTTTGTATAGTCCTCTTTCTGCCAGCATGACAGCAACTTGATCTCTGTATTTTGAGTTTTCTAGGAAAAGCATCCAGTTTATTAGAGGCTTCATACAGTCCCCAGACATCAGGCTGAGGCATCTTGTGCTTGCTGTCATCTGGCCACATAGGCGTGTGCTGAAACATCTGGTTGGGTTCTCAGTCATCATTTGTCAAGGGCTGCCCCCAAAACAGTCCCCATCTCAGTCTACTGGCCTCTTCAAAACACTTCTATGCCTCACCTGAATCCCTCTGCCCCTTTCCTATCATGCTGGGGCTCCCTAATTGCTACCTGTCTGTCTAAAATCCTAGACACACCAAGCAGCCTCTCCTTTGGTCAGGGACCAAATCAGAGAGAGTTGGGTCTGGGACCTACTTCCTCACTTCATTCTCTTCCATCTCTATCCTTCAATGATGTTTTAAATCATGAGAAAGACCTCCAAGTGATGCTAACCAAAATGTATGAAAAATTCTTGAGGGCACTTGAGAGCGAGGGTAATGATTTCTCCACATGAGGATGAAAAGAGGAGGGTGTCTGTGTGGTGGTATAAGGAAGAGAGCAGTGGAAAAGAAAAGTAGCAGATATTTGCATGCTCAGGTCATTTCTAAGCTGTGTCTGTAATAAACTGCTTTTTCTCTTATTCCATTCCTTGATTTTCCCTTTTCTAATTCTGTTTTTCAGTTGGTGCTGTGCTACATAATCTTTTGTTAGTATCTTTTGGAGACCTTTCTGGGTCTCCTTGCTTTGATTTTATTTATTTATATCCCACCTTGTTCCAGAGCTTTCTTAGCAAGACTATGCGTACTGACACCCTTTATAACATCATTAATCTCTGCCTTCATCCTCTTAATGATCCTAGGTTCTTTTTCCTGGTTCTTTATCTTATCTTTCCTGATCAGGAGCCTCTCGGGGTCCTTTTATATTATGTCTCTATTTTTACTAACATTGTTAAGCTAGTTTTTAGTTCATGTGGCTCTGTTATTTTCCAGGTCAATTTGATTTATATTTACAGCATTGTGAGAAACAATATCAAATGCTTTCTCCCATTTTGACATTCAAAGGAATCTTATCATATTTCCCTGAAAGACCAAGGACAACTTGAAGATATTTCTCAATTTTTGCTGTCTTTTTCTGAGGCAGTGCTATACTGTCACTACTGAATTTCAATGTGAATAGCTTGGAGCCTCATCTTTTGAAACTCTTTGGAAATAAGTGCATTAGGTTATCTTGTTCCTGGCCACAGGGGACATTTTAGAAAATAAAAGCTCCAAATCCTAAATGACAGCCATTTCCATTTCTAATGAATGGTATTTTCTCTATGAAGTCTTACTTAAATAATATATTATTATTGGTATATTTATAGAGATACGGAATGTAACAGTTATGTTTTGCTTTTCATTCAAAAGCAACTACACAGACTAGAATAGGTTCCTGGGGACAGAGCCTGAAAGAAATAAATTCAAAAAAAATTTTTAAAGGCTCTGACACAGATTACTTATAATAAAACAAGACAAGAATATCATATTTCCTCAAGCCATCAATACTCAGCACTTTAGGTTAATGACTGCCCTCCATTTTGGTGCTCTACCAGTTTATGCATTCTGTCCTTTGAAGGACAGATTGTGTTGTTTTTTCTACAAACCATGTCAAAGATAAATAAGGCTCCAGTTTGGGTTTAGGTTTAGAAACTAGCAGAAGTATTTTTTTTTTTTTTTTGATTGAGAAAAACATTTATTATCATTTTTATATTTTGACTTGTTTGGCAGTTAGTTCTAGATTTTTTTTTTTTTTTCTTCATCTGTTGCTGTGGTTGTTGGTTTTTATTGGTACTAATAACTCTGTTTAAGCTTTTGAGAACTTTTTTTTTTAATCACAGTTTTTATTTCCTTATAGCAGAAGTATTTTTAAAGCCACTGAATAGAGACAAAAAGAGGAAGCTGTCATTTCAATTATCAGTATTTATGCTGACTTTTCATAGAGTTTGATATAAAAGACACACCCAGATGAAGCGGGACAGGTGACAGGGAAAGCAAAAAAAAAAAAAAAAAATCACTATGCTTATTATATAATCATTTACAATAAAATTGATTAACAACCAATAAAACATATAAATTGACAGCCATCTTCCAAGTGTTCCCTGCAGTTTTCCCTGGTTTGTGACTTATTTCATGAAATATGAAGTACATGCAAACACAGAGGTTGGGATTTATATTTTTATGAAAAGAAAAAGACAGGCTGATTATTTGAGAAATCTCTCTTCTCATCAGACCTTTGGTGTGAACAAACACAACAGAGTGTGATGCTTCATAAGAAAGAGAATAGTAATCTGCCTATTGACCTACAACCTTTCCTGTTAACCCAATTAATCCTGTTCCAGATATGGTAAACACAGAGAGGCAATTCCCTGGACTGCCCTGGATAAACAGTAAGTCTAATCAATTACTTTATAATTTTCCCATAATTAAATGCTAAACCTCTTCTGAAAGGCAGATGCAGAGTGGTTTCATATTCTAATCTCAAAGAGGGAGCTCAAAGTATTTTGCTGCCACACTGGAAATACCCACCTACCCTCTCCATTTGGTCTCTTGGGGACCACAGCAGAGTCAGGCCTTCTGGAGGGCCAGAGAGGGAGGTGGGCCTGGATCTGGGTGAGGCTAACAGACCCTGACAGATCTAAAATCCTTGGTTGGGGAACTAAAATCCTGCAAGCTGCACAGTGCAGCCAAGAGAAAAAAAAAGGAAAGGAATTTATTAACTTGTCTATAAATACTGGATCAAGGAACTGGGGGTTCCAATGAAGTCAATGAATAGAAATGCAGTGAGACTTGTAGCTGAAACAGCTAATAGTATCCACCAAACCCATCCTACTTTTCTTCCTTTCAGAAATAGCACATCCCAATTTTTGGCTGTACACAAGAAGCTTAGCTAGGAACTACATTTCCCTATGTTCCTTTTAGCTAGGTGCTACAGACTGAATGCTTATGCTGTATCAGAATTTTTATGTTCAAACCTAATCTCCAATGTGAAGGCATTAGGAGTTGAAGCTCTTGGGAGGTACTTAGGTCATGAGAGTAGAACCTTCACAAATTGTGTTAGTACCCTTATAAAAGAGACCCTAGAGAGCTCCCTGGCTTCTACCATGTGAAAGCACAACAACAACAACAAAAAACAGCCATCTGTAAACCAGGAAGCGTGCTCTCAACAGACACAAAATCTAGCAGTGCCTTGATCTTAAATTTCCCAACCTCCAAAACTAAGAGAAATAAATTTCTGTCATTCAGAAGCCACACAATCTATGGTATTTTGTTACTGGAGCCTGTATGGACTAAGATACCAGGTATGACCATGTAACCAAGCATTAGCCAATGGGATATGGGTATAAGAAACATGTACAACTTTGGGGTCACATCTTTTAATGAGAAAGCTGCTAGTCCTTTATTTCTTTTTTCCAATTTCTGGAAAATATATATGATAGTAGTAAGCCAGTTTCAAATATGTGAACAAAAACAGGCCCCTCAAGGGTAGCAGAACTATAAGATAGAAGGAACTTGAGTCCCTTGATGACCTTGTAGAATGGAGCCCTTTGC
This sequence comes from Bos grunniens, assembly GCF_055505025.1. Lineage (NCBI taxonomy): Eukaryota > Metazoa > Chordata > Mammalia > Artiodactyla > Bovidae > Bos > Bos grunniens. Next base: position 102,988,304 of record NC_141165.1, read on the forward strand.
CATCCTTGACCACCCATTTCCGACCTGTTACATGAGATGAGGAAGAGCCCTTGGATTTGAGTCTGTCCATTTCAACAGTTTATTATTGTTCAGTCACTCAGTCATGTCTGACTCTGTGACCCCATGGACTGCAGCACACCAGGCTTCCCTGTCCTTCACTGTCTCCCAGAGTTTGCTCAAAATCATGTCCACTGAATCAATGATGCCATCCAACCATCTCATCCTCCATCACCCCTTTCTCCTCCTGTCCTCAATTAACAGCTTATTACCCTGTAGCTAATTTAGGTGGAATAAAGATGTGCAACCTGAAAGAATAGGATTACAAACAGAGATTAAGATAGTAGATTTTGTGACTTCATATATGGTGTAGTTTTGGGGAACAAATGTTCAAAATGGGATCATGGGAATTGTCTGCTGAAAGCAAGTGAAGACAGATAGAGTAAAAGATGGAAATAAAATCTGAATCTAGCAAATAGGGTTAACAATCTGTATGGTTATAAATTCACCTGGATGAAAACAGGAATGGGAATGGCAAGACAAAAACAATAAACCATATGACAAAGTGATCAATAGATGTAGGAAAACCTTGAACATCATAAATAAGAGGGACATGGAAGAAAGGAGATTGCTACAGTTGATTGATATGAGGCTCAAGGTCCTAGGGATATTTTCCCCAGAGTGGAGGAATAATATTATAGAAGTAGTAATACCAGTTACTCGTGATTCTAGTCCAGATATTATCATTAACTAACTTCGCAATTAATTTTACATCTCTTGGTCAAAAAAGTCTCACTTGTGAAAGGAGAAAAATGGGTTAGATTATATCTAGCTTCTTTACAGCTCTAACATTTCATGATTTTAACTTAGAATTGAATCCAAATTTCCTAATTCTAATAACAAGCTAATCTTCCACTGGCTTTAAAACCATGTCACTACACCTTTAATGGGATATAAACCCAGGGCCAGTGCCTCTTGGGGAGAGTGATGAAATGGTACATAAACAAGTCACTTCCCCTCTCTCTCCAGCAGAGATGCTCAACTTTAAATTCGTTCTCTTTGTATCTGTGAGCTGTGGTTCACATCTATGTGAGCTGATTCCCTATTATCTATTGTGATTTGCAGAAAAATCTAAGCTCAGAATGTAATGGGGCCTATGGGAGAATCTAGGCCCAGGCAGGTCAGGCGGTGTCTTGGGTGACCTCTCTCTGACCTGTGCAATTTTATTACCCAGCTGCTGGTGGAGAGTGGTTGCTTACAAGATAGCGTTTCCCTTTTCTTCAGCTATTTGGATGTTTCCTCTTTGCTTTGCTTTTTTTCTTTCTTTTGGTTTCTATCATTTCTCTTTCAAATTGCTTATTTCAAATCATATGTATATTGTGTGTATAAATTTCACATACATATATACAACATATATGTATTACTACATACATAGTATTACTAATTTCCCAAACTTTCAAATAATCTAAGCACTATTTTGATAATTGAGCGCTAAAAGTAAGATGCTCTAGTACTCTGCTAATGAGTCCCAAGCTTTTCATTTTGGCTTCCTTTACATTTGGCAACGCTACTTTGCCTCTTCCTAAGCCTCTGAGTTTCTAATACTTCCCTTCTTGTGCTTGACCCAGCCAACTTGGGTGTAGGGCTCTTGCTGCACCTGGTCCACCATCTGTCTTTTGTTTCCTTTTCCAATAGGACAAACAGCAGCACAGGACAGAGCTAGAATTGATTATTAGACAAAGATAGATGTTCTATTGAATTGAGCTTGTCTTTTAACCATGGAATAGGACTATTTCAGATCTATTTTCTTTTCCATTCTTTTCTACTTCTGACTCTCATATGGGGGAATCACTGTTTCTTAGGGGTTATGATGTAAACATTGAAGTGAGATTCCCCTCACACTAAAAATCTTCCTGATTCTTTCATTGGTTCCCATGCCTACATAAAGGTCTACAAGGTGAACTTCAATGCTTTAATTGGGAGGGGAAAAAAAAAAAAAACTGGTTAGTTGGGAAGGAGATGTTGATTATTATTTACTTGTTCTATACCTAATGCTATCTTCTTTGTTTTGTGTTGATTTTCTACGAAAGAGGGAAATGTTAGTTGTGAAGCTAAGGCTAACAGAGTTTAACATCCTCTAACCCATGAGATTAGACTAAGTCTGTCATTGCTGTTTTTTTCTCAGCATCAGCATAGACCATTGTAGTGCTTATTACAGTGGTAAGTTAGTCATTTGAGTTCATTTATTGAAGGTAGGACCTGCTAGCTTGCAATCTCCTTCAAGGCTAGAACATAATATTTTTATTTTTCAACACTCTATCATGACTTGCAGTTTCTAGATATTCAAAATATTGAGGGACTTCCCTGGTGGTCCAGTGGCTAAGAAGCTACACTCCCAATACAGGGAGTCCAGATTCAATTTCTGGTCCAGGAATTAGATCCCACATGCAACTAAAAAAAAAAAAAAAAATCCGATACTGCAGCCAAGACCAGGCTCAGCCAAATAAACATTTTTAAAAATTTGAGTGAACGAATGTAAGTAGCATTATACTGAGTAATGTTTCTCAGAGTTTTTTAAGTGTTCATGCCTTTCAGGCACTTAGTTTCCAGAAGTTCCTGCCTAAGTGTTAAACCCTGAAAATAATAATAGGTAAGATTTGAATGAGAATTTTACAGCACTCATGGCTGCATTGGTAATGTTCACAGTATTAGGAAAGAACCTACAGCACAAAGAATATACATTCAGAATATAATATTTTCTTTTTCTTTCTTTTCTTTTTTGTTTAAACTCAGCAGGCACTCCAGGGTCACTTCTGTTAACATCAATTATCTCTACATTCTAAATATGTGGAAGTGCAGCTAGGAAATTCACAGTTAACATCTTGCCATGTAAACCAGGCTTTACCAGAAAATGTAATATTAAAGTGTCCCTAAACATAATCAGTCATCTGTCCCTCACACATCCCACTATGCATTAGCAATCACTAAGTATTTATTATTACTTTTTTCCTTTTAATTAATTGTATTGATAACAGGTCAGAAGTGCTAAATTAATAGGTATAATTCAGAGTGCACCTTAAGTCAGTCATATTCATTTTTTCTAAACTATGGCATAAATACCAAAATTTCTTATTACATATGCTTATTGTCATTAAAATCTCTCATGTAGATATGAAATAGTACAATTTCTGTGTTTCAAATAAAATCAGATGAAGGACTACAGGAATCTCATAGGACACCTACTAAGTATCCAAACCATAGATGAATGCGTGAGTAAGTAGACAAAACTTTAGCCTATGCCTATATCATTCAGAGAACAGATCTCCAGAAGAAGGTCAGTGACTATTTTTTGATAATTTTTAGTAGATAAGTTTTATTTTCTAGTTCTTTTTAAATTTTTATTTTATATTGCAGTATAGTTGATTAACAATGTGCTAGTTTCAGGTATACAGCAAAGTGATTCAGTTGTACATACACATGTGTCTATTCTTTCTCAAATTCTTTTCCCATTTAGGTTATTGCAAAACACTGAGCAGCATTCCCTGTGCTATATAGTAGGTCCTTGTTGATTATCTATTTAACTTTTTAAATTTTTTTGGCCTCTCTACACAGATGCAGGATCTTAGTTCCCCAACCAGGGATCCAACCTGTGCCCCCTGCAATAGGATTGCGTAGTCTTAACCACTGGACCACCCAGGAAATCCCTACACTGCCTTTAAACTACATTTTCCAATTTAGATACGTATTTTGATTGTTGTTATTGTTTAGTCACTAAGTCATGCCTGACTCTTTTGTGACTCTAGGGACTATGGCCCACCTGGCTCTTCTGTCCATAGGATTTCCCAGGCAAGAATACTGGAGTGGGTTGCCATTTCCTTCTCCAGGGGAATCTTCCTGACCCAGGAGTCCAACCCGCGTCTCCTGCTTTGCAGGTGGATTCTTTACCACTGAACCATGTGGGAAGCCCTTATATATATTAGTTTTAGATATTTTTCCATTATAGGTTATTGTAAAATATTGAGTATACTTTCCTATGCTATACAACAGTAGCATGTCTTGTCTTCCTCAACTGTATTGCAAAGGGAGGAATCAATCTCAGGCTTATATTCTTCTATTGTTTTCAATTCTGTTTGAATATATGCTGCTGCTGCTTCTGCTAAGTCACTTCAGTCATGTCCAACTCTGGGGGGCTAGAAAATAAATGCTTATAAATGTGGATATACCATGATATATTTTTTCTGTTTATGTTTAATAAATATTCTCTTTTTTTCTTGATTCATTCTTCCTTCTGCTGCTACCATCACCCCACCGCCCCAAACATCCATATGTTTCATTTGAATTAGAAGGTTTTTATTTCTCTCTGAGCTCCTCTGCCATCCTCTTCTGCAAATTATCATATATTCTGTATAGATGTTAAACCTTCATATTTTTTAACTTAATTTATAGCAATTTGCCGGTCAAATGTATCATCTTCATCCATATCACCTAAAGTAATTACATAGAAAACACTGCTGCTGTTTGCCACGTTCAGCTTGGACATAAATGAAGATGACTCTATCCTGATATTACTGGATTGGCTCTTGGATAAGTAGGAACATATGTGGTATGTCCAAAGTAAATGGATGACTTACTCTCCCAGATAACTTGATTTGGCAAAAATAAAACAAGGTTTCCTGGCTCTTTTTCCCGTTGTCCAATAAAAATAAACCTTTGAGACAGCTTTTCTCCCATTGACACTCCATTAACTGCCAATATTGCTGGAGCAACACTGTTATAAATATGCAAAGTGTAATATAATCAGGCCCATTTTGCATGCCATGCCTGTGTCCCCAGCTGCCTGCTATTTTTGTTTAAGTCCAACATGTTTTGATGTGCTTATTTTGTTGTTTTGCTTTGAATTCTGTGATACTGAATGATTAAAAACAGTTTCTAAAGAATCACCAGATATCCAAATGTTGCTGAAATACATCCAAAATCTAACCTTCTGTTTGGATATGAATTTTGATGTTAACATGACAGTAACACAGAAATGTGTGTTTCATAAAATTCTTCATACAGGATTTAAGTGATACCTAAATCACATGAATGATGTGCATATAAACTCAAAAATGTCAGCGTGTATGACTGGGCCATGTAATGCCAGAGCAGAATGGAAATTCAGAGATATTTGGATTCAACCTTTTCATTTATGAAGAACTTGAAGCCAAGGTATATTAGGGTATTTATTCATGGCTACACAGTCAACTTACTGACAAACTACACCGAGCCACACTACTAGTGACTCTTGGTTCTGAGTTCTTTTCCTATACAAAAATCAGATGTAGTAGTTGTGTCATCCAGAAGAGGACAGGGTGGCCTTTATCCCAAAGTGCCTTATTTTCCATGTGCTGGGATGAGCTGCCCTGCTGAGATACGTCAGCCTTGCTCTTTCAATATGCCCAGGTATAAATAAGTCCCTAGAGGCAGAATCTCACTCCATGAAAGCTATTTAACACTGAGGTAGTCACAAGAATGAAACTTTATAATTAACATTGAGAAATAAATAGCAAATTTTATAAACTGTAAGATTAAAGAAAGCATTACATAACAGCCAAAGCTAGATATACATCACTTTATTCATTAGCCATGAGGAATTACCACAGGTGTCAATTCATTCTTAAATCACCAGAGAATTTCCCTCTAGGTTCAGAAGGTACAAACTCAAAAACCTATAGGGACTGGCAGTTAAGTTGCTGAAACAGCTGTGTGTAATACTACAGGGAATGGTAACTAGTCTGGTAAAATAGAATATAAATATCCTATTTAAAGGGAGCAGCTGCTCCTCGTCTCTAGACAGTACCTATCAACTAAAAATTTGAACTTATTATAAAAACTTTCTATTTTTGGAGAGGAAGCAAAATCAATTAAAAAATACATCCCCACATTTCTCTATAGAAGGCATACACATATACAACAGGCACATGAAAAGATGCTCAGTATTGCTAATTGTTAGAGAAATTCAAATTGAAACTGCTACATACAATGCAGTATCACTTCATACCAGCTGAATGGCCATCATTACAAAGTTTACAAATAATAAATGGTGGAGGGGGTGTGGAGAAAAAGGAATCTTCCTATACTGTTGGTGGGAATGTAAATTCATACAACCACTATGGAGAACAGTATGAAAATATCTTTAAAAACTAAAAATAGAGTTACCATATGATCCAGCAATGCCACTCCTAGGCATGGATCAGAAAGGATGAAAATTCTAATTTGGAAAAATGCATTTGCTCAATTTTCATAGCAGCACCATTTACATTAGCCAGGATATGGAAGCAACTTAGGTCCATCAACAACAGATGGATAAAGAATATGTGGTATATATACACAGTGGAATATTACTCTGCCATTAAAAAGAATGAAATCATGCCATTTATAGCAACATGCTGCTGCTACTGCTGCTAAGTCGCTTCAGTCGTGTCCGACTCTGTGCGACCCCAGAGACGGCAGCCCACCAGGCTCCCCTGTCTCTGAGATTCTCCAGGCAAGAACACTGGAGTGGTTGCCATTTCCTTCTCCAATGCATGAAAGGGAAAAGTGAAAGTGAAGTCGCTCAGTCATGTTCAACTCTTCACAACCCCATGGTCTGCAGCCTACCAGGCTCCTCTGTCCATGGGATTTTCCAGGCAAGACTACTGGAGTGGGGTGCCATTGCCTTCTCCTTATAGCAACATAGATGGACCTAAAGGTCTTCGTACTAAATGAAGTAAATCATACAGAAAAAGACAAATATCATATGATATCACTTATATGTGGAATCCAAAAAAGATATAAATGAATTTATTTATAAAACAGAAATATACTCACAGACATAGAAAACAAACTTATGATTACCAAAGGGAATAGCAGGCATAGGAGGGTGTAAAGGTTGGGGAGATAAATTAGGAGTTTGGGATTAACATAAATGCACTACTATGTATAAAACAGATAAACTACAAGGACTTACTTTATAGCACAGGGAATTATATTCAATATCTTGCAATAACCTATAATGGAAAATAATCTGAAAAAGAATATATACATGTGCATATGTGTATATATATATAATATATATATAACTTAATCACTTTGCTGTACACCTGAAGTCAACATAACATTGTAACTTAACTATACTGCAATAAAAATAGTTTTTAAAAAAACTTTCCCATTTTTATATGCTCACAACTATTTATGAATCTTTATTTTTATTACACGAGACAAAAAGTTTTGGTCTAGCAAAAGACACACAGATGTATAGAACAATCTTTTGCACTCTGCGGGAGAAGGCGAGGGTGGGATGATTTGAGAGAATAGCATTGAAACATGTATATTATCGTATGTGAAACAGATCGCCAGTCCAGGTTTGATGCATGAGACAGGGTGCTCAGGGCTGGTGCATTGGAATGACCCTGAGGGATGGGATGGGGAGGGAGGGGAGAGGGGGGTTCAGAATAGGGAACACATGTACACCCATGGCTGACTCATGTCAATGTATGGCAAAAACCACTACAATACTGTAAAGTAGTTAGCCTCTAATTAAAATAAATAAATTAAAATTTTAAAAAAGTTTTGGTCTAAATTCACCTCTGGGTCTTCACTTTAGATTTTCTATGCAGAATTACATAGGAAATCAAGTCATAACCAGATGTTTGTTTACCTATAATAGGGTCAGAACAAGAAGAGTTATGATCATTTACTGTCTCCAGTCTAATAAAGTCCCATATAGAGTATCCATTAGGGATAATGTTACCAATGAGGAACAGAAATACTATAAACTCACTTTCTCCATTCCTTGCACCTATGTCCAAACCAAGGATGGACTTGTCCTTGACCCAGATACATTCTTGCTCTAATAGCTGAGAATCATTTTTCTCTTGTATTGTATATATGGCTATATTCAACTTTACCTCAACAATTTTCTCCACTTTTTCTGTGTTTCTGAATGGCCAACCCTCTTCTGATTAAAATAAAATTCTATCAGTTCAGTTCAGTTCAGTCACTCAGTCATGTCTAATTCTTTGTGACCCCATGGACTGCAGCACTCCAGGCCTCCCTGTCCATCACCAACTCCCAGAGTTCACTCAAGTTCATGTCCATTTAGTCGGTGATGTTATCCAACCATCTCATCCTCCGTCATCCCCTTTTACTCCTACCTTCAATCTTTCCCAGCATCAGAGTGTTTTCAAATGAATCATTTCTTCTCATCAGGTGGCCGAAGTACTGGAGTTTCAGCTTCATTATCAAACCTTCCATGAATACTCAGGACTGATTTTCTTTAGGATGGACTGGTTGGATCTCCTTGCAGTCCAAGGGACTCTCAAGAGTCTTCTCCAACACCACAGTTCAAAAGCATCAATTCTCTGGTGCTCAGCTTTCTTTATACTCCAACTCTCACAGCCATACTACTGGAAAAACCATAGCCTTGACTAGATGGACCTTTGTTGGCAAAGTAATGTCTCTGCTTTTTAATGTGCTGTCTAGGTTGGTCATAACTTCTTTTTCCAAAGAGTAAGCATCTTTTAATTTCATGGCTGTAGTCAGTCACCATCTGCAGTGATTTTGGAGCCCCCCCAAAAATAAAGTCAGCCACTGTGTCCACTGTTTCCCCATCTATTTGCCATGAAGTGATGGGACCAGACGCCATGATCTTTGTTTTCTGAATGTTGAGCTTTAAACCAACTTTTTCACTTTCTTCTTTCACTTTCATCAAGAGGCTCTTTAGTTCCTCTTCACTTTCTGCCATAAGGGTGCTGTCATCTGCATATCTGAGGTTATTGATATTTCTCCCGGCAATCTTGATTCCAGCTTGTACTTCATCCAGCCCAGCGTTTCTCATGATGTACTCTGCATATAAGTTAAATAAGCAGGGTGACAATATACAGTCCTGATGTACTCCTTTCCCTATTCGGAACCAGATTGCTGTTCCATGTCCAGTTCTAACTGTTGCTTCTTTACCTGCATGCAGACTTCTCAACAGGCAGGTTATGTGGTCTGGTATTCCCATCCTTGAAGAATTTTCCACAGTTTGTTGTAATCCAAACAGCCAAAGGATTTGGTGTATTCAATAAAGGAGAAGTGGATATTTTTATTGAATGCTCTTGCTTTTTTGATGATCCAACAGATGTTGGCAATTTGATCTCTGGTTCCTCTGCCTTTTCTAAATCCAGCTTGAACATCTGGAAGTTCACAATTCACATACTGTTGAAACCTGGCTTGGAGAATTTTAAGCATTATGTTACTAGTGTATGTGATGAGTGCAATTGTACAGTAGTTTGAGCATTCTTTGGCATTGCCTTTCTTTGGGATTGGAATGAAAACCGACCTTTTCCAGTCCTGTGGCCACTGTTGATTTTCCAAATTTGCTGGCGTATTCAGTGCAGCACTTTGACAGCATCATCTTTTAGGATCTGATATAACTCAACTGGAATTCTAACACCTCCACTAACTTTGTTTGTAGTGATACTTCCTAAGGCCCACTTGACTTTGCATTCCAGGATGTCTGGCTCTAGGTGAGTGATCACACCATCGTGATTATCTGGGTCATGAAGATCTTTTTTGTATAGTTCTTCTGTGTATTCTTATCACCTCTTCTTAATATCTTCTGCTTCTCTTAGGTCCATACTATTTCTGTCTTTTACTGTGCCCATCTTTGCATGAAATGTTCCCTTGGTGTCTCTAATTTTCTTGAAGAAATCTCTAGACTTTCCCATTCTATTGTTTTCCTCTATTTCTTTGCATTGATGACCTATTGCCTCCTATATGATGTCACGAACCTCTGTGCATAGTTCTTCAGGCACTCTGTCTATCAGATGTAATCCCTTGAATCTATTTCTCACTTCCACTGTATAAACGTAAGGGATTTGATTTAGGTCATACCTGAATGGTCTAGTGGTTTTCCCTACTTTCTTCAATTTAAGTCTGAATTTGACAATAAGAAGTTCATGTTCTGTGCCACAGTCAGCTCCCGGTCTTGTTTTTGCTGACTGTATAGAGCTTCTCCATCTTTGCTGCAAAGAATATAATCTATCTGACTTTGGTATTGACCATCTGATGATGCCCATGTATAGAGTCTTCTCTTGTGTTGTTTTAAGAGGGTGTTTGTTATGATCAGCACATTCTCTTGGTAAAACTCTATTAGCCTTTTTGGGGATTTAGTTCTAGAAGGTCTTGTAGGTCTTCATAGAACTGTTCAACTTCAGCTTCTTCAGCATTACTATTTGGGCAGACTTGGATTACTGTGATATTGAATGGCTTGCCTTGGAAATTAACAGAAATCATTCTGTAGTTTTTGAGACTGCATCCAAGTACTGCATTTCTGACCCCTTTGTTGACTCTGATGGCTACTCCATGTCTTCTAAGGGACTATTGCCCACAGTAGTAGATATAACGATCATCTGAGTTAAATTCACCCATTCCGGTCCATCTTAGTTTGCTGATTTCTAAAATGTCGATATTCACTCTTGCCATCTCCTGTTTGACCACTTCCAATTTGCCTTGATTCATGGACCTAAAATTCCAGGTTCATATGCAATGTTGTTCTTTATAGCATTGGACTTTACTTCCATCACTAGTCACATTGATCACATTGATCTGGCACCCAAATTACTGCCTCAATTTTTCCTCATTCTTGACACACAAAACATGCATATAACAGAGGGAACAAATCATTTGATTTTCAAACAGGAGAAACTATATTCCCTATGAGATGCTGAACTGGTAGAGTCATGAGCTAGTAGTTCATGGTTGTGACAATGCTATTCCCTTCTCTTTGCTTAAGCACCAAGAAGTATGTCATGGGCACCACTTGCCAGACAGCAGCAGCTCCATGTTTCCTACCAGTGCCTCCAGAGATGAGAGTCAGATAGGCAGGAGGTATCTCAGTTGCCTTTAATAAAGCTCCAAAAATCTTTTACCTATAATCAGCTTATATAAGCTCCAATTATTCTGTCCCATTAATTAAGAACTATATAGCCTTCCCCCACTTTGCACTTAACCTTGAAAACTATACTTAGACACAGTATAATGATATGGATTCCAAAATAAAACTGTCTTCACAGTTTGTTCTGACACCTAAAAGTCCTGTGCCTTAGTTTCTTCATTTCTCAAAAATGTATTAACATAGGATATATGTCATAGAGGGTTTTTAATTATTACATGAGTTAATGTCTGATATTTAGGATAGTATTTTGCATATGATAAGCACTATAGTCATTTTATTTAACTATTTTTAGTTATCACCTACCTTACCATCTCTGCAGCTGTGTCTTTGTAATTGTTTCCTGATGATTCTATCCCATTGCCTTCATAATTTCATACATATTTGTCAAGCAGATGTCCGAATTTCTGGTTCAGAAAATATGCTCATCATAACTAAAGAATATGTATTTCTAAAATAGTACTGCCGTTCAGTTTTCCTATCCTTAAATGCCAGCTGCAGAGGCCCCCAGCAGGAAATATCTCTTGATGTCTTAGTCCCTAGTACTCTGTCCCTCTTCTGTGTTTTGGCCCATAAAGAGGTAATTTCTTTAGACACTTTTGCTCCAAATCAACTCTCAAATGCCAAACAATGAGTACATTTTTTTTTAAGTCACAAAAGGATATTCAGTAAGTTGATCCAAGTTCCTTTGATTCTAGATTGTGTACTTATTCCAAATTAATGAGGCATTTTAAATTCCACTGTCATTTTCATTTTTTCTCTCTTCAGTATAACTAGACTTCTGGTCATTAAAAATAATTTTCAGAAAAACTCCATTGTATCAGAGATCATTGTTACTTTAATAAGCTAGTCTATCCAGTAAGTTACATGGGCTTTATTACTTTTCACATATTGCTTTCATATTTTTCAAAATATATAAGGAAGATATAATGTTACCTCTTGTTATAGAGGTAACATTTTCAGCTATCCATTGCTGTGTAATTAATCACCTCAAAATTTAGTGGCTTATGATAATAGCCATATTACTATCTCTCATGTTTCCTTAAGCATCAGTGGGATAGTCCTTCTGTGCTATAGGATATTGGCTGGGTCTATAGTTGTCTAGGGGTTCAACTGCACTGAGACAGACAAGATGTCTGACTCTCAGGCTGGCAGTTGCTACTGGATGTCCACCAGAAACATACCTTGGGCTGTGGATCAAGGCACCTCTGGTCTCATGGGGCTTATGGCATGACAGCTGGAGTTTTTGAAGGAATATCACAAGAGTGAGTGTTCCAAGAGGAAAGGAAGAGAAGCTATTAGTCCTTTTAAGACCTGAACTCAGAAGATCCAGGACATTCTATTGGTCAAAACTGTCACAGTGTAGCCCAGATTCAAAGGGACGGAATAGTCTTTTCCTGTGAGGAATAAGGGAGGGACTGCCAAAGGCCATCTTTGGACACTGGCTACCATGGTAACCAAAACTGTCCTCTTCCCCACAGATTTCTTCTGTCTGTTGTTAGACAACAAATGGAATAAGAATTGAGAAAGTAGTTCAATAGATCATTGTTGCTTATTTTATATAAAGTAGTGCATCTGTTAATCCAAAACTCCTAATTTACTCTACCATATAGCACAGGGAACTATATTCAGTATCTTGTAATAACCTATAATGGAACAGAATTTGAAAAAGAATAAATATGTATGTATAACTGAATCACTTCTTTGTTGCACACCTGAAACAAATACATTGTAGGTCAACTATACTTCAGTTTTTTAAAAAATTAAACAGATTGTAGCTCAAAATACAAAATAAGTTAAAAATAATGTCTTTAAATTTCATTGACAGGGGAGGAGCTAAGATGGTGGAGGAATAGGTCGGGGAGACCACTTTCTCCCCCACAAATTCATCAAAAGAACATTTAAAAGCCAAGTAAATTCCACAAAACAACTTCTGAATGCCGGCAGAGGACATCAGGCACCCAGAAAAGCAACCCATTGTCTTCGAAAGGAGGTAGGAAAAAATATAAAAGACAAAAAAAGAGACAAAAGAGGGAGAGACGGAGCTCCATCCCAGGAAGGGAGTCTTAAAAAGAGAGAAGTTTCCAAACAGCAGGAAACACTCTCACTGCCGAGTCTGTGCCGAGCCTTGGAAGCAGAGGGCAACATAACAGGGAGGAAAAATAAATAAACAAATAAAACCCACAGATTGCGAGCCCAACGGTAACTCCCCCAGCGGAGAGGAAGCGCAGAAACCTGCAAGTGGGGGCTGGGCAGGGAGGCGTGGGCTGCATTGCTTGTAGTAGGGATCTGGCCTGAATGCCCTGAGCGCTATCTGGGCGAACTAATTTGGGCTAGCAAACCAGACTGTGGGATGACTACCGGACGAAGAGCCAGCCCTAACCTAGGACACCGCCAGGCCTGTTCACAGAACAAAGGACTGAACAGAGATAGCCGGCTGCAGACCATCCCCCTCCGGTGACAGGCAGCCAGAGCCGGAAGGGGGCAATCAGAGCCCCAGAGAGACATTATGTACAAAACTGTAAGCAGGCTTCTTTGTTAACTAAGACTTCTTGGGGTTCTGGACGGTCAACATCCGCCTGAGAAGGTGTGCCAGTTGTACACCCAGAAGACCGAGCGGCAGGGAGGCAATAAGTCGCAGCAACTGCGCTCCCCAAACACCTCATCACCTGAGCTGCTCGGACCTGGGAAGGGCACAAAACGCAGGCCCAACCGAGTCTGAGTCTGCGCCTCTGAGGACTACCCGAGTGCCTGAACCTGAGCGGCTTAGACCTGGGAGGTGCAAGCAGCCCAGGGCCGACCTCAGATGGTTCCCAGCAGAGCAACCTAGAGCCTGAGCAGTGTGGGCAGGGAAGCTACACGCGCCGTGAGTGGGGACAGGCCCAGTGTGGCTGAGGCACTGCGAGCACACGCCAGTGTTATTTGTTTGCAGCATCCCTCCCTCCCCACAGCGCGACTGAACAAGTGAGCCTAAAAAAAAAAAAAAAAAGTGTCCACCACTGCCCGCTTTGTATCAGAGTGGAAATCAGACACTGAAGAGACCAGCAAACAGAAGAAGCTATAACAGAGGGAACTGCCTTGGAAGCGATAGGCAATAGATTAAAACCCTGTTGTTAGTACTGACTGCATAGGAAGGGGCCTATAGATCTTGAGAAATATAAGCCGGACCAAGGAACTAGCCAAAAATGAACTGACCCCACAGTACCCACAACAACACCAGAGAAAGTCCTAGATATATTTTTACTATTTTTACAATCATTCTTTTTTTTTTTAATTTTTAAAAAAATTTTAAGTCCTCTATTACTCCTTTACTTTTCACTTTTATAACCTACTATTACTTTCCAAAAAAAAAGACCCTATTTTTTTTAAAGCAAACTTCATATATATATTTTTTATAATTTTTGTGATCTTGTTTTTTTTTTCTTTTTCTCTTTCTTTCTTTTTTTTTTCTTCTTTTCTTTAACATTGTATTTTTGAAATTCCAAACTATACTCTAGATTTTTAATTTTAGCTTTTTGGTATTTGCTATCAATTTTGTACCTATATATTTTTTTTGATAATTTTTCTGACTTTTTTTTCTCTCTTTCTTTCTCTTCTTCTTTTCTTTAACATTGTATTTCTTAAATTCCAAACTCTACCCTAGATTTTTAGTTTATGCTTTTTGGTATTTGTTATCAATTTTGTACCTATATTTTCTTTATAATTTTTGTGACTTTGATTTTTTTTTCCTCTTTCTTTTCCTTCTTATTTTCTTTAACATTGTATTTTTGAAATTCCAAACTCTACTCTAGATTTTTAACTTTTGCTTTTTGGTATTTGTTATCAATTTTGTACCTATATTTTCTTTATAATTTTTGTGACTTTGTTTTTTGTTTTTCTCTCTTTTCCTTCTTCTTTTCTTTAACATTGTATTTTTGAAATTTCAAACACTAGATTTTTAATTTTTTCTTTTAGGTACTTGTTACCAATTTTGTACCTTTAAGAACCCAATCTTCAGTATCCATTTTTTACTTGGGAGCAAGATTACTGACTTGACTGCTCTCTCCCGCTTTGGACTCTCCTTTTTCTCCACGAAGTCACCTGTGTCTTCTCCCTAAACCCTCTCTACTCTACCCAACTCTGCGAATTTATGTGTGTTCCAGATGGTGGAGAACACTTAGGGAACTGATTACTGGCTGGATCTGTCTCTCTCCTTTTCATCCCCTCCTTTTATCCTCCTGGCCACCTCTGTCTCCTTCCTCCCTCTTCTCTTCTCTGTATAACTCCATGAACATCTCTGAGCAGTCCTGTCTTGGAGTGCACATAAGGAAGTGATTACTAGTTAGCCCACTCTCTCCTCTATCGATTCCACCTCATCTCATTTGGGTCACCTCTAACTCCATCCTCCCTCTTCTCTTTTCCATGAAATGCTGTGAACCTCTCTGGGTGACCCTTATGGTGGAGAAACTTTTCATCTTTAACGTAGATGTTTTATCAATGGTGCTGTAAAGAAGGAGAAGTTTTGAAACTACTGCAAAAATAAGACTGATAATTGGAAGCAGGAGGCTTAAGTCCAAACCCTGACTCCAGGGAGCTCCTGACTCCAGGGAACAGTAATTGACAGGAGCTCATCAAACGTCTCCATACCTACACTGAAACCAAGCACCACACAAGGGCCAACAAGTTCCACGGCAAGACATATCAAGCAAATTCTCCAGCAACACAGGAACACAGCCCTGAGCTCCAAGATACAGGCTGCCCAAAGTCACCCCAAAACCATAGACATCTCATAACTCATTACTGGACACGTCATTGCACTCCAGAGAGAAGAAATCCAGCTCCACCCACCAGCACACTGACACAAGCTTCCCTAACCAAGAAACCTTGACAAGCCACCTGTACAAACCCACACACAGCGAGGAAACTCCACAATAAAGAGAACTCCACAAACTGCCAGAATACAGAAAGGACACCCCAAACTCAGCAATTTAAACAAGATGAAGAGACAGAGGAATACCCAGCAGGTAAAGGAACAGGATAAATGCCCACCAAACCAAACAAAAGAGGAAGAGATAGGGAATATACCTGATGAAGAATTCCGAATAATGATAGTGAAATTGATCCAAAATCTTAAAATCAAAATGGAATCACAGATAAATAGCCTGGAGACAAGGATTGAGAAGATGCAAGAAAGGTTTAACAAGGACCTAGAAGAAATAAAAAAGAGTCAATATATAATGAATAATGCAATAAATGAGATCAAAAACACTCTGGAGGCAACAAATAGTAGAATAACAGAGGCAGAAGATAGGATTAGTGAATTAGAAGATAGAATGGTAGAAATAAATGAATCAGAGAGGAAAAAAGAAAAACGAATTAAAAGAAATGAGGACAATCTCAGAGACCTCCAGGAAAATATTAAACACTACAACATTTGAATCATAGGGGTCCCAGAAGAAGAAGACAAAAAGAAAGACCATGAGAAAATACTTGAGGAGATAATAGTTGAAAACTTCCCTAAAATGGGGAAGGAAATAATCACCCAAGTCCAAGAAACCCAGAGAGTCCCAAACAGGATAAACCCAAGGCAAAACACCCCAAGACACATATTAATCAAATTAACGAAGATCAAACACAAAGAATAAATATTAAAAGCAGCAAGGGAAAAACAACAAATACCACACAAGGGAATTCCCATTAGGATAACAGCTGATCTTTCAATAGAAACTCTTCAAGCCAGGAGGGAATGGCAAGACATACTCAAAGTGATGAAAGAAAATAACCTACAGCCCAGATTATTGTACCCAGCAAGGATCTCATTCAAATATGAAGGAGAAATCAAAAGCTTTACAGACAAGCAAAAGCTGAGAGAATTCAGCACCGCCAAACCAGCTCTCCAACAAATACTAAAGGCTATTCTCTAGACAGGAAACACAAAAACGGTGTATAAATTCGAACCCAAAACAATAAAGTAAATGGCAATGGGATCATACTTATCAATAATTACCTTAAACGTAAATGGGTTGAATGCCCCAACCAAAAGACAAAGACTGGCTGAATGGATACAAAAACAAGACCCCTACATATGCTGTCTACAAGAGACCCACCTCAAAACAGGGGACACATACAGACTGAAAGTGAAGGGCTGGAAAAAGATTTTCCATGCAAATAGGGACCAAAAAAAAGCAGGAGTAGCAATACTCATATCAGAAAAATAGACTTTAAAACAAAGGCTGTGAAAAGAGACAAAGAAGGTCACTACATAATGATCAAAGGATCAATCCAAGAAGAAGATATAACAATTATAAATATATGTGCACCCAACACGGGAGCACCACAATACATAAGACAAATGCTAACAAGTATGAAAGGAGAAATTAACAATAACACAATAATAGTGGGAGACTTTAATACCCCACTCACACCTATGGATAGATCAATTAAACAGAAAATTAACAAGGAAACACAAACTTTGAACGATACAATAGACCATAGACCTAATTGATATCTATAGGACATTTCATCCCAAAACAATGAATTTCACCTTTTTCTCAAGTGCACATGGAAGCTTCTCCAGGATAGATCACATCCTGGGCCATAAATCTAGCCTTGGTAAATTCAGAAAAATTGAAATCATTCCAAGCATCTTTTCTGACCACAATGCAGTAAGATTAGATCTCAATTACAGAGAAAAACTATTAAAAATTCCAACATATGGAGGCTGAACAACACGCTGCTGAATAACCAACAAATCACAGAAGAAATCAAAAAAGAAATCAAAATTTGCATAGAAACTAATGAAAATGAAAACACAACAACCCAAAACCTGTGGGACACTGTAAAAGCAGTCCTAAGGGGAAAGTTCATAACAATACAGGCATACCTCAAGAAACAAGAAAAAAGTCAAATAAATAACCTAACGCTACACCTAAAGCAACTAGAAAAGGAAGAAATGAAGAACCCCAGGGTTAATAGAAGGAAAGAAATCTTAAAAATTAGGGCAGAAATAAATGCAAAAGAAACAAAAGAGACCATAGCAAAAATCAACAAAGCCAAAAGCTTGTTCTTTGAAGGGATAAATAAAATTGACAAACCATTAGCCAGACTCATCAGGAAACAAAGGGAGAAAAATCAAATCAATAAAATTAGAAATGAAAATGGAGAGATCACAAAAGACAACACAGAAATACAAAGGATCATAAGAGACTACGATCAACAATTATATGCCAATAAAATGGACAATGTGGAAGAAATGGACAAATTCTTAGAAAAGTACAACTTTCCAAAACTGGACCAGGAAGAAATAGAAAATATAACAGACCCATCACAAGCACGGAAATTGAAACTGTAATCAGAAATCTTCCAGCAAACAAAAGCCCAGGTCCAGACGGCTTCACAGCTGAATTCTACCAAAAATTTAGAGAAGAGCTAACACCTATCCTGCTCAAACTCTTCCAGAAAATTGCAGAGGAAGGTAAACTTCCAAATTCATTCTATGAGGCCACCATCACCCTAATAACAAAACCTGACAAAGATGCCACAAAAAAAGAAAACTACAGGCCAATATCACTGATGAACATAGATGCAAAAATCCTTAACAAAATTCTAGCAATCAGAATCCAAAAACACATTAAAAAGATCATACATCATGACCAAGTGGGTTTTATCCCAGGGATGCAAGGATTCTTCAATATCCACAAATCAATCAATGTAATACACCACATTAACAAATTGAAGAATAAAAACCATATGATTATCTCAATAGATGCAGAGAAAGCCTTTGACAAAATTCAACATCCATTTATGATAAAAACTCTCCAAAAAGCAGAAGTAGAAGGAACATACCTCAACATAATAAAAGCTACATATGACAAACCCACAGCAAACATTATCCTCAGTGGTGAAAAATTGAAAGCATTTCCTCTAAAGTCAGGAACAAGACAAGGGTGCGCACTTTCACCATTACTATTCAACATAGTTTTGGAAGTTTGGGCCATAGCAATCAGAGCAGAAGAAGAAATAAAAGGAATCCAAATTGGAAAAGAAGTACAACTCTCACTGTTTGCAAATGACATGATCCTCTACATAGAAAACCCTAAAGACTCCACCAGGAAATTACTAGAACTAATCAATGAATATAGTAAAGTTGAAGGATATAAAATTAACACACAGAAATCCCTTGCATTCCTATACACTAATAATGAGCAAATAGAGAAATTAAGGAAACAATTCCATTCACCATTGCAACGGAAAGAATAAAATACTTAGGAATATATCTACCTAAATAAACTAAAGACCTATATATAGAAAACTATAAAACACTGGTGAAAGAAATCAAAGAGGACACTAATAGATGGAGAAATATACCATGTTCATGGATCGGAAGAATCAATATAGTGAAAATGAGTATACTACCCAAAGCAATCTATAGATTCAATGCAATCCCTATCAAGCTACCAACAGTATTCTTCACAGAGCTAGAACAAATAATTTCACAATTTGTATGGAAATACAAAAAACCTCGAATAACCAAAGCAATCTTGAGAAAGAAGAATGGAACTGGAGGAATCAACCTGCCTGATTTCAGGCTCTACTACAAAGCCACAGTTATCAAGACAGTATGGTACTGGCACAAAGACAGAAATATAGATCAATGGAACAAAATAGAAAGCCCAGAGATAAATCCATGCACATATGGACACCTTATCTTTGACAAAGGAGGCAAGAATATACAATGGATTAAAGACAATCTCTTTAACAAGTGGTGCTGGGAAAACTGGTCAACCACTTGTAAAAGAATGAAACTAGAACACTTTCTAACACCATACACAAAAGTAAACTCAAAATGGATTAAAGATCTAAATATAAGACCAGAAACTATAAAACTCCTAGAGGAGAACATAGGCAAAACACTCTCTGACATACATCACAGCAGGATCCTCTATGACCCACCTCCCAGAATATTGGAAATAAAAGCAAAAATAAACAAATGGGACCTAATTAAAAGCTTCTGCACAACAAAGGAAACTATAAGCAAGGTGAAAAGACAGCCTTTAGAATGGGAGAAAATAATAGCAAATGAAGCAACTGACAAACAACTAATCTCAAAAATATACAAGCAATTCCTACAGCTCAATTCCAGAAAAGTAAATGACCCAATCAAAAAATGGGCCAAAGAACTAAATAGACATTTCTCCAAAGAAGACATACAGATGGCTAACAAACACATGAAAAGATGCTCAACATCACTCATTATCAGAGAAATGCAAATCAAAACCACAATGAGGTACCATTTCACCCCTGTCAGAATGGCTGTGATCCAAAAGTCTACAAGCAATAAATGCTGGAGAGGGTGTGGAGAAAAGGGAACCCTCTTACACTGTTTGTGGGAATGCAAACTAGTACAGCCACTATGGAGAACAGTGTGGAGATTCCTTAAAAAACTGGAAATAGAACTGCCTTATGATCCAGCAATCCTACTGCTGGGCATACACACTGAGGAAACCAAAAGGGAAAGAGACACATGTACCCCAATGTTCACCACAGCACTGTTTATAATAGCCAGGACATGGAAGCAACCTAGATGCCCATCAGCAGATGAATGGATAAGAAAGCTGTGGTACATATACACAATGGAGTATTACTCTGCCATTAAAAAGAATACATTTGAATCAGTTCTAATGAGGTGGATGAAACTGGAGCCTATTATACAGAGTGAAGTAAGCCAGAAAGAAAAACACCAATACAGTATACTAACGCATATATATGGAATTTAGAAAGATGGTAACAATAACCCTGTATACGAGACAGCAAAAGAGATACTGATGTATAGAACAGTCTTTTGGACTCTGTGGGAGAGGGAGAAGGTGGGATGATTTGGGAGAATGGCATTGAAACATGTGTAATATCATATATGAAATGAGTCGCCAGTCCAGGTTTGATGCACGATACTGGATGCTTGGGGCTGGTGCACTGGGACGACCCAGAGGGATGGTATGGGGAGGGAGGTGGGAGGAGGGTTCAGGATGGGAAACACATGTGTATACCTGTGGCGGATTCATGTTGATATATGGCAAAACCAATACAATATTGTAAAGTTAAAAAATAAAAATAAATTAAAAAACAACAACAAAAAAATAAATTTCATTGAAATTAAATAGAAAGAAATATGGTCTTGGAATCAGAATACTGGGGTTTGAGTCCAGTCTCTATAATTTGTAAGCTAAATGTGACCTCAACAATTCATCTAAACTGAATATTTTAGATTATTCTCCTACACAAACAGATGGAAAGAAAATGGGTAAGAAACTGATCCTGGGAAGGAAAGGAAAATAACTGATAAATGGCCAACATGTAAATTTCAAAAGATAATCAGACTTTGGGAGACATACTCAGTGTCTCAGCATAGTCTCCGGGTACTGTCAGGCTCCTCTGATCATTGTCATAAACACAAAACATAAAAGCCACATGGATGGGACAGATCCCAAGGAAGGTCAAAGACAAAAGGCAAGAACTTACCAGAATGGACCAAGGAACAGGGGTGCAGGCACAGGTCAGACAACAGGCAGAGATACAAAGATTAGCACAGCCCTGGTCTCTCTGCATTTCTATCCAGATATTCTGAATTAATAAGCAATTCTAAATTTAAAAATTTCAACTCTAGTTCTACACCAGAACTCTCTGTGAAACTTAAAAAAGCCTAAGTCTACATTGTGTACACTATTTCTCCACCTGGAGTATACTTTTCTCCTGGTTAATTACACCACTTTTTTTTTAGTCGCACTCAGTAGTCCCATCTCCCAAAGGGCTCCCCAGAGACCCCTTCAGTGCAGGTTAGAGTCTGTATATTCCCTTGTTTTCCCAAAGATTATAGAATTTAGCATGTCTTGTTTTCTTGTTTCTCTTCTTTAGCATACTATGCAGCTAGTGAATTTATAAGGCACCACTAGACCATTCAGGTATGACCCAAATCAAATCCCTTATGATTATACAGTGGAAGTGAGAAATAGATTTAAGGGACTAGATCTGATAGATAGAGTGCCTGATGAACTATGGACTAAGGTTCATGACATTGTACAAGAAACAGGGATCAAGACCATCCCCAAAGAAAAGAATGCAAAAAAGCAAAATGGCTGTCTGGGGAGGCCTTACAAATAGCTGTTAAAAGAAGAGAAGTGAAAAGCAAAGGAGAAAAGGAAAAATATAAGCATCTGAATGC
This sequence comes from Bos grunniens, assembly GCF_055505025.1. Classification (NCBI taxonomy): domain Eukaryota; kingdom Metazoa; phylum Chordata; class Mammalia; order Artiodactyla; family Bovidae; genus Bos; species Bos grunniens. Next base: position 103,010,455 of record NC_141165.1, read on the forward strand.
AGAGTTCCAAAGAATAGCAAGAAGAGATAAGAAAGCCTTCCTCAGCGGTCAATGCAAAGAAATAGAGGAAAACAACAGAATGGGAAAGACTAGAGATCTCTTCAAGAAAATTAGAGATACCAAGGGAACATTTCATGCAAAGAGGGGCTCGATAAAGGACAGAAATGGTATGGACCTAACAGAAGCAGAAGATATTAAGAAGTGGCAAGAATACACAGAAGAACTGTACAAAAGAGATCTTCATGACCCAGATAATCACGATGGTGTGATCACTGACCTAGAGCCAGATATCCTGGAATGCGAAGTCAAGTGGGCCTTAGAAAGCATCACTACAAACAAAGCTAGTGGAGGTGATGGAATTCCAGTTGAGTTATTTCAAATCCTGAAAGATGATGCTGTGAAAGTGCTGCATTCTATATGCCAGCAAATTTGGAAAACTGAGCAGTGGCCACAGGACTGGAAAAGTTTTCATTCCAATCCAAAAGGAAGGCAATGCCAAAGAATGTTCAAACCACTGCACAATTGCACTCATCTCACACGCTAGTAAAGTAATGCTCAAAATTCTCCAAGGCAGGCTTCAGCAATATGTGAACTGTGAACTTCCAGATGTTCAAGTTGGTTTTAGAAAAGGCAGAGGAACCAGAGATCAAATTGCCAACATCTGCTGGATCATGGAAAAAAGTCAAGTGAGTTCCAGAAAAACATCTATTTCTGCTTTATTGACTATGCCAAAGCCTTTGACTGTGTGGATCACAATAAACTGTGGAAAATTCTGAAAGAGATGGGAATACCAGACCACCTGATCTGCCTCTTGAGAAATTTGTATGCAGGTCAGGAAGCAACAGTTAGAACTGGACATGGAACAACAGACTGGATCCAAATAGGAAAAGGAGTACTCCAAGGCTGTGTATTGTCACCCTGCTTATTTAACTTATATGCAGAGTACATCATGAGCAATGCTGGGCTGAAAGAAGTACAAGCTGGAATCAAGATTGCTGGGAGAAATATCAATAACCTCAGATATGCAGATGACACCACCCTTATGGCTGAAAGTGAAGAGGAACTCAAAAGCCTCTTGATGAAGGTGAAAGAGGAGAGTGAAAAAGTTGGCTTAAAACTCAACATTCAGAAAACGAAGATCATGGCATCTGGCCCCATTACTTCATGGGAAATAGATGGGGAAACAGTGGAAACAGTGTCAGACTTTATTTTGGGGGCTCCAAAATCACTGCAGATGGTGACTGTAGCCATGAAATTAAAAGACGCTTACTCCTTGGAAGAAAAGTTATGACCAGCCTAGACAGCATACTGAGTGAACTCTGGGAGTTGGTGATGGACAGGGAGGCTTGGGATGCTGCCATTCATGGGGTCGCAAAGAGTAGGACACGACTGAGGAACTGAACTGTACTGAACTGAACTGAACACAATGCCACTACCTTCTACCTCCAAGACAGATGATAGCTAGATAATGTGAGAGAGTCAATTCCTAGGCAGATTGATAAGAAGTCCAGTGTCCCCAAGGAGGAGAAAGGGGTCTGGGGCTCTCAAAGTGGAGACAAGAGTCTGGAATTCTCAAGGAGAAGAAAAGGACAAACTTTTTTTCCCTCTACATTCCTTAGTCTTAGTAAATTACACAACTCAGTTTAAACTCTGTACTAGGGATTATACAACAATGTATCCTGCCGGAGGACAGTTTCTCCTTTCTGAAAACCTTCTGACCAATCCTGATATCTTAGCATGTATATTATGGGAGTGGATATGGTAGGGTCTTTCTATTGTTAAATTCTAATCTTGTTATCCTAAAATGTAAATTGTGGGAGTGGGTCTGATAAAATTTTCACAAACTTGAGACATTCTTTTGATTCATTGTAATAACTAATTAAAAGGTATATAACTCCATTGCTAACACTCACAAGGGCTTACTCTTTCTGCCCTCTTCTAATGTCTATGTCAGAAGCTTTCTCTATCCCTTTTATACTTTAATAAATCTCTATTGCACAAAAGCCCTGAGCGATCAATCCTCATCTCTGGCCCCGGATTGAATTCTTCTCCTCCAGAGGCCAGGAATGCCAGCGTCTTTCATGGTTCAGCAACAACCTTTCAAATGGATGGAAGAAATGAAGGAAGAAAGGGAGGAAGGAGGAAAAGATGGAAGGAGGAAAGGGGAGTAAAACCAGGAAGGAAAGGAGAGAGGAAGATCACATGCCCAGTTCTTTTCTACCATTTCCAATAAACATATGAATGCACATTTATATCTTGGCCACTTGCCAAGAGATTCTAAATCATACATATTTTTATAGGTTTTATTCCTGATGTATAGTCAGGGTTGATATTTGTTGCTTTATGTCTGATATGCAAAAAGTCAGCTTTTACTGGCATATTGATCCAAATGTTAAGATCTGACATATATACACTATTGATACTATGTGAAAAAAAAACAGATAACTAATGAGACATTACTGTATAGCACAGAAAATTCTACTCAATGCTCTGTAGTGACCTAAATGGGAAGGAAATCCAAAAGAGAGGGGAATCTATGTATATAGCAGATCAGATCAGCTGCTTAGTCGTGTCCGAGTCTTTGCGACCCCATGAATCGCAGCACTCCAGGCCTCCCTGTCCATCACCAACTCCCAGAGTTCACTCAGACTCACGTCCATTGAGTCAGTGATGCCATCCAGCCATTTCATCCTCTGTCGTCCCCTTCTCCTCCTGCCCCCAATCCCTCCCAGCATCAGAGTCTTTTCCAATGAGTCAACTCTTCCCATGACCTGGCCAAAGTACTGGACTTTCAGCTTTAGCATCATTCCTTCCAAAGAAATCCCAGGGCTGATCTCCTTCAGAATGGACTGGTTGGATCTCCTTGCAGTCCAAGGGACTCTCAAGAGTCTTCTCCAACACCACTCTTCAAAAGCATCAATTCTTTGGCACTCAGCCTTCTTCACAGTCCAATACTCACATCCATACATGACCACAGGAAAAACCATAGCCTTGACTAGACGAACCTTTGTTGGCAAAGTAATGTCTCTGCTTTTGAATATGCTATCTAGGTTGGGCATAACTATCCTTCCAAGGAGTAAGCGTCTTTTAATTTCATGGCTGCAGTCACCATCTGCAGTGATTTTGGAGCCCCCAAAATAAAGTCTGACACTGTTTCCACTGTTTCCCCATCTATTTTCCACGAAGTGGTGGGACCAGATGCCATGATCTTTGTTTTCTGAATGTTGAGCTTTAAGCCAACTTTTTCACTCTCCACTTTCACTTTCATCAAGAGGCTTTTTAGTTCCTCTTCACTTTCAGCCATAAGGGTGGTGTCATCTGCATATCTGAGGTTACTGATATTTCTCCCGTCAATCTTGATTCCAGCTTGTGTTTCTTCCAGTCCAGCATTTCTCATGATGTACTCTGCATATAAGTTAAATAAACAGGGTGACAATACACAGCCTTGACGAACTCCTTTTCCTATTTGGAACCAGTCTGTTTTTCCATGTCCAGTTCTAACTGTTGCTTCCTGACCTGCATACAAATTTCTCAAGAGGCAGATCAGGTGGTCTGGTATTCCCATCTCTTTCAGAATTTTCCACAGTTTATTGTGATCCACACAGTCAAAGGCTTTGGCATAGTCAATAAAGCAGAAATAGATGCTTTTCTGGAACTCTCTTGCTTTTTCCATGATCCAGCAGATTTTGGCAATTTGATCTCTGGTTCCTCTGCCTTTTCTAAAACCAGCTTGAATACATGATTCACTTTGCTGTACAGCAGAAACTAACACAACTTTGTGAAGCAGATATACTGCAATAAAAAGATTTTTTTTAATTAAATTAAAATTTTTTTAATGTTGGGCATGAAATCCAAGGGTAGGAATACCATATGTTTCTCCTGGTCCAGATATGAAAACCAAGGAAACCAGCTAATGTGTTTTTTGTTTGTTTGTTTGTTTTGTTTTGTTTTTTGCATTCATTACCTGTCTAGCAGTGTTCCAACGTCCTCAATATACTTTATTCTCACTGTAATGACAACGATAGTATCTTACTGTCTCCATTTTTACTGATAAAGAAGTTGAGGAATGATACAGAAAGAATAAGTAATTTGGCAAGGAGCAGATAGAGCCTGGTACACAAAAAACAACCACAGCAGCTTAGGGACTGTGTCCCATTAGATTCTTTGTATACTTCTATACACAAAACTGTGCACAGACTTATGTTGAATACATATTTATTGATAAATAATTATAAATGGGGTTTACTTTGTCTCCTTTCATAGTCAGAAAACATACTAGTGCATATAAAGTGATTAAACCACAAAAACAAGTAACAAGGTAATAAGTATATATTCAGCTACAGTGCTACCTCTGGGTGTAGCAAGATGGCAAAAGATGGAACATGAAGCAATACAGCAGAAAAAGTAATGATTGAATTGAGTAAAAAGTTTTCTAAGTAACAGGTGAGACCCTTTTAAGGGACATTCAGATGTGTGCTCTTTCCTTCTCACAAAATCCAATACCAGGGCCAACTTACAGGGCACAACTTGTGCAGTCACACAGGACCCATGGTTAGAAGACAAAGTCTTCTGCTGTCACTATCCTGAAAGTTTTAATAAATTTTGAACAATCCACCCATTTTCAATTTACACTTAGCCCCATCAACTTTGTAGTCAGCCCTGTCCAGGAGAAGGGGGCAGAAGATGATGAGATGGTTAGAGAGCATCACTGACTCAGTGGACATGAATCTGAGCAAACTCCAGGAGATGGTCAGGGACAGGGAAGCCAGGCATGCTGCAATCCGTGGGGTTACAGAGTCACAACTTAGCAACTGAACCACAGCAACCTATCCATGAAATCCTACAAAGCCCCTCACTACACAGCAATATGTAAAGGAGGCATTTTGTAATAGGTGGCTACCATCAACATGTTTATAAAAATGGCAGAAATTGGGCAAATATCTGTCATAATAAACAAGAATTGTTAGACTAATAGAAACACAGAGTCTTAAAAATCCTGTAATCAGCATATCAACCTTAAATCAAAGAAGTGACAAGGCTGACATGAACCAGATTAGATCAGCAGGTATCAGCCCAGCATGGACTACAGAAATGGATCAATGGACAACAACAAGCAAGGACAGTGAAAAAACAGACATGGATGAAAATTAGAAGGACAATATCCTTAGCAGTACTGGCAGAGTGTTTTTTAAAAACCGCTTGAAAAATAAATTGGTAATAAATGTGGGGGAGAGCAGTCATTTATCTGGATACCATTTTCAACTATGTTATGCTTAAGTGAACTGCTTAGTAATCTGTATATAATTTAATTTCATGATGTGAATTCAGTCATTTCAATTAATCATTTTTGATGTCTTTGTAAACCACTGAATTATAAGAACCTCTTCCAGAATTATTAATCACAGGAAAATAACTGGATATTTGTGCTGACATTCTAATTACTCAGAAGGAACAAATGAAGGAAGAACGTAGTGGCGCTCATGGTAAAGAATCTGCCTGCCAATACAGGAGATGAAAGAAACGCAAGTTCTATCCCTGGGTCAGGAAGATCCCCTGGAGAAGGAAATGGCAACCCCCTCCAGTATTCTTGCCTGGAAAATTTCATGGGCTGAGAAGCCTGGTGGATACAGTCCATAGGGTTGCAATAGTTGGTCATGACTGAACAGAGCAGACACATGAAAACTCAAGACTTTCTGTTTAAGTAAGTTAGTTCCTTAGAACATTCACTGGGAGGGAACAGGTACTCATAAAAATGTCCAATATTTGAGGATTTTTTGTGGCTTATTCTTTTAACCCCTTTATAAACACTCTATGAAGTAGATACTATTTTGATCTCCATATTTTTTCATTCATTTTATTTAATTTTATTTATTTATTTTATATAAGTATAGTTGATTTATAATGTTTCAAGTGTAGAGCAAAGTGACTCAGTTATATATATATAATAAATAATGTATATAATTTTCAGATTCTTTTCCATTATGTGTATGCATATGTGTGTTTAGTCACTCAGTTAGGTCTGACTGCACCTCCATGGACTGTAGCCTACCAGGTTCCACTGTCCATGGGATTCTCCAGGCAGTAATACTGGAGTGGGTTGCTATTTCCTCTTCAAGGGGATCTTCCCAACACAGAGATTGAACCCACATCTCCTGTGTTTCCTGCATTGGCAGGCAGCATCTTTATCACTGAACCACCTGGGAAGCCCTTCTTTTCCATTATAGCTTATTACAAAATATTGAATATAGTTCTCTGTGCCATTCTCTCTAGAGTTATCTTGTTGTTTATCTATTTTATACATTGTAATGTGTATCTGTTAATCTCAAATCGCCAATGTATCCCTATCCTCCTTTCCCCTTTGTCAACCATAAGTTTCTTTTCTGTGTCTAAGGGTCTATTTGTCTTGTAAACAAATACATTTATACCATGTTTTAGATTCCTCATATAAGTGATATCAAATGTTACTTGTCTTTCTCTGTCTGATTTACTTCACTTAGTACAATAATCTCTTGATCCATCTATGTTGCTGCAAATTGCATTATTTCATTCTTTTTAATGGCTGAGTAGTATTCCATTATGTATAACACACCTTTTTTAAAATTAATTAAATTATTTAAATTGGCTAATTACTTTATAATATTGTAGTGGTTTCTGGCATACATTGACATGAATCAGCAATGGGTGTACATGTGTCCCCCATCCTGAACCACCCCCCCACCTCCCTCCCCACCCAATCCCTCTGGGTCATCCCAATGCATCAGCCCTGAGTACCCTGTCTCATGCATCGAACCTGGACTGGCAATCGGTTTCACATATGATAATATACATGTTTCAATGCTATTCTCTCAAATCATCCCACCCTCACCTTCTCCTAGAGTCCAAAAGACTGTTCTTTACATCTGTGTCTCTTTTGCTATCTCACATATAGGGTCATCATTACCATCTTTCTAAATTCCACATCTATTTCTGCTTTATTGACTATGCCAAAGCCTTTGACTGTGTGGATCACAATAAACTGTGGAAAATTCTGAAAGAGATGGGAATACCAGACCACCTGATCTGCCTCTTGAGAAATTTGTATGCAGGTCAAGAAGCAACAGTTAGAACTGGACATGGAACAACAGACGCACTTCAAATAGGAAAAGGAGTTCGTCAAGGCTGTATATTGTCAACCTGCTTATTTAACTTCTATGCAGAGTACATCATGAGAAATGCTGGGCTGGAAGAAGCACAAGCTGGAATCAAGATTGACGGGAGAAATATCAGTAACCTCAGATATGCAGATGACACCACCCTCATGGCAGAAAGTGAAGAGGAACTCAAAAGCCTCTTGATGAAAGTGAAAGTGGAGAGTGAAAAAGTTGGCTTAAAGCTCAACATTCAGAAAACAAAGATCATGGCATCCGGTCCCACCACTTCGTGGGAAATAGATGGGGAAACAGTGGAAACAGTGTCAGATTTTATTTTTCTGGGCTCCAAAATCACTGCAGATGGTGACTTCAGCCATGAAATTAAAAGACACTTACTCCTTGGAAGGAAAGTTATGACCAACCTAGATAGCATATTCAAAAGCAGAGACATTACTTTGCCAACAAAGGTTCGTCTAGTCAAGGCTATGGTTTTTCCTGTGGTCATGTATGGATGTGAGAGTTGGACTGTGAAGAACGCTGAGTGCCAAAGAATTGGTGCTTTTGAAGAGTGGTGTTGGAGAAGACTCTTGAGAGTCCCTTGGACTGCAAGGAGATCCAACCAGTCCATTCTGAAGGAGATCAGCCCTGGGATTTCTTTGGAAGGAATGATGCTAAAGCTGAAACTCTGGTACTTTGGCCAGGTCATGGGAAGAGTTGACTCATTGGAAAAGACTCTGATGCTGGGAGGGATTGGGGGCAGGAGGAGAAGGGGACGACAGAGGATGAGATGGCTCGATGGCATCACTGACTCGATGGACGTGAGTCTGGGTGAACTCCGGGAGTTGGTGATGGACAGGGCGGCCTGGAGAGCTTCGATTCATGGGGTCGCAAAGAGTCAGACATGACTGAGCGACTGATCTGATCTGATACTGTATTGGTGTTTTTCTTTCTGACGTACTTCACTCAGTATAATAGGCTCTAGTTTCATCCACCTCATTAGAACCGATTCAAATGTATTCTTTTTAATGGCTGAGCAATATTCCATTGTGTATATGTACCACAGCTTTCTTATACATTTGTCTGCTGATGGACATCTAGGTTGCTTCCATGTGCTGGCTATTATAAACAGTGCTGTGATGAACATTGGATTACACATGTCTCTTTCAATTCTGGTTTCCTCAGTGTGCATGCCCAGCAGTGGGGTTGCTGGGTCATATGGCAGTTCTATTTCCAGTTTTTTAAGGAATCTCCACACTGTTCTCCATAGTAGCTGTACTAGTTTGCATTCCCACCAACAGTGTAAGAGGGTTCCCTTTTCTCCACACCCTCTCCAGCATTTATTGCTTGTAGACTTTTGGGTCACAGCCATTCTGACGGGTGAAATGGTACCTCATTGTGGTTTTGATTTGCATTTCTCTGATAATGAGTGATGTTGAGCATCTTTTCATGTGTTTGTTAGCCATCTGTATGTCTTCTTTGGAGAAATGTCTATTTAGTTCTTTGGCCCATATTTTGATTGGGTCGTTTATTTTTCTGGAATTGAGCTGCAGGAGCTGCTTGTATATTTTTGAGATTGATTCTTTGTCAGTTGCTTTGTTTGCTATTATTTTCTCCCATTCTGAAGTCTGTCTTTTCACCTTACTTATAGTTTCCTTAGTTGGTAACACATCTTTATCCATCTTTCTATGGATACTTACATTGCTTCCATGTCTTGGCTATTATAAATAGTACTGCTTTGAACATTTGGTGCATGCATCTTTTTGAATTGGAGTTTTTATCCTATTTGGATATATGTTGAGTAATGGGGTTTCTGGGGTCTTATGGTAACCCTTTTTAGTTTTTTAAGGAACCTCCATACTGTTCTCTATAATAGCTATACCAATTTACATTCTAATCAAGAGTGTAGGAGTGTTAGCTTTTCTTCACACTTTCTCTAGCATCTGTTTGTAGACTTTTTGATGATAGCTATTCTGACCAGTGTGAAGTCTTTTCTTTAGTGAAATGTCAGGTCTAATATTTTGCCCATTATTTTTTGATGATCTGTTTATCTTCTAATTATTGAGCTTAAGAGTTCTTTACATATAAAAAAATGTGAAGGTAAAACTTTACCTTATATCATACACAAAAATAAGCTCAAAATGTGTAATGACTTAAATGTAACATCTAAAACAATGGAAACAGTGTCAGACTTTATTTTTTTGGGCTCCAAAATCACTGCAGATGGTGACTGCAGCCATGAAACTAAAAGACGCTTACTCCTTGGAAGGAAGGTTATGACCAACCTAGATAGCATATTCAAAAGCAGAGACATTATTTTGCCAACAAAGGTCCGTCTAGTCAAGGCTACGGTTTTTCCTGTGGTCATGTATGGATGTGAGAGTTGGACTGTGAAGAAGGCTGAGCGCCGAAGAATTGATGCTTTTGAAGAGTGGTGTTGGAGAAGACTCTTGAGAGTCCCTTGGACTGCAAGGAGACCCAACTAGTCCATTCTGAAAGAGATCAGCCCTGGGATTTCTTTGGAAGGAATGATGCTAAAGCTGAAAGTCCAGTACTTTGGCCAGGTCATGGGAAGAGTTGACTCATTGGAAAAGACTCTGATGCTGGGAGGGATTGGGGGCAGGAGGAGAAGGGGATGACAGAGGATGAGATGGCTGGATGGCATCACTGACTTGATGGATGTGAGTCTGGGTGAACTCCGGGAGTTGGTGATGGACAGGGAGGCCTGGCGTGCTGCGATTCATGGGGTCGCAAAGAGTCGGACATGACTGAGCGACTGAACTGAACTGAAAACTATGAAACTTCTAGGAAAAATAAAAAATAAAAAAAAACTGGGTAGGCCCTTGGATTAGACAAAGATTTCTTAAAGAAGAAAAATGTCTTAAATAGCTCAACCTCTAAAAGAAAGAAATTTGATAAACTGAATTTTATCAAAATTAAAATATCTTACTCTTTAAAAGACATTGATAAAAAAATGAAAATACAAGCCACAATCTAGGAGAAACTATAAATATGTATATTTTAAAGGGCTTGGGGTCTACAGTATATAAAGAACTCTTAAGCTCAATAATTAGAAGATAACAGATCATCAAAAAATAATGGGCAAAATATTAGAACTGACACTTCACCAAAGAAAAGATATAAATGGTATGTGAGCACATGAAGGATGATCAATATAATTAGCACCTGGCAGATAGAAATTAAAACTTAAATGAAAAACCACTAGACCCTCACTAGAATGGTTAAGACTGGCCAATATCAAGTTTTGATGAGGATGTAGAGCAACTGGAATTCTTATATATTGCCAGTGGAAAAGCAAAATAGACATTTTTACTTTTAATCATTTTAGAAAACAGTTTAGCAGTTGCTTGGTTGCATTAAGCATATACTTATTATACGACTCAGCAATTCTACTGCTAGAAATATACCCAAGAGAAACAAAAATGTGTATACACACAAAGACTAATTCATAACAGATTTATTTATAATTGCCAAAAACTGGAAAGAACTGAAATATCCATCTTGTGAATGCATAAATAAATCATGGTACATCCATACAAAGGAGTATTACTCAGCAATAAAAATAAACTACTAATACAGACACAAGCATAGCTTAATCTCAAAAGCCTTATTAAATGAAAGAAGCCATATACAGAAGACTTTATACTCTTATTTACATAAAATGTCTTAAGAAGCAGACTGTAGATATGGAAAGTAGACGAGTGATGGCCAGAGGCTGAAGGAAAGAGTTGACTGAAATGGATCTTAAAAGTATTCTTTGGGACAATGGGAATGTTCTACATTATGACTGTGGCAACTACACACTGAATATATTTGCTAAAAATCATTAAATTGTACACTTAAATGTTAATTTATGCAAATTATGCCTCAATAAAACTGACCAAAAAAAGCTTTTTTAGTCAATCATAACATAGCAGATCTGTTAAACACTTAAGCCATTCAAAGCTGTGAACATAAATAAAATTATATTTGCATTGTCTTCACTTATCTGTAATTTTGACAGGGTAATTTCTTGTCCATTTATTGTTTCCAGTTCCACTGAAACCAATGCAATACTGTAAAGCAATTATCCTTCAAGTAAAAAGCAAATGAATTTTAAACATTAAAAAGAAAAAAACACAAATTACATAACAAGTGTTTTCTGATTAAACACTTTTGCTTTGAAATGTTGTTTAGTCGCTAAGTCATCTCAGGCTCTTTTGTAACACCATAGACTGTAGCCCACCAGGCTCCTCTGTCTGTGGGATTTTCCAGGCAAGAATACTGGAGTGCATGGCCATTTCATTCTCCAGGGGATCTTCCCAACCCAGGGATTAAATTTGCATCTCTTGCAAAGCAGATTCTTTATCACTGAATCACCAGGGAAGCCCTTGAAACAAATATCTCATTAAATCAGAGATACTAGATTTTATAAAGATGAAATGTTGTTTTTGCACTGCCAGCATTGAATCAGTTTATTGAGTCCAGGAGCTTCTTGATTTCTGTGTATAAGATATTGAAGTCATTCCATCCTTTCAGGACCTCCACTTGTGGTGATTGTTTATCCAAGTGGCTGCTGCCCAGATGAATTTTGTAAAATCTTAAATATTTTAGCAAAATCTTAAATGCTTATGATTCATCTTGAATCTTTCTTTAATGTTTATGAATAAAATTTTGCCTGTTAAATTCATTTCTTCCAAACACACATTTCAGATGAGGGAAGGTCTGAAAGCCCAGATACTTGTTTCCTGCTTCTTGTTTCCTGTTTCCTCATCCAGGCCCACACATATGTAGATGTCAACAGAAGTCCGAACCTCCAGACTATCTTAAAAACGGACTTTCAGAGAACTGATTGAACCCCAAACTTAAACAAAACAGCTCTCATTACCTTTTCCAAATGTAGCTGTTTAAAGTAATGTAGATAAAATAAAAAATGTTTCAAAGTTCAGCATAGAAAATAATAAATGTAAGAAAATTTTAAAATTTGTGTTGTGTTCTCTGCTTTGTTGTTGTTGCTCAGTGACTAAGTCATGTCCAACTCTTTGAGATCCCATGGACTGCAGCACACCAGGCTTCTCTGTCCATCACCATCTCCCCAGGTTTGCTCAAACTCATGTCCATCAAGTCAGTGATACCACCCAACCATCTCAACCTCTGTTGCCCCCTTCTCCTCTTGCCCTCAATCTTTCCCAGCATCAGAGTCTTTTCCAATGAATCAGCTCTTTGCATCAGGTGACCAAAGTATTGGAGCTTCAGCTTCAGCATCAGTCCTGCCAATGAATATTCATTTCCTTTAGGATTGACTGGGTTTGATCTCCTTGCTGTCCAAGGGACTCTCAAGAGTCTCCTCCATCTTAAAAATGTCTTTTTCTGCATTATCTCAAATCAAACCAAAGCTTCAGTGGATCAGCCATGATTTAACATTAACTGCTCAGAAATATTTTTTCTTTGAATACAGAACATTTCTAGAAAGTTTCCTAACACCAGACTACCCTGAGAGAGCTCAGTACAATACACTTTTCACTGGATGACACACATCCTTCATTTATAAGCTGTGCATACCACTTTCAGAGGCTTCCCTGGTGGCTCAGATGGTAATGGATCTTCCTGCAATGTGGGAGACCTGGTTCAATCCCAAGGTCAGGAAGATCCCCTGGAGAAGGAAAGGGTAACCCATTCCATATTCTCGTCTGGAGAATTCCATGGAGCCTGGCGGGCTACAGTCCATGGAGTCACAAAGGGTCAGATACAACTGAGCAACTAACACATATATACCACTTCCATACATGAACTGCAAGGAAAAGGACCAGACCTCTGTGGTTGTTAGTGAGAATACACTTAAAAGGGAGTTTTTAAAAATCAATTAAACTCATGTCATTTCCTAATACAACCAAGTTCCTACTGTTCCCAAACAGCTAATATCTCAAAGTGAAACATATTTGGCACAGCTAAACCTAGAGTACACTTTCAGGCTCCACTCCCTGGATTTCTTCCAGGAAGAAAGTCAATTTGCCTGACTAAAAGTGATGAGATGCCACTGGGCACACAGGCTTTGGAAAAAGTCAGCTCTAGGATCAATGATGAAGCAGGAAATATTCCCATTGAGGGCGCATAAGTGGAGATCTTGGGGTGTACTTCAAGACCTTGAAAATAAGGTGAATTTTAAATAATTAAATGAATATAATTCACATTTTCATATACAGCAGTAAAGCAAAAGATTATCAGCTATAGATGAAGAATTTAGACAAATTAGAACTCTAATCATGGTAATCTATTTATTTTATTCTTTTTTCCTCCTTAAAAAAGAATTTAAGGGAGCACACAGAAATATATACAATATAATAAGAGGGTAATAGATAAATATAAATGTTGATACCTCTAGGTATTAGAATGGAGACTTGAGCACACAAATCTACTTTTGCTTTCTTCTCAAACGCACCCCCCAAAAAAAAATAATAGAATAAAGACTTTAAAGCCTAAGAACAAAAGATGGAAGAAAAGGAGGTAAGAGCAGCAAAATTCTGAAAGAGATGGGCTAGTTGTAATAACATAAACTACATGAGAAACTGAATCCTAAAGCAGTAGGGGAGGAAAAAGCCAAAAATAAATCTTATTTATTCAACAGAATCCTCAAAAGACTCAAAAGCTGATAGCACCATTTCACTGTGGAAATGATGATAAAGAGAATCCTAAAATGAGAAGGATGACTTGAAGGAGCAGCTCTTCAGATCCTCTCTCCTAAGTCAGCAAATCACTGAGATTTTATGTATTAGAGAAGTTTAAAAAAACAAACACAAAAAAGACCTTCTGGATTTAAGAGGGGGTGATTCAGGTGAAAGTAGGGAAAACCACTAGACCATTCAGGTTTGACCTAAATCAATTCCCTTAGGATTATACATCATATACAGTGGAAGTGAGAAATAGATTTAAGGGACTAGATCTGATAGATGGAGTGCCTGATGAACTATGGACTGAGGTTCGTGACATTGTACAAGAGACAGGGGTCAAGACCATCCCCATGGAAAACAAATGCAAAAAAGCAAAATGGCTGTCTGGGGAGGCCTTACAAATAGCTGTTAAAAGAAGAGAAGTGAAAAGCAAAGGAGAAAAGGAAAGATATAAGCATCTGAATGCAAGTTCCAAAGAATAGCAAGAAGAGGTAAGAAAGCCTTCCTCAGCGATGAATGCAAAGAAATAGAGGAAAACAACAGAATGGGAAAGACTAGAGATCTCTTCAAGAATATTAGAGATACCAAGGGAACATTTCATGCAAAGATGGGCTCGATAAAGGACAGAAATGGTATGGACCTAACAGAAGCAGAAGATATTAAGAAGAGGTGGTAAGAATACACAGAAGAACTGTACAAAAAAGTTCTTCATGACCCAGATAATCACCATGTGTGATCACTCACCTAGAGCCAGACATCCTGGAATGTGAAATCAAGTGGGCCTTAGAAAGAATCACTATGAACAAAGCTAGTGGAGGTGATGGAATTCCAGTTGAGCTACTTCAAATCCTGAAAGATAATGCTGTGAGAGTGCTGCACTCCATATGTCAGCAAATTTGGAAAACTCAGCAGTGGCCACAGGACTGGAAAAGTTTTCATTCAAATCCCAAAGAAAGGAAATGCCAAAGAATGTTCAAACTACCGCACAATTGCACTCATCTCACACGCTAGTAAAGTAATGCTCTAAATTCTCCAAGGCAGGCTTCAGCAATATGTGAACCGTGAACTTCCTGATGTTCAAGCTGGTTTAAGAAAAGGCAGAGGAACCAGAGACCAAATTGCCAACATCCGCTGGATCATGGAAAAGGCAAGAGAGTTCCAGAAAAACATCTACTTCTGCTGTATTGACTATGCCAAAGCCTTTGACTGTGTGGATCCCAATAAACTGTGGAAAATTCTGAAAGAGATGGGAATACCAGACCACCTGATCTGCCTCTTGAGAAATTTGTATGCAGGTCAGGAAGCAACAGTTAGAACTGAACATGGAACAACGGACTGGATCCAAATAGGAAAAGGAGTACGTCAAGGCTGTATATTGTCACCCTGCTTATTTAACTTATATGCAGAGTACATCATGAGAAATGCTGGGCTGAAAGAAGCACAAGCTGGAATCAAGATTGCCGGGAGAAATATCAATAACTTCAGATATGCAGATGACACCACCCTTATGGCAAAAAGTGAAGAGGAACTCAAAAGCCTCTTGATGAAAATGGAGAGTGAAAAAGTTGGCTTAAAACTCAACATTCAGAAAATGAAGATCATGGCATCTGGTCCCATCACTTCATGGGAAATAGATGGGAAAACAGTGGAAACAGTGTCAGACTTTATTTTTTGGGGCTCCAAAATCACTGCAGATGGTGACTGCCACCATGAAATTGAAAGACACTTACCCCTTGGAAGAAAAGTTATGACCAACCTAGATAGCATATTCAAAAGCAGAGACATTACTTTGCCAACAAAGGTCTGTCTAGTCAAGGCTATGGTTTTTCCAGTGGTCATGTATGGATGTGAGAGTTGGACTGTGAAGAACGCTGAGCGCCAAAGAATTGATGCTTTTGAACTGTGGTGTTGGAGAAGACTCTTGAGAGTCCCTTGGACTGCAAGGAGATCCAACCAGTCCATTCTGAAGGAGATCAGCCTGGGATTTCTTTGAGGGGAATGATGCTGAAGTTGAAACTCCAGTACTTTGGCCACCTCATGCGAAGAGTTGACTCATTGGAAAAGACTCTGATGCTGGGAGGGATTGGGGGCAGGAGGAGAAGGGGACGACAGAACATGAGATGACTGGATGGCATTACTGACTCGATGGACATGAGTCTGAGTGATCTCTGGGAGTTGGTGATGGACAGGGAGGCCTGGCATGCTGCGATTCATGGGGTCACAAAGAGTCAGACACGACTGAGCGACTGAACTGAACTCATCTGAACTGATACAGGTGAGAGTAAATATGACACCAAATCCAGAGAGATGAAGTATCACATCTTCATGGATTCTTAGACCCCAGTCTACTTTCCCTACTCAGATCTCAGAATGCCGGCAGCTGATGGACCTTTACTTCCAGTAGATATATGAGTCTTCTTCAGAGGCCCTTACTAGTTAAGAAGAAAGACCTAAAAGATACCAAAATTAGAAGTTGACCCAAAAATGGCCTAGCCATATCATCCTATAGTAAAACTCATGGTATACCAGCCCTACCTTCACCCTTGAAATGGCTTTTCAGACGTCTACTATTAAATGGGAACAGCAAACAAAAATTACCAACATCTGAATAAAGCCTCTGACCAAAAAAAATGACAATTTGGAGGAAACAAGGACTATACAAAGAGGAGAAAAGTCATTAATATACTCAAAGAGATAAGATAAACTGTTGCACAGAGACAGAAACAGTGCTGTTAGGAGCATTCCAAAAACAAGCTTCCCAAAAGAGCTCTGTGAAATCAAACATATGATCATAGAAGTGAAAAACTCAAAGTACTGAAAGATAAAATTCATTAAATTTCTCAGAAAGAAGAACAGAAATATTAAGAGAAGCAAAATTAGAGAAATGACAAAAGTAACTAGTTCAGGAGATCCAGTCTCTGAAAAAATTACAGAGAAAAAAATAACATAGAAAATAAAGAGAAAAAATAATTAATAAAGTTTTCAAGAAAATGTCCCAAACTACAGGATTTGCTTTTTCATATTGAAACACCCAGAACAGTGGATTAAAATATACCTACACGAAGGTATTTTATCACAAAAATTTCAGCTCCCTAGTGACAAAGAGAATAGTAAAAATCAGATCACACCCAAACAATATCAACACACTTCAAGAGCCACAATTAGAACCTTAAATATATACAGCAGTAACTTTACCCAGCCAGGCTCAAAATTAAGACAGAAAATAAAAACCATTTTGAATAAGTAGGATTTTTGAAGTTTACCCCCCAACTCCATCTCTTTTCTACAAGAGTATGCTCTTCATTAAAATAAAGGAGTAAGCCAAGAAAGTGGAAAACAAGAAACCAAGAAAGAGGAAAACAAGAAACTAAGGGAAAAGTACATACACACTAGAGTCAAAAGGAATTCTCAAGTGATGGTAAAGGAAGTTTTATTCTCAAGTGATGGTAAAGGAAGCTGTCCCCCAACCAAGAAGGAAAACAATCCAGATTGGAATACAGCAGAAAGCTGAACAAGTGTTCAACATCTTGAGAGGCTATTCAGACAATATGACTGTGAGAGAATACATAAAGTTGTGCAAGGAAAGCAAAATTATCAAGATTCACCACATGGTCAATTGTCAACTGTATTTATCAAAAGGACATGGGCTGGGAAGTGGCATCTGTGCTGTGGAGACCAGGAGTGGTTAAAAAGAGCAAAGCTGCAGATTCCCTAGTTGGAAGTCGGTAAGTCATGCCTAAAATTAACAAACCAAGAAGTGTCAATAAAGTGTGATATTCAGTGACATAGAAATATATCATGAAATAATCCACATACAGCAAGGCAAAGTACACTACTGGTTTTCATAACAAACCTTGTAAGAACTAATGGTCTCTTTAAACTTTGTGTATATATAACTTTGACAGAAATTAAAGCTAAAAGCAACATAGCAAGTGATTACTCATGGAGATTATGAATGTACACCAACAGAACATATAAGAGCACCAACTTCCTAGTGTGATGCGAGTTAACTATAGCAGAGGATGAATTTTCACTGACATCATATATAGAGTTAGCTATATATATAATTATATATATATTATATATAATATATAAAATTAGCAAGTGTGTATCTCACAAAATTTAGACAGAACTGAAGAAGATGTTGTCAAATCACCAGCAGCCCAACACTTAAAATGAACTCTGTTACACTCCACTCCTTTGACATAATAACATGGAAACTGATCAGAGGTAAGCCTTTTTCAAAATACTTGTATTTATAATAGAATTACACTACACAACAAAAAAATAATCAGTTTTAAAACTACCCAGTCATATCCTGGCTACTGTTAAGAAGTGCTGCAATGAACACTGGGGTACATGTATCCTTTTCAATTATAGTTTTCTCCAAGTATATGCCCTGTAGTGAGATTGTTGGGTCAACTCTTATTTTCAGTTTTTTAAGGGATAGCCACAGTGTTCTTCATAGTGGCTGTTTCAATTCACATTCTCACCAATAGTGCAGCAAGGTCTCCTTTTCTCCACATCCTCTCTAGCATTTATTTTTTTGTAGATTTTTTCTATAATGGTCATTTTGACTGGTGATACCTCATTGTAGTTTTGATTTGCATTTCTCTAATAATTAGTGATGTCAACCATCTTTTCATGTGTTTTTAAACCATGTGTATGTCTTCTGTATTTTCTTCCAGTAGTTGTGTATGGATGTGAGAGTTGGACCATAAAGAAGGCTGAGCACCAAAGGATTGATGCTTTTGAACTGTGCTGTTGGAGAAGACGCTTGAGAGTCCCTTGGACTGCAAGGAGATCAAACCAGTCAATCCTAAAGGAAATCAACCCTGAATATTCATTGGAAGGACTGATGCTAAAGCTAAAACTCCAATACTTTGGCCACCTGATGCAAAGAGTTGATTCATTGGAAAAGACCCTGATGCTGGGAAAGATTGAAGGCAGGAGGAGAAAGAAACAACAGAGGATGAGATAGTTGGATGGCATCACTGACTGAATGGACATGACTTTGAGCAAATTCCTGGAGATGGTGATGGACAGAGAAGCCTCGCTTGCTGCAGTTCATGGCATTGCAAAGAGTCAGACATGACTTAGTCACTGAACAACATCTTCTTTGGAGAAAAGTCTATTTAGATCTTCTGCTTATTTTTTGATTGGGTTGTTTAGTGTTTTTTTTGTTTGTTTTTTGTTACATTGAGCTGTTTGCATATTTTAGAGATTAATCCCTTGTCAGGTGCTTCATTTGCAAATAACTTCTCCCATTCTGAGGATTTCCTTTCATTTTGTTTATGGTTTTCTTCACTGTGCAAAAGCTTTTGAGTTTAATTAGATCCAATTTGTTTATTTTTGTTCTTATTTTCATTACTGTAGGATGTAGACCAGGGTTTGCCTCATAGCTCAGTCAGTAAAGAAACTGCCTGCAATGCAGGAGATCTGGGTTCGATTCCTGGGTCAGGAAGACCCCATGGACAAGGAAATGGCAACCCACTCCATGATTTTTGCCTGGAGAATCCCATGAACAGAGGAACCTGGAAGGCTACAGTCCATGGGGTCACAAGAATCAGACACAACTTAGCGACTAAAGGATGTGGATCGAACAAAGGAATGTAAAACAAGATGTGGTACATTTATACAATGGAATATTACTCAGCCATAAAAAAGAACAAACTAATGCCATTTGCAGCAACATGGACAAACCTAGAGATTGTCATACTGAGTGCAATAAGTCAGATTCAGAAAGAAAATATATGCTATTGCTTACATGTGGAATCTAAAAAAGGTACAAATTAATGTATTTACAAAACAGAAGTAGAGTCACAGATTTAGAAAACAAACTTATGGTTATAAGCAGATAAATGGGAAAGAGATATATTAGGATTGGCATATACAAACCACTATATATAAAATAGATAATTAATAAGAACCTTCTGTATAGCATGGACAGCTCTACTCAATTCTCTGTAATGGCCTAAAAAGGAAAATAATCTAAAAAAAATAATGGAAAACTGGATTATGTATATGTACAATTGATTCACTTTGCTGTATACTTGAAACGAACACAATATTGTAAATCAATTATATTCCAATAAAATTTTTAAAAACTACCCAATCAATCTAAAGTAAACTTTCCTACTAATGAACTCACTACAATCACACATATTTCTTTAAGTAAGAGTGTAAGGCCACACAGGTGGGTATCCGTGATGAACCATTGTGGGAATAAATGATTTTGGTTTTCTAAGGGGCTGCTAGTGATGCTTGTGCATTGTGTCTGGTATAAAAGTTCTCCAAAGATTATTCCAGTGGCTCTGAATAGATTCTCAACCCCTAGATATCAGGAGAATGAAGAAAGAGCATATGTATCTTCCATAAGGACAACCACTGACACTGAGCTTCAAAGCTCAGGATGCTTATACTTAGTGAACTTTCTTTTGTATGATGGTCTTAAATATTATTTCTGCGTATTTCATCTCTTCCACCCTCACCAACCTGTCTTTCATGTTCTTATAAATTAAAAGATTGTTACGTTGATCCTGACAAGATGAGGCACGAAGTACTGCCAGATCTATAGGTTGAAAAAAATACTGTGCTGTGATTAGAAGTGGATTAGGGTCATAATTTATACTTACATTCTATGGACATTTTCTGGAAAACTGTCTTTTGATTATAAAGATATTGATGGCAAAGATTCATGTGAATACTTTGAACTAAATTTCTTCTTAAAACATGTCGAATCTAAAAAATAAAACAACTGAAGAAACGAAAAGCTTTATTAGAATACATTGATATTTCTAAATTAATAAACTATATATTTCTTTATATATGTAAACAGAAACAAATGAATTACTTATACATTTGAAAAAAAAAAAAGAATGTCTGGAAAAATAAAGGAAGCCAGGGACACCCACATGCAATTCATCAGACTCTTTAAGATCACTGCTGGTCCTCCTCAAAGAAACTTTATGGGTTTCTAAGAACAACAACTTTATATGAAACTCCTACAACAAATACAACAGTGAATTTCAATGAGTTATTTGATAGCAAATACCAAAGGACAGATTAGTACAGGTAATACTATGAAGAGCCAAAGTGACTTGTGCCTATTCACCGTTCTTTGATGATCTTTCGTAAGAGGAAGAATGTGTGGTGAAAAAATGCTTAAGAATAAGATTTTTTAAATCCAGATTCTCATCCCAGATCTGCCATTTATAAAGCACATGATTCCTGGGCATTTATCCAGAAAAGAAGAAAACTTTAACTTGAAAAGATACATGCACCCTAATTTGTGTTTTTTTTTTAAAATTTTGGCTGTGCTAATTCTTCATTGTGGCATGTGGGCTTCTCTAGCTGGGCATGCTTTTGTTGCAGAGCATGGGCTCTGGAGCACATGAGCTCAACAGCTGTGGCTCATGGACTTCTCTAGTTATGGGATGTGGGCTTAGTTGCCCAGAAGCACATGGGGTCTTAGTCTTCTGATCATGGATGGAACCTGTGTCCTTTACACCAGAAGGTGGATTCTCAATCACTGGACCACCAAGAAAGTCCCCATGCACCCTAATGTAGCACCATTTACAATAGCCAAGACATGGAAACAATCTATATGTCCATTAATAGATGAATGAATAAAGATGTGGTATATTTATACAATGGAATATCACTCAACCACAAAAACAAGAATGAAATAATATCATCTGCAGCAACATGAGGAGAAGGCAATGGCACCCCACTCCAGTACTCTTGCCTGGAAAATCCCATGGACGGAAGAACCTGGTAGGCTGCAGTCCATGGAGTCGCACGGAGTCAGACACGACTGAGCAACTTCACTTTCACTTTTTACTTTCCTGCATTGGAGAAGGAAATGGCAACCCACTCCAGTGTTCTTGCCTGGAGAATCCCCAGGACGGGGGAGGCTGTTGGGCTGCAGTCTATGGGGTCGCGCAGAGTCGGACACGACTGAAGCAACTTAGCAGCAGCAGCAGCAGCAACATGAATGGGTCACAGAAACTAGCCTTTACCTCTAAACCTTTCAGCTCTTCTATAGGACACATCATGGGAGAGGTCTTTTTTTTTTTTTTCTTTTTACCAGCCCCAAAAGCTGGCTCTGGGGATCCTCCAGGGCTATTCATGAAGAGAAATTGTGCAGGAGATCAAAATGACATAATGCTGTGCTCATCCTTAGGCCCACAGATTTAGGACACCTCTCACCTATTTATGCTGTACGACAAATATCATCCCTTAATTTTCAACAAAAACTCTTCAGAAATTCTATTGCTTTGGATTCTAACTTAGTAAAAGAGTTGAAATATGCACTTCTACTGATGGCAGTAAAGACATTAGCTAAATTATACAGTAAAAAAAAATATGTACCACACACTTTGACACCTATGCATTTAAAGCATTTGCTGAATTTCAAGGTACCAAGATATTTCCCTTGGAAAAGTTTGCCACTTTCTGCTATCCTATGATATTCATATCAGTTAAAATGGAATGGTTATAACACCTTAAAATTACCAGTAACCATTTTTTTTTTCTGGAAAAAAATGTATGGGAGTATAGCTTTTCTAATTAAAGCAATCTGTCACTAACATTTTAAATTATAAAATGTATAAAAACCAACATTGAATAAAATACATCTCTGACACATGTAAAATGTTGTGATTGGTTTTTCAAAGTGATTGTTAATCTGTGGCAGCATAATTAGACATGGGTACAGTTGGTGATCCTTGTAGGTGAATTGTCTGACTTTTAATTAATATTTTTGTGCCCAATACTTTTACTACTAAATTGTTCATTTTTTAAGAGTAACATGTATCTTCTGTCTCTGTTTTACACAATCTATGTCTGACTTCAGAGAGTTTTCCATTGCAAGGTATTTACACAGTGATTTACAGATGCAACAAAGGGAACAATCTGGGTCCAGCAGCCACCGTATTTCACTGCCACATTACACAGTTGTTTTTATACCTCAGAAAATATTCAGCAGAAACTCAATGAGCTTTCTAACCTATGGCCAAATGCAAGTGACTGGATTCATCTGTCAAATATATTCCTGATTCTCTCTGTCCCAATTTTTACTCTCATTGGTCAATTTGGGTATACATTAACCTGTTCTTAAGTTATGGCAACACCTTCTTCTTTAATATTAAATTTTATGTTTATTTTATTTGGCTGCACTGGGTCTTCGTTGCGGCATGTGGGATCTAGTTCCCTCAAAGCGAAAGCATTTGTCACTCAGTCGTGTCTGACTCTTTGCGACCCCATGGACTGTAGCCCGCCAGGCTTCTCTGTCCATGGAATTCTCCAGGCAAAAATACTGGAATGGGTTGCCATTCCCTTCTCCAGGGGATCTTCCAGACCCAGGAATCAAACTCGGGTCTCCCGCACTGTAGGCAGTTTCTTTACCATCTGAGTCACTAGGGCCAGGAATCCAACCTGGGGCTCCTACATTAGAAGTGCAGAATCTTAGCCACCGGACCACCAGGGAAGTCCTAGTACTACTCTGTCTTACACCCACTAGTACATTAATCCTGCTATAGCACTGCCGTCACCCTGCTACTCCCTACCCTCTACTACTTTGTTTTCTCAAAAACACAATTTCAAAATAGAGCACAGACTCTATAATCTATATTAAAGGCCTTCTATTAGGGACTGCATGTTTGTGTTCCCTTTTAAAAATTCAAATGCTGAAGCCTAAGTTCCATTATATAGTATGGATGAGGAATCTGCAAGGTAATTAGGTCTTGAGGGTGGATCCCTTATAAATTGGATTAGTGACTCTATAAGAAAAGACCCAAGAGAAGTTCCTTCTCTCTGTGTTCTGTGCCATGTGAGGATACAATGAAAAAACAGCTCTCTGCAAGCCAGAAAGCAGGCTCTAACCAGATCTCAGACGTGCCAGCTGTTGCTGGATTTCCCAGGCTCCAGAACTACACGAAAAGAACATCTGGTGTTTAACCACTCAGTGTATGGTATATTGCTGCAGAATCCTGAACAGACTAAGACACTCCAAAAATTGTGTCATCATTCCAATCCAGTTTTTCAGTTGCCCAACCCAAACTCTAATTTCATATCTATTTCTACATTGATCCCTGCATGTATGGTATTCATAAATCCATGTTTCTCCTCAATTTCCTACCAACCTAGAAAATTCTCTTATCCTTATTACCTAGCAGCCAAATTAGTCCTTGGATGACAGTACTGGAAGCTGAAAAAGACAAAAGTGAAAGTGTTAGTCGTGTCCAACTCTACAATCCCGGGGACTATAGCCCACCAGGCTCCTCTGTCCATGGGATTCTCTAGGCAAAAATACTGGAGTAGATAGGTATTCCCTTCTCCAGGGGATCTTCCTGACTCAGGGATCAAACCTGGGACTCCCACATTGCAGGCAGGTTCTTTACCACCAGGGAAGCCCCACTGGAAGCTGGGGGACCTGAAATATAAAACTAGAATCTGGGGGATATGAATTATAAACAGGGCTCTTTGGTGAAAGTTTTACCTTTAGTACTAAAAATGTGTCATCCCTGGGTATCTATTCCTGCATGTCCCAGTTCTTCTTCAGTTCAAGCTCTTTATCTTTGTCATCTCTATTATTTTCCTTCCTCCTCCCAACACCCCAACATTTGTGCCTCAAACTCAGTTCAAAGACTTTGAGATATTCTTGGCCCATATTTCTTTTGTCCCCTGGAATCAGGCTTCAGATTCTGTCAATTTAAAAGTGTTTCTTTCAATTTAAAATTGCTTCCTGGAAAGGAAACTATTAATACTATCCTTGTCTGTGAGCTTGTGCCATTCTACTTAGATTCTGACAGCAGTTTCCGAAGTCAAATGAAGAACCGTATGCTAAGCACATCCCACAATAACCAGAACATAGCAGATATTTAATAAATGTCATTCCCTTCCTTTCTCACCTCTAACTGGTCTCCTTGATTTCAACAGGCTCTCAGAAATGGATCCCAAACATTTAACACATTTTATTTCTCATATATCAATCTCTGCTTTCAATCTTTCGAACTGCCCTCTATCAGAATGGATACATGCATATGTATGGCTGAGCCCCTTGGCTGTTCACCTAAAACTATCACAAGACTGTTAATTGGCTATACGCTAATGTAAAATAAAGTTTAAAAACTTGCCCTCTATCTATCTCTCCCAATCTGTGATACATTAAACATCTAAAGACACACTACACTTAATCCTACCAAGTTTGCCGTTTTGGGGTTTTTTTTTTTTTTTTTTTTTTGCTGTCATGTCCAACCCTTTGCAACCCCATGGACTGCAACCCACCAGGCTCCTCTGTCCACAGAATTCTCCAGGCAAGAATATTGGAGTGGGTTGCCATTCCCTTCTCCAGGGGATCTTCCCAATGCAGGGAACAAACCTGTGTCTCCTGCACTGCAGACAGATTCTTTACCATCTGAGCCACCATTCCCCAAATGTTCATTCACATTTTTAATCTCTCATTTCCTGTTCATTCCATTTTCCTGATGTCTACCTATATGTCTCTTCCATTAAAGTTTATCTAAGACCCGTATTCTCCAACTGGTTCAGTCTTTGGTATTTTTTTCTGGATTATTTTGACATTTGTAATCCTTACAATCAGGTTCTGAAAGGCTGTTTGAAATCCCTACTATTTATGAGGCCAAACTGAGAAATAAGAGGCCATCAACACCATCTGCTGTTGGCATCCTGGGCTAGCATTCTTTTACTCTGGCCAATAGTATAGTTCTTATCAACGATGTTTCCTATTTTGAAAGTTTATAAGAGGAAGTGTTTCTGTAACATAAGCTTCACTCAATATATTTAGTGTATATTCTGCATTATTATTTAGCTTTTAGTGAGTAAGTCTTCTGTGTTCCATCCAGCATATAATTGAGAGGTTTATCCAGCCTTAAACATCTTTGCTTCTTACTTCCCTAGCATAATAAAACCCCAAACAATATTTGTTGATGAAAATATAAAGAATATTAAAATATTTTCCCATTTACATCACAGGAATATTGTTGTGAAAATATAGTATCTTTAAAGCAATACAAATTCCTCTGAGACACATAACTTACAGTAGAGGGGAAAAAATGTTTATTTTTTTTAAACTCTTTATGCAGTATTAGATTTTGAGGAGAAAGTATAGCAATATGAAGCTGCCATTGTCTCAAAGGCAAAATTTGAGGGTCTTTAAAACTTGTTAACTCGGTATAATTTGTATAATTATTTGGAGAAGACAAATCATATTCATTAGCTAAAAAAACTGAGAAATACCAGGACCATGTAGGTTTTACAAGTGGAGCTGAAATACTGATGACTCTGCATATAGCATAAACAACAGTATCTGCTTCTAGTTCAAAGCAAACAGTACATCGTCAATTAAGCTGGCATGTGACACTCTCTAGGAGCAAGGTAAATGAGAGATTTACAACATTCAAACAGAAATGCTGAAATGAGATACTCAGAGTCTAAGAGAGAATTGCTACACTGAATTTCATACTATGTGAATCTATGTTTCTTGTAAACCCCAAGATGCATTCATGCTAGACAAAATACTAAATTCAAGATTCAGATGAGTAAGACATTTAGATAAGGAAAAGCATTTTTCAAGTGATTTAAATAATAAGAAATCAAAATGGAAAGCACATATATAAGATGTTATCAGATTACTAACATGTAAAGGATAGGAACATATATAATCAGAGATGCATATTTTAAATTTTATATAGACTGAAAGAAGAGTTTAAGCCAGAGACTATAGTTTAGAAGCAGTTTGGTCATCTTTTACTATGTCATCTTCTCCAAGCAACTCAGTCTCTTCTATAAAATGTTGGTACAAAACTTTCTTTCTTCTGATACACTGTTAAAAAGGAAAAATCAAATTAATTTTTTTTTAATTTTAAGTTTTTGAATGTAGTTCGATCTCTTTGAAAAATCTGCACATGTAAGTACAACACATTCCACTAGGCACATGAAAAGATGTTCAATATGCTAATTATTCAAGAAACACAAATCAAAGCTACAATGAGGTACCACCTCATGCCAGTAATAACAGCCATTATTAAAAAGTCTACAAATACCAAATGCTAGAGAGTGTGGAGAAAAGGAAACCCTTCTATATTGTTGGTGGGAATGTAAGTTGGTACAGCCACTATGGAAAACAGTGTGGAGGTTCCTCAGAACTAAAAATAGAATTACTATATGATCCAGCAATCTCATTCCTGGGCATATATCCAGACAGAACTATAATTCAGAACGATGCATGCACCCCTGTGTTCATAACAGCACTATTCACAACAGTCAAGTCATGGTAACAACCTAAATGTCCACAGACAGATGAACGGATAAAGAAGATGTGGTACGTATACACAACAGAACACTACTCAGCCATTAAAAGAACAAAATAATGCTATTTGCAGCAACGTGGATGCAACTAGATATTATTATACTAAGTGAAGTAAGTCAGAAAGAGAAGGACAAAAATCATATGATACCATTTATATGCGGAATTAAAATATGACACAAATGAACCTATCTATGAAATAGAAATAGAATCAGGGACAGAGAATAGACTGGTGGTGCCAAGGGGGAGGTGAGGGAAATGGATTGGGAGTTTGGGGTTAGCAGATGCAAACTGGTATGTTAGAACAGATAAACAACAAGGCCCTACTGTATTACAGAGAAAACTATATCCAATATCCTGTGATAAACATAATGGAAAAGAATATGAAAAAGAATATATATATATATATATATATATATATATATATAAACCGAGTCACTTTGCTGTACAGCAGTAAATAAAACATTGTAAATCAACTACACTTCAATAAAAACAAAATTTTTAATTAAAATATACAAGGTATTCAATGATATGTGGTTGCGAATTTATTTCACGTTTCCTCAAGCAGTTCTCCTGGGTTCCCTTACCCTACTGCTCTCCATCCGGGTGCCCTTTCCCAATAAAATCTCTTGCTTTGTCAGCACATGTGTGTCCTCGGACAATTCATTTCCAAGTGTTAGACAAGTGCCCAGTTTCGGGCCCTGGAAGGGGTCCTCCTTCCTGCAACAAATGGCGACTCTGGTGGGGACTCTTCTTCACTGAGACTGACATCCTGACCACTCGGGGTACTCAGGGCCAGCCTGTCTGCCAATGGACCAGACCCAGTGGCTGCAACTGGGACCCTTTTGTCCCTGGTCTCCTCCTGACGCGGACAACTGGCCAGAGTGCCCCAACCGGGTAAGGAACAAGAGACTTTATTGACCTATCTCCCCTTCCCTCTCTCTTTCCTCTCCTTAACCCTTCCTATCCTTCCCCGTTTTTCTAGTCCCCCGGTCCTGGACGCAGGAATCTGGTTGAAGGGCCCTCAACCTGAGCTGAGAATTGGAGACTGATCACCTCCTCTTGGCAGAGGACTCGAATTCTGGTTCTGGTCTGCTCTGATTTCTGGTAGGGCCGAGTTCCAGTCCTCCCTTCTCTGGAAGCCCAGGGAAAAGTCCCATAACGCCTGGGTATCTGTAGGTGGCAGGAGACGTCTGTAAGATCACCCCTTTAGCTCCCCTCTCCCGCCTCCTCCCCCTTCTTCTTTCAACCTGGCTTCCTTTCCTCCCTTTGAAATCTTTGATGTTAGTACTTGGATCTGAAGTTCTGT
This sequence comes from Bos grunniens, assembly GCF_055505025.1. NCBI lineage: Eukaryota > Metazoa > Chordata > Mammalia > Artiodactyla > Bovidae > Bos > Bos grunniens. The sequence continues at coordinate 103,038,889 of NC_141165.1, forward strand.
GTCTCTATAGGAGGTTTTCTGAGAGACTGTATTCTTGTATTTAAGGGCTTTCCTGGTGGCACAGAGGTTAAAGCGTCTGCCTGCAACGTGGGAGACCTGGATTCTACCCCTGGGTCGGGAAGATCCCCTGGAGAAGGAAATGGCAACCCACTCCAGTATTCTTGCCTGGAGAATCCCATGGATGGAGGGGCTTGGTGGCCTACAGTCCACGGGTCGCAAGGAGCTGGACACGACTGAGTGACTTCACTTGCCCTCAAGCTACTAATAGTTTAAAAACAGCTAAGCAAAGCTGTTCAGTTAGGAAACAGATGACTTTTCTGCTTTATTTATCTGTTTCTGATCTGAATTGAATCAAGAAGTTATGTTCCTGTTGTTAATGGCACATTTTAACAGACTTTATTTAACTAACTAAATCAAAAGCCCATTAATTCCCAACTTTACTTGAAAATAACTTCTGGAACAGGGATCTTGGAGAGTTTGGACACCACCTGAGCATCTGCACTAGCTTGAGTAAAAAATAACTAAGTTACTGAATGAAACAAACATATCCAATTTGTACAGCTAAATCATCACAAAGTCCATTTTCTATTATCAGTGTGGAAGTATCAGAACGTCTTAGCTGAATTTAAACTGGACTTCTTTTTGCGCAGTGTCACCTGCAAATGTCTATTTGTGTCTGGATATGAGGGAGGGGTTATAACTTTTTGATTGAAGGAGAAAGGGGGAGATTTCATTGTTGTTTATGGTGATAGTGCTAGGAAGACACAGATCCATGGAGGAAGTCTTGATAAGCACCGTGAAATTATAGACATTGTGTTCTCCCCTTACCTGAACTGATTAAACAGCTCCAAATCTCTGTATAAGGCTTAAAAGTAGAAACTTACAGTGAAGTTCATAAGTGATTTTATAAGACTCAGCTTATTCAGTGCTGTTTTGAGGTCCAATTGAGAATTAAAGGAGGAAATAGCAAAGTATTTGTACATAGAAGACTTCAATATATGGGAGTAGACTGAGACCCCACAAAATGGTTTAGATATTAGAACGATTAAGATTTAAATGTTAACTTGGATGGTATTGTATCTCTTCTCCCAGGATAGTTAAACCAGTTACATATACCCAACTATTTACATACACAAACTGCATCTATTCCAATCTTCTCTTATTTATCCAGCATGTGTGTGTATGCTCATTCAGTCCTGTTGATTCTTTGGGACCCCATGGACTGCAGCCTGCCATGCTCCTCCGTCCATCAGATTTTTCAGGCAAGAATATTGGAGTGGGTTGTCATTTCCTCCTCCAGGGGATCTCCCCAACCAAGGGATTGAATCTTTGTCTCCTGAATTGCAGGCAGAGTCTTTACCATGGAGCCATCAGGGAAGCCCTATTTATTCAGCAACAAACCAATAATCTATTTCAATGATAAACTACACATCCCCAACCATATGTATAATCTAAATCTCTTTAGCTGAAGTGAAATTCTTTTTATATCACATCAGACCTCACTCAGATCATCTGAGTATTGAACTTTATGCAAACATAGTGATTACTCTGAAACTTATTTTAAATAAACAGGTCATCTTTATAAATATCAAAGCAATATTAACCACTTTGAGACTGGGGACAAGATAAGAAAAGATGATTGCTGTTAAAGTGTTTGACTTGTTGGAGACCCTGCTGTAGTAGTATTTGCAGTCCCTTATGAATATTCAGCAAATAAAGCCCTTCCTGTGTTAAGGGAATTCCCTCATCATAGAAGTTGAAAATGCTCACCATTCGCCATCCTGCATCTTTGTAATGGGGCTTCCCTGGTGGCTCAGATGGTAAAAAGTCCACCTGCAATGCAGGAGACCTGGGTTTAATCCCTGGTTTGGGAAAATCCACTGGAGAAGGGAATATCTTTATAATGAAGACCAGAGCATACCACCTAGACTTCGCTAATCAGATTTCGTGGTTCTGTATTTCCACTAGTGAGATGATATGAAGAAGTAGAGACCAGAACAGGTTCTCTGCTGGCTAAGACAGCTGCTGCAACAGCTCAGATCCTCTATTCAACATGGTTAGGAGTTCTAGCTGTTTGGGTTCTAGTTCTTACTGACAACACTTTTTCATCTGATCTGTCTATACAAGTCTGCACCAAATTTTCCATCCCTCTTTAAGCATCTGTAAATTATCCAATTTGCTTTAACTAAATTAAATTTTTGTCACTTGCAACAAAGAACTCCAATTAGTAAACTTGGGAGTGAAGAAGCCTCACTGAAATTGTTCAAAAAATGTTAAACTATTATTTATTGTTTATTAAGCTGTACATGCCCTTCCACCAGACATCAATGTAACTCTGTTAGTCTCTTTATTAAAATATCTGCCAAGAGTCACCATATCAGACTTTTCTAAAAAGTATTTCCATCAATTCCACCCCTTCAAGCCCTGCTGAATTTTTCTTGATATCCCTTATCTCTGACCCCACATTATATTGTTTATTGTCATATTCCCCCACCAGTATATAAGATCCATGAGAACGTAGGTTTGATATGAGTTCTCTGTCTATCCTTTACTGCAGCCCTTTTTTTTAAATTTTATTTTATTTAACTTTACAATATTGTATTGGTTTTGCCATATATCAAAATGAATCTGCCACAGGTATACATGTGTTCCCCATCCTGAACCAGCCCTTTTTTTATACTTTAAAATTAGAGCTTGGAAGAAAGGCAATTACATCCTAATATACTATATGGTGATGCACTTGTATAAGACACTCAAGTAGCTGTTGTAATTTGTAATTTCATTAAAAACCAACATCAGATGTAGTATGGGAAATTAAGCATTATGGAAGCAATTTGACATAATCAAAAATCAGAAAAGTTAATGATGATGTACTGCTGGAATCCGAATGTTTATATATAGACTTAATTCTTGTGTCTTTAGAAAAGTGAAAGTGAAGTCGCTCAGTTGTGTCTGACTCTTTGCAACCCATGGACACCAGCCTCCTCCATCCATGGCATTTTCTAGGCAAGAGTACTGGAGTGGGTTGCCATTTCCTTCTCCAGGAAATCTTCCCGGCCCAGGGATGGAACCCAGGTCTCCCTCATTGTAGACAGACGCTTTACTGACTGAGCCACCAGGGAAGTCCAAATGACAATATAAATGCTTGCCTTTACCCTCCATTATTTTGGAATCATTTGTAATATATGTACATAATTTAAAGTATAAACTGAATTACTAAAGCAAAAACACTACTGTTGGCATCTTATGTCAAAGTGTTTAATTTTACACATTAAAGGATATTAGTAGCAGCTCAATAGTTTTAGTGAAGAGACGTTTCTATCCAGTGTAAAGTCAGGCTAGTATGTTGCAATCCTACATGCTCATTATTAGATCAGCTTCTTTTTTTTTTTTAATAGGAGCATGGACTTACTTGAAGAAAATAAATTTTCCCCCATGAAGTAGCTTTTCTGGTCATTTAAGAAAGCAGAGTTGATGGGAAAGTGATATGGAAACAAAACAAAACAATTCTTTTGTTGTGTGATGCATCATCCTTCATGTTTTAACTTCTTGCTCTCTGTCTCAGTTTGAAAAAGTTTCTTGATAACTGGGCTGAGTAATACTTTGCTGGTTCCCTAAATCGCATCCTTTCAGGGTTGAAGAATATGGCCCTGAGCCACCACGTTGATGGTGTGTGAAAAATGAATGGGTGATGAAAAGAGAGATGAACCCACTGGGTGTCAGGAATCTCATCACCTCCATTGCCTTGACAGCCTGAAGCTCTTTTTTTTTTTTTTGTTAGTTAAGTTATTTTTAAATGAAGGGCAATTGCTTTACAATGTTTTGTTGGTTTCTGCCATAGAACAACGCGAGTCAGCCATAAGTATACATATATTCCCTTCCTCTTAAGCATCCTAGATCTGCTTTTTATGTAACTGTACCAACCTCATATTTTTCTGAAGAGCTCAGATATTTTACCAAAAAAAGAAAAATTCTTAATTGCAAAATTTTAATGTAAAAAAGGCAAACCCCGCCCCCAAACACAGGAAAGGTGTTACAGCATCATCTCATTCCTTGAGCAAAGCTCCTCATAAGTCAGTCACTCAGCCTGTGGTCACTGTCAGTAAGTGCTCTGAAGCAGTATAGGCAGCACGGGTTGGGTGGTTCTTAAAGGGGTGGTGACAGTGGTGGAAAAAGTGCTTGGTGGGGGTTAGGAGACCTGAGCGTGAACTCTGGCTCCCCCACTAACCAGCTGTATGATTCTGGGCCTCAGTTTTCTCACCCCAAAAATAGAAAAGCTGAATTTCTTCTTCTTCTGAAATTCTACGAGTTTTTCAGAGTCTAGAGAAAAGATCAGATGTCTGCTTTCAGAATAATACTAAAGTTAATTCCTGGACAGTAAATTAAATCTAGTTGTACAGAAGATCCTTTTCTAGGTTTAGCAGTTCAGGAGCACTTGAACTTCAGACACTGGATGCAGTCACTGTGGTCAAACACAGAGCTCTTCTAGGGAGCCAGACAGGAGTGTGCCATCGTGTTTGCTCATCCTTGTCAGTCACCCGACTGTCTCTTGAATAAAAGATAACAGCACTGTAGACAAAATGGAGAGAGAGGACACTATTGACCTGGCAAAATCTGGAATAATTCTAGAGCACCTGAGATACGAAGTATTCTCCATGATTCACCTAGCTTCCTTTCCAAGGACACTCAGTATCTGTGGCGGCTTATAGCCCATGCTTTCTTGTCACTTATCATTCAGTTCTCCAGGGTGAGGAGGCATAATACCTCTTGTTCATTGACCTGAATTGAGGATGGCAGGTTAAAAATCAAATATTTGTCTTGCTCATATAAAGTTAGTAAGTGCGAAAGCTTTCCTGCCCTCAGGCTAAGAACTAAATTGTGCATCAACAGGGTGATAAATAGATATAAATACAGAAACTTAGAAAGCTTTTATAGGCCTCAGACGTACAAGTCTGCAGGCAGCTTCCAGCATCAAATATCCAAGTGGTGGCTGGGGCTGGGATCACAAATAATTTTTTTTTAAAGTAACATAATGGTTCTCAGAGCTATCAACTAGGTATCCAAATAAACTGATGCCTACCTTTTAACTTTAGGCCTTACCTTACTTGGGCATCATTGAAATAAACACTTCTGCCATAGGTTGTGGTTCATTGAAAAGCTGTTGTAAAGAAACATGTACTAAGGAAGGAAAAGGAGCTGATTTTGGCTTTCCCTTCCCACAGAGCAGTGGTATACAAATATCAATACACACTGGAATCACCTGAAGAATTATTTTTAAAACCCCCAATACCAGACTTCCTTGGTGGCCCAGTGGCTGAGAATCTGCTTGCAATTCAGGAGACACAAGTTCAATCCCTGGTCTGGGAAGATCCCACATGCTGTGGAGCAACTAAGCCTGTGTGCCACAACTACTGAGCCTGTGCTCTGGAGCCTGCGAACTGCAACTACTGAGCCCATGCACCCTACAGCCTGTGTTCCAAACCAAGAGAAGCCCCTGCAAAGAGAAGCCCACGTACTGCAACTAGAGAGCAGCCCCCATTTTCCACAACTAGAGAAATCCCAAGAACAGCAATGGAAGACCCAGAACAGCCAAAAAAAAAAACACAATGCCTAATTCCTGCTCCTGGAGACCCTGACCTAATTGGCCTGGGTGCTGTCTGGGTACTTGCATTTACAGAGCTCTTTGGGGACAGCCAGGGTGAAGAACCCTTGTTTACTGAGGCCACCGTAAAGGAGCCAGTTGGTCCTTTTAGTGATTGTTAGCTTGGAGGCAGGATGCCTGTTTACTAAGAAATTGGGTTGAGGCAGCAATTCATTCTGTTCAAAGCACAAAATCACAATCAGCTGTTAATGGCTTTTTTTGCTGCACTGACCTATGCTGGATTCAAACCAGCAGTGACCTTCACTTTCCATTGCCTGTAATTAAGGATGTCTGCCACCACCACGATCTAGTTTGGGGCTTGATTAATTCTCATAATTACCAAATGCATTTGTGCAGCTGTAGGAAAAGAAGGTCTAGGCCACCAAAATGACACAGAGTCATGATGGCAAAAAATAAATAACAATAATGCTTAGCATTTATTTCATGTTCAATCATTATTTTTTATACTCTTGACATTTATTGACTAGTTATTCCATATGATGTCCTGGGGAAGTAATGCAGAATTATTATTTGCACTTTATTTCAGTCATTGGGCAGAAAAGTATTTTGTCAGGTCTTAGGAGTTGTAATTTTTAAATCCTTCAGTACATGATGAAGCTTGTAGCTTCCTTTTACAGAAGGGACTCGGAAACAGTGAAACTTGCACTGATCTCAATAAATAACCTCTATCAAAGTGGACAAATTAATGATGGATTTTATGACTAGCTCATCATTATGGTCTACTTTCCCTTTCAGGGTCCACTACCTGAATCTTAAATCTCTAAGGGATTTAAGAAGTCTCCATGATCAGAGTAAAAAGCTAAAATCTTTTCACCTAAACAATAATACCAATGTTATACTCAAAAAAGCAGATAGTGTAATTTTTAAAGTTCTAGACCTTGTAGAGGAAGATAGGAAATTCCCTCCGTTTTCCCACTTCCAACTCAATTTCAATATTCCCCAATACTCACTTCTAACCACAAGGGGCTGAACATGTATTATTTTTATCATATTCCAATTACTGGGTACTTTCCACACCTAACACTGCTATACACCTTTATATACTGTAACACATGCGTGCATGCATACTAAGTCACTTCAGACATGTCCGACTCTTTGCCACCCTATGGACTGTAGCCCACCAGATTCCTTTGTCTACGGGATTTTCCAGGCAAGAATACTGGAGTGGGTTGCCATGCTCTCCTCCAGGGGATCTTCCCGAGCCAGAGATCAAACCCACTTCTCTTACATCTCTTGCATTGGCAGGTGGATTCTTTACCACAAGCGCCACCTGGGAAGCCCATACTGTAACACATTTACTCCCAAATTGTGTCCTGGGTAGTGGTTACGAGGGCAGAGGAGAAGGGGATGACAGAGGATGAGATGGTTGGATGGCATCAGAGACTCAACGGGTGTGAGTTTGAGCAAGCTAGGGGAGACAGTGAAGGACAGGGAAGCCTCGTGTGCTGCAATCCATGGGGTCACAAAGAGTCAGACAAAACTTAGTGACTGAACAAGAGGTTATGATCCCCTCCAAGGTTATGGATGAGAAAACTAAGGCTCTAAGAAACGTGGGAATTAGTACAAGATATAACAAATAAGAACAGGATTAAAGCCCAAGTCTGTCCAACTCCAGAAACCTAAAAACAAAATGAAAATCCTGTAGAAATTGTTGAAGTTTACCTTTGGGCTTTCTTATATCTTTTTAAATACTCCTTCAGTGAATTCTCTCTACTGCAGTGAACCATCCTGTGTCTGAAACTTGGCCTCCTCACCTTCCAAAGAAGCTCCTTTGGGATAGTTAGTGAGTTTGGGATGGACATGTACACACTGCTATATTTAAAATGGATAACCAACAAGGACCACTGTACAGCGCAGGGAACTCTGCTCGATGTTATGGGGCAGCCTGGATGGGAGGAGAGTTTCGGGGAGAATGGATACAGGTATATGTATGGCTGAGTCCCTTCACTGTTCACCTGAAAATATTACATCACAACACTGTTTCTCAATCAGCTATACCCCAATACAAAATTAAAAGTTTTAAAGAAAAGAAGCTCTTTTAATATTCTCTTCTATCAGACCCTCACAAACTGGCTAAATCTAACCTGTTACAGTCTAGAAAGGAACCATGTTGCAATCCTTCAGATCCCTGGATTCCAGCTGATCACAATTCCTGTCCATCATTTCCTTTTGATATTGATTCTATTTCTTCCATAACTGCTTTTAGTCCAGGCTCTAGAAAGCTTCCTTGATAGCTCAGTTGGTAAAGAATCCGCCCGCAATGCAGGAGATCCCGGTTCAATTCCTGGGTCAGGAAGATCCACTGGAGAAGGGATAGGCAACCCACTCCAGTATTCTGGCCTTGAGAATTCCATGGACTATATAGTCCATGGGGTCACAAGGGTCAGACATGACTGAGCTACTTTCACTAAAGAAGCTTCCCCTCACTCTCACCATCTCCTGCCCAGTCGATTATTGCCACCAGACCAGTAATCCCCGAATGCTGCCTTCTGACTCAAAAACCCTCCTTGGATCCTCATTTCCTACCACAGCAATGCTAAACCTTTGAATCTGGCTTTCAGTGCATCTCATATTATTTCCCCACATTATTAATATGATTTCCATTTCATATTCAATTTAATTTCAGTTTTATTAAGATCTTGTACATTGTCATTAGTGAATTACCAGTTATTAGATCTTAATAATTTCAGTTCAATTTAGTTGCTCAATCATGTCTGACTCTTTGCAACCCCATGGACTGCGGCACATCAGGCTTCCCTGTCCATCACCAACTTCCAGAGCTTGATCAAACTCAAGTTCATTGAGTCGGTGATGCCATCCAACCATCTCATCCTCTGTCACCCCCTTTTCCTCCTTCCTTCAATCTTTCCCAGCATCAGGGTCTTTCTAAGGGGTCAGTTCTCATCAGGTGGTCAAAGTATTGGAGCTCCAGCTTCAGCATCAGACGTTCCAATGAATCCTCAGGACTGATTTCCTTTAGGATTGACTGGTTTGTTCTCCTTACCGTCCAAGAGACTCTCACTTTACTAGGTACTAATCTTAGATATCATAATTAACTACTTGTGGGTGGCACACAGGATTGTCCATTAAGTGATCATAGGTGATTCTGAGCTTCCTGGCAATGAGCAAGATGGGACCGATGGCTCCTACTCCCAGTAAGCTCTACTTCCCCCAAGGTTTCCAGAAGCTGGACGGCAGACATTTCTAGAATCTCTCGGAGCAATCTCACTCAAGCTCAAGAGGTTTCACACTCAAACTCAGGCTATCTGCCTTACAGGGCTCCTCTCACAGTTGCCCTATAAGAACAGAGCAACATGAAGGGCGCTGCTCTCCTAGAGAATAGACTTGGTGCAACTGCTGCCCCTGAATCAAACTCATGTCTAAGCAGGATGCTGTGTAAATGAAGAGTGCTGGTATCAGTAGGTTTTTTAGCAGCGAAATGGGCATGGTCTTGTTACACAATTCAGTATGTAATAGAGAAGAACCTTTGTATTCCCTTACAGCCTAACTGCTAAAGGAATGTTGCCTATAAGCTTAAACTATACATGATGATCCTTCCCTGGGAACCCTCCTCCCAGGTGATGGATCTTAGGCTAAAATATCTGTGCTTAGCTCACAGGAAACATCCTGACCAAAGTTACCTGTGATTGGCAGCAGGAAGGAAGAAATTAACACAGATCCTCCAGAGTCTGGTCAGAATGAGAACTATATTAATATAAAAGAGTATTAGTATTAATATAATTTTAGTTTTAGTATTAATATAAAAGAGCCTGAATTCTAACTGGGGAAGATGATTCTTTGGGACAAGAGTCTACTATCATCTTGGTTTGCTGGCTTTCCAAATAAAGTTACTATTCCTTTCCCCAGAAAGTAATCTGTTGGTTTTTTGGCCTGTCATGCAGCGAGCAGTGTGAGCTTGGATTCAGAATCAAAACCATCAGATTAATAGTTTAAGACCTCAGAAGCTGTGTGATCCAAGAAGTATACAAAATAAGTTTAAATTAGAACAGAAAGGAGAACTCTGCTGATTTATATTCCTGTATATTTTATGTAGTTATTGATGGAGTTTCACACAGATGGCACTTTCTGAATTATAGTAAATTTACTTTCCATCAAATTCAAATATTCAGTTTCCAATTCAGAAAATCAAAAAGAAAGGACACTATGAGTAGTGAACAAAAAGAGAGGCAAAGCAACAAGGAAATTGGGGTCCAGATGAGCTTAAACCTAAAACTCCTGGCACCTACAAAAACAAGAGTAACAAGAAAGGAAAGAGAGACAGAGACAGAAAGGAAGTGAGGGAGATTCACTTCAGATTATATTGGGGTGAATGAGGTAGAAAAATAGATATTGATACTGAGTTGTAAAACAGTCATGAAGACATATAAAGAGCCATACAATGGATTATAAAGAACCGTATAAAGAGCCATACAATGGGCTTCCCTGGTGGCTCAACTAGTAAAGGATCTGTCTGCAATGTGGGAGACCTGGGTTTGATCCCCGGGTTGGGAAGAACCCCTGGAGAAGGGAAACGCTACCCACTCCAGTATTCTGGCCTGGAGAATTACAGTCCATGGGGTCACAAAGAGTCAGACACAACTGGGTGACTCACTCACTCACTTCACAATGGATTATAACACAAAAATGATATAGGTAGAAACAACAGCACATAGATTTGTTTAATCTTTAAAACAAATCTATATGATAGATGCTGCTATTTTTCTGAATTTAATGTTTTAAATTTTATATACATTTTAAAGGATATACTCCATTTACAGTTATTATAAAATGTTGGCTATATTCTGTGTGTGCAACACATCCTTGTAGCCCATCTTATACTCAGTGCTTTGTACCACCCATTCTCCCACCCCTAGGTTAAGCTTCTTTCTCTCCCCACTGGTGACCACCAGCTTGTTCTCTATATCTGTGAGACTGCTTGTTTTTTGTTATATTCACTAGTTTGTTGTATTTTTTTAGATTCCACATATAAGTGATATTATGCAGTATTTGTCTTTGTCTGATTTATTTCACTTAGCATAATGCTCTCCAAGTCCAACTGTGTTGCTGCAAATGGCAAATTTTTCATTATTTTTTACGGATGAGTAGTATTCCATACTTACAAAAGAACTAAACCCATGAGCTTCCTCTATTAGCAGCCTCTGAGGGAGCTCAGAACACCTGGCTGAGTTATCTGGTGACCCCCTCATTTTGGTTGGAACTTTGAGGGTTTGGGAGGGGCAGCTGACTATAACAATGCTGAAATTTACCTATAAATTAAGAAAAGAGTTTTTATTACAAATTTTCACTGTTGCTCTTATTCCTCCTCTTTTGTCCTTTTCTTCATCCTTTTTCTCTTCTGTATAAAGTGCATGATGTTTAATGCCACATGTAGTCCTGGCTGATCCTAATAATAAAAGAAACCAAAGTGTCAACATATGGACATTTAGATTGCTTCCATATTTTGGCAATTGTAAATGATGCTGCAGTGAACACTGGGGTGCCCATATCTTTTCAAACTAGTGTTTTTGTTTTTGTTTTGGATATATACCCACAAGTGGAATTGCTGGGTCATATGGTAGATCTGTTTTTGGTTTTATTGAGAAATCTCCATACTGTTTTCCACAGTGGCTGTACCAATTTACATTCCTACCATCAGTGTTCGAGGATTCCCTTTCCTCCATATCATCACCTACATTTGTTATTTACATTCTTCTTGATGCTAGTCATCTCACAGGTGTGAGGTGGTATCTCATTGTGGTTCTGATTTGCATTTCCCTGATTAGCGATGTTGAGCACCTTTTCACATGCTTGTTTTGGCCATCTGCATTTTTTTGTCAGTAAATAAGCTGAAGTTCAAGAGTTTAAGCATTTTGTGCAAGTTTTTCAAGCAAGAAAAAAGATTAAAGGGAGGAGGGACGAATAGATAAGTCATTTCCCCATGGTCACACAAAACAGCAAAAGGCAGAGGCAGAATTCAAATCCAGTTCTTTCGAATGCAGGTCACATGTTTCCAGCCAATATATAAAACACATGCTACCTTAATAGCCCCATGCTGCAACTATTGCCTCCTAGATGTATTTTTTCCCCTGTACTGTGGACCCCCACTAGGAGGTGTCCTTGATCCTCTGGTTTGCAAGTTGTGTGAGGAAGAATAAATAAGTAGGTTTGACAGAAGAGGCAACACTGCCACAGTCCTTCACCCTCGGTTAATTAGGAGCAAGCATGCAGGACAGAAAGATAGTTAAGGTGTTGGAAAGAAATCAGATTTAACTGCTCAGAGTTAGAGAACACCCTGCTGTGAAGATGGGCTGTGACACGGGCACGTGGAGAGGGCAGAGCCACAACGCTTGTGGAACTTTCACTGATGTCACATCACAGGCAGCTTTTAAACCAAGATGCTTTCTTCCTGAACCATGAATAAAGGAAAGCTAGAAAACAGAAAATAAGAGCTGTAAAATGTCTGGAAATTAGGTTTTATTTAATGTATTCAGCCAAGCAGGCAGGCTGTTAGTTAACAAATATTTATGAAGAGTTTGCTCTCTGTGAGGATCACTGAAAGCTACGAAGAACATAAAAATACATAAAACACAGTCTGTCCTCAAGGAGCTTATGGCTAGGGAGCTATTATATGGCCCAATGCGCCAAACTGTGCACACTTAGAAACAGCTAACAATATGACAAGGTCCATGAATCCACCTGATCCATTTGATTCCCCAGTGTCTAATATCATACTTAATGCAAACATACCTGCCCAGCTTCATTTAGTAATATTTACTGAACACACTAAGCTGAATAGGCATCTTTGCTTCCCAGGAATAACCAATTATAAGAGCATAAACTAGGATCTAATTTTCCTTCCTTTCCTTGTTTTTTTTAAAGTGCCAGAATTAAAGAAAGATCATCTTAAGCAAAGCTTTAATCAGTCTTGCAATTAGTTTAATTCAAACCATCCAGGCCACTGATGTCTCATCTCATCTATCAACTGTGTATGTCACTATTTCTCCAGTCAACTCACTTCCTTTTTCCACTTCTTCAATCATAAATACAACATTTAGCCAGAAAAAGAATAATCATACACTGGAAATACTCATATCTTCTTTCCTGTCCCTAAAAAAATGAAATATCAAATTTTTTTAAATTTCAAAAGGGAAAGAGCTGCTTGGTTTTCATTTAGTTTATGGGTATTTGGGCTTTCCCTGGTGGCTCAGACACACTGCAGAATTCACCTGCAGTGCAGGAAACCTGGGTTTGATCCCTGGATGGGGAAGATCCCCTGGAGAAGGAATGGCTACCCACTCCAGTATTCTTGCCTGGATAATCCCATGGACAGAGGAACCTGGTGGACTACAGTCCATGGGGTCTCAGCAAAGAGTTGGACATGACTGGGTATTTGAATGGGTATTTGAAAGAAGACATGATTTCAGAAGAAAGTAAATGATTTAGCTAAGAACTAAAACTACCAAGTAAATTTTCATGAGTCTACAGGGTCAAACCATGGCAGAAACAGGTTACAAGGCAGAATTCACTATAGTACCAGTGCACTGCTGAAAACAAATGAACCAAAAGGTACAAAAAAATAAATCATAGGGAAACTTTAAGTGATTAATAAATATTCCCATTCACTAAGTGCCTACTGTATGACAGATACTGTGTTAATTGCTTTGCTCTGTGTTTTAGTACATTGCAGTTTCTAAGTATTGGTTAATTTAATATCTTATTTTTTATCTTCACCTAAAAATCTGCATGTAACTTTTATTGTCTCCATTTTCCATGTGAGTAAATCAGGTCAAATAGCTAACAAATAGTGGCTAAGCATTTTTCTCTGTGCTGAGCTGCGCCTCACCAGGCAAAAGAAATCTGATGATTCTGCATTGAATATAGTATATAAAAAATTGACTTTGTTTTTTGTAATTTGAATGTCCTTAAACTGGGCATTTGAAAGACTCTTCTGATTTGCAAGCATAGAGATAATACAAATGCATCATTCTACATGCATAACTGAATAGTTAAAAATGCAGTTACCTGACCTTCTGTTGTTGTGGATTTGCACACACACAATTGTGAGGTCCTCTGAAGGAGACAGAGTAAGCCACTAAAAATATTACTTAACTTGATAATTATTATCATAGCAAACTCAGTAGTAAATAATGTATAAGTATATTGAATTAATTTTTAATTATGGAAAATTATGGAGAGAAGACATAAGTATATAAGAAGAGAGATTATATATGTATACACATGTATGAAGAGACAAGGAACACTGATATTTGGCCTCTACAGTCTTGTCTACCTTGAAAATTTCAGAATGTAAATTACCAACAAGGTACAATGATACCCACTTTATTTTCTTTTATTGGAAATAAATTTGACATATTTTCTTCTTTCATTTCTATAGTTATACCTATATAGTACACTATCTTCCCTCAAAATTATACTGTCATTGACTCTAAGAATCAGTTTAATTGGTGACAAATAATCATTGATATTTTCATATTGGAGCTGGAGAATAGGGAAAACTTGTAATTGACCAAGATGTTGAATCAAATGAGGAAAACAGAAACAGAAAGCGACTTGCTTCAATACCAGGATATATTCCCTAAAAACTGAAAATTGTATTGATTACTCCTATTTTTAATGTACTGTCACACTGTGAACTGACAGCTATATATCATGATATATAGATACTTCTAATATAAAACAAATCATACATGCATTTTATTTCTACAGAAGCTTGATTTTTAAATATTTATATTAAATCTAAGCAGAGAGATCAAATATTAAACATAATATAGTACTAGATTATCTATATTTGAATTTTATTAACCAGTAATTGAGGTGCAAAGAATATGAGTCAATAAAATTTATTTATATTCCCTCTGCATTATTTGTGGGATTTGGACTGACCTTAATAAATTAAATATTATGAATATATCAGCCTTCAAAAACAAGAATAAAGAGGATATAGACATTCTTTTGAAAATCTATGACCTTGCCTGATTGAAAGATTCAGTGACTGTCATGGCCATGCCAGTCTGAATGATGGATCCTTCAAAATGTCCCAGGGAACACACAACAGAATCCTTCATTGAAATAAACAAAGGTTTTCCATAAAATCTGCCCAATGCAGACAGAGTTCTTGAAATTTAATAGATGGCCAGGAATATAGGAAGATAAACAGGATGCTCAAGAGAGTCATGAGTTTGAAGTTCTCCCTACAACTTAGTGAACATAGGACCTTGGGCAAGTTATTTCCTTGCTCAAAGTCTCAATTTCCTCATTGGCAAAATAGGGCTAATAATGCCAAACCTGAAGAGTTATGATGGGAAAGAGATACCTCGACAGCATGCCGATTTCATTCATAGAACAGCTAAGCCTTCAACATAGGAAATTGCAGACTGCAGCTTTATTTTCTGCACAGGCTTCATACATGTGCTTTGTCAAGGGATCTCTTGACAGTCTCTCCATCTGACACATATCACCTCCCTTGTAAGTATAAGGGGAGAATTTCTTGGAATCATAAATTTGTAGAGAATTTATATTGCGTATTATAATATTTACTTTTTTATTATTTATACTTGTGAAGGAAAATTACAGTTTTCCTATAGGAGTTTAGTTAGGCAAAATACAGTTCCATGGGCTTTGCAAGTCTGGAAGTGGAACTGAGTGACGGGAAGAAGCAAATAGTTCAAAACATACCAAGTGACTTTTATTAAGTAGCCAGAGCTGGGGGACTTCCCAGGTGGTCCAGTTATTAAGACTTCACCTCCCAATCCAGGGGACGTGAGTTCAATCCCTGGTCAGTGAACTAAGACCCCACATGCCTCACAGTCAAAAAAACAAAACATAAAGAAGAAGCAATATTGTAACAAGTTCAATAAAGACTTGTAAAGAAATGGTCCACATCAAAAACATCTTTTAAAACAGTACCCAGGGCTATTGAATTAAGTGCTTTCAGTAGGATGTGGAAGCCTCTGCTAATTCGCCCAATGCTTTTAGACAGTCCCTTGAAAGGTTTAAGTCCCTGTGATAAATAAAATGACTTTTATCTCAAAATCCGAGAAAGGTAAGCCTCATCTAATTATGATCTACAAACACATTGGTCAACTAGTATCTCTAATCTACGTGTTGAGCAAAATTTACCTTTTGTAAATGCAATAAGTATTAATAAATGTAATAAACTGCATTTACTTATTTATCTGTTTACATAGTTCCTGTGTTGTTTCCTCCCTACCTAAGAATGAAAACTGCCAGCTCATCAAAGCTGGGAAATCAGAGGCACTAAATGCAGCAAGAAGAAGAAAGGAACAATTACCCACAGTAAACAGAAAGAAAAAAAAAAGTTTGCTCTGAGAGCTACATTAAACAACATACTTTTTGATAGCTTTTATGCTCTGTCGACTTCCAGGCAGGCCATTAGAGGAAGAGGGAGGAGGGAGAAGGCAAAGAGACCTCAAAGCACTTGGCTGGTTTTCCATAATGAGCTTCCTGTCTAACTCTACAATAAACAATAAAGGCCTGCTCCAGAACAGCCCCTGATGGATTTGAGATTCCTAATCCACATCTGTTGCTCGGCACAGCTGCATGAAGAAGAGAGGGAACAAGATATATCCCCCACCTTTTATGAGCTCCTTAAAGGCAAGTCCTAGGCCTGACTCATTGCTGTATCCCCAGCTCCCCAGGATTAGGTATTTGTAGAATCAATTTGAATATAATTATGTGTTTTTGAGCATGTTAGATTAAATGATCCTTTAAATGACTTATTTATGAAGTATATTTTTCCCCTGATCAAACTACGTCAATTCCAGTGACTGTGTTAATCCTTGTTGATCCATGAACCTCCTTCACCAGATATACATGTATTTGCTATAATCTAGTCCTATTTCTCAGCTGCTTATCCTCATATTTAGCTAATCAATCATTCACTTGCAGACGTCCTTGCCAGTCCAGACACTTTGATTAGTTTCAACCTTACCTAGGACATTCCAGTAACCAGTCTCTAAGATTATCCTTGATCCTCTCTTCCTGAGTGGTACCAGAAAATGAACCTAAGAACATTCTCCCAGTCAACTGGAGGCTGGGTCTACTCCCTCTAGCCAGCCTGCTATCTCCAACTAGTTTTTTAAAGACCACACCATCAGCAGGAATTCTAACATTCTCACCAATAGCCTTCTTTCCAGTCTCACCCATCTCCCTTCCACTCACCCACCACTAAAGCTCTGGGAGACTTTATATCCTCCACACTTGGAATCACTTGGGGTTGAGTTTCTTTATTTGCAGTGCTTTGGCTTTTGAACAGTGAGTACCATCAGTCATGGAGACAACAGGCTCCCAACAGCACTGCAAGCCCAGGCATTGAAGACATAGAGACATGTTCTCTGTTGAAGGTGCTGAAGGTGGTTTCCAGCAGTGCCTGTGAGCTCCCCATCACTCTGACGTGAGTCAGCTGGTGTTTCAGAAGGCTGAGGTCTCTGATATCATACTAAGAGGATCTGAGTTAGCAATGACTGACTGAACTGCACATATCAACAAATTCTTCTGCAAGCACAGAAGTCCCTGCTACCACCACAAATGCCACTTAATGGAGCAATTCTGTTCAACAACGCCATGGCCAAGACCCAGATAAAGCTCCCCTGATTTAAGACTTATGTCTTTGAGCAGTTTTAAGTTCAGAGCAACATTTAGAGGAAGGTACTTAGGTACAGAGATTTCCCACATAACCCCTGCTCCCACAGATGCATAATCTTCCCCATTTTCAACATCTTCCACCAGAGTGGTAGTTTATTTTAACTGATGAACCTACATGGACATTATAAGCACCCAAAGTCCACAGCTGATCTTAGGATGCACTCTTGGTGTTGTATATTCTATGGGATTGAATAAATATAAAATGACATATATCCAGTGTTATAGTATTATACAGATTATTTTCATGGCCCTAAAAATATCCTCTGTACTCTGCCTATTCCACAACTCCTGGCAACCACTTATCTTTTCACTGCCTCCATAGCTTCTGCCCTTTTCAGATTGTCTACTTGGAATCCTACAGTGTACAGCCTTTTCAGATTAGCTTATTTTACTTAGTAGTATGCGTTTAAGTCATTTTTATGTCTTTTTATGGCTTGATAGCTCTTTTCTTTCTAGCACTAATATCTCATTGCCTGGTTGTACCATAATTTATTTATCCATTCACCTATGATGAACATATTGGTTGTTTCCAAGTTTTGGCAATGGTGAATAAACCTGCTGTTAGCATCCATATGCAGGTTTTTATATACATTTTTAACTCCTTTGAGTAAAAACCAAGGAGCACAACTGCTTAATCTTATGCTGGGAGTATGTTTAGTTTTGCAGAAAATTGCCAAACTGTCCCCCAAAGGGGCTGTACCACTTTACAGTCCCACCAGTGATAAGCGAGAGTAGCTCTTGATGTGTATCCTCACCAGCATTTAGTGTTGTCAGTAATCTGGATTTAGGCCACTTTAATTGTTGTGTATCTCGTATTGTGTTGTTTTAATAGGCATTTCCCTGATGACATATGATATACAGCATCTTTTAAAATGCTTATTTGTCAACTGTATATCTTCTTCAGCTAAGTGTTTGTTATAAAACTGACATTCTAATTAAGCTTAAAATAATTAATGCAATATTTAATATTCAATGCAATAAGTGAAATTCTTCCTTTGCCACTTATCTACAAAGTCATCTCCCCAAGCTAAAACAACTCTGGAAAGGAAGGACAAGTTTAGAGAGTGAACACATTCTTATTTCAAGACCTATTATAAGGGTATATTAGTCATGACAGTGTGGTATTGGCATAAAAATAGACACAGGGAGAAAAAGAATCTATTCAACAAGCAGTGGTAGAATAACTGATATTCATAGGCCAAAAAAAAAACCCACTTTAGTGTATATGTTGTATAATAAATAGGCAAAATATAGTACCTGCTATATGATTCCACTTATATAAATCTAGTAATTTCAACAGTAAGTGAAATGTGAACTTCCAGATGTTCAAGCTGAATTTAGAAAAGGCAGAGGAACCAGAGATCAAGTTGTCAACATCCGTTGGATCATTGAAAAAACAAGAGAGTTCCAGACAAACATCTATTTCTGCTTCATTGACTGTGCCAAAGACTTTGACTGTGTGGATCACAACAAACTGTGGAAAATTCTTAAAAAGATGAGAATACCAGACCACCTGACCTGCCTCCTGAGAAATCTGTTGCAGGTCAAGAAACAACAGTTAGAACTGGACATGGAACAACAGACTGGTTCCAAATCGGAAAAGGAGTATGTCAAGGCTGTACATTGTCACCCTGCTTGTTTAACTTATATGCAGAGTACATCATGCAAAATGCCAGCCTGGATGAAGTACAAGCTGGAATCAAGATTGCCAGGAGAAATAACAGTAACCTCAGATATGCAGACGACACCACCCTTATGGCAAAAGTGAAGAACTAAAGAACCTCCTGATGAAAGTGAAAGAGGAAAGTGAAAAAGTTGGCTTAAAACTCAAGATTTAGAAAACTAAGATCATGGCATCTGGTCCTATCACTTCATGGCAAACAGATGGGGAAACAGTGGAAACAGCAACAGACTTTATTTTTGGAGGTTCCCAAATCACTGCAGATGGTGATTGCAGCCACGAAATTAAAAGATGCTTGCACCTTGAAAGAAAAGCTATGACCAACCTAGATAGAATATTAAAAAGCGAAGATATTATTTTGCCAACAAAGGTCTATCTAGTCAAAGCTATGGTTTTTTCAGTAGTCACGTATGAATATGAGAGTTGGACTGTAAAGAAAGCTGAGGGCTGAAGAACTGATGCTTTTGAACTGTGGTGTTGGAGAAGACTCTTGAGAGTCCCTTGGACTGCAAGGAGATCCAACCAGTCTATCCTAAAGGAAATCAGTTCTGAATATTCATTGAAAGCACTGATGCTGAAGCTGAGACTCCAATACTTTGGCCCCTGATGTGAAGAATTGACTTATTGGAAAAGACCCTGATGCTGGGAAAGATTGAGGGCAGGAGGAGAAGGGGATGATAGAGGATGAGATGGTTGTATGGCATCACTGACTCAATGGACATGAGTTTAAGTGGACTCCGAAAGTTGGTGACAAACAGGGAGGCCTGGTGTGCAGCGTTTCATGGGGTCACAAAGAGTCGTACACAACTGAGCGACTGAACTGAACTGATAACTGAATTACTTTGCTATACATATGAAACACAACATTGTAAATTATACTTTAATTAAAAAATGATTTTAAAAAGTCAGACAAAAAAATCATTATTGTATTTGAGAAAAGTACCTGTTTCCTTACCTTAAAAAAAGAGTAGATAAGGAAGATGGGAAGATGTCCACAGTATATTGCTAAGTGTGAAAGCAAGGTTTCAAAGCCATAATACTGCTAGTAATAGCAAGCTCATAAAGCACTTATTTGTGGCATATATTCTTCTAAATCAGATCAGATCAGATCAGTCGCTCAGTCGTGTCCGACTCTTTGCGACCCCATGAATCGCAGCACACCAGGCCTCCCTGTCCATCACCAACTCCCGGAGTTCACTCAGACTCACGTCCATCGAGTCCGTGATGCCATCCAGCCATCCCATCCTCTGTCGTTCTCTTCTCCTCCTGCCCCCAATCCCTCCCAGGATTAGAGTCTTTTCCAATGAGTCAACTCTTCACATGAGGTGGCCAAAGTACTGGAGTTTCAGCTTTAGCATCATTCCTTCCAAAGAAATCCCAGGGCTGATCTCCTTCAGAATGGACTGGTTGGATCTCCTTGCAGTCCAAGGGACTCTCAAGAGTCTTCTCCAACACCACAGTTCAAAGGCATCAATTCTTCAGCACTCAGCCTTCTTCACAGTCCAACTCTCACATCCATACATGACCACTGGAAAAACCATAGCCTTGACTAGATGGACCTTTGTTGGCAAAGTAATGTCTCTGCTTTTGAATATGCTATCTAGGTTGGTCATAACATTCCTTCCAAGGAGTAAGCGTCTTTTAATTTCATGGCTGCAGTCACCATCTGCAGTAATTTTGGAGCCCCAAAAAATAAAGTCTGACACTGTTTCCACTGTTTCCCCATCTAGTTACCATGAAGTGATGGGACCGGATGCCATGATCTTCATTTTCTGAATGTTGAGCTTTAAGCCAACTTTTTCACTCTCCGCTTTCACTTTCATCAAGAGGCTTTTGAGTTCCTCTTCACTTTCTGCCATAAGGGTGGTGTCATCTGCATATCTGAGGTTATTGATATTTCTCCCAGCATCTCTCAAATAGCAGGGAGACCTGGATTCCACTGTATGGATATATCAGAGTTGGTTTAACTAGTCCCCACTGAAGAGTATTTGGGTTGTATCTTGCTGCTACTGCTGCTAAGTCACTTCAATTGTGTCCAACTCTTTACAACCCTATGGATGGTAGCCAGCCAGGCTCCTCTATCCATGGGATTCTCCAGGCAAGAATACTGAAGTGGGTTGCTGTGCCCTCTTCCAAAGGATCTTCCCTACCCAGGGATGGAGTCTGAGTCTCTCAAGTCTCCTGCATTGACAGGTGGGTTCTTTACCCCTAGCACCACCTGGGCAGTCCTGGGTTGTTTCCAGGTTTGAGTAATTATTTTAAAAGCTGTTATAAATATTCACATACATGTTTTTGAGTGTGCAGTTAGAAACAGGATTGATTAATGATATGGTAAGGGTATGTTGAACTCACTATACAAGAAACTCCCCAACTGTTATTCAACATGGCTGCATCATTTCACATTCCCACCAGCAACACAGCTGTTCCATACTCACCAAGACAAGATTGTCAGTTGTTTTGTTTGTTTTTAACCTTAGCCGTTCTACTAAGTACATAATGAGACCTTATTGCAGTTATAAGTTGTACTTCACTAATGAATAATGATTTTGAGCATCTTTTTGTATCTTAAAAATATGTTTTTTTTTCAAAATTATTTGTCCATTCTCATTTTTTTGTTTTTCTTAAATCAGCTTGTTAATTTCTATAAAAAGTCCTACAAGTATTCTGAATGTCATTATACTGATTCTAAAGATCAATTAAGGTACAAACAAAATCAGTTCTCCCAGTCCATGAGTATGACATAGCACTCCTTGAATATCTTTTATCAATATCTTTTTGTTCTCAGCATACAGATCTTGAATATGTTTTGTAAAATCCATACCTAAATGTTCACTTTTTGGTGCTATTGTAATGATATTTCTAAAATTTCAAACTTTCCACTGCTAGAATATCAAAAATTTAATTTTCAAAGATGTTTTAGTGCTGAAAGTGAGAAAGTAGTTTCAATAAGTATTTTTGCTTTAGTGACTAAGAAGATAAAATGAGGGAAACACAATAAGAAAGGAACTTCAGGTTCTAGTTCAGTTCAGTTCAGTTCAGTTCAGTCACTCAGTCATGTTCGACTCTTTTAGACCCCATGAATCACAGCACGCCAGGCCTCCCTGTCCATCACCAACTCATGGAGTTCACTCAAACTCATGTCCATCGAGTTGGTGATGTCATCCAGCCATTTCATCCTCTGTCATCCCCTTCTCCTACTGCCCACAATTCCTCCCAACATCAGGGTCTTTTCCAATGAGTCAAGTCTTCAGATGAGGTGGCCAAAGTATTGGAGTTTCAGCTTCAGCATCAGTCCTTCCAATGAACACCCAGGGCTGGTCTCCTTTAGGATGGACTCGTTGGATCTCCTTGCAGTCCAAGGGACTCTCAGGAGTCTTCTCCAACACCACAGTTCAAAAGCATCAATTCTTCAGTGCTCAGCTTTCTTCATAGTCCAACTCTCACATCCATACATGACCACTGGAAAAACCATAGCCTTGACTAAACAGACCTTTGTTGGCAAAGTAATGTCTCTGCTTTTTAATATACTATCTAGGTTGGTCATAACTTTCCTTCCAAGGAGTAAGCATCTTTTAATTTCATAGATGCAATCACCATCTGCATGATGGTGGACTTTGGAGCCCAAAAAAATAAAGTCTGACAGGTTCTAGAGAATGGGGTAAACCTAACAAATTAAAGGGCAAAGATGTCTAAATACACTTCTGATGTTATTCAGTTATCCCCTGGAGCTCTCTTATGGTTCTGAGACCTTCAGATATGTGCCTTCTTTCTGACAGTCAGGCCTCAAATTACATGCTCTGTGTGCTTAGCTGCTCAGTTGTGTCCAACTCTTTGCAACCCCATGGACTGTAAGCCTACCAGGCTCCTCTGTCCATGGGGATTCTCCAGGCCAGAATACTAGAGTGGATTGCCATTCCTTTCTCCAGGGGATCTTCCCAACCCAGGGATTTAAACCAGGTCTCCTGCATTGCAGGCAGATTCTTTACCTTCTGAGTGACCAGGGAAGCCCCAGATTACAGGCAACTCAGCCCAATCTCAACCCAATCTCAGCCCCATCCCATATCATTTTCTTTCAATTCACTCTGTTTTTGTTTTTTTTCATGACCCCGTTTATGCTTGATTTTTGCTTTTTATTGACTTTGATTATTTTGGGGCTTCCCACACTAGTTTTGTTTACTACTATATCAAAGCAATTGGAATAATGTCTGATGCATAGAAGGCATTGAGATATGTTTATTAAATGAAAAAAGTATCAATACAAGAATGAACTGCAAACCTGTGTTCAAATCAGTGTCATCTAAGCACTCATAGAAAAAAATTGTCATGACCTATTAAATTTTTCAGAATCATAAAAAAATGATCTGCAAAATAAACATTTTTAAATATAACAAAAACACACTTAAAAGAGCAAAAAAAATCATTAAGTTCTAGAAATTTTTTTTAAATGTTAAGACCTTCATGGAAGAAATAGAAAAATATTCATTACAAGACATAAAAGAAATCATGAATAAAGACCATATTCATGATTGAGAAATGCAAAGCCAAAAGTATATTAATTTTCCCTAAATAAAATTTTTAATGTATGTGCTTCCCAAGACATCAGAGTGAGGGAAATAAGAAAAGTGAGGGCCTGGACAAGTGTGCAAAATTTAAAAGGACACAAAAAACACAGTAATCAAGATCAATAAATATTTAATTGCAATGTTTCTTAAAAATCAAAATTAATCAAAAATTAGTGATAGAGTGCCTGAAGAACTATGGATGGAGGCTCATGACATTGTACAGGAGGCAGTGATCAAGATCATCCCCAAGAAAAAGAAATGCAAAAAAGTCAAAATGGTTGTCTGACAAGGACTTACAAATAGCTGAGAAAAAAAGAGAAGCTAAAGGCAGAGGAGAAAAGGAAAGATATACCCATATGAATGCAAAGTTTGAAAGAATAGCAAGGAGAGATAAGAAAGCCTTCCTCAGTGATCAGTGCAGAGAAATAGAGGAAAACAATAGAATGGGAAAGACTGGAGATCTCTGTAAGAAAATTAGAGATACCAAGGGAACATTTCATGCAAAGACGGGCAAAATAAAGGACAGAAATGGTATGGACCTAACAGAAGCAAAAGATATTAAGAAGAGGTGGCCAAGAATAAACAGAAGAACTATACAAAAAAGATCTTCATGACCCAGATAATCATGATGGTGTAATCACTTACCTAGAGCCAGACATCCTGGAGTGTGAAGTCAAGTGGGCCTTATGAAGCATCACTACAAAGAAAGCTAGTGGAGGTGATGGAGTTCCAGTAGAACTATTTCAAATCCTAAAAGATGATGATGTGAAAGTACTGCACTCAATATGGTAGCAAATTTGGAAAACTCAGCAGTGGCCATGAGAGAAGACAGTGGCAACCCACTCCAGTACTCTTGCCTGGAAAACCCCATGGACGGAGGAGCCTTGTAGGCTGCAGTCCATGGGGTTGCTTGGAGTCTGACACTTCATTTTCACTTTTCACTTTCATGCACTGGAGAAGGAAATGGCAATCCACTCCAGTGTTCTTGCCTGGAGAATCCCAGGGACAGGGGAGCCTGGTAGACTTCTGTCTATGGGGTCGCACAGAGTCGGACATGACTGAAGTGACTTAGCAGCAACAACAGTGGCCACAAGGCTGGAAAAGGCCAGTTTTCCTTCCAATCCCAAAGAAAGGCAATGCCAAAGAACATTCAAACTACTGCACAATTGAACTCATCTCACATGCTAGTAAAGTAATGCTCAAAATTATCCAAGCCAGTCTTCAACAGTACATGGACCATGAAGTTCCAGATATTCAACACGGATTTAGACAAGGCAGAGGAAGCAGAGATCAAATTTCCAAGATCCATTGGGTCATAGAAAAAGCAAGAGAGTTCCAGAAAAACATCTATTTCTGCTTTATTGACTATGCCAAAGCCTTTGACTGTGTGGATCACAACAATCTGTGGAAACTTCTGAAAGAGATGGGAATGCCAGACCATCTGATCTGCCTCCTGAGAAATCTGTATGCAGGTGAGGAAGCAACAGTTAGAACTGGACATGGAACCACGGACTGCTTCCAAATTAGGAAAGGAGTAAGTCAATGCTGTATATTGTCACCCTGTTTATTTAACTTATATGCAGAGTACATCATGCAAAATGCCAGCCTGGATGAAGCATAAGCTAGAATCAAGATTTCTGGGAGAAATATCAATAACCTCTGATATGCAAGTGACACCACCCTTATGCAGAAAGCAAAAAAGAACTGAAGAGCCTCTCGATGAAAGTAAAAGAAGAGAGTGAAAAAGCTGGCTTAAAACTCAACATTCAGAAAATTAAGATCATGGCATCTGGTCCCATCACTTCATGGCAAATAGATGGGGAAACAATGAAAACAGTGAGAAACTTTATTTTCTTGGGCTGAAAAATCACTGCAGATGGTGAAATTAAATTAAAAGATGATTGCTCCTTTGAAGAAAAGCTATGACCAACCTAGATAGCATATTAAAAAGCAAAGACATTATTTTGCCAACAAAGGTCCATCTAGTCAAAGCTATGGTTTTTCCAGTAGTCATGTATGGATGTGAGAGTTGGACTATAAAGAAAGCTGAGCGCCAAAGAATTGATGCTTTTGAACTGTGGTGTTGGAGAAGACTCTTGAGAGTCCCTTGGACTGCAAGGAGATCCAACCAGTCCATTCTAAAGCAAATCAGTTCTGAACTTTCGTTAGAAGGACTGATGCTGAAGCTGAAACTCCAACCCTTTGGCCACCTGATGGGAAGAACTGACTCATTGGAAAAGACCCTGATGCTGGGAAAGACTGAAGGCTGAAGGAGAAGGGGACAACAGAGGATGAGATGGTTGGATGGCATCACGGACTCGATAGACATGAATTTGAGTAAGCTCTGGAAGTTGGTAGTGGATGGGGAAGCCTGGCATGCTACAGTCCATGGGGTCACAAAGATTTGGAAACAACCTAGCAACTGAACTGAATTGAGTAATTAACAAAGTGTAAAAATTATTAACATATGTGGAATCTAGAAAAATTATATAGATGACCTTGCTTGCAAAGCAGTAACAGACACACAGACATAGAGAACAAATGAATGGATACTAAGGGGGAAGGGAGAGGGTGGGATGAACTGTGAGATTGGAACTGACATATATACAATACTATTTATAAAACTGGTAACTAATGAGAACCTCCTGTATAGCACCAGGAACTTTACTGGGTGGCTTCTGGTGTCCTAAATGGGAAAAAAATCCAAAAAAGAAGGGATACATGTATACATATGGCTGATTCACTTTGTTATACAGCAGAAACTGACAGCAGTGTAAAGTAACTATACTCAAAAAAAAAAAAAAAAGGAGGGAGGTGGTGGGGGAAGACATGGGATCTTTTTAACACTCCAGGTACAAAAATGTATGTTCAGGGAGAACCACCAACCAGATTTACAGTCCATGTCCCTCATCAATCTCCATGTCCACACCCTTGCTATGTGGTAGTTTGGGATGGCCCCTTAGATTAGACTTACTTTGATTTCCTGACTCCTACCCTGGATTCATGCCTGTAGCCACAATACTGTGGACAATGGGTTCATTCATGTTGACCTTCACATTTCCCCTGCCCCCTGCCGCCTTTCCTGGGCAATTAACTTTACCCACATCCTCAATCCCAACCCCCATACCACCACCATCTCCCAGTTGGCTTCCTAGTTATAATCTTCACCTACTCTGAATTCTAGGTCCTTGTAAATTGTCACATGCATTCCTGTGTGGCCCAAGGAGGAAGAACTGTATGTACTTTCCAATCCACAAGGTGAAATATAAAATCAATTAACAGAAAAAGACTCCTTTTTATATTATGGAAATTAAGCTATTACTGAAAAAATTGAATAAAGCTGAACTAAAATTTTGAGGGGAAAAAAAGGAATTTCACCTGCTACTAAATTGAATACAAATTTTAAAAGGGATGCTGAGATACAGAATTTCTACAGATTACTTTATCAGCACCTAATGCTAACACATTTATGAAAGGCAATCATGTACAGCAAGTATATCATTCATCACAAAACTGAACAAAGAAAAGCATCTATAGTCAAAGGAGGATTTTTTTCCCTCTCATTTGGCCCTGCCAAACACTTTTCTAAAGCATCCTGTAAACATGAGAAAAACAAGCTAACTATGCCTTTTCTACCATCAGAGGAAACCCCTGGTTTTCTGAAATGCAGCAGCATCTCTGTCTTAACAAAACAAAGCTCTTACAGTGTGAAATTTAAGTTAGGTCAGTGAAAACTGACACAGTTAGCACACTCATTACTACCCATATCTGGAAACAACACAGTAAAAAAGAACATTTGCTGAGACCAACTGACCCTCTCAGCAGTCATTTTACACATTTCCTATCTTCCCCAAAGCATTAATAATCTAATTTCTCAGTTATTAGACATTTATTTCTGGCAGATTACTTTCTAATTAAATTAACCTTATCAAACCAGAAGTAGTTTTAAGAAATGCAAGCAATATAATGAGTCAAGTTACAAAGATAGTGTCCAGAGAAATTTATTTTCCAGTGTTAATTTTTGGCTTGACATAAATTGCTAGCACAAGCCCTATAATAGTGCCACACCTCAACATGCTGGATGCTTTATAATGCCTTATTTGTGATGTCCTGAATACATTCTAGAGCTTATTATATTTTCCCTATTTCTGACCCATGAAAGATGGAATTTTATATATTTTCCACTTTGCACTGTTTAATTTGCTTGATATTATCAACAGAAAATGCATTCTATAGGTCATGGTTTCCTTTATTTCTTATAATCCATTCAAGACAGATAGCCCACACATCTTCAATTAATAATGCCAGAATCAAAGAACAAGAGGGAACATTGTTTATGTAGCAACTGGGTGGGAATACTAACAAGCTTGGCACATCAATCATGGCAACATCCTGTAATTCCAAAGTTCACCTTGAAGTTTGCATTGCATTTTACCATTCCTTTTAAATGTGTGTCTTTGCCAAAAGTAAGCAGCATAACTTTTTACTTCATTCTACTATAATGAAGTGAAAGTTGCTCAGTTGCGTGACTTTTTGCGACCCATGGACTGACTATACAGTCCATGGAATTCTCTAGGCCAGAATACTGGAGTGGATAGCCTTTCCCTTCTCCAGGGGATCTTCCCAACCCAAGGATCAAACCCAGGTCTCCCGCATTGCAGACAGATTCTTTACCAGCTGAGCCACAAGGGAAGCCCAAGAACACCGGAGTGGATAGCCTATCCCTTCTCCAGAGGATCTTCCTGACTCAGGAATCGAATTGGGTTCTACTGCATTCCAGGCGGATTCTTAACCAACTGAGCTATCAGGGAAGCCCAAAGTGAAAGTGAAAGCCATTCAGTTGTGTCTGATTCTTTGCGACCCCAAGGACTGTCCATGGAATTCTCCAGGCCAGAATACTGGAGTGGGTGGCCGTTCCCTTCTCCAGGGAATCTTCCAAACCCAGGGATCGAACCCAGGTCTCCTGCATTGCAGGTGGATTCTTTACCAGTTGAGCCACAAGGGAAGCCCAAGAACACTGGAGTGGGTAGCCTATCCCTTCTCCAGGGGATCTTCCCAACCCAGGAATCAAACTGGGTCTCCCACATTGCAGGTGGATTCTTTACCAACGGAGCTATCAGGGAAGCCATCAAACCACAGCTTTATCAATATGCTAAATTTTCCAGTGGCATACATATTTTGGCTCAAAACATTTTTCTTTCTTAATTTATTTGTTTTTATTAGTGAATCTTAAAATTGCATGCAGGTACACTTTCTTTAAAAGGTGGAAAAACTAGTCTCCCAGATAGCATAGGACAGTATTTTTTTCTTTTTTATTGGACTCATATTGACTAAATAACCATGGAAGTTCCAAATTGTGATGGTGATGAATAAGGCAATTGTCCATAAGATTTTTAGATATTACTCAAATTTGGCAATATGACACAGATTTACTAACACAAATATATTATTTTCAATGCATTAACTTCCATCTTATAAATACCATGTTTTAGCAGATTAAATTAGCAACTTGGTACAGATTCTCATTCTTTTTAGAACTTAAAGTTATATATTCTTTTTCAGTTATATTAAGGCAGATCAAATTTTTACAATTATGGAGATAGTGATATAAGATTACTACCTCTATAATGAAATATGTGTTATGCTCAGTCCTAGGTATTGGAGACACCATTTATAAACTAAACAAAAATCCTTCTTTTGAGTCATTATGGTTTATTTTGAATGCGGACAGAAAATAAATAACATTTAACATATAATGTTGTTATATTATAGCCTTCTCTGATGGCTCAGTTGGTAAAGAATCTGCCTGCAATGCTATGTTATATGCATAGGGTTAAGTGCACTTCCCAGGTGGCAATGTGGGTAAAGAATCCGCCTACAATGCAAGATACATGGGTTCAGTCCCTGGGCCGGAAAGTTCCTCTGTAGAAGGGAATGGCTACCCACTCAGTATTCTCGCCTGGGAAGTCCAATGGATGGAGGAGCCTGGCAGGCTATAGTCTCTGGGATTGCAGAGTCGGACATGTCTAAAGCAACTGAGCATGCACACATAGGGTTAAGTGCTATGAAAATATAAAGCAGGAAAGAGATTAGGGTCCACAAGAAGCAAGATTCTTGTTCGTTTTTAAAAAGGGCAGAGTAAGAATTTACAGAGACAACACTTTTACATCAAAACCTGTTGAATGCATGGAAGAAGCCATGCATAGCTCTGAAGAGGAAGCACAGAGAACAACAGGGCAGTGACTGTGAAGAGTATTTGGCAAGTTTGAGTACTAGCAAGTATGTTGAGGGGACCAGACAGAATAAATGAAAAGACAAGTAATAAAAAGGAAAGTCCAGAGAGATAAAAGGAGGAAGTGGTGGGCTTATGTTACAACACAACCTTTTCTCTATGGTGACGCCCTCTGGAGTACTGCAGTTGTTCATGGCAGCGAACTCCGGTGAGCTGGATTACCTAGGACGTGGTGGGGTCCCAAAATGACTTTGTCTTTTACTCTGAGTAAAACAAAAAGATGCTGGAAGATTTTGAGCCACACAGCAAAACGTCCAGACTTAAAATTTAGTAAGATTACACTTGCTGCCTAACATCTTTCCTTAAAAATAGACAAAAAAAGGGACTATAGAGGAAACTGGGAATCCTAATAGGAGGCTATTGAAATAATCCAGGCAAGAGATGGTGATAGCTTAGATGGGAGGGTTAGAAGTGGAGATTGTGAAAAGATATTGGAACCTGATTATATTTTTTCAAAATTTGCCATTAGATTGACTAGAAGATGAGAGATAAATAGAAGAGTCAAAGACTGCTCCAGAGTCTTTAGCCTGAGAACTGAAGAGTAAGACTGTCATTGACTGAAGTTGGCAAGATAGCCAGAAGAATGAGTTTCAAGGAGGAAAGCTTTGAACTCTTTTTAGACATACTAAGATGAGAGCTGGAATTAGGGAGAAGTCTAGAGTGAAAACATACATTTGAGAGAATACAAAGTCTGGGGTGAAAATATACATATGAGAGAGTACATTAACAAGAGAGAAGGTATTTAAGCCATTAGGCTAGATAAAATTACCAAACATATTCTAAATTCATTGGTAAAGAATCCAGAGGACCTGATTTTTGGTTTCAGCTATGTGGGTTTGGACATCACTTAATTTTACTGTGGCTCTCACTGCTATATTAAAAATGGATAACCAACAAGATCCTACTGAAAAGAACATGAAAGTCTGTTCAATATTATGTGGCAGCCTGGATGAGAGGGGAGCATGGGGGAGAATGGATACATGTATATGTATGGCTGAGTTCCTTTGCTGTCCACCTGCAACTGTCACAGCATTGTTAACTGACGATACTTCAAAATAAAATAAAAAGTTTAAAAAGAATTTCACTGTGGCTCTAACTTCATATAGGTAAAATAATAAAAACTTTACCTGTTCTGTATCATAAATGTACTGTGAAAAACAAGAGAGTATCTTTGAGTAAAACAAATTAGAAAACATAAGCAAATATGTGAACAATTCAAGAATGTAAATACTTTAAGATAAAAATACAAATAATTCTATTCGTTTTTAAGCTAAGTTCAAATGCAACTTCTATAATTTGCTCTCTCATTCTAGGGCAGAATGGAAACTCTGCAAATCATACTTCTGAAAAGTTATGCAAATAGGAGATATTAGAGGAAGACCTCAAAGATGGAGGATAAACAAGGGGCCCACCTTTTCTCATCTGCTCATTTTTGGCTTCTTGCGTGTATCTTGTTTCTCTCAGCATCACCCTTGGCTTGATTCCTCAGCCAAGCAACAGTGGTTTGTTTCATGGCCTCAACCGAATCTACTTTGCAGCTTTACTAACACTCACACAATATGCCTTATTATGTGCCCTCAGTGAACTTAGGAAGAGCCAGCCATAATTCTCCTCTTCTGTGGGCTGAGTCCCAACCTCACCTTGATGTCTCTGAGTTTAGAGACATCAAAGCCATCTGACAAACACCTCCAATTGCGAGGCCCAGATTTAAGCTTCATGGAGCCCCTTCTGTAATCATCCAAGTTTTAATCATTCTGTCTCCTTTCCTTTCTTCTTCCAAATCTACAAATGGTAGCTGCTGCTGCTGCTGCTGCTGCTGCTGCTAAGTCGCTTCAGTCATGTCCGACTCTGTGCGACCCCATAGACGGCAGCCCACCAGGCTCCCCCGTCCCTGGGATTCTCCAGGCAAGAACACTGGAGTGGGTTGCCATTTCCTTCTCCAA
This sequence comes from Bos grunniens, assembly GCF_055505025.1. Lineage (NCBI taxonomy): Eukaryota > Metazoa > Chordata > Mammalia > Artiodactyla > Bovidae > Bos > Bos grunniens. The sequence goes on from NC_141165.1 coordinate 103,070,714, forward strand.
TGCATGAAAGTGAAAAGTGAAAAGTGAAAGTGAAGTCCCTCAGTCGTGTCTGACCCTCAGCGACCCCATAGACTGCAGCCCACCAGGCTCCTCCATCCATGGGATTTTCCAGGCAAGAGTACTGGAGTGGGGTGCCACTACCTTCTCCGAAAATGGTAGCTACTTCTTACAATTGCTATTTCAGCGATACGATTATGTTTCTCTTTTTGTTTTTCTCAGTTCTAAATATCTAGCCAACAATTCTTTATGTTGAATTCCCTCTCTTAAAGTAACTTGTATGGTTTCTAACTCCTGATGAACTTTGATTTGTCGACACAATGCTATTGAGCCACTGGCATAGAGAGAATGGATCTAAAATATTTTCAATAAAAGATTTGCACAAAATAATACTTTTGAAAAATTGCAATTTATAATAGAACCTTAAAAATAAAATGCATAGTGTTTGTGGAAATCTAAGAAAATAAAATACTTTTTAGAAATAAGTCCACAAGGACAGGAATAATCAGGAGATGCTAAACAGAAAAATATGAAAAATTGGAAGCAGATGGAAAAATGACAACTGACCTAGAAAACCTGAGCCCGAGGGAAGAAAAAGCACAGAAGCAAGCCAATTTGCACATTAGAACCAAAAAAGTATTTCAGCAACTAGAGGCATGGGTACTTCTGAGCAATGAGTTCCCCATGTTTTTTCCCTCTCCTCATATATCCCAGACTGGGTGCTGAAACCACAGGCAACCTAGAAACAACAACAGGCACAAATAATTTCCCCAAGAAAATGCCTCCCTAATCCAGCCAAAGACTCAGAAAAGGGGTACATTACCAAGATAATTTTTTGAATTATACAATAACCATTTTACTCCAGCCAGACATAAAAAAAAAAAAAAAAAAGATTGACCCCATCCATAGCTCTGCCAAAAGCCAAGTGAGGAAACTAGAATTCTAGCCTCACCAGGCTATAGCAAGCCACCCCAATTCTTCTACCAGGGAGGTTCCAGTGAAGACTAAGAAAGGGTAAGGGACTTCTGCCCCTATGAATGGTCAAGTGTCCTTCCCTGTTGAATGGTCTTTCACACCCACCCAGAGGTGCTGATGCCTCTGTGGCTTCCTGCTGAGCTGATATCAGATGAGTAGTGGAGAATCAGGTCTTTTGCCAACACTCAGTAGTAACACAGTACCACTTCACAACAGTGTCAGAGAGGCCATGTGGGGAATGATGAACAACTATGCCACTCCCAGCAAGACCGCTATTAGTGAATGCATTAGTGGAGAATAATAGTAATAATTAGCTATCAATGGAGAGCCTCGCTCCCACCCTTACCCAGGAGCAACAAAGAGCACCCCTCTACCACCAGTGTCAATGGAATTCAAGTGAGGAATCTGGACTTTTAATCCCCCCTGACACAAAAAGACTTCAGCAATAAATTTTAAAAATTATGTACCATGACCGTATGGTATGTTTACTCTGAGGAGGCTAGAATAGTTCAATATTAAAAAATGAATCAATGTAATACACCATATTAATAGGCTAAGAAAAATTACATGACCATTATTATCTGATGCAGAAAAAGCAGTTGGCCACACCCACTACCCATTTAAACTACAAACTCTCAAACAGGACATAGAGAGGAACTTTCTTGTCTTGATGAAAATCCTGTAAAAGAAGCCTCCAGATAACCTTATATTTGGGTTTCCCTGGTGGCTCAGTGGTAAAAATCTGCATGCCAATGCAGGAGACATGGTTTTGATTCTTGGGATCGGAAGATCTCCTGGAGAAGGAAATGGCAACCCACTCTAGTATTCTTGCCTGGGAAATCCCATGAACAGAGGAGACAGCCAGGCCATAGTTCATGGGGTCATAAAAGAGTCAGACACAGTGTAGCAACTGAATAACAAAGGCAACATCATATTTAATGGTGAAAGACTAAAAGCTTTCCCTAAGATCACAACCGGAGAAGGCAATGGCAACCCACTCCAGTACTCTTGCCTGGAAAATCCCATGGACGGAGGAGCCTGGTAGGCTGCTGTCCATGGGGTCGCAAAGAGTCGGACACAACTGAGCGACTGATCTGATCTGATCTGAATGAACACACAGACATCAAAAATCATGGATTGGAAGACAACATATAGAGATGACCAGAATGATTAAGGTTTATCATAATCACTATCAAAATTCCAGTAAAACTTTTTGAAATATCTAGTGGACAAGACTATTCTAAAAGATGTGGAATGGTGAGGGAACTTGGATATATAAAATGATTTAAAAAAATAGAGTGAGAAGAATTCTTCTACCTGATTTCAGAGTTTATTTTATAACCTAGCTAAAGCAATCAAGACAGTGTGGTACTAACAGATGGATAGACATGTGTATCAATGGAATGTCATAGAGAACCCAGAAATAGACCAAAGCAAGTATGACTGATTAATTTGCTACAAAGGTACAAAAGAAATTTAATGAAATATGTATAATATCTTTCATAAATGGTACTGGAGTAAATGGACATCCATAAGTAAAAGAATGAACCTTAATGCAGACCTCAAACCCTATATAAAATCTGAAAGATCACAGCTTTAAATGTAAAACATAAAAATATAAAAAATAGATAACATAGGAGAAGACCTTGAGGATCTAAGGCTTGGTAAAGAGTCCTCAGAAATAATATCAAAAATCTGATCCACAAAAAAAAAAAAAAACCTTAATAAACTGGACTTCATCAAAGTTCAAAAGGAAAGTTTGCTGTGTGAGAGATTCTGTTAAGAGGATGAAAAGACAAGCTGTATAATAGGAGAAAATATGTGACAAAGGACTTAGGTTTAGAGTATGCAAAGAATTCTCAAAAATCACCAGTTGGAAACATTCAATGAAGGGCCTTTCCTGTGGTCCAGTGGTTAAGACCCTGTGCTTCCACTGCAGGAGTCACAGACCTCAGTCCCTGGTTGGGGGAACTAGGATCCTGCATGCTCTGCTGTGCAGCCAAAAAAATTGTTTTAATTCAATTAAAAACTGGGGAGGAAACATAAAGGGACATTTTACCAAAGAAAATCCATAATGTCAAATGTGATACTACTTTAATTAAACTCCTTTTTATGGGACATAGGGAGAAAAGTGAAATACAAGCTGTTTCCTACCACTATTCAATTCCCAAACATGGGCAGTACAATTAAAAGAACAGTAATATAATTTCTGTGTATGTACATCCCTCAGCATCCTTCCAACCTCAGAACATAGTCTTAAAAAATTGTACTCCAGTTTTAATCAATGCATCAAACTTGGGAAAGTGAATTAAACATTTTTATGCCTACTACAAGTAAGACATACATAGGTGTTTTCTCATTTATTCTTCATTTAAACTTTCTAACAAATTTGTGAGACCGATATTATTATCCTCCTCATACAAATGAGAAAATCAAAACTCTGGAAGTCTATGATAACTTGGTAAGTTCATAATGTTAGTTAAATAATGGATTCTGAATATATTAGATTCTATTTTTGTTGTTATTTTTTATTGTTTAATTGCTAAGTCATGTCTGACTCTTTGCGACCCCATGGACTGTAGCCCACCAGGCTTCTCTGTCCATGGAATTCTCCAGGCAAGAATACTTCTCCAGGGGATCTTTCTAACCCAGAGATCAAACCTGTGTCTCCTGCTGGGCAGGCGGATTCTTTACCACTGAGCCAGGAGGGAGGGATGCCCTGTTGAATTCTATACAAATAATCTATCTCATTTGTAACAGGAGACGATAGTGCAATCTAACTTCAAAACACAATACTAGAGATTTCCACACTTGGCCAAGAGGAAGTAATAAGGACTGAATTTATTCTCTCACCAGAAATAAATTTAAAATTGTACGTAAAATGTGAAATGATACCCACTAAGATTCTGAGTGTTGGTCAATGAAGAGGCCATGAGACAAACAGAACTCAGTTAGAACCAGGTGGTCTCCCTGACTAGGAGAGATGAGGCTGGAAGGAAAGGAAACCAAGGTAACTAAGGTTTGCAAGAGAAACTGGGGGAGCAAAGAGAGTTGAACAAAGGAAATCTCTGAAAATCTACATAGTCTCTCTCAATTACTCAGTTATGTGCTAATTAGCACGTGCATGTGAAGAAACTACCCAAGGCTGGGGAAAGCGCACCCAAGGGATTAGAGAAGGAATCAGCAAACTGCAGCCAGCGGGTCAGCCATCTGTTTTTGTAAATAAAATTTTATTGGAGTCAAACATATCATTCATACGCTGTAATGACTACTTCGTGCTAAACTAGCGAGTTGAGTGGATGCAAGAGAATCTGTATGTCTCACCAAGACTGAAATATTTACTGTCTACGTCCTTAAAAAATTTGCTGATCCTTGCATTTAAATGACCACTCATCAAACCAAAACTAGGACTATGTAAAGGAAACACGGTGTCTAGAACACAAAATTTTAGAAGGCGCTCAGGCTCAGGTGCAGACCCTGCACTTGGATGAGCCTCAGAAAGAGTACTGCCTTAGATCTTCCATCCTTGACCAGTGCACTGCCCAGAGCCAACACTCAAAAAAGGTCCTGGACCACAGGAGAAAACTTGTGGCGATACAAACGTCCTGTATCTTAACTGCATCAATGTTAATATCCTGGTTGTCATTTTGTCCTATCGTTCATAAAATATTATTAGGTTGGCCAAATCTTTCCACAAGGTGTTATGGAAAAACTCGAAGGAACTTTTTCACTAACCCAGTACTATCAGGTTCAATAAAGGGAAAGGGCATGTGGGCTTTCTTTGTACTGTTTCTTATACCTGAATTTATTATTACTTCAAAAGTTTAATTAAATTTTTAAATGTTCTTCAATTAATAATACATGTGAATTTTTTTTAAAAAAATGCACTCGATAATTTGCTCACCTCACTTCAGTTCTAGCTTTTTTCCATACAAAGCCAGGAATATAGCAGTTCACACCAGCTACCGACCAAAAGCTCATAATTCACAGGGATAAAGCAGTCAGAGCAATTTGGTCTTAGTACTGGAAAAAAGAATCTGTCAGTAAAGAATATCTCTGCAATGCAGGAGACCACCTGCAGTGCAGGAGACCCAGGTTTGATCCCTGGGTTGGGAAGATCCCTTGGAGAAGGAAATAGCAACCCTCTCCAGTATTCTTGCCTAGAAAATCCCATGACCAGAGGAACCTGGCAGGCTACAGTCCATGGAGTCACAAGGGTTGGATACAACTGAGGGACTAAACCACCACCATTGGAAAAAATTAGCCACAGACTAAAAGTTTCTCTGGTCTCACCTAATAGAACTTAAAGGTGAGAGCAAAATGGATCAAACCGTTTTCAGGTAACTTAACCAAGTCCCAGAACAAAGCTCAAGAGTATGTAAAAGAATATAAATCTATCTAGCACCCAAAAAGGTAAAAATTTAAATGTCTGGCATCTAGTAAAAAATTACCAGGCATGCAAAGAAGAAAAAAAAAACGGTTCATGATGAGGAGAGGAATCAATCAACTGAAACTGCACCAGCTCTTGCACACCACTGGTAGAAAGATAAATCGGTAAAGTCACTGTGGAAAACAGTATGGATGTTTCTCAAAAACTAAAACTAGAACTACCATATGACCCAGCGATTCCACTCCTGGATATATATCAAAAATAAAATATACACACTCACACACAATGGAATACTACCCAGCCATAAAAAAGAACAAAATATTGGCATTTGCAGCAACGTGGATGGACTTGGAGGGAAATGTATTATGAAGTAAGTCAGACAGAGAAAGAAAAACACTGTATGATATGACTTATATGTGGAATCTAAAAAATACAAAAATCTATTAAACATAGTAAACAAAGAAGCAGTCTCACAGATATAGAGAATAAGCTAGTTGTTACCAGTGGGGAAGAGGGAAGGTAGGGAGGCAGAATAGGAGGTAGAGGATTAAAAGGTAGAAGCTATTAGGTATAAAATAAGCTACAAGGATGCACCATACAAAACAGGAAATATAGCCAATATTTTATAAAAATATAAAAAAGTATAACCTTTAAAAATTGTGAATTACTGTATTGTACACCTAACGAAATATTTTATAGCAATTATGCATCAATAAAAAATAAACTGTCCCAGAAATGACACAGAAAAGAGAGTTAGTAGAAAAAGAATGTTATTTTAATTGCAGTTTGTAAATTTAAGAATCTGGAGGAAAGATTGAATATGTGAAGCAGAGGCATAGAAAGCCTTAAAAAATGGGTATAAATCAGACTTCTAGACATGAAAAGACAATGTCTGAGAGGAAAACTATACTGGATGTGTTATGGGAGAAAACACATTGCAAAAGAAAATAATTAGTGAACTCAAACACATTGCAATCAAAACTACCCACAATAAAACTGTGAGTATGTACTAAAAAAAAAACCAAACAAACAAACAGAGAATTGATAAGCTGTGGGGCAATTTCAAGCAATCTGAAATACATGCAATTAGAATCCCAATTAGAAGAAAAGAGAAAAGAAGAGAAAAAAGGAATGATAAACACATAGATCCAAAAAACTAAAAGCACAAAAAAATGTGGAAAACTACATGAAAATACATCAAATCAAATTGCTCTGATAAAGAACCTGCCTGAAATGCAGGAGACCCCAGTTCAATTCTTGGATCAGAAAGATCCCCTGGAGAAGGAATAGGCTACCCACTCTAGTATTCTTGGGCTTTCCTGATGGCTCAGCTGGTAAAGAATTCCTTCACCTAGAATGCAGGCAACCCGGGTTCGATCCCTTGGTTGCAAAGATAAAGGGAATAGCTACCCACTCTGGTATTCTGGCCTGGAGAATTCCATGGACAGAAGAGCCTAGCAGGCTACCGTCCATGGGGTCACAGAGTCAGACATGACTGAATGACTCACTTTCACTTTATTAATAAAAAAAAGTATTAAAAACAGAAAAAATACATGTTATATACAGGGGCACACAAGTTCTGTTGACATCATATTTGGATGGCAGCATATTTCACACTGAAAACAATATAAAAAAGACAAGAAAGCAATATCTTAAAACCCCTGAAAGAAAAAACAAAACCTGTCAACCTATAATTCTTTATCCCAAGGAAACTATTTTTTTTCAAAACAATTATTCCTAATGAAGAGAGTCAGACTTCCTTATCAAACAAAAAAGGATTATATGTGCATGCATGTATGATTCTGTTTATATAACCTTCTGGAAAATGTGCAATCTAATCTACAATGACACAAAGCAGATCAGTGGTTGCCTGAAGATGCGGAGGACAGAGAGAAGCAGAAGGGAGAGATTAAAGAGAGCAGAAGTAAGTTTCTGGGATGACGATGTGGCCACTGTCTTTAGAGTGGCTTTGATTTTACCAAATGTAGGCATGTTTCACACCTACGAAAATGCTAAATGTCTGAAGTTTGCTATAACTCAATAAAGTTAATTAAAAGTACATAATTTTATGGTACTGATGGACCTGTTTGTAGGGCAGTAATATAGACAGAGACACAGAGAACAGAAATGTGGACACAGCACGGGAAGAAGAGGGGAACGCATTAGGAGAGAAGCACTGAAACATATACATTAGTCGGAAGTGCTAGTCACTCATTGCTCAGTTGTGTCTGACTCTGCAGCCCCACGGACTGTAGCTCGCCAGCCAGTGGGAATTTGCTGTATGACTTAGGGAGCTCAAGTGTGGTCAATCTAGAGGAGTGGGATCGGGTGGGAGGTGGGAGGGAGGTTCATGAGGGAGAGGACATATGTATACCTATGGCTGATTCATGTTGATGTATAGCAGAAACCAGTGCAACATTGTAAAGCAATTATCCTATCCAATTAAAAATAAATACATTTTTATACCACATAATTTTAGTATAAAAATATATGTGACATATAAGCTGTGAACTACAAAAATAAAATAACTATAAAAATAAAGCAAACATCTCTGAACCGTATCCAAATTGGACTTCTCAAACCCATAACTTCTCCTTCCCTCCTCCAAGAAAGTAAATATTATTTTGCTTTTATTATGTAATTATTATGTATTATATATAAGTATGTATTATCCAAGAAATTATTATGCTTTTGATAAAAGTAAACAAAAATTTTTGTCTTTATATGTCTAAAGAATATAACATAGGAATGTTTCAAATCCAAATTAATGAAAGTTATGTCTTTCCAAACATTTTTCAATGTAACACACTAGTGACATGAAAAAAAGACCATATGTATTAATATCATTAGTAAGTCACCTGTTATTTTTATGAAATTTTAACCATTTTGTTAGATTTTACTTAATCACATTTACCAATAATTCCACTTGCAGCCATTTTGGCTACTAACTGGATTTGAAGCTCTTCACTGTACATGACGCCTCTGTTTACCCAGCATGTATCATCTCATTTAGCACAAACTAAATATGGTTTTTACCATGAGGACTTCTGAAAACTTGGAAACAGGTAATGCATTCTATGAATTAAATATTAGAAAGGCCAGAGAGCCACGTGAGGAAGTAAACCAAGAGCTCACTTGTAAAATTTTTATTAAAGAGCAGACAGATTCAAAATTTTAAACAAGTTGCCTTGTTTCTAATCTTAGAAAGAGATGTGAGCAATCACCAACATTTAGTAAAGTGGAAACCTGTTCTTTACTGTGTCTTTGCAGAAAGGGGGAATGATTAGCCTGATGGTTAATTTTACATGTTAACCTGACTGAGCCATGAGATATCCAGACATTTGGTCAAATGTTATTCTTGGTGTTTCTCTGAGAATGTCTTTAGATAAAATTAATATTTAAATTGGTAGACTGAGTAAAGCAGATTGCCTTCCTTAATATCAGTCGGCCTCAACCAATTAGTTAAAAGTTTGGATACAACAAAAAGGCTGACGCTCTGCCAAGAAAGGGAAACTTCTCCTACTTGACTGCTTTCAAACTGGGACATTCACTTTTCCCTGTCTTTGGATTTGAACTGAATCTTTGGCTCATCTTGGGTCTTGAACCTGCCAGCCTTCCAAAGGGAACTACACCATAGGTTCTCCTACCTGTCAGGACTCATATTGGAACAAAATCATTGGTTCCCCTAGGTCCTTACCTTGCCAACTCACCCTGCATATCTTGAGACTGTGTCAGTTCAGTTCGGTTCAGTCACTCAGACATGTCCAACTCTTTGTGACCCCATGAACCACAGCACGCCAGGCTTCCCTGTCCATCAACAACTCCCGGAGTTTACCCAAACTCATGTCTATTGAGTCGGAGATACCATCCAATCATCTCATCCTCTATCGTCCCCTTCTCCTCCTGCCCCTAATCCCTCCCAGCTTCGGGGTCTTTTCAAATGAGTCAGCTCTTTGCATCAGGTGGCCAAAGTATTGGAGTTTCAGCTTCAACATCAGTCCTTCCAATGAACACCCAGGACTGATCTCCTTTAGGATGGATTGGTTGGATCTCCTTGCAGTCCAAGGGACTCTCAAGAGTCTTCTCCAACACCACAGTTCAAAAGCATCAATTCTTCAGCACTCAGCTTTCTTTATAGTCCAACTCTCACATCCATACATGACTACTGGAAAAACCATAGCCTTGACTAGACAGACCTTTGTTGACAAAGCAATGTCTCTGCTTTTTAATATGCTGTCTATGTTGGTCATAACTTTCCTTCCAAGGAGTAAGTGCCTTTTAATGTCATGGCTGCAATCATCATCTGCAGTGATTTTGGAGCCCAGAAAAATAAAGTCAGCCATTGTTTCCACTGTTTCCCTATCTATTTGCCATGAAGTGATGGAATCAGATGCCATGATCTTCATTTTCCAAATGTTGAGCTTTAAGTCAACCTTTTCACTCTCTTTCATTTTCATCAAGAGTCTTCTGCCATAAGGGTGGTGTCATCTGCATATCTGAGGTTATTGACACTTCTCACAGCAATCTTGATTCCAGCTTGTGCTTCTTCCAGCTCATCATTTCTCGTGATGTACTCTGCATATAAGTTGAAGAATTTTCCACAGTTTATTGTGATCCACACAGTAAAATGCTTTGGCATAATCAATAAAGCAGAAATAGATATTTTTCTGGAACTCTCTTGCTTTCTCGATGATCCAGTGGATGTTGTCAATTTGATCTCTGGTTCCTCTGCCTTTTCTAAAACCAGCTTAAACATCTGGAAGTTCACAGTTCACATATTGCTGAAGCCTGGCTTGGAAAATTTTGAGCATTACTTTACTAGCGTGTGAGATGAGTGCAATTGTGCAGTAGTTTGAGCATTCTTCGGAGAAGGCAATGGCACCCCACTCCAGTACTCTTGCCTGGAAAATCCCATGGATGGAGGAGCCTGGAAGGCTGCAGTCCATGGGGTCGCTGAGGGTCGGACACGACTGAAAGACTTCACTTTCACTTTTCACTTTCGTGCACTGGAGAAGGAAATGGCAACCCACTCCAGTGTTCTTGCCTGGAGAATCCCAGGGACGGGGAAGCCTGGTGGGCTGCCGTCTATGGGGTTGCACAGAGTCGGACACGACTGAAAGCGACTTAGCAGCAGCAGCAGCAGTTGAGCATTCTTTGGCATTGCCTTTCTTTGGAATTGGAATGAAAACTGACCTTTTCCAGTCCTGTGGCCACTGCTTGAGACTTTTTAACCTCCATAATCTCATGAGTCAATTCTTTATAATAATTCTCTTTATATTTACCAATTTAAATATACACCTCTTGGTTTTGTTTCTCTGGAGAACACTAACTAACACAGTCAGCGTGGAGTACAGAAATTGGTGGAACAAAGAGGTGAAAGACCTCTAGTAGTCCCACAACTAATGGCAGTCAAGGAGGATTTCTTCCCTGGTCCACAGACTCCACCTTCCTGAAATCTATTCCAAGCATGACTTCATTATGGAGACTTTTCAGCTATCACAGCTCAACACAATTTAACCTCAAACCAACTATGGATCTGTGTTCAGGTCCATACTCACTGAACAACCTCTTTTTGCAATTTAGCTTTCCATGAACAACTTCTCACCTGGAAAAATCCTCTACTCATGCCAAGCATTTCAGATTGTATGACATACTATATGGGAACCTGTTCTTGCCGAGTTGGCATTCAATCACACTTCTTTTGATGAAAGCATTTTTATTTCCCTCAGTCCATGCTTGTGGAAGGACGATTCAACATTGCAGACATAAAATTAGGAACATGACTTTGTGTGTATGTGTGTGCGTTAGTAACTCAGTTGTGTCTGACTCTTTGTGACCCCATGAACCATAGCTTGCCAGGCTCCTCTGCCTATGGGGATTCCCCAGGGGAGAATACTGGAGTGGGTTGCCATTTCCTTCTCCAGGGGATCTTGACTCAGGCCTAGACAAATCCAAGTTTCTGTGATTGGTTGAGTGATGGTAAGAGACAAAATCTAGACCAATAAGAATCAGCCCCAAAGCTTCCACTAGAACTATTTGCAAATATTTGCAATGAGACATGTTCTTTATGATAGTTGCTAAATGGTGAGAACGTAAGTCTGGAGTTCCATAGTCAACTTTGCCATATTTACTTGACTGAGAAGAAAGCTAATGCAGAGGAAAACAATGCCAACAGGTTATATCTACACTACTTAATCTACTATCTGAATCCAGCTGTCTCTGAAGGCAGCAGTGTTCTTTCCAGTTATAGAAGCCAGCGATTTTTATATTGGTTTGTTCTGTTTGGCATAAGGCAGTTGTATTGTGTTTGGGCTTTTGTAACTTTCCATAGAAAAAAATAACTTACACACATCAAATTAAAAAATAAATTCTCTGTATTATGCACTGGTCTCTGTGAACCTAGATAGTAAACCCACTCTTGGTGTGCTGATAGATCATATTTTTGAGTGTACAGAACTGAGGATCAGACCTTGGATTAGAACAATTTCACAAATTCAAATGCTGGTCTGAGAGGAAGTATAGTGTAGGAGGTAAGAACATGCACTTAACCATAATAGAGGTTGCATTGCAATATATCCTGCCTGTTTACTTGGTGAGAGTTCTTGAGCATGCAAGTTATTTAACTTCTCTCATTCTCAGTGCTCACATTTGTTAAGTAGAGTAAATAATATTCCATTTAATTAAACTCACTGTATATACTGAGAGATCAGCCCTGGGATTTCTTTGGAAGGAATGATGCTAAAGCTGAAACTCCAGTATTTTGGCCACCTCATGCGAAGAGTTGACTCATTGGAAAAGACTCTGATGCTGGGAGGGATTGGGGGCAGGAGAAGGGGACGACAGAGGATGAGATGGCTGGATGGCATCACTGACTTGATGGATGTGAGTCTGGGTGAACTCCGGGAGTTGGTGATGGACAGGGAGGCCTGGCGTGCTGCGATTCATGGGGATGCAAAGAGTAGGACACAACTGAGCTACTGAACGGAACTGAACTGAACTGATATACTGAGAGAATTCAGTAAGAGTACAGGTAACAACAACAGCTATGAGTTACTGATCACCCATTGTGTACAAATCATTGCTTTAAGTCATATATATAATATTATATGTGTGTATTATATTATATGTAAGTACATATATATATATATATATGTGTGTGTGTGTGTGTATGACTTCCCTGGTGGCTCAGATGGTAAAAGTGTCTGCCTACAAAGCAGGAGACCCAGGTTTGATCCCTGGGTCGGGAAGATCCTCTGGAGAAAGAAATGGCAACCCACTCCAGTATTCTTGCCTGGAAAATCCCATGGACGGAGGAGCCTGGCAGGCTACAGTCCATGGATTTGCAAAGAGTCAGACATGACTGAGAACCTTCATAACAACAACTATATATATATATATATATATATACATACATACATACATATATATATATGTTATATGTTATATATATTATATGAGCTTCTCTGGTGGCTCAGATGTAAAGAATCTGCCTGCAATTCAGGAAACCACGTTGGAACCCTGGGTCAGGAAGATCCCCTGGAGAAGGAAATGGTTTCCCACTCCAGTATTCTTGCCTGGAGAATTCCATGGACAGAGGAGCCTGGCAGGCTACAGTTCATTGGGTCACAAAGAGTTGGACACAGCTGAGTAACTAAACATGCATGCATACATATATACTATATATATGAATAAAACAAGCAAGAACTGCCTTTTAATCTTAGGGAGTCATAATTCAGTAAATATTTGTTTTTATTGGTCATTTGGGGCTTGGGTTTTTTTTTTTTTGGCTTTTTGGTCAGCATCAATAAGACATGAGAATATTTTTACCATTCTTGGTTTTGGACCCCTCTATTCTCCTTATATTAAAAAAAAAAAAAAAAGAAAATATTCAAGTCCTTCCATATGATTAAAGGAGTTCATCTAGAAATAAACAAACTGAAACTGAAAACAAAATATCAAAAAAGAAAAAAATGTCACCCTGTCCTCTGGCTAATTTTAAATTATAATTCATCCAACTTTAGTCAGTCTGAGAAACCACATAATATCCTAAGCCTTCAAAACTCAGCAGCTATTCATGAACAATGAAGAAAGCTCAGTCAAAACCCTTCTGTGGTCTCCCTGAACTCATGAACTCTAATGACTTTTCTGGCTCTTTTTTCGTGCAGTTCAACTTGTAACAAAGGCGACTGCCGGGGTCCAGCCCCAGTGGATCCAGGGAATTCGAAGCGGGGACGGCGTCGGCGAGGATCAGGAAACAACTGCTTAATTAAACGTTAATTAAGGATATAAAGAGTAATAGAATAAAGATAGCTCAGTGAGGAAATTCAGTGGAGAAAAGAGGCTGAAATAAGGATAGCTCAGTGAGGAAATTCAGGGGAGAAAAGAGGCTGAATAATTCAGCCAGAAGGTGAGAGAAAGAATGACATGGGGAGACCAAGTTTCCATGAACAAGGCCCACACTTTACTTTCCAAAGTAGTTTTTATACCTTAAGTTATGCATAGAGGATAATGGGGGAAGGGGTAGAGTCATGCAGTAAGCCAGGCTTTCTTCCTGCAAACTTATCGTATGCAAAAGTTTAGGTGATTTGCATCATCTTCTGGCCCAGAGACCTGTTAACATTTTAAGACCCTTTCTTCAGAAAACTTATTTTTCTCTAAAGGTCAGGCGCCACCCTCCAAAAGCATTAAAGTTACATTCCTATAGAGCAAAGGTGTGGTGGGCTACAACAAGAAAAAGAATTAACTCAAGGGTCCAAGGTTACAAACATTAAAACTACTACTTACACCAATCATATTAATCAATACACTGCCAGGGAAGCAGCAGGTAAGGGATATGGAAACTTAGCAGCAAACATTGGCCCAAGAAGTGAAAAACCCTTAACCAATACAATTTCTAATCAATCTTTTAACTACTCAAAGGAATCTGTGTTTAGACAGTTTAGAACATCTCCTGCCTCTCACAGTTGGGAGGCTCTGAACAATCACATGTGGCCGGAAAAACCTATTCAGGCAGGCTAGAGGACTTCCAAAGGAGTTTGTAGGTTGAAACACTATCACACCCAAGAATTATTAACTGGAGCTATAAGCTAACTCTTTTTTCAGAGAGAGGTAGTGGGGGACAGCCCCCCATAAAGTCAGAGGTGTAGGTGAAAGCACAAAGCAGAAAGTAGGCAGACTCTGGTTTGGGGGGTAGATGCTCGAGAATTTCCAGGGGAACTCCTGAGGCTCGATCCCGCCTTACCATATGCCGAGCCTCCTTCCTCATGACCTTTGCCACGGGCGGAGTTCCTCACGCTGGCTCCCAGCAGTGATAGAATTCCAGTTGAGCTATTCCAGATCCTGAAAGATGATGCTATGGAAAGTGCTGCACTCAATATGCAATATGCACTCAATATGCAATATGCCGGCTCCCAGCAGGCGACAGCTTTCAGAAAGCAGTGGTTCAATCACTAACCAGAGTATGGATCTTATGAGAACAGGGCTCTAGTTTCAACCAACTGGCTCCAAAGACAACTTGGCCTCAAGAAACAAAATATCAAATTCCATAACTATGATCAGCACTGCTACCTCAAAAGCCATTCTTCCAAATACTTTTCCTTAACTGTAGCAGCAACCTGGTAAGAGAATATGGGTGTCTCAAAATAACCCACCACAACTATGCGAAGAAACAATTGTAGCACAAGACCTACAATTTCCTTCTTACCTGTTTTCATCAACTTTCCCATCTAAGGACATAGACCATATTGAGCATCTACTTGAAGCTATAGGGATTTACATTCAAATGTGGAACTTAAAACACTCATGAGACAACTGTAGAACAATTTTGCAGATGAAAATGAAAAATGAGTCTTAATAGTTAGGCCATGCAATGGTTTACTGTATGTCCATCTGTGTATAGAGCTCGTCATTTAACTTGTAAGATGACTTAGTTAAGGACTTGAATAGATGAGGAAGCTGAAGCTCAAAACACTTAAGAAATGTGACTGGTATCACACAATTAAAAGGGACTTCCAAGATGGCACTAGTGGTAAAGAACCCGCCTGCCAACAGAGGAGATATAAGAGTTGCAGCTTCAATCCCTAGGTTGGGAAGATCCCCTAGAGAGGGGTATGGCAACCCACTACAGTATTCTTGTCTGGAGAATCACATGGACAGAGGAGCATGGCAGGCAACAGTCCATGGGATTGCAAAGAGTTGGACATGACTGAACCAACTTAGCACCCACCCACCCACACACACACACACAGTTTAAAGACAGAATGCATGATCTGGCCCAGTTTCATGTAAGGACTGAACCACAGTGCTGTATTGTTTCCCTTATAGAGAAGGAGGAATAATACAGAGAAAGTCAAACTATTTTTGTGCAAATGTGATCTACAGAATGGGGCGGCAGTGTTGGGAGGCAGCCTTTCATGCCAGAGGGATTTTCTCTGTCTTCTGCATGCAATTGTTTCCAATCAGAGAATTAAACAGTAGACTTGCATAAGACTGATTGAAACAGAGTGGTCATTACTTTTCCAAAACTGCCCATTGCACATTGGCAGGTATTTATGTTTTTCTCAAACAGGAGAATGCCCAGAGGCACTGCCATGAATCAAAATGCATAGACCTTTTAGCTGGATTCTTAGGGGGCAACTTTACAAGTGCTTGAAATAATGGCTAAAGCAATTTTT
Source organism: Bos grunniens (assembly GCF_055505025.1). Classification (NCBI taxonomy): domain Eukaryota; kingdom Metazoa; phylum Chordata; class Mammalia; order Artiodactyla; family Bovidae; genus Bos; species Bos grunniens. Next base: position 103,086,749 of record NC_141165.1, read on the forward strand.
TAAAATGTATTCAAATAACAGTTATAAGCACAGTCAGATTGTTCTACCTAAGAAGAAAAAGAAAGGTAATTACCTGTAAAACACATAAAATGTATATTGTTTACTCATCATTAACTCTGCACACCTTTATGCTAATGGATAGACTAAGACAAGCTTCCAACTATAAGGTGACAGAAAGAGCCAGAGTAAGTCAGAGAAACACAAAGACAAAGACCTTCCCAGCTGACTGGATGACATCCCAGTAACCTTGAAGAATCCCTGTGTATTCTTCACAACCTTCAATCACCTGTGGAAGTGGTAAATAATGGGAGAAAATTCAATAGGTACTACAGATCACTTTATAGACATTAGTTTCTCCTTACACAGTCTCTACCATGGTGACAGCAAACCACTTATTGGACGAAGACTGGAAAAGCAAGAAAGAATATAAATGACAAGATCCAACAGAAAAGTCAAAGTCTTAATTCTCTGAATCCCAAGAACTCTTTTATTTCTTTTTTTTTCAATTATTTTTATTGAAGTATAGTTGATTTGCTATATTGTGTTAATTTCTGGTGTACAGCATAGTGGGAAGCACATTTTAAGGAAATGCATGGAAATTAACTAATGTTTATTGAGTTCCAGCATTGTGCCAGGCAATTTACATATAGTATATGTTGACACATGTGTTCTTAAGAAAACTTTTAGTGCTTTTATTCCTTCATAATCTATCCTTCCTTAAGGGAAGCAGAAATTATCCAAGAAACCACTGCAAAACTGTAAACCAAATAAGAACATAACACGTCACTCCTGATTCTGACTTTTTTTTTAATGTGGTTCAGTGCAGTTCAGTAGCTCAGTCCTGTGCAACTCTCTGTGACCCCATGAACCACAGCACACCAGGCCTCCCTGTCTATCACCAACTCCCAGAATTTAACCAAACTAATGTCCATTGAGTCAGTGATGCCATCCAACCATCTCATCCTCTGTCATCCCCTTCTCCTCCTTCCCTCAATCTTTTCCAGCATCAGGGTCCTTACAAATGAGTCAGCCCTTCACATCAGGTGGCCAAAGTATTGGAGTCTCAACTTCAACATCAGTCCTTCCAATGAACACCCAGGACTGATCTCCTTTAGGATGGATTGGTTGGATCTCCTTGCAGTCCAAGGGACTCTCAAGAGTCTTCTCCAACACCACAGTTCAAAAGCATTAATTCTTCAGTGCTCAGCTTTCTTTATAGTCCAACTCTCACATCCATACATGACCACTGGAAAAACCATAGCCTTGACTAGACAGACCTTTGTTGACAAAGCAATGTCTGCTTTTGAATATGCTGTCTATGTTGGTCATGACTTTCCTTCCATGGAGTAAGCGCCTTTTAATTTCATGGCTGCAATCACCATCTGCAGTGATTTTGGAGCCCAGAAAAATAAAGTCAGCCACTGTTTCCACTGTTTCCCCATCTATTTGCCATGAATTGATGGGACCAGATGCCATGATGTTGAGCTTTAAGCCAACCTTTTCACTCTCTTTCATTTTCATCAAGAGGCTCTTTAGTTCTTCCTTACTTTCTGCCATAAGCGAGGTGTCATCTGCATATATGAGGTTATTGATATTTCTCCTGGCAATCTTGACTGTAGCTTGTGCTTCTTCCAGCCCAGCGTTTCTCGTGATGTACTCTGCATATAAGTTAAATAAGCAGGGTGACAATATACAGCCTTGGAGTACTCCTTTCAGTCTTTGGAACCAGTCTATTGTTTCATGTCCAGTTCTAACTGTTGCTTCCTGACTTGCATACAGGTTTCTCAAGAAGCAGGTCAGGTGGTCTGGTATTGCCATCTCTTGAAGAATTTTCCACAGTTTATTGTGATCCACACAGTCAAAGGCTTTGGCATAGTCAATGAAGCAGAAATAGATGTTTTTCTGGAAATCTCTTGCTTTTTCTATGATCCAATGAATCCTGGCAATTTGATCTGTGGTTCCTCTGCCTTTTCTAAAACCAGCTTGAGTATCTGGAAGTTCACAGTTCACATATTGCTGAAGCCTGGCTTGGAGAATTTTGAGTATTACTTTACTAGTGTGTGAGATGAGTGTAATTGTGTGGTAGTTTGAGCATTCTTTGGCATTGCCTTTCTTTGGGATTGGAATGAAAACTGACCTTTTCCAATCCTATGGCCATTGCTTAGTTTTCCAAATTTGCTGGCATATTCAGTGCTGCACTTTCACAGCATCATCTTTTAGGATTTGAAATAGCTCAACTGGAATTCCAACACCTCTACTAGCTTAGTTCATAGTGATGCTTCCTAAGGCCCACTTGACTTCAGATTCCAGTTTGTCTGGCTCTAGGTGAGTGATCACACCATTGTGATTCTCTGGGTCATGAAGATCTTTTTTGTACAGTTCTTCTGTGTATTCTTGCCCCCTCTTCTTAATATCTTCTGCTTCTGTTAGGTCCATACCATTTCTATCCTTTATTGAGCCCATCTTTGCATGAAATGTTCCCTTGGTATCTCTATTTTTCTTTAAGAGATCTCTAGTCTTTCCGATTCTATCATTTTCCTCTATTTCTTTGCATTGATTGCTGAGGAAGGCTTTCTTATGTCTCCTTGCTATTCTTTGGAACTCTGCATTCACATGGGTATATCTTTCCATTTCTCCTTTGCTTTTCACTTCCCTTCTTTTCACAGCTATTTGTAAGGCCTCCTCAGACAGCCATTTTGCTTTTTTTACATTTCTTTTTCTTGGGGATGGTCTTGATCCCTGTCTCCTTTACAATGTCACAAACCTCCATCCATAGTTAACCAGGCATACTGCTGATCAGATCTAGTCCCCTAAATCTATTTCTCACTTCCACTGTATAATCATAAGGGATTTGATTTAGATCATATCTGAATGGTCTAGTGGTTTTCCATACTTTCTTCAATTTAAGTCTGAATTTGGCAAAGGAGTTCATGATCTGAGCCACAGTCAGCTCCCGGTCTTTTTTTGCTTTAATGTTTTGCTTGTTTTAATGTGGTAGTTTTGGTCAATTCTGAAAAGAATTTTGAGAACAAGAGTCTGTGATTTTCATCAAGTAATTTTACTTAGCTTATGATGACTTCAGTAATAGAGAAAGAACTAGGTTGCCAATGGCTAAAATAAATTTCACTGAAATAATTTATAGTGACAGATGGACAGATAGATATGGATGTAGATATATATAGATAGATAATCTCTACTTTTTCTCTACAAACCTTGTAGCAAATACTATGGTGAAGCAAGATGTGTCTTACAAAGTTACCAGTGGAAGGTTAAAACATAAAGTTGAAATATATTTGTCTAGCTGAGTGATTAGAACACTTCTAAGTGTCCAGTCCAAACTCAAGCAAGGAAGGAGTCAATTCTCAATTTTTGAGCCACATCTAAAATGCTTCATATTTATACTCAAAAACACTTCTTAACAACAAGGTCCTACTGTATAGCACAGGAACGATATTCAATATCTTATAATAACCTAAAATGGGAAAAATCTGAAAAAGAATATTTAATATTATATAATTTACATATATGTCAATGACTTTGCTGTATGCCAGAAATTAACACAACATTGTAAACCAACTATACTTCCATTTAAAAAAACAAAAGCCAAACAAAAGCTGCAAACTGCTTCTTTTCAAATCAGCAAACTATCTGATTCTAGTTGCTGTGTTTAATATGAAAGGCAAATACCACAATGTTTGTAAGCAGAAATGCTTGAATCAATTGCCTGAGATTTAACTCTCAGTCTACCAGTCAGTAGCTCAGTAATTTAGCACAGGTTACCTAACCTTTCAAACCTCAGCGTCCTCATGTATAAAATGGGTATAATGGAAGTATCTGCTTCATGTGTTGTTGTAAGAAAAAATGAAGTAAGAAAATAAACAACCTTAGAACAGTCCCTGGGCCATCCCAGAGTCTTTGCATGCTACTCTGTTGTCTCTTTCTCAGCCTTGCCCAGCCTCCCTCTGGTGGACACCTTCATGGGCATCTGGAAGTTACTGGATGGCAAGAATTTCAATGACTACCTGAAGTCACTCAGTGTGGATTTTGCTACCAGGCAGGTGGCCACCATGACCAACCTACCACATCACTGAAGTGAATGGAGACACAATCACCATAAAAACACAAAGCATCTTCAAGAACACAGAGATCTGCTTTAAGCTGGGAATGGAGTTTGGTGAGACAACAGCAGATGACAGGAAGGTCAAATCCACTGTGACGTGCTGGACGGAGGCAAACTTGTTCACGTGCAGAAGTGGAACGGACAAGAGAAGACACTAGTGCAGGAAACAGGTGATGGGATGCCCATCCTGACACCCACCCAGGGTGGTGCAGTTTGCACTCACACTTACAAGAAAGAGTTGTGACCTGCCCACTCCTTCAACTGCTCTTCTGCCAGTTGATTCCTCCTTGACTCAGCACCAGATTGCCTCATTTTTCTCCTCTTGCATTTTGTACAAATCAGCTTGATTGGAGGAATTCTCCTGGGATCAGGTGGCAGCAGCCTGGATCCAATTTCATTCTCATTGTGTATGTTTTTGTTTTTTAACTACATTCAAAGGGTGCTCTGACATCAATAAACCAAAGCCAAAGTCAAAAAACAAAAAACAAGCAAAACAGAAAGCACTTGTGCCTGGTACCTTCTATGCACTGAACAGATGTCAGTTAATATGATTACCAAATTTCAAGGTATTGTAACTGTGGCAGGATAATTTGAGATATTAATCTTTTTTTACTGTTCTGTTCTCATTGATGCACAAAATTCAAAAGACTGGAAGTGATTTTGGTATATTTTTATCTTTTCCCCCTGAAGAAAAGAATCAAGATTTTTCAGTGCTAGCATGTAAGAATTTCTCTTGCTCCAGGAGAGAATTAATGACTTCTGTTTTCTAAAACCTTTAATGAAGCAATAGGGCTGAATGTCATTTAAAAGGGAAGAGGAGAGATGAAGGGAAAGAAAGCAACCTGGAAGAAATGAGAGGATGAGCGTCCCTCAGACCTAGAGCTAGATAGGGTTGGATTTTTGGCCAGCAGAGGAGATTTATGTTCCTGCTGCACACAGAGTCCCAAAGGGGAGATGGAGAGGAATAGCTGACGTTGGCCTCTAGGGTCTAGGCCTGTAGAGAAGCATCAGGTCTTGTGTGAGCCAGAAGAACCACTACAATGGAGATCTCTGAGCAGGCCCAGAACACTCCTGCCAGAAAAACAACAGAAGACCAACATGTGTAAAAGCATCATGCAACAGAACTCAAAATGGTAATGACAAAGATAGTATGGGTGTTAACCAGGTCACTTGCTCATCTCCGCTTGCCCCAATTCAAGTCTTACAGAGTCGTAAGAGAGAGAAGCCCCCAAATCTAAACTTACATTGTGTTTCTTACTGCCCTGATAATTGAAAACCAGGCCCAGAATTAATTTATTTTAAAAAGAAGAAGTTCAGGGAACTTGAACTTGTGATCCAGCGGCTAAGACTCTGAGCTCCCAATGCAGTGGGCCTGGATTCCATGCCTGGTCAAGGAACTTGATCCCACAAGCTGCAAATAAGAGTTCACATTCCACAACTAAGACCCACCACAGCCAAATAAATAAAATAGATAAACAAAAATTTTTAAAGATGAATTTCAGGAAATTCCTGGAAGTCAAGTTGGTTAGGATTCAGCATTTTCCCTGCCAGTGGCCTACGTTCAATCCCTGATCAGGGAACTAAGCTCTCACAAACTGCACAGCATGGCCAAAAGAAAAAGATGAAGTTCTTTAAGTTAAGCAATGCATAGCATAAAAGTATGAGTTTTGCAAGGTTCTACCATATACCACAGGGAACTATATTTAATATCCTTTGACAAATCATAATGGAAAAGAACATGAAAAAGAATATGTATAACTGAATCACTTAGCTGTACCCCATAATATATAACTATAAATCAATTATACTTCAATAAAATTTGAATAAAAAAAAGAAGTACGAGTTTTCGAGTGATTTTAACCTCAGTTTAAATACTAGCTATGTGTATAGCCATGAGTAAAGGGTTGAAATTCACTAAAATTTAGTTTCTATATTTATAAAATTATAACATAACTTGAAGCATATGTATAAAAATTAATCATTCATAAATTGCTGGATATATCATATGGCAAATAAATGGCAGCTATTATTATTATTATATGAATGTGCTCCATTAGACAGAAAAATAACTGTCAGTGAAAGATGACCCTGCCATAAAAGGATGCCTGTTGAAGGTGCAGTGATTGGTAAACAATTCCGATCCCCTTCAGGACCAAAGCATTTTTGAAGCAGACTACCCAAAATGTGGATCACATACCACATGCATTAGCAGAATCTGGGAAAGTACATGTAGACCTGTATCTCCAGATGCCAGAAAAGGGAGCCAGGGGGTGTGGAACATAAAGTTGGATAAGGAAGAAACTATTAACATGGGAGCACTATCCTATGACACACTGTTCCCAGGTGGCACTAGTGGTAAAGAACCTGCCTGCCAATGCAGGAGACTCAAGAGACACAGGTTCAATCCCTGGAGAAGGAAGAGTCCCTGGAGAAGGAAATGGTAACCCACTCCAGTATTCCTGCCTGAAGAATTCCATGGACACAGAAGCTTCGCAGACTACAATCCCTGGGGTGGCGAAGACTCAACAAGACTGAAGCAACTTAGCCCACATGCGTCCTACGACACAAGGTTTTATACTCTGCAAGGACCTTAGGAGACTGTGCTACCATGCTGCTCAGATGACCTTGGAAACACAAAGAAAGTGATCAACTTCATTAGGTGAATTAGAAATACCAGAAATTCCTCCCTCATGGATTCATGATTCATGGCTCAGTATATGTGTACAAGCTGAAAATTACCAGTTCCTGCATCTCACTCACAGATGACCTTGCAAACAACTAAAATGAAATTCCTCCTAATGGGCAGAGCTTCAGTGTGCACTCAGACGTCTGCTTTGTGCAGAAAGTGTCCCAAGGTTGTGATATGTATGGTTTCATGAGCAACAACAAGTGACTTGGCTGGTTGGATGGGGCATGAAATGAAAAAGACAGAGAAGTCTGAGAAAAAGGCATGTGGATAGACATAACAAAACGAAAATCTTTGTTTTGCTTGTGAATGTGCTTGTGAGCGACTATTTAAACTGACACCCAGATAACTCCCTGGAGCATGCCTTGGTGCTGTTCTGGTCACATCTGAAGGACAATCTTGACTAACATTCACTCACAGATACTGTTGCCGAGAGCCCTTCTCCAAATCTGTGTGCATCTCTGCAGACTGCTTCCCAAGGAACCCAATCAAAGAAAGTGCCGAATTAAACATTTATAAATTTAAAAGAAAGACAATGGAAATTTTATATGAAAGTTAATTAATACTTTCATCATAAAATGTGTACTTTAAATCCATGAATACGAACATTTTAAAGAAGACTTGAAGCAAGTGGCTAAAACTGTCACCACCGCCACCCACTCAACACCTGCCAACCAGACAAGCACACAGATGCTACTCACATACATATTATCTCATTCCACATCCAAAAATTTCAGGGGAAAGAGATAACTTATTTCTACTAATTCTACCCAAACTTTCAGAAACCACTCTAACTGGTAACCTCTTGTCATGTGCCTCTAAATAAATCATTATTAAGGGGATATGAAATGCTGATTGGCCATCACTACTATATACACTTCCTACACCCGGAATAAAGGGAGGAAGGGAACAACATTGCAGGATGACACAGAGATGTCAGTGTCATCAGTGTCTTTCCATAAGGAAGGCAACATTCCCAAGAACACTCAGAATTCTCTAACCAGGAGAACAGCACCAACTGTTCAAAAATAAAAATGTTTAAATAAAGGGTAATATCCTTTTTAACGGATATACTTGAGACTATAGGTCTGTGATGGGTAGGTTTCTAAAGTGGCCCATAAGGTTCCTGCTCCTTGGAGTACACAGCTATGTAAATCTCTCCTCTTGAAATGTCATCAGGACCTGTAAACACAATAAAATATTACTTCCATGATTATGTTGCATTATGTGGCAAAACATATTTTGCAGATATAATTATTCTCAGCTGATTTAAGTGAATCAAATTGGAATCTTCCCCCACCTCCCAGGGTGAACTAATCAGATGAGACTTTTAAAAGCTATCAGAAGCATCAGAGATCTCTTCATTGGATAACCATGTCTTAAATTGCCTTTGGATGAGGGTAGGACCTGAGGGTGGCCTCTAAGAGCTATGAGCAACCCCAGCCAACAGCGAGCAAGAGAAGTAGGGCCTCTCTCATATAATCACAAGGAACTGCATTCTGATAATGCCTAAATGAGCCAGGAAGAGTACTCTCAAACTGCAAATGAGACCCATGCACTGGCCAGCACCTTCATGTCAGCCTCATGGGCTCCTGAGCAGAGTTGTGTCTGTCAGAGATTTCTGATCTACAGAAACCATGAGACAACTCACTGGTGTTTTAATTTGGGGCAATTGGTTATACTCAGCAACAGAAAATAGACACAAGGTCACTTTCTAAAGTCTTTTGGGCTTTTATTTTCATGACAGGCAACAGAGTATACAAAAACGCACAAAGTGTGTATTAATGATGATGACTACAGTGCTACAAAGAGTTTTGAGTATTTGTAGTTTTCAACAATGGCAAAAATGATAAGTTTGAGATGTGAAATGCCTTCTTTCTGACAGTCTGCAAATATGCCCTACAGCTGAGTTTTAGGCATAGTATTTAGCAAAATGATCCACGTCTTCATTTCACTCACTGAACTAAAAAGAAAAATGCTAGTTTTTTACATTATCATTTTCTCTGCCACAAAGAACAATCTGTACTTCTTAAAATCTATTAAATCTTTAAAACATATACTTTCTTAGCTCTGAATTTGTAGATGCCTCCTGAATCTTTAATACTCAAGAAGAGATAGAAGAAATGCAGAAAATGTTTCCCAAAAAAGTTTTGCCTGCTGAATTAATGTATAAGAATTCTAGAATCTTTACTAAGAATAATATATTTTGGAAGAACCAGGAGCCAAAAGATGTATTTTGTTTCCTCCTTGAATTCTCCAATTTGTGGCCATATGACCCTGGGAAAAGCTATTGTGGATAAAAGATTGAATAAATTCCAACAATTATATTAGTGAAAGGATTCCATGAAAATGATATATAGTAAGTGCTTATAAATTCTAAAATGCTAACTAAAATTAAAGTATAGATAACAGATTTTTAAGTGGAGTTTTCTTTTTTGCTCCCACAAATAGTGTGTTCAAGACACAGGTATACTCAGAATGAAAGCTGTTTAGAAATGATGAAGCATTAGGTATAAATGAACTTTGGATGCATTGTAAAGTATGTTCTATTGGAATGCTGATACTAAAAAATAAATTACACTAATCAGCCTCTTAAATAAAACTTAACCTCTAAATTATAGGATGTGTATATTTTGTAAATTTATATATAGGCACATTTAAATAGTTCAGTTAATTAAAGTAGTTATTAAGTTAATTGTCATTGGCCTAAGAGTCTTGAGTTATTGGTATAATTAAGGTTATTTGTGTAAGAATAAATCTTAGTACAAGGGGATATCTTTTCCTTTTGTTTTTACATTTTAACTTCCTTTTATCATAGTACAGAAATCCAAAATCATGTATATCCCAACAGATAGGGAATCTGTGATTCTGAGACGGTTTCAAGCAAAGTGATAATTCAAACTTATCACTGCTTTTTGAATATGAAAATGTTGTGAGAAGATTGCTACGTCTTCTGGGTAATATTCCCGAGGATGAATTATTACTATCTTTGCATTCTTCTAGAAAGTCTCTTTGTAGCATTTATTTAAAATGACTTCTAATCCCATCAAATAGGCTTCCCAGGTGGCTCGGTGGTAAAGAGCCCAACTGCCAGTGTTGGAGAGACAGGCGATACAGGTTCAATCCTTGGGTTGGGAAGATCCCTTGGAGTAGGAAATAAGACCCCACTCCAGTATTCTTGTCTACATGGACAGAGGAGCCTGGCAGGCTACAGTCCATAAGGTCACAAAGAGTCAGTCACGACCTAGTGACTGAGCACACACACACAAACACACACACACATTGCATCATATACAATATTTTGTTATTCAGAGAAAGGAAGGAAGTTTCTCCAAAAGCACATCTTAGACTTCAGAGGTACCTCTGAAATTGCACTGTCTCACCACATTGGGCTGCAGTTCAGAATCCAGAATGAGATTTCCCCTGGACTCTCCTTAGATTCTACTTTTGTTTTCTCATTGTTCTGGATGAAAGTCATCCCTCCACTACCAGGGACTCCACCTACCCCATGAGAATTGTGAATCCCTCCTCAGCAGTTTTGCTCAATAATACAAAATTCTCTGTTTCCTAAGAGATCACTACTTAAGGCAGAAAGAAAATTTTTACTGCAACATCTGCCTTGCTCTGTGTGTGTTACTTGCTCATTTGTGTCCGACTCTTCATGACCCCATGGACTGTAGCCCACCAGGCTCCTCTGTCCATGGGATTCTCCAGGCAAGAATACTGGAGTGGGTTGCCATTTCCCTTTTAATAAAAGTCCATACAACTAGAAAATTCTTTAAACTAGAACTATGACTTTATTTTTCTGGGCTCCAAAATCACTGCAGATGGTGATTACAGCCATGAAATTAAAAGGCACTTACTCCTTGGAAGGAAAGTTATGACCAACCTAGACAGCATATTAAAAAGCAGAGACATTACTTTGCCAAGAAAGGTCCGTCTAGTCAAGGCTATGGTCATGTATGGATGAGAGAGTTGGACTATAAAGAAAGCTGAGCACTGAAGAATTCATGCTTTTGAATTGTGGTGTTGGAGAAGACTCTTGAGAGTCCCTTGGACTGCAAGGAGATCCAACCAGTCCAACCTAAAGAAGATCAGTCCTGGGTGTTCATTGGAAGGACTGATGTTGAAGCTGAAACTCCAATACTTTGGCTACCTGATGTGAAGACGTGACTCATTAGAAAAGACCCTGATTCTGGGAAAGATTGAGGGCAGGAGGATAAGGGGACAGTGGAGGATGAGATGGCTGGATGGCATCATCAACTCAATGGACATGGGTTTGGGTGGACTCCGGGAGTTGGTGATGGACAGGGAGGCCTGGCATGCTGTGGATCATGGGGTCGCAAAGAGTCAGACATGACTGAGCAACTGAACTGAACTGATTTGATTAGGTTAGAACAACTCTGCCTCCAGCTCACCATAGATATTATTAATAAAAGAAGATATCAAGAAGTAAATCCACCCAGAACTTCCTTTTCCCACAAAGTAGACTTGGGAGCAAGAGTAAAACATATAACAAAGAGCTATAAACTTCTAGAATTATGTAGGTGTAATCATTGAGTCCTTGTAGTATTTTGAAAGCCCTAGTGATGCCACATGGCCGTCATGATTAAAAAGATGAAGAAATTTGATGTATCAAATTCAGGGCTATTTACCACTATTTAAATTAGCTATATAAAGCATGCTGTACCTTTCCAAGTGGGGTTTGGAACTGGAGAAACTCTGAAGGTCAGGATTTGTAGATGGATCTGCGTTTCATTAAAATTGAGTTACTGGTTCATTTGTGTATCCTTGGGCAAATCATTTCAGCAGTTAAAAAAAGATAATGCTCAAGGCTAAAAGATTAAATTCCCTAGTAAAAAAAAAAGAGCAAGGTAAATGATAACACTATTATAATAAATATTGTCATTTATTGTTATTGCTTCTGAGTCTAGCTTTCTCTACACTCCTATCACTATTATTATTCATTTTTAACTGCGTTCATTAGGCAAGATACAAGGAGCACATACCCGGCTCTATGTATCACTCAGAGATGGTGCCCTACTGTCCTAGCTCATCAGTGATACTCTCTTGACTCTGGGCAGGAAGACCCAGTGGAATAATGTTCTAGAAACTAAAGCAGGGGCCAGCTTTAATAGCACTACTCCCAGGAACTCTGATAAAGCTAACAGAGGACCTATTATTGTAGATGCCACGTGTTGGTGAAATAGATGGTAGGAGTTACTGCATCAAATAAGGCCATGCCTAATGAGATCTTTCACTCACCCACTGACAGACTGAGGCAGAGATATGCTAGTTTATCCATTCATTCATTTACCTGCTATATGTATCACACCCTAGTAAGTGCTAAGAAAGGTGTAACAGAAATGAACCCATATACAGTATACAGATGGGGCCTAATAAACATTCCTTCACCATCAGAAGCTTAAAAGATTTTACAAAGACACTGGAAAGAGCTAAGTAAAAGTAAAAAGTAGGATATCAAGGCAGTGTTGCATTATAGAAAAAACATAGAATTCTACTAATATCAAAATGTATTATTTAAGTTATTTAAAGTTAAAGAAATTGAAATAGTGTGTTATTCATGTGACTGAGCTCAAAAATCACTGCAGATGGTGGCTGCAGCCATGAAATTAAAAGACGCTTACTCCTTGGAAGGAAAGTTATGACCAACCTAGATAGCATATTGAAAAGCAGAGACATTACTTTGCCAACAAAGATCCGTTTAGTCAAGGCTATGGTTTTTCCTGGTCATGTACAGATGTGAGAGTTGGACTGTGAAGAAAGCTGAGTGCCGAAGAATTGATGCTTTTGAACTGTGGTGTTGGAGAAGACTCTTGAGAGTCCCTTGGACTGCAAGGAGATCCAACCAGTCCATTCTGAAGGAGATCAGCCCTGGGATTTCTTTGGAGGGAATGATGCTGAAGCTGAAACTCCAGTACTTTGGCCACCTCATGCGAAGAGTTGACTCATTGGAAAAGACTCTGATGCTGGGAGGGGTTGGGGGCAGGAGGAGAAGGGGATGACAGAGGATGAGATGGCTGGATGGCATCACTGACTCGATGGACGTGAGTCTGAGTGAACTCCGGGAGTTGGTGTTGGACAGGGAGGCCTGGCGTGCTGCGATTCATGGGATCGCAAAGATTTGGACACGACTGAGCAACTGAACTGAACTGATGCAGATTAAGGGTACAGAAAAGAGAGTAAAGTAAAGTAAAAAGTCACTCAGTCGTGTCCAACTCTTTGCGACCCCGTGGACTATAGCCTATCAGGCTCCTCTGTCCATGGGATTCTCCAGGTAAGAATACTGGAGTGGGTTGCCATTTCCTTCTCCAGGGGAGAAGTTACTGCTGCTGCTAAGTCACTTCAGTCGTGTCCGACTCTGTGCGACCCCATAGACGGCAGCCCACCAGGCTCCCCTGTCCCTGGGATTCTCCAGGCAAGAGCACTGGAGTGGGTTGCCATTTCCTTCTCCAACCTAAAAGAGAATAATATCACAAATAACCATGTAAAATGTAAATGAAAGCAGCAGAGATGCCACTTTCAACAACCAGGTTAAATGTTTGCCAATGCCAGCTGCTGACAAGAGTGTTGAGGAAATGGAAATCTTATATAGAAAATGGGACAAACTAGAACAGACACAATAGTTGAGCAATTTGGCAGTATTTAGAGGAACCCCAAAATACTTCTAACCCAACGTTCACCTTCTAAGTATTTTTTTCTATAGAAACTTTCGGTTTCTTACACAAAACCTCTGTCTAAAGAGACATAAAAATATGCACTATGTGACTTCCTGGTGGTCCAGCAGTTAAGAATCCACCTGCTACTTCAGGGACACAGATTCAGTGATTGGTCTGGGGAGATTCCACATGCTTCCGGGCAGCTAAGCCTGTGTGCTGTAACTACTGAAGCCTGCGCACCCTAGAGCCCATGCTCAGCAACTAGCGAAGCCACCGCAGCAAGAAGCAAGCCTGCGCACTGCAACTAGAGAGGAGTCTCCACTGGCCACAACTAGAGAAAGCCCACACGCAGCAATCAGGACTCACCTCAGCCATACATACAGGGAGGGAGGAGGGAGGAGGGTTCAGGATGGGGAACACATGTATACCTGTGGCAGATTCATGTTGATATATGGCAAAACCAATACAATATTGTAAAGTTAAAAAAATAATAAAATGAAAAAATATGCACTATGCATCATTTTTGTAATAGCAAAGTGCTGGGGGAAATGTAATGTTAATTGACCACAGAATAATGTTGGACAAGAAGAACCACAGATTAAGAATTTTAAATAAAACTTTATCATTTACAAAGAATGGCATTAAACTTCCTTAAAAAACCTGTCCAAAACTTTTCTTGGGTTCCAGAAGCTTTGTGACATACAGGTAGATCTCCTAATATTCCACAGGGAGGGGAGAGCAGACCTTTTCATCACATGTCAGCAATCTTCAAAAGGTTATTTAAAAGATATGCTTGTAAGACATGTTTGAAAGGAGATTAGAGTGCCTTTTCAAAAACACAAGCAATCATTTTGTTAAAGCTTCTCTAAGTTTTACTTGGTAACACTTATTTAATGAAGAGGGTTATTTTTTCATCAGTAGACAAAGAAAATATATTTATTCAGTGCTGTTATATGAATGAAATTGATCTATACATAATAGCATAGGGGATAATTTAAGTAAAATAAATGGCTGCAAAAAGATGTGTACAGTATTATATTTACATGCACTAAAAAATTAGGCTTAGGTTTCAGGCTACATGCACATGTAGGAAAATTATGAACCTAAATTCTTCATAGAGGTTGTCTCTGAGGAGGGAAAAAAGGAGAAGAGATTGAAGAGGGTGAATTTAAACTTATTTAGAATAGCTTAATTACTTTATATTTTAAAAATCTGAACAAAATAAGAAAAAAGATTTTATATTTTAAAATTATAGTGACAGTAATTTAAAATTATTTTACATTTTAAAATTATAGGGATCAAACCCAGATCTCTCATATTATAGGCAGGTTCTTTACCAGCTGAGACACAAGGGAAGCCCAAGAATACTGGAGTGGGTAGCCTATCCCTTCTCCAGGGAATCTTCCCGACCAGGAATTGAACCAGTGTCTCCTGCATTGCAGGTGGATTGTTTACCAACTGAGATATCAGGGAAGAGATAGGTGTACATATAACTGCTGAACTGCTTATTTCTTCTTTAAGCTGGCTTTTGGCTTCATGTACTCTCAAGCACTCTATTGTCAGATACATATTAATTTTTAATTGTTATATCCAGCTAATGTAATGACTTTTTTAACATTATGAAATGTCCCTCTTTGTCTCTAGAAATATTCCTTAAATTAAATTTTATTTATCCAGTATGACTACAGCAATTCTAGTTCTCATATGCTTCATGTTTACATTGTATATATTCTGCATCATTTTGTTTTCAATATGTGTATATCTTTTCATCTAAAATGTATTTTGTGTGGTATATATACACCGTGGAATACTATTAGCCATAAAAAGAGAACGAAATTTTGTCATTTGCAGCAACGTGGATGGACTTGGAGGGTATTATGCTAAAGTGAAATAAGTCAGACAGAAAAAGACAAATACTGTATGATATTATTTACATATGAAATCTAAAAAATACAACAAACTCATGAGTTTAACAAAAAAGAAGCAGACTCACAGATATAAAAACAAACTAGTGGTTGCCACGGGGAGGGGAAGGAAGAGCAATATAGAGGTAAGGGAATGGAGAGTGCAAGCTCCTGGGTATAAGACAGACTCAAGGATGCTTTGTACAACATGGGGAATCTAGCCAATATTTTGTAATAACTGTAAATGTAAAGTAAATTTTTAAATTGCATAAAAAATTAAAAATAATATTAAAAACGATTAAAAAAAAGGATAAATGGCTGAAAAAAACAACAGGTTGCTAAAAGGTACATAATTTGAATATTGCTTTTTATGAAAGTAAAAGTACCTATTTAATATAGTTGAAACATGTGTTAACCTATGTTTTCTTAGAATCACACATATTAAAAGTCAGTCTTCTATGAAATCTTATTTATTTTGGAAATGAATCCATGGCTTACACATCACTATTTATGTGGTAACTTCCTTTCAAGAAAATAGAAAAACATGGAAAGATAAAATAATAAAAATAATAAAATGTACCTTTCAGAAGGCATATAATTTAATTTTTGCCATCAGGTTTGACAACCTTTGCTTTTTGATAAAAAGTTTAATCCACTTACTTTGGGTAGTGTATGGATATGCTTAAATTTATATCCATCATTTTGCATTTGTTCTATATATGACTCATGTCTGTTTATTTTTTTCTCGGCTTAACTGACTTTGTTGTTAACCCAACAAATTAGACAATATTATTGTGTTAGTTCAAATCCTCAAGAAGCAGGATTAAATGAGTGAGGATTTTATTAAGGGAAACCTCTCTTGGAAAAAGTGGAGAGAGGCTGGAAAAGTCAGGCCCTAAAGCAAGTATTACCCTAAACAAAGGAGAAAGGGGAAGTTGTTTGGGCTGTGGCATTCTAAGTGCTGTAGGAGTCTTCAAGTGAAAGATCCTTTTGAAAGGAATCCTGTATTTCCCAGGAACAGGCTTGCCTTAGTATCTCTGTGCACTGTAATTGGTTGGGAAAAGTGCATGGGAAAAGTGAGCTTGGGTGATGGATTTCAGAGTGTAGAAAACAGAGCTCTCAGTCAGTTAAGCTCCTCTGTATTAGAGATCTGCAAGATATACTTTTACTGCGCTACATCCTCATTACATTATAGGGACAAAGTTGCTTTACGTTCATCTACATGGTTGCCAATGTCTTTGCTCATCATTTCTTCCTGCATGTAGGACTTTTTTCTGGGTTCACTTTTCTGCTTGAAGTTCTTTTTTCTTTTCTTTTTTTTAATCCCCTTTATGAATCTCTGTGCTGGTAACTTCTCTAAGCTTTTGTTTGTTTAAAAAAAAAAAGTCTTGACCCTCATTCTTGAAAGTTAAACTATTAGCAAAGACAGAAAAAACAAGCTGAGAATTACTTTCGCTCAGGATTTTTAAAGTTATTGTTCTTTTCCATAGTAGTATCCATTGTTTTATTTATTTTTATTTTTTTATCCATTGTTTTAAAAACGATCTTATGTTAATGTAATTATCATTCCTCAGTAGGTAATCTGTTTTTACCTTCCACTGTATTTGAGATATTCTCTTTGTCTGTGGTGTGCTGAAATATCACCACATTATTGTGGATGTGGGTTTACTTTTATTTACCTTTCTTTTTAAACTTTGAGCTTTCTGTATTAGTGAAATGTTTTTTGACTGTTTTCAGAAAACGGTCTGCTATTGTTTCTTTGATACTATCTTTTACAGTCTCTCTTTTCCTCAATTATGACAGACCTATTTATTCTATCTATATTTTAGTCTCTCTTTTATATTTTCTATCTTGTATTTTATATTTTCTATCCTTATCACTCAGTGTCTTACTGTGTAATTCCTTCAGGTCTTCCTTCCATGCACTAATTTTTAACTCATGTGTGTGTCAGTTGCTATTTAATTCATCTTAGGTGATAAGACCACTAGAAATGGCTATTTCTAAAATTTCTTGGTTTATTTTTGTCTGCTTTAAACTTTTGACATTATGTGAAAACCATTCAGGTTATCTAAACCTCCATACAAATGGTGGCAAAACTACCAGATTTCAAAAGGATACATAAGCTTAAATAATATTGAATTTAATTATACTTACTGGTAAATTTGAGAATACTCATTAGCATTTACCACATTATTCAAATCACTGAATAAACAGTAATTTTATAATTTACACTTTAGATTTTTATTATCCTCATCATTTAGTTGTCCTTTAATTCTTTACTGCTTGATTTTATTTGCAAAATATGTCATATTTTGACAAAGATTCATAACGAAGTACTGCCTATACTATCCAAGTGTTACATATTTTCAAAATAAGTCATATCTAAAATATTCAGCTGGAATTAATTCAAGTATATTTCCAAGAAAGGCAAGCATTTTCTACATAGTTTTGAGGTAGAATCCTGAGAGATATGTTGAACTTGTGATTCAAAATAACATCTATTCACAAAGGAAAAAAAGAGACTATTTTTCCTTTCAAGTACAATGTTTATAAATGTTTATAAATTATAGATTAAATGTTCAAATTGAAGCCCTAGTGTTGTGATGTACATATCCAAACCTATCAAAAAAAGCTGCTTTTTAAAAGTTATAAATTCAAATATATCAAATTTCAATGGATATAACTTCAGCCTATAAATATTAAGCTACATGCCAATACATGTTTAAACGATGCTTACAAAATAAATTTATCAAGAAGTTTGAAATAATCATGCAGTATATTAACTATATTCATGAAATCTGAATTATCGGATTATAGTGTTATCTACAGCTTTAGGAAAAACTTCAGATGTTAAATGAATGATTCAAGGATATACATAGATTCTCTAAAAGTGTTAAAAACGTAACTGGGTTTTAATGTATGTAGACCTAACCTTCATCAATATGAATGTTTTAACAGGTAATCACCAACTATTAGATTGATATCTTGATGATTGAGATGTATATGTTTTTCTATACTACTCAATCAATATATTAGCATGTAGATTAATACTGAAATGAAACAAATTTCAAGTTTGATGTTTTTTAATATATACTTGCTTTTAAAGGTTGTATACATAATGGCTTTGGCTTCTGTATGAAAACATGAGGCTAAGAATTGCTAGAGTCATGTAAAGATCATAAGAGGAAGACCATGAGAATCTCCGAGACTTGGGTCTGAGTCTTAACATTCTGAGCCTGAACCAATTTGGAAAAACTTAACTCCAGACTTCTTGTAATATGAGGTAATGTCTGTTTTTGTTATTAAGTTCACTCTTAATTGGATATTCTGTTATTTGCAGGCAAAATCCTTCCTAAGTGATATCTAAACATGTAATTTTTTCTTGGAATGTAAGAATTGTTCTACTCAGTCGCCAACAGATTAAAAGAGAAAATACTGAAAAGAAATAATTGACAAAAGTCAACATACATTAAAAAAAAAATCTTAGCCAACTACAAATTAAAAGCAATTTCTTCAGATAAAGATAAAGAACAGACTTTTGGACTATGTGGGAGAAGGCAAGAGTGGGACTGTATGAGAGAATGGCATTGAAACATGTATATTACCCTATGTAAAATAGATGACCAGTGCAAATTCAATGCATGAAGTAGGGCACCCAAAGCTGGTACTCTGGGAAAACCCAGAGGGATGGGGCAGGGAAGGAGGTGGGAGGGGGGTCCAGAATGGTGGGACACATGTACACCCATGGCTGATTCATGTCGGTGTATGGCAAAAACCACCACAATATTGTAAAGTAATTAGCCTCCAATTAAAATAAGTAAATTAATTTTTAAAAATTAAATTTCTTTAACATTAGCTTCTAGAAAACCATTCTTAAAGAAATATCAGAACTATACTTGTTTTAGTCGAAACAGAAAAGGAATGTCCACTCACTAGTACTTGCATCATTACACTGGAGATCCTAGCCTCTGCAGTTAGCTGTACATACATACATACACACACAGAGACATACCAAAGAAATGAAGCATAAACAGTAGAAGTAAATAGACCAAACTCATTATTTGCAGGTGATTTCACAAAATCAAATACTTAGAAAATTCTAGAATACTTGCTAAGACACTGCATAACCACAGGTCTTGCTGACTTAAATACTACATGCCTAACACATACACTTCTTTTCACTCCACAAATATTTATTAACTATCTACCATGTGCCAGTTACTGTGCTAGACCACAGAGATTCAAGTCAAGCAATACAGTACATTCCCTGACAAGCATGAAACTGTATCTACCATGAGAGGTAAATCAACCTTAATCAAATGTTTCCATCCATTCCATTTTGGGGCTTCCCTGGTGACTAGCGGTAAAGAAGTGCTACTTGCTCAGTTGTGTCTGACTCTTTGCAACTCCATGGACTCTGTAGCCCACCAAGTTCCTCTGTCCATGGGATTCTCCAGGTAAGAATACTGGAGTGGGTTGTCATTCCCTTCTCCAGGGGCTCTTCCACCTCCAATGCAGGAGGCACGGGTTCAGTCCCTCGTCTGGGAAGATCCCATATGCCACACAGCAACTAAGCCCATGTATGCATGCTCAGTTGCTCAGTCACGTCTGACTCTTTGAATCCCATGGACTGTAGGACACCAGGCTCCTTTGTCCATGGGATTCTCCAGGCAAGAATACTGGAGTGGCTTGCCATTTCCTCCTCCAGGGGATCTTCCAGACCCAGGAATCAAACCTGTGTCTCCTTACACTAACATAAATCACAGAGTATGTTAAGTTCCCCTTAATAAAATGTGCAGTGATCTACAGGGAAAGCTAATTTAATCTGGGGACTAAAGAAAAATTATCAGTATAAGATAGTCATCAAAATGATGAAAAGTTAATTAGATGAGGCAGAGGAAGGAGAAGGAAATGTTTCCAAAAGGAAAACAGTACAAGCAATGGCACCTGAAGAAAGTATAGTCCATTAGATAGACTGAAAGATGGGCAGTGTCGTTTAGAGACAATTCTCCACGGCATTTGTTGACGTCTTGTATCAGCATATCAGTTCTTGTGCTGGACCATCTTTCCAAGGATATTTGCATAGCAACCAACCATCTTGAAATATACAGACACTCTCTCTCTCTCTCTCTCAAAAGAGAAACGTAAAGGTAATATCTTCCTCCTGGTCAAAGGATGGACAAGTTTACTATCAGCCTACTTATAAGACTGAGGGTTTCCTAAGCTCAGAGAAACACTGTGTGCATGGCATTGTGTGCATGGCATCCAGCTGAGCTTATATCCACATCACCCTCGTGGGACTTGGGAAGCAGGAAGAACCAACATGAACATGAATCTTCTTGCTGAGCTATGCACAGTGATATCCTTTGTCTCTAACCTAGGAACTTAGTGTCTCCTGCCAGCATCTATGAAACTGTTATGTTGTTAGGTATGTTGTTAGCAGGCTACATTGTTAGCTTTCTAAGCCCCTTCACACTTCATGACAAGGGTGAGTGAAGCAGACAGTTTGGGAGAAAATGGCAAAATAAGAATCAGGAAAGAAAAGCAGGATCTTATTAGAAATGGTCAAGACAAATATTGCAAGTATTTAACAGCCATCTGGTATAGACACTGACCAGTTTGAATAAACTCAAGAGACTCAGAAGGGCCATTAACAAACCAACATATATTTAGTTGGTTTATACTTTATGCGTATTCAAAAAGATATATGCACCCCTGTATTCATTGTAGCACTGGTTGCAATAGCTGTGAATATTTTATTTTTATCAATATCACCTCACACTTGTTAGAAGAATGGTGACTATCAACAAGACAACAAATACCAGGTGTTGGCAAGGATGTGGTGAAAAGGCAACCCTCGTGCACTGTTGGTAGGAATAAATTGGTGCAGCACTATGGAAAAATGTATGGAGGTTCCTCAAAAAGTTAAAAACAAAACCACCATATAATCCAGCAATTCTACTCCTGGGTATTTATCTAAAGAAAACAAAACCACTAATTCAAAAAGATATAAACACTCCTATGCACATTGTAGCACTGTTTACAATAGACAAGATATGGAAACACTCTAAGTACCTATGAATACATGAATGGATAAATAAGATGTGTGTGTATATTCTTTTTATGGCTGAATAATATTCCACCATGTGTGTATATATATATTCCATCACATATATACATGTATATATACATACATATACACACACACAATGGAATTATTCAACCATAAAAAGAATGAATCTTGCCATTTGGGACAACTTGAAGGGACCTAGAAGATATTAAGGTAAGTGAAATAAATGAGATAAAGAAAAACACAAACTTTATGGTTTCACTTATGGGTGAAAAATTAAAAAACAAAACAAATGAAGAAATATAACAAAACATATAAACAGTTATAGATACAGAGGAAAAAACAGGTGTTTGCCAGAAGGGATTGTGGTAGGGAGAAGAAAAAAGTAGGTGAAGGAGATTAAGAAGTATAAACTTCCAGGTGCAAAATAAATGAGACATGGATATGAAATGTATACAGTGTGGAGAAAATAGTAACTATGTAATATCTTTGTATGGTGACAGATGGTAACTAAACTTATCATGATGGTCAGCTTAAAGTGTATAGAAATATTAAATCACTATGTTGTGTAACAAGAACAAACATGATGTTGGAAGTCAATTATACATCAACAAACAAACAAACTCATAGAAGAAAGAGGTCAGATTTGTGGTTACCAGAGGTGGGGGTAGGATGGAAAGGGAATTGGCCAAAGGTAGTCAGAAGGTGTAAACTTCTAATTATAAGATAAATAAGTTCTAGAGGTGCAATGTAAAACATGATAAATAATCATTAACACTGCTGTATGCTGTATATAAGTTAAGAGACTAAATCTTAAGACTTCTCATCACAAAGGAAAAATATTTTTCCTATTGATTTAATTTTTATCTATATGAGATGATTAATGTTCAACTAAATTTATTGTGACAATGATTCCATGATGAAAGTCAAATCTTTATGCCGTACACCTTAAACTTACATGGTGCTGTATGTCTATTGTATTTCAATAAAACTGGAAAAAAAAAACATATTTATCTTATTTTCAATAATAAAAACTAACTCAATCTGAAAAAAAAGAGACAAAAGTTAAGTGCTTTCAAGGATGCAGAGTAATTTGAATTCTCACTTATTGCTGGTAGGAATGAAAACAGTACAGCCAGTTTAGGGAAAAAATGGCAATTTTTTATAAAGTTAAACATATACCTAACACATAGTCCAGCAATTTCACTGCTATATATTAACACAAGTGAAATGGAAACTTTTGTCCCCATAAAAACTTGTACATGAATGCCACAAACTGGAAACAACCCAAATGTCTTTCAGTTGGTTAATACATAAGCTGTAGTACATCCAAATACTGGAAAACTATCGAGAATGAAATAAAAGGGAACAAATTACTGGCTCACATAAGGGATAAATCTCAAACACCTTGTGTTAAGTGAAAGAAGTCAGACTTAAAAGGCTATGGTTTGTATGATTCTAATTATATGACATTATGGAAAATGCTAAATTATAGGAACATATCTGTGGTTGCCAGGGGGGAATGTAGCTTGAGAAGTCAACTATAAAATGGTAACTCAAGGAAATCTCTGGGTGTGAGGAAACAGTTCTATATATTTATAATGGTGGTCTGACTGCATGCATTTGTCTTACCCACAGAAGTGTATACCAGAAAGAGGGATTTGGGTTTTTTTTTTTTTAAGCTTTTTATTCTGTATTGAGATATGCCTAATTAACAATGTTCTGACATTTTCAGGTGAACAGCAAAGGGACTCAGACACACATATATATGGATCGATTCTCCCTAAACTCCCCTCCCATCCGAGAAGGCACATAACATTGAAAACAGTTCCATGTGCTGTATGGTGGGTCTTTGTTGGTTATCTTTTTTAAATATAGTAGTGTGTACATGCGGAGAAGGCAATGGCACCCCACTCCAGTACTCTTGCCTGGAGGGTCCCATGGGCGGAGGAGCCTGTTGGGCTGCAGTCTACGTGGTCGCGAAGAGTCGGACACGACTGAGCGACCTGACTTTCACTTGTCACTTTTATGCATTGGAGAAGGAAATGGCAACCCACTTCAGTGTTCTTGCCTGGAGAATCCTGGGGGTTGGGGAGCCTGGTTGGCTGCCGTCTATGGGGTCGCACAGAGTCGGACACGACTGAAGCGACTTAGCAGGAGCAGTGTGTACATGTCCATCATCCCAAACTCCTTATCCCTTCCCCCATTATTCCCGCAGCAAACTTAAGTTCATTCTCTAAGTCTGTGAGTCTCTGTTTGGTAAGTAAGTAAATTTGTCTTCTGCCCATTTGTTGATTGGGTTTTTGTTTTGGTGCTATTAAGCATCATGAGCTATTTGTAAATTTTGGAGACTAATCCCTTTTCAATCACATCATTTTCTCCCAGTCTGTGGGTTGTCTTTGTTTTATTGTTTCCTTTGCCATGCAAAGGCTTTTGAGTTTAAGTAGGTCCCATTTGTTTATTTTTATTTCCATTATTCTGGGGGATGGATTGAAACAGATATTGCTATGATTTATGTCAAAGAATGTTCTGCCTATGTTTTCCTCTAGTTTTATAGTGTCTGATCTCATATTTAGGTCTTTAATCCACTTAAGCTTATTTTTGTGTTTGGTGTTAAAGAATGACCTAACTTAATATTTTCACATGTATCTGTCCAATTTTTCCAGCATCACTAGTTGAAGAAACTGTCATTACACATGGTGTAGCCTTGCCTCTTTTGTCATAGATCGACCATAGGTGCGTTGGGTTATTTCTGGGTTTTCTATCCATTCCCTTGATCTATATTTCTATTTCTGTGCAAGTGCCGTACTGCAAAAACAGTGATTTTGACTGTATGTAAATTTAAAATATGAATTTAAACAAAAAGAATTCAAAATCATCATATGATGTTTAACCATCATGTTTAACCAGGTAGTGATACTAACAGATTTGGTTTTTTAAAAGATTACTCTGATACAACTAAACACAATTTATTGAATATGGATTGGATTCTGAACCAGAGAAAAAAATTATTGTATTAAAGATATTAGCGGGGAAAGTGGAAAATTTGATCAATGTATACAGAATAGATGATAGTATTATGTTATTATTAATCTTTGATTTTGATTACAGTACTGTGGTTATTTTAAATCATTTCTCATTTTTAAGAAATATACACTGAGATGTTTAGAGGGATAGATATATCATGCTTTCAATTTACTTTCAAAGAGATCCCCTCAAAATGTATAAATATAAAAAGAGGTAAACAGAAGAAGGAAGGAAGGTGGGAGTAAGAAGGAAAAGAGAGAAAATTATAAATGTGGTAAAATGTTAAGATTTGGGAAATCTTGATAAACATTATATGAGACTTATTTTTGAAAATTTTTGTGAAACTAATTTAGAAAAGTCAGAGGAACCAGAGATCAAATTCCCAACATCCGTTGGATCATAGAAAAAGAGAATTCCAGAAAAACACCTACTTCTGCTTCATCGACTGTGCTGAAGCCTTTGACTGTGTGGATCATAACAAACTGTGGAAAATTCTTAAAGAGATGGGAAAAGCAGACCACCTTACCTGCCCCCTGAGAAACCTGTATGCAGATCAAGAAGCAACAGTTAGAACTGGACATGGAACAATGAACTGGTTCCAAATAAGGAAAGGAGTACATCAGGGCTGTATATCATCACCCTGCTTATTTAACTTATATGTAGAGTACATCATGCAAAATGCCTGGTTGGAATCAAGACTGCAGGGAGAAATATCAATAATCTCAGATATACAGATGACACCCCCCTTTGGCAGAAAGCAAAGAGGTACTAAAGAACCTCTTGATGAAGGTGAAAGAAGAAAGTGAAAAAGCTGGTTTAAAACTCAACATTCAAAAAACAAAGATCATGGCATCTGATCACATCACTTCATGTCAAACGCATTGGAGAAGGAAATGGCAACCAACTCCAGTGTTCTTTCCTGGAGAATCCCAGGGATAGGGGAGCCTGGTAAGCTGCCATCTACGGGGTCACACAGAGTCGAACACGACTGAAGCGACTTAGCAGCAGCAGCATGTCAAATAGAGTGGCAGACTTTATTTTCTTGGGCTCCAAAATTACTGCAGATGGTGACTGCAGCCATGAAATTAAAAGATGCTTACTCCTTGGGGGAAAAAAAGCTATGACCAACCTAGACAGCATTTTAAAGAGCAGAGACATTACTTTGCCAACAAAGGTCCATTTAGTCAAAGCTATGGTTTTTCCAGTAGTCATGTTTGGATGTGAGAGTTGAACCATTAAGAAAGTTGAGCGCCGAAGAATTGATGAACTGTGATGTTGGATAAGACTCTAAAGAAAGTCCCTTGGACTACAAGGAGATCCAACCAGTCAATCCTAAAGGAAATCAGTCCTGAATAGTCACTGGAAAGACTGATGCTGAAGCTGAAACTCCAATACTTTGGCCACCTCATGCGAAGAGCTCACTCATTAGAAAAGACCCTGATGCTGAGAAAGACTGAAGGCAGGAGAAGGGAACAACAGAGGATGAGATGGTTGGATGGCATCACTGACTGGATGGACATGAGTTTGAGCAAGCGCCAGGAGTTGGTGATGGACTGGGAAGCCTGGTGTGCTGCAGTCCATGGGATGGCAAAGACTTGGACAAGACTGAGTGATTAAACTGAACTGAACTGAAAATTATTTCAAAATAAAAACCTTAAAAACTGAGTACTTTGTTTACAATATTAGAAATATTTTAGAGGAAGTTATAAAGTAGACAAGCAAAGCATATCTCCAGGTAATAAATTAATATAATTTGACATGTAAATCAAGCATAGTATCACCCGATTTAATTGAGTTTTAACTTCCCAGCACAAGACATTATGTAGTCATCTGTTTTTAACTGATGTTTTACTATTCAAACATTCTTTTGTAATAATTATTTATTTATTTTTGGCTGCACTGTGTCTTCACTGCTATGCATGAACTTTCTCTAATACTGGAAAGTGGGTCTACTCTATGCTTGTGGTGCAAGGGCTTTTCATGCAATGCCTTATCTTGTTGGGAGCACAGGCTCTAGAGTGCAGGGGCTTCAGTAGCTGTAGCACACAGGCTCAGTAGCTGTGGCCCACAGTGAGGCATGTGAATCTTTCCAGACCAGGAATCTAACTAGTGTCCCCTGCACTGCGAGGCAGATTCTTAACACTGGACCACCAAGGAAGCCTTATTCAATTTTTTTTTTTTAATTTTCATAATTGTATTTATTTTTGGTTGTGCTGGGTCTTTGTTGCTGTGCAGGCTTTTCTCTAGTTGTGGCAGTCGGCAGCTCTCCTCCAGCTGCCGTGTGCAGGTTTCTCACTGCAGTGGCTTCTCTTGCTGGGGAGCACAGGTTCTAGAGTGCTCAGGCTTCAGTAGTTGCAGTACATGGGCTCAGTAGTTGTGGCTCCCAGGCTCCAGAGCACAGGCTTAGTTGCTCCGTGGATGTGGGATCTTTCCAGACCAGGGATTGAACCCATGTCTCCTGAGTTGGCAGGTGAATTCTTTAGCACTGAGCCACAAGGGAAACCCCCAAACATTCTTAATAACTTTTAGCAGTTATATTCCAGCCTTATATCTAAAAGGGATAATGATTTTCCTTGCTCCTTTCTCAATTTTCACTGGAGCATTTTCCTGCAATCTCCATTTCTAAAAAATTTATTCCACTTTGTCATTTAAATTTTCAAGCCTTCTCCCTAGAAAACCATGTTCTTTTATTTCACATTCATGATTTAGCCTGATTTCCACACTTAGTGACAGTCTCATCTACTTCTCCATTGCTTTGTGCAGCTCCAAAATTAACTAACTTTACATCTTGTTAGCTTGCCCAGTATAGTCCCATCTGCAGACTTAATGAGCAATCTCTCCATTCCATCACTGGCAAAGATGCTAATTATTAAATTATATGGTAGAGTACAAAGAATCAATCTCTCTCTGTCTCTCACACACACACACATACAAATAGAGCTACATGCAAGCTAATTCTAAACTTTGGAAAGAATAAATGAGAATCTCAATAACTGCTTCCTGAATGCCTTTGTATTGTATTGTTTGTAATTATTCTACAGAACAAATGATAACAATGGTTTTATGGATATACATATTTATGAGAATGTATATTATATATATAGTCTCAGGAGCTCCTGGAGCTACAGGACAGTCTCACTCACACTTGATCATCAGACAGTGCCTTGTGAAGTCTATTTGCAATTAGACTGCATCATACTGAAAATTGTGCCTGTTGTCTAACTGTCAGAGGCAGAGTGCTCAGCCAGCCTTTTTGGATCTCAGTGGAGGTCACAGAGATGCTGGAGGGCCTGGCTCTTCAGTTCACTTTAAATATAAGCCAGGAATCTTAAGTCTAGGTAAGCTTTAATCATAGAAAGAAGAAATGAAGTTGACTCCCAGCTCCACCTTTGTTTTTCTCCAATTTAAAAAGTATTATCAAGAGCACATTTTACAGGGACTTCCTTGACGGTCCAATGGCTAAGACTCTGTGCTCCCAACTCAGAGGGCCTGGCTTTGATCCCTGGTCAGCAAACTAGATCCCACATACCATGGTGAAGACCAAAACTCTCACGGGCTGCAACTAAAACCAGCAGTCAA
Organism: Bos grunniens; assembly: GCF_055505025.1. Classification (NCBI taxonomy): domain Eukaryota; kingdom Metazoa; phylum Chordata; class Mammalia; order Artiodactyla; family Bovidae; genus Bos; species Bos grunniens. Next base: position 103,114,815 of record NC_141165.1, read on the forward strand.
ATAAATAAAATTTTTTTAAAAGAGCACATTTTACTGAAAGGAACCAAAAAGGAGGCTTTGAGGTCCAGAAGTCCAGGGTTTCAATTTCCTCCCTGGTCCCTAAGAATACTTTATATATTGACAGGATACACTCAGCCTTAGGATGTCAGGAAAACCAGAACAGAGAGGATTAAACAAAGGCCAAATGTATCTTTAGAAAGAAATCAGATAACTGTAGCATCTGCCATTTCAATCACAAAACCAGATCATGTTTTATGAGATGACATTACAACAGCAGTTATCAGAATTATCAGTGAAACAAATGTCATGCCACAAAATTTGCAGCTGAGGGACAGAGCAGGAAATGGCATACAACCAAGCTCAGCAAAGTAAGTATAATTAACATGAGTATTACATTTTGGGTCACTCCATGAACTGCACAGAGGTAGAGGGGTAAAGTAGGTGACCTTCCACTCTGCCCTTCAGCCCTACGACTTTCTGATTCTGCAGAATGAGTGACCCCTCAGAAATAAATCTGACATGATGCATTAAAATTTGACCTCCAGCCACCATTCATCTCTCTTGGGTCAAATGCTGCACATCTAAAGGTAATACCCAAGAAAAGTTAATATGAAAGGCCACACATCCACTGACATGTAAGCAACTACAGATAAACCTCATTTTATTGTGCTTCATTTTATTTTGCTTTGAAGATATTGTGTTTTCTATAAACTAAAGATTTGTGGCAACTGTTTGTTGAGCAAGTCTATAGACATCATTTTTCCTATAGCATTTGCTCACTTTGTGTCTCTGTGTCACATTTTGGTAATTCTCACATTCTTTCAAACTTTTTTTATTATTATTAATTTGTTATGGTGATGTACAAGCAGTGATCTTTGATGTCACCATTGGAATTGATTTAGGGTGATGACACACTGTGCCAATATAATGAACTTAATCAATAAATATTATATGCATTCTGACTGCTCCACTGACCAGCTGTTCCTCCAGCTCTCTCCCTCTTCTTGGATCTCCCTATTTCCTGACGCACAATATTGAGATTAGGCCAAATAATAGTCCTTCAATACCCTCAAAGTGTTTAAGTGAAAGGAAGAGTCGCAGGTCTCTCACTTTAAACCAAAAGCTAGAAATGATTATGCTTAATGATAAAGGCACGTCAAAAGCCAAGCAAGGACAAAAGTTAGGCCTCTTCTGCTAAAAAGCCAAGTGGTGATTGCAAAGGAATAGTTCTTGAAGGAAATTAAAAGTGCTACTACAGTGAACAGACAAATGCTAAGACAGAGAGGCAGTCTTATTGCCGACATGGACAAAGTTTTAGTGGTCTGGAGAGAAGATTAAAACAGTCACAATATACTCTTAATCCAATCTCCTAATTAAAGCAAGGCCTTAACTCTTCAAATCTATGAAGGCTGAGAAAGATGTGGAAGCTGCAGAAGAAAAGTTTGAAGCTATGAAAGTTTGGTTCATAAGGTTAAAGGAAAGAAGCAATCTCCATAGCATTGATGTGCAAGGTGAAGCACAAGAGCTGAGGTAGAAGTTGCAGCCAGTTATCCAGAAGATATAGTTAAGGTAATTAATGAATGTGCTACACAAAACAACAGATATTCAATGCAGACAAAACAGTCTTATATTGGAAGAAGATCCCATTTAGGACTTTCATAGCTAAAGAGGAGAAGTCAATGTCAGGCTTCAAAGATTCAAAGGACAGGATGACTCTCTTGTCAAGATGTAGCTCATGGAGAGAAGATGGTGGAGGAGTAGGTGGATATGGAGTACATCTCTCTCCATGTATATATCAGGAATACAACTTCAGACAGAAGTACATGTGAACACCAGCTGAGAGTGGACAGGTGTACCTGACCAGAGTAAAAGAATATTTAGAACCATGCAAACCTAGGTAGGATGAAAGAACTAAGGGGAAAAACAGGAAAAAACAAAAAAACCTCGGCAGGTAGGGGAACTGAAGCCAGTGTCTGATCCCCACATTAGGGCAATTGTCTGAGTTAGAGGAGAAACATTTAAGGCTAAGAATGAAACAGCTGATCTGTGGCAGCCTAAATGGAATGAAAATCAGACAGTCTTTGCCCCAGCCATACATATCCCAGACAGAGATGCAGGTCCCCTGGAAGGTACAGTGGCTGAGAGCTGGAGTTTAGGGATTGTGGAGCAATCCCAGGGCGAGGGCTGCTGCTGACTGCAGAGAGACAGATTGAGAGGACGTGAGGGAGGAGACTGTCGTGGGAAATGCCCGTGGAGGAAAGCTGGGCAGCCATGGAAGCAAAGCAATACTGCTGAGTCAGGTGTAGGGGGTGGTGCCATCACCATAACCTCTCTCACGCCACACACCAGCACTGGCAGCTGAACAATAGATAGGCTGGCCCATCAAACACTGGACTACAGAGTAGAACCCCACCCAGGGTCTCCGTTAAGTGACTGATGCTCCAAACTACAGAGTAGGACCCCAGACAGGAGGCCTGCTCTATGTGCCTGAATGGCCAGAGCTATAGAGAAAGACTGGCCAAAGAGACATTCTGATCTCCAGCTACAAGAGACTCAAAAAAATGACTCTGATAGGGCCATAACTCCTGCAGCGGAGGCAGTCCATGTTCCTACACACTTGGCACCGCCAGAGTCCACACAAGCCAAGCAGCTGTTGCACCTTCACACTCAATTCTCACTGAGGCAGAGCTGCCACAGGCAAAAAAAGTCTTGTGTCTATGCGTGCAGGGTTGCTATGGCTGTGTCCAGCTCTTTGTGACCCAGTAGATTGTGGCTTGCCAGGCTTCTCTCTCAGGGGGTTTCTCCAGGCAAGAATACTGGAATGTATTGGCCAACACTGGTTGCCAAACCCTTCTCAGTTCAGTTCAGTTCAGTCATTCAGTCGTGTCTGACTCTGCGATCCCGTAAGTCTCAGCACGCCAGGCTTCCCTGCTCATCACCAACTCCCGGAGTTTACCCAAACTCATGTCCATTAAGTCGGTGATGCCATCCAGCCATCTCATCCTCTGTCGTCCCCTTCTCCTCCTGCTTTCAGTCTTTCTCAACATCAGGGTCTTTTCTAATGAGTGAGCTCTTCGCATGATGTGGCCAAAGTACTGGAGTTTCAGCTTCAGCATCAGTCCTTCCAATGAACACCCAGGACTGATCTCCTTTAGGATGGACTGGTTGGATCTTCTTGCAGTCCAAGGGACTCGCAAGAGTCTTTTCCAGCACCACAGTCCAAAAGCATCAATTCTTTGGTGCTCAGCTTTCCTCACAGTCCAACTCTCACATCCATACATGACCACTGGAAAAATCATAGCCTTGACTAGACAGACCTTTGTTGGCAAAGTAATGTCTCTGCTTTTGAATATGCTATCTAGGTTGGTCATAACTTTCCTTCCAAGGAGTAAGCATCTTTTAATTTCATGGGTGCAATCACCATCTGTAGTGATTTTGGAGCCCAAAAATATAAAGTCTAACACTGTTTCCCCATCTATTTCCCATGAAGTGATGGGACCAGATGCAAGGGTACTATATTTCCTGCTGCCCTAGCCGCCAACATCCCTGGGTATCTGGTGCTGCCAGAACCCCTATGACTCAAGCAGCTGCACCACCTCCACACCTGGCCCTCACAGGCGCAAACCCAAGTCCTCCAGAGCAGCCTCAGGAGCAAATCCCAATGGACGATCCACATGTAGAGGTGGAAATAAAACTACAATTGAAACCCAGGGGCAATATGGCCAACGAAGAAGACCCAAAACCTTCCCACCAGCTGTACAAGCTGCAGATTAAATCCATACAATCAATAGGCACTCTGTGTCTATGGAATATATATAAGCACATTGAGAGCTCCCACAAAAGAAAATGCACTAGTTCTGATAGCTGTGGACATTGGAGGCAAAAACACACAGGAGTGGGACTACATTAGAATCTGAGCTGCCCCTAAAGCAGGTCCAGAGACCAGCACAGTGTTTGAGGTCATCCTAGGGAGGTGAGGTGGACTGTAACTCCCAGCAAGGGAAATATCTCGGACAGCAGTGATTCAAAAAAAACATTTATTATTTTTATGTTTTGACTTATTCTGTAGATTCTTTAGGTTTTTTTTTTTTCTCTTTTTTTTTCCCCTCTGTCGTAGTTGTCAATTTTATTGGCACTATGAAATCTAATTAACCTTTTGAGCTACTTTTTTTCTCAGTCACATTTTTTATTGTTGTTATAAACCTCTGCCTCTACGTTCAGCTTTTGCAGTTCTGTAGAGTTTTTTTTTTTTTCTTTTTTTAATTTTAATTTTTAAACCTATTATTTTTTTCTACATTTATTCCTTTGTTTTATGTTGCTACTAATCTTTTCCCCTTGCAGTTAATGTTTAATGTATACAAATCTTCATCTACCTCTATTTAACTTTGCATATCTATTCTTTCTTTCTTTCCTTTCCTCTCAACCCATTTGTTAGTTGTATTTTCATTGCTTTATTCCCCAATTGGCAACTTGCTTTAGTTTTGTTTTCCAGTTTATGCTTTAGTTAGTTTTGTTCTTAACTGGTAGATATAATTTATGGTTTCCTTTGTTTGCCAGGTAAATCTACTGTACTTTATTTTTGATGGACTGTTTCGACTTTGCTCATGGGTGTATATGTATATGTGCATATTTCATTACTTTAATTATTATTCACCTGATTTTGTAACTGCCATTTGTCTGGGATTCAACTTTGGTTTCTTATTTTGGGGTATTTGTTTTAATATTACTTAATGCCATAACAAATTACTTGTGGAATATTCGTTCCTGACCAGAGATCAATCCCTGAGCCTTTGGAGTGGGAGAACTGACTCTAAGACCCTACCAGAGAACTAACCCTCAGTTCAGTTCAGTTCAGTCGATCAGTCGTGTCCGACTCTGTGTGACCCCATGAATTGCAGCACGCCAGGCCTCCCTGTCCATCACCAACTCCTGGAGTTCACACAAACTCGTGGCCATTGAGTCAGTGATGCCATCCAGCCATCTCATCCTCTGTCATCCCCTTCTCCTCCTGCCCACAATCCCTCCCAGCATCAGAGTCTTTTCCAATGAATCAGCTCTTCACATGAGGTGGCCAAAGTACTGGAGTTTCAGCTTTAGCATCATTCCTTCCAAAGGACACCCAGGACCGATCTCCTTTAGAATGGACTGGTTGGATCTCCTTGCAGTCCAAGGGACTCTCAAGACTCTTCTCCGACACCACAGTTCAAAAGCATCAGTTCTTTGGTGCTCAGCTTTCTTCACAGTCCAACTCTCACATTCATACATGACCACTGGAAAAATCATAGCCTTGACTAGACAGACCTTTGTTGGCAAAGTAATGTCTCTGCTTTTGAATATGCTGTCTATATTGGTCATAACTTTCCTTCCAAGGAGTAAGCGCCTTTTAATTTCATGGGTGCAATCACCATCTGCAGTGACTTTGGAACCCCAAAAAATAAAGTCTGACACTGTTTCCACTGTTTCCCCATCTATCTGCCATGAAGTGATGCGACCAGATGCCATGATCTTTGTTTTCTGAATGTTGAGCTTTAAGCCAACTTTTTCACTCTCCTCTTTCACTTTCATCAAGAGGCTTTTGAGTTCCTCTTCACTTTCTGCCATAAGGGTGGTGTCATCTGCATAACTGAGGTTATTGACATTTCTCCCAGCAATCTTGATTCCAGCTTGTGCTTCTTCCAGCCCAGCATTTCTCATGATGTGCTCTGCATATAAGTTAAATAAGCAGGGTTACAATATACAGCCTTGATGTACTCTTTTTCCTATTTGGAACCAGTCTGTTGTTCCACGTCTAGTTCTAACTGTTGCTTCCTGACCTGCATATAGATTTCTCAAGAGGCAGGTCAAGTGGTTGGTATTCCCATCTCTTTCAGAATTTTCCATAGGGAGTATCAAATAATGAGAACTCACACAAAGGAAACCACTTGAATACAAGACCCTGCATCACCCAACCACCAGTAGCACCCTGTGCAGGATGCCTCATCTAAACAAGAAACAAAACAAAAATACAAACCCAGTCATCAGCAGACAGGATGGCCACCTCACTCATCCTTTCCCATCAGAGAAAAAAAAAAAAAAATTCAGCACAAATTCACCATATATGATGCTTAAAAAAACACCCTGGACCAACCTTAGGAGGGCAGAAACCAAAAGGAAGAAAGAAAAAATTCAACCTTAAAGCCTGGGAAAAGGAGACTTCAAACACAATAAGTTAAAAGAAATAACAAAAAGACAGAGAAATACTACACAAATGAAGGAACAAATTAAAAACACAGAAGTCCAAATGACTGAAGAAGAAATAGACAAATTACCTGAAAAGAATTCAGAATAATGATAGTAAAGATGATCAAAAACCTTGGAAACAAAATGGAGAAAAAGCAAGAATCAATTAACAAAGACCTGGAAGAATTAAAGAATAAACACACAGAGACTAACAACACAATTTAAAATACTCTGGAAGGAATCAATAGCAGGATATCTGAAGCAGAAGAATGAATCAGTGAGCTAGAAGATAAAATGGTGGAAGTAACTTCTGAAGAGAAGAATAAAGTAAAAAGAATGAAAAGAATGGAGGATGGTCTCAGAGATCTCTGGGACAATATCAAATGCACCAACATTGGAACTATAGGGGTCCCAGAAGAAGAGAAAAAGAAAGGGTATGAGAAAATCTTTGAAGAGATTAGAGTTGAAAATTTCCCCAGCATGGAAGAGGAAATAGTCAATCAAGTCCAAGACACACAAAGAGTCCCATACAGGAAAAACCCAAGGAGAAACATGCCAAGACACATACTAATCAAACTAACAAAGACTAAACACAAAGAAAGAATATTAAAAGCAGCAAGGAAGAAGCAACAAGTCACATACAAGGAAAACCTCATACATTTAACAGCTGATCTTTCAGCAGAAACTCTGCAGGCCAGAAAGGAGTGGCAGAATATATTTAAAGTACTGAAAGGGGAAAATCTACAGTCAAGATTACTGCACCCAGCAAGGATCTCATTCAAAATTGATGGATAAATAAAAAGCTTTTCAGACAAGCAAAAGTTAAGAGAATTCAGTATGACTAAACCAGCTTTACAACAAATATCAACAGGAATTATGCAGTCAAGAAATACAAGAAAAGAAAAAATATCTGCAAAATCAACTCCAAACAATTAAGAAAATGGCAATAGGAACACACATATCAATAATTACTTTAAATGTAAGTAGATTAAATGCTCCAACCAAAAGACACAGACTGGCTGAATGGATACAAAAACAAGACCCATATATATACTATTTACAAGAAACCCACTTCAGATCTCAAGACACATACAGACTGAAAGTAAGAGAATGGAAAAACATATTCCATGCAAATGGGAAGCAAAAGAAAGCTGGAGTAGCAATCCTTGTATCAGACGAAATAGACCTTAAAATGAAGACAATTACAAGAGATAAGGAAGGACACTACATAATGATCAAGGGGTCAATCCAAGAGGAAGACATAACAATTGTAAATATCTATGCATCCAACACAGGAGCACCTCAATACACAAGACAAACACTAACAGACATAAAAGGAGAAATTGACAGTAACACAGCAATAGTAGGAGACTTTAATACCCCACTCACACCAATGGACAAATCATCAAAACAGAAAGTTAATAAGGAATCACAGGTCTTAAATGATACATTAGATGAGATGGATCTCACTGATATCTTCAGGACATTCCATCCAAAGGCAGAAGAATACACCTTCTCAAGTGCACAAGGAACACATAAACCACATCTTGGGTCACAAATCAAACCTTAGTAAATTTAAGAAAATTGAAATCATACCAAGCATCTTCTCCAACAACAACGCTATGAAACTAGATGTCAATTACAAGAAAAAAAATTGTAAGAAACACAAACACATGAAGATTAAACAATACATTTCTAAATAACCAACAGGTTACTGGAGAAATCAAAAGGGAAATCAAAATATTTCTAGAAACAAATGACAATGAAAACACGACAACTCAAAACCTACAGGATGCAGCAAAAGCAGTTCTAAGAGGGAAGTTTACAGCAATACAATCCTACCTCAGAAAACAAGAAAAACATCGAATAAACAGCCTAACTTTACACCTAAAACAACTTGGAAAAAGAAGAAGAACAACAACAAAATAGCAGAAGGAAAGGAATCATAAAGACCAAAGCAGAAAGAAATGAAAGAAACAATAGTAAAGATTAATAAAACTAAAAACTGGTTCTTTGAGAAGATGTTAACAAAACTTTAGCCAGACTCATCAAGAACAAAAGAGAGAATAATCAAATCAACAAAATTAGAAGTGATAAAGGAGAGATTACAACAGACAATGCAGAAATACAAAGGATTAAAAGAGATTATTACAAACAAGTATAGGGCAATAAAATGGATAACCTGGAAGAAAGGAACAGATTCTTAGAAAAGTTCAATCTTCCAAGACTGAACCAGGAAGAAATAGAAATTATGAACAACCCAATTATACAAGCACTGAAATTGAAGCTGTGATCAAAAATCTCCCAAAAAACAAAAGTCCAATACCAGATGGCTTCACAGAAGAATTCTATCAAACATTTAGAGAAGAGCTAGTTCCTATCCTTCTAAAACTCTTTAAAAAATTGCAGAAGAAGGAACACTTCCAAACAGTCTGTGAGGCCACCATCACCTTGATACCAAAATCAGACAAAGACAGCACAAAAAAAGAAAACTACAGGCCAATATCATTGATGAACATAGATGGAAAAATCCTCAGTAAAATTTTAGCAAACAGAATTCAGCAACACATCAAAAAGTTCATACACCATGATCAAGTTGGGTTTATTCCAGGGATGCAAGGATTCTTCAATATACACAAATCAATCAGTGTGATACACCATATTAACAAATAGAAGGATAAAAACCATATGATCATCTCAATGGATACAGAAAAAGCCTTTGACAAAATTCATACCTATTTCTGATTAAAACTCTTCAAAAAATGGGCATAAAAGAAACCTACCTCAACATAGTAAAGGCCATATATGATAAGCCCACAGCAAACATTATTCTCAATGGTGAAACACTGAAAGCACTCCCTGCTAAGATCAGGAACAAAACAAGGGTGTCCACTTTCACCACTATTATTCAACATAGTTTTGGAAGTCTCAGATACAGCAATCAGAGAAGAAAAAGAAATAAAAGGAATCCAGATCAGAAAAGAAGATGTAAAGCTCTCACTGTTTGCAGATGACATAATACTATACATAGAAAATCCTAAAGATAGTATCAGAAAATTATTAGAGCTAATCAGTGAATTTAGCAAAATTGCAGGATACAAAATCAATACATAGAAATCATTTGCATTTCCATATACTAACAATAAAAAATCAGAAAGGGAAATTAAGGAATCAATCTCATTCATCATTGCAACAACAAAAAATTAAATATCTAGGAATAAACTTCCCTAAGAAGACAAAAGAACTATACACAGAAAATATTAAGACACTAATGCTTTTGAACTGTGGTGTTGGAGAAGACTCTTGAGAGTCCGTTGGACTGCAAGGAGATCCAACCAGTCCATTCTGAAGGAGATCAGCCCTGGGATTTCTTTGGAGGGAATTATGCTGAAGATGAAACTCCAGTACTTTGGCCACCTCATGCGAAGAGCTGACTCATTGGAAAAGACCCTGATGCTGGGAGGGATTGGGGGCAGGAGGAGAAGGGGACTACAGAAGATGAGATGGCTGGATGGCATCACTGACTCAATGGACATGAGTCTGAGTGAACTCTGGGAGTTGGTTATGGACAGGGAGGCCTGGCATGCTGCGATTCATGGAGTCGCAAAGAGTCAGATATGACTGAGCAACTGAACTGAACTGAACTGAATGAAAGGAAAAAAAATGACATAAACAGATGGAGAGATATTCCATGTTCCTGGGTAGGCAGAATCAATATTGTGAACATGACTATACTACCAAACACAATCTACAGATTCAATGTGATCCCTATCAAATTACCAATGACATTTTCATAGAACTAGAACAAAAAAATTCATAATTCATATGGAAACACAAAAGACCCTGAATAGCCAAAGAAAAGAAAGAAGAATGGAGCTGGAGGAATCAACCTTCCTGACTTCAGATTATATTAAAGTTACAGTTATCAAGACAGTATAGTACTGGCACAAAAACAGAAATATAGGCCAATGGAACAAGCTAGGAAGCCCAGAAATAAACCCATGCATCTATGTGTACCTTATTTTTGACAAAAGAGGCAAGAATATACAATGGGGCAAAGACAGCCTCTTCATTAAGTGGTGCTGGGAAAACTGGACAGCTACATGTAAAAGAATGAAATTAGAATGCTTCCTAACACCATACACAAAGATAAATTCAAAACAGAATAAAGACCTAAATGTAAGACCAGAAACCATAAAACTCTTAGAGGAAAACATAAGCAGAATACTCAATGACATAAATCAAAGAAAGATCCTCTATGACCCACTTCCTAGAGTAACAAAAAAAATCAAAAATAAACAAGTGGGATCTGATTAAACTTAAAAGCTTTTGCACAGCAAAGGAAACTCTAAGCAAGGTGAAAAGACAACTCTCAGAATTGGAGCAAATGAAACTGACAAAGCATTAATTTCCAAAACAGGCAAGCAGCTCATACAACTCAATACCAGAAAAAAAAAAAAAAAATCAAAAAGTGGGAAAAAGACCTAAACAGACATTTCTCCAAAGAAGACATAGATATGGCTAACAAACACAGGAAAAGATGCTCAATATCTCTCATTATTAGAGAAATGCAAACCAAAACTACAATGAGACAGCACCTCACACCAGTTAGAATGGCCCTCATCAAAAATTCTACAAACAATAAATTCTGGAGATGGTGTAGAGAAAAGGGAACACTCTTTAAATTCCCAAGAGTGGTGGGAATGTGGGAATTTAAATTGATATAGCCACTATGGAAGACAGTATGGAGATTCCTTAAAAAACTAGGAATAAAACCACCGTATGACCCAGCAATCCCATTCCTAGGCATATACCCTGAGGAAACAAAAATTGAAAAAGACACATGTATCCCACTGTTCATTGCAGCACTATTTACAATAACTAGAACATGGAAGCAACCTAAATGTACATCAGCAGATGAATGGATAAAGAAGTTGTGGCACATATACACAATGGATTATTACTCAGCCATAAAAAGGAATGCCTTTGAGTCAGTTCTAATGAGGTGGATGAACCTAGAACCTATTATACAGAGTGAAGTAATTCGGAAAGAGAAAGAGAAAGATCATATTCTAATGCATATATACAGAATCTAGAAAAATGGTACTGAAGAATTTATTCACAGGGCAGCAATGGAGAAATGGACATATAAAATAGACTTATGGATATGGGGAGAAGGGAGGAGAGGATGAGATGTATGGAGAGAGTAATATGGAAACTTACATTACCATATGTAAAATAGATATCCAACAGGAATTTGCTGTATGGCTCAGGAAGCTCAAACAGGGGCTCTGTATCAACCTAGAGGGGTGGGATGGGGAGGGAGATGGGAGGAAGTTTCAAAAGGGAGGGGATATATGTATACCTATGGCTGATTCATGTTGAGGTTTGACAGAAAACAACAAAATTCTGTAAAGCAATTATCCTTCAATTAAAAAAAGAAATTAATTAATTTTTTTAAAAGATGTACCTCATGACTTTAAGTTAAAGCCAGTGCTCATTCACCATTCTGGAATTGCTAGGTCTCTTAAATATGCTAAATCTACTCTGCTTGTGGTCTATAACATACCAAGAAAGCTTAGATGACAGCACATCAGTTTACAATATGGTTTACTGAATATTTTAGCTGACTGTTGAGACTTAACTACTCTGAAAAAAGTCCTTTCAAAATAGCACTTCTCATAGACAATGAACCTGATTAACCAAGAGCTCTGATGGAGATGTAGAATGAGATTAATGTTTTTCATGTCTGTCAACACAGCATCCAATCTGAAGTCCATGGGTCAAGGAGTCATGTCGACTTTAGAGACTCAGTATTTAATAAATATATTTTGTAAGGTTACAACTGCCATAGATAGCAATTCCTCTAATGGGCCTGGGAAAATAAATTGAAAATCTCCTGGAAAAGAGTCACCATTTTAGATGCTATTAAGAACACTTATGGTTCATGGGAAGAGGTCAAAGCATCAAAATCAATAGGAGTTTGGAAGAAGTTGATTCCAAACCTCATGGGTGCATTTGAGGGGTTCAAGACTTCTGTGGAGGAAGTAACTGCAGATGAAAACAGCAAGAGAACAAGACTCAGAGGTGGAGACTTAGAGTCACAGCAAGATGTGACGGAATTTCTGCAGTCTCAAGATAAAACTTGGAAGAGATGAGGACCTGCTTCCTGGAGAGCAAAGAAAGTAGTTTCTTTTTTTCCCCATGGGAGCCTTATTTATTTATTTATTTATTTATTTATGGCTGTGCCAGGCAGCATGAGGGATCTTAGTTCCCTGACCAGGGATCAAACCCATGCTCCCTGCATTGAGAGAACAGTGTTAACCACTGAACCACCAGGAAGTCCCAAGAAAGAGATTTCTTGAGTTAAATCTACTCGGTGAAGATGTTATAAAGACTACTGAAATGACAACAAAAGATTTATAATATGACATAAACTTAGTTGATAAAGCAGCAGCAGGATTTGAGAGGACAGACTCCAATTTTGAAAGAAGATCAACTGTAGGTAAAACACTATCAAACATTACAAGCTACAAAGAAATCATTCATGAAAGGAAGAGTCAGTCAATGTTGCAAACTTCATTGTTGTTTTAAGAAACTGCCACAGTCACCCCAATCTTCAACAACTATCACCCTGACCAGTCAGCAGCCATCAACACTGAGGCAATACCCTCCACAGCAAAAAGATTACCACTAGCTAAAGGTTCAGAGGATGGTTAGCATTTTTTAGCAATAAAATATTTTAATTAATAGTCAAGGTGAGTACATTTGTTTTAGACATAATGCTTTTGTCCACTTATTAGACTGCAGTGTAGTATAAACTTAAGCACTAGGAAACCAAAGAATTTGTGTGACTCACTTTATTGCCATCTATGCTTTATTATGGTCTGGAACTGAAACCTGAAATATCTCTGACATCTGTCTATACTTCTAGTAGACTACTAGACTATTTGTGGTCTTTACACTATAGCTGCTGGTCACTCACGTGTGAGTGCTAAGTCGCTTCAGTCATGTTCAACTCTTTGCGACCTTATGTACTATAGCCTGCCAGGCTCCTGTGCCCAAGGGATTCTCCAGGCAAGAATAATGAAGTGGGTTTCCATGCCCTCCTCCAGAGGATCCTCCAAACCCAGGAATCGAACCCATATCTCTTATGTCCCCTGCACTGACAGACGGGTTCTTTACCACCAGCATGACCTGGGAAGCCTGACTGGGCACTTAGTAAGCAAGTAATCAAGTTCTTAGGGAATGGGCTTCCCTATAAATCCACATCTGGCCCTGAGTTGGAGTACCTGGTCCAGGTTAGTGGAAAATCAGCCAGAAGTGGAAAGGAGGCTGAGAGGAGAGACTTTGAGAACATGATTGCCACTAATGAAGAACAGCCTGTGGATTGGGGCTGTTCAGCTTAGAGGCACTAAATCTGACTAAATCAGATTGAGGCTTGATACCTTTCATGTGAAGTTGGAGAACACCACCTAATTCTCAGGGAAATTGCACTGAGGACTGTGTGAAGCACTTTACAACTCTATCTCACTCGGTTTCCCAACAGCACTATGAGGTAGATAAAGATTATCAGTCATGTTTCAAGATGAGGAAAAGTGTAGCTCAGAGAAGTAAAGTGTCTTCCCCCAAAGCACATGGCTAGTTAAGAGACAAATCTCATTTCTAGATGTCAAACTGTATGCTTTTCTTACCTCAGTTTGTCCTGTAGGGTTTGCGATATTTCCCTTCAATAGTCAGATCACAAATCAAAAGTTGTTTTCTGGAAGATTTCTCTGATTAACCAAGAATTGCTAACTATATTATCAAATCTCATTTCCAGAGCAGCTTACTCCCTACTATCTCAGCATTCATGAATTTGATCCTTCTCACTACATTATAAATCCTTTGAGAACAAAAATCTGCTTTAAACTATAACAACTTCTGTGGCCTTCAAACACAGCCCAGCTCAGGATAGCCAGTAACTCAGAGGATATCAGGAATGTCATGTTCTTAAGCTGACTTTTCTATCATTAGGTGTGGCAAGCATGTTTTCATGTTTATTTCCACTATAATTTCAAATAAAAGGGCTTTCATTTTTAACTGCTCTGTAATTGGCAGTGGATTCCTAATTCTTTAATTTTCTCTGACAAATAGTTAATGGTGTGTAAAATAAGCAGATGTACTTTTAGAGCTGGCTTTTGGAAGCAACCCCTTGGCAAATCCATTCAGGAAACTAAAGATCGCTTTTGAAAAACAATTCTTCAACTTCTTTTTTGTGTGTAGATTTTCTTATACGGGTTTTCATAAACCAAGGTGCTCCTGTGGTCTAAATAAACCTCAGTTCCCAGAAAGGATCACTTATCTTGTGAGCACAGAACTCAGTGGAAAATTAAAGAAAATGCAAGCCTGAATTTCCACAAAGTCTAAGAAAATTAAATTCTGTTTACCTGGTGTTTCCACTCACATGTCAGGTTATGCTGCTAGAAAAGTAGCTTCATGAAATTATATCTACTTGATACAGTTGGTTTAGAACAAAGCAAGTTAAATAAGGAGGGAAATGCTATGACATTGACAAAAGCAAAGGATAAGTCATGTGTGCTAGAGAAGTATGAGAAAAACATTATGATAGAAGGTTATAGTCAAAAAACTACTTTACTTCATTTAAAGTTGTCAGAATGGATGAAATAGGTAGAAACTTGAAGTCTGATCTTATTTTTGCCTTCCTAAATGAAAAACCAAATCTGTTATAGTAAAAGCCTAATTTATTGGGAGTATGTTTTTACTCCTATACAACTTTCAGAAAATTGGAAAGGCATTTGTCACCCCAGTTTCCTGCAGTGTATATTATTGAACTGTTTCTTTTTTGTTCTGCTATAGCAAAACGTATTTAAATACTCACATCTGCATTTTGATTATGTCTGATAGGCAGCTTTATACTGAGAGTTCAACTTGTTGCATTTTTTTTCCTGCAACTTCCAATATAATTAAACTTGGTGGCTATCAGCAACCTGCTTCAAAAGAGAACCTCTTGTCAGTAAATCTTTTGGATTTACTCTATGTGAAATTAGAACTGGGAAAGGGCTGAAGGAGCGATAATATATGAAAATAATTAGTAAAGATTCCCACTCAATAAATGGTAGCCTCTAATACTATCAATTTCATTACTTTAGGGAAATAAACATCTTATTCCAGGAGACCAGAAATGGGCCTGATTAAGTCCGCCGTGTTAGGGTTGGAGAGAAAGGAACAACTTTGCCAGCAGCAGTCTATTCAAGTCCTTTGTTACTGTAGTTGTTGTTTAGTTGCTAAGTCGTGTCTGATTCTTTTCGACCCCATGGACAATAGCCCGTCAGGCTCTCTATCCGTGGGATTTCCCAGGTAAGAACACTGGAGTGGGTTGCCATTTCCTTCTCCAGGAGATCTTCCCTATCCAGGGATGGAACCCATGTCTCCTGCTTGGAAGGTGGACTCTTTACCTCTGAGCCACCTTGGAAGCCAAATCAAGTACTTTGGAAAGGACAATTTGATTCAGTCTTTGAATTTAACCTCTAATTCTCAATGAATAGCAAAATGAGAGTAACATTTTCTGGGTAATAAAAAGTAATTGTTTTTTAAGTACAAATGACAAAAGTGGTGATTGAAATCTTAAAAAATCTAGATATTAATTACGTTATTTGCTATGTTCCATAACCTTAGGAGGTACTTGGTACTGTTAAGTCACTACATAATTGTCTTTAAAGGAAAACATAATATAATAGTTATTCAAGTTTATGCACTATGTGATTTATTTTTTACTGATACTCAGAATAAAACAGTTTCTAGTTTGAAACCATTGGGTAAGTCTACTTAAATGTCAAAATAATAGGCTTGTTTGCTGTTCCACCCTTGACTTAAGCTAATTTGTTATTACAAAATAGTATTACCTAAAATTTTAGAGGTAGATTTGTTATAATTTTTAAATATTTTTAAATCAGTGAAGATCTAAAGTCTTCAGATGAGAAAATTATGGAATATGTTGAAAATTGATCACAAATTCATTTATGTTTTACTTACATGTTTTAATTTGACAAAAAAATTAATTTCAAAAGTTACCCATTTCCCTTAAAAATTTTGCTAAGTGCATGCTATGTTGTAGGTTTGGCCAAAAAAAAAAAAAGTGAAAAAGACAGTCTCAACCTTTAAATTGTTTATCATCTGATAGCATATTTAGCAGTAAATTTACATTTTCACATGGTTATGTGCTATTTTATAAATTTGTTTTTAAAAACTCAGGTAGTCAGTTTGGAAATATTTCTGCTTTTCTTGAATAATAAAATGCTGAATTATAAAATGTAGATCCATCTTATTTTGTTCCCCTTGACTACAATGTTCAGTATATAACTCTTGATTTTAAATTGATGCTGTACTCTCACACCTAAAACCTGTTCAAGTGATCAGAATGCTTTTTGTAAAAGAACAAATAGAATAAGAAATTTCATTAGTAATAGCAAAGATGGAAACACATAATATAGCCTAAAAACATGGTCATGGAAACCTGAGTTCTAAATAATTCTTCCCAAGCATTAAAAATGGAGTCAACTCATAGAAATAACATAGAGGAAGTAATTATTTGTACCAAAGGCAGAAAATACTGACTTTATCAAGCTTTGTATGACAATCACAGAAAAACATGGGTTCTAGTTTCTTTAAACTCAACTCTGACTCTGCAGAGTTCTTAAACTATACACTAAATTTCAAACTGAAGAAAGGCCAAATACTGAGATTCTAATATGGAAGAGGAGCAAGAGGCAGGGAACAGTGGAGGGAAGATGAGCACAGGAAGGAAAAGAAAGTCCAGGAAACAATGACCAAGAGAATTTGCGTTTGATTCAACTATCATTTCACCACTAACTGAAGACTAGCTCAACTTGTAAGATTTCCAATCTACATAGAAACACAAATATACTACCATGTGTAAAATAAATAGCTAGTAGTAACCTGCTGTGTAACACAGGGAGCTCAGCTTGATGCTCTGTGATGACCTAGATGGGTGGGAAGTCCCAGAAGGAAGAGATATACATAAACATATTGCTGATTTACATATTCTGCTGATGTACAGCAGAAACTAACACAACATTGTAAAGCAATTATACTCTAATAAAAAAGAAAGAAAGAAGGAAAGAAACTATAAAAAATAAATAAAAGGACTTATCTGGTGGCGCAGTGGATAGGAATCTGCTTGCCAACACAAGGGACACAGGTTCAATCCCTGGTCCAGGAAGATTCCACTTGCCTCAGAGCAACTAAGTCCATGTGCCACAACTACTGAGACCACGTGCTGCAATGACTGAACCCCAAGCACCTAGAGCTTGTGCTCCACAAACAGAGAAATCACCGCAATGAGAAGCCCAAGCACCACAACCAAGAGTAGCCCTCACACACTGCAACTAGAAAAAGCCCCACACAACAACAAAGATCCAGCACAACCAAAAATAAATAAATAAAATTATTTTAAAATTTATTAAAAAATAAATTTTTAAAATATGGCTTATAAGGAAACCTGGTGGTTGCTTGGTAGTTTGTTCTTACATACAGCTTCCTAGAGGAATGGAGTACCAACATAAATACTAACCAACTTACAAACTGCTGCTAATTTAGTGCAGATTCCAATGTCACTCTGTGTATCCTAGACTTAGAGTTTATTAATAAACTACAGTGGGATTCCACTGTATGGTTTTTCCAGTAGTCATGTATGGATGTGAGAGTTGGACCATAAAGAAAGCTGAGCACCGAAGAATTGATGCTTTTGAACTGTGGTGTTGGAGAAGACTCTTGAGAGTCCCTTGGACTGCAAGGAGATCCAACCAGTCCATCCTAAAGGAGATCAGTCTTGGGTGTTCATTGGAAGGACTGATGTTGAAGCTGAAACTCCAACACTTTGGCCACCTGATGTGAAAGGCTGACTCATTTGAAAAAACCTTGATGCTGGGAAAGATTGAGGGCGGAAGGAGAAGGGGATGACAGAGGATGAGATGGTTGGATGGCATCACTGACTCCATAGACATGAGTTTGAGTAAACTCCCAGAGTTGGTGATGGACAGGGAGGCCTGGCGTGCTGCAGTCCATGGGGTCGCAAAGAGTTGGACACAACTGAGCGACTGAACTGAACTGAACACTGGGATTCATGTGAAAATATTCATTTTCTCTCAATAAATACTACATTAGATTTAGCCCATCATATCAGAAAATTCCTCCCAACTCTATTTAAGGCATATTAGATATTTATGAATTAACACTCGCATGATAAATGCCAAATAAATTAATAACTATCGACCACTAATATGTGAAGAGGCAGCAGAAAGATTGAAAAGGTTTAAATACATTTTGGGAAGAGACAGTTACCACCTTGTTTATTCAACCATGGAGAGTTGTATTGGTCTTCCTTATAATTTTGAGATTCACATAAATTTATATCATCCATAAGTTCACCATCAGCTAACTTTCGCTTCTTCTCTACTTGATTTTTCTTTACTCTATTTGAAATTGAAGTTTGAGACACACTGAAGTCTAGATGTAAACACTTGAAAAATATTTTTTAAACATTATGTTTATAGAAGCATAAATAACTCCCCCTATGATGGTTATTTGCCAGTGTTAAAGTGTATTTGTCACTAGTAGTATTAAGAACAAAACCAAAAAGCACATAAAAAGGCTGTGTTGAAATTACAAACAGTCATAGGGTGACTGGAAGATACAAAATGAACATTTGAATATCAATAGGATAGAAAGGATATCTACATATAAATTTTAGGCTTGAAAAGCAATCAAGATTTCACTTAAGATTCCCAACATGAGCTTCAAAGACAAATTTGCTTTTGTCTGGATGCAGTCGCCACACATACAAAGTCCCAGGGAATTTCCTAAAACTGGGTGATGCAAGGAAGGACCTACATTTGTCTGTGCACACTGAAGTAAAAACGAACACATTTTTTAAATATGCGATTTTATTGGGAATTTTTTTACCAACTACAAGAATATAAATGTGTTTAAGCACCCACATTGAATATGACTTCATACTAGGAATTAGCTTAAATTTCAGGTTCCACAAAGAGATGTTTTTAAGCTACAATCTCCTCAGTTCTCTAATTGCATTTGTAATAAAACTGTTCTCATGCTTTTAAGTTGCAATTACTGCTATAAGATATATACTTACCCGATTGATCATTATAATTTAAAAAATCAATAAACCACCTATGGGACACTCACAGAATTGACCTGGTTCAGTTTTTTAAGTTGTATATACAATAGGCTGCACAAAAGAAGAAACCAGATTTATAAATACACACACCAAAAATTGGTCCACTGACAGGGACTTGCAAAAGTTAATTATCCTTACCCAGAGTAGTATGTCCAAATCTAGTATCTTTGGGCACTATTAATAAAATACTAGTTCATTTTAGACACCCACTTATGTATTTCATTGTGAATACAAATGTTCAATTCTTTTTCTTCTCAGATGTAATGCTTACGAGTATAATGTTAGAATTCTGAAAGAGCCAGTTGCCCATGGCTAACTACAAATTTTGAAATAGGAAAGCAAATTGTATCAAAAGTTTGTCCTTGGGAAAGATTCAGTAAAATATTTAACTTGTAAACTTCTGATCATCATAAATTACCAAAAAGGTGACATATAGTTAACATTACAAGCTGGCAGAAATTCTAACACTTATTTTCAAAATATAAGGTCATAACTGAGCAGAATTGTCTGCTGCTGCTGCTGCTGCTAAGTCGTGTCAGTTGTGTCTGGCTCTGTGCGACCCCATAGACCAGAACTGCCTATGATTCTTATAAAAAGTCATTACTTTCTGCCATTTTCAGTGTCACCTTAGTAAACTAACAATTTCCATGTGATTACAGATGCTTATATGTTCCTGTGCTGGCGCAAACTCACACCAACCCCAGAGAAGCTTGAAATAAGCCTCACCTTGCTTTTAGAGCAAACAAAAGATGGCCTTTCTAGAGTTCTAAGTGATCACAGTACACTCCCCAGAACACACATACACACCCACTCACTCATATACACCTTTCTGAATGACCTGGACAGCATAACACCCTTTCATCTTCTGTAAATCCTACTTGTGGCTGCTGCTGCCAAGTCGCTTCAGTCGTGTCGGACTCTGTGCGACCCCATAGACAGCAGCCCAGCAGGCTCCCTCGTCCCTGAGATTCTCCAGGCAAGAACACTGGAGTGGGTGGCCATTTCCTTCTCCAATGCATGAAAGTGAAAAGTGAAAGTGAAGTCTCTCAGTCATGTCCGATTCTTCATGACCCCATGGACTGCAGCCTACCAGGCTTCTCTGTCCATGGGATTTTCCAGGCAAGAGTACTGGAGTGGGGCGAGAAGCTACAAATCCCAAGGCCCCCTTTCCACATGGGACTTCATGCAGTAAAGGCCTGTATGAAGCTGCACCATCATTTGGTCTAAGAAAGCTGGATCTTTAGGTTACACTGCATGAGTTTAAGATACCACTCTACTACTTACTGGGTTTCCCTGGTGGCTCAGATGGTAAAAAATCTGCTTGCAGTGCAAGAGACCTGGTTTTGAACCCTAGGTTGGGAAGATCCCCTGGAAAAGGGAGTAACAACCTACTCCAGTATTCTTGCCTGGAGAATTCCATGGACAGAGGAGCCTGGCGGGCTACAGTCCATGGGTTTGCAAGGAGTCAGACAAGACTGAGCGACTAACACACACACACACACACACACACACACTGCTACTTATTGGCTGCACAATCTTGGATATGTCATTTCATCTCCCTGAGCCCCAGTTTCCTCTCTCTAAAAAGATAAAATTTTAACTATCTCATATATATGTTATGTTATTGTTCAGTTGCTCAGTTGTGTCTGACTCTTTGTGACCCTATGGACTACAGGACACCAGACTTCCCTGTCCTTTACCACCTCCCAGAGCTTGCTCAAACTCATGTCCATTGAGCCAGTTATGCCATCCAACCAACAATCTCATCCTCTGTCAGTTGAATAGGTGAGATAGAGAATGAGTGGCCCTCAAATCCTAAACTAGTTACAATCTGGCTCTTCACAGAAAAGTTTACTGATCATGGATATACCATACACACATACAAACACACACACATTTATATGTCCTTGTATATCATATCTATACATGTATAAATAAATAAACATAAACATGTATTATACATGTTTATAATACATGTATAAACATGTATTATATGTATTTTGTCAACAGTATATATATGCACATATAAACAGAGAAGGAGGAAAGGCAGTAATTAGCATTTATTTATCATTTACCTAGTGCCGAAAACTTTGCACGTTTTTAGTTTATATAATTCTCGCGAATTATATGGTGCATGCATGTATGAGCATATATATAGCTTGCTGTTGTTCAATTGCTAAGTCATGTCTGACTCTTTATGACCCCATGGACTGCAGCATGCCAGGCTTCCCTGTCCTTCACCATCTCCCAGAGTTTGCTCAAACTCATGTGCTTTGAGTCTGTGATGACATCCGACCATCTCATTCTCTGTCGCCTCCTTCTCTGCTTGCCCTCAATCTTTCCCAGCATCAGGTTCTGGGCTAATAAGACACACGTACCCCAATGTTCACTGCAGCACTATTTACAATAGCTAGGACATAGAAGCAACCTACATGTCCATCGACAGATAAATGGACCAAGAAGTTGTGGTACATATGCACAATGGAATATGTACTCAGCCATAAAAAAAAATAATAATAATGCATTTGACTCAGTTCTAATGAACCTACAGCCTATTATACAGAGTGAAGTAAGTCAGAGGGCTTCCCTGATAGCTCAGTTGATAAAGAATCCACCTGCAATGCAGGAGACCCTGGTTCGATTCTTGGGTTGGGAAGATCCACTGGAGAAGGGATGGCTACCCACTCCACTATTCTTGGGCTTCCTTTGTGGCTCAGCTGGTAAAGAATCCACCGGCAATGTGGGAGACCTGGGAAGTAAATCAGAAAGAGATAGACAAATATCATATATTAATGCATATATATGGAATCTAGAAAGATGGAACTGATGAATCTATCTGTAGGGAAGCAAAGGAGATGCAGACAGAGAGAACAGACTTGTGGATGCAGAGGGGGCAGGAGAGGGTGGGCTGAATTGAGACAGTAGATTGAAACATACATTACCATAGGTAAAATTAGACAGCCAAAGGAAACTTGCTGTATGATGCAGGCAGCTCAAATCCAATGCTCTGTGACAACCTAGAGGGGTGTGATGGGGTGGGGAGGTAGGCGGGAGGTTCAAGAGGGAGGGAATATACACACACTTACGTCCAACTCATGTTGATACACAGCAGAAACCAACATAATATCGTAAAGCAATTATCCTCCAATTAAAAATACATTTTTAAAATTATATAGTCTTTGAATGTTAAAATGATATTTAGAATTACATTTAGCAGTTTTTATATGCTTTATGTTTCATATTTACTAAAGAATAAAGTCAGCTTTATATTTCTCTCTTGAAATAGCTTTCTTTTTATCAGAAGTTCAATTACTATTGTATTACAGTCCCTATATTTGGTTTTATAAATTTGACTTTTCAATCTATATTCCAACTCTAGTTTGACCCTAAGCTATAGTAGAATTGTTCCTTCCATACACAATAGTTTGTTTATATTATGTACCAGTAGCACCAAGCAATTAGAGGTCTCTAATTGCCTCCCTGAAGACAATTTATGCTAAAAATCACCCTACTAAAATAATCAGGAGACAAAATAAACACATTTGCCATTCTTTCTCAATATTATCAAATCCTCAACATGAGCCTTGAAACCCCCATCTTCCATTGTTAATAGAGGGCTTTTGGGTTTGTTTTTGTTTCTTTTATTGGCTTATGTTATTTATTTGCTTTGTTTGATTTACTTACAAGCATTTTGAATATTGTTCATTTTGGATATACATTCAGCTCAGTTCAATGGCTCAGTCGTGTCCGACTCTTTGTGACCCCATGAACCACAGCACGCCAGGCCTCCCTGTCCATCACCAACTCCTGGACTCCACCCAAACCCATGTCCATTGTGTCAGTGATGCCATCCAACCATCTCATCCTCTGTCATCCCCTTCTCCTCCTGCCCCCAATCTTTCCCAGAATCAGGGTCTTTTCAAATGAGTCAGCTCTCCATATCAGGTGGCCAAAGTATTGGAGTTTCAACTTCAACATCAGTCCCTCCAGTGAACACCCAGGACTGATCTCCTTTAGGATGGACTGGTTGGATCTCCTTGCAGTCCAAGGGACTCTCAAGAGTCTTCTCCAGCACCACAGTTCAGAAGCATCAATTCTTCGGCGCTCAGCTTTCTTCACAGTCCAACTCTCACATCCATACATGACTACTGGAAAAACCATAGCCTTGACTAGACAGACCTTTGTTGGCAAAGTAATGTCTCTGCTTTTTAATATGCTGTCTAGGTTGGTCATTGGAGAAGGCAATGGCACCCCACTCCAGTACTCTTGCCTGGAAAATCCCATGGACGGAGGAGCCTGGTAGGCTGCAGTCCATGTGGTGGCTAGGAGTCTGACACGACTGAGCGACTTCACTTTCACTTTTCACTTCCATGCATTGAAGAAGGAAATGGCAACCCACTCCAGTATTCTTGCCTGGAGAATCCCAGGGATGGGGGAGCCTGGTGGGCTGCCATCTATGGCGTCGCACAGAGTCGGACACGACTGAAGCGACTTAGCAGCAGGTTGGTCATAATTTTCCTTCCAAGGAGCAAGCGTCTTTTAATTTCATGGCTGCAATCACCATCTGCAGTGATTTTGGCGCCCCCAAAATATAAAGTCTGTCACTGTTTCCACTGTTTCCTCATCTATTTGCCGTGAAGCGATGGAACCGGATGTCATGATCTTAGTTTGGTGAGGGAGAGAAAGGAAACAAGAGACACTGTATCTTCCATCCACTTGTATAAGAAGAGATTAAGTGACTATGAGGCCAAGACTTAAAAACTTAAAAACAAAGATGTAGGGTTTAGAGTTTCAGAAGGAAAAACAATTTCCTTTAGCAAAGAAAAATGTTCTCCTAATGTCTACATTAAATACAACGTGAAAATCAGTAACAAGAGCCTTCGTAGTCTGAATTTACACCTTAGCACCCAAGTTTGTAGTTCCTTAAGCCATTCTTCATGATTTAAAGAACCTTAGGATGTGGTCCAGTAGTTAGGACTCAGTACTTTCACTGCTGGGACCCAGGTTCAATCCCTGGTCAGGGAAATAAGATTTCACAAGTTTCTCAGGACAGCCAAAAAAAATTTTTAATAAAAATAAAGAAGAAAGTTTACACAAATCAGATATTAAGAGTTATGGCTAACCAAGAAGTAAGGAAGTGCTTTTAAATGACTGGGAGGAAAGAAAAAAAGGATGGGGACATGTCAAAAGAACAAATGAAGCTCCAAAGCACATGTGCCCTTTTTTCATTTAAGTTAAAGTTGATACAGTTAACACAAAATGAGTTTCCAAAGATGCCCACATCCTAATCCCTGTGAATAAGTTGCCTTACACCATAAAAATAATTTTTCAGACATGATTTAGTTAAGCATCTTGACAGTGAGAGATTATCCTGGATTGTACACATAGGCCCCATGTAATCACAAGGGATTTTTTTTACCATGGAAGCAAGAGGGTCAGGATCAGAGAAGGTATATGACAACAGAAGCAGAGGAAGGAGATGCAGGACCATAAGCTATGGAATGTGGGCAGCCAAGCTAGGAAAGACAGTAAAACTTCTCCCCAAGTGCGTCCAGAAAGAACGCAAGCCTCCTGATCCTTTGATTTTAGCCCAAGATTAATTTGTGGACATCTGACCTCTAGACCTGTAGGAGAATAAATGCGTGTTGCTTTAAGCCACTGTCTGTGATAGTTTGTTACAGAAGCAATAGGAAAGAAAGTAGTTGGCTTTATGACACATAACTGAAAGCATCCTAACCCCACCAAACTATTCAAAACCAGTTATGCGGTAAGAAGATCAACCTCCTAGATGGACCTCCAGTCACAAAAACATATAGAGCTCCTGGAGTGAGATTATTGAAAATGTGATTTTAGTTTCAAATTTGATTTTTAAACAGAACCAAGACTGACTTTTGATGATGTAGCAATTTTGAGTATAATTAACTACCACAAAACTATTGTTCATCTAAACCAAAGTGTTCCTAATGAAACAAATATAGACTTCTTGTAGATTTGATTAGATACCTGCATTGATAATCACCACAAAGTCAAAAAAATCCCTATAGGAGAAAACTCCTATAGGGATATCTACTAACAATGTTGAGTAGAAGAATGTTTTACAAGTATGTGGTCAGTCAAGAAAGTGAACTTTATAATGAACAACCTCAAGGTTGAATGTTAGTTTTCTTTTATGTTGACCTGCCGTTCAAAAAAAAAGTGAGACAATGTGTTATAGTAGAAAGAGACAAGTATTAGGAATACTGGGAAAGAGTCTTCTAATATAAAGAACATGCAGGGAAAAGTCAGTCATGTATCCATGGCTTGAAGGGAAAAGAGAGGAAATTAGAGAGAAAAGGACTAGAGTCATGTACCTCACTACTCTAGACCTCTGCCCATGAGTCTTCTGCTTGGCTATCTGTCCCTTTACTCATCTCCTATCTCAAATTTAATATGAAAACAGACCAAGAGGTAAAGAAGAAAATAAACAGCATAATAAAGTGTGATTCCATAATTATTTTCAGCCACTTCTATTTGGACAAGGCTGCCCTAGCTATATTAAAAAGCAGAGACTACTTTGTCAACAAAGATCTATCAAGGCTATGATTTTTACCAGTAGGCATGTATGGATGTGAGAGTTGGACCATAAAGAAAGCTGAGCACTAAAGAATTGATGCTTTTGAAATATCATGTTGGAGAAGACTCTTGAGAGTCCCTTGAACTGCAAGGAGAGCAAACCAGTCATTCCTAAAGGAAAGCAGTCCTGAATATTTTAGATTGGAAGGACTGATGCTGAAGCTGAAACTCCAATACTTTTGCCACCTGATGCAAAGAGATGACTTATTAGAAAAGACCCTGAGGCTGGGAAAGATTGAAGGCAGGAGGAAAAGGGAATGACAGAGGATGAAATGGTTGGATGGCATCACTGACTTGATGGACATGAGTTTGAGCAAGCTCCAGGAGATGGTGATGGACAGGGAAGCCTGGCAAGCTGCAGTCCACGGGGTTGCAAAGAGTTGGACACAATTGAACGACTGAACTGAACTGCCCTATCTATAGAACACCTGGGTGACTCAGTGGTAAAGAATCTACCTGCCAATGCAGAATATGCAAGAGGTTTGGGCTCCATCCCTGGGTCAGGAAGATCCCCTGGAGGAGGAAATGTCAACCCACTCCATTATTTTTGCTGGGAAAATTCCATAGACCGAGGAGTCTAAAGAGCAACAGTCTGTGGGGTCACAAAGAGTGGGACACAGCTGAGCGACTGAGTAGACATGCATGCCCTACATGAAGCACCTAACTGGTTAAAGGGAAAAAGTAAATAAGGTAAACATCAAAAGGACTGTAGAATCATAAAAGATCAATGAAGTTCCTCATACAGTCTAGAAACAAAGAATCTCAAAGGAATAATCTAGAAATACTTTTATTGTTCATTTAGCAATATGCCCAGTTGATACTTTCCCAGATGCTGGACACATGGGGATGGTGAAGGTTGGGATGAGGGAGTGGACAGGCTAACCTTTCCCTGTGAAAGCAGGGATCTGATCATTCTTATTCACTGTTGCATATCCTGCACTTAGACTCATTAATGAATGAAGAAAAAATACAGGGAAGTCAAGGGCTATCAATTCTTCAAAAAGTTGATATAACACATGATACTAATCAAATCAATGATACAGGTAAGGTTTACCTTGGGCAAGAAAGGAGAGAATGTTACTGTTTCACACCTGAAATGTTTAGTAGCAGGGTTCAGTAGCCACTTCCCTACAGTATACGCTAACCTAGCAATCCTAACTGTTTTGGGAGTCTTGCTGGTATTTGTCAGCATCTAAAACTGCACTGTCCCATACAGTAGCCATTAGCCACAGACACCTACTCAGATTTAAACTACTTAACATTTAATTTAAAATTCTGTTACTCACTTGCATTAGCCACAGTTCAATGTCTAGTGGCTACCATTATCCTAGAAAACTCAATTATACTGCTTTCTTCCACACCATGCTACATTAAAAGATAAAAATAGCCAGAATTTTATAAATGAGAGAAATAAGAAAGTGTGCACACACGCACACACACACAGAGCTAAATCGTTCCATATCAACTCAGCATCTAAAGGAGACAAGTCAATTTTGTTTCTGATAAATCTTCCTTCTTCCCAAATACAATTGAACCTCAATATCACAGGTTTAGACTATGTAGGCCTACTTCTACATGGATTTTTTTCAATAAATATATTTGAAAATTTCTCAGAGATCTGAGACAATTTGAAAAAAACTCACAAACTGTATAGCCTAAAATGTGAAAAAAATTAAGTATGTCACAAATCCATAAAATATATGTAGATACTAACCTATTCTATCATTTACTGCCATAAAATACGCTCATATCTATTATCAAAATGTTAAAATGTATCAAAACTTGTACATACACTTGCAGATGATTCATTCATTAGTGTATGTGCCAGGCTACTCTGAAGCAATTGTATAAACTACTACACCACCATAAAGCAATCTATATTGCTGCTTCTTCGTTATCAATGTATGAGTCATTATATCTGTAAATAAAGATGATTTTTTTTCACATTCTTTTTGTTTTTTGGCCATGCCACAACATGAGGATCTTACTTCCCTAACCAGGGATCAAACCAGTGCCCCCCTACATAGAAGCGAGGAATCCTAACCACTGGTCTGTTGGGCAATTCCAATTTTTTTTCACTGTTGATGTCTAGTAATACGTATAACATCTATAGTGCTTTGTATAATTAAAGATAACACGGATGTAAGTACTAACAGATGATTAGTCTTCTAAACAGATGACATAAATTTACGGTATCAGTAATACAAGAAGTTGAGTTCAGTCGCTCAGTCATGTCCGACTCTTTGCGACCCCATGAATTGCAGCACTCCAGGCCTCCCTGTCCATCACCAACTCCTGGAGTTCACTCAAACTCACGTCCATCGAGTCAGTGATGCCATCCAGCCATCTCATCCTCTGTCGTCCCCTTCTCCTCCTGCCCACAATCCCTCCCAGCATCAGAGTCTTATCCAATTAGTCAACTCTTCCCACGAGGTGGCCAAAGTACTGGAGTTTCAGCTTTAGCATCATTCCTTCCAAAGAAATCCCAGGGCTAATCTCCTTCAGAATGGACTGGTTGGATCTCCTTGCAGTCCAAGGGACTCTCAGGAGTCTTATCCAAAACCACAGCTCAAAAGCATCAATTCTTCGGCGCTCAGCCTTCTTCATAGTCCAACTCTCACATCCACTCATGACCACAGGAAAAACCATAGCCTTGACTAGACTTTGTTGGCAAAGTCTGCTTTTCAATATGCTATCTAGGTTGGTCATAACTTTTCTTCCAAGGAGTAAGCGTCTTTTAATTTCATGGCTGCAATCACCATCTGCAGTGATTTTGGAGCCCCCAAAAATAAAGTCTGACACTGTTTCCACTGTTTCCCCATCGATTTCCCATGAAGTGATGGGACCAGATGCCATGATCTTTGTTTTCTGAATGTTGACCTTAAGCCAACTTTTTCACTCTCCTCTTTCACTTTCATCAAGAGGCTTTTTAGTTCCTCTTCACTTTCTGCCATAAGGGTGGTCTCATCTGCATATCTGAGATTATTGATATTTCTCCAGGCAATCTTGATTCCAGCTTGTGCTTCTTCCAGCCCAGAGTTTCTCATGATGTACTCTGCATATAAATTAAATAAGCACGGTGACAATATACAGCCTTGATGTACTCCTTTTCCTATTTGGATCCAGTCTGTTGTTCCATGTCCAGTTATAACTGTTGCTTCCTGACCTGCATATAGGTTTCTCAAGAGGCAGGTCAGGTGGTCTGCTTTCCCATCTCTTTCAGAATTTTCCACAGTTTATTGTGATCCACACAGTCAAAGGCTTTGGCATAGTCAATAAAGCAGAAATAGATGTTTTTCTGGAACTCTCTTGCTTTTTCCATGGTCCAGCGGATGTTGGCAATTTGATATCCGGTTCCTCTGACTTTTCTAAAACCAGCTTGAACATCAGGAAGTTCACGGTTCACGTATTGCTGAAGCCTGGCTTGGAGAATTTTGAGCATTACTTTACTAGCGTGTGAAATGAGTGCAGTTGTGAGGTAGTTTAAGCATTCTTTGGCATTGCCTTTCTTTGGGATTGGAATGAAAACTGACCTTTTCCAGTCCTATGGCCACTGCTGAGTTTTCCAAATTTGCTGGCATATTGAGTGCAGCACTTTCACAGCATCATCTTTCAGGATTTGAAATAGCTCAACTGGAATGCCATCACCTCCACTAGCTTTGTTCGTAGTGATGCTTTCTAAGGCCCACTTGACTTCACCTTCCAAGATGTCTGGCTCTAGGTGAGTGATCACACCATCATGATTATCTGGGTCGTGAAGATCTTTTTTGTACAGTTGTCCTGTGTATTCTTGCCACCTCTTAACATCTTCTGCTGCTGTTAGGTCCATACCATTTCTGTCCTTTATCAAGCCCATCTTTGCATGAAATGTTCCCTTGGTAGCTCTATTTTTCTTGAAGAGATCTCTAGTCTTTCCCATTCTGTTGTTTTCCTCTATTTCTTTGCATTGATTGCAGAGGAAGGC
This sequence comes from Bos grunniens, assembly GCF_055505025.1. Taxonomy (NCBI): domain Eukaryota; kingdom Metazoa; phylum Chordata; class Mammalia; order Artiodactyla; family Bovidae; genus Bos; species Bos grunniens. The sequence continues at coordinate 103,144,829 of NC_141165.1, forward strand.
TTTCTTAACTCTTCTTGCTATTCTTTGGAACTCTGCATTCAGATGCTTATATCTTTCCTTTTCTCCTTTGCTTTTTGCTTCTCTTCTTTTCACAGCTATTTGTAAGGCCTCCTCAGACAGCCATTTTGCTTTTTTGCATTTCTTTTCTATGGGAATGGTCTTGATCCCTGTCTCCTGTACAATGTCACGAACCTCATTCCATAGCTCATCAGGCACTCTATCTATCAGATCTAGGCCCTTAAATCTATTTCTCACTTCCACTGTATAATCATAAGGGATTTGATTTAGGTCATACCTGAATGGTCTAGTGGTTTTCCCTACTTTCTTCAATTTAAGTCTGAATTTGGCAATAAGGAGTTCATGATCTGAGCCACAGTCAGCTCCTGGTCTTCTTTTGTTGACTGTATAGAGCTTCTCCATCCTTGGCTGCAAAGAATATAATCAATCTGATTTTGGTGTTGACCATCTGGTGATGTCCATGTGTAGAGTATTCTCTTGTGTTGTTGGAAGAGGGTGTTTGCTATGACCAGTGCATTTTCTTGGCAAAACTCTACTAGTCTTTGCCCTGCTGCATTCCATATTCCAAGGCCAAATTTGCCTGTTACTCCAGGTGTTTCTTGACTTCCTACTTTTGCATTCCAGGCCCCTATAAAGAAAAGGACCTATTTTTTGGGTGTTCATTCTAAAAGGTCTTGTAGGTCCTCATAGAATCGTTCACCTTCAGCTTCTTCAGCGTTACTGGTTGGGACATAGACTTGGATTACTGTGATATTGAATGGTTTGCCCTGGAAACAAACAGAGATCATTCTGTCCTTTTTGAGATTGCATCCAAGTACTGTATTTTGGACCCTTTTGTTGACCATGATGGCTACTCCATTTCTTCTGAGGGATTCCTGCCCACAGTAGTAGATATAATGGTCATCTGAGTTAAATTCACCCATTGCAGTCCATTTTAGTTTGCTGATTCCTAGAATGTCGACGTTCACTCTTGCCATCTCCTGTTTGACCACTTCCAATTTGCCTTGATTCATGGACCTAACATTCCAGGTTCCTATGCAATATTGCTCTTTACAGCATCGGACCTTGCTTCTATCACCAGTCACATCCACAACTGGCTATTGTTTTTGCTTTGGCTCCATCCCTTCATTCTTTCTGGAGTTATTTCTCCAGTGATCTCCAGTAGCATATTGGGCACCTACTGACCTGGGGAGTTTCTCTTTCAGTATCCTATCATTTTGCCTTTTCATACTGTTCATGGGGTTCTCAAGGCAAGAATACTGAAATGGTTTGCCATTCCCTTCTCCAGTGGACCACATTCTGTCAGACCTCTCCACTATGACCCGCCTGTCTTGGGTGGCCCCACAGGGCATGGCTTAGCTTCATTGAGTTAGACAAGGCTGTGGTCCTAGTGTGATTAGATTGACTAGTTTTCTGTGATTATGGTTTCAGTGTGTCTGCCCTCTGATGCCCTCTTGGAACACCTACCATCTTACTTGGGTTTCTCTTACCTTGGATGTGGGGTATCTCTTCACGGCTGCTGCAGCAAAGTGCAGCCGCTGCTCCTTACGTTCCACGAGGGGGTATCTCCTCACTGCCGCCCCTCCTGACCTTGAACGTGGAATAGCTCCTCTAGGCCCTCCTGCGCCCACGCAGCCATGGCTCCTTGGACGTGGGGTTGCTCCTCCCAGCTGTCGCCCCGGCCTTGGGCGTGGGGTAGCTCTCTCGGCTGTTCCTGTGCCATCTCAGCCTGGCACTCTCAGCCGCTGCCTCTGACCTCGGACGTGGGGTAATTCCTCTTAGCCACTGCCTGTAAATGTGTTTTCTATTCCTGTAATTTTCTTAATAACATTTTCTTTTCTCTAGCTCACTTTACTGTACGAATATTGTATGTAATACATATAACATACAAAATAAGAGTTAATAGATAGTTCATCAGTAAGGCTTCTGGTCAACAGTTGGCTATTAGTAGTTAAGTTTTTGAGGGAGTCAAAAGTTATATGCTGGGTTTTCCCTGGTGGATAAGAGGTAAAGAATCTGCTTGCCAATCCAGGAGACATGGGTTCAATCCCTGATCAGGGAGGATCCCACATGCCTCAGAGCAATAAACCCCATGCACCATAACCGTTGAGCGTGTATTTTAGAGCCTGGGAGCCCCAACTACTGAGCCCAGGTATCCTAGGCCTGAGCTTGGCAAGAAAAGAAGCCACCACAATGAGAAGCCTAGACATGGCAACTAGAAAGTAGTCCCCACTCTCTGCAACTAGAGAAAAGCCCGTGCAGCAAGGAAGACCCAGCACAGCCAAAAATAAATAAACCAAATAATTTTTTAAAGTTATATGAAAATTTTGATTGCATAAGGGGTGGGCACCCCTCCACCCACGTTGGTCAAAGGTCACATGAATTTTTATTTAAGTTAGTAAAGATAATTTTCCGTAAAGACAATTTTCCACATATATGTCTAGCAATCACTGGAAAACATGAGAACCATATATTATCACATATTTGTATCCAATTTTCCAGAACCCAGTACAATCTTATCAAGCAATATCTTATCTGCCAAATCCTCACACTTGTGGATTTGCATCTACCTGTTTACAGACACTGGTTGAAAATCTTGTAACAATTTGACAACTCACCTTTAAGATTGGCTGTGTACTGGGATTCAGTAATAGATCTGTCACACCACAATTACCAAGCCAAAGTTGCATTTTATTTCTAAATGCCCATAGAAGAATTTTTACTCAAACTGGAAAGTCTCTGGTACAAAAAGTATTCCCTTAAAATCTGCACTTCATGAGGTTATCTAATTTGGTTCATCAATTAGATGCAATCTGCGTTATCTTAAAACAAGCTGAGTGAGGTTTATTTAGCTAGAAATCCCTTGGTAAATTATAAAATGTGAGACATAAACTGGGCAAGCACCATTGCATAATCACTAATTACAAAAGTGAATGACTTTGGATTTTTCTGGGGGTCCAATAAAAGGGAATCTGCCTGCCAGTGCAGGGGATAGGGGTTCAATCCCTGGTACAGGAAGATTCCACATGCTACAGGGCAGCTAAGACCATGTGCCAAAACTACTGAAGCCTGAAAGCCCGAGAGCCTGTGCTCTGCAACTAGAGAAGTCAACTCACTGAAAAGCCCGCGTGCAGCAACGCGGACCCAGTGTAATCAACAGTTAAATAAATAATGTTTTTAAGTGAATGACTTTATGACAAAATTAGAGGTTAATTTGAAACCTCACCTGGAAATGAAAAACAAAACAAAGCTTAAAATAGAAGAAAATAATACACTAATTTGGATATGTGTATATATAAAAGCTATATTTTTCATATACAAAAAGAAAAAAGGGTCGGAGTATAAGTAAGTGTGGAAATACCTGCTTATCCTCTTTGCCTTAATTAACTTTTCCCTAAAAGGGTATTAGTGAGTTCTCTCTTCTTAACAAGGACTATATAATACCAAACTTATAACTTATAAGTTTGTAACTATATAAGGTTACAAACTTGGGAAACAGTATAGTATGACTTTTGGAGAAAGTAGCGCTAAATCATTTACAAATTGCCCAAGTTAAAAAGAGTAGAAGATAAAGAACTCTAATTATGCAAGAAGTCAATAGCTCTTTTGCAAACCTGAACATAAAAGGACTTCCATCAGATCAGATCAGATCAGATCAGTCGCTTAGTTGTGTCCGAAACATAAAAGGACTTCCATAGGGACTGGTAAATTCTGGACTGTTAAACACTGTCCCGAAAAACCTAAAATTCTCACTTTACTGAAGGATCACCAAGTGATGACTCTTAAGAAGGTACACTCTTAAGAAGGTATCATGTTTTCAAATGGGAAGTGTAAGGAATGATATGAAAAAGGTTTTTCATGCCTTACTAATTTTGATGATATAAGTCACATTTGATTAGCCTTGTTAAGTGTCCATTGTCAAGAGTAGCTTAAGAAGAGACAAATGTCCTCACTTACTGCCAAACTGTCATTTAGATTTATTTAGAATCTTATTCGCATTTAAAGTTCTCACTGCAGGGTATAAAGTCAAGTTGTTACTGTTATTCAGTGCTAAGTCATGTCCAGCTCTTTGCGATCCCATGAACTGCAGCACCCCAGGCTCCTCTGTCCTCCACTATTTCCTGGAATTTGCTCAATTCATGTCCATTGAAACAGTGATGCTATTTATCTCATCCTCTGCTGCCCCTCCTCCTTTTGCCTTTAATCTTTCCCAGCCTCAATGTCTTTTCCAATGAGTCGGCTCTTCTCATCAGGTGGTCAAAGTTTTGGAGCTTCAGCTTCAGTGTTAGTCCTTACAATGAATAGTCAGGATTGATTTCCTTTAGGATTGACTGGTTGGATCTCCTTGCGGTCCAAGGGACTTCAAGAGTCTTCTCTAAAACCACAATCCAAAAGCATCAATTCTTTGGTGCTCAGCCTTCTTTATGGCCCAACTCTCACATTCGTACATGACTACTGAAAAAAACCATAGATTTGACTATACAGAACTTTGTCAGCAAAGTGATAGCTCTGCTTATTAATATGCTATCTGGGTTTGTCATAGCTTTCCTTCCAAGGACAAGCATATTTTAAATTCAAAAACTAAAATTCTCCCCTTAAATGCTTAAAATACTTGAAGGGAACTCCAGTATGTAGTTATTGATGGCATAAAGCAATTTTAGCAGTTTATTTTATAAAAATTTGACTTTGCATTTCTATCAAGAGATGGAAGCAAGAACCTTCCCCCAAAGGTTTACTGTAAAAATACAGAACATAATACTTTTCTGCCAATTGACCTGCTTAGATGGCAGGGGGAAAAGAAATAACTAGAGTTTTTGCCATGTAATATTTGAGGCTAACTTAAATAAATATCACTGCCATATAATGAAACAGTTTAGTGTCTTCTGCTCAACCACTACAACTTAATAACAACTCTCATTCATTGAGCAGTTATTTTATGTCAGGCACAACATTGAGTGCATTGCAAATGGAAATAATGACTGTATTAGATGGTTTTTATTGTCTCAATGTTCAGAAAAAAATATTGAGACTCAGAGTTTAAAACATATGTCATGGTCAAATCATTAGAAACCAGCAGAGAAGAGATCTATAATACAGTGAAATCCTGACTCTAAAGTTTTGTTGTTCCTATATTGCTTCTTAAATTGTCCACAAAACACGCTTACACAATTTTTTTTTTTTTTTTAAGGAGGAAAACATATTTTTATTCCCCAGTTTTCTCACTGTTAAAATGGTATTGGGGGAATTCCCTGGCAGTCCAATGGTTAGGACTCCACATTTCCACCGCAGGAGGCCCAGGTTTGATCCCTGATGGCAGACCTAAGATCCCACAGGCCACCTAGGGCATGGCCAGAAAGAGAAAAAGAAAAAAACTTCAAAATAAAATAAAATGGAACTGGTATTGACTTCTTTGATTGATTCATATGTAGTTTAAAATTAAAGTAGATATGTAAAACTTCTTTAAAAAATAAATTTTTTGCAGGTTTTATGAAGGTCTTCTACCCATCTCAATAGCCCTGCAAAAACTGGTAAGATTAGTTTGTTTTAGGAGGGGAACCAGGAGGATATTAAGAAAGGGTAGAAAGGAAGACCTTTATTACCCGTCCTTTTACTCTTCCAAACTATATTAACTACTTTATCTGATCAAACAAATAAAATTTAATTAGAAATTATTTCCTCAAATGATCCTTATAGTAATAGATTATAGCTTGAGACATAAGTATGAATTTATGTTTGACTTAATATAGGTACAGATGGTTACATATAGAAATATTTATAGATATGTATATATATACAGCTTACTATATACACATATATTACTATTTTTTGCTCTGTCAACTTAAAGTATGTAAAAAAGTAAAGATACTCCTGTAGAAGCAAGCAAACCTACAGTCCAGATCTTGGTTTCTAATATGATTTTCTGATAAAAAGAAAGGGCTCCTTGGAGAAATGGTTGATTTTAAGACAAGGACAAGAATTACAGAAGATGAGCCTGGAGCATTTTGTAGTATCAATAAGTAAGGAAGTACTCAAAAAAAAAAAAAAGATGTGGATATGTCAAATGAGCACAGAAACCACTGAACATCCAAAGGCCAAAGCTGAAATAATTTGATCAAGAAAATAAAGTAGTACTGGATTATAAACCAAAGTATAAAATAAATATCCATAAGTCTATATGAAAATAGATAAATGATTGAGTAAAGTAATAAATGGAGGAGAAGAGACAAATCTTTTGTGCAGAATTCCAAAAAAAATATATGTAGAAATTCTGCCCTTAAGGAGGGGAAATAAACCTCCCCATTCTGTAGGTGAGGACTGTAAATAATGACTTCCTTCCAAAGAGTACAAGATGGAAAGTGGGAGGCTTCCTCAGTGGTCCAGTGGTTAAGAATTTGCCTGCCAGCGCAGGGGACACAGGTTTAAGCCTGGTCCAGGAAAAGTCCGCATGCTGCAGAGCAACTAGGCCTGTGCGCTGCAGCTATGGAGCCTGCATGCCCTACAGCCCGTGTTCCATAACATGAGAAGCAACTGCAACGAGAAGCCCAAGCACTGCAGCAAAGAGTAGGCCTTGCTCAAAGCAAGGAGAGAAAGACTACATGCAGCAACAAAGGGCCAGGGTAGCCAATAAATAAACAAATAAATTTTAATGAAGTGGGGAAAAGAATAATTTTACAGTGGAAAAATCTGACAAGTACTACTTCAGTCAAGTGATCAAGGTCAACATCGACAGGCATAAGTCATGACCATAATATGTACTCTTGCTAGGAGGAGATGAAAATGGCACTTTACCCCTATGGTTTTTCTCCCAGTGACCCACAAGCCCAGTCTTATCATGAAAAAAAAAAAAAAAAAAAATTAGTCCCATGGAGATAGAACATCCTACTTTTCATTCTAATTTGAAAGAGACTGCCATAACTAAAAGGAGTCTAAAGAGATACAACATCTAAATGAAATGCAGAACCCTGGATGGGGTCCTAGAAAAAGGACATTAGGTTAAAAACTAAAGATATAAATGAACCGTGAATAATAGTTCCTGCTTCCCTGGTGACTCAGCCAGTAAGGAATCCTCCAGCAATGCAGGTGACCCAGGTTCAATCCCTGGGGAATGGCAACCCACTCCAGTATTCTTTCTTGCCTGGAAAATTTCATGGACAGAGGAGCTTGGTGGGCTACAGTTCATGGGGTCACAGAGTCAGACACAACTGAGGGACCAACAACCACCAACAACCCACTATGAACAATAGTAATAATGTATTGATATTGGTTCATTAGTTATGACACATATATTATACTAACGAATGATATTAATAAGAGGGAAAACAAGGTGTGGGTATAAGGGAACTCTGTACTATCATCTCATTTTTTTCTGCAAATCTAAAACCATTCTAAAAAATAAAATCTATTGCATTAAAAATAAGAAAAAGTAAAACAATGGTTTTCCAGACATTGGAAATCAGGGCAATGACTCCCAAGAGAAGGTAAGCAAACAATATAAATTGTAAACTTCCTCAGCTCACTTCCTAACCAATCCAAAGGACATCAAACAGTGGAAGTATTTATATGCTGCTTTGTTATTGTTTAGTCACTAAGTCATGTCCACTTCTTTGGGGATCCCATGGACTGTGGCCCATCAGACTCCTCTGTCCATGGGATGTCCCAGGCCTGGGTGAATCTAAATATTAATACCACAACAATTTGATAATGTCTGAGCCACCAGGGAAGCTCTCTTAAAACTCAATATATATCAACTGTATGATCCAGCCCTTCCAAGAGAATTAAATAATATGTCCATACAAGGACATGTACAGTGCAAAGACTTGTACCTGTTCCTGGAAACTTTGTAATAATCGCAAACTAGGAATAAGCAAATGTCCATCAGTAAGTGAATAGGTAAACAAACTGTGGCAAATCAATACAGCACTATTCAACAATAAAAATAATGAACTATGAATACACTCAATATCATGGATGAATCTCAAAGTAATTACACTGAATGAAAGAAACCAGACCCCAGCAAAAAATAAACATTCTGTACAGTTCCATTTATATAAAATAATAGAATAAAGTGAAAACAAATTTACAGTATCAGAAATCAAATTTTTGGTTTCCTGAGGACAGGGAGAGAGGAAGTAAGACAGGATTTTAAGAAGTACAGGAAAGTTAGGGTTTCATTTTATTAATTGTGGTGGTGTTTTTTTCACTGTATATACACACCAGGATTCCTCAAACTGTATGCTTTAAATGTATGCAATTTATTATGTGTCAAATACACCTCAATAAAGCTGTAATAAAATAATATTTAACAATATAGTATAACTAATTCAATAAAATAAGAATTTGATCCCATTCTGATATAAGTAAACAAATACAAACAGAAAGCTCCATCTTAAAATTGAATTCCAACTAAAAAACATAGACAGAATGATAGAATTAGAAAATAAATTCATCAATCACCATTGTAATAAATGATTGAGGCAAAAGATATCAATGCATATTATAATCACAGGGTAATTTTTTTTTCATTTTTTTTTCTTTTACTTTTTTTAACTTTCTGATTTGGACTGGAATATAGCCGACTAACAATGTGCAGTCTCGGGTGAACAGTGAACAGACTCAGCCATACATATACACTTATCTATTCTTCCCCAAACTCCCCCCATACAGGCTGCCACATAACATTGAGCAGAGTGCCATGTGCTATACGGTAGGTCCTTACTGGTTATCCGCTTTAAATCTAGTAGTGTGTGCATGTCCACCCTAAACATGTCTACAACTTAACCTCAAACATTTCAAACCACTCCCTAAACTCCACTATCCCTTCACCCATCCTTACCCTGGCAACCATAAGTTCACTCTCTAAGTCTGAGTCTTTTTCTGTTTCCATATATAAGGGATGTCATATGATATTTCTTGGCTTCCCTGGTTACTCAGTGGTAAAGAACACATCTGCCAATCCAAGAATCACAGATTCAGTCCTTGGGTCAAGAAGATCCCCTGGAAAAGGAAATGGCAATCCACTCCAGTGTTCTTGCCTGGAAAATCCCATGGACAGAGGAGACTGGCAGGCTGTACTCCATGGGGTCGCAAAAGAGTCAGACACCACTTAGTGAGTAAAGAGCAACGATACAATATTTCTCCTTCTCTGTCTGACTTATTCAGTATGACAGTCTCTATCTAGTTCCACCCATGTTGCTACAGATGGCATTATTTCATTCCTTTTAATGGCTGAGTAATATTCTGTCATAAATATACATACCACATCTTCTTTATCCATTCCTTTGTAAATGGACATTTAGGTTGCTCCCATGTCTTGACTCAACAGTGCTACAGTGAACACTGGGGTGCATGTATCCTTTTGGATCATGTTTTTCTCCAGATATATGCCCAGGGGTGGTATTGCAGGGTCATATGGTGCTTCTATTTTTAGTTTTTTAAGGAACCTCCATACTGTTCTCCATAGTGGCTGTACCAATTTACACTCCCACCAGCAGTGTAGGAGGATTCACAGGATAAAATTTTGATGAGAAAAAGAATATGTATGTACAGAGTCTCAAAATAAATTCCCCCCAGAATCTATTAATTCCTCAACCGACTATCTTTAGTAATGAGAAAAAAATAATGTGCCTTCTGACATAAGGCATTGAAAATAGCACCATTTCTGTGGTATCCACACCAAAAAGTATATCCTGAATCTAGCCATGAAAAAAAAAAAATCCGAGAAATCCAAACTGAAGGAAATTCTATAAAATTCTAACCTATATATACTCTAGTCAAGTCAAAGTCATTCAGTCGTGTTCGACTCTTGCGACCCCATGGACTGAAGCCCACAAGGTTCATCTGTCCATGGGATTCTCCAGGCAAGAATATTGGAGTGGGTTGCCATTTCCTTCTCCAATATATACTCCCAAAATGTCAAAATCATGAAAAACAAAGAAAACCTAAGGAAGTAGATTGAAAGAAACTAAACAGACATGACAATGAAATACAACGCATGATTTTCTGAATTGGATTTTGAACCAGAAAGGAAAGGAGGGAAGGGCAATAATTTTGTTACTACTATTCTTTTTTTTTTTTTTTTTGTGGCCACACCACATGGCACGTGTGATCTTAGTTCTCCATCCAGGGATTGAACCTGTACCCCCTACATTGCAATCACAGAGTCTTAACCACTGGACTGCCAGGGAAGTCCTCTATTCCTTTCTATATTAGACAACTGGAGAAATTTGCATGGATTTTGTGGATTAGATAAAAGTATTGTTGCTATGTTAATATCCTGAATTCAATGGGGATACTGAATTTACGTATGCAAGTGTCATTGTTTTAGTATATATACACTAAAGTATTCAGGAGTAATTTGGAAACATGTCTACAACTTAACCTCAAACATTTCAAAAAGAAAATAATGATATATGGGAGAAAATGAAGACAAATGTTCATAATTAGGAAACCTGGGTGAAGTGTAGAGAGTAGTTCTTTGTATCATTATTAGATTGTATTTGTCTTGCAAATCTTTAAGAATGAAATTATTTTAAAATAAACTGCTAAAAATTGAAAAATATCAGTGAATTTGGGTAATGGGTTCATGATAGGTCTTTTTATTATTCTTGCATCTTTTCTGTAGGTTTGAAATTAATTTCCCCTCCCCGAAAAACACAGGTAATGGAAACATTGGAAAGATGAAGCAGAGATGCTTCGCTGGGGTCTGGCCTAACCCAGTCATTCATACTCAACACAGATGTATGGGATGCCTATCCTGCACCAGGCACTGTGCTTGTGTCTGAGGATATAGACATGAATGGAAAGGGCATGATCTGGAGGTTGTTAGAATTAGGGAGTCCAAGGTGGCCAGTCAGCTCTGTACTAAGATTCTTCATGAAATCCAACAAAAGGAAAGGAGAATCTGCAGTAGAAATCATCCTATTTTAATCTCTGGATAACAGCACTGTTGTTGTTTAAAGCCCTTAAATACATCCAGTTTTTTTCTGAAAATTATGTGTATCACTTTATCTAGAAGAGCCGCATCATCATTTAATTCCACATCATTTAAAATCCAGTGTCCACCTAGAGGGGTGGGATGGTGGGGGTGGGAGAGAGGCTCAAGAGGAAGGGGATATATGCATACTTACAGATGATTCATGTTGTTGTACAGCAGAAACAAACACAACATTGTAAAACAATTATATTCCAATTAAAAAATATATTTTAAGGGACTTACTTGGTGGTCCAGAGGTTAAGAATCTGCCTGCCAATGCAGGAGACACGGGTTTGATCTCTGATCCAGGAAGACCACACATGCCTCAGGGCACCTGTAAGCCACAACTACGGAGTCCACACATCCTAGAGCCCAGGCTCCAAGAAAAGAAAAGCCACAGCAATGAGAAGCCCACAAGCCCACACACTGCAACTAGGGAGTAGCCCCCACTCACTGAAACTAGAGAAAGCCCTCAAACAGCAAGGAACACCCAGCACAGCCAAAAATAAATAAACAAATTTAATTTTAAAAAATGACCCAACATGATAAAATTTACTAAAGCACTAGCTAGCTGTAAGGACAATAAGAAATAAACACATTTGAATACCTAATTTTTGGGTAAATTATTAACACAATGAATCTAAATTTGTATCAATAAAAAAATGAAATAAAATTCAATGTCCAATAGTGTCACCTATTGAAATAAATAATTTTATCAATAAACTTTACTCCTTTCTTGGATTAAACCTTTGTGTCCCCATGAAATTCATATCAGGATGAATTCAAGGTCAGGAGGGGTGGCAGTGAGGAGACACCCCTCGTCCAAGCTAAGGAGCAGAGGCTTCACTTTGCTGGAGCAGCCATGAAGATACCCCACATCCAAGGTAAGAGAAACCCAAGTAAGATGGTAGGTGTTGCAAGAGGGCATCAGAGGGCAGACAACTGAAACCATAATCACAGAAAACTAGTCAATCTAATCACACTAGGACCACAGCCTTGTCTAACTCAATGAAACTAAGCCATGCCCTGTGGGGCCACCCAAGACGGGCAGGACATGGTGGAGAGGTCTGACAGAATGTGGTCCACTGGAGAAGGGAATGGCAAACCACTTTAGTATTCTTGCCTTGAGAAACCCATGAACAGTATGAAAAGGCAAAATGATAGGATACTGAAAGAGAAACTCCCCAGGTCAGTAGGTGCCCAATATGCTACTGGAGATCACTGGAGAAATAACTCCAGAAAGAACGAAGGGATGGAGCCAAAGCAAAAACAATAGCCAGTTGTGGATGTGACTGGTGATAGAAGCAAGGTCCAATGATGTAAAGAGCAATATTTCATAGTACCCTGGAATGTTAGGTCCATGAATCAAGGCAAATTGGAAGTGGTCAAACAGGAGATGGCAAGAGTGAACATCGACATTCTAGGAATCAACGAACTAAAATGGACTGGAATGGGTGAATTTAACTCAGATGACCATTATATCTACTACTACGGGCAGGAATCCCTTAGAAGAAATGGAGTAGCCATCATGGTCGACAAAAGAGTCCAAAATGCAGTACTTGGATGCAATCTCAAAAACGACGGAATGATCTCTGTTCGTTTCCAAGGCAAACCATTCAATATCACAGTAATCCAAGTCTATGTCCCAAACAGTAACGCTGAAGAAGCTGAAGTTGAACGGTTCTATGAAGACCTACAAGACCTTTTAGAACGAACACCCAAAAATGACGTCCTTTTCATTATAGGGGCCTGGAATGCAAAAGTAGGAAGTCAAGAAACACCTGGAGTAACAGGCAAATTTGGCCTTGGAACATGGAATGAAGTGGGGCAAAGGCTAATATAGAGTTTTGCCAAGAGAACGCACTGGTCATAGAAAACACCCTCTTCCAAAAACACAAGACAAGACTCTACACATGTACATCACCAGATGGTCAACACCAAAATCAGATTGATAATATTCTTTGCAGACAAAGACAGACAAGCCCTATACTGTCAACAAAAACAAGACCAGGAGCTGACTGTGACTCAGATCATGAACTCCTTATTACCAAATTCAAACTTAAATTGAAGAAAGTAGGGAAAACCACTAGACCATCCAGGTATGACCTAAATCAAATCCCTTATGATTATACAGTGGAAGTGAAAATAGATTTAAGGGCCTAGATCTGACAGATAGAGTGCCTGATGAACTATGGACGGAGGTTCGTGACATTGTACAGGAGACAGGGATCAAGACCATCCTCATGGAAAAGAAATGCAAAAAAGCAAAATGGCTGTCTGAGGAGGCCTTACAAATAGCTGTGAAAAGAAGAGAAGCAAAAAGCAAAGGAGAAAAGGAAAGATATAAGCATCTGAATGCAGAGTTCCAAAGAATAGCAAGAAGAGTTAAGAAAGCCTTCCTCAGCAATCAATGCAAAGAAATAGAGGAAAACAACAGAATGGGAAAGACTAGAGATCTCTTCAAGAAAAATAGAGCTACCAAGGGAACATTTCATGCAAAGATGGGCTTGATAAAGGACAGAAATGGTATGGACCTAACAGCAGCAGAAGATATTAAGAAGAGATGGCAAGAATATACAGAAGAACTGTACAAAAAAATCTTCATGACCAAGATAATCACAATGGTGTGATCACTCACCTAGAACCAGACATCCTGGAATGTGAAGTCAAGTGGGCCTTAGAAAGCATCACTACGAACAAAGCTAGTGGAGGTGATGGCATTCCAGTTGAGCTATTTCAAATGCTGAAAGATGATGCTGTGAAAGTGCTGCACTCAATATGTCAGCAAGTTTGGAAAACTCAGCAGTGGCCACAGGACTGGAAAAGGTCAGTTTTCATTCCAATTCCAAAGAAAGACAATGCTAAAGAATGCTCAAACTGCCGCACAATTGTACTCATCTCACATGCTAGTAAAGTAATGCTCAAAATTCTCCAAGCCAGGCTTCAGCAGTACGTGAACCATGAACTTCCAGATGTCCAAGCTGGTTTTAGAAAGGGCAGAGGAACCAGAGACCAAATTGCCAACATCTGCCGGATCATCAAAAAAGGAAGAGAGTTCCAGAAAAACATCTATTTCTGCTTTATTGACTATGCCAAAGCCTTTGACTGTGTGGATCACAATAAACTGTGGAAAATTCTGAAAGAGATGGGAATATCAGACCACTTGACCTGCCTCTTGAGAAACCTATATGCAGGTCAGGCAGCAACAGTTATAACTGGACATGAAACAACAGACTGGTCCCAAATAAGAAAAGGAGTACGTTAAGGCTGTATATTGTCACCCTGCTTGTTTAACTTATATGCATAGTACATCATGAGAAACGCTGGGCTGGAAGAAGCACAAGCTGGAACCAAGATTGCTGGAAGAAAAATCAATAACCTCAGATATGCAGATGACACCACCCTTATGGCAGAAAGTGAAGAGGAACTAAAAAGCCTCTTGATGAAAGTGAAAGAAGAGAGTGAAAAAGTTGGCTTAAAGCTCAACATTCAGAAAATGAAAATCATGGCATCTGGTCCCATCACTTCATGGGAAATCGATGGGGAAACAGTGGAAACAGTGGCAGACTTTATTTTTGGGGGCTCCAAAATCACTGCAGATGGTGATTGCAGCCATGACATTAAAAGACGCTTACTCCTTGGAAGGAAAGTTATGACCAAGCTAGATAGCATATTCAAAAGCAGAGACATTACTTTGCCAACAAAGGTCCGTCTAGTCAAGGCTATGGTTTTTCCAGTGGTCATGTATGGATGTGAGAGTTGGACTGTGAAGAAAGCTGAGCGCCTAAGTATTGGTGCTTTTGGACTGTGGTGTTGGAGAAGACTCTTGAGAATCCCTTGGACTGCAAGGAGATCCAACCAGTCCATTCTGAAGATCAGCCCTGGGATTTCTTTGGAAGGAATGATGCTAAAGCTGAAACTCCAGTACTTTGGCCACCTCATGCGAAGAGTTGACTCATTGGAAAAGACTCTGATGCTGAGAGAGATTGGGGGCAGGAGGAGAAGGGGACGACAGAGGATGAGATGGCTGGATGGCATCACTGACTCGATGGATGTGAGTCTGGGTGAACTCCAGGAGTTAGTGATGGACAGGGAGGCCTGGTGTGCTGGGATTCATGGGGTCACAAACAGTTGGACACGACTGAGCGACTGAACTGAACTGAACTGAAGGGTTAGAGTACACCATGAAGGTAGGGGCTTCACGATGAGATCAGCGACCTTATAAAATGAGGAAGAGAAAGGAAAAGCCTTACGAATACACAGTGAGATGGCATCCATCTGCAAGCCCTGAAGCAAGTTCTCATCAGAATCCAGCATGCTGCCACCCTAGTCTCTAACTCCAGCATCCAGAACAAGCAGAGAATGAACTTTTGTTTTTTAGGTTACCCAGACGGTATTTTATGGCATTTGGAGTTAAGACATTCACTTTTCCTTTTCCCTTTCCAAATCAGGATCCAATCCAGGATACAGTACTGTGCTTGTCATATCTCTTAATATATCTGTCAGCATTATGGACAAATGAGTGAACTAGAAGTGAAGTGGCTACAAGGAAAGTTTACAAAAAAGATTTAATGGCTAATTTTTTTAGCTTTCTTTTTGTTTGTTTGTTTCTCAAATTCCATTGTTATTTTGTGGGCAAAAAGAAAACAAATTTAAGTCTAAATGTCATGAATGTGAAAGAAGGGAACTGATTTTCCCCTGACACAACGACATACTCTAAGTTAGCAACCTTCAGTGCACTACAGCTGGGAACAAGGCTATGGCAGAGGGGAATGATGAAACAAATATGAATAACAGAAAGGCAGGAAAATGGCTGCTTCTGCCAAAAACTTAAAGAAGACCAAGTCCTGGGTCTACTTGCAATACCAGGGCTAACTCTTCTAAAGACACTTACTAGATACCTGCTAGTGTGCTAAGTGCTTTAGGAAGTCTGTCTAAATTACATGCCCCCAATAATACAATAGTCATTTACGAATGTGAGAGCTGGACCATAAAGAAGGCCAAGTGCCAAAGAATTGGTGCTTTCAAACTGAGGCGCTGGAGAAGACTCTTGAGAGTCCCTTGGATAGCAAGGAGATGAAACCAGTCAATTCTAAAGGAAATCAACCCTCAATATTCACTGGAAGGACTGATGCTGAAGCTGAAACTCCAATACTTTGGCCACCTGATATGAAGAGCCAACTCACTGGGAAAAACCCTGATGCTGGTGATAGCTTACAGTGAATGATATCGAATTTGTGATCTCCAAAAAAGAAAATTCAGCCTTGGTCCAAGGGCCAGGCTTGATCACTCAAGAGCTTTTGTGTAGCAGAGGGACAGAGAAAGCTTCTGACATAGACTTCAGAAGGGAGATGGAGAATGCCCCCTTCCCTAGTCTTAGCAAGGGAATTATATACTTTTTAATTGGTTATTAAAATAAAGCAAAAGAATGTCACAAGGTTGTAAAGATCTTACTAGACCCACTCCCATAATATACATTTTAAGATAACAGGATTAGTCAGAAAGCTTTCAGGAAGGAGAAACATGTCCTTAAGCAGGATACATTATGTTATATAATCCTTACCAAGGAATGTGGAAAAAAATGTTTGTCCTTTCCTCCTCCTTGAGAATTCCAGACCCCTATCTCCTCCTTGAGAGCCCCAGACTCCTTTCTCCTCCTTGGGGACCCCGGACTTCTTATCAACCTGCCTTACTCTCTCATTTCCCCCCTCTCCAACCCTTTTCTTATAGGAAAATTATGTTGCCAAGGGAAAAGAAGGTCGTTTTCATTCCATAACTACTTCCTGCTGTTGAGGGGCATGGTCCCTAAATTGTTGAGGCAACATATTCTCCTAACCCTCATAATGAGGGTCTCTGATCCAGGAGCCCCAAGTAATAGTTGGAGGAGGCTGTGGCACTCGTAGGAGCCTAGACCACCATTTGTAATTTAAAAGCTTTCAGATGGTTAGAAACAAACCCCATTTTACAGTTACAAATTTAAGGCAAAATAGTCATCAAATCAAGTTAAAACCTAATCAAAATTAAAAGTCACATTATGTTCATAGTTAAAGTACAATATGTTATACCAGTCCATCTTAGGATTGTTAGATATCATCAGACCAAAAAGAGGCATTGCATATGATTGTTGTTGGTGAAGGTATTCACAGAGTTGAAGAAAGCCCTTTCCTTGAAGTGGAGAAACCCACCATGGGAAGCCTTCAATTGATGAGGAGGTTGAAAAGCTGAAAGCTGGGTCACATAGTTAATTCTAAGGCTTCAGGGTCTGTGACAACATCTGTGCACAAAAACAGTCTGCCATAGAGACAGTCCCTTCTTAGGGGCAGTTTGAGCCCTCATTAAAGCTATGGGTAAAACTTTAAACCAATTGCCTTATGTTTCCTGAGTTAGCTTACACAAATGCCTCTTAATAATGTCATTAGCCTTTTCAATTTTTTCTGAAGA
This sequence comes from Bos grunniens, assembly GCF_055505025.1. Classification (NCBI taxonomy): domain Eukaryota; kingdom Metazoa; phylum Chordata; class Mammalia; order Artiodactyla; family Bovidae; genus Bos; species Bos grunniens. Next base: position 103,162,260 of record NC_141165.1, read on the forward strand.
TTGGGGTTTCCAGGAACAGTGTAAGTGATATTCTATTCCTAGAGTTTTCAACACCCCTTGAGGTACAGCAGCTTTAAAGGCGGAGCCATTGTTACTCTGAACTTTAGAGTTTAAGATCCCTCTTACATCCTGAGAAGTCAGCACAGTAAAATTTTGCCTATTAGTATACTTATGAGCTTTAGGCATTAGCAAAACAATAGTAGAAATTATCCTTAAGCAATGTGGCTATAGCCTTTTCTCAGTAACAAACATACTAAACTCTGATCCTGTGGGCAAGCTCAAAGCAGAAGCCTGAAAGAGAGCATTTTAAACAGTCTTAAAAGCCTTTTGAGTCTCTGGTGACTCAGAAACTGGTTTGGACCTGCTAAGTCTCAGTTATAAGTTTATATAAAGGTTGGACAAGTTCCCCATAACCCAGAATCCAAATGCAGCAATAGCCTGTAATGCCCAAGAATCCTCTCAATTGTCTTAAAGTCATAGGTATATGATTTAATATAGGCTTAACTCTAGAAAGCATCCTTCAAATCAAAGACTGAAAAATATTTGGTTCTTTCAGGAATTTCAGACAATGAAGTAAAAGGATTAGGCACTTACTATTCATATACCTTGAACTAGTCTCCGTTTATCATTTAATTTATTTGTACCCAGAATAGGAGTGTTGCATGGACTGTTACAGGGAATTAATAGCCCCTGCTCCTTTAAATTCTCAATGATGGGTTTTAACCCTTCCTTTATCTCAGGCTTTAGTGGGTACTGCTTTTGATATGGAAATAGGCGAGGGTCTTTGAGCTTGATAAAGACAGGAACAGCATTTTGTGCTTGACCCACAGTTTTTCCATCAGCCCATAATTTAGGATTTACATTCTGTTCAATTAATGGGAGAGAAAGAGCAAGCTCCATATTTATGAAAACAGACGCCTGGACCTTGCTCAGTATATTCCTCCCTAGAAGGGGTGACAGAGAATCCAGCACGATTAGAAACTCGTGAGAAAACAGCACAGAATCCCAGTTGCAGCTTAAAGGATGACTGAAATAATAGCATTTGGCTCGTCCTGACATTCCCATTACAGGAGTGGATTGGGAGGAAAGCAGACCAGGGGCTTCAGTGAGCACAGAGAAATTTGCCCCAGTGTCCAAAAGAAATCGACTGATTGGCCCTCCACAGTTATTAATATGCTGGTTTCCTCAGGTGTAATTAGGACAGGAGCTCATGTGGGGACCCCAGGCACTGTCAGTCCCAATTGTCTTGAGAGTCTGACCCCTGGGGCCTACATCTCGTAGGGCAGTCTCCTGTCCACTATGGTTCTTTACAGACTGAACATGGAGCCTGGGGTGACTTAGATGCCTGAGGGCAATCCTGCTTGAGATGCTCCTCTTTTCCACAGTATTAACAAGTCTGTCCCTTTTCACCTGGGTCCCTCTGGGCATTTTTCTCAGGCTGTTTCAGAGCAGGTCTAACAGTCATTTTTGGGGCTTCAGTCTTTCCCTGGTCTTTTTTGTCTCTTATTGTCCTCCTCGTATTCTCTACCGTAATACACCATCTGAGCCAGCTGCAACCGTTTTTTTTAAAGACGGATTTGGTCCAAACACCTGTTTTCATAATTTATGGCAGATATCAGAAGCCAAATGAGTGGGAAATCTATCTTTAAGATCATTTCTCCTCTGCACTTTCAGGGTCAATGTCAGTAAACTGGCAGAGAGCCTCCCAGAGTCTATCTAGGAATTTACCAGGAGTTTATCAGGAGTTTCCTTCTCTCCCTGTTCTATGTCAGCCAACTTAGCATAAAGTTTTATCATGTGCTCACTTGAAGCCCTACAATAATGCAATTGACAAAGTGGTTCTGATCCCACCCTCTTTTAGCCATGTTATAGTCCCAGTCTGGCTCTCTCATGGGAATTGCTTGGCTCCCAGTAGGGAGGAGGGCTATTTCGTGTTCCCTCTTTCCTCTTATCTCATGTTAAAGCCATTAATCTCCAAAAGTAGTAGCTTCCCCCAAAACTCGAGCTCTTGAGTCAGGAGTCAGCGTTTGTCCTAAGACATGTATTATATCTCACCAACTAAGGTCATAAAGTAAAATTAGCCCCATAAAGCCTTCTATGTACTTTTTGGATCCTCTAAATAGTCTACGGAGACTGAGGCAACCCCCCCTAGAAGAGTGCCCTGATTCTCAGCCTGTTCAGTTGAGAGCCCCATGTACAGGGGCGAAGTAAGAGAACAGGAAGCAGCTGTGTAGGTTTCACACCCAAATCTGTACCTTTAGGACACAAGACTGGCATGTCTCACAGAAAGATAAGAGAGCAACACTTATGCCACTTCTTCCCATTTCTCTTATTTTTTACAGAACCAGTCTAGTTGTAAAACTGTCATAATTAAGAGACCCTTCAACAGGCCAGCATTCCCCATCTCCCAAAGGATACCATGGCCATTCAATATCACAGAAGAAAATCAGGCATGTCTTTTTAAACTCTGGAGATCAAAGTCGTCCCAGCTTTTTTAAAAATACATTTTAAAAGAGTGGTTCTGGAACTGCTAGCTCCCATCTGTAAGAGAGAAAAAAGCAGCATCCACAGCTGTGGCTTTTTTCCACCAGAAGTGCCCTTCCCTGCTCTAGATGGGGATATAGACAGACTCTCCACCGAAGCTTTCCTTCCCTGGTCTGCCCCTTACCAACGCAGGTGTCTTGTCCCTGCCGGTTCTACCACTGAGGTGGCGTGGAGATGCACCAGGGGTAGACCTGATGGCATCCCAGATTCATGTCCAGTTCCTTACCACCAACACCTGTGTTTGGTTTTCCCATTTCCTCTGATGCCACCTGGGGTGGAGCAGAGTAGTTTGCCTGGAATGTTTCCGAAGGTAGGACTCCTAGGGGAAGTATCCATGTTCCGTGTGCCTATGTACATTCCTGAGTACAGTCCTGACCTCAGTAGAAGCAGTGAATCGTAAAGAGACGAACAATAACCAAGATATCCCTTCTAAGTGCCACCACGCCAGAATATGTGATAGCAAAAGAAGTTGTGGAGGGATGGTCAGTGAGGAAAAAGTGATTTTTGTCCTCAAATTACTAGGGCCAATCCTTCCAGTTCATTTCCACAGATTACATAAAAGTAATATCTAGGGAGTTGAGACAAAAGCCATCAGAGAGCCTTTTCTGGTCTGCTAAGAACTAGCACTACCAAAAGAAGAGGCCCATTATAATCCCAATCTAACCACATCTTGAAATTCCGGATCTGTATTCTCAAAAACCTCATGGTCACCAGCAATGCATCTATCCACACAGATCAGAGGCACAGCCATGACAAAGACTCACTTTCAGGTCACTGGCCCCTGAGGCAGGCAGCCAAGAGAATGACCTCTAGACTGAGAGATGTTCCTGGAGCTAGAGTTCTGCCTAGTTCCCAAATATGCTTTTGTAACTTTCAGCTCTTAGCAAGGCTAGGTGCTTCCATACTTGGGGTCTAAGTAAAAGTACATAGTAACAGCATGGATCACAATTCCCTTGAAAGTCTATGATCCAACAGATTAGGCTAGTAGTTCTAATTCCCCATGCAATTATGAAATGGTCAAAGAGACCAGGAAAAGATGACTGAGAAAGGAAAATTCGGTCCACATGCTTTGCCCATCTCTGGTCATTCCCCTCACTGGGATGTTGGGTGTCTCTTGGTATTGACAAGTTGGTATAAACCCCCAATAAGCTTCCCCTTTTGGGGGCTTCCTTCAGTCATTACAAGGCACCTCGAAACCATAGAGCAGGGCTCAACACTTGCTTCGTGCAAGGTGTCTCATTAACTCACACAAGCACACCATAGAGTTATTAAAGTAAAGCAGAAAATGCCTATACTGAGAAAGCAGAGAGGCTTGAGGTCTTGAGTGCTCTTACCTGGTCCTGAAGATCCTGGATGAGCCCCAAAGAAGATAGGTTGTTGTTGAGCCATGAAAGACGCTGAGATTCTTGGCCTCTGGAGGAGAGGAATTCAGTCCAGGGCCAGTGACAAGGCTTGATTGCTCAGAGAGTTCATGTAATAAAGCTTTACTAAAGTACAAAATTGATTATATTCTTTGCAGATTGATTATACTCTTTCCAGCCAAAAATGGAGAAGCTCTATACAGTCAGAAAAAAAACAAGACTGAGAGCTGACTGTGGCCCAGATCATAAACTCTTTATTGCCAAATTCAGACTTAAAGAAAGTAGGGAAAACCAATAGACCATTCAGGTATGACCTAAATAAAATCCCTTACAACTATAGAGTAGAAGTGACAAACAGATTCAAGGGATTATATCTGATAGACAGAGTGCCTGAAGAACTATGGATGGAGGTTCAGGACATTGTACAGGAGGCAGGGATCAAGGCCATTCCCAAGAAAAAGAAATGCAAAAAGGCAAAATGATTGTCTTAGGAGGCCTTACAAACAGCTATGAGAAGAAGTGAAAAGCAAAGGAGAAAAGGAAAGATATACCCATATGAGTGCAGAGTTCCAAAGAATAGCAAGGAGAGTTAAGAAAGCCTTCCTCAGTGATCAGTGCAACGAAATAGAGGAAAACAATAGAATGGGAAAGACTAGAGATCCCTTCAAGAAAATTAGATACCAAGGGAATATTTCATGCAAAGATGGGCTCGATAAAGAACAGAAAAAGTATGGACCTAACAGAAGCAGAAGATATTAAGAAGAGGTGGCAAGAACACACAGAAGAACCACACACAAAAAAAGATCTTCATGACCCAGATAATCACAATGGTGTGATCACTCACCTACAGCCAACATCCTGGAATGTGAAATAAAGTGTTAGGAAGCATCACTATGAACAAAGCTAGTGGAGGTGATGGAATTCCAGTTGGGCTATTTCAATTCCTAAAAGATGATGCTGTGAAAGTGCTGCACTCATATGCCAGCAAATCTGGAAAACTCAGCAGTGGCCACAGGACTAGAAAAGGTCAGTTTTCATTCCAATCCCAAAGAAGGCAATGCCAAAGAATGCTCAAACTACTGCACAATTGTACTCATCTCACATGCTAGCAAAGTAATGTTCAAAATTCTCCAAGCCAGGCTTCAACAGAACGTGAACAGTGAACTTCCAGATGTTCAAGCTGGATTTAGAAAAGCACAGGAACAAAGATCAAATTGCTGACATCCGTTGGATCATTGAAAAGCAAGAGAGTTCCAGAAAAACATCTATTTCTGCTTTATTGACTATGCTGAAGCCTTTGGCTGTGTGAATCACAATAAACTGTGGAAAATTCTCAAAGAGATGGGAATACAAGACCATCTTACCTGCCTCCTGAGAAATCTGTATGCAGGTCAGGAAGCAACAGTTAGAACTGGACATTCCCCCTGGTCATTTAACTTATATGCAGTGTGTGTGTGTGTGTGTGTTAGTTGCTCAGTCATATCCGACTCTGCGACCCCATGTACTGTAACCCTCCAGACTCCTCTGTCCATGGGATTCTCCAGGTACATCAAGCGAAATGCCAAACTGGATGAAGCACAAGCTAGAATCAAGATTGACAGAAGAAATATCAATAACCTCAGATATGCAGAGGACACCAGCCTGATGGCAGAAGTGAAGAACTAAAGAGCCTCTTGATGAAAGTGAAAGAGGAGAGTAAAAAAGTTGGCTTAAAGCTCAACATTCAGAAAACCAAGATCATGGCATCTGGTCCCATCACTTCATAGCAAATAGATGGGGAAATAGTGGAAACAGTGACAGACGTTTTTGGGCTTCCAAATCACTGTGAATGGTGACTGCAGCCATGAAATTAAAAGAGGCTTGCTCCTTGGAAGAGAAGTTATGACCAACCTTGACAGCATATTGAAAAGCAGAGACATTACTTTGCCAACAAAGGTTCATCTAGTCAAAGTTATGGTTTTTCAAATAGTCGTGTATGGTTGTGAGACTTGGACTATAAAGGAAGCTGAGCGCTGAGGAATTGATGCTTTTGAACTGTGGTGTTGGAGAAGACTCTTGAGAGTCCCCTGAACTGCAAGAAGATCTAACCAGTCCATCCTAAGGGAAATCAGTCTTGAATACTCATTGGAAAAACTGATGCTGAAGCTGGAACTCCAATACTTCGGCCACCTGATGCGAATAACTGATTCATCTTAAAAGACCCTGATGCTGGGAAAGATTGAAGGTGGGAGGAGAAGGGGACAACATAGAATAAGATGGTTGGATGGCATCACTGACTCAATGGACATGAGTTTGAGTAAGATCCGGGAGATGGTGATGGACAAGGAGGTCTGGCGTGCTGCAGTCCACATTGTCACAGAGTTGGACATGACTGAGCAACTGAACTGAACAGAAAGTATAAAAGAGATAGAGAAAGCTTCTGACATAGACATCAGAAGCGGGCAGAAAGAGTGTTCCCCTTCTAGTCTTTAGCTGGATGTTTTATGTCTGTTAGAAAGCTATTACTGAAATAAGAGAGACACCTAAAGGCTGATGGAGTTTCACCAGGCCCCTCTCCCACAATATGCATTTTTGAGATAGGATGGCAAGAGGTGTGTCATCCCCCAGCCATAAAACAATTGGTATCAATTCTGGTTTGTTGAGCTATTATCAGTGCAAGGTTTGAGAAAAGAAAAAAGTTAGTCTTAGGTGGAACCACTTTGAAGAAAGGCAAATTCCAAAGCAAATACATAGTTTGATTAACATAGCTTAAGAAAAATATTTCCATAAGAAAAACACATTGGTTAGTTCAAGGTATGAGAAAAGTTAAGTTCAGGCGGAAGCAGGTGTCGTCACGGCAACACAGAATTTTAAGAGAAAAAAAATCTGACACTTGTAGTTTGTTTCCTCCTGCAGCTTAATGGAGAGATAAAAAATGTCTGACATTTGCAGCCTATTTCCTCCATTCAGAGACCCCTGGTCTTCCTGCCTGTTACGCTCTCACTGGGAAAGAGTGAGGGTGAGAGGAAAAGGGGGCGACAGACAATGAGATGGTTGGATGTCATCACTGATTCAATGGACATGAGTTTGAGCAAACTCTGGGAGATACTGAAGGACAGGGAAGCATGATGTGCTGCAGTTCATGTGGTTGCAGAGTCGGACATGACTTAGCAACTGAACAACAGCAAATAATATGTGAAGAGGTTTCCATTACCTCCATGCCCTCATTTGTTAATATCGTAGAGAAGTGAAGTTACTTTCTCAAAGTCATAGCAGTATTTAAGCAGCAGAGGTAAGGAGAACTCTCTCAAATAGTGCCTTTCAAATATACACACAAGTCACTAAGGAATCTTGTTAAAATGCAGGTACTGATTCTGTATGTCTGGAGGAGGACTATGATTCTGCATTTCAAATAAGCTCCTAGGTGATGCTGATGCCGTGTTCTGCTAAACACACTTTGAATAAAAAAGCTCTAGAAGTATAAAACAACTTAGTGTACCTGGCATATAGGTGTCCACTAGATATTTTTTTAATTATTTAACAAATACAGAGGGGGAAAAAAAGATTCTAAAACTCTATTGTTGACTTCATTCTTAATCAGCAAGTCTTGATTGTTACAGCTTTTCTCCACAAGGATTTTATAAAATCAAATATTTCATGAGCAATCTGGAAGGTTTTCAGGTACAAGATGCTGCACACTTACAGAGAACACAATACTGGAAAGCTGAGAGCAGACATCAGCCTTTGGGTGGTATACTTAGTTGTAATGTAGTATAACAGACTATTCGCTTCTCCATCCTTCTTTCCTTTGACCTGGCTGGTGAGAATGCTAGGAATTAATAAAATGCTTCACCCTCTAAACATCATATGAGGCTACAAGGGCTGCAAAAATCCTGTCAGGAAGAAAAGATTCACTGGGAACACAGTTGAAGACCAATGCTAGTGAGCATTCTTTCCTAAGAGTAGATGGGTAGAAAAACTCCACATGAAAGCAAGTCACTGCGACTTCCCTGATGGCACAGTGGGTAAGAATCTGCCTGCCAATGCAGGGAACACAGGTTGGATACCTGTTCAGGAAGATTCCACATGCTGTGAGGCAACTAAGCCTGCGAGCTGCACCTACTGAAGCCGGAGTACCTAGGGCCTATGCTCTGAAACAAGAGAAACCACTGCAATAAGAAGCCCCAGCACCACAAAAATGAGTAGTCCCCATTCACTAGAGAAAGCCTGTGTGCAGCAATGAAGACTCAGGGCAGTCAAAAATAAAAATAAATAAGAAAAAATTTTAAAGCAAGTCACTGATATGGCAACTGCAGAGTTACTGTTTAAGAGTATAAACTAAGGATGCGCACATGCTTGGTTGCTTCAGTCGTGTCTGATTCTTTGTGACCCTATGGAGTGTAGTGCACCAGACTCCTCTGTCCATGGAATTATCCAGGCAAGAATACTGGAGTGGGTTGCCTTGCCCTCCTCTAGGGGATCTTCCTGACCCAGGGATCAAAACCACGGTCCTATGTCTCCTGCATTGCAGGTGGATTCTTTACCACTGAGCCACATGGAAAGCCCATAAACTAAGTATGCTGCTGCTGCTAAGTCACTTCAGTCGTGTCTGACTCTGTGCGACCCCATAGACGGCAGCCCACCAGACTCCCCCGTCCCTGGGCTTCTCCAGGCAAGAACAGTGGAGTGGGTTGCCATTTCTTTCTCCAATGCATGAAAGTGAAAAGTGAAAGTGAAGTCGCTCTATCGTGCCCGACTCTTAGCGACCCCATGGACTACAGCCTTCCAGGCTCCTCCGTCCATGGGATTTTCCAGGCAAGAGTACTGGAGTGGGGTGCCATTGCCTACTCCGATAAACTAAGTGTAAGTACAGGTTAATGTGTAACAACTTCCAGAAAGAGTCAGTTTTGAAACTCTTAAATACTCCTATTAACAATTCCTTTTTAAGATAATTGCTTAACTGAGGTATAAATGACATCATAAACTGTACATCAGATATTTAAAGTATGCTGCTGCTAAGTCACTTCAGTCGTGTCCGACTCTGTGTGACCCCATAGACGGCAACCCACCAGGCTTCCCCGTCCCTGGGATTCTAAATTGTGACAAATGTTATCTTAGATGGTTTTTTTTTCACCCTTTTACATACCTAGTTACCAAGTTTACTCCCTAGCTAACAATTCTTTGTGTTAAATTCTCTTTGTTTCAGTAACTGATGTGGTTTCTGTCCCCTGACTGAACCTTGCTAATACATGTGTAGAGCAGCCATCAGCAACCATCACTACCATCACTTGCCTGCCCAGCCAAAAAAAACAGACAAAGCTCATTCTGGATATTCCCTTTCACTAAAGCAGACATCTTGGATGCCCCAACAAAGTCAGGTCTGTATTAATTTCTAGGTTCTAAGGTGCTAAAATAGTTAGTTCAAAAGTTTGTATGAAACAGGATGTCATTCAAATAAAAGAAAACCACTAGGTTTGTGGTAATTTGTTATGGCAGCCCTGGAAAACAGTATAGGTAGTAAGTGGGGAAAGACATCAATAAATTAAAAAAAAAAAAAAAGATGTGCTTCTATCAGGCAGTCAAGGAGCAGAATACTCTGAAAAGATAAGCATAAAATGTAATAAGCCTCAATTTTCCTTGGCAGATCTGAACCCAAGGTCACCAGAGTCTATATATGGAGTAGGAGAGCAAAGGTAATTTGTATATGTACCCTAGGGTACTTGGAACTCCTCCAATTCTCTAGGACATTCTTGTAGTGTGGTTTTCATGAAAGTATCTGTGTGGGATAACAGACTAACTGATAGTTGAATAGAAATTTGGAGGGCTTGAAGATTTCTCTAAATGACAGTTTGGATATTCCTGAAAGGAATGTTACTTTGAAAGGGGTGGGATGGGGTGGAGATGGTTACTGATGCTTGCTACTCATTCCTCCATCCAGCATAAATCATGGTGGTAGAGGTGTCCCATTCATCTATTAATTCCTGGGGTCCAGTGGCTGAGACTCCATGCTGATCAGGAAACTAGATCCCACACTCCACAATGAAGAGCAAAGATCCCACGTGCTGCAACTAAGATCTGTGAAGCTAAACACATAATGAAAAACTTTTTTAAAAAGAATGACTTTCTATCAAAAGAAAAAGAAGAGAAAAAAACAAAAGACCTCATAAGGTTGCAGGTCACAAAACTATCACTACAGGTATGATATAAAAATTTACACTAACAACCCCTTATTTCATAAATTAAAAAGCAAATCTATGCCTTTTACATTTATTTCTTCTTTCCCAACTCCTTTGGGCCACTGAAATTCTCTTTGCTAAGTGCTTTTCAAGCTCCTTGATAACAGCTTTTGGTAAGTAGCCCATCATTCCAATACAATTTAGCATTCACAGTGAAAAATGAATCTAATACCTCTATATTTTGATAAATGCAGTTTCAATTACCTAGTAACTAAAGAGTCTGGTAAACAGAGCAGGAGAGGAGAATGTCTAAATCCATTTTCTAGGGACACTCAACTGATTTTCCTAAGTTTTGTATTTAAAATGGTACCAATGAAGTTATCTAATGAATACCAAGGATTTCCCCTTCATTTCTCAAGAAAGCTCATACATAAAACCTGGTCTCGGAAATCAGTATGGAGGAGAAAGTAGAAATGTTAATATTTACTTAACAGTGTCAAGACTACACTGGAGCCATCCATTCAAAACACTTGTGAGGGACTTCCCTGGTGGTCCAGTGGTTAAAACTCCATACTCCCAGTGCAAGGGGTCTGGGTTCGATCCCTGGTCAGGGAACTACATCCCACATGCTGCAACTACAAGATCCCATATGCCACAACTAAGACTTGGTGCAGACAAATAAATAAAGATTAAAAACAACAACAACAACAACAACAACCACACACGTGAATCTAGGCTCTGGACTTTTAGTATTGGTAAAAAGTCAAAGTGTGAGTCCCTTAGCTGCAGCACGTGGGATCTTTGCTCTTCATTGTGGAGTGTGGTATCTGTGACCTCATGGACTGTGGTCCACAGGCTCCTCTGTTCATGGAATTTTCCAGGGAAGAATACTGGAGTGGGTTAATATTGGTAACCTTTGGGAAACGGAGTAGACCACACATGAAGGAAAAAAACTGACTATACTTTATATGTGATAGAACATTTTCTGTTCATTAATGAGTTGATATGATACTTTTCTAATTTAAAAAAATATAACTGCATTGTGGTGAGAAGGATTATGGGAGGAAGAAAGTGTCAATGCCTCTGCCACATGCCTTTTTCAAAAGTGAAACAGAAGTGGCAATGCCAACAGACACTTTAGAAAGATGGTTGGTAGAGTTGAAGAGGAATGCAAGAAGAAACAGAAGGTCATTGAAACACTCAAGTGTATTTAAAGCAGCTTTACTCATAGCAGCCCACACCAGGAAACAATACAACGTCCTTCTACATTACAACAGAAAAATAAACATTAGTTACCTTTGAAAGATGATATTTACTGAGAACAGACCTCGTGTAACCTTCTGAGCTTCTGGAAAAACTCTAATTTTATCAGGGTTATAGTTAAAGGGTGCATATGTAAAAATTCATGGACACTAAAGGTTAGTTTATTGTATATGTAATATAAGTCAATAGAAACTCCAGGAGACAGTGAAGGACAGGGAAGCCTGGTGTGCTGCAGTCCATGGGGTCTCAAAAACTAGGACAGGACTTAGTGATTGAAAAACAACAACAAAATGTTACTAGAAAAAAAAAAAAAAAAAAGATGGCAATGTATTTATTGTATAAAACACACTCTGGATTCTTTCATGTTGCTTAGTAAACTCTGGAGCCTGCCAACTTGTAGCCAAGATGGTGATACCGAGAGTATGATTAGCCACATTCAGGTCTCACCTCTAGGTGGAATCAGAAGACCAGTTGTAGTTCAGACCCTCCCTGGATAAATCCAAAGCCCACATCAACCTTCCCCTTGACCTGGCCACACCTTCCTGCTCTGCTGATCCAGAAGCAATCATCTTCCAGAAGAGGAAGCAGTAAATACAATTGATCCTTGAACCATATGGGGGTTAAAGGCAGCGACTCCTCCCCAGGAATGGAAAATCTGCATACTATTCTATCTTGAAAACAAAGAAATTGATAAATGACTCACCCAAGGGCAGGAAGTTGAAAGAGTTTGGACAGAATCAAGACTCAAATCCTAGTTCTTGTGGTTCTACGTAATGTGTTCTCTAATAGAACCTAAACTTTTCCCAACACATTTAAAGATCTATAAAATGAAAATACAGGCACAATGCTTATTGAAAAAAAAAGAAAAAAATCCATGTGTAAGTGAACCCTTACAGTTCAAACCTGTATTGTTGAAGTGTCAACTGTACTTCTAGCACTGACAGAGGTACAAATTCTCATCCAGAAAAAAAGGCTTTGAAGGATCCCATAGAGTCACTGTTTATATTACATTATACAGTAATCTCAACCACCTCGCAGCTTTCTCAACTTGAGACCTGATAATGCCGCTCTCAGAGCACATTCATCCCAAAAGTGGGGAATGCAGGTAAGAAATAAGGGACACAGCCCTTCAATGCTTCCATGTGATAGTCCCTACATTCCATCAGGTGAAGTGCACAAGTGCAACAGGACGGTCCACTCATGGCACAGTCTCCCCAGTACTTGTTCCTGATTCCTCCTAGTTTTTTTTTAGTTTTCAAAGCCTGCACTCGTTTCTCTGTTTGACAGCTTGTCTTCTTTGGGGTTTGTTCTAGACTTCCTCATTCAGGACTGTGGAAAAGGAAAGGAGAAGAATACAGAAATAATAAAGATGTTAAATATCTCCTGAAGATCATCAAAATATTGCCAAAGTAGCAGCTTTAAAAGAGGAAATTGTTGATGTATTAATTTGAAATTTATGGTGCCATTATTCTCAGAAAGCATAATTTTAAAAATACAATGTGCAAGAGAAATGACAGCAGCAAATTCCTCCAAATGGGATTACAAACAAACGCAACCATCCTGCCTGGTTCACTAATGTCCAGTTGAGTCCTAACTCCATGAGGAAGATCCAGAAGTAATATCCTAATGTGAATATAGTATTTTGGACTTTCAAAAACACAGCAGCCAAGGACAAGTTCATGAACTAGGAGAGGGCTGTGCCCTAAATGTGAGAACATTGGTTACTGTAGACAGTCACCCCTTAACTTGGGCAAACACCAACCTTCAGACACTCCAGTTACTTTTCCATTACTTCCCTTTACCTCAGATTTGCTCTTTACAATCATCTCCTCAGGCACAAAAACATTCACTGTTACTTCCTCTGGGTTCTCAATGCCCACCGTAGCTTTTTCATGTTAAGAGAAGGCCTTAACATAAAACATTTTATTACTTGTGTAGGCCTCATCTGCCCCAAGTGGCTCAGTGGTAAAGAATCTGTCTGCCAATGCAGGAGACAGGAGTTCTGTCCCTGGGTGGGGAAGATCCCCTGGAGGAGGAAACGGCAACCCACTCCAATATCCTTGCCTGGGAAGTCCCATGGACAGAGAAGCCTGGTGGGCTACAGCCCAGAGGTCACAAAGAGTTGGACATGACTAAGCATGCACACATATCAGCACAGTAGATAGACCATGCAGTTAATATGAACCCCAGTCCTTGACTAGCTGGTTAGCTGTGACTAGCTGACTAGCTGGTTAAATAAGTCTAAGTCTCAGTTAATTCATTGAAAAAGATGAGGATAAGATTAAAATTTAGAGGGACTTCCCTGGTGGTCCAGTGGCTAAGACTCCAGGTTCCCAAGGCAGGAGGCCCAGATGTGAGTCCTGGTCAGGGAACTAGATCCCACATCCTATAAGACACAATGAGATCCCACATGCCACAATCAAGACACAGTGCAGCCAAATAAACAAACGTTAAAAGATTTTATATTGTTTCATTTAATCCTCACTGCAACCCCACAAAGTAGGTATTACCCAGCCCACTTTACAGATAAGGAGACAGGCACTAAAAGGATACATAACCTGCCCAAAGTCACACAGCTGCAAAACAGCAGCCTGAGATTGGAGGCACATGGCAGAGGTACGTGGCTCCTGGTATGTATAAACTTTCTGTTCTACAGTTTCATATACCTCAGTTACTATTAATTTTACTGCATGGGAATTTAGGATAGTGGTCAGATTGTAACAGAAATATTTAGCTAAAGATGAGCTTGATGTTTTGCAGGAGACCTGGGTTCGATCCCCACGTTAGGAAGATTTCCTGGAGGAGTGCATGGCAACCCACTCCAGTGTTCTTGCCTGGAGAATTCCCAAGAACAGAGAAACCTGGTGGGCTACAGTCCATGGGGTCGCAAAGAGTCGGATACAACTGAGTGACTAAGCACAGCACAGAAGACTTGTTGCTTATAAAGAAAAAAAGTAATGGTAGCCTGTGACCATCATGGGAGTAATTCATTGGTAAATTTATTTAAGACATATTTGAGGGCTCAGCACTGTTTTAGAGGATGAATACACAGCTATGGATGAGACAAAATTGTATGGTTTTACCTCTGTACCTTTTGCTGAGAATGTACCTACACACACACACACACACACACACACACACACACACACACACACACATATATACACGTGCTTTGTAGTCTGGTCATTCCTCACTTTTTGCACTCAGTGTAGTAAAACTCAGTTACTGCTCCAACTATTCTGGATTCCTACCTTCAGCACACATCTCAGAGTCCCTAATTAAACTCAAAGAGGAACAAGAGAATAAAAGAAGAACTTTAAAAAATAAAAAAAAGACAAAGAAAGAAAAGAAAAAGGATGCATTTGAGAGGTGCCAAAAGAAAGAAACCAAAAACAAAAATTAGAGATAAAAAGACAGTTAAAATAAAGAGTGAAAAGGATGAAACGACACGGCAGTTTAGTAATATGTTTAGTACATGAAGGACTTTTACATGGAGAATAATAATAGGCTCTTCTCCTTAGGGAGTTATAAGGGAGGAAATCATTTGCAGTGAAAGTGGTACAGACAGAGGCAGCTAGCTTTTATTAGGCACTTCCCATAGGCAGGGCGTAATCACTACTATCAAGGGGTTTACAATTTAATGGGACAGACAGCTGCACATAAAAAGATGACTAGTAATCAATTTAATGGAAAAGATTACAAGAGCAATGAATGCAGAGAAGGGACAGATTTCAATGAATTCATAAGCTGCAATAGAAAGGAAACACTTCACTAAGGAGATAAAATAGTAGAGTCTTATCCATGAAAGAAAGAAAGGACTTGGGCAAAGGGTAGAGCTGAAGAAAATGACATAAAACATGATTGAAATGTCTTAAAAATGCATTTTTAGAGGCTCTTTGCTAAAGCCAACTTCACTTCTCCATCAGAACTTGCACCAGCTTCATCAAAACTCCTCTCCATTTTTTTTTTCTCTTCTCTTTTCACCGGATAATTCCATCAATATAGCTTTCTATCATCTAAAACATTAAACCAAAACTACTGCTGCTATAGCTATTGTGCCATTTCTCTCCTTTTTCCTTTTTTTCTTCCAGTTTCATTGAGATGTAATTGACATATAGGGCTTCTCTAGTGGCTTAGTGGTAAAGAATTTGCTTGCCAATGCAGGAGATGCAAAAGACAAGGGTTTGATCCCAGGGCCAGGAAGATCCCCTGGAGGAGGGCTTGGCAACCCCCTCCATTATCTTTGCCTGGAAAATCCTACGGACAGAGGAGCCTGGCGGGCTACAGTCCCTGGGGTCACAAAGAGTTGGACACGACTTAGAGACCAAACAATAACAAATTGACATATAGCACTGTATAAGTTTAAGGTATACACTGCATACTTATTTGACTTAAATATATCATGAAATGATTGCCACAAGTTTAGTGAATTTCCATCATATACACACACACACACACACACACACACACGCACACATCAGAGTTAAAGAAATAGAAAAAAAAATTTTTTTCCTTGTCATGAGAACACTTATGATTCACTCCTTTAACAACTTTCATGTAAAACATTCAGCAGTGTTAATTATATTTATTGTGTTAAACATTACTTCCCTTACTTATGTATCTTATAATTGGAAGCTTCTATGGTAACTTCTGACCACCTTCATCCAAGTCCCCCTGCCCCCACCTCCCACTTCTGGTAACCACAAATCTAATCTTTTTTTCTGAGTTTGTTTTTGAGGTATAATTGACCTACAACACTGTAATAGTCCTGGCACACAACAAAGTGAGTTGATTTTGTATACATTTCAAAATAATCACCATGATAAGTCTAGTTAACCTCTATTACCACAAAAAAATACATAGTTATTATTTACTGACTATACTCCCCACACTGTACATTTCATATCCATGACTCGTTATTTTTTTTTTGAAATAAACTCTCCAAGCTAGAAGACAGTTTAGTCTATTTTTTTTTTTTTTGACCACACCACATAACTTGTGAGATTTTTAGCTCCCACAGTGGCAGTGCAGAGACCTAGCCACGGAAATTCCCCTGTGACATTATTTTATAACTGAAAGTTTGTGCCTTTTAATTTCCTTCACCTATATCTGTCCTTCCTTTTCCTTTTTCTTGTGGGAATATTTTTTTGACATCATTGTCTATGTTCTCTGTCTCCTATTCCTCTCTTTGCATTCTCTTTAGATCCCACTACAGTCAAGCCAACCTCACACCAAACTTTTCCCATCAGGCCTCCAGGGACATTCACATGCCTAAATTCAGTAGTCAATTTTCAGGCCTCATCTCACTTATTTGACTTACTTGACACCTCTCTCCATGAAATGCTTTCTGACCTGGCTCTCAAGACATCAAGCTCTATTTCCTTAGTGCTCTCATTTAGTCCCAAGGTTTTAAATATCATCTATATGCTAATAACTCTGAAACTAATATCTCTGCCTTAATTCCTCTCTTGTGTATCTAACTGCCTGATACCTCTCTGCAGGTGTCCAAAGGCATCTCAAATGTAACAAACCCAGGATTACATTTCTAATATTCCTCACTGTCCCTTAATTCTACTCCTTTTGGACTTTGCTGGTGCTGCAATGATTAAGACTTCGCCCTCCAGTGCAGGGGGTGCTAAGATCCCATTGCCTCATGGCCAAAAAACCAAAACACAAAATAGAAACAATACTGGATCAAATTCAATAAAGCCTTTAAAAATGGTCCACATCAGGACTTCCCTGGTGGTCCACTGGTTAAGAATCTGCCTGCAAACGCAGGGGACATGGGTTCAATCCCTGGTCCAGGAAGATTCCACATGTCATGAGGCAACTAAGCCCATGCAGCACAACTACTGAGCCCACTCTCTAGAGCCTTCGGGCTGCAACTGCTGAAGCCCACATGCCCAGAGCCCAAGCTCCCCAAGAGAAGCCACTGCAGTGAGAAGTCCTTGCACCACAACTAGACAGGAGCCCCTGCTCTAGGCAACTAGAGAAAGTCCACATGCAGCAACAAAAACCCAGCTCAGCCAAAACTAAATAATTTTTTTAAATGGTCCACATCAAAAAAAAATCTACTCCTTCTACAGTGCTTTTCTTGATAATGATAGCTCTTCTTTGCTCAGGACAAAAATCTTAAGGGTCATCACTGAACTCATCTTTTTCTCACCCCATATTCAGTTTAGTAATCAGGTAATCATTTTTTCAAATAGATCCATAATCTGGAGGTCCTTTCAATGTGTTGTTGTTGTTCAGTTGTTCAGTCATGTCCACTCTTTGCAACCCCCATGGACTGCTGTACACCAGACTTCTCTGTCCTTCACCATGGACAAACTCATGTCCATCAGGTCAGTGATGCTATCCAATCAGCTCATCCTCTGCCATCCCGTTCTCCTTCTGCCTTCAATCTTTCCTAGCATCAGTGTCTTTTCCAATGAGTCAGCTCTTCATATCAAATAGCCAAAGTACTGGAGCTTCAGCACCAGTCATTCAATGAATATTCAGGATTGATTTCCTTTAGAATTGACTGGTTTGATCTCCTTGCTGTCCAAGGGACTCTCAAGAGTCTTCTCCAGCACCACAGTTATTTTCAATACCACCTACTATTATCTGATTTTAAGTCAAAATGGCAATTCACTCCAGTGTTCTTGCTTGGAAAATCCCATGGACAGAGGAGCCTGGTGGGCTGCAGTCCATGGGGTCACAAAGAGTCAGATATGACTGAGCTCATACACATGTCATCTCTATCCTGAATTATTACAAACTTGCCAGTTGATCCCTCTGTTTCCACTCCTCCAGTTTATTCTCAACATAGTAGCTGGAACATCTACATAAAATATCAGTCAGACCAGTGCACATCTTCAAGCTAATGTCTCCAGAGTCTTTCCACCTCACTCACAGGGAACAGCCAATGTCCCATCTCCAGCCCACCACACTCACAGCACTCGCTCTGCCTATTTTACTTCTCTGTTCTAGCCTAATACACTTAGATTTGTTCACCCCAGGCCAACTCCTCTGACTTCTCATTCCTGGGACACACTAGGCATGTTTCTGCTGATGAGCCTTTGGGCTTGATGTTTGTTCCCTCCACTTAGAATTTGCTTCTTGGGAATTCCCTGGTGATTCGATGGTTAGGACTCCAGGCTTTCACTGCCAGGCCTGGGTTCAATCTCTAGTCAGGAAACTAAGATCCTGCAAGACAAGAATAGGCCAAAAAAAAAAAAAAGAGGAACATGCTCCTCTCTTTTGGATACCTACATGCGTAGACTCAGTTTCTTTAGGACTTGGCTCTTACACCACTTTCTTAAAAAGGGCTTTCTTGATCACCCATGTAAAATTTTTAAACTCTTTCCCCAAACTCCTAACCTCCTTCCCTCTTTGTTTTTCCCCTTAGCACTTATTAGTTATCATACAATAAAATTTACTTATTTATTTATTATCTACTCCATTAAAATCTAAGTTAGCTCCTTGATGGCAGGGCTTTACTGCTGTGTTCCCAAGTACTTTAACAGTAATGACAAAGTAGTTTCTCAGTGAATGGATGCTGGCAAATATTCACTGTAGTATTCGCATATCAAATAGAACTTCTATTCAGGAATGAATTGCTCCGTGTAACCTGTAAGCCATTTAAAATTGAAGAGTTCCTTTTTCCATGTCACATCTTCAACTATAAAGACAAATTATAATGCATTTGGCAGGCAATAAAAGGAGTAATCAAGAGATACTTTTTTACTAATATATTCTCATTATTGCCCATCAAAAGTGATGAAATTTTGTGAAATGCATTAAAAAATGGTAATATTTATATTTCAGTGGCTTCTGGTGATGTAAAACATATGTATATTAAACTAACTGGATGTGAAATTTGGAGAATTGTTTAAATCTCTTCAAGAAAATAATCCATAGAATAATCCACGTATGCTCCAAAATAATGTGTCATGGGTCGTGTAGCTCAGCATGATATTATCCAGCACTAAGAAGAAACAAAAAGAAAAATTAAAACCTATTTAGTTTTGACAAAATGCTTTTCTATCACTTAGAATTTTTATTTTAAGCCTACTGGAAATGTTTTTCAGACTTACTTAGACATGAATTTCTATCAAACAGCATTTTTGCACTTATAAAAGAAGCATAATATAAGTGAAATAAATCAGTCAAGGTGGTTTCTAGTACTTCACACTCAAAGGCTGACTCATCTGAATTACTTCTCAACTTGGTCTCATTCATGTCCAAGTTTTTCCATCAACTTGCCAGTAAAGCAAAAAAAAAAAAAAAAAAACTATGAAAAAACACCAGGGCTTCCCTGGTGGCTCAGCTGGTAAAGAATCCGCCTGCAATTCGGGAGACCTGGGTTGAATCCCTGGGTTGGGAAGATCCCCTGGAGAAGGGAACAGCTACCCACTCTAGTATTCTGGCCTGGAGGATTCCATAGACTATATAGTCTGTGGTGTTGCAACCTTTTCAGAGCCAAAAAAAAAAAAAATTCTCCACACTGACCTCTGGGTGCTTTCCTGATCTTACTATAAAGCATTAATGTATGGTTTCCAAACTGTGACTAGGACTTGTACAGCCTTTCTCAGATGTTCCTGAAATGTCCTGATTGAAACTCTGAGTTACAGTTTTGCAATCATGCTACCAGGAATAATCAAAGACTCCCATTGCCCAGCAATGGTAACAAGATCATGTCTGCCCCTCCGGCTAACAGTCACTGTAAGATGCCCTAGATTCTGAGACCTCAATTTCAAGACATAAAATGTGCAAAAATGTGACACATAACATATGGTAACAAACTTCAGCTTGCTTTTGTCCGGTACCTGTCCTGGCTCTTGAGAAATCTGTATGCAGGTCAAGTCATGTCCGACTCTTTGCGACCCCATGAATTGCAGCACACCAGGCCTCCCTGTCCATCACCAACTCCCAGAGTTCACTCAAACTCACATCCATTAAGTCGGTGATGCCATCCAGCCATCTCACCCTCTGTCATCCCCTTCTCCTCCTACCCCCAATCCCTCCCAGCATCAGAGTCTTTTCCAATGAGTCAACTCTTCACATGAGGTAGCCAAAGTACTGGAGTTTCAGCTTTAGCATCATTCCTTCCAAAGAACACCCAGGACTGATGTCCTTTAAAATGGACTGGTTGGATCTCCTTGCAGTCCAAGGGATTCTCAAGAGTCTTCTCCAACACCACAGTTCAAAAGCATCAATTTTTCCCTGCTCAGCTTTCTTCACAGTCCAACTCTTACATCCATACATGACCACTGGAAAAACCATAGCCTTGACTAGACAGACCTTTGTTGGCAAAGTAATGTCTCTGCTTTTCAATATGCTATGTAAGTTGGTCATAACTTTCCTTCCAAGGAATAAGCGTCTTTTAATTCCAAATCAGGAAAGGAGTACGTCAAAGCTGTATATTGTCACCCTGCTTATTTAACTTATATGCAGAGTACATTATGAGAAATGGTGGGCTGGATGAAGCAGAGCTGGAATCAAGATTGCCAGGAAAAATATCAATAAACTCAGATATGCAGATGACACCACCCTTATTGCAGAAAGCGAAGAGCTAAAGAGCCGCTTGATGAAAGTGAAAGAGGAGAGTGAAAAAGTTAGCTTAGAGCTCAACATTCAGAAAACTAAGATCATGGCTTCTGGTCCCATCACTTCATGGCAAATAGATGGGGAAACAGTGGAAACAGTGACAGACTTTACTTTTTGGGGCTCCAAAATCACTGCAGATAGTGACTGCAGCCATGAAATTAAAAGACGCTTACTCCTTGGAAGGAAAGTTATGACCAACCTAGATAGCATATTCAAAAGCAGAGACATTACTTTGTCAACAAAGATCCATCTAGTCAAGGCTATAGTTTTTCCAGTAGCCATGTATGGATGTGAGAATTGGACCATAAAGAAAGCTGAGTGCTGAAGAATTGATGCTTTTGAACTGTGGTGTTGGAGAAGACTCTTGAGAGTCCCTTGGACTAAAGGAGATCAAACCAGTCAATCCTAAAGGAAATCAGTCCTAAATATTCATTGGAAGGACTGATGGTGAAGCTGAAACTGCAATACTTTGGCCACCTGATGCGAAGAACTGACTCATTTGAAAAGACCTTGATGATGGGAAAGATTGAAGGTGGGAGGAGAAGGGGACAACAGAGGATGAGATGGTTGGACGGCATCACCAGCTCAATGGACATGAGTCTGAGTAAACTCCAGGAGTTAGTGATGGACAGGGAGGACTGAAGTGCTGCAGTCCATGGAGTTGCAAAGAGTCGGAAACAACTGAGTGACTGAACTGAACTGAGTAGGCAAATCATTTGATTTTGGCATGAGTGCACTGCAACTCTCCTTGCTAAGCACTGTGACCCACAGAATCTATCTTTTATTAACATGGTAAGATTTTAGTTTAGGTAAGAGATCTTTAAACTCATGTGGATGTTGCTATCAGATGTTAATATAAGAGAGCCAAGTTCAGTAGAAACAGAAATCCCATTGAGGTTGAACAACATGCAGAGAAAATGCCCTAAGTTCAGTTAAGAGGAATGTCATGGGTCAATTTGGTTTATTTTTTGTTTTTGTTGTTGTTTTTTTTTTAATTTAAATTTATTTATTTTAATGGAGGTTAATTACTTTACAATGTTGTACTGGTTTTGCTATACATCAACATGAATCTGCCACAGGTGTACATGTGTTCCCCATCCTGAACCCCCTCCTACCTCCCTCCCCATACCATCCCTCTGGGTCATTCCAGTGCACCAGCCCCAAGCATCCTGTATCCTGCATGGAACCTGGACTGGCAATTCATTTCTTATATGATATTATACATGTTTCAATGCCATTCTCCCAAGTCATCCCACCCTCTCTCTCTCCCATAGAGTCCAAAAGACTGTTCTATACATCTGTGTCTCTTTTGCTATCTCGCATACAGGGTTATCATTACAATCTTTCTAAATTCCATATATATGCGTTAGTATACTGTATTGATGTTTTTCTTTCTGGCTTACTTCACTCTGATTAATAGGCTCCAGTTTCATCCACCTCATTAGAACTGATTCAAATGTATTCTTTTTAATGGCTGAGTAATACTCCACTGTGTATAGAATCAATATAGTGAAAATGAGTATACTACCCAAAGCAATCTATAGATTCAATGCAATCCCTATCAAGTTACCAACGGTATTTTTCAGAGAGCTAGAAAAAATAATTTCACAATTTGTATGGAAATACAAAAAATCTTGAATAGCCAAAGCAATCCTGAGAAAGAAAAATGGAACTGGAGGAATCAACCTGCCTGACTTCAGGCTCTACCACAAAGCCACAGTCATCAAGACAGTATGGTACTGCCATAAAGACAGAAATATAGATCAATGGAACAAAATAGAAAGCCCAAAGATAAATCCACACACCTATGGACACCTTATCTTTGACAAAGGAGGCAAGAATATACAATGGAGAAAAGACAATCTCTTTAACAAGTGGTCCTGGGAAAATTGGTCAACCACTTGTAAAAGAATTAAACTAGAACACTTTCTAACACCATACACAAAAATAAACTCAATATGGATTAAATATCTAAACATAAGACCAGAAACTATAAAACTCCTAGAGGAGAACATAGGCAAAACACTCTCCAACATACATCACAGCAGGATCCTCTATGACCCACCTCCCAGAATATTGGAAATAAAAGCAAAAATAAACAAATGGGACCTAATTAAAATCAATTTGGTTTAGACTGATCACTTTTAAATATAAGATTCTGTGACTCTTCCAGATTTTTTTCTACAGAACTAAGTTATAGTATAGCTTAACTAGAGAAATTTATTAATTCAAAGTTTAATAGACTTGTGCTAAAAAAAAAAAAAAGAAAAAAATCACATTGTATATCATTATTTAGCATTTGTTGAATTCCTCATGTCTTATAACAGGTTATGAAATACAGTATTAAAAGTAATTCTATAATCCCTAGGAAAAAATGTTGGCCTTTTCAACTCTAGCATGAAAAGATGGGGCTGCCTGTATTATAAGTCAATCCACACTCTTAGAAACCCATTAAAATAGCTGGATATTATGTTCAAATCTCTTAAACTTCTTTGGTACAAAAAGGGGATTAGAAACCTAACTATTGAGAATGTTTTAGACCTGTGCACAGTTAAACTTACTCTTAAATCTGAGATTTGCAAGAGTTTTCCCTGAGGAAGAGAGCACTTGTACTTCTTTTTTTTTTTTTTTTGCCTTATAGCATAATAATAATGCAATAAAAATAATGAGTTTGTACTTATTTATAAAATAAATAAAACAAGAAACCATAGTTAAATGTATTTCTCTGATACATAAAGAAGTGTCTCTTGGTATTCCAGGGGAAAGGGAGAAACTAAAGATAACTGTCAGAGCTTTCTTCTGGGCTGTTGACAGGGATGGATTCATTTCATTCTCACAGTACATTTATGAGATGGGAGATTTGGGAAACCTAGATCTCTTTTCTGAGATCAGGAGGCTAATGGAAGCAGGGCTGAGGCAGAGCCCAGTCTGCTTAGCCTTCATTCTCAGTGAGTGTCTTTACACTCTCATACCCGCTAACAGATTATTAGTCTACCAAAAGTGAGCCTTTCTGCCTCCACAGAATCCTAGATTTCTCAAAGAGAAGTAATTTAAAAAGAACTCAATCCATATTGAGACATAGACAGAGGTTCTATTTCTATCTACTGGCTAATAAGCTCAACAGTCTAGTAACTCAACAGTTTCTAAAATGTTCCCCCGCCGTAGGCTACGTTGCAGACAGTACTACCTAGATCCTTTCCCAGGAGTGAATCAAGATCGTTTGGGAACCTTCAACCTACCCTCTTCACTCTGCCACTCACCTCTTTGTCAGCCCCCTCTGCCTTCTCCAACATGGGACAGCTGGGAATGATGAAACCTGGTAGAGGAGACTGTGCTCCTGCCCCCTAATTTTAGAGTCTAGGGTCCTGGGGATTTACAATTAGGTTTATTCCTGAAAAGATTAAGCAGCTTCCTGCCCTTTATCCATAATTAGGAGAAGTCTTGCAAATCCAACTAGAATTCAGAATGCTTTAAGTACAATATACTCCACTAGGCCCTGCAGCAACCATTATTCAATAGAACGGACCCCTAATTCTTTTCCAGAGGCAATTTTAATTTTTTTCTTTCTTTCAAGACCTTCTCATTCTATGCATTGAGACAGCAACAGAAAATCTCTTTGGCTTCCTTCCTTCCTTCCCGCTACTCTATTTATAGTTCCAAATGTTGCCAGGTGTCAGCAACAAAATTAAAGCGGTATCATTAGAGTCTCTCCAAGCTGTTGTTGTTACTTAGGGTGCACCTAATATTTTACATTAGCAAGTTGCAGTGCAGTTGCCTTTATTCAACTATTCCAGACATTTTAAAGATCCTGAATGATTTACTCTTTTCCAAGCCCCAGACAAAGCTTCTCTCTGTGCTGTGCACATTTAAGCTGCTAATACCAGAAGAATTGAGCCTGGGGGAGTCATGATTCAAGCTGAAACTCTCCTTTGAAAGCGCCTGTGCTGGCTGGAGTGTACTCAACTTCATGTTGTGATAAAGCAGGCAAGTAGCTATGCTTTAACACCAAAGAAATAGAGCAACTGCTTAAGATGGTAATTCCCACACTTTTAAAAGCAGGCACACACCTTCATCAACAGGTTCAACTCATTTATCTATAAAATGGGAATGGTTTTAATTAAGAGATAAATTCTGGAAAAAAAGAAAACAGAAAAAGACTGCTTTCTCTATTGCTGTTGCTTAATTAGCTTTATCTCAGAAGAAAGCTGGAAACTCATAGCCTATTTAAGTTTCATTACTGTGACCGGAGTGTCTGCGGGTGGGTGCCTGGAGGGACAGGGGTCTCAGAATACCTCATTATGAACAAGCTTATATTCTGGCCAGCGGGTTAGTTAGGGATATGAAGCATATAACCAGGTGCTGCCATCTCCTCCCAATCCTGCCAGTCAGTGGGGCGGGGGAGGAGCGGGCAGAAGAACCAAATCTCAAAAAGTAACTGTGAGTTTCCCAAACTATACATGTTCATGAGGAAATATAATGGAGATATTAGATAACTGGAACTTGAATTCAGCAGACCTCCTTTGAAAGTCAGCCTGGCATTTGTAAGACCAAATGATGGGAGTAGAGAGAGAGAAGGAGAAGACAATGGCACCCCACTCCAGGACTCTTGCCTGGGAAATCCCATGGACAGAGGAGCCTGGAAGGCTGCAGTCCACGGGTTAGCTAAGAGTTGGACACGACTGAGCGACTTCACTTTCACTTTTCACTTTCATGCACTGGAGAAGGAAATGGCAACCCACTCCAGTGTCCTTGCCTGGAGAATCCCAGGGACGGGGGAACCTGGTGGGCTGCCGTCTATGGGGTCACACAGAGTCAGACACGACTGAAGCGACTTAGCAGCAGCAGCAGCAGAGAGATGAAGCAACTAGGTTTCTTTGCTACTTTTGCTTTGAGCAGTTCCATGTGCTTTCCAGTTAACTCTCATCAAACCCTTTGGGAAATAAAAATTTTTGCATCAGTTTAGAGGATGTTGAAAACAGAATGTACAAAGGCTCTGACTTTGATCACACACAAACACAAAGCAAACCAAGCCTGAAACCATATACTAATCATTATGTCCAGGTGAACTGGACAGTCTGTCTGGCTTCAAAACCCCTGCTCTTTCCACTCTGCATGTTGAGTTTTGTTGTTGTTTAAAAAAAAAAAAAAAAAACACTATTCAGGGAGTGAAAAAGAAATTAGCCTGTATTAACATGGTTTTTGAATATATGTGTGGTTGTTGTTGTTGTCATTCAGTCACTAAGTCATGTCCGACTCTGCAGCTCCAAGAACTGCAGCATGCCAGGCTTCTGTTTAAATGTGTTTCAGTTCTAAAAATTATAGAAGTACTAGCAGCAAAGAAGACATGCCTGGAAATCCAGAAATTAAAGCAGTTTCAGAATTGGAATTAGAAAAGATCATTCTGTGGCCTTCTACAAAAAGCATCAGTTTGTCAAATTATTAATTTCCTTTACAGCATTCCCAGAGAGAAATGTCACCAGTTCCTTCTCAGTTGTGTCTCAGGTTTCCACCACTGAACTAGGAACTTAACTATAGAATCAAATATAGTATCTCCACATATTCCAAGCCCTACCCCCAACTCCCACTCCATCCTCCAAGTCCATTTGCACCCACCCACTTTTGAGCAGTTAGGGGCAAAGTTCAGTTCCCAAATCCCATTATGTAGAGTTAATGTAAACATTAATCTATCTAGAATCTAATGATCCTTTAATTGCTCCAGGTTTAGGTAACCTGGGGAGGCTGGCGAGGGCGGGGGGGGGGGGGGGGGGGGGGGGGGGGGGGGGCGGTGCTACTAACAAAACAAGCTTCAAATCTAAAAGTTTATGAAATTCTGAAGATCTTTTTTCTTAAACAACAACCAAAAAAAAAAAAAGGACTTTTAGACAAAACACTTCATTTTCATAGTCCCAGGCTCTTAACACTTGACTTGCCTCATTTTCTTTACAACTAAAATCAGTGTGCAAACACTTTTATTAAAATGCATAAGATTTGCTGTTGAGGCTTTTCAAGAGCTTAGAGAATGGTAGGTTTATTTGCAGCTATCTCATATTGATTTTTCTGTCATCTTTAGGCTTAACCAATTTGCTCCAAATAAGATTTCTGTACTACCTGCACCAGAGAGAATCTCAAAAACCTCAGTGGAGAACTTAAAGAAATAAAAAATATATAGATAATATCATAGCAGAAAAAATATTTTTCTTTATTTTACGTTGCAATTTACTCCAGAGACTTCTAAATAGTATGAATGAAACACCTGGCTGTGGAAACAAACCAAGACCAACCAAAGGAGGAAAGTAAAAGCTACCCATTCAGAGCTTTCTACAGCAATGGTTCAAATACCCTAGGAGCTTCACCGGTAAAATCTAAAACTGGGCCCCAAACACGGCGGGCAAGGAAAGAACGAAGAAAGAGGCAGCCCACTCTGGATTGGTAGCTAGTAGATTTAATAATATAGGGCTTCTCAGTTGGCGCTAATGGTCAAGAACCTGCCTGCCAATGCAGGAGACTTAAGAGGCGTGGGTTCAATCCCTGGTTGGGGAAGATCCCCTGGAGAAGGGCATGGCAACCAACTCAAGTATTCTTGCCTGGAGAATCCCATGGACAGAGAAGCCTGGCAAGCAATAGTCTATGGGTCTGCACAGAGTTGGACACGACGGAGGAGACTTGTTAAGGCACGGCCCAGGTTTAATAAGCAAAGTTGGCGGGGCGGGGAAAGGCATCAGAATTTACTTATCAGGCTTGTCTGGAGCCATCGCAAGGGTATTGTATTAATAGATCCCGTACCCGCCAGGAGAACTTTAAAAGTTTACACTGAAGCCTTAGCTGGGTTCAGCCAGGCAGCGATGGGCCCAACACCTCAAGCTCCGTCCTTGAAAATGGCTCCAGCCGTGGAAAGGGTGGGCAGAAGTACATTCTGGGGCAGAAGTACATTCTGGGGCTGGGGTGGGGGCGGGTGAGCCTCTGATTTTCCGGATCCGGTTCGCAGGTCAACTGGCGGTCTTGTCCTCTCCGTGATCTCCTCGAACCTCCACACCTCCTGAAGGGCTCTTGCAGCCTCACACGCCCCACCTTCTGCGGTGTGCCCTGAGCATTCAGCCAGGTTTTGCACCAGTTAAGAAGTGGCTCAGGTAGTTATCTTGCTGCACTGGAAGCAGACAACACAGCAGCAGTAGAGGAACACACAAGAGAAAACACAGATCAAAATGATTCCCATAGGGAACTCTGCTCAATGTTACGGGGGCAGCTGGGATGGGAGGGTAGTTTAGGGGAGAATGCATACATGTATGTGTATGGCTGAGTACCTTTGCTGTCCACCTGAAACTATCACATTGTTAACCATCTATGCTCCAAAATAAAAAGTTAGAAATAATTCCTAAAATAAGTAATGATATTTTTTTTCCACCAAGACCCCTCTGATCTGAACCACTGATTTATTAAATCTCCTGGGCTGAGGGTCAGATCAGTCAAGACATTCACTTCTGTCTTCATGTGATTTAATAAAGATGACACTTCGGCAGACTCATCAGGTATGTATGTATCCACGACCCTCTGGATAATGACACAGGTGCCTCCTTGTGAGGCAGTAATAATGTTCAAGGCCATGGTACTCTTGGCTTCATGTCCAAATGCCAAGAGAATTTCAGTGTTCAGTAAAGACAGGCTTTGCCAGCTGTCATTAAGGTTTGCTGGGTAAATTTAGTAAGGGTGTCTATGGTGGTATAATGCTCTCCAGGCCAGTGGAGGACAAGAACTAGTGGCCAGATGACCATACCAGTGGGAAACAACATCATCACCTGGCCTTGAGGAGGAGATTGGCAATTTTTGTTGCTATGGGTAGATTCTCCCAGAGTGCAGCAGCCCAACCTCCCAGGTGAAAGCCATGGCAACCTATTTAGGGATATCCAATAAACACCTAGGAAGTGGGACCAGTCAGTGCCAAACCAGTCTCCGTCCTTTAATATGACAGAATGATTACATAGTTCCAGTGATATCCACATCATATCCCTGGTGCGATTGGGTTGGTTCCATTTAGAGTGATTTTTCTGTTTCCAGAATAGAGGTACCTAGGTTCAATGAGGGACAAGGCAATGGCACCCCACTCCAGTACTCTTGCCTGGGAAATCCCATGGACAGAGGAGCCTGGTAGCATGGGGTCGCTAAGAGTCAGACATGACTGAGCGACTTCACTTTCACTTTTCACTTTCATGCTTTGGAGAAGGAAATGGCAACCCACTCCAGTGTCCTTGCCTGGAGAATCCCAGGGATGGCGGAACCTGGTGGGCTGCCATCTATGGGGTCACACAGTCAGACATGACTGACAAGACTTAGCAGGAGCAGCAGCAGGTTCAAATATCCACAACCCTGGGTGAGCTACATGAACCCACCCCAAATCAGAATGGTGGAATGTTTCATGTAAAAAGAGGACAGCATTTTCACTTCACTTGTTTGTTCCTAATATCATTAATACTGTTTTCTTTCTACCTTCTATTTTCCGTGGAATTTATTCTTTGGCTGGGGTCAACTGATTTTGTTCTGTAAGTCTCTGTACTCTCTGTTAACGAGAATGAGACCTTGTTGTTAGTCAGAATAGTAGGAAAATATAATTTAGACTTCGTAGAGAAGGATGCTGATCTGTGTAGATAAAGCTCATTCTAACCACTTTGGACAGCAAGAAAGTTGAATGCTAATTAGAATTATTAAGGCTCATTGTCTTTTCCTGTTTGTCCTATTTCTGCCTCTGTCTCTCTTCATCACTTTGCCAAGCATCCCCCATGACTCTTGGGCTAAAGCCAGGTGATGAATCCCTGCAAGAGTCCTTCTCAGTGAAAGCACCAACCCATTCTTTTGAATCTGTCTTCACTTGCTGCTGCTGCTGCTAAATCACTTCAGTCGTGTCCAACTCTGTGCGACCCCATAGATGGCAGCCCACCAGGCTTGGGGTTCTCCAGGCAAGAACACTGGAGTGGGTTGCCATTTCCTTCTCCAATGCATGAAAGTGAAAAGTGAAAGTGAAGTCGCTCAGTCGTGTCCGACTCCTAGAAGCCTCATGGACTGCAGCCCACCAGGCCCCTCTGTCCATGGGATTTTCCAGGCAAGAGTACTGGAGTGGGGTGCCATTGCCTTCTCCGCTATCTTCACTTACCTTTAGACTTTTCTCCTCTTTATTCATCTTCATTACATTCTATTTGTGTCTACTGGTGAAGAGATGCAGTTATTCCTCAAATATAGTCTAACTGCAGCACAATTAAAATGGAAACAAAAAGGAAACATGACTGTGCTAAAAGTATTCCATATTCATTCTGAATTCCTTTATACTTCAGGCACATATGCCTATATTTATGACAATATACGTAAGAAAAGGAGGAGAAAAAGTTCTGTCCTTTCTTGCCTGCAAAATGGCATTGCACATGACCATGAGAGTGAATATACAATGGACAACTGCTGGACTATGTATATAAATAGAACTGTGACTCACAACCTGCAGCTACCTGTGCAGGAAGTCAACCCCCTCTTCTCTATAATAAACAGCCCAGGAAGCCAGCCTGCTATAGATTGTGGGGGCCCACTTGGAATTCCAGAGTTGAAATGAAGATTATTTTAAGCTGAAAGGTTTGAGATTCAGTAGATTCGGAGACAAGTCTTCTTGGAGCTTCCTATATCCTACAGGAAAAAACAAAAACAAAAAACAGCAACTTCTGGGAAATGAGGCTACCTGTCAGGGACATGAGAGGTGAAACCCCTGGGAAAGTGAGGAGAGTGAAGCGCAGGATAGCGTGGCAATTGACAATGAAACGGATGAAATGTCCAGCACAGCCCAACCCTTCGTAAAAGAAAGGCAATGCACAGCACTGTAACCCAGCCAGCAGGTCAACCCCCAATTCAGGAAATGTTCATGATGAGAGAACATACTCCCACTGAGCTTACTGAGCCTCTAAAGAACCTCTTTAGTGAAAGAGGAGAGTGAAAAAGTTGGCTTAAAGCTCAACATTCAGAAAACGAAGATCATGGCATCTGGTCCCATCACTTCATGGCAAATAGATGGGGAAACAGTGGACACAGTGGCTGACTTTATTTTTTGGAGCTCCAAAATCACTGCAGATGGTGACTGCAGCCATGAAATTAAAAGACACTTACTCCTTGGAAGGAAAGTTATGACCAACCTAGACAGCATATTCAAAAGCAGACATTACTTTGCCAACAAAGGTCTGTCTAGTCAAGGCTATGGTTTTTCCAGTGGTCATGTATGGATGTGAGAGGTGGACTATAAAGAAAGCTGAACGCAGATGAATTGATGCTTTTGAACTGGGTGTTGGAGAAGACTCTTGAGAGTCCCTTGGACTGCAAGGAGATCCAACCAGTCCATCCTAAAGGAAATCAGTCCTGGGTGTTCATTGGAAGGACTGATGGTGAAGCTGAAACTCCAATATTTTGGCCACCTCATGCGAAGAGCTGACTCATTTGAAAAGACCCTGATGTTGGGAAAGATTGAGGGCAGGAGGAGAAGGGGACGACAGAATGAGATGGTTAGATGGCATCACCAACTCAATGGACATGCATTTGAGTAAATTCCGGGAGTTGGTGATGGACAGGAAGGCCTGGCATGCTGCAGTCCATGGGGTCACAAAGAGTCAGACATGACTGAGTGACTGAACTGAGCTTATTGAAATAGCTGCCAAGTTCCAGGGAAAGTATCCAGGCCTGGTTAGTGCAGCTCTGAGGTACAAGGTGGGATGAGATTTCCCTAACTGGGCAGGATGCAGAGAAAATGTGCAACATAACCACATACCCTCCCCTCTGAAGGTGCCTGCCAGAGGCATGCTGGGGTCTGGGGGGACTTTGAGGAACTCACTTTTGTTTCTTTGGAGTCTCTTCACACTAGAATATATGCTTCATGATGGATGATAGTAAAGACTTTTGTCTGTTTTGTTCACTGTTGTGTGTCACCAGCATCCAGTGTGCCCAAACCATCATGGTAGTGCTCAATAAACACTTGAAGAAACCATAGGGGAAATGGAGCAGATCAAATGAAAACAATAAAGGCAAAAAGAAGATATTCTTGTTATACCCTGGCTTGTCAATAATGTCCTACCATGATAGCCAAAACAGTGAGGTGATTCACGGGGACTTATTGCCCTTGATCGAGACCGAAACACCAAGGCACAGCATTAAAACCTTCCCTTCTCCTCCTCCTTTTGATGACAAGCAGGGTTCTCAGCCATTCCCAATCAATAGAAATTGACTAGAGGCCACATAAGAAATTCAAGCTAGGCTTTACTGGGGCCTCTGCTGCAGCAAGTGGGAGTAAGAACAAGTAACAGGTTTCTTTGCTTGTTTGCTCTCTGAGAGGGGATGAACTTGTTCCTTATGTGGGGTGAGGTTAGAGGTATGGCCAGGGGTCAGGCCGGAGGGGTAGCTTAGGTGTTGTGCCCACGCCGCCAACAATGTTGAGTGCAGGAGGCATGCTCAATACCCTGCTTTTGTTCCCAACACTCTGTTTTTGCTCTGGGCACTTTTTGGTCTTTCTGTATCTTTTGTCCATAATTTGCCCCAGTGGCACATGCAGTTATTTTCAGTCCCTTGTGAAGATAGCTGAGCACTGAAGAATTGATGCTTTTGAACTGTGGTGTTGGAGAAGACTCGAGAGTTCCTTGGACTGCAAGGAGATCCAACTAGTCAATTCTAAAGGACATCAGCCCTGGGTGTTCTTTGGAAGGAATGATGCCAAAGCTGAAACTCCAGTACTTTGGCCACCTCATGCGAAGAGTTGACTCATTGGAAAAGACTTTGATGCTGGGAGGGATTGGAGGCAGGAGGAGAAGGGGATGACAGAGGATGAGATGGCTGGATGACATCACCGACTCAATGGACGTGAGTTTGAGTGAACTCCGGGAGTTGGTGATGGACAGGGAGGCCCGGTGTGCTACAATTCATGGGGTCGCAAAGAGTCAGACACGACTGAGCAACTGAACTGAACTGAACAGTTCCTTTGTATTTTATCAGTCATTCTAGAACCTAAGCATCCTTCTTCCAAAAAAAGTGTGCAAAATAAAATTCTTTTTTCTTTAGCAAAATAAATATTCTCTATTGTTAAAAAAAAATCTTCAAGTTGATGTTTGGTAGAAACCAACACAATACTGTAAAGCAATTAACCAATTAAAAATAAATAAGTTACCAAAAAAAAAAAAAATCTTTTCATTGAGCTTTTACCTCCACCAGCTGTCCCAATCTCTTTACATTTGAGGAAGAAATGGCCTGTGTCACTGATCTCCCCTGTCTTACCTTCAAGCGTAGTACATGTCAACTCACTTCCATCAGACTTTGATTCACGCACATGCTCTCCTGATTCTCCGTTCTCCCAGGTCTTTCTTTCTCCCTTTTGCCGGACCTTTTTGCTCAGCTCTTAGATAGTGGTTGTCTCATCTTAGCCCTCTCCCTATGTATCAATACTATTCTTGAACAGTGGCATTCACTCTGTTGAATGAACCCATTACCCCAACCCACCTCTGTGCAGAGCTCCAGGTAAATATCTCACAGTCATCTCCTTCTGGATGTCTTTCAATCACATCAAAACTAAAAGTACAAAACTGAAATTTTAAACTCTAATATGACAATATCTCATGAAACATTCCCTCTTCAAACTGCTCCTCCACTTTTGGGCGCCCTCATCTGTGAACAGCATCATCTACTGAGACAAGGAAACCAGCCCAGACTTATCCTTGACTCCTCTCTCTCCTACATTCAAAATGTCACGGTTGTGCAGGTTGAGTTCTCCAGGAAGCAGGCTCTGAGGTGGAGGTTAGTGGGTAGGAAGCTAATGAAGGAGTGCCCTTCATTTGTGGAAGGGGAATCAGGCAGTATTAAGCAGGAGGAGGCAGACTTTAACGCAGTCCCAACAACTGCCTGAGCTGACTCCATTGGGAGCTCTGATACTTGGAAGTGACTTTTCAGAGTTAGCTGAGATCGACTTAGATGGCAAGGCCTTTATGCTCCATCATCAATACCATGATTTGCAGAGTCCAGTGCAAGATGAAAATGCAAGACTATATTTAAAAATTAAGGTTTCCAAGAAGGTAACAGCAGAACATTAAACCAAGCACCGTGCACAGGGGGCTGTGTGACTGCATGCATTGCAGGTGCGTGAAGCTGGGACTGGCCCTCATCAGTCACTGCATATAGTCAAGGTCTCTCTGGAGTTGAGATCATCCCTGAAGGGGCTGGCAGCTGAAGGCTGTTTTCCAGTGGCACTGCCAGCAAAGGGGGCAACTGAACATCACTCATGAGGCATCTGGGCCCGGGTCACAGAATCCACTACATTAACCAAGCCTGTCCATTTTACCACCTTGAAATTTCTCATATCCATTCTCTCTTTGCAATTGACCCTGCTAATCAATAGAATTAAAGTTCTCATCATCTTGCCTTAAGTACTGAAACAGTCCCGTGCCTGTTAATTTCTCTTCTAGTCTGGTCTTCACATCCTCCACTACTGAATATGAGACTAACATACTGAATTCCTAAAATATTAAATGACTTCCATTGCCCACAATATTAAAATCTAAGCCAACATTTCCCAAACTGTGTTCATAAAACACTTGGTCTTCAGAGTAGAAAAAATATGATGCAAGTTTTCTTCTGAGTTATTTTTAAAATTCTTGTTTAATAAAAATACTAAGCCATTTATACAATTATAAATTTTATGATTTATAAACTTTAAAATTATAAAGTTTATAATTTTATGATTATCTTGCCAAAGGATTGGTGAGTATACCTCAGAACTCCAGAGATAGCAGGAAAATTCTCCTAATCAAAGAGTTTTATTCAATTCTGCATATTGACCCCTAAACAACATTTACTAACTACTGCCTAGATATATCATCATATTGATAAATTTTTTTTGTATTTTCCATCTAATTTTAATAATATCAGTGACATTATTCAATGTTTTTTATTGTATGCATGGATTTTATAAAATATTTTCCCTTTTGGATTTGTGGATTATAGAAGTCTGTCACTGCATTTTAGAACCTACTTTTTTCTTTACTGATAAGCACTTAAATATACTTACAGAAGTAGTACATAGAGAAAGATGTAGGCATCATAATTGTACAGCCTGAAGAATTATCACAAAATGAACATAATAATGTAGCAACCACCAAAATCAAGAAATAAAATGTTGGTAATTCCCTGACTCAGCACTTTAACTGCAGTGGCCCAGGCCTGGGTTCAATCCCTGGTTGGGGAATTAAAATCCCACAAGCTGTGTGGTGCCACCTGAAAATTAAAAAAATAAATAAATAAACAAAATGCTAGCATCTAATGGCCTCCTTTTGCCCTTACAGTCCACTACTTCTTTTATCTGTCCCAAAGTTGCCCACTACCCAACCTCTAACAATTTGTGATCTACATGAATCCAAGTTTGATTTACATGAGTTCATGTTGATCTTACTGTGCCAACTAATGGTGGAGCTGGGATTCGAACTGAACTCTATATACAAAGCCTATGGTTTCAGAATGTTCCTAATTGTTGCTTCCATTCCCTACTGACATAATAAAAAGAAAACAGTTATTTCGTCAAATTACAGAGGTTCCCACACTGCACCTTGACAGGAAAAAAAAATGCCTTCCACACAGTTAAGCAAAATATATGAATGAAGATAGACTTAAATCTAATTGTTTATTAAACAATGAAGCTACTAAATCTTACATCTTTGGATTGATATAAGAACTATATATAGGTGTGTGTATGTGTGTGTGTGTGCAAATATATATATATGTATATTATGGTCATAGAAACCCATATCTGTAAGAAAATAAAATATATTTTCTAAGTTTGACACAAATTCATTTGGCAGTAAGAGCTGCCCAAAACCTCTATGAGCCTAAATATAGTCTTTGTTTATTATGCAAATATATTGTATTATGTTAACATAATAAATAAATATATTTTGCTGGTGAAATGTTAAAATGTTTGAATAAGTTGTGTGATCCCAGACCTCCTAGGTGTGTCATGCATGTAATGTAGCATATATAACAAATCTGCAATATAGTAAACACATGTGGGTTTTGATGTTTTTAAAAAGAAAAATCCTGAAAGAAATTAAGGACTGTTGACCTGTTAAAGCAAAGAAAAGTCATGCAAACAATGCTCTCTTCCACTAAAAAATGACTAAAAAATAAAAATATGGTATTGGGAAATAATAGCCATACTAAATGGAAAATCCGTGAGATTTCATAGTATAATAAGCTGCCCTCTTTCATCATTTCTCCCTACCGAAGTAAACAGAAATGTCTTTTAAATATCATTTTTAAGGCTTTGTACACATTTGATCATTTCTAAATCCAAATGCATCTTACAATTAATATGCATGTTTAGTATGTAAGAAAAACAGCTATGTATAAATCAGGGATGAACATTACAGTCACATATATTGAAGCAAATAAGTTATGTCATGTCATACCTAAAGCATTCACCTGTTTCTACTAGTGAAGCATGATTCAATAAAATTACAGAATATCCATAGCCACTCTATAACTCTGTCGGAGACAGTTATAGAATTCCAAATGATGTGCTGGTGTCTAAGGTTATGAGAACTGACTTATACAGACCTAGTCAGAAATCCTTTCACAGTAGCTAAATTACTTTTCGGAGCAACACCTCAAGTTAGCAGACAAGAAAATATGTTTATTCATTAAGCACTCTGTTATATCATTGAGCTATAAATATTTAAAAAGTTAAGTTAGATTGTGGAAATACCACAATAAAGAGCACCTAATTCATAATTATTACTTATTGATTGTAAACAGGAAATTTTATATATATTTGTATATATGTTTATATGTAACATTATTATGAGTGTTTAAAAGGAAGTTATCACAAGGAACACATCATTCTGCAACTTGCTTTTTTACATTGCTACCTAGTATCCCAAGGGTGCCTATCCCACAGACATTTCCCACAATGATGAATATTTTGGTTTCTCATTTCTTGGCTGTTTTAAATGTGAGTCAGACCATCTCTAAAGGGCACATTAACAATTGGTATATCCTGGTTGCCTACAAATCACAGAATAGACACCTGGCTTTGAGAAGGAAACTTACTTTCCCTGAGCATCATTTTATACTATTTAAATTTTCTGTATGTGAAAATAACAATTACAATGTTTATTTTTTTAAAAACTCTAAATACAATATTAGTATCATGTAGTCATTAAAACTGGAAAACAGAAAAAGTAAACCTGCAATGAACTTCCCTTCTTCAGCATATTTTTTGGTTAAAATCTACCGGACTGTGTGTTAGAGTTGTATATATCTTGCCTCATTTTGCCTTATTTAGCCTTTGTAGAAACCTTCCAGTTCAGTTCAGTTCAGTCACTCAGCCATGTCCGACTCTTTGTGACCCTATGAATTGCAGCACGCCAGGCCTCCCTGTCCATCACCAACTCCCGGAATTTACCCAAATTCATGTCCATTGAGTCGATGAAGCCATCCAGCCATCTCACCCTCTGTCTCCCCCTTCTCCTGCCCCCAATCCCTCCCAGCATCAGGGTCATTTCCAATGCATCAACTCTGCATAAGGTGGCCAAAGTATTGGAGTTTCAGGTTCAACATCATTTCTTCCAATGAACACCCAGGACTGATCTCCTTTAGGATGGACTGGTTAGATCGCCTTGCAGTCCAAGGGACTCTCAAGAGTCTTCTCCAACACTACAGTTCAAAAGCATCAATTCTTCGGTGCTCAGCTTTCTTCACAGTCCAACTCTAACATCCATACATGACCACAGGAAAAACCATAGCCTTGACTAGACGGACCTTTGTTGGCAAAGTTATGTCTCTGCTTTTGAATATGCTATCTAGGTTGGTCATAACTTTCCTTCCAAGGAGTAAGCGTCTTTTAATTTCATGGCTGCAGTCACCATCTGCAGTGATTTTAGAGCCCCCAAAAATAAACTCTGATACTGTTTCCACTGTTTCTCCATCTATTTCTCATGAAGTGATGGGACCAGATGCCATGATCTTAGTTTTTTGAATGTTGAGTTTTAATCCAACTTTTTCACTCTCCTCTTTCACTTTTATCAAGAGGCTTTTTAGTTCCTCTTCGCTTTCTGCCATAAGGGTGGTGTCATCTGCATATCTGAAATTATTGATATTTCTCCCAGCAATCTTGATTCCAGCTTGTGCTTCTTCCAGCCCAGTGTTTCTCGTGATGTAATATGCATATAAGTTAAATAAGCAGGGTGTCAGTATACAGCCTTGACATACTCCTTTTCCTATTTGGAACCAGTCTGTTGTTCCATGTCCAGTTCTAACTGTTGCTTCCTGACCTGCATACAAATTTCTCAAAAGGCAGGTCAGGTGGTCTGATATTCCTATCTCTTTCAGAATTTTCCAGTTTATTGTGATCCACACAGTCAAGGCTTTGGCATAGTCAGTAAAGCAAAAATAGATGTTTTTTCTGGAACTCTTGCTTTTTCGATGATCCAGTGGATGTTGGCAATTTGATCTCTGGTTCCTCTGCCTTTTCTAAAACCAGCTTGAACATCTGGAAGTTCATGGTTCACGTATTGCTGAAGCCTGGCTTGGAGAATTTTGAGCATTACTTTACTAGCATGTGAGATGAGTGCAATTGTGCGGTAGTTTAAGCATTCTTTGGCATTGCCTTTCTTTGGGATTGGAATGAAAACTGACCTTTTCCAGTCCTGTGGCCACTGCTGAGTTTTCCAAATTTGCTGGCATATTGAGTGCAGCACTTTCACAGCATCATCTTTCAGGATTTGAAAGAGCTCAACTGGAATTCCACCACCTCCACTAGCTTTGTTCGTAGTGATGCTTCCTAAGGCCCACTTGACTTCACATTCCAGGATGTCTGGCTCTAGGTCAGTGATCACACCATTGTAATTATCTGGGTCATGAAGCTCTTTTTTGTACAGTTCTTCTGTGTATTCTTGCACCTCTTCTTAACATCTTCTGCTTCTGTTAGGTCCATACTATTTCCATCCTTTATCGAGCCCATCTTTGCATGAAATGTTCCCTTGGTATCTCTAATTTTCTTGAAGAGATCTCTAGTCTTTCCCATTCTGTTGTTTTCCTCCATTTCTTTGCATTGATCGCTGAGGAAGGCTTTCTTATCTCTTCTTGCTATTCTTTGGAACTCTGCATTCAGATGCTTATATCTTTCCTTTCCTCCCCATGTGAGCAACCCCATGTCCGAGGTGAGGGGTGGCGACTGAGATGAACAACCCCACGTCTGAGGAGTGGCAGCTGTCTGGGTGCAGGAAGGCTGAGAGGAGCTACTCCACATTCAAGGTCAGGAGGGGTGACCTCGTCCAAGGTAAGGAGCAGCTTACCTTGCTCTTTACAAAGCTGCACTTTGCTGGAGCAGCCGTGAAGAGATACCCCACTTCCAAAGTAAGAGAAACCCAAGTAAGACAGTAGGTGTTGCAAGAGGGCATCAGAGGGCAAACACACTGAAACCATAATCACAGAAAACTAGCCAATCTGTGTACACAGACCACAACCTTATCTAATTCAATGAAACTAAACCATGCCGTGTTCACCAAGATGCTGGGGTCACCCAAGATGGACGGATCATGGTGGAGAGGTCTGACAGAGTGTGGTCCACTGGAGAAGGGAATGACAAACCATTTCAGTATTCTTGCCTTGAGAACCCCATGAACAGTATGAAAAGGCAAAATGATAGGATACTGAAAGAGGAACTCCCCAGGTCAGTAGGTGCCCAATATGCTACTGGAGACCAGTTGAGAAATAACTCCAGAAAGAACAAAGGGATGGAGCCAAAGCAAGAACAATACCCAGTTGTGGATGTGACTGGTGATAGAAGCAAGGTTCGATGCTATAAAGAGCAATATTCCATAGGAACCTGGAGTGTTAGGTCCATGAATCAAGGCAAATTGTAAGTGGTCAAACAGGAGATGGCAAGAGTGAACGTCAACATTCTAGGAATCAGCAAACTAAAATGGACTGGAATGGGTGAATTTAACTCAGATGACCGTTATATCTACTATTGCAGGCAGGAATCCCTCAGAAGAAATGGAGTAGCCATCATGGTCACAAAGAGTCCGAAACGCAGTACTTGGATGCAATCTCAAAAACAACAGAATGATCTCTGTTCATTTCCAAGGCAAACCATTCAATATTACGATAATCCAAGCCTATGCCCCAACCAGTAACGTGAAGAAGCTGAAGTTGAACAGTTCTATGAAGAGCTACAAGACCTTTTAGAGCTAATACCCAAAAAAGATGTCCTTTTCATTACGGGGGACTGGAACACAAAAGTAGGAAGTCAAGAAACACCTGGAGTAACAGGCAAATTTGGCCTTGGAATACAGAATGAAGTGGGGCAAAGGCTAATAGAGTTTTGCCAAGAGAATGCACTGGTCATAACAAACACCCTCTTCCAACAACACAAGAGAAGACTCGACACATGGACATCACCAGATGGTCAACACCAAAATCAGATTGATTATATTCTTTGCAGCCAAAGATGAAGAAGCTCTACACAGTCAGCAAAAATGAGACCGGGAGCTGACTGTGGCTCAGATCATGAACTCCTTATTGCCAAATTCAGACTGAAATTGAAGAAAGTAGGGAAAACCACTAGACCATACAGGTATGACCTAAATCAAATCCCTTATGATTATACATTGGAAGTGAGAAATAGACTTAAGGGACTAGATCTGATAGACAGAGTGCCTGATGAACTATGGACAGAGGTTCATGACATTGTACAGAAGACAGGGATCAAGACCATCCCCATGGAAAATAAATGCAAAAAAGGAAAATGGCTGTCTGAAATCTTACAGATCAGATCAGTCGCTCAGTCGTGTCTGACTTTTTGCGACCCCATGAATCGCAGCACGCCAGGCCTCCCTGTCCATCACCAACTCCCAGAGTTCACTCAGACTCACGTCCATCAAATCAGTGATGCCATCCAGCCATCTCATCCTCTGTCGTCCCCTTCTCCTCCTGCCTACAATCCCTCCCAGCATCAGAGTCTTTTCCAATGAGTCAACTCTTCGCATGGCCAAAGTACTGGAGTTTCAGCTTTAGCATCATTCCTTCCAAAGAAATCCCAGGGCTGATTTCCTTCAGAATGGACTGGTTGGATCTCCTTGCAGTCCAAGGGACTCTCAAGAGTCTTCTCCAACACCACACTTCAAAAGCATCAATTCTTTGGTGCTCAGCCTTCTTCACAGTCCAACTCTCACATCCATACATGACCACAGGAAAAACCATAGCCTTGACTAGATGAACCTTTGTTGGCAAAGTAATGTCTCTGCTTTTGAATATGCTATCTAGGTTGGTCATAACTTTCCTTCCAAGGAGTAAGCATCTTTTAATTTCATGGCTGCAGTCACCATCTGCAGTGATTTTGGAGCCCAGAAAAATAAAGTCTGACACTGTTTCCACTGTTTCCCCATCTATTTCCCGTGAAGTGGTGGGACCAGATGCCATGATCTTCGTTTTCTGAATGTTGAGCTTTAAGCCAACTTTTTCACTCTCCGCTTTCACTTTCATCAAGAGGCTTTTGAGTTCCTCTTCACTTTCTGCCGTAAGGGTGGTGTCATCTGCATATCTGAGGTTATTGATATTTCTCCCGGCAATCTTGATTCCAGCTTGTGTTTCTTTCAGTCCAGCGTTTCTCATGATGTACTCTGCATTGTACATCAAAGTACATCTGCATGAAATCTTACAAGACAGGTATTATTGTCCTAACTTTACAGATAAGGAAATAGAGTTTAAACAAGTTAATCTTCTTGGGTTACAGAGAGAGAAAAAGAGTGACAAAACCAAGATATAAACCAAAGTTTTCTACTTCAAGAAACACTCTCAGCCACTGAGCTGGACATTAGCTGCTTCTCTTCAGAGACTTCTCCTAAACTCCACCACCTTTGACTTTGCTACAACTTCGGGAATCATTTATAGGAGACTAGAGAACTAGATTTTCTCATGTTATTGGATCCCCTCTCTTTATGTACTTTCCCCTCTTGGTTAATTCTTACCGAACCTTCAGTGATCAACTCGAGC
Source organism: Bos grunniens (assembly GCF_055505025.1). Lineage (NCBI taxonomy): Eukaryota > Metazoa > Chordata > Mammalia > Artiodactyla > Bovidae > Bos > Bos grunniens. The sequence continues at coordinate 103,204,216 of NC_141165.1, forward strand.
TTCACCTCCTCGTGTAATCACTCCCTAAACTTCAGACTGAAAAGAATGTGTTTTACCTGCTGTTTTCCCATCCTGTGCTATCAATGTGTTCAAAAAGCTGTTAAACCACCTAAGTATCTCTCAGCCAACAAGTCCTCAGGAAATCTAAATAGCCCTCAGACTAGCCGCAGCGCTAGTAATATTTAGCATACATTAGGCCCTCAATCACAATATGCTGCATTCAAGCCAAGGACAAATACAGACAAAGAACTTAAGGATTTTAGAACTAATTCAGGATTTCCAATCCTGGCTGCATATAGTAACTTAAGGAACTTTTAAAATAGGTTATCTAGCCTTGTCCAAGAACTAATCAGAGTGGCTACGGTAGAACTACACATTCTATATTATTTAGAAGGCTTTCCAGGTGGTGCCAAGTTGGAGAATTCTATTCTACATGTCTCACTTCATGAAATATGGAGATTGAGACCTAAAGACATTAAATTACTGGTCAAATTTACACTGACAGAGGTGAAGATAGGAGTTGAACCCTAGTTTCTTGACTTATAGCTGCTTTACTTGATCACTCAAAACTATTTGTTAAGTGTCTTTTATGTGAAAAGCATTTTGCTAGGCACTGTAGATACAGTGATGGGTAAACTAGAGCTTGCATTGTAATAGGAAAGATAGGATTAAACACATGCCCATATAATTAATTGCTTAACACTGGGTGGGGCAGATCCCCTAGAGAAGGAAATGGCAATCCACTCCAGTATTCTTTACTGGAGAATCCCATGGACAGAAGAGCCTGGTGGGCTACAGTCCATGAGGTCACAAAGAGTCGGACATGGCTGAAGCAATTTAGCAGCAGATTGTATTAAGAGAATCTGGTGGTATATACCCAAATAACTGGGGGACATGTTTTAGTCTGGGGGGAGTTGAGGGTTGTCGCATAAATCTTAACTGAGTTAAAAGTACACATACAGAAATAATTAGACTTGTGTTTTTCAACATAAGATATTCTTGGGCCCATAGGTCCTCTGGAAGACCTTGTTTAATTTCCTATTTTCATTTTGTTGACAACCTTAAAGATTAATAGAAACATTTTCCAGGAGTTCCCTGGTGGTGAAGTGTTAGGATGTGGTGCTTTCACTACTGTGGTTAGTGTTCATTCCCTGGTGGGGAAACTAAGATCCCATTAGCCATGTGGAATGGCAAAAAAGAAAAAAGAAACATTTTCTGCATTTTTTAAAAATGATTGAGTTCTGCCCAAAGCTTCAAAACCCATTTGAACATGTGGTTTTTGATTGAGTTGGCCACAAGTAGTACTACTCTAATTTTCTCAGGCTTATATAAAAAGAGCAGACCGACTTAATGTGTCTATACTGCATTCCTGCCAAATGAAGATCAAATGCCTACCACAAACACTACAAGAGTGAAGGTTTCATGGTAGTTCACATACCACAGGGCAGTGGTGGGTGAAGTGGGTCATGGCACAGCATCTGAGCATCAGTCAATCTGAACTCAAAAAAACCTGGACCACGGGAATCAGACACTGGTGCTGTGCAAATAAGATTTCAACAATCATCATCTACCCCACTAAGTTAGTAATGTGAATTGTTATTTGAAAAACAATGTAACAACTCTGTAAAAATAAGCTCAGACTAAATACCCTATATAACTCTGCTGCTGCTAAGTCGCTTCAGTCGCGTCTGACTCTATGCGACCCCATGGACCGCAGCCCATTAGGCTCCCCCGTCATACATATATATTGGGAAGGTGAACTGCAAGGCTGAGACAATGGGTAGGAGGGAGAATTATTTTTTAATACTCTTATTTATTTAGTTTTCATTTTTGGCTGTGCTGAGTCTTTGTTGCTGCACGAGATTTCCTCTGGTTGCTGAGAGCAAGGGCTACTCTCTAGTTGCAGTGCACCGACTTCTCAGTGCGGTGGCTTTTCTTGTTGAGGAGTTCAGGCTCTAGGCGCTGGGGCTTCAGTGTTGCAGCAGGTGGGCTCAGTAGTTATGGCTTGGAGGCTCTAGAGCACAGGCTCAATAGTCGTGGCGTTCAGGTTTAATTGCTCCTCAGCACATGGCCCAGATCAGGGATTGAACCTGTGTCTCTTGAACTGTCAGGCAGATTCTTTACTGCTGAGCCACCAGGGAAGCCCAGGAATTATTTTTTATTACATATCCCTTTGTGTGTTTTTAGCAATTATTAATATCTTTCTTTTTAGTTTTAATTTTAGATGTGATGTTCTATATGACATAAAGAGTTACAATTGTGTGTGTGTGCTGAGTGGTATCTAACTCTTTGTGACCCCCATGGACTGTACCCTGCCAGGCTCCTCTGTCTATAGGATTTTCCAGGCAAGAACACTGGAATGGGTTGCCATTTCCTTCTCCAGGGGGTCCTCTCGAACCAGGGATTGAACCCATGTCTCTTGCCTCCCCTGCAATAGCAGGTGGATTTTTTACCACTGAGCCACCTGGGAAACCCTTCCCTTATAGCTCAGTTGGTAAACAATCTGCCCGCAATCTGGAGACCTAGGTTGGATCCCTGGGTTGGGAAGATCCCCTGGAGAAGGGAAAGGCTACCCACTCTAGTATTCTGGTCTGGAGAGTTTCATGGACTGTATAGTCTATGGGGTCACAAAGAGTCAGACACGACTGAGTGACTTTCACTGGGAAGCCCAGTTTATCTAATTTTAAGTGTGCACTATTTTATATTGTAATACTGATAGCTGGACACCAGAAGACATAGGTTTTTTTCCTTTGAAGTGACTTGTTACTTTACTCACAAGGAAAGGAGGGAGTGTGCGTGCATGTTGGGGGTCAGTGAGAAGCAGCAGCCACCCCCGTGGAGCTGAGCAGACTCACAGAAGAGGAAGTTCCCACAGAACTCCTTTGCAGCCGTGAGCAAGGCTGACGCAGAACCAGCAGGGGGCAGGCCAGGCAGACCAGTCCCTGAAGCAGGTCAGCGGTAAGGAATTTAGTCTTTCCTCTAAGAATAATGAGAAGCCCTTGCTCTTTCCACCATATTAAATATATTTAGAAATCTTTTTTTGTTGCAGGCATTTGAAATTCTAAAACCACATTAGTTTAAATACTATTTCCTTCTCTCCAAATTCATCCAAAATATTAAAATTTGCAATGGTGAGCAAAGAATGGTATTATTTGAAGAAAGTAAAAAAAAACTGAGAGGTTTATAGATTAAATGTATAGACCCACTCTTTCCAATACAGTAGCTACCAGCCCCATGCAGCTTACGGGTTACTTGAACTGGGGCTGGTCCCAGCTGAGGCATTCTGTAAGCATGAAATGCACATCAAATGTCAAATAATTAATACCAAAGAAGACTATAGATTATCATATTAAAATATGTTTACATTGATCCTATGTTGAAATATTGTTTTGGAGATATTAAGGTAAAGGAAATACATTACTAAAACCTTTCCATTTGTTTCTTTTTATTTTTTTAATCTTGCTACTAGAAAATTAAAATTACCTATGTGGATCACTTCATATTTCTATTTGGGCAACAATGACATACTTCCTACTAGAATACACATAATAATTTTTCAAAATCGTAAAATTCACGGTGTGTGTCTGGTACCCTTGTGCTTTCACATGTGTTAATGCATTTAATTCTCATATGAATCTGATAAGTTAGGCACTGTTATTACCCCATTTTGCAGATTTTTATTCAGTTTATTAACTGAAGCACAGATGCTGCACAGAACATTTTTGTAAGCATACAGAAGAAACTGACAACAGTGGGGGTCTCCTGGGGAGGAATTAGGGGTTAAGATGTGGAAATAAATTTCTAGGCCTGAGATAGCACCATTCCTGCCCCAGGTTAGCAAACCAAAATTTAGGTAATATTTGTGTACTGTAAATGCTCTGCTTTACCAGAAATAAATGCAATCAGCCAATCCCCAAACACGAAACCAACTCTTATTTACCTACTTCCTTGCTCCTTATTCTTTTCCTATAAAAGCTTCCTACCTTTTACCTGACTTGCCATTCTCTGCACCCTTAGGAACACAACCTGGATGCTTTCTGTAGTGTCAAAGTGTTTATATCACCTAAATTGTCTTTAACCATTGTTAACTAGGGTCAGGGATGAAAAGGAGATTATTTCTCATTGTGTATCCCTTTGTACAGACTGAATTTATTACAATGTGAATATGTCATCTGTTAACCACTTTGGTATAACTATGAAAATAATAGAGACAAACTGCAAAACCACAGTGTTAGGAGCACAAACTCAAGTACATTAAGTACAATTGAGCACTTACTCAATTAAAAGTAATTGAGAGAAGACCAACAAGAAATAAAAGCAATAAAAAACCATTAAAAAATGTGAACCTTCCAATCTAATCACAGACATGTCTTTCTTGTTTATTACCTGTAATTTGCCAAAGTGACTGTTTCCTGAGTATCCAGTTGGTCTAAGAGCCAAAGCTTGCACACCAAGGAGCGAGGCTCAGCAATCATTTCCCAGGACTATGGTTCTCACTGAGACAAAAGGCCTGAAAAATACAAAAGCATATCGCTTCAGTTTATGCCTGCAGTCTTTTATTTAAGAAATAAGCTATGTACTGTTCTTCCTTAATACAAATGTGAATTTAACTTCTTTTTCCTAAAAACATGGATTAGAAGTCCCATGAGCCAAGGTTAGGCTCACTATGGTGCTCTTTCAACCAGACTTCTACTATATTATCACCATTATCAGTGAAACTCAGATTAAGATCTCTTCAATAACTGCTGTAGTTACTGAAAATTCCTGCCCCCGCCCCCCACAGTCCTACCCTTTGTGTGCACTTTGTGTGTATATTCCTCTGTGTGGTAGGCTCATTTTGGGGGGCTGGGAGTGTAGCAGTGGTGGCCCAGACAGACAGCAGTTTTTCTCTCACGGCTACTATTCTTGAAGAGGTGGAAAGAAAAGCAGGAATGAAGACCTTGAAAGGAGAGGTCAGATGTGGGAGGAGCTGCAAAAGTAACTGCGCCCTAGAGCAGCTGGAGCCGGCTGAGTCAGCAGAGTGGGGAGAGTCCAGGGACTGAATCCTTGCCACCGCATTAAATATTTGTAAGCCAGAGTCACACGTTTAGAATTTACTCTAAATTTAATGGGACTTTCAAGATTTCTATTTTAAAAGGTCTGGCACTCAAATACTGAGCACTGGTTTAATGATGGACCATCAAGTCACGGCACAGAATCAGCCAGTATCCCCCTCCCAGTGTGGGTAACTCCCCAGGACTGGGCTGGAAATGCCCTACTCCTGTCAGGCCCTGCCCTAGACTGGATCCTGTGTGCTTGCTAAGTCGCTCAGTCATGTCCGACTCCTTGCGACCGTATGGACTGTAGCCCACCAGGCTCCTCTGTCCAAGGGATTCTCCAGGCAAGAATACTGGAGTGGGTTGCCATGCCCTCCTCCAGGGGATCTTCCCAATCCCAGGACTGAAGCCATGTCTCTTGTGTCTCCTGCATTGGCAGGTGGGTTCTTTACCTCTAGCAGCACTTGGAAAGCATTTTCATAAGCTCCCCAGACTCCCTTGGCTTCCCTGGTAGCTCAGCTGGTAAAGAATCTGCCTGTAATGCAGGAGACCTGGGTTCTGTCCTTAGGTTGGGAAGATCCCCTGGAGAAGGGAACAGCTACCCACTCCAGTATTCTGGCCTGGAGAATTACATGGTCTGTATGGTCCATGGGGTCACAAAAAGTCAGACACAACTGAGTGACTTTCACTTCCAGGGGATTCATGAGCAGATTAAAGCTGGAGTAGTGCTTTGTAAGCTAGGGATCTCAGCTTTGACTGTATTCTGGAATCACCTGGTGGGGATATAAGAAACTGTTGGCAGCCTCTTTCCAGAGAGGCTGTTGTTATTGGTGTGAGCTGCAACCAGGGCATTGAGAATTTTGGAAACCACTCATCTTTCCAAAGTTGAAAATTACTGCCCAGAAGTCGCAGTGAGTGACCAGCAGCTGTTTTTCATGCTCAGCTGATTTCCTCCACTCCTTTTTTCTTTTATTTTTCCTCCTAGCAGTTCCTGGGGCTCCTCTTGTTTCTCTGTGTTTGGTCACCAGCAAAATTACTTCTCTCCCTGGGGATTTTCAACTGCCCATGCTGAGGAGAGCAGTCTGGCTAACCCCAAGACAGACACACTGGCTTTTAATGTTAAGAATCAATTGGTTTCTCTACTAAGGCCACAGGCTGTCAAATAAAACAACCCTGAACAAGATACAAAACTCAAAATGTTCCTACAAATGTAATCCTTAGACCAAAGTGCCAGTAGGAACCCTCAGGCTCTAAGTCATGTCTGACTCTTTGCAACCCTATGGACTGTAGTTCACCAGGCTCCTCTGTCCGTGGGATTTTCCAGGCAAGAATACTGGAGTGGGTTGCCATGCCCTCCTCTCAACCCAGGGATCGAACCCATGTCTCCTGCATCTTCAGGCATTCTTTACCACTGAGCCAGCAGGGAAGCCCATATTCATTGTACTGTTGTTCAGTTGCTCAGCAGTGTCCAACTCTTTGCACGCCATGGACTGCACCATGACACACTTCCTTGTCTTTCACCATCTTCTGGAGTTTGCTCAAACTCATGTCCATTGAGTCGTGATGCTATCCATCTCATCCTCTGTCTTCCTTTTCTCCTCCTGCTTTCAGTCTTTCCCAGCATCAGGGTCTTTTTCAATGAGTCGGATTTTTGCAACAGGTGGCCAAAATACTGGAGCTTCAGCTTCAGCATCAGTCCTTCCAATGAATTTTCATGCTTGATTTCCTTTAGGATTGCCTGGTTTTATCTCCTTGCAGTCCAAAGGACCCTCAAGAGTCTTCTCCAACACCACAGTTCAAAAGCATCAATTCTTCATCACTCAGCCTTCTTTATGGTCCAGCTCTCACACCTGTACATGCCTACTGCAAAAACCATAGCTTTGACTAGACAGACCTTTGTTAGCAAAGTAATATCTCTGCTTTTTAATACGTTGTCTAGGTTTGTCATAGCTTTTCTCCCAGGGAGCAAGCATCTTTTAATTTCATCGATGCAGTCACTGTCCGCAGACTTTTGGAGCCCAAGAAAAGAAAATCTGTCACTGTTTCCCATGTTTCCCTATCTAATTTCTACGAAGTGATGTGACCAGATGCCATGATCTTAGTTTTTTTTAATATTGAGTTTTAAAATAGCTTTTTTACTGTCCCCTTTCACTTTCATCAAGAGGCTCTTTAGTTCCTCTTTGCTTTCTGCCATAAGGGTGATGTCATCTGCATATCTGAGGTTATTGGTATTTTTCCTGGCAGTTTTGATTTCAGGTTATGATTCATCCAGCCCAGCATTTCACATGATGTACTCTGCATATAAGCTAAATAAGCAGATTGACAAAATACAGCCTTGATGTACTCCTTTCCCAATTTTGAACCAGTCCATTTTTCCATGCCAGGTTCTATCTGTTGCTTCACTGTACATTGTGTACAAGGGACTTGAACAGTCAAGGATTTTGATATCTGCAGGGTCTCCTGAAACCAACTCTCCCCCACCTCCTGTAACTGAGTATCTCTGAGGAGCTGGTTCTTCCCAAATCCCACCCAGCACAGGAATGAGCCCCCCAGGCATTTTTGGCCAGCCCTTTGCTGTCATTTCTGTGGTTGACTTCTGGAGCCAACAAGTAGGGTCCCATAATCCCTGCTGCTGCTGAGGTCTACAACATCTCTCCCGTCTTTAATAAAATGGTTTCTTTTCACATTAGACTTCTCATATTGGAGCAAGATGAGTTGTAAGGAAAAGAGAAAATGGACACTCTGATTTTTCACACAATGGTTTAGCCTCAGGGCTCCAATGTAGGGCTTCAAAAGGTTTAGCTTAAATCACCTTTATAAAGGACCATTACATAAGAGGAAACTGCCAAGAAAGCATCTCATTCTCTTTAGGTTTTCTAAACTTTCAGCCTCAACAAGTAGTTATTATTCAAATGTACTACTTGACAACTTGTTAGCAAAAGCACTGAAACTACCAGTGATGAATCAGAGTAGAAGGACAACTTTATGAAAATGCAAACTTCACACAAAACAAATCTAAAATAATTAATTAGAAAGGGAATGGAAATTTTAGATACCTTTTCCTTACTAATGATGATTATGAATATTTACTGACCAATACTGTTACCTGAAAAAGTGAGTTCACCTCTTGGAAGATGTCACAAAACACAGTAAAAGACACAATCAAGTCAAAAATTAGGTCTTATTACTTACAGCAAGTAAGGAGACTACTGGGAAATCTTTCCCAAAACAATGTTTCCCCAACAGCAAAATTGGGGAAATTTTAAGTTAAGGGTGCATGAATATTCATGAAGGGACTTCAGCAGAAGAGAATTCAGCATAGAATTGGGCAAAGGTTGCAAGGTCCAACCTTTAGTTGATTGAACTCTTGAGAATCAGAAAAGGTCAACATCAACATATCTTAGATTTAGACCTGTGCGAGGTCTCAGGTTGCAGTTACCACCCTTCACCTGCTGAACACCAACTAATTGATGCTTTTGAACTGTGATGTTGGAGAAGACTCTTGAGAGTCCCTTGGAATGCAAGGAGATCAAACCAGTCAATCCTAAAGGAGGAAATCAACCCTACATATTCACTGGAAGGACTAATGCTGAAGCTGAAGCTCTGATGAAAAAAGCTGACTCATTGGAAAAGACTCTGATGATGGGAAAAATTGAAGGCAGGAGGAGAAAGGGACTAGAGAGAATGAGATGGTTGGATGGTATCAATGAGTTGAGCAAGCTCAAGGAGATAGTGAAGGACAGGAAAGCCTGGTGTGCTGCAGTCCATGGGTTGCAACTGAATGTGTCTGACTCAGCAAGAGCAACACCTCAGTGGAGGCGTTAGGTCCTGCAGAACTCAAAGGTACATATCAGATTGTTATGTATATCCCATAAAGAAGAACTAGGACTCTCTTTTATTGCTGGACTATTATTTATTGATTGCTTTTCCTTTATTGGCTTTCCTGATGGCTCATAGGTAAAGAATCCATCTGCCAAGCAAGAGATTCAAGTTCGATCCCTGGGTCAGGAAGTTCTCCTGGAGGAGGAAATGGCAACCCACTCAGTATTCTTGCCTGGGCAATCCCATGGACAGAGGAGCCTGGCAGGCTATAGTCAGTCCATGGAGTCGCAGAGCCATGAGTAAACAAACTTTTCTTTTGTTTCTTCATCCACTTAAGGTCCTTAGTTTTTGAGACCTGTTCCAGGGAAAGCGCTATGGCCAGGCTTAGATCACAAAATTACTTAGGCCAAGAATGATTTCTCTCATGTCAAAAAAGCCATTCCTGGTTCTCTTTTTCTGGGGACCCCCTACTCTATCTCCTTATAATACTTGCAAGGGAACTAAAAGATACTTCATGAAATATTTTTGCAGTGTTTTTTCAGGACTGCTTTAAAATGAGAAAGCAGTTGTTATGAGTCATTGCCTTTGTAATAGTGATGTTATAGTCTGCCTTCTTCCTAATGCTCCATCAGTGAAAAAATATTCTACTCTTTGAATCAATTTGGATGGTGTTCTTATGCTGACTTTGAGTCTAGGCCAAAAATAATTGGAATTAATTCAGGAATTAAGTTTACTTATTCTGTAACATCTGGGCCTTTGTCAACTAGCCTTGCTTATTCTTGCAGTCACATTGCAATCATCAGCACCACTCTTGGAAGCTTTGAATTTAATTGCTCTCAGAACTAGTTTTTCTACTATTAGTACTGCCATTTGAAGCATATGTAACATAATCAGTGACTTCTTTCAGTTCAGTTCAGGCGCTCAGAAGTGTCCAACTCTTTGCAACTCCATGGACTGCAGCACGCCAGGCTTCCCTGTCCATCATCAACTCCCAGAGCTTGCTCAAACTCATGTCCATCAAGTCAGTGATGCCATCCAACCATCTCATCCTCTGTCATCCCCTTCTCCTCCTGCCTTCAATATTTCCCAGCATCAGGGTCCTTTCCAATGAGCCAGTTCTTTGAATCAGGTGGCCAAAGTATTGGAGCTTCAGCCTCAGCATCAGTCCTTCCAATGACTTCATTACATGTGCATTATATTTTCCATGTTTTGTCCCTCATCAAGATGATTTTGGCCCTTGGGGCCTTAGCATGAGCTCTGTCCTCTGCCTAGAATGTTCTTGCCTCTCAGGTCTTCGTATAACTGACTGCTTTTATTTAATTCTCAGTTATATGTGACCTCCTCAGAGAGCCTTTGCCTGACTACTCAATCTAAAGTAGTCCCCAGACACTCTTTATCACATTACCATATGCTATTCTTCCCTGTGCTAGGCACAATCTTAAATGGTTTTGGCTTATTTGTTGGTCTCTCCTTTCCCTAAAATCTGTATGGATTGCAACAAATTGTGGAAAATTCTTAAAGAGATGGGAATACCAGACCACCTTACCTGCTTCCTGAGAAATCTATACTCAGGTCAAGAAGCAACAGTTAGAACTGGACATGGAACAACAGATTGGTTCCAAATGGGAAAAGGAATATGTCGGGCTGTATATTGTTGCTGCTGCTGCTGCCACTAAGTTGCTTCAGTCATGTCCAACTCTGTGAGACCCCATAGATGGTAGCCCACCAGGCTCCCCCATCCCTGGGATTCTCCAGGCAAGAACACTGGAGTAGGTTGCCATTTCCTTTGCCAGTGAATGAAAGTGAAAAGTGAAAGTGAAGTCGCTCAGTCTTGTCCAACTCTTCAAGACCCCATGGACTGCAGCCTACCAGGCTTCTCCGTCCATAGGATTTTCCAGGCAAGAGTACTGGAGTAGGGTGCCATTGCCTTCTTCTGTATATTGTTACCCTGCTTATTTAACTTATAGGCAGAGTTGCTGTTGCTAAGTTGCTTCAGTCTTGTCCGACTCTGTGAGACCCCATAGACGGCAGCCCACCAGGCTCCCCCGTCCCTGGGCTTCTCCAGGCAAGAACACTGGAGTGGGTTGCCATTTCCTTCTCCAATGCATGAAAGTGAAAAGTGAAAGTGAAGTCGAGTACATCATGTGAAATGCTGGGCTGGATGAAGCACAAGCTGAAATCAAGATTGCCGGGAGAAATATCAATAACCTCAGATATGCAGATGACACCACCCTTACGGCAGAAAGGGAAAAAGAACTAAAGAATGTCTTGATGAAAGTGAAAGAGTAGAACAAAAAAATTGGCTTAAAACTAAACATTTAGAAAACTAAGATCATGGAATCTGGTCCCATCACTTCATGGCAAATAGATGGGGAAAGATTAGAAACAGTGGCAGACTTTATTTTGGGGGGCTCCAAAATCACTGCAGATGATGACTGCAGCCATGAAATTAAAGACACTTGTTCCTTGGAAGAAAAACTATGACCAACCTAGACAGCATATTAAAGAGCAGAGACATTACTTCGCCAACAAAAGTCCACCTAGTCAAAGCTATGGTTTTTCTAATACTTATGTATGGATGTAAGAGTTGAACTATAAACAAAGCTGAATGCCAAATAATTGATGGTTTTGAACTGCGGTGTTGGAGAAGATTCTTGAGAGTCCCTTGGACTGCAAGGAGATCCAACCAGTCAAGCCTAAAGGAAATCAGTCCTGAATATTCATTAGAAGGACTGATGCTGAGGCTGAAGTTCCAGTATTTTGGTCACCAGATATGGAGAACTGACTCATTGGAAAAGACCCTGATGCTGGGAAAGATTGAAGATAGGAGGAGAAGGGGACAACAGAGGATGAGATGGCTCGATGGCATCACCAACTCAATGGACATGAATTTGAGCAAGCTCTGGGCATTGGTGAAGGACAAGGAAGCCTGGCGTTCTGCAGTCCATGTGGCTGCAAAGAGTTGGACACGACTGAGCGACTGAATTTAAATGAACTTCCCTAAAATGAAGCTTCCTGTGCTTCAGGTCCATGTCTGTCTTCTTCTTTTTTTTAATTTATTTGGCTGCCCCAAGTCTTAATTGCAGCATGCAGGGTCTTTGATCTTTGTTACAGCATGTGAGTTCTAGTTCCCTGACCAGGGATCAAATCCAAGTCCCCTGCACCGGGAGCACAGTCTTAGCCATTGGACCCCCAGGGAGATTTCCTTGTCTCTCATTTCACAGCTTTATCCCCAGCCCCTAGAATTTGTTTCAGACACTGTGAGTGCTCAGTAAATACTGCTGACTATCTTTCAGCAAAATGGTGTGGATTTGCTGGCAATGGCACCCCACTCCAGTACTCTTGCCTGGAAAATCCCATGGACTAAGGAGCCTGGTAGGCTGCAGTCCATGGGGTCGCTAAGAGTCGGACACGACTGAATGACTTCGCTTTCACTTTTGACTTTCATGCATTGGAGAAGGAAATGGCAACCCACTCCAGTGTTCTTGCCTGGAGAATCCCAGGGACGGGGGAGCCTGGTGGGCTGCCGTCTATGGGGTCACACAGAGTCTGACACGACTGAAGCAACTTAGCAGCAGCAGCAGCAGCAGCAGCATCCAGTTATGGTAATTGGAATGAAACATTAGGAATATTTACTTTTAATGTATCAGAAAGACAACAAAGTTTTCACTATAGTATTGCTCTTTAGAAGACCTGAAAATTACAGTTCTTCAATAATGAAACATTGAATTATAGAAGTAGACTTACAAACCTGAGGAATTTTCTTCCCTCAAAGTCAGAGGATAACAAAAAGAGATTGGATCTTTGATGCTACTTTAATTTCTGTCACTGTGACTAAAACTCAAATTGGATTCACTGTCTCAGAAAGATATCCTGGGCCATAGTAATATAAAATATAGAGAGAATCAAGAAGAAAAATCTCAGCAAGAAAGGCATCTTAATATTACTGATAACTCACAGAGCATCTCATAAGTAGACTTACCTCAAAGAAAAGTTGTATTACAGTTGTGGGTCTGTAACTCATTACCAATATATATTTTGTTCCCCCTCCCCACCAAAAAAGTTTATATATGCTTTGCCTTGTAAGCACTGCTGATAATCTGATAAACCATAGCAATTTCAGGAGGAAGACAAATTTGCTGTATTTTATACTGTAAGCCACTACCAGAGTTACTACACCATTTAGATTTTCTATAAACTACCTTCTTTTCATATTTCTTACTGTTTTAATTCTAGCTGTGTATTGCACATATATTTAAATGAGAATTTCTTCTTTAACTGTATCTCTGTTTTTCACACATAACATGACTTATATGGGGCTGTTACATTCCCAAGAAAGAAAAAGAAATCATCTGCTACTTGGACTTTGTTTAGCTTGTTAGGTGTTTAACTTGACTCTAATGTACCAGATGTTATCCAGTTGGCAAAACAGTGCTTTCTTACCCATCTGTGTGTGCTCATCTCTCCACTTAATCCTCCAGCTGTATTGCTCTCTGCCTCCTTGTATAAATAACAGTATTGAAATATTTCCCAAGAAACATGCCACTTTTTCTTAGCTTTTACTTCCTCATCCACAAAGCACTTGAGAGTCATCTGCACTCACCTCCCAGTACCCTCTGGATCCCCTCTCATGGTACCAAAAGCATCACAGGTACAGTACTGTCGCCCCATCTGTAAGTGTAAGAGAGTTCTGAAGCTGATTAAATCAGCTGGGATTGTAGCCTACTTCTGAATTCAGCTAGGCTTCATGAAGAGTTTTAGCAAAGACGTTTACCTTTCCTGAAGAATGCACATAGATTATTTCTGCAAACTAAGAGCAACTCATGCTGTACCAGCATCAGTGAATGATGAAAGTATGTTTAAAATCGTTTTCCCAAGCCCCAAAGCCCATTGAAATATTTTAATATCATTAACAAATATTATATATCTAAATAATCTAAGCTTATAAATCAACTATACCAGTAGAGTTCATCACTTTAAAATTCATTATTTAGACAATATCCTTCGTATTAATATCTGCTCTACAAATGCTCAAACTGAGAAGACAGTAACCCCTGATTCACCGGAAGAATAGGGAAGAAAAACAATTATTTATATAATAATAGTAATAACATGTTAATTGAATGGTTACTATGTATCAGACCCTGTGAAGAGAGATTTACATACATTATCTTTTTTTCTTTTTTTGGTCACCCTGCAGAGCTTGTGAGATTTTAGTTCTATGACCAGGAATTGAACCTGGGCCCTTGGCAATGATAGTATGGACTCCTAACCACTGGACTACTAGAGAATTCCCTACATTATCTTTTTAAATCTCATATGGATCCTAAGATTGGTAATATTATTACTGCCATTTAACAAAAAAGGAACCTGACAATTACTTTGCCCAAGGCCACATGGCAGATGGATAAGCCATGCAGGCAAGATTCTAAACAGAATATAAAAAAAAAAGAAAAATTACTTTGAATTTTTGAAATTTCATAAATTAGGGTTAAGAGAGGAAAAGCTATGGATGCTGGATTTCTCTTTCCATTTTTATTTTGACAGCTTTTAAATGAACACAAATTAGTTGTTGTTGCCTTTTAGTTACTAAATTATGTCAAACTCTTATGACCCCATAGACTATAGCCTGCCAGGGCGCCTCTGTTCATGGGATTTTCCAGGCAAGAATATTTCCTTCTCCAGGGGATCTTCTCAACCCAGGGATCAAACTTGAGGTAGGGAGAACATGAATATGCATTTCTGTAAGCCAAATGCTGCTGCTGCAGCTGCTGCTAAGTCGCTTCAGTCGTGTCCAATTCTGTACGACCCCATAGATGGCAGCCTAACAGGCTCCCCCGTCCCTGGGATTCAAATATATCTTACCAAATGTCACTTTCCTTCATCTATCCATTTTTCCTCTTTGTAACCCTATTTTCAAACAGATCCAGGGACTTCCCTGGTGGTCCAGTGGCTAAGACTCCATGCTACCAATGCAGAGGGGCCCAGGTTGGATCCCTGGTCAAGGAGTTAGATCCCACATGCCACAACTAAGACCAGTACAGCCAAATAGATAAGTACTGTAAATAAACAAAGCAATAAGTAAACAGATCCTAGGTATCATATTATTTTGTATCAACATATTTTAGCATACACCCCTTTAAAATGTGGCCATTTTCTTACTCAACATTCAAAAAATGAAGATCATGGCATCCAGTCCCATCACTATATGGCAAAGAGATGGGGAAAGAATGGAAACAGTGACAGACTTTATTTTCTTGGGCTCCCAAATCACTGCAGATGGTGACTGCAGCCATGAAATTAAGACACTTGCTCCTTGGAAGAAAAGCTATGACCAACCTAGATAGGATATCAAAAAGCAGAGACATTACTTTGCTGACAAAGGTCTGCTAGTCAAAGCTATGGTTTTTCCAGTAGTCATGTATGGATGTGAAATTTGGACCATAAAGAAGGCTGAGGGCCAAGGAATTGATGCTTTTGAACTGTGGTGTTGGAGAAGACTCTTGAGAGTCCCTTGGACTGCAAGGAGATCCAACCGGTCGATCCTAAAGCAGATCAGTCCTGGGTGTTCTTTGGAAGGACTGATGCTAAAGCTGAAACTCCAATAACTTTGGCCACCTCACGTGAAGAGTTGACTCACTGGAAAAACTCTGATGCTGGGAGGGATTGGGAACAGGAGGAGGAGAAGGGGATGACAGAGGATGAGATGGCTGGATGGCATCACTGACTCGATGGACATGAGTTTGAGTGAAGTCCGGGAGTTGGTAATGGACAGGGAGGCCTAGTGTGCTGCAATTCATGGGGTCGCAAAGAGTCAGACACGACTGAGCGACTGAATTGAACTGAACTGAATAGGTCTCAATCCTAAAGGAGATCAGTCCTGAATATTCATAGGAAGGACTGATGCTGAAGCTGAAACTCCAGTACTCTGGCCACCTGATGTGAAGAAATGACTCATCTGAAAAGACCCTGATGCTGGGAAAGATTGAAGACAGGAGGAGAAGGGGATGACAGGGGACAAGATGGTTGGATGGCATCAATGACTCAATGGACAGGAGTGTGAGCAAGCTCCAGGAGTTGGGGAAGGACAGGGGAGCCTGGTGTGCTGCAGTCCATGGGATCGCAAAGAGTTGGACAGGACTGAGTAACTGAACAACAACAATTTTCTTTCTGATTTAAATGTCATATCAACCAAACGAAATTAAGAATAATCTTTGCTGTTCACTAATACCTAGGCCGGTGGTAAAGAATCCCACTTCCCAGGGCAGTGGTAAAGAATCTTCCTGCCAGTGCAGGGGACACAGGTTCAATCCCTGGGCTGGGAAGATTCCACATGCTGCAGAGCAAGTAAGCCTGTGAGCCACAGCTACTGAAGCCTGCACCCTCTAGGGCCTGCAAGCCATGACTAATGAGCTTGCATGCTGCAACTACTGAAGCCCATGCACCTAGAGTCTGTGCTCTACAATAAAAGAAGCCACTGAAATAAGAATCCCATGCACTACAGCTGGAGGATAGCCCCCACTCTCCACAACTAGAGAAAGTCCTCACATAGCCACAAAAACTCAAGGCAATAAAATAAATAAATAAAAATAAGTAAATTATTAAAAAATTCCTTCTTGCATTTAGCATGTTCAAAACAAAATCTACATAAGATCCACATGGCACATTTGCTAATTATGACTCTTAAGTCTCTCTGAATCAAGTAGACTACTCCAACTTTCCCCTGTGTCTTTGTCAGGTAGAATATGCCATATTCTGGACGTGCCTGTTTCATTCCCTATGCAATCACTTAATTTGTTTCTTTCCTACATGGTTTTTGTAAATGAAAGTGTGCCCCAGAATCTTGATTAGATTCAAGTTCACTGTTTGGGGCAATAATACTTAGTGTGTGGATTAAGCACCACAATGTCTGATTGTTTCTCTATATTTCTGTAGGTAGATCAGTATATTTGTACAGTAACTACTGAATCCCTCCATTGTAAAGATACATCAGCCTTTCACCTCCTGGTTTCATCCAATGATGTTGCTTGAATTATTACATTAGGAGCTGCAAAACACTGACTTTCTAATTCTATCGTTCCTTCCATTTTCTCTACCTATAACTTCTGCAGAGGAGAAATTTTTCTGATACTTACTGGGACTATTTCTCAGCTTTGTCAGGCAATCAAATCACAGTCTTAACACTGTAGGAGGAAAGTATAATTCTTTTTATCTAATTGTCAAATTTAAGATAAAAGGCTGATATTTTAGCAAGTTCTAATGCTGTCCCATGAGTTGAAGGGGATGAGGTTGGTGGGGACTGAGAGAGAGGCTCTCTTTCCCTCCCCTTTGTTCCATTATGAATTTATCCTTCTCTATTAATAATTATACATTGATACTATTGATTTCAGAAGTGTCTAGTGTTCCACTGTTTGCCTAGATTAATGGTTCTCAAAATGTGTTCCCTGGACCAGCATCATCAGCATTCCTTGGGAACTTATTAGAAATGTGAATACTTCAACTTCACTCCAGACCTACTGAATCAGAAACTCTGTGGGTGAGGTCCAGAAAGATATATTTTAACAAACCCTCAGGATGGTTCTGATACCCACCAAAGTTTGGGAGTCAGTGGGCTAAATCATATTTAAATTAACCACTCATTTATTGTTGCTATTATAACCTGCTTTACTTTAGAATTGTTTTATGTCCTTTTCTGGTGAGGCCATAATTATGTAATGGCTTTTTTTGATGGTGGGCAGGAGGTGTGGGGACTTGGCTGTTTTGTTATTGCCTACGATTTCAATGTGCTCATCTCAGGGTTTGGCAAATATTGTTTTAGTTCTTTTTTTTTTTCTTGTATGACTTTAAAGTAGAAACAGTATTCATATGAATATAAAAACAAGCATCCAATTTTCATGTTAGAGAATGTAATATATTTATTTCTCAAACAGACAATGATAAGGGTGAAGGAAGTTAGAGTTCATTTGTAACTGCTGCTTTGTTTGGCAGTGGCTGGAAAAAAAACTGCTTCCCAAAGCAAGCTCAGTTCTTTAAAGAACATGTACATTTAAAGTCTGTTTTTTAACCAATATATTACTTGAGATCATCATCAAATCCAACAGATACTATGTATCAGAATCACTGAGAAAGACACTTGCTTTAAAACATTAAATACTACCATTGTAACTTTGCTGAATCTTATGGACAACTATCAAGATGCCATTAAATTAAAGGAAAGTAAATGTGGATCTTACAACTAGTAAAGCCCTAATGTTAATTTTTACTAAGGCTGAAACATTCTCCCTATGAAATAGAAGGTTGTTGAAAATATTTTTAGGTATGATAAATTTTATTATGCATTTTTTGAGGCAAGAGAAAATCTTTCTAAAAGAAATCATGCAGTATAAGATAAATATGGAGTATCATATTGCACTGTAAAGCAAGAAGGCTAGCAAAGATTAACTGGGCATGCCAACTGGAGCCATCAAAGAATGGCACATCCCCCATGGATGGAATACTTTGCACTCCAGGACTTGCTCCTTGTATTTTTATCCCCATGCTTAATGCAGTTCCTGGTACCTATTACCTATTTAAGAATTAAGAAAAGGAAACTCAAAATTTGATCAGAATACTAGAAGGGCATTAAAAATAAATATACCTATATCTTCTATCCTGTTTTCCCTATGCTCATCACCATGATACCCTCCCCTAAGCTCATACCACCACCACTATCACCATGACTTACTAACCAAGGACCTGACTAGTCACATGTACTATACATCAATACTAACTGGAGAGCAATTTGAGTCAATGTCGGGATTCCTGTGGCCAGACACCCAAACATAGTCTCAGTAGCAATGAGGACTAAACCAAGCCCTGGAAGATTTGTTTGCTCATCCATTCAGTCATTTATTCATTACTTAGCCAATATTTGTGTGCAAGGCTCTTAGACAAAGGTTGACAATACAAAGTTAAATAATGCAGAGTCCTGTTAATCTACGAAATCCTAATCTAGCAAATCATTATACTATAGAATAAGAGTCCTGCCAGATCTGCAAAAGGCAAGGAGAGAAGAATTAAATGGGGTGAAGCAATTTGTCAGATAATTAACTAGGACATTTTTATCACACTGGTTTTACTTTGGACCACTAAATGAACTCCAAAATTTTCACTTTTCTTTAACAAAGAAAGATACATTATGATTCTATGCTCTATGCTGTCCTTGGAATCTTAACCAAAGCCTGACAAATACTTGATTACATACCTTTGGATTTATTATATGTCAGGTGGGTCATGGCAGGAAATAGCACCTATCAATGGTTGCTAAGTGCTACAATCTACTTATTTATTTATTTGGCTGCACTTGGTCTTAGTTGAAGCACATGGGATCCAGTTCCCCAAGCAGGGATTGAACCCAGGCCCCTTGCATTGAGATTGAGGAGTCTTAGCTACTGAACTACGAGGGAAGTCCCTGTGCTTCAATCTTTAAAGTCCATGACACATCTCCCTTCTATGCTGTCTTTGGTTCAAACATGGTGTTAATCATACCACCATTTTCCTGGTACCATATTTAAACCTCACTTTTATATTTTCCATGCAAGGATACTGGAGTGGGTTGCCATTTCCTTCTCCATAAATAATTTTAGTGCCCCAATATTCCACAATATTCAATCTCCCAATATTTTTGTAACTAATTTCAATCCCCCAATAAGTTCCAAAATTACTGCAGATGGTGATTGCAGCCATGAAATTAAAAGACTCTTACTCCTTGGAAGGAAAGTTATGACCAACCTAGATAGCATATTCAAAAGCAGAGACATTACTTTGTCAACAAAGGTCTGTCTAGTCAAGGCTATGGTTTTTCCACTGGTCATGTATGAGAGTTGGACTGTGAAGAAGGCTGAGCGCTGAAGAATTGATGCCTTTGAACTGTGGTGTTGGAGAAGACTCTTGAGAGCCCCTTGGACTGCAAGGAGATCCAACCAGTCCATTCTAAAGGAAATCAGTCCTGGGTGTTCATTGGAAGGATTGATGCTAAAGGTGAAACTCCAGTGCTTTGGCCACCTCATGCGAAGAGTTGACTCATTGGAAAAGACCCTGATGCTGGGAGAGATTGGGGGCAGGAGGAGAAGGGGACAACAGAGGATGAGATGGCTGGATAGCATCACCAACTCGATGGACATGAGTCTGAGTGAACTCTGGGAGTTGGTGATGGACAGGGAGGCCTGGAGTGCTGCAATTCATGGGGTCACAAAGAATCAGACATGACTGAGCGACTCAATTGAACTGAACTGAATAGGTTCCCATGGGATTTTACCTCATCATGTATCACATAATCTTCCTTGTCTCTCCAGTTCCACCAACAACCACTTCATTCTGGTCTTCATGGTCCCTGTAAAAATCCCACACTCCTTCCTTACCAGAGTAATTTTCATAAAGCGCAATTCCCATCATACCTTTCTAAGTAACACAGCTGTGCTCATCATTAAATTCCCATCAGTGCTGACCCATAAACAGTCACCAAATGTTTGTTAGAATTGACCCCTGGCTTCACTAATAAATTTACCGAGGGAAGCAGAAAGGATTTAATATTCACAATATCTGCTTCACTGTAGTATCAAGAATGTTTATGTCCAATATCTGGAGTTTCTCTCTCCTTTGGACAACTGTAAATAAATTGAAGAACTGACATATTCTTTTTCTCTACCCACTCTGGTTTATAACAGGACATGACCGCACTGCCTCTCTGCATTTGTATCCATTTCAAATCAGGTTATTATTTTGAAGTTTACAGACTTTTTTTACATTTTTTTGAATTTCAAGTTGGCTACTCTCTAATGGTTTAAAGGGCCAATATTTGTCTGAAAATTGCCTTTCAGATCAGATCAGATCAGTCGCTCAGTCGTGTCCGACTCTTTGTGACCCCATGAATCGCAGCAGGCCAGGCCTCCCTGTCCATCACCAACTCCCAAAGTTCACTCAGACTCACGTCCATCGAGTCAGTGATGCCATCCAGCCATCTCATCCTCTGTCGTCCCCTTCTCCTCCTGCCCCCAATCCCTCCCAGCATCAGAGTCTTTTCCAATGAGTCAACTCTTCACATGAGGTGGACAAAGTACTGGAGTTTCAGCTTTAGCATCATTCCTTCCAAAGAAATCCCAGGGCTGATCTTCAGAATGGACTGGTTGGATCTCCTTGCAGTCCAAGGGACCCTCAAGAATCTTCTCCAACACCACAGTTCAAAAGCATCAATTCTTTGGCACTCAGCTTTCTTTATAGTTCAACTCTCCTACCCATACATGACTACTGGAAAAAACCATAGCTTTGACTAGACAGACCTTTGTTGGCAAAGTAATGTCTCTGCTTTTTGACATGCTATGTTGGTCATAGCTTTTCTTCCAAGGAGCAAGCATCTTTTAATTTCATGGCTGCAGTCACCATCTCCAGTGATTTGGGAGCCTAAGAAAATAAAGTCAGCCACTGTTTCCACTGTTTCCTCATCTATTTGCCATGAAGAGATGGGACCAGATGTCATGATCTTGGTTTTCTGAATGCTGAGTTTTAAGCCAACTTTTTCACTCTCCACTTTCAATTTCATCTAGAGGCTTTTTAGGTCTTCTTCACTTTCTGCTGTAAGGGTGGTGTCATCTGCATATCTGAGGTTATTGATATTTTTCCTGGCAATCTTGATCCCAGCTTATGCTTCATCCAGCCCAGCATTTCCCATGATGTACTCTGCATATAAGTTAAATAAGCAGGGTGACAAAATACAGCCTTGATGTACTCCTTTCCCGATTTGGAACCAGTCTGTAGTTCCATGTCCAGTTCTAACTATTGCTTCTTGACTTGCATACAGATTTCTCAGGACACAGGTCAGGCGGCCTGGTATTCCCGTGTCTTTCAGAATTTTCCACAGTTTTTTGTGATCCACACAGTCAAAGGCTTTGGCATAGTCAATTAAGCAGAAGTAGATGTTTTTCTAGAACTCTCTTGCTTTTTTGATGATCTAATGGATGCTGGCAATTTGATCTCTGGTTCCTCTGCCTTTTCTAAATCCAGCTTGAACATCTGGAAGCTCATGGTTCATGTACTGTTGAAGCCTGGCTTGGAGAATTTTGAGCATTACTATACTAGCATGTGAGATGAGTGCAATTATGTGGTAGTTTAAGCATTGTTTGGCACATCCTTTCTTTGGGATTGGAATGAAAACTGACCTTTTCCAGTTTGTGGCCACTGCTGAGTTTTCCAAATTTGCTGGCATATTGAGTGCAGCACTTTCACAGCATCATCTTTTAGGAATTGAAATAGCTCAACTGGAATTCCATCACCTCCACCAGCTTTGTTTGTAGTGATGCTTCCTAAGGCCCATTTGACTTCGAATTCCAGGATGTCTGGCTCTAGGTGAGTGATCACACCATCATGATTATCTGGGTTGTGAAGACCTTTTTTGAATAGTTCTTCGTGTATTCTTGCCACCTCTTCTTAATATCTTCTGCTTCTGTTAGGTCCATACCATTTCTATCCTTTATTGTGCCCATGGCTAGTAGTTACTTTATTGAACATTATATTGTATAAGGGGGCTTCCCAGGTGGCCCAATCCACCTGCAATGCTGGAGACTCAAGTTTGATCCCTGGGAAGCTCCCCTGCAGGAGGAAATGGCAACCCACCCCAGTGTTCTTGCCTGGAGAATACCATGAACTGAGGAGCCTGGTAGGCTACAGTCCATAAGGTCGCAAAGAGTTGGCCATGACTGAAGTGACTGAGCATGCACACATGCAAATTTTCTGCAGCCATTTCCAACCATAGGGGAGTGGGGGTGCAGGTGGAGTTGTTTCCCACATCAACAAGCTATTCCCTAAAACCAGCTGGGGTGTCCTACAATTCAACTCAATTCTGATACTATGTTACCAGAGAGAGTTTCGGATCCCACAGTCCCTCAAGACTCTCCCTGACCCCTACTTCAGATGTCAGTCACAAGGTCAGGCTATCACCCTTACTTCTGACCAACCAGCTAGAGATCGGAGGTTACAGCAATCACCCCCTTGTGTTCCATTAATGTATGAGAGCAGCTCACAGGACTCAGAGAAACATTTTACTTACTAGATCACTGGTTTATTATAAAAGGATATAACTCAGGAACAGCCAGATGGAAGCGGGGCCTAGAGCAAGGTACGGGGAGGAGGTACAAGTTTCCATGTCTTCTCCAAGGGCGTCACTCCCCCAGCGCCGCACAAATCCACCAACCCTGAAGCTCTCTGAACCCTACACCTTTGGGGATTTTATCGAGGCTTCATTAGGCACACTTGACTAAATCCGTGGCTATTGGTGAAAAATTCAATCTCCACTCCCTTTCCCCTCCCTAGAAGTCAGGTGAGAGTGGAGGGAGATACAGGAAGTTTCAGTCCTCTAAATCTCCAGTTGGTTCCCTTGGCAACCAACCCCCGCCCCTAAGTACTTTCCAAAAGTCACCTCCTTAACATAAGAAAAGATGCCTTTACTGCTCTACCAATTCAGAAATTTCAACAGTTTTAGAAGCTCTGGATAAAAAAAGGAGAATGAAGACCAAATACACACAACTGATTTATTTTCTTTAACTACAGATAGTACATCTCTGGCTAATTGGATAGCCTCTTTTGGAGATCTTTCAAACATTTAAATGTGAGGCTCTTTGAGAATGTGAAAGTTGGATCTCTTGCTTTTCTTTATGGTGGCCACAAAAAAATCAGTGGAGCCAAAAAGAAGATTATAACCTGGGGACAGCCCCAAAGAAACCTCTAAGAACTGTTCCACTCTAGAGGCCAAAGTCAATTGTAAGTTTTTGAGACAGATGGCTGTACATTAAATAATATATTATTTGCAGCTTGCACAATCCAGATCTACACATACAAAGCCAGTAGTGGGTCATGGGTCATTGTGGCCCTTTACAAGATTAAGAAGGAAGGTTATCTCCTAAGGAGCTGTGACCCTTGATGAGATTAAGAAGGAATGTTATCTCTTAAGGAGGTTTGGTGAATGCGGATGCACAGTATACACCAAAGGTGAGAGAAGAGGTCTGAAGAGACAGACAAAAATGTTATGCTTACGTTTTTTTCATATTGCCATAAAATATGAATTTTATTTCATTAATGGTAACACCTGGTCTTTTGTCATGAACATTTTCATTATTTGAGGAAAATTATACTGTTTATTTTTGCTTATATTATTTTTTCTATGAGTTATTAACCTTCAAAAATGTTCTTGTTTTTTAAAAATTTATTTAGAGATTTAGAGGCTTGCTGCTTAACTTATATTTTGTCAGGAATCAAAAATGAATTCACATATAGACAGATACTGTTCATGACTGTGTGGAACACAATAAATTGTGGAAATTTCTTAAAGAGATGGGAATATCAGACCACCTTACAGAAAAGCCTGTACACAGGTCAAGCAGCAACAGTTAGAACTGGACATGGAACAACAGACTGGTTCCAAATTGGGAAAGGAGTACATCAAGGCTGTATATTGTCACCCTGCTTATTTAGCTTATATGCAGAGTACATCATGGGAAATGCTGGGCTGGATGAAGCACAAGCTGGAATCAAGACTGCTAGGAGAAATATCAGTAACATCAGATATGCAGATAATACCATCCTAATTGCAGAAAGTGAAGAGGAACTAAAGAGCCTCGTGATGAAGGTGAAAGAGGGGAGTGAAAAAGTTGCTTAAAACTCAACATTCAAAAAATGAAGATCATGGCATCCAGTCCAATCATTTCAAGGCAAATGGGGAAGAAATGGAAACAGTGACAGACTTTATTTTCTTGGGCTCCAAATCACTGCAGATGGTGACTGAAGCCATGAAATTAAAAGATGCTTGCTTCTTGGGGTAAAGCTATATGACCAACCTAGACAGCATATCAAAAAGCAGAGATATCACTTTGCTGACAAAGGTCCGTATAGTCAAAGCTACGGTTTTCCCAGTAGTCAAGTACAGATGTGAAAATTGGACCAAAAAGAAGGGTGAGCACCAAGGAACTGATGCTTCTGAACTGTGGTGCTGGAGAAGATTCTTGAGAGTCCCTTGGACTGCAAGGAGATCAAATCAGTCAATCATAAAGGAAATCAACTCTCAATATTCATTGAAAGGACTGATGCTGAAGCTGGAACTCCAGTACTTTGGTCACCTGATGCAAAGAGCCAACTCATTTTAAAAGACCTTGATGTTGGGAAAGATTGAAGGGAGGAGGAGAAGGGGGCAGCAGAGGATAAGACAGTTGGATGGCATCACAGACTCAATGGACAAAAGTTTGAGCAAAATCTAGGAGATGGTAGGGGACAAGGAGGCCTGGCACACTGCTGTCCATGGGGTTGCAAAGAGCCAGACATGACGGAACAACTACACAGCAACAGCAATAGACATGTACTGGGCTTTCCCAGTGGCTCAGCCATAAAGAATCTGCCTGCAATGCAGGAGATACAGATGACTTAGGTTCCATCCCTGTGTTGGGAAGATCCCCTGGAGGAGGGTATGGCAACCCACTCCAGTATTCTTGCCTGGGAAATCCCATGGACAGAGGAGTCTGGTGGGCTACACAGTACATAGTCTCACAAAGAGTTGGACACGATTGAAGTGACTGAGCATAGTCAGGTACTAGATGAACATTTTCAAGTCACCAAAACAATACAAGGTTACAAACTCACAAAAGAAAGTGTATAAAGAGGATCAGTTGCAATGTATTTCTGGAAATTTCTAGATCTACTATCAGTATGCTGAAAGCTCTTAGTAGTTCAGTTCAGGGCTCTAATAGGCATAATTTCTATCTATGTCACTGAGCACATCCTGTAAATCTTTTGCTCCTGCAGAGTGAACAGGCCAGCTCTCCTATGAGTTCTTGAAGTGTTAGCATTGTGATTAAATAGATTCTGGGGAGCAAAAAAACGTTTTATGTCCATCTTCATCCCCGTATTTTTCCATCAGAACTTTAGAACAGCTCAGAAAAATGTCCATCCATCACTTCTCATTATGTTTTTCTCCATGATAGCAAATGCTTCAATGCAGCAAAGGCAGGTAGTGCTCCATCGATGTCTTCACACCTCGGGGTTGATGTTAGAGGGGAGAAGAAAGAAACCTGTGTTCAAAACCAATACACACTGAATTCTAGAGATGCTTCAACTCAGTATCATATTTAAGAAGGGAAACACTCAGGGATAAGGAAATTGCACAGTTGTAATTTTCAACCGTAACACAGCATCAGCTACCCACCTTCCTTTGAGATACTTAGATGAAAGGCAGGCTTATCTGAATGCAAAATGTTATTACCTATCTTCTCTTTGAGGTTGCAGTTATTTAGTAATCATTCTCATTTAAGTTACTCTTCCTGTTCTATGCATGATTATGCTTTTAGCTCAGGAGGAAAGCAATTTTTATAAAAGCCACTGTATTTCAGAGCTGGGTAACATTTAAAGTCAAAGAGAGTGAATTATATTTAAAAGTAGTTAAGGCTTCTGAGAAAAAATGCATACATGCCACAGAATTAAATTAAGTCTGCTTTTATACAAAATATCACTCCTAAATTCCTTGGGACAGTTGCCGAGGTTAAAAAAAAAATTCATGTAGCCATACTTCCTATTCCCTGTGTCACTAGAACTCTAGAACTGGAAGGACTCCAGGGGACACCATTCAGGCCTATGTCTCCTGGAGGTGGACAGCACAGCCTTCTATAGTAAGACTTGTGTGGAGGATGGTTTAGAAAGGGGAGACTGAATAAAGATAAGGAGAGCAAAAAGGAGGCTATACAGTGCTTCAGGGGAGAAGAAATGAAATCCTGAGCACAATGGTAGCTGGGAGGATGAAGATGAGGAGTAGCAGCACTGTGAAACAT
This sequence comes from Bos grunniens, assembly GCF_055505025.1. Classification (NCBI taxonomy): domain Eukaryota; kingdom Metazoa; phylum Chordata; class Mammalia; order Artiodactyla; family Bovidae; genus Bos; species Bos grunniens. The sequence goes on from NC_141165.1 coordinate 103,230,914, forward strand.
TGAGGAGATGGACCCAACAGGACTTGGTGGGGAATAAGGAGGAGGAATAGGGATTTGTCTCTCACACCAGAAACTGGAGGAATGGTCTCATTACCGAGTCCAAGTTCACACTACTCACCGCACAACACACCAATAAACTGAGAGACGAGTTGTTGGGACAAGGAATAGTGACGTTATTTGAAAAGTCAGCAGACTGAGAGGCTGGTGAATTCCTGCTCCAAAGAGCCATCTTGCCTGAGTTAGGCTTCCGGGTGTTCCCTGGCAGTCCAGTAGTTAAGACTCTGCACTTCCACTGCAGGAGGTATGGGTTCGATCCTTGGTCCGGGAACTAAGATCCCTCACACCCCTCACAGTGTGAATTCCAGTCTCTTTTATGCTAAAAGGGGAGGGAGTAAAGTCAGTCATTACCTGCTCAGCCTCCAGAGGGGAAGTGTTAATTTCTGCCTCTCTGCATTCATTCATAGGTGGGCCTGTTTAGGATGTTTCCTGTGAGCTTACACAAAGGTATTTTAGCTTAAGGGTCATTACCTAGAGCTGGGTTCCCAGAGATGTGCCATCATGTATAATTTAAGCTTACGGGCAGCACCCTTTTAGTGACTAATTTTTAGTAGACTACAACAGGTTCTTCCCTATCATAGTTTTAGTCACCATATCTGGTCCAAATCTTTGTACTCTCCTTCCTTTGCTTTGAAGAAGGTCACTGTATCTAGGTGAGTTTGTATGATCACGAAGACTACTGTGGAACCAGGTATTACCCTGCTTTCAGTTGAAATTGGCTCATTAAGGCCTGTAGGCTCACCGTTGCCACTCTTCCCCAGTAACATACAAAGGCTTGGTAAATCAACACTCATCAATCTACAAACACTATCACTTGGCTTGGTGAAGAACAGCCTTTGGGAAACATTAGTATCCTCCACAGCACTGATGAATCTCTAGAGTATTGATGGATAAAATTTATTTTGGCTTCAAAAAGCATTTGAAGATGTCCTCAGTAACATATTTTAAATAAACCAGGGGGACTTTCCTGGCTGTCCATTTAGTTAAGAACCTACACTTCCACTGTAGGGGGCACAGGTTCCATCCTTGGTCAGGGAACTAAGATCCCATATGCCACACACTGTCGGGGGGGGGGGGGGTGGCGGGAAGAAATAACCAGGTACACAGAACTGCCAGGGTAAAAGTACATAGTACAGGCTTTGACCTTCACACAGGAGCTACAGAGAAAGGATGTGAATTGAAGCTGGAATAAAGCTCAGGGGGCTCTTGCCAAGCCCTGTGGCCTCACTCAGAGCTGCATCAGCCTGGAGAAAGTGGCAACTTTTTTCTTAATTGGCCCACCTGAGTGGCTGCTTTTTGCAATTTGTCAGCCCCAAAGCGTTATCAATTTCAGATGTATACTAAATTTCAAAGTAATTTCACAATGACTTTGGCATTTAGTATCTACAGAAAGATCAGAAGCTAGAAACCTAATAAGCAAGTAATGATTCTCCTGGAGCAGTTAACTGGAAGGAGAGAAGGGAAGCTGGGAAGGGGAAGCAAAGGAGAACACACTAGATGTGATTGTCAAGAACGCTATTGTTTTGTGCAAACGTTTCAGAATTTGTGAATCACCTAAAATTTGTACAACTGTGGAGTTCCCTCTTTAAGAAAAATGATATAAAATTATGAATGCACAACTGCTAGAGCCTTCACAGGAACTGGGATGAGCCAGTGCAAGTCAAGTACCTAGAACCTAAACTTTAGTGGCTTCCTGGTAAATCTGCCCCAATTAGCATGTCCTGTCCTTTAAAGTGGATATCAAAGAAAACTAGGTATGTAATTCATGCCACTATGTTTGCTTATATTTGGGGAACTTCTACTGTAAAGAAAGAACCTAAACTACCTTCTTTTTCAGTTCAGCTCAGTTCAGTTCGGTCCCTCAGTCATGTCCGACTCTTTGCAACCCCATGAACTGCAGCACGCCAGGCCTCCCTGTCCATCGCCAACTCCCGGAGTTCACTCAAACTCATGTCCATTGAGTCGGTGATGCCATCTAACCATCTCCTCCTCTGTCATCCCCTTCTCCTCCTGCCTTCAATCTTTCCCAAAATTAGGGTCTTTTCAAGTGAGTCAGCACTTCACATCAGGTTAGCCAAAATACTGGAGTTTCAGCTTTAACATCAGTCCTTCCAATGAACACCCATGACCAATTTCCCTTAGGATGGACCAGGTGGATCTCCTTGTAGTCCAAGGGACTCTCAAGAGTCTTCTCCAACACCACAGTTCAAAAGCATCAATTCTTCTGCACTCAGCTTTCTTTATAGTCCAACTCTCACATCCATACATACCACTGGGAAAACCATAGCCTTGACTAGACAGACCTTTGTTGGCAAAGTAATGTCTCTGCTTTTTAATATGCTGTCTAGGTTGGTCATAATTTTCCTTGTGCCTAACAAATGAAGGAAGGAAGACAGGGAGGAAGGAAGTTGGGATGGAGATTATAAAGAGACAGATTTTTTTTTTTCCACTTCATGATATCAGCTCTACCAGCTACCTCCAATTTTTTCCTTACAAAAGATTTATTTACTTTTGTCTGTGCTCCGTCTTCATCGCTGCACGCAGGCTTTCTCTAGTTGTGGTGAGGGGGGCGACTCTTTGTTGTGGTGCACGGGCTTCCCATTGCAGTGGCTTCTCTTATGGTTCTAGGCGAGGGCTCAGTAGTTGTGGCTCAGGGACTTGGCTGCATCATGGCATGTGGAATCTTCCTGGATCAGAGATGAGACCAGTGTCCCCTGCATTTTCAGGAGGATTTCTGTCTCCTGTGCCACCAGGAAAGTCCCCAGTTTTTCCCTTTTTTAACCAAAGTTACTAACAAACCTGATGGCCTACTTTACTGTCTAGATTTATTTCTAAATGACTAGCCTGTTTCTTAAAATAAAATAACCCCATAAAGAGCAATAATTTCCCACTATGAGAGATACTATTTAAAAGGTAGATTGTCATAAATTGTGTCAAAATTGAATAATTAAACTGGTAAAAATCATTCTGGATATGAATTGAATTACATGTAATTTTAAATGAGGCTTCCCTGTGGCTCAGCACGAAAGAATCCACCTGCCAAGCAGGAGATTCAGGTTCCATTCCTGGGTCAGGAATATCTCCTGGAGAATGGAATGGCAACCTGCTCCAGTATTCTTGCCTGGGAAATCCCATGGAGAAAGGAGCCCAGCAGGCTACAGCCTACAGTGTCCCAAAGAGTGAAACACGACTTAGTGACTCAACAACAACAATAAATCTTAAATAAGCCTAACTTTGAATAGACCATTTCTGTGAATACACAGTGCAGAGAGATTCAAACAAGTTCTCCAACCAGCCTCCACAGTCACACCTCCCACAAAATCTCTATCTCATCAAATGTGAAATGGTGGTTGTGTATGATATAATCCTGTTTTGTCTTCTGTTTATGCAGATTAATGACTTTTTAAGATTCATTGCCTCCAGGTAAACTACTATAGGCTTCATTAACTCAGCTTACTTTATTCAATCAAAATTTGGGGAGGAAGAGAAAATACAAAAACAAAGAGAAAAGAAAACCTGGCAGAAATATTCAGGTCTCTCTGTCTTCCGTTTCAACACATCTCCACTTCTTTCTCCTCACTGCAGTTGAGAGATTGTTCTTTTATTTTCTTTAATTAAATTAAATTAAAAAAATTTTTTGGCTGCACCAGGTCTTTGTTGCTTGTTGTTTGGGCTTTCTCTGGTTGTAGTGAGCAGGGGCAACTCTCCAATCACAGAGCACAGGCTTCTCTTGTTGCAGTGCACAGCCTCTAGAGTGGGGGCTGAATAGTTGTGTTTCACAGGCTTACTTCCCCCGTGGCAGGTGGAATCTTCCTGGACAGGGGACTGAATCTGTGTCCTTCATATTGATAGGCAGATTCTTATCCACTGTACAACCAGGGATGTCCTAGAGAAATCTTTAAAATAACGCTCATCAGAGCCCACCCGCTCCCATTCATCCCCACCACCATTTTAATTTTTTGTTAACTTTCTATTGCTTTTAGCCCACATATGAAAAGGCCACACTGTCCAGACTCAGTTTACACTTTCCTCCTCAGAACAGGGTTGGGCTGGTCCCTCCCCACCTTCCTGTATTCAGTTAGGTAAGCTCATCTGGTCCTTCAGATCTACTTTCCTGAGTTTCTTAATGAAATCTAAACCCCTATTACAGGCTGCCAAATGCTCCTCCTTTTCAAGCATCATAATTGAATGTCTATTTGCTTGGATTATATATATGTAATATATATATTATGTATATAATATATATTAATATGAGAAAGTTATTTGGCTTTTTGCTTCATTCAAGAACTCAGTAGTATTAATTTTAATTATGATCAAAAATTTTAACTTATTTTAATCCTCCTTATTGTAGGACATAAGATATCCTTTTTTTTTTTTTTTTAGTGGTTGGTGAATTCTTTCAGAATTGTGTTTCCCCCAAATAGTGGTTGGCCTAAGAATTTCTAAATTATAATTTCAACACACACTCCATTTATTAACACACAAATTACAGACTGTATCTTGCCCAGGATTAGGTATCTCCTACTTTAGAACTCAGAAACATTACCTTCAGTTACACTGGGAAAATGAAGATGATTCAATCAAGTACTTCAGAGTTACTCACTCAGTTGTGTCTGACTCTTTGCAACCCCAGGGACTATAGTCCACCAGGTTCCTCTGTCCATGGGATTCTCCAGGCAAAAATGCTGGAGTGGGTTGCCATTTCCTTCTCCGGGGGATCTTCCCGACCCAGGAATCTAACCTCGGGTCTCCCGCATTGTGGGCAGATTGTTTATCATCTGAGCCACCAGGGAAGCCCACTTTAAGTATAAACCTTAAGTAGTAAATGTATACTGTTGTTTAGTAGCTAGTGAAGTGAGTGAAGTCGCTCAGTTGTGTCCAGCTCTTTGCGAGCCCGTGGACTGTAGCCCACCAGGCTCCTCTGTATATGGGATTCTCCAGGCAAGAATACTGGAATGGGTTACCCATTTCCTTCTCCAGCGGATCTTCCCGACCCAGGGATCGAACCCGGGTCTCCCGCATTGGAGGCAGACGCTTTAAACTCTGAGCCGAGTCCAACTCCTAGAGTTGGAATTCTAAGTGTTCCCTTGGAATTTTTCTGAAGGAGCTTTCAACTTCCCAAAGTCTCCGGAACCACACCCTCAATGATAATGTTTAAAAAACTCACAGGAAAGGGCTTCGAATGTATTCATTCATACAATAGTCACTCATGAATAAGAAAGCAGGCAAGCTTAGCTTTCACATGTTATGGGGGAGGGACAGAGGGGAGGAGAAAAAGGAAAGTGCTTATGGGTGGCGGAAGGAGGAGGAGACTTTTAAAAGAGCAATCTTGGGCCGGAGCCATTTCAGAAGTAAGGAGAGTCTTCATTTTATCAGCCTTGACCTTTCTAAGCATGGAGAGCAGAAACAAGGAGGTAAGTACAATCTGAATGGGTTTGCTTTTGTCTGTCTTTGTGAATCATTGTCGGGCACACTTACTGTCTCTTTTGAGAAGAAAAGAAGGTGCCTTAAGAATTGGAATTCTAAAAGTTTCCTTAGAATTCCCTCACTTCTTTTTGAGGGGAAAAGAAGGTGCCTTGATTCTTAAATTAAGAATTTCCTTCTCTTGTTAAAAAAAAGAAACTCCTTGATATGATCGTTGCCTGGTGTATTGGATGAGATCCTTTAGTTTCCCTTCTATAGACACAGGTTCGAAACCAAAGTCGCTGGATCTGCATTCACTGTTTCCCTGAGTCTTTAGGACCAAGGGACAGTCAGAAACCAGACATACAGAGGAGCACTGCAGACAGCAATTAAAGTTGGAGAGGCTGTGGGGCTTGTCTAGAAAAATTGAGCTACTCTGCCAGAGAAACTTGAGCATTCTCCAGCTCTCTTTCCCAGAACCAGGTCATTTTTGCCCTCCCAATTTTAATTAAGACTTTTGTAAGCAGATAATTTTCTGGCGGTCCAGTGGTTAAGACTCAGCATCTTTCTTGGGGCCAGGGTTTGATCCTTGGTTGGGGAACTAAGATCCCACTAACCTCTTGGTGTGGCCAAAAAAAACCCTTCTGTGTAGCCCCAAAGTTAATCATTTGTGTAAAGGCTACGCAAATGTGAGATTTGAGTATGAATGTAAACCTGCTATAGAGATGTAAAGATGCCATACAAATGTTAATTTGTCCCATACTTCCATTTTTGAGGTGACAGGATTTAGATTTGGGAACAAAATTTGGATTTTTAATAATGATTTGTGGTTTAATTTCTATCTTAAATGCTTACCTGTGTGCCCTTAGTTATGTAACCTCTGAGCCTCAACTTCTGCATCTGAAAATTGAAAGAAAAAAAAGGAGTGTTGTCCTGTGGAACAATACCAGATAGAAGGTATAGACTCAATAGATGTTAGTTTCTTTGTATCAAACAGTTTTATCCCTACTGTTCTCTTGTTTCTTTTGAATTAACCAGTATTTCTTACAACAAAAGGGAAAGGAATTCTACCCTCATAATCAAATGGAGTAACAGGTATGGATCAAAGCACACAAGCGAATATAAACCTACATCAAGTGGTAGGAATGAGTCAGTTGATTTGTATTGGTCTATAAAGTAAAAGTTATTAGATGAACTTAAAACACCTAAAGTGAGCTTATGAAAGAGGATTAAAGTTTAAGGATATGAATATAAGGGATGGTGGTGTGTGTAGAGTTGAGTGATAGCCCTTCCGGCAGAGTAAATAGGTTGGAAAGGAGTTTTGTGACAGTAGCTTGGAGCAATAGTACAGGGAGAGGTTTATCTGGTAGAGGTCAAGGAGGGGAATAGGGGGAAAAAACCTTCCAGGTGAGGGAGAATGGATATGATGAGAGATCTTAGGGTTTTCTCCAAAGCAGAGGCTAGTTTCTTCTATGTCTTTTGTTTTATATTTTCTTTCTTTTTGGGGGGAGGGAGCTGTGCTGATTGGCTTGCAGAATCTTAGTTCCCCCACTCCCCAACCAGGGATTGAACTTGGACCCTTGGCAGTGAAAGCACAGAGTCCTAACCACTGGACAGCCATGGAATCCCCCTTTTCTCGTACTTTCAAATCAGCCTTCCATTTCCCCATCATTGCTTCCCTTTCTTATAAACCTGAGTATTAAGATGATGTCCAGAAGGGATTCCACATCGCTAACACTGTTCAGTGATTGTCTTGGTGCCTTGGACGTGAGGTATCTGAAGTCAGGCAGTGGATACAGTGGGTCGGACCCCAAAACAATGACTGGCTGGTTCCTCTGTCCCCAGAACAACTCCACAGAGAAATCTGAAGAACGTATGAGTTGCAGACTTACATCAGTAGAAGCTGAAAAGGGACAGGGAACTTCTGGTGAAGCAGAGATAGCAAAAAATTCAGCAAAGGGAGCCAAAAGAAAAAGAGATACAAAAAATAGCACAGGTAAGAGAGCTACAGTTCCTCAAATCGTGTTTCGTTGGGTCTGAAAAAGGAGGAAAGAAATTTTCATCCTGTATTCTGTAAATCCTACACTTCGAAAGCCTAGCTTAAGTCTCACCTCTTGGTTCTGAGCATTGTTTCTCCTACTCTGCTGCTGGGAGATAAGGAGCTCAATGTGTAGTGATCTGAGTACAGATGGGTATAAATTTGAAATCCCACCCTTGAAGCTTCACTTTATGGTAAGTTGGGTCAAGGTCAGGGTGGAGGGTCAGTTGTAATTTACTCAGAATAATTAGGTAAACCACCTACACTTTGTGTCACTATAGCTGTGACTGTTCTGGAGGGGTGTCCTTCGAATCCTTGAATGGTAAGAGTATGTGAGGTGCATCAGGAAACCGGAGCGCTGCCCTGGCTGGGGTGGGCTGCAAGAGTTATGGGTCCTAGTAGTTGTGTAGCATTGCTGAGTGGTTTATTTTGTCTTGTGGTGAGAGGGCAAGGTATCATTGAGTATTTATGACCTCAGTTCTAAAAACTTCTATTATTCCCTCAGGAATTGGAAGTGCACTCTCTAGGTCAACCTCTAGAGAACTGTAGTCTCTAGGTCAACCTCTTCAGAGTCTGTGGCTTATTGCTCTCACAAAAGAGCAAGTGTGTGTGAGTAGTGGGGAGTTTTAGGAAGTAAGAAAACTGAGGGATTCAGAAATATTGTCAGTCTTAGGTTTGAGGTTCTGTCCCTTGGAGTTTGCGGCTTTCCAGGTGGCTCAGTGGTAAAGAGTCTGCCTGCCAATGCAGGAGATGAGGGTTTGATCCCTGGGTCAGGAAGATCCCCTGGAGGAGGAAACGGCAACCCACTCCAGTATTCTTGCCTGGGAAATCCCATGGACAGAGGACCCTGGCGAGCTACAGTCCATGGGGCCACAAAAGAGTCAGACATGACTGCACACGCACACCCTTGGAGGTTAGGTAGTCTTTTGGGAATCATTGAATTGCACAGTGGGGATTAGACTACTGAGAACTAAAAGTGATTGTACTTTTGACATTCGAAAGGTCCACGTTAAAGTTAATTATTGCTCGTTCTATCCCATTCCCCTTCAGCTTGCCGTCCAGGAGACATGTCACAGCGTTGTGACTGTGTGAAACCTCCGAAGACACCGACGCAGATCCCCATCCCCCCTCTACCTGCTGTCCTGCCGCCTGTCAACCTGGTCCATAGGGACGTCATTCGTGCTTGGTGCCAGCAGTTAAAACTGAGCACCAAAGGCCCGGTGAGAGTCCAGAGTGGGAATGAGGCTCTTGGGAGGAAGACCATGAACCTTAGTCTGATTATTCACTCACTCTTCTCTTGTCTTAGAAACTAGATGGATATAAACGACTCTGTGAATATGCTTACCCTCATCAAAAAGTGAGTAATTTGTAGGGAATGTGGCTCAGGAGAAGATTTAGTTCTCATCCTAATTACTTATTTTAGCATCAAAAGGTGAGTAGAAGAATAGCCTTTCATCTTTTAAATCCTCTTTGTAGAACATTCCTGCCACAGCACAGGAGGCCAGGATCCTGTCACTATCGAAAAGGATAAAGATAGAAAAGGGGGAACTACCACTGGAATGCTCTGTTGAGAGAACGTCTTCTGAAGGGGCTGCTCCTCCTGCACGGGGGCCGCCTGCCCTTGAGGGAGCTCCTCCGCCTCTTGAGGCAGTTGTATCAACTTCTGCCCCCGACTCGGAAGCTGTGTTTGCCGCCTGGAGCAGAATGACAGCCAGGGCCGTGAAGACGGAGTCAGTGCGATCGCAAGAAACTTGTGGTGAGCTCATTATTAAAATATATATATTTATATATTTCTTTGCGGTTACACTGGGTCGTCATTGCTGAACATGGGCTTTCTCCAGTCACAGGGACTGGGCAGTACTCTTGGTTGCAGTGGGTGGGCTTCTCATTGCAGAGCCTTCTCTTGCGGGGCACAGGCTTCTAGGCGAGCCAGCTTCAGTAGTTACAGCACTCGGACTCAGGAGTTGTGGCACCCAGGCTTAGTTGCTCCACGGCATGTAAAATCTTCCCGTACCAAGGATACAACCAGTGTCCCCTGCATTGGCAGGCAGGTTCCTACCCACGGTGCCACCAGGGAAGTCCCAGTAAGCTCATTTTAAGAACAGGTTCTGGCTTAGGTGGGAAAAGAAGCTTAATTGATATTAGCCACTGACTAACTTCAGAATATTATCAATATCACCTGAAGGCATGGTGATTCCTTACACCCAGCCACAGATTTTTCTGATTCAGGTCTTGATAGGTCCTGATTCAGGTCTTGATAGGAATTTACATTTCCAACAATTTCCCAGGCACTGCTAATCTGGGGACCACACTTTGAGAAACACTGTTCTAAATTAATGAAGTCATCAGAAGAAGACAGCAATCTGGCTTAATTTTTTTCCCCCTTTAAAGAATTACAAAAGTAAAAGCAGGCTCTAAAATCAATTGCCTGAGCTAAAGCCCTGTATCTCTAGTTCCCAGGTTGCTCTGGGTAAAGTAGGTTAATAATAATATACCTATTTCATGATGTTTTGGTAAGAGTTACAGGAATAGAATTCAGTTCAGTTTAGTCGCTCAGTCATGTCCGACTCTTTGCGACTCCACAGACTGCAGCACGCCAGGCCTCCCTGACCATCATCAACTCCCAGAGTTTACTCAAACTCATGCCTATTGAGTCGGTGATGCCATTCAACCATCTCATCCTCTGTCAGCCCCTTCTCCTGCCTTCAATCTTTCCTAGCATCGGGATTTTTTCAAATGAGTCAGCTCTTAGCATCAGGTAGCCAAAGTATTGGAGTTCAGCCTCAACATCAGTCCTTTCAATGAACACTCAGTACTGATTTCCCTTAGGATGGACTGGTTGGATCTCCTTGCAGTCCAAGGGACTCTCAAGAGTCTTCTCCAACACCACAGTTCAAAAGCATCAATTCTTCGGCGCTCAGCCTTCTTCACAGTCCAACTCTCACATCCATACATGACTACTGGAAAAACCATAGCCTTGAATAGATGGACCTTTGTTGGCAAAGTAATATCTCTGCTTTTAAATGGAGAGTGAAAAATTGGCTTAAAGCTCAACATTCAGAAAATGAAGATCATGGCATCCGGTCCCATCACTTCATGGGAAATAGATGGGGAAACAGTGGAGACAGTGTCAGACTATTTTTCTGGGCTCCAAAATCACTGCAAATGGTGACTGCAGCCATGAAATTAAAAGACACTTACTCCTTGGAAGGAAAGTAAGTTATAACCAACCTAGATAGCATATTCAAAAGCAGAGACATGACTTTGCCAACAAAGGTCCAGCTAGTCAAGGCTGTGGTTTTTCCTGTGGTCATGTATGGATGTGAGAGTTGGACTGTGAAGAAGGCTGAGTGCCGAAGAATTGATGCTTTTGAACTGTGGTGTTGGAGAAGACTCTTGAGAGTCCCTTGGACTGCAAGGAGATCCAACCAGTCCATTCTAAAGGAGATCAGCCCTGGGATTTCTTTGGAAGGAATGATGCTAAAGCTGAAACTCCAGTACTTTGGCCACCTCATGCGAAGAGTTGACTCATTGGAAAAGACTCTGATGGGAAAGAGGGATTGGGGGCAGGAGGAGAAGGGGACCACAGAGGATGAGATGGCTGGATGGCATCACTGACTCGATGGACATGAGTCTGAGTGAACTCCGGGAGTTGGTGATGGACAGGGAGGCCTGGCATGCTGCGATTCATGGGGTCGAAAAGAGTCGGACATGACTGAGTGACTGATCTGATCTGATCTAGGTTGGTCATAACTTTCCTTCCAAGGAATAAGCATGTTTTAATTTCATGGCTGCAGTCTCCATCTACAGTGATTTTGGAGCCCAAAAAGTAAAGTCAGCCACTGTTTCCACTGTTTCTCCATCTATTTCCCATGAAGTGATGGGACCGGATACCATGATCTTAGTTTTCTGAATGTTGAGCTTTAAGCCAACTTTTTCACTCTCCTCTTTCACTTTCATCAAGAGGCTCTTGTATCAAGGAGATAAAATTAATGAAGACCATGTACTGGTTAGCCATTACAATGTCTGTTGAGACCCTTATCCCCTGGTGACCTCCCTTGCCCCTCAGGAGCAAAGCCTGGAACCATATCCTGCCCACTGTCTTTTGCACACAGTGGGGTGTTATTCCAGGACTTTGCTTCAGATGTGTAAGATACCCCTCTCCATTAAACAAAAAAAAATTTTTTAAGATATGAGACCCCTGAACTGGGCCTTCCCAGACCTAATCTGGCTTAATGTTTCTATTGAAGGAAACCAGAATGAATGCTTTTGCCATAAAAATCTTGAGCTGAAGGCAATTAAGAAGCAGCAAACCCAGAAAAGGCTCTCCTTTTCTAGCCTAAACGCAGGATATCTATGTTCTTTTTGCTGGAGACAGATTTATCCAGAGTAACCTGCAAACATACCTCATCCATTAGTTTCCTCTCCTATATTTACCTTCCCACTGTTTGCCACCCGTGGGAGCCTAAAACTGCTTCCCTTTGTCCTGTCATTTCTTTACAAATGTATTATTCTTTGTCGGAAGGTGTTATATAAGATGGAATATTCTAAGCTGCCATTTTGAGCTAGTTTTTGCTTTTTTTCCCTGAACTGTGTGTGCTGCATGAATTCATCAACTGTTTTTCCCTTGTTAATGTTTTTGTTAGGATCCCAGATGGGCAGAGGTAAGATTTGACCCCGCCCCTACCCCGGAACACACTGTCATCTACCCACTTGCCTCTATACATCCAACTGTATTATTTGTTTCTTTAAAAAAAAAAAAATTAACAGGAAATTCTTAATTTCTTTTAAAAAATTGAATGTTTTTACATAATTTTCTAAGAGGAACAGAGTGGAATAAGTAGGTGTTCAGTGTTAGTATCTGAGAGCTGGCACTTGAGAAAGACAGTTGAACCAAAGGCCATGGTGCAGATGCAAACATTAGGACTGGGTCTTGCTGTGCTCATACTTGCCTCTCTTTTCCTTCTCCAGAGGTCCAGTGGTGTGTGGTCCACGGGAGAAGTCTCCCAGCTAACACAGAAGGCTGGGTTCGTTTACAGTTTCACGCTGGGCAGGCCTGGGTGCCTGGAAAACGAAGGAGGGTGTCTGCATTCTTCCTGATACCGTCTGGTGACTTTCCACCCCCACACCTGGAGGACAATATGCTGTGCCCTGAGTGTGTACACAGGTAATTACCTGGTACTTTTCTACACACTGAATGTGGGCATCCGGTTTTTAGCTGGAGGGAGAAAAGAGATACATATTTATCTTAATTAGCCCTGCATTTCAAGCACAAGTTGTCAGTAAAGAGTTTCACAGAAATTCTCGCTAGGAAAGTATATTCCTAGGAAAAAGGACATTTTTATGTCAAGGCTTAATGCATCTACCTGGAGACCCATAACTTTGAGTCAGTAACCACTGTATAATTACTATATCCCAGGCCAATGTACTACACAGAAATAATGACTAGCAAAAACGTCCTTCATTTAAGTGGCCTACAGTATAATGGGGATAACTGCTATGTAAACAACTGTATCACCATGTGATGATTGTGATCAAACACGAAGTTTCTTAATTTAAAGGAAGAATTATCTAGATGTAAAGGAGGATGTAAGGTCATTTTTCAGTATAGGGACCAATGCCAAGGTTGTGAAAGGACTTAGGATAAAGAAATTGCCAGTAGTGACAGAATGTCATGGAAAATAAGCTTCAGACCATCCCTGGATGATGGGCCACTGAAAAGTTTTAAGCAAGTAAATGAACTGAGGCTTATACTTCTGAAGAGAGTAGGATACAAGATCTATTAGAAAAATCATGTGGGATAATTCAGTTTCTCATGTTTAAAGGGCCTAGCACCTTCTATAGGTGCCAAAGAAGAAACCTGGCTACTAGATAATTATTTGGTAATTATACTTAAACACTAATAAGGGTAAGAGCTGCATTGGGGCTGAAGACAGCTTCAAGGAACAGCAGTGTCATATCAAATGAAGCTGAAGAAGATACAGATAACATAATAGATTGGAGAATATTGAAAGCAGTAGAGAATGTAGATGATTTGGTGTGGGTTGAATTAGGGGAGGAGAGAAGTAGAGGCTACAATCGGAAGTATTTTCTGAAAGGCACAAATGGGGGAGTAGCAGGATGCTCAAAGGAAACTGTCGTGTTTTCTGCTGAAGAGGGCAAAGTGTGCTTCTGGGCTTAGCTTAGGAGAGGGGCCTATGGAGGAGGAGGATAACAAGAGATCCATCCTTCTGGATAGAGGGGCTGATTCAGCCCAGACTTGGTTCCCAGGGATCCATCTCCTCACCCCACAGTTGTGTAGAAAACCATTCTGGGCTTCATCCCAAGTTCTCTGTTGGTCTGCTGGGGGCCCACATTTGGTATCATCATGATTGAACGCCGGAGGTCTAGGGCAGTTGGAAAACTGAAGCCTCAGGTGGTGGGGGGAAGAGTCTCCAGCTAGACTCTCCCCATCCACAGCCAGAAGTGCCAGCCTTCAGGCCCCAGCACAAATACCATGTCCCACAGGAGGAAGTATGTGAGTGTGCACTACTCATCTTTTCCCATTTCAGCTATCCTCTTTCCTGCCACAATCTTTTGTCAAGCAAGTTGAATACAATGGAGATCACTTTGGGTAGCCTTTTAGTTACATTCTTGGGCCACTGGGCAAATGGTTTAAGTTCCCTGTGGGGCCTCTCCTGCCCATGAGCTGCACAGGACAAGAACATATTAGAGAATAATATAACTTGAATATTGTCATTCCTTGATGACATGGCCACATGCTTTCCACACATGGTCCTAAAGTTTAAGGGAGATTTTATTGGGATTTCGTGGTGGGTTTCTTGGTTCTTTTCAAGAATTTAACTTGCTATTTCCTCTCAATTCTAAAACATTTCATTTACTTTATAGGAATAAAGTATTAACAAAAAGCCTGCAGTGAGATCATAATGCCAGTAAAAGTGTACAGCTATGATTATAATTAATGATAGAGAAGTGACTACAATCAACTCCACGGTGACTTTAGACAGCTGAACTCTGGGCCGCTCCACTCTCTATGCTTCCTGCTCCCGGAGTGCACAGCCTGCTTAGAAGGCTGCATCAAAAAGAAAGCCTGTGAACTTATGGGAAACAGAAGCAGAAGTGACTGTCTCTCCAAAGATGCCCAGCCCTAAGGGAGCAGAGGATAGAGATGGGGACATTTTAAAAATACTAAGTTACTGAGTGGAATTAATTTGCTTGAAAATGCCTCAGGTAAATCTCTACATTGAACAAAATGGGTCTTATAGGCAACAGTTGAAATTTGGTCATATACACCTTAACCAGATGTATCTGGTTAAGGTATTCAACTTTATCGTCACCAGGCATGGTACAAGCAAAAATGTGTTTCCTGACATGATACGATGTATCACTGACAATATTCTTGCCCCAAAGAATCTATTCACAAGGAAGTAATCAGTCCTGATTATGCCTCTTGTCTCAGCGTAATTAGGTGAGCTTACCATCATCTGGGTGTCAGCTACTTAGATGCATCCATCCATATGTAAATATTCACAACCTATGCACTTAAGTTGTCTATATTTTATGTATATGTGAGTTATATATAGTTTTTTAAGTGTTCCAGATTGAATGATACATTATAGTGCCTCTAGTAAAAAGGCAACTAGAAAATTTTAAACTTAAAACTTTTATTTTAAAATAAAATACTCTAGGCCAGAGCAGGAGTGAGGTTGGACCAGGGCTGAGGCAGCCAAGGCCCCTCCTTCCCACATCAGTGGATCCTGCCCAGAGTATGCCTGGCTGCCGTTGCAGGCAAGCGGGGTGGAGTATGACTGGGCAGTGCCGCCGCTGAGACAAAGCTGTTTCCAGTTACAAAGCAGGGATCACAGCAAACACCCGCCACAGAAGCACTATGGCATTGCTTCTCCCTTCTGCTTAGCAGCCCCCAAGGAGACTAACTGCCTACTTACACAGAAACTAGTGGAGACTCTGAAGCCCTTTGGGATTTTTGAAGAGAAAGAGGAACTTCAGTGCAGGATTTTAATTTTGGGAAGATTAACCTGGTAAAAGACTGGATACGAGAAATCAGTGAAAGCAATAATCTTCCACAATCTCTAATTGAACATGCTGATGGGAAAATGTTTACCTCTGGATCTTACAGATTAGGTGTACATACAAAAAACTGCCAATATTGATGCATTGTGTGTTGCACCAAGACATGTTGATTGAAGTGACTTTTTCACCTCATTCTATGATAAGTTGAAATTACAGGGAGAAGTAAAAGATTTAAGAGCTGTTGAAGAGGCATTTGTACCAAGTTACCAAACTGTTTGATGGAATAGAGATTGATATTTTGTTTGCAAGATTAGCACTGCAGACTATTCCAGGAAATTTGGACTTAAAACATGACAGTCTGCTTAAAAATTTAGATATGTATAAGAAGTCTTAATGATTGCAGGGTTCTGATTTTATTGCAAATCAATGAAATGGTTTTACGAGATGTTTTACATCTAGTATCAAACATTGACAACTTCAGGTTAACCCTGAGGGCTATCAAACTGTGGGCCAAATGCCACAAAATCTACTCCAATATATTAGGTTTCTTCAGTGTTATCTCCTGGGATATGCTCATAGCAGGAACTTGTCAGCTTTGTCCAAATGTGATAGCATCAACTCTTGTACATAAATTTTTCTTGGTATTTTCTAAATGATATGTGTTTAGATTATATTAAAATAAAGTTGATTATAGACTCTGAAAAATAAAATACTCCATTGTGTATGTGAAACGATCCTTCTGAAATATGTTGGATCATAACAATGCTCAAAACCCTCTCTTGGATCCTGTTGATTCAGAGGGAAAACCAAAGTCCTTGTAATGACTTCCAAGGCCTTCCTAAAGTGCCTTATACCCCATGCCCCCTTTTCCATAATACTTATCTCCTCTAATTTATAATTTGTGTGTCTTCCCCAACAGTATAAAAAGATTTGTCAATTTTGTTTGTGCATGTGGGTATCACAACAACCTCCTAGAACCACCGAACACGTAGTCGGTGCTCAATAAATGTTTATTCAATGAATGATGAATGAAAAGGTTTGAAGTGAATTAGGAAAGGAGACAGATTGCAACTTACTTAGAAATCTATATTTTAAAATATAGATTTTGGAAAGTAATTGCTGTTGAGTTATATTCTTTTGGAAAGTAATTGCTATGAATTACCTCTTGGACAGGAAAAACTCTGGTGTGTTGACGCCCAGTGTTCTTCCTCCGTAACTCTTTTCATCATCTACAGTCCACCTACCCAAAGTGAAAAATGACACTTCTCTGTATTCAACTAATGCATAGGGTGGGAGTGGTCATTGCCTGGAAGGGGCAAAGAGAGACTTCTTTGGTGATGCAAGTATTTTCTGTCTTGACTAGGGAGTCGACTACCATTTTTCAGAACTTATCCAATAGGACACTTAAGATTTGTGCATTTTACTGTAAATTTTACCTCAAAGCAAAAGGGTTTGGCCATCAGAGAGGAAATGGTGTCTGTCACACGTCTGTACTCCTAGGATTTGTATACTGAGACCTCAGTATATATTATATATACATAATACATTAAGGAGGTCCTCTTTTTTCTTGTGACGGATGACAAAGAGGACATGAGGGGAATTTATAACACTGAGGAGGGTTATATAAGAGGCTCACAGAGACTGGGCAGGATTTTCTCTGTCTCAAGATCATTAGCTCTAATGAAAATGAATGTCAGAACTTCCTTCTGCTCTTCCTCAAAAGCCCTGATTAAATATTACTTCACTGGTAACACTTTTTGATATATTCTGATTCTCAAAACTACTAAAATTATCTTTTTTATCTATACTGGATTGAAACTCACATCTTATTGTTAAGAAACACAAGAGGGACTCACCTGGTGGTCTAGTGATTAATACCCTGAGCTCCCAATGCAAGGGGAAGGGTTTGATCCCTGGTCAGGGAACTAGATACCCACATGCCTCACCTGAGAGTTCACATGCCACTTTCCACTTGAACTCATGTATAGTTGCCAAACCAATTCTTTCATATACTTCTACTATCATACAGCTGTCACTTTTTATAGGACATCTTTGGATTTCACTGTGGTTTTGAAATTACATTCTCTGAATAAAAAGCTCTTCCAAAAATTTGCATGTCACAACTAAGACCCAGTGCAGTCAAGTGAAATATTTAAAAAATGGGAGAAAAAAAAACAAGAGCTCAATCTTTGAGGGCAGCTAGATATAAGTTATGGAGAAGGCAATAGAAGTGACTCAGCAGCAGCAGCAGCAGACATAAGTTGTTTCTGTCCTTAAAGCTCAGTGAAGTTAACAGCTCACCTTTGCTAGGTTGAAAAAAAATTTCTTTTCAAAAACAAAATTATGTTAGGAAAGTGATAAGCACTCAGCCAAGAGTAATTGTTGTAATATCTACCATGTTTTGTCTCTATCTTCCTTTTCTACACTGAAGTGATCTGTAATTTCCAAGCACTTATGAGCCATTTCAAAATTTTGTGGCTTTGGGAATTTAATCTCTCTAGCCTTAGGTTTCGGAGAAGGCACTGGCACCCCACTCCAGTACTCTTGCCTGGAAAATCCAAACTATACGTGTTCATGAGGAAATATAATGGAGCCATAAGATAACTGGAACTTGAACTCAGCAGACCTCCTTTGAAAGTCAGCCTGGCATTTGTAGGACCAAATGATGGGAGTAGAGAGAGAGACAGAGAAGGCAATGGCACCCCACTCCAGTACTCTTGCCTGGGAAATCCTATGAACAGAGGAGCCTGATAGGCTGCAGTCCATGGGGTTGCTAAGAGTTGGACACGACTGAGCGACTTCACTTTCACTTTTCATTTTCATGCATTGGCGAAGGAAATGGCAACCCACTCCAGTGTTCTTGCCTGGAGAATCCCAGGGACGGGGGAGCCTGGTGGGCTGCCATCTCTGGGGTCGCACAGAGTCGGACACGACTGAAGCGACTTAGCAGCAGCAGCCTTAGGTTTATTGAACATACAGTTTTATTTACATACGGTTAAATTTACCCATTTTAATGTATGTGTGTGCTAACTCACTTCAGTCATGTCCCACTCTTCACAAACCTATGTACCATAGCCTATTGGGTTCCTTGGTCCATGGGATTCTCCAGGCAAGAATACTGGAGTGGATTGCCATGCCCTCCTCCAGGGGAATCTTTCAACCCAGGGATCAAACCCAAGTCTCTTACATCTGCTTTGGCAGGAAGGTTCTTTGCCACTAGCACCACCTGGGAAGCCCACTTGAGTGTACAGCAGTATCTTAACTGTGGTGTTAATTTACCCTCCATATAGATTCTTGATGGAATAGCTGTTAAAGAATTTTGCTCTTTTGGGGGGGAGGGATTATTTGTTTTCTTATTATGGATTTAAGGAACCCTTTACATATAAATTCAGAATCAGCATGTCACCTTTTGCAACAAAAATCCTGCTGGGATTTTGATGAATTTTCTGGACCAATGTGTAATGAGAAAAGTAGTATATTGTAGGTCTAGAGTTATGGATTAACTCTAGAAAAATATTTGATGTTGTGTCATAATGTGGTTAATGATAGCCATGTTTCTTGCAATAAGAATGCATTTAAATATGTTCCTCTAAAAAAAAAAAAAAAAAATATGTTCCTCTGTAAGCAAATATCTGGCCTTAAGCAAAATGCAGTGTGTGAGGAGTTATCTGGAGTAAAAGAAGGCAGTAATGGAATGCTGGTGCTAGGGAAGACTCTTGAGAGGCCCTAGGACAGAAAAGAGACCAAACCAGTCAATCCTAAAGGAAATCAACCCTCAAGATTCATTGGAAGGACTGATGCTGAAACTGAAGCTCCAATACTTTGGCCACCTGATGGGATGAGTCACATCATTAGGAAAGACCCTGATGCTGGGAAAGATTGAAGGCAAGAAGAGAAGGGGATGACAGAGAATGAGATGACTGAATGGCATCACTGACTCAATGGATATGAGTTTGAGAAACTCAGGGTGATAGCAAAAGACAGGGAAGCCTGGAGTGTAGCAGTTCATGGGGTCAGAAAAAGTCGGACACAGCTTAGCAACTGAACAACTACAACAAATGGAGTGGAGGTGAGTTGTATGTAGTGTGGACAGTATTGTGAAAAGAAGATAATAATCAACTGTGTTAAATTCGAAGACTTTGTTAATATAACTCAACTAGTATCTAATGCAACGATTTGACCTGTGGATGGGGCCTATAAAACAAAAGAGATGATACACATGTGTGTTTTGTAAAATGTTAATAACTTGCAAAGACTAAGGAAGGAAGAAGTCTAACACCTAGGTTTGAGACCACATGTGCTATTTTAATAGATGGTTGAATTATCCATTACCTAAATAATAATGATGATGATATTTATCTCACAGGATTATAAAAATAAATGAGACATTAATATATTAACTTCTCATATAATTAATGAGAGATGTATAATATACTTCATTCATTGAAGGTCTATGCAAATGTTATTTATGACTATTTTATTTCATTCTTTCTTAGCTTCTGTTGCCCCAGTAGTTGATAGAGAATATCAACTATTAAGTTGCTCTAAACAGAATATTTCCCTGGCCAACCAGTCTGCTCCTATGGATGGGCTACCTTGAGACACTTTATGTAGCTGGTGCCAACAATATAATTTGAGTAGTGATAGCAAGGTTAATAAATTGGGAATCTGTGCTGCTTAGAACAAAGATGAGAATGTGAATTCTTTTATTAACTTTTTATTTCTCTCTTATTCTCTGCAGGAAAGAAAAAGCAATTTTGTGTAAACACATTATTTTTTAAAGTCACTTTTTGGGAAGGCATTAGTGGTATAAAATCATAATTCTTACATTGAGTCATTTTGCCTAATTTTGGCATAAAGCAAGGCCATAAAGAAAGCAGGCAGATAAAGAAGGAGAGGACATTATTATTAGTGTCTATTCTCATATATTACTGTCTCCACACTCCATGTTGAACTATTGAAATAAATAGCATTCATTAAAAAAAAAAAGAAGGCAATGGCACCCCACTCCAGTACTCTTGCCTGGAAAATCCCATGGACGGAGGAGCCTGGTGGGCTGCATTCCATGGGGTCGCTAAGAGTCGGACACGACTGAGCGACTTCACTTTCACTTTTCACTTTTCACTTTCATGCATTGGAGAAGGAAATGGCAACCCACTCCAGTGTTCTTGCCTGGAGAATCTCAGGGACAGGGGAGCCTGGTGGGCTGCTGTCCATTGGGTCGCACAGAGTCGGACACGACTGAAGCGACTTAGCAGCAGCAGCAGCAGCAGTAGTATCTTACTTTTGGACACTGGTCATGAGAGAGACCTGTTTGCAGAATATGCTCACCTTAGCAGAAAAGGTCCAGAAATTGTCACATTTGAGAAGAGACCTAATATTATCTTGCTAAGAATGAAAGAAAATATATATATATACATATATCAACTAAAAGAACAAAAAAGAGAGTTCAGCAATGCCTCAGCAACGCCCTACACGAGGGAAGAAGATTGAAGTAGTCACTACCTTTCACATGGCTAAAAGATTTGTGATAAATAACTCAGACTAAGAGTCTGTACAATTATTACATTTGAGAAAAAGATTAAGATGGGAAAACCCTGTTGCAGTTGCCCTGGCTATTGTTACTGCCACTTCTGAGTTGTGGACTCAGAAAGTCTCTGGTAAGACTGATAATAGTGCTGGTCAGAAAAGGGCAAGAAGCTTAATTTTGATTAGCTTCAAATGGAAATAAAGTGATGGAACAAGGCACTTACCATTTAACAGTTCATAAGTTGGAAAATATTTTTCCATAAAGCTTCTCTCCATTGGCTGTAGCTCACTTACTACTGGCAGATGTCAGTGCTTTTCCTGAATTGATTTCTAAGCCAAGTGATTTGGCCCATGTTCTTTTCTCATCATTGAGGAGTGTAATTATAACTTCAGAGAAAAGAATAAAGTGTTGATGTGCTCAGAAGGGGGGTGCCACAACCTGAGTGTACTCTATTTCTCTTCTTCCTTCAAGGGCTTCTAGTAAAGGGAGTACAATGGTACTGTATGGTGTGACAATCATGCAAATGTGCCTTTCAGCTGTGTACTGCAAGTCACTGGCCCCATCTTGAACACCGCTGCTGTAAAGTTCACACCTGCACTGTAACTCCCATCTATTCCTCCCAGCAACTAAGTAGCGGGGATTCTAAAGTTGGGGCAGTCTTATGGCTTAGACTCAAGGACTCCTCATCAACCTTGCTGAAACGTCCTTAGAATGGCCCTGTATTTCAACATTCTTCCCACCCAAACTCCCTTCCTCTCCTTCACATGACTCAGACCTACATCATGGTCTTACAGCTCTCCTAGCCTTCTGTCTCCCTTCTTATTTTCCTTTGCAGTTGTTTTGTACACCAAATCTCTTGCACACTCAGTCCTTCATGCCATCTGCTTCTTGAAAGACATGAACAAATACATATGGTGCCAGAAGCAGTCAGAAGAAAACAAGTAATGAGATTCTGGAACTGGCTCACTGATCTGCTGGTGAACACAAAAGGACAGCATTCTGAGTGCTATACAGAGGACGGATAGTCCCTGGCACGCAATGGTGGTCCAGTTGCTGAAGATATCACTGGAGGAGGTCTGGAAAAATGTGCTATAATTCAGGCATTTGGAAAATAAAGGTGTCAAAGATCCTATAAAGTTAGTGGAGTTGGCTGCTTACTGGTAAGTTGTATTAATGTCCATCAATGGCATAATGAGAAACTGAGGGCCATTAACAAGCACTGGAAGACTGAATATGAGATGTAAGAGCCAAAAAGCATTTAGTAATTTACAGAGGCCCACATCTCCTGCTGTTAGATGAATGGACACAGCTGAACAGCAAACAAGTTCTAATAGCTAAAGTTGCAGAGCTACAGGGCCTTAAAATTTTAGCCAAGGCCGGTCTAATATGCTAAAGTCAG
This sequence comes from Bos grunniens, assembly GCF_055505025.1. Taxonomy (NCBI): domain Eukaryota; kingdom Metazoa; phylum Chordata; class Mammalia; order Artiodactyla; family Bovidae; genus Bos; species Bos grunniens. Next base: position 103,253,372 of record NC_141165.1, read on the forward strand.
CAAACTGATTGGGAAAAATCTCAGACCCTGAAACATCAGGTGGGGACACCGGAATGGATGCCCCTGAAAGTGTTGGCTCTGTACAGCCCTGTGAATTCTCAGACTTTTCAGAACTGGTCTGCAGTCCCCTAGTAAGAGCTAACACAACCTGTATGCTGGAGGATGCTGCACAACAATCCCCCCCGCCCCCGCCTCAAAGATAGTCGTGTCAGGTGCTCCCATCAAAAATGTGCTCCAAATTCCTCTCCCAACTACTAGGCCAATAACTGAGAATTACATTCCAGCATAACCCGGCTGAGGACATGATGGGCCTGGCAAGGGAGGAAAGAGAACATACATGAAGGATCTGCAGACATTAGCCAGCATGTACTGGCAGGAGTTGGGATAATTCTTTCACTAGTTTTTAAAAGCAACTGATCGAAAGGACTGGACTATGACATTAGTTAAGCAAGAATTCATTGTGTTGAGGGAATATTTTCTCTTTGCACAGAATTTAAGATCTTAGCAAGGATCCCATGAGATGGGACAGATTCACTGCTAGGATGCTTCTTAGAGGTCTGGGGAGAAGGGGAAGTGACAGCCAACACCAAGCAAAGTATAAATGCCCAACCTTCCCTGGCAGAGGGTGGAGGAGGGAATAAAGAGGTGAGCAAAGTAGACCTGCAGGGCAGGAATGTTACGTGAGGCTGGAAACCCACCATAGGATGTTCCATGGTAGGGCCCAGCTTTCACCATGGCCATCAGGAATGTGATGGAGAAGGGAGAAGCAGTATTGCTGAGAAGGTCAATGGTCCTCTTCAGACCGGGCTGATGGTAGGTGAGGCTGGCACAGAACTTGGCTCGTTAATGTCATTCTTGGGGTGATGGGCCCTGAAGTCAGTGAGCCAGATGGTGCCACTTAACAAGCAGAAACCGGGAGGCTACAATTACCAAGAAGGTTGGAGGGCAGCCAAGGGGCCTTGATTCACAGGAGGCTGTGGAGATGGTTAATAGATCATGGTGCCTAGGGTCAAAGTAGATGGGCAGCCAACAAGGATGCTTCATTTTTTTTTTTTTTAATGTGGAAGTAAGAAACTACTTTTATTTTGGTTTCTTTTGGTCCCAATTTGCATGGAAAATCCTGCTTTCAAAAGAAAGCAGGAGTCACAATACTCGTATCAGATAAATTAGACTTTAAAACAAAGGCTGTGAAAAGAGACAAAGAAGGTCACTACATAATGATCAAAGGATCAATCCAAGAAGAAGATATAACAATTATAAATATATATCCACCCAACATGGGAGCACCACAGTATGTAAGACAAATCCTAACAAGTAATATCATAAAAAACAAAGAAAGGCTGTAAAAGTGTTCCAGATTAAAAGAGACTTTATCAACATGACAATGAAATGCAATATCTGATCCTGGACTAGATCTTGTACTAGAAGGAAAAAGTGCTAAAAAGGACACTGAGGGTCAGTTAACAGTATTAGAATACAGACAGTAGATTTAATAAAAGTATTTTATCCATGTTAAATTACTGAAGTTGACAACTGTACTATTACAGTTATTAACCGAATATCCCTATTCTTAGGAAATTCAGAAATATGTACTGAAGTATGTGGGATACTTCATGGGAATAAAAACCATGATATCTGCAGCAGGCCTTCCAAGAGTTTAGAAAAAAACTTTTTGGGTGGGGAGCAGACAAATAATAAAGAAATGGGGTGAAATGATAAAAAAAAAAAAAAAAGAAATCAACTATATTTGCAATAATACAAAATTTTTAATCAAAAAAAAAATAAATAAAAATAAAAATTCAAAAAACATTCTTAGCTCACATATAAAAATAGGTGGCAGGCTGTTTGCAAAAAAGAAAAAAAAAAAAAAAAGAAACTACTTTTATTTTTTAAATTTCCAGTTTTATTGAGATGTAATTGACATAAACCACTGTACAAGTTCAAGGTGTATAACAATAATTTGATACATGTGCTGATGTGTACTCAGTCATGTCTTATTCTTTGTGACCCCATGAACTATAGCCCACCATGCTGCTCTGTCCATGGAATTCTCCAGGCAAGAATACTGGAATGCGTTGCCATTTCCTACTCCATTGATACACTTATCACTTATCTATTGTGAAAAAAGATGCTTCTTAACACCTACAATTAAAGTCAAGAATAGAGGAGCAGGAGGACTTCCCTGGAGGTCCCTGGTTGGGGAACTGGGATCCTAGAAGCCACACAGTGTAGGCAAAAAAAAAAAAAAAAAATAGAGGATCAGGAGGCTGAGGGCAGTCACTCTAATAAAAAAGTCACCATCTCTTGCTCAGCTCCCAGACCTGAACTGATTTTTAGATCTAGAATCCACTAGTTGATGAGATGATTGGCTTCCTATGAAGAACTCTATAACCACCATAAAAAATAAAGTATATATTGCTTATGTGTATTCCTCCAGTCTTTCCTCAAAGGGATATATAGCCATTTAACAATGTGACTGTACACTGGAAAAGATAAATGAAACATTTAAAGACTATTGGACATAAGATCTGTATTGACTATGATTTTAAATTATCATCATGACCCTCTTCTTCTTAGCTTGGAGGCTTAAAAGAGCTCAGTAGTAGCTGAGTCCTGGCTAAAGTCTAGCTCAAGGAGGCCCACTGTTTTTTATGAAACCCAGAGATTGTTTGGGTCCTTGGCCTGAGGAATAAGAACTATTGCAGCAGGAAGGCCAATACAAAACCTTTCAAACTGCTTCCTATCCCACCTTGTTGTATATAGATTCTAAATTCGCTAGTCATGAAACTCAGCTTGAGGTAACATATATTGGTATTTCACAGCATCACTAATGGGTTAAAAATTCTGTAGAGCAATTATCTTTTAATTAAAAAATAAATAAACATTTAAAACTATATATGCTAAAAAAGAATGGGTTGAATCTGAAAAAGAATATGTATATGTGCATATATATATATACATATACAATATATATATACACAAAATCAAATTTATATGTACATAAATCAAATATATATATATACATATACATATACAATATATATATACACAAAATCAAATTTATATGTACATAAATCAAATATATATATATACATATACATATACAATATATATATACACAAAATCAAATTTATATGTACATAAATCAAATATATATATACATACATACATACATATATATATACACATATACATACAAAATCAAATAACTTTCCTGTACACTTGAAACTTACCCAACAATGTAAATCAACTGTATTTCAATTAAGAAAAAAGAATAGGTTGGCTGAGAGGTATTATGGTCAGCAAGAAATTTCAATAAATGATTAGAGATGCTTTAGACAAGAAATAAGACAACGGCAGTAGAATTAGAAGAAAAACAATAGCAAGCAAGATATGTGTTTGACTCCATAGGACTTAAACCCATTGGAATTTAAGGAAAAGGAGTGTTTTATGTTTTCACCTTTAGATGGCTAGGTGGATGATAATATATCTCAAGGAAAAGAAATACAAAAGGTGGTAAAAATTTGGTAGGGATGTCACTGAGTTTGTTTATTTCTTTTCTTTATTTTTTTTCTTTTTTACTCCACCATGCGGCATGTGGGCATGCAGATCTTCCTTGACCAGGGATAGAACCCATGTGCCCTGCAATGGAAGCATGGAGTCTTAACCACTGGATTGCTGGAGGAGTCCACTGAGTTTATTTCTTACTATGTTTGAAAGGCATAAGCAGGATATGCCACAACTTGGGTCAGTAAGGCGGGCAAAAAGACTGGGCTAGAAATATACATATATAGGACTCACCAGCATGTAGATGGAAGTTGAAGCTGGAAAAGTGGATGAAGCTGTTCTACAGAAGCATAAAACGTGATCAAGAATAGATGTACATCAATAGTTTAGGAGTGGGAAAGGAGACAGAAAAACAATTAGATGAAGGTGGAAAGGAACTAGATAGAGTAAAAAGCTGTGTACAAGGCTTCCCTGGTGGGTCAGTAGTTTAGAATCTGCCTTCCAAAGCAGGGGACACTGGTCCAATCCCCGGTCTAGGAAGATCCCACATTCCGCAAAGCAGCTAAGCCCATGCACTACTGCTGCTGAGCCTGTGTGCTGCAACTACTGAAGCTCACATGCCCTGGAGCCTGTGCTCCACAACAAGAGAAGTCAGCACAATGAGAAGCCTGCAACTAGAGAGTAGCCTCCACTCACCAAAACTAGAAAAGGCCTGCACACAGCAATGAAGATCCAGTGCAGCTAAAAGATAAAGAAAAGGTATGTTCAGAAAGTTGAACTGGGAAAGAATAGAGAGAGAGAATAGTAATTAAATAAAATTATAGTGTTAAAAGAGCTGAGTGTTTTAAGTGGGATGAAGTTAAACATCTTTGTGTGCTAGCAGGATAGAATTTGTAAAGCATGAGAGGTGGAAAACTCAGGAGGGAACAAATGACTGATAGGGACATAGGAGGAAATAACTTCAGTTTACATTTCTTGGCCTCAGTCCCCATCCTTCCTCACCCACAATCCTCACATAGTGGCAATTGCTCAGGGGTCCAAAAATTTTTGGCACCAATCTTCAGCCACTTCAAGAGAACAACATGAATTGAGCTTTCCAACTTCAACATGTCTCACAGCTATTCCATGTGTCTCATTGGAGAGTTATCTTGCTGAAAATGCAGAATGCATTCAATATGGAAAGAGAAGGGTGAGACAAGACTTGGTTTGACTGGCCAAGATCACTTGCTGGTGGGGGCTAAATTTGCAACTATTATTGAAGAATCTATAGCCAGATTAACTCCCTGTCCATTCATCAAAAGTTGTCCTTGCTACCTCATCTTACCTGATTGCCATGCTCTGTCCTAACCACATCCTCTGAATCATTACAGAACACAAGATAGCCCTTACTCATTTGGATTCTGAATTTAAGATTCTCCTAATTGTGACTGTTGCTTCCTGACAGAGATTTTTTTTTTTCTGTAAAAAAAAAAAAAAAAGAAAAGAAAGAAAAAGAAATCTGCTAATATATTCTTGATCAGAAGGTGAAGATCTGCAACTAGTGCCCTAAAGAAGAAATAAATTTCAGTAATGCTTGTAAGTGGGAATTCTTAAAATGAAGGATGTAGCAAAGTCGGAAACATCTTTCAGAGTGCAAGTTATACTTTCCTCCTCAGGAAATGGAAGAACTTAGTAGCTATCCCTTCTGCCTGAGAGGGACACTGTGCCACAGTGTGCAGAACCACTGTTTCTCAGAACCACAGTGTTCTGTGAGCTGTCTTACACATTTTTAACTTTCAACCAGAGTTGCTCCAGTTTCTTCTGTTATATATTAGAACTACCTTGCAATGCAGGGGACAAAATTATAGAGTATGTTCTTTTGGCTTAAAAGAAAAAAACTTTTGAAAAACATTTATCTAAACAAAACAATACAATGCTTTAAATATTTAACTTATGTAGTAAATAAAATATATTTGAAATAGGTAATGCGTTTAAAAAAGATTTTAGAAATTTATTATAATTTTATTTTTGGCTGCAGTGCATCTCTGTTGCTGCACACAGGCTTCTTGTAGGTTGGTGAGCAGGGGCTACTTGTTGTCTTCTCACTGCAGTGGCATTTTTTGTAGCAGAGTATAGGCTCTAGGTGCACGAGCTTCAATAGTTGCAGCACTTGGACTCTAGAGCACAGGTTGTGGTGCATGGTCTTTGTTGCTCCCTGGGATGTGGGATCTTCTTGGACCAGGGGTCCAACTGGTGTCCCTTGCACGGCAAGGTGGATTCATAACCATTGGACTATCAGGGAAGCCCTAGGTAATGCATTTTATTTCATAGATCCATATATAACTGTAGTTAGAAAAAGTCCTTTTTTCCTGAATTTGTGAAAGAGATGAAGTCTGGTATTTCCTTCAAAATAAGGGAGGGAGAATAGGTTGCTGCTGCTGCTGCTGCTAAGTCGCTTCAGTCATGTCCGACTCTGTGCGGCCCCATGGACTGCAGCCCTCCAGGCTCCTGTCCCTGGGATTCTCCAGGCAAGAACACGGGAGTGGGTTGCCATTTCCTTCTCCAATGCATGAAAGTGAAAAGTGAAAGTGAAGTCGCTCAGTTGTGTCCTACTCTTCGAGATCCCATGGACTGCAGCCTACGAGGCTCCTCCATCCATGGGATTTTCCAGGCAAGAGTTTTGGAGTGGGGTGCCATTGCCTTCTCTGGAATAGGTGGCAGTTTAGATTAAATCAGACTGCGTGCATGCTAAATTGTATCAGTTTTGTCCAATTCTCTTCCCTGTACCCCAGATGGCAAAGAATCTGCTTGTAATGCAGGCGACCTAGGTTTGATCCCTGGGTTGGGAAGATGCCCTGCATAAGGGAATGGCAATCTACTCCAGTATTCTTGCCTGGAGAATCCCATGGACAGAGGAGCCTGGTGGGCTACAGTCTGTGGAGTCACAGAGTTGGACACGACTGAGCGACTAACACTACTATGGACTGTAACCCTCGAAGCTCCTCTGTCCATGGGATTCCTCAGTTAAGAATATTCTAGTCGGTTGTCATTTCCTTCTCCAGGGGAATTTTCCTGGGAATCCCAGGGATCTGAACTGGAGTCTCCTGCATTGTAGGCAGATTATCTACCATCTGAGCTAATAAGGAAGCCTGAATCAGTTTAGCTGGGGTCAATCGTTGTCAAAGCTTGACGACTGATCCATGAGGACTGAAGATATTACTGTCTGTTTTTATATGTTTGAACTTTCCCATAATGTAATATTTTCAAAAAGCAGGAGGAAAAAAGCCCAAGAAAATAAATAAAATAATTACATTGTAATAAATGCTAAGAAATACAGTAATGAATAGTCTTTCCACTCAAAGTCCTATCTTAACCTAAGGCACTGGACTCATTCTGTACTGGCTACCAGATCAACTCTCTTCTAAATCATCCAGAAAAAGTGTGTCATGTGGGACCACACCCAAGTCAGGAGATGAAATGTTTTCTTGGCTGAATCTCTATGGGCCAATTCAGTTTCCACCCTGAAAGGGAGTAGCCAGGATTCCAAGCATTGTCTGCTTAATCCAAAGCCATTTGGTCACACCCTGATCTAGCCAATGTTTATAGATTTTAGGTGCAGGAAGAACTACCCTGAGGGCTTGAGGAAGCACAGATTTCTGTAACTTGTCCTGTGCTCAAGGATTTTATTTTGAGGGTCTGGCTGTAGTTTCATAGTTTATTTTTCCAACCATGCATTTGTGTGTGCTCAGTCGTGTCTGATTCTTTTTGACCCTATGGACTCTAGCCTGCCAGGCTCCACTGTCCATGGGATTCTCCAGGCAAGAACACTGGAGTGGGTTGCCATTTCCTCCTCCAGGGGATCTTCCCCACCCAGGGATTGAACCCAAATGTCCTGCGTTGGCAGGCAGATTCTTTACCACTGCACCCCCCAGTTCTTAAGCAAATTGAGGCAGAGTCCTTGTACTTTGAATAATTTATAGTACTAAGTTAAAGTTACCTGTCAGATATGCAGATGACACCACCCTTATGGCAAAAAGTGAAGAACTAAAGAGCCTCTTGATGAAAGTGAAAGAGGAGAGTGATAAAGTTGGCTTAAAGCTCAACATTCAGAAAACTAAGACCATGGCATCCAGTCCCATCACTTCATGGGAAATAGATGGGGAGACAGTGGAAACAGTGGCTGACTTTATTTTGGGGGGCTCCAAAATCACTGCAGATGGTGACTGCAGCCATGAAATTAAAAGACGCTTACTCCTTGGAAGGAAAGTTATGACCAACATAGACAGCATATTAAAAAGCAGAAACATTACTTTGTCAGCAAAGGTCCGTCTAGTCAAGGCTATGATTTCTCCAGTGGTCATGTATGGATATGAGAGTTGGACTATAAAGAGGGCTGAATGCCGAAGCATTGATGCTTTTAAACTGTGGTGTTGGAGAAGACTCTTGAGAGTCCCTTGGACTGCAAGGAGATCCAACCAGTCCATCCTAAGGGAAATCAGTCCTGGGTGTTCATTGGAAGGACTGATGTTGAGGCTGAACTCTAATACCTTGGTCACCTGATGCTAAGAGCTGACTCATTTGAAAAGACCTTGATGTTGGGAAAGATTTAAGGCAAGAGGAGAAGGGGACGACAGAGGATGAGATGGTTAGATGGCATCACCGACTCAATGGACATGAGTTTGGGTAAACTCCGGGAGTTGGTGATGGACAGGGAGGCCTGATGTGCTGTGGTTCATGGGGTCGCAAAGAGTTGGACATGACTGAGTGACTAAACTGACTGAAAGTTACCTGGGCTCCCTGGGTCCTGAGACCAATGGCCTCTGGGCAGAGAAAGCCTGTTATGAGACCAGTGGATGCCAGGGCTGCCATATTGTTTGTGAAGATTTTCCTTTAGAAGCTCTGACTCATTAGAATGGCCTATGAAAACATCTGTGACTTCTCCAGCCTCATCTCTTGTCACATCCTGCCCCCAACATTATCCTCCAGCAGTTCCCAAGAACTGCAGTTGTGGAGTTCCTTCTGCATTCGTTAGCGGGTCTCTTGCCTTGGTGGTTTGTCTCCTGCTGTTCTTATTCTGAATAGGCTAACCTTTCCCTTCTACTCAGCTCACCATTATTGTGGGCTTAAAATTTGTGTTTAGAGCTAGATCTTGGAGTGATAGTGTTATCCAAACACTACAATCTAAACCTAATCTCCCAGTGAGTAACACACCCTCAGCCATAAATCAGTTACAAAATACCTTTGAATTTCTATTCCCTATAAAAAAAATCCTTCAATCTATCATCAATATTAGTTACAAATATTGTTCATTTGTTTGTAACTTAACAACTGTTCTTCATTTTTCATTTTCTGAGTCTCATCTTAAAGGAATAAAACCCAAAAATTTTTTTAAAAGTTCAGGAGTGATTATTAACTACACAGTAACTTAACTCTCACCTAATAGACAAGACTGTGTATAAAGCTGATGAAATTATCACACTGACAGATAACAAGGGAGGGTGGAAAGAGGAGGGAGGAATACAGCTCTTCTGGGAAAGAGGAAGTAGGGGACATTTGCTTACAAAAGGAAGGAGAAACTGGACTAAAAACCCTCAGGTTCCGAGGATTAAACTGCAGAGATTGAGCATTGTGGCTCTGCCTTTCTCTGAGCATTCCTTGAAATGGCATACTCAAATTACGGGAAGGTAAGTTTGGTTTTAATTTCATTCATTTTCCCACAGATTCACTTTTTATGGCTTTTCTAGAGCTCATTTCTATTTCCCTCTTGCCACAAGTCTCAGTTTCTGGATATGAGAAATCTCTGAGAATCTCCTCTTTGCAAGTGAATTATTTTCTTTCATGTGGTTGTGGTATACAGCTTGGGTGAAAGTAAAAGGGAGAAATTAAATATTTCTCTTTCTAGTTCTAAGTAAGATACTTTTTTCATAAAAAGACATGTTGTAGTTGGGCAAGATAAAATGGTAAAGAAATGGCCGGCTGCAGTGAAAAGAGTGAAAAGGGTAATACGCTTCAGACAGTAAGTTGACTAGTGGTTTTCTTTCCTTCAGGGATAAGAAGCAACCCATTCCCAACGGCCTTGCTACAAAACAAGTTTCCTGACTTTGCTTGGGTAGTCTTTAACTGCTACTGTTGCTGCTAAGCCGCTTCAGACGTGTCCAACTCTGTGCAACCCCATAGACGGCAGCCCACCAGGCTCCCCCATCCCTGGGAATCTCCAGGCAAGAACACTGGAGTGGGTTGCCATTTCCTTCTCCAAAGCATGAAAGTGAAAATGAAGTCATTCAGTTGTGTCCGACTCTTAGTGACCCCATGGACTGCAGCCCACCAGGTTCCTCCGTCTGTGGGATTTTCCAGGCAAGAGTACTGGAGTGGGGTGCCATTGCCTTCTCTGAGTCTTTAACTAGATGAGAATATAAATTGAGCAGGTTTCATTCACAGGAACCACTTGGAGGAGGGAATGGCAACCCACTTCAGTATTGTTGCCTGGAGAATTCCATGGACAGAAGAGCCTGGTGGGCTACAGTCCACATGGTTGCACAGAGTCAGACACAACTGAGACACACACACACACACACACACAAGGGGGAACACAATGCGGGTTGAAGGACAGAATTGGCCAATATTAAGTATAGAATTTATGGGCAAGTCATATAACTGTTTACCTCTTGACTGGAATGATACTTCCCCCAATAATGCCAATTTGTTTTTTTTAAGTATGTCCCAGAGTACTTTGAAAAAGTGGTGTACAAATGCAAAATCCCTAGTTGCAAGCTGAAATGTGAAAGCTAGGGGAAATTTTCAAAAAGATTTAAATGGGAAGGGAAGCCTGGTGTGCTGCAATCCATGGGGTTGCAAAGAGTCAGACACAACTTGATGACTGAACAAACAGAGGGGAAGGTGTGTCAAATGCAGATGCATCTAGCTGTTCAGAAAAGAGTGTATTACAATTGAGCTGGAATGGAGTTGATTTGCCCTTGGATTGAGAGGAAAAGTTAAAAACTTAAGCATATGTGATTCTATGACATTTAATTTCTGAGCCTCAGTTACTTCCCTGGTGGCTCAGACAATAAAGAGTGCCTGCAATGTAGGAGGCCCCGGTTCTGGGTGGGGAAGATCCCCTGGAGGAGGGCATGGCGACAACCCCCTGCAGTATTCTTGCCTGGAGAATTCCCATGGACAGAGTCTGCTGCTAAGTCGCTTCAGTCGTGTCCGACTCTGTGCAACCCCATAGACGGCAGCCCACCAGGCTCCCCCACCCCTGGGATTCTCCAGGTAAGAACACTGGAGTGGGTTGCCACTTCCTTCTCCAATGCATGAAAGTGAAAAGTGAAAGAGAAGTCGCTCAGTCGTGTGCGACTCTTAGTGATAAATATAAGTTCCTTTCTACCTATCCACTTTATCTTTCATTCATGAAATTGTTAAAAGAACACTGAGTGTCCACTGTGTACCCTGTGTTTACTGTGGAGAGTAAGACAGATACATTTGCTTCCCTCAGGTCCTGGGGCTTAAACAAGGTTGCTATGGCTGAAGCTCGGAAAGCTCAGGGGTCTTAAACTGGAAAGGAAGGCAGGGGCCCCGCTGTTCAAGAATTTACAGGCTGCATGAGGGAATTTTGTCTTTAATGGAAATATTTTATTTTTAAAAAATTATTACTTTAATAATTAAATTATTGTTTACTTTTAAAAATTGGAGTATAATTGCTTTGCAATGTTGTGTTAGATTCTGCTGCTATGTGGTGAATCAGCTATGAAAAGCGAAAGTGTGGAAGTGTTAGTCACTCAGTTGTGTCCGACTCTGCGACCCCACGGACTGGAGCCCGCTAGACTCCTTTGTTCGGGGATTCTCCAGGCAAGAATATCGGAGTGGATGTTTATATATAACCCCTCATGTTTGAGACTCCCTCCCAACTAAAGTATTTTAAATAAGCAGGAGAGCAGTCTGTAGAAAGGGCATAGATGGATTTTGGAAAAACAGAAGATAATTGCTCCTGCCAGTGAGAGTTGATGCTTACTTGAATCACACAATAGAAGATGGAAAGGCAGAAACACCTTCCACATAGATTTAGGAGATAAAATGAAAATATGTTTTAGCTGATGAAGAGACAGACTAAGAGGGAAATGGTTTCCCCAAACTCAAGATCTATGCTTTAATTTCTTCTTATTGGTCAGTTCAGTTCAGTTGGTCGGTCGTGTCCGACTCTTTGCGACCCCATGGACTGCAGCACGCCAGGCTTCCCTGTCCATTACCAACTCCCGAAGCTTACTCAAACTCATGTCATTGAGTTGGTATAAATCTACTTTTGCTCATTTCCTCATTGTTTTTCTTCTCTAATAAAGGGTCTACTGGGGGCTTCTCTGGTGGCTCAGTTGATAAAGAATCCGCTTGCAATTCAGGAAACCTGGGTTCAATCCCTGGGTTGGGAAGATCCCCTGGAGAAGGGAATGGCAGCCCACTCCAGTATTCTGGCCTGGAGATTTCCATGGACTGTATAGTCCATGGGGTCAAAAGGAGTTGGAAATGCCTGAGCAACTTTCACTTTCACACTTCACAATAAAGTGTCTACTAATTAATATCAAATTCAGGAATCTCAGTCTTGCCTTCCAACTGCTGGCTTCTCAATTTCTTATTCATTAGTTGTGCCATGAAGTTAAACATCTTAGTGTACAGCATTAAATGAGAACAGTAATTGACACTTCCTTTTCCAGAATTTCTTTGAAGGGCCTTTAGATGAAGAAAATGTGATTCTTACATTGTATCCAGTTAATGAGGAAATTATTGAAGACCATCAAGTGGAACCAGGTGTTTCCTCAACTTCACAAGTCAAAGAGGAGGCACTGAATACAAATAATCAAGGTATGAAGACCACAGGGTTAGCTCAGTTTGCGGCCCCTCCAACTCTGGGAAGCCCAGGAAAAATAAGTTCCCCTGACTTTTAGCTATGTGACACCCAGCTTAATTCTCACCTTGATAACCTGTGGTAAGAGATTTCTCAAACTCTCATACTTCTCATTCGCTAAGCACCCCTGTCTCACTTTGAAAAAGACAGTGGAGTGCTTTGAATAGAGCATGATCTTATGCAGCAACTAGATGTGAGCTCAAATTCCCAACCCACGAAGCCCAGTCTTTCATTTTGGCGAATGCCCTTTTTACGTGCCTCTTACAGACACCAGATCATTTTTTTTCTGAGTTTTTTGTTATATATAATTGACACAGAAAACATTGTGTAATTTTAAGGTATATAATGTGATGATTGATGTATGTGTCTATTGCAAAATGATGACCAAATAAGATTAAGAACAATAATAAGAAATTAAGAAATGATGACAAAATAAGAACACATCCATCATCTCACACGGTTAACTCCCTTCACCATGGGGAGAACATTTTAAGATTTACTCTCTAATTTTTAGGAATACATTATAGTATTAACTATAGTTATGTTGATATGCATTAGATCCCTAGAACATACTCATCTTATAACTGAAAATTTGTACCCTTTGATCCAGGGAAACTCCCCATTTCCCCTGCCCCCAGTTCCTGGCAACCACCAATATACTCTCTGTGCCTGAATTTAGCTTTTTTAAATTCCACATATAAGACCAGATGGTATTTGGGAGGCTAAATCACTTTGAAAACATCTAGTCTTTTGCTTGGTGAGTAATTACTGATAAAATATCTAGTCGATTCTTCGTATCTGTTCTTGGGGCTTCATATAGAGGCATCAAATAAGTATTTTTAGAATGCTTTTATTTGGCAGGGGCAAATAACAAGGGCTTCAGGATAGAGCAGATAGTGACACATTAAATCTAAGCAAAGTGATGTGAGACAGGGTAACTTTTCTTTGTTGAAGAAAATGAGGCATGTGGACAGAATGGAGGACTGTTGTTGGATAGGGTGGTTTTAATGATTTCTATAAGGACAGATAGTTTGTGGACCAGCATCTGGACATTTTGGAGAGCAATCCAATGTAATGTTCTATTCAGGAAGTTGGTGATGGCTGTAAAAAAACAGTTTGCTGAATGTAGTATAAAAAAATTTATAATTGCAAAATGTGGGTATGAGTCCTAGGTCTGCCATTTTCATGGTGGTGTGATCTTGGGCAAGTCATTGAATTCTGAATTTATTACCTTATTTGTAAGATGAAGAAAAAATACTGGATATGTATATGTGCAAATTGAGTTGTGGGGAGTTAGAACTTCATAAAATTAAAAAGATTTTTTCAAATAGATTAATGAATTGCTGTTTTGGTTCCCTTCTTTCCTCAGTTCCTCTTCCTCAAACAAATGAGCTTGAGGAAGATTGTCCAAGTTCTAGCTTTAGAAGATCATTTTGTCCCTTGCCGACCACATTGCCTCCGATTAACGATGTGAGTCGGGACACTTTGCGGAACTGGTGCCAACAACTTAAGCTGAGTACTGACGGCCAGGTGAGTGCACTGGTGGGAATCTCTGGTGCTTGGAACAAGTGTGGGAGCTCTGCCAGCTTTTAATTTTTATGAGAAGTAAAGTTGCTAGGTCGTGTACGACTCTGTGATCCCATGGACTGTACCCTAACAGGCTCCTCCATCTGTGGAATTTTCCAGGCAAGAGCACTGGAGTTGGTTGCCATTTCCTTCTCCAGAGGATTTTCCTGACCTGGGATCGAACCCAGGTCTCCTGCATTGCAGGCAGATGCTTTACCCTCTGAGCCACTGGGAAAGCTCTTTAATTTTAATTTCCCTTGTTAATTTCCTTAGAAAATAGAAGTTTATCGGAGACTCCAGGAACATGCTTTTCCTGAAAAAGATCAGGTGAGTGAGGAATGTGGTGATGTAAGTTCTGTAAATTTTCCCTCTTCTCCACCATCTCTATACCTTGTACCTCGAAGGCAAGGTTTCTCATTCAAGACAATTGGCATCTGGAGCCAATTAGTTTCTTTTTCTCCTGCAGGTTGTCCTGTGCATTTTAGGATGTTTAGTAAGCTAAATATCCCTGGATTCTACCCACAATGTGTCAGTGACCTCCCTCCCCCTACACACAGTTTAGCAAACAAAATTTCTCCCAGCTGAGAGTCACTACTTTGAGGGAACTGACATTCTTAAACCATTTCTACACTGACATACACAGGTCAATGCATGAAGAATGATAAAACCGGCACAAATGTGCTTAGGGCAGTGGCACTTAACTGTATACTCATTGTGAATTTCATTTGCAGTATATTCCTAAATCATCACGGGAGGCCCGAATGCACTCATGTTCAAGGAAGCACAGCATGGTGACCAAGAGGGGAAGTGTACAGAAAAGGAAGATGAGTGAGAGTCAGGAAAGGACTAACATGGTTGAGGTGGTAACTTCACCTCAGGTAGCCATGCTGGCAGCATGGTCAAGAATTGCGGCAAAGGCTGTTCAACCAAAGGCTGTGAATTCACGTGCCCTTCGTGCCTCTGAATCCTTTCTGCCACAAGCCTCAGGTAAGATCAACCTTAAACAGTGGTTACCATGCCAGTGAAAGAAGGCACTCTGTTTTTAAAAAATTGCTTTATTTTTTGGTTTCACTACATGGCATGTGGGATCTTAGTTCCCCACCCAGGGATTGAACCTGTGCCCCCTGCATTGAAAGAGTGAAGTCTTAACCACTGGACCTTCAAGGAAGTCCCAGAAGACACATACTAATGGTAGTTACAGTGAAAGGGTTAAAATAGCTGCAGATGCAATGTTAGCTTCACAGAGGGCTTATCTTTCGATTGATAGTCAAGTTTTGCCTGAATGGCTCTGAGTCAGGTGACTAAGTTGGGGACACTTTCTCATCACTAAGCAGAAGGTGGGAAGAAAGCATAATCTGAGAGTGAGGTCATCCACGGCCAGAGATCTTCCCCTTTCTCTTGGAGAAACCCAAGGTTTCTCAGTGTAAACCCTAGTATCCTGATTTATAAAATTGAAGATTTCAACTATTTGACTTCATAGAATGACTGCGAGGCTTATGAGATACAACTTGGCATATTAAAAGTAGGTGATAAATAATTGAAATATTTCTTGAGAAATCTTGAGTGAGCATAACTTAGCTTCATCTTTCTCCAGTTCCTGCTTCTCTATCTCATATTTCTGTTTTCATTTCCAGAACAACCCACCTCTGGTCAGTACAAAGTCACTGTCTTCTGTGGCTTGAATTCTTTTCCCTCCTCTACCCCATTTCCAGAGGTGTCTGAATCCTGTTATTCAGGACTGACTTGTGTGGCCATGCGCATTGTTCACCACACAAAGAACCCAGACAAAAAAAGAAAAGACTGGGAGCTAAAATTGGCCTGCTGACTGCCCCCCACCCCCCATCTATACTTCCTTCTGTGAGGAGAAATGAGCACCTTTTACTAATTTTCAAAAGCAGTATCCAGCCACAAAGCTGTCTCGGAGACCTGCTTCCCCAACGATGACACCTCTTTCTAATTTTCATTAATGTGCCATATGAGCGAGTGGCACCCCACACTTACCATTTTAGTTCCTCTTCATCTAGCAGTTATCAAGCACCTACTGGGATACAGGAGAGTGCCTAGCCACTATGTATATTGTGCCATAGCATCTTTACTCTTTTTAAATTTATTTCTTTAAAATTTATTATATTGAAGTCATAATTGATTTACAAAATTGTGTTAATTTATACTGTATAGCAAAGTGATTCAGTTATATATACACACACATTCTTTTTCATATTCTTTTCCATTATGACATCATGGGATATTGAATATAGCTCCTTGTGTCCGTTCTATATATAATAGCTCGCATCTGCTAATCTCAAACTTCCAATCCATCCTTCCCACACCCCTCCCCCTTGGCAACCACAAGTCTTCATCCTCTGTGTCTGAACCTGTTTCCACTTTGTAGGTAAGTTCATTTGTGTCCATATTTTAGATTCCACATGTAAGTGATATCATATGGTATTTGTCTTTCTCTTTCTGACTTACTTTACTTAGTATGAGAATCTCCAGGTCCATCCATGTTGCTGCGAAAGGCATTGTTTCATTCTTTTTTATGGCTGAGTAATATTCCGTTGGGGCTTCCCAGACGGCACAGTGGTAAAGAATCCACCTGCCAATATAGGAGATTGGGTTTGATCCCTGGGTCAGGAAGATCCCCTGAAGGAAATGGCAACCTGTTCCAATATTTTTGCCTGGGAAATTCTTGCCTGGTAGGCTACAGTCCATGGGGTTGCAAAGAGTTGGACATGACTGAGTGAGTGAGCACAATATGCCATTCCATTCCATTCCATCTTCTTTATCGATTTGTTGATGGACATTTAGATTTTTTCCCATGTTTTGGCTATTGTAAATAGTGCTGCTATGAACACTGGGGTGCATGTATGGTTTTGAATTATAGTTTTGTCTGAATATAGGAAATGGATGGCTGGATTATATGGAAATTTCTACTTTTATGGTGTCATGTCTTATATTTAAATCTTTAAGCCATTTTGAGTTAGTTTTTGTATGTGGCATAAGGATGCATTCTACCTTGATTGATTTACATGCAGCTGTAACTTTCCCAACACCATTTGCTGAAGAGACTGTCTCTTCTCCATTGTACACTCTTGCCTCCTTTGTCAAAGATTAGTTGAGGCAAGTGTGTGGGTTCATTTCTGGGCTCTCTTTTCCATTCCATTGGCCCAAATGTCTGTTTTTGTGCCAATACCATGCTGTTTTCATTAATGTACTTTGTAGTGTTATCTGAAGTCTGAGAGGTTTATGCTCCTTCTTTGCTCTTTTTCCTCAGGATTGTTTGATAATTCAGGCTCTTATGGTTCCATATCAATTTTAGGATTACTTGTTCTAGTTCTGTGAAAAATCTCATGGGTGATTCGATAGGGATCACATTAAGTCTGTAGATTGCTTTGGGTGGTATAGCCATTTAAACAATATTAGTTCTACTATCCAAGAGCATGGTAATCTCTATTCCTGTTTTATAGAGTGGGGAGATTTTATAGCTACTTAAACCTACATTGATTGATCCTTTCTCTAAATTTCAGACACTGGATATCTACTCCCAGTAGATAGGACTTCCTCTGTTGTCTCTCAAATATCTCATCTCCCCAATTAGATTGTTTCTTTGACTTTTAAACAAAGCTCTTTCTGCCTGTTTTCTATGGTTGAGGTAGTACAATGTAGTGGTTAGGCAAATGGACCGTGAGTCTAGAATACTTATATCTTTGTTTTGGTTCTGGGAAAATTATGTTCTTTTAACACTGTAAACTTCATTTATTTCACCTGTAAATTAAAGCAAATACTAATAATGTTCTTAAGAATAAATATATTAATACATGTAAATAACTTAGCAAAATCTAGACACAAAGCAAGGCTTCCCAAAAGTTGATTGTTGGTGCCCCTTGTGCTGTGTAGTTTGTGAATCAGACTATGGTGTTTTTTGGTCTACATTTTTTATGCTTCTTATTCAGTTGATTCATCAATAGAATATAAGAGTGAAATTAAGAGAGACTCACTGAGGGGTTGAATTGGGGTGCTGTTATCTGATCTTAGCAGTTTATATTTGCTTGTTTTTCCCCATCTAGGTGTCCGGTGGTGTGTGGTCCATGGCAGACCACTCTTGGCAGACACAGAAGGTTGGGTTCGCCTGCAGTTCCAAGCAGGTCAGACCTGGGTGCCTGACACCCCCAGGAGGATGACCTCCCTCTTCATGTTACCTGCCTGCACTTTTGCACCCCCAGACCTGGAAGACAACCTGTTATGCCCTGAATGCACTAAGAGGTACCCCTTAAGTATATTTTTAAGTATGGCACACAGAACAGTAGATGGCTAGATGGGTTTCTGGATAATTTGGTGGGAAAAGGCACAGGGTAAGCATGCTGTTTCATTAATTTGCCATATAGATCAGAATCCATATGCCATATATCCAGAAAGCCATATAGAATTTTCATGCAATGCAGGAGACCCTGGTTTGATTCCTGGGTTGGGAAGATCCACTAGAGAAGGGATAGACTATCCACTCCAGTATTCTCGGGTTTCCCTTGTGGCTCAACTGGTAAAGAATCTACCTGCAATGTGAGAGACCTGGGTTTGATCCCTGGGTTTGGAAGATCCCCTGGAGAAGGGAAAGGCTACCCACTCCAGTATTCTGGCCTGGAGAATTCCATGGACTGTATAGCCCATGGGGTCACAAAGAGTTGTACATGACTGAGTGAGTTTAACTTTCAGGGAAATAGGAAGCAAACATAATTTAGTGATAGATTAGAACTCAGATAAACATGGCTTCTTCTTAGCAACCTTAACAAAGTATCTGACAAGTTGGACCTTAACTGTCTCAGTATTAGAGAGATCTGTTCTTTTTGTTGTTATTGTTTTTTGGTTGTGCTGGATCTTCTTTGCTGCATGTGGGCTTTCTCTAGTCGCATCGAGCTGGGGCTGCCCTTCATTGCAGTGCATGGGCTGCTTGTCGTGGTAGCTTCTCTTGTTGTGGGACACAGGCTCTAGGCACAGGCTTCAGCAGTTGTGGTGCATGGGCTTAGCTGCTTCTCAACATGTGGAATCTTCCCAGACCAGGGACTGGAACCTCGTCCGCTGCATTGGCAGTTGGATTCTTATCGACTCTACCACCAGGGAAGTCGGAGACATCTGTTTTAAGAAAGAAAAAATTAGAGTTCTACCATATGTCAGATACTTAGCTGGGGATACAAAAATTAATAAGACAAAACCCATTTAGCATGCCGGGATGAAAATGACTAAGAGATGCTATGAAAATATATGGTTAGTACTTATATTGGAGTGACTTAGGGAAATTTTAGAAAGGATTACATGTACTGAGGAAGAACTCACCAGTTAGAAATTAACAATTTGGGCATTTTGGTAGTGAAAACAACCCATACCAATACCTGAAAGTGGAAGAATATGACCTACTTACGGACTGCAAATAGACCAGTAAATTGAAGCTTATTGATGGGTAAGAATATTAAGGGGAGGAGCAGACTACTGGTTTTATATCTATATTAAAGGTCTCTTATATTATCCTGCAGGTCATAGTCTCTCAGTCACTTTTGGGACATAAGACTTCTTTGAGAAAATGATAATAATGACATACCCTCCATCCAAGAAAATACACATTAGGAATACACACAAGCAGTGCTTTAGGTTTTATGTAGACACATAATTCCCAATGGTCATCCATGAGTACAAAATCCAGCTTATGGTGATAGAATTGGCTGGAGGTGATGTAAGATTGGTGTGATGGGAAATTATACTATTTTTTTTTTTTTTGGATGGTAGACTGAAATCTTGCAACAGAAACTAGATTGAAAGATAAGAGATTATTGTAATAATTCTGGAAAGATGTAATTTATGACCTTTACAAATAATTTAAACAGAAATGTAAGAGTTTCAGGAGTGTAGAGAAACAGGATGCCATCTTATTAGAGGATAGGTATTAATAGAAGTTCAGCTCGATGGCCAAAAATTATATGTGGTACATACTTGACATGTGTCCAGTGTTCAGAAAGTATGGGTTAGAGAGAAACACCTTTGGGAATTAGAGGGACTGCAGAAAAATCTTAAAGAGAATCAGCTTATTGATGACAAGTGAACAATGAAGACTGAAAAAGTGCAGCTAGAGGTTGGGAGAGAAGTGAGAAAGCCAAGGGTAGAGTGTTTCAGAAGGAAATGGTTGGCAGTAAGACAGCCATGTAAGATGATGATTAATGCAGTGCTGTTGCGAATGTCAATTTGGGACACTACTGGTGGTCTTTTAGAGAGTCAGTTGAGAGGGTCAGGTGATAGTTGGAGTAGAGCATGTGAAGACCTAGGAACAGGTCATATTGATGATCTCTACTACTTGACCTGAGCAAGAGGAGATAGCAATTCAGGCTGTAATGTCAAGGGAGCTTGTTTGTGTCTTTCCTTCCTTCCGTCCTTTTTTTTTTAAAGGGAATACCAAGAGCTTTGTGAACAGAGAGGGCATTTGGAGAGAAGCCGTGAGGAGGAAAGGGAGGGTATAAAGATAAAGGTGGCAGAACCAATTGTAGTATACAGAATAGGAACCCTGATATTATTAAGTGGACAATCTTTCTTTTGTTTACCACATAAAATATTTTTTAAAATCCTTTAGATGGTAGGGCAAACTACTCAGACTCCAGAAGTGTATTCCTTATTTTATTGATCATTTTCAAGGATTTGGTATGGAATAATCTATCTTATTCTTAACATTTTTCAAAATTCTTTTCTGATTTGCTTTATAGGAATAAGAAGATTATGAAAAGATTAATCACAATGGGGAGGAGGAAGAAACCTGGTTTGGATACATCAACATCATTGCTTTCAAATGGACCACGTTTTAAAAAAGAATAAGTGATTACCAGAAGGGAAGGAATGGGAGGTGGAGAAATGGGTGAAGAGGGTAATTTTATGGTAATCATGGTAACTAGATTTTTGTAGTATCAAATATCGAATTACTATGTTGTATATCTGTAGTGGGTGTGTGCATGGGTGTGCTCAATTACTCAGTCATTCAGTTGTGCTTGATTCTTTGGGAACTCATGGACTTCGGTCTGCCAGGCTTTGCTGTCCATGGAATTTTCCAGGCAAGAATACTGGTGGAGGACTTGCTATTTCCTTCTCCAGGGGAAACTTCCTGACCCAGGGATCAAACCTGCATCTCCTGCATTGGCAGGAGGATTCTTTACCACTGTGCCGTCTGGGAAGCCCTGTACATTTGTAACATAATGTTTTATATGGTTTTACCTCAAGTTTTAAAAAGCTAGAATTCACCACTGAAGTCATCTGGTCTTAGACTTTTGCTTGATGAGAAGTTTTTGATTATTGATTCAATATCCTTACTAGTAATTAGGGGGAAAAGGATAAATGGTGGAGAGCCCACAGTTAAAGTGATTCACATCCCAATGACTGCTATACTCTGTTCTCACCATCCTCTGTGTGGCCTGATGCCTTAAGTACAGATGGGAATGTCTGTATTCTGTACTTAAGGTTTACCTGAAAGTGACTGTTACTAGCTATATATTGATAGAATGTAATTTGGTTTTGTTTTAGTTAATACAGTTTTTTAGCAGTTTTTGACTTAATGCTGGATAATCCTTTGTCTGGATGTACCGTAATATATCCATTCATATCTTGAAGGCCACCTTGGTTACTTCCAAGTTTTGGCAATTATGAATAAAGCTGCTATAAACATTTGTGTGCAGGTTTTTGTGTGAACACACAGTTTTCAACTCTTTTGGGTAAATATCAAGGAGTGTCATTTCTGAATCTTATAAAGTCTTCCGAAGTGGCTCTCCTGTTCTGTATTCCCACCAGCAATGAATGAGACTTTCTCCTGCTCCACATCCTCACTAGTGTTTGAGGTTGCTTGTTAGTGCTTTGGATCTTGGCCATTCTTAAAGGTGTGCAGTAGTACAATTTTAATTTGCAATTCCCTAGTGATATATGATTAGGACATCTTTTCATGTATTTCGTTAGGTCAATAAGGAATAAGAAAATAAAAGATTTTTAGTTTCTTTTATTTCTTCTCTAGAAATCTTCCTTTCTTTGGAGCTGACTTTCTGACCTATATTACATTTTTTCTAAAGCTTTTTTTTTTACAAAATAGAATCCAGCTCTATTAAGCCAGACATTAATTTGCAAGAGGTTTGTAAAACAATGTAACTCTTCTGGCTAAATTTCTTTGCAGTTCAGTTCAGTTCAGTGGCTCAGTTGTGTCCGACTCTTTGCGACCCCATGAATTGCAGCACACCAGGCCTCCCTGTCCATTACCAACTCCCGGACTTCACTCAAACTCATGTCCATCGAGTCAGTGATGCCATCCAGCCATCTCATCCTCTGTCATCCCCTTATCCTCCTCCTGCTCCCAATCCCTCCCAGCATCAGAGTCTTTTCCAGTGAGTCAACTCTTCACGTGAGGTGGCCAAAGTTATTGGAGTTTCAGCTTTAGCATCAGTCCTTCCAAAGAACACCCAGGACTGATCTGCTTTAGGATGGACTGGTTGGATCTCCTTGCAGTCCAAGGGACTCTCAAGAGTCTTCTCCAACACCACAGTTCAAAAGCATCAATTCTTCAGCACTCAGCCTTCTTCACAGTCCAACTCTCACATCCATACATGACTACTGGAAAAACCATAGCCTTGACTAGACAGACCTTTGTTGGGAAAGTAATGTCTCTGCTTTTCAATATGCTATCTAGGTTGGTCATAACTTTCCTTCCAAGGAGTAAGTGTCCTTTAATTTCATGGCTGCAATCACCATCTGCAGTGATTTTGGAGCCCCCCAAAATAAAGTCTGACACTTTCCACTGTTTCCCCATCTATATCCCATGAAGTGACGGGACCAGATGCCATGATCTTCGTTTTCCGAATGTTGAGCTTTAAGCCAACTTTTTCACTTTCCTCTTTCATTTTCATCAAGAGGCTTTTTAGTTCCTCTTCACTTTCTGCCATAAGGTGGTGTCATCTGCATATCTGAGGTTATTGAT
The DNA here is from genome assembly GCF_055505025.1 of Bos grunniens. Lineage (NCBI taxonomy): Eukaryota > Metazoa > Chordata > Mammalia > Artiodactyla > Bovidae > Bos > Bos grunniens. Next base: position 103,276,303 of record NC_141165.1, read on the forward strand.
ATTTCTCCTGGCAATCTTGATTCCAGCTTGTGCTTCTTCCAGCCCAGCATTTCTCATGATGTACTCTGCATATAAGTTAAATAAACAGGGTGACAATATACAGCTTTGACATACTCTTTTTCCTATTTGGAACCAGTCTGTTGTTCCATGTCCAGTTCTAACTGTTGCTTCCTGACCTGCATATAGGTTTCTCAAGAGGCAGGTCAGGTGCTCTGGTATTCCCATCTCTTTCAGAATTTTCCACAGTTTATTGTAATCCACACAGTCAAAGGCTTTGGCATAGTCAATAAAGCAGAAATAGATGTTTTTCTGGAACTCTCTTCCTTTTTTGATGATCCAGCAGATGTTGGCAATTTGATCTCTGGTTCCTCTGCCTTTTCTAAAACCAGCTGGAACATCTGGGAGTTCATGGTTCATGTATTGCTAAAGCCTTGGTTGGAGAATTTTGAGCATTACTTTACTAGTGTGTGAGATGAGTGCAATTGTGTGGTAGTTTGAGCATTCTTTGGCATTGCCTTTCTTTTAGAGAAATATGTTTCATAAAGATATTTAAGTAACAGGTTTATTATTACTTTTAATGAACAAATATTTTAGAAAAATTTCTCTGTTTTAATGTCTCATGTGGCAACTATTGATAGACAAGCAAAATCTCAATAATTCTCAATTTTTAAGAGTGCAGAGGAGCTACAAGACCAAACTGGTGAGAATCATTGAGCTAGTCCAACTCTCTCTCTCTTGTTCCCTCAATTTTTAGAGGCTTGGAGTGAGAAGAGGCCCAGGAGATTGTGGCCCTGGTCCTGACATTCTTAAATGGTGTAAACCTTTGAAAACAGTTGTATCTGGAACACCTCCTCGACAGTGTATTCAGTGTCTCTCTTCATTGGATCCTTATCTGGCTTTAAACATCTATGAGCTTTAAAAAAAAAAAAAGGCCTGTCTATATATGTATCTCCCTCCACTTTACAACTGCTAGGTCCTTGTACCAGACATTGTTCACACTCACATTCTTACTTTCTCATCTTCCATTCAGTCATTCAATATGTATTTATTGCAAACCAGCTACATACTGTATATAGTTCTAGATGTTGATAACTCAGCAATGAGTTAAACAAAATCCTTGCTCTTTTAAATCTTACAGTCTAGTGATTATATAGGTGTCCTGAAAATAGTGCCCAGAACTTATAAATGGGTAGAAAAAAATTGCTCAGTGTCTTTCATTGCAGTGCTGGGGTATGCCTGTGTGCGAGCTCAGTCATGTCCTACTCTTTGCGACCCCATGGATTGTAGCATGCCAGGCTCCTCTGTCCATGGGATTTTCCAGGCAAGAATACTCAAATGGTTTGCCATTTTCTTCTTCACCTGGGGTATATCTTTGACCTTATGTTGAATAAGCTGTCTTAGAACTTTGTAGGAGTAGAGGCCAACTTGGCAGAAAACTGATAGAAATGCAAATAATTCTTGTCTGAGAGCAACATAAATAATTCCTATCCCTAGTAATACAAATGGATTTTGTTAGTAGAGATGGAGTTATTTCCAGCTCCTGACATTACAGTTTATTGCTTAATAGGATATTAGTGTTTTTGCAACTATTAGCAAATTTATTTCAGCTTCCCTTTGGCTGATAATCTAAATCTCTGATACAAATTCTTATTTGAACAAATTCATACTTGTTCAAATATGGTATCAAATATTACTTCAAATATGGTAGTAATAAAACCTACCATATTACTGATTCCCTCATTATTTAAGATAATAATGGATGAGTAGTTTATTATGATGAGTAAAATCTTTGTCATGTGTTCATTTCATACTTTTTAAAGACATTTGTTTTCAACCTGTTGAAAATTACTATTGCTTAGACTATAAGAAGCAGGGTAAGATCACAGCTCTTAACTGGTGGCATAGTGAAAGTGGAAGTCAATCAGTTGTGTCCAACTCTTTGTGATCCCATGGACTGTATAGTCCATGGAATTCTCCAGGCCAGAATACTGGAGTGGATAGCCTTTCCCTTCTCCAGGGTATCTTCCCAACCCAGGGATCAAACCCAGGTATCCTGCATTGCAGGCGGATTCTTTACCAGCAGAGCCACAAGGGAAGCCTGGTGGCGTAGTAGGTACTGTTTTATTTATAGATAGGGTCAGTAAGTCAACAAGTCCTGCACTTCTCTCTCTTAACTGTATGTGAAATCCATCTTCTTCTCTCCATCTTCACTGCAACCGCAGTAATCCAGACCACTGTCTCATCTGACCTCCCCACTTTACTCCTATCTATCCCGATTATCACCTATCAGATAATCATTCTTATAAACAATTATCTGATCATGTTCCTCTTTTCCACTGGCTCCCTATATGGAGTCATTTTGTGAGGTCTAAACCTTACACAATTCGAGTGTCCCTCTTTGAGAAAAATAATGTAAAACTTAGTACTGAGCCTTGAAAGTAATGCAAATGACAGGTTCTGAAACTTCAGCTTCATTAGCTTCACTATAAACCCGCCTCTGCCTACAAGTCTGCTGCTAAGCTTTTTTTCTACCTCAAGATCTTTCTCCATCAATTTCTGCCCAGAAGGCTCTTCCCATTCCTCTTTGCCTAGATAACTCTTTCAGTACTCAGCTCCCGATCCTCCCTGAAACCCCAATTGGATTAGGGACCTTTATAGAGTCTCTCCCAAGCTCCAAGCATCCCCTCAGAGCTCCCTTTCTGTGAGACGTTGCTCTTTCACCACCTTCAAAAGACCCCTGGCTGGACGGGGTTTGCTCCTGAAATGTATCAGTGGGCGGGGCCCCAGGAGAGAGGGAGCCGGCATCCGCTTTCTTCTTTGATCCAGAGGCGTGAGCCACATTTCCGGAACCTGCGCGTCTCCCATTGTGGCTCCAGTCAGAATTAACCCAGCGGCACACGCAGACTGGGCTGCACAGGTACTCTGGTTGTGCGGCATCTTGTGGACTTTGCGATGCGGAAACCCAGACATCAGAAATTGGTAAGGTCCCGTAATGGCAGCCTCTTGCGACCACCCTTCGGAAAACTTTTTTCAGCCTTTCCACTCTTTCTGCACCCTCCTCTGAAAATTTTCTAACTATTCTTTGGAGACCCATCTACTGGTGACCAAGTCCCTCAGTTTTTGTCTGAGAAAGTATTTCTCCTTCACTTTTGAAGGATAATTTTGCCAAACACAAAATTCTATTTTTTTTTTCTCTTGAGGTACTTTAAATATCACTTCACTCTTTTTCTTACTTGCATATTTCCTGAAGAGAAGTCGTGTTGTTGTCCAGTTGGTAAGTCGTGTCCTACTCTTTTGACCCCATGGACTGAAGCCTGCCAGGCTTCCCTGCCCTTCACTATGTCCAGGAGTTTGCGCAAATCATGTCCGTGATGAGTCCGTGATGAGTCTCTGATGCTATCTAACCATCTCATCCTCTGCTGTCCTCTTCTTTTGCCTTCAACCTTTCCCAGCATCAGGGTTTTTTCCAGTGAGTTGGCTCTTCAAATCAGGTGGCCAAAGAAAGTATCCGGGCGTCAGCCTCTGCATGAGTTCTTCCAATAAATAGAGTTGGTTTCCTTTAGGATTGACTGGTTTGATCTCCTTGCAGTCCAAGGGACTCCCAAGAGTTTTTTCCAGCACCACAATTTGAAAGCATCAATTATGCGCTCAGCCCAACCTTCTTTATGGTCCAACTCTCTCAGCCATACATAACTACCGGAAAAACCATAGCTTTGTCTATACAGACCTTTGTCTGCAAAGTGATGTGTTTGCTTTTGTTTTTCCAGTAGTCATTTACGGGGCAAGCCCCTTTGCCAGGACAAGGCTGTGATACATTAAAGGGAGAGAAGTCATAGATTTCCCCTTTCTTCTCCAGACCTTCATTATGAAACTGTATATGAAACAGTAAACAGTATATTCCTAATTATCTCCCTTTCCATCCCTGATAGCTTAGTTGGTAAAGAATCTGCCTGCAATGCAGGAGACCCCGGTTTGATTCCTGGGTGGGAAGATCTGCTGGAGAAGGGATAGGCTACCCACTCCAGTATCCTTGGGCTTCCCTTGTGGCTCAGCTATTAATGAATCTGCCTGCAATGCAGGGGACCTGGGTTCAATCCCTGGGTTTGGAAGATCCCCTGGAGAAGGGAAAGGCTACCCACTCCAGTATTCTGGCCTGGAGAATTCCATGGACTGTATAGTCCATGGAGTCACAAAGAGTTGGACACAGCTGAGTGAATTTCACTTCACTTCATTATGAAAACACTAAAATACATAGAATTGAAAAAACAATATGGTGAATACCTATATTCCCTCCACCTAAATTTAATGTGTTAATATTTTTCTATATTTGGTATGTATTATTTTAGCATATACAAATTTTTACTAAATTATTTAAAATTTGTAGAAAGCATGATATTTTACCAAAAAAGTCTGCATTTAATTCTTAAGAAAAAGATAACTGTTACATGAGCATAATACCATTATCATCTTGGTGAAAATAATACACATCCATAATATCTAGTAACCAGAGTATTTCATTTTCACATTTGTTCAAAATGTTTCTAAGCAAAATCCAGTCAAAGTTTACACATTATACTGTTATTAAACCTTTTTCAGAATCAATTTCCCCATTATTTTCATTATATTCTTTTTTTTTTTGGCCCTCACTGTGTGACTTGCAGAATCTTTGTTCCCCTACCAGGGATTGAACTGTGCCCTGAGCAGTGAAAGTGTGGGGTCCCAACCACTGTATTGCCAGGAAATTCCCATTTACAGTGTTTTTTGAAGAGTCTAGTCAGTTGTTTTGCAGAAGATCCTACTTTTTTTTTTTTTAGTATAGTTGATGTATAATATTTCAGGTATATAGCAAAGTGGTTCAGTTATAGGTATACATATTTGTTGTTGTTTAGTTGCTAAGTCATGTCCAACCATGTCCAACTCTTTTGTGACCCCAGGGACTATAGCCCACCAGGCTCCTCTGTCCATGGGATTTCCCAGGTAAGAATATTGGAGTGGGTTGCCATTTCCTTCTCCAGGGAATTTTCCTTCTCCAGGGATCAAATGCATGTCTCCTGCTTGGCAGGTGGATTCTTTTACCACTGAGTCACGGGGAAGCCCAGGTATACATATACATACACACATACATGCTGCTGCTGCTAAGTCGCTTCAGTCGTGTCCGACTCTGTGAGACCCCAGAGACAGCAGCCCACCAGGTTCCACCTTCCCTGGGATTCTCCAGGCAAGAACACTGGAGTGGGTTGCCATTTCCTTCTCCAATGCATGAAAGTGAAAAGTGAAAGTGAAGTCACTCAGTCGCGACCCCATGGACTGCAGCCCACCAGGCTCCTCCGTCCACGGAATTTTCCAGGCAAGAGTACTGGAGTGGGGTGCCATTGCCTTCTCCAATGCATGAAAGTGGAAAGTGAAAGTGAAGTTGCTCAGTCTCGACCCCATGGACTGCAGCCCACCAGGCTCCTCCATCCATGGGATTTTCCAGGCAAGAGTACTGGAGTGGGTTGCCATTGCCTTGAGGTATACTTTTTCAGATTATTTTCCATTATACATTATTATAAGATATAAAATATTCCTTGTGCTATACAGTAGGCCTTTATCTGTTTTATATATAGTAGTGTGTACTCATTAATCCAAAATTCTCCGTTTATTCCTCCTCCCCCTTCCTCTTTGGTAACCTTAAATTTGTGTTCTACTTCTGTGATTCTATTTCTGTTTTGCAAATAAGTTCATTTGTGTCATTTTTTCTTTTTAGATTCCACATATGAGTGATATTTGCTTTTGTGTGATGTATTTCATTTAATATGATAATCTCTAGATTCATCTGCTGCTGCTACTGCTGCTAAGTCGATTCATCTATGTTGCTGCAAATGGAATTATTTCATTATTTTTTATTGCTGAGTAATATTCCATTGGTATGTATTCCAATGCACACACACCACATTTTCTTTATCCACTCATCTGTTGTTGGATATTTGGATTGCTTCCACATCTTGGCTATTGTAAATAGTGCTACTATGAACATTGGAGTGTATTTTTTCCAGCTAGTTTTTGTCTTTTCTGGGTATATGCCCAGGAATAAGATTGCTGAACCATATGCCAACTCTGTTTTTAGTTTCTAAGCAACCTGCATACTGTTCTCCATGGTGATTGTACCAGTTTATGTTTCTACCAACAATATACAAAGGTTCTCTTTTCTCCACACTGTCCCCAGAATTTATTATTCGTAGACTTTTTTCCCCCACTGGGCTGCTGGCCTTGCAGGGTGTTAGTTCTTTGACTAAGAATCAAACTCAGGCACCCAGCAGTGAACTTTCTGAGTTCTAACTACTGGACCACTGGGGAATTCCCTGTTTATAGACTTTGATGATGGGCATTCTGACCACTGTAAGGTGTTACCTATTGTAGTTTTGATTGATATTTCTCTAATAATTAGTGATGTTGAACATCTTTTCATGTGCCTTTTGGCCATCCACATGTCTTCTTTGGAGAAGTATCAATATAATATACCCATTAATAGAATGAAGGAAGAAAAAAACACATCTCAATTGATGCAGAAAAAGCATTTAACAAAATCTAGGAAGATTCCCTGGAGGAGCGCATGGCAACCCACTCCAGTATTCTTGCGTAGAGAATCCAATGGACAGAGAAACCTGGCTGGCAGGCCGCAATCTATAGGGTAGCAAAGAGTCTGACAAGTCTGACAAGACTGAAGCGGCTTCATGTGCACACATACACAGAACACTATTTCATGATGAAAACGTTGAATAATCAAGGAATAGAATGGAACTTCCTCAATGTGGTAAAGGTCACATATGAAGAGCCCACAGCTAATCTCATACTCAAGGGTGAAAAGCTGAAAGTTTTCCTCCTAAAATCAGGAACAAGGCAAGAACGCCCATTTTTTACCACTCCTGTTCAACATGGTGCTGGAAATTCTAACCAGAGAAGTTAGGCAAGAAAACAAAAAACAAAAACATTATCTTACTTGGAAAGGCAGAAATGAATTTATGTCTATACACACACAACATGGTATTACATATAGAAAACTCTAAATCATCCACCAAAAACTATCAGAGCTAATTAGATTTGCAGAGTGTAAGACTCAACACATGGAAAAGTCAGTTGTATTGCTTTATACTAGCATTGATGATCTGAAAAGGAGATTAAAATGATTCAATTTACCATAGCATCAAATATGACATAAAATACTAAAGAATAAATTAAGAAGGCATAAGACTTGTACACAGAAAACTATACAGCATTACTGAAAGAAATTACTTTTTCCCCTTAGTTAATTAGTATGATAAAACAGAAACCCCAAACTGATCAATTTCAAATGTTGAAACACACTTGTATTTTTTTATACTGCTAGCTTATCATGATTCATTTTGTTATTATATTTTATATTTAAAAAATTTATACCAAAGAAAAGTTGAGAGAACAGAAATAATTTACCATTTGTTAACATTTGGCCATATTTGATTAACCTCATTTTCTATTTGTTGTTGATTCCCTGCCAAATAGAGTAAGCAGACACATTCTTGGCCCCTCAATACATCTTCTAAGAATAAGGACATTCTTTTCCATAATCATGCTATCATTATGAAACCTAAGAAATAAACGTCCATTCCATAATAGAATCTAATGTCTAGTTCATATTCAAATATGCTTAATTGTCCCCAAAATATGTTCTGTAGTTTTCTTTTAAAAATCTGGGCTTGAATAGAGTCTTAGACCTTCTATTTGATTGTTATATCTTTTTAGTTCCTTTTAATGAAAAAAGATCTTGTGTTTCTTTTTGTTTGTTTTTAATGACATTGACAAAGGTCAGTTTTCTTGTACAGTATACTATGTTCTGGTTTGTTTGTCTCCTTATAGTGTTCTTTGAATAATTTTCTATATTTTCTGTAACCTAGAAATTAAGCCTGGAAGCTTGATTAGACTCAGATAAAACATTTTTGTCAAGAATACTTCATGCATGAGATTGAGGACTTTATACTGCATTATGTGAGAAGGTACACAGATTTCTCATCATTATATTAAAAATATTAACACTTTATTAAAGTGGTGACCACCAGATTTCTCCAAGGTCTAGATGCAGATTTCATTTTGGAATTTGTAACTACTCTTTAAGGTGATACTTTGATGCTATGTGACTGTCTCGCCTCTTCCCAACAAACCTTTCCTTAATGAGTTTTAGCAACCAATAGTCATCCATATCTGAATCAATAATTACAGAAGGTGGCAAAATCTTATCACTTTATTCAATTTTTAGCTGACGTTCTACTGTAAAGAAGAACTTTTCTTTCCCTCTTTCTTTTTTGAGTACCATTATGGCCTCATGATTAAAAATATTTTAAAAATTTATTTATGTTTTAATTAAAATTTTTATATTTAACTTTTGATTATGTGCTATGACCAACTAATATTAAAATGCATTAAAAAACTCTTAGATTCAATTAGCTCATATTTTATTTGAAATTTTTGCTTTACATGAGTGATTAGCTTGATCATATTTTTTACATACCAAATTTTTAATAATGTAGATTATATGGGTTCATTTACAGAATTTAGAAATATTATCTCTTTCTAGTCTTTGGAACAATTTGTATAATAAGGGAATTGTTTAGTGGTTGAAAGCTTGTGATTCACATGTGAAAACATCTAGGCATGATTTGTATTGAGGGAAATAGGTGATGATCATTTCAGTTTCTTAAATCATTATTGGATTGTTCAAGTTTCCTATTTTTATGCTACTTATTTCATATTTTTGCAGAAATTTGTTTCTTGCAGGTTTTCAAATTTATCACTGTAGGTTTATTTTTCTGCTCTGTTGGTTGATTTCTGTTAGATTCTATGTTTTGTTTATTTGATTTTTCTCTTGTTTTCTTATTCAGTCTTTTTAAAGGTTTATTCATGTTATTAATCTTCCCAAAGACCAATGTCCAGGTCGGGTTCTTCAGGAAGCAGACTCTGAAGAACCTCTGGGACCAGCTGTGGTACTAAAATGTCATTTAGCCCACCTTAGATCAAGTGTTTCTTCCCTATGTCCTAGCCAAGTTACTGGGTTGTGGGCTGCTCAGGGAAGGGTATGACCTTGGGCAAGGGCATTTGCCTGCAGCTAAAGGACTCTTCCAGGGGCTGACATTGGAGACTGTCTTCCGACAACACCCTCTTTCATTGAAGGGGAATCTGGGCAACTCATGTCCAAGTCCATTATAGTTGATTTCTGCTTTTGATCACTCTCTGCCTACTGTTTTGTTGTCTATTTCCTTAATTTCTGTTATTATCTTTATTTTTTCCTTACTCTATGGTTCCCTGATGGTTCAGTGGGTAAAAAGTCTGCCTACAGTGCAGGAGACATAGGAGACATGGGTTCAATCCCTGGGTCAGGAAGATCCAGAAGGAAAGGGCAACCTATTCTAGTATTCTTGCCTGAAAAAGCCCATAGCAGAGGAGCCTGGTGGGTTGCAGTCCATGGGGTCACAAAGAGTTGTATACAACTGCGTGACTAAGCACACATGGTTCTTTGAATTTATTAAATGGCTCTTTCTCTAGCTCGAGTTGTAATTTTCCTTGAGTTAAATCATTGGCTCATTTATATTCAATCCATTTTCTGATCAGTTCAGTTCAGTCATTCAGTCGTGTCCGACTCTTTGCCACCCCATGAATTGCAGCACACCAGGCCTTCCTGTCCATCACCAACTCCCGGAGTTCACTCAAACTCATGTCCATCGAGTCAGTGGTGCCATCCAGCCATCTCATCCTCTGTCGTCCCCTTCTCCTCCTGCCCCCAATCCCTCCCAGCATCAGAGACTTTTCCAATGAGTCAACTCTTCACATGAGGTGTCCAAAGTACTGGAGTTTCAGCTTTAGCATCATTCCTTCCAAAGAACACCCAGGACTGATTTCCTTTAGAATGGACTGGTTGGATCTCCTTGCAGTCCAAGGGACTCTCAAGAGTCTTCTTCAACACCACAGGTCAAAAGCATCAATTCTTCAGTGCTCAGCTTTCTTCACAGTCCAGCTCTCATATCCATGCATGACTACTGGAAAAACCATAGCCTTGACTCGACGGGTCTTTGTTGGCAAAGTAATGTCTCTGCTTTTGAATATACTATCTAGGTTGGTCATAAGTTTCCTTCCAAAGAGTAAACCTCTTTTAATTTCATGGCTGTAATCACCGTCTACAGTGATTTTGGAGCTCCCCAAAATAAAGTCTGACACTGTTTCCACTGTTTTATGATCAGTATTTTTAACTTATAACCTTGAAACGGACAAACTCTATTCTTTTGTCTACTGGGCCAACACAATCTCTTTTGCCAGGAATTGAACATGGGCCACAGCAGTGAAAGTGTTGAGTCCTAACCTTGGTAAGGCATCTGCCAGATGGAAGGAGTCTAGACCAAGGAGTTTCTAGATTCTTCCTTCTCTCTCTGTTTGCATACAGTAAATTTATGCTACTGTAAAAGGCAGTAGATCTGCTCCTCAGCAAGCCAGCAAGATCCCACCATCTCCAGGATCACCTCAGGATCAAAGTGGGAGGAAAGCCTACTTATGTCACAGTTTCTTTTGTCCCAGCCACAGTTGCCAATTGCTCTTCCTTTCTATTAATATTTATATCTGATCCTTCATCCAAACAATCAGCTTTTGATAATTGTACTCTCTCCAAATGCTTCTATTTCATAATTGTTTTTAAAGCTGCTGCTGCTGCTGCTAAGTCGCTTCAGTTGTGTCCAACTCTCTGTGACCTCATAGACGGCAGCCCACTGGGCACCCCCGTCCCTGGGATTCTCCAGGCAAGAACACTGGAGTGGGTTGCCATTTCCTTCTTCAATGCATGAAAGTGAAAAGTGAAAGTGAAGTCGCTCAGTCATGTCCAACTCTTAGTGATCCCATGGACTGCAGCCCACCAGGCTCCTCCGTCCCTGGGATTCTCCAGGCAAGAACACTGGAGTGGGTTGCCATTTCCTTCTTCAATGCATGAAAGTGAAAAGTGAAAGTGAAGTCGCTCAGTCATGTCCAACTCTTAGTGATCCCATGGACTGCAGCCCACCAGGCTCCTCCGTCCATGGGATTTTCCAGGTAAGAGTACTGGAGTGGGCTGCCATTGCCTTCTCCGGTTTTTAAAGCTAGCTATCTATAATTTGTCCTCTGTTCTGTGGGGATAAAAGGCAGGCAGAGAAGGGTTAGTCTATGGTCTCCAGTACTTTCACCTTTTACACTTTTATTGTTTACAGTTAGAACTCTGTAGGCTTGAGAATATGAATGTGTATGACCTGCAATGTATTTTGTAAGACTAGGGTGAGAGTAACTTGAGCTTAGGCTATTGATAGCTAATGACAGTTTCTAATCATCAGTCTATTTTAGAGGGAGCCCAAACTAGCAGGGAGACAAGAACAGAAAGATCAAATGTCACTTGGAAACCTCCCTAGTAGAGTGCTTTGTTGGACTCTCAGGGCAAAACAGACTTGGGGTAAAGTGCTATGAGGTCTGTCTTCTACAAGCATCATGAATGAACTGTCTGCTACTGTAAAAATTTTTTGCCTAAAGACTGACCTGGAGACCAGCACAGGATTAAAAAAAAATGTGATATCATCAGTCTTTGAAATAGTAGAAGGAGTCTAATTCAGTAACTCAAAGAAAATCAGTTCTGGCTATTTGTTATTTATTTTCCACTATTTCAGTCTGTCATTCTTTCTTCATTAAAGGTTCTATTCATTCTACTTTTTCTTATTTTCAGAGCAGAAAAACCCTATCTTTCTTGTCTTCAAAATCAATGTGTATAGCTTGAGGGTTCTCTTGATTTTTATTTACAATTTCAGGTTTGCCTCCAGGTTCTAGAGAAAGAGGGATGTACTTTCAGACCATGTAATCTAATATGAAGGAATAGAGGAGATCATTTGAATTAATCTTTTTGACCTGGAAAACAGAGCTGTAGTGATTAGGACTCTACAGGGAAAACGGTTGCTTGAGTGACACAACTCTATCTAAGAGAACCTTTTTAAGGGCTTGAAAAGCCAGTAAAATAAGACCATTGCAATTAGTATTTTATTTGTTCATTCAGTGTGTATCAATGATCCTTCAGGAACCTAACTCTGTTTTCTGTAATGGCTCAAACTGATGGAAGCACTGCTCATGCTGACATTCTGGTTGGGGGTATGACATAGGACAAGTACCTGACTCAAGCAAGGAAGGGTCAGAGTAAACGGGTCTGTTCAGACTTAATCCTGGAAACCAAGGTAAAAAGAATAAGAATGGCTTGTATCTATTAGTGGACTCTATGTGCCAGGGTTGTGTTATGAGCTAAGTGAACTCTGGTGAAAAAAATAGCTGTGGTCCCTGCCCTTATATAACTCAAGAGTATGGTATAGAAGACCCATATTATACAGTGTATGAATGGAAATCCAACTTTTGTGAAGATGGAGAACAGGGCCAACAAGAGTCAGTACTAGAAGGGATCTTCTCTCATTTTTTTTCCTTCTCTTAATTTAAAAAATTAAAAGAATTTTTTTATTGCACTGGGTCTTTGTTGCTGCACTCGGGCTTTCTCTAGTTGCAAAGAGAGCAGGGGCTACTCTTCATTATGGTGGGCAGGCTTCTCATTGAGGTGGCTTCTCTGGTTGAGGAGCCCAGGCCCTAGGGCTTGAGGCCTTCAGTATTGGCAGTTCGTGGGCTTCATTGCCTTGTGGCATGTGGGATCTTCCCAGACCAGGGGTCAAACCTGTGTCCCAAGCATTGGCAGGTAGATTCTTCTTAACCACTGGATCACCAGGGAAGTCCTGTCATGTAATTTTAAATAAGTCACATCTGGACCCAAAGAAGGAAAAGGAGCCATTGGGAAAACTGAGACTCCAGGAGGCCAGTCATTGGCCTATAAGAATAGAACTAACACTTTTAGAATCCAGAATTCAAATCAAGTTGGCCTATTTTCATTCCAATCCCAAAGAAAGTCAATGCCAAAGAGTGTTCAAACTACTGCACAATTGCACTCATCTCACACGCTACTAAAGTAATGCTCAAAATTCTTCAAGCCAGGCTTCAGCAATACATGAACCGCGAACTTCCAGATGTTCAAGCTGGTTTTAGAAAAGGCAGAAGAAACAGAGATCAAATTGCCAACATCCGCTGGATCATGGAAAAAGCAAGAGAGTTCCAGAAAAACATCTATTTCTGCTTTATTGACTATGCCAAAGCCTTTGACTGCGTGGATCACAATAAACTGGAAAATTCTGAAAGAAATGGGAATACCAGACCACCTGACCTGCCTCTTGAGAAACCTATATGCAGATTAGGAAGCAATAGTTAGAACTGGACATGGAACAACAGACTGGATCCAAATAGGAAAAGGAGTACGTCAAGGCTGTATATTGTCACCCTGCTTATTTAACTTATATGAAGAATACATCATGAGAAACACTGGGCTGGAAGAAGCACAAGCTGGAAACAAGATTGCCAGGAGAAATATCAATAACCTCAGATATGCAGATGAGACCACCCTTATGGCAGAAAGTGAAGAGGAACTAAAGAGCTTCTTGATGAAAGTGAAAGAGGAGAGTGAAACAGTTGGCTTAAAGCTCAACATTCAGAAAACAAAGATCATGGCATTTGGTCCCATCACTTCATGGCAAACAGATGGGGAAACAGTGGCTGACTTTATTTTTCTGGGCTCCAAAATCACTGCAGATGGTGATTGCAGCCATGAAAATAAAAAGCTCTTACTTCTTGGAAGAAAAGTTATGACCAATATAGACAGCATATTAAAAAGCAGAGACATTACTTTGCCAACAAAGATCCATCTAGTCAACACTATGGTTTTTCCAGTAGTCATGTATGGATGTGAGAGTTGGACTGTAAAGAAAGCTGAGCACTGAAGAATTGATGCTTTTGAACTGTGGTGTTGGAGAAGACTCTTGAGAGTCCCTTGGACAACAAGGAGGTCCAACCAGTCCATCCTAAAGGAGATCGATACAGGATGAGATGAGGACGATACAGGATGAGATGGTTGGATGGCATCAGTGACACAATGGACATGGGTTTGGGGAGACTCCGGGGGTTGGTGCTGGGCAGGGAGGCCTGGTGTGCTGCAATTCATGGGGTCACAAAGAGTCGGACACGACTGAGTGACTGAACTGAACTGAACTGACTCCAAAATCATAGCTGCTATATATGACTCAGTAGTTCCACTGAGGGTGAACTTCTCAAGGGCAGAGGCTACATTTCTATCAGTTCAATTAGTTCAGTTCAGTTGCTCAGTCGTGTCCGACATTTTATGACCCCATGAATCGCAGCATGCCAGGCCTCCCTGTCCATCACCAACTACCGGAGTTCACCCAAACTCATGTCCATTGAGTCGGTGATGCCAACCAGCCATCTCATCCTCTGTCATCCCCTTCTCCTCCTGCCCCCAATCCCTCCCAGCATCAGACACTTTTCCAATGAGTCAACTCTTCTCATGAGGTGTCCAAAGTACTGGAGTTTCAGCTTCAACATCAGTCCTTCCAAAGAACACCCAGGACTGATCTCCTTTAGAATGGACTGGTTGGATCTCCATGCAGTCCAAGGGACTCCCAAGAGTCTTCTCCAACACCACAATTGAAAAGCATCAATTCTTTGGTGCTCAGTTTTCTTCACAGTCCAACTTTCACATCCATATATGACCACTGAAAAAACCATAGCCTTGACTAGATGGACCTTTGTTGGGAAAGTAATGTCTCTGCTTTTGAATATGCTATCTAGGTTGGTCATAACTTTCCTTCCAAGGAGTAAGCATCTTTTAATTTCATGGCTGCAATCACCATCTGCAGTGATTTTGGATCCCGAAAAAACAAAGTCTGACACTGTTTCCACTGTTTCCCCATCTATTTGCCATGAAGTGATGGGACTGGATGCCATGATCTTCGTTTTCTGAATGTTGAGCTTTAAGCCAACTTTTTCACTCTCCTCTTTCACTTTCATCAAGAAGCTCTTTAGTTCCTCTTCACTTTCTGCCATAAGGGTGGTGTCATCTGCATATCTGAGGTTATTGATATTTCTCCCGGCAATCTTGATTCCAGCTTGTGCTTCTTCCAGCTCAGCGTTTCTCATGATGTACTCAACATATAAGTTAAATAAGCAGGGTGACAATATACATCCTTGATGTACTCCTTTTCCCATTTGGAACTGGTCTGTTGTTCCATGTCCAGTTCTAACTGTTGCTTCCTGATCTGCATATAGGTTTCTTAAGAAGCAGGTCAGGTGCTCTGGTATTCCCATCTCTTTCAGAATTTTCCACAGTTTATTGTGATCCACGCAGTCAAAGGCTTTGGCATAGTCAATAAAGCAGAAATAGATGTTTTTCTGGAACTCTCTTCCTTTTTTGATGATCCAGCAGGTGTTGGCAATTTGATCTCTGGTTCCTCTGCCTTTTCTAAAACCAGCTTGAACATCCAGAAGCTAACACATAGTTGGCACTTAAATAAATTTGCTTGCAATACTGAGCTTTTATAGGAAAAAGAGTAGACCATTAAAGGCATTATAACATTCATTTTCAGAAGGAGAGAGAGGCTTGCTTTCACATCTTTGACAAACAAACTGGACAACTTGGGTTACAAAGGCAATAAAGGAGCGTGTTGGTGAAAGAGAATTAGGACTAAATATTAACATCATTAGGGTTATGTTTGGAAAGAATGTATTACATAAAGCAACCCTAAAGATAAAGTGAGGAAAGATCAAAATAAAATTAATGATGATAAATTTTTGTCATGAACTGCTTCTTTTAAATGTGGATCTCTTTTTTATTGAAATATAGTTCATGTACAATATTTTATGTTACAGGTGTACAATATGGTGATTAACAGTTTTTGAGGGTTATACTCTATTTATAGTAATTTATAAATATTGGCTGTATTCCTTATGTTGTACAATATATCATGGTAGTTTATTTTATACTTAGTAGTTTGTACCTCTTACCCCTCTACCCCTATATTGCCTCTTTCCACTTTCCTCTCCTGATAACCACTAACTTATTCTCTGTATTTATGAGTCTGCTTTTTTTGTTGTTATATTCACTAGTTTGTGGTTTTTTTTAGGTTCCACACATGAGTGAGATCATACAGTATTTGTCTTTGTCTGTCTGACTTATTTCATTTTCGTAATTCTCTCCACGTCCATCCATGTTGCTTCAAATGGCAAAATCCCGTGAGTCTTTTTTATGATAAATTCCTTGAAATTGCTTGAAATGGAATTGCTAAGGGAAGAGATACTAACTGAAAATGTATTGCCAAATTGCCCTCCATAAAGAAGTGTATGCATATACTCACCTCATAATGTATAAAAACACCTATTTCTTTATACTTTCACCAAAGAAGTATAAAATAAAATTTTAAGCATTGCCAATCTAATAACTGAAAATACCATATCTGTACAGAATGTTTTATTTTAAGATAAAATTTATTTTTTATTATAGTTTTAGAACTAGAGAAAAATTGTGAAGATAGTTTTCATATACCCCCTGCCCAATTTTCCTTATTATTAATTAATATCTTACACTGGCACAGTACATTTATTACAATTAATGAAGCGGTGTTGATACATTATTATTAACTCAATTCCATACTTTATTCAGACATCTTTAGGTTTTTCTGAAGCCTTTTTCCTGTTCCTGGATTCCATCCAGGATACCACTTCACATTTAATTTTCATATCTCCTTAGACTTGTCTTGACTATGACAGCTTTTCAGATTTCCCTTGTTTTTGATCATCTTGACTATTTTGAGGAATACTGGTTAGGTATTTTGTTTAAAAGTCCTTCTATTTGAATTTGTCTATTTTTCTCATGATTAGATTGGTGTTGAAAACCCTTTGGGGAGGAGGAACACAGAGGTAAATTGCTGTTCTCATCACATCATATCAAGAGTGCATACTATCAACACACATACACCCACACATAAAGAGTACATACTGTCAGCACCATATTCCTGTTGACGTTGACCTTGGTCACCTGATTAAACTAGTGTTTGTAAGGTCTCTGCACTGTTAAGTTTAGGTTTCCCCTGTCTCCTTTCCAAATCGTACTGTTTGAGAGAAGTTACCATGTACAGTTACTATGTACAGCCCATCCTTAAGGGATGGGGAATCCTGCTCCATCTCCTTAAGGAATGAGTATCAGAATACATTATTTGGAATTTTCTGCATGGAAAATTATCTGTTCAGTTTTAATTTTTTGATTACTGTTGAGACTGAGCATTTTTTCATAAACTAAAGAGTCATTTTTATTTCCTTTCTCCTTAAACTATTTGTTCAAATTTGTTGTCTGTTTTTTCCATGAGGTTATTTGGGCTTTTTGTTTTGTTTGCCATGCCAGACATTTTGTTTTTGTGTATTTTAGTTTATCCATTTTTTTTTTCTGAATGATTTCTGGATTTCTTTTTACTTAGAAGAATGATTTTCCTCACTCTTAGATATTACACGTGTGCACATATAAATAGACCAATTTTTGAGATTTATTCTGATTACGTTTAGAGATTTGTTTCAAATATTTAAGTTTTCATATCTATTTAGAATTATATATGATTTAAGGGGTGAGCTATGGAATCACCTTTTTCACTCTGAATTGAAATGCTACTTTTATATTTGTTGTTGAAAAGCAATAAATAAATGTATCTGTGTATTTGAGTCTATATCTGGGCTTTGTATTTTGTTCTGTTGATTTGTAAGAATATTCGTAGGTTAGCATTTTAAAAAATAATAATTTATTTTTATTTTTGGTTGCATTGGGTCTTCATTGCTGTGCTTGGGCTTTCTCTAGTTGTGGTGAGCAGGGCCTGCTCTTCATTATGGCATCGTGGTGTATGGGCTTCTCATTGCAATGGCTTTTCTTACTGCAGAACACAGGCTCTAGGTGCGCCTGTCTCAGTAGCTGCAGTGTGCGGGCCCTAGGGTGCACAGACTTTGGTAGTTGTGGCACACGGGCTTAATTGAGCCACGGCATGTGGAATCTTCCTGGACCAGGGATTGAACCCAACTATACTTTATTTAGGTGGATTTCACATATGACTCTTTTTGAAGAGAATCTCTGCTACCTACTGGTTTGAAAAAACTAATCTAAACAAAATAAAATGCATGTATAAATATTTGGCTTTATTTTAATTAAATATAAAGTATAGAAGTGAAGCACCTAATTTTCTTCAAGATATGTTATTTAAATTTCATACAAATAAATATGTTATGGATCTTTTTAATGTAAAGCAAGAGTGAAATTAAAAAAATAAAATTTCTTTTCAGCGTAGGTGATCAACCTATAAATTCTGTCTCAAAACTAATAAACTTCACATCCTCAGCTGAAGAAATAGTGACATGCAGATGAATCATCAGATATTGTCTTTCTTGCTTAACAAACAGGGAAACAAATTGATAACATTGGTGTGGGTGAATTTCTCAGGGAATAATACCTGTTTTAACTACTGTAGCTATCATAAGGCACAGTGGCTAGAATTTGGCTATTTGATGGCTATCCTGAGTCTTTTTAAGAATTTTTATTTATTTATTTGGCTGTGCTGGGTCTTAGTTGTAGCATGTGGAATCTTTAGTTGAGGCACGTGGAATCTAATTCCCTGACCAGGGATCAAACCTGGTCCCCCAGCACTGGGAGAGCTAAATCTTAGCCACTAGACCACTGGGTAAGTCCTGGAATTCTGAGCCTTTAAGTCATCTTGAATGTATGTCTATTTCAGGGAAGATGGATAGTAACTTTGGGGTGAAATGTAGAATGAAAAGCGTAATGTTGAGATTTAAGAGGAAACAAATTTTAATATGTCAACTTATTAAATAGAAACTTTCCTGAGGAATGTGAGGACTATGTTGCTTGTGAATGTGATCTGAAAATTCAGACATAATTGATCCTACTGTAGAATTAGCAGTGAGTTAATCATTGTTAATGCCCCATTATTATCCTGGAAAGAATTTAATTTGGATTGTCATCATTTAAGGTGAATTTTATACAATATATATCAAGTAGTGAACGCTAAATCATGTTACCATGGAATATAATGGGGCTGTTAAAAATAATGATGTAATTTTACTTATATGAAAGCTATCTGACACATATTAAGTAAAAGAGAAACTTCTAAAATAGCTCCAAGATTTACTTCACTCTGTTTTCTAATTGAATCTTAATGTATATTGTAGACTTTATCAGTTAGCTTTTGCACTTAAATAAACCATCCCCCAAAACAGACATTGAAAACTGTCAATGGGTAGTCTTTTGGGGCTGGACTGTTTAGCTTCAGGACACCTCACTTATGCTCTGGAGAGTATAGGCTACTTGGTTTAGGGAGACTCCTACTTATAAATGTGGAAGTCAGTTCCATGGCAGCTGGGCAGTGACCACAGAAGTTTCACCATCTCACAGACTGGCAGAAGCTCCTTCCCATAATAGAGGGTTCCCTGTAGGAAGTCTCAATACATAAGCTCTTTTTAACCCTTTGCCTAAGTCACATTTTCCATTTTCCAGCTGGCCAAAGCTAGTCACATAGTGAAGCATTATATGAGAGAGGGAGGGGTCTTCCCAAGGGAGGAATGTAGAGAGCTGTAAGCTAATCAGGGTCATTATCACTAATCCTACCACAGGAACTCATGTGCATTAATACAAAATTGAAAATACCCCAGTTTTTACTTTCATTGGTTAAAGTTTGAGAAAAAAAATTTTTTTTGAGAAACTGCGTTGTTGTGAACTACAGTTCTTCTTTTGTATGATTAGACTGTTTGAATCTCTGCAAAGGAAACTTAGAGCCACTGTGGTCCCAAGTCAAAGTCCATTTGAGCAGAAGTCCAGTCTGGAAGTGAGAGTAGGTACAACAAATGTGATTCTTTAACCTTCATTTTTATTTTTTGAACAGAAAATTCATTCACATAGTTCAACATTCGAGATACCAGAGAGTGAAAAGCCTCAGTCTTCTATTCACTGGGTTCTTTTACCAGAGAGAATCAATGTTTGAGTCTCTTAAATGACCTTCTAGAGATGTCTTATGTATATGTATGGGAACATTTGTATATCAGATCAGATCAGATCAATCGCTCAGTTGTGTCTGACTCTTTGTGACCCCATGCATCGCAGCATATATTCCCTTTCAAATATGATTTAGAACCCTTAGTCTAGCTCCTAGTCAGACTCTCAGGAAACCAGGAGAAAGAAGGCAAAGTGCCATGTGTTCTGTCTTTTGTAAAGTGTTACAAGTGAATTAACAAGTAATTGACAATGAGTGTGGCTTTAGAGCTAACTCTCTTGCGACTACATGGACTGTAGCCTGCCAAACTCCTCTGCTAATGGGATCTCCAAGGCAAGAATACTGGAATCGGTTGCAGTTTCCTTCTCCAGGGAATCTTCCTGACTTAGGAATTGAACCCTCATCTCCTGCGTTGCCATGCAGATTCTTTACCACTGAGCCACCAGGGAAGTCCGTTATTAATCTATAATACTAAGCATTCACTAGTTAGGGAAAGAGATTAGCAACTTGGTGCAAATACACTTGACATTCTGCTATTTATCATCTACTGTATGAAGGCTTCCCTGGTGGCTCAGAGGTTAAAGCGTCTGCCTGCAATGCAGGAGACCTGGGTTCGATCCCTGGGTTGGGAAGATCCCCTGGAGAAGGAAATGGCAACCCACTCCAGTATTCTTGCCTGGAGAATCCCATGAACAGAGGAGCCTGGTGGGCTACAGTCCACGGGGTTGCAAAGAGTTGGACACGACTGAGCGACTTCACTTTCACTTTCACTATGAAGGTATATTAGTGAATATATGACCAAAGTTAGAAATTATCTAGCATTAAAGTGACCTTAAATTTAAAGAAAGAGGAGGTTTTCTAAAAAGCCCGCACTTTCATGTTAGCAAAATGTACCATGCAGTAATTGTTCCATAGAGTTAAAGTTTATTCCTCTTTTTTAAAAGTGATCTTGTCCTTCAAGTTAGATGGTGGTGTATGAGGTAATGAAATGCTCAGTTGTCTATTTGTTGTGTATAAATGTGTGATACTGAGACAGCTCAAGGATCTTTTCCACCTTTGCTATTGGATTATGATTCCCCATGCCTAATAGATAGCAGATATTAAATAATTATGTCTTTAATGTGTGAAGGAGTAGCTTATACATAAAAAAACAAGTGATATTTAAGCAGACTAGTTTTCACAATCTTCGCTTTTTCCCCACTAGATATGAGTAACAGCAAAAGAGGGAGGTATCATGAAGATGTTTTACTATGAAATGTAGTCATTCATAGAATTTCCACAGGTTGCTAATCTCAGAAAGACAAAGCATTTATCTGTAGTCTTCTTCAGCTTCCCTTAATTTTAAAGGCATAGTAAAAAGTCAGAACTCCTGGAGTGTGAAGTCAGGTGTCCCTTAGGAAGCATCACAACAAAAAAACCTAGTGGAAATGACAGAATCCCAGCTGGGCTACTTCAGATCCTAAAAGATGATGCTGTTAAAGTGCTACAGTCAGTATGTCAGTAAATTGGAAAACTCAGCAGTGGCCACAGGATTGGAAAAGGTCAGTTTTCATTCCACTCCCAAAGAAGGGCAATGCCAAATAATGTTCAAACCACCATACATTTGCCCTCATTTCACGTGCTAGCAAGGTAATGCTCAAAATCTTTCAAGCTAGGCTTCAGCAGTATATGAAACAAGAACTTCCAGATGTACAAGGTGGGTTTAAAAAAGACAGAGGAACCAGAGATCAAATTGCCAACAGTCACTGGACCAAGGAGAAAGCAGGGAATTCCAGAAAAACTTCTACTTCTGCTCCATTGATAACGTTAAAGCCTTCGTGTGGATCACTACAAACTATGGAAAATTCTTAAAGAGTTAGGAATACCAGACCACCTTTCCAGTCTTCTGAGAAACCTGAATGCATGTGAAGAAACAACAGTTAGAATTGGACATGGAACAACAGAGTGGCTCCAAACTGGGAAAGGAGTGTGATAAGGCTATACATTGTCACCCTGGTTATTTAACTTCTATGCAGAGTACATCATGGGAAATGCTGGGCTGGATGAATCACAAGCTGCAGTCAAGATTGCCGGAAGAAATATCAAGAACCTCAGATATGCAGATGATACCACTCTAATGGCAGAAAGTAAAGAGGAACTAAAGAGCCTCTTGATGAGGGTGAAAGAGATGAGTGAAAAAGCTGGCTTGAAACTCAACATTCAAAAAACGAAGAGTGTGGCATCTGGTTCCGTCTCTTCATGGCAAATAGAAGGGGAGAAAATGGAAACAATGACAGATTTTCTATTTTCTTGGGCTCCAAAATCACTGTGAATGGTGACTGCAGCCATGAAATTAAAAGATGCTTGCTCCTTGGAAGGAAAGCTATGATAAACCTAGACACTATATTAGAAAGCAGAGCCATCACCTTGCCGACAAAGGTCTGCATAGTGAAAGCTGTGGTTTTCCCAGTGTTCGGATGTGAGAGTTGGACCATAAAGAAGGCTGAGTGGGTAAGAATTGATGCTTTCAATTTGTGGTGCTGAAGAAGACTCTTGAGAGTCCCTTGGAAGCAAGGAGATCAAACCAGTCAAACCTGAAGAAAATAAACCCTGAATATAATTGGAAGGACTGATGCTGAAGCTGAAGCTTCAATACTTTGGCCACTTGATGTGAAGAGCCAGTCACTGGAAAAGACCCTGATGCTGGTAAAGATTGAAGACAAAAGGAGAATATGGTGGCAGAGGATGAGTTGGTTAGATAGCATCACCAACTTAATGGACTTGAATTTGAGCGAGCTCCAGGAGATAGTGGAGGATAGAGGAGCCTGACTTGCTGTAGTCCATTAGGTTGCAAGGAGTCAGACAGGACTTAGTGACTAAACAACAGGAATAAAAGAATATTGATGTTGAAGTTAAACAGTGCAGTGATCAGATTCTGGTTTCACCACTTAACCGCTGTGAAGAAATGGCGTGCTCCTTACCCTTCCTCATCAGCAAAAGGACCCCTATGTTTCCTTTTTTTTTTTTTTTTAATTGGAGGATAATTACTATACAATATTGTATTGGCTTCTGCCACATGGCAGTGTGAATCAGTCACAAGTAGAACACTGATGTTTCTTACCAGGCTGGGTTTTGCTTTGTGAGAGAATGTCTGTAAAAAAATAGCTTGCAGAAAACAGATCCTAAATAGTAAATATTAGCTGTTGTTATTTTTAGTAGACAGGTGAGAAGGTGTGTAAAAGGAAGGAGAGCAGGCACCAGTATCAGGCAGGAACCTTGGAAAATGATAAAGAATTTATAGCAGGAACTGAGATAGCTCTTTGTTACCTCCAGTAGCAGTTTTCTCCACAATGTCCTGACTGTCAAATAAGTAATTTTAAGCTTTTTCCCTTATTTCACTCTCCAGCTTGAAATCTCTTTATCTCCCTCTGCTAGTATCTTAATAGGAAGTTCATGTCTGTTCATAATCTGTTTTTGTTTTTGTTTTTTTTTTCAAATTTCCCAGGGTGAAGCCTCCACTGCTGCTGCCTGGCACTGCAGATGGTCTTTTCTTTGGCCACTTCTCGGCTGGAGTCCCACCTTGTCCTGTCATCCCCATTCCTGTTTCCCAGTCCTCCCCCGAATCGAATAGCAGTGCCTTCCCACATTAAGAGTTGAGAGCTGCTTTTCATGTTTTCTGAAATTCTTTTCTGTAATTTAACTTTGCCTTAGCAGTATCACTTGTCTTTTCAATAAGAGTGTTTCCTCAAGGTAGTGATTGTTCTATTTCTTGATGTCCAACTGAGATGCTAATATCTGTAATTTATGTTTCTTAGAGAATTCTGAAAAAGAAGTCTGCAGGTCCAATTACCCCTTTACTGATAATTTTGATAATGCATCTAAGGAATTAGGACTTTTTAAATCTAAAAACCACATGGGTCTGAGGTTCCCTCACCTATTACTGCCTTAAGTACTGTTTTCTCCAAGTGAGTTTTCCGCTGTCATATTCTATCAGTATTTCAGGAGCGCCCCCTACTGGGCAAATGGCTTCTGGATGACATCTGTTAACCTGAAATTTAGGGAGAGTCTAATTTCTCTGTACCAAAGTTTCAGTCTACAAGCAAAGACAGGATGCTTAAAGCAATGATGCAACCCCAGTGTAAATTAGTAGTGTTTTTTTTCCTTCCTAATCCCTCTGTCCCTTGGCTCTTGATGACTTTTAAAATGGAACAGTATTAAAATAATGTCTTTGAAGCACATGGATTCCTGTCCTTGTTTAATTGTCTTGGCTTCAAAAGTTTACTCAAGTAAATCCAGGGTTCCATTCTTACATTGCACTTTTAGCCCCCTAGGATTATGTAGGCAATTAAGCTATCCTTCCAAGAGTTCTAAATACTCATTAACATTATTAATCATTTTTAACATACCAAGTTCTGATATCCTCTGGGAAATGCTGTGTACTGCATTAGAGTGTCTTATGTCAGCTCTCCTACAAGGATAGGGCCATATACTTCAGCTGCTGCTGCTGCTGCTGCTGCTGCTGCTAAGTCGCTTCAGTCGTGTTCGACTGTGCGACCCCATAGATGGCAGCCCACCAGGCTCCTCCGTCCCTGGGATTCTCCAGGCAAGAACACTGGAGTGGGTTGCCATTTCCTTCTCCAATGCATGAAGGTGAAAAGTCAAAGTGAAGTCACTCAGTCGTGTCTGACTCCCAGCGACCCCATGGACTTCAGCCTACCAAGCTCCTCTGTCCATGGAATTTTCCAGGCAACAGTGCTGGAGTGGGGTGCCATTGCCTTCTCCAATATACTTCAGCTCTGTTGTCAAATATGCCAAAGCTAAAACTTTGCTGTTGGTGGGATAATGACTTAAGGTTTTAGGTACACTTTCATGGCTTCATAAACTACTTAAGACCCACTCTGGATATGGTTCTCTTTTAAATGAAATTACTTTAAGCATAATTGAGCATAAAAATGTTCAGTGACTAGAATCAAATTAAATTGGAAAATTAGATTAAGTCATATACCACTGCTAATAGCAACAGATACTCACATGGTCCTTCACACCACAGCCCTCCTCCCCCTCATTTACTGATAAGAAGCTGAAGCTCAGAAAAGTTAAGTATAATAATTTATCCTAGAAAACAAAACAAAAACAAAAACAAAAAAAAAGATAAAAACAAAACAAAAATAAAAAATAAATTAAAAAAAATAATAATTTATCCTAGGTCACCCAACCATAAATGGTAGAACCACCATTCAAATCCCAGGAGGCTGTGAAACCAGTTATTTCTGTTAAAAAGTGTTCTAGAAGAGAGAATATCTGTTTGTGTGATAAGTTACTGATATTAAGATACCTCTATAGTTTCAAATGTATTATACAAAGTTATTAGGGAGGCTGTTGGTCACCTTATCTTTTAAGCAGAGACCGTGAGCAGTTATTCCTCTAATGAAATTAATTTAATTAAAAATCTCTTGTTCATGGGCTTGGTTATAAAATCTCTGCAAATAAACACATTTGGATGTGCTAACTGACCATGCTAGGTGTTAAGTTTCTATTACATACACTTAACTAGAGGTGAGGTTGAACAGTTGTACGACTCTTCCACACTCAGTGTCACATTAGCACAGGTCTTCCTACTGCTTACTCTAATGCTGTAATTCAGATCTTAGGGCATGCAGAGTTTTATAGATAACTTGCTTTTTAAAACACCCAATTTCCATATTTCTTTATTTCGTTATTTTAGGAGATTATGAGAAGGCGATGGCACCCCACTCCAGTACTCTTGCCTGGAAAATCCCATGGATGGAGGAGCCTGCTAGGCTGCAGTCCATGGAGTCTCAAAGAGTCGACTTCACTTTCACTTTTCACTTTCATGCATTGGAGAAGGAAATGGCAACCCACTCCAGTGTTCTTGCCTGGAGAATCCCAGGGACGGGGCAGGAGGCCGGGCGGGGGGGTGGGGGGGCGCCCTCGTGGGCTGCCGTCTCTGGGGTCTCACAGAGTCGGACAGGACTGAAGCAACTTAGCAGCACAGGAACTATAGTAACATTTTGTCATTCATGTCTTGTGTAAGAGTGAGTGAAGTCGCTCAGTCGTGTCCGACTCTTTGTCTAAGCCACCAGGGAAGAGTGGTCTTGTGTAAAGAGAATAGTTAAAAAATTGTATTACCCTATTGTTTTGTAATATCACGAAGCCAGTAAAGACGATTGAACTGTACACACTACCTGCCACCAGCACTACCATCTCCACCTCCATGGCTACTGTTATTAGTAGCAAACATTTGCTTGGCATCTGGTTTGACTTAGGCAGTGTTCTGGCCTTCCTGGTGGCTCAGACGTTAAAGCGTCTGCCTGCAATGTGGGACACCTGGTGGGTTCAGTCCCTGAGTCGGAAAGATCCCCTGGAGAAGGCAATGGCAACCCAATCCGGTACTCTTGCCTGGAAAATTCCATGGACAGAGGAGCCTGGTAGGCTACAGTCCATCGGGTTGCAAAGAGTTGGACATGACTGAGCGACTTCACTTTTCACTTTAGGCAAAGTTCTAAGCTCATCGTGTACGTGAACTCATTTAATCTATCTCTGAAAGGATATGCAGGAAACTGATCATTGTGGTTCCTCTGGAAAGGGAGTCAGAGCAACTAGAGTCTGACCTAGAGATTTAGTTTCCACTGAATCCCTTTTTATTGGTTTGAAATTAACATACACATTGAATTGAACATTTATTTTAATGTAATGATAACTTCATTAGTATTAAAATAATATGAAAGTAAAAATTGAACAAAAGTAGAAAAACAGCAAGTAGCTCATATTCACTATGGCTGCAAATTGTTGTTTTTAAGAAATATTTTATTGTTGTTGTTGTTCAGTTGCTCACTTGGGTCCAACTCTTTGTGACTGCATGGACTGCACACCAGGCTTCCCTGTCCTTTACTATCTCCTGGAGCTTGCTCAAACTCATGTCCACTGAATCAGTGATGCCATCCAACCATCTCATCCTCTGTCACTCCCTTCTCCTCCTGCCTTCAGTCTTTCCCAGCATCAGGGTCTTTTCCAGTGAGTCAGCTCTTTACATCAGGTGGCCAAAATATTGAAGCTTCAGCATCAGTCCTTCCAGTGAATACTCAGGGTTGATTTCCTTTAGAATGACTGGTTTGATCTCCTTGCTGTCCAAGGGACTCTCAAGAGTCTACTTCAGCACCACAGTTCGAAGGCATCATTTCTTCAGTGCTCAGCCTTTTTTATTGTCCAGCTCTCACATCCATACATGACTGCTGGAAAAACCATAGCTTTGACTATATGGACCTTTGTAGGCAAAGTAATAATCTCTGCTTTTTAATACACTGTCTAGGTTTGTCATAGCTTTCCTTCCAAGGAGCAAGCATCTTTTAATTTCAAGGCTGCAGTCACCATCCACAGTGATTTTGGAGCCCAAGAAAATAAAGTCTGTCACTCTTTCCACTTTTTCCCCATCTAGATTTAGCTCTCCTCTTTCTTCCTATTTCCACTGTGCATAAGCACCTTCCACATCCTCCAGTGTTTTTAATAACACTGTATCATAATATCAGATCAATAGTTAATATTCACATTATTATGAATATAAAAATGCCATTCACAGCACAACCACATAGAAAATTATAATTACTTTTCTTTATGCCATTTTCTGTTTTTTCCTGAAGTCGATTTTTCTTGTTTGTTTCTTTTTTAACTGGTGGCATTTCTGTACCCTTGGAAAACTAGTATGGAGTAAGAGTTACACAAAAGTCTCTGGAGTCCGATTGCCTGGGATTCAGCTGCAGTGCTCCTCCTTACTAGCTGTGTTGACCCACCTAGTTAATTGGCTTTGCCTTCTTTTTCTTATCTGTAAAATAGGGGCAATACATACATCCATTGCATAAGGTTCAGACACAGTGTGCTTGGAAGAGTGTCTGCCCATAGAAAGCATTCCATAAATGTTATCTGTTATTAATTGCTAATTCAACCTCGACACTCTGGATTTGTATGTTTCTGAATATACAGGCTCACAGCAGTGAGTCTGTCAATTTCATCTTTGGGGAAATGTCTCCCAGATTCTTCCAACCTGCCCCACAAATGAGTATTCACCCAATCTAGGACAGTGCAAATTCTTATTCAGGATTTCCTCTGATAAAATAAAATTCACATTGTATTGCAAGACAAGACAGATTTAACATAAAATTTTTCTTTTTTGGGGCCTCCTCCCTTCCAGACCTCCTTAGGAGATAACTTTCCTAAACTTCCTGTTTTATCTCATTAAGGATCCCACCTCCTGGGGAGATAAACCTTTCTTCTTAATCTTGTAAGGGGCCATGAGTGACCCACAAGCCACTCCTCACTTTCTACCTGTAGACCTGGATTGTATAAACTGTGCTTATGTACAGCGCTCTGTCTCAGAAATTTAGGTAACTGTGCTTTGACTTCTAATGAGCGGAAGAGTTCTCAGAGGTTTCTGAGAGGTTGCTCCCAGGTTATAACCCTGTTTGAATAGAATAAGATTTTCCATTTCTTTCTTAAATCAGCTGATTAAGTTTCTTGTCACCATCTTTTACCTTCATCGTTCTTTTTTATTTTTTATTTTGGAAATAATTTATTTCTTTTCCTCCCAAAACTATGAAAATTTACCAAAAAAAAAATCAAAGTTTACATGCTGCTCAGTTCAGACTGAGAGTGCAAGAGGTGAGAGCCTGGACCACAGTGGCCACTGAGTGTTCACCTGCAGGTAAACACTGACATCTGAAAAGAAGCTCCCCAGCTCTGTGCTCCTGCCTTCAGAGATGCTGCGGGTCTTCATGCCATCTCACACCACACTCCTGGGTCATTAGGTCACCAGGATGATACAGAGGTTTTTTGGGTTTGGGCATTATGGATTTTTTTCTTTTTCTTTTCTTTTTTTTTTTTTGCCCTCCTGCTAGAAAACGAAATTTTCAGTTCATTTCTAAGAAATAAATTGGTCAATAAATTCATTTTGTTCTGCTTCTCCTTTCCACAAAGCTTCATATTCAATGCGATACCCTTCAGGCTGCATTCTTTTCTGCTGTTAGTGCCTGGAGTTGTTGCTATTGGTCTTCTCTCTATCTTGCTATAGATCTCAGCAAGTTCTGAGCACCAGTGGCCTTCATCTTCTCATTTTCTGCTTCTTTTGCAAGTTGGTCAACAAGCTCAATTAAACCACCAGTTATTTTCTAAAATTGGCCCACTTTGTCCACAAAGTCCTTGCACTCTTCCTTGAGCTCTCTGGCCTGCTGGGTAACCTCTGGGTCCAATACCTGCTGCTTGTTCAGCTCATCCAAGTGCAGCCCTGCTTCACCCAGGATGTCCTTGGCTCGCTCTCCAGTCAGGCAGCCAGCGCCCCCCTGGCAGCCTCAGCCACTGCTGTGACTACAGGACCCGGCTACCTCCCTGCTTTTTGGCTTTGGTCCCTTGTGTTCTGGACTCCATTTTTCCCTCTTTGTTAGCCTGACTGTTTTTTAATGAAGCATATCTTACGGCTTCTTGAGAAGGAGTTTTGGGGGAGTAAATTTTTTTAAAGGAAATTGCATGTTAGAAAATGTCCATTTTCTATCCTAATGCTAAGTAATAGTTTTATTGGATATATAATTCTAAAAGAAAAGTAATTTCTCTTCAGATTTGTGAAGGCATTTTTTCATTGTCTTCTTGTCTCCAGTATTGCTCTTGAGAGGTCTAAAGCTATTCTAATTCCTATCCTTAAATATGACTCTACTCCTCCTTTTCTAGAATATAGGGTCTTCACTTTGACTCCAGTTTTCAAAAATTTTACAGTGTAATTTTTAAATTTTTTTCTGAAATATAGTTGCCTTACTACAGTGATGTATAATTAAGTTTTAAAAGAAATGTGTGGATTCTTCTTTTCCATAAAATATAACTCACTTTCTGTATCATTCTGCTCTGTGCTTTTTTTTTCACTAAATGTATCCTCAAATCTCAGACTATCAGCTTTCCAGTCCATACTGGAAAGCCTGTTTTATAAAGGATGGCAATATACTCTTAGAGCAAGCTCCGGCCTCAGTGATGGTGGGGTTATATCAGTTAGTTCAGTCGCTCAGTTGTGTCCAACTCTTTGCGACCCCATGGACTGCAGCATGCCAGGCTTCCCTGTCCATCACCAACTCCCAAAGCTTGCTCAAACTCATGTCCATCGAGTTGGTGATGCCATCTAACCATCTCATCCTCTGTCATCCCCTTTTCCTCCTGCCTTCAATCTTTCCAGACATCAGGGTCTTTTCTTCAAATTAGGTGGCCAAAGTCTTGGAGCTTCAACCTCAGCATCAGTCCTTCCAGTGAATATTTAGGACTGATCTCCTTTAGGATGGACTGGTTGGATCTCCCGGACTCTTAAGACTCTTTTCCAACACCACAGTTCCAAAGCATCAATTCTTCAGTGCTCAGCTTTCTTTATGGTCCAACTCTCACATCCATACATGACTACTGGAAAAACCATAGCTTTGACTAAGGGTTATATGCTATGCTAAGTCACTTCAGTCGTGTCCGACTCTATGTGACCCCATAGACGGCAGCCCACCAGGCTCCCCCGTCCCTGGGATTCTCCAGGCAAGAACACTGGAGTGGGTTTCCATTTCCTTCTCCAGTGCATGAAAGTGAAAAGTGAAATCGAAGTCGCTCAGTTGTGTCCGACTCTTAGCGACCCCATGGACTGCAGCCTACCAGGCTCCTCCATCCATGGGATTCTCCAGGCAAGAGTACTGGAGTGGGGTGCCATTGCCTTCTCCGAGGGGTTATATGGGTACCTTTAAATAATTTTTAAATGTTTAATATATTTAGTGGAAAAAAGAATGAACAAATTGTACACAATAAATATGTGCAGTTATTTGTCTATCAATAATACCTCTATAAAGCTTTAAAAATAATGTAGGAATTTTGGGCTTACTTCAGATCAGACTTGATTTTATTGCCACTGCTTTTGCCTTGAATATGACTAAGAGCCTGCATAAGGATATAAATGCCTGTGGTGGTTTAGTTGCTAAGTAGTGTCCAACTCTTGCCACCCCATAGACTGTAGCCTGCCAGGTTCCTCTGTCCATGGGATTCTTCAGGCAAGAATACTGGAGTAATGGAATCTGAGTCTCCTACATTGCAGGCAGACTTTTTACCGACTGAGCTATGAGGGAAGCCCCATATAAATGCCTGTTCTGCCTTTTTTTTTTTTTTTTTTTTTGACTTTTTCTTTTTTGCCATTGCTTTCCTTTTGTATCCCTTGAAGGAATCTTTTAAAATTGTTCATTTAATTACAGTCGCTTAAAGCCACACATAAACTGCAGAAAATTTCAGTAGGCTGAGAGTACTACTGCTGATCTCACAAGCTGTCTGTCATACTGAGCATAGGTAACAATGCCAACCTGAATATTGAGGTGCTAGTGGTAAATAGTGGTAAAGAATCTGCCTGCCAGTACAGGAGACATAAGAGACTCGGGTTCAATTCCTGGGTCGGGAAGATCCCCTAGAGAAGGGAATGGCAACCCACTACAGTATTCTTGCCTGGAGAATCCCATGGAGAGAGGAGCCTGGCAGGCTATGTTCCATAGGGTCGCAAAGAGCTGGACATGACTGAAGCAATTTAGCATGGACACCTGGATAGCTCCTGTTAAAAATAAAAATTCTAAAATTTTATACCTATACCCGATTGGATTGTTTTGCACACATCCAGAGGCAAACATCTTACTTTGAAGAAAGATCCTCTAGAACACCCTATTCTTCTGGCATATAATTATGGCAGGTTCCCCCCAAAATTATAATATTCCTGGTATATGCATGCTTTTTATCTTTCTATCTCAAACTGTTTTCACATATTTTCTCTCTCAGATCTTCACACCTGGTATTTTTAACAGGTTATGAAACCTTTGTTTTTTGAGAGTAATTAACACATGTATTGAATCTTAACGTGTATAAGGCTAGTACTGTGGATAGTGCTGAGTTGCTTCACTCATGTCTGACTCTTTGCAACGCTATGGACTGTAGCCCACCAGGCTCTTTTGTCCATGGGATTCTCTCCATGAGCTCTTCCAGGGAACCTTCCCAACCCAGGGACTGAACCCGAGTTTCTTATGACTCCTCCCTTGAGAGGTGGATTCTTTACCACTAGCTCCACTTGGGAAGCCCTGTGCTAGTACCATAGTGTTTCTTAAACTTTAATGTACATTGAAATAACCTGGATTTTTTTTTTTAGTACTGATTCTGATTGAATATGTCTGGGATGAGGGCTATGGTTATGCATTTCTAATAAGCTCCCAGGTGATGGCAATGATGTTGGTCTATGCAGCACACAGAGTTCTACAGTCAGAATGTAAAGAGGTGCATAATCTGATCTCCACTTTTAAAGGATTTATGATGTAGCCAGGGATGAGTATGGACATGAATAGAACACCCAAGATTTATGTAATTGTGATACAGCTCTTCTTTTTTAGTGTCTTTTTTGTCCTATTCTCCTCAAGTCACCTAATTTTACCTAACTTCTTGGATGGTAGCAGCATGTTCCATGTGTTCAAAACTCATCGGCATTCTCTTAATGTACCCTCTCTCAGATTTTCCCTTTGAGAATTAACATTAGTCTATTATTTAAAAATATGTTAGCATATATTAATGTCTAATCCCTCTCAGATATTATATGGAAATTTGTACCAGGTTGTCTGATGACATAAGCCAGAAGTTTATATGGTAGAAGATAGTATGAGAACTATGCACATGCTGGAAAATAGACTGTGAGATAATCCTTGGAGCTGGGAAAAATCTGCCATGTAGTTCTGTGATTCAATATTCAGGATCTGTGGGCTTCCCTGGTGGCTCAGCTGGTTAAGAATCTGCCTGCAATGCAGGAGACCTGGGTTCAATCCTTGGGTTGGGAAGATCTCCTGGAGAAGGGAATGGCTACCCGCTCCAGTATTCTGGCCTGGAGAATTCCATGGACTGTATAGTCCATGGGGTCACAAAGAGTCGGACATGACTGAGCGCCTTTCATTTCAGTTATATACATAGCATGGTCCCAGAAAGTAAACATTCTCTGAATGAGTGGTACGGTGGGACTGATAGACAGGGAACAAAAATGCAATAAAGGAGCTCTGTTAACCTCGAAATGGACTCATGAAAGGATTAATCATCAATGATAACTGTTCATGATCCCCAAAGAGCTGAATGTGTTGTGCTATTCTGAGCAAATTTCATCGATCACTGTTGAGCCATAACAGCTATCCATCTATTATGCTGACTGGTGAAGCTCTGCACCCGCCGAGGTCAGCTTTATGACTTGCTCAGCTCCAGATTGCCACAGTGGCTGTTGCACCATCACTATCTCCAAGCATCCTTCTCTTCATCGTAATTGTCAACATGAAAACAAATGCACTCGCTGCTTCTTCATGCAAAATGAAAAAGAGAAATACGGTGGCACGGTTCTTTCTCTCCAGGTTTGTCTGCCAAATTTAACTGAGCAATTGAATATAGGTTTTCAAGTCTAATCAATTACTGAATACTGATTGAGTACCAACTTTTTGAAAGCACTTTGTTGGGTCCCTGGGAAACATGAAGATTAGGCTTCCCACCTTCACATAGCTTACATTATAGTTGTTTTGATAATATATATAACTTTTTGAAAAATCTGTTGTGAGCAGTTGACCAAGTTATTTTTTCACCTTTGTGTTTCCCTACCTAGGAAAAAGCATAAGTTAGTCTCACAGTCATGTCCAGCTCTTTGGGATCCCATGGACTGTAGCCCGCCCAACTCCTCTGTCCATGGTATTCTCCAGGCAATAACACTCGAGTGAGTAGCCATTTCCTTCTCCAGGGGATCTCCCCAAACCAGGGATCAAACCCAGGTCACCTGGATTATAATCAGATTCTTTACCAACTGAGCCACTAGGGAAGTCCAGGAAAAGTGACTGGTAAACCGAGATTGCAAAAATGTTACTGAAGAATGCTAATTAAATGATGAAATTAAGCAACAGTTTTGGGCAACAATGAAGTACTGTCACAGGACATGATACAACTAACTTTAAAATGAGCTTTGTGTACAGTGATATAGGAATCACATTTCTCAAAACTGGGTCCACAGCTTTGCTTCAAGGATATTTTCTTTTCTGTAGATACATGAGAGATACACATGAGTAATTTATATTCAGTTCTCATGTATGTATGTATTTGACAATATAATTAAGTGATTTAAAGTAATGTTAGGGACCCTCAGAAATGTTACTCTTTTAATCAAATATTATTCAATGTCATGTATGGATCTTATTTGAATTCTCTTTCAAATAAGCTGTAAAGTATTCTAAAAATTATGGAAGTGTTAGTTGCTCAGTCATATCTAACTCTGTGTACCCCCGTTCAACTGTAACCCACCAGGCTCCTCTGTCCATGGAATTGTCCAGGCTAGAATACTGCAGTGGGTTGCCATTCCCTTCTCCAGGGGAATCTTCCCTTCTCCAGGGGATCTTCCCAACCCAGGTATTGAACCCGGGTCTCCTGCATTGCAGGTGGATTCTTTACTGGCTGAGCCACCAGGGAAGCCCAATTTAAATAATGACTGGATAGTTCATGATCCTAAGAAGTCATTGTTATTATTTTTCAGGTGTGATTGTTTTCTTTTTTTAAAATGTTTACTTTGTTGCAGCATGCAGGTTCTTTCATTGCTGTGCAGATTCTCTAGTTGTGGAGCTTGGGCTTAGTTGCTGCTCAGCATGTGGGATCTTAGTTCCCCACCAGGGATCAAACCCATGTCCCCTGCATTGCAAGGTGAATTCTTAACCACTGGACTGCCAGAAAAGTCCAGATTGTTTCTTTTTAAAAAGGATTCTTATCTTTTAAAAATACATACTGAAATAGCTATGAATGAGATGGTGTAATATCTGGGATCTTCTCTGAAATAATCCAGGGGGTAAATTGATAGTGGGGCTTCCCTGGTGGCTCAGTGATAAAGAATTTGCCTGCCAAGCAGAGATTTTGATTTCCCATGGATCAGAAAGATCCCCTGGAGAAGGACATAGCAACTCACTCCAATATTCTTGCCTAGGAAGTCCCATTGACAGAGGAGCCTGACGGGTTACAATACAGGGCGTCCCAAAGACGATTTAGCGACTAAATAATGATGAAAAATTGATAGTATGTGGAGGTACAGATTGTGGTAGGTAAAATGATGGTTTCCCAAAGATGTCTGTGTCCTAATCCCCAGAAGTTAAGGTAGTAGATGGAATTAAGATTGCTAATCAGTTGACCTTAAGATTCTCCTGGATTAACCGTTTGGACTCAGTGTAATCACAAGAGTTCTTAGATGTGGAAGAGAGAGGTAGAGTCAGAGTCAGACTGATGCAGTGTGATGAAGAATTGACTGGTCATTGCTAACTTGAAGATGGAAGTGAGCCATACACCAAGGAAGGTGAGCAGCCTCTAGAGTCTGGAGTGGGTGAGTGAGTAGATTCTCATACAGTGTCTTGAGGAAGGAACTCAGTCTGGTGACAGCACCATGATTTGAGCCCTGTGAGACTCATTTTGGGTTTCTGACTTCCAGAACTGTAAGATAACAAATTTGTCTTGTTTTAAGGCTGGCATAACCCTGATAGCAAAGTTAGAGTGTTTCCTTCTATCACCACTTTGCTTTGAATTTTTGTTTTTGCTTTTTAGTCATAAATGGTTGCTGAATTTGGTCAATTGTTTGTTTGTTTTTTTTTTCTGTATTTGTTGAGATGATAATTTTTATCTGTCTCTCTCTTTTTTTGATTTTCAACTGTTAAACCTTCCTTGTATTCTTAGAATAACTCCAATTAGATTATGATACAGAATTCTTTTTATATATTGCTGATTATAATTTGCTTTTCTTTTTTTTAATTTTCTTTTCTTTTATTAAGGATTTTTATATGTATTTTTTTGAAAGCACTATGCTGGTCTTATAAAATGACTTGGGACACATTCTATCTTTCTTTGTTATTCAGGAACAGTGTGTAATATTACTATGTATCTTACCATATAGTTGTTCAGTATGGTTTTGGGGAGGGTACAAGTGCTAGAAATTCCTATGTGTTGTTGTTTAGTCACTAAGTCCTGTCTGACTCTTTGTGACCCCATGAACTGCAGCACGCCAGGCACTGTCTCCAGGAATTTTCTCAAACTCATGTCCATTAAATCGGTGATGCCATCCAACCATCTCATCCTCTGTCACATCCTTCTCCTCCTGCCCTCAATCTTTCCCAGCATCAGGAGAAAGATTCCAATTTCTCATTTTTCCAATGAGAAAAGGACTTTGGCTCTTGCCATCAGATGGCCAAAGTATTGGAGCTTCAGTTTCAGCATCAGTCCTTCCACTGAATATTCAGGATTGATTTCCTTCAGGATTGACTGGTTTGATCCCCTTGCTGTCCAAGGGACTCTCAGGAGTCTTCTCCAGAACCACAATTCAAAAGCATCAAATCTTCGGCACTCCATCTTCTTCATGGTCCAACTCTAACGTCCACGCTGCTGCTGCTGCTAAGTCGCTTCAGTCATGTCCGACTCTGTGCGACCCCATAGATGGCAGCCCACCAGGCTCCTCTGTCCACAGGATTCTCTAGGCAAGAATACTGGAGTGGGTTGCCATTTGCTCCTCCATCTAACATCCATAGCTTTGACCATATGGACTTTTGTCGGCAAGTCATGTCTCAGCTTTTTAATATGCTGTCTAGGTTCTTGCCTGGAGAATCCCAGGGACAGTGGAGCCTGGTGGGCTGCCGTCTATGGGGTCGCACAGAGTCGGACACGACTGAAGCGACTTAGCAGCAGCAGCAGCAGGTATGTCATAGCTTTCTTTCCAAGGAGGAAGCATCTTTTAATTTCATGGCTGCAGTCACCAACTGCAGTGATTTTGGAGCCCAATTGAAATAAAATCTGTCACTATTTGCACTTTTCCCCTTCTATTTGCCATGAAGTGATGGGAACAGATGCCATGATCTTTGCTTTTTTGATGCTGAATTTCAAGCCAGCTTTTTCAGTCCCTTCTTTCACTCTCATCAAGAGGCTTTTTAGTTCCTCTTCGCTTTCCGCCATAAGATTGGTATTGTTTGCATATCCAAGGTTGTTGATATTTCTCCTGGCAGTCTTGTTTCCAGCTTGTCATTTATCCAGTCCAGCATTTCACATGGTGTACTCTGCATATAAGCTAAGGAAAAGACTCTTGAGGGTCCCTTGGACAGCAGGGAGATCAAACCAGTCAATCCTTAAGGAAATCAACCCTGAATATTATTCATTGAAAAGACAGATGCTGAAGCTGAAGCTTCAATACTTTGGCCATTTGATGCAAAGAGCTGACTCATTGGAGAAGAACCTGATGCTGGGAAAGATTGATGGCAAGAGGAGAAGGGGAGAAAGAGGATGAGACGGTTGGATGGCATCACCAACTTAGTGGAGCCAACTCTGGGAGATAGTGAAGGACAGGGAAGCCTGGCATGCTGCAGTCCATGAAACTGCAGAGTCAGGCTTTGTTCCATGTCCGGTTCTAACTGTTGCTTCTTGACTTGCACACAGGTTTCTCAGGAGACAGGTAAGATGGTCTGGTATTTCCATCTCTTTAGGAATTTTCCACAGTTTGTTGTGATCCATACAAGTCAAAGGCTTTAGCATAATCAGTGAAGCAGAAATAGATGTTTTCCTGGAATTCCCTTACTTTCTCTATGATCCAGTGCATGTTGTCAATTTGATCTTTGGTTACTCTGCCTTTTTTAAATCCAGCTTGTACATCTGGAAGTTCTTGGCTTACATACTGTTCCTGTCCTTGACTCTTTGTGACCCCGTGGACTGTAGCAGGCCTGGCTCCTCTGTCCAAGGGATTTCCCAGGGAATAATACTGAAGTGGGTTGCTATTTCTTACTCCAGGGGATCTTCTTGACCCAAGGATTGAACCTGCGTCTCCTTTGTCTCCTGCTTTGGCAGGAGGATTCTTTATCAACTGTGCCACTTGGGAAGCCCAGAAATTCCTATAGTGCTGTATTTTCACTATTGGTTTTTTAAATACTTATTTATATTTTAGTAGTTAATTAGGGTTTACATTATGCATCTATAACTTGTCCCAGTTTACCTTGAATTAATATATAACTTAAGTTATGTGTAATGTCACAATCATATAACCGTATCATACCACTTACCTCACTTATTCTTTGTAGTGTTATTGTTACATATTTTAAAGCTATTTATGTTGTAATCCCCCAAATACAGTATTATAATATTTGTATTAAACTCTCCATCATCTTTTAAAAAATAGCATTTCCAGTACTCTTCATTTTTCTTCCTTAAGAACTAAGTTTCTATCTGGTGTCATTGCCCTTTTGTCTGAAAAAGTTTCATCAGCACTTACTGCATAACAGTTCTGTTTATGATGGATTCTCCTAGGTTTTTTTTTTTTTTTTTTGGCTATTATTTATTCTCCAAGAATATACTGAGCTCAAAATATGAGGAAGGCACTAAGTAATTGTCTAATGTATTCTACATAAGAAAATTCATTTGTTTTGATACTATTTTCAGATTCTTTGTTCAAATACTTTGCTTTTGGTGTAGACTGAAAAATAGCAAAAACAAGTCAAGATCAACTAAAACTAAAAGCCACTAAGAAAGTGAAATTCAAGTAGTTTCATGGAAAACAATGGTGATTCATTCAAAGAAATGTAACAGGAAAAAGCCTATATAAGCTATTAACATTATCACTATCTTTGTACTTACACTTTATGATTTGGAATTATGGCAGTCTTTTGTTTGTTCATTTGTTTTGTGTTTTTGTTTTGTTTTGTTTGGGCTGCTCCTCATGGCTTGCAGGATCTTAGTTCCCTGACCTGGAATTGAACCTGTGCCCTTGGCAGTGAAAGCGCCATATCCTAACTACTGGATCATGAGGGAATTCCCATATAATAATTGTTTTAGCAAAGTTATTTACAAAGGGAAGCAGTAAGTAGCTACATGTTTAAGGCCAGACTGGCAATTAAAAGTTTTCTAAAATAGGTTCATGTAAATAAAGGATAAACTGAAATTTCAAATTGTGTGTATGTATATGTGTGCTTGTGTGTGTAAGGGAGAGAGAAAAGAGACTTCTCAAAAATGAGTGGGTCAGAAAATATTCCTATGGCACCTTATTTCTAGGTTAATAAAATTGTGCTGTTGTTTTTAGTAAATGGATTTTTGCAAATGTGTAGCTTTTGTCCCCACCTAATCACTGTAGACTTCCCTGGTGGCTCAGCTGGTTAAGAATCCACCTGCAATGCAGGAGACCTGTGTTCGATCCCTAGGTTGGGAAGATCCTCTGGAGAAGGGAAAGGCTACCCACTCCAGTATTCTGGCCTGGAGAATTCCATGGACTATGGGGTCGCAAAGAGTCAGACACAACTGAACGACTTTCATTTTCACTTTCAGTCATTGTAGAAAATAAACAAGCATATAAGAATTATAGCAATTGCTATCAATCTTTTTGTCCTAATTAATTCTTTCTTAGGCATAAAGCTAAACCTGACACTATTTGTTATTTTATCTTGTCATATATATTCCAGTTTGATGTGAAATGCAAAGATTTATGATGCAAAAGTTTTATAATACATCATCCCAAGAATGCTGGCTGCTTGCCATTACAGAAAATATTAGGGATGAGAAGAAGCTGGCCTAAAATTATGGCTAATGAAATTATAACCTAGATTTATCAGCATCCCAAAGTTATAGGCACATGTTTATTCATTTATTTATAGCAGAGTCTGTATTTTTAGAAGTATCTTTGAAATTTCTTTCTTCTCTACTTTTATGATTTATCCAAAATTATCCAATATTATATTTAGGGTAAATATGTTAAAATACTAGTTTAATTTAAGTATAAAGACTGCTCCTAAGTATGCAGATGGAAGTGCCCTCTGACATGGGGATACATTATGCCACATAGTGACTAAAAATAGAACTAACCCAGAAAGTGATTTTGACATAAGACCTCATTGTTTTCCAAAGGTTATTTC
The DNA here is from genome assembly GCF_055505025.1 of Bos grunniens. NCBI lineage: Eukaryota > Metazoa > Chordata > Mammalia > Artiodactyla > Bovidae > Bos > Bos grunniens. The sequence goes on from NC_141165.1 coordinate 103,316,228, forward strand.
AGTCCCAAACTTTGGGGATGAGTCAAAACAACTCAGAATGGGAGAAGTAAGGGAGCAATTTCATACTGAGTAAATTCTGCAGTATCCAGGCAGATCAGTTGTTAGAAAGAACTTCTGAAAAATCAGGTCATGTTTATCAATCAACAGAACTTAATGAGCGTGTCCTTTTTGCCTGACACTGTTATAAATATTTTGGGAAATATAAAAATATCTGAAGACAAATAGAAGATCTACAGTTATACTGGAGAAATAATGCAATTGTTAAGAAAAAGTAAATGCTAAATTTTATGTGCTCAGTTGCTTAGTTATGTCCGATTCTTTGTAACCCCGTGGACTGTAGCCAACCAGGCTCCTCTGTCCATGGGATTCTCCAGCCAGGAATACTGCCTGTATTCCTGTGGGTTGTCATGCCCTCCTCTGGGGGATCTTCCTGACTCAGGGATCAAACCCACATCGCTGTCATCTCCTGCATTGGCAAGTGAGTTCTTTACCACTACCACCACACTGGGAAGCTGCTGAATTTTATAGTAATATGCAAAAGTAGGTTCAATAAAAATTGAACAAAAATTCTCTCTGTATTGAACCTACTTTTGTACATTGCTAAATTTTATAGTAATATACAGAAGTAGGTTGTATAAAGAGAAAATTTTTGTGGATTTGAATAATTAATAAGGTTTTACCAAAAGAAATGGGGAATCAGCTGGATATTTATTCATCTTGTTTCTGTTCTGGGTGGAATGACTGTAAAGTGAAATAAATAAACCACCAATCATTCATATTTGTTGGAAGAAATGACTTACAGTGATCTAAGTAGGGTCAGTTTAAGCCTTCCAGGAATTGACCAAAAAAGTTACAAGATAAATTTCAGCAAGACTTGATTTCTAGCTCATTGAGATAAATAAGAAGAGGTGTTCAATAGATGAAATTCTGGGCTGTGCTAAGCTGTTATATTAATCTGTTGCTAAATAACAAATCACCAAAAATGTAGCAGCTTAAGATAGCAATTATGTATTACCTTACAGTTTCTCTGGGTCAAGAGAAACTATAAGCCCAGCTCAACTGGGTCCTTTGCTTAGAGCTTTGAAAGGTGGCAACAAAAGCGGCAAGCCATGTTGACCAGGCTGCATCTGGAGGTACAAGTGGGGAAAATGTGCTTCCATGCTCGCTTAGGTTGTTGGCAGAATTCTGATCCTTTGGCTGTGGGACTGAGGACCCCAGCTTTTTTTGGATGTTGGCTGGAGGCTGCCTTTCGTCCCTAGAGGACGTTCATAATTTCCTACCACATGAACCTTTCCACAAACAGTTACAGTGTGGCAGTCTGTTTTTACCAGACCAGCAGGCGACGGACATAATCTGCTAAGTCATGTATATATGATTTTAGGTGATATATTCATCTATCTAATCTATATCTATGCCACGGGTTTCCTAAAATATAGATAGAAAGAGTAACCTAATCATGAGAGTGACATCCTATAAGCTTTGGCATATTCATTTGGTTAAAACCAAGTCACAGGTTCTTCCTGCAAAGAGAGGAGATTAACTCATGAGGTGCCACCTTAGGATGTGTCCACCTGACTATCAAATATTAAATAATATATTTCTACCATATTTTATTGTACTAATCAGCAACTCAGCACTTTAGTGGGTGATTTTAAATAATCTCTTTCTTCTCACTAAATCTCAGTATTGGGATACAATTGTCTATGTGTCTTTCACATTTTTGCACATCTTCTGAGCAAGAGGCATTAACTTCTTTGTTACGTTTGAACAGATGTTTGTATAGACAATGTCTCCCTCCAGGGCAGATGACAGATTTGTTTCCAGGTCATAGTGATGAAGATAGGTTTTCCTCCTTGGAAAACATTAGGCAGGTTTGCTGCTGCTGCTGCTGCTAAGTCGCATCAGTCATGTCCGACTCTGTGTGACCCCATAGACGGCAGCCCACCAGGCTCCTCCATCCCTGGGATTCTCCAGGCAAGAACACTGGAGTGAGTTGCCATTTCCTTCTAGCATCCTCCTTCTAAAATTGAGGGTTTCCTTAACTCAAAATTCCTCAGCTGTGACACAGATACTCTGCATGTCCAGCATCCACCTGGATTCATATCTTCATCCCCCATGGAACTTGGGGAGCAATGGGAATTGACTTGAACATGAAGTTCACGTTGCCTGCTGTGCCTGGGCACTAATGTCCTTTGTCTCTGACTTGAGTCTCCTGTCTTCTGCCACATCTACGAAACTGTGAGCAGACTAAGCAGGGCAACATCTCAAGCCCTCCACAATTTGTTGACACTCAATTTTCCTCCATGTAATTTAAGAGATTAGAGTGAGATTATTTTTACATTCATTTAATGTTTCATCATTGACATTCTGATACTCTAACTGGCTTTGTCATTTTCATCATTGGTATAGAAGAACTCAACCATTTTTTGTACTCTTCTTTAAAGGGTGTTTAAAGACTCCACAATAGTCTAGAAATAGTAAACATTATTTAAAACGACCTTTTGCAAATAAGGCAACTAAACATTTTAGTTTGCTTGTTATGCTAATGTGAGGCATTTACCGTTTGGAAAACATATCTATTAGGATACTGGTTTGACTGGAGGTCAGGTCCTCATCCCTTAGCTCATGTTGTTGTGGTAATTTTATGGTTTATGATAACATTGTAAAATCCCATTCTTTGAATTTCTTCGTGTTTAAATATCAGTCTGATATATTCTACATCCTGTGTTTTGTTCAAACTATTCCTTTCCCACATTTGCAAATATTAACTTGTCTGTGACTGTTAATTAGCATTTCTTAATTGATCTTTTTGTTTATTGTGAAAAAGTGAAGTGCTTTGGAAGGGGATAAAATTGCCTTGAACCAATGAATGGGGTTGGAGCCTGAGATGGAATCTTGAAACAAACTCATACAGGCAGGCAAAGAGCACAGATATAATAAGTAGGTTTTCCACAAAGTCAGTGAAGGACCCAGAACTGCAGGTGAGATTAGCCTGGTTTTTGCTATTTTGCTATTTTCTTCAGCTATGATTGAAAGTAATGAACTCACAGTTTAATTTTTTACTGAGTATGCAAAATTTATAGGGACTTCTCTAAAAATAGAAGTAGATAAAAATAGAAATAGCTAATATATATTTTTCATTATATTTAGCTTTTTGTTATTGTTTAGTTACTTAGTCGTGTTCATCTCTTTTGCAACCCCATGGACTGTAGCCTGCCAGTCTCCTCTGTCCATAGGATTTCCCAGGCAGAAATACTGTAGTGAGTTGCCATTTTCTTCTCTGAGGGATCTTTCCAACCCAGGGATTGAACCTGTGTCTCCTGCACTGGCAGGCAGGTTCTTTACCACCGAGCCACCAGGGAAGTTCCTGTTTGGCTTAATACTTTAAAACAAAAACCTCAACATAAAAAAAGCTAACATTCTAACATCAGAGCTTGTACCACACATCAGCATCCTACGAGTGTGAGTGTGAGCGTGTATGTGCGTGCATGTATGGATTTGTGCTCGTGTGGAGGTCAAACTAAAGTGACGGTGTATCCTTACCTCCACCTCCCTTTCTTTGGAACATCGTCCTTGATTGACTGGCCTCCTTTCTCACTCGTCTTTCTTTCTCAGTTTGTTTTCTTGGCCTCTCCTGCGTGAACAAACTTGATTTAAGTTCTCTTAAATGAGTGTTTGAAATGAATGAATGAATGAAATGAAGATGTTCTATTCCTCTTTGTGCCTATCCCAGAACCTGGCTCATGAGAGCACTCAATCAGTATTTGCTGGATGTGTGAATGAAGAAGTGAATGGATAGATAAATCAATAAATTAATAGATGAAGTGTTATGGAAATGCATAGGTAGCAGAGCTTCATTTTACTGGAGTCAGTCAGAAAATTTTTTCTAAAGAAGGTGAAAATTGACCTGTCTTGAGATGTGTCAAGACTTATCTAGTGAACAAATAAAGTGTTCATTTCCAGAAATGAGTGTTTCTACAAAATTAACTTACAGTGTATGATTTCTTAGGAAGCTATGGGGAAATGTTTTGTTCCAAAAGAAGAAACTGAGCCAAGGAAGAGAAAAACATGAGATCTAGGAGAGCCAACACAAGTGAGAACAAAAGGAAATCTCTTGGAAGATGGATAAGGGGGATGCTATGATGACCAGGCAGCAGGCCCAGAGGTGAGCAGTCCAGAGTGGATGAGGAGGGCAGAGCACTGCAAGGAGATTAATCTGACGGCATGTACTTCTACCAAGGAAAATGAGTCTGATAGGTACACAGAAAGTGAAAGCGAAAATATTAGTCACTCAGTGGTATCCAACTCTTGTGACTCCATGGACTGCAGGCCACCAGGCTCCTCTGTCCTTTGAATTCTCCAGGCAAGAATACTGATGAGGGTTTCTTTCTCCAGGGAATCTTCCCAATCCAGGAACTGAACCCTCATCTCCTGCATTGCAGGCAGATTCTTTACTGTCTGAGATACCAGGGAACCCTGCACACAGAAATCCAGGTTAATTAAAAAGGGATAGTTATTAAATATCGATAAAATTAAAAGTGATTTTAAAAAGAGCTTCATGGCTCAGCTATAGATGTTGTTTACGCAGTCATAATAATACAAATACTGCTTGTTTAATTAAAATTATGGTTAACTCTCCTGGAAGGATTAAAGAAAGGGAAAAGTTTGTGCTTTGGGAAGGGATAAGTATGAAAGGGAACTAAATTCTTACGTTCTACATAGGAGAGACATTAAAAAATGGCTGAAACTGAAAATATTATTAAGTGGTGTTATAAATATATTATTTAGAAATAAGAAGAAATGCTAAAAAAAAAAAAGCCAAAATAGTTGGGAATGGTTGCCTCTATGGACGATAATGGAGGGATCAAGTGATTACTTATTTTCATAATAAACCATATAGAAGTATTTGGAATCAGAATGTACATTAAAAAAAATTAGGCAGATGAGAGGTTAAACAATGTCAGTAAAATAAACAATTTAGTCCTCAACACTGGTTTCTCAGTGTTGATTCAAAAAACCCCTGCTTCAATGTGGGAAGACTTTAAAAAGAATTGGTGAAAAGTTTGAGAGTTTTGTATTTAATTAATCTCTATAAAAATAAGTGTCTGTCAGTTGACGTAGTCTCAGAGGGTGATGATGTGACTGTAGGCAGACATAACTGGAAGAATAGGTTACCTGGGCCGTAAGAAAATGCAGCTGGTAAATATTATAGCTTTCAGGGCTATTTGCAGCTGTGTCGTGGTTTTAAACTCAGAGACCAGTCAGTGACTGCATTCTTTTGTGTTTTTTTTGGCAGCCCAACATGGCTTGTGGGATCTTAGCTTCCTGACCAGGGATTGAACCTGGTCCTGGCATAAAAGCACCCAGTCCTAACCACTGGACTGTCAGGGAATTCCCCAGAGATCAGATTCTTAATATAATCTTCTTCCTAATAAATATGTATTGTGGGTTATAGTCAGGCTTGTTGTAGGAAAATGTATTCTCTTCTATGAAAAGCCTTTTGAGGAAAATAATTCTTTCTCTAAAGAACTCTGTAATTTCATAGCTTTTAAGTAAAGGAATTTAATTTTAATAAGGAAAAAAAAGTCACACATCAGAAGTGACCTATTAAATAAAGTTACAACATACCTGGAAAACTGTGTCTGGTGATATTACAGAAGTGTTGTCACAGGATGATAGTAACACAGATCCAAGACTATCAGCCCACAGACAGATTTAAAACCCCAGATTCAGGTTTGAGAACTTCAGTGTAAAAAATTCTTTCTGTTAAAAGATGAAAGAGTGACATCAGACAGTTTGCGTTTGGGCAGAGGATAATTTTCCTATAGCCCATTTATGTCTGTGGGGCTTAGCTGTGGAGGCTAAATAAATTTGGATAGAGAAGTTATTTTATGGAATAAAGAATCTTGCCTGGTTGAGTTTCTGCAGAAATGAGCCTGAGAGGGGCTAGGGCATTCTTTTCCGAAATGGTTCTATTTCTTTGTCACATTCTAGGAGCCTTCTAGTTTTTCCCTTAAGAGCCTTAAAAACATGATTTTTTTTAAAAAAGTAATTTACACTTTTTATTTTGTATTGAGGTATAGTCAATTAACAATGTTGTGATAGTTTCAGGTGAACAGCAAAGGGACTCAGCTATACACGTATATGTATCCGTATCCATTCCCCCCATCCGAAAACTCCCCTCCCATCCAGGTTACCACATAACATTGAGCAGAGTTCCATGTGCTATACAGTAGGCCCTTGTTGGTTATCTATTTTAAATATAGAAGGGTGTACATGTCCATCCCTAAGTGTCCCTTCCCCCTACAGCCATAAGTTCATTCTCTAAGTCTGTTAAAACATGATTTTTGAAGAAAAGCCCTTGCTTCCCAGCCAGTCTTTCTTGTGGGGAAAGAAGGCAACAAAAGTTGTGGTGGGTTGAATCATGTACCTCTGAAAGATAATGGCCACTTGGGACCTGTCAATGTGACCTTATTTGGGGGAAAAAAAAGGTCTTTGGAGATGTAACTTAGTTAAGGAACTTGAGACGAGATCATTTTGGATTTGAGTGGACCTTACATTTAGTGTCCTTAGAAGAGAAGAGAAGGGGTGGAGACACTCAGGGGAGGTCATGTGGAGACAGAGGCAGCAACGGGAGCAACGCACACACAAGCCAAGAAACCGAGATTGCCAACAACCACTGGAAGCTAGAGGAGAGTCATGGCGCGGGTCTCCCAAGTGCTTCCAGAAGGAATGAGCCCAGCTGAGACGTTGATTTCAGACTTCTGCTTTCCTGAACTGTGAAAAAAAAAATCTATTATTTTAAGAAACCCAGTCTTTGATAATTTCTTGCGGTAGTCGAAGAAAAGGATACACAGCTGTTCCAATATGTCTTTTCAGCAGAGCCCTCACCCAGCTGGGTCTGCCCTCTTGTGCACCCTATCCAGTTCTCTTCAGGAGGGAGTTTGTGTAGTCAGTCAAGTGGTAACATTTTTCTAAATATATTTGCTACAAAAATACTTTATTTTTTTATTATTTTTTTAAATTTTATTTTATTTAACTTTACAATATTGTATTGGTTTTGCCATATATCAAAATGAATCTGCCACAGGTATACATATGTTCCCCATCCTGAACCCTCCTCCCTCCTCCCTCCCCATACCATCCCTCTGGTCGTCCCAGTGCACCAGCCCCAAGCATCCAGTATCGTGCATCAAACCTGGACTAGCGACTCATTTCATATATGATATTATACATGTTTCAATGCCATTCTCCCAAATCTTCCCACCCTCTCCCTCTCCCACAGAGTCCAAAAGACTGTTCTATACATCAGTGTCTCTTTTGCTGTCTCGTATACAGGGTTATTGTTACCATCTTTCTAAATTCCATATATATGCATTAGTATACTGTACTGGTGTTTTTCTTTCTGGCTTACTTCACTCTGTATAATAGGCTCCAGTTTCATCCACCTCACTAGAACTGATTCAAATGTATTCTTTTTAATGGCTGAGTAATTACTCCATTGTGTATATGTACCACGGCTTTCTTATCCATTCATCTGCTGATGGACATCTAGGTTGCTTCCATGTCCTGGCTATTATAAACAGTGCTGCGATGAACATTGGGGTACACATGTCTCTTTCAATTCTGGTTTCCTCAGTGTGTATGCCCAGCAGTGGGATTGCTGGATCATAAGGCAGTTCTATTTCCAGTTTTTTAAGGAATCTCCACACTGTTCTCCATAGTGGCTGTACTAGTTTGCATTCCCACCAACAGTATAAGAGGGTTCCCTTTTCTCCACACCCTGTCCAACATTTATTGCTTGTAGACTTTTGGATCGTAGCCATTCTGACTGGCGTGAAATGGTACCTCATAGTGGTTTTGATTTGCATTTCTCTGATAATGAGTGATGTTGAGCATCTTTTCATGTGTTTGTTAGCCATCTGTATGTCTTCTTTGGAGAAAATGTCTATTTAGTTCTTTGGCCCATTTTTTGATTGGGTCATTTATTTTTCTGGAATTGAGCTGTAGGAGTTGCTTGTATATTTTTGAGATTAGTTGTTTGTCTGTTGCTTCATTTGCTATTATTTTCTCCCATTCTGAAGGCTGTCTTTTCACCTTGCTTATAGTTTCCTTTGTTGTGCAGAAGCTTTTAAGGTTAACTAGGTCCCATTTGTTTATTTTTGCTTTTATTTCCAATATTCTGGGAGGTGGGTCATAGAGGATCCTGCTGTGATGTATGTCAGAGAGTGTTTTGCCTATGTTCTCCTCTAGGAGTTTTATAGTTTCTGGCCTTACGTTTAGATCTTTAATCCATTTTGAGTTTATTTTTGTGTATGGTGTTAGTGCTGTAGTTTCATTCTTTTACAAGTGGTTGACCAGCTTTCCCAGCACCACTTGTTAAATAGATTGTCTTTAATCCATTGTATATTCTTGCCTCCTTTGTCAAAGATAAGGTGTCCATATGTGCGTGGATTTATCTCTGGGCTTTCTATTTTGTTCCATTGATCTATATTTCTGTCTTTGTGCCAGTACCATACTGTCTTGATGACTGTGGCTTTGTAGTAGAGCCTGAAGTCAGGCAGGTTGATTCCTCCAGTTCCATTCTTCTTTCTCAAGATCGCTTTGGCTATTCGAGGTTTTTTGTATTTCCATACAAATTGTGAAATTATTTGTTCTAGCTCTGTGAAGAATACCGTTGGTAGCTTGATAGGGATTGCATTGAATCTATAAATTGCTTTGAGTAGTATACTCATTTTCACTATATTGATTCTTCCAATCCATGAACATGGTATATTTCTCCATCTATTAGTGTCCTCTTTGATTTCTTTCACCAGTGTTTTATACTTTTCTATATATAGGTCTTTAGTTTCTTTAGGTAGATATATTCCTAAGTATTTTATTCTTTTCATTGAAATGGTGAATGGAATTGTTTCCTTAATTTCTCTATTTTCTCATTGTTAGTGTATAGGAATCCAGGGGATTTGTGTGTGTTGATTTTATATCCTGCAACTTTACTATAGTCATTGATTAGTTCTAGTAATTTTCTGGTGGTGTCTTTAGGGTTTTCTATGTAGAGGATCATGTCATTCACAAACAGTGAGTTTTACTTCTTTTCCAATTTGGATTCCTTTTATTTCTTTTTCTGCTCTGATTGCTGTGGCCAAAACTTCCAAAACTATGTTGAATAGTAATGGTGAAAGTGGGCACCTTTGTCTTATTCCTGACTTTAGAGGGAATGCTTTCAATTTTTCACCATTGAGGATAATGTTTGCTGTGGGTTTGTCACATATAGCTTTTATTATGTTGAGGTATGTTCCTTCTATTCTTGCTTTCTGGAGAGTTTTTATCATAAATGGGTGTTAAATTTTGTCAAAGGCTTTCTCTGCATCTATTGAGATAATCATATGGTTTTTATTTTTCAATTTGTTAATGTGGTGTATTACATTGATTGATTTGCGGATATTGAAGAATCCTTGCATCCCTGGGATAAAGCCCACTTGATCATGGTGTATGATCTTTTTAATGTGTTGTTGGATTCTGATTGCTAGAATTTTGTTAAGGATTTTTGCATCTATGTTCATCAGTGATATTGGCCTGTAGTTTTCTTTTTTTGTGGCATCTTTGTCCGGTTTTGGTATTAGGGTGATGGTGGCCTCATAGAATGAGTTTGGAAGTTTACCTTCCTCTGCAATTTTCTGAAAGAGTTTGAGCAGGATAGGTGTTAACTCTTCTCTAAATTTTTGGTAGAATTCAGCTGTGAAGCCATCTGGACCTGGGCTTTTGTTTGCTGGAAGATTTCTGATTACAGTTTCAATCTCCATGCTTGTAATGGGTCTGTTAAGATTTTCTATTTCTTCCTGGTCCAGTTTTGGAAAGTTGTACTTTTCTAAGAATTTGTCCATTTCTTCCACGTTGTCCATTTTATTGGCATATAATTGCTGATAGTAGTCTCTTAAGATCCTTTGTATTTCTGTGTTGTCTGTTGTGATCTCTCCATTTTCATTTCTAATTTTATTGATTTGATTTTTCTCCCTTCGTTTCTTGATGAGTCTGGCTAATGGTTTGTCAATTTTATTTATCCTTTCAAAGAACCAGCTCTTGGCTTTGTTGATTTTTGCTATGGTCTCTTTTGTTTCTTTTGCATTTATTTCTGCCCTAATTTTTAAGATTTCTTTCCCTCTACTAACCCTGGGGTTCTTCATTTCTTCCTTTTCTAGTTGCTTTAGGTGTAGAGTTAGGTTATTTATTTTACTTTTTTCTTGTTTCTTGATGTATGCCTGTATTGCTATGAACTTTCCCCTTAGGACTGCTTTTACAGTGTCCCACAGGTTTTGGGTTGTTGTGTTTTCATTTTCATTAGTTTCTATGCAAATTTTGATTTCTTTTTTTATTTCTTCTGTGATTTGTTGGTTATTCAGCAGTGTGTTGTTCAGCCTCCATATGTTGGAATTTTTAATAGTTTTTCTCCTGTAATTGAGATCTGATCTTACTGCATTGTGGTCAGAAAGGATGCTTGGAATGATTTCAATTTTTCTGAATTTACCAAGGCTAGATTTATGGCCCAGGATGTGATCTATCCTGGAGAAGGTTCCGTGTGCACTTGAGAAAAAGGTGAAATTCATTGTTTTGGGATGAAATGTCCTATAGATATCAGTTAGGTCTAACTGGTCTATTGTATCATTTAAAGTTTGTGTTTCCTTGTAATTTTCTGTTTAGTTGATCTATCCATAGGTGTGAGTGGGGTATTAAAGTCTCCCACTATTATTGTGTTATTGTTAATTTCTCCTTTCATACTTGTTAGTATTTGTCTTATATATTGTGGTGTTCCTATGTTGGGTGCATATATATTTATAATTGTTATATCTTCTTCTTGGATTGATCCTTTGATCATTATGTAGTGACCTTCTTTGTCTCTTTTCATAGCCTTTGTTTTAAAGTCTATTTTATCTGATATGAGTATTGCTACTCCTGCTTTCTTTTGGTCCCTATTTGCACGGAAAATCTTTTTCCAGCCCTTCACTTTCAGTCTGTACGTGTCCCCTGTTCTGAGGTGGGTCTCTTGTAGACAACATATGTAGGGGTCTTGTTTTTGTATCCATTCAGCCAGTCTTTGTCTTTTGGTTGGGGCATTCAACCCATTTATGTTTAAGGTAATTATTGATAAGTATGATCCTGTTGCCATTTACTTTATTGTTTTGGGTTCGAGTTTATACACCCTTTTTGTGTTTCCTGTCTAGAGAATAGCCTTTAGTATTTGTTGGAGAGCTGGTTTGGTGGTGCTGAATTCTCTCAGCTTTTGCTTGTCTGTAAAGCTTTTGATTTCTCCTTCATATTTGAATGAGATCCTTGCTGGGTACAATAATCTGGGCTGTAGGCTATTTTCTTTCATCACTTTAAGTATGTCTTGCCACTCCTTCCTGGCTTGAAGAGTTTCTATTGAAAGATCAGCTGTTATCCTAATGGGAATTCCCTTGTGTGTTATTTGTTGGTTTTCCTTTGCTGCTTTTAATATTTGTTCTTTGTGTTTGACCTTTGTTAATTTGATTAATATGTGTCTTGGGGTGTTTCACCTTGGGTTTATCCTGTTTGGGACTCTCTGGGTTTCTTGGACTTGGGTGATTATTTCCTTCCCCATTTTAGAGAAATTTTCAACTATTATCTCCTCAAGTATTTCCTCATGGTCTTTCTTTTTGTCTTCTTCTTATGGGACCCCTATGATTCGAATGTTGTAGCGTTCAATATTGTCCTGGAGGTCTCTGAGATTGTCCTCATTTCTTTTAATTCGTTTTTCTTTTTTCCTGTCTGATTCATTTATTTCTACCATTCTATCTTCTAATTCACTAATCCTATCTTCTGCCTTTGTTATTCTACTATTTGTTGCCTCCAGAGTGTTTTTGATCTCATTTATTGCATTATTCATTATATATTGACTCTTTTTTATTTCTTCTAGGTCCTTGTTAAACCTTTCTTGCATCTTTTCAGTCCTTGTCTCCAGGCTATTTATCTGTGATTCCATTTTGATTTCAAGATTTTAGATCAATTTCACTATCATTATTCAGAATTCTTTATCAGGTAGATTCCCTATCTCTTCCTCTTTTGTTTGGTTTGGTGGGCATTTATCCTGTTCCTTTACCTGCTGGGTATTCCTCTGTCTCTTCATCTTGTTTAAATTGCTGAGTTTGGGGTGTCCTTTCTGTATTCTGGCAGTTTGTGGAGTTCTCTTTATTGTGGCATTTCCTCACTGTGTGTGGGTTTGTACAGGTGGCTTGTCAAGGTTTCTTGGTTAGGGAAGCTTGTGTTGGTGTTCTGGTGAGTGGAGCTGTATTTCTTCTCTCTGGAGTGCAATGAAGTGTCCAGTAATGAGTTATGAGATGTCTATGGTTTTGGGGTGACTTTGGGCAGCCAGTATATTGGAGCTCAGGGCTGTGTTCCTGTGTTGCTGGAGAATTTGCTTGGTATGTCTTGCCCTGGAACTTTTTGGCCCTTGTGTGGTGCTTGGTTTCAGTGTAGGTATGGAGGCATTTGATGAGCTCCTGTCAATTAATGTTCCCTGGAGTCAGGGCTTGAACTTAAGCCTCCTGCTTCCAGTTATCGGTCTTATTTTTACAGTAGTCTCAAAACTTCTCCTTCTATACAGCACCACTGATAAAACATCTAGGTTAAATATGAAAAGTTTCTCTACTGTGAGGGTCACCTAGAGAGGTTCACAGCGTTACATGGAGAAGAGAAGAGGGAGGAGGGAGTTAGAGGTGACCCGAATGAGATGAGGTGGAATCAATAGAGGAGAGAGCGGGCTAACCAGTAATCACTTCCTTATGTGCACGCCACAACTGGACCGCTCAGAGATGTTCATGGAGTTATACAGAGAAGAGTGAGGAAGGAGACAGAGGTGGCCAGGAGGATAAAAGGAGGGAATGAAAAGGAGAGAGACAGATCCAGCCAATAATCAGTTCCCTAAGTGTACTCCACCGTCTGGAACACACAGAAATTCACAGAATTGGGTAGAGTAGAGAAGGGTTAGGGAGGAGACACAGGCGACCTGGTGGAAAAAAAGGAGAGTCCGAAGAGGGAGAGAGCAGTCAAGCCAGTAATCTCGCTCCCTAGTAAAAAATGGGTACTGAAGATTGGGTTCTTAGAGGTACAAAGTTGGTAACAAATACCTAAAAGAAAAAATTAAAAATCTAGAGTTTGGAATTTCAAAAATACAATGTTAAAGAAAAGAAGAAGGAAAAGAAAGAGAGAAAAAGAAAAAGAAAAAAAAAGTCACAAAAATTATAAAGAAGATACAGGTACAAAATTGATAACAAATACCAAAAAGCAAAGGTTAAAAAATCTAGAGTAGAGTTTGGAATTTCAAAAATACAATATTAAAGAAAATAAGAAGAAAAAGAAAGAGAAAAAAACAAAAACAAACAAAGTCACAAAAATTATAAAGAAGATATAGGTACAAAATTGATAACAAATACCAAAAAGCATAAATTAAAAATCTAGAGTAGAGTTTGGAATTTCAGGAATACAATGTTAAAGAAAAGATGAAGAGAAAGAGAGAAAAAAAATCACAAAAGTTATTTAAAAAATATAGGTACAAAATTGATAACAAATACCAAAAAGCTAAAATTAAAAATCTAGAGCAGAGTTTGGAATTTTAAAAATACAATGTTGAGGAAAAGAAAAAAAAAAAAAAAACAAGGTCACAAAAGTTATAAAAAATATATATATATGAAGTTTGCTTTTTTAAAGAAAAAAGGGTCTTTTTTTTTTTTTGCAAAGTAATAGTAGGTTATAAAAGTGAAAATTAAAGGAGTAATGATGGACTTAAAAATTTTTTTAAAAATTAAAAAAAAAGAAAGAAAGAATGATCATAAAAATAGTAAAACTATATATAGGACTTTCTCTGATGTTGTTGTGGGTATTGTGGGTTCAGTTCATTTTTGGCTAGTTCCTTGTTCCGGCTTATATTTCTCAAGATCTATAGGCCCCTTCCTATGTAGTTGGTACTAACCACAGAGTTTTAATCTATTGCCTGTCGCTTCCAAGGCGGTTCCCTCTGTTACACCTTCTTCTGTTTGCTGGTCTCTTCAGTGTCTGATTTCCACCCTGATACAAAGGGGGCAGTGGTGGACATCTTTTTTTTTTTTTTTTTAAGGCTCACTTGTTTCAGTTGTGCTGTGGGGAGAGAGGGACGCTGCAAATAAATAAGACTGGCGTGTGCTCGAAGTGCCTCAGCCACACTGGGCCTGCCCCCGCTCACGGCGCGTGTAGCCTCCCTGCCCACACTGCTCAGGCTCTAGATTGCTCCGCCAGGAACCATCTGCGGCCGGTCCTGGACTGCTTGCACCTCCCAGATCTAAGATGCTCAGGTTCAGGAACTCGGGTAGTCTTCAGAGGCACAGACTCGGATCTGTGCCTTCCCAGACCCTTCACAGACCCTTCCCAGATCCAAGCAGCTCAGACAAGAAAGACAAGACATATACTTGTCTTTCAATGATGAGGTGTTTGGCGAGCAGGGTTGCTGCGACTTATCACCTCCCTGCCGCTTGGTTATCTGGGTGTACAACCGGCACACCTTCTCAGGCGGATATTGACTGTCCAGAACCCCAAGAAGTTTTAGTTAGCGAAGAAGCCTGCTTTCAGTTTTGTAGATAATGTCTCTCTGGGGCTGCAATTGCCCCTTTGCCGCTCTGGCTGCCTGTCACCGGAGGGGGACGATCTGCAGCCGGCTATCTCTGTACAGTCCTTTGTTCCGTGCACGGGCCTGGCGGTGTCTTAGGTTAGGGTTGGCTTTTTGCGTGGTAGATATCCCACAGTCTGCTTTGCTAGCCCAAATTATTTCGCTCAGGTAGCGCTCGGGGTATTCAGGCCAGATCCTTACTCTAAGCGATGCAGCCCGCGCCGTGCCTCCCTGCCCAGCCCCCGCTTGCTAATGGCGGATGCAGGCGTCTGCGCTGCTTCTCCGCTGGGGGAGTTACCGCAGGGCTCGTAATTTGTGGGCTTTAATTGTTTATTTATTTTTCCTCCCTGTTATGTTGCCCTCTGTGCTTCCAAGGCTCGGCACAGACTCGGCAGTGAGAATGTTTCCTGGTGTTTGGAAACTTCTCTCTTTTTAAGACTCCCTTCCCGGGACGGAGCTCCGTCCCTTCCTCTTTCGTCTCTTTGTCTTTTATATTTTTTCCTACCTCCTTTTGAAGACAATGGGTTGCTTTTCTGGGTGCCTGATGTCCTCTGCCGGCATTCAGAAGTTGTTTTGTGGAATTTACTCTGCATTTAAATGTTCTTTTGATGAATTTGTGGGGGAGAAAGTGTTCTCCCCATCCTATTCCTCCACCATCTTAGCTCCTCCCACAAAAATACTTTATATTTTCTTAACCTTTTCTCCCAATTTAACAGGTTTATTAATTTAACAGATGTCTGTTAGATGACTTCAACCAAGGAAAAAGCCAAATCTCAAGGAAGTTGCAGCAAGACACTGGAAGTCTAAAGTCATAGGAAGATCAGTGTCATTCAACTAATATTTACCTTGGATCTAAGATGAACCAGACACTATGGAAGATCAAGAGGTTGAGTCAGATGTTAGTCCTTGCCTTTAGGGATATTAAATCCTATAAAGGATAAAAGACGCAATCTTAAACGACCTGTAGGGAAGAAAGGAATTGATGTTATCAAAGCCGAATAAGGTCCCATGCTCCCTCTAGCAAGGTGCCAATTTCTGCCTTAGGATGGGCTCAGGGCTCACTAGAATGGAGTTTTCCATGCAGTTCTCTAAAGGTAAATTTAGAGAAATATACATGGGAAGCAGGAAATAGGAGTCAGTTAATGAGTTAGTTGAAGTCCAAGATTGAATGAGGTCAAGCACATGAATCTTGACTTCAAAGTTGGAGACAAGATTTAGGCACCTATATCATTTAAGAGTGTTTTCACTTAAAAGTATCAGAACACAGAGTGGCTTAGCCAGTTATCATCTTTTGTAATCAGCAATCTACAATCTTATGTAATCAGCAATCTGCAGGTAAGTAGTTTCCAGTGAGGAGAAAGCAGCAGGTAAGGAACCATCTGGAAATTAACACCAGAAATCAGATTGGCCCACAAAACTGCGAGGAAAATAATTTTGTTTGTTTGTTTGTTTAAGCCACCTAGACTATGAGTTTTGTTATGGTAGCCCAAGCTATTCCAGGAAGAAAATTTTTCTTAGAAACCTCCTTGTGAATTTTGCTTTAAATTTAGTTGCTGGTAAAAAGTCACATGGCCACCTCTAGCTTCATGAGAACTTGGGAAAGTATATGAAAAAAATGCATTGAGACCAGCACTGTTGGCTTCCATCAGTCACAGCTGACCATGTGTGACTGGATGCATCATCAACCCTAACAAGACAGATGTTCTGTTAACGGGAGGAGGGCAAAGGCTTCAGATGGGCAAATGACCTTTCTGCCATAGAGCCTGGGACAGTTAGAGAACTGTGCTCAGGAATTATATCCAAGTAGACATTACTCCCAATTCTATCAGTTGAATGTCTGCTGCTGCTGCTGCTAAGTCATTTCAGTCGTGTCTGACTCTGTGCGACCCCATAGATGGCAGCCCACCAGGCTCCCCCGTCCCTGGGATTCTCCAGGCAAGAGTACTGGAGTGGGGTGCCATTGCTTTCTCCAAGTTGAATGTCTACTTGGTTATAATTCCATTGCCCTCCTTCTCTGTCAATAGAATGTCTATTTTGTTAGGGATGACTTCAATACAGTTTCCGTGCTATAGCCAGTACATAACATGGAGCTGATCATTCCTACTTACCATCTTTTCCCATCATTTCTGAATAAGGCCCATTGCTCCTAATGTTCTAATTCAGTCTGTTTTCCTTGTCTCATATCCTATTCCATCACTCTGTCTAGCCATGCGAATGTGCCGACAGTTGCCTCAGTATATCCAGTATTCTCACATTGTATCCTTAGCTCAAGCAGTTCTCTCTCCACACTGAATGCAGTCATCCAGTTTCTTTAGTTGGTAGACATAGAAAAGCAAAATACAAACTATTTTCTCCAGGCATAGCAAGGCTTATCCTAGACAAACAGTGGTTTTCCTGTCTTTGCTTTGAGGTTTTAAATCAGTCTTATTTAATCCACACAACCTGCGCTGTAAGAATTATTGCAGACAAATTCCATTTAGCAGAGAGCTATTCCATTTCATGGAAAGGATAACTGAATCTGGACTATATGAGGGCTGTACAGCAAAAGGCCATAGGAATGTTTTTCCTTATCTCATCTACTGGCAATCACCATTTGCTTCTTTTCAAATCAGAAATTGTAACATATACTCACTCATACTTTCTGCAAACTACTATACAAACAACTGTTGGTCACTTCCCCCTAAGCTATTTAAATTGACCTTCATGTGTCACAGGGCCTCCATCAATCCCTGATTGACTTCTGGGTTCTACCATTACTTAGTTACTTCCATCAGTTTTTTTGACAGTGCTCATTTATCATAAAATGTGCATTTTCACATCTGTTGTGAACTCTGCCATAGCATCTTGCAACATCTACAACACTATCCATTTATTTGCTATTCATCAGCCATTAAGAGGTCACACTGATCAACAAAACATGAAATAATGGAAGAAAAAAGATCACATCAGAGTAAACAAATTGACTGGGAGCGTATGATATTGCTTACTCTATATGTTGATTGATGGGTCACGAAAAAAAATATACATTTTAACTGCTCAGTAGAGTAATAAAAAATCCATTCTTCTCTTAAAAAATATAAAACTATTTCTGAGACAGTCTAGAACAAGCTAGTACCATGTAGGTCAGAACTAAATGAGGAATGTTATGCTTACAGGAGATGTAAGTGAGGCAGCGATGGAGAAATGGCTCAAGGCCACTTTCCTAAGATTAGAGCCAAGACTGGAACTCAAGTCTGGTGGCTCAGATGGTAAAGAATCTGCTTGCAATGTGGGAGACCCAGAGTTTGATTCCTGGGTCAGGAAGATCCTCTAGAGAAGGGAATGACAATCCATTCCAGTATTCTTGCCTGGAGAATCTCATGGATAGAAGAGCCTGGTAGGCTACAGTCCATGGGGTTGCAAAGAGTCAGACATGACCAACTGACTAATTCTTTCACTTTCACTGCCTTGCTCTGTGGCAGATGTTCTTTTCACCATACCACTCTCTCTTTCTATAGCTCTTGACACATGC
Organism: Bos grunniens; assembly: GCF_055505025.1. Taxonomy (NCBI): domain Eukaryota; kingdom Metazoa; phylum Chordata; class Mammalia; order Artiodactyla; family Bovidae; genus Bos; species Bos grunniens. Next base: position 103,334,392 of record NC_141165.1, read on the forward strand.
TGTTGTAATCATTCCTTTTTTTTTTTTTTTTTTTCTTCTAAATTGTCTCCCTCTTTAAAGTGGATTGAGGAAGAGAATGTTATGGCTGGTTTGATCTTCCATGCAGACCACTAACATTTTCTCTGTATCAGCAATAAGGCTGTTTCTCTTACCATTCATGTATTCTTACCTGAGTACCAGTTTTTACCTTTTATGTGAGAAGGTTTGGGAATGTATATATACACAGATTTTATTCCAAATTCTGGAGGCTGGCTTGTTTCACACCTGTTTTTGTGTATCATGTCACTTGTCTTAAAGTCTCAACAGAAAATTTTAGCTTAACATTCTCTTATATGTTCAAAGCTTGGGTTGAATAAAATTATATCTTCATTTTTCAGTTCTATACATTGAAGTAACAAAATTTGAAGATTGATAAATTTTACATTCCCTTAAATTTTACCTTCTTCAGTTTATGGTGTGAATTTTATGAGTTGGAAAGAAAATACCCAGCATACATTAGAGTCCCTCTTAGATGGTTTTACACTTGATTTTGCTCATCAGGCAAACTTTTCTTCTTTAATTGAGCTCAGAGCCTGGCTGCAGTTTGCCCAGAGGCATGGGAAATTCAATTGCTCAGTCATTCCACACATTGAGTTTCTGATCTCAGTTTGATAGTTTTCTATTTGGGTGAGAAGGGACCCTCACATTACATCTTCTTCCAACCAAATATAAATATTTTATTTGAATAAGATTATGATTACTTTGTACAAACGTAGCTCATGAATGCGTTGGTGACTATGAATTTTAGATATTTGTGAGGCCTCCCTGTTGACAGGCTAAGTCACTGGTTGTTTTACTTTCTTGTACTCTAGAGTTTACAGTTTCCACAGTTTATCATCACAAGTTCTTATTAGCAATGATAGCAGCTTTCTTTTCCATTCATAGAGACACTCTAATATTTGCATTTTCTGTAATGAGAATTAGTGTTGCTTGGAAGAATTTTTGCCTTTGAGGAAAAGCTTTTAAGAGATTACCCATAGGCTAGAACTAACTGCAGAGAAAAAGAACTAGACCAAGACTCCAGAGACCTGGATTGAAGTTCAAGAATGCTTGAGAGAAACTCATAGTTTCCTAACTATGTTATTATCCTAATTTTTGTTATTTTTAATGGTTTTAAAATCTTTTTTTTTCTGCATAAGTATATGCTCTTTTAGAGTGCCTCAAAATAACGTCTAATATTATTTATTATATAAATAGATAATCCCATAATTTGTTTAAGCTTTTACAGTTTTCAAGGAAGTTTAATATAACCTAGAAATATCAATTTTTTGCAAGATACGGTGTTTATAAATCACATCAATTTAGTCAAACACACTTTTAATTTAGAAAAAATCATCCAGCATTACAAAATGATAACATAAAAGATAGAAATTATCTGTAGGCATTGTATTAACCACTGTTTATAGTTTATTTTTTTATTTTTTTCCTTTATTTTATTTTTTAACTTTACAATATTGTATTGGTTTTGCCTGTTTATAGTTTAGTATACATTTCTCTGATACTTATTTTTCTAAACATTTACTTGTGATTTTTTTCTTTTTAAACAAGGATAGAACATCATCATCCATGCAGTTTTTTCATATATCGATAGCTCTTGAATAACCTCTTGTGTTTACATTATGTCAAATCTATTTCACCTTTTAAATTGCTACACAGTGTTCTAGAGTTCATTCAGCCAGTCAATTATTGATAGACATTTAGACTGCTCCCAATGTTTCTTTAATATGGTCAAAACTGCGTAGATTTTTTTCACTTATGTTTGGAATTTCTGCAAGTACATCTGAAGGATAAATTTCTGTTTAGAATATCTGTGTTTTAGAATAAGAGCATTTGCAAATTTAAAAGGCATTCCCAAACTGTCTTCCAAAAAAGGTTATATCAGTTTCCACTCCCATCAACAGTGCATAATCAGAGTTTGACAAACTACTTATTTTCTTATCCTTTTTTCAACATGTGTAAAATGAGTTGGCTGGAGCAAATGCATTTATATTCTTGCCTGATTGTCTTTCACCATGGTTGGCAAACTCCTAAGGTCAGCCAGTATGGCTTGCTCAACTTTAATTACTTAGTGTGTAGCACATTGCCTGGCACATAGTACATCAGTGATTAGAATGTGTAAGATAACAAAATACATACATATATGTGTGTGTGTGTGTGTGTGTGTGTGTGTATGCTCTTTGCCATCTGTTCTAATGAGGTAACTCTTGGTAGGCTCCTGGATGGGTGCTGGTCACCAGAAAGATGAAGCCATGATTAGAAACTTGGAACTTTCAACCCTACTCCCCATTCTCCAGAGAAAGGAGAGAAGCTGGAAATGAAGTTAATGATCCATCATGCCTTGGTGATGATGCTTCCATACAGATCCCTCAAGTGAGTCTGAAGAGCTTCTGGGTTGGTGATTGCTTAGAGGAGCTAGGACTGTAGTGCTCTGGGAGAAAGCATGGAAGAAGCTCTATGTCACTTCCCTACATGTCTCGTTCATCTGAATGTTCATCTGTGTCTTTTATCATATCCTTTTACAGTAAACCAGTAATCAGCAAGTATTCTGCTTTCCTTAATTCTGTGAGCTGCTCTATCAAATTAATTGAACCCAAGGTGAGGGTTTTGGGAATCTCTGATTTATAGCTAATGGCTCAGAAACACTGGTGACAAACTGGACTTACTATTGAAATTAGAGTGGGAGCAGTCTTGTGGGACTGAGCACTACTTAAGCTATGTATCTAAAGATACCTCAAGGTAGATAGTGTGAGAGTTGAGTTAAATTGGAGGACACCCAGCTGGTATCACAGAATTGCTTAGTATGGGAACAATTCCCACACATTTAGTGACCGGAAGTCTCAGAAGTGAAGTGTTCTGTGTGAGTGGTAAAGGGGATACTCACAAGAAAATGAGTTTTCCCTACTCAGGAAGGCTCTTGCATTCCTACAGCTCTTACGTAGTGTCTTTCAATTGGTGATGATAGTAGGTTGAAAATAAAACTGTCCCCTTTTATAAAGGTAGGCAAAATATCAAGAAAATTTTAGTGTATCCCATCATGAGGAGAGCTAAATCAACTCCTAATTCTAGATGGTCTTAAAACTACTGCCTCCCTCTGATTAAATCTGAGACTATTGGATCAATTAAAGGAAATGTTTTCAGATGTACATTATAAAGTCTTAATAGGGCTTCCATTTTTCCCAGTGACAGTTTTAGATTTTTATATCTACTATTCTCTGTGTTAATGGTAATATTTTGGGTTTTCATGAGAATTTCTAACAGTATATGGCAGAAATACAAGCCTGCAATTACTATATATATATTCTTTTAGTTCAGCATAATGCGAATTAGGAAGCATAGGGCTTCCCTCATAGCTCAGTCAGTACAGAATCTGCCTGCAATACAGGAGACCGGGGTTCGATTCCTGGGTTGGGAAGATCCCCTGGAGAAGGAAATGGCACCCCACTCCAGTATTCTTGCCCGGAGAATCCCATGGACAGAGGAGCCTCGCAGGCTACAGTCCACGGGGTCGTAAGAGTCGGACATGACTTAGAAACTAAAGAGACAGAAAGAGAGAATGTGAATGCAAGAAGAGAATGTTATGTTGGAATTCCTAAATGGGATAAGCAATGGTGAAAAAAACGTATAACTTGGAGAGATATACAGAGTATTTTTCTTGGCCCTCAAAGGCAATGGAAAATGTGTGATACTGGGATCAGGTAGACTTGGTCCTACCAGGTATTATCTCTGAGTCAGAATACGTCTGTTTCCTCATCTATAAAATGGGGATAATTTATTACCTACATATGAGGATTATTAGAGATTATTCTGAAAATCAACCAATATTCATCTTTGAGGTGCCAGTCCTCCTCTGAAAAGTATTCTTGCCTCTCTTCTCCCATAAGATAAGGTAAAATTACCTTGTCTCTGGGCATCCCCCCACCCCCACTCTACACCTGGACCCTCTACTATCATTGCATTTCTTATTGTATTGAAATTGAATCTACATATACCTGTCACTTGCCACTAGACTGTGATATCCTTATAACCTTTATGTCTTCAGCACTTAAATAGAGAACCTGCTCATCAAAGAGTATGAGCTCAGTAGATATTAAATGAATAAATGACATATTTCAGGTGCTTGCTTGGCACTTAAAATATTTTGTTCTCGACTTCTTTTGTAAATTTGCATCTCCAACATTTTTTATCAAGGAAAAGATTTATCTTTTGTTTATGATGCTTTAACTATTAAAATGCAAGATTAGTACTGTTTTTGGATCCATTCTAGGTAATTAGATACACTGTGAGACATGTGATTCATGGGAGGTTAAGATTTATCAAACTACATGAATAACAGGGTGACCTTTAATCATAGCCTATGCACATACATCCAGAAAAAATTAATTATTTGACCCATTTGTCCATATTTTTTGTAAATATATAACTTGACAGTGCCAATTTATATCCTCAAAGCAATGTTTTGGAGACCTTTTTCCATTTGTCTCAACTGCCTTATTTCACTGTATTACAAATGCAGTGAAATGATGTTAATTCTGTGCTTAATCATGCTTAGCATAATATATATGCAGCCCAGTGTTTATCAGTTGGATATAACAAAAATGCTGTTGTTTCTTCCCACTCTCTTTCTGCTTATCATTTTTGATTTTTGAAAACATCTGGGGTTGTTCCATGTGAGTGGAAACAATTTCAAGGCCATGCAATATATGCTTCTCTCTCAACACCATCTTATATCAACTGTGATCTTTGCTTTTTAAAGTTTTCATGCAAACTTTTAACCCAATTTTTGCTATCCTTTCAGATCAGAAGAAATCTATTAAATTAAAAAATGTTCACATTTGAATTTTTCAAAGGCTTACATATTTCATCCATTGAAACAAGAACTTCCATATCTCAAAATTGACTATTAAAGTCTGTCTGGCATGTGTTGATTCATGTTGACGTAAAAGATCATCTTAATATGATGACTGGGTTTTTATGGCTTCAGTTCAGTTCAGTCAGTCATGTCCGACTCTTTGTGACCCCATGAACTGCAGCATGCCAGGCCTCTCTGTCCATGTCCAACTCCCGGAGTCCACCCAAACCCATGTCCATTGTGTTGGTGATGCCATCCAACCATTTCATCCTCTGTCATCCCCTTCTCCTCCTGCCCTCAATCTTTCCCAGCATCAGGGTCTTTCCAAATGAGCCAGCTCTCTGCACCAGGTGGCCAAATTATTGCAGTTTCAGCTTCAACATCAGTCCCTCCAAAGAACACCCAGGACTGATCTCCTTTAGGATGGACTGGTTGGATCTCCTTGCAGTCCAAGGGACTCTCAAGAGTCTTCTCCAACACCACAGTTCAAAAGCATCAATTCTTTGGCGCTCAGCTTTCTTTATAGTCCAACTATCATATCCGTACATGACTACTGGAAAAACCACAGCTTTTGACTAGATAGATCTTTGTTGGCAAAGTAATGTCTCTGCTTTTTAATATGCTGACTAAGTTGGTCATAACTTTCCTTCCAAGGAGTAAGGGTCTTTTAATTTCATGGCTGCAATCACCATCTGCAGTGCTTTTAGAGCCCAGAAAAATAAAGTCAGCCACTGTTTCCACTGTTTCCCCATCTCTTTGCCATGAAGTAATGGGACCAGATGCCATGATCTTAGTTTTCTGAATGTTGAGCTTTAAGCCAACTTTTTCACTCTCCTCTTTCACTTTCATCAAGAGGCTCTTTAGTTCTTCTTCACTTTATGCCATAAGGGTGGTGTCATCTGCATATCTGAGGTTATTGATATTTTTCCCAGTAATCTTGATTCCAGTTTGTGCTTCTTCCAGTCCAGCATTTCTCATGATGTACTCTGCATAGAAGTTAAATAAGCAGGATGACAATATACAGCCTTGACGTACTCCTTTTCCTATTTGGAACCAGTCTGTTGTTCCGTGTCCAGTTCTAACTGTTGCTTCTTGACCTGTATATAGGTTTCTCAAGAGGTGGGTCAGGTGGTCTGGTATTCCCATTTCTTTCAGAATTTTCCAAAGTTTATTGTGATCCACACAGTCAAAGGCTTTGGCATAGTCAATAAAGCAGAAATAGATGTTCTTCTGGAATTCTATTGCTTTTTCGATGATCCAGTGGATGTTGGCAATTTGATCTTTGGTTCCTCTGCCTTTTCTAAAACCAGATTGAATATCTGGAAGTTCACAGTTCATGTATTGCTGAAGCCTGGGTTGGAGAATTTTGAGCATTACTTTACTAGCATGTGAGATGAGTGCAATTGTGTGGTGGTTTGAGCATTCTTTGGCATTGCCTTTCTTTGGGATTGGAATGAAAACTGACCTTTTCCAGTCCTGTGGCCACTGCTGAGTTTTCCAAATTTGCTGACATATTGAGTGCAGCACTTTCACAGCATCATCTTTGAGGATTTGAAATAGCTCAACTGGAATTCCATCACCTCCACAGCTTTGTTCATAGTGATGCTTCCTAAGGCCCACCTGATCACATTCCAGGATTCTCATGTTTCTAACTGTTATTAATATATGTAACTTAGGAGTTGGATAGTGAGTAGCTTTTGGATAGTATTTATTTTAAAAGGATCCTTTCAGGTAGTTTGTCCATTAGAGATGAGTTTACTTAAAAAAAAAAAAAAAAAGGAAAGTTCCTTTGAATTTTTTTCAGTGCAAGGTCAAAACTTCAATTAGGACATCAGTGTAATTATTGAAAATCATTGTAGTTGATGTGGTTTTTCCTGAACATTCTAAGATTAAAATTCATGAAAAATATTCTTGGTGGCAGTCAGTATTTGTTAAAGATTAGCATATATTTTTATTTTTGGGCCCACCATGTGGCATGTGGTATCCTCATTCCCCGATCAGGGATTGAACCTGTGCTCCCTGCAGGGGAAAGAGTGGAGTCTTAACCACTGGATTTCCAAGGAATTCCCAAATTAACATCATATTTGAGAGTAGTTTTATAAGTAAAACTTAGGTCATTAGAAAACATATGAGACATGCTTTAATAATAATAGCCATACTTATTGAACAACTGTTCTGTGTCAAGTGTTTTTCATAAATTATATATTATTATCTCATTTATTCCTCAGAGCAATCCTTTTCAAGGATGAGAACCAGAAAGTTAAGGATTTTGTTCAGATTTGGTAAGTGGAAGATGCAGGATCAGAAGCCCTGCTTGCATGTACTGAATTGTTGCTCTGTATGTTGATATTGTTCATTTTCCCTCACTCATCCTGCCACCAGGGGGACCCAGGTGATAGAGAGCCAAATGAAAGCTCCAGCCAAGGGCCTACTCTATTCTGAACATTGTGTGTGTGTACTCAGTCAATCCAACTCTTTGAGACCCCAAAGTGCAGCCCACCAGGCTCCTCTGTCCATGAACTTTTTCCAAACAAGAATACTGGAGTGAGTTGCTGTTTCCTATTCCAGGGGGTCTTTCTGACCCAGGAATTGAACCCTGCATCTCCTGCATTGGCAGGCAGATTCTTTACCACTGAGCCAACTGGGAAGCTATTGCTGATACCCTAAATCTTTTCTATCTTTCCTTCTCAGTAAACTTAACACATCCAGAAAGGAATTTTTAGGCTCACTTTTCTTCTTCCTTATAAGTCTTTTTTTTTGTTCTAGCAAATTCTAAATGCTAGAGAGCCTCTTCCTTTAGTATAGGTTGCTCAAGGTGGTAACATCAACTAGTGCCATGATTTCTTCCTTTTCTTTCTTTCCTTCTGATCCTCTGTCTTTGTCAACACTAACTGGCATGTAATAAGTGCTTAATAAATGGCAGCCATTGTGCATTGGTAAAGATTCCTTCTGCCAATGCAGGACATGCAGGAGACTTGGGTTTGATCCCTGGATTGGGAAGATCCCCTAGAGTAGGAAATGACAACCCACTGCAGTATTCCTGCCCGGAAAATCCCATGGACAGAGAAACCTGGTGGGCTACAGTCAATGAAGTCACAGAATCAGACACGACTGAGCTACTGAGCATCTTGCTACTTTCCAGGTTCTGGGGCTCCGCCCTGAAGGGATTTTTGGTACTAACAATAATCACAGCCAATATTTACTATACACTATGTACTAGAATCTCTTTCAAGCACTTTAAATGCATTTGCTGTTATTATGTCTGTCTTTATCAAGCAAGGAAAAGGTGAAGCTCAGTGAGTACATTACCTAAGATAACACTGATAACTAGTTGGCAGCGATAGTTCTGGAGCTCAAGTTTTCTGACTTCCAGTCCTCTACTGACTCACATGATGGTTGTAGAAATGTGTTGCTCAAATTTCCTTCAAGAGAATCTGCTGTGAGAACCATAGTTGATGACAGACTCCAGCTTCCAAACCCTATAAAACCCCCATGGTATTCATACCAAACCATGCTTCCTTCCCCTGGACTGCACTCAGACACTGATTGAGTAGGGATCATAATACTGGCTTATTCCAAGAATGGAAAAATAATTCAACATCAGCAACTCTGTTAATATAATTCACCTAGAGGAAAACAAATAAATCACATAATCATACCAATCAAGGGTGGGGAAAAAACTCAATAAACTATGAACTATATGGTAACATTTTAAACTAATAATTACCATCTAAATGTTAATATCATGTGTTAATGAAAACACAATGAGAAGATCCCCATAATGTCAAGAATAAAACCAGAGCATCACTACTTTTTACTTGAAAAACTTGCTCCACGTTTTTTATTTCAAGCAAGGACACTTGCTCCTTGGAAGAAAAGCTATGACAAACCTAGACAGTGTATTAAAAAGCAGAGACATTACTTTGCCAATAGGTCCATATAGTCACAGCTATGGTTTTTCCAGTAGTCCTATGTGGATGTGAGAGCTCGGCCATAAAGAAAGCTGAGCGCTGAAGAATTGATGCTTTTAAACTGTGGTATAAGAAAAGACTCTTGAGAGTCCCTTGGACTGCAAGGAGATCAAACCGGTCAATCCTAAAGGAAATAAATCCTGAATATTCATTGGAGGAACTAATGCTGAGGCTGGCCAGTACTTTGGCCAGCTGATGTGAAGAGCCAACTCACTGGAAAAGACCCTGATGCTGGGAAAGATTGAAGGCAGGAGGATAAGGGAGTGACAGAGGACGAGATGGTTGGATGGACTCACTGACTCAATGGACACGAGTTTGAGAAAGCTCTGGGAAATGGTGAAGGACAGGGAATTCTGGTGTGCTGCAGTCCATGGGGTCACAAAGAGTTGGACACAACTGAGCGACTAAACAACAACAATTGAAATATAGTTGATAGAGAGTAATATTTTAGTTTCAGGTGTACTACATTGTGATTTGACATTTGCATATGTTATGAAATGATCATGATGACAAATCTAGTAACCATCTGATCCTATACAAAATAATTAAGATATTATTGACCAATTCTTTATGATATATATTACATCCTCATGGGTTATTTATTTTATAAATGGGGGTTTGTGCCTATTAATCTCTTTTACTTATTTTGTCTCCCACCTTCTAGCAACCACGAGTTTGTTCTGAGTCTGTTTTTATTTTCTCTTATTTGTGTTTTTTTGTGTTTTAGCTTCCACATTTAAGTCAAGTCATCCAGTGTCTGTCTTTTTCTATCTGACTTATTTCACTTAACATAATATTCTTTAGATCCATTCATGTTGTCACAAATGGCAAATTTCATTGTTTTTTTATGAGAGAGTAATATTCCATTTTGTGTGTGTGTGTGTGTGTATGTATGCATGCCACATTTTCTTTATTCATTCAGCTATTGATGGACATTTAGTTTCCATGTCTTGTCTATTTAATGCTATGGTGAACAATAGGGTGAATATATCTTTTTAAATTAGTGATTTGTTTTCTTTGGGTAAATATCCAGATGTGAAGTTGATGGATTATATGGGAGTTCTATTTTTAATTTTTTGACGAGATTCCATACTGTTTTCCACCAATTTATGATCCCGCAAACAAGGGTTCCCTCTTTGCCACATCCTCACCAACACTTGTTTCTTCTTTTTTTGATCATTGCCATTTTTATAGGTGTGATGTGGTAGCTCACTGTAGTTTTGACTTGCATTTCCCTGATGATTAGTGATGTTAAGTATTTTTTCAGGTGTCTGTAGGCCATCTGTACAAAAATCTCTGTTCAGTGCCTCTGCCCATTTTTTAATTGAGTTTGTTTTTTTGATATTGAGTTGCATGAGTTCTCTATATATTTTATATATCAACCTCATTGCATATATCTGATATTACAAATATCTTCTCTCATTCAGTAGGCTGACTTTTGTTTTCCTGATAGTTTCCTTTGCTGTGCAAAGCTGTTTAGTTGATATAGTCCCATTTTTTATTTTTGCTTTTGTGTCCTGTGGCTGAGGAGATAAAATACAGAATGTATCACAAATTTCTGTGCCATCCTTACTCAGAGGCCACGCTAATCCTCTTGGTATTGCTCCAGTTTTAGCATATGTGTTGCCCACACAAGCCCTCACTACTGATTTTTTTAACATGGTTCTGAAGGTACATGCGAGTACAATTAGTGAGGAGATTATGAGGTGTATATTATATATACATATATGAAAAAGGTTGTAATATTTGCAAATTTTAAACTTGCTTACACGAATACACAAAAGAATTTTTAGATGGCTGAGTATAATAATAGTAAAGAGCAAACAACTTTTATAAGTACAGACAATAACCAATTGGAAGTTATAATGAAACAAAATACCACATTTACAATAGAAAAAAAATAAATTTAACAAGAAATATGCAAAATCAGTACAAATTAGGAAAACATACATTTTCTTTAATATGAAAATTCAATATTATAAAGATGTCAGCTCTTCCTAATGTGAGTAATAAACTTAATTCTATATCAATAACCAGGGTAGAGTGTTACTTATTTGTTCATTTTCTTGAACTGGAAAAACTAATTCACATGGAAAATTGGGAAAACGTTCAAGAAAATTCTGGTCTAAGAAGAGTAACAAGTTACAGTCTCTCCCATATTTTAAAATATCGAGTTGCCTGGACTCGGCATTGAAGACCAAGCAAATAGAGTTACAGTCATGAACTGTAGTGTTGGAGAAGACTCTTGAGAGTCCCTTGGACTGCAAGGAGATCCAACCAGTCCATCCTAAAGGAGATCAGTCCTGGGTGTTCTTTGGAAGGACTGATGCTAAAGCTGAAACTCCAGTACTTTGGCCACCTCATGCGAAGAATTGACTCATTGGGAAATACTCTGATGCTGGGAGGGATTGGGGGCAGGAGGAGAAGGGGACGACAGAGGATGAGATGGCTGGATGGCATCACTGACTCGATGGACGTGAGTTTGGGTGAACTCCAGGAGTTGGTGATGGACAGGGAGGCCTGGCGTGCTGCAATTCATGAGGTCGCAAAGAGTCGGACACGACTGAGCGACTGAACTGAACTGAATGTAATAATAATGTATGACTAGACATGCAGATAAATAGACATGCAGATAACAGACAAGAAAGTCTGTTAAGTAGATATGTGTTGGATATTAGTGTGTGGCAAGAATGGCATAACAAATCAGTAGGTGAGTGATGAATTATTTAAGAAGCAACAGTTAGAACCCTGTATGGAACAACTGATTGTTTCAGGATTGAGAAAGGATTACAACAGGGCTGTCTACTGTCACTGTTTAATCTATACACTGAGCACATCATAAGAAATGCTGGACTGGCTGAGTTACAAGTTGCAATCAAGATAGACAGCAGAAACATCAACAACCTCAGATATGTGGATGAAACCACCCTAATGGCAGAAAGCGAAGAGGAGCTCCCTATCCATCACCAACTCCCAGAGTTCACCCAAACTCATGTCCATCGAGTCAGTGGTGCCATCCTGCCATCTCATCCTCTGTCGTCCCCTTCTCCTCCTGCCCCCAATTCCTCCCAGCATCAGAGTCTTTTCCAATGAGTCAACTCTTCGCATCCTCTTCATGAGGATGAAGGAGGAGAGTGAAAGAGCCAGCTTAAAACTAAATATTGAGAAAACTAAGATCATGGGATCTGGCCCCATTACTTTATGGCAATTAGAGGGAGAAAGGTGGAAGTAGTGACGGATTTCTGCTTCTTGGGCTCTAAAATCACTGCAGATGGTGGCTGCAGCCATGTAATCAGAAGACGTTTGCTTCTTGGCAGGAAAGCTACGACAAACCTAGACAGTGTGTTAAAAAGCAGAGACATTACTGCCAACAAAGATCCATATATTCAAGGCAATGGTCTTCCCAGTGGTCACGTAAGGCTGTGTGGGCTGGACCATAAAGAAGGCAGAACATGGAAGAATTGATGCCTTTGAACTGTGGTGCTGGAGAAGGCTCCTGAGAGTCGCTTGGACAGCAAGGAAATCAAACCAATCAAAATTAAGGGAAATCAACTGTGAAACCTTGTTGGAAGGACTGATGCTAAAGCTGAAACTCCAGTATTTTGGTCATCTGATGTGAACAGCTGACTCATTGCAAAAGTCCCTGATGCTGGGAAAGATTGAGGCCAGAAGGAGAAGAGCATGTCAGAGGATGAGATGGCTGGATGACATTACCAATGCAATGGACATGAACTTGGGCAAACTTCAAGAGATGGTGAGGGACAGAGAGGTCTGGTGTGCTGCAGTCCATGGGGTCACAAAGAGTCGGACACTACTGGGTGACTGAACAACAACATTGGAGCAACTGGATAGTAATCTGGAAAATAAAAATATTTTTGGGCTCTTACCTCATTTCTTATCCCCAGATTCCAAATATTTAAAATATTTAAATAGAAAAATATAAGTATACTATGGAAATACTTTGTATTTTTACACACAGGTGTGTGTGTGTATGTATGTAAAATGTTTCAAGGTTCAGAAGACATTCCTAGGGTTAATCCAAAATTAAGAAATATTAAGTTAAAAGATAGAATAAATTGACCATATAAAACTAAAATAAAATTATCTTGTCATTAAAATCCATTTAAAAATGCAAATGACAAGCCAGGGGAAAATATTTTCTCTGCAATTGATGACATAGACCAAAGGCTATGTTTCTTAGCATATATAAATAAATGTATAAGAAAAAGACCAATAATCCTACAAGAAATGGACAAAGGATAAAATGTTGGTATCAAAGGAAATGTAAATGGGTCTTAAAATATGAAAAGTTATTCATTTAATACATAACAGGAAAAAACATTAATTTAAAAATTAAAACTACAATGAAATGCCATTTTCCTTTGTTAATTTGACGAAGATAAAAGAATTTTGATAGCATACTATATTGAAAAGGGTGTGAGAAAATAGGTATTTAATACACTACTATTAGGTATGTAATTTGGTATAAACTCTATAAAAAACTATTTAACAATATCAAGATTGCAAATCCATATAGTCTTTGATCCTGCAATACTGCTCTGAGAATTTATCCACAGATATGCTTGTCACGTCTTAAATGACAAACATACAAGGATATTCCTTATAGGGTTGTTTGAAATAACAAAAAGATTGGAAGCAGAGTAAATATCTATGTTAGGACACAGGTTAAGTAAATTATGTGCCTGTATGGCATGGGATTCTATGAAACCTTTTTAAAAATGGAGCTATTTATTTGTATTTATTTTGGACAATTTCCAGTATATAACATACATATGTTAAAAGATTAAAGTGAAGAATACAGTATACATTTTTGTTGTTGTTTTATACTTGTATGTTCTCATATGCATTGTATACCTGTAAAGTGATCAGTTTACCTCCAGGGAATGAAACGGAAACTAAGGGGCAGGAAAGATGAAATATGGTAAATTTTTAATCTACAAATTTTCATTTTTTGCTGTGTGAGGTATTACATACATGTAATAGTGATAACACTAAGCACGCTCTTCAATTCACTTGATATTTTCTAGGTACTAAGACTTTATGGATAGAGAATGAAATGTTCAGTTTACATATGAAACAAGCCTCTTGTCAAAGACTGAGTTTGCTGACTGGCTACTGCTCTAGTCTGTTTTTGAAGCAAGGAATGCATGCCTGTACTTACAGGGCTTTGGTGCCTTGACCTATGTTTTGAGCCAGAGATGAAAACCCAGAGAGAGAAATAGACGGGTGAGACTAGGAATTACAGTGAGCGGGGTGGACAGACTTTGGGATAAGGAAGTAAAACTTGCCAGCAACTTTCACCCCTTTTATTAAGGTATTTATCTTAGATGGATATCTGCTTTGTACTCTGCGAAAGTAGAAAATCACGCCATGAAGTTAACCAGAGCCTGGAATTCTTTCTAGGGTAGCAAAATGGCTAAGAAAGCACAGCAGTAATTTAATGTTTATAAAGAATGGTCTGAAAGAACTACAGTATATCAAAAGCAAATAACTGCAGAGGAAATTGGCATATTTTAATTCGGTTCAGACTATATTTTACATGTTCTGGCTGTACTGTAATGTACTAGTTTGCATGTAGAGCTTAAATGTATAATTAATACAGCTTTGAAGCTAGTTCTATCCACATAATTAAAATTTATCATGGAATTAGCTTTCATATAGAGACTTTTTAACATGTTATAGTCAATGCTATAAATTAGATCTTCTCTGATGAGCTCTGAGTAAAGAACTATAATTTATCTCAATGGTATTTTATTAGAGACGTCTTAATTGCTGTGGCAGGTGAAAAGCACCATCCAGTATCTTGGCTAAACATTTCAGTTAATGAAATCATTTTTCCTCTTAGCACTATTGGTTTAAAGAATATTCTGTTTTATTGAAGATGAACTAAAAGTCTTTTATTTTATATGCATGATTCAGCCTCACAATGAATGCCAGGCAAATCTACTTTATGGGACATTTACTCAATAAAAGAAAAAAGGAATCCTTTAACATTAGTGAAGGAAATGATAGACTATCCATTGTGAGATGTTAAAAGGAAGAAATCTCAAATTTCCCCTCCAGTGATCTAAAAGTAAAAATCTGGGAAATGATTGCTGATGAATGGATTATGTGTGTGGCATTTTTTATTACTTTTCAATTATTTGTATTATTTCCCTGTATATTTTTTTAATCAAAATTACAGAAATAAACACTTTAAATTTTTCTAATAATTCTTTCTATAAGAGATAGCTACTATTACTAGTTTGGCATACATTCTTCCAGAAATTTTCCACACAAAGTATTTTTTTCCTCCTTAAAACTCTGGCTCTGTTGCCAACAATGTCTGAATTCTTCCGGCTCTGCCTGCTTCATTTGAGCAAATTTGCCCACCCCATGCAGCTTCAATCACTTTGTTGGAATGACGTATTATGTAACTATAGCCAACGTTCCCAGTTTCTGGGCCTAAGGACAGATTTTGTGCCAGTGCATCTGTGCCTAAGAGCAGATTTTAGATTGTGTGCCTGTGCCCAAGTAAGGACTAGGTGCCAACTTGTTCAAAGCTTAGCGGACTACAGATCCTCACATGTAGTGAGGGTGCCGCTGGTGGCTCCATTTCTTTAACCCCAGACACGTGCGTCTGGTGGAGCACAGCGCTGGAGGACAGTGTCTTTGTCATGCTTCCTCACGTTTTGTGCTGTGGATTAAGCAAGGTCTCTTATTGCAATTTCGCCCTTGTCAAAATGATTACCAAGTTTATTCCATCTTGGGTTGTATGTTTCCTAGCTTCTAATGGATGATTTTTATGGTTTAATGTTTGAGCACTAATACAGTAAACACTAGTGAGAATCTTTAAAAAAAAAGCCTTAGAAAACAATTTTGTTCAATATGATAGGTTATTTGAAATAATATCCACTATCTAAAGAGGCACTGAAATTAACAGTCTCAGTGCCATGCTGCATTTAGTGTGTGGTTGAATTTTAACGTGTCAAATATATTTACTAAAGCCTAATACAAAATTCCATGGATGCTAGAATATTAATTCTCAGAAACCGTGGGTCAGAATGCATCACAAGCTGTTAAATGTCTTATTGAATTTTGTCAACTTGCCTACCCTCCTTAATATGCCACTTTCAGAGTAGCAAAACAGAAAGTGTACATACTTAGGAAGGCCAAATCTGTGCTTTCAAGTTATTTCTTAAAGCTGTCGTGAGGTTTATTCTTCAGACAGAATTGGGTCAGAAGATTTAAAATACCAGATTTTCCTATTTTAATGTTGGAAATATCTCCTGTGTCTTAGACCATGTGAATTTTGTGTATATGTCAATATGTTTAAGGAGAAGGCAATGGCAACCCACTCCAGTACTCTTGCCTGGCGAATCCCATGGATAGAGGAGCCTGGTAGGCTGCATGCAGTCCATGGGGTCGCTAAGAGTCGGACACGACTGAGCGACTTCACTTTCACTTTTCACTTTCATGTATTGGAGAAGGAAATGGCAACCCACTCCAGTGTTCTTGCCTGGAGAATCCCAGGGACGGGGGAGCCTGGTGGGTTGCCGTCTATGGGGTCACGTAGTGTTGGACACGACTGAAGTGACTTAGCAGCAGCAGCAGCAGCAATATGTTTAGAAAATTTATATATACTGTCACTTATTGAAAACTTAGTTTGTAATAAGTATTCATGTGGATCATAGTATGACCTATAAATACCTTTCAGTCTTACCAGTGTATATAAAGTACTGATGAATTTCATACTGAGATCAAGCACCTCCATTTTCTTTTAAAGTAGACAATGAAATATTACTCAGTTTTTCCAAACAGAATGAAGACAGGAAGATGACATTGTACTGAATGCCTGATAATCCCTCAATAGCACTTTAAAGACTAAACTTGATAGGAAACGTCCAGAAGCAGTGTTCAGACTTATAACTAGTTTGTCTGATGAGACTTTCAGGGGTCTTGAAATTTAAAGCTTGAAGGAACTTAAATATTATTGCCCTCATTTTATTTTTTGGGAAGCAAAAGACCAGATTCACTGCACATTCATCCATTCCATTATCATTCACTAAAAACAGTCTACAGGCTTGACTATTAGATCCCATGATCAAAAGTGAATAAGTTGTGGCTCAGTGAAGTGTCCAGAATTTCAGAGTTGTTTCTTTCAGTGGGAAAGAGAGTGAAAGAAGCACTGGGTCTATTGTCACTGAATTAGGCTGACCGTTCATTCCACTTAAGGGTGGAATCCATAATTCCATTAATTTTTTAATTTTTTGATCCTTCTTTGACCATTAATTTTTGGATCCTTCTACTATTTTTCATGGAGAAGGCAATGGCAACCCACTCCAGTACTCTTGCCTGGAAAATCCCTGGACGGGGGAGCCTGGTAGGCTGCAGTCCATGGGGTCGCTAAGAGTCGGACATGACTAAGTGACTTCACTTTCGCTCAGACATAGGAGAAGCCAGAGTAAAGAAAACAGGCTTCTGTTCTCACTCAGTTTACAGTCTAACTAAGATAGTCAAAAAGGATGCAAACAAACATATAAATAAAAAAATTACAAATTGTGATAACAAACAGGGCAAAGTGATAGAAAACCAGAGAGAAGAGTCTAATTACAGGATTTCTTTGAGAGGATGCTGCTGAAGACTGCTGAGACCAGCTGATGGAAAGGATCAAGCCACAGCTGGATTGTGATCTGATGTCAAGGTGTGGTTACAAAATATATAGTGACCAGAGCAGGCAGGGCCCAAAAACCTATGACATGGAATTGAAATTATATTTGAAGAGCAAAGGGAAAACATCGAGGGAGTAACATTTTGTGTTTTTAAAGGACATTCTGCCTGGTGAGTGGAGAATGTGTTAGAAGGGAGTAAGCATAGTGTGAAACATACAGTAAGGAGTTTTCTCAGAATAGTTGGGCTGACATGACTAAAGTGAATAATAAAGGCAGTGGTAAAGAACAGAGCAAGGATTGAGTTATTTGGGGAGTTCAATCCAGGACTTCAATCCAGGACTTGTTTCTGGCTTGAGTATGGGAAATGAGGAAAGTTTTCAAGGATGAAATTCAGCTTTCTGACTTTGAAACCAAATGAATGACAATGGCAATGCATTTACTGATATGTGGAAAACTGGGCATGGATGGGGGCAGATAAGGATCTTTAGAGGTCTCATATTTAAAAAAATAATGAAATCCTTCTTTAAGCATAATACAAAACAAAAACAACACTAAGTTATTGCATAAATGAAAGATGCCTAATTAAGCCTCAACCCTGATGACTACCTGTATGGTTTTATTTTAATATATTAAATATTGATTTTGTTCCTTAAAAAAATGGGGAGTTTCCCATATTTTGTTGGTGCTTTGTTTGCAAGCTTAGTTTCTCATTCAATTACCAAGCCCTGGGAAAAGTCATGAGTTTTATTTTGGTATATTGAAATGCACGTAAAATTGCTAAGAGATGTCAAGCAGGTAGTTGGATGTACAACTGTGGGGGTCAGAGTGTGAAACAGATACAGAAATTTGGGAGTTGTCAGCATCAGTTCAGTTCAGTTCAGTCACTCAGTCATGTCTGACTCTTTGCGACCCATGAATCACAGCACGCCAGGCCTCCCTGTCCATCACCAACTCCCAGAGTTCACTCAGACTCAGGTCCATCGAGTCAGTGATGCCATCCAGCCATCTCATCCTCTGTCGTCCCCTTCTCCTCCTGCCCCCAATCCCTCCCAGCAGATGGTTTTAAAAGCTATGGAAATAAATGAGATCACCCAAAGAAAATGCATAGGGAGAAAAATGATAAAGGTGAATTTGTAACATTTAGATGAGGAGCAAGCAAAAGAGACTGAAGTAAAGTAGCCAGACTAAAAGATGATGTCAGGGAAGCTAAGAGGAGAGTAGTTCAAGAATGAGACAGTATACAATGGTGTCAGTGCTTCTGCGTGGTCAAGTAAGATGATATCAGAGGACTGGATGTTTTTGGCAACCTTAGTGTGAAGGATTTTTAGGTTATTATTGAGAGTGAAGTAGATTGAGAAGGTAATGGAAGGTGAAGAAGCAGAAATGATGTGTGTAGAGAGTTTCTTTAATGTTTTACTGTAAGGGAGAAAAAAGAATTGTTACAGTAACTGGAGGGAATTGTAAGGTCAAGAATGTTTTATTTGGTTTTGCTTTTTTAACCAACCCTCCTGAGTAGATCCTCAGCAAGGGTCCTTTTGCCCATTTAAGTCAACAGAATAAGATTGAGTTGCTCAGAAGCAAAAAGAAAGCTTTGCTCTTGGATCAGAGGATGGAGAGATATGATCTAGTGCTCTTCCCAACAGGCTGTGGGTGGGGCTGCCTCAAGGCAGAGAGCGGTTCACAGGAGTAGTCAAAGGAGTCCACTACCCCAGGTTGTCTCTAGGAGGTTTGGGCTCTATAGCCTCCTCCACTCGAGTGTGGTATACTCATGGGGTGATCCCTGCAACTTCAGGGCAGAATGGGTGGTTAGGATCACCAAGTGGCATCTTTCCACTTAGGATTGAGTTGGTTTTGTTGGCTACCAGCTTTCCATGTCTTTAGGTTCATCCAGTCTCCTGGCTGGAAGAGATACAGGGCTAGATCAGTGGGTACAGGCAGCACCCTGTTACCACATTCCATGGGTGCTATCATGGTCTCTCCTACCTGGAGGGCAAACTTGAGTTGTTCTTTTTCAGGGGGGTTAAAGTGTCCCTTTTCTTCGGTTTGGAAATGGGTCTACTGTATATGAGTTCAATGCACTTAACTTTAACTTACCCCTAGAGCTAACCACATGTAGAGCAGGGCAATCAGAAGCAACTTAATCCAATTTTTTTTGAGTTTCCTGACATCCGTTGGCTAAGGCCCTTTTCCAAGTCTGATTGAACTTCTCTACTTTCCTCAATGATGGAGTCTCTGGGCTGAGTGCAAGATCCATTTTATGTCCAAGGCTCATGTAATCCCCTTCTTCATTAGTGACAAAATGCTGGACCATTATTGCTTTGTAGGAATCCTGGGAGGCCAAATCTGAGGATTATTTCTTTAATAATGCCCTAGTCACTTCAACTAAGTGAGGAGTGATAGAAAGGGACTTGCCCCAAAACTGGGACTAGTGGGGAATGCTTCTATCTGACCAGAAAATGTCTACTAGTACGAAGAGATACCTGAAATTGCCAGGTACTCTGGCCCTGACAGTGAAATCAGTCTACCAGTCTTCTCCAGGATACATCCCCCTGGTCTGAATGAGACTTACCTGGGGGACTTTGGGAATATGGTGCTGGAGTTGCTCATTGTCTAGGTGGGACATGTCTTAAATATTCCACTGATTATACTTTTCATGCCAGGAATTACCATGACCTCAACTAATTATATAAGGCTTCTATCCCATAGTAAGTCCTTGATACGCCTCTCTGGTGGCTTGACAAGCTACAGTTGGGGGAAAGAAGTGTTGTTGATGAAAAGTGGCTAATTTTCATCAATTAGCCACTTATGGCCTCCTAGATCTCTACTGAAGCCCTGTTTTGGGGATTTGTCTAATTTTTCCTTTTTGTAGATTGGGAGATAATTGTATGGTTCTGGGCTTCGAGGTATGAGGAGTAGTTGCCAATTGCCTGGTTCTAGGGCGGCCTTTTTGGCAGTTGCATCTGCCTTGTTTTCCTTTGTTACCTCTGTAGTCCCCTTCTGGTGACACCTACAAGGAATCACTGACACCTCTTTTGGAAGCTGTACTGCTTCTAAGAGCTTCAATGTGCTTAATCCATGTTTCACTTGTTTATTGTCTGCAGTAAGCATACCCCTTTCCTTCCAAATATCCCATGTACATGTAAGATGGCATATGCATACCAGGAACTTGTATAAACATTTAAGATCCTCTCTGTCCCAGGCTCTAAGGCTCAGGTGAGGACTGTCAGTTTTACCTTTGGGACAGAAGTTCATGGAGATAGGTTTTGTGCTTCTTTGACTTGAGTCTGGGAGGTCACTGAATACCCTGCTAGCCTTTTCCCCTCTGTCATAAAACTGTTCCCATCTGTGGTTCATTCCTCTTTGACATTTGGGGAAGGATCATTTAAACAGGTTGGGGCAACTGGAATTCATTGTGTCTATGGTCTCTATGAGCTTCCCTGGTAGCTTAGCTGGTGAAGAATCCTCCTTCAATGGAGGAGACCCTGGTTCAATTCCTGGGTCAGGAAAATCCCCTGGAGAAGGGCATGGCAACCCACTCCACTATTCTTGGGCTTCCCCATTGGTTCAGACAGTAAAGAATCTGCCCACAATGCAGGAGACCTGGGTTCAGTTCCTGAGTTGGGAAGATCCCCTGGAGGAGGGCATAGCAACCCACTCCATTATTCTTGCCTGGAGAATCCCCATGGGCAGAGGAGCCAGGTGAGCTACAGTCATGGGATCGCAAAGAGTCAGACACAACTGAGTGACTAAGCACGTTCATACGGTTTCTATAGAGTCATGCTCCAGGGGCTCTGTTTCTGTGGGTAGCAAGGTGGTAGGGTCTAGAGTGTGATGGGTTTTTATGGTAGCCACTGTGTTGTGTAAAAGCATAGGTTGAATTTGAATTGATCTTCCAGGGTACAGCCATTCTGTTCCTTTAGAACTTACTAAAGCCTGAAAGTGGTGTGGAGTCCATATAGTGACTGGCTGACCAAACGTTAACTTTCAGCCTCCTTTAGCAGGGTTGAAGTAGCTGTTATTGCCCGTAGGCAGGACCATCCCTTAGCTGTTTGATCTAATTGGTTAGAGAAATAAGCAACCACTGGAATAAGGGCTCCTAGATTTTGAGCTCGGAAAAGGCGATGGCACCCCACTGTAGTACTCTTGCCTGGAAAATCCCATGGATGGAGGAGCCTGGTAGGCTTTAGTCCATGGGGTCACAAAGAGTCAGACATGACTGAGCGACTTCACTTTCACTTTCCACTTTCATGCATTGGAGAAGGAAATGGCAACCCACTCCAGTGTTCTTGCCTGGAGAATCCCAGGGACAGGGGAGCCTGGTGGGCTGCCATTTATGGGGTCACTCAGAGTCGGACACGACTGAAGCGACTTAGCAGCAGCAGCAGCAGCAGTTTTTGAGCTAATATCCCAAGGGTGGTTCCCTTTCTCTCATAAACATAAAGGTCAAAGTGAAAAGTGTTAGTTGCTGAGTCGTGTCTGACACTTTGCAACCCCAAAGACTGTAGCCCACCTGGCTCCTCTGTCTATGGAATTCTCCAGGCAAGAATACTGGGGTGGCTAGGCTTCCCTCAGATGGTAAAGCGTCTGCCTACAATTCGGGAGACCTGGGTTCAATCCCTGGGTCAAGAAGATCTCCTGGAGAAGGAAATGGCAACCCACTGCAGTATTCTTGCCTGGAAAATCCCATGGACGGAGGAGCCTGGTGGGCTACAGTCCATGGGGTCGCAAAGAGTGAGACACAACTGAACAAAGAACCTGGGTCTCCCACATTGCAGGCAGATGCTTTACTGTCTGAGCCAAATTTTAAAGGTCAAACGGTTTAGCTAAATCTGGGAGGGCCAGGGCAGGGGCCTGAAGTAATTGCTTTTGCAATTCTTTTTTTTTTTTTTTTAAACTTTTTGTTTTGTATTGAGTATAGCTGATAAGGGGCTTCCTAGGTGGCGCTAGTGGTAACGAACCTGCCTGTCAATGCAGGAGATGTAAGAGACATGGGTTTGATTCCCTGGGTTCTTTGATATCTGGGTTGAGAAGATCCCCTGGAGAAGGGCATGGCAACCCACTCCAGTATTCTTGCCTGGAGAATCCCATGGACAGAGGGGAGCCTGGTGGACTGTAGTCCATGGGGTCACAAAGAGTTGGACATGACTGAAGCGACTCAGCATGCACATAGAATCGACGAACAATGCTATGATCGTTTCAGGTGAACAGCAAAGGGACTCAGCCATACAGCTAATCTTCAGCATGTACCCATTCTCCCTCAGTTGCTTTGTACTTCTTGAAGACACCTTTTCATATTCTAAATTCCATTCAAAGGGATCATTATCCTTTCCTTTCAGCTTTTTGTACAGAAGTCTAGCTATTAGACTATAGTTAAGGATCCAGGTGAGCAAAGCCTGGCCACCCTCAGGTTTTAGAAGGGATGAGGCAGCAAGTGGCTTTTTTCCTCTCCTAGGATAGGCTTCTCTGGCCTTCCAGAAGAATGAAGCCTAGTTAAGTCACCCTAGTTTATAATATTTGAGCCTTTTCCTTGAACAGCTTATATCCTTTATGGACTAGGTATTTCAGAGTGGTTGCAGTATATTTGTCAGAGGCTTCCATAGTTGGGCTGGTAATCATAATGTCATTTATATTCTGATTCCATCTTGCTCCCTCCTTCAGATGCAGATCTTTTGGGTCAAAGTTTCCTCAAAGATGGTGGGGAAATTTCTGACCCCTTGGAGAAGGAGTGTCCAGCAGTGTTTTGCTTTGTTTTGTTGCATGTTTGGGTCCTGTCATTCAAAAGCAAACATTTCTTGGGACTCTGGGGCTAATGGAATATAGAATAAGGCATTTTTAAAATCTAACACAGAATACCAAGTCCTGGTGGCTGGTAGGATGACCAACAGGATGTAAGATTAGGGATGACTGGATGTATACCCCAGACGGTTTCGCTGAGTGCCCTGAGGTCCTGTACCATCTGGCATTCCTCACTGGGAATTCTCCTCTTTACAGGGAGAAAGGGTACTACAGGCTGATTGGCAACATCTAGTAGAGTCTGGTCAATTAGGCTCTGTAAAATGGCAGCAATGCCCCCAAAAGGCCTCCCTGTGGAGAGGATACTGTTTTCTGTTGGGTCATGTATGTTCAGACTTCAGATGAACTTATCACAGGATGGCCTCTACAGCTCATCCCACCTGTTCCTGATTTACTAGATATTTACTCCAGGGAGATCAACTTGCTCTGCCTAGGGAGGTTTTTCCTTAGCCATTAACATTATCATCTTGTGTCCTTGTCTAAGGGGACACCAGTCTCCAGTTTGTCTCCCATCAGGTGGATAGTAGCCTCCACTTTATGTAAGATATCTATTCCTAGCAGAAATATAGAGTATTCAGGGACATACAGGAAGGAATGGATGAGCATGTGTTCCTCTCATTTATGTTCTAATGACTCTATAAATGCCTGTTCTTGGCCTCCCCTTGTACCCCCATAATTTTACACCTCTTATAACTGAGTTTACTTGATCTGGTATTCAGAACTAAGTGGCACTGGTATCAACTAAGAATTTGACAGTCTAATCCCTGTGCCTAGTGTCAACCGGGGCTCCTTGGGAGATCAATTGGAGTGCTGGCTTAGTCCTCTGGTCCCATCATTCTTCATCTGTTTGGACCATCTGCCTTGGAGGGTCGTGGCCAGAATCTGCCACTTGCATTCCTCTTGTGGTTGGTGAGGACATTGTCCTTTTCGGTGTTTTTCTTGTTTGCAAATAGTGCGTTGATTAGGTCCTAGTTTCTTTGGTTGGAGAAGGCAATGGCACCCCACTCCAGTACTCTTGCCTGGAAAATCCCATGGACGGTGGAGCCTGGTAGGCTTTAGTCCATGGTGTCGCTAAGATTCGGACACGACTGAGCGCCTTCCCTTTCACTTTTCACTTTCATGCATTGGAGAAGGAAATGGCAACCCACTCCAGTGTTCTTGCCTGGAGAATCCCAAGGACGGGGGAGCCTGGTGGGCTTCCATCTCTGTGGTCACACAGAGTTGGACACAACTTAAGTGACTTAGCAGCAGCAGCAGCAGTTTCTTTGGCTTGCTATCACTCAATGGGGCTGGGTGCCACTCATTGGAGTTGAGTGTCTCCAAGGGCAGTTAGTTCAGATTCCCTTGCCCACCAATTGACATTGGAGGCCAACAACTTGCCTCTGGGCCTATTTGTCCTCTGTTTTTTCCCTTTATCTCGATTATTAAACACCCTCAATCTTTAGTAGGCAACTTTGACCAGGTAACAGGTAGTGGTATTTTGTCTGTTTCCATTTTCTGAAGCTTATGCCTAGTGTCAGGGCACTTTGGGAAATAAAATATGACCTCAGGATTGCATTCCCTTCCAATGACTCAGGGTCAGTGGTAGTAGATTTGAAGGCATTCCCTGAGGTACTTTGCAAATCTTGGAGGGTTTTCTGTAGGCTCCTGATCGATTTCCTTTATCTTATATCAATTGATAGGCTTCTGTCTGGCTCCTTGGATTCCTTTTAGGATCGTATTTTTTTTAATGGGCCAGCCTCTGTATTCCATCCCCTTCTCCATTGTCTTGATGGACCTAGTGGGCTTGGTATCTGAGACTACTTGTTCCCTAGTGTGAAAACGGCACGATTTACCCTGTTTCTTTGTCTGGTCTTTTATTCCCTCATTGGGAGTACTTTGAGGAGGTTCTTGGTGTCAGCTCAGGTGGGGTCATGAGTCTGAAAGGTTCCCCTAATCGTATTCAGGAAACCCCTCTGGGTTTTCCCTCAACCCTTTACTCGGACATTTCCAGTTATGTAGATCAGAAGTGGTAAATGGAATGTGTACCTGGATGTGCCCTTCTTCTCCACTGTGAGCTGCTTCAAAAGGAGTACTTTTCCTGTGTTGTTTAGACCCTGGCTGATAATTAGTCATGCAAATACAAGATTTGACCCAAATAAGATTTCCAGTTCAGGAAATTTGGAACCAGCCCTGAACTGTTAATGGATTCCTCAAAAGACCAAAATAGAAGGCATCCAAATGATGTGGACTCTGATATAACTGGTGGTCCCCTTTGAATCTGTAATTAGTCCCTCCTCAGTCAGAATGTCCCACAGGAGTTTAGATGGGACTGCCTCTGGGCAAGAGCAGCTTAGCCATGTTAGTTTCCGAACAGTTTGGTCCATTAGGGAGTGGTACAGTTGTCTGAGGCGACGGCATTTTCTTTCTTCCTTTCTGCAGAAAAGGAGGAGTTTGCAGACTTCCTGCTGGATGAGAGCTAAAAGTACATGGGATTCCCACTGGATCCTCACCAGATTGCTGAAGTAACTGGAATTTTGTGCTGATACTGGGAGGAGAGCCTACAGCACCTCATTTGGTAAAGAATAACCCAAGATTCATCTCACAGCAGAGAAGAGAGGAGAGATGGACAGGGGGTATTTCCTGTTCTTGCCAGCAGCTCATGTTGTTGCTCTTCAGTTGCTAAGTCATGTTCAACTCTTTTGTGACCCCATGGACTGTAGCCCACCAGGCTCCTCTGTCCATGGGATTTCCCAGGCAAGAATACTAGAGTGAGTTACCATTTCATCCTCCAGGAGATTTTCCTGACCTAAGGATCAAACCCAAATCTCCTGCATTGGGAGGTGAATTGTTTATCACTGAGCCACCAGGGAAGCCCCAGCAGCTCATAGGACTTCTCAATAATGGGGTTCCTGGTCTTTTGAGGGCTCCTCTGCCCACTTAAGAAAAACTAGCACTGACTGAAAGAAGTTAAGCCACTGTCTTGTACCAACCTTGACATTCAGGCATCCTCAATGCGTTTTCTTGAATGCAGATTAAACATCATTGTTCTGATTTGTCTGGTGGTCCTTAATAACTGGGCTGTTTCCTGGTCTCGCCTCTTGGCTCACAGGGCTGGCAGCTTTTCTTTACCAAAATCAAAACTTTACTATGGAGAATGCTACTGCTGACCCTATAGGTTGGAGATCCTAGTGAATAGATGTAGCCAAAAAGGCCATGGTCTGTCCCTTTGTGGTCACCAAAATTTTGTTACTGAACCTTCTACAGTTACCCAGCAAGGCTGCTTCTGCCTGGTATCATTCAAACCAATAGAACAATACCAAATCAGTTCAGAGGCAAAGGAAAGCTTCATTCTTTGATCAAAGAATTGAGTGGTGTAGGCTCACACTCTGAAGTATGTGTTCTCCCTGAAAGGCCATGGGGAGCATGGCTGCTTTATAGCGTTTTTGTCTGCAGGGAGGGGAGGGAGGCGGAGTTCTACAGACGGGGCCCAGCTCTGCTGCTCCCTACACTCCAGATTGAAGTGCCAGATATACCATCTCTGCACACGACCTGATGAGGTGAAGTGTCAGTTGCACCACTTTGCATCAGGAATGCTGGTCTAAATTGCTGGGTGCAAGGCCTCCGCACACATACCCTGTGAACAAGTGAAAGTAGACTAAGACCAAAAAAAGGTTAGACTTCATTTTATCTTCCAGATTCTATATTTATGTCCTGGGAATTGTCAATAGACTTTTATGGTGACACTTTTAAGGATGGATGATAATAGCACATCTTTGCATAAGAGGAATGATCCAGCAGGGAGGAAAGGTTAGTTGATTGTGGAAGCAAGGAGGGATCACTGAAGGAGCAAAATTGTTAGAGAAGATGAAGTACTTTCTGTTTGATGCTCGAGGATAGGAAGAATGTATCTTAAAATATTCATCTTTGTGCTCCCTGGCCAACATCCTTGTATGAAGTCTTATATACGTAATTTTGTATTCTTTCTCTTAAAGAGAGATCCAAAATATGAAGACCCTAAAATCCTGGATCCAGCCCTAACAGGGACTACTGATACCATCCCACAATGCAGAGGTAGATGGTTTTGAGCCTGCATGTTTTACATTCAGACAATTATGCTTATCTTTTGTCTGTTTATTTTTAATTTTAGACTAGAATTTCAGTGACTTTGGGATCATTTACCAGGTAGATAATCTAGCATTATATACACCAATTTGGGGGGCTTGTGGAGTGTGTCATTACTTACAAGAATGAATTCCAGTTTTCTGTGAATTCAGCAGCATCAACAAGGGCAGACCTTCGTATTTAGATGTGCTTTTCTCCTCATTTTTCTTGCTGCTGCCTCAGAAAGAGAGAGAATGGGCATGTTGATCCAACAAATATACGCTATAAAACCCTTGCTTTTCTAGTTAGAGTTGCATTTGTAGTCTTTTCCAAATTAAAGTTAAAATTTTTGGATTTTGAAAATATCTCAGTGCCTAATGAAAGGAGCAAGAGACCAGGAGGAAACTTTTTAAGACACCAGTATTTTTTTTCCTTCCTTTAAGAATGAGAAATATGTTTAGAGAGACAACAAATAATAGAATAAAACTGATCCACTCACTTTTCTGAAGAATTCTAGATAGATTTCGTCTGAAATTAAACACATATGTGAGCATGTGTGTGTGTGTGTGCATGTTTAGTCACTCAGTCATGTCCAACTCTTTGTGCCCCATGGACTATAGCTCACCAGGCTCCTCTGTCCATGGACTTTTCTAGGAAAGAACACTGGAGTGGGTTGCTATGTCCTTCTCTAGGATATGTAAGCATACCAAGGAGTTATTCATCAGTAGGTCTACATCCAAGTCCCAGAGCCTTTGGTATGGTCCAGCATGGTGGCATGAAAGCAACCTGACCAAGTATGATTCCATGGACTATGGCTTTCTAAGTAATTGTGCACTAAAATCAACTAATGTCCTGTCCCTGGAGTTTGAGACGCCTTGTACTGTCTGCTTGGGAGACACTGGAGGTCATACCTGTACTTGAAGAGTAAGAAAGATCAAATACCCATTTGATCTAGGGAGGACCAAGAAAAAAACCTACTTCATCTGCCCTGTGTGTCAAATGGGAATAGAGTATCAATTTGAAAGGGTGCCCAAAAGTGTTTCCAGGTCCTCTGCCAGTTTTCAGTGTTTAATGGAGGAGGTAATTGAGGGATATAAATTACCTAGAGGCATTTATCTATTTAGATGACATAATCATTTTTGGCAGGATTCTGGAAAAGCTAGAGCAAAGACTTCTTAAAGTTAGGAAGGGCAAGGCTTTTGATGTTCCCTGATACATATTCATGCTGACAAACCTTTATTAATTATGATAGGCAAGTAAAGACACAGCATAAAGTACACTGCTCCTGAAAAAAATACCTGATAGCCTCAGTAACATCAAATTAAAAACTTTCTTTGAGGTTAGTGATAACCAGAGGACACTGTGAAGAGTTTTCCCTAATTGCTAAACCATTAACAATTTTACAGATTACCCTATCAAGAGAGGTTCAAGGCAAGGAAGGTCACAGGGCACACAGCATGTGGCCATATGGCCATTTTTTTTTCCTCCAACTTTTCAGGGATTACTGGTTGAAAGCCTGGGACCAGGCAGTCATGGAAAGCCATTCTGGCTCCTTACCTGAAGGCATTCAAAGCAGGAAGCCACTGAAATCAGTGTACATGGATTTTTCTGACCTTGGCACTTGTAATCTGATCCAGTTTGTTTTACAGGCTGTTTTACTTGGAAACAGGTATTATAAACATAAATGTTTAAAGTCCAAGAGATTTCAACTTCCCTTCTTAAAAACTAACTCATTTGTTTTCCAGCCTCTAAACAAGGTGAGATTTAGAATGCTTGTTTGGAAAGAAAGAGGAAGGACAAATTTACTTCAGATAGTGAAGAAAGGAAAGAAAGGAGATGAAATATTTTTAAAAAGATACAAAATATGTATATATATTTTTTTTCAATTTTTCTTAAATCAGTTTTTACAGTGTGGTTTGTTTTCTGATTTCAAGAACTGTGACTTCCCCAGAAGTCAGTTTTGCAAACATAAATTAATAATTCTCAACCCAAATGAAAATGACTTTTGATTATCTGTACTCCCATTCATTTCTGATAGTGCCGATAATCAGAAGCTCAGAATGAAAGTAGTCTCAGACTCTCCAACTACAGAAAATAAGACCAAAGAAAGTGTACATGTCAGTTAAGGTCTTGTGGTAAATCAGTAATAAAGCTAGGAATAAAATGTTCATGTTTTAACTTCCAGTGATAGGGTCACTAATTTACACTGTTCTGCTTCTAATGAGCACTGATTATTTTAAAGATATAAAAGTTCAGTTGTTTCATAGTGCTGGGCACTCTGCCTGCTGCATTGTATTCATGCTATCACTGGAGATGGAAATGAAGGTCATCTGGTCCACTTCCTGGAGACACAACTATCTCCATTCAACTGCAGTGGCTCAGCTTATGAAAATTTCATTGTGAGTTGAAAACTGATTGCAGAACACAACCAGCAGTAGGAATCAGGGTGAGTGGGATGATAGAAAGGATGATAGAATGGGTTTATTTGAAAAAAGGCAGAAGCACATTGGGGAAACACTAGACGGGTATATCTCTTGCAGGACCACACGTGGGGAGTGACTCTTGGAGGTCATAATTCATCTGTGGACAAGGGTATCTAGTTTATTCTAAATAAAAATGAAAACAGTACATTTTCTTTGGGAGACAGTTCAACAGAACTGAATTCCTAGCAGTCCCTGAAGTCAGTTCTCTTCTGTTCTATGCACATAAGCTAAATTTCAAACCAGGAGGAGACAAAAAGACCTGGTAGAAAGCGGATGTTTCTTTAACACATAAAATTTAGCTTGCTCATGTTTGTGCAGCTCTCATGATACCTCATCCTCTGCTTTTGTAACCCAGTGAGCCCTCAGAAAAGACACTTAACAAGTCTCCTTACTAGTTACCTTAACAAGTCCAGGGAAACCCCTGAGGCTTCACTTCCCATCTTTATCTCACCACAGTTCCCATTTTGTTACCTCTTTGGCTTTAACGCCTGGAGGTTAAGTGACTTACCCGATATCACAAGGCAAATAGTTAATAGGGGAGCTTGACTACAGCCTGCCCCTGATCTGTTTCTCCTACTGTTCCAGCTAATGCCATGACCATTCTCCAGGATGGAATCGTGAACTCCATCCTCCTTATCCACTTTTAAGGAGGGCATGTCTCTTAATTCTACCTCAGAACTGACTTTTGAACTGATCACATTTTTTGCATCCTTATTCTTCTACCTTCCCCTACCCTTTTTCATCTCTCACCTGAACTCTAGCAACAGTTTTCTAAGTAATTTTCTTGCCACAAATTTCCTTAATCTTTTTAATCCACTGTCATTTCGTACACTTGCCAAAGAAACAGTTGTGATTATGTCCCTTCTGTATGCAGAGACATCCAAATTATTCCTTCAAATGGCACCCTAAATCTAATCAAGCTGCTTCCAGAATACATATGTGTGTGTGTGTGTGTATGTGTATACATACATATATATTTACTACTTATTCACTCTGGTTTTTTGAAATTATGTCATTTCAAAAAACACAACATGCCCTTTAAGTCTCTACATCATTAGGGTTAAATTTGGACTCAGGAGACAGGAAAAAAAAAGGTTATAAGTGGTTCACACAAGAAATAAATTTGAATTTCTTTCACATAAATTAAGTCACAAGATAGGCAGCCCGAGGATGGTGTGGCACCCCCACAGTTGTCTTAGCCCTAGATTCCTCTCTTTCTGTCTTCCGTTGTCAGCACTTCCTTCTGTACTTCTTAAATATGCTCATAACCCGAGGTGGCTTTCAGAGCTCTAATGAGCACATTTGAGTTCCAAACTGACATCAGGAAGAAATATTCATTGCTTTCCCTGTAAGGTAACTTCTTGGACATCTCACATCATATTCTTATATCTCATTGTATAGAACTTTGTCACATAACCATGCAGAGTTACTAGAGAGCTGCAAAATGTAGATTTTGAACTGGATTTGTTCCCAACCCCTTGTAAATGTAAGATTTCTGATAGAAAGGCAAAGTCTAACCCATAGCTTTACAAATCACCTAAAATGCCTTTATTTTTCCCCCTAACTTCCACACGCAGAAGTTTTTTCTCCCATGCTTATCAAACATTTGTTATGTATCTCATATGTGTGAGATATACATATATGATTATACATATATGTGCCTATGTATTTAAATTTTTTTACTTCTATTTCCCTTACCATAAAGAAGACTGTAGGTAGAGATCATAGCTCACTCAACATTTTATCTTGATGTCTAGTACACAGTAAGTCTTTGATAATTGTTTGTTGAATAAGTGAATACATGCCTGCATGCATGCACAATTAAATCATGGTTTTTGAGGTCCTTGAGTGAATTTCAGTTTATGCTGATGATAAAATTTAGGCTCTGTTTTTCTGTTGGTGATGAATACAGGCTGGCTAACCCCCACAGGCAGGGTTTCTGCGTATGGTTGTGCTGATTGGTCACTGCATTAATACAGTCATCCTGGAGAGAGTACTTTTTCTATTTGCCCAGAGTCTCTATATGAACTTACACCTGGCTGTCCATGGTGGTGTCTAAGAGGCTGGGGAGGCCTTTAACCAGGGAGTGGTGTCTACTTGACCATCTGTGGACTACAGAGGTGCAGGAAAGCACAAGGAAGGAACAGCATGATGACCCTCAGAAGCAGGAGACTATCTCACCTGTTTCTCTTTTTTCCTCTGGCCCTTACTTGAGCATCCCTTTATTTACATTTCAACTTCCGGAACATAGGTATTCCCACCATTAAAAATACTGTGAATTATAGCCTCCATGTGGGGAGACAGACATTTAAATCAAAGGGAAAGCATCTGAAGATACTTGGAGTGTTCTGAAGCTGCAAACCTATTCTACGTCAGCAGCATGGAGGGCATTTGGAGAACCTGCAGACTGAGAGGCAAATGCAGGGTGTTGGAGGATCCCACATAGTGTGGTTGTTGTCCAGCCTGCATTTCCAGAAGAAGAAAGAACTTTCTGCATTCTCCATGTCTGCTTCGCTGACATTCACAGTGACACTGTGAGCCACTGTATTAGTAGGGTTGTGGAGCCTTGTGGGCTCTTGGCCCACAGAAAGCTGCCCCCTCCAATAAGGTTGCCATATATATCCTGTGGAGTTTCCCTGGTAGCTCAGCTGGTAAAGAATCTGCCTGCAATGCAGGAGACCCTGGTTCAATTCCTGGGTAGCGAAGATCCACTGGAGAAGGGATAGGCTACCCATTCCAGTATTATTCAGCTTCCCTGGTGACTCAGATGGTAAAGAATCCACCTGCAATGTGGGAGATCTGGGTTCAATCCCTGGGTTCAATCCCTGCCAAGCCCTGGAGGAGGGCATGGCAACCCACTCCATTATTTTTGCCTGGAGAATCCCCATGGACAGAGGAGCCTGGCAGACTATGGTTCATAGGGTCACAAAGAGTTGGACCTGACTGAATGACTAAGCACACACACATATATCCTATGAGCTGTGATGCTTGGGATTGTTTTCCCATCTGCTCCTGAAGCAGATACCTGCATTCTTCCTTGGACATTGTACACTGTAAAATGTGAGGATCAGAGATATTTATTACCAGTGCCTTCCTCTCCAGGCGGCGGATCAATTTCCTGTTTTCCAGATGGCTCACTGGCCAGAAAAAGAAGGGACTGCTGGCCATCTGCTTCCTGTTGCCTTTTCAAGCTGGCTAGCCACTCAGCAAAGCTGGCAAAGCCCAAGGCACCAGCTGTCAGTCTAGGCTGCCCTGCTGGCCCTGCACCTTGCCACACGAGGCGTGATAGAGCAGGGGCCATGCTGAAATCAGTGTTTGATACTCATGAGGCGGGAAAGCTTCCTTCCAAACCCAGGCCGGCCAGCTTCCCTGATGATAAACATAACAAGATTGCCTGCCCTGGAACTTCCTCTGACAGTGGTATTCTGCTGACTTAATATGGGATAAAAAGGGATGACTGTGGGTAGAAGAAAGGCAGTGTTTATGGTCAACTCATAGGACAAAATTTAATATAATTCTGAATCCCGTATAAGTAAAATAATTCAGTCATAATTTCCAATTTATCCTTTTGTTTCTATTTTTTCTAATGTTTATTGTTTACAATGACAAAATAAACATCTGCTCATTGCAGAAAATCTGTAAAGTGCTGTTGGAGATTTAGAAAGTCACTCATAATTCTGTGAACTACAGAGATAACTAAATTTATTTTGCTGTTTAATCACTGTCTTTTTTTTTTTTCCTTTTTAGTATCTTTGAAGTCACATTCTATATAGTTTTTTATGTTTTTGTTTTGTGGCTTAATGCTACATATAAACATTTTTAACAAATAAAAATATTTTTGGTGACTAGTATTATAATGCATGGTAATGTTTTAATTCACTTAACTGCTCCCTAATTGCTGAACATTGTGATTTTTCCAACATTTTACTATTTTAAATAATTGTATAATAGAACATCATTGTGCCTAAAACTTATATTTGTATTTTAGATCATTTCTTGAGGATCATTTCTTGAAATAGAATGACTGTGCTAATTTTAAGGAAAATTTACTATACTGTCAAATTGCTTACATATATATATATATATATATACACACACACACGCACACATATATATACACACACACATTTCTTTTATATATATATATATATATATAAATATATACGAAACCATGAAACCAGCCCTCTTTATATAAAGTTTCTTCAACAATAGGTGTTTTCTTCCTTTGTGAAATTTCAGATGATTTGGTGCTTTTTCCCACCTTAAAACCGTGTCTTAATAGGTAGGTGTGGATAGAGGCCTTAAACCTGTTACACTGCACCAGACTTTCTTTATGCCAGGTTCTATGTGACGAATATGAGACTATAACCTGAACACTGATTCTGAAGTGGGGGTGTATTATGAATCACTGTGTTTGAAAGGGAGTCACTGTGCTCCGAGCCCCAGTGTGATGCTCCTCTTTGAATATTGCTTCCTCATTGTCTCATCTCCCTTAGCTGACTCTATGGCAGTCATTGATAGACCTGGGTCTTTAATGGCCCCTTCCCAAGGCCAGGTGGCCATACCTACAGGAAACAGCAAGAATGCTCTGCGGAGTGGTGAGGCTCTTAGCGCCAAGTTGGGCATGATGGTTGGCTTCCAGCACAGAGATACAGCAGGAAAGCGGGAGTCCTGCTAGGAGGCCAGGCTGCTTCAAAGGCACTAGGGTGAGAGGCCAGCCTTCTCAAAGGCACCTGGCCTTCTCTGGACTTAAGTCCATGGTCTGAAGTGCCCAG
Source organism: Bos grunniens (assembly GCF_055505025.1). Taxonomy (NCBI): domain Eukaryota; kingdom Metazoa; phylum Chordata; class Mammalia; order Artiodactyla; family Bovidae; genus Bos; species Bos grunniens. Next base: position 103,369,057 of record NC_141165.1, read on the forward strand.
TGAATGGTGATGTATAACTGTTATACCATCTGTCATAGTCCCAGTTGTTTCTTTAGCTCTATCTTTGCTAAGCCTTTTAAGTCTCTTACTAATTAGTATAACTTTTACACCACTGGTTGGGTTGAAATTTCTACCTTCTCTCTGATAAACTAAATCTTGTGTCTCTTCCCAGGGTACCAATAATTTTATCCCTCAAGCAATATATTCTACTAATTCTGGATTGCATTTATCTCTCTCTTTTCTGTATCTCCAAAGTTTTAAAAAATATTATTGGATATCAAACATTTTGATAGTTTTTAGAAGAGAGATTCAAATCTTTGTTTTATATCTCTAGTGTACACATTTCCGTTGAATTCCAGACTCATATGGCAAGCTGTCTACCTGATATCACTCCATGGACATCACACAACCTATCATACTCAAAGTTGGACTTACTCCAGTAGTCTCTAGACTGACAGCTTTATTATCTCCCTACCTCTCAGTTAATCACCAAGCCAAAATTTATACAGATAGAAAATAAAATTTGTATATCTCAATTCTATCCACCGCCATTGCAAATCTAGCTGATGTCCTCACATACATCTTGGAACTCATTCCATCCTTCTTCTGTGCTAAAGCCAAAGTGATCCTTGCAAAACCTAAATTTGATCAAGTCATGCCTCACACTCCTACAGTCTACTTTAAACCTGTTAATGGCTTCTCTTCATTTTTTTTGAAATATGTTAATATAGTAAAAATATACATAACATAAAATTTGCCATTTTAACCATGTTAAGTGTACAGTTATGTGAAATTAAGTACATTCCTACTGTGCAGCTATCATCACTATCTGCTTCTAAAACTTCATCATCCCCAATAGAAACTCTGTAATCATTAAGCAATAACTTCTCATTTCTCCTTGTGACTCAGCTGGTAAGAAAATCTGCCTGAAATGCAGGAGACCTGGGTTCGATCCCTGACTTGGGAAGATCCCCTGGAGAAGGGAAAGGCTACCCACTCTGGTATTCTGGCCTGGAGAATTCCATGGACAGCCCATGTGGTTGCAAAGAGTTGGACATGACCGAGCAACTTTCACTTCACTTCACTTCAATTCTCATTTCCCCTCCCCACAGGGCCCAATAACATTTCATCTACCTTCTTTCTTTATGAATTTATCTACTCTAGATGTTTCATACAAATGGAATCATACAATATTTGTCCTTTTCTGGTCTGGCTTTTTTTCATATTTCCAAGGTTTATCTGTTGTTGATGTCTATATATCAGAATTTCATTGCTTTTTGTGACTGAATAATATTCCCTTGTAAGAATATGTCACATGCCCTGTGATAACCTAGAATGGTGGGATGGGGAGGGGAAAGGGGGAGGCACAAGAGGGAGGGGATATATATATACACATATAGCTGGGTCACGTCATTAGAAACTGGAAACTAACAGCATTAGAAACAGTAGAAACTAACAGCATTTAAAGCAATTATACTCCAATTTTTAAAAATATAAATAAATAAATAACATGGATGGGTGGAAAAAATAATATATCACAAATTGTTTATTCATTCGTCTCTTAAAGGACATTTGATTCATTTCCACATTCTGACTATTGTGAATAATGCTAATGTGAACATTCACATATAACTGAGTCCCTGTTTTCAAATGTTTTGCTTCCTCTTATTTAATATTGAAAAATAAATATCTTAACCAAGCCTGTAAGTCTCTGTGTGATCTTGTTCCTCTGGTCTCATCTCCAGCACCTTCTGCTCTCCTAGCTCTCTCTTTTCTTTAGAGTCCTTACACCTGTGTGGCTTCTTACTGTATCAGTTGAAGGACAACCGAGTTATTTCTGTTCTTGTCTATCATGAGTAACACTGCTGTCAACATTTATGTACAAGTTTTTGTGGGGACATGTATTGATATTTTCATTTTGTGGGGGTATATGCCTAGGAATGGAATTGCTTGGTTATGTGTTAATCAGATGTTGAACTTCTTCAGGAATCCATGTGCTTTTGGTTTTTTGTACTATACTTAATGTACAATTATTATGTAAGTTACAGGTATATAATGAACTTAGTGATTCACAATTTTTAAAAATTATACTCCATTTGTGGGGCTTCCTTGGGGGGTTCAGTGGTAAAGAATCTGTGTCTCACTGCAGGAGATGTGTGCTTGATCCTCGGGTTGGGAAGATCCCCTGGAAAAAGAAGTGGCAACCCACTCCAGTATTCTTGCCTGGGAAATCCCATGGACAGATGAGCTTGGTGGGCTACAGTCTATGGGGTCACAAAAGAGTTAGACATGACTTAGTGACCAAACAGTGATAACCAGTCTAATCACATGGACCACAGTCTTGTCTAACTCAATGAAACGATGAGCCATGCCATGTAGAGCCACCCAAGACGGAGGGGTCATGGCTGAGAGTTCTGACAAAACGTGGTCCACTGGAGAAGGGAATGGCAAACTACTTCAGTATTCTTGCCTTGAGAACCCCATGAACAGTATGAAAAGGCAAAAAGATAGAACACTGAAAGATGAATTTCCCAGGTCAGTAGGTGCCCAATATACTATTGGAGATCAGTGGAGAAATAACTCCAGAAAGAATGAAGGGATGGAGCCAAAGCAAAAACAACACCCAGTTGAGGATATGACTGGTGATAGAAGCAAGGTCTGATGCTGTAAAGAGCAATATTGCATAGGAACCTGGAACGTCAGGTCCATGAATCAAGGCAAATTGGAAGTGGTCAAATAGGAGATGGCAAGAGTCACTGTCAACATTTTAGGAATCAGGTAACTAAAATGGACCAGAATGTGTGATTTTAACTCAGATGACCATTATAACTACTATTGTGGGCAAGAATCCCTTAGAAGAAATGCAGTAGCCATCATAGTCAACAAAAGAGTCCAAAATGCAGTACTTGGATACAATCTCAAAAACAACAGAATGATCTCTGTTCGTTTCCAAAGCAAACAATTCAATATCAGGGTGATCCAAGTCTATGCCCCAACCAGTAATGCTGAAGAACCTGAAGTTGAACGGTTCTATGAATACCTACAAGACCTTTTAGAAATAACACCCAAAAAAGATGTCCTTTTCATTATAGGGGACTGAAATGCAAAAGTAGGAAGTCAAGAAATACCCGGAGTAACAGACAAATTTGGCCTCGGAGTACAGAATGAAGCAGGGCAAAGGCTAATAGAGTTTTTCCAAGAAAATGCACTGGTCACAGCAAACACCTTTTTCCACAACACAAGAAAAGACTCTACACATGGACATCACCAGATGGTCAACACTGAAATCAGATTGATTATATTCTTTGCAGCCAAAGATGGAGAGGCTCTATACAGTCAGCAAAAACAAGACCAGAAGCTGACTGTGGCTCAGATCATGAACTCCTTATTGCCAAATTCAGACTTAAATTGAAGGAAGTAGGGAAAATCACTAGACCATTCAGGTATGACCTAAATCAAATCCCTTATGATTATACAGTGGAAGTGAGAAATAGATTTAAGGGACTAGATCTGATAGAATTCCTGATGAACTATGGACGAAGGTTCATGACATTGTACAGGAGACAAGGATCAAGACTATCCTCAAGAAAAAGAAAAACAAAAAAGCAAAATGGCTGTCTGGGGAGGCCTTACAAATAGCTGTGAAAAGAAGAGAAGCGAAAAGCAAAGGAGAAAAGGAAAGATACACCCACTCGGATGCAGAGTTCCTAAGAATAGCAAGGAGAGATAAGAAAGCCTTCCTCAGGGATCAGTGCAAAGGAATAAAGGAAAACAATAGAATGGGAAAGACTAGAGATCTCTTCAGGAAAATTAGGAATACCAAGGGAACATTTCATGCAAAGATGGGCTCAATCAAGGACAGAAATGGTATGGACCTAAGAGAACCAGAAGATATTAAGAAGAGGTGGCAAGAATACACAAAAGAACTGTACAAAAAAGATCTTTATGACCCAGATAATCACAATAGTGTGATCACTCACCAGAGTCAGATATCCTGGAATGTGAAGTCAAGTGGGCCTTAGAAAGCATCACTATGAACAAAGCTGGGGAGGTGATGGAATTCCAGTTGAGCTATTTCAATTCCTGAAAGATGATGCTGTGAGAGTGCTAAACTCCATATGCCAGCAAATTTGGAAAACTCAGCAGTGGCCACAAGACTGGAAAAGGTCAGTTCATTCCAATCCCAAATAAAGGCAATGCCAAAGAATGCTCAAAATATCACACAATTGCACTCATCTCACATGTTAGTAAAGTAATGCTCAAAATTCTCCAAGCCAGGCTTCAGCAATACCTGAACCATGAACTTCCAAATGTTCAAGCTGGTTTTAGAAAAGGCAGAGGAGCCAGAGATTCTATTGCCAACATCTTTTGGATCATTGAAAAAGCAAGAGAGTTCCAGAAAAACATCTATTTCTGCTTTATTGACTATGCCAAAGCCTTTGACTGTGTGCATCACAGTAAACTGTGGAAAATTCTGAAAGAGATGGGAATACCAGACCACCTGATCTGCCTCTTGAGAAATCTGTATGCAGGTCAGGAAGCAACAGTTAGAACTGGACATAGAACAACAGACTGGTTCCAAATAGGAAAAGGAGTATGTCAAGGCTGTATATTGTCACCCTGCTTATTTAACTTCTATGCAGAGTACATCATGAGAAATGCTGGGCTGGAGGAAGCACAAGCTGGAATCAAGATTGCCGGGAGAAATATCAATAACCTCAGATATGTAGGTGACACCACCCTTATGGCAGAAAGCCAAGAAGAACTAAAGAGCCTCTTGATGAAAGTGAAAGAGGAGAGTGAAAAAGTTGGCTTAAAGCTCAACATTCAGAAAGCTAAGATCATTGCATCCGGTCCCATCACTTCATGGGAAATAGATGGGGAAACAGTGGAAACAGTGGCTGACTTTTTTTGGGTAGGAGGCTCCAAAATTACTGCAGATGGTGATTGCAGCCATGAAATTAAAAGACGCTTATACCTTGAAAGGAAAATTATGACCAGCCTAGACAGCATATTGAAAAGCAGAGACATTACTTTGCCAACAAAGGGCCGTCTCTCAAGGCTATGATTTTTCCAGTGGTCATGTATGGATGTGAGAGTTGGACTGTGAAGAAGGCTGAGCGCCGAAGAATTGATGCTTTTGAACTGTGGTGTTGGAGAAGACTCTTGAGAGTCCCTTGGACTGCAAGGAGATCCAACCAGTCCATCCTAAAGGAGAATAGTCCTCAATATTCATTGGAAGGACTGATGTTGAAGATGAAACACCAGTACTTTGGCCACCTGATGTAAAGAGATGACTCATTTGAAAAGATCCTGATTTTGGGAAAGATTGAAGGCAGGAGAAGAAGTGGACAACAGAGGATAGATGGTTGGATGGCATCACAGCGGCTCAATGGACATTAGTTTGAGTAAACTCGGGGTGTCGGTGATGGACAGGGAGGCATGGTGTGCTCCAGTCCATGGGGTTGCAAAGAGTCGGACATGACTTAGAGACTGAACTGAACTGAACTGTGGCAATTATATTTTTAGCTTTTTGAGAAACCTCTATTTTGCTTTCAACAGTGGTTGCACCAATTTACATTTTCATCAACAGTTTTTACAAAGGTTCCATTTCCTCCACATCTTGCCAATATATGTTGTGTTCTTTTAGATGATAGCCATTCTGACAGATGTGAGGTTATATCTTGTGTAGTTTTGATATGCATTTCTCTGATGATTAGAAATTAGCATCTTTTCATATGTCTGTTAGCCATCTGCATTTCCTCTTTGGAAAGTGTCTAGTTAGTTCTTCTGCCCATTTTTAATTGAGTTGTTTATTTTTTGATGTTTTGTATGAACTGCTTGTATATGTTGTATCAGTTCAGTTCAGTTCAGTTCAGTAGCTCAGTTGTGTCCGACTCTTTGCAACCCCATGAATCGCAGCATGCCAGGCCTCCCTGTCCATCACCAACTCCCGGAGTTCACTCAGACTCACGTCCATTGAGTCAGTGATGCCATCCAGCCATCTCATCCTCTGGCGTCCCCTTCTCCTCCTGCCCCCAATCCCTCCCAGCATCAGAGTCTTTTCCAATGAGTCAACTCTTCGCATGAGGTGGCCAAAGTACTGGAGTTTCAGCTTTAGCATTCCTTCCAAAGAAATCCCAGGGCTGATCTCCTTCAGAATGGACTGGTTGGATCTCCTTGCAGTCCAAGGGACTCTCAAGAGTCTTCTCCAACACCACATATTAACCACTTATTGGTCTTATCATTTGAAAATATTTTCTCCAATCCAGTAAGTTGTCTTTTTGTTTTGCTGATGATTTCCTTTGCTGTGCAAAAGGCTTTAAGTTTAATTAGGTTCTATTTATTTATTTTCTACTTTAATCTCCTTTGCTTTAGGAGACAGGGCCAAAAAAATTTTTGCTTTAAATTATTTCAAAAAGTCTCTGCCTGTGTTATCCTCTAAGGGTTTTAAAGTTTCTGGTCTTATATTTAGATCTTTAATCCATTTTGAAATTATTTTTGTGTATGATGTTATGTAATGTTCTAATTTCATTGTTTTATATGTAGCTATCCAGTTTTCCCAGTGCTATTTTTTCTTTATTTCAGTTTAAAAAAGTAACTTTGTGTGGCATGTAATTATAGAAATATCAAACCATTATGTTGTATACTTGAAACTAATATATTATTTTAAGTAATCTTACTTCAATAAAAAAAACTAAAATGAATTGTTTTAGTAATGGACTCTTATGAAACAGTTTGAATCTTCCAAGCCCCAGCACTAATTTTTGAAGAGACTGTCTTTTCTCTGTTGTGTATTCTTGCCCCCTTTGTTATAGATTAATTTATCATAACTATGTGGGTTTATTTCTAGGGTCTCTATTCTGTTCCATTGATCTGTATGTCAATATTCATTCTTCCAGTTCAAGAATATAAAATATCTTTCCATTTCTTTAAATCACCTTCAGTTTCCTTTATCAGTATTTAATAATTCTCATCATATACATTTGTCACTTCTCTGGTCAGGTTTATGCATAAGTTTTTATTTTTTGTTTGATGTGATTTTAAAAGGGATTAGTTTTTTACTTTCCCTGTCTAATATTTCATTGTTAGTATGAATAAATGCAACAAGTTTCTGTTTGTTAATCTTGTATCCTGGTACCTTGCTGAATTTATCTGTTCTAATAGTTTTATGTGGAGTCTTATTAGGGTTTTCATACACACACACACACACACACACACACAATGTCATGTCCTTGACGTATAATGACATTTTATCTGTTCCCTTCCAATTTGGATACCTTGTATTTCTTTTTCTTGTCTGATATCTGTATCTAGGAGTTCCAGTGTTATGTTGAATAACAGTGGTGAGAAGGGATATTTTTGTTTCAGATTTTAGTGGGAAGGCTTTCAGCTTTTCACCATTGAGTGTTATGTTGGCTTGGGTTTGTTACAAATAGCTTCTATTATGCTGAGGTATATTCCCTCTATACTTACTTTGGTGAGAGGTTTTTTTTTTCAATCATGAATGGATATTGAATTGTATCAAAACCTTTTTCTGTATCTATTGAGATAGTTAGTAGCTTATATTGCCTTTATTAGTGAACTTTTTCATTTCATAATTTTCTTGTTTCTAGTTGTAGCATTTTCTTTTTTGCCTAGAAGAATGAAAATAAAGTGGGAGAAATAAGTCAGGTTTATAGGCTGATGGCAAATAACCACATGTTTTTATGGGTTGTTGTTGTTGTTTTTTTCTTTCTTCCTCTTTTGGCCACACTGTGTGGCATGGAGGATCTTAATTCTCTAACCAGAGATAGAACTTGTGTCCCCTGCAGTGAAAGCATGGACTTTTAATCAGTGGAGTGCCAAGAAAGTCCCTGCAGTTTTTTTTTTTTTTCTCTCTTTTTTCTTGAAGTTGATTTCTAGTCTCAGCATTGTGATAGGAAAAGGTGAGAGGTAATTACATGTAAGCTAATTATCAATATATATGTTCTTGTTGCTATTTTATTGTTTTGGATTTGTTTTTATAGGTCTTTTTACTCTTTTTCTTTTACTCTTCTATTGTGATCTGATGACTATCTTTAGTGTTATGTTTGGATTCCTTTTTCTTTTTTGTGTGTAGATGTATTATAGATTTTTGGTTTGCAGTTTCCATGAGGTTTTAGTATATATATATATATGTATATGTGTCTGTATATGTATATATATATGTATATATTAGTATATATATATTATTTCAAGTTGCTGATCTCTTAATTTCAAATGCATTTCTGATACCCTGTCTTTGTATTCTCCTTCCTTCATGATAACTGTTTTCTATATCATATTTTATATCTAATTATTTTGTGTACCCATTAGTAGCTTATATCAACTATAAATGATTTCACTACTTTTGTTTTCTAACTTCCCTATCTTTATGTGTGGATGATTTCCTACTTTTACTGTATGTTTGCCTTTATTAGTGAACTTTTTCATTTCATAATTTTCTTGTTTCTAGTTGTAGCATTTTCTTTTTTGCCTAGAAGAATGAAAATAAAGTGGGAGAAATAAGTCAGGTTTATAGGCTGATGGCAAATAACCACAGAAGGAGCAAAAATTGATAATTCAGGGAAAAGAAAAGAGAATGGTTGTAGTGATATCCTTGAATGGACATGAGGAGGATGGAGTCTAGTGACAAGTGGAGGATTATCCTTAAGTAGGAGTCCAGACAATGTATACCTTGTTTAACAGGAGGAGTGTGGATGTACAGGGCACAGGTGCAAGTAGGCTGGTAGATGTGGTTAGGAGTATGTAGTTTTCTCCTCACCAATTCTGTTGTCTTAGAGAAATAGAAACCAAGCCAGACCAAGAGTGAGGACAGAGTAGGAGCTATGTGAGGTTTGTGAAAGGGGAGAGCACTAAATGCCTCTCTAGAAGAGTGATGGAAGGAAAGGATTAGAGAAATATAGTTGACCTTGGCAAAGCCCAAGTCCCACGTGAGAGATTACTGGTTACAAATTTTAAAGTGAGATATGTCACCACAGTTCTGTGCACTTTTTTTTTTTACCTACAAAATAAGAACAGGTATTGAGTAAGCAAAGTTGGATTAATCAGGTTTGGATTTTTTTTTTTTTCTAGATGAATAGACCAGGAAAATATGTAAAGAGTGATGGGTATATACAAAAATGTTACAATAATGAGCCATGACCTTTAAGCCCAGTAAAGAAGGGAAGGACCTGAGCAGAAGGCACACTAACTTTGCTTCATCCCCAGACATCTGAAACCAGCAGCACAAGTGGCCTACTAAGAGCTCAAGGCTCACTGAAATATTCTTCATGTGAATTCAGGTGACGATATACAAAGTTGTGAATAAAAATCCCTTTATTCATTTTCTTAGAGGGAACAACAATTGAATGTGTATTATCATTGCACAGAGGCAAGAAAAAAGCAATAGTCTGTTCATGACTGAATGTGTTGGTGTTTAAAAATATTCCAAGAGTCAATATTTAATTAATAAATTGTTGTGCTCATTTCACAGATGGTACAATATGAGAGTATTAGTTATACAATAAAGAATTAATGAATTCCTGTCAGGTAAATATGGACGTTAAATATATATATATATATATATATATATCTCACATTATAATTAAAACCATAGAGGAAATTTAAAAGACTGAAAAGTAGTCACTGGAAATATCCTTGTGTCAGAACACCTAAAGAAGGCAGCTTACGTGGAATGCAGACTTTCCTTCTGTTGTCTAAATCCTGAGTACAATAAAATGATTTCTACACAGTATGCATAAAACAAATATTTGTTAAATGTATTGACTAAATAAACAAATAACGAGGAGTCATTTCTCGAACACAACATTTGTGTGTGATAAAATCTTTCCTATTTCACCAGCCCCATGTAGGTTCAGTTTCTGGTTGGTAATTAGTGATGGTAGACTAGCTCTTCAGGTTGAAGAAGCTTCTGTTTGTTTATGCACCACCATTCCCCAACCAGGTGATGCTTGTAGCTCGTTACAATCTTCTATTACACCTAATGTTTTTGCAGATACGATTGTCTCAGTCTGAAAATTGCTTGTTGCCAAGCCCCTCCACCTCTGACTCACCTCTAACTTGTATACAGGAAATTCCTTCTTTCTTTCCAGCAGCAATTCAAACATCACCTACCTCCTCTCCTTTCTCAGGCTTTCTCAGGTGAGGACTGGCTGTGGCATGGCTCCATCGTACCCGCCACAGTGGCACTGCAGAGACCCTGGTTCCTGAGGCTGACCCACTGTGCCCCGTTTATTTCATCTACCCCAACCACTTCAGGGCCAAATGAAACACCTTGCAATGGGGTCTGAGTTCTGACCAGCCCTGAGGTGAGGTCATATAATCCAGAAATGCAAAGAAGGGCATTCCTTTTATAGTATGAACTTCAAACAATGAGAGACAGGCTTATTCCTGTCTCTTCCTCCCTGTGCCCTAACCCCATTCAGTTCCAAAGCACAGAAGTATCCATACAGCCTTGGAGAATTCTAGTGTGATCAAGATTTTAGCTGTTTCTTCAAACCTTTGTTTTCCTTTCTTTTCTCCTTCTTGCTCCTCAATAAAATGCTAGCTCAGGAACTCTGGCCTAGGTTCTGATGTCTATGGAAGGATCTGTCCTCCAAAATCCTGTGGCAATCTCTATCCTAACTTTAAATAAGCTGTGTCATAATTATTAGTTTACTTTTAGAGAGATTCTTAAGAGACTGTCTTTCGGCAGCTTCATTACTTAGCATCATGTTTAGAACATGGTGGGTGATTTGATAAACAATGGCTAATTAATTAATGGCTTGTGCTGTGCTAAGTTGCATCAGTCATGTCCAACTCTCTGCGACTCTATGGACTGTCACCCACCAGGCTCTTCTGTCCACGGGATTCTCCAAGCAAGAATACTAGAGTGGGTTGCCATTTCCTTCTCAAGGGCATCTTCCCAACCTAGGAATCTAACCCACGTCTCTTGTGTCTCCTGAATTGGCAGGCAGGTTCTTTACCATTAGCGCCACCTGGGAAGCCCTTAATTAATACTAACAACTTAATATTAAGCTATTACATAACACACTGAAAATGAGAAGATTCCTTAGACATTTTTGTTTTAACCTCTTACTATATGGAGGAACAAACACAGGGCCAAGAGAAGTAAAGGGCTTTTCCCAAAGTTATGTAGCTATTGAGTAGCACGACTGGATTAGCACATTGGTTTATCGCTCACACAACACTGCTGCTGCTGCTGCTGCTATGCTAAGTCGCTTCAGTCGTGTCTGACTCTGTGCGACCCCATAGACAGCAACCCACCAGGCTCCTCTGTCCCTGGGATTTTCCAGGCAAGAGTACTGGAGTGGGGTGCCATTGGCTTCTCCGCACACAACACTATTCCTATTTAAAAATGACTGCTTCCATTTCTGTGAGAGGAAACAATACCAGGACCATTCTGACAAACTCGTGTTTCTCCAGGCCAATTAAAATATAAAATTGGTTAACACTAACCATAGGAAAGAGTGTTTCTTTAGGTTTGACTCCACCCTCCTATGAAGTTCCTGCTGCCATTTTTCCTGGATGTTGCCAGGTGGTGTCTTGTATGTGATTGCAGACACAGTTTTGCCAGCTCCCACGTGACACCCGTCTTTGCATTGCTTTCTTATTTTAATTACTAGCATGAGATCTATAGCCAGGGCTTGCCAGGTGCATGTCTACAGGCTTGGCACACCTGCCGAACCCCAGCCGTCTCTTCCTTTCTTCTGCAGGATTCTGGTTGTCAGTCAGCTCACTGTTAAGAGCCCCTGTGTGGTGTCCATGTGTCCATATTCCCCTGAAATGGAGAGAATCTCCTGCACCTCCTCAAATTTAGCACCACGTTCTGGACCTTGGAGAGCAGGGCATCGCCTCCTAAGTCTCCAGTAAAGCAGAATTATCTGTTTAGTCCTTATCCACAGCTCAGTGTTTCAGATATGGCTCTGCGGGATTGGTGAAATGCACCTGAATGACTTGACCAGGAGTCCTAATTGTGGAAGAGGGAGGGGGTAAGGTGGAACACAGGCACACCAAATGCCCAGGCTATCACAACATGCTCCACAAGTGTCCACTTTCCTAGAGCAAGGGCCAGTCCATGGCCTGTTCTTATTTGATCAGTGAGCTAAGAACGATTTCAATTCTTTTAAAAGATTGTAAACGCAAAAAACCAAGCAGCATATGCTACAGACACATGTGACACAGAAAGCCTGAAATATTTACTGCCTGTCCCTTTACAGAAAAAGTTTTGTGTACTCTTGTCCTGGAGGGAAAACAAAATGTACCAATTAGAAATGGGAAATAAAGCAATATGCAGTATGAACTATGTAATTGTAAACTATAAATCAATTCCATTTGTTCTGCAACCTTATTAAAATCTTGCATTTTTCATCATGATGGGAACCAAAAGCATAGAGAAATGTGTTTCATCGGGTGGTGATTCATCACTGCCACAGCTGATGGTGGCTCTGCTTCTAGCCATTGTGACCCTGTGCTGCCTCTGGTCTTAGTGCCTGACTTGCCGTTGGAGGGAGACACCATCCTCTCACATCCTGTCCCATTATTCTTGACTCAAAAGGAAGAACTTTACATGGGCCCTTCCTTAAGATAAGAAGCCCCTTCCTCCCAGGACAGAGGTCTTCAGGCTTGTCTGTGGGGAGACTCTTGGGATTCTTGAACCAGTCTTCAGTTCTGCCAAGAGAAGTGAATCTGAAGACAGATACAATTTAGATTCATGCTGAGGCTCCTGCTACACATGAAAATAGATTTGATTTCTGTTTAATTTTATCTCAATTTGGTTTTGAATAGACCACAAGTATAAATATTTGCTTCCTCCTTGCTGCAGATTTCCTTCAAGACCTGACCTAAGTGTAAAATTTAATAAAAACATCTTAGAAATGGCAGGATGATTATTTTTCATTTCTATTTCCTCTGCCTTTGAAATTTAAATTCCTGTGTCCTTTCTGGCTGGTTGTTTGCTACCTTGTCATTGGTTAATAAAGGCTCCATGTGCCAAGAAATATCCTAGGGTGCTCAAACATAAGCAAAATAAAAACCTTGCCATTGGCCATGTGCTACTGGTTTATTTACTCATTTTCACTTCATCACTCTATTTCTGTTTCCCAAGTGTCAATTAAAAACAGCACCAAAGTGATGTCTTTTAGTTTAGGAGAAAAAGAGGTTTCAATATTAATTCAATAAAAACTACTTAGATCAGTCATGTTAGATTAAAACAATAAGGATTATAATGCCAGTGTCACAAACATGGTTGCCTTTATCCGTGTGTCTGTTTTCCTTTGCTTTTTGTTACTTGGAATGAGCAGAGGAGTTTCCACAAAAAGTGGCCCTGGGCTATTGTCAGCCAACTGCTGTCACCTTTGGGGTGGGATCTCTGAATACATTACCTGAGCCTCAGTTTCCTCTAAAGTAAAACAGAGCATCAGTTTGTCATGTATCTATCCCTTGCGGAAGACATTGGAAGAGAGAATAAGATAATGTCCATAGAATCTTTTATATTTCTTACAGGAGAGATTCTCTGTAGCATTTTAAGGACAAGTTTTCTGGAAGAACATCAATATTCACCTGAGATAACTGATGCTGAAGCTGAATCTCCAGTATTTTGTCATCTGAAGCAAGAAGCTGACTCATTGGAAAAAAGTCCCTGAGGCTGGGAAAGCTTGAGGGCAGAAGGAGAAGAGGGCATCAGAGGGTGAGATGGCTGGATGGCATCACTGATGCAGTAGACGTGAACTTGGGGAAACTCCAGGTGATGGTGAGGGACAAGGAGGCCTAGAGTGCTGCAGTCTCTGGGGTATTGAATTGGACATAACTGGGCACTGAACAACAACAACTGAGGTAATATTGGGACTGACACTGCGAACAGGCTGGGGAAATGAATATGCCTGGGTGGCTGATGATCAGAAATAACCCAAAGCCTTGTATTGCTTTTCAGCTCAGACATCTCTTCGGTTGGTCTTCAACCATGCTCTCATTTTATTTATTTATTTATTTTTTGTTTTGTTTTCGGCTGCATATATGGCATATAGGATCTTAAAGTTTCCCAACCAGGGATCAAACCTGTACCCCCTGTAATGGAACTGTGCAGAGACTTCACCAATGGACTGCCAAGGAAGTCACCCATGATCCCATTTTAAATCCTGGGTAAAAGATGAGATTTGATTTGTTGGGACTTTGATACTGCTTATTTGAAATAAATAATCTCACAACAGTACCCATAGCTATCTTTCAGCTTTTGAGACATCTACGTTTAAGTTGTTTGCATTTTGTCCTGTTACGAAGCTACTCTTACTTAAGCACAATAGAACCTAAATAAACAAAACAATAAGGAATTAAATATATGGTGTTTTCAAAAACAAGCAGACCAACAGGACCTATAGTATTAGAAGTTTTCTTAGACCACTCTCTGTTAATGAGTGTTTATGTTCACTGTAAAATATCCCACCTGATGCCAGCAGCCTGTTGAATGAATACTCCATGTTGTCTACTATGCTGACATACAGATCCCTTCAGCTGAGTAGTATATTTATCAAGATTCTGTGTGTTTATACTCAAACTGGTTTAGGCTAGTTGTGTTCAATACTTCAATGATCTAATTTGATTACATTTTGCCAATACTTAATAAAATATGAATTTGAAAGAAAATTATTTTCTCAATAAGAACTAAGACTATTCAGGAAAGTAATTTTTAAAAGGAATCTCAAAAATAATTAGTCTTGGATTAGATGTGAGCAAGTGAGAAAATCAGATAATCTCTCACTTGAATTGTTTGAAAAATATTTTCAAGTTCTTGTTCCATTAAGAAAAAGACTAAAATTGGAAATTGTAGAGTGAAATATAGATGTTTTAAGAAATAAGAATAATATGGACTCTAATTGGTAGAACTATGATTAAAGGAATTACCAAAAAATAAATAAGAAGAGGTATAAATCATTAGATATAAACACAGTAATGGTTGGATCTTAAAAGCATTATGCAGGAAAAAAGGCAAGAAATTGAATAAGAACTATAGGACAATACCATATGTATGAGTTTAAATTCAAATCAGTTCAGTGCAGTTGCTCAGTCACGTCCAGCTCTTTGTGGCCCCATGAACTGCAGCATGCCAGGCCTCTATGTTCATCACCAACTCCTGCAGTTCACCCAAACTCATGTCCATTGAATTGGTGATGCCATCCAACCATCTCATCCTCTGTTGTACCCTTCTCCTCCTGCCTTCAATCTTTCCCAGCTTCAGGGTCTTTTCAAATGAGTCAGTTCTTCACATCAGGTGGCCAAAGTATTGGAGTTTCAGCTTCAACATCAGTCCTTCCAATGAACACCCAGGACTGATCTCCTTTAGGATGGACTGGTTGGATCTCCTTGCAGTCCAAGGGACTCTCAAGAGTCTTCTCCAACACCACAGTTCAGAAGCATCAATTCTTCGGAGCTCAGCTTTCTTTATAGTCCAACTCTCACAGCCATACATGACTACTGGAAAAACCATAGCCTTGACTAGACAGATCTTTGTTGGCAAAGTAATGTCTCTGCTTTTCAATATGCTGTCTAGACTGGTCATATCTTTTCCTCCAAGGAGTAAGCATCTTTTAATTTCATGACTGTAATCACCATCTGCAGTAATTTTGGAGCCCCCCAAAATAAAGTCAGCCACCGTTTCCACTGTTACCCCATCTATTTGCCATGAAGTGATGGGACCAGATGCCATGATCTTAGTTTTGTGAAAGTTAAGCTTGAAGCCAATTTACTCACCCTCCTCTTTCATCAAGAGGCTCTTTAGTTCTTCTTCACTTTCTGCCATAAGGGTGGTGTCATCTGCATATCTGAGGTTACTGATATTTCTCCCAGCAATCTTGATTCCAGCTTGTGCTTCTTCCAGCCCGGAGTTTCTCATGATGTACTCAATATTTAAGTTAAATAAGCAGGGTGACAATATACAGCCTTGACGTACTCCTTTTCCTATTTGGAACCAGTCTGTTGTTCCATGTCCAGTTCTAACTTCTGCTTCCTGACCTGCATACAGGTTTCTCAAGAGGCAGGTCAGGTGGTCTGGTATTCCCATCTCTTTCAGAATTTTCCACAGTTTATTGTGATCCACACAGTCAAAGGCTTTGGCATAGTCAATAAAGCAGAAATAGATGTTTTTCTGGAACTCTCATGCTTTTTCCATGATTTGGCAGATGTTGTCAATTTGATCTCTGAGTTCTCTGCCTTTTCTAAAACCAGCTTGAACATCAGCAAGTTCGTGTTTCATGTACTGCTGAAGCCTGGCTTGGAGAATTTTGAGCATTACTTTACTAGCGTGTGAGATGAGTGCAATTGTGCGGTAGTTTGAGCAGTCTTTGGCATTGCCTTTCTTTGGGATTGGAATGAAAACTGACCTTTTCCAGTCCTGTGGCCACTGCTGGGTTTTCCAAATTTGCTGACATATTGAGTGCAGCACTTTCACAGCATCATCTTTGAGGATTTGAAATAGCTCAACTGGAATTCCATCACCTCCACTAGCTTTGTTCGTAGTGATGCTTCCTAAGGTCCACTTGACTTCACAGTCCAGGATATCTGGCTCTAGGTCAGTGATCACACCATCGTGATTATCTGGGTTGTGAAGCTCTTTTTTGTACAGTTCTTCTGTGTATTCTTGCCACCTCTTAATATCTTCTGCTTCTGTTAGGTCCATACCATTTCTGTGCTTTATTGAGCCCATCTTTGCATGAAATGTTCCCTTGGTGTCTCTAATTTTCTTGAAGAGATCCCTTTCTTATTCTATTTTTTCCCTCTATTTCTTTGCATTGATTGCTAAGGAAGGCTTTCTTATCTCTCCTTACTATTCTTTGGAACTCTGCATTCAAATGCTTATATCTTTCCTTTTCTCCTTTGCTTTTCACTTCTTTTCTTTTCACAGCTATTTGTAATGCCTCCTCAGACAGCCATTTTGCTTTTTTGTATTTCTTTTTCTTGGGGATGGTCTTGATCCCTGTCTCCTGTACAATGTCACAAACCTCAGTCCATAGTTGATCAGGCACTCTTATCTATCAGATCTAGTCCCTTAAATCTATTTCTCACTTCCACTGTATAATCATAAGGGATTTGATTTAGGTCATACCTGAATGGTCTAGTGGTTTTCCCTACTTTCTTCAATTTAAGTCTGAATTTGGCAATAAAGAGCTCATGATCTGAGCCACAGTCATCTCCTGGTCTTAAATCCATATACATGAAACAAAAATATACATTTCTAAGAAGTCAGATAAAAACATATGCATGGGGATTCCCCTGGTGGTCCAGTGGTTAAGAATCCTCCTTCCAGTGCAGGGGGTGAGGGTTTGATCCCTGATCAGGGAACTAAGATCCCAGATGCCCCTCAAGTAAAAAAAAAAAAAAAACCAAAACATCAAACAGAAGCAATATTTTAACAAATTCAGTAAAGACTTTAAAACATATGCATTAAACCTACAAGATATGACTGCCTTTGAAGAAGGAAAGAGATGGGAGTGGGAGGATAGATGAGAATAAATATACATTTAAAAATACAGAAAGTGAAGTCACTCAGTTGTGTCTGACTCTTTGCGACCCTGTGGACTGTAGCCTACCAAGCTCCTCCATCCATGGGATTCTCCAGGCAAGAATACTGGAGTGGGTTGCCATTTCCTTCTCCAGGGGATCTTCCCGACCCAGGGATCGAACTGGGGTCTCCTCCATTGCAGAAGACCCTTGTATTGGAAAATAACGACGTGTAATGAACTGAGAAGTGTGATTAACTTTTCTTTCTTTAATAGATATTGCTCTCCCTCCTTCTCCAAAACATCATGAACCTAGAAAACAAGAGAGGTTATGACAACATTCAAGGGAGGACAAGAAAATTTTACAGCTGGGACAGTAATGTATCAATGTGTCTTAACAGATATCAGTGCTTGCAGTGGGAGGAGCTAACAAGAAGCAAGCTGATTCTTGCTACAGAGGTTCAAAAGACTTAGCAGCAGGAGATAACCAGGTATATATGGAGGTAGGGGTGCAAATGCAATCAGAAATGGGATTGATTGAAATTCTGCTCAAGGAACAGTTACTGATAATACCCTGGGTCCCTTCCTCCAATCTAAGCAGCCAGGTCACTTCCCCTCCTCACTGTCAAGGAAGCTGAGAAGTTTGCTTTCTAGAGTGGAGAATGATTGATTGATTACATGGTTGGAGTAGAAGGAAACCCATCTGAAAACTGGAGAATAAATAAAGCTAATCTATACTGAATTGTGTCTCTTCAGCTCATCTTTCGGAGAAGGCAATGGCACCCCACTCCAGCACTCTTGCCTGGAAAATCCCATGGATGGAGGAGCCTGGTGGGCTGCAGTCCATGGGGTCGCTAAGAGTCGGACAAGACTCAGCAACTTCACTTTCACTTTTCACTTTCCTGCATTGGAGAAGGCAATGGCAACCCACTCCAGTGTTCTTGCCTGGAGAATCCCAAGGATGGGGGAGCCTTGTGGGCTGCTGTCTATGGGGTCACACAGAGTCGGACACGACTGAAGCAACTTAGCAGCAGCAGCAGCTCATCTTTCCCTCTTTCACCCCAGAACCCCAGGAGCTCGGTTTATACTATGTCTACCTCTCCAGTTAGGACACTGGACAATCTGACACACCAAGAGAGAAGACTTCCTCTGTAACTGGGGATCTCTCAGTTAAATGGTGCAAATCCTTCCCTCCACCTCTAGTAAGCAAGCCAGCTTTATTGAGAAACACAGAACTTTCAGTTAACTTCTTGGCAGCTCATTCTTTTGACTGCATGGGCAGTCGAAGATAACCTGAAACCAAAAATCAGTTTTGAATAGTAATTTTGCATTATAAAATGGATTCTGAATTATTTCCTGTTTTAAATTATCCACACCCTTGTTTTTTCCCTTGATTACAGTTTTGCCTATGATCCTTAAATGAACAAGGACCTATGTAAATCTTTGCTGCATTTCCTGACCTCCTGTAATAATCTGAGGCTTCTAGTCAGACTGAAAGAGGAGAAAATTGCTTTTGGTTCAGATACATATTGACTGGGATCTAAATCAGAGTATTCTGTTATCTGCTGTTTTTTTTTTTTTTTCTTAATTGGAGGCTAATTACTTTACAATATTGTAGTGGTTTTTCACATACATTGACATGAATCAGCCATGGGTGTACAAATGTGTTAAGTGTACATGCTTGTGTGCATGTGTATGCACGTGTGTACCTACGTTCTTTTATGCATGCACTTATTACTCAGGCTCCACTGCAAACCAGTGTTTGTCAAGCTTCCTGACAGGAAATGCACCAGACTACTGGTACGCTTTGACTTTTCTTCTTGAGAAATCAAGAATTTAGCAAAGCAGTCAGAACCCCAGAGGAGATACTCTTCTTGCTGAACTCAGAGCCATCCATGTGACCGTTCAGCAGAAATCAACCAGTTTTGTCACCAGTGAGCATCTTGGTTGATGAATTAAAACCTGTATACAATCTCTACAGAGTGCCTCTAGCTTCCCTATAGGAAGTGGGCAGGGAGAGAGAGGTGGGTGGAAAGAGAGACAAATGTTTGGGGAAGGACTTTCTTATCAGCATCTTTGGCTTTCTCATTAATCTTCCTTTGTGCCCACGATGCCTTTATGCACTGTTATCTTTAAGAGTGTAAACTGAAGGTACTATTGCAGGATGATGGAATTGTTCAAATTTCCTTCTCTTAACCTCCTACGGAAAGTACAAAGACAAATGTTTCTGCTGAAGACTAAGACAAAACCACTTCTGAGTTTCTTTAATTTTCTGTATTTTGATGCTTTGACATTTGAGGTCTTGCTGATCCTTTCAGGACTAGCCAATTCTAAGACATGGTAAACAACTCACCCATTAGGATACCTTTCAAATAGAAACCAATCAATCCAGGGCTCATATTCCTGGTCACCTCCTTTATCAGGTTCTACAACTGGGGACAGCCCCTCTGCCCCAGAACCCACTGAAATTATTTAATCTAGCCAGTCCTAAACCTGCTCACTCTGTCTCTCTCATTTCTCCCCACAGAAACCAGAATACAGACTGGTGCATGTTAGCCCTGTGTCTTTTGACTGACCCTCGTGCTTTTCCCTGTAATAACCTGTGAGTAACAAACTATCATTTCAGTGTCAGTAGTCTCCTGGTCTGTTGGCCTTCCCATACATCAATAATAATAAAACAACTAAAACATGGAAAGCATGGTATACTGAGTGGCAAATCTCAAGAGGCCATCCCTGAGGTATAGTTCTTCCATGAGACTTTCCCTGACCTTATCAACTTAAAATGAACTTACTCTCCTATGAACATCCAGCATTATCACCTATGACTCTCATTACACAGTTAAACATGTTCCTTCCTGATAGTGTATGTCTTTTAAATTTAATGTGTATATCTTGTTCTTCCAACTGAAATATAAATTTCCTCAGAGTATATATAATTCTTAGCATCTTCAACAATAACTGATGATTTAATAAATGAGTGCACAGATGTAACTTGTTAAACTTGATCCTAAACTCACAAAGATCTTACTTTTTTTTGTCCTTTCTGAGCTTTCTTGTTGCAGGTAACTTTATATGATGAGCCCCAGTTACAAAATTGCTAAGTGTTTTCTTCTGACAAATAAATTTCTAAGCCTAATAAATACCTAACTATTTCCCTGAACTTATCATCCCATTTGATTGTCTTAAGCATCCATAACTTGCTTGTCATCTGTAGGAAGAGGAAAATGACACTGGGTGCTATTTAGGAGCTCTGTTTTGCATTCAGACAGACCTACTTTAAATACTATTTATACTACTTAAGTTAGTTGTATCTTTGGGCAAGTTCCTTGACTTTTTTGATCCTCAGTTTCTTCACCTGTAAAATAGGGAGAATAATACCTGTCTTTGAGGGATTTTATAAGGATCACATATGTAAAGTTCTTAGCATAGTACTGGCATAATGGGAGATGCCAAATAAGTAGTATGATTCTACATCTTGCTTTGCCTGGGATACTCTGCTTACTCCTATTGTTCTAACACAATTATTAACAGCACCCCCCAACTTTTACCCAGTGTTCCAAGTTTGGACAGTAAATAGTCCTATCAATGAATGTATTTTTAAACTTTTACTACTGACTACTACTACTCAATATATGTGAATGAATACATATTTATGAATGAACATACAATTATACTGGGGCTGTGCTATAATCCTTTCTAGTAAGATCCACCTCATCCCTTTGTCTTCATCGTCAAGAAGCAGAGTATGGTACAGTGGCCGAGAGCACAGCCATAGGAACCAAACAGCCTGGTCTTGAATCCCAGCTGAGCACATTCTAATGTGTAACCTTTGGCAAGCCATTTACTTAGTGTGTGTTGGCTTTCTCATCAGGAAAATGGGAACAATATAAGCAATATTTTTATCATACAGTGTCATGAGTCCAAAAGTCTACACGTATACGTGAAAATGCTTACACCAGTGTCTAGTACATAGCAAGCTCCCTGTGAGCAAGTGTTATGTTGCTGCCTCTATGTCAGTGGCAACTAAGCTGAAATCAGCTGGGTTCTGTTTCCTGTGAATTGCTGCTGGAGCAGAAAGCAGTTCTGATACTGCATTCAGTTCAGCTGGCAAGTCTGGGTGAATGTCTTTGATTATAAAGTCCTTAGATGATAAAGACATAGGAAATTTGTACAATATCATGTGTGGTTCTTCAGGATAAAAATGTGTTTTGATAATGTTATGAACTGAATTATGCACCCCACAACCACCAAATTTATATGTTGACACTCTAACCCCTGCCAATGTGACTGTAGTAGGAAATAGCATCTTTAAGGAGGTAACTAAAGTAAATGAGGTCATAAAGGTGGGATCCTAATTTGATAGAACTGATGTCCTTATGGAGAGAGACACCAGAGATCTCTATGAGCATGCACAGAGAAGAGCCCCTGAGGTCACAATGAGGACATGACTGCCTGTAAGCTGAGAAGAGGGGTCTTACCAGATACCAACCCTGACAGCACCTCATCTTGGACTTCTAGTTTTCAGAAATGTGAGAAAATAAATGTATGTTATTTAAGCCAGCCAGTCTGTAGTATTTTGTTATTGTTGCCTATGCAGACTAACACAGATGAAAGAGCATGGTCAAGAGATTAAATGCAGAAAGAAAAATTGTGTATAATTTGAGAATTGGCTCGGAGTATTGGAGGAGCCCTCTGTTTAGGGAAGAATTACCAGGTCAGAGTATGCTAAATAAAAAGTTGGTATTTTAAATGTACAAATCTGTTCAAGGATGATACAGAAAGTGAGAACTGTGGTCAAACCAGACAGTGCATGTCCTGTTTAAAGGCACTGAAATTCTAATTTTCTAAAGCCCCCATACGGGTTAAGGGATACATACAATGATAAGGCACTGGGCCTTCGGCCCTGCTCCAGTGAATGTCTTTGGAAGTACAGGTGAGTCGGATTGTCCTCTGGAGAGCCCTGAGGTGGGCTTTCGTGGGTGAATAGAATCTACGCAAGCAAATCAATGAGGAAAGATGGTTCCAGAGAGTTCCAGAGAAGAAGAGTGATACAGAACATCGTACCTACAGAACTGACTGCTAGGTTTATTATGTGACACAGGTAGATCAATTTTTCAGGGTACTTTTAAGATAGTCAATCTTGCTGGAGTAGAAGCACCATATAAACTAAACTGGAAAATAAGAATGGAAAGGTCTAGATTGTGTTTGGCTACAAATTCTGGAGTAATACTTGTGGACATCAAGTGATTCATTTGAGCAAGTGAAAGCTACCACTAAAACAGTAGTTCCAAATTATAAGATAGAAAGTCCACAAATAAACCCACGAAACTATTGGTACCTTATTTTTGACAAAGGTGGCAAGAATACACAATGGGGCAAAGACAGCCTCTTCAATAAATGATGTGGGGAAAACTGGACAGCTACATGTAAAAGAATGAAGTTAGAGAACACTTCCTAACACCATACACAAAGATAAACTCAAAATGGATTAAAGACCTAAATGTAAGACCAGAAACTATAAAACTCTTAGAGGAAAACATAGGCAGAACACACGATGACATAAATCAAAGCAAGATCCTCTATGACCCACCTCCTAGACTAATGGAAATAAAAACAAAAGTAAACAAGGGGGACCTGATTAAACTTAAAAGCTTTTGCACAGCAAAGGAAACTCTAGCAAGGTGAAAAGACAACCCTTAGAATGGGAGAAAATAATAGCAAATGAAACAACTGACAAAGGATTAATTTCCAAAATATACAAGCAGCTCATACAACTCCATACCAGAAAAACAAACAACCCAATCAAAATGTGGGGAAAAGACCTAAACAGACATTTCTCCAAAGAAGACATACAGGTGACAAACAAACACAAGAAAAGATGCTCAACATCTCTCATTATTAGAGAAATGCAAATCAAAACTACAATGAGATATCACCTCACACTGGTCAGAATGGCCATCATCAAAAAGTCTACAAACAATAAATGCTGGAGAGGGTGTGGAGAAGAGGGAACACTCTTGCACTGTTGGTGGGAATGTAAATTGATCCAGCCACTATGGAAGATGGTATGGAGATTCTTTAAAAAACTAGGAATAAAACCACCATATGACCCAGCAATCCCACTTCTAGGCATATACCCTGAGGAAACAAAAATAGAAAAAGATACGTATCCCATTATTCATTGCAGCACTATTTACAATAGCTAGAACGTGGAAGCAACCTAGATGTTCATCGACAGATGAATGGATAAAGAAGCCGTGGTACATATGTGCAATGGAATATTACTCAGCCATAAAAAGGAACACATTTGAGTCAGTTCTAATGAGATGGATGAACCTAGAGCCTATTATACAGAGTGAAATAAGTCAGAAAGAGAAAGATAAATATTGTATACTAATGCATATATATGAAATCTAGAACAATGGTACTAAAGAATTTATTTGCAGGGAAGCAAAGGAGAAACAGACACAAAGAATAGACTTATGGACATGGGGAGAGGAGAGGAGAGTATGAGGTGTATGGAGACAGTAGCATGGAAACTTACATTACCATATGTAAAATAGATAGCCAATGGGAATTTTCTGTATGTCTCAGGAAACCCAAAGAGGGTCTCTGTATCAACCTAGAAGGGTCTGATGGGGAGGAAGATGGGAGGGAGTTTCAAAAGGGAGGAGATATATGTATACCTAAGGCTGATTCATGCTGAGGTTTGACAGAAAACAAAATTTTGTAAAGCAATTATCCTTTAATTGAAAATAAATTAAAAAAAACAATAGTTCCAAATTAATCTTAAGTACTGGCTAAAATGCTTTGGAGGAAAAGAAATTGGAATGAGTTCCTGTGACTGCACACATTCAAGGAGAGGCTGATTTGCCACTTCAGAATTGGTATATTGCAGGTAAGCAAATTACCTGGGGTCTTGTTAAAATAGAGTCTGATTCAGCAGGTCTGAGATGAGATCTGAGGTTCTACATTTTGAACAAAGTGATGCTGCTGATGCTGCTGGTTCCTAACTATATTGTAAGTTGCAAGGAAATGAATGACCTCTAAATTCATTTACAACCTATAGTTCCTCGATTTTACTACCTAGCATGCTGAGAAACAGGCTGGAAATTTGCATTCGATATTAGCTTGAGTCATTCTGCTTGTCTCTCTTCATGAAATTGTGCATTCTGGAATGCCAAGTCAAACCATGCAAAAAAGGATTAAACACAGCTCCTTGCCTTCCAATTACCTCACCACACACTGTGAGTTAACAAGAGCAAGGAGAAAATAAGCATACGATTCTGAAAAGATTGGAGCTAGACTTGAGTTTAGTGATAAAAGATAGGAAAGAAAGAACCGTGGGATTTAATCCTAGATTAGTTTTGTTTTGTTTAAGAATACAGTTTAAAAAAAAAAAGCATATAGTTTAGCTATGTGGAATCTAAAACAAAAACCAAACATAAAAACAGAGCGCAGAAAAAATGGTTACCAGGGGCTGGAGGATGGGGAAACAGGGAAAGGGTGATAAGCAGGTACGAACTTTTATTATATAGCTATAGGATAAATAAGTTCTAAGCATCTAATGTATAAAGTGATGGCTATAGTTGGTAAAACTGTTTTGCACAATCGGTACTTGCTAAGAGGGTAGAACTTAAATGTTCACACACACAAAACCAAACTGTGTGAAGTGATGGATATGTTTATTAACTGAATGGGGGGATTCTTTCACAATGTATACCTATATCAGATCACCACAACGTACACTTATTTGTTTTATTTTTATTTGGTTGTTCTGGGTCTCCGCAGTGGTGTGAGGGCTCTTGGTTGCGATGCATGAATGTTCTCAAGTTGTGGCTGGCAGGCTTCTCTTGTTGGGGAGCACGGGCTCTAGGGCATGTGCACTCAGAAGTCGTGGCATGTGGGCTCTGTAGTTGTGGCATGCATGTACACTTTAAAAATCATGCAGTTTGTATGTCAGTTATACCTCAATAAAGCTGAAATTTAAAAATGAATCATTTAGTATTACCAGTCAATATGAAAATTAATCCCACTGTTCAGTTCAGTTCAGTTCAGTCACTCAGTCACGTCCTACTCTTTGCGACCCCATGGACTGCAGCACACCAGGACTCCCTGTTCATCACCAGCTCCCGGAGTCTACTCAAACTTATGTCCACTGAGTCGGTGATGCCATACGACCATTTCATGCTCTGCCATTCCCTTCCCCTCCCACCTTCAATCTTTCCTAGCATCAGGGTCTTTTCAAATGAGACAGTTCTTCACATCAGGTGGCTAAAGTTTTAGAGTTTCATTTTTTTTTTATTCAATTTTAATTTAAAAAAAATTATACACGTGTTCCCCATCCTGAACCCTCCTCCCTCCTCCCTCCCCATACCAAAATAAATAAATAAATAAAGTATTAGAGTTTCAGCTTCAGCACCAGTCCTTCCAATGAATATTTAGGACTGATCTCCCTTAGGATGGACTGATTGGATCTCCTTGCAGTCCAAGGGACTCTCAAGAGTCTTCTCCAACACCACAGTTCAAAAGCATCAATTTTTCAGCACTCAGCTTTCTTTATAGTCCAACTCTCACATCTATACATGACTACTGGAAAAACCATAGCCTTGACTAGATGGACCTTTTTTGGCAAAGTAATATCTCTGCTTTTTGATATGCTGTATAGGTTGGTCATAACTTTTCTTTCAAGGAGCAAGCATCTTTTAATTTCATGGCTGCAATCTCCATCTGCAGTGATTTTGGAGCCCAAAAATATAAAGTCAGCCACTGTTTCCACTGTTTCTCTATCTATTTGCCATGAAGTGATGGGACCAGATGCCATGATCTTAGTTTTCTGAATTTTGAGACTGCATCATCATATAATTCCCATGAAGCTACATGTGAAAAAAATATTTTCCCAAATCATTTTTTCCTAATGGTTCCTTTTAGACCTTGAGATCATATACAAAATATTTAATTTGCAGTATGTTAAAAATATTTAAGAGTCACAAACTTTTTAAAAAATAATTTTATATATTTTTGGCTGTGCTTGTTCTTCATCACTTCTTGGACTTTTCTTTAGTTGTGATGAGTGGGGACTACTCTCCAGTTGCAATGCACTGGCTTCTCATTGCTGTGACTTCTCTTGTGGAGTTCGAGGGTATGAAGGCTTCAGCAGTTGTGACACGTGGGCTCGGTAGTTGTGGCTCCCGGGCTCTAGAGCACGACTCAATGACTCCTAGCATTGGCAGACAGATTCTTTACCACTGAGCCACCTGGGAGGCCCCATATTTATACCATGGAAATCAGCAAACACTACCCAGAAATGTTTTTCTTCCTGGTGAACCAGTGTAGCAGTGTATCTAGACAAAATATAAGTGTGTGTTCTAGTAGCTGGACTAGACAATTTATCCTAGGAAGGGGAAATTGAGAGGAGGATTGGGGGCATGGAACCCTCCATCACCCTGTTTGTTGAGAAATTTTAGAGGCATTGTTCTCCCTCTAGTTTTCACAGTATGTATTAAGTACATGCCCATGACTCCTTAATTTGTGAAACACAAAGATCCTGACCTTCATATCATTCAGTCTGGTGCCAAACATAGTATTTTGATTTTTTCAGACCTTGGCTCAATTCCAAAATGCTTCTGGTAGAATGAGAATGAGCAACCCCATTAGGAAGAGAATGAGCAAAAAAAGGAGTCTAAACACTGAAAATAATTTTGTATTACTTTAAACTTTAACATCTGCTATGCCTAAGGCAACATAAAATTTCCATTAAAAATTACTGTTATATTTACTCCAGTCATATAGAAGGCTCCCAACAAACTTCACATCATGATTTTCATCACCACCATCAACACATCAGCAGCAGCAATAGCAATCTCATTTATTGAGCAGTTACACTAAGCCAGGCCCTAGTGATTTGATCATTGTTTTATTAAGTGGTTACCATGTGCCATGCTTATGCTAAATTAGTGGCTGTTGGTTTTCTTGGTCTCCCGACCCCCTCACACTCTTAGAAATTGTTTTAGGCCTCAAAGAAACTTTGATTATGTGAGGTATAGCCATTGATATTTACTATATTAGAAAGTTAAACTGGAATATTTAAAAATTTGTATTTATTTATTCTCTTACCAATAATAATATAAATCCATTATATATTAACATAAAACATGTTTTTATGTGAACAACTATTTTTACAAGGGAAAAAATGTTAGTGAGAAGAGTTTATTGTTTTGTAATTTTGCAAATCTCTTCAGTAAAAGGCAGCTGGATTTTCTCATATCTGCTTCTGCATTCTATCTATTACAATATCTCTCACCATGTAGATTCTGGAAAATTCAATTCTGCACTCATTTGAGAATGAGAGTTAAAAAGGCAAATAATGTCTTAGTATTTTTGTTTTCATCTAACCCTCTCTTCCCCTCTCCCCATGTCCATAAGTCTATGTCTTCGTGTTTTTAATAAAATAGTTTTGACCTCAGGACTGCCCTCTTCCCGAGTCCTTAGATCATACTTTAAAAACTTCTGGAACTGTAAGAATGGAGTCAAACCTCTCCTACCCTCACAGAACTTATATTGCAAGGCTACGTCTCTTATACGCCTGTTTAAGCTCATAACAAGCTCATCCCTATGAAACGTCTGCTTTATTGCTTCCATGTTTCACCCGAGAAAACTGAGGACCAGAGAAGAGGTACTACTGGCAGGACTCCAAACGGCAGACCTCATACCCCATCTAGAGCTGATACTCGTATCTACTACACAACCTGCTTCCTAAAGCATGACACAGAGTGAAGTTCTTACCCACTTTTCAAAAGTTTCACCTAGGTAGGAAAGTTTAATCATCTTTTGAAGAGATCCTTTATGAAACAGCTTCCACTCCAGTGTATTCTATCACAACTGAAAATGATATCCCAAGGCAGGCCTTTCTTTTTTGGAAAGATAGCAAGTGCCCAAGATGGCTGATATACTCTGAGAAGAATATGGAAGTGACAGAGAAGAATCTGTCTGGAAGACCTACCAAGAAACTGCAGTCTTTGAACTGAGCCCAGATGTACTGAGAGTAAAAAAAAGAAAGGTTGGTTTGTTCTTTCCAGCCAGTCAGAAGAGTGAGCTGCCGTAATCCACAGGATTCTCTGCTTCCCCCAAAATTCATTCCTGCTGCAGACATATGGTGGCACAGGCCCATAGCTTTTCTCTACTCAGATCAGACAGTATATCTGGGTGCAACCTAGCATTGTACTTATGAGTCATTGTCAGATACCCAGGAATAAACAGAAATAACATGTAACGTCATCATCATTTATTGAAAAAACTCCTAAAGAGTTTTATAAATGAAACTCTAAAAATCTCTACTTTATACTAGCTCAGTAGTATGCATATGAGCTTCTTAGGTATAACTACTATACTGCTAACTGCTAAGTCACTTCAGTCGTGTCCGACGCTGTGCTACCCCACAGACGGCAGCCCAATAGGCTCCCCCGTCCCTGGGATTCTCCAGGCAAGAATACTGAACACATGTATACCTGTGGCGGATTCATTTTGATATTTGGCAAAACTAATACAATTATGTAAAGTTTAAAAATAAAATAAAATTAATTAAAAAAAATAAATACATAAAGAATTACACGGTCTGGAAAGAAGTCCAAAGATGACCTGGCTTTTCTTCAACATTCAGATAGTGCAATAGAAAGAGTAAAATCTTTGGAGTCCTAGAGATGAAGGTTTAACTGCAGGATTTTCCAGTGACTATGTGTATGGTTAAGTAAGTGAGTTTCTAAGCTCCAATTTTTCCATCTGCAAATTGCAGAGGACAAAGTCATCCTCATAGGAACATTGTGAGTCTTGAATGAGACACTAAGGAAAAGGCATGGTCCAGTTCTTTGCATTCAAAGACAGATGTTACTTGCCTTTTTCCTAAGTACAGTGATCATGTAATTTATCATCCCAAATGAAGCACTTTTGGGAACAAAGACAGGCTCAGTTAATAATTATAACTGAATAACTGACATAAACTGGGACTATCCCAGGCAAATCAGGTGCATGATCACTCTTCCTCCAAGTAAAATCTTCTGGAAGGTAGGTGTGCTTGTTGGCACTTAAATAGTTTATAAGATGTCAGTATAGTGCTTTTTTCTTCTTCATTAATAAGCTTTATTTTAGTATAGTTTTAGATTTACAGAAAATTGAGGAGAAGTATATAGAGTTTCCATGTACTGCACCCCTACGCATACTGGCATTAGTATGGTGCAATTGTGCGGTAGTCTGAGCATTCTTTGGCATTGCCTTTCTTTGGGATTGGAATGAAAACTGAACTTTTTCATTGATTGCACTCATCTCACACTCTAGTAAAGTAATGCTCAAAATTCTCCAAGCCAGGCTTCAGCAATACATGAACCGTGAACTTCCAGATGTTCAAGCTGGTTTTAGAAAAGGCAGAGGAACCAGAGATCAAATTGCCAGCATCCACTGGATCATGGAAAAAGCAAGAGAGTTCCAGAAAAACTGTTTCTGCTTTATTGACTATGCCAAAGCCTTTGACTGTGTGGATCACAATAAACTGTGGAAAATTCTGAAAGAGATGGGAATACCAGACCACCTGACCTGCCTCTTGAGAAATCTGTATGCAGGTCAGGAAGCAACAGTTAGAACTGAACATGGAACAACAGACTGGTTCCAAATAGGAAAAGGAGTACATCAAGGCTGTATATTGTCACCGTGTTTATTTAACTTCTATGCAGAGTACATCATGAGAAACGCTGGACTGGAAGAAACACAAGCTGGCATCAAGATTGCTGGGAGAAATATCAATAACCTCAGATATGCAGATGACACCACCCTTATGGCAGAAAGTGAAGAGGAATTAAAAAGCCTCTTGATGAAAGTGAAAGAGGAGAGGGAAAAAGTTGGCTTAAAGCTCAACATTCAGAAAATGAAGATCATGGCATCCGGTCCCACCACTTCATGGGAAATAGATGGGGAAACAGTGGAAACAGTGTCAGACTTTATTTTTTCTGGGCTCCAAAATCACTACAGATGGTGATTGCAGCCATGAAATTAAAAGACGCTTACTCCTTGGAAGGAAAGTTATGACCAACCTAGATAGCATATTCAAAAGCAGAGACATTACTTTGCCAACAAAGGTTCGTCTAGTCAAGGCTATGGTTTTTCCTGTGGTCATGTATGGATGTGAGAGTTGGACTGTGAAGAAGGCTGAGCACAAAGAATTGATGCTTTTGAACTGTGGTGTTGGAGAAGACTCTTGAGAGTCCCTTGGACTGCAAGGAGATCCAACCAGTCCATTCTGAAGGAGATCAGCCCTGGGATTTCTTTGGAAGGAATGATACTAAAGCTGAAACTCCAGTACTTTGGCCACCTGATGCGTAGAGTTGACTCATTGGAAAAGACTCTGATGCTGGGGAGGATTCGGGGCAGGAGGAGAAGGGGACGACAGAGGATGAGATGGCTGGATAGCATCACTGACTCAATGGACGTGAGTCTCAGTGAACTCCGAGAGTTGGTGATGGACAGGGAGGCCTGGGTTGCTGGGATTCATGGGGTCGCAAAGAATCGGACATGACTGAGCAACCGATCTGATCTGATCTGATTAATTAAAGTACATGGTTTACACTAAAGTTTAATCTATAGTGAGTATTCTATGAGTTTTGACAGTGTCGTGAATCTACCATCACTCTCACGTACCGGATTGTTTCACCTTCTAAAAATCCCCTGTACTTTACCCATTTATCCCTCCCTGTTTATCACGCCAATCCTTTGGCAACCATCAATCTATTTATTCTCACTAGTTTTGCATTTTCTGAAAGATGGTATAGTTGAATCATACAATATGTACTGTTTTCACACTGGCTTCTTTAACTTAGTTGTATCCCTGTAAGGTTTATCCATGTCTTTTCATGGCTAGACAGCTTATATCTTTTTATTGCTAAATAATATTGCACTGTACGGATGTACCACAGTTTATTTATTCACCTGTTGAAGGTTATCTTGGTTGCTTCCTATTTGGGGCCATTATGAATAATGATGCTATAAATGTTTATATGCAGGCTTTTGTGTGAATTTAAGTTCTCAACCTAATTGGTAAATGCCTAGGAATGTGATTACTGGATCCTATGCTAAGACTGCGTGTAAGCTTTGTAAGAAACTGTCCAACTTTCTTCAAAGTGGTTGTACCATTTTGTATTACCAGCAATGAATGACTTTCCATTGCTCTGCATTATTGCCACATTAGATATGGGCAGTTTTGAAATTCTTTTTGCTTCTCTCGACTCATCAGTAATTCATGTAGGCCTCCATATATAAACAGAATTTCCTTAATTATGTAAGTTATTTTGTGCATATGTTAAAGTAATTGAATCATTTTTTCCAATTTTGGTCCCCTAAAATGCATCAAATATGATTAATCTAAAGAGACAGTCTTAACCATCAACAATAAGGAAGAAGGTCATGATTATTTTGGGTCAGATAAAGAATTTACATAAAAGCATTTTCTATTAAACTATTATTTAAAAATTTTTTTAAAGTGGAAAGTAATATAATCTATGACTATTAATATTTAAATTGCCTTGTATTCAAAAGCAATCAGTGAAGAAATGAGAGACAAAATGAGAGGTGAGGGAAGCATTTTGCAATTTAGCAAATACCATGGGTTTTTTGACTATTTACTTATTTGATGTCTGTTTTGCTTTTTTTCCAGAGTAGCACTATCTTTTTCACATAAAAATCTTAATTAAGAAATGAGTCCATAACTTCCCAAATATAACAGCTGTGTTTGTCCATAATATTATCTGAATATAAAGGAAAATGAAATGAGGATGGACCATGAAATTAAATGTTTTTAAAATCACACATGGCATCTCCTGACCTCATGAACCTATGAGATTTTCCTCCTGTCATCAACCTTTTCTGAAGGCTTCATTACCCATGTCACCCACATTTGAAACTTGGGAGTCATCCTTGGCTCTTTCCTGTTTCTCACCACTTAGTTGTAAGCCATCATCACTTAGCAGTGTTTTGTTTTGTTTCTACCATTGTACACTTGGAGCAAATGAGAAAAAGACAGCTGGACTACCACACCACGTGTAACTTTACATGACGCTGATAGACTGGAACATACAAAACTGCATCTTTAAAGGTTTTTAAAAAATTATTATAGCAGTTAGCGTTTACATAACCTATCTTCTTTAAGATTTCAAGAAAACATTAAGAAGGCAGTCCAGTATGCTTTCGAAATCTTTCACAGTTGCTCAGGGAAAGAAGAAAATTATCTCCAATGGTCAATTATTATAATATGCCTTACTTGGTGGAATAAAGAGATTTCCTACTAACACTTTTGCATTCTTTCATTTATCAGATTAATCAGCTAAAACCTTGGAAGAAAGGACAAAACTCACTTCTCAGCCTCCCATTTGGCCCTCCTGCAAATAATCTCCTTTGACAATGACACCAGTGGCAGTGTCTTCCTGAATGCAGAGCTAATCAAGTTAGCCTCCATATAAAACCCTTCAATGGCTCTCATTACACGCAAGATGAAATCTGAAAAGTTTCTGGTGATTTGTCGATGACTCATTTTTTTCCAGCCT
This sequence comes from Bos grunniens, assembly GCF_055505025.1. Classification (NCBI taxonomy): domain Eukaryota; kingdom Metazoa; phylum Chordata; class Mammalia; order Artiodactyla; family Bovidae; genus Bos; species Bos grunniens. The sequence continues at coordinate 103,402,151 of NC_141165.1, forward strand.
CTCTCATCCTTGGCCAGTTCTCCAAGAGCACTGTTGTCTTTCTGCAGTGACTCTGCAGTAACTCTGCTGTCTCTTGCACAGGTCAGAAAGTCCAACCCCTGATTTTCACCTCCTAATCTCCTTACAATATCTTCAAGACTTAATCTAGGAAGCATTTTTCTCTAAAACTTACCTCAATTACCAAAGCTGAATTTATTCATTTAAAAATAATTCATTCAGTGCCTCTGTTATGCTGCTTTGGGGTTGGGGTTGGTGCTGTCATCAGGTAGATCAAATTCTTTTCTCAGTATTACAGAATAGTGTCAGGGAAATGGGTGGAAGGATTTTCATATGATAAAGAAACATATAAAAATGAATAAATTTAAGTAAATAAATAATTAAGAGGATTTCATATGGTGCTACAAAAAATATTTTAAAAAGGCAAGGGATTAAGAGAAAGTAAAGTGTAGTACTGTGGTAAGCAGAACTATGAGACACTAAGATGTTCCCATGGTAATCCTTGAGATCTGTGAGTATATTATCTTCCACGGCAAAAGGGATGTTGCAGGTGTGTTAAGATTAAGAACCTTGATATGGGGAGATTATACTGGCTGGCTTAAAACTCATCATTCAAAAAACTAAGATTATGGCATCTGGTCCCATCACTTCATGGCAAATAGATGGGAAAACAATGGAAACAGTGACAGACTTTATTTTCTTGGGCTCCAAAATCACTGCAGATAGTGACTGCAGCCATGAAATTAAAAGATGCTTCCTCCTTGGAAGAAAAGGTATGACCAACCTAGACATATAAAAAGCAGAAACATTACTTTGCCAACAAAGGTTCATCTAGTCAAAGCTGTGGTTTTTCCAGTGGTCATGTATGCATGTGAGATTTGGAACATAAAGAAAGCTGAATGCTGAAGAATTGATGCTTCTGAACTGTGGTGTTGGAGAAGACTCTTGAGAGTCCCTTGGACTGCAAGATCAAACCAGTCAATCCTAAAGGAAATCAGTCCTGAGTATTCATTGGAAGGACTGATGCTGAAGCTCCAATACTTTGGCCACCTGATGCGAAGAACTGACTCCTTAGAAAAGACTCTGATGTTAGGAAAGATTGAAGGCAGGAGGAGAAGGGGACGATAGGGAATGAGTTGGTTGGATGGCATCACTGACTCAATGGATTTGAGTTTGAGCAAGCTCCAGGAGATGGTGAAGGACAGGGAAGTCTGGCATGCTGCAGTCCATGGGGTCACAAAGAGTCAGACATGACTGAGTAACTGAACAGCATCAACGACAATGCTGGGTTAGTCAGGTGGGTTGAATCTAATCACAAGTCCTTACGAAAGGAGAACCTTTCCTAGCTCTGGTCAGACAGAGGGAGAGAGAGAAGTGATGGCGGGGACGGGGGGGGGGTAGGAAAGAGAGAGAAGTGATGGGGGGCAGGAAGAGAGAGAGAAAGAGAAAGAGGGAAAGAGAATGAATGGTGATAGCTAAAGGGGCAAAAGATGCAACATTGCTGGTTTTGACGATGGAGGAAAGAGACTATGAACCAAGGATTTCCTGAATCTGGGAAAGACAAGGCAACAGATTCTCTGTGATTGTGAAAGAAACACAACCCTGCTGACATTTGATGCCTGTGAGATGGGTATTGGACTTCTGACCTGCTGAGCTGTAAGGTTATAAATTCATATTGTTGAATCCTCTCTGTTTATGGTAATTTGTGACAATGGCAGGAGTAAAATAATGCAGTAAGCTACTTAACACCCATTGGCCTGGGATGCTTTCACTGAGGAGGAACACTTGAACTGAGATCTAAGTGGGAAGAAGAAATCAACATTGTGAACCTCCTGGGAAGAAGAGTTCAGGTAGGGGGAAATGTAAGTCCCTGAGGATGGGGCAGACTTGGCATGTTTTAAGTCATGGTGAAAGCCAATGTGACTGGAACATGTCATAGGAGGGAGCCCAGGATGAGGTCTGAGCTAAAGGCAGGTGCAGGCCAACAGATGCCTTTTGCCGCTGTAACTTCCAATGTGGTACTTTCATTAGCATAATGGACACACAAGGAAACCCCCTCACTACACTTGAGGCCCTCAAGATCCTTTAGAGCAGGGACTGCTCCCATTCATCTTTGACCCTCAGCACAAAGTATCGTGGTGGCTCAAACATGAAGTGAAGTTGCTCAGTCATGTCCAACTCTTTGCAACCCCATGGACTGTAGCCCACCAGGCTTATCTGTCCTTGGAATTTTCCAGGCAGGAGTCCTGGAGTGGGCTCAAACATAACAAGTCACAAATTTATGACTGTGGGGTCAGTGTTTGAGATTCTTCAGAAAAACAGAGCATTAGTAAGATTCATCTCTGTTGTTTTGGAAATATCCACACTTGGGAGCTCCCTAAGTTTAATTTCTTCCTGCTAGTCATCATTTGGGTAACCATTTTATGGTACACTAAGGGAAAATGATTTGTGCTGGTATGTGAACTAAAAAGCAGAAATTCTGGTGATAAAACAAAATTGTTGACTGGGGCCCCTAGGGGATGTTTCTTCAACACTGTTATCATAATCAGGTATATTTCTATCTTTAAAAAGGTACCCTTGTGTGCTTATAAGATGAAGAATTTTCCTTATAGTTAAACCTGTTTTGGAAACCGAAGTGGAGATATGTGCATTCGAATATTGCAAGCATGTATTTGTAGAGCCTATTACGTGCCAGAAGCTTATCTCCTGCAAGCCCCACTCCACCCCACTGAAGTCCGGGCACTTATCATTGCTGTTTCACAATGGCAAACTTAGCCACAGTGGAGCCAAGTAATGCAACCAAGGAGAAAATGCTAGGAAGGGAACTACGGCCTAGGCCTCTGGCTCCAGAAACTGCATTCTTCAGTGTGTGTGTGTGTGTGTGTGTGTGTGTGTGTGTGTTAGTCGCTCACTTGTGTCTGACCCTTTGCAACCTCATGGACTGTAGCCCACCAGGCTCCTCTGTCCATGGAATTCTCTACGCAAGAATATTGGAGTGGGAAGTCATTCCCTTCTCCAAGGGATCTTCCCGACCCAGGGATTGAACCCAGGTCTCCTGCATTGCAGGAAGTTTCTTTACTATCTGAGCCACCAGGGAAGCCCACATTCTTCAATACCAGACTGCATCCTCCTCATCCTCCAACAAAGGGGCAGAACTGGGATTTAAACTTTAGGCCTCTCAAGAAAAATGTCAGAGAGTCTGTGTATGGTAAACTTAAAGATTTTTAAAATTTCAGTGATACCACAAGTCATTTTTTTTCTCTGTAGTTATTGCCTGGATTAAAGATCATCAAGGAATTTCTTTTAAAAATGTACTTTTGATGGAGTAAAAGAGGGTAGAGCTAAGAAGACACACCTTTCCTGAAATTGTCTGTTAAAAAAACATTATGATCAGAAGGAGAAAATGCAGCTGCTTTTGTCACTGTGATGGATGATATAAAATATTTTGAATTTATACAATTTATTTTATTTTTACATATGAACTGCCATCTAAGACAGTTCCAATTTGTGATGTAATCTCCAGACATTTATTTTTTGTCTCTAATTTGAAGGAGTCTGGCAGTATCTTTGGTTCAGATGGGTAGTGTATATGTTTAACCAGTCAATGTTAAATTACTTTAAATAAAATTCATTCAGGCTGTCTCTATCATTGAAGATAATACTGTGATATATATATATATATATTTTTTTTTCTGCTGGTTCTGTTGCTTAAGATGTTTTAGATCGATTTGAAGAAAATAAATGGAATAAGTAAAATCAACACATGAAAATAAATAACTTCATTTTTAATTTGTTCTATATGTATAGTACTCCCATCCATTAGTTAGTCTATTTAAATTGTGATGAATTGGCACAGGAGGATGGATGTCTTTTGAGATTGGATCTGCTGTGTAGATGAAAATAAAGGCCAGAAATGAAAAAAAAATATTATTGAGTTCTTAGTTCTTTTATTGATTCACTGGACAGCATGTGGATAAATTATACTGCATCTTATTAGTTTGTCTGACCACTGATATAAGAATGTGCCTTAATCCGTTTGTGCTGCTATAACAGAATATCATAAAGAATAGAGATTTATTTCCCGTAATTCTGGAGGCTGGGAAGTTCAAAATCAAGATGCCAGTAGCTTTGGTGTCTGGTGAGGGCCTGCCTCCTGGTTCCTAGATGTGTCCTCTAGGAATATCTTCTTGCTATGTCCTCACATGGCAGAAAGGGCAAAGGAGCCCTCTAGGGTCTTTTTTATAAAGGCACTAATCCCATTCATGAAAGTTCCACTCTCTGACCTAATCACCCCAAAGTGCCTCCTTCCAAACCCATTACACTGGAGATTAGAGTGCAATATATGTATTTTGGGGGAGTTACAAACATTTTGTCTATAGTAAAGGGTAGCAGGAAAATCTTGTGTATACCACTTACCTCCTTGATAAGCATCTTCCTAGATAGTACCAATTTACTCATCAAATTCTCACTGCATGGACATCACCATCCTGGATATTGGTGGAATTACAAATATAAATCTCTTGTAAATCTTGATCTTAAAAAGCTTATACTACAATAGCGTAATAGTATAAATTTATACTATAATAGTATAAGTATATACTGTAAGTATAAAATACAGTATCATAGAAAAGCTGTTCTTATAGAGATGGCATAAACATACTATTTTTATGCATCCTTTAAAACCTGAATCTAATGCTGTCTCCTCAGTGAACATTTGCTTGATTCCCCTAGGCTGAGTAAGCTCTCTGTCCTTTATGTACATATGGTTTTTCATTTGAGCTTACGTTGGGGCTTCTGTAGGGGAAGGCAATGGCACCCCACTCCAGTACTCTTGCCTGGAAAATCCCATGGACGGAGGAACCTGGAAGGCTGCAGTCCATGGGGTCACTAAGAGTCAGACATGACTGAGCGACTTCACTTTCACTTTCATGCATTGGAAAAGGAAATAGCAACCCACTCCAGTGTTCTTGTCTGGAGAATCCCAGGGATGGGGAAGCCTGGTGGGCTGCCGGCTATGGGGTTGCACAGAGTCGGACATGACTGAAGTGACTTAGCCTCATGGGGCTTCTGTATGAGGCTTCCCAGGTGGCTCCGTGGTAAAGAATCTGCCTGCCAATGCAGGAGACACAGGAGACTCGGGTTTGATCTCTGGGTCAGGAAGATCCCCTAGAGGAGGAAATGGCAACCCACTCTAGTATTCTTGCCTGGAGAATTCCATGGACAGACAGCCTGGCAGACTGCAGTCCATGGGGTCGCAGAGTCAGCCATGACTGAGTGACTGAGCACAGCACAATTCATTTGAATAAATACAGTGGATATTTATCACTTTTCCTGAATGTAACGCTCTATGGAGAAGGGACTACGTCTCAGTCCTCTTTGTATTTCTGCCTTGACTAGGCCAGAGAGAGATGGTCATAGTGTTTGTTAGATAAGTAAATAAATGAATCAATAAATGATGCAAAGTAGCAAGAGTATTTCAGGAGAGTAGAAATAAATAGGAGAGAGGCCAGACAGACCATGGGGAACTTTGAGTTCTGGGCAACAGAATTCTAGAGCAAAATTGTGGTAAGTGAAAAGAGCATGAACTTTTATGTAACCTTTGGCAAGGTAAGAATAGCTCACTTTTTTTCTTAAGGGTAATAGCTAGTTTTTATTGAGTGTTTGTATACATGCCAGGCAGAGTTCTAAGAGCTTTATGCATACCATTTTAAGTATTCCTCACATTAAGTATGTTCAGTTATTCCCACATTACAGAAGAGAAAACTGAGGCCCAGAGAAGTAAGTTACTTGCACAAGATGGCATAGCTAGCAATGGTGAAGCCAGTATTTAAGTGTAGACATTCTACCATTTTAGAGCTACCTCTAAGTTAGCTGTATCAGCAGAATATATCTAAGCCTTAAATTTTTTCTTTAAGGTAAGATCTGCAGGACCTTCCTTATCAGAATGCTATCTTAATTTAATACAATAAAGTATATAAACTGTCCAGTATAGTACACAAGAAAGACTATGTCAGTAAAAAAATTATTTTCTCCTCTCTTAATTAGCCAAAAGTTTTAAAACAATGGCAGGTTTTTTTGATATATAACAATATTAGAGCCATGCTTCTTAATTGCATTGAGGAAGACTTAGAATTGTTTCCTTGGACTAGTTTAGCACTGGAACATCTAATGGGAAACCATATGAAACAGTATTTTAGGAATTCTAGAGGGCAGAGTATCCAAGAGACCACCAAAAGGATCAATCTGATTTTGAGCATATTGGTTAACTGGTTCTATTTAAAAAATGCTGAAAACCTAGCAGATAATGTTTATGTAATGAAAGTGAAGTTGGTGAGCCTCAAATTTGCACCAAACTCTCAATGGAGTCTGAATTTAGTGGTAATATAATTACCAATCACTTCCACTTAAATACTGGCCTTTTTAATCAATTAGACAAAGAGAGTAAATCAACATGGTTCCCTTTAAGCCCTAAAATGAAAATTTTCTAGTTAAAAGAATTCAGAGTCACCACAGCATGTATGTTCTTTTTTTTCTTTCTTTTTTTTAACTTTGTGGAACATCTTTTATTAAGGGAAGTGAGTTCTTTATGCTGCAATAGAACATGTGAACACCCCAGCCACAGAGGTCTCAGGAAGAGTGTAGAGTCTCAGGAAGTAAGGGAGCAGAAGGGTAGTCTCTGATCCTCTCTATTTTTCCTAATATTGTCCAGATTGCTTTAGGTTGTTCTGGACTCTTAAAAACGTTTATAAAATCTTCAGTCTTTAAATAGGCAGACTTTTACTTAAGGTTTATAAATTAGATACAGACTTAAAAAATATCCCCTTTCCCCCACCAAAAAAAAAAAAAAAAAAAAATCACTATGTCAATTCACATACCATTGGGAAAATAATCAGTTAAATGGAGTCAACCAGATAATTGGTATCTCAATATAAGCAATTTCTTTAAACACTGAATTCATAGTTGTATTCTAAGCCAATTTTGTATGTGGATGCTAAATATGTGGTGTCTGGGTTTTCTTAAAACCTGTCTATACAACTGACTACTCACTTCCTGTTCAGTTATGTGGAAGTTAACCACTAGATTTCTAGATGAGTTATTTTAGGTAGACCTAGGTTTTCTTTGTTGTTCATTTTCTGATATATTAATTTGCAATGATTTTCATAAAGTTATCTTTAAATAAGAAACCTTCTTTCCATGCTTGTTTGATCAGATAGCAATCTAATTGTAGAATTGTTTCTTAATGTTGCTGCTGCTGCTACTAAGTCGCTTCAATCGTGTCCGACTCTGTGCAACCCTAGAGACGGCAGCCCACCAGGGTCCCCCGTCCCTGGGATTCTCCAGGCAAGAACACTGGAGTGGGTTGCCATTTCCTTCTCCAAAGCATGAAAGTGGAAAGTGAAAGTGAAGTCGCTCAGTCGTGTCGGACTCCTAGCGTCCCCGTGGACTGCAGCCTACCAGGCTCCTCCATCAATGGGATTCGCCAGGCAAGAGTACTGGAGTGGGTTGCCATGGCCTTCTTAATGTTAACCTACTTCAAAACCAACATGGTAGCTAACTTATAACTTCCCATTATTAGTGCCTCACAATCCACCAAGATTCTTTCTGATAGTATACTGAATAAAATCAATCAAAGTCTTTTTCTTTTTTCCCTACCATATATTGCTCCAGTCACAGCTGAGTGTGTGTGTGTGTGTGTAGACAATTTAATCACTTAAAATAGGTTGTAATGATTAATTTTATGTGTCAACTTGACTGGGTCACTCTGCTCAGATATGTCTTCAAACTATTCTGCGTGTTTCAGTGAGGGTGCTTTTGGATGAGATTAACACTTAAATTAGCTGACTTTGAGTAAAGCAGATTGCCCTCTGTAACTCATCCAATCAGTTAAAGGCCTGACAACAGGCTGACCTCTCCTGAGCAAGAGGGAATTCTGCCAGCAGATGGCCTTAGGACTAGGACTTTAAGATTAGCTCTTCCCTGGTTTTCTAGCCCAGTGTTCTTTAGATTTGAATTGTAACATTGATTCTTGTCTGGTCCCCAGTCTGCCAACCTATCCTGTAGTTTTAGACTCTGCAGCATTTGTAAACATGAGTGGATTCCTTAATCTCTTTCTATTTATATACACATTCTATTGATTCTGACTCAGAGGATCCCTGAGCAATACATAGACATTCCCTACTTTTTTTATTAAACAATGAAAGTGTAGAACTTTGTGGTATCAAAATGTATGTTATTGTTGTTAAATTTATTTCTTAGTATAAAACTAAATGATTTCTTTTCTTTCATTTGGTTGTGCTTTGATTGAAAAATCTGTTTATCTGTATTAGAAAAGGGTAACAGTTAACATAATAAATTATGCATTAGCTTCAAATTTCTCACTGAAAATATCTGTAAGGGATGGGATAAGAAATATGGAATACTGAGTAGCCACCAGTGCCCTTTTGGAGAATAAAGTGCTGGGCAGCGTCTTTACAGTGCAGCTCTTGGCATCTGATTTTTGCTGCTGAAAAAGTGTTCAAGACTGTTTTAAGACCATTAGATCAACTATGGTCTTGCAGGGGATGCTTTTGTTTACCAAAAGAAATCCCTGCAGAGAACAATTGATGCAGGTGTACAAAGAAATGGACTTTCGAAGGCAAATCCACTTATCTGTGATTTGGGGGAGTGTCTTGATGATTGGTTATATCATCTCTCAGTACTTCTTAAACTAGACTACTGAAGTATTCCATGGATATACGGAAAACTATAGGATAAATGTAGCCCACTTTTCTGTAGAGTCAATTTTTAAGCTTTATTGGAAAGATGAATAAAAGCACATGACTGGTAAGTTTAAAATATTATTTCTTCCTTTTTTTAAAAAAATAGCTTCAGAAAATTTATTAGTGGTTATTAGGGGCTGGGGTGTGGTGGGGATGGGGAGTGACTGATAATGGATGTGAGTCTTCTTTAAAATTGTTTCATATTGAAATAATCATAAATATATTATAAACCAGAATACAAAAATTGCACAAATTTTACAAAATTTCTAAGGAAAGCTTACAGATTTATGGGTTCCACTGGACTCCTAGTCATCATCTATTTCCCAAAATGAGTTAAGATTTTGTTCTCTATTGCCCACAGCAGTACAGCTGTGATTTAACAGAAGTATGGTCTTGGAATAGACTGGCTTTGTTGTTGTTCAGGAAGTGACAAATATTGAAGAAAAGAGGTGAGGACCAGCTCCACTTGAGAGATTCCATTTCCTTCCTTGAATGGAGTGAACTAACTCTTTCAAAGAAAAGGCAGTAGAAAGCAGGAGTTACCAACAGGAGGTTTGTTTTGTTTTGTTTCCTTTTTGGACATTTTTTTTTAATTTTAATTATTTTTTAAAAATTTGGCTGCATCTAGACTTAGTTGCAGCACGCAGGATCTTTACCGTGGAATGTGGCATCTTTCATTAAGGTGCACAGGCTTTTCTCCAGTTGCAGCTCTTGGGCTCTATAGCACTCAGGCTCTGTAGTTGTGGTGCCCAGACTTCCCCGCGGCATGTGAGATATTAGTTCTCCGACCAGGGACTGACCTCTCCTCCCCTGCACTGGAAGGCAGATTCTTAACCACTGGACCACCAAGGAAGTCCCTGGACAGAGAGTTTTAATGACACTACGTTTTGCTTTATATTTTCTGTTCCCATAAAAGCTCCTTTTTGATAAATGTTATTACTGCAGTCTTTATTTCAGTTATCATTTTAAGAGCTACCATTTATTGAGAACTTCTAATTCGAGGTATCAGTGTGGATTTCCATATTTACTCCTTTCAATGGCTCCATGAGGCAGACATAAATAATATAGTAAGTGGTGTGGATTTGCCCTCAGGTCCCCAAAGCTGGTGGTTGGGGTACATCGCCACTTTTTGGGTCCCACTATTCTTGTTATCCTGGTTTAACCAGCAAGGTACATTTACTGGGCAGTATACGTGTCAAGGGTGAAAGTATTCAGATTCAGATAATACTGTGCTGTCGTTTTCAAAGCAGTCCATGTTTCATGAGCCTGCAACAAAATAAACTTAAGTCATGATCTCTAAGTATTTAGAACATGTCTCATCAATTATTCTGATTATCATGCAGATATTCCTGAAAGACTGAGAGAAATACTATGGAAGAGTAAGGTTTGGTATTCACACTCTCAGTGATCTGTTTACTTAAATGCTCAAATATTTTGCAGTACATATGGGGCCATAGGGTGAACCAATGCAGTAGAGTCTTGTTACATTATGGTAACTGTCAGTTCATTATAGCAATAGTCTACAATTATAGGCAAGAATGTGCTTGAAAATTTCAATATTCCATAATGAAGACCCAGTCTACCAGCTTATGTAATTATTTCATTTGCCATATAAACAAATGTCTTGTTTTAATACTTCTAAATGATGCCTGTTGGATAAAAACAGGCATAAAATGAAATGCATTATTCAAGCTGGTGTTTTTCAGGAACAAATGCTAAGCAAAAACAAGCTGATCCTAGTTGACAAGTTAAAATCCAGCCAAGCAGAGTACGGATGAGACCCAGGCCCCAGCAAAACAAGGACATTCATTTCTTTCTGACTTTATGTTATATAAATATATTATTTATATACCCTTATGACTGGTGCTAATCAGAGCCTGATACAGTGAAAAGAAAGAATAAATAATTGAAGGAATTAATTAATTAATCAATTAATTGTACATTTTTTCCTAAATTGCAAAATTATAGTGGAAAGTCATGAATAATTGAGATCCTCAAATAATCCAGCAATTTCATTTGGCCTGGAGTTTCAATGTTGTCTTCCATCAAAAAAGTAAGAATGAAATAAAACTGGGTAATGAAAATTTCTTCATTTCTCTTGGGGTAAGAATACAAATAAATAGGATAATGAACAAAAAGCAAGCAAATGAAGGAATGACAGTAAAGGCTTGGATAATTATCACAGAGAAAAACTAGCTAGTCAACTGCTAAGAGGGAACTAAAATATGACCATGATACCTCCATCCATCTGCCCAACCATATAATAATTAATTCACTGAAACTTGAGAATAATGACCTTGATGGATAAGACAAGCACCTTACATTTTTAGTCTAGGTAGGGAGATCAGGTGCATGCAACAAATAATTCCAGGGTGACATTTGAGAACTATTCACATGTGAACAGCTTGCAAAGATGAGAGAAGAAGGAAGGACAGATGCCTTCCTGGAAAGAAAGAAAAGGCTTCAGAAAGAAGGGAACATTTGATCTTAGTCTTGAAGGAGGAGGTGGATTTACTAGATGAAAGCCTCTTCATGGGGAGGAAAGAGCAGGTATAGCTCAGGACAGCTAGAGAGAGGAAAATAGGAATTGGGCTGGTGGTGTGTAATGCCAGTTGCTACCATGCTTATTTAAAAATAGAGATTGTGCATATGTATAACTGAATCACTTTGTTGTACACCTGAAATGAACACAACATTGTTAATCAACTGTATGCCAATATAAAATAAAAATTTCATTTTTATTAAAAAGGGAGATAGTGAAGGGCCTTTTGCTCGTAATGCAAATACCTGATCAACCAGTGTGTTTCCCCACGTATTCGGGCTGTGATCTGGGTTCCAGTAATCCTGCAAATATATGTGTCTTTTGAGACGTAGGAACTGGTTTGCTGGGTCCTCCAATAAAAATGGTGCTCCCAGTACTCCTGTAATTGAGTCCAACAGCACAGCATCTTTTAAGGCAATAGTTTACATCTGAGTGTTTCCTCTTAAAGAAATTGTGTCCTCTTAAAGCAGCCATAGTGTTTGAGAGGAAGGGCACCTAAGAAGGAAACTCTGGAAAATCTATGCCCTGGGGCCAATGGCTGCTCCTCAGTCCTTTGGCATCTTTGTCCTCTCATCACCCTATGTGACCTGCGTATCACACAGCATGCAGCCAACGCTGTGTGGTGGATGGAGAAGAGTTTCAGAGTTTCTGTTCATGTATGGGAGACTGCAGACTGAAATTCAAATTTCAGCTCTATCCCTTTTTTAGGCAAGTTGCTTAGTTTCTCTGAGCTCTAGTTTTCCTGTCTGTAAAGAGATATAACAATAATAAAAACAATAATAACACAGACAATAACAGGCTTACTATAAAGATTGGATAAATTAACAGATGTAAATCACTTGGTTCAAACCTGTAAGTCTACAATCTTATTTTTGCTTTCTCAGCCTGTTAAAATAGAACATATCTTTCATTTTGAAGTAGACTGATCCCAAATCTAAAACTGTAGTTAACATTGTTAACATTGAGAGAGCCTTCTTTAAATGCAAGCAGGCTTGCATTTTCTATCTTCTTCTCACTCTAGAATTAAGAAAAAAGTAATTTAAAAAACCCATACTTCTTTAGGATCTTGAAATTTTAACAGTCTATATTATGCTTTCATTCTTGAATAAAACACAACCATGTTATAAAGGAAGAACATACTCCTGACTTATTCATGGTAACAATATAAATCTGTTCATTGCTTGTGATAAAGAAGCATTTATTATGAATCAAACTGTAAGTAATGTTACATTAGACACTTTATATCTTCATCATTAACAAGCCTTCATTGTCCAATAATCTGTATAGGTTAGGGTTACAGTGATCTATAAATATGAAACCTCCCTTCTATAGGAGAGGGGATAAAGGGTCAAGATAAAAAACAAAATAAGGATACACAGGATTTGACTGTGCTAAGGGAGCTTCCCTGGTGACTCAGATGGTAAAGAATCTGCCTGTAATGCAGGAGACCCAGGTTTGATCCCTGGGTTGGGAAGATTCCCTGGGTTGGGAAGATCCCCTGGCAACCCACTCCAGTATTCTTTCCTGGAGAATCCCATGAACAGAGGAACCTGGCAGGCTATGGTCTATTAGGTTGCAAAGAGTCGGACACGACTGAGCAATGAAAACTTTCACTACTTTCACTTACTTTCAAGGTAGCTTGGGAAAGATTGGAGTATCAGAGCACAAGCAGATATTTTCATGGTCAGGGAAACTGCTTAACCTATTCTGTGAAGGGAAGATTTGTCTAGCATAAGGAAAGATTATGTCTAGCATAATGAAAGAAGGGAAAAGTCTTTTAATTTGAAACTTAAAAAGTGATGTGAACAAAGGTATGACATTAGGAAATCTACAAGACCAATGTCTGAAAACAGTGGTTAGAGGTGGCTGGATTAGAGTTTTATATAAATTTAGTTAACAATTATTGAGCATTGTGCTAAATATTATACCTGAATTACCTTATTTACTGAGCCTTTCCCTTCTCCAGCAGATCTTCCTGACCCAGGAATTGAACTGGGGTCTAAGCAGATTCTTTACCAACTGAGCTATCAGGGAATCCCTTATTTAATACTCACAACAAACCTAAGAAATGGTACTGTTAATCACTTTATTTTGTATACAAGGGAACTAAAGCACAAAAAAAGTTAAATAATAGGTCTAAGGCCACAGAGCTAGTGGGAGAGGGAAATAGAATTCTCCCTTCAGAGCCATTGCACTATATTATTACTAAGAGGGAGGGTTGCTTGGGGTCAGATTATAAAAATATTTTATGTTTATGAAAAAAAAGGAAATAACCATTATTTACATATTCCTTATGATCTCATGCTTTCCCAAGATTGGCCTTGAGTTCTAAGCAGGATTCTAGTTATCAGCTCTATTATTTCTAGTTTAGTTTGTCAATCTAGTAAGCTCTAGTTCCAAACAGGTATTGAAAATGATAGTCTGTTGAATGGATAAGGAGGATGTGGTACATATACACAAGAGAATACTACTCAGTCATTAAAAAGAGTGAAATAATGCCATGTGCAGCAACATGGATGGAACTAGAGATTGTCATAGGGAGTGAAGTAAGTCAAAAAGAAAGAGAAGTATCATATGATATCCCTCAAGTATCATATAATATCCCTTAAGCATTATATGATATCCCTTATGTGAGGAAACTAAAAAGAAATGATACAAATGAACTTATTTAGAAAACAAAAAGACTGAGAGACTTAGAGAACAAACTATGGTTACCAGTGGGGAAGAGTGGGAGGATGGTATAGTTAGGGAGTTTGGGATCAACATGCACACACTGCTTTGTTTGAAATGGATAACCAGCAAGGGCCTACTGTATAGCACAGGAAACTCTGCTTGATGTTATGTACAGCCTGAATGGGAGGGATGTTTAGGGGAGAATGGATACATGTATATATATGGTTGAGTCCATTTGCTGTCCACCTGAAACTATCACAACATTGCTAGTCAGCAATACTTCAATATAATAGTTTTAAAAAAAGAAAACAACAGCCTCTCTGGATATTAAACATCAGTCAAGATGCCTCTGGGTGCAAAACTCAGTACTACTAACAGAGGATCGAAAAATGACTCAGACATATTCTCTATTTATAAAAAATTAGCAGTTTTATTTATTCAATGATTTAAAAGTAAAAAGCAAATGTTGACTTCAGAAGATAATAGTTACTAACCTGCTGCTAGGTAATCTAATCAGTACAATCAAAGTAACATGTCTATGGAAGCCATCCTCTAAGATGATCCCCAAAGATTCCCTACCTGCTAGTATTCATGTGGTCCCCTCTTTCTCTTAGTAGGGCTGACCTGTGTAATCACAGACTCCTGAGGCAATGACAGTGTGTGATTCCTGTGGCTATGACATAAAAGACATTACAGGTCCTGCTGTGCCCTGCTCTCGGATGGCTTACACTAAGGCCAGTCACCTGCCGTGTTGGAAGGACACTCAAGCAGCCCTAAAGGAGAGGCCAGCACATCAAGAAACTGAAGTGTTCCACCAACAGTCATGTAAGTGAACCACCTGTGAACCTGATGCCTTTGCTCCAGTCAAACCTTAAGAGGACCACAGCTCCCATTAGTATCTTTACTGCAACCTCACAAGAGATCCTCAGTCAGAACCCGAGACACTCCCAAATTGCTGACACTTAGAAATCATGAAATAATAAGTATTTAATGTTTTAAGCTGCTAAAGTTTGGGGAAATTAGTTATGCTATAGTAGATAACTAAAACAATGCATGATAAGCACTAACTATTATCAATATAAACTGCTTAATACCAGAGTTGAGATTAGATGAGGCAAGTGAAGTCAGTAGGGCATAAAATATAAGAAGGAATTAACTGACATAGAAAACAAACTTACCATTACCAAAGAGGATAGTGCGAGAGTGAGGGGCAGAGAGATAAAACAAGGACCGACTGTATAGCCCAGGGAACTATATTCAATATTTTATAAAAACATATAATGGAAAGAATCTGAAAAAATGTGTATATATATACATATGTATGTATGCTGCTGCTGCTAAGTCGCTTCCGTCGTGTCCGACTCTGTACGACCACATAGACGGCAGTCAACCGGGCTCCTCTGTCCCAGGGATTTTCAAGGCAAGAACACTGGAGTGGGTTGCCATTTCCTTCTCCAGTGCATGAAAATGAAAGTGAAAAGTGAAAGTGAAGTCGCTCAGTCGTGTCCGACTCTTAGCGACCCCATGGACTGCAGCCTACCAGGCTCCTCCGCCCATGGGATTTTCCAGGCAAGAGTACTGGAGTGGGATGCCATTGCCTTCTCTGATATATATGTGTAAATGAATCATTTTGTTGTATGCTTGAAACTAACACAACCTTGTAAATGAACTATATCTCAATTTAAAATATTCAAAAAAGTAAAGAATTCATTTTTTTAAATTTTATTTTATTTTTAAACTTTATGTAATTGTATTACTTTTGCCAAATATCAAAATGAATCCATTTTTGTGTTATTTGATAAGTTGCAACCCAATGGATGGGAACCCACCAGGCTCCTCTGTCCATGGAATTCTCCAGGCAAGAATACTGAAGTGGGTTGCCATTCTCTTCTCCAGGGGATCTTCTAGACCCAGGGATTGGACCTGGGTCTCCCATATTGCAGGCAGATTCTTTATCATCTGAGCCACCAAGGAAGCCCCATTTGAAACTAATACAGCATTGTAAATGAACTATACCTCAATTTAAAAAGTACAAAAAAAGAAGGAATTGTCTCTTAGGGTTATACAAATTTTGTGCCATAAGACCTCTACTTGCCTCACCCTAATTCCTACTGCATGGAAGATAATCAGTAAATAAGTCTTGCCACTAGGAAACACATATTATATTCAGAATTGAAAAATAATTATAAGAAGATATATTTTGACTGGAGAAGGCAATGGCACCCCACTCTGGACTCTTGCCTGGAAAATCCCATGGACAGAGGAGCCTGGTAGGCTGCAGTCCATGGGGTCGCTAGGAGTCGGACACAACTTCACTTTCCCTTTTCACTTTCATGCGTTGGAGAAGGAAATGGCAACCCACTCCAGTGTTCTTGCCTGGAGAATCCCAGGGACGGGGGAGCCTGGTGGGCTGCCATCTATGGGGTCGCACAGAGTTGGACACGACTGAAGCGACTTAGCAGCAACAGCAGCATATTTTGACTAGATTATCTGAAGGGGTAGTGATTAATTCCGATACTGGAAGGAAGGTCTCACAGAGAAGTTGATTCTGAATTAAGCTTCAAAGGATGAGGTTTCCACAGTTAGGAGGAAGGGAGGGGAAGCAAAGAACACACATTCCAGGCTGAAGAAACTTGGAGAGCCCAGGATCAGAGGAGCAGAGTAAGGCACAGGGAACTGCTCTGCTTGATGTTATGTGACTCAGTGACCCTCACTTTGCCAATGTGATTGAAAGGTAGGGTTGTTTGTGGTATAGATGTGTCAGAGTTAATGTTGGAAAGATAAGCTGGAGCTACAATCAGGAAGATCCTACCATCATACCAAGGAATTTGGACTTTACTCTGTAAATAATTATCTTTTCTGAACGGGGAAAATGATAAGACTAGATGTACTTTTGAAATCTTTTTATTGTGATATCATTTGAATCATCTTTTATTGTATGATACAGTGGCATCAAATATATTTGCAATGTCATGCAACCACCCCATCTCCAGACTTTTTCATCATTCCCAATAGATTCTTTACTCTTTGAGCAATAACTCCCATTACCCTCTCCCCCAACCCCTGGTAACCACCATTTACCTTCTGTCTTTATGAATTTGCTTATTCTGGGTACCTTAAGAGGAGCCGTGCAAAATTTGTCCTTTTGTATCTGACGGACTTCACTTAGTGTTCAGGCTTTATCCATGTTGTAGCATATGTCAGCATTTCATTCCTTTTTAAGGCTGAATAATACTGTATATGTATATGCCAACATTTTGTTTATTCACAGATTAACCTTGGAAAATTCCTTTGTCGGGGGTGTGGAGAACAGGTGGTAAAAGGAAGAGAGCAGAGTGAGAGGCACAAAGTAGGCAGCTCATCAAATAGTCCAGATGAGAGATTAGTAGGACTTGATTCAGGTAAGTGACAGCAGGAATGAAAAGACAGGATTGATTTGTAGAGAACAGGACAATCAGTCATTCGGAATGATTTCTGTGGATGAACCAGCATTAAAACTTTGGTTTTAGCTGGGATGTGTTAACAAGTGACTTTTCAGATTTCTCTTCATTCTCTTTGAAAAGGTGTTAATTATAGTGTTACATGTTTAATGTAGATTTTTTCTTAAAAAAAAAAAAAGAGAAACAGAGGTAGTGGCTAGGCAAATAGATCTAATGACATCCATATCTAATAAATATTTTGAAATAAATTATGTTTAGAATAAAATTACAGCTACATAAGAAAGTATAGTAATTGTTTAAAATAATGTTATATGGAACATAACATCCAAAAGTAAAACCAATATTCTGTACCATAATTATCCTGGTGTATTGTACAATAAGAAAAAATGCTGTTACATAAACCTTGGCAGAGAGGCATGCTTTAAAATATAAGCCATAACTATTTTAAGCTCTAATAATTCTGTCTTTTGTAAATCTCTATGCTTATGGAAAATGTTTCATCTCCTCTTCTTCCCACCTTCCAGAACAAAACTCCTACCTCAGTAGTATGCACCCAACAGGCACCCAATAAATATTAATTGGTGGTGATAATAACATCACCCATGAGAAAGACAGAAAGCAGTATTTATTATCCTACTTTACAAATGAGAAAATTGACATCTGGAGATGAAATGACTCACTCAAGGTCACATAGTAAGTCAGTGGCAGGGCTGGAAATAAAATGCAAGTAATGTAGAAGGGCATGCTATTATCTTCTCTGCTTGAGAAGTTTCCCCTCCCTTTTTCATTCTGTCTGATCAACCTTGAAAGTTAGTGAGAGCAAGATCAGACTTTTGTGTTTGCAAACCTATAGAATACTGCTGGGGATTGAAAACTGAACCCTGAGTTCTATTACTCTTTTGGTTTTAAAATGTGTGTGTGTGTGTGTGTGTGCGTGTGTGTGTGTGTGTTTTAATGTAGGCAGTATCAACCAGGTTGGTTTTAAACTTTATAATCATAAGCTATGAAAAAAAATCTTCCTCTCTTTCTTTCCAACTCCCGACATACCCTCCTTGCTTTCATCCTGTATTATAGTCAGTTTTAATAGGACCTGTCAAGCTCAACCTATCATCTAAACATTTGTGGAATATCTTATGCAGAAAAGCCTGTATGGTAGAAATAAGGCAGACACTACAGAATGTGGAGATATTTGAGATCACAGCTTTCCCCACGCAGGCCAAGAAGGGTCAGAGACCTGGAATCTTACTCTGGCCCTGCAATAACTTAGATCGCTAAGCCACTTCTTTCTCCTGTGTCTCCATTTTCTGCTCTGCAAAACAAGCCTGAATCATATGGTCTCTAAGGTCTTTTTCAGTTCTAACATTCTGAACTGGAATACGTTCATAACAAATAGGTCATTAACTGAAAATTACTTCCTCTCTATGGTATTATATTGAAAGTGTATAGAATATACTAAGTGGGCACAGCCCCTACTATTGTCAAGGAATTTACTGAGACTTAGTTCTGTTCAAACTGAGACAGATGGAAATAAGTGAAAGGGAAATCAAAATAGACCTGGCCAGTTAAAGCAATACAAATAAAAATATATTCACATTATGCACACAACAGATGAGTGCCCATCATGGCTTGATAGGCAGTGTGGAAGTAAGGGAAAATTGCCAACATCTGCTGGATCATGGAAAAAGCAAGAGAGTTCCAGAAAAACATCTATTTCTGCTTTATTGACTATGCCAAAGCCTTTGACTGTGTGGATCACAATAAACTGTGGAAAATTCTGAAAGAGATGGGAATACCAGACCACCTGACCTGCCTCTTGAGAAACCTATATGCAGGTCAGGAAGCAACAGTTACAACTGGACGTGGAACAACAGACTGGTTCCAAATAGGAAAAGGGGTACATCAAGGCTGTATATTGTCACCCTGCTAATTTATCTTCTATGCAAAATACATCATGAGAAACGCTGGGCTGGAAGAAGCACAAGCTGGAATCAAGATTGCTGGGAGAAATATCAACAACCTCAGTTATGCAGATGACACCACCCTTATGGTAGAAAGTGAAGAGGAACTAAAAAGCCTCTTGATGAAAGTGAAAGAGGAGAGTGAAAAAGTTGGCTTAAAGCTCAACATTCAGAAAACGAAGATCATGGCATCTGGTCCCATCACTTCATGTGAAATAGATGGGGAAACAGTGGAAACAGTGTCAAACGTTATTTTTTTGGGCTCCAAAATCACTGCAGATGGTGACTGCAGCCATGAAATTGAAAGACACTTATTCCTTGGAAGGACAGTTATGTCCAACCTAGATAGCATATTCGAAAGCAGAGAAATTACTTCACCAACAAAGGTCAGTCTAGTCAAGGCTATGGTTTTTCAGTAGTCTTGTATGGATGTGAGAGTTGGACTATGAAGAAAGCTGAGAGCCAAAGAATTGATGCTTTTGAACTGTGGTGTTGGAGAAGACTCTTGAGAGTCCCTTGGACTGCAAGGAGATCCAACTAGTCCATTCTAAAGGAGATCAGCCCTGGGTGTTCTTTGGAAGGAATGATGCTAAAGCTGAAACTCCAGTACTTTGGCCACCTGATGCGAAGAGTTGACTCATTGGAAAAGACTCTGATGCTGGGAGGGATTGAGGGCAGGAGGAGAAGGGGATGGCAGAGGATGAGATAGCTGGATGTCATCACCAACTCGAAGGACGTGAGTTTGAGTGAACTCCGGGAGTTGGTGATGGACAGGGAGGCCTGGCATGCTGCAGTTCATGGGGTTGCAAAGAGTCGGACACAACTGAGCGATTGAACTGAACTGAACTGAACTAATACAGTACCTCCCTGGTGGTCCAGTGACTAGGATTCCCTGCTCCCAATGCTTGGGGCCCAGGTTCCATCCCTGATCAGGGAAATAGATTCTATGTACTGCAGCCAACAGTTCGCATGTCTCAACTAAAGATCCCATGAGTTGCAACTAAGATGTGGTGCATCCAAATAAATAAATAATAAATAAAATAAATATTAAACAGGGAAGCTGTATAGTCAGAAGTGGAAAGACTGCCCATATTGCCATTACCCAGGAGAGGTTGAAAAAGAGTCTTTAAATTTGATAATGGGGAAATTACTAAATAGTCTATATAATATGCTTATGATTATGAAAAATGGTACTTGTAATAAGAAGGGTTTCCTTGGTGGCTCAGATGGTAAAGAATCTGCCTGCAATGCGGGAGACCTGGGTTCAATCTCTGGGTTGGGAAGATCCGCTGAAGGAGGGCATGGCAACCCACTCCAGTATTCTTGCCTGGAGAATCCCCATGGACAGAGGACGCTGGCAGGCTACAGTCCATGGGGTCACAAAGAGTTGGACATGACTGAACAACTAAGCACAGCACATACACTAAAAAGATCAGAAAGCCTGATGTGAAATGTAAGATGCAGAATGGAAGGGCAGAGTCTGATGGCAGACTCCCTTTCTTTTTGTGCAGAGGGGGCTCACTGAGAGCTCCCTCTTGGTACATCCAAGAGGCATAACTTGGCATGTCCAGCTCATTCATCCTTTTTCCTCTTGAGAGTGAGCCACCCTCAGAGGGCACACTTTTTGTTCTGGTTCTACAAGCTGAAACTGTATATTAAATTTTTCAAACTCTGTGATCCAACCATATTCCATTTGCCTCATTAGCCTTTCTCAGTAATAAATGGGCTGCCTTCCATAATCAACTCTGATTTATTTCTCAACTTGATCAAAACCAGGACCAAGAAGTGGAATGCTATGTGTTAGAAGGTGTCAGAGAACCCAACAGGTGAGTTGTCTCAGAGCCTCACTAAGAAACAGGAAACAAAAAAAGGAGCACAGACAAGGGCACTCCAACCAGTGGTAGCTTATCATTCCTGATTTACTGTCTATTAAGTAAACGTGAAGGGATTCAGTGGGGACAGAAAGACTGCCAGATTCATAGGATAAGCCCTCAGCGAGCTATTTCCCTCAGGTGTAGGGGATACTGATGTTCATGCTGAACATGGAGATAAGCATTACAGTCCTTCCACAAGCTCAAAAATACTTAGGAACAGGATTCTGGAAGTAGAGCACTTAGAACTCAGTATGAGGAATTAAGGGTTTCCGTGGTGGCTTAGATGGTAAAGAATCTGCCTGCAGTGTGGGAGACCTAGGTTTGATCCCTGGGTTGCAAAGATTCCCTGGAAAAGGGAATGGCAACTGACCCCAGTATTAAGAATATTTATTATTTACTATTTTCTTAGACTGAGTCTCAGCTCTTGTCCTTTAAATGTTTATGTCTTCAAAAAAAAAAAGATGAAATAGGTGCCCAGGCCATTATGTGCACTTGTAAATAAAGTACTAAAATAAAGTATAAATGATCATTAAGAATTAAGTACCAAAGAAGATGAGGAGAAAAGAATACACAGATGTCTTGGCAATATGATAAAATTTTCAAAGAGCTCTCTAACTGTAGGACAAACTTTATAATTTTGTGAGAGATTAAAATACCCAAGTTTACATTCATATTTTTGGATTTGAAAATTCTGTAAGTAAAGAATTTTCTTTACAAATAGTGAAATTGTTATTTTTTCTTTCCCACTCTAAACTTTGGTCACTAACCCAAAACTTCATGATAGAAGATTGAAGAGTTGTATTTTAGTATAATGTATTCTCTCACTTTGCTGCAGTTCACATAAAATTGAGAAAGAGAAGGGAAGGGGAAGAGAGAAAGAGATGAGAAATTTGGATTGTGAGGGGAAAATGGTGAAGGAGAGAAAAGAAGGAAGAAGGAGAAGAGAGAAATCAAGAAAGGAAATCAAAGGAAGGAGAGACAGAAGAAGGGGAGTTACAAAGGTTACAAAAGGTGAAAAGTCATGGGGCAAGGGGCAAGGCAAATAGGGAAGTAAAGGCAGGAAAGCAAAGAGGGCCAATGGGAGTGAACTGGAGAAAAGAAAGAGGTGCTAAACTCTAGGACCAGCTTACAGGTCCTCATGATTAACCTGTCTGTTAATAAAACGCTTTCGAAACTGAACTTTTAACTCAGGAACTTTGGCTTTATTGACATTACTATTGCTGATGTATCGAGTACTTTGAAAAGCAAACAGAAACTGGTATTACTTGAGTTTAACTTCAATCTGTTTTAACCCGCTCTCAACACAGTAACATATACCCATATACGTGTTCCCACGCATGACTATGTAATTTCCTGGGGAGTATTTCTGAAGCTGGCAGGTCTTTTGTTAGTTTTTAATCTTGTGGACAGAGACATCTGTGACTCACAAAAGGCACCTTTTTATGTGATTCAATCAGTAACGACTCCACGGTCACTGCCTACATACGTGGATGGGATTCCCAATCCTAGAGCCATAACTGATGTTGGCATGTGGGCAGGTTAACAAATTTCTACAACACACAGAGTGCTGATTGAATCTAGTCATAGGCGGTGAGTTTATTCTCACTGCTCACTTTCTTGAGAGCACCAGTCAATCTTAAGCCAAAGTGAGTAGGTAAAATTAAGAACAAAATCTTATATAATAAACTAAAACTATATCAGGGAATATAGGCTTTCCGAGGAAGTGGAGCACTTGCAGTGATGACGGAGAAGGTCCATTCCTTCTACGCTGAGAAGGCAAAGGTGAGGATTGGAGATACTGACAGGGTTAGGAGGAAGAACTGTGAGCTTAAAGGCTCCTGTCAAAACAAAAGCAAACAAAAAACCTTTCAAGACAAATTGCCCTTGGTTACTAACTCTGGATTGAAAAACAGGAGCTGGAACTATGCTAGAGAAACAGATCATAGGCCATTTATTTTTTACACTGTCTAAAACCAGAAGGCATGCTTGCACTTTATGGATAGATCTGACCATAGCCAACAATATGGGCACGGACCCCCAAATTCTTTAATGGATGGGTCGGCCCCAAGGATTGGTTTACTTAGTGAAGCACTTTCCAAATATGTGCTCTTTCCATATTTCCTCTTAATGTGAGTGGGGCTGTTTCAGTTTTTTTTTTTTTTTTCTGTTTCAGTTTTTAAAGTGCCCTGTTACAATACTGCAAAGCTATAATAATCAAAACAGCATATTATTAGCACAAAAACAGACATATGGATCAATGGAACAGAATAAAGAACCCAGAAATAAACCCACCCACTTACAGTCAATTAATCTTTGACAAAAGAGGTAAGCGCATACAGTGGGAAAACAGTACAGTCTCTTTAGCAAGTCGTGTCGGGAGAGCTGGACTGCCACGTGTAAATCGGTGAAGTGAGAACACTCCCTCACACCATATACAAAAATAAAACCCAAAATGTTTTAAAGATTTAAATATAAGACATGACACCATAAACTCCTAGAAGGGAACCTAGGCAAAACATTCTGACATAAATTGTAGCAGCGATTTCTTGGTCAGTCTCCCAAGGCAAAAGAAATAAAAGCAGAAACAAACAAAAGAGACCTAATGAAACTTGAAAACTTTTGCACAGCAAAGGAAGCCATAAACCAGAAGAAAAGTCAAGCTATGGATTGGGAGAAAAACATTTGCAAACAGTGTGACTAACAAGGGCTTAATTTCCCAAATATACAAATTCATACAACTCAATAAAAAAAAAAAAAAAAACACAGTCAAAAAATGGGCAGAAGACCTACTTAGATATTTCTCTGAAGAAGATATACAGATGGCCAATAGGCACATGGAAAGGTGCTCAGCATTGCTAATTATTAGAGAAATGCAAATCCAAATCACCTCACACCAGTTAGAAGAGCCATGATCAGGAAGTCTACAAATAACCAACACTAGAGAAGGTGTCGGAGAAGGCAATGGCACCCCACTCCAGTACTCTTGCCTGGAAAATCCCATGGGCGGAGGAGCCTAGTAGGCTGCAGTCCATGGGGTCGCTAAGAGTCAGATACAACTGAGCGACTTCACTTTCACTTTTCACTTTCATGCATTGGAGAAGGAAATGGCAACCCACTCCAGTGTTCTTGCCTGGAGAATCCCAGGGACAGGGGAGCCTTTTGGGCTGCCATCTATGGGGTCGCACAGAGTCGGACACGACTGAAGTGACTTAGCAGCAGCAGCAGCAGCAGAGAAGGTGTGGAGAAAGGGAACCCTCCTAGACCATTGGCAGGAGTGTAACTTGGTGTAGCCACTATGGAGAACAGTCTCTTAAAAAACAATAGAATTACCATATGATTCAGCAATTCCACTCCTGGACTTCCACAGAAAACTCTAATTCAAAAAGATACATACACCCCAGTGTTATAGCAGCACTATTTACGATAGCTGAGACATGGAAGCAGCCTGTTTCCATCAATAAACGAATGAACAAAGAAGAGGTGGTACATACATATACACGTATGCAATGGAGTATTACTCAGCCACAACAAAGAGTGAAATAATGCCATTTGGAACAACATGGTTGGACTTACAGATTATCATACTAAGTAAATAAGATAGAGAAAGATAAATATCATATGACATCA
This sequence comes from Bos grunniens, assembly GCF_055505025.1. Taxonomy (NCBI): domain Eukaryota; kingdom Metazoa; phylum Chordata; class Mammalia; order Artiodactyla; family Bovidae; genus Bos; species Bos grunniens. The sequence goes on from NC_141165.1 coordinate 103,427,021, forward strand.
CTTTCTTTGTGGAATCTTAAGAGGGAGGAATATATGTATACTTATGGCTGATTCACATTGTAGTGTGCCCTGTTGAGGAGGAACATGTTGACTTTGGGATTTTTCTTTAAATCGGTACAACTAGGAACAGTTCTTAGTTGTGTCCTTGTTTGGCTCTATTTTCTCAGATAAAATCCCCCAGCTCCCTAACTTCTGACCTTTTCTTGTGGAACCAGTGGCTATGATTTTGGCTCTATCACGTTTTTGGGAGGAGTTGTGCTGTGCTGCCTATATGATGCCCCTATGAATCTGGCATTGACCATTGACTGACTGTGTATCTTGGTCATTTAACTTCTCTAAGCCTCAGTTTCCTCTTTGTACGACAAGACTCATAACATCTATTTTCAGAGTGATTATGAGAGTTGAACTAAGGTAACACATGGGGTCCCACAGAGTCCGACACAACTGAAGCGACTTAGCAGCAGCAGCAACATATGGAAAGCCCCTGACACACAATAAATATTTTAAATAGTAGTGTTAATACTTGCTGTCTTATTATAGAAGAAAGCAATTCTTAACCTAAATGCTAAAGAGACGATTTTGTTTTGTTTTTTAATGAAATTGTGACAGTTGGACTTCTAATTCTCTGACCAGGGAATCAGCCCCAAGGTGTATAAGTTACTATTTTGAGAAAATCAGTAAAACAATTTGGGGACTCTGCTCATAAATTTAATTACTTAGTAGGCTCTTCAGCATTCCCACTAGGGAAAAAGATAATGAGATCTCTTCCCTACTTACTTCAAATTAAGTTCTAGACAAAAGTAATTTATTAGACAACTAATCTGTAACAGAGAAAACTTTTTTAAATAATAAAAACAAACTTTAAAAAATCGTTGTTTTCTTACGGCAAGAAAAAGGGCTCCAGGGAAGTGCAGATGAATAGGCTATATTCTTAAATGAAAAAGGGGGCATGGGTGGGTGGGGAAAAAATAAAGAAAGTTGAATCAAGCTATTATTTCCTACTTTAGAGCTATATGATTTAAAAAATGTCAGTTGAACTAGTTTTTAGTGGAACAAATGAATCTGGTTCTAATGACTGCAGTCTCCTCCACTTGCAAGCAGTAAAGGCTTCTTTCCTGAGATCTGAAGGGTTAATCCAGCAGTGTCAGCGTCCCTTCATCCTTGGATTCTGATCCTCAATTTGTTCTTTCATGAACTTTGACTACTTAATTTTACTTATTTATCTATCAAGTATAGTTAGTCAAACCAATTGTCTTTATAGGTAAACATACTTTCTTTTCAGCTGGACTTAAAGTTAATTCCAACTTGTTTTTAAAGAAAGTCTATAAAAGTCCATTTACAGACCATTTCCCTTCTTGGCTGGTATTTTTGACCCTGCTGTGTTCACAGAGGGAATGTGGACCAATAGTAGTTCTTTCAGCCTTGCAGTCATCCGCTATCACCCACTCTGAAGTCAACTGTATGCATGAGCAGCCCAGGCAAAGCATTGTACCACTGGATTATAATCAACCTCTTAAATGGAACCAACCTCACTTTCTTCATCTGGAGGTGGGGGCTGTAACTGGGTATGGCTGTATATGCCTTGCGGATAATGGTTTAATAAGAACTTTACTAAAATTTGCTTAATCATTTGTTTAAACATGTCCTAAATGCAAAGTTCAATATAGATTATTAAAACTCTTCGTCAAAATTATTTATATACTTAGGAATAAAGGGTTAATTATGCACACATATATATGTAAACACACATATCTAGATTCATACTCTAGATATAGATATGTATCTATAACTATTCATCTCTGTGTATCTCAAGAGAAATACACATTTCTTTTGGTTAGGTCTCAAGTTTATAAACATAGAAATTCTGATTTAAACATCTTCATCAGAAGTGTTTATAAATTATAAAGATTTAAGCATGAAAATAATTTACACCTTTCTAAGTATTTGCAGTTTTGTATACGAAATGACCTCTCAGTTCAATTCAGATATAAGCCACTGAGTTACTGGGTCAATCTGGCAGCAAATCATCTGGCCTTTGGTGCCTTCAGCACCTCTCTGAGCTACAGTTTTCCTAAAAGGTTAATGAATTCACACTCTCAAAGTACCTTGAGGTTTCCACATAACTGTATCATGTACATATTACATTTTCTAAAAGACATTTATTTATTTATTTTTTTTTGTCTCTGCTGTGCTTTCTTTTTTTTTTTTTTGCACATTTTTAATTTTTAATGTCAAGCTTAAAGAAAAGTTCCAAAAATAATACAAATAATATCCATATAACCTCTGCCCAGATTTTTCACTTGTTCTTATCATTTCACCCCATTTCTTTATTATTTGTCTGCTCCCCACCCAAAAAGTTTTTTTCTAAACTCTTGGAAGGCCTGCTGCAGATATCATGGTTTTTATTCCCATGAAGTATCCCACATACTTCAGTACATATTTCTGAATTTCCTAAGAATAGGGATATTCGGTTAATAACTGTAATAGTACAGTTGTCAGCTTCAGTAATTTAACATGGATAAAATACTTTTATTAAATCTACTGTCTGTATTCTAATACTGTTAACTGACCCTCAGTGTCCTTTTTAGCACTTTTTCCTTCTAGTACAAGATCTAGTCCAGGATCAGATATTGCATTTCATTGTCATTCAAGAAGAAGACAAAAAGAAAGACCATGAGAAAATACTTGAGGAGATAATAGTTGAAAACTTCCCTAAAATGGGGAAGGAAATAATCACCCAAGTCTAAAAGACATTTAAAATTTTTCTTTGTTCAAGGACACCAGAGCACTTCTTTAGAGGCAGCAGTTAAATAGACTGGCAATAGTAACATGTTAATACATAATTAGGAATAAAATGATCACACATACAATTAACACTGACATGTTCAAAACCACAGCATAACACAATAGCTTAGCTTCCCTAATGCTTTAAGTCGGCCTATGAATAAAACATGCTTGTCCATTTCTTTAAAAAGTCAAAAGAGGTTATCTATCAATCTAACAGTTGTAAAAGACATGATAAAGAAAAAAAAGAAATAGGTTCTTACCTATAAGCAATGTTGAACACAGGGCAGCTTGAAGCATTTTACAGGCCATGATCCTGTTTTGGAAACAAAAGATTTATTTATTTTAATTTAGACTGAGCAGAGCTTTAGGGCATACTGGTTACTTTCCAAGAATATGAAGCATTTCCTGCATACCTGGAAGCCCTATGACCTCAGTCTGAGAGCCTGTTGCTTGATTTGAGATGACTTTTTTAATACGACTCCTGCCTTTTTACCCTTTGGACTCTTTGGACTGACTTTTTACAGGCTGTTCTTATATGGGCCATGTATTTATCTACTAATTTTACCATCCACACAGCCTAATGTAATCTAAAAACCATACCAAAACAAAACAAAGAAGGTAGAAAAACTGGATCACCCAAACTTTGCTGGGGGATATAAAATGGTACAGTCATGTTGGAAAACAGTTTGGCAGTTTCTTATAAATCTGAGTAGTATACAGTTAATTCCCATACAACCCAGCAATTGCACTACTGGACATTCATCTCAGGGAAATGAAAACTTATGTTCACACAAAAACCTGTATAAGGATGTTCCTAGCAGCTTTATTAATAATCGGCAAAAACTGGAAAACAAGTGGAAACAACCCAGATGTCTTCAACAGCTCAAAGTTAAATGCATTGAGGTACATCTACACCATGCATTTCTACTCAATAATAATTTAATAAAAATTATTGATAGACACAGCAACTTGGATGAATCTCAGAGGAGTTATGATGAGTAAAAATAGCCAATCTCGACTGGTTACTTACCTGTATGATTCCATTTATATAAGCTTCTTGAGATGACAAGATTATAGATTAAGAACATTTTATTAGTTGCTAGGGCTTAGGGAGGAGAAGGCAATGGCACCCCACTCCAGTACTCTTGCCTGGAAAATCCCATGGACAGAGGAGCCTGGTGGGCTGCAGTCCATGAGGTCGCTAAAGAGTCGGACACGACTGAGTGACTTCACTTTGGCTTTTCACTTTCATGCATTGGAGAAGGAAATGGCAACCCACTCCAGTGTTCTTGCCTGGAGAATCCCAGGGACGGGGGAGTATGGTGGGCTGCCGTGTATGGGGTTGCAGAGTCGGACACGACTGAAGCGACTTAGCAGCAGCAGCAGCAGGGCTTAGGAATAGAATAGGGTAGGTGTGTGTGGTTATAAAAGGGCAATTCAAGAGACACCTGTGGTGATGGAACTATTCTGTGTCTTGGCTGTGGTGGTGGATATATGAACATAAACGTGATAAAATACCACAGAACTAAATCTCTCTCTCTCTCTTGTACACACACACACACACACACACATGCATATACACACAAATGAATACATATGAGACTGGAGAAATCTGAGTAGCATTAGTAGATGTATCAGTGTCAGTATCCTGGTTGTGATATTGCACTGCATTGTAGTTTTGCAAAATGTTACCTTTGGGGAAAGATCAGTGAAGGGCACCCAGTATCTCTCTGTATTGCACTCTTACAAGTACAAATAATTCTACAGATCTAAAAGTAAAAATTTTAATTAAAGAAAAAGGAGTGTTTAACTGCATGGTAAATTTGTTTGTTTCCAACAAAGCAAACAAACTGTATATCATTTAATACAATGATAAAATCCAAACACTTTTTTCATTTTTATTTTTCAAACAAACAGTTCCCTTCTTCAGTGGTATGATTAACAGTTAAATGAATAAATTCATTATTATGCAATTTATTCTTAACAGCAAACTATGTACTTTCTTGTTTATTTAAAGTTTACAGAACCAAAGGAGAGATTCATCTTCCTCTCTTCTCTTCCTTTCATCACTCAACTTCTAGGACCTAAAATGAGGAGGGTGGGAGCAGTACCTAGGTCATGCTTCCCTGTATTATGTTCTGTGTGTACATTTCAGTGTTCCAGAGTACATTACATGCTGCCTGAAGCAGCCAGTGCTGCATCTTGCTCCTATTTGTATGTCTTCAGCACCCACCAGGCACAGGACCTTTCATACAACAGCCTCATATAATAGCCCCCAATAAACATTATTGAACTTAATTGAATCAACCAATTCAAATTAAACTTAACTGCATTAAACTGAGTCAGCATTTTCCTGCACTAGTCTATCAATATACAGACTTATCCTACTGGCAGTAAAACAAAACAAAAGCAAACAAAAAAACACAACTAAAATATAGCAGTTCTGTTTTTATGTTAAGCTTAAACAGTGTTCCCTATAACTTTTCTCTTCTTATGATCTATAAAAAAAAGTCAGATCCATAAAAATTGGTAATTTTAATTATAAAGACATGAAACTTTCTTTGAAATGAAATTTGAATATCTGTATTTGAAAAATAGAAATATCAAGTGACATGAATTAATGAAACTCATCAATGGAGTCTGTTTACAACTTTGATGCTTTATTTTTAGAAATTATTACTTTAACGCGGTCTGATAGACCTGGTAATCTCCCTTGGTCTCTTTCATATCAGTGTAATATAGATGTTAGAAGGGAAAAGTGTGAAATCAGATCTAATACTATAAAAGTATTTTTTTAATAAAAAAAAGAAAAGAAATAAAACTTTATTCTACCAAGGAGCAAGCTAACTTTAATTTCTGCTTGAGTCATGCTGCCAATGCAATCAGATACAACAAACTGCAAAGCTTTGGAAAACACAGTGCTCAAAGGAAGGGCATAGTGCAGCCTATATGATTCAATGACATCATCAGCATCAAGAAAAGGTGGAGGGTTAGCCCACGTGTTGAAGGAGGAGAGAATACTATATTCCTTATAACCACTGTACTAAGCCTTTGGTGGCATTCAACCTATTGAAAATAAGTTGGTAATAGCATTTGGTTTTGTGAAGTTATTTGAGATTCTCAAAGAGTTACTACCTGAGAACAAAATCTTACCATAGTAACTGGTAAAGGAGTCAGTTTTACACTGATTGGACTGCTAATGGGTTTGGTATGGCTTATATTATAAGATAGAGTATATGTCATAATAATATGTCATTATTATCAGGTCAAACCTCTTAGAGGTACTGTTTCCCTTCTAGGACTGAGGGAATAGTCCATCACAGTTTACAGTTTTATTTTACATTTAGGCAGAGAATGGCCGAGCATCTGTATGCCAAGAATGAATGAGAGCTTCTGTAGTCTGTCCTGCAGGCATTAAGTGGTTTAGGGAGGCACAAGATGTCAGATTCAGATTCAGTTGGTAGAATGCAGAAACCATTTTTTAATTACTTAGGTAGAATATTGTTTTGCCTTGGAAGCTGGAACCTTTGTTTTTATTTTATTTTTCTCAGTATGTGAATAAAATGAAGCCCTATTGAAGGCAAATAAAAAGTATAGTTTTCCTTTAATCTTACCCCTTCACTTAAGTACAGCATATTCCTCTTATCATCTTAACTGTTGACTTTTCAAAGCTGTTGTCAAGACATGAAGGCATACATGCCCCTCCCACCATATATTAATTGTAGGAGTTGGGTTCACTTGGAGAAATTAGCCAAAATGTTGGAGAAAAGTATTCTGTTTTTGTATTCATTTTCAATGTGACTGCTACAGATTTTAAAACTTGCTACAGCTTGAGATGCCTTAGGTTTAATGTGGTTTAGTAAAATTAAGTAGTTGCCTAATAGACTTCTCTTTTACCAAATGTGGGTGTTTCAGGGTCTTTGAAAGACTGAACTGATCCTGGTTTGGAGAGGAGGGGAGAGAGCCCCATAATCGGGGCTCACTGTCCTCTTGAGAGCTAGGCTGCCCCTATTGTGCAAGGGTTTCTTCTCCTTCTTTCCCTAAATCTGGAAACTGGCCACAGAGTGGTGTGAAGACAGTGGGGAATTTACAGATTTATCCTTCAGGTATTCCTTCACTCAGCTATTTACTGAGCCTTTCCTATGATCCAGGCACTTTTCAGAATCAGTCTGTTTTGAACACATTCCATATACATTGTTCCAAGTGCTAGAGTTACAAAGATGTATCAAACATTGTTTCTTGTGTGGGAGAAGATCATTTCAGGGAAAATTTCCCAGTGAGGCCAGTTGGATTTTTTCATGAGGACGAATCCAGATGATGGAGGAAGAAAATTCCAGGAAAGGAAAGAAAATGGGTACAGATCAAGGTGCTGGAATGGAGACAACACATTTGAGGCTATCACAAAACATTTAGGAATATTGTACTGACCTACTACAGAAATTCTCTGTTATTGATGTTCAGTAATTTCAGTGATTTCTGTCGACTGTCACTATAAACAAATACTTGGAATAATTTAAAGATGTGTCACTAATACAAATGTAGATAGTCTAGCAGTTTAAGTAAAAATGCCAATCTGTTTTATGATATGGTGTTGGAATCACACACTTTTTGATTAAGCTTTGAGGTAATGCATGCCAAAGCATCTTCCTCATTATACACTGAATAATTGATAGTTGATAATATGTGACATTTATTGAGCATCAGCAATGTGCTAGCTAGCTTACAGAGCACAAAATTATCAAGGGATCTTGGCCAGTTGGCTCACTATCAAAACACAGTCTGTCATTTGCTAAGTCTTCCATGCTCCACTAAACCAAAAGCAAAGAAAGCATTTTTCAAGAATCACTGCAGTAGTGAACCGGGCCAGATTTTTCTCTGCAGGGGGCTCTGTGGGCGTTAGTATTAGTTCCATAGGGAAGCAATCTGTTCCCGTGGTTCTGGTAATCTCAGAAGATAAACTCAATAATCTAGTGCAGATTTGACGTAAAGGCTGTTCTGTCGCTTTATGATGCTGTTTTTCTGCTGCTGCCTATAACGGAGCCCTGACCGTGTGACTTACTCAGAGTGTAAGTGCATGTGCTTCAGTTTACTGTATAAAAACAACGAGATGGATTCTTTAGGAAAGGAGTAGCTTTAAAGGATTTAACTTATTGCTTGTAATACCTTGTTCCTTGAGGAAAAGATGGGGGAGTTAAGATATTGGAGAAGGTTATGGGTGAGGGCATTTGAAAACACCATAGGTGGGGAGCATTAAACAGAGAATCTTGAGTCCTGGGCTGGAGGGACAAGAGTTTAAAAGAAGAACATTGGTTGGTGCAGTGGCTGGATAAGAGTGGCAGAAGCAGCTTCCCGTTAATTGTTGTTGGAGAAGGGAATGACAACCCACTCCAGTATTCTTGCCTGGAGAACCCCATGGATGGAGGAGCCTGGCAAGCTACAGTCCACGGAGTTGCAAAGAGTCAGACACGACTGAGCGACTAATACTTTTACTTTCCCTGGTCTCTCAACGGTAAAGAATCCGCCTGCCAACGCAAGAGATGTGGGTTCGATCCCTGAGTTGAGGAGACCCCATGGAAATGGAAACTGCAACTCACTCCAGTCTTCCTGCCTGGGAAATCCCATGGACAGAGAGGTCTGGCAGGCTGCAGTCCATAGAATTGTGAAAGAATTGGTCACAACTGAGCGACTAAACAAGAACAAGGGGGTATTAATTTGCTAGAGTTGCCATAGCAAATACCTCAGAATGGGTGGCACAAGCAATAGAAATTTATTTCTCAATCTACTGGAGGTTGTAAATCCAAGATCAAGGTGTTGACAGATTCGGTTCCTCTGAGGCCCCTCCTTTCAGCTCTTCTCCGGCCTCCCTCTTGCTGCCTCTTCACATAATTTTGCCTCTGTGCACGCACACATCCCTGGTGTCTCTGTCTTAATCTTCTCTTCTTACAAGGACACCAGTCAGATAGAATTAGAGCACTCCCTGGTATTCTCATTTTAATTTAATCACCCCTTCAAAGGCCTTATTTCCAAATACAGTCATATTCTTAGGTATGTATTCTTATGAATACATATGAATGGGAGGGCGGTTTGCAGTTCACTCCATAATGTTAGCAAAGAAAAAAAACCTTCAAACTTGGGTAGTTTTGCTTCTCCCAACTCTTGCTTGTCCATAAGGAATAGGAAAGAGTATTTGGAAAGTCAATGGAAAATAGTAGATGGAAGAAGAGTCCCATAAGGCTCTATCACTGATGATATCCGGCATGGTGAAATTGTTTTTCACGCTTCAGTAGAAGAGAAGAGTGAAATAAAACCTCTCTCACAGGTTTCCCCCACTGTCCTACCTGACTCAGTTTCCATCCCAGGAATTTTTAAATTGTTGAGTGACTTATATCTCTGAATCAACATGTTGAGGCTATTGTGAAATTTTAGTTCCCATTCCCACAAAGGTTGACCACCAGCCAGGTTGATGGGTACATTTCTTTTCCATGGAAACAAAGTGTATCAGGTCAGGTATAAATGGGAAAGAGTTAGGGAGCTTGGGAAGAGGCCTTCACACCATGGAAGTATTGGTCTCATTTTTAGGAAGTTATGCAGATAGAATTCACAAATTTATTATAAGCACTAAAACCAGATTATTTGGTTTATTCCTGGTCATATAATAGGCATTAAGTACATTATTATACTCATTTTGTTGTTGTTGTTATTCACTGTAATATCATTCTCAAGAAATCTTGAGAATATTATCTTTTGGAACTAAGAAAATAAAATTTTACTTTAGGTTTCAAGGCTCTTGAAATTGTGATTATCCCCTTACAGAGGGTTGCTATAAGGAACAGAGGTTTAACTTTTAACAGAAGGATAATGGCTATAGAATCTCAGCCTCTTTCAATGCCCCAGCACCCTTTAGGTTAGAGAGTTGTCTTATTCTCCACTGGCATCATCAGACTCTGCTCAGGATTAATAATCCCCTGGTTACTCTAGATGAGGATTATGATGCCAGAAAGAAGAGAACTTTAAGTGAGGATAAGAACAGTGAGGTGGTTTTGCAAAGAAGGATGAGAAAAAGGGAGAAACTCCGAACCTAGAAAGAATAAGCATTAGGACTCAGACTAACATTATTACAGATATTTTATGGTCTGCCTGATACATTATAAAGACAAGACTATGACAGAGATTGGGATATGTTTGTGCTCTGGGAGAAACGGAAAGACAGAGAAGGGGTAGGTAAATGTCCAACTATATACTATTATATCACGCACCTAGCTCTTGAAGGAAATTTTGAGTCTCTAAGTTATTAAATAGAGTGAGGCAATATTTAATAAATCCAGCCAAGTTTAATGCACCCACTCCCTTGAACTCCTCAGCATTTGAAGGCATGCCTCTTTGTGGGAGAAGATCCTACCAGTAGAAAGATGATAATAATAATTACTCATCACCTCTGGTATTATGGGTATTTTTATCTATAAGAGTTAGATATAGATAGCATCACTGACTCAACGGACACGAATTTTTAGCAAACTCTGGGTGATAGTGAAGGACAGGGAAGCCTGGAGTGCGGCAGTCCAAGGGGTCACACAGAGTCAGACATTACTTAGTAACTGAACAACATCAACAAGAAAAAAGGAAATACCACTTTTGGAGTGGTGATATCTATGCAAATATGACTTTTCATTGATGAGAGACTACCTTGTGATAGGAGTCCCTTAAAAGATGGGGTGATTAGCTTTGGCAGGAAGTGATGTTTTGAATAGAGACAACAATTCAGTTGGCCAGTTTGGTGGTTAGTGATCAGAGGGTAAGGGTGCTTCTTCTGGAAATGGGGAGGAACAAGTGAGAAAATCAATAAGAAAGAGATAACCCCTAAAGAAAGAGAGACTGAGAGAAGCATGTTACAGAAACTGACACAAAGTCAGAAAGCCACTGTGAAAAGGATGCAGGCTCTGAACAAATAACTCACTTCCCACCCCCAACCTTTGTGCCACACCCAGACTGAATGATTTGGGGTGAAATTGTATGGAATTTGGAAACTTGAGAGATGTTGTCCATTCTCAATCCCCATGTGCACACTTCATATCAAAGCCTGTTGGCATTTTCTGTTGATAGATAATTTTCCAATAGCATTATGTGTTATCAGTCACCACACCCAGGAAGTTGCTCCATCATTAAACCATGTTACTGGGATGAAGAGAGCAAGTTGCCCCTTTTGGACAATGCTCCAGTCCCCATCCAAGGGAGGGGTATCTGGCGAGTACCTCTGAGCCAGAAGAGCAGGATGCCATCAGTGTTTGAACAGGGAACCCTGAGACTAGCTACTTCTGTATTCAGCCCACATTCAGTAATTCCTCTCCACCACACCCTATTATTTTCCCCAGCAGTATCTGTGAAATGAAAGGTTTCACACCTTGTTGAGGAAATTTCAGGCCACAAATAACAAGATGGTGGAGTGTTAGGCTGGTGATAGAAGATCCCTGATAACACATCACAGGCTCATTTCTTTTACATGTTGGATTTTTTTTGTCATTACTTTGTTTTTGCATATATGGTGGAACAAAGATAACTGAAGTTCAACAGTAAAAGAAATAAAACCAAAAACTATTTTAAAACTGTTGTGCAGCTTTGATTATAGACAAATTTGTCCCTGCTCTAAAAACTTTTTTATTATTATTAGGATATTCTTTGAGCTTACCTCAAATACCAGAAGCCTGGCAGTTTGATATGGGAGAGATATAACAATAGTAAAAATAGCACATTTTACATTAGAAACAAAAGTTTAAGTACCTGAAATATGCCAGGCATTTTCTGGATGTTACTGTGGTATGATATGAGGAGAAGATAATACAATTACGGGTAAGGAAGGTCCCTAGACTGAAAATTGTCTGCCGGGAACCATAGAGGATAATTTGTTTCACTTCAAAGGTCTGCAGTTTGAGTTAGATAAGAAATTTTAAGAGTTGGTTCTTTTTTGCCACAGCAGGAAACGTGTGCCTACTTCTGAATTGTCAGTGATTCATTGCACATCTGTAACTGTGGTGCACCCAAAGGTCAGGGTACAAACCTTACTTACATATGTGAAGTTTTTCCTACCTTTGAACTTTTAAAGACTTTTATTACAGTGTCTCAAAGATCAATGTGTGTTGTTTCATCACTTTGCATTCGAACAATGCACTAAATTTGGCTATTTGCAGTGGTTTTTTTTCTCTCTTTAATTTTTGTTGGGGTATAGTTGATTTACAATGCTGTGTTTGTTTTGTACAGCAAAGTGAATCAGTTGTACACATACATGTATCCACTTTTTTTAGATCCTTTTTCATAGGCCATTACAGAGTATTGAGTAGAGTTCTCTGTGCTATGTGGCAGGTTCTTATTAACTATCTATTTTTTATATATTAGTGTGTATATGTCAGTCCCAGTCTGCTAATTTACCTCTCCCCCTTACTTTTCCCCTGGTAACTGTTGGTGTGTTTTCCGCATCTGTAACTATTTTTGTTTTGTAGCTAAAACCAGTTTTGTTGAAAGAAGGCAGAACAAGTTTGAGAGGGATCTGGATACATTATTTCCCCTTCATTTTCTATGAACAAATCCCAGGAAATAGTATTCTAGAAAACACTGTCTTGTTTTTTCAGGGTGAGGCTAGTGTGTAATTCTTGGCAACCTATTGAGTTGATACACAGTATCAATTCAGAAATTAGACATCCACGTTTAAATGGAGGTTCAATACAGAAAATTTATTTGCAGATTTTTTTGGATCAGAGTTGACACTATTAACTCACGTTCAAAAAAAGTCACATTTCTCTGTACATTTCCCTAAGTGTGTTTCCTTTTTTTCCGGTGCCTTTAACCAGTTTCTTCCAGTCCTATGAGCTCTTCGGCCTCTGACTTCAGAGGCACACAAAGCTTAATAATTTCACTAATATCCTTCATAAAACAAAATTATATTTTATTGAAAAATGATAACCTGTTGTTAGCTAAATCCATTTAAGACAGAAAAACCACATATTTGTCTAAAATGCTCAGACAATCCTCTACTTGGATATGCTGTGTAATGCGAAATCCTAACATCACAAACATGAACTTATTCTCTTCTACCTTTCAAACGGGTAATTTTGGGTGACTTACCTAATACTGGCAGGAGCAAGACCATCTCCCCAGGACTTCAACCTTAAAACCATGGAGTAACTTGCCCCCCCCCCCTTTTTTTTCCCCTGGTTCACTCAGATCTCTGAAGAACTAAGTTAAGCCAACCAAATTTGTATTTTCTCCCTGGATTTGCTAGTATCTCGTGATCTTACTTAGAAATTCAATTTCCACATTTTCCTAATCAAGACCTTTCATATTCATCTCTTTCTCACTAGTCCTCATCTCCATGGTTTCTTCTCCACTTTATTGCAAATCTTCTAGAGATGACCTTTATAGCTATCTAAGCTACCAGGGCATCCAGTCCATTTCTTTCCCCCATAACATCAAATTCTCCCCAGCTCAAGATGTTATTCCTCACTGGCTATTGCAATACTCTGCTAACTGGCCTTCCTTCTTCTAGGCTTGAACTCCTCCAACCTGGTATTCACATGCATCCAGAGTGATCTTATGAACCACAAATTCACTCATACCACTCCATTGCTGAAGGCCTGACTCTGGTTCCCACCCCGACAGGAGCCATTCCAAATTCTTCAGTGCAGATTCAGAGTCCACCATGATCTGACTCCCACTTCCTCCCCAGTCTTCTTACAGCTGCACCCCACACTCCAGACATGATGAGCTGTTTATTGAATGTCTGCATAGCCTCATGCTTTTCCTTTTTTCAACTGAGCACTCTACCTAGCACGGCAATCCTGATTCTGTTCATCTAGCAGATGTAAGATCATCTTTCAAAGTACTGTTCAAGTCCCATCACTTCTTTGAAATCTTTCCTAACCTACCTCCCTACCTGCAGTCCCAACTTCTATCAAAGGACCTGTAACACCTTAATGCACTAAAGGTTCATCAATGTGGTGGAAACTGTGCATTGTCTCCCCTAGTCACCATGTATCTTCTCTCTAATATCTCCAGTTAGAGAGATTAAAAAACTAGAAAATATTCTTAGGTTCTGGATGTGAAAAATATTGTTTTGTCTTGCTGCTATCCTGTAGCACATGAGATGCGAGTGCACAGAGGCAGTGGCCAGCCTTAGTATTCCTGTATGTGGAAACCATCCTTGTGGGTAGCTGGAGACACTTGTAGCAGAGGCATCAGGAGACTTCTGCCCTCCGTTCTGCTTCATGGTGTGAGGTTGCACTTGCCTATCCTGTGGTGGACCCCTAATTCGAGCCCTTCTAGCCGCTCCATAGGTTCTGTCAGTATCTATTCCCCTGTCAATATCTATATTCCTTGGTGTCTGGTATACCTGGAATGGTTTCTTTTTCCTACACTGAAATCAGATACACTCTACCTGTATTAAACTGTAACACCTCAAAGGAAGAAACAAGGTATTTTTACTTATATTCTTGGAGCCTACCATGGATTTGGCTCTCACCAAATAAGTGATTCATTACATGAGCTAATAGCAGCTCCAAATTATACATCACACTAAACATAAATCTCATGCTGACACTCCAACTTCTCTTTAATGCTCTCCTTACTTGTCTGGCCAACCTGTCTCTTCCTGTGATTCAATCTAACAGTTCTAGTTACAATATTCTGTATACATACCTACACACACACACACACACACACACATCTCCCCCCTTTCAATCTCTTTGTTCTAATGGCTCCTGCAAGTGTCTTCTCATCTCACATTTACCACTTCTGGCACCAAAAGACATAAATAACAGATCATAATAAATAATCTGCCCAATTATGGAAAGAAGTTATGCTTCTGGTGCTTCCTAGCATTAATTTTTGTCTCACTTTCTGTTGGTTAGAAATAGTTTTGGCTACAACTAAAAGAAAATCCAATTATAATTACTTAATAAAGATTAAGTTTTATTTCATAATGAAAAAACTGGAGGTGAGTGACTTCTGGCTTTGGTTTAGTAATTTAAGAATGCTTGGGCTGCTTCATACAGTTCTGAACTTCCCCTCATGGATGCAAATGACAACACAAATTCTGGTGTTGTGCCTGTACTTAAGGCAGAAACAGGAAAGAAAAGTAGAACCAGCCCCGCCTATGCCTTTTATCTATTGGTTTTTTAGAAACCACTCAGCACATGGTCTGCTTTTATCTTATTTATGAGTACCCTTGCTACAGGGGAGTTTAGAAAAGCATATTTTCAGCTTTGAGAATAGAAAGAGGAAAATTGGGAAAATGGCTAGTGGGTTAGCCAACCCAGAGTGAATACCGTATTTTCTAACTCATTTAATACCATCATTATTCTTTGGGCACGCTTTGGGCCTCATATTTGCCACCATCTCCAGGGGTACTTATCACAGAGCTGAATATCTGGAATATAAAGGTGGTCAATTATATGGGTAACAGAATTTCTGAAATGAAAACCCCACCACTGTCTAACATGGAGTAGACAGGAAGAGATGAAAATGCACTGACTAGGTTCACCGAAAAGCAAGAAAATGAGCAAGAAGGGTGTGAATTGCTTCCAGAAACATTTCACTATTATCATTTGAGGGTCATTAACCTCTTTAAATAGTATGACCTAAATACCATTTGCTTTCCGTGTTTATCGTCATATGCTGAACTTATTTCTTACAGTTCTTTGGAGATGGCATAACAGTGTGCATGGTTGATAGGTACAAGCATTTTTTTTTAATGTTTATAAACTTTGTCTTAAGTTTAAACATGTTTGTGTAATTAAATGCTGGTTCATACACAACTACTTAAGTGATAGGGAGAAAGTGGAATCTGAAAGACTTGATCCATCATTTGTGACTAGTACATGAATGTTGCAAAGTTGAAATGTTTAGTTATCCCAGATTGACTGTCCTTAACATCAGGATCAACCATAAGATGAGCAGATGATGTTCTCATTTAAGATCTTCCCTCTCTGCTGTTCCCCTGGTATTTATTTTATCATGAAATAATGTTAAAATGAATCTTGTGGCAGGGCTGAGGGACGTGACTAAGAGAGGCAATTCCAAAAGTATACCTTAAAGAGGAACAGCAATTTCCTCTATGGTAGCAGTGTGGTGAAGCGGAGTTGAAATGGGGAAAAGACTTTCGGTGGATTGTGTACAGTCAGGAAGATCTCCTGGAGGAGGAAATGGCAACCCACTCCAGTATTCTTGCCAGGACAGATGTCCAAATCTCCTTGACAGAGGAGCCTGGAGGGCTACAGTCCATGGGGTCGCAGACAGTCAGACATGACTGACTGACTGAGCAAGCACGTACAGTGATCTCAGGACTCTTTTAGCACCATCTAACAGATGTTCCTGTCATCCGGGCCAACCGTACTGTCCAGTGCTTTAGGACTGCCCACTCCCTGTAGGAGGGCTCTGCTCAGATTATTAGGAGTGCTTCTGTGATAATCACACCCTTCCCTGATAGAAATTAGGTATCACAGCCCTTTACTAATTACAGGCTTGTGGTTCTGGTGCCCTCCCAATAGTAAATTGCTTTGAGGTAGGAGCTGGAAATTGGGGTAGTAAAATAAACCCAGAAGAGGCTCGTCAAGCTTTTCTTACCCATAAAATGAAAATAAAATGTCATATTTCACTGAAGTTCTATGAAAGGAAAAATTGGAAAGATAGCTCACATTGCTTAGTAAAGAGAATTTTGCTATCAAAACACCATCATAGCCACTGTTAAAACAAAAATGCAATCAGGAAGATTACTTGAAATGTTTATATTTACTTCCAGTTTTCAAATTAAAGTGGAGCATCATGTGTCCTTGGGTTGCCATTCAAATTCTTTCTTCCTCTATTGAGTCTTATAAATGCAGTAACTGATAAACTTCTTTCTCTAGAAGTAGAATGAGCACCCCAAAGCTGATATTGTTTTTTTCTTTTTTGTGAGCCTCATTGCTTGTGTAATGCCTGTAAATCACCAACACATCTAGTTCAACTTTCTTATTCCATAGATGTTTGTTTCTGATTTTAAAACTCTCATATAAAACATCTGCCTAGTACTATTGAACCGGAGAAGGCAATGGCACCCCACTCCAGTACTCTTGCCTGGAAAATCCCATGGACGGAGGAGCCTGGTAGGCTGCAGTCCATGGGGTCGCTAGGAGTCGGACACGACTGAGCAACTTCCCTTTCACTTTCACGCATTGGAGAAGGAAATGGCAACCCACTCCAGTGTTCTTGCCTGGAGAATCCCAGGGACGGGGGAGCCTGGTGGGCTTCCGTCTATGGGGTCGCACAGGGTCGGACACGACTGAAGCGACTTAGCAGCAGCAGCAGCAGTACTATTGAACTACCTTATTTGCAAGTCATTTGCCTTAGAATAAATGAATTTGAGCAATTAGACGCCAACCAATTCTATTAATTTCTCATTGCAGCAGGACCTTTCCATAACACATCACTGAGAAATCCTGTTTCAGCTTGGGTATTGGTAACTCTGCTTTGTGTCCCCTTTTGGACAGCTGGCATACACAGCCCTTCCTTATATTTATCCCCAACCTCTCTCTTTCCACCTTCCACTTTCCCAGTTCTATCTTTTGGAGCAATACAGAATGTCTGTTCTTCAAGCCTGGCCAGCATGTCAAATAGTTGCGTTGAATGTCAGCTGACAGGTGAAAACGGTTTACTCGGGACACACGCCTCAGCATTCTGTTCCGATGGTTTTTAGTTCTTTCCATTCTCTCTCTGGCGGATCTCTTTTCTTCTTTCTTTCCTTCAAGTGAAGAAAACACAGCCTAAGTGACATAGGTTAAGTGCTGAGTGAGAACACAAGCGCCTTTACCTCTGCGGTGTGACAGCCACACAAGGAAAACGACCCTTGTTCTCACCCTGCCTTTCCTGCTCCTTTACCCACCTCGCCACACATTCTTCCCGTCCTGTGTGGGTTTGTGTGTCTCTGTGTGTGATCATTCCTGATCGAATTATAGCCCCAGCCTTGGGCTCTATTTTCCAGTTGAAGAATAACAGAGAACAAGTGTTTAGTAAGGTTACCTAAACCTCAGTTCGGGAAGAGGAGTCTAGCTCAGTCTCCTTAGCCTCACCAGGTGGATCCAAGATCGGCAACAGGCTTGGCTTATCAGATGCTGCCTAAAGTCTGGGACACACCCAGTGCAGGGTGAGCTTCGCGGTCCGGCCGCCAGGGGGAGCACGTGCTCGCAGCACAGGGAGTCCGCGCGTGGGCGTGGGCCTGGACGTGGGCGTGGAGCTGAGCGGGAACGCTGCTGGGCCCCTAGGCTTATGCTTCGAGGGCCGCGCGGGTCGCGTTCCAGAACATGGGTGACAAGTATGCTACTCTGCTCCGGGCCCAGCTGCATCTGGATTTCATCCACGCCAACTCGTGAGTGCCCCCTTGTAGCTGGAACGGTGGGGAAGTTTTCCACAAAACGGAGAAGCCCATCTCCTCGCCAAGTGCCCTTTAAAAAAAAGGAACTTGGTATCATTGATTCATGGATTTATTTATTTAAAATGTATATGCTTTTTTTTTTTTTAAAAAAGGCAACGAAAAAGTGATGAAGATGTATGTTCTAAACCAGGCTGAAAGCCTCTGGTGCCCTTCAATGAATACCAAGTGGTAGGAAGGCCCACGTTAATCACTAAACAAAACTATTTAATTGTAGGTCAGCAGAAGCCTCATTCTAACTTGGCCTATCTATAGTCATTTCTCTACCGAACATGCTGACATTTTAAAGATTAAAGTTGCCCTCCAGAGAGCAATGGCAACCCACTTAAGTATTCTTGCCTGGAGAATTCCATGGGCAGAGGAGCCTGGCGGACCACAGTCCATGGGGTCGCAAAGAGTCCTACAGGACTGAGCGACTAAAGCCAGAGAACAATTTGTGTTTATTGATTCCAGCTTCTGTTGCCTCCTGAGTCTTTGTGAAAGTGTAACCTCTTGGAGAAGGCAATGGCACCCCACTCCAGTACTCTTGCCTGGAAAATCCCATGGACAGAGGAGCCTGGAAGGCTGCAGTCCATGGGGTCGCTGAGGGTTGGACAAACTGAGTGACTTCCCTTTCACTTTTCACTTTCATGCATTGGAGAAGGAAATGGCAACCCACTCCAGTGCTCTTGCCTGGAGAATCCCAGGGACGGGGGAGCCTGGTGGGCTGCCATCTATGGGGTCACACAGAGTTGGACACAATTGATGCGACTTAGCAGCAGCAGCAGCAACCTCCTTGAAGACAGGAATCTCACATTCTAGTTCTTACTAGGACATTTTCTTCTGTCAGGCCAGTATCCTTTTTGAATACTCTTTAGGTGTTATTTCGAATATTCACATGGCAGAGGCAAATGCCAGCGTTTTTCTTATCTGTTATTTTCAGTACTGCAAAGCCTAGCAGTGAGTGCTAGATTGATTTGGGGGAACCTTTTTAGTAATTTGGGTTTACCGAGTTCTGATTGATAGAAAGAATATGGCAAAACTGAAGCAACGGAAATGGAAGTGTGAAGCCAGGCCTTGCTGCTTGGGACAAACAGTGTCCTTCTTACAGACCACAAAAGAAAACACCCAGGCAATATTCAGCAGGTACTTAGTTCTAACTTGTTATCAGGGAGAATGGTTTAAGCTGGAAAGGATGGTACAAAATGTTAAACGTTAGCTGAGGCAGAAGACAAATGAAGAGCTAGTAATTTTGAGTAAGTGGAAGAAAAATTACGAGTGCTAGAAAGGCTGAATTTTATCTTAGGAAGTTTTTTAGCCTCATTTTTGTATAGTTTCTGTGGCTATTTTGCTCCCTAGCCTCCTCCTCCTCCCCAAACTACCTCCCTCAAACCACCCCATTATCAGTTGGTGGTCTGTTGAAGTGACAGCAGCATGAAGCCGCAGCAACAAAATCAGCCACAACTTGGCCAACTCTCAGGTCCCTGGGATGAGATTTTTTTTTACGTTTTATTTTGTATTGGGGTATAGCGGAGTAATAATGTTGTGATAGTTTCAGGTGAACAGTGAAGGGGTTTAGCTATACATATACATGTGTCCGTTCTCCGTCAAACTCCCCTCCAGTCCAGGCTGCCACATTAACACTGAGCAGAGTTCTGTGTGCTATGCAGTATGTTCTTGTTGGTTATCCATTTTAAATGTAGCAATGTGTATATGTCCATCCCAAACTCCCTAACTATCCTTTACTCCCAGGCAACCATAAGTTTGTTTTCTAAGTCTGTAAGTCTCTGTTTCTGTTTTGTAAATAAGTTCATTTGTATCGTTTCTTTTTAGATTCTACATATAAGGGTCATCATACAGTAATTCAAGTTAAGATTTTTGATTGAGACTTGCCTTTACTGAGACTTGCGTCAGTAAAACAGCAATGATATTTTTATTCCTCCTTTATATCACCCCCGCATCCAATCCATCCTCAAGTCCTCTTCATGCTAACTCTTGTGTCTCAAATTCATCTGTTTCTCTTCATATTTAGTGCCATCTCCTTTCTGGATATCACATAGGCTCTAAACTGGATTCTTTGCTTCCTGTTCTTGCTCCCCTATGATCAGTTTTTCTGAAAGCTGCCAGAGTGAGCTTTTAAAAACCACCAGATATGTCACTTTATTAAAGCACAATGATGGTTTCCAGTTGCGTATGGACTAAGTATGAGCTCCTAACTGTGGAGAAGGAGGGACTACATGACCTGACCATCCCACTTCTCAATGTGATCGCCTAGATTTACTGCAGCGAGAGCAGACTGGCCTCCTTTGCTCTTTTCTGCTTCAAGGACTGTGCACTTCCTGTTCTTGCCAGAGGGTTTCCACTCTAGCTCTGCAAGGGACTGAATTCTCACCTTCCAGGGTTCAGTCCATGTCTTCCGTGAAGAGAGGCTCTGCCTTCCTCGGAAGGCTCTTCCGCATCCCTGTTCCTCTATGGCACCGAATCACAAGCTGTGTTATCATCTTTATATGTTTTACTTGTGAATTTTTCATATCCTGCACTAGCTTGAGCCCGTAAAGTTGTAGAGACCATGTCTGCCCACATTGGTATGTGGCAGGAAGTCAGTAAAAGTCTTGAGTGAAATAGTACAGAAGCTTATATGGCTTTCTTTCTTTTTTTTTTTTTTTGGTCAGAATGATTGAAGTTACTTTTCTGAAGAATTGTTTAGAAAGGCATATGGTTTGAAGTACTGCTTTGTAAAGCATATCACTGGCACTTTTCTTTTGCTGTATTTTATATTTTTAAGTACTAAATTTCTTTTGATTGAAGGACACCTTTTTGCAACAATTGTATTAGTGGGTTTATTTTAATGAAAAATTTGAAAGCTGACTAGAGTCAAGAGATCCCGCTGTCATCAGCATGGGTTTATAGTTTAAAATTCCCAAAATAGATATATGTATGCATTTTTTAAAAATAAATTTTTGGCAACAGTGTTGTCCTGTGGTCTGGGGGTATTTGGAGTTGTTGAGACATTGCAAATGATCCTTTTTCCTGTACAAATGAGCAGGGTTTTTTTTTTAATTGTTGACCATCCTATGCTATTTCTTTATTGAGAAATGAAGGAAATTACAGATGGTTAGTACTAATATAACCATATTTTAACATATCAAAATGTTAAAATACTAACATTTTGAAAGCAAAGGTAGATATTTGTAAGTCAAACAATGAAATCAGTCAGCATGCATAACAACTCTGCAGGGAAAAAAAAAATCACGGAACACTCTATGATAGCTGTATATAAGACAGTCTATTAATTTTTGTGTCATTAAAGCAAAAAGTGCAATCCATGCAGTTTGTTTTTTTAAAGCTTGTACCCAAGCTTTTCACTCTTATAAGAAGATAATATTTTCAAACTAGAGGGGGTCAACAAAGTCTTTGAATACTAGCGAATTTAAGGTTTTTTAAAGGATTAAATTAAAATAAAAATTAATTCCATTTTAAATTCCAATTTAGTTACTCAAACAAAACTGCAGAGTTTTATAAAATTGAAGCAGGAACCTGAGGATTCCTTTGTCCGTCCTCCTAACTATCCCAAATCTGGCAAATAGGGCCAGACTTAATTTCTCTCTAATAATGCAGGAGTGGCATAAAAAGGCCAGTGAGTGGCCCTTCTGAACTACTCACAGATTAGAGTAAAACAGAGAAGGAGAAGGATATAATATTAGACAAATGAGCAGATGTTTGTTGATAAGTGTGTTTCTTTTGCTTCTGCTACCTGTTTACTATATATAAAAAGAAAATTGCTGACTGACTCTTCCCTCCATAATGTTGCCGATTGAAATATCCACATCAGGAAATGGAAAACAAAGGTAGAACCTGAAGGGGGTTTGATTCCACCCACAGAGAAACATTCAGCCTTCCAAGTAGAAACAGTGATGGCTATCTAGTGCTTTCTGTGCCCAGGACTTGTCAGGAGGGGTACAGGGGAGAGTGAATGCTGGTCATCTGTGAAATTATTTATAGGTATGGTCTTTTCCGAGGTGAAAAGATTCCACAGAAAAATGTAGGTTAGTGGTGCAGACTGGGGTAACCTGCCAATACCTGTGTCCGCAGATAAAATCTTAAGGTCTTTCAGTGAGTCTGGATTTTGGTCAAGGTTTTTCAGAAATTATTTGGCCTTAAATAATATAGTTTTAATGAAACATTCTCTGAAAAACTTAAATGCTTATAAAGCAATATTAAAATGTCAAAATTTGCTCTAAGTACAGTCAGGCCCTTGAAGTCTTTGTTTTATTAGGAGTAAATAAGATATTTTGGCGATAGGGTTCTTAGCCCTGGCTTTGTCATGGAGTACATGTACTTCAGAATCTTGACTGTGCTGAGAAATTTCTAGAATAACTTCTTAATTGATTATCTGCCTCAAACTAGAGAACATTGCATGTGTCTTGAACCTTTTACATTGATTACAGAGTTGGTTTAACTTTTATTTTCCCTCTGTTTCTTCATTAGCACCACTCACAGTTTCCTTTTTGGAGCACTAGCTGAATTGCTGGACAATGCGAGGTAAGGCTTATTGTAAACAAAGGTTATTCAAAGGAATTTTGTGACGTTAATAAAGTTAGCCATATTAGATGAAAATATGATTTCATTGTCTCCACTTGGAATGCTTCATGAGTTAATTTTCTGTAAAATCAAGGTATGATAGGAAAAAGAACAGTTCAAGGGAGAAATTATTCATTTTTATTCAGTTTGTATTTATGATTAGACTTGAAGTGCTGGTAAATTGGACATCTGTTTTTGTGTTAATAACCATGTAATGGGGCTTCCCTGGTAGCTCAGCTGGGAATCCACCTGCAATTCAGGAGACCCTGGTTCGATTCCTGGGTCAGGAAGATCTGAAAAAGAGATAGGCTACCCACTCCAGTATTCTTGGGCTTCCCTGGTGGCTCAGACAGTAAAGAATCCTCCTGCAATGTGGGAGACCTTGGTTTGATCCCTGGATTGGGAAGATCCCTTGGAGGAGGATAAGGCAACCCACTCCAGTATTCTTTCCTGGAGAATCCCCATGGATAGAGGATCCTGGTGGGCTACAGTCCATGGGGTCACAAAGAGTCGCACAGTACGGAGCGATTAAGAACAGCACAGCACAGGGCTTCCCTGGTGGCTCAGTGGTAAAGAATCCACTGCCGGTGCAAGAGAGGTGGGTTTGATCCCTGGGTTAGGGAGATCCCTTGGAGGAGGAAATAGCAACCCACTCCAGTATTCTTGCCTGGAGAATCCCATGGACAGAGGAGCCTGGTGGGCTATAGCCCATGAGGTTGTAAAGAGTTGGAGATGACTTAACAACTAAAAACAACAGCACAGAATATATTATATATTATTTATATTGATAAGTATATTCCCTGCCACTGATTGATGACTATATTTCAGTGTTTTACATTTCCCCCTCATTTTTAGCTTTAGAAGGGAGGTGACTGTGTAGCCATTTAACCAGCCATCAAGACCTCCTTCCTGTTCAGCAAAGCTCAACACTAAGTAAAAAGTCACTAGCACCTCTTTTTGTGAAACTCTGCAGAACAAATGGAATCATAGTCATCAAAAAAAGGAGGGAAAAGAAGAAAAAAATAAAGTTCGTTGGTCAGAAGAGCTGTGAACTCAACTTAGATAGAGCTAACAGGGATCCAGCCACTGCACATGAATGTTTGTGGTTAGTCTCTCTAGAGCAGGACAGGGTTTCTACTGTTTGCGTCTGCTCAAGCTCTGAAGCAATAGTCCTGTATCCACTAACCCTCTGTCCTACTAAAGTTCTGTTTTCAGCAACTTGATAACTGTAACTGTGAAAGAATGTACTGGTCCATTTTGCCACTGTCTTTTCTCCTATAAAGTTGTTTCACTTATTCATTTTAACAAAGGAGGGCAAGTAATACCAGAGTATAGAAGAAATCGAACAATGGGACTAGTTTATAGAGAGTGACTGGCAAAGAAAGATTGACTGCAGACTCAGGGGAGTGGTAGAAATATGATCAATTGAGCAATTCTTTGAGCAGCGCTTGTAATCTGGCAGCACCTTGACCAAGTCTAGCTTGCCTCATGTTTGACTCATAGTGAAACTTTGTACAGTATTCGTAAAGAATAAGAGGAACGAAGCGTTTATAAAGTTTGAGAAGATGAAGTGCCATGTAAAAAAACAAAAAACTGGATCCCGTGCTTTTTTTCCCCCCAAGATTATATGTAGCAACTTTGAGACCAGCTCAATAGGATCAGCCGTGTAGCAGGTGCTCTCTTGGGACCAGCCTGTGTCTTCAGCTTTGCCATTCCCAGGGTTCTCCGTGGCCAGCCTGAACTCCTCAACTTGTCTGTCTTCAGGGGATACTGGAGTTTGTCACCACTGCTTAGACGCCAGTAATTGACAACAAATAAAGCTATTTAACAGACCTACTCAAGATACTCTGTCGCTCTTATGAAGGTCTTCTTAAAGTCCCAGTGTTACTCTGAGATGTTATTTCATACCCTTGTATTCAAGATTTTGATGGTTTCCTATACTTGTCTAAATTAGAACTGGATGGTATTAAAAGAATGTTGTGGAAAGAGTAGGAAAAACTATGATGGGACAGGAAGAAAATCCTTAGGGGACTCCTCCTAGTACAACAGGTGTTCAGAGAGAAAGTACCTGCGTTTAAGTATAAAGCTTATTATGAATGTCTTAACATGCTATAAAGGTGAATGACTTTTCTTTGTCTTACCCCATGAAATTTCTCTATGAAGAAATTGTTTCTATGAAAATAATTTTAGTATAGTGGCATTTATTGAGCGATTATTGTATACCTGATATCTTGTATAATGTATGCTTATATAATGGAAATTATGATACCTGTGTGTCATGCGTTGTGGTAGGGATTAGATGGAAAGGTTTAAGAATACCTCATTCAGAATTTGTCACATAGAAAATGCTCAAGAAATGGCCATGGTAACTCCAGAATTTCTGTGGAGGAAGCATTAGACGAAGCAGTTGGGTAGAGAAAGGAGCTAAGGGGCCAACTTTGTATAACAAGGACAGTGTACCTACCTGATTGACCTAGGCTAGTTTTGGGTTGAGACTTACAGAAATTTTGGGAGACACAGGTTTTCCCCGTCTGAGTCCCACTGGTTGTTACTATTCTGAGCTTCCTTCTAGATTCCCCTCAACATCCTTACTTCCCCATCAGTTAAGACCTCATTGTCTTCCTCCTTTCTCTCACAGCTTTCATGTGGAAACCTGGATCTTCTGGCTCTTTTTCCTTGCCTTTTAAAGTTTTCACTTTAAAAGTTAATTTAAGAAAATACACAAATAGTATCTGTGAATTGTAGACAACTAAGAAAAAAACTAAGGCACTAGTGACCTCATCATGGGGGGGGGTGTATACAACTTACTTCTCTGTAAAAAGCCAGGTATTAAGTATTTTCACCTTTGAAGGCCACATGTCCTCTGTTGAAGCCACTCAAATATACCATTACAGTGTGAAGGCAGACTGTAGGCAACATGGAAACAAATAAGTAAATGACAATATGTAAATAAGTGGTCATGATTGTGTTCCATTAACTTTATTCACAAAAAGTAGTTATGGTCAAGATTTAGCCCATAGACCATAGATTGTCAGCCTCTGACCTAGAGAAAACCCCTGTTAACATTTGATCTTTTTCCTTGTAGATAAACACATGTATATCATATATGTTCCTTTGAAATGTGATTATATGGTACACATAAGCAATTTTTTTGTTCTAAAGTATACAAAAATCTTTATATGATTTCTGGATTATTTTCCAACCAACTTTTTTAATGTTTATATTCATTTTCTTGAGCTTCTTGTGTAACTACCACTAAATTCTATCTCTTTTAAATTTCTGAATTTTAGGCTTTGTAGCATTCTCAAATTATGAGTGATCATAAATCTTAGTCTACAAATGCAGGGAAGAATATTTTAGTAATTGTTTTTAAAGAAACTTAAGTGGGTTTCTCCATTGTTTGTTACCTGACAATAGATCATCTATTGTCACATGAGAAATTCAGATTAATGTAATTTTCAAAAACACAATATCAAACCGAAGCAATAATATTTTTATATTGTTTTCAGAGATGCAGGGGCTGCGAGACTTGATGTGTTTTCAGGTGAGCACATTTGCTTTTTTATTTTTTATTCTAATGGAAAACCCTGTAGTTATTTTGATTTCCTTTTATTTCATGAAAATCAAACCACATTCTATAGATTATTAATGCAATCTAAGTGCTTCATGAGTTCAGGGACCCTGTGGGGAGCCAGGTTGAGAACAGTACACTCTGAGTGAAATTGTTCACTTGTTAGGGGACTCATTTACAAAATTAGATCTTCCAGGGTTTTGTGAAAGCAGCAGAGTGATTTGGAGCAGTTTGTCTGCCACGGAAAAACTGTTTTATTTTAAAATGAATATTAACTTGATGGGTATTCATTATTAACTGTATGTCATTCCCAACATCACAGTTTTAAAGTGCATAAGTGAATGTGCAGTGTGAATGTTGGACGGCCATAACATTCAAACCAAGCTTGTTGTCTTTATTGACTTAATTTTAGTCACCAAATATTTATTTCACTTACTGGTTTTTTTTCATTAGAACACAGAGGAAGTTAGGTTTGTGATCCAGTCCTGTAGTTAACACAACCTGGAGAAACAGCTGTTGTGTTAAAGCTGATCCCCAATCCAGATCCTGTCAGCTTTCCTGTAAATATTGGCTGGTGGTCACAGGCCAGGGGATGTGGTTCATGATGTAAATCCTTATCAGTATTTAAAAAGCGACTCAGTTCAATTCAGTTTTCTAAGTGTTTAAGATTTGTGCTAGGTGGGTGCCTCTGGCCCATGAGGAAGAGGTTTTGGTTCTGGTTCATGGACATCTTGAAAGATTTGAGGAAACAAAGTAAATGCCACTCTTCTTCCCTTTCTATTCCCCGGGTTCTTAGGAGTTTGAGAAATAAAATAAGAGCATTGGTCTTCATTGCTGACAAAGTCTAGGTGGAGTGTGGAGCTCAGTGTGGGAGAGCGTCAGGCACTCGCCCTTATAGCGGCACCGTGCTCTCTGCAGGCAGCTCGCTCTCAGAGGGAACAGGAGAGATTTGAGCTGCACCTTCTCATAGGTTATTCTTCCCCAGATTACTAGTCAGATGAATGTGCTCATTGCTCCAGGAGAAGGTGATCAAGAGACAGAAAAGGGTGGGCCCCTTACCACTGCTGATTGAACTCCATTCCCCATAGGAGGAAATGTCAGCAGTGGAGAAAAAGTGACCTTCCATCCATATCCAATTATATAAGTGAAAATGGAATAAAATGTCTCTTGCCTAGGAGATGCTCAAAGCATGGTAGGAACACAAAGAAAGAAGACCTCTTATTAAAGAGCCAGGGGTTGAAATATGGATATGATTTGTGTTAAGTAGTGTAGGAAGAGAAGAATTTTCCCATCTGAGGAATAATTGTGAGAAAAAGAATGGAGGTAGACTAGTTCGGAGACTCATTCATTTATTCAATAACAACTTATTGAGTATCTATTATGAATGAGCCAAGCAGTTTTTCTGGGTGTTAGGGACAGAGCAAGGAGCACCATGTTTGATGAAGCCTGTTCACTCATGGAACATGCATCCTAATGAGGATAGCTAGGCAAATAAAGAAGTGGACAAGTAAATAATATACCAGGCCATAATAAGTGCTAAAAGGGAAAAAGAAGACAGGGCGATAAGAGAACAGAGAGTGATGGGAAAGATATTCTGTTTTTAATGGGGTGATTAGGGAAAGTTACTGTAAATAGGTAATAAGCCAGCCAAGACCTAAATGACAATGAGGGAGTGAGCCATATATATATTTGGAGAAAAAGCATCCGAGAGACAATGACTAGGCTAGGTTGACTAGAGCTAAGACTTAGAGCCAAATGGATGAGCACCTTGAATATCATACTAAGGTTATTTTCTTTCTGTAGCCAGTGAACCATTCAATAGTCTAGAGCAATGTCATTTGACAAATTAGAAATGTACTCTTTTCTTTTTAAAGAAAGTTACTCCAGCAAGTGATTACAGAATGGTTTGTAGATGGTTTGCAGAAGTATGAAAGGATACCAAACAAGGGGGTCTGTGGAATGATCTACACAAGATTTCATGAGGATTCAAACAAAGGCAGTGGTCCTCACAGTGGAGAAGGGAGGAAACATTCAAGCTGAATTTCATTCAGAGCACACATATGATTGATAAGGGGTTGAAGGGTTGAGAAGAATTATCTGGAATCACAGAGTTCAACACATGTGATCAAATGATCAGAATTCACACAGTATGTTCTTTTGGGGGAGTACAGGACACCAGCGGGGCATGGCAGTATTCACTTCACCCCACTTTCTCTAGCACTTGGCATTATTACAAAAAATAAACAAGCATCTTTGTAGTTTGCATTGAAAGGGGCACTTTTTCTGTATTTAGGTTTTATGTGTTTTGTGAAAAACTGAACCTATGGTTTTTTTAATTTTAAATTACCTATTCATGTTATAAAATTTTTTATTGCTGCAAACCATAATATGGCTATCAACCCAGCAAATTGATTTTTCTTGAAAAAATGAAAAAGATAAACTAGGGCAAAGGCTTATGTACCAATAGATAGAATTGGTATCGGGGTACAAAGTTAAGCACTGGACTAGTTTTTAAATTATTTACTGAGACATGTGAGTTATTTTCCAATCTTAAGTTTCCTTTAGGGCTATAAAATCCAAAGTGAATATATTCAGACATGGCTGTTTTATCTGTCTGTGTGTACTAGTTCTAGTAAACATGGATACTCATTCCATACATTTTTTAGTGCTTGCCAAGTGGCAGGCTCTGGGCTAAGCGATGAATATACACAGTGCCTCCTTTTAAGAAATCACCATCCTAGTAAAGGATCTGTGGAAAATATAGTATGCAGTTTCACTTTTATGAGTAGAAGGCCCTTAGCTTTCATCATATCTCTGAGTTATCTGAGTTTCAAAAAGTAGAAGAACCACTTGTCTGGAAGAGAAATGGATGCATCAGCAGGTGTTTGAATATACTTTGAAAAGTAGGAAACACAAGTTACAAGGAAAACGTTCATTATGGCCACGTGATGATGTGGAAGAATTAGGAAGTCTTCCTAGGAGAAACAGTCTATGAACTAGAGACTGAAAGGAAAATAGGCCTGAGTCTGGAGAATCAAGCATGGAAAGTGGGAAGGAGCAAAATATATAGTTGCTTGAATCTGGAGAGAACATAGGACACTGATAGTGTTGAAGAATGTTTGAGATGTTTGAGATTAAGCCCAGGGTGATTATTTGTATGGAAGTGGAAGAGTGCAGGGAGAAGGCAATGGCAACCCACTCCATTACTGTTGCCCGGAAAATCCCATGGATGGAGGAGCCTGGTAGGCTGCAGTCCATGGGGTCGCTAAGAGTCAGACACGACTGAGCGACTTCACTTTCACTTTCCACTTTCATGCATTGGAGGAGGAAATGGCAACCCACTCCAGTGTTCTTGCCTGGAGAATCCCATGGACGGAGAAGCCTGGTAGGCTGCATTCCATGGGGTCGCACAGAGTCAGACACGACTGAAGTGACTTAGCAGCAGCAGCAGCAGCAGCAGAAAGAGTGCAATATGGGCAGGGGAGAAGATAGCAAGGGATGAGCATGGAGGGTGCATTAGGGTTCTTCAGAGAAACAGAACCATTGGTAGGTAGACAGAGATCTCTGCCAACCTCGTTCTCTCTCTGCCCTCTATATCTATCTATCTGTCTGTCTGTCTGTCTCAGTCTCTCTCATTCTATCTGATAGACATATAATAGACAGAGAGGAAGAGGAGGAGGAGCATTATTTTAAGGAGTTGATTGACTTAATGATGGGGGCTGGCAGCTGTGAAATTTGCAGGGCAACTGGCAGGTTGGAAATCCAGGTGAGAGTTGATGTTGTAGTCTTGAGTTATAAATCTTTAGGCAGGTCAGCAGCCTGTACGCTCAAGCAGGGTTTCTGTGCTACAGTCTTGAGGCAGAAAATTGATGCTTCTTTGGGAAACCTCAGTCTTTGCTTTTACAACCTGTAACCAATTGGATGAGGCCAACCCACATTATAGAGGGTATCTGCTTTACTTACAATTAGCTGATTATACATGTTAATTATATTCAGATGCTTTCATAGCAACATCTAGTTGACCAAACAACTGACACCGTAGCTTAACCAGGTTGACACATAAAATTCACCATCTTAGAGAGGTAGGAGGGTCAGTTTATGAAAGACAGCTAGATTTGTTAACTGGTTTGGCTTTCATCCTGTGGGCAGTGGGAAGGTGTGCAAGGGTTATAAGCAGTTCAGTTCAGTTCAGTAGCTCAGTTGTATCCGACTCTTTGCGACCCCATGAACTGCAGCATGCCAGGCCTCCCTGTCCATAACCAACTCCCAGAATTCACCCAAACTCTTGTCCATTGAGTTGGTGATGCCATCCAACCATCTCATCCTCTGTCGTCCTCTTCTCCTCCTGCCCTCAATCTTTCCCAGCATCAGGGTCTTTTCAGATGAATCAGCTCTTTGCATCAGGTGGCCAAGGTATTGGAGTTTCAGCTTCCACATTAGTCCTGCCGCTGAGCACCCAGGACTGGTCTCCTTTAGGATGGACTGGTTGGATCTCCTTGCAGTCCAAGGGGCTTATAAGCAGGAGAGCAGTGAAACACATGATTGGCTGTAGACTGGCTGCACTCTCTCATTTGTGGGGGCAAGGAGTACAGGGGTAGGGACTGCTGCTGGAGTCCAGAAGAGAGAGGGTAGTTTCCTGAACCAAGGCAGTATTGTGGGGATGGAGAAAGTGGTAAAATTTGAGAAACATGAGGAGGTGGAATTGAGAAGGCATGTTTCTACATCAGGTAAGGAAGTGGAGAACTTGATCCTGAGACTTTGACTTAGGCAGCCAAAGCCTAATGGCAGAGTGATGCCATTTATTGAGCAGGAAGCACCAGAAGGAGGAGGTAGTCTGACGAGGGAGAAGGTGCTGTGGTTTGCTTTGGACATGCATACTTATCTGATGGCTCAGATGGTGAAGAATCTGCCTGTAATGCAGGAGACCTAGGTTCAATCCCTGGGTCAGGAAGAAAATCCCCTGGAGGAGGGTATGACAACCCACTTAGAATTCTTGCCTAGGGAATCCCATGGGCAGAGGAGCCTGGCAGGCTGCAGTCCATGGGGTCGCAAAGAGTCGGCCATGACTGAGTGACTAGACATGTGCGCGTACACACACACACACACACACACACACACACACTTAACAAATAGAAATCAATCTGAGATCCATAGTTTTAAGGGACTGAAGTAAACAAGGCCAAGCCTCAGTACTAGGGGAGGGAATATTACACTTTGAGGTGCTGATTGTCTATAAGCCCTCATTGGAATTTATAGAACAATTAAGCATTGTATGGGCTTCCAAGGTGGCTCAGTGGTAAAGACACCACCTGCCAGAGCAGGTGAGGCAGGTTGGATCCCTGGATCAGGAATATCCCCCAGAGAAGGAAATGGAAACCCACTCCAGTATTCATGCCTGGGAAATCCCATGGATAGAGAAACCTGGCAGGCTCCTCTGGGGTTGCAAAGAGTCAGAAATCACTGAGCGACTGAGCATGCGTATGTAACTCTTGGGAATTTTGAGTCTTTTCTCCCATTCACCAAAAAAAATGCCCTGCTTTCTTAGATGAGAACTATGTACCAAGAGCTGCAAAATCAGTTGTTGCAACTGCATAGCCTGAGACTTGTGTCAGGTGGTTCCAAGTTCTGATAAACCTTAGGGTAATCAGGAGGAGCTGCTATTCCTAAACTCCATCCGAGACCAGTTAAATTATCTCCCGATGATTCACATATGCAACCAAGGTTAAGAACTACTGCATTGCGCAGAGAACTCAACTGGAGTTGAGTAGAGAAGTATCAGCCTTGGTCAGGGGAGGGCTGAACCCTCGTAAAGAGGGTAGGAATATTCTGACACAGAAGTTGAGGTAAGCAGACCAGAAATCAGGTAGAGAGAAGAGCTGGAGAAATGAGATGGTTGGGGAGATCCAAAGGGTTTGTAAACAGGAAGTGAATTGGAGGAGGGGGGATTACAAGTGAACACATGACCAGAACATTATGAACACAGAAAGCTCAGGTAAGATTTTTTAGGTACTTATTTATAGATTATCTTGAACATTTAAAAATTGTGGATTAGAGGTAACCATTGAACACAGAGTTGACTTCACTGGTATGCTAGAAATGAATCTGTAAGGATGGAATTAGTAAATCGATGGCTGCCCGGTGATGGGCTGGGGGTGATAGATAGAGCATGGAAGGGTCGGAAGGGAGAGACCTCAGAGGGCAGGAGGAGGCACCTGGGATAACGGTTATGTTCACTACCTTGATGTGATGGTTCCACAGACATTTACCTGTGTCAGATTGTACATGTTAAATATGTGGAGCTTTTTTATGTGTGATCTATTTCTCAATAAAGTTGTTACCGAAAGAGAGAGGCTTCTTAGAATTGATATATCTAAATGTTGAAATTACTTTGAGAGCCAGATTACGAACTGTGCATTGAAATTAGTCTTCATTACTTTTAGTTAAAACTTCACAATTTTTAAATAAGAGATTATATTATGTAATTGAATGATATCTCTTCATCATCAAAATTGATTCCAAATAACTTAGGTATTTTCAAAAATATTTACATTTTCAAGAGGTAAATATTTGCTGCCACTAAGAAGCAGCCACAAATGGCTCTTACGGAAATTAGCTACTTGGAAGAGAGCCTGATGAGTTTAATGAGAATGACCTGGATTGACTTTGAAATTAGTGCTTTGGTGGAAGGGTATCAGCATTGATCAATTTGATAGAGAGATCCTGGAGTCACATCCCTGGCTCCTTTTATTCCCTCCTCCAGGGAGAAAACACCTGAAGTTTAAAGGACCAGTCCGATTCCAAAACAGGGTATGTCATACGGTCAGTCCAGGTCAGTTGCACAGTTATATCCAACTATTTGCAACCCCATGGACTGCAGCATTCATGCTGTATATGTAGTTTATTAACATGTTTTAAGTCAGTTTAAAGCCCTTTTGTTGCCTGTTTTCCCGCTGCAGTTTCTCATGAAACTATGGCCAAGATGACTTTCTGAGCTTCTTCCTTGTGCCATAATTCTGTCACTCAGTGGCTGCATTTGGGGAGGACAAATAATTATGTGAGCAGCATGCCTTTCTGATGAACAAATTAAGCCCACTATTTATTAGTAATAACTGCTTTCCCTTACAGTGGATAATGAAGAACTGCAGGGTGGATTCATGTTATGCTTCCTGGATGATGGATGTGGTATGAGCCCTGGTAAGTTAATTATTTAGATTCCTACCTGCCTGTTAGAACAAACAGTCTGAAAACCCATAAAATAAATAAGAATAAATTGAGCTATGTATATAAAATCTGGTATGGAGCTATTAGGGAAAATAACCCCCAGACTTATTGTTGAGCTTTTTAGGCTTAAGTGTTCCCTCTGACAGAATAAATTCATTGTAACCATCTGAAGCAAGACCAAAAGTGAACATAAATCAGTATTGCTGGAAAAATGACAGATGTAAGGTACAGATTTCTTATAAGGAAAAGCATCTGGGAATGAATGAACCAAACGGTAATTGGATGGACTCTGAGATGATCTATAGCACACCCTGCAGGTACTACTTGCAAGAGACCCGAGGCAGTTTCAAGTGGCTTTACACTGTTTAAAATTTTCTGCTTAACCTTCAGGTGTAGGGGTCACCTTTTCTTGTTTTTAGTGGTTTGTGTTTCTTCCCTGCGTATTCAAAGGTTTAGCTGCTTCAATTGAATGTTCTCATTATTGTGAAAGCATCTGCCATGCATTGCATGATTTATCTTTGTATCTTCAAGGCTAGTAAAAGGCAGTACATAGTAGGTACAGATTACTGTTTGCTGTGGAATTGAGATACTATTCCTTTAGGGAAAGGATTTTCATGAATTGAGATACCTTATCCTTGAGTTCCTCATTTTGTTTTATTTCTTATATTTTTGGCTGTGCTGGGTCTCTGTTGCTGCATGCAGGCTTCTTCTAGTTGTGGTAAGAGGGGATTGTAGTGTGCAGGCTCACTCATTGCGGTGGTTTTCCTGCTGCAAGGCCAGGCTCTAGGGTGTGCAGGCTCAGTCGTTACGGCACCTGGGCTTAGTTGCCCCGAAGCATGTGGAATCTTCCTGGGCTAGGGATTGAATCCATGTTCCCTGATTTGGCAGGAAGATTCTTAACCACTAGACCACCAGAGAAGTCCTCCTAGAATTCTTATAACAGTTGCGTATATCCCACAAGCCAGATTTAACAAACGGTGAGGGAGTTCAAATAATATGAAGTGTTCCGGTCAGTTCACCACCAGGGGAAAGAATGATCGTCAGGGCTAATAGAAACTCAGAATAAAAACTAAAGCAATTATATTCAAGTCTCAGAAGACCCCCTTGGTCTAAATAGTCAAAGACTATGTGTGATATATTCTAAGGCAATTCTTTAAAAAAGAAGCAACTCTTTTACATGGGTCCAAAAACAAAATAATCAAAACACGCACAAGTGACAAGTGTGAAGTAATCCACACTTCAGTTGACAGATACAGTTGTATTTTAAGAAGGGTCACTAGTGTTGAGAGCAATTCTTTATTAACATTGGAACTCAAGTGTTAACTGAAAATAAAATCATCTATCAGTTGTCCAAGCTGAGTTGGTTCAGGCTCAACCTTTTGGAAGAGGTGATGTCCAAACTCTTTGCATTTCCAGCCTTGCCCCTTTCTAGTGCATTCCTCACACAGCAATCCTGAGTGGACTTTTTTCTTTTAATAGATCATAGTGATGCCCTTGATTAAAGCCCTTAGTCGTTTCTCATTACTTTTGAATAAAATTCATACTCCCAACACTTTCAGTTTCTTGCATTACTTGGCCTCTGTCCACCTCTTTGACCTTTTCTCGTACCTTGCACTCCCTTGCTTATAGCACCCCAGCCACACCTGGCTGGCCCTCCATCATTTGACTCTCAAGTCAGAGGACACCTTATGAAGGAGGCCTTTCCTGAGCATTCTGTCTGCAAACTACATTTTTGTTAATTCCCATAACATTCTCCTGGTTTTGTTTCCCTCACTTAATACTCTCCGAAAGGATCTTGTTTGTCTGCTTTTTTCTCATTCCATGACATAAAGTTATTGAGGACAGGGATCCTGTCTGTCTTATTCAGTGTTCTGTCCATGTGCTCAGAACTCTGGCCACCGTACATGAGAGTCTGTTCAGCATGTGATAAAAACCATAGGATTTGGTCTACAACTCTGGGTTATAGTTCTGGGGGTACCATTTATTAGTGTGACCTTGGGAAGGTTACATAAACCTCAGAAACTTAAATTTCCTCATCTGTAACATGCAGATAATATCTTCCTTGTAGGCTTGCTGTAAATATTAAATAGGTGGTGCAAATAAAGTAAATGCTGTAGTCCCTGGCATATACTGAATGATCAATAAGGGGTAGCTAATACTATCATTATTGATACCCTCATCTAATCGTCAACCCTTAGTAAGAGCATGTGATAAAATGTCCAGGTAGCTTCAGACAAGTGGAGTGGCTTTACACAGCCATGCCACTGCACTATAGCATGTCTGCACCCAGCCTCACACAGGGTCCTTAGGACAGATCTGGGGTGTGTATGCAGGGCATGTAGCCCAATTGGGAGACCCATTTCTGTCTTTCCTTTCCCTGGGAGCATGCCTGTTTCTTGGAGGTATGTATGTTTTGAAGTTAAGAGGATTCTTTTCCAGAATTCCAGAATGCCTGGAGAGATCAGGAGAATAACTCTCAAAGTCAGAAATAGATAGCCCTTCTTCCCCAGTTAGCAACCTCACATGGGGCTGGATAAGGGCCAAAACCATGGAAAAATTACCAGTGGTACAAATAATTATAGCATCTTTAATTTATTAGCATTTATCAAATGGCACGTATTGTTTTCAAGGTTGATACATCATCTCATTTATTCCTTTTATCTTTGTCAACAACTCTGTGATGCGTTCAGTTCAGTTCAGTTCAGTCACTCAGTCGTGTCCAACTCTTTGTGACCCCATGAATTGCAGCACGCCAGGCCTCCCTGTCCATCACCAACTCCCGGAGTTCACCCAAACCCATGTCCATTGAGTTGGTGATGCCATCCAGCCATCTCATCCTCTGTCGTCCCCTTCTTCTCCTGCCCCCAATCCCTCCCAGCATCAGAGTCTTTTCCAATGAGTCAACTCTTCGCATGAGGTGGCCAAAGTATTGGATGTGTTAATAGCTCCCATTTAGGGTCAAGGAAATTAAGGCTGTACTTCCCAGGGTGACACAGCTAGGTCTCTCTGGCCTCTTGTCAGTACATTGCTCTTAAGATCCTGGTCAGAGATTATGAAGCCTGACAAAGATCATTTTCTCTGCACTCATGCAAGAAGTATGGGTCTGCCCTAATATATGTGTGACATCCTGACAACTGGACCTCTGGCCAATGTGAAGACTCCTATGTCCTAACCACTTATATTGTCTTTGTCAATTGTAGAGGAAGCGTCAGATATCATTTACTTTGGAACATCCAAGAAACGATTATCAACCTTGAAGTTTATCGGGCAATATGGCAATGGCCTTAAAAGGTGAGGACTTCTTTCTTATAATGTAAGTATTATTGCTGTTGGTTATCAGGAATGATATTTGGTTAAAGAAAGTCTTACTGAGAATGATCCAAGTTTGAAAAACTTAAAAAAGAATATAAACCCAAGAGTCCTACCTTGTTTTATAATTTCCATGCCCAAACTGACTTAAATCTTTACTTTATAAATAGAGTTTAAAATTTAATTCACAAATAGAGGATGAATCTCCTTTTCAGAGATTAGGAAGTAACACCCGTGTACCGTAGAGCTTCTGTGTTTGTTTCTTAATGCATGTCTTTGCACTTGCGTTATATGTGTCCAGAGCTTATGTGATTAGTCTGCTCAATGAAAAGTGAGGACATGAGGCCACGGCTACCTGTGTGGCACCTACCAGATGATCCTTCTTTGCTGCAGCCCTAGACAGCACCTTATCTCAGCAGTCATATCTTAAGTGAGAATGTGGGGCTGGATTAGTTCAAACTCTGCTCTGTTTTGAGAAAACAAACAACAAAAAAATATTTTTACACTCCCTTGGTTAAGAGTCAGCAAAACAGTGGAGTCATTTCAGTGAAAAGAACAATATTGTGCTCCTCTGTCCCTTCTCACTAATGTTTGAGATATAAACCATTATATTCTTGATTTTTAATATAGCGGATCCATGAGGATTGGAAAAGACTTTATTCTTTTTACAAAGAAGGAAGAAACGATGACCTGTGTATTTTTTTCTCAGACATTCTGTGAAAGAGAAGGTCTGAGTGAGGTAAGGGTTGAGAGTTTCCTTTGGTTTCCATGGTAATAAAGTTATTTTAATTTACCATTCAGGAGGTAAAGTCTATCATGGGTGCTTTCCTATTATGATTTAGAAATTTAGGAATACATCTGGGAAATAGACAGAAGGTGGCTGGCCATTTTGGGGTCATTGGAGGCCTGTCCTATTGATCTTTTTTTGAATATTTTTTCTAATCCTAGCCTGTTTTCAGAACATTATTTATTATCCATGTACGCATATCTTCCAGAATAAGAGGCTCCCTTTGGCACTGTGAGATTTTTGGAAGCCTGCAAAACATTTCCACCACCTATCCATAAATAGGTTATCACTTTTAAAGTAAATAGAATATTAAATTCAGAAGACTTGGAAAACAACATCTGAAGAAACTGAAAGCAAAACAGATTTAAAAATATTACTCTCTTGACCATAATTTTAGCTCCCTTTTCTGACCCAGAGACATTTTATTAATCTGCAGCATTTGAGTTTTAGTATTATGAACATCAGTTATAATTCAGGATAACAAATATATGTTGAGTAACTGCTGTCTGCGCAGTGCTGGATATACCCTGTGGAAGGTAGAAAACAAGAAGACCACCTGACCATCAGAGTGTTTTCAGTTTGGTCACAAAATAAAGCAGACATGTATGAATTGGATAAATAACAAAATGAAGGTATTTTAAAAGCATGCTGTTCCATGAGTGTGTATTCCTGGTATTAGTAAATTGTCAAAAGCAGGATATGGATGAAGAGACTAGACAGCCTTGAGTGAGAGTTTATGGGGAAAAGACCACTTGCATCTGGAAAGGCTGGAGTGGTGAGAAATGGCGCGTGGCAAGTCTCAGACCTGAGATGACTGTGGGTTTGGAGGACAGTATGGAGATGTAGGATTGTCCAGCAGGAGCCCAGCATGGCTGCTGGCAGTGCTGGAGTCTGGCTAGTTAATAGGAGTAGTCTAGAAGCAACAGAGAGTAGCTGAGTGGGATTCTGACATGAGGAAAAGCAATACTTTAAGCATTTGTGTTGTACTTTATGTGTGTAAAGGACATGGGAAATTGGGCCAAAGCTGCGATTATAGCTTTCCTAAAATGAGCCATTTCCTTTTTTCTTTTTTTAAAAAGTAAAACCAGTGACCTTCTCATTTCCACTTATATAGTGGCAATGACTTTCGACAAGGTTCGGTTAAGTTGCTCAGTCGTGTCCGACTCTTTGCCACCCCATGGACTGCAGCACGCCAGGCTTCCCTGTCCATCACCAACTCTTGGATCCTGCTCAGACTCACTTCCATAGAGTCAGTGATACCATCCAACCATCCCATCCTCTTCGTTCCCCTTCTCCTCCCGCCTTCCATCTCTCCCAGCATCATGGAAAGATGCTGGGAATCTCATTTCTTTTCCAGTGAGTCAGTTATTCACATCAGGTGGTCAAAGTATTGGAGTTTCAGCTTCAGCATCAGTCCCTCCAATGAATATTTGGACTGATTTCCTTTAGGATGGACTGGTTGGATCTCCTTGCAGTCCAAGGGACTCTCAAGAGTCTTCTCCAACACCACAGTTCAAAAGCATAAATTCTTTGGTGCTCAGCTTTCTTCATAGTCCAACTCTCACATCCATACATGACCACTGGAACAACTGTAGCTTTGACTAGACAGACCTTTGTTGGCAAAGAAATGTCTCTGCTTTTTAATATGCTGTCTAGGTTGGTCATAACTTTTCTTCCAAGGAGCAAGCATCTTTTAATTCCATGGCTGCAGTCACCATTTGCAGTGATTTTGAAAAGTCTGTCACTGTTTCCACTGTTTCCCCATCTATTTGCCATGAAGTGATGGGACAAGATGCCATGATCTTAGTTTTCTGAATGTTGAGTTTTAAGCCAACTTTTTCACTCTCCTCTTTCACTTTCATTAAGAGCCTCTTTAGTTCTTCTTAGCTTTCTTCCATAAAGGTGGTGTCATCTGCATATCTGAGGTTATTGATATTTCTCCTGGCAATCTTGATTCCAGCTTGTATTTCATCCAGCCTGGCATTTCCCTTGATGTACTGTGCATATAAGTTAGATAAACAGGGTGACAATATACAGCAGCTAACAATGTTAGCTGATTATTTTGATATTTTCCTGCAGATTTCTGTGTAACATGCTTGTATTGTTACTTCTTGATTTGATTTCGGCATTATCTGTTAAGCTCCCACTATAAAAGATGAGGATTTATCTATTACTTTCTCTTTGCTCCTATCACACATCTACATCCTTCCAATTCTCCACCTTGAATATGACTTGATTTTAATTTTGGTTGTGTCAAATATTCAGTATTTTTATTATGAGACTATATAAGCACTATACTGTACACAATTATACCATATCATAAGCTATTTTTCCTTTTCCTGCAGAACTTTTTATTTTAATTGACAGTTAATTGTTTGCTTAGTGGTCTGTGTACTTGTCACTGTCACTGAATATTTGCTTGGTTTTATGTGTCTTTGTCACTGTGTTAATCCCAGTGGGCAAGCTAGTCTCCTGCCAGACAATTTCACCTGCTGTTTTGTCAGTTCCACTTTCCTGAAGGCCTCTGCTCTGCAGTCTTCTTAAATGCGGCCCCTCACACTCCTGCGATCCATGGTTGGTGTTCAGCTGCCATCCTGGGATCTGCCCCTGCCGTCGTCTTGGCGGTTCTCTTCATCTCTCTAGTTTCAGATCATCTTCCCTAGCTTTCTGCCTCTTCTTGGTGTAACACATCCTCCATTAGCTTTCTCAGCAAGGGTGTATAAGAGGTAAAACATGTTGAGACTTCACATGCATGAAAATGTTTTTCTCCTACCCAAGCACTTAATGATAGTTTGTCTTGATGTTTTTTTCTTTAAATGATTTTTCTTTCATGATTTTGAAGGCATTGCTCCATTATCATATGATTTCTAGTGTTGTTCGTGAGAAGTCTGAAGCCGTCTTAATTCCTTGGTCTTCTGTGTGACCCATTCTTCTCCCCTCCGCTCTGTTTTCTGAGGGTCTTTCTCCCCAGTGTTCTGAGTTCAGTGTTTTGCCTTTAGGTGGGTTTATTTATACCCATTGTGTTGGGCGTTTATTGAATGTTTCAGTCTGAAAACTCATGTCCTTTAATTCTGTGCTATTCTCCTGTAGTAGTTGATGATTTTCTTCCATCTATATTATCTTTTCTCTCATTTTACAACATTTGTTCTTAGCTTGTGGATGTCCAAAGATGGTTTTACTTTCTTATCCTTTTTCTCCTGTCTTCCATCCTTAAATTATTGTTTTGTTTTCTGTGAGATTCTCTAACATTTATCTTCCAACCCTCTTACAGACATTTTTTGTAATCATGTTCTTTATTTCTAAAGAGTCTTTTTAGTCTCTCAATATTCCTTTTGAAAGATACATAGTTCTTATTTCATAGATACAATATTTCTGCTTAGAGCTCTGAAGATATTAACTATGATTAATTTTTTCCTCTGAAATTTTTATTTTCCTCTTATAGTTTTTGTTACCACTGAGTTGCTTTGTTTGTGCTTGTTTATTTGGTCTCTGTCTGTCACATTAGAGACTTTTCTTAGATCACTGTTATTCTTCACTACTTTAATATAGAATATAGTTCAGTTTCTCAGTCGTGTCTGACTCTTTGCGACCCCATGAACTGCAACACACCAGGCCTCCCTGTCCATCACCAACTCCCAGAGTTTACCCAAACCCATGTCCATTCAGTCAGTGATGCCATCCAATCATCTCATCTTCTGTCATCCCCTTCTCTTCCTACCTTCAATGTTTCCCAGCATCAGGGTCTTTTCAAATGAGTCAGCTCTTCGCAGCCAAAGTATTGGAGTTTCAGCTTTAACATCAGTCCTTCCAATGAACACCCAGGACTGATCTCCTTTAGGATGGACTGGTTGGATCTCCTTACAGTCCAAGGGACTCTCAAGAGTCTTCTCCAACACCACAGTTCAAAAGCATCAACTCTTCGGTGCTCAGCTTTCTTTATAGCCCAACTCTCACATCCATACATGACCACTGGAAAAAGCATAGCCTTGACTAGATGGACCTTTGTTGACAAAGTAATGTCTCTTCTTTTTAATATGCTGTGTAGGTTGGTCATAACTTTATTTCCAAGGAGTAAGGGTCTTTTAATTTCATGGCTGCAAGTACCATCTGCAGTGATTTTGGAGCTCAGAAAAATAAAGTCAGCCACTGTTTCCCCATCTATTTGCCATGAAGTGATGGGACCAGATGCCATGATCTTTATTTTCTGAATGTTGAGCTTTAGGCCAACTTTTTCACTCTCCTCTTTCACTTTCATCAAGAGGCTCTTTAGTTCTTCTTCACTTTCTACCGTAATGGTGGTGTCATCTGCATATCTGAGGTTATTGATATTTCTCCTGGCAATCTTGATTCCAGCTTGTGCTTCCTCCAGCCCAGCATTTCTCATGACGTACTCTGCATATAAGTTAAATAAGCAGGGTGACAATATACAGTCTTGATGTATTCCTTTGCCTATTTGGAACCAGTCTGTTGTTCCATGTCCAGTTCTAACTGTTGCTTCCTGACGTTCATACAGGTTTCTCAAGAGGCAGGTCAGGTGGTCTGGTATTCCCATCTCTTTCAGAATTTCCCACAGTTTATTATGATCCACATAGTCAAAGGCTTTGGAATAGTCAATAAATCAGAAATAGATGTTTTTCTGGAGCTGTCTTGCTTTTTCGATGATCCAGCAAATGTTGGCAATTTGATCTGTGGTTCCTCTGCCTTTTCTAAAACCAGCTTGAACATCTGGAAGTTCATGGTTCACATATTGCTGAAGCCTGGCTTGAAATTTTGAGCATTACTTTGCTAGCATGTGAGATGAATGCAATTGTGCAGTAGTTTTGGAGAAGGCAATGGCACCCCACTCCAGTACTCTTGCCTGGAAAATCCCATGGACGGAGGAGCCTGGTAAGCTGTAGTCCACGAAGTCGCTAAGAGTCGGACACGACTAAGAGACTTCACTTTCACTTTTCACTTTCATGCATTGGAGAAGGAAATGGCAACCCACTCCAGTGCTCTTGCCTGGAGAATCCCAGGGACGGGGGAGCCTTGTGGGAGGCCGTCTGTCGGGTCGCACAGAGTCGGACACGACTGAAGCAATTTAGCAGCAGCAGCAGCATGCAGTAGTTTAAGTATTCTTTGGCATTGCCTTTCTTTGGGACTGGGATCTTTTCCAGTTCTGTGGCCACTGCTGAGTTTTCCAGATTTTAAGGTTAGTCCAATAAAATGCCAATTGAAAGCTCTGAGAGTGTGGGTGGGGCTTGGCAGCCATGCAGGTCACAATAATACATACCAGGCTGTTTTATTGAGTAATCTTCAGTGTAATTTTCTTTATGTCTTTCCCTCTGGGCTGGTCAGGTATCTTAAAGAAGACTCCTACAGTCTTCTACCTGAAGGCCTAGCTGGCAGAACCTGGGAGCCAAATGAGAGAAGAGATGTGCAGTTCTCAGCATCCAATATGTGTACTTTCATTGAATCCCTCTAATCTCAGTAAGGGTTTCCCTGGTAGCTCAGCTGGTAAAGAATCCGCCTGCAATGCCATGGAGACCCTGGCTTGATTCCTGGGAGGAGGAATAGGCTACCCACTCCAGTATTCATAGGCTTCCCTGGTGGCTCAGAAAGTAAAGAATCTGCCCACAATGCGGGAGACCTAGGTTCTATCCCTGGGTTGAGAAGATCCCCTGGAGGAGGGCCATGACAACTCACTCCAGTATTCTTGCCTGGACAATCCCCAGGCAAGGGACACAGGAGCCTGGTGGGCTACAGTCCATTGAGTCCCAAAAGGTCAGACACGACAGAGTGGCTAAGCACACAGCCTCAGTAAGGTCACCTGCCAACTGTGCCTGACATATCCTCTAATCCAGACATGCTTTGTTCCACTCTTTCCACAGAGTAAACATCCATTCCCTATGGAGGAGGGGGAGGAGCTAATGCCAGATGGGGAGCTGGACTGCTTGTAGCTCTCTTTTACCCCCACCTCGAGAGCTAATTCATGCCATCAATCTCTGAGACTTTGAGGGAGCTCTGAATTGTAAATCAGTCTGGTACTTCTCATTTCTGGTATGGGCTTTGGATTGGTTACTTGGATATGCTGTCATACTTTTCAACTTCTGAAATGCTGATACTGTTGTTTCCTCTGCCATCTGACCCATAATTCTGTAGGGGCTGAGGTAGAGTCCATCAGTCACCATGTTCTGTAGTGGAACATTT
This sequence comes from Bos grunniens, assembly GCF_055505025.1. Classification (NCBI taxonomy): domain Eukaryota; kingdom Metazoa; phylum Chordata; class Mammalia; order Artiodactyla; family Bovidae; genus Bos; species Bos grunniens. The sequence continues at coordinate 103,470,893 of NC_141165.1, forward strand.
TAGAATAAAACTCTTAAGTATAAATTTTTGTTTTGTGCCTCTTCCTTATCAAACTAGAATACCTGGGGCAAGTACACTCGTAACTTAGCGTTGTATAATTTGGAGTGAATTAGGGTCAGACCAAAAAAAAATGATGGTTTTTATCTGTGTATTTCATAGTAAATTGATGTGTTTTTTTTAATAGGTTGTGGTTCCAATACCTTCATGGTTAACAAGAACCAGAGAATCTGTCACAGATGATCCTCAAAAATTCTCAACAGAATTGTCTATAATTTATAAATATTCTCCATTTAAAACTGAAGCTGAATTGATGCAGCAGTTTAATGTGATCTACGGCAAATGTGGTAAGATCATCACAACCCTGAAATTTTAATGTGGAAGTGTTTGTTTTCAGCGTCATACAAAAGACTGTAAATATGATTTCTATTTAAAATGCCATGTGGAATCTCATATGAGGCAGTTATTCATTTTATTTTTATAAATTTTGTCTTAGAGAATCCAAACAGGAATAACTCTTAAGTCACTGGCACTGGGAGAAATGTTTGTACTTGTAACAGCCTGGTGAAACCGGGTAAGGAGAGGTTGACACAGGCTATGATCATAGGGAATCACAGTCTCTGCCAGAGATAATCTCTCTCCTCATCTCTCTGTGTCAGGAGACTCTCTACTACAGCATCCAAGACTAGATGACCGCAGGGCATGTAAGAGGGTTAGCAGTTTATAAAGTAACAAGTCCAGGCTTCTGTGGCAGTCTTTCTCCAGACTTGTACCACTTTTCATATCTAGAAGCAAAAAGATTCCTGCTCTAGAGAAAGCTATTTGCATTCTGCTTTTTCTAATGTTAATGTGCAAAATTCTATTCTGTTTGTATTAAAATTCTGTTTTATGTTATGTTTATAGCAAATTTCTCCTCTAACTTGTGGTAGTTTGTTTAAAAGTAATGTTTTGTGTCATCCTTTTCCCTTTCTCATAGAAGAAAAATAATGGCACTTAAATATTCATTTCATTAAGATATATGGTGTACTTTAAGGATGGTTAATGTATAGTCTCTTTAGTTGCCTTATAATTGTGAAATACTGATGTATATACTACTGAAAGATATACTATTTCCTGAACACTTTTCTAAATGCCTTATAAAAATTAACTCATTTAATCCTCAAAACAACCCTTGTGTTTTAAGTGCCTCATGAGCTCTATCATCTAGATTAGGAAACTTACCTGAAGTCACTGTGATAGTAAATGGTTGGTCCAGGGTATTGACACATGTATTTAGGCTCCCAAGTCCAAGTCCAGATTCTTAGTCACTCTGCTGTTCTCCCCTCCATTTTAGTATTACCAAAAAGAAAAGTGTACTTGGTTGTTCTTCAAATTTCTCTGACAGTGCTGTTTGTCTTTATATTATAATCAAGTTTATAAACAATTTGGGTTGTTTTTGTTTACTGTGCTTTAGAGCAGGGATCAGCAAGCTAGGGCCTGCAGGTCAAATTGGCCCCATGGCTGTTTTTCTTAGTTACCATTTACTGGAACGTAGCTACATCATTCATCTGTGTATTCCCTGCAGCAGCTTTCATGCTACACTGTAGAGCTGAGTTGTGAGTAGTTGTAAGAAACCTGCAAAGTCTGAAATATTTGTTTTTTGGCCCTTTACAGAAAAAGTTTACCAACACCTCTGTTAGTGTCTACTTCATATTTATACACATTTATACAAAGCAATACTTCATATTTATACAAATGGTAAAAATTTATCTTTGTTCTTATGTGCATTGATTTCAGTTCTGACAATGAGAGTTTTACCTATAATACAAATTTGGCTCAGGCTTCTAACAGTTTTTATAATGCAAATTATGAGAAGAATCCACACTGAAAGACATAATAAGTTGAATAGTTAAAAAGAAGCATGGTGCTATAGAAACTCAATGCTCTTTGGCAGAAAGTGGAATTTACTATAAGACATATATATTGAAACTTACCAAGGCATTTTATTTACTGAAGTACAAAAGAAAATTTAGTCTATAGCGGGCTTAATTCCCTAGGTGAGATAATAGCACCATGACTAATGCTTAGTGTAGTTAAATATTGACAAAAGTCAAACATCTATTTTTCCACTAGGTACTTTGCTGGTTGTTTATAACTTGAAGCTTCTGCTTAGTGGAGAACCTGAGTTGGATGTTAAAACTGACAGAGAAGATATACTGATGGCTGGAGCTCTTGGAGAGTGAGTATATGAGTGTTTGTCAGAACATGTGTCAACGATGCCAGTGAACTGGAGTTAGGAAACCTGCATCCTGGTTCCAGGTCGGAGGCCACTTGGCCTCAGCACTAGAGCCATTCATTTTACCCCAATTACAGATAAAGTATGTTAGGCTGGACCTCTGATTCCCAAATCTGGCTGAGCCTGTGAGACAGCTTCTTGAGAAGTACAAGATCCTGTCTTATCCCACATCTACTGAGTCAGAATCTCTGGATATCAAGCCTAAGAATCAATATTTTTCATATGTTTCAGAGGTGATTCAGAGGAATATCGCTGAATGACAGTTCAGAATGGTCCTATGAACTGCTTACTTGCAGTTTATAAGTAAATAAATGGATATTCATTTTTCTTGGCTATTGGGGATCCATAGGGAACAGAATGAGAAATTAGTAGGGGCATGGGTGAAAAAGTGTGGAGAAATATGAAATAGTGATTAAACCTGGATTTCTCTAAAGTAACTTTGTATTTCACTCTGTATTTAAAACTTATTAGCAGACAAATTGGGAGAGTAGCATTGACATGCATATACTACCAACTGTGAAATAAGTAGCTACTGGGAAGGTACTGTGTTACACAGGGAGCTGGGGTCGGTGCTTGGTACTGAGCACCAATCTTGGTGTGAAGACCTCGAGTGCTGGCATGGGAGGAAGGCTCAAGAGAGAGGAGATATGGGTAAACATATAACTGATGTACTTTGTTGTACAGCAGAAATGAATGTAACATGTACAGCAATTATAGTCCAATAATAAAAAACTTTTAATGAAAGAGGAAGAAGGAAAAAAAAGCTTATTAGCTTAAACCTTTATTCTGTTAGTGTCAGAATGCTACAGTTAGAAGGGATTTTAAAGGAATTTAATCTGGACTGATTCATTTAATGAACAATTGTGGTTCAGTAGAAATATAGTGAAAGCCAAAAATATGAACAATATATGTCATCTTAAATTTATGAGTAGCTGCATTAGGAGAAGTAAAAAGAAATGGTTGTTATTAATTTAACAATGTTTTTATTTCATCAAATATATATAACATAATTTCGAAATTTCAGTATGCAAAATATTAAGACATTTTCCATTCAATTTTTTCCATTCCAAATCTTTGAAATCCAGTGTGGTTTACATGTGTACCACATATCAGCTTGGACTAGTGCTCAATAGCCATGTATGGCCAGAAGCTACGGTATTGGACAGTGACGTTTTAGACGAAGATATGGACGGAGGAGCCTGGTAGGCTACAGTCCATGGGGTCGCTAAGAGTCGGACACGACTGAGTGACTTCACTTTCACTTTTCACTTTCATGCATTGGAGAAGGAAATGGCAACCCACTCCAGTGTTCTTGCCTGGAGAATCCCAGGGACAGAGGAGCCTAGTGGGCTGCCGTGTATGGGGTCGCACAGAGTTAGATATGACTGACGCAACTTAGCAGCAGCAGCGTTGAGACCCAAGTAAGCACATCAGCTTAGACAACTTTTTCTTTTCCCTTGGAAGTGAAATTTTGAAAGTTCTTTTCCCAGTTGGAGACTTTAACATATGATAACCCACTTTAAATTATCTTTTCTATATTTTTCTAATGTATATTTTTTTCTCATCTCATTCTAAAATGTGGAATTCTCATTTTACACAGAAATAAAGGTGGTTGTTTTGTTTTGTTTTAAATATCCAACCTAATTACCATTCTACAAGTGTTGGGAACCCCTCTGCCAACATTAATATGCCAATATCAGAAAGGGTGCCCAGAACTGTTACTGGCACCTTCATTACTGTCTCCTCCTCTCTTGCTGGCCTTGTCCTCTACTTAAGGACTGGTTCCAAAACCAATATTTCATACTACTTAACAGCTTTGAGCTCAAATTTTCAAACAGTTATCTGTCAGAATGCCTTAGCCTTTCAACACTAGCATTAGGAAATAATATATTATTAGAGGAATACTTTGACAGCTAATTCTTTGGGGAAAATTCCTACTGTTCCCAGATTGTTTAATGAAGCTAGAAGCTTCTTAAGGCATTTGTTGTGCTGTGCTTAGTTGCTCAGTCATGTCCAACTCTTTGTGACCCCATGGACTATAGCCCCACAGGCTCCTCTCTGTGTGGGGATTCTCCAGGCAAGAATACTGGAGTGGGTTGCCATAGTGTCCTCCAGAGGGGTCTTCCCAAGACCAGGGATCGAACCCAGGTCTCCCACATCACAGGCAGATTCTTTACCATCTGAGCCACCAGGGAAGCCCTCTTAAGGCATTTAGGCAGTTAATTACAAAATAAAGAAAATGGATCAGACCTAAGAAATACACAATTTTGCTTTGGAACATTGACCACCCTGCAATTTTTTATTTGATTGATTTTTCAACAAAATGTTTCACATTTCAATCACAAGAAAATTTTTCTAAAGACAAGGATGGGATTTTATGAGGAAGGATTTATTGTAAAGAGGTGACATAATTTCTGTAGCAAAGATGCAGTACATTTCATGGTTTCTTTTGTAAGTACCAGCTGGTGCCAAGTAGAGAGAGCAATACTACTTCCTGGGGAGGCAGTAGTAATGCCAGTTTCTCTTCTAAAAAGTTAGTGGATTCTGACAATAACTTCTAATTCCTCTTCACTAAGGGATTAGTAAAACCATTAAATCTTGAGGCTGAAAGAATGCATCTGGTCCAAGATGGATCTTTCTTTGACTCGTCTTCCATTTATGACTTCTGATCTTTGAACTTCTAATCAAGTGCAGTTTATATATCTTGGTTTTGAGAATAAGTGGTTTGTAATAAAACAACTTTTTTTACTATTTCTTTCTATTCTGGCTATTGTATCTCTTTGAAGCCACAGGGCATGATTTGACATCTGTCCAAAAACAAATTTCAAGGTTTTGAACTGTCTGATTTTCACCTTTAGTCTTAGATGATGTGGTCCTGCCAATTCTGAAAATAACTTAATTTTCTACGTAGGAATAGGAAAACCAAAGCTTACAGGCTTTGTTTGGCTTCAGAGAATTGATTTTCTGGTATAATTTATTTTCTTCCAATTTTTCTTGTTGTAAAATCAAAAGTAAAACAATATTTTAAAACTTTTTAAGGAAAAGAATTTCTATATCATAATTATTAATTTATATTTGTCCATTCTAGTGTTTTTAAGGACAATTTTTCAGTTTTCTTTTTTCATTTACGATTTGCTTCTAAACATATGTATAGTCTTAATAAGCCTCATTTCATGATTTCTTGATAAGTGGCCATTGCATTGATTCATCATAAGTTACATAACAATTCCTGCATTTCTGTATAGTAACATTAGTCTCAGTGTTTCACATTATTTGTGGGTAATGTTGAAATAAACATATTTGTAAACATGTATTTTTTTTATTTTTTGAATTATTTTCTTAAGACAGATTCCCAGGAAGGGAACCAGTGAGTCAAAGGATCTGAACTTTTATACAGTTCTTGCAAATATTTGGCATCACCAGTATTTTATTATTTTAAACTTAGCAATCAAAATCCTTCATCATTGTACCTTGGGCTGAGGCTCTAACAGTAGTTATCTGACCATTGTCAGGGCCTTGTTTCAAGATGACAATAGCCTCATGAAAATTTCATTAAGTGTGATGTTCAAGCACAGGGCGGTGGCTTGTGCTTTGGCAGTATCAGTCTAAAGATAAACTGCTTTCACTTAAGAAAAATTATGTGTAGGTATATAACAGTCATCTCACAATTTCAGCATGCAGATGAGGCATAAGTTTGCATTTAATGTGTGATATATTAAACTGGAGTTTGGATCTGTGATTGTGGTATGTGGAGAGTGCAAGAGAAGGGTGCAGAGGTTCCAGGGCAACATGCAGAAAGAGAGTTGTAGCTACAGAAAAAGAATAGTGTTGAATTATATCATGTTAAGCTTAGGCAGAGTTCTCGAAAGGGAAGAAGATGGTATGAAATATAGCTTCGTAACAAATCAAAATGTGGAACAAAATGGAGGGGCCGGAGAGGGCTGAGAATACTAAATGTTAAAGAAATAAAAGTGAACTAATAACGGAAAACAAGATGTCTCTTTGGGGCCTGTTTAGACAAATTTTTAAAAATTTGTTATCTATTTTTAGCTGTGCTGAGTCTTTGCTTTGTGTGGGCTTTTCCCTAGTTGAGGTGAGAGGGGGCAATGCTCTGGTTGTGTTGTGGGGGGCTTCTCTTTGCTGTGGCTTCTCGTGTTGTAGAGCACAGGCTTTAGGACCCGTGGGCTTCAGTGGCTGTGACGTGTGGTCTCGGTAGTTGCAGTTCCCAGGCTCTAGAGCACAGGCTTAATAGATGTGGTGCATGGGCGTGGTTGCTCTGCAGCATGTGGGATCTTCCCGGATCAGGAATTTAACCCACATTTCCTGCATTGGCAGGTGAATTCTTTACCACTGAGCCACTAGGGACACCCCAATTTTTGTTTATTAATTTATATTCTGGTAGTTTTTGGAACTCTGAACCACGTCCCACACCTCAAACCTTTGTAACATTTTCTCCCACCAAACTTTTTTTTTTCCTTGAAGTAGTCTATTTGTGCAGAATAGAATCAAGTAGAATCAAGTTAATCCATTTTTACCTTCTCACTGGTGGTTGTTAGTAACCTTCAATCACAGTCACACAGATTATTAAAATTAAAAGTCATTTTCTAAGGTTATATACTGATGGAGGGTAGTAGGACTAAGAAAGTGCAAGATGACAGACTGGTGGAAGGTTTAAAATGGGTCAGTGCCCATCATTAACCTCATATGTGGTTAGTGTAAATTGGCATATACAAAATCTACAGCGTTGTCATTCTGCTTTGACATTCCTTACTCAGAGAGTTTATGTAGATGCCAGGTGTGGAATTGCAGTTCTGTAATTTGGATGTTTTAAATTTCATTCATAAGACATACAACCTTATTATGTGGATGTGTCAGTCGTTCAGTTGTGTCTGACTCTTTGTGACCCCATGGATTGTAACCTTCCAGGCTCCTCTGTCTACGGAAATCTCCAAACAATAATACTGGAGTGCGTTGCCATCCCCTTCTCTAGGTGATTTTCCTAACCCAGGGATAGAACCCAGGTCTCCCGCATTGCAGACAGATTATTTACCATGTGAGCCACCAGGGAAGCCCATTGTGTGGATACTGGTATGAAATTATAAGTTTATAATAAAGACTTTTCCAAATTCACTGGAATATTGAGTGGTAGCCCTGTCACAGCATCATTTTCAGGATTTCAAATAGCTCAACTGGAATTCCATCACCTCCACTAGCTTTGTTCATAGTGATGCTTTCTAAGGCCCACTTGACTTCACATTCCAGGATGTCTGGCTCTAGGTCAGTGATCACACCATTGTGATTATCTTGGTCATGAAGATCTTTTTTGTACAGTTCTTCTGTGTATTCTTGTCCCCTCTTCTTAATATCTTCTGCTTCTGTTAGGTCCATACCATTTTTGTCCTTTATCGAGCCTATCTTTGCATGAAATGTTCCCTTGTTATGTCTAATTTTCTTGAAGAGATCTCTAAGTCTTTCCCATTCTGTTGTTTTCCTCTATTTCTTTGCATTGATCGCTGAAGAAGGCTTTCTTGTCTCTCCTTGATATTCTTTGGAACTCTGCATTCAGATGCTTATATCTTTCCTTTTCTCCTTTGCTTTTCACTTCTCTTCTTTTCACAGCTATTTGTAAGGCCTCCCCAGACAGGCATTTTGCTTTTTGGCATTTCTTTTCCATGGGGATGGTCTTGATCCCTGTCTCCTGTACAATGTCATGAACCTCCATCCATAGGTCATCAGGTACTCTATCTATCAGATCTAGTTCCTTAAATCTATTTCTCACTTCCACTGTATAATCATAAGGATTTTTTTTTTTTTTTGGTAATACCTGAATGGTCTAGTGCTTTTCCCTACTTTCTTCAATTTAAGTCTGAATTTGGCAATAAGGAGTTCATGCTCTGAGCCACAGTCAGCTCCCAGTCTTGTTTTTGCTGACTGTATAGAGCTTCTCCATCTTTGGCTGCAAAGAATATAATCAATCTGATTTCGGTGTTGACCATCTGGTGATGTCCATGTGTAGAGTTGTCTCTTGTGTTGTTGGAAGAGGGTGTTTGCTATGACCAGTGTGTTCTCTTGGCAAAACTCTATTTGCCTTTGCCCTGCTTCATTCCATATTCCAAGGCCAAATTTGCCTGTTACCCCAGGTGTTTCTTGACTTCCTACTTTTGCATTCCAGTTCCCTATAATGAAAAGGACATCTCTTTTGGGTGTTAGTTCTAAAAGGTCTTGTAGGTCTTCATAGAACTGTTCAGCTTCAGGTTCTTCAGCGTTACTGGTTGGGGCATAGACTTGGATTACTATGATATTGAATGGTTTGCCTTGGAAACAAAGAGAGATCATTCTGTCATTTTTAAGATTGCATCCAACTACTGCATCTCGGACTCTTTTGTTGATCATGATGGCTACTCCACTTCTTCTAAGGGATTCCTGCCCACAGTAGTAGATATAATGGTCATCTGAGTTAAATTCACCCATTCCAGTCCATTTTAGTTTGCCGATTCCTAGAATGTCGACGTTCACTCTTGCCATCTCCTGTTTGAACTCAGCAGTGGCCACAGGACTGGAAAAGGTCAGTTTTCATTACAATCCCAAAGAAGGGCAATGCCAGAGAATGCTCAAACTATCGCACAATTGCACTCATCTCACACACTAGTAAAGTAATGCTCAAAATTCTCCAAGCCAGGCTTCAGCAATACGTGAATCGTGAACTTCCAGATGTTCAAGCTGGTTTTAGAAAAAGCAGAGGAACCAGAGATCAAATTGCCAACATCTGCTGGATCATGGAAAAAGCAAGAGAGTTCCAGAAAAACATCTATTTCTGCTTTATTGACTATGCCAAAGCCTTTGACTGTGTGGATCACAATAAACTGTGGAAAATTCTGAAAGAGATGGGAATACCAGACCACCTGACCTGCCTCTTGAGAAACCTGTATGCAGGTCAGGAAGCAACAGTTATAACTGGACATGGAACAACAGACTGGTTCCAAATAGGCAAAGGAGTACGTCAAGGCTGTATATTGTCACCCTGCTTATTTAACTTCTATGCAGAGTACATCATGAGAAACACTGGGCTGGAAAAAACACAAGCTGGAATCAAGATTGCCAGGAGAAATATCAACAACCTCAGATAAACAGATGATACCACCCTTATGGCAGAAAGTGAAGAGGAACTAAAAAACCTCTTAATGAAGGTGAAAGAGGAGAGTGAAAAAGTTGGCCTAAAGCTTAACATTCAGAAAACGAAGATCATGGCATCTGGTCCCATCACTTCATGGCAAATAGATGGGGAAACAGTGGAAACAGTGTCAGACTTTATTTTTTGGGGCTCCAAAATCACTGCAGATGGTGACTGCAGCCATGAAATTAAAAGACACTTACTTCTTGGAAGGAAAGTTATGACCAACCTAGATAGCATATTCAAAAGCAGAAACATTACTGCCAACAAAGGTCCGTCTAGTCAAGGGTATGGTTTTTCCAGTAGTCATGTATAGATGTGAGAGTTGGACTGTGAAGAAAGCTGAGCCCTGAAGAATTGATGCTTTTGAACTGTGGTCTTGGAGAAGACTCTTGAGAGTCCCTTGGACTGCAAGGAGATCCAACCAGTGCATTCTGAAGATCAGCCCTGGGATTTCTTTGGAAGGACTGATGCTAAAGCTGAAATTCCAATACTTTGGCCACCTTATACGAAGAGTTGACTCATTGGAAAAGACTCTGATGCTGGGAGGGATTGGGGGCAGGAGGAGAAGGGGTCGACAGAGGATGAGATGGCTGCATGGCATCACCGACTCAATGGACATGAGTTTCAGTGAACTCTGGGAGTTGGTGATGGACAGGGAGGCCTGGCATTCTGCAATTCATGGGGTCGCAAAGAGTTGGACACAACTGAGCGACTGAACTGAACTGAACTGAACTGTATAAAGACTTTGCAGTTACATGTAAGATATGCCAGTGAATCCTGGATCTGTGTGTTCGTTTTCTTTACTCTTTACTACATCTCACTCTTGCTTGTTTACGTGGTGGTCCATCACCTGTTCCAGGGGCATTAATCTTTGGGGAAGAGGATGGAGTGTGTATGACGGGAAGGGCTTCAAGTAGTATACATATATTAAATTATTGAAAACAAATTGAACTTCATAAACATACAAATTGGTGTAATAGTGCTTCCTCACTTTCCACCCCAGTTCCTTTTAATCTCTCTTCTTCTATAGAAATTATTCTGCACCTTGAGTTTTAAAATATACCATCTAGTTTTCTTCTTAATAATTGTCAATTTATTAGATTTAATGCAGATATTTTTTCTTCTTTACCTTTTTTTTTGAAATAATTTAAACTTTTTGAATGGGTTACAAAGATAATACCAAGAATTCCAATGTACTTCACTACGATTCCACAAATGTGGTATTTTACCACACTTGCTTTATCTTTCAACCTCTTGCTCTTTCTCTTTTTATATGTAGTTTGGATCCTTGGGTTCTTTTTCATTCTTTCTATTTTCAGGGTCATAATCTGTTACTGTCTATATAAATTATTTGGCTAGAGTTGTTCTAAATTTGGCTTTGGCTAGTGGGAGCCTGTTCAAGCTGAATCTTATGTTCTTTTCATGTCATCATTTTAAAACACTTTGGTACTTACTGGAACCACAAGATGTTCTGGGCTCATATTACTTTCCTTTTTTCCCTGATATAGCACTGCAGTCATTTCTCCAAGAGACCCTGGTTCCCTTTAGAAGATAATGCTGCACTTCATTCTAAAAGATGACTTTTAAAAATGCTGTACCTTATTTTTGAAATGCCTGTATAGTGATCAGTTACTGTATATTGGTATATAACAATTTTGTATAATATTCAGTTACTATATACTATAGTATAATGTATAATGTGGTGTTATATATCAATGCTCCCCTATTGATTAAACTTCATTTTTTCACTCTTTCAACAATGCTGATTGTTTTATTTTAGGGCACATGTACAAATACTTCTTTGGCATTCTTAGAAAAATTATTGCCGGATTAAGTAGTAGTAATTTTCAATTTAAATAGTGCTAAAGTGCTGTGTGAAAATACTTACATTTCTATACATCTAACCAATGGTCTGAATTTTCTCAGTGCCCTGATTCTCACCATGATTTGATGTAATCAATCTTTAAAAATGTTGCCAAGTAGCAAATTCTTAGAACCTAGGCAAAACTCATGAAACAAATTTTTCTTCACAGCTCACACAGAAAAACCAACTATGCTGACATCTTTGTCTCACAGTTCTAGTTTCTAGAACTGTGAGATAATGAATTTTTGTTACTTAAAAAAATTTAGCAGGTAGATTAAATATTTCTTTGCACTCCAGTTTCCTCCTAAATATTAAAAAAATTGAGTATATTTTCATGTTTTTGGACACTTAATTCCATAATTTGCTTGTGTGTTTTGCTTATATTTCTTTTATATAGTTTTTCTTGTTGATTTTTAGGAATATTTAGTGTAGTATAGCTATTAATGCTTTGGGTATTAAATATGAAGAAAACATTTTCCTCTAGTCTGACATTCTTCCCAGGTGGTACAGTGGTAAAGAATCTGCCTACCAGTGCAAGAGAAGCAAGAGGCACAGGTTCAATCCCTAAGTCAGGAAGATCCCCCGGAGGAGGAAATGGCAACCCACTTAAGTACTCTTGCCTGGAGAATCACATGGACAGAGAACCTGGTGGGCTACAATCCTTGAGGTTGCAGGGAGTCAGACACTACTGAGTTGACTGAACACACACAGACTGACACTTGGCCTTTTTTAAATTGAAACATTTATTGAGATAATTACAGACTCACATGCAGTAATAAGAAGCAATACAGCGAGGCTGTGTACCCTTTCCCAGTGGTGGCATTTTGCAAAACTATAGTGTAACATCATAACAGGGATATCAACATTAATATAATGAACAAACTTTGATGCAAATTCACCAGTTCATCAGCACAAGGACGCTTGCTTTTGCTTTTTATAAACACACACCTCCTTTCCTTTTTCCCCACTTGACTTTCTTTAAAAATGTATTTATTTTTTTATTTTTGACTGTGCTGGGATTTCATTGCTGCGTGCGGGCTTTCTCCAGTGTGTCGAGCGGGGGCTGCTCTCTAGTTGCAGTGCATGGTCTTCTCATGTGGTAGCTTCTCTTGTTGCAGAGCACTGCCTCCAGGTCATGGGGTCTTCAGTAGTTGCAGAACCTGGGCTCAGTAATTGTGGCTCCTAGGCTCTAAAGCATAGGCTCAGTAACTGTGGTGTGAGGGTTTAGTTGCTCCATGGCATCCTGGATCTTCCTGGACCAGGTATCGAACCTATGTCTCCTGCATTTGTAGGCAGATTCTTTACTTCTGAGCCACCAGGGAAGCTCCCCCCTTGACTTTTAACATTGTTAGTATTTTCCTTTGTCTTACAGACATTTTTTAATTTTTGAGGTCAAATCTGTTAATACTAATACTTTCTTTTCTCTGCTTCTTTTGCATTCTGAACTCAGAAAGTCCGTCCTTAGCCAAATATGTTTTCCTATCATCATTTCTTTTAATATTTGTAATTTATTTCCATATAGCCTTTTAATCCATCTGGGATTTATTTTTGAAGTTTATATGCATGGGGAAGGATAGATTAATTTCGTGCTTTCCTAAAGGATATAGAATTTAAAAAATAATCCAGCCTTTTTTACTTATTTGAAGTGTATTGTTAATATAAACTAGATTACAACCATTCATGGATTTATTTCTGGACAGTCTGTCCCTTTTCACTGATAGAATTTTTTATTCCTGTTCCATTAGAATTTCTTAATTGCTATAGCCCTTATAATGCATTTTGTTATTTGGTAAGACTACCCCTAAACTTCTTAAAAATTGCCTACACTTGTAGATGTTCTTTTTTATATGAATATTTAAAACAAGCTTTCCAAGTTTTATTACAAAAAAATTCTTGGGCTTTTTTACTGGTAGTCTATTGAATTCATGGATTAATTGGGGGAGAACTAGCATATTTATGTTTTGGTCCTTATTCCCGTCTACTTTTATATAGTTGAGTTTTATAACAGCATAGCATATCATACTAATTAAGAACAGAGCTTTGGTAGTTAGACTGAGTTCAATTTATAGTTCTACCTGCTGTGTTTTTATGGGGAAGGTAGTTAACCTCACAGAGCCTCAATGTAGTCATTTGTAAATGGTAATGATAGTAATGGTATTATATCACAGGGTTGTAGTGAAAATTAAATGATATATGATGTAAAAAGTGCTTAAATTCTTCTTTGGCACATTGTACATACCCAGTAATTGTTAGCTATTATTATTTCTTCACTTAGTTCTGGTATATTTCTTGTTAAGTTTATTCTTGGGCATTTTCTGACTCTTCTTAGCATTCAGATAAGACTTATTTTTTTCTTCATTGCTTTTTCAAATTATTTATTTGTTAGTTTACTGATGGCAAAGCATTGACTTTTTGCCTGTTGATTTTATATCTCACCATTTACTGAACTATTTTATTCTAATAGTTTTCAGTTAAATTTTATATGTAGTTTTTATCTTTAAACAATGATGGTTTTATGTCTTTATTTCTGTTGTTGTTCATTTGCTAAGTCGTATCTCTTTGAGACCCCATGAACTGCAGAATTCCAGGCTTCCCTGACCTTCACTATCTCCCTGAGTTTGTTCAAACTCATGTCCGTTGAGTTAGTGATGCCTTCCAACCATCTACTTATTATTTCTTTATTTCTTGTTTTAACTAATTAGCTAGTTAAATAGAAGTGGTAGTAGCAGACATGCTTTTTTGTCTTGTTTTTATCTTAATAGAGTTTTTTTACATTTGACTATTAGATGTGATGATTATTCTAGTTATTATTCCTTTGAATCAATGCCTTTTCAGTTTCAGGAAGGCAATAACTGAGTTCCTTTTATTTTTTACATCAGAAAGTGGATATTAAATTTTAGTCAGTGCTTTCTGATATCTGTTGAAGTGATTTAGATTTGTTTTTCTCCTTTAATCTGTTAAAGCAATGTATTAATATATTAGAGTTTATAATGTTGAACCATCCTTGCTTTGTTCAAATAAACCCAACTAGTTTATGATGTATTATTCACTGTGTTAATTTTGCTAGTATTTTATTTAATGTTTCTTTGTCTCTATGTTTACATATGAGACTGGCTATAATTATGCTTTTATTATCCTTATCTTACTATTGGTGTATAGTCTATAGTAGAATGAGCTGGAAAGTTTTTCACCTCTTTTGTTAGTTTAAAAGAGTTTATATAAAATGAATCCGTCATTTACCTATAGGTTGGATAGAAGTTCCCTGAAAATTTTGTGGTCCTATTACTACTTTTTTTTACTTTTCAGTTGGGTTATAACTGTTAATCTATTCAAAATTTAAAATTCTTAGGGCAAATTTATCATTTATAATTTCTTATTAAAAATACTCCTTTTGTTTAGATTTTCAAATTTGTTGATATGGAGTTTTATGTAAAATATTCTTTTTTTTTTTAATTAAAATACAACTGCTTTACAGTGTTGTATTAGTTTCTGCTGTACAACAATGTGAATCAGTTATGGAATGAAAGTTGCTCAGTTGAGTCCTACTCTTTGCAACCTCAGGGACTATACCAGTCCACGGAATTCTCCAGGCCAGAATACTGAAGTGGGTAGCCTTTCTTTTCTCCAGGGGTTTTTCCCAACCCAGGGATTGAACTCAGGTCTCCTGCGTTGCAGATGGATTCGTTACCAGCAGAGCCACAAGGGAAGCAGTTATATGTATATGTGTATCTTCTCCCTCTTGAGCCTTCCTCCCACCCCCCCAACCCCCTACCAATCTCACCCCGCTAAGTCATCCCAGAGCACCAAGTTGAGCTTCCTGTGCTGTACAGCAGCTTCCCACATACGGTAGTGTATATACGTCAGTGTTACTCTCTCAATTCGTCCCACCCGCTCCTTCCCGCCCTGTGTCCACAAGTCTGTCTCATCATCTGTGTCTCTATTCTTGCCTCACAAATAGGTTCACCAATACCATTTTTCTAGATTCCATATATATGCGTAATTATATGATATTTGTTTTTCTCTTTCTGACTGACTTTACTCTGTATGACAGACTCTAGGTTCTGCCACCTCACTAGAACTAATTCAAATTTGTTCCTTTTCATGGCTGAGTAATATTGCATTGGATAGAAGTGTAACACATCTTCTTAATCCGTTCATTTGTTGCTGGGCATTTAGGTTGTTTCCATGTCCTGGCTATTGTAAATAGTGCTGCAGTGAACGTGGGGGTGTATGTGTCTTTGTGAATTACGTTTTCAAATTGTTCAGGCTTAATCGCTCTTGTAGCATTTTTCCCTTTTTGTAGGGGCTAGGATTGTATGACCATTTCCTCTGGTCTGTTGTGCATGTGATTTCCTTGTACCCATGTTGCTTTCAGTTACTTATCATCTTCTTAACATATTCAACCCTTATGATAAAATGGAAGAAAGCATGGACTCTTGTCACAGATTCATGATGAAAAAAGGCATGTCATGGAATTGACTGCCATCAAAAGGGCCTTTCGTACCCCTGGAATCCATCACAGTTCCAGATCTCAAGCAACTAGAGGAACCCATCTGACAAAGCAATTCTGAAAGCAATGATATAATACAGGGTCACAGAGTTGAAATTTTGTACCAAGTAATGTTTTGAAATTAGGTGCCATATTGTCAGTGTATTTCTAAATTGACAGTCATTGGACAGCATTCTGTAATGTCTCTGGTTTATGTCTTAACTGAGCTGCCTGGGAACACATCAAAAGTTACAGCTTCAAATTGTTATAATGTGCTTCTTACTGTACTATGGTTATGGTAGAAGCACTTTCATTACTTTGCGAAGCTTATAACTTGCCTTTTAAATTTCCTCTTTGAGTTGACATTTATCTTAGGTATAATCTACCTTAAGGTTAAATTTGGTTATCCCCTTTATAGTTCAGAACTTAAACTAGTTAAAAATCTTTTTGCACTTCTGTATATTCAAGATAATTTAGGCTTTGTTAGTTTCAACTTCAAAATAATCTTCATAGATTTTTTAGGGACTTTGGCAGTAAATTTAGAAAAGTGTCTTGGTTATTATAACATACAATGTTTTCATGAGTAGAAATATGGCACCTCTGAGATATTCCAGAAGGGATCTAATTTAGTCCAGTACCTGGATTTAAGAGTCATTTTCTGAACTGTGGAAGGATACCCACTCCAATATTCTTGCCTGGAGAACCCCATGGACAGTATGAAGAGGTAAAAAGATATGATGCTGAAAGATGAGCCCCGCCAAGAGTGGAGGGTGATTATTAATCCTCTAGTAAGAATGAAGCAGCTGGGCCAAAGCAGAAATGATGCTCAGTTGTGGACATGTCTGGTGGTGAAAGTAAAGTCCGATGCTGTAAGGAACAATATTGCATAGGAACCTGGAACGTTGGTTCCATGAATCCAGGTAAATTGGAAGTGGCCAAGCAGGAGATGGCAAGATTGAACATTGGCATATTAGGAATCAGTGAATTAAAATGGATGGGAACAGGTGAATTTAATTCAGATGACCATTATATCTACTGCTGTGGGCAAGAATCCCTTAGAAGAAATGGAGTAGCCCTCATAGTCAACAAAAGAGTCTGAAATGCAGTACTTGGGTGCAGCCTCAAAAACGATAGAATGATCTCAGTCCATTTCCAAAGCAAACCATTTAACATCGTAGTAATCCAAGTCCAGGCCCCAATCACTGATGCCTAAGAAGCTGAACGGTGCTGTGAAGACCAGAAGACCTTCTAGAACTAAGACCAGAAAATGTTGTCCTTTTCATCAAAGAGGGTTGGAATACAAAAGTTGGGAGGTCAAGGGATATATGGAGTAAAAGACAAGTTTAGGCCCTGGAGTACAAAATGAAGCAAGGCAAAGGCTAACCGAGTTTTGGCAAGAGAACATGCTGGTTGTAGCAAACACCCTTTTCCAACAACCCAAAGAATTGATACTTTTGAATTGTGGTGTTGAAGACTCTGGAGAGTCTCTTGGACTGCAAGGAGATCAGGTCAAACCAGTTAGTCCTAAAGGCAATCAATCCTGAATATTCACTGGAAGGACTGATGCTGAAGCTGAAGCTCCAATACTTTGGCCACCAGATGCAAAGAGCTGACTCATTGAAAAAGATCCTGATGCTGGAAAAGATTGAAGGAAAAAGGAGAAGGGGACAGCTGAGGGTGAAATGGGTAGATAACATCACCAACTCAATGGACATGAATTTGAGCAAACTCTGGGAGATAGTGGAGGACAGAGGAAACTGGTGTGCTGCAATCTGTACGACTGCAAAATGTCAGATCCAACTGAGCAACTGAAAAACAAGAGACTCCTCTGTTGTTTATTCTAAATTAAACCAAGGAAGTCCTGAAAATTTTTCACTTATTTGGCAAATACTTATTGATGAGGATGATAGCCTCATAGAGGGTACAGCCTGATGGGGATACAGTCGGTAAACAGGCAGTGACAAGACTAAGTGTTATGCATGCACGCTCAGCAACTTCAGTCGTGTCTGACTCTTTCTGACCCTATGGACTGCAGCCCGCCAGGCTCCTCTGTCCATGGAGTTCTCCCACTCCAGTGGGTTGCCATGCCCTCCTCCCAGGGGATCTTCTCCACCCAAGGATTGGACCCAGGTCTCCTGCATTGCAGGCAGATTCTTTACTGCTGAGTCACTGGGAAGCTCAGGTGCGATGAAAAGGAGGCACAGAAAGAGGGAAGCACTGGAAGAGAGTGATTCACCCAACCTTGGGGAGTGAGGGAAGGCTTTGACAGCAAATGAGATCTCCTGAAGCGTGAAGAGGAGGTAACTGAAAATGGCCAACGAATTGAAATGTGCCAAGGCTTGAGGATTATAAAGCTTGATCCCATATCTGGAGAAGTCGGTAGTCCTGAATGGCTAGACTGAAGCTGGCAGGAGATCAGACTGGAAAATTAAGTGGTGTCAGGGTCATGAAGGACCTTAAGAATCATATAAAAGCACTTGAAAATGACATTGATTGGCCTATTTCATATACAGATTTCCTACTTAGCCGCCTTTTTCCATCACTGAAACATCATAATAGCATAAGTATTATTGCCATTCTGTTAGTCACAAGTAAATGAGATGTTAATATTAAAAGGTTTGTTTACAAGATTGACCCTTGGCTGGCTTCTGGGAACTTAGCTGGTAAACAGCCCCCCATCACTGATACAGAACTTTCTCTTAACAGATAAAGGTGGCTCACTGTGTGCAGACTGTGTAAACAACCTGATTTACGCTGAGGATCTACATTATTTCTGGGACTCCGGAATTTTAATACATGCTAGGCAGAGGGTGCTTATATGACCAGCCCCAGGGAAAAAACAAAGTCAGAAACAACAAAGACAAAAAAACCTTGAGCACTCACTCCCTTAACGGGCTTCCCTAGGCAGAAGCATCACACACATGTTGCTGCATATTCATAGCTGCGGAAGAGTATTGTCTGTGTGACCCTTCATGAGGGGCACAGAACGTGAGAAAGCCAGGCAAAGATCCTTCCAGACACCGTTATCTTTTCTGTAAGAGTTCCTGTATATCCTTATACATCTCCATGATAAATCTTAGCCCTGAGTAGGTATATGCTAAGTCCCATGAGACTTTCTAGTGCATTCCCCTCCTCACAAAGGAAGGGCTTGAGGATCCCTTACACACGTGCTGTGAACGTTCATTGAATAGGTATTGAATGAGTAGAAAATGACCTATTAAGAGGTAGAAGGATTTGTGTCCTTATTTTATATTTGTGTGATGTTTTTTTAATCAAAACTTGTATAACTCAGTTTGATCTCTTACCTTATTTCTCAAATTCTCAAACTTGGCTCTGAATTACTTTTGACTTTTACCTTCAAATGACAGAGAAGTGTTAGCTTTGAGGAAAGTTAAAAGAACGCTTCTAGCTGTAAGGGCAATTTCAAATTAGGAGATCCAGAAAGAATTTGAATAATGGGAGAAGTACTCAGAATTTTTATAGTGTCCTAGGGTGACTTTTTTTTTTCTTTACAGGTGAGGTCTTAACTTGCTTGTACAGCTTCTAATATACTAATAATCAACTTCATTATTGCAGTGCTATATCTTCATGCACACAGCCTTTCTTGTCACATTAAAGCTACACTCATATTTGCCATTTAAAGACCACTGCCATTAACCTTGGGTTTCCCTGGTGGTTCAGAGGGTAAAGAATCTGCCTGCAGTGCAGGAGACCCACATTCGATCCCTGGGTCAGGAAGATCCCCTGGAGAAGGAAATGGCAATCCACTCCAGTATTCTTGCCTGGAGAATACCATGGTCAGAGGAGCCTGGCGGGCTACAGTCCATGTGGTTGCAAAGAGTCAGACACAACTTAGTGACTAAACAACAGCCATACTAGATACTTTTATATAATTAATATTGGGAAATTCTACTGAAGGCTTACTTTAAAAGAATTTATTTTTAAACAATTAATGGATTTATAATGAGCTTCAGATCCCACCTGGAGGAACTTACAACCAACCAGGAAATCCTTAGACTGCAAGCCTATGGGCTTTGTCATCATTTTTATAAATTCCTTAGAGTTCTGTTCTTTCTCACTGAGTAACTGCCAACATTGTGACCCATTAAGCAGCAACACCTCCACCCAGACAGGCTTTATATTTCTTTTCCATCAGCTTGCCTCCCTCTGGACTGAGGTGGGATTGTAAAAATGATAGGTTTACTACTCCCTGCTTTCTGTTTGTGCCTTATAGCCTTCACAGCAGTCTTTTCTTGGGCCTAGTAGATGGAGAGTGCTACTTCTTCAGCATGGCTTGGCCTTTTTTGATCTTTATTTCTTGTCTATTTGGAGAGGATTTACAATTTGTAAATATACTTTAATATTGAAGGTCCCTGGAGTTGTTGGTGTTCGGCAACACAAAGACTTCTCAACACCATGCGGTTTTACAAGAGCAGTTTTCCTCGTAGGCTGTTTACTTTGTTCCGCTTCAATTTCATTGCCTTTCCATCCTTTACTTTTCTCTTTTTATTTTTCAATTCCCTTGTTGGATTCCTCCCTTCAACTGGCCATTAATATTTATTTTAATCCTTATGTTAATACTTATTTCAGTTATAGAATGAAGTTTTATGTTTCTTGTTCATAATTTTCAAAGTAAATTAAACATTTTATTGTATTTCTCTCCGCACAGTAACTTCATGGAAATGCATTTCATTCATGTGGACCTAGATTCTTTTTGTTATGCTTAAGCAAGGGAATTATTTTGTTTATTTGATGTGATTTTGTCCTTCTGGGCTGATAGTTTTAATGAAAAGTATCTTTTCTATTGCTGATATAAGTCTGGGGGTGTGTGTGTGTGTGTCAGTTGCTCAGTCGTGTCTGACTGCGACCCCATGAACTGTAGTCCACCAGGCTCCTCTGTCCAAGGAATTCTCCAGGCAGGAGAACTGGAGTAGGTTGCCATTTCCTTCTCCACTGATGTAAGTCTGCTGCTGCTGCTGAGTCGCTTCAGTTGTGTCCGAATCTGTGCGACCCCATAGACAGCAGCCCACCAGGCTCCCCCATCCCTGGGATTCTCCAGGCAAGAACACTGGAGTGGGTTGCCATTTCCTTCTCCAATGCATGAAAGTGAAAAGTGAAAGTGAAGTCGCTCAGTCGTGTCTGACTTTTTGCGACCCCATGGACTTTAGCCTGCTAGGCTTCTTTGTCCATGGGTATTCTCTAGGCAAGAATGCTGCAGTGGGTTGGCATGTCCTCCTCCAGGGGCTCACCCCAACCCAGGTCTCCTGCATTGTGGGAAGTTCTAGTCTAAGTGTAGGTTATTCAGGTAAGCCCTTGTATTTAGGGGTCTGTGAGTGTTATAAGATTTGCTGGTATTTGTCATGTGATTAGGTTTAGGAAAAAACTTTCTGGAGTTGCTAGTAGTAATCATTATGACTTGGTAGTCTTAATTTTTTCTTCTCACATAATGTCATTATTATATTCAATTATTTTCTTTTCTAGTTTTCCAGAGAGATGGTCATTCAGAGCCTATACATCTGTTCTATATTTTGATCCTTGGATGAGAATATTTATTCAGGCCAAAAGAGTTAGAACAAAATACCTATGCTATTGCCTCTACAGACCCAGGTAATTCACCTTCGTTCAATTGTGTTCATAGAGTTTTCATTTGTAAAATACCCCCCGACCCCAATTGTTAATTTGATTGGAAGAGTTTTACAATGGCAAATAAAATTTGAACTGCATTCTGGAAGGTTTGCTGAAGAGTAATCATATGAAACAAATATTTGGCCATAAACACAGTATGGTGTAGTGAACACTGTCACTCAGATTGTCCGCCTCAAGTAGGAATTTGTTATTTACTGCACTGAATCCTAGGTGCTTTGATTGTGATAAGTGCTATTAAAGAAAATGCAGTTCTCTTACATTTTCTTTTTATACAATGTATTTGAACTATTAAATCATATACATATATGTATATGTATATTTTATATATAGAAAGAATATATGTATAAATGTGTATCTAATTGATTTATATTTTAGCATAAGCTTTTTAAAATATTTTTATATATATTTGCATATTGTATAACTTACCTTGTACAACTATGTGTGCGATCAAGACAGTCTTTTCTTAGTGTGTGATATGTGGGTGGTCATTCATTTCTTTACTAAACATTTATCAAAACCTTCTGTGAGTTTGAGATTGTGCTAGAAAGATAAGATTAGCTCTAGCTTTCAGTTTACTATCTACTGAGAGGAACATTTAATGCTTGTACACTGTGTGTGTGTATGTATATATACCCTTTGATATGCATTATTTTAGTTGACTTTTGCAGTGACACTGTGGGTTATGTTTTATCATTATTTAGAAATAAATAAATGTCAGAACTGGATAAGAACTCAAATTTTCTTACTCTGAATTCTTTATCAATTCAAATTCCATGCTCCTTCCCCAACAGCACACTAATTCTATATAATAGACCCACATTTGTTATGATGTCTTATTTTCTGGAAAAGTAGTTGCTGTCCTGAGGCCTTGCAATCACTCATGTCAATGCTGATATTAAAAATTGTGGATCTCTGAATTGAATGAGCTGACCACACACCAATGGATTCCTCAAAAGCTTTACTTTTGATTTCTGATTATACTGCAGGTCATATTTTGAAAAATGAAGTATACGAAGCCTGAGACTTACTCTATAAATCTATTCGTTCCCTAATTCATATCAAAGTGATACTTCTTTTCATCAGCCTCATTGTTCTGGAAAGTACCAAGAGTCTCCTGGATCAATCAATATAGTTGATCTTTTCAAATTAAATTATTTATCTCTTAGGGAGTTTGGGTACAAAATGGTTTAAGCCAATGGAAAATGTGGGTTTGTCTCTATTTTCTGGGGGAATTTTATTAAATTGAATTTTGTCTACCTAAATTACTTAAAATCAAGTGATGGCTGTTTCCCATCCTAGTGTATTTTTTAAATGAACATTTCAATGTACTATTTTTAGATATATCTTACCAGGAATAGATATAATATAAATATTTATTTTATTCCTTAAAAGATACTTAAGGAGGCTTGAACCTTTGCCATGTGTTACACAGGGCTCTGATAAACTGTTAAATCTGATATTTGGTATCTACAGTAAGGACAGATTTAATTTTCCATGGCTTTATCCCTTAGGCTTAACTTTCTCTCCATTTGCCTTATTTACTTGCATATTATTTTCCTCACAGGTTCTCTAGTGGCAAAAGTTTTATGTAAGAATATGTGAAGTTCTATCCTTGTTATCTCACCACTTGCGGGGTCACCCTTACTTTATTTCTTCCCTGAAAGGCACTCTATCTCTAATGGCCGTATCAGAACAAATTAAAAGCTGGGAATGACCCTATGTGACCAGAATAGAAATGTTTAAAATATATTGTTTAAATACTCTGTCCACTTGACCACCCAAGCTCCAGTATACTTCTAGAAATGAACACTGGATATTATTTGTAAGAATACATACCTATACATCAGTCATTTCTCTGTGCTTTTATTGCAAACACAAAAAAGAACATTGGATTTTAGCTGTGTGAATTGACTTATAATTACTGGAGCTTCTTTACCCCAATGTCTCTAACAAGTTAGAAAAGGGACTGAGGGGAATTTTTAATCCCTTAATCATATTCTGTTCAGTATGTTTATCAATAATTTAGATAAAAAGCAATTTTGAGTTTATAATTGACCCTTAACTAGGAGGAATATCTTATATCAGGCACAATATGAATTGAAGTACAAACGATAAATGTAGTATGAATACTTACAGTCCTGAATTTAGATTTTTAAAATCTATTTGTGTTAATATATTAATACTAGATTGGATACTCATTTACATGAAAAAACTAGGTATTTTCATTGACCACAAGCCTGATACAAGCTGATAGGATGATGGGGTTGCTGAAGATGTTTATGGAACTTAGTGAACAGAACAAGATGTTAATAAACTGTGTCCTGCTGACACCATGTCTGGAGGGTGATGTTCAGACAAGGATGCTTTAGAAGGGAAGGGGACTTCCTGGCTCACAGTAAGGTAACTATCCGGTGGGGGCTAACTAATGGAATTGAGCATCATGTTGTGAATGAGAGAAGAGTGAGTGAAAACTTGAAAGGCTGCCATGTGATGGTTGGAATTCTAGACGGCAGAACTTGAATGGCTGTATAGCACTAGAAGACTAGCTCAGCATGAGAGTGTTGTGCTGTTTTTTTGCAGAGACACAGAGATTACCTTTTCCCATTGATGTTTAAGATAAGGGTACTCAGAGAAGTCACAGAGCAGGGCGCCATACAGCATGCTCGCTGTCACTTTTGTCTCTGTTTTCTCCGTGGCTGGGGTGTTCTGAGAACTGAAGCAACAGCCCAGTGTTGCTCAGGTTATACCTGAGCTCTATTGAGCTGACTTGGCCATGTATATTTAGTATTTGCTTCATGAAGGGTGGATTTTCCACCATCAAATTCAAAGCTTCCTTATTGGACAGAGTCTAGGGACAAGACAAGAGTTTGGGAAGGTTTGATCCCTCACATAGCTTCCTTTGATTGAACCAGTCCCTGGTCCAGTTAGCAGGTTTGATGTTCAGAATACTAAATCCAGTATGTCCAGGATGGGAAGTTTAGTTTCTCCAGACACATGACATGAAGTGTAATATACCAACTCAGAGTTGTGAGTGTGCCATGAAATTAATGAAGCAGTTAAAGGCACTCTCAGTCAAGATGAGGACAAATTTGTCCCTAAAAGAGCCTAGATTGTAGAAAGAATTATTGTTTAGGTAAGAGTTTCAGCTAGGTGATTTCTTTACATCTTTCAATGTAAAGATTTTAGAAGTCTTGGGATCTTAAATATTGTTTATCTATATAATACAGACAGGCTAATACATGGCTGTCTTATTTGATCTTCAGCAACAGACATTACTGATTTCCTTTGGCTTTGGATTCTTTAGGTTTAGTAGAGAAATAACTCTGATTTATGCAGGCGTTAAATCTCTGCACATTAGGACTAAGGACGGACACTTTTGAAAGCTCCTTAAGGGAGATAGAGCCAAAGTATCTGCTTGAAGATCTCCATTCCTCATTATCACTGCTTTGCTGTGGATTCATAGCACTGAAAGGAGCCCAAATGGTATAGAGTTGTAGTCCCCCGTTTTCATAGGAGCAGCATGATCCTTTTAAAGATATTCAGGGACATTGAGTTTATGGTCTGCTGTTGAATATCCTGCAATGCTGTGCTTCTGGGACAGTCTTCATTTTTTAGGGATATTACCCAACTGCTCACCTCCCACCCACTAGTCTGGGACAGACTAATAACGTTTTAAATGTGTCTCTTTTGTAAATTGTGCATCTTATGTATTCCTTCATGAGTTTGTATTATCTTAAATCATTTAATCTTTCAATATCTGAAAGTAGTTGAAAGCAAAATGTGGATCAGTGACACTTTGAGTTTTGATTTTGCCTTTTACTAGTTGTGGACCTTCAGCAGTTGCTTAAACCTGACACTTCTCCACTGTGTATTGAAAATTCCCCTCTCCCTCAGGGTGGTTGAAAGGATTAAAATAAAAATATGTTTATTTTAAACATAATGCTCAGCATAGTTCCCACACATTTGTGAATAGACAGAGATTCATGGAATGAGGGGTTTTGGGTGACTACTTTAGACAGAAAATTAGGGAAGTTACTTTTTTTTTTTTGAAAATTCAAATATTTTTATTAGTATTATTATCAAGTATTTTACCTGGCTTACCTCTCTTTCCCCTTTAAGTCTAGTATATCCAATATTGCTTTATTAGGAAGTTACTTTTTAAAATAAAGAACTTTTGAGCAGACAGCTGAACAAACTGAGAAAGTGAATGTATCTAATGCTGTATAAGCAAATCACCTGCAGATTGAGTGACTTAATAATAAAGCAGCCATCTGTTATTGCTCATTGTCTGTGGGTCAGTAATTTGATGGTGGTTTTGTAGGGTAGCTTTGTTTTGGGATCTCCCATGAAGTTGACAAGAGATTTTGGGCAGGGCTGCTTTGGAGCTTGATGGGTAGCACACTTCCATCTGGCTGACTCCCACGGCTGGCTGGCACTTTGGTTCCTCTTTATCTCGACCACTACACAGGACTGCCTGAGTATTTGTACAGGGATTGGTTTTCACTGGAGTGTACAATTCAAGAGAACAGAGTAGAAACTGCAGTCGTTTCAATGCTAGGCTCGAGAGTCATCTACCATCACTTCTTCCATATTTTGGTCACACAGATTCAGTGTGGGAGGGGACTACACAAAGGCATGAACACCAGGAAGTAAGAACCATTAGAGGACATCTTGGAGGTTGGATTCCACTATGAATTGTATAAGAATTTTATGGGATGGTGTTTCCAGGAAGAGAAGAACAGCTCGTAGAGGCAGCGGGGAAAGGATAGTAGAGCTAGAGCATGGTGATTGAAAAGAGGCGAGGAAGATGGTGACAGGTTCTGTAGGGCTTGACCAAAATGGTAATAAGAGGAATTTGTTTTGAGAATGTAAAGGCTTTTGAGAAGAGTGACATTACTTAATTTATTATTTTAGAGGATTACTGTGGCCGCTTAGTGGAAAATTGATTTTATGGGGCAAGAAGGGAGGAAGGGAAATTAGTAGAATACCATTACTGTATTCTAGGTGAGAAATTACAGTGGCTTGAGCTGAGGTGGTAATGGTAGCAGTAATGAAACATGTTTAGATTACACGTGTTTAGATTATCTTTAGATTGTAAAGATAAGAGTCCACAGACCTCCTGACAGATTGGATGTGACATGAAGACAAGGAGCCATGAAAGCCTTCTAATGATATGGGAGGTGCGTGTGTGGGGGTCAAGGAGAATGGTGATGAGGTTCTTTCCACTTGTACTGGACATACTAAGTTTGAAAAGTCTATCTGACACCCAGGTCTCGCTGTCAACATCATACAAGCCAGAAAATTCTTGATCATGCCTCATTAGATGTTTTGATAAATAAGGTAGGACTATAACTATTTTATAGTGTGACTGATCAGGCAAACTTGTACTTAAAAAGAAAATAACTATGGTTGTGAGTACTATAATGTTGTGATTCGTAACTGTGGGCTGATTTTTTCTGCATAATTAGAAGTTTAGAACTTTAATTTTCTTGTTGTCTGTTTTTTCAACTTAAAATTTAAAAAATACTTTGTTTTATATTAGCCAACATGTTTTGGACCAATTTTGTAAGTATGAGCATTAAAAACCAATGAAAATTTAAATTTTGCAGGTGATTCTGATTAAAACAGTCAAAGTGCTGTATTATGCTACAGTCTACAGTTTTGCTACATAAAGTCTTAAAAATTACTTAATATTTTTTCATTTTTTGATTTCTCTTTAGGGGTTTATTTCTCTCTAGGGGATGTGGTTCCATTTTGCTCCTAAAATAGTAAAATTTATTAATTAAAACTCAAACAGGGGCTTCCCTGGGGTAAGAATTCGCCTGTCAATGCAGGGGACACGTGTTCGATTCCTGATCAGAGGAGATCACACAGGGCGCAAGGCAACTAGGCCCATGTGTCACACTACTGAGCCCACACACCACTTGCCGCACCTAGAGAAAGCCCGTGCATAGCAACAAAGACCCGCCACAGCAAAAAATTTAAATTAAAAAAAAAAAACAAAAAACCCTCAAACAGTACAGAGTTCGATACTGGAGAAGATCAAATAACTAAAAGCTCCCTTTACCACTTGTCATTCACTCTGTGCTCTAGCAATCTGTAATCTCCCCAAAGGAGAATCTCTGCCTGGAGTTTAATAAATACCCTCCCAGATCGTCTTCTGCATATTTACATACACATAAACCCCACACACAATTTTTAAACATAAAATTATATGTAACTTTTTTTTTTTTAATTTACAAAAGTTCTCTTGGAAATCTTTCTTTGGCACTGTTAGATGCATGGTATAGTACTCTGTGGTTTAACTACTTCTTGATGTATAGTTAGGTTTTATGGTTTTCATTGTGTGTGTTTGTTAGTTGCTCAGTTGTGTCTGACTCTTTGTGACCCCATGGACTGTAGCCTGTCAGGCTCCACTGTGCCTGGGATTCTCCAGGCAAGAATACTGGAGTGGATTGCCATTCTCTTCTCCAGGGAATCTTCCCGACCCGTGGATCAAACCTGGATCTCATGCACTGCAGGCAGGTTCTTTACCATCTAAGCCACCAGACAGTAAAACACCGTTTTCCTTGTTACAGTGCTAAACTGGATATGCTTGGTCATTATTTGAGATATGCATATTTATGCTCAAATATGATTATTTCTGTAGAATGGATTACAGAAGTAAATTATGAGTCAGAAGATAGATACACTGTTAATTTTGAGGGGCCCTGTTAATTTACCCTCCAAGAAGTAGAGACCAATTTATTTTTACACCAACAGTTGTGTAAGTGACCTTTTGTGTGGTTCCAAATCTATGTGTTATTAATAGTATTTTCTTATGTTATTTTTGCCATTATAAGGAACAAAACTTTTATTATTTATTTTTTATTGTGTTAGCTTTCATTTTCCCTCAATACTTTTTTTTTAAGATTTTTTAAAATTTTATTTTATTTAACTTTACAATATTGTATTGGTTTTGCCATATATCAACATGAATCTGCCACAGGTATACATGTGTTCCCCATCCTGAACCCTCCTCCCTCCTCCTCCCCATACCATCCCTCTGGCTCGTCCCAGTGCACCAGCCCCAAACATCCAGTATCATGCATCGAACCTGGACTGGCGACTCGTTTCATATATGATATTATACATATTTCAATGCCATTCTCCCAAATC
Organism: Bos grunniens; assembly: GCF_055505025.1. Classification (NCBI taxonomy): domain Eukaryota; kingdom Metazoa; phylum Chordata; class Mammalia; order Artiodactyla; family Bovidae; genus Bos; species Bos grunniens. The sequence continues at coordinate 103,499,496 of NC_141165.1, forward strand.
TTCCCACCCTCTCCCTCTCCCACAGAGTCCAAAAGACTGTTCTATACATCAGTGTCTCTTTTGCTGTCTCGTATACAGGGTTATTGTTACCATCTTTCTAAATTCCATATATATGCGTTAGTATACTGTATTGGTGTTTTTCTTTCTGGCTTACTTCACTCTGTATAATAGGCTCCAGTTTCATCCACCTCATTAGAACTGATTCAGATGTATTCTTTTTAATGGCTGAGTAATACTCCATTGTATATATGTACCAAGGCTTTCTTATCCATTCATCTGCTGATGGACATCTAGGTTGCTTCCATGTCCTGGCTATTATAAACAGTGCTGCGATGAACATTGGGGTACACGTGTCTCTTTCCCTTCTGGTTTCCTCAGTGTGTATGCCCAGCAGTGGGATTGCTGGATCATAAGGCAGTTCTATTTCCAGTTTTTTAAGGAATCTCCACACTGTTCTCCATAGTGGCTGTACTAGTTTGCATTCCCACCAACAGTGTAAGAGGGTTCCCTTTTCTCCACACCCTCTCCAGCATTTATTATTTGTAGACTTTTGGATCGCAGCCATTCTGACTGGCGTGAAATGGTACCTCATTGTGATTTTGATTTGCATTTCTCTGATAATGAGTGATGTTGAGCATCTTTTCATGTGTTTGTCAGCCATCTGTATGTCTTCTTTGGAGAAATGTCTATTTAGTTCTTTGGCCCATTTTTTGATTGGGTCATTTATTTTTTCTGGAATTGAGCTGTAGGACTTGCTTGTATATTTTTGAGATTAGTTGTTTGTCTGTTGCTTCATTTGCTATTATTTTCTCCCATTCTGAATGCTGTCTTTTCACTTTGCTTATAGTTTCCTTTGATGTGCAGAAGCTTTTAAGTTTAATTACGTCCCATTTGTTTATTTTTGCTTTTATTTCCAATATTCTGGGAGGTGGGTCATAGAGGATCCTGCTGTGATGTATGTCGGAGAGTGTTTTGCCTATGTTCACCTCTAGGAGTTTTATAGTTTCTGGTCTTACATTTAGATCTTTAATCCATTTTGAGTTTATTTTTGTGTATGGTGTTAGAAAGTGCTCTAGTTTCATTCTTTTACAAGTGGTTGACCAGTTTTCCCAGCACCACTTGTTAAAGAGATTGTCTTTAATCCATTGTATATTCTTGCCTCCTTTGTGAAAGATAAGGTGTCCATATGTGCATAGATTTATCTCTGGGCTTTCTATTTTGTTCCATTGATCTATATTTCTGTCTTTGTGCCAGTACCATACTGTCTTGATGACTGTGGCTTTGTAGGAGAGCCTGAAGTCAGGCAGGATGATTTCTCCAGTTCCATTCTTCTTTCTCAAGATAGCTTTGGCTATTTGAGATTTTTTGTATTTCCATACAAATTGTGGAATTATTTGTTCTAGCTCTGTGAAGAATACTGTTGGTAGCTTGATAGGGATTGCATTGAATCTATAAATTGCTTTGGGTAGTATACTCATTTTCACTATATTGATTCTTCCAATCCATGAACATGGTATATTTCTCCATCTATTAGTGTCCTCTTTGATTTCTTTCACCAGTGTTTTATAGTTTTCTATATATAGGTCTTTAGTTTCTTTAGGTAGATATATTCCTAAGTATTTTATTCTTTTCGTTGCAATGGTGAATGGAATTGTTTCCTTAATTTCTCTTTCTGTTTTCTCATTATTAGTGTATAGGAATGCAAGGGATTTCTGTGTGTTGATTTTACATCCTACAACTTTACTATATTCATTGATTAGTTCTAGTAATTTTCTGGTGGAGTCTTTAGGGTTTTTTAGGTAGAGTATCATGTCATCTGCAAACAGTGAGAGTTTTACTTCTTCTTTTCCAATTTGGATTCCTTTTATTTCTTTTTCTTCTCTGATTGCTGTGGCCAAAACTTCCAAAACTATGTTGAATAGTAATGGTGAAAGTGGGCACCCTTGTCTTGTTCCTGACTTTAGAGGAAATGCTTTCAATTTTTAACCATTGTCCCTCAATACTTTTCATTGACCTTATGTTTTTAAGCTCTATTAGAAAGAAAATATTCAATAAATTGATTTATATAAAAAGTGGACATAAGCAAAACATTTGAATGCAATTTCATTGATGGAAGAAAGTAGGGATGTAGAAGGTGAAATGTGTGAGGAAGAGTGGAAACCTAAAATGAGGCAGAATTAGGCAAAGAGAGAAGGCAGAAACAAAGTGAAAACAGAGACCACAACATCCAGTGTGGGCAGAGGTCAAGTACATTCAGAGTTTGGGAGATGGCGTTGAAACCAATCTAACCACTGAGAAACTAGAAGCCCAGTTCTAGAAGGGACACCATTCCCTTGCAGGGAATGTTGCAAGGCTGAGGAGTAGAACTGGATGGATTCTCTTCTTTTTCCTCCAGTATTACTCTGATTCTCAGAAGCATGATTCTCAGAAGCATTTTTATCTTCAAGAGACCATGAGTAGGAAAAAATAATGTGTGAGGCTGATGGGGGCTTCTGATTATGGATGGGGATTTGAACAAAGATTCATTCTTTTATGAAAACAGGCAGATTTACTACACTAGATTTACAAAATCACATATATTTCGTAGCTTTCTTTAACTGTTGTGAGCAGTGTGTGTGTGTGTGTGTGTGTGTGTGTGTGTGTGTGTTGGTCACTCAGTCATGTCTGACTCTTTGTGACCCCATGCATTGCAGCCTACCAGGCTCCTCTGTCCATGGAATAATAAAATTCAAACCATCATCTGAGATGTACACATTATCTGAGACCAGGTTATCTCAATGACCCACTCCATGAAGAGAGAGCATTTTTTTGTTTTTGTTGTTTAAAATTAAATACTAATGCACAGTTGGCACCTTTTATGCCACCTATGTTTTCTTGTCTGTAAACATGTAGTCTCTAAAAATGCTTGAGTAGTGTAATTCACATCATCTTTGAAGGATTACCTCATTGTTCAGTTTCTCTTTAATTTCATTTTGACTTTTTAAATAAAGATTTGATTTAAGTGATTCAAATAAAAATAATTATGTGATTAATATGTGATTTTGTTTTAAAAGCAAATGATAATTCCAGTGTATAGTGGTCAATGATTTCTTACTTTAAAACTTAGGTTTTGTTGTTCCCTAAATGTAACAGAGACTGATTTGAAATATACCTTGGTTATGATTTAAATGAACCATGTTTATTGTAAAAGAAAATCAAGGGAACAAATTGAGAATTGCTTTATCTTAGATTTTTATGAGTGTTCCTTTCTTGTACTGACTGTGTAAATCTTCTTGGAAAATGAACATTGAAGTCAGAGGTAAAGATACATAGTTATTATAACTTGAATTATTCATTAAACCATTGCAGTAGATGAATTTAGAATGTCATTTAGTGAGGTTTTTTGTTTTTATTAATTTTTTAGCATTAAGCCTTTTTGTAGGTAATTAGGCACACTTCCACAAGTTTTTCAGATTTTTAAAAGATCACTACTCATTTTATTTCATATTCCCGATGTATATTATCTCTAAGTGAGTGAAGTCGCTCAGTCGTGTCTGACTCTTTGCGACCCTGTGGACTGTAGCCCACCAGGCTCCTCCGTCCATGGGATTCTCCAGGCAAGAATACTGGAATGGGTTGCCATTTCCTTCTCCATATTATCTCTAGAATACATACTAATATTTCCTCTATACCATATATCTAATAGACACAACTTATAAGGTATTTATTAGGTAAAACACATTCTACTAAGTCAATTTACTATGAAGCAGCATTATTCTAAGTTCTTTAGCTATGCTGATATCTTTAATTCTCTTAGCAGTCTTGTGAGACAGACATCACTGTTTTTATCTCAATTTACAGATAAGGAAATGGAATCACAGAAAATGAAGTCATTTGCCCAGTCTTTTGTAATTTGTACTCCTAGTAAGGGACAAACAAAGGCTTTTAACCCAGATAGAAGGGGCTCCAAGTAGCCCAAATCTTGATTAATCACGATGGTGTTCTGTCCAGAGTATATCTGTACAGCTTCTGTTGAGATAATGGAAGAGTTTTAAAACAAACAGACTCCAGCTAACAGCCATGTAAATTATGTGTGACCTGTTTGTATTGTGAAGAATTTGCACTACTGCTTACACTGTTTAAAAACCAGAGCATAGAAAAGCAATTCTAGATCAAGCTGTGATTCAAAAACCATCAATATTAGCCTAGATTCTAAGGATTGGTCAACTTTTTCTATAAAGGGCCTGAGAGTAGGTATCTGGACATATCCAGATACCTAATTTTTTCCTTTTTTTAAAATCCTTTAAAATGGAAAAAAAAAAAAAAATCTTAGATCTTAGGCTATAATAGAAACAAGCTGCTGGCTTAATTTGGCCCATGAGCAATATTTTGCCTATCCCTGGCATAGACTCATTGGGCGTATATATATTAATAAATTTAGACTCTCTCCTCTGCATGAACAAATTTCTCTTTTACATGTCTAGAATGTTTTGGCTTCAAAAGATGTTCTAGAATTCTCCCTCTACCTCTCACTGCCTATCTAAAACTTGCCTTATCAGAGAATGGTAAGCTTCCAAGTCTACATGGATATGAGAGGCAAAAGTTATAGAATGAAGTATACAGAGCTTTGAGTATTCTCAGACCAAATATTGATCTGGAGTTTTTCTCTCTATGATGATTTAAACCAGCATTTAAAATCCTTATTCCAGGAATCCTCTATTATAGAAAAACATAGCTTCAACTGCTTTCAGAGAAACTCTGATTCTGCAGAGCCTTTCTCATCTCTATTTTGCTCACTTTGAGTGAGGAAAAGATATATATACATTTCTTTCTCTGTGATTGTTCTGGAGTATCTTTGCTTTCAGTAAAACCCTGAACCTTGAAAACAGGCTTCTTGAGCAATAAATTAGAAAAATGTTTTAGTAGTTTAAAATGATACATTAATGTGTGTTTTTGAGCATTTCAGTTAGAGATAATTGTTTACAGAGAGGGAGAAACAGTTTACCCAGTATCAATGATGGTCTGGGTAAGAAGGATGGGTATATTAACCAGAAACTTTGATAATGAAGCAGTTCAATAGAAAATTTTCTTTTTAAGAAAAGTATCACATTTTACATGTTTAAGTGAATATTTGTGTGGGCAGAGATTTTCCTGTCTCTCTCCTGAAGTTTCCCTACAGAAACAAAATTGCTCAGTATTACAAAGCAAGGAATTTTTCTTAGTTATAAACTTTGCTGATTTAACAGCTGAATGTAACTTACTTGATGAATTTTTCTGAATAATAATATATCTCTGGAGTATATAGTCTTCTTAGGGAATATTTTTGCATTGTGAACTTTAAAATGATAATCTGACTTGATTATGTTCTTTCCTATTTTGTTTCAGAAAGTATCTGTATGTCACATCTTCTTTTAAAGGAGCATTTAAATGTGAAGTTAAAAAGGCAGAAGAAGCAGTAAAGAGAGGTATGTAATTACTTGTGGCCTGTATCATTATTGTTATATGGCCTACATCATTATTGTCCGTTTAATCAGCAAACATTCATTGAGCAATTATTCTGAGACATAGGCTGTACTGTGTGGATCACAACAAACTAGAAAATTCTTAAAGAGATGGTAAAGCCAGACCACCTGACCGGCCTCCTGAGAAATCTGTATGCAGGTCAGGAAGCAACAGTTAGAACTGGACATGGAACAACAGACTGGTTCCAAATCCAGAAAGGAATATGTCAAGGCTGTATATTGTCACCCTGCTTATTTAACTTATATGCAGAGTACATCATGAGAAACGCTGGGCTGGATGAAGCACAAGCTGGAATCAAGATTGCCGGGAGAAAGATCAAAAACCTCAGATATGCAGATGATACCACCCTTATGGCAGACGGCTAAGAAGAGCTAAAGAGCCTCTTGATGAAAGTGAAAGAGGAGAGTGAAAAAGTTGGCTTAAAGCTCAACATTCAGAAAACAAAGATCATGGCATCTGGTCCCATCACTTCATGACAAATAGATGGGGAAACAGTGGAAACAGTTCAGTTCAGTCACTCTGTCGTGTCCGACTCTTTTTGACCCCATGAACCACAGCACCCCAGGCCTCCCTGTCCATCACTAACTCCAGGAGTCCACCCAAACCCATCAAGTCGGTGATGCCATCCAACAATCTCATCCTCTGTCATCCCCTTTTCCTCCTGCCTTCAATCTTTCCCAGCATCAGGGTCTTTTCAAATGAGTCAGCTCTTGGCATCAGGTGGCCAAAGTATTGGAGTTTCAGCTTCAACATCAGTAATTCCAGTGAACACCCAGGACTGATCTCCTTTAGAATGGACTGATTGGATCTCCTTGCAGTCCAAGGGACTCTCAAGAATCTTCCCCAGCACCACAGTTCAAAAGCATCAATTCTTCGGTGCTCAGCTTTCTTTATAGTCAATCTCTCACATCCATACATGACCACTGGAAAAACAGTGGCTGACTTTATTTTGGGAGGCTCCAAAATCACTGCAGGTAGTGACTGCAGCCTTGAAATTAAAAGACACTTGCTCCTTGGAAAAAAAGTTATGACCAACCTAGACAGCATATTAAAAAGCAGAGACTTGACTTTGCCAACAAAGGTATGTCTGGTCAAAGCTATGGTTTTTCTGGTAGTCATGTATGAATGTGAGAGTTGGACTGTAAAGAAAGCTGAGCCCTGAAAAATTGATGCTTTTGAACTGTGGTGTTGGAGAAGACTCTTGAGAGTCTACTGGACTGCAAAGAGATCTAACCAGTCCATCCTAAAGGAAATCAGTCCTGAATATTCACTGGAGGGACTGATGCTAAAGCTGAAACTCCAGTACTTTGGCCACCTGATGTGAAGAACTGATTCATTGGAAAAGACCTTGATGCTGGGAAAGATTAAAGGTGGGAGGAGAAGGGGACGACAGAGGATGAGATGATTGGATGGCATCATGGACTCAATGGAGATGAGTTTGAGTAAATTCCAGGAATTGGTGATGAACAGGGAGGCCTAGCATGCTGCAGTCCATAGGATGGCAAAGAGTCAGATACAACTGAGCAACTGAACTGAACTGAACGCTGCTCTCACCATTGCAGGAATAACCACAATTAGTCAAATGTAATTCCTCCCTCTCAGGAACTTTATAACACATTTCCCATCTTTGGTTTTGTCTAAATATGATGTTACTTATTATTACAAAAATAATTAAATTCTAAGGACACACTTGAAACTAGATTGATGTGCATCAGAAAACCCCAGGGACTTCCCTGATGGTCCAGTGGTTAAGTCTCCGTGTTGCCACTGCAGGGGACTTGGGTTCGATCCCCGGACAGGGAACTAGATCCCACATGCCACAACTGAGTTCACATGTCGTAGCTAAAGATCCCATGTGCCACAACCACCCAGCACAGCCAAATTAAAAAAAAAAAAAGAAACCCCCATTGTTCCGTTGCAGAGTTAGATAATTTTAGAGACTGATGTTACATCTACTTTAAGACAGAATGCTATACACAATCAGTCCTCCCACAAAAGGACAAAGTCATCCTTCCCCAGTGATCCAAGAGTGAGGAGTAGCTCTGAATCCATATTTCATGGATTTTAGAGAGTTTCAGTCAACCAAACATTCAGTCATGACTTTTGAATTTGTATGTATATGTATAGGTGGCTCAGACATAGACAGCCTACCCACAATGCAGGAGATGGTGGCAGGAGCTGTAGGTTTGATTGCTAGATCAGGAGGAGGAAATGGTAACCCACTCTAGTATTCGGGAAATCTCATGGACAGAGAGAGCCTGGTGGGCTCCAGTCCGTGGGGTTGCAAAGAGTCTGACATGGGTTGGCAACTAAATGACAACAAGTGTATGCTCTGTAAGTTGTCATGCCTTAGAGGAAACACTATATAGCTACCTAACCTTGGAATGTGTGAGGGCTGTAGAAGGAATATAGAATTTTCTGAAATTATTATCTGTAAGCCATTCTTATTGGTCATGTATGTATTATGTATATGTAATATTCATTTAAAGATGTTTGAAATAATTTCATTTTATTAAATTATCTTGCTTCTGTTTCTAGCTGAACTCATCCTGAAAGAAGCACAAATCAAAGTAAACCACTCTGACAGAACTCCTCTGTCTTCCTCTGCCAAGGTATGACATATAGTCTTCTTAAAGGGCAAACAGGGCCATTTGCTTTTTCCTGTACATAGTTGTCTCTTATCACTTACTTCCTAAACCTTTAACCAAGCTGAGGAGATTAAGTTCATTTTAACACAAGGTAGACAGATGAGAGCAGAGAAAGGGGAGGAGACTCAGCAAGTTGGGGAAAGGCTGAGATTGAGAGCAAAGATGAACTAAATGTGGGGTGAATTGGAAACAGTGGGGAAGGACATCACAACTCATTTCTTTAAAATGAAGGAAAAAGTATAAAGAAAGGGAGAAAATAATGAAAAGCTAAAAGAAAAAACTAGCCTATCAAGTCTCCCTGAAAATATCTCTTCAAATTATAGCTCCCTATGGACCTAAATGAATGGGGAGAGCAAAGAGAACACTAATAAGCAATCCTTCTTTCTACTGCCAGGAGTTATATACTATAATTATGAATATTAATAACAGTGCTTCCAGCTTGCAAAACTCTTTTCTTATGAGTTATTCCACACAGTTCATAAACATTCTCTGTAATCCTTGCAATATGCCCATGAGTAAGATAGGTTGTAAAGAACTGTTATTATTAATTACAATACATAGCAACTAAGAGAAAAAGAATGTTGCTGCAGGACATGTAAGTTTGCTAACTTTTACCAAAAATACGGTACCAGACTTTCTACTGTGGTGCATATTTATCATTTGGCATATTTCTTTGCTTGCATGGGGTAAGGAGGTGTTTGGAGAAAAAAATGCTTTACTTCACCCTTCCTTCTTCCTCTTCTACAGTCTCAGTGTAGGAATTCTTTCTGTAATTTGCTCTTAAACTTTCAAGGACCAAGGCTGTGTGTGAGGAAGAGCTCTCATATCTAACTGTCATGAATACGGGATGAAGTCAGAGAGTAGCACATGGTAATTCCCCAAAGTGCTCCATGGTTTTCCCAAAACTCTTTTACCTATTTCTTTTCACTTTTTTTAAGGTAAATGTAGACCTATCTTATTGTTACAGATTTTTTAAAGAAAAGTTTAAGCTTTATTTTGTCTCTTAAAAAAAAATCAATTTCCTTAGCTTCATGTATTTGCATGACAAGAGAAACAGACGCTTTCTAATGGGTCAGGACCTCCCTTTCTTCCTGCCTGAGCCCATTACCTCTCACCACCTCTCTGCTCTGTGCTCTTAAGTCCATTGACAGAAAAGGTGGGGACGTCTTTGAGCAACTTGCTTTGTTGCTCTGATGTGCACTGACTTCTTTAACTCAGAGAAGAGAGCTAAGCAGAATGACCTCAGCTTTTGACCTCTTAAATTCCTCTAGGCAGTTGAGTGGTTGAATTTGAAGTGCAATACTTACCAAGCATTTACCATTTTCTTTTACAAGTCAGTGAAAATAGGTTCACTCCGTGGTCTACCCATCAAATCAGATGCCCATCTTTCATATCAGGTGGATGGAGCATGTTAAAAGTTTGTTCTTATTTGTGAAATAGTGATGATGCATTATTTCTTTTCTGCCTGACTGGAGGGAAGATACTAGAGATAGAGTTAGGAATGAGCTGATATATCAAGTTAGAAGAAAAGAAAGACAGGCAGGCACTAGTATGGAGGCACTCTGAAAGGGAGAAAATCCAGGGATGGGATATTCTATAAGGGGAAAGTTTGGGGAGTATTAGTGAGGACTGTATGGCACTTGATAGAGAGGAGACATTTTCTTTTGGCCTTTGATAAAATTTTGTAGTCACAATTTCTGTTTTTTCCTGAAAAAAGCCTTAGTGATAGATCACATGATGAAGCATTGTCCATTCTCACAGACAAAGGCCAGGTACATGGAATGACTTTCCCCAGGTTTTCACATTGTTTGTGTGAAAGCCATTGTGACTTTAAAGGGAGCAGTGGCTCTTTCTCTAAAGACAGAGAGGACATTGGAATATGCGCAAAAAGAGAACTGTGGGCTTGGATTTGGTTTGTCTTCTTAGCTGTTGGAACTTCATATCTATCAAGTATTTATTGAGTACTTACTGTGGTAGAATTGCATTAGGCAGTGTGACCTGTCACTGTTACCCTTGTGAAACCTCTGGATAATAGGATAATAAATATCAACTCAGCTCTCATTAATTTAATGGCATTATGTTCTCTCGTAACCAAATGTACTTTTCTAGGATGTATTACAAAAAGCTCTGGAAGATGTTAAAGCAAAGCAGAAGGTTCTTCAAGAGAAGCAGAGGTAAGACAGGAGATTTTCTGTTTGTTGGAACCCCCTGAAACTCTGATTTCACTGTCGACAGATTTGGTCATTATTATGACAGTTTCTCTTCCTTAGCCTGTGACATTTTATGCTATTCATCATTTTATGATGAAGAAGTGAACTGCTCAGGGGGTCAGCTGGCAGCTTCACTTTCTCTATGTCTTCTGCTATTTGAACTCTGAATGGTTAGTCCCAGTTTCTTCCATCTTCCAGTACTGCTTTCAATTTAAGATGGATGATATTTCAGGTAAAAGTATCACTTATATACAATTAAAATAAAAATAGTAAGCCTGTATTACAAAACCATTGTTTACATTGGTAAGGTTGACTTGCTGTCCAGCTCGGGTGTCAAACAAATTAAACTGAAAATAATAGCTGTTGTCCAAGTTAAGCCAGACTTCGAAAACTGTGGTAACTTTTACAAATAAATTTTTAGGGACGTGTTACTGGTTTTCAGCATGTTCTGGTATATGTGAATTGTGATGTGCTATATGACCATGTGTGTGTGAGTCGCTCAGTCAAGTCCAACTCTTTGTAACCCCGTGGACTGTAGCCCACCAGGCTCCTCTGTCCATGGGATTCTCTAGGCAAGAACACTGGAGTGGGTTGACATTCCCTTCTCCAGGGGACCTTCCTAACCCAGGGATTGAACCTGGGTCTCCTGCATTGCAGGCAGATTCTTCATTGTCTGAGCCACCAGGGAAGCCCACTATATAACCATAACTTTCCTCACAACTTAAATTTGAACTGTTAAGTATGCATGTATCAAAATAAACAATAAATAACTGCCTTAGGATTCTTTACTGAAAAGCAAAGGCCACTTTAAAGTCTTCAGAAAGAAAGAGCTGGTTGATGACTTTTTTGTTATCACAATGATAGACATAAAAGGTGAGCAACCTATATTTTATAATAATGCTAGTTGGAGTGGACTTGTTTTTATAGCAAAATGCTTTTTTTAATATTTGAAGACAATCAGTATGCCATATCACAGAGTGATTACATCATACCCTCTAATACTCTGTTTTGGGGTTCTTTACAAAATCAGTATTCTTTTTAGTTAAACAGCAGGGATCTAATTATAGAGTAGACATTTTTGAGAAAAAGTTTGATTCATATATATTTAACCCTACATGTTTGTGCATTTAAAAATACATAATATATTCATGTCAGTAACTCCCTCAAAAAATCTAATGTCATAATGTCTAATCTCTGTCATTACATCCACATAGAAGGACTGCTGAAGCTTTATTATTGTCCTTTAATGATAGATATATTTAATCCGTCCAGCAAGTATATTATATTACTTTTAATAGCCCATGATCATGAATTTGAAAAGAAAGAAGCTGTTTCTGTGGAATGAGGGGAGCTACAGGATGAGTGGAGGGAAAGAACTATGTTTGATACCATTCTTGGTGGAAAAGGAGAATGACATTTGCCACGCACCTAAAGTCTTCCAGATTCATGCTGAATATCATCTCTTTTAATCCTCATGGCATCCCAAGTGGCTAGACGGATACAATTCCCATTTTTCAGACCAGACGAAAAGTTGAAGTGGCTCATCCATAGTCATATGGTTATTACAAAGATGAGCTTGTACTTGAAGTCATGCCCCTCTTTCTGGTTCTTACATGCAAGTGCTTTTCAGCCTCCTGCTCCTATGATGGTTTCTTGTGTATTCTGCTGTCTCTTAATTTCTGCTTTTATACTTTTAATGCAAATGTCACATAAAACATAGTACAGCAGATAGAGTCAGAAAAACAGAAGCTGTTGTCCTTGTAAACATGCTTCATTAACTCTGATTTACTTTGAATATGGAAAAAGAAAACTGAAGAATATCTTTTGGCACATTCCAATCTGTGTAGGTCAGGAAGCAACAGTTAGAAGTGGGCATGGAACAACACACTGGTTCCAAATAGGAAAAGGAGTACGTCAAGGCTGTATATTTCACTCTGCTTATTTAACTTATATGCAGAGTACATCATGAGAAATGCTGGGCTGGATGAAGCACAAGCTGGAATCAAGATTGCCAGGAGAAATATCAATAACCTCAGATATGCAGATGACACCACCCTTATGGCAGAAAGTGAAGGAGAACTAAAGAGCCTCTTGATGAGACTGAAAGAGGAGAGTGAAAAAGTTGGCTTAAAGTTCAACATTCAGAAAACTAAGATCATGGCATGGTCCCATCACTTCATGGCAAATAGATGAGGAAACAGTGGCTGACTTTATTTCTGGGCTCCAAAATCACTGCAGATGGTGATTGCAGCCATGAAATTAAAAGATGCTTACTCCTTGGAAGGAAAGTTATGACCAACCTAGACAGCATATTATAAAGCAGAGACATTACTTTGTCAACAAAGGTCCCTCTAGTCAAGGCTATAGTTTTTCCAGTAGTCATGTATGGCTGTTAGAGTTGGACTATAAAGAAAGCTGAGCGCCGAAGAATTGATGCTTTTGAACTATGGTGTTGGAAAAGACTCTTAAGAGTCCCTTGGACTGCAGGGAGATCCAACCAGTCCATCCTAAAGGAGATCAGTCCTGGGTGTTCATTGGAAGGACTGATGTTGAAGCTGAAACTCCAATACTTTGGCCACCTGATGCCAAGAGCTGACTCATTTGAAAAGACCCTGATGCTGGGAAAGATTGAAGGCAGGAGGAGAAGAGGACAACAGAGGATGAGATGGTTAAATGGCATCACCGACTCAATGGACATGGGTTTGGGTGAACTCCGGGAGTTGGTAATGGACAGGGAGGCCTGGTGTGCTGTGGTTCATGGGGTCGCAAAGAGTCAGATGCGACTGAGCGACTGAACTGAATCTGTGTAGAATATTTAGAGGTTTGAGAACATGCTAAACGTTAGAAATCACATTCAGTGTTAGAAATACCTACATTTTCACATGGTCAGATGATTATTTTTCAAAAATGCTGCAATGTACATTTAGGCCAGTTAATGTTTCATGATTCTGCTGACTTTCTAGTTCTTATAAATTTAAATTGGCAAACTCATTTGTGAATAAAGGAATGCTTATGTTTTACTGGTATGGTTATTGCTGATCGTGTTTATGCAAAATGCTTGGCTATAGAGAGATACTGAATGCGCCAACTAGGTTTTGCAAAATACCTGGATATTTTATATATATATATGTGTGTGTGTGTGTGTGTGTGTGTGTATAGTTCCTTTATGTTTACCTTCTGAGTTATTTAATTATTATTAGTTTGTAAAATATATATTTTTACTTAATGATTTTTTTTTAACTTTCTAAATGTAATGCTAGAGAATTAAAAAAAGCAAGGACACTCACCCTGTTCTTTGGTGTGAACATAGAAAACCGAAGCCAAGCTGGGATGTTCATTTATAGCAGTAACCGCTTGATCAAAATGCATGAGAAAGTCGGCCCACAGTTGAAACTGAAGTCCTTGTAAGTATGTTTTTGTTTTCAGAGGCACAGGCAGGATGAGGGAAGGTGTGGTAGGATCCTGTCTTTGGAGTTAGATGAGTAATTAATCATAATGGGAGCAGGTGTCGTGTCTCCCATTCACCCTTCCCATTAACGTGCAGGCATTCATCTGCCTAATTTATAGTATCAGTAGGATTGCATGCCTGCTCTAAGGAAAAAGCACACTTTTGGAAATTTTACCATTTCTGTGCCATCTACTCAGGTGAAGTTGCTGATATTTCTCCAATTAAAAAATAATGCAAGCAGAGTAAAGAAATTTTAGAAAAGAAAAATCCATAGTCTTGTAACACAACCCTTTCAACATTTTGTGTAGCCCCAGCATGAATGAGTTCTTGCCAGTTACCTGCATGAGCATATATTCTTAGCACTCGCCAGCCTGCCTGGATTCCAGAGGAATACATTCTGGTGCTTTCCCAGTGGTCGGTCTGAAGCTCCACAAGCTGCTCTCGTGAATTACTTAGAGCCCTGAAGAGAGACTGTAGAAAATTACAGAATCAGACAGGATAACCATGAGCAATAGGATAGCTCAGGGGAACATTTCTTCATCTTGTCCCCTCACTCTCAAGGAGATCATGATTCATTCATTTGTTTATTCAGCAAGCACTGGTATTATAGTACCATGTGCCAGGCACTGTACCAAACTCTGCAGACAGAATGGTGAAGACCTACTACCTTTTGCTAAGGAACTTATAATCCAGTGAGAAGGACAAGTGTATAAATACATGTTTTTTATATTGTGTGGAAACAGTGAGAATGATCTTTTAAAATATAAATTAGTTTACTGTCTTGCTTAAAATCCCAGTGCATGTAGAATAGCACTGGTTTTCATATTCTGTCAGTGATCTGGCTTCTGCCTGGCTCTGGAGCACCTGTTTCGATACCACCCTCTGACAGCATTCCCTGCACGCTGGCAGGCATCTTGTTTCTCAAACATCCTAAACTCGTTTCTACCTTTGGGCCTTGACATTTGCTCTTCCCTCTGCATTGAACCTTCTGTCCTCAGATCTTCTTACTGAGGGTCCTAGCATGTCACTCAGGCATCAGCTCTGAAATCTGCTCCACAGGAAGGTCTCTTGGACTATCTAATTAAAATTAGCCTCTGACATCACTCCTTCCACCTTATCTCTCTTCACGTATTATGGCACCTGCTGTGTTTTGCTTACACCGCTTATACCATCTGAAATTACCTTGTCACCCGTAATGGCTTTCAGCCTTTAATAGAAGGGAAAACTCATAAACAGGGACCTTATCTTCCTTATTCATAACATATTCCTGGTTTCTGGCATGGGACCAGGTGCTGAGCATGAATGAATTGATAAATGAACAAACAAATATCTGTTATAGGCAAGGACCAGGTGCAAAAAGAGCCTCTTAGGAGGGGCAGTAAACCAAACCTGGGAAAGTTAAGTTAGGTCTCCTGGAAGAAATGATGCCCAAATTTAGGCTTACAGAATGAAGAGTTGAAGGAAGGGCAGGGTGGAAAGGGCAAGTGATGGAAAACATGATGGAAAGCCCCAAATTGGGAAGGCATGGCTTGTGCACCAGTCGTAGGCACAGGCCCTGGGAGCCCCTGAAAAGCCCGATTTCTGGATGCCTTTTCCCCAATCAGGTTACAGCACTAAGCAGAAGAGCCCAGCCACATACATCAAGAGCTGCTGAAATGTGAAAAAAAATCAAGTTTATCCATCAGGCTATTCCTTTCTCAGATAGTACAGTGTATATTCCCTTAATAGATTTCACTGAGCACCCGTGGACCTCTGCAATGATGAGGAGAAATCCAACCTGACAGGTGAAACAAGGATGATAAAAAGCGACTGTCTGGCCTGTATTGTTAAGACGACTGTGTCAGTTTATCTCTGCAAGGGATTGTTAGGGGTGTTTACTGCTTCAAGGCCTCATTTCCCTACTCACTCTGACTCCCCATGTCAGGTTATAGGTTTAAAAAAGAAGTCATATTAATTCAGTAATGACATATTAAGAAATTTTATATTATGGGACCAAACACAACTGGAATGACCATAGACTTACATTAAAAAGTACAGTTATAACTTGTTAACTTTGACATGCTTTGGACCAAATGACTGAATTTATTTTTTTAATTGATTTTGAAAGATAAATACTAGCCTTTTCTGTTTTCTTAGCTTAATTTCACGTAATTTATATATGTATTTATTCTTCCAGACTCGGTGAAGGTGTAGTTGGAATTGTTAATATACCCTTGGAGATCATGGAACCATCCCATAATAAGCAGGAATTTCTCAATGTCCATGAGTATAATCATCTTCTAAAAGTTATGGGACAATACTTGGTCCAGTACTGTAAGGACACCGGGATCAGTGAGTATTCAGTAGCCATGATAAGAGATGCTTAATGGGGATTAAATTGATGATGTCTGCACGCTGGAATGATTGTACTGATTCAGATAGACAGTAACCCAAAAGCCTGAAAGAGAGTACCTGAATTAATAAAACAAAGGGGAAATAGGAAAGAAGTTAGAATCTTCCCTAGAGTATTACATGAAAAAGAAGGCAGCAGGTTAAAAATTATAAGAGGAGGGTGATCAGAGAGCAGTATGCAATGGCAGCTGATCATGTAGGAAGGGGGCAGAAGTTTGCTGGGAATAAGCTGAGAACCACCCAAAGGACACTCTAGGACTCTACTGTATAGGAATGCAGAGTCCCACACAGACCTAAGCAGCTCCTATTGTTGTTGTTCAGTAGCTAAGTTGTGTCCAGCTCTTTGCATCTCCATGAAATACAGCACGCCAGGCTTCCCTGTCCTTCACTGTCTCCTGGAGTTTGCTCAAACTCATATCCATTGAGTCGGTAATGCCATCCAACCATCTCATCCTCCCTCTCTTCCCCTCAATCTTTCTATAGTGTAATCATTGTTGACCCTGAATAATTGTAGATATGTTAAACCCTGTTTTGTATATCTGACAAGTCTTGAATATGTTAATTACAGAAAGATTTAGAAGAAAAATCACTGTATACACTTAGAAATGTAAAAAGGAGAAGTCAATAGCACCCCACTCCAGTACTCTTGCCTGGAAAATCCCATGGATGGAGGAGCCTGGAAGGCTGCAGTCCATGGGGTCACTGAGGGTCGGACATGACTGAGCGACTTCACTTTCACTTTTCACTTTCATGCACTGGAGAAGGAAATGGCAACCCACTCCAGTATTCGTGCCTGGAGAATCCCAGGGACGGGGCATCCTGGTGGGCTGCTGTCTATGGGGTCGCACAGAGTCCGACACGACTGAAGTGACTCAGTAGCAGCAGCAGAACTTATCTAGAAAATCTGATTTATTCAGATCACCTCACTCTCCAGAGACGCCTGACAATTAAGTGGTGTGATGATGATGAGTGATTCAGTCACTAAGTCGTATCTGACTCTTACAAGTCCATGGATTGTAGCCTGCCAGGCTCCTCTGTCCTTGGAATTCTCCAGGCAAGAATTCTGGAGTGGGTTGCCATTTCCTTCTCCAGGGAATCTTCCTGACCCAGGAATCAAATCCAGGTGGAGACAGGTTCTTTACCGACTGAGCTATGAGGGAAGCCACATGAAGTGGTGTGCTGTGCATTAATTAAGCTTCCTTTAAATTTTGCAGACATATGGCTTCATTTATGGAAATACATAGGCTACCGTGTATTTGTTCAGTGAATTGCATGAAGTATGTATAATTCATGCATATCAAAAATTACATCCTACCCTTGAGACAACTTAAACTCTTATTATTGTTTCACTTGAAGTTGTAATTTTAGAATTTTTGTGCGTGTGTTCCCACTCTGCTCAGTCCTGAAATTGTCTCATACCGGTGAAACAGGAAAGAGTGAAAGAACTCAGGGGAAACAAATATAAAGGTGGGAATGACCTTGAGGGTGTTAATTTCCTGCCAGTGCTGGATTTTCCTGTTATGGTCTAAAGCCTCCTCAGAGTGTGGTCTGTGGACTAGCAGCATCAGCATCACCTGAGGGCTTGGTGTACATGCAGAATCTGAGGCCCCACCCAAGACCTACTGGATTAAAATCTGCATGTTAGCAAAGTCTTCAGGGGATGTGAACACACAATAAAGTTTGAGAAACACTTCTCTGAAAAGTACGTGCGTGTTACTCATGCTTAGCAAAGGCATACTTTTTCACATGTATGTTTTGTTCTCAGAGACATGTTTAAAGCTATATTGAATGTAGGAAAGACTACCTTATTTGGCAGGGTGTGCTTGAAGCTGTATAAAACATTGGAAGGTACGGAGTGAGGTTGTGTAAATCAATGATCTACTCACTGGTCTTTAAATGCTAGCATAACATGGTTCAGAAAGAAAATGTTAAGCATTTGAAAATTATGTAACTTCCTCCATCTTCATATTTTCTCCATAATCCCTTCTTTATCTTTTTATCCTTGCTTATCTTTGTTCAATCGCTAAGTTGTGTCTGACTCTACAACCCTGTGAACTGTGGCACACCAGAGTTCCCTGTCCTTCACTAACTTCCAAGGTTTGCTCAAACACATGTCCATTAAGTCTATGATGCCATCCAGCCATCTCATCCTGTCACCCACTTCTCCTCCTGCCCTCAATCTTTCCCATCATTAGGGTCTTTTTCAGTGAGTCGGCTTTTCACATCAGTTGGCCAAAGTACTGAAGCTTCAGCTTATCCTTAGAATAAAGAACTGAGTCCTCAGAAGGAATTAGGCATTCAGTTTAAAGCTTATAGGAATGATTTCAATCCAGCCCAGATTTACTCAAGACAGTCTTACACAGTCCTGATTGTAGGGGTTGTCTCTGTAAGTTCCTTTGGAGTGTGGGTGCCCTCCCAACATGGTACTGTCAACTCCACAGAGTGTGACTTGCCAGGTTTTCCCCCTCTGTGTAATTTCCTATCCCTATTTTATCTACCTAACTTTTTCAAAGTCTTCTCAACAGAAGATATAGTATGATTCAAAATAAGTAAGTTATCGGATCAGATCAGTCACTCAGTCGTGTCCGACTCTTTGCGACCCCATGAATCACAGCACCCCAGGCCTCCCTGTCCATCACCAACTCCCAGAGTTCACTCAGACTCACGTCCATCGAGTCAGTGATGCCATCCAGCCATCTCATCCTCTGGCGTCCCCTTCTCCTCCTGCCCCCAATCCCTCTTTCCCATCAGAGTCTTTTCCAATGAGTCAACTCTTCGCATGAGGTGGCCAAAGTACTGGAGTTTCAGCTTTAGCATCATTCCTTCTAAAGAAATCCCAGGGCTGATCTCCTTCAGAATGGACTGGTTGGATCTCCTTGCAGTCCAAGGGACTCTCAAGAGTCTTCTCCAACATCACAGTTCAAAAGCATCAATTCTTTGGTGCTCAGCCTTCTTCACAGTCCAACTCTCACATCCATACATGACCACAGGAAAAACCATAGCCTTGACTAGACGAACCTTTGTTGGTGAAGTAATTTCTCTGCTTTTGAACATGCTATCTAGGTTGGTCATAACTTTCCTTCCAAGGAGTAAGCGTCTTTTAATTTCATGGCTGCATTCACCATCTGCAGTGATTTTGGAGCCCAGAAAAATAAAGTCTGACACTGTCTCCACTGTTTCCCCATCTATTTCCCATGAAGTGGTGGGACCAGATGCCATGATCTTCATTTTCTGAATGTTGAGCTTTAAGCCAACTTTTTCACTCTCCACTTTCACTTTCATCAAGAGGCTTTTGAGTTCCTCTTCACTTTCTGCCATAAGGGTGGTGTCATCTGCATATCTGAGGTTATTGATATTTCCCCCAGCAATCTTGATTCCAGCTTGTGTTTCTTCCAGTCCAGCGTTTCTCATGATGTACTCTGCATATAAGTTAAATAAACAGGGTGACAATATACAGCCTTGACGAACTCCTTTTCCTATTTGGAACCAGTCTACTGTTCCATGTCCAGTTCTAACTGTTGCTTCCTGACCTGCATACAGATTTCTCAAGAGGCAGATCAGGTGTTCTGGTATTCCTATCTCTTTCAGAATTTTCCACAGTTTATTGGGATCCACACAGTCAAAGGCTTTGGCATAGTCAATAAAGCAGAAATAGATGTTTTTCTGGAACTCTCTTGCTTTTTCTATGATCCAGCAGATGTTGGCAATTTGATCTCTGGTTCCTCTGCCTTTTCTAAAACCAGCTTGAACATCAGGAAGTTATATTTGTATGTTAATCACTAATGGTTAAAAACGTGTTGATGTCCTAGTTCCATAACTGTCCATGAATGGAGTTGGGGCTAGAGGTTGCTCTCACAAAAGATGTTCCTCTAGAAAGAAAGCAGAGAGTGGAGAAAGGAGAGTGAGCATGTGTATTTCCTCACATATCTCACAACTACTTCAGTATCAAACTGAATCAAGTAATCAAGGTCAGAATTGGTAGTCTCAGGAATTGTGTTGAGGAGATTGACCTTCAGGTCTCTGCTTATTAATTCCCACAGGAAGAAGCAAAGTTATGTAATGCTTGACTAACCCTCTGAAAGTCAATATTATAGACACACGATTTTAATGAAAAGTATTTGGGTAGATTTTTAACCTTATAAATAAAAGATGCAATTTTTGTATTTGCTGTAAATCTGATCTGTTTCTATGGAAAATTGGGCCCTTGTATTTAAAAATCCAATCAGCAGAAAAAGAAATGGCGAGGTAACGATTTTGTGTCATTTGTCAGATCTGCATTTACTTTTGGCACAGTTGATGCTAAGAATCTCAGAAGTATTCTTGTCTCTGAGTCTGTCCTCACGTCACTGTCTGCTACTGTGTTTTCTGAAACTTTATGCATCCTTACAGTAAAATGGAAATATTAATCATCAGCTTTTTGGAATGGAGAGAGAAGGAGAAGGAAAAGATAGGGAGAAATAGCAAATGAAATCTGAATTTGAACAGAAGTAATTACATAGAAATGTATTACTAAAATTTTTCAAAACAGATTATAGCTGATCAGCTAAAATGAAATTTATGATGCAATAAACAACCTTTACCAGCAGAACTCAAATTATAGGGCCTGGGTTGGCAATAAGGTTAAAAGTTGTTTAATCCAGTCACCCACCCCCACCATGCATGAATCCCCTTTACCTCACCCACCCCTGCCCCAGGCATTGTGTATATGTATCTGTTCAGTCATATCAGTCATGTCCGCCTCTTTGAAACGCCATGAACTATCTATCACCCACCAGGCTCCTCTGTCCATGGGATTTCCCAGGCAAGAATACTGAAGTGGGTTGCCATTTCCTCCTCTACGGGATCTTCCTGACCCAGGGATCAGACCCACATCCCCTGCATTGGCAGGCAGGTTCTTTACCACTGAGCCACTTGGGAAGTCCCAGGCAAGTGGAAGCCATTTTATGCCTAAACAGGGTAAAATTTTTCTCATGAAAGAAAAATTGCTACTTCTTGAGGCAGCTATGAATCTTTGCACAACTGTATTAGAAAATACATTTTTATATTAATGTCAAATCTATTTCTCATGTGTTCTTTTATTCATTCATTCATCGATGCCAGGCACAGAATGTTACAGGACCGATAAATCAGACGAGGTCCACCCTCTCTGGGAATTTACAGTTTAGTAGGACTAACACCATGCTTATTTAACTTATATTGTCACCCTGCTTATTTAACTTATATGCAGAGAACATTATGAGAAACGCTGGGCTGGAACAAGCACAAGCTGGAATCAAGATTGCCAGGAGAAATATCAATAACCTCAGATATGCAGATGACACCACCCTTATGGCAGAAAGTGAAGAACTAAAGAGCCTCTTGATGAAAGTGAAAGAGGAGAGTGAAAAAGTTGGCTTAAAGCTCAACATTCAGAAAACTAAGATCATGGCATCCAGTCCCATCACTTCCTGGCAAATAGATGGGGAAACAGTGGAAACAGCGGCTGACTTTATTTCTAGGGACTCTGAAATCACTGCAGATGGTGATTGCAGCCAGGAAATTAAAAGATGCTTACTCCTTGGAAGGAAAGTTATGACCAACCTGGATAGCATATTGAAAAGCAGAGACATTACTTTGCCAACAAAGATCCATCTAGTCAAGGCTATGGTTTTTCTAGTGGTCATGTATGGATGTGAGAGTTGGACTATAAAGAAAGCTGAGCGCTGAAGAATTGGTGCTTTTGAACTGTGGTGTTGGAGAAGACTCTTGAGAGTCTCTTGGACTGCAAGGAGATCCATCCAGTCCATCCTAAAGGAGACCAGTCCTGGGTGTTCATTGGAAGGACTGATGTTAAAGCTGAAACTCCCGTACTTTGGCCACCTGATGTGAAGAGCTGACTCATTTGAAAAGACCCTGATGCTGGAAAAGACTGAGGGCAGAAGGAGAAGGGGACGACAGAGGATGAGATGGCTGGATGGCATCACCAGCTCGATGGACATGGGTTTGGGTGGATTCTGGGAGTTGGTGATGGACAAGGAGGCCTGGCGTGCTGCAGTTCATGGGGTCGCAAAGAGTGGGACACGACTGAGTGACTGAACTGAACTGATTATGAAATACATAAACCCATCATCCAACCCTAACAATTATCAACTCCTCAGCAAACTGGTTTTATCCATACTTCCACCTACTCCCCCACAACTGGAACGTGAAGGAAATTCCAGATACTTTATATCTGCATATATTTTAACATGTATTCTTAAAGAACTCTGTTTAAAAACATGACCACAATACAAATATGACATCTAAAAATTGTCAATACTTTTTTAATAGCATAAAAATATCCTGTCTCATGTTTACATTTTGAATTTTCTGTTATATTTCATAGTCCTCTATCCTATCCTCATATTTCTCTTTATTGTTCCCTCTCTCTCTCTCTCTCTTTTTTTTTTGCAATTTATTTGTAGGCAGAATTGGTTGTCTTACTGTTTTCACAGTTTAAATTTTTCTGACTGCATTACTGTGTATAGTTTAACAGATTCTTTCATTCTGTTTATTTTATTTCTCTGTAAATTGGTAGAATCTAGCAGCTTGACCAAATTCAGGTGTGTTCTTTGTGGCTGTTTTATCAAGATACTTCGTAGGCTGAAGAGTGTTCTATCAGGAGCCATAAATTGTTCTCTTTTAATAATATTAACAATTAGTGATCAAAACTCATATCCCTTAAGAGTCCCAAAATCTTGCATTCTAATTAAATCAATTTTCATTGCTTATTAACTAATACTTCTATAAAGAACTTCTTTTATCAACCATTTGATTACCCATGTTTGTTGGGACCTTACTATTGACAGCAGCAACAGTAGAATTCTATACCACTAAAAAAATTGTGTTGGCTAAAAGCTTTATGTGAGAGGAATTGGAGAGAAAATATCAAAAAACATTATAGACATTTTTACTTTATTTTTATTGCATAAATATATGTTTAAAATTGTTACTTTGTGCCAGTTCCCAGAAAATAGCAGGATGGTTCAGGAGTTCAAAGCATTGACTTCTGTTTTTTAAAAAATATCACAGTCTTAGATTTTATCCATTACACTGCTTTCACTTGATAATTGAAATTATCACCATTGACAGCACTTAACACTTCTTTTTCTATCTGACTGCACTTGTATTGTTATCATGATAATGATATTTTTAACATCTACAAGGAAATTTCTTACTAAAACATCTCAGAAGATCTCACCTATATTGCAAATAAAATATGAAAAAGCCAGCCCTTCTTTTGTCTAGAATTAAATACACTTTGAGTCTTACATTTTGATTTTTCCCTGCCATACAAGAAGCAAAGCTTCAACACTCTTCATTATTCTGCGTGTGTGTGCTTTAGAAAAAAGAATAAGTTGTATCTAATGACTGAATTTAAGACAGCGAAATCAGAATTAAACAATTTAACATAAGTTGTGTTAACAACAAAGAATCTTTAGACTTTTGAGACCATTAAGTCACGGTGCTTTGTGTATGTCTAAGAAAACTAAGATTGTGGCATCCGGTCCCATCACTTCATGGCAAATAGATGGGGAAACAGTGGCTGACTTTGGTTTTTGGGCCTCCAAAACCACTGCAGATGGTGATTGCAGCCACAAAATTAAAAGGCACTTACTCCTTAGAAGGAAAGTTATGACCAACCAGGACAGCATATTAAAAAGCAGAGACATTACTTTGTCAACAAAGGTCCATCTAGTCAAGGCTATGGTTTTTCCAGTAGTCATGTATGGATGTGAGAGTTGGACTATAAAGAAAGCTGAGTGCTGAAGAATTGATGCTTTTGAACTGTGGTGTTGGAGAAGACTCTTGAGAGTCCCTTGGACTGCAAGGAGATCCAACCAGTCCATTCTAAAGGAGATCAGTCCTGGGTGTTCATTGGAAGGACTGATGTTGAAGCTGAAACTCTAATACTTTGGCCACTTGATGTGAAGAGCTGACTCATTTGAAAAGGCTCTGATGCTGGGAAAGATTGAAGGCAGGAGGAGAAGGGGACGACAGAGGATGAGATTGTTAGATGGCATCACCAACTCAATGGAGATGAGTTTGAGTAAGCTCCGGGAGTTGGTGATGGACAGGGAGGTCTGGCGTGCTGTGGTTCATGGGGTCACAAAGAGTCGGACACAAATGAGTGACTGAACTGAACTGAAGTGAAGATAAAGAGAATCCTGGTAGAAAGAAAAATTATGCTAACCTAGGTGTTGGGGTGGTAGGCTGCAGTCCATGGGGTCGCTAAGAGTCAGACACGACTGAGCAACTTCACTTTCACTTTTCACTTTCATGCATTGGAGAAGGAAATGGAAACCCACTCCAGTGTTCTTGCCTGGAGAATCACAGGGATGGGGGAGCCTGGTGGGCTGCCGTCTATGGGGTCCCACAGAGTCAGACATGACTGAAGTGACTTAGCAGCAGTAGCAGCAGGTATTGAGGAGACTTAGGTAGCTGACTAAGCTTTTACCCGTGATAACACAGAATGTTTTTTGAATATATTTATATTATTATGTCTAATTTTGATTTCCATTCTTTATAAACAACAGGAAAAATTAGTGCATATATAGAAAAGCTATGAATGTGACTAAATAAAAATATAACCAAAAAAATGAAAGTTAAATTATTTCTTTATAAGGAAGAACTCAGTAGAAACGTAACTTTCCTTAAGTTTGTTTTTGAAGATGTCCTCATAAGGCTTCCCTCCATCTTCCTGCACATATGGTGTGGTTCTGAACTGGGAGGAGTCACGAAGCCTAGGGGACCTTAGAGTGTGGCTTGGAATCCTTGAATCCCTGGCTACTGATGATTGTCGAAGACGGCGTTATGTCTTGTACATATATGTGCTACATTTTTTCAAATATAGCGATGTAGTTGTGAGTAGTAAGACATAAAATCACATAAAAGTATGATTGAATTCATGATTTATTTATTTATTTTGTCATCATGTATTTTCTCAAGTCAGGATGGTGGTGGTTCTAAAATCATTTTTTTCAGCTTAAGGAGATCTTCGTGGGAAGCAGCTAATATGGAATGAAAGGAAATGATGCTCCATTGTCAGGTGAAGTCATGACGTTACAGCAAAGTTGGACCAACTCTGCAGATTCCTGGAGTTTTGCTATGGAGCCTACTGTACCATCGACTGTACTGTACTGGGAGATGGACCCAACCACCTCAACCACATCCAGGAGCCAAGAGAAAGAAGGGCACTGGAAACACCTTTACCACTGCTGAAGACATCTCGCTTTATTTTCCTTCAATTCAAATCAAATCCTTTGGGAAGTGATCACATAGGGCCTCTCTCATCTCACATACACCACACACTTTCTAAGCCATCATGGCAGTTCTTCCTGATAAGTGGTAATTGGCCTCGAGATTTTATGGGCATCCCTACCAGCTGATCAGAGTTGGTATGTTACTTGAAACCAGTTTCCTATCCCTAACCCAGAGATGCTATCAAGACCATAAATGATAAATGATCACACAAGGGATCAGCTTAACAAGGGTCTCATATCTGGCTTGGCTAAGAATTACAAAGATAAGGACAAACAGGACAGTATTCACCAGAGGAGAAAGTGTGATCTACAGTCCTCCAAGAATGGATGTGTAATTTCTATTTGAGATCTTTAATGTTCAGTTCAGTCGCTCAGTCATGTCCGACTCTTGCAACCCCATGAACTGCAGTACCCCAGGCTTCCCTGTCCGTCGTGGACTCCAGGAGCTTACCCAAACTCATGTCTGTTGAGTTGGTGATGCCATCCAACCATCTCATCCTCTGTCGTTCCCTTCTCCTCCCGCCTTTAATCAGCATCAGGATCTTTTCCAGTGACTCAGTTCTTTGCATCAGGTGGCCAAAGTATTGGAGTTTCAGCTTCAGCATCACTCCCCAGGTTGGTAGGTGCCCAATATGCTACTGGAGAAGAGTGGAGAAATAACTCCAGAAAGAATGAAGAGACAGAGCCAAAGCAAAAACAACACCCAGTTGTGGATGGGACTGGTTTTGCAAGTAAAGTCTGATGCTGTAAAGAGCAATATTTCATAGGAACCTGGAATGTTAGGTCCATGAATCAAGGCAAATTGAAAGTGGTCAAACAGGAGATGGCAAGAGTTTACCTGGAGTTTACCCAAACTCATGTCCATTGAGTCAGTGATGCCATCCAACCATTTCCTTCTCTGTCATCCCCTTCTCCTCCTGCCCTCAATCTTTCCCAGCATCAGGGCCTTTTCAAATGAGTCAGCTCTTCGTATCAGGTGGCCAAAGTATTGGAGTTTCAGCTTCAACATGAGTCCTTCCAATGAACACCCAGGACTTATCTCCTTTAGGATGGACTGGTTGGATCTCCTTGCAATCCAAGGGGCTCTCAAGAGTCTTCTCCAACACCCCAGTTCAAAAGCATCAATTCTTCGGCGCTCAGCTTTCTTTATAGTCCAACTCTCACATCCCTATATGACTACTGGAAAAACCATTGCCTTGACTAGACTGGGACCTGACTGTGCTCAGATCATGAAATCTTTAAAAGTAGAACATAAATATCTATTTAGATGCAGAACTACCTGAAGGCAGGGACCTCATTTAAATACCATTGCCATCTTCAGATTTTCTTGGTGCTTTATTTTCATAAACTGTTTTAGGTTTTATTATTTGATTGGAAACATCAAATGTTGCTTTGGTAGTTTATTACTGAATTTTATTACTTTTTCACTTGGTCAATTGATTCCCTGGATATCATTGTACATTCTATGAATACATATGAAACGGACCTCTAAGAGGCTATTAGATTTCTTCCCCCTTTAAGAGGCAAAATCTATGTGAACTGCTCTTTTAGTTACTGGTTTTTGACAATTTTTTAGTAAGTTATTGCAGTAGTTTCCATTATTTTTTCCTGAAAAATTAATCAGATTAATTTAAACTTTGGGAATCTTCTGAATACAATACTCCATACCTAGCTAGCAGTAAATTAGGTTTTCACAGCTTGTCTCAGATACTTATTCTAGAAATAAGTAATTTAATTCTCTATGTGCATTAAACCCTGATTATTCCATTAGTTTAACAAGCTTGTTGATTATTCAAACAAAAGTCTCAAAATATATACTCCTCTACTTCCTGTTCACAAAAGTAAAATGGATTTTAAAATCAGAATACCTTGAGGATGTTAATATAATTATGAAATTAACAATTTTGGGGTTATCTACAAAGCATTCTCCATGAGTGTTAGTCACTCAGTCCTGTTCGACTCTTTGTGACCCCATGGACTGTAGCTTGCCAGGTTCCCCCGTCCATGGGATTTTCCAGGCAGAAATGCTGGGGTGGGTTGCCATTCTCTACTCCAAGGGATCTTCCTGACCCATGGATCAAACCTAGGTCTCCTACATTGCAGGCAGATTCTTTATCGCCTGAACCACAAGGGAAATAGCATTCTCTATAGGTGGGGGGGAAATATTTGAGACACAATATTTTGTTCTTAATTGACTTCTGGATCAAAGAGAAATTTTAAAAAACTTCTTTAATACACATTAACAAAATATGGTTTATTAAAACCTTTTGAGCTTCCCTGGTGGCTCAGATGATAAAGAATCTACCTGCAATCTCAGCTTCAATCCCTGGCTTAGAAAGGCCCCCTGGAGAAGGGAATGGCAACCCACTCCAGTATTCTTGCCTGGAGAATTCCATGGACAGAGGAGTCTGGTGGGCTACAGGCTATGGGTCACAAAGAGTTGGACATGACCTAACAACTCATACTTTCACTTTCATATTTCAAGGCCTACCTAATTTAATGAATTCTATTAATCATTTTACTCTTTCTTGCCAGACTAGGATAGACAATAATTTTTTTCCAGGTTTCTTGAGTATCATTGACAAAAAATTACATATGCTTAAAGTGAACAACACGGCTATTCACTACACATATACATTGTGAAATATTTACCACAGTCAAGTTAATTAAAACATCTTATCATCTCACTCAGTTACCATGTTGCTTATGTAGGTGTGAGAATGCTTCAGATTTACTCTCTTAGCACATTCAAGTATACAATACAGTATTATTTACTATAGTCACCATGCTGTACATTAGATCCTCAGAACTTATTGAGCTTATAAATGAAAGTTTGTACCCTTTGACTGACATCTCCCCATTATCTCTGGCCCACAGTTGCCAGCAACCATGATTCTACTTTCTGTTTTTATGAATTCAACTTTATTAGTAGTATTATTGGATTCCACATGTAAATCATATTATATGTTTCTCTGTCTGGCTTATTTCACTTAGTATAATTCCCTAGAGTTTCATTCTTATAACAGATGGAGAATTCAACTCTTTTATGGCTAAATAATATTCTACTCTATCCTCCTCCTCTCTCACATACACACACATCCAGGCATACTTTCTTCAACCTTTCATCCATCATTGGACACTTAGGTCACTTCCATATTTCCATATCTTGCCGGTACTGACTGATGTTGCAGTGAAGATGGGAGTGCAGATATCTCTTCAACATACTGTTATCATTTTCTTCAGATATATACCCAGAAGTGGTTTTCTGGATCATATAATAGCTACATTTTTTAATTTTTGAGGAATCTCCACACTGTTTTCAATAATGGTTGTACCAGTTTACATTCCTACCAAAAGTGTACAAGGATTCCTTTTTCTCCACATCCTCAAGAACACTATCACTTCTCTTTTTGACAATAGCCATCCTAATAGGTGTGACGTCATAAGGTACTGTGATTTTGATTTGCTTTCCCTGATTATTAGTGATGTTAAGCACCTTTTCACGTACCTGTTGGCCATTTGTGTGTCTTTTTCTTGGAAAACTGTCTATTTGGGTCTTCAGACCATTTTTCAATAAGAGGGTTGTTTTTTTTTTTTTTTGCTATTCAATTATTTGAGTTATTTATGTATTTTAGACTTTAATACCTTATCATATAAATTATTTGCATATATTTTCTCCCTTTCTGTATGTTGCTTTTCCTTTTTTTTTTTTGGAGTGTTTCCTTTGCTATACAAAAGCTTTGTAGTTTGATATACGCCCTCTTGTTTATTTTTTGTTCCACTATGCTTTTAGTGTTATATCAAAAATGACGACAACAAAATTCATTGCCCAGACCAATGTTAAAGAGCTTTTTGTATATTTTCTTCTAGGAACTTTATGGTTTCAGGTCTTACCTTTAAATCATCAATTCATTTTGGGTTAATGTTTATGAGTGGTGTGAAATAGGGTCCAGCTTCATTCTTTTGTCTGTACATCCAATTTTCCCACCATTTATTAAACAGACTGAATGTGTATGTGTTCGTCGCTCAGTTGTGTCTGACTCTTTGTGACCGCATGGACTGTAGCCCGCCAGGCTCCTTTGTCCATGAGATTCTCCAGGCAGGAATACTGGAGTGGGTTGCCATTCCCTTCTCTATTTATTGAGGATTTTAGCATCTATGTTCACCAGTGGTTCTAGACTGTATTTTTCTTTCCTTATAAAGCCCTTATCTGGTTTTGGAATCAGAGTAATGTGGACCTCATAAAAAGAGTTTGGAAATTTTCTTTCTTTAAAGAAGAAAAAATTTGGGGGAATATATTTTTGGAAAAGATTTATAGGCATTATTATTTTTATTATTATTATTATGTTTGGTAAAACTCACCACTGATGCCATCTGGTCCTGAGTTTTTCTTTGTTGGGAGATTTTTAATGACTGATTCAGTATCTTTACTCACTCTTGGTCTGTTCATATTTTCTATTTCCTCATGATTCAGTCTTGGTAGGTTGTATGTTTCTAGGAATTTACCCATTTCTTCTATGTTATATAATTTCTTGGAATATAATTTTTCATTGTAGTGTCTTAAGATCCTTTGTATTTCTGTGGTATCCACAGTAATGTCTCATTTTTAATTTCTGATCTTATTTATTTGAGTTTTCACTGTTATTCTTATCTAGTCTAATTAAGTGCTAATCTCTTAGTCATGTCCAACCCTTTGTGACCCCATGGGTTGTAGCCTGCCAGGCTCCCCTGTACATGTGATTGTCTAGGCAAGAATACTGGAGTGGGTTACCATTTCCTTCTCCAGGGGATCTTCCTGACCAGGAATCAAACCCAGATCTCCTGCATTGCAGGCAGATTCTTTACCATCTGAGCCACCAGGGAAATCCAAGTCTTGTTAAGGGTTTTACAATTTTGTTTATCTTTTCAAAAATGAGGCTCTTAGTTTGATTAATCTTTTCTATTGTTTTTTCTGTTCTCTATTTCATTTATTTCTTCTCTGATCTTTGCCATTTCTTTCCTTCTGCTAACTTGGGACTTAGTTCTTCTTTTTCTAGTTCATTGAGGTATTTAATATAATGTTATTGGTTATATGATTCTTGTTTATTTCTTAATGGAAGTGTTTATCACTATGTGTGGATTTATTCCTGGGCTTTCTGTCCTGTTCCATTGATCTATATTTCTGTTTTGGGGCCAGTACCATACTGTTTTGATGAATATAGCTTTGTAGTATAGCCTGAAGTCAGGGAGTCTGATTCCTCCAGTTCTGTTCTTTTTTTCCTCAAGATTCTTTCTGCTATCCAGGCTCTTTTGCATTTCCATAAATAGTTTAAAATTACTTGTTCTAGTTCTGTGAAAAATGCCATTGGTAATTTGATAGGGATTGCATTGA
This sequence comes from Bos grunniens, assembly GCF_055505025.1. Lineage (NCBI taxonomy): Eukaryota > Metazoa > Chordata > Mammalia > Artiodactyla > Bovidae > Bos > Bos grunniens. Next base: position 103,530,347 of record NC_141165.1, read on the forward strand.
ATCTACAAATCACCTTGGGTAGAATGGTTATTTTAACAATGTTTATTCTTCCAGTCCAAGAACACAGTATATCTTTCCATTTGTTTGTGTCATTTTTGGTTTCTTTCATCAGTGTCTTATAGTTTCCAGGGTATAGGTCTTTTGCCTTTTTGGTAGATTTATTCCTATGTATTTCATTCTTTTTGATGCAGTAGTAAATGGGATTGTTTTGTTAGTTTTACTTCAATATATTTAAAATTGCCCTTTTGATTTCTTCTCTGAGTCATTGGTTTTTCAGTAGTCTGATGTTTAATTTCCACATATTTGTGAATTTTCCAGCTTTCTTCCACTTGTTGATTTTAGTGTTATACCATTATGGTCAGAAAAGATACTTGATACAATTCAGTCCTTGTAAATTTGTTAAGACTTGTTTTGTGACCTAATATATGATCTGTCTTGGAAAATATTCCAGGTGCATTTAAGAAGAATGTGAATTTTATTGCTTTTGGATGAAATATTATATTTTCTAATTCGGGTCCATTTTATATTTAATGTATTTAATGTCCATTTTTCCTTATAATTTTCTCTCTGGATGGTCTTTCCATTGTTAAAAGAAGGGTATTTCAGTCCCCTGCTATTATTGCTTTGCTCTCTATTTCTACCTTTACGTCTGTTAATATTTGCTTAATATATTTAGGTGCTCTGACAGTGAGTGTATGTATTTACATGATGTTAATAGCCTCTTGGTGAATCAGCTTCTTTATCATTAAATAATAATCTTCTTTTCTCCTCCAACATACTTAAAGTGTGTTTTGGATATAGCTACCCACTCTCTTGATTTTCATTTACATGGTATGTTTTTTTCCATCCTTTCACTTTGAACCTATGTATATCCTTAAAACTGATGTGAGTGTTTTATAGACAGCATATAGTTGGGTCTTGGTATTTATCTATTCAGTCACTTTACATCTTTTGGTTAGAGAATGTAATCCATTTATATTTAAGATAATTATTGATAAAGACTTACTATTGCCATCTTATCAGTTGTTTTCTGGCTTTTTTGTAGTTTGTTTCTTTTCGCTTGGTCTCTTCCTTTGTGATATGATAATTTCCTGTAGTGCTATGCTTTGACTCCTTTCTCTTTCTCTTTTGTACATCTGCTATAGATTTCTGCTTTGTGGTTATGAAACTATAAGTATAAAACATGTTATACTTATAACAGTCTGTTTTAAGTTTACAACAACTTAACTTCAGTCACATAGAAAAACCTTCTTACTCCCTCCCCCTACAAGCATTTTATGTTCTCTACTTTGCCAACAAAGGTCCGTCTAGTCAAAGCTATGGTTTTTCCAGTAGTCATGTATGGATGTGAGAATTGAGCTATAAAGAAAGCCGAGTGCCGAAGAATTGATGCCTTGGAACTATGGTGTTGGAGAAGACTTTTGAGAGTCCCTTGGACTGCAAGGAAATCCAACCAGTCCATCCTAAAGGAGATCAGTCCTGGGTGTTCATTGGAAGGACTCATGTTGAAGCTGAAACTTTAATACTTTGGCCACCTGATGTGAAGAGCTGACTCATTTGAAAAGACCCTGATGCTGGGAAAGATTGAAGGCAGGAGGAGAAGGGGACGACAGAGGATGAGATGGTTGGATGGCATCACTGACTCAACAGACATGAGTTTGAGTAAGCTTTGGGAGTTGGTGATAGATAGGGAAGCCTGGCATGCTGCAGTCCAGGGTGTCACAAGGAGTTGGACATGACTGAGTGACTGAACTGACTTACTGATTTCACAGGTTACGTATTTTAATATTGTGTTCATTTATAAATTATTGTAGCTATGGTTGTTTTTTGAACTTTGTCTTTTAACCTTCTTATTAATATTAGAGTTAAGTGACTTACGTACCATCGTTACAGAATTAGAATATTATGAATTTGACTGTATACTTACCCTTACCAGTGAGCTTTGTATTTTCAAATTTTTAAGTTACTAGTTTCCTTTCATTTCAGCTTGAAGAATTTCCTATAGCATTTCTTGTAAGGCAGATCTAGTAATGAACCTCCTCAATTTTGTTTGTTTTGGAAATACTTTATCTCTACCTCATTTCTGAAAGACAGCTTCAATATTGGTAATGTATTCTTGGTTGGCAGGTTATTGTTTCTCCTTTTGCTGCTTTGATTATATCATACCACTCTCTCCTCATCTATAAGGTTTCTGCTTAAAATCCACTGATGGTTTATTTTTTGTATGGGAGAAAAATTTTTCCCCCTCAGGATAGTTGTATAAATCTCTGTAGACTGAGTAACACATGAAAAAAATTTTTTGTGTGTGGTATGTTTCCTCCCATGGCCATTTCTTTAGCCAACTTACCTTGCTGAAGCATCTACATAATCTTCAGGGTTCATTCAATGGAAATTTGTTTTATTGACACATTAGAAATTGTGCACATTGGCATAGCTTCTGTCTGATGGGGAAAAAAGTCAAGATTGCATTGGCCATTAGGGAAAACCATTTCTGATTCCCAGATTGAATATAGCTGGTTGTTTCTTTTGTCCTGATACTAACTTCAAATGGCATATCTTCTGTCAGTCCTGGTCATTAGATGTTGGGCTACTGAATGTTCTCGTGCCTTTGATAGCCAGTAATTCTTTAGAATTATTCAGTATTATAAGTAAATATTAAGCTCTGCATGTCAGCTAGTGAAAACAAGATCCTAAACACATCCATTATCTTTAAGAATTTCACTTTTTAGAGGGAAAATAGGCATAAAGTGAACTGAAATATAATGTTCAGTTATAAGTGTTGTATAATAATAAGCATTGTAAGAGTGATATGATCACAAAGCAGGTATCACCCACCCTCAAGAGGCATGTGCTTGTGTTTCTAACATCCTAGTAGTTTTCCAGCTCTTAAGATGTTTATATCGGGCTTAACAGTTGATACTTGTTTTATAAGTTTGCTGGGTTGGGTTAGCTGTGATTAGTTAATATTTTCAGGGAAAGACATTATTTCACTTTGATTTTATCCTAAAGAACACATTAAAGAGCTATTTTGTTAGAATGGCAGCAAAACTTTTTGTGGATTTATTAGGTACAGGGTGCAGTACCTAATAAACACAGTTCCTTTTTTGAGAAGGTGAGGTGTTCTTGGGGAAGTAACATTTAAAGAAAGAACAAATACGATACAGCAGCAACATAAGTTTCTGCACAGCACTATATTTTTTAATGCACCTTAATATTTATTATTAGTGATGACCATGTAAGGCAAGTTAGAGTAGACACTCATTTTATGGATAAGAAACTTTACTAGCTTCCCACAATTATACAATAAGTGTGTGGTAGAGACAGCACTCAAAGTTAATCTATAGCTCTGTGTGCCTTAACATAGCAAAAATTGAGTAGTTCTTGTGGAAATCAGAGAACAAGATCTCACGAGTCCTGTCCAGACACCAAAGATTAAATCATGTTCTGGTGTACAGTGAAAGGGTAAAGTCTGGGCTGGGCCAAAACCACACGCTGAGCAAAAAGCAGAAAACTGAAAGTCTGAGTTGAGAAAGGCCAAGGAAGCAGAATACAAAGGGACATTTAGACAAGAACTAGTAGAGATTTTGTGAAAAGACAAGGTAGGAGACCAGGAAATTTTCGGGGCAGTTGTCAACCCATCCAACTGCAAAGCACCTTTTCAAGACCGAGTCCCTTCCCTGCTGGTCTTAAAGGCACATAACAACATTCTGAACCTAAATCTTAACAGGCATAGGAAAGTGTAAAGGTATTTATTGGTTTTTGCTTGGATTACTTGGTCATATATTAAGGTTGATATAAGGCTGGCCCTATTTTATATATTTTATTTCTAAGGTATATATTTTAGAACCTTACTTTTTGAACCTTATACTTTGATGAAATGTTCTGTGTCTTCCACATACATGTGGCCAGTTGATTACCATATTGGACAGAATGTTAAATTTGGATTCTTATTCAAAAAAGTATTTTTAAAGTAATAAATGCACATGTAAAAATACTCAAGTGTTCAGAAAGTAAAAAATGAAAATTCAAAGTACCTTTCCCTGCTTCCTCTCTCTCTCTCTATCCTTTTCCAAGTGGTATCCACTATTAAAACTTTCTTTTGTATCCTTTTAGGAAAAGAAAAGCATGGTTATCAGCATTTTATATGTATACTCTTTTTTTACATTATAAAAGTTGATTATACTAGATTTGCTGTTTTACATTCTTTTAAAAAATTATTAAAACTCTGTCTTGGAGGTGTTGACACAATAATATATTTAGCTCTAACTTTTTAATTTAAAGGTTGCCTAGTGTCCCCTTGTTTGAAAATGGGATTTATCAGTTCCCTAAGAATCCACCTGCCAATGCAGGAGCCATGAGCTCGATCCCTGGTCAAAAAGATCCCTGGAGAAGGAAATGGCAACCCACTGCAGTATTCTTGCCTGGGAAATCCCATGGACAGAGAAGCCTGGCGGGCTACATAAAAGAGTTGGGCACAACTTAGTGACTAAACAACAGTTCTAGGCTTTTACTTTGTTTCCAGGGGGTTTTTGTTTTGTTTTCCTATTCATACAGTGCTCTCATATATACGGCTATTGTGCTGTTAAGTTTTGTAGGGAAGATTCCTAACAGTTCTATTGCTGGATCAATGGATAAGAACACAGCCTCTTAAGGAGGATGCCTGAAAGACCTCCATGACAAGTGCTGTTTCTAAACAAGGAAGCAGTTTAGAATCTGGGGCAAGGGTAGGGCATAAACAATAGAGCCTGAAAGAAAAGGGAGCCAGAGATAAAATAGAAACTGGCTGTGAAACAAGATGATAAATATTTGTACCACTAGTCTTAAGGGTGACTTTTTAATCAGCACAGTCCCTCCTAGGAGTATTTAAGAAAAAAGTTTTAAATGTCAGTGTATTTTATTATAACAATAAAAGTATAGATATATTTTTATAACTATAATTGTGGTTTTATTATAAATACAGTACGTATCTATTGTATATAGTTTGGAAAAATGCAAGAAAGTGTAAAGTAGAAAACCAATTTCATCCATACTCAAGGAAAACCAGTGTTAAACCGTAATCACTTGTTTCTATATGTTATTAGTTTTTACATATTTGAAATCATATTATATGTACATGTGTTTATATCCAAATTTCCCTTTACTTACCATCTTGATCTTATTGGTTTTACTTTCTTTCATTATTTTCTTCCTGCTTTTTTTTTTTAATTTCTTTTTTCCTAGGTAATAGAAATCTAACATTATTTTGGAATGAATTTGGATACCCAGATAATAAGGACATGGAAAAATCTTCAGATTCTGTTCAGTATCAAAGAAGACAAGCCATGGCCATCCCATGCATGATTCAGTGTGGTGAGTGTTAAATTCCATTCAAGTTAGCAAACTTTTCAGATCAGATCAGATCAGTCGCTCAGTCGTGTCCGACTCTTTGCGACCCCATGAATTGCAGCATGCCAGGCCTCCCTGTCCATCACCAACTCCCGGAGTTCACTCAGACTCACGTCCATCGAGTCAGTGATGCCATCCAGCCATCTCATCCTCTGTTGTCCCCTTCTCCTCCTGCCCCCAATCCCTCCCAGCATCAGAGTCTTTTCCAATGAGTCAACTCTTCGCATGAGGTGGCCAAAGTACTGGAGTTTCAGCTTTAGCATCATTCCCTCCAAAGAAATCCCAGGGCTGATCTCCTTCAGAATGGACTGGTTGGATCTCCTTGCAGTCCAAGGGACTCTCAAGAGTCTTCTCCAACACCACAGTTCAAAAGCATCAATTCTTCAGCGCTCAGCCTTCTTCACAGTCCAACTCTCACATCCATACATGACCACTGGAAAAACCATAGCCTTGACTAGACGAACCTTTGTTGGCAAAGTAATGTCTCTGCTTTTGAATATGCTATCTAGGTTTTAGTAAGAGCCTAATATTGCAAGCCTAATATTATCACTGTGTTAAAAAAGAAATAAGGAAGACAAAGATGAAGTAAGACAGAGTTCTTGCTTTCTAAGAGATTAGGGTCTAGGAGAAAGGTTAAGATGAGTATGAAAGTAATTGTAATAGAGGTGAAAATAATGTAAATGATGTCAGAGACCCACAGTTCTTTGAGGTTTCAAAGAAGGAAGAGAGAAAATTGAAGCAAGGCTTCATGACAAGGTAGCCTTTGCCTTGGTCTTTCAAGTCAGTTTTTGAAAGCAGAGGTATAGTTGGAAATATGTGTTAATATATAGTGTGCCATTCAGCTAATATTATTGTGGTGAATAATAGAAACAGTCATTTTCCTATTTTTAATACTTAACACTGTGTTAAATTAATAGTAGATACTTAGCAGTTGACTACTAAGTGAATCAATAATGAGTAAATAATAATAGATAAAATTATTAGATTGTGTAAACATGTTCAGTAGCCTTGAATGCCAGGATAAGGAGTTTTAATTTTAATAAGCAATGGAGAAGCATTGGAAGTTTTTCAAAAGGAGAGAATATCACTGAAGCATTGAACGCTTATTATGGGTCTTCACTGTCTGTAGGGAATCTGCCATCCAGTGGGAGAAGCAGTCAAGCAAACAAAAAAAAAATCACACTGTAGTTCCTTACACAGGGCCAAGGGAACCCCTTGGACATGAATTTGAGCAAGGTGTGGGAAAAGGAAGGACAAGGGAGCCTGGCATGCTGCAATTCATGGGATCTCAAAGAGTCGGACATGAGTTAGTGACAGAAGAACAGCAAGGGAACACCTCCCCAACCTTGAGCCTGGTGTGTTCCAAACAGGACCTGACTGGATAGATGTCACTTGTAGTAAGGTTGCTCTGGCAGCTCAGTGCAAGATGATTTGGAGAAGGCCTAAAGCAAAGGTTAGGGTCATACCTCTGCAGACAAGACTTCTGGTACAATCCAGGATCCAGGTGAGGAATTACACAGATCTGAATAAAGATATGGCAGTGAGATTTAAGAGGAACACACACTACAGGCACTTAGAAGGTATAATTGAGAAAATTGATGACTGTATGCAACAACCTATTGGATGATAATATCACTGGTTAAAAATGACTGTGTGTATTTGATATGTGCAACTTATTGCCAGAATCCAATCTCTAGTACCTGAAAGCTATGTGAAATTGGGCAAATTTCTTAACTTCTCTAAGCTTCGATTTTCTTTTTTATAAATTGAAGTTAGTATTTGTAGTTACATTATGCAGTTTTGTGAAAATACAATTAATTAACACATGTAAATTTTATTCAGTGCTTAGGATAGTGTATTATGGTTCTCCTGAGAAAGAGAAGCAACAGGATAGATAGATTTATGGATGGATGGATGGATGGATGGATAGATAGATATTAATCATAGGGAATTGGCTCAGATGTTTGAGGAGGCTGACAAGTCCCACGATCTTAGTCAGCAAGGTAAAAACCTGGGGGAGCCATTGTTTTAATTCCAGAGCTTTAAGGCCTGAGAACCAGGAGCCCTGATAACATAGTTCCAATCTAAATATTGACAGATTTGATACCCAAGAAGAGCTGATGCTTTGTTCTAGTTTGGAGACAGGAAAAACTGATGTCTTGGTTCAAGACAGAAAGAACTGTCTCTTATTTGCAAGAGGGTCAACTTTTTCCCCCCTATTCAGGCCTTCAACTGATTTGTTGAGGCCCATCATATTAGGAAAGATAATTTGCTTTATTCATTCTACCAACTCAAATGTTAATCTAATCCAAAGCACAGACACAGTCAGAATAATGTTTGACCAAATATCCAGGTACCCAGTGGCCCTGTCAAATTGACACATAAAATTAACCATCACAAATGGCTACTAATGTTGTCTTTTTAATCATTATTATTATATCTTATAAGCCTCAAGAACCCCTTTTGGTAGGTAGTGAAATTCATATTCTTAACCACTGTGCAGACTGCCTCCATTTTAGATAAACAGAGAGAAAGAAGTATTTACCCAAGAGCTACTAACAAAGGGTGTAGAGGGGATTCAGGATTCAAGTGAGGAGTAGCCTGAAGAGAGTGGAGTGCCTGAAAACGAGGAGAGACTGAAAGGGGGAAAGAGACAAAGAAGTCAAGAACTGTAGACTGGAGAGCAGAGTAAGAGCTATAAGAAATGCAGAACAAGGAACTGTGTAAATGGTAGAATTTGATTTTCCTTCTTATCTTAGTCATGTGGTTGGAGATGGACGGTGGTATTGGCAGATAAATAGTGGGTCAGAAAAAATGGGAGAGTCAGTCTTGATGCCTTCCTGTGGTTTAAAAAAAGGTGAAGAGGGACCTATTACTTCATATTCTTTTGGCTGGAACCAGCAGAAACCAACTGGAAAAAACTTAAGCAATGATGGCAATAATAATAATAATGGCAGCAATGATAATAACTTATTGATGGTGTTCTAGGTAGCTCAGAATCCTGGACTATTTGTGCCATCAAATATAATGGTATATGGTCAAGAATTCACTTGTCTTTGGACTGAAAGATAGCTTCATATGCAGCCTGACATCTTACTATGGTAGATTCACCTCTGATTGTGGTCTTTCTTGTATGTGGTTTTTGTTTTGATGATTTTAGATCTTTGCCTTAAGTGGAGAGTCTTGCCTCCTTCTACTAATTATCAGGAAAAAGAATTCTTTGACATCTGGATTTGTGCTAATAACCCTAATCTCTCGGAAAACAGGTAGTTTTTGATAGTTTTCTAAAATTCTTTATCCATTTTTAATTCCTATAATTTATATGTATGAAGCTGAAAAATGTTATCCCTTAGCAGCTGTCATCCCTTCTAACTCTTTCTAGCCTATTGCCACTTCTGGAAGGATATTTCATTAGTGCTCTTTTCCATCAAGTTAAAAGACACTTGGGTGTAAGTTTTTGTTAATGTTGGGTGTGCGGCTCTGCACTTCCACTGATGGGAAACCTTACCTCCGTGTTTAAGAGTTCTGCCTTCCAGTTCGTTTTCACGCAATGTACAATCTTATAGTGCATGAGTCTTATCTAGATACTTAAGTGTTAGACCATGTGCTTTTTCTGCTTAAGTCATATATTGATTTCATTGCTTTGTGCTTTTGGAGGAAGAACTTCAGACTAAAACAGGAAAAAGGTCAATTAAATATTGATGGCTGTCAACATTATTGCACACCCTTTTTGACTTACTTCTTTTCCTTGTGGGCTAAAGAGTTAATATGCCCCTTTAACAGAGGCACCCTTAAGTGAAGCATCACTTTTCCATGGAGTTTATTCTAAGTTCTTTGACCTGGATGAGTGGATCGATATTGCTAATATAGACATTAGGGTAATAATTCGTGTTTATTTTTATCCAGCCCTGAAAAAAAAGAGTAACCGAAAAAAAAAAATAAGAAGGAATAAAACATTTAGAAACTGCTACTAAAACCTCTTCAACCTGGAGTCTTCAAGTTAATCATATTTAGAGATTAATGAAAAATGTCATAGGTGATGGGGCTCTTAGATTTCACATGGCCCAAGGGGTTTTTCAGTCTCCCTTTCTTGGATTGCAGCAGAACCTTTTTTTTTTTAATCCCCAAATAAAATTTGTCTCTGACCTCAGGTATATAAAACAGATAAAAACAGAACTGTCCTGATTGAATTGGAGGCTGAGAATCTTGGGGCCAGAGGTATCTACTTCTCATTTCTGTCTCCTGCTCTCTGTAAAAAGCCTACAGCCCCAGGGAGCATGATTATAAAACACTGATCTAGACTCACTTCTTCATTTAAGAGAAGTGAAAATTGAAGCCCAAACAGGGGTTGAGAAGACTATTTATGAAGCTGCTGGCCTTGATCTTCTGACTGCCAACCTGATTCTAGTCCTAACCTGTAACTTGACTATCTCCCAAATAGGAACACAGTAGTGGCTCAGTTTCGATATTAAGAATAGTCTGATGGATAGTGTCTTAATTATTACTGTCATTATTTTCACCCATTTGTTGTTTAAAATAAGTTGGTTTTTTTTTGTTTTTGTTTTGTTTTTTAAATTTCTCTGTGGAAAGACTTGTGCTTGGAAATGTAAATAAAATTGGTGCCATCCCTCAACTGTCCAAAAAAAAAAAAAGGTGATAATATTGATCACTTTCTGTGAGCTCAAAACTTTCATGCAGTGTGGGATAGTGTTTAAAGTTCAGACTCTGGGGCCAGACTACCTAGGTTTGACTCATGGCTCCTTTAGCCTGTGAAGCCTTGGACAAATGATAAAACCTCTCTATAACTCATCTTCCCATCACATAGAATAGAGTGCAATAATAGTACCCTCTGCACCTTTTCTAGGTCCAGCTGAATCCCTTTTTAAGGACAGTCTTAAGTCCCTGGTCACTGGGGGGCCCTTAGTAATAAGCCATGAGGATTTAGATTCCTCTGGTAGCTCAGATGGTAAAGAATCTGCCTGCAGTGCAAGAGACCTGGGTTGGAAAGATCCCCTGGAGAAGGAAATGGCAACGCACTCCAGTATTCTTGCCTGAAGAATTCCATGGAAAGAGGAGCCTGGCAGGCTACAGTCCACAGGATCGCAAAGAGTCGGACACAACTGAGTAACTAACACTTTCACTTTTTTTCCCATTATATTTTAGCCATATATCTATGACTTCTCACTCCAGCCTTAGGCCATCTCAGATCCACAGAACTGGGGATCTGACCTCTATAGATTCCCTTTTCTCCAGCTAATCATTATCCTTGAATTGACATGCTTGTCCCTTCTCCTTGAAAAGTGGTGATGCCATCACTGAGTGTTATAAAATTAGTTTCAAAGCCATACTAATTCTGTCTCTTTTATACATCAAAACACTGCCATTTCTGATGACAGGCAAGATAAATTTGCCATGTTCACAGAAAACGGATGGCCCTTAAAAGCCTGAAATGCAAAAAGTCCTATATTTATAATTTCTTAAGTCCTTGATTCTTTAAATATACTGACATAATTTTGACCATCTGCATTTCATTTCCACTGAAAAGATGAAGACAAAAACAATGCTTAAAGTGAGAGCAAGAGATTTAGAAATGGGAGCTATGGAGAAAAACTCTTGATTATAAGGGCAGTTACTTGAAAGTTGATACTTCCTTTAAGGGAGATTATCAACAGCAATGCAGATGAAGATTCCCATGGGAAGAGAAGTTGATCTGATGACCTCATTCAGTTCTCTGATTCAGTATGTTTAAATGGACCATGCATACTTTGAGACTATGCTGTGAAATAGCAAAACTCTGATATATATGCACTGTTAGACGTGGATAAAATGTGTGTTAAAATGATGAGAAAGGAAGTATAGTTATTTATTAGGCAATACTGGATGAGTGAAAGGATAGCAATACGGGGTGAAAAGTGGCATCATATGTATTTACAGAAAATGCAGTTTATTGTCACCAGTTAATTGTCACCTGCCAATTGTCAGCAGGGTTAAAGCCAGTGAACAGCATTTGAATGAACAAAGTTTGTGTAACCAGAACTGGGACAGGAAATACAATAATATCTCCCTCTTACATTGAAGTTACATGTTATGTCATTTCATTACAATAACCACGTACTGCTAAGTCGCTTCAGTCATGTCCGACTCTGTGCGACCCCGTAGACGGCAGCCCACCAGGCTCCTCTGTCCCTGGGATTCTCCAGGCAAGAATACTGGAGTGGGTTGCCATTTCCTTCTCCAATGCATGAAAGTGAAAAGTGAAAGTGAAGTTGCTCAGTCATGTCCGACTCTTAGCGACCCCATGGACTGCAGCCCACCAGGCTCCTCCATCCATGGGATTTTCCAGGCAAGAGTACTGGAGTGGGGTGCCATCGCCTTCTCCGAATAACCACGTGAGCTTTCTCCAAATCTCAGAGGAGAAAACAGTGAAGCTAAGGGGGGTTCAGTGACCTGTCCACCATTCCTCCCTAAGCCTGAAACTTGAATCCAAGCACTTTGATTCAAAACCTGTGCTCTTTCTGCCTTACTACTCTCCCCACTCTGTAGGGATCTTTAGCTCAGGAAGCCAAATCCAGACAAATATTTTGTGGTGGTAAAACATACCCTTTTACAAATGATAGTGTTCTGCGTTGGTGACTCAGGCAGCTTAAAATGGAGTCATTCTTTCCCAAGACACCTTTTTGTTTTGTTTTGTTTTCCACCTTAAGCACAGAGGGAGGCTACACATTTTGGTCACAGTACCCAAGAAATAAGTATCAGTGTGCTTCCATTACATTCATTCTGTGTATTTGTATATATTAGAACAGGGATCACCAGCAGAGTAAAAATGATGCCTATCATTTGACTAGACCCAAAAGTGAGTTTTGGAAAGGATATTTAAAAATATTTAAAATATGGCTTATATTGCATATTAAGATTTAATTTGTTTATAAAAATCTTTGAGGACAATCAAACAGATTGCATTTTAATAAATTAATTGAGGTTTTTCTTTTCTAAATAAAAACTTAATGTTACCACAAGGTTCCTTTCTCAAATGAAATATAAACCTGTGTGGGTACTATCCCACAGATGTCTTCAGATGAACACTGCATGTGGTTATATATATATAGGTTTTATATATATAGGTAGGTGTCCCTCTGATTTATCTACCACTTTTCTTTGAAAATAACAATAAAAACAAATACCATATGTGGGTGGAATTAAGTGTTTTTCACAGCAGTACTTGAATTTGATTGTAGTCCTCACTCTTCTCTGTTGGTGGGGGCAAGAAAAATATATGGTGAACCCTGGGAAATAGAGAAATGTAGTGAGAGTGAGATGCTTAGCTTTCCCTGCACTGTTTCAGATTGAAGAGGCCCTTGTCTCTATTCTCAACCTCCTCCTCCCTTTCCGAGCTTAGCACCCATGTATTTTATGACACGCACTTCCCCCTCTTTTTGGTACCTACCAGGGGTAGAAAAACTCTTGTGTAAGGCTCTGAGAATCAACTTCAGCATTTTGTACCCCCTTCCCACATTGCATGTCCTCAGCTATGCCCTGGATTGAGGCCATGTCCAATGGGAATGGAACTTCTTGTCCCTGCCAGGCCTCCATACCAAAGTGAAATAAGATGGTATCTCAATTTTTCAGCAGTTTGGCTAGCTCAGCGCCCCAGAACATAGCCATGAAATCAGAAGTAGGATGGAAAAAAGGCCTCAAACCTTCCCATGCATATGTCTCAAAAATCATTAGTATTCTTTTCAACCATAAAGACAGAAGCCCTCAGGCACAGCCTGTTTATTGCAATTTATAGACAATTCTGCTTGATTATGTAATGCATGTATTAACCCACTGGTGACTGGAGACAGCCCATCAGTAAGGCTAGGAAGCTGAGAGTTCTCTAGCAGCTGGTGTGCCTCCAGCAGCAGGGAGAGGAAGATGGGGTGCTGGGCTGCTCGATGGGGCTCCACCATGTGGCTCCATAACCCCTGAGGTGATCACAAGGTGCTGCCTCCCATCATAGTAGTCACTGGTCTTCACAGTGAGTCTCAATCCTCAAACAAAGGATCTATGTGCTTCCGAAGCAGAATTTTTGGTGTATTTTTACAGAGACATATTGGAGAAGGAAATGACAACCCACTACACTATTCTTGAGAATTCCATGGACAGAGGAGCCTGGAGGGCTACAGTCTATGGGGTTGCAAAGAGTTGGACATGACTGAGTGACTAAACCACCACCACAGATTTCTATCCCAGATATTTTGGGAAAAGAATAATGCATGGTAGTAATGAATTAAGCTTCAGTTATCTAAAAAATATTTTTGCAGAAGTTCTCATTTGGTGATAACTCAGGATAAATGAAACGTTAGTAAATAATGAATATTCTCCCTTTCTTGTAAATCCGTAGTACCCTTCACATTTTCCATTAAGTTCTTTTCCAAGAAAAGTGGAAACTTAATGTGTTACCTAAATTCTCAATATAATGCTGTATTTGAGCAATGCTGTATTTGAGTTTTGGGTGTAAGCCAGAGACAATTCCTGTCGAAATAAATAATCTTTTGCAGACAGTAAATAGTTTTATATTTCTTCCTGATGTTCTCTCTTGTACTTGGTTGTAAAAAGTTGTCATCGGACAGAACATCTACCTTCCATACCCCTGGGCACTATGAGCACAGTATCACAGTCAAAGAATGAGAAAGACAGGCAGCTTCGAGAATCAGTCCAGAGGTACCAAAATCAGCTGGTAGAACCACGTCAACAGGTGAGCTGTTAGTAATTCTTTCCAAAAGCTACCCAGATTCTTGAGCGTGAGTACAGATTTTGTGCATACAGACTAACTAAAATGGTTTACCCAAATAAATGTGTAGCCTCTTTTTTTCTTCTTTTTTTGTCACCTCCTTTTCATTTTGGATCTAAGGACTGTTCTAGAGGTGATCACAGGTACTCCAGGGATCCAGAAAGGGAAAGGACTTCTTCAAATAATGCTATATTTTTATATGTGATAATAAAAGTCCATCTCCACAATAGTGTGTGAGAAATAAGGGAATATATTTCCAGTCTAGGGTGTGAGTACAGCCTTGTAGAGGTCAGCCGGTATGTCAAAGGTCACACAGTCAAGTTTGGGACTCAGATGTATATGACTACAAAGATTATGCTCTTTTTATCTCATTAGGCTTCTTCCCTGAGGGTAGATGTTTTGAGGTAAAGAGTTATTCTTTTAAAAAATACTAGCCTATAAATACAGGAACTTAACGTCTTATTTAATTGTTAAGAAAATTCAATAAATAAAACAGTATCAGTAAATATAGATAACCATGACAATTGCAAGTGAAAGAAAAAGTGGTGTGCAGAATTACGGTTTTAATCTCTTAACTAATAAAGTAATTGCATCCCTTTCTGTAGATTTAGCACCCAAGTTCAGCATTTTTTAATTGTGTTGCCTGTCAAGTTCCTCAAATAGAAATTGAGGAGGTCAGCAGCATATGTCCAAATGTGTTGACTCCTGTGTGGATGTCAGGAAATAAAATGCTCGTTTGAGTAGAAAATTCCCTTCCTGAATTGGGAGTTAAGACACTCGGGCTTACTACCTGATTATTATGTGTGTTCCTGGGTTCATGGAAAATAAACCTTCTTTTCTACCCCAGCTTCATCTTCTTACCTCTCTACCTTTGCTGAGGATCTGCTGTGCAGGTCAGCCACCACCTGGGGTCATAGACAACAAACACTGACTCTCCCCTTTTAGCCTGAAGTCTCAGAGTTTCTTTGGGGAAGAGAGTGAAAGTCATTTGGAAACATATTCACCTAACCAGTCTTCACTCTTCAAAGTTGCTCAACATTTTACATATCCTAGAGTGTCTGCTTTTGAGTTTTGTAACAGGTCAGACATAAAGATATCATCACTGGTTGTTATTTTAATCAGATCAGATCAGATCAGTTGCTCAGTCGTGTCCGACTCTTTGCGACCCCATGAATCACAGCACCCCAGGCCTCCCTGTCCATCACCATCTCCCGGAGTTCACTGAGACTCATGTCCATCGAGTCAGTGATGCCATCCAGCCATCTCATCCTCTGTCGTCCCCTTCTCCTCTTGCCCCCAATCCCTCCCAGCATCAGAGTCTTTTCCAATGAGTCAACTCTTTGCATGAGGTGGCCAAAGTACTGGAGTTTCAGCTTTAGCATCATTCCCTCCAAAGAAATCCCAGGGCTGATCTCCTTCAGAAAGGACTGGTTGGATCTCCTTGCAGTCCAAGGGACTCTCAAGAGTCTTCTCCAACACCACAGTTCAAAAGCATCAACTCTTCAGCGCTCAGCCTTCTTCACAGTCCAACTCTTGCATCCATACATGACCACAGGAAAAACCATAGCCTTGACTAGATGAACCTTTGTTGGCAAAGTAATGTCTCTGCTCTTGAGTATGCTGTCTAGGTTGGTCATAACTTTCTTTCCAAGGAGTAAGCGTCTTTTAATTTCATGGCTGCAGTCACCATCTGCAGTGATTTTGGAGCTCAGAAAAATAAAGTCTGACACTGTTTCCACTGTTTCCCCATCTGTTTCCCATGAAGTGATGGGACCAGATGCCATGATCTTAGTTTTCTGAATGTTGAGCTTTAAGCCAAGTTTTTCACTCTCCACTTTCACTTTCATCAAGAGGCTTTTGAGTTCCTCTTCACTTTCTGCCATAAGGGTGATGTCATCTGCATATCTGAGGTTATTGATATTTCTCCCGGCAATCTTGATTCCAGCTTGTGTTTCTTCCAGTCCAGCGTTTCTCATAATGTACTCTGCATAGAAATTAAATAAGCAGGGTGACAGTATACAGCCTTGACGTACTCCTTTTCCTATTTGGAACCAGTCTGCTGTTCCATGTCCAGTTCTAACTGTTGCTTCCTGACCTGCATACACATTTCTCAAGAGGCAGGTCAGGTGTTCTGGTATTCCCATCTCTTTCAGAATTTTCCACAGTTTATGGTGATCCACACAGTCAAAGGCTTTGGCATAGTCAATAAAGCAGAAATAGATGTTTTTCTGGAACTCTCTTGCTTTTTCCATGATCCAGCAGATGTTGGCAATTTGATCTCTGGTTCCTCTGCCTTTTGTTTTATTTCTTACTTTCCTTAACACCCCTTTTATTTTTATGAAGGCATTCAGCACATCTTGAACTGGTTTTATCTTTATTGCAGTCTCTGGATATTTTTTTCCTATAGAGGGTAGCACTGACCCTTAGATAGTGAGAGTGTATGTCATGAAGTCTTAATTACCTTTTTCTGTCTAGGATTGGATGTTTTATTCATCATCAAGGTAGAGATTTTGATGGAGGCTGATGAAATAACAGATTTGAGCCATCCATTCTACTTATTCTTTCTTTCTTGGTAGTCGGTTTTTTCATAAAAACTTGAGCCAGGTTTATAGATTCAGTCTGTTTCAGATATAAACAAAAAAGTTTAGCAGTACTTAAATAGAAACCTACTCCAAACAGTTCAAAGGATGTTAAAACTCATCATCTTCCCCTCGCCTGCTTTTGTGAAAACAATCCTCACATCTTTAACACGCTTCCAGGGTTCAGGGTCCTTAACTGACCCTGTTTTTGTGGTAATCAAGGAAAAATTTGGTTAGGGTTCACCTAACCATAGGAAACCAGTTAATTTTTTTTAATTGGAGTTAGTTGAATTACAATATTGTGTTAGTTTCTGCTGTACAGCAAAGTGAATCGATCGAATATATCCACATATCTGCTCTTTGTAAGATTCTATTTCCACATAGGACATTACAAATATTGAGTAGAGGTTCCTATGCTGTTCAGTAGATTCTCATTACTGGTCTGTTTTATATATAGTAGTGTATATACGTCAATCCCAGTCATCCAATTTATCCTCCCTGCCCCTTATCCTCTCGTAACCATAAGTTTGTTTCCTATATCCATGGCTCTACTTCTGGTTTGTCAATAACATTTACACCTTTTTTTTTTAGATTCCATTCATAAGCAAAATCATATATATTTGTCCTTTTGTGTCTGGCTTACTTCAGTCAGTATGACAATCTCTAGATCCATCCATGTTGCTGCAAATGGCATTATTTTTTTATTTTTTATGGCTGAGTAATATTCCATTGTATATATGTACCACATCTTCTTTATCCATTCCTCTGTTGTTGACATAATTTTGAGGTGGTCATTAAACGCATACTTGCCCTTGGAGCTGTTCTGTGCTTGGCATGGTGGGGAATAAGTGAAAGTGAAGTCGCTCAGTTGTGTCCAGCTCTTTGCAACCCCGTGGACTGTAGCCCACCAGGCTCCTCCATCCATGGTATTCCCCAGACAAGACTACTGGAGTGGGTTACCATTTCCTTCTCCAGGGGATCTTCCTGACCCAGGGATCAAACCCAGGTCTCCCACATTGCAGGCAGACGCTTTAACCTCTGAGCCACCAAATAACTCTAATACCACAATGTAAGCCCCATGATTGTAAGGATAGTTTTGGTTTTGTTCACTGTCTATTACCAAAAACACTGCCTGGCATGTATTCAACAGATAGTTGTTGAATCATGAAATAAAACATGACCTTGGATAATATACAGTCCCTTTGAGGACCAAGTCTGACAGCTATTTAAAAATTAGCAACCACTGTAAACCAGTGCTAGTTCAGTACTTGTCTGATCATGTGCTGTGCTTAGTCGTTCAGTTGTGTCTGACTCTTTGTGACCCAATGGACTGTAGCCCATCAGGCTTCTCTGTCCATGGGGATTCTCCAGACAAGAATACTGGAGTGGGTTGCCATGCCCTCCTCCAGGGGATCTTCCCAACCCAGGGATCGAACCCAGGTCTCCTGAATTGCAGGCAGATTCTTTACCATACTGCTGCTGCTGCTGCTGCTGCTAAGTCACTTCAGTCATGTCCGACTCTGTGTGACTCCATAGATGGCAGCCTACGAGGCTTCCCCGTCCCTGGGATTCTCCAAGCAAGAACACTAGAGTGGGTTGCCATTTCCTTCTCCAATGCATGAAAGTGAAAAGTGAAAGTGAAGTCGCTCAGTTGTGTCCAACTCTTAGTGACCCCATGGACTGCAGCCCACCAGGCTCCTCCGTCCATGGGATTTTCCAGGCAAGAGTACTGGAGTGGGGTGCCGTTGCCTTTGCCGATTCTTCACCATAGCTGAAACTAAATCAGAAGTTACAAGAAAATAGGGAGGGTGGCTTCATTCAAAAAAGTTTCATAAAGGAAGTGACACAATTTGTATCTTAAAGTCTATTTTGGGTAAATAAAGGGAAAGAACAGGGCATTCTAGGTGCGAAGAGCATTATAAACAAAGACCTGGAGATGAGCACGGGCTTTTTCCTTCATGGAACCAGTCTTTTAAATTACATGCTAAACTTACGTATTTTAAAAAATAAACTCAGCATTTCTGTGACATGCTTGTCTTTTAAAAACTGTATAAATCATTATAAGATATGGTAAATACTGAATAGAGGACCTCTGAAAGGTGAGCTCAGTTCCCCTTTCACAAAAATTATTTATGAAAGTATTCAAAAACTAATTTGGTAATAGCTGTTTGATGCCAGAAAAAAAGACTCAAAACCATCCAATATTCAATGAGAATTTACTTTGTTCCTGACTGCTTTTTAGAAGAAGTGCTGTTAGACTATGACGTAGGAAGGGTGGCAAAGTGAGAAAAACAGGGCATTGGTGCCATTCAGGTTCAGTGCACACACTATTCAGGTGTAGGATAGACATCACTGGAAAATCAAGTAATGGGTAGTGTGTTACCATCATTCCACTATATCTATCAGTGGTGCCCATTCTCTCAATATCAGGAAATAATGAGTTGCATGCCATGAAATTATGGTTTGCCCACCTCCTGTTCTCTCTTCCTGCCTCTGGATACCAGTGTTCACTTATTCGTTGATTAAATCTGGGGAGCAAATATAAAAATGGCCCAAATCTGCATACTTCATTTCTTACTCTTGCATTTCCGTTTTAATGGCAGAAGGCATCTTGATCTGGAAAACAAAGAGTTAACTTGGTAAATCAAAAGCCTTTCAGGATCTTCGATTCTTTGGTTGTTGGTTTTGTATCACTGACAACCAGGGAGGATGGAATAATGGTAGGAAGGGTAGTATGATGGTATTAGTATCAGAAATCAGCAGCTGCAGTGTCTTCTCCACCCTTTATGCATACTACTGGTATGCAGAGTGACAAAGTCTAGATTCTAGGTGCCCCACTGCAGGATGCCCTACTTAGAGAAAATTCACAGTGGGTCAGAAAACTGCTGGTAGAAGAGGTACCTCAGTGATTAGATCTTGTCCTCTAGGGAAAAATTAAACATGTTGGTTCAAAGCTACTATCATTTCCACAGGTGGTATTGTATTTAATCCTCACATTACAGTTATAACAATTATAATATCAGAAAGAGAGTGAATTTCAGAGCAATTCAGTAAGTTGAATCAGTCATACATCTTTAAATGGTGAAGTTAACTTTGGTTTCCTTTTTCCCTAATTCCAACACAATCTGCTCACAATCTCATATGATAAATATAGTCAAAAAGGATATGAAAACATTCACAAAGGCCACAAGCTGATATAATGCAAATCATATTTGTTAAGAGAAATGTATAAGTTCATAAACCTAGTAGGAGGGCTCAAATCCAAGATGTAATTGATAAGTTGTGCCAGCAAGCCAAGAGCCACTTTATAAATTGTGCTTCTGAAGCAGCACATTCTGCTCC
Source organism: Bos grunniens (assembly GCF_055505025.1). Lineage (NCBI taxonomy): Eukaryota > Metazoa > Chordata > Mammalia > Artiodactyla > Bovidae > Bos > Bos grunniens. The sequence goes on from NC_141165.1 coordinate 103,550,426, forward strand.
TTCTCCTCTCTGAAGAGATGTATGAGTGTTCCTCACTGTGCGTTTCCGCGCTCATTCCTCATCACCTGCTGTTTTCTATACCGAGTGACAAGTGACACCTGCTGGCCAAGTAATGAAGCATTTTCATTTTTATCATCACTCTTGATTGTTTAGCTACTAATTGGCCCATCAGCTAGATAATTGTCATTCTGTTTTTCAGTAAACCTAGACAAGAATTTTAAAACCATAAGACAGAGTAACAGAATCAAGTCCTCTGCATTTGAGGATTTGGCAGTACTCAATTTTGCCCTTTTCTTAGTTTTCAGTTCAGTTCAGTTCAGTTCATTCACTCATTCATGTCCGACTCTTTGCAACCCCATGAATCACAGCACCCCAGGCCTCCCTGTCCATCACCAACACCCGGAGTTCACTCAGACTCACGTCCATCGAGTCAGTGATGCCATCCAGCCATCTCATCCTCTGGCGTCCCCTTCTCCTCCTGCCCCAAATCCCTCCCAGCATCAGAGTCTTTTCCAGTGAGTCAACTCTTCACATGAGGTGGCCAAAGTACTGGAGTTTCAGCTTTAGCATCATTCCCTCCAAAGAAATCCCAGGGCTGATCTCCTTCAGAATGGACTGGTTGGATCTCCTTGCAGTCCAAGGGACTCTCAAGAGTCTTCTCCAACACCACAGTTCAAAAGCATCAATTCTTCGGCGCTCAGCCTTCTTCACAGTCCAACTCTCACATCCATACATGACCACAGGAAAAACCATAGCCTTGACTAGATGAACCTTTGTTGGCAAAGTAATGTCTCTGCTCTTGAATATGCTATCTAGGTTGGTCATAACTTTCCTTCCAAGGAGTAAGCATCTTTTAATTTCATGGCTGCAGTCACCATCTGCACTGATTTTGGAGCCCAAAAAAATAAAGTCTGACACTGTTTCCACTGTTTCCCCATCTATTTCCCATGAAGTGATGGGACCAGATGCCATGATCTTAGTTTTCTGAATGTTGAGCTTTCAGCCAACTTTTTCACTCTCCTCTTTCACTTTCAAGAGGCTTTTGAGTTCCTCTTCACTTTCTGCCATAAGGGTGGTGTCATCTGCATATCTGAGGTTATTGATATTTCTCCCGGCAATCTTGATTCCAGCTTGTGTTTCTTCCAGTCCAGTGTTTCTCATGATGTACTCTGCATAGAAGTTAAATAAGCAGGGTGACAGTATACAGCCTTGACATACTCCTTTTCTTATTTGGAACCATTCTGCTGTTCCATGTCCAGTTCTAACTGTTGCTTCCTGACCTGCATACACATTTCTCAAGAGGCAGATCAGGTGTTCTGGTATTCCCATCTCTTTCAGAATTTTCTACAGTTTATGGTGATCCACACAGTCAAAGGCTTTGGCATAGTCAATAAGGAAGAAATAGATGTTTTTCTGGAACTCTCTTGCTTTTTCCATGATCCAGCAGATGTTGGCAATTTGATCTCTGGTTCCTCTGCCTTTTCTAAAACCAGCTTGAACATCAGCAAGTTCACGGTTCATGTATTGCTGAAGCCTGTCTTTGAGAATTTTGAGCATTACTTTAGTAGCATGTGAGATAGTGCAGTTGTGCGGTACTTTGAGCATTCTTTGGCATTGCCTTTCTTTGGGATTGGAATGAAAACTGACCTTTTCCAGTCCTGTGGCCACTGCTGAATTTTCCAAATTTGCTGGCATGTTGAGTGCAGCACTTTCACAGCATCATCTTTCAGGATTTCAAATAGCTCAATTGGAATTCCATCACCTCCACTAGCTTTGTTCGTGGTAATGCTCTCTAAGGCCCACTTGACTTCACATTCTAGGATGTCTGGCTCTAGATGAGTGATCACATCATCGTGATTATCTGGGTCGTGAAGATCTTTTTTGTACAGTTCTTCTGTGTATTCCTGCCACCTCTTCTTAATATCTTCTGCTTCTGTTAGGTCCATACCATTTCTGTCCTTTATCAAGCCCATCTTTGCATGAAATCTTCCCTTGGTATCTCTAATTTTCTTGAAGAGATCTCTAGTCTTTCCCATTCTGTTGTTTTCCTCTATTTCTTTACATTGATCGCTGAGGAAGGCTTTCTTATCTCTTCTTGCTATTCTTTGGAACTCTGCAGTCAATGCTTATATCTTTCCTTTTCTCCTTTGTTTTTCACTTCTCTTCTTTTCGCAGCTATTTGTAAGGCCTCCCCAGATAGCCATTTTGCTTTTTTGCATTTCTTTTCCATGGGGATGGTCTTGATCCCTGTCTCCTGTACAATGTCATGAACCTCAGTCCATAGTTCATCAGGCACTGTATCTATCAGATCTAGGCCCTTAAATCTATTTCTCACTTCCACTGTATAATCATAAGGGATTTGATTTAGGTCATACCTGAATGGTCTAGTGGTTTTCCCTACTTTCTTCAATTTAAGTCTGAATTTGATAATAAGGAGTTCATGATCTGAGCCACAGTCAATTTTAACATCACAATTTACAGTCTTTTCTACTTTCTATTGTTCAACAGGACAGCTGTGTCATAATCACACATATGGAGTATTGTTTTAGGTCCATTTCATTCAGGGATTTTGGTACCACTTTAAATACACTTAATGCCTTCAGATCATTATAAGGCAAATGATAACTTGATTCCTTGATGAAGCCTACTCTGTTTACCCATTTGTACCACTGGGATGATTCCCTGGAGAAGGGATTGGCAACCCACTCTATTGGAGAATCCATTAACAATCCACTGCCTGGAGAATTCCACGGCCAGAGGGACCTGGCAAGCACAGTCCATAGCGTCTCACATAGTCGGACATGACTGACTGACTAATACTTAAACTTTTTTCAAAGTCAGTGGGTAGTATAGTATATTTATATAATCGGTTCATTTGTGCAGACGTGCTGTGTTGCTTGTGTATTCTCTGGGTCCTCTGGGTTAACCTTCTGTGATTAATGTTAATTTCCCATCTGGAGCCACAGTCTAGGCTCTCTCTAATCTGACACTAGTCCCTTGGTATAAGTTTCTTCTCTTCTGCAGGATTCTCTCCCTGAGCTCCCGCAGGTTCCTCTGTGTTCTCCACTTCCTTGATGCCGCATGCCTCCATTCCTGACACTTTGTCTGAGTGCCTTTGTTCCCTAGTCCTTCAGGGTCCAAAATGAATGTCATTGCTGTGTGAAGTCTTCTCCCATTTCCCTGCTTGTAGAGATATCTCCTTCTTACACTTCCCCTTACCCTTCATGTGTGTCTTTCTTAAGGGCATATTTCACTTTTTAAAAAACTTTTATTTATATATTTGACTGCTGCTAAGTCGCTTCAGTCATGTCCGACTCTGTGCGACCCCAGAGACTGCAGCCGACCAGGCTCCCCCGTCCCTGTAATTCTCCAGGCAAGAACACTGGAGTGGGTTGCCATTTCCGTCTCCAATGCATGAAAGTGAAAAGGGAAAGTGAAGTCGCTCAGTCGTGTCCGATTCCTAGCGACCCCATGGACTGCAGCCTACCAGGCTCCTCCGTCTTTGGGATTTTCCAAAGGGTGGGGTGCCATTGCCTTCTCCGTGTATTTGACTAGGTTGTGTCTTATTTGTGGCACGTGGGCTTCTCTCTAGTTGTGGTGCACTGGCTTAGTTGCCCCTGTCACGTGGGATCTTAGTTCCCCAACCAGGGATCAAACCCGCATCCCCTGCCTTGGAAGATGGATTCTTAACCACTGGACCACCAGGGAAGTCTCCGTGTTTCACTTTCTACCTGGTATTATAGTTAGTCATGTGTTTTATCTGTCTCCTGTGTTTGACTGTAAGATTTTTGAAATAAGGGAACATTTTTATTCATCTTTGTGTTGCCAATAACACTTAGACCTGGACCTTTTATATAATAGATGTTTGCCAAATGAGTGAAGGGTTGAAGGAACAATTTGGTTTATGCAGAATTCTTCACAATTAGATACAAAGATAAATATTTTTCATTGGATTGGTTGAAGCTATATAGGTTAGACTTAAAACTGTCTACATCTATTCTTGGACACCATAATGTTCTCACACTTGGTCAAAATGAAGTGTTGGCATTTGAGTGGGAGTATAGAGACTATATTTGGATTTCATTTGTCACATTCATAGTCTTTGCATCACATGAAGAGCCTTTGTAAAATTCCATGCCTGTTGAGAAAACTCAATAGCCTTCTGTTCTTTCATGGTGCTTGCATGGACACAAAAACTGAGGCCGTGTGGTCTGACAGTTCCCACAGTAAGTGTACAGTTTAGCAGTAAATGTAAGGCAGAGAAGGCTCGCTGAACTTTTAGCTGTGTTTTCAAAATGAAATGGCATATCTGAGCACAACTTTATACTGAAGACTGTGAACACATTTTCTCATTTAGAATATAATCTTTTTAATGTATCGTTGTATAGGATGCTGAGATTTCTAATCTGTATACTAAGGAGCTTGATGCCTTAGAAAATCTATTTGTTTATCAAGCTTTTCAGCCTCCTTACATAAACTTCCATGATCTAAAATTTATGACACCTAAGCTGTTATGACACTCTGTCTAACAAGAGGCTGATGATGCTCACTGTAATTGAAATGTTTTACTTTATTACTCTTGTGACAAAGATCTAATTTCTCTGTGGTGATACCTGTCATTCCAAAAGGGATAATGCATGATACGGTCACATCTGTGGGCCCTGTGTTCGCAGTATAGCAAACAAGCTACTATTGCTCATGAGGAACATGTGTGGAAATTCTTTGAGGGCAGATATCATGAGTTCACTTCCTCATGTATCTCCCATCACTACATCTGGCTCAGTATTGGGCACAGTAGATGTCCAACAGTAGCTCTTCAACTCCTTAGCTTGATTTGCTTGTCCACATTCTTTTCTTTTCTCTTGAATTTTAATTGACATACAGTGTTATAGTAGTTTCAAGTGTATACCATAATGACTCAATATTTTCATATGTTACAAAATGATCACCACGATGTTTAGCCACCATAGAGAGTTGTTAGAATATTACTGACTGTATCTCTTGTGCTGTACATTGCATCCTCTTGACTTATTTATTTTATAATTGAAAGTTTGTATCTCCTAATCCCTTTCACCTATTTTGCCCATTTCCTCACCATTTTATCTTCTGACAGCCGCTAACTTATATCTATGAGTCTGTTTCTTAATTGCTTTGTTCTTTTTTTTTTTCCTCTTAAATTCCACATGTAAGTGAGATCATGTGATATTTGTTGTTCTCTGTCTGACTTATTTCACTTAGCTTTATACCCTGTAGGTCCGTCCATGTTGTCACAGATGGCAAGAGTTTGTTCTTTTTTATGGAAGAGTTGTTTATAAGCTGACCTCAGGTCTGTTTGATGTCACTAGTCCTTGATCCTAGCACACCCCTCCCCCTGATTCAGCCCAGTAAAAATGGGATTAAACTAGGTATTTGTGAATATCCATTTAATTTTATCTGTTTGCAATACAGGAGACCTGGGTTCGATCCCTGGGTCAGGAAGATCATCTGGAGGGAGGGCATGGCAACCCACTCCAGTATTCTTGCCTGGAGAATTCCATGGACAGAGGAACCCGGTGGGCTACAGTCCATGGGGTCGCAAAGAGTTGGACACCACTGCGCAACTGACACTTTACTTTTTACTTTCACTTTTGTCCAATTTTAGAGCCTATGAGTATTAGTTGCCCATCTTCATTTACAGGGTGTTAAGTTTGTAATGCCTGTATATATTTGTTTTACTTTGAATACAAACATGAGGTTTCTGGAGCAGAGCAGATCTATTATTTAATTATAGCAAATAATTACTCTGATTCCCTTTTGTTCTAATTTGTACCCCTGGGGCAGTGGATGAGATGAGGCAGATCATATGTTATCCTATATATACTGGAGTTTGTATCATCAGCGAGAAAGTTGGAAAAAAAATCTGGTTATTTATATAAGAGAGGGGCAGCCTCCTCCCTAACTCCACCTTATTGCCTGTCAGACACATACTTCTTTGCTCTTTGAGAAGGATCCTGGATTCTTACTGTTACCCTATGGAATATAAGTAAATCTCTTAGGGGAAAAATAAGACTATCTTCTTTAGCTATGCTTCTACGTCCTCAGATCTCATTCCTTCCTTAACATGTAAATACATACCTCTAGGGGGGTAAATCTCTTCAGATGCTCTCTCACTAATAATTAGTCATAAATTAAATTCTAAAATTTGTTCTTCTAGGCTAGGTCTAAAGTTTTGGTAAAATTTGATCAGAAAGCCTTCATAGTACAGAAACATAAAAATACTGTCTCTACAGTCCCACTAAGCATGAATCTAAAATTAAAAGGTAGAATCCTCTGTCTTCCAGGGCCATGAGTCTATGATGATCAGGTCATTTGTGTAAGAACTTCACATGTTTGTAAAAATTCAAATTCCTGAGGTCTACAGCAGACTGACTCAACAAGAGTCTCTGAGACAGAAGCCTTGGAATCTGCTTTTCTGTCCAGCTCTCCACATGATTCTTATGCACCACAGCCTTTTTCTCCTTTATTCCTGACTTTAAGGACCCTCTGTTTTTCCTACTGGCAGAGATACTTCATGTTCTGCAGCTTTTGCTATTGAATCTGTGATTTTCAGGACTTTCCAAACATGGAAAGAAATGTAACAGTCTTCCTGGGAGACTTTATGAGTATCATATAAAAATAAATACCAATATTAGCAAGCTTTCTAAGGTGATGATGAGTCTCTGAAATCTGAAGAGGTGATGGTGATGATAAAGATATTACCACTAGCAAACAACCATTCATTGAGTAACTGAGACAGAATTTGAAATGGATTAACTATGTTACCTAGATTTCTGTTTTACAAAAAACGCAAAGATGTGCTGCCATTAGTGGTACTTTTCTATTCAAAATGTAGTTGAGACATTTTTGCTGTGTATTTCTATGATGTCTGAAGTTCTTTTGTAGAAACACAACTCTGAAATGAATATAAAAAGAGGAAAATGAATGGAATTAAAAATTTTTATTACAACTTCAGTGATGTGATTAGTCGTTCAGGTTAAAACTCACTGTAATAAAACTTTTTATCAAAAAGTAATTATCTTTAAGCTAGCACCAAAAATGATACAAACCCAAATGATGTAAGTGTGTCATACCTTGTTACTAGGCTACACTCAATCCATTTCTCTATATCAGGAATAAGATACTGGCATTTAATATAAAGCATCTCAAATATGTGATAACATCTGACAGGTAATGAAGAAGTAGTCACATTATGAGTGCAGAATAGAACTGTGGCGGTGTTTCAACAGAGAAAGAAATGAGCAATAGTCTCTGGGAACATCTGTTTATCCTGTTAATCACCAACATTTTATTGAGTACCTATAAAGTGCTAATGGATAAGGAAATGGCAACCCACTCCAGTACTCTTGCCTGGAGAATCCCACGGGTGGAGGAGCCTGGTGGGCTGGTCTATGGGGTCACAAGGAGTTGGACACGACTGAGCGACTTCACTCACTCACTCACTCAAAGCGCTAAACACTGTGATGGGTACTACAGATAAAAAATGACTTTCAGAGAGAGATACAAGTGTTACCATGACTATGAGACAATGTGATACATACCGTGATTTCTGCTATAAATATGGCTATATAGATGTAGCATCTTCCTGTTCTTTTCCTGGGAGTCTTGTAAGAGCAACCAGAAAATAGAGAACAAAAATGCAAACTCCAGTTTCAGTCGAGCTAGGAAATATATACCAGAATACCCCAGGGCTGCCCAAGGCAGTCAAGATAATGCAAGAATCCCACAGGAGGAAACGGAGAGAAATGGAAGAAAGAACCCAGCAATAGCACTTCTAAAGAATCAACACAAATACACTTACTAAAGAAGGGTTCATCTGGAGATGGAAAATCTATAGCCTTGGAACCTTACTGGACCTGCTTGGGTTCACAGAAGATGTGGAGTGTACATGAAAGTACTCAAAAGCCATGTTTGCAGAAGATGAGAAAAAGAATTTCTTGGGGAGAGATGAGAAAAGAGATTTTGCTTATGGAAACAAAAAAGAAAAACTCGCCTAGACTCTTATCCTCCACCTACCCTTCCTATAGAAAACTCTGGCAGATAGATAGTCTGGGAAAACCAAACTCTTATAATGGTGTGTTTAAGATACTATGATAGCAGCTAAATATCTACAAAAAAAGAAAAGACTATCCCAGTAATATATGAATATAGCACCATATAAATATGGATGTCAGTTATTAGTGACACAGTTAAGGGCAGTGTATCCTCAACAGTCCCTTGAAGCTCAGATCCAGGGCTCTGACCTGTGCAGAGCTATTGCTAATGGTCAAGATTTGTTCCAGGTGCTGGAAACTACACGTGGAGAAAAAAGGTCTCCAGAGAGGGGAGATGAGGGCTGTGGAGACAATTTCTGATACCATGGCACCCTTGTATTGCTCATAAGATGTTTGCTTGTAATTGCTTGTAATTTTGCTTGTATTGCTTGTAATACTTCATTGCATTATCTTGTACTGTCCAGTCACTACCAATCATATACCATTACTGTATGTCTAAACTGAAAGGGACTCCTTAAGGATTGGCAAGAGTGTGTGAGCTTGGCACTTCTTTAAAAAATGAAGATCATTGAATTATTATAATATGCCAATTAAAAGTTGTTTTTACTTACATTTGTCTAATGATTTTTTTCCATAATAGCCTCAGTTTATACCAGTGAATAGGATCACTGAGCTCACTAGCCCCTTCCAAGCTTCAACATCTAAGGTGAGTAATTTAAGTGGGATTGAGTCATTTGTGACATTTCCCATAGGAATGATAAGACTTACCAAGGGCCAAATGTCATCATGGTTTAATATGTTCAGAAAGTGAAGCACTCATAGATATTTTTTCACCATCATCATTTTTTATTATAACAATTCATGTTTATTAGGAAAAACTCAGAAAGTAAAGTATAAATAAGAAAATTTAAACCACCCATTGTCTTACTGCATGGAGTTGATGACCATTTTAGATATCTTAATGTACTTATAATTATATCTTTCCAGTATATTATTTATAATATATATGTGTTATATAAAATTATGCATATAAAATCAGAGAGAGAGTGTGTATGTGAGTCTGTAGGTATATATTTACCTAGAAATACATTCTATATGTAATTCCTACGTTGTTTCTTATGTTTGCTAAATGTCATATTACATTTTATTCCTCAAATGTCTGTTATTATCTAAAATTTAAAAATTTTTGAACCTTCAGTTATATCAGTCACACACACAAAATTATGAAAAACTCTTTACAATTTTGGTTATTCAGATTTCTTAGCAGGCAAATGGTGAGATTGTAAACCTCAACCAAATTTTAAGTTAATAAATAGCTGACCTACATGCACCAGGGATCCAAAAGCAAGAAAATCTGTGCTCAGAAGTAAGTCAGGAAGCACAGTGTATTACCAATTTGGAGTCTTTTGCATCTTTAAGATCAGACTTCTTGACTCAGCCCAGCTCTGCTGAATCAAATTCTGAATGAGCCATTATAGCAGTATACCTTTGCCAAAGTTTATTTTCTAAGCTTCTGATTTTTAAAACTGTTGTTAGTAATGCTGCTGCTGCTAAGTCGCTTCAGTCGTGTCCGACTCTGAGACCCCAGAGACGGCAGCCCACCAGGCTCCCCCGTCCCTGGGATTCTTCAGGCAAGAGTACTGGAGTGGGGTGCCATTGCCTTCTCCGGTTGTTAGTAATAAATATCACCTAATATTATAAGATTATAAGGGAATGGTAATTAATTATAAATAAGCCAGCTACCCCAAATTAAAAGCATGTTCTTTCTTATTTAAGGGAAATAAGAAAATTCAGAGAATCAGACCTTCCAGTGATGACTTGAAGCATGAGTCTCTTTCATCCTTTGAGCTTTTGGTCAACCACAGAGGCTGGGAAAAAAACACAGAAGGAGGGGACTCTGATGTAGAGTATATTTCAGAGACTAAAATTATGAAAAAGTCTGGGCAGAAGAAAGTGAAACCTCAACAGCAGACTTATCCAGCAGTTCCACTGGAAAATGTCAAACTAGCTAGCAGAGACCAGGTGATTTTTTTTGTTGTTGTTACTTTTTCACAAAAGTGTATAGTCATTCACTTTTCCAGAAATAACATTTTTTAAAGATTTTGCTTCATTTCACATTTTTAAAGCATTCTAATTATAGCATACATATTGTAATCTGAGTTCCCTGGACAAAGTCCCAATTTCTATTTTTTCCCTACATTGTCTCTTTTGGAAGAAAAGTCAGATTGCTAATATCAGCACTGAAGGGCTCCTAAAGAACACCTGTATGGGATAAAGATTTTAATCTGTATTTAAGAGAGAAATATCCATACAGGATAAACCTGTAATCTTGAGAAATTTGCATTCAGTGCTTTATAGCAAAAATGCTTGGTCAAATTTTACATAGGTAGTTATCCCTATAGTCCAAGTTCTGGAAAAATAAAATGTGATGTTGATAATGTAACTAACTGCTGAGCTTGATTATAATGAATGTACACCCTAGGATTTCCATGTATCTAAATGACTTTCTTTTAAAAAAAAAAATTACACTTTCATTCTTACAGTGTTGATGCTTATTTAATTCCTCTTTGAGAATCTGCCCTTAGTTTCAGTGTATAATAATAACAACACTTAAAATTGAGTGGGCATTTACCCTGTGTCTGATCAGTGTTCAGTGACCACAGGTATTTTCTCACTGGCTTCCCTGGTGGCTCAGACGGTAAAGAATCTGCCTGTAATGTGGGGAACCCAAGGTTCGATCCCTGGATTGGGAAGATACCCTGGGGAAGGGAATGGCTACACACTCCAGTATTACCTGGAGAATTCCATGGACAGAGAAGCCTGGCAGGCTACAATCCATGAGGTCCCAAAGGGCTACAGTCCATGGGGTCACAAAGAGTTGAACACCACTGAGCGACTAACACTTTCACTTCACTTCACTTCACTTCGTTATCTTACTACCTTTAAAAAATCTTCTATAAGCCAAAATTTATTGCTTAGTTTATCTGCCTTGTTGATAAAACTTGATTACTAATATTTTTTTACTGTTTCTAAAAATTTACTTTACCCTGAAAGGGTGAATATGGGCCACATGGAAAATATTCCAATGAGTTGCCATCATATCTGAAAGCAGGGAACTAATTTCATTGGCAAATATCCACTGAGCTTCTGCCCTGTGTAAGATAGTGTACTAAGCATGGTGGAAGATAAGATTTCAGGCATGGTTCCTTAAAAAAGAATTATTCTGAATAATAGTTACATTACAGAAATATCTCACACATTCCTTTGTAATATCTCTGAAAAATGGTATTGGATTCTTGAAAATCTTTAGTGATATAGGCTTATTACCTCCTAAAGGCAGCCTTTTCTTACTTCATTTTTGGGTAGCTCATTCTCTTAGATTATTTGAAATACGGATCCCTATAATTTTGAAGTTTTGGCCCTAAGTCTTTTCTTGAGGCTGTTGAGGCCAAACTGAATCTTGAATCTGTCTACCTTCTTCAGAATTTTAGTTTGAATTATGCATTATATTTGAGTGTAGGAATTCATCTATTCAGCAGATACTCAACTTTTGCATGCTTATAATAGAAAAAGCAGTTGCTATCACTTTATAATTATATCTCATTTAACTCCTGATTTCATTAACTGTGGAATTTCAAGATTTGGGATTTGTAGACTAATTTTATGGGGAGGTTGCATGCTTCAAAGACAACATACAAGTGATCACAAAGTTGTGTTAGAATAGCACATTTTAGAATGTAAATATGGAGATTCACATATGTATGTGTGAATATATTATGTGTAAAATCATCTGTTATGTGCCATTCAGTATGTTAGCCAGCTACAGGGGATTTAGCTGTGAGCAAAACCACCTATAGTCCCAAGTCCCCGCTGAACTTATAGTCTAGTGATAGAGACAGACAATCCAATGATTATACAGATAAATGGGAACGGACACTGAGGCAGCTTTTATGACATAGTAGTGTGAGTCGTTATAATAGGAGGTTTGACCCTGGGAGGACAGGGAAGTCTTCCTTGAAAAAGTGATGACATAACTGTTAGGTTTGAATTCCAATTAAGTGGCTAAATGGAGAGGAAGATCATTTCCAATCAGTGCAAACATTATTTGCTAATGAGAGAACATGGAATACAAAGTACCTTAAGAAGACAGCTCCCTGGAGAAGGGAATGGCAACCCACTCCAGTATTCTTACCTGGAGAATTCCATGGACAGGAGCCTGGCAGGCTACAGGCCATGGGGTTGCAAAGAGTGGGACATGACTGACTGACTGACACTTCACTGACACTAAGAAGACAGCTAAGCTGTGGTGGGGCAGTGAGGGAAAGGGGGCTGTGGTGTGAGATGGGCAGGGAGTCATCAGAACCATTCAAGCTGATACTTTGATAAGGGATTTTGTATTTATCCTGAAAGCAACAGAAAAACACTGAAGGATTTTAAACAGGGAAGTGGCATGATCAAAATTTCCTTTAGAAAAGATTGCTTTGGGTTAGTATGAAAAATGGATTCTCAGCAAGCAGAATGAATGTGGGCAGAGCAGTTAAAAGGCTATTGCAGTGGCCTTGGGGGGAAATAATGGTGGTGTGGGTGAGGTGATCATGTGGAGGGGAGAGAAGTGGACATATTCGTTCCTGTGTATTTGGCTTGAGGAGGGAACACTGACCCGTTTGCTGAGATACGGGGTGTAGATGATCGGAGAGGCTGAATTCCGTTGAAAGGTCAACTCAACCAGGCCAAAGGCCAAAAAAGTTCACTAACTTAATGACTTAGTAGTGATAGGAATAATCACAGGAGGAATTTCATTGTTATTGAATTGGAGAGAATAGAAACCAGGTTACAATGGATTGATTAGCAAGTGGAAGGGGAAGAAATGAAGACATGTTGTACGTCAACTCTTAGGAAGAATTTTTAGGTTGTTTGAGATTTTTCTTGTTTCTTGGGATAAGCTTGTATCACTATAAACTTCCCTCTTAGAACTGCATATTCTGTTTTGGAAAAATTTGTTTTTGTTTTCATTTATTTTTGGGTGTTTTTTATCTCTTCCGTGATCCACTAGTTGTTTAGTAGCGTATTGTTTAGCCTCCATGTGTTTTTTTTTTTTTCTTTGCAGTTTTTTCCTTGTAATTGGTGATAAAATAAACTCAAAAGGGATTAAAGACCTAAATGTAAGACTGGATACTATACAACTCCTAGAGGAAAACATAGGCAGAACACTCTTTGACATAAATCGCAGCAAGATTTTTTTTTGGATCTGTCCCCTAGAGTAATGGAAAACAAAAGCAAAAACAAACAAATGGAACCTAATTAAACTTAAAAGCTTTTCCATAGCAAAGGGAGCCAGAAACCAAATGAAAAGACAACTTACAGAATGGGATAAAATATTTGCAAATGATGTAACCACAAGGGATTAAGCTCCAAAATATACAAACAACTTAATACAGCTATATATATACAGCTGTGTGTGTGTGTGTGTGTGTGTGTGTGTGTGTGTGTATATATATAAAACAACCTAGTAAAAAAATGGGCAGAAGATCTAAATATGCATTTCTCCAAAGAAGACATACAGAAGGCCAACAAGACACATGAGAGGATGCTCAACATCACTAATCATCAGGGAAACACAAATCAAAACCTTTGAGATATTACCTCATGTCTGTCAGAATGGCTGTCATTAAAAAGAACACAAATAAATGTTGGTGAGAAGAGAATCCTCATACACTATTGGTGGGAATGTAAATTGGTGCAGTCACTGTGGAAAACACTATACAGGTTTCTCAAAAAATAGTGTTTTGATGGGATAGAGATTGATATTTGGTTTGCAAGGTTAGCACTCAAGACTATTCTAGAAGACTTGGACTTCTAGATGAAAGTCTACTCAAAAATTTAGATATGTCTAAGAAATCTTAATGATTTCAGGGTAATCAGTGAAATTTTACATCTAGTACCAAACATTGACAACTTCAGGTTAACCCTGAGAGTTATCAAACTGTGGACCAAACACATAACATCTACTCCAATATATTAGGTTTCCTCGGTGGTGTCTCCTGGGCTATGCTCATAGCAGGAACTTGCCAGCTTTGTCCAAATGCAATAGTATCAACTTTTGTACAGAAATTTTTCTTGGTATTTTCTAAATGGTATGTGTTTAGATTATATTAAAATGAAATTGATTGTAGACACTGAAAAAACAAAAGAACTATCCCATGATCCAACAGTTCCACTCCTGGGTATATATTAAAAAAAACCCAAACTCTAGTTTAACAAGATACAAGCACCCCAGTGTTCATAGCAGTTCACAGCAGCATTATTTATGATTGCCAAGATATGGAAGCAACCTTAGTGTCCATCAGCAGATGAATGGCTAAAGAAGAGGTGGCGTGTATATACAATAGAGTATTGCTCAGCCATAAAAAGAATGAAAATGTGCCATTTGCAGCAAACACTATATGATATCACTTATATATGGAGTAAAAAAATACAGCAAACTAGTGAATATAAGGATAAAGAAGCAGATATATAAAGAACAAGCTAGTCATTATCAGTGAGGAAAGGGAAGGGGGCAATGTAAGTGTAGGGAATTAAGAGATACAAGCTATTATATATAAAAAAGCTACAAGGCTATATTGTACAACATTGGGAATATAGCCAATATTTTATAAAATGTACATTGAAACTGTAAAAAAAATTTTAAATGACTGCAGACATCTCACATACTAGGCATATTCAACGTCTACTGATTAAGAATGACATAGTAAAAGAAAGCCATCATAGATATTTTTTAATGAATATATATCTTATTCCTCCCAGCAACATCCACATAAATTTTAAAAACAATGTATATATACATATATATATATCCATATGAAATGTTATATATTCAGTATATAGACAGTAATTCATGCAAATTCTTTGCAAAATACTATAAGGCCTTTGATTCACTGTTGAGTGCCATAATCTACACCATTCGTCTCATACTTAACTTGCATTATGATGTTATTTTGTTGAATGCCCTCTGTTTATCCTACAGAAGCCAGCACTTAATAGAAGCTGAAGGAAGGAAAGAGTGACAGTGGTTTAATATGTACAATTGATTGCTACTAATCCTTGTATATTTTTTGTTAATACCTTGCTATAGGCCTCTTGGGAAATGAAGAGAAAGAGGAGTCAAAACCTTGCTTCAATTGAAGTTGAAACCAGCAACAGCAATTCAGATATAATCCCGGTGAGACAAACTTTGCTGACTAAATGATACCTTGAAATGTATTCACATTTGTAAAGATTAGAGGAACCCAAGAGGTATTTCACATTAGTGCCCAAAGTAACTGAAACATTTAATTGAATAATTGCTTTTAAGTGAAGAAACAGGACTCAGAAAAGTTTGTTACTTGCCCAAAACTACACAAATTAGTGAAAACACAGCTGAGATTTATGCCTCCTGACCACTAATCTTGTAGTGTTTTTCATGTTGGTTGTCAGGGTGAGAAAGCTTTAATATTGTTGTTCAGTTGCCCAGTTGTATCCAACTCTTTGTGAACCCATTCTATTGGGTTAATGTATATATGTGTATAACATTCTATATATATATAAACTGTGTGTGTGTGTGTGTGTATATATATACATAAACTTGAAGTTCATCTCAAAACCTACCTACATGCCCAAATCCAAAGCATATGAACCTTTCTGTAATTCATAGTGTGGATTCTTACTAGAAAGTATAATTCTAAACTGACTTAAATTAGGACACTGACAAAAACCCTTCAAAGAGAAGTCTCTTCAAGAAATCTAGACACGCTTCCCATGTGCTTCTCTATAGATTGTGTGTCCCTGATTCTAACTTGGTAGTCAATATCAAAGACCTGCATATCGTACTATTCTGCCATAGACCCTAGCAGAGGTAGTTTTCCTCTCTGAACCTAGTGTAAAAGTCCTTGGTTTGTAGGAAGAGGGCTTCCCAGATGGCTCAGTGGTAAAGAATCTGCCTGCCAGTGCAGAGAGATGCAGGTTTGATCCCTGAGTCAGGATGATCCTCTGGAGGAGGAAACGGCCACCCACTCTAGTATTCTTACTGGGATAGTCCCATGGATAGAGGAGCCTGGCAGGCTACAGTCCATGGGATCACAGAGTCCTACATGATTGAGCAACTAATCATGCATGTGTGGGAAGAATGGACTCAAGGATTATGAGAAATACTTTATCTATGAAGCCATGTTAAAGACTTTATGTTATAGGGCACCCCTTGTGTTATATTAATAATAAAAAGGTTCATTTGAATATTAGAATTTAATATCATGAAAAAAATCTATTTGATACTTTCTTTTATCAGAATATGAATTTTTTTACTCATTATAGTTCTCTTTGTACCTTGATTTCCAAGAAGCTTATAACTAAACTTTAATCTGTATAAGAATAACTATTTTTGCCTAGATTATAATTTTTTGACATGATAATATAAGAGAGAGTAATTAGACAAATTCTTGCCTCATTTTTCGTGTCTTTAGGTAAGTTATCTTAAAATGCAATTTAAGATTATGGATTAAGTTTTAATTACAAATGAGTCAATGAGAAGCACAATGTCTTCTGATTTTAGCCTAATTTATGTGCCCTTCAGCAGAAAAACATTGTCACAAGGTACATGACATAACAATAATGGAGGTTTATTTTAAAAAGGTTCCAAGATGGAACATTTCAAACAGCAGAGTCAACCCCTGTGTGCCCATTTCCTAGTTCCAATAGTTATCAATTCGTGATTGATCTTGTTTCATCTGTATCCTCCCCCTCCCCAGCTTTATTCCCAAACATCATATCATTTCCTCCATAATTATAATTGTTTTAAGAAGGAATCTGAAAGGATGTTGAAAAGCTCTAGAAGTGATTTGTGAATGGGAAAGAAAAAAAAAACCCTTCACATCGAAGTAAGGAACAACTAAATATAGGATGTGGAGGAAGTGAGCACCAACATATTTTCAAAAGGAAAAGGGTCAACATTTATTCAGAGGGCAGAAAAGAAGAGAGGACTATATAACTAGTGTTGTGAATAACTCAGCCTCTCTACCTCTTGGAAGCCAAATGTGATAGAATGTACCTTTGCATATTAGTCGTCCCCACCTGCTTTGCAGAATCTTCAAAGTCTTTGTGTGTTTTTCATGTAGCCATTGCTTTGTCACTTCTCTGTCCTTTGCATGCAGCTTTTAGCAAGTGCTTTTGCACAAATTAAGTATGACATTTATGTTAAAATTGTTGTTGTCTTTTCATGTAATATTTCTCAAGTTCTTATGTTACTTGCATGAATGTGTGTGGTATGATTAATTTGTGTCCCTGTGATCCTAGCAGGAAGTCCGTTTTCAAATTCATGGTATCTAATTAATCTGGATAAACACTATACATTATCCAGAGATGCCCATTAATTTTTCTGTTTGGCTGTGGTTGCAGCAATTCAAGTAGGAAATAATTGCTTCTGCATGTTTGTCTGCCTGTACTTTCTTAAACTTGGAAATTAAAAAAAGATTGTTCTTAACCCCTGGGCTCCTCCCCAGTTATCTTCTTACTGTGGTGCTTGTGTGTGTGTGTGTGTGTGTGTGTGTGTGTGTGTGTGTGCGTGCATGTGTGTGTGCTTTAATTCTGACCCTGCACCTGTCAAATTTAAAGAGGGCACACAGGGTGCATTGGGCTATCACTTAAGGAAGAGTGGTTGGCTACCGACCACTTGCCACAGTTAGGTGGTTTTTATTATTTTGGGGAATTTACTGCAGCCCAGGGTCTTATTTTCAGGTGTCATGCTGTTGTTCACTCACTAAGTTGTATCCTTCTCTTTGTGATTCCATAGACTGCAGCACACCAGGCTTCCCTGTCCTCCACCATCTCCTGGACTTTGCTCAAACTCATGTCCATTGAGTCAGTAATGCCATCCGCCCATCTCATCCTCTGTCATCCCTTTCTCCTCCTGTCTTCCATCTTTCCCAGCATCAGGGTCTTTTCCAGTGAGTCAGTTCTTCGCATCAAGTGGCCAGAGTATTGGAGCTTCAGCATCAGTCCTTCTAATGACCATTCAGGGTTGATTTCCTTTAGGATTAACTGTTTTGATATCCTTGCTGTCCATGGGATTCTGCAGCACCACAGTTTGAAAGCATCAGGTGTCATAGGCTCTAAAATTTGTCTTCAGCTCAGAGAAAGTCTTATCTCACAGAAATGATTTCACATTATCCAAACTCATGAGACTGTTGTACAATATCATAGCAGCCGTTTAGTCTTTTGAGAGATAAACCCAGCCTCAGTCCAATTGGAAGACACATTCTGACCTTCACCGTGTGTTTTCTCCCTTTATGCCAATCTGCATGGGTTGGCCAGTACAGTTTGACAGTGCTGGTGAGCTATGTGCCTGAATATTTAAAGGGTTTCCAGCTAAGACAGCCTGCTGTGTCCACTGCCCTGCACAGGATGACTGGAATGACGTTACCAGTTGTAACTGTAACACTGGAAGGGCAGTGGCCCAGCACCCTCATCCTGTGCTCTTCCCGTGTGTGTGTGTGTTTTGGTTCACATTACATGGAGAACATCTCTCTTCTTTTTTTTTTTTTCCAGTAACCAACAGTAGGCTTTACATCCACTCTTTTTTTACTATGTATTGAAATATGTATTGACTTACAACATGACATTGGTTTGAGGTATATAACATAGCCATTCACTAGTTTCATAGATCGTGTAGAGTACAAAGCTACTATAAAACATGGAATGCGTCCCTTGTGCTATACGTTACGTTTTGTAACTTATTGACTTTATAACTGGTAATTTGTATCTCTTAATCTCCTTCACCTATTTCACCACTCCTCCCACCTACTTCCCTCTGGCAATCACTGGTTTGTTCTTGTATCTGTGAATCTGTTTCTGTTTTGTGATATTTGTTCAAATGAATGACCTGCTCAAGGTTACAGCAGTTTGATCTGTTTTCCTAACTTCTTTCTCCTCCTACTCCCCTTAATCCTTGATTGAATGCTTTTAATATTTCTTTTATCCAAGGCCTACAGTCTCTGGAGGCTATTTAAAAAAATATTCTTTCTCAGTGGGATAATCCTTATTTTTGAGTCACTTTTGATGTTTGCATATCGTGTGTATCACATTTCACATGCTCCCTAAGCATGAATGCATGTATATGCTTACATATAAATGAAGGTATACAGCATTTGTCTTTATCTGACTTACTTCACTAAGCGTAATGACCTTCACGTACAACCATGTTGTCACAAATAGCAAGATTTCATTCTACCTTATGGCTGAGTAATATTCCACTGTACATATACCACATCTTCTTTATCCATTTATCTGTCATTGGACACTTAGGTTGCTTCAGTATCTTGGCTATTATAAATAATACTGTGAACATCTTTATTCTGATCAGCACATTCTTTCTTTTGTGTGTTGTTAATGTCTGTCAGTCTGCCTTTGGAAAGAATTTTTTTTTTCATATTAGGGTACTTCATTTTCTTCTCTTCCAAGTTTCAGACATATGTTACTCTGGCTCTTGTACCAACAGTTATGCAATTTCAAGTGAAATGATAAAAGCATTGATTGTTTTTCAAATTTATATTGAATCCAACCATTGCTGATTATTTCAGTTATATTGTCATAATCTCCAAAGTCACCTCATTTGCTGGGCTCAAGGTTACAGCAGTTTCATCTGTTTCCTAACTTCTTCCTCCTCCTACTCCCCTTAGTCCTTGATTGAATGCTTTTTATATTTCTTTTCTCCAAGGCCTACAGTCTCTGGAGGCTATTTTTTTTTAAAATACTCTTTCTCAGTGGGGTAATCCTTATTTTTGAGTCACTTTTAATGTTTGCATCTCATGTGTATCACATTTCACATGCTCCCTAATCCTTCTTGGGGTGTTGGACTTCATTTGGCTTATCACCAGTTCCTTCTGATCACATAGTTGGCAGGTGTCACTTCTGTGGCAGTTTCCCTTCTTTCTCTTCACTTTTTCCTTTTTGATACTAATTTATGCTTGGCCTTTCAGCCACTGTGGGCCATTCATTTTCAGAACCCATGCAGTATGAGTGTTCTTGGTAAGACCTTGCTTGCATGTCATTTGGAGCTGTGGAAATATCCAACTGGGATTCAGTTAAAACTCCAGGCATATTTTAGAGATTAAAAACTGTCATGAAAATAATGAGGAGTTTTTTTTTTTTTTTAAGGACATCTTAACCCTCTTCAGAATGCCCTACATAGCCATTCAATTGGAACTTCAGAGATGTTAGTTGTGGGATCACCAGTCTGCGCTGCAGCAGACTTCTTTCATTATTTTGTACAATCTTGTTAGCACTGCCATGGTTCCCTCCCCCATTTCAAGGTAACTAGTGCAATCCAGTTTTTTTTAATCTCAGCCCCTGCAAAACTGTATTTTTTTTCTGAAATTCTACTCTGTGTGTGTGTGCACTACGTGTGTTTTCGTGGAGTTAGCCTTTCCTTTTTCTGTGTGACCATGATGAAATTCAGCTACAATACTTCACATGTATCATCTCATCTAATCATTTTAATAATTGAAGGGATATGTTCTCTTTTCATCCCCATTTTTACAGATGAGGAAAATAAACTTGTTGAGGATCATACTCTCAGGAAGTGGTCACCTTCAACCCTAGCTCCCGCTTCCTTAACCCCTCCTCATTAGGACTTCTCCCTTTGTCATTCATGTCTGTGTGCTGACCCCACATCAGTTCAGCCAAGCCATTCCACACAGATTGGTTGGAGTGCACAAATACTCCTTACTCAGGGGTCAGGATTTGAAGGCACAGATAAATACTGCATCGATTCACATTCAGCCTATTGTGGCTTAGATAGGTTTACAAAGTTTCATTCTCCAGCCAAGAGTCTTGAATTCATTTTTTTTTAAAATCCAGCCATCATCCATTCATTGCCCAAATTAAGCTATTTTTAGCTTAACCCATTTCATTTAACCCATTAACCTTTTACCCATTTCTTACCTTATCCACCCCAAACTTGACCTTTTGTGTGCAAGATCTGACACTTTTCTTCCCAGTCAACCTACAGTCTCCATAGTAATCATCAGGATAATCGTCTCAGGATTGATTCCTAGAAAGGAGAGTTTTCTCCTCTCCTAAGACTGTAAGTCTACTACTATAGTTGTGATCATAACTGTACTGTCAACCCCTCCCATGAGCTGATGTCTCCTGACCCTTGGCCTCCAGAAAATATTATTTTCCATCTTCCATGCTCAAGACACACACCCTGCCCTCCCTTTTAATGAATACTGGCTATTCTGAACCGTTTCTGTCTCAGACATTTACACACCCAAGTGTAAAGTTCAAACATGTCCCAGTTAACTCCAGAAGGGGAGGAAGTAGAAATTCTTTTGCAGCACCTCTCACAGATGTCTGAGGAATCCAAGTCTGAGTGAAGCTTGCTAGGCAGTTCTGCTTTACTGGAGCAATGCCCCGTGGTACTGTTGTAATTAAGGGTTTGTCTGAGTTCAATTAAAAGTTCCTTGTGCACTGTTCTGTGATAAATTGGCAGTTCAACTTTACTCCAGGCAAAAATTTGGCATATGAGCTCCATAGGACCCCAGTGCCCCTCAAAGTGACGTGGTCTGATCAACTGTCATTGTACCATGCTTAATAGAAGCGATAAAAATAAAAAGGAAGCAATAGGACTAGATTCTCAAGCATCTTGTCAAAGAGGTAAGCAATCTCAAGTTAAGTCACCAGTTGAGATATAAGAAGTGACTCTATGGAATAGACATTCTAGGGAAACTATTCTGAAAGGTGATGGGGAAAATTAGGTTGCCAAACCACAACAGATGGTCAGGCAAGCAAATGATCAATTAGAAGAATGCTTCACAATGCAGGAACCTGAGGGGAATAAAATTACCAATGCCAACAGTAAAAGTTCAGCAAGAATAATTTTCTGAGACTCAAGTCAGGGTGATGAAAGTACTTTTTGTTACACACATGCTCTTGTTCATCTTGGCACAACATGTACTCCAAGTTGACATTATGCAAATTTTCTGACTCTACCATGAAACAGCATTTACTTTTCCTATACCAGTATTTGTTGCTTTTCCATATTTTATAATAATCTTTCTTTCAGTTACTGCTCTGAATATCATTTGCTAAGGTGATGAAAGAATATCTATGGTATGCTTGTTTTTAAGTCAGGTTGGACCTGCCTGTTTAATAACCATGAACCATACTACCTTTTTGGCCTTAGCCCTTTTGTCCTCTGTGGTCATTTAGGTCTTTTTTGCCTTGTACCTGGCCTTAGGTTAGAACAGACAGATAGATTCCTTTCATTTTTCAAAACCACAGACATTTAAAAAACTCAGTGGCCAGATCACCACTGACAGATGTATTTTAAGAATTTGGCTATGGTGTCTCCAGGGTTTACTCTGAAAGATGTAACCTCCAGCGTTTAGTTCAGAGTGTGGCACTTTCTGGGGCTGAAGAAAGATTGATGAGTAAAGGAATGAGTGGGTGGAACCATCTTCCAGTCTCAGCATAAATTAAATCCTTTACCAGTTGCACCTAATTAGCTCTTTATGGCATCTTAAAAAAGATGCTGATGCCAGTCCAGGAAAGGCATCAACCAGCTCTGAATCCCTGGGGTCATTGACAGGGCCTCCATGGGGAAACACAGAAGCTGAGGAAGGTCTGGAAGAGCTGGTGAGTTCCCCATGTCTAGGTTTATGCTCTATGGTAGTACCCCCAAGAAGCAACCCAAATCCAAAAACAAACAAAAGGCCACAATAAGTTTTAGCATCAGCATTGTATGACAGTGAAAATGAAAAGATGACTCAGTAACCCAAAAAAAGATTTAAAAAAAGTAAACAACCTGCATAGCTAGTCCCTAAATCAGCCTCATTCACCCTTCAAATATAAAAATTAAATATATAAATTTTTCTGCCTTATAACAGAAAAAAATTTAGTAGGAAACTGCATTGATATTGCCATATGATTTCATGACTGAAGATGTGTTACTTTAAAAGCAGGCCATTTCTTAGTCAGTTTTCCTGGTTGATGATGTTACCATTGCCTCTGTAGGAGCCTGTATTGTCCTGTGATTGTTGCTGATGGTATCAGAAATTTCAGATATAGCAGCCCCTTTATAAGATAAAAACCAGAGCTGCCCCAAGGGCTTTGGAAGAAAAATTGTCTATACTCACCCTCTGCAGCATCATTCATCAACTCACCAACAGATTGACAGACACAAAGACAATATGTGATACAGCCCTTGACCTAGAGGAAAGTCTCATGGGTGAATTATAATGAATCTAAATATTCAAATGCGAGTTTGTGAACTGTCAGCAACCATACACCAATTTAAGACACATTTATTGAATCTCCATTAGGGATTTGGAAGGACACACACACACACACACACACACAAAAACCATTATCTCTACCCTAAAGAAGCAGAAAAATTGGAAGACAATTTTACAAAACCACGAGTTAGCATTGTTTTATGTAAAAGAGACAGACTATGAATTCTGACAGATTGATCCAGGTTCACATTCAGCCCTGCATGCCGCATGTCAGCTGTATCAACTCATGGTCTTCTGTTTTCTTACCTATAAAAGGGGAATAATGATATTACCTACTCTTAGGGTTATTATGAGAATTAATGGGATGATTTGTAACAGAATGAAAATAATTCTTTAGATTATGAAAAACATTTTTAAAAACCACCTTTTGTAATTCCAAAGAAGGCAGTTGCCTTCCAGGGGCCCAGGAGGTGGGAGTAAAGAATGCAAATTGAGAGAGTGACAATGCTATGTGGAAAAGAAGCCAGAGCTGGAGAGTGACTCTGTGTATGTGGGAAGCGGTGGGAGGGAGGGAAAAGGAGGTAATCCCACAAGCAGAAAAACACTGGTGCTGTGGAACTGGAGAGTCTGGAGGAGAAGGTGTGTAGAGAGAGATGAGGCAGCTAGCAATTGAAGAAGTAAGCTAGAGTGTTTTCATGGTAATTTTAAGCTGATTTTTGCCTTGTTTAAATGTTTCCTCCTTTTCTCAACAGAATTTTCAGTAAAACCTGTATATTTATTAATGCTTTTTTTAAAATTTTATTTTATTTAACTTTACAATATTGTATTGGTTTTGCCATATATCAAAATGAATCTGCCACAGGTATACATGTATTCCCCATCCTGAACCCTCCTCCCTCCTCCCTCCCCATACCATCCCTCTGGGTCGTCCCAGTGCACCAGCCCCAAGCATCCAGTATCGTGCATCGAACCTGGACTGGCAACTCGTTTCATATATGATATTATACATGTTTCAATGCCATTCTCCCAAATCATCCCACCCTCTCCCTCTCCTACAGAGTCCAAAAGACTGTTCTGTACATCAGTGTCTCTTCTGCTGTCTCGTACACAGGGTTATTGGATTTGGTTTTGGGAGATGGACTCAGGTGTTGAATTCTGTTTTGAAGTGTCTTGATAAGAATCAAGGCTGCTACAGGATTCCATTCTTGTCTGGGTCCCATAGATATGAAAATAATTAAAACTATTTGTAACTTACTGATAATACTTCTTTAGGGAAAAGAGTATGTGCTAGAGCAAATTAAAAAGGACATTTTGGAAAGAGTGGGAGTTGTCTTAAAATGTGAGAGAGACTTAAAGAAAAGGAGGAGAGAATGTATTTCAGGTAGAGAGGACAGTGTGGGCCAAGACATGGAGGCAGAAGGCTACCTAATGCTCACAGGGGATTCTGAAGAGAACTTTTTTGGTTCTTACGGAGGATGATTATTATTAAGAAAGACTTATTAAGAAAGACTGAAAATATTTCCGGATATCTTAGAATCACATTGAAAAGAGCTTTGAAAACCAGTTAAGGGTTTGTACCTGAAGGAGAAAGTAGTCAGGACCTGGAACCCAGTTTTGAGAAGGAAAGTTGAATAGTGGAGATTTTCTCTAAAGAATTAATTCTTTATGTTATGAAAATGTTGTGATAGTCAAACAGTTCTGCAAAGATGAGAAACTAAGGATGAAAAAAACAAATTGGAATCTGCTGCCTGGAGATTTTAGTACAAGAAGACAAGGGATATTGAAACATTTTGAAGGAAAGATAGCACAGATTGGAAAAGTGTATGGTAGATTAAACCATAAAAAGTGATGACAGTTTTGAGATGGAAACCCGGAACAATGATGTCATTATAAAGAGGACTTGACCAGAGGAATCTAAGTGGGCAAGGGTGGCACTGAGGATTTGAAATTTCAGCAGGGTCAGTGTCCTTAAGTCACTGAAAATAACTGGGGCAAAGATGAGGTGTTAGGGTGGGTGATGCAGTGAAGCCATTGTTTGCATCAGTTCAGTCAGTTCAGTTGCTCAGTTGTGTCCAACTCCTCGTGACCCCATGGACCACAGCACACCAGGCCTCCCTATCCATCACCAACTCCCAGAGTCTACTCAAACTCTTCTCCATTGAGTCGGTGATGCCATCCAACCATTTCATCCTCTGTCGTCCCCTTCTCCTCCTGCCCTCAATCTTTCCCAGCATCAGGGTCTTTTCCAATGAGTCAGCTCTTCGCATCAGGTGTCCAAAGTATTGGAGTTTCAGCTTCAACATCAGTCCTTCCAGTGAATAATCAGGACTGATCTCCTTTAGGGTGGACTGGTTGGATCTCCTTGCAGTCCAAGGGACTCTCAAGAGTCTTCCCCAACACCACAGTTCAAAAGCACCCATTCTTCAGCGCTCAGCTTTCTTTGTAGTCCAACTCTCACATCCATACATGACTACTGGAAAAACCATAGCCTTGACAAGATGGACCTTTGTTGGTAAAGTAATGTCTCTGCTTTTTAATATGCTGTCTAGGTTGGTCATAACTTTTCTTCCAAGGAGCAAGCGTCTTTTAAATTTCATAGCTGCAATCACCATCTGCAGTGATTTGGGAGCCTCCAAAAATAAAGTCAGCCACTTTTTCCACTGTTTCCCCATCTATTTGCCATGAAGCAATGGGACCGGATGCCATGATCTTAGTTTTTTGAATGTTCAGCTTTAAGTCAGCTTTTTCACTCTCCTCTTTCATCTTCATCAAGAGGCTCTTTAGTTCTTCTTCACTTTCTGCCATAAGGGTGGTGCCATATGCATATCTGAGGTTATTGATATTTCTCCCAGCAATCTTGATTCCAGCTTGTGCTTCATCCAGCCCAGTGTTTCTCATGATGTACTCTGCATATAAGTTAAATAAGCAGGGTGACAAGTTAAATAAGCCTTGACGTACTCCTTTCCCAATGTGGAACCAGTCTGTTGTTCCATGTCCAGTTCTAACTGTTGCTTCGTGACCTGCATACAGATTTCTCAGGAGGCTGGTTAGGTGGTCTGGTATTCCCATCTCTTTCAGAATTTTCCACAGTTTATTATAATTTAACCCCCTGAAGTTTTATTTGAGGGATTAAGTATAGACAGAAAAATAATAATTACCAGGATGAGTTGGGACACAGAAGGTTATCTAAATCAAGAGGGAAAAAAATTCCAAGGGACTTCTGCATGCTTCCCCATATCAGTAAATGTCACCATCATTCGCAGCTGCTCAGGCCAAAACTTGAATTTCTCTCCATCTTTCACAGCCTGTACTCAACCCATCTACCAATCTTACTGACTCAACCTTCAAATATATACTCTGTTCTGTCACCTCCATAGCTACCCACCTGGCCAATTCACTGATGTCTCTCACCAAGACCACAATAATAGCTCTATAAATGATTCCACTGCTTATTTTTGACTCCACAGTGTGAAAATCTGAGTATCTCATCCAAACAATGTCAGATAATGCTTTTCTCCTACTTACTGATAGAACCTTCTGCTGGCTTCCTTTTTAGAAAAACTTATTGAAGTATAGTTGATTTAGAATGTGTGTTAATTTCTTCTGTACGGCAGAGTGACTCAGTTACACATACACACATACATATATTCTTTGTCATATTCTTTTCCATTGTGGTTTGTCACAGGATATTGAATGTAGTTCCCTCTGCTGTACGGTAGGACCTTGTTGTTTATCCATCCTATATATCGTAGTTTGGAGAAGGCGGTGGCACCCCAATCCAGTGCTCTTGCCTGGAAAATCCCATGGATGGAGGAGCCTGGTAGGCTACAGTCCATGGGGTCGCGAAGAGTCGGACACGATTGAGCGACTTCCCTTTCACTTTTCACTTTCATGCATTGGAGAAGGAATCGGCAACCCACTCCAGTGTTCTTGCCTGGAGAATCCCAGGGACGGGGGAGCCTGGTGGGCTGCCATCTCTGGGGTCGCACAGAGTCGGACATGACTGAAGCGACTTAGCAGCATATCATAGCAGCAGCAGCATATCATAGTTTGCCTCTGCTAATTCCCAACTCTCAGTCCTTCCTGCCCCGGCTCCCCTGCCCCTTAACCCACAAGTCTGTTCTCTATGTCTGTGAGTCTGTTGTTCCATACATATGTTCATTTGTGTGGTTATTTTAGATTGCACATGGAAGTGATGTCATATGTGTACTTGCTTTCTCTTTCTAACTTACTTCACTTAGTATGATAATCTCTAGGTCCATCCACATTGCTGCAAATGGCATTATTTCACTCTTTTTTAAGGATGAATACTGTTCCACCACACCTTCTTAATCCACTCATCTCTCAGTGGACATTTAGGTTGTCTCTATGTCTTGGCTACTGTGAATAGTGCTGCATGAACATAGGGGTTCATGTATCTTTTTAAATTTGAGTTGTGTCTGGATACGTGCCCAGGAGTGGCATTGCTGGATCATATGGCAACTCTATTTTTAGTTTTTAAAGGAGCCTCCATAGTGGCTACACCGGTTTACATTCCCACCAACAGTATGGGAGGTGAACCCTCTGATGGCTTCTGCTCACATTTAGAATGAAATGAAGTGCCCTCCAAGGCCCTGTGTGACCTGGCCTCACCTCCTTTCTGTCCTCACTGCCTACTACTCATTCCTTCCCTCACTTCACTCTAGGCACCCTCATCTTCCTTGGCCTCCAGCTCCCTAAGTTTATTTTTCCTTCACAGCCTTTTCCCTTGTTCATAATGCCTGGACTCCACGACTCCCCATCCTCAGCGACACACATGGATTTTCTTGACTTGCTTTTAACTCACTTTCTTTCTATGAACATATGGAGTATCAGTTACTGACCTAGATATTGGCGATACAGCAGGTAAAAATTAGGCACCACTCCCTGTCTTCATGGCCTTTCCATTCTAGTGGGGGGATCTGACAACAGATAAGATAAATAAGTAAACTGTGTTTCATGGTGGACAGTGGTAAGTGCTAAGGTGAGAAATACAGCAGAGGAAGGGGCAGGAAGTGTCATTGTTGGATGGTGAGAGTGAGAGCAGTTTGATATAGAGGGGGCAAGCAAGGCCAAGCTGAAGGAGGGTGTTTGAGAAGAGACTAGAAAAAAGTTGGGGGAATAAACAAATCCACAGCAAGTCCAAGACCTGGAAAAGGCGAGTGTGGAAGAGAACAGTGAGCCCAGAGAGGAGCCGTGTAACTTGATTCATTCTTCTCTTACCTGCGTTATTTTTTTCACAGAACTTGCAGAGTTATATACCTGTCATTTTACTTATTTAGTATCTCTCTGCCTCACTAGAAAATAAGCTCCATAAAGGAAGGACTTTGTTGTCTTCATCATAGCAGTGTCTGACCCATACAGGGAACTCAATTTTATTGAATACATTAATGAACCAAAGGGAAGTACCTAGAACATAGCATTAACTCTGGGAGAGTAAAAACAGGAAGGGTCTTGGAACTTGGCAGGAGGGCACAAACTAGCCTGGTAGCCTTCATGGGTCCTTGATAAAATGTTTGGGATGGGTGTGGAGGGGCAAAGAGACAGAGAAAAACCAAAGTGATAACAGTTAAGGCTTCCTTAAAGACAATTGAGTGAGAAGATTGTTACACAGTTGACTACGGTGTGTTCTTTCTCCTCTCCAACTTTTTTATGATTTATTTATCCTCTTAAATACATACTTCACAAAACTGAGCATATGGTATTATACTGATCCTTTGCATCCCTTGGAGAACTGACAAATCCCACTCTACTCATTGTTAACATAATTTTAATTAAGGTATCTAAAACCTCTCGTTAAGACTTAACTGTAATCTCATTTACTGTGTGGGAAGTGTTATCTATTTCATGACTAGAGGTAAAATCTTAGGAAAGCGATATCCCCAGACTGCAGAGTATGAGACACAGTTAAGCCTAAGAGACTGGAGAATATTCCTATAATGAAATGATGTATGTGAAAGAGCTCTGCAAGTATCAGAGTATACAAATAGTGTCATTGAAAAAACAACTACGTGTTTCCTTGTCTCGGCTTGAAAAAATCCAGACCTTCAAAACTACAAGTACATTGTAAACAAACAAAAAACAGTTTCCTCTGAACTCAGATATTTACACAGTGTCATTCAAAAAGAAATACTGTAGACTGTGAATTATTTATCCAAAATATTTTAAACATTCCTATGCCAAAGAATAAAGGAAATATAAGAAAGGAAAAGAAAAGAAGTCTCTCCTGCAATAGAGATGGTAATGCTTTGTTTAAGTAACATCTAGAGGGGTGAGTGGACATAGCTGATCTTCATGGAAACAGCCCTACACATAGCAAGCTCAAAGCAGAGAGCTAAATAATAAAATGCAAAAGTAATTTCAGGAGACTGAGTTAATAATACCACCCCCAAGAGTTCTTGCTGAGAGTCCTGCCATTTTTGTTAAGCTTGGATTCTTTTATCTTGTCTGATTTCCATCATAAGGAGAGGTTACCAAAGAAAATGAACACATCTGAGCAGGATCATCATAGATTATTATAAAGTGGTTATTGCTAAAGGCGTTAAGTAGTTCATTCCTCTCCTGAGCTTCCCTTGTGATTGCTGTTAACTGTGATGGGAAATAGTGTGTGCTAAGCTTAAGTGAAAGTGTGAGTCACTCAGTCCTGTCCAACTCTTTGCAACCCCATGGACTGTAGCCTGCCAGGCTCCTCTGTCCATGGAATTCTCCAGGCAAGAATACTGGAGTGGGTACCCATGCCCTCCTCCAGGGGATCTTCCTGACTGAAGATGGAACCCAGGTCTCCCACATTGTGGGTAAATTCTTTACCATCTGAGCCACCAGGTAAGCCCATGCTGCTTATAAACTAGTCAAAAAAGATTCAATTCAAAGGAGAGACACTTAAAGTATGTAGATCTTCCTTACACGTCAACACATCAGAAGATAACTTTAAATTTTCTGTTACATCAGAAATAAATAAGATACCCATTTTAAAGTCATTTTGCAAGATGAACTTTTGAAAGTATATGCATTTTATTTACTTCCTGGCACATGAATTTATTCACAGTGTAAGAATAAAAACATTTTGAAATAGACCAAAGTAGCTTAAAATCAGTTTTATTTATTTCCCCTACCTGCAAGGCTTGCTTTCTCTTGATTTGGGTGGAATAGAAAATGACGGTGATGGACAGCCTCACTGCTGTTTCGTTGCTAGGTTACATGTGTGCCCATTTAACCTGCTTCGACAGAGCGCTGTCTCCCGAACACCATGTAAAATACGTGCCTTTGTTTCCCGGGAGAGGAGAGAAGGAGGGTTGATAGCCTCTCTGTTCCACATTGGTTTAGCAGTTTAGAGGGGACAGGAAAGGTGAAGGATACACACACAAAGGGTGAGCTCCAGAGAACTGACGGCTCCATGCCACACACAGGTGATGTAGTCAGAAGTCTCATGCATCTCAGCAAGTGTTCAGAGGTTTTCAGATCAAGGAGCAGACAGAGCTTTTGCTTTGCCCCCTGTCTTCTCCATATTCCTTTTTTACTGTCTTTACCCCACCTTCTCACACACTTGAAAATACATGAAAGGAGCTTCTGGGTCTATTTTCCTGAGTGGTATAGATAAACTCAGGATTCCCTGGTGGCTCAGATGGTAAAGAATCTGCCTGCAATGCAGGAGACCAGGGTTCAATCCCTGGGTCAGGAAGATACCCTGGAGAAGGAAATGGCTACCCACTCCAGTGTTCTTGCCTGGAGAATTCCATGGACAGAGGAGCCTAGTAGGCTACAGTCCAGGGGGTAGCAAAGAGTTGGACACGACTGAACAACTCACACGTATAAATAAATCTCTCTCTCTCTACTCCTCCCACCACCCGCCTCTGATCTAAAGTGTATTCCCAAAATATAAATTTATTTTGATTGAGCCTTGAAAAATAGGCTCACAGAATTCGCAAAGTTATGGGATACCTGGCTTCTGATTGTCATATTCTACCCCCCAAATTCTCCCAACTCCACTTAGCCCCCATCCCCACCACCACACACACACACACACCCCTCCCCTCACTCTCAGTGCCGCCAACCCTCCTGTCTCCTGCATTCAACACATTAAGGCTCTGCATCCCACTTTAAGCAGACTTCCTCTTTTGTCAGAAGACCAGGTGTCCCTTCTCTCACCTTCCCAGGCGTGCTCCCCAGTCTCGGCCGCATGTTCTTCCCCATCACACTCTTGGGCCCGAGGCCTGAGCCTCCCCAGACTTCTCATTGCACTGATGTCGAGTTCATTCTCTGGGTCTACTCTGTAGCAACTAGAGCTGGGACTGCCCTTCCCAAACAACAGAGGCTCCATGGTTGCTCCTGGTGATCAAATACTTGGCCCATGTGTTACAGTCAACATGACATCCACCTAAGATTTGGATTTAAAAAAAAATCTATCGCAGTATTGGTAGGAATGTAAATATTCCTTTGAAGAAATGATAGATGTAAATATGACATTTATAATGCAACCATACTTGAGCTGCGTGCCAGTATAATTTCTGACAACATGTATGTTTGTGTCCCTGCATAACATGTCCCTAAAGTATACTTTATGGTCTCTGATATGGGCATTGATGTTCAAGGTCATTTTTTCACCTTACGATATACCCTTTGTTTTGGTGCAGCTTTAAATAAAGAGCTTGTTTTTCAGATTTTAGATGAAAGTGACACTGATGTTCCATTGAAACAAGAAAAAAAGGAAGTTTCTCTTATGAAAAAAGGTAAAAAAAAGAATTCAGTTTACGTATATTAGTTGTAATGTCTTGAGTTGTTTTCAGTTTGACTTATGTGACATATCTTACGGTAGCAGTTTGGATTTTGAAAAGTTAAATCTGTTGTTCCTGCAGTGGGAGGAGAGGTGATAGAGACTGAGCTGCCAGCCTCACACGTTTTGAAGGGGCACTCCCTGCCTGAGAATAATGCCCCCTGCATGACCTCACTGCCTAGAATTCCCAAGAGTGCACAGATGTCACCCTCCTCCTTGAATTTTATTTAGAAATCTGCTGAGGATTGATATCAGGTCTGTCATTTTCAGAAACTATTTTTGAAAATGATGATGACCTTCCTCTGTTTTCAGTCATTTAGTTCTTTCCCTATTTTGCATGACTCCTCTGAGATCACTAAGAGTAGTTCAACAAGCACATTTATTATCCATGGGGTGTAATTTGTCTCAGATGAGAGATTTGACCTTTTTTTAAACATAAAGTTCCCATGTTATAGTTTTCAATCTAAAGACAATTTCCCAGGACAGAGAGCTGGAAACAAACTAGACTCAGAAAATTTTATTTTCTTTAGTGTTCATTCGTTATTATTACCAGAATTCATTATGTTCATATTATTATACCATTGTCTCCTTTATTGTAATATTATGCTATTGGCCTAAACAGCAGAACCACTGTTTTTTCATTGTCATCTTCTTAATCTGAAATAAGTTTTAAAGGCTTTCTTAGTCTCCTAAATAGGTCTCTGTTCATTTTGACTCAGTCACTCCCAGTCATTTTTGTATTGATCCATGCCATCATTTCGTGTTCACTCTTAGATGTAAGCACTCCTTTCCTTTATACTCTGTTGCTTAGGTAACCTAATCAGTCATTCATTCACATCTTTATATTTGAACCCATTAGTGCAGGCCATAAGAAATCACACTTTTTCTTTTTCATCATAATTGGGATAATTTGCCATTACACAATCAAGATTTCTATTGTAAGAATCTCTTAATTTTAAAGCCAGTCTTTTATAGAAGTTTCAAGCTATTAACATGCCTTCAAGTATGTGCCAGTTGGATTTCCAAATTGTAATAGAAAAATTGTTAGTATAATTTTGATCCTAAAATTAACATTTAATTTCAAATACTCATCCTGGATTTGGAAGGAACAAATTGTGAAATATTTTCAAATGACTGTAATTATGAATTAGTTGGCTATTAGGTTAAGAAATTTCACTTTGTATGCAGATCATGAGTAAAACCAACAGTGCCTGCAGTGTGCTTGGAAAACCTCTCTGTCTATTCTCTTCTATGTCTCCTTAGAGTAGTCGGGCAGGTCCTAACCATCTAAAACATTTCTTGTTGCTTTCCTGTTCCACTTGGCCTTCAATGGCCTTGGACTTTGTAGCAAGGGTTTACTTGGTGGAACAATATCACAGTTATCACAAAGGATTCTAGAGTTAGATGGAAGAAGAACACTTTGACTTATTTCTTAGACTCTCCCCAAGATCCTCTTGAAACCAGTCCAAGGGGATCAAAGCATTTCTGCTTTTCTATGGACTGTTAACAAAGCACTCACCTCTCTGAACCTCTTGATTCTGAGGTTCCCTGAGTGAGAAGACGAACTCAATGATTGTAGGTCTCTTACTGCATTAAAATCCAACTCTCTTCTAGGGGCACATTTCTGATTGGGGTCTTTCAGGATGTCTTTGAACCTGAACCCAAAGGAAGAGAGTAAGACACTAGGGAAAGACAAGTCCTTGTCTGGGTGCAGAGGCTGCTGAGAGAAGGGACACTAAACAGGTCCAGTGAGTCATCCTGTGCACACCAATAACAGAAAATAAGCATCATTAGAAAGAAATTACAAAAAAACAAGCTACAGAGGCTCTCAGATTCTTGTACACTGTGTACACTTTATTAAGAGGTTATTGTAAATTGTCTTGAAAAGATATTGGTGCAGTTTTACAAGAGTGTTTGAATACAAAGCCAAATTACATGCAAGTTGTTAATGAGCTGCTAACACTTCCTTTAGTTCACTCTTACGTGTGATTGCCAAAATGTGGTTATCTTCATTTTTGTCTATGTTCTTTAGAAGAAAAACAGGAGCTGTGCAGTGATACTCCAGAAATAAACAGAAATTCTTCATCACCTAACTGGGAAAGGTGAGTGTACTGCAATTATACAAAATTCCAAGGGAGTACAATTATACTGTTGAAAAGTAATTACCAGTGTTTAAATACAAGGAGAAAGAAAATAATAGCAACAAGCAAAGGCAATTAAAAGTGGAACAGAATTTTAAAGGAGATAGGAAAGAATAGAATACCCTAGATTTCTTACTCTTTTCCCAAACCTTTTATTTTCTTTTGTGAGGATTCAGGAATGGAATAGGCTTAACTTCCTACTCGTAGCAAGCAACTAATTCAAATTATTCTAATACAGTCAAAGAATGAAAATGTCATGTATATGTAAGGTATGACTATGAAATTATGACCTAGTTTTTTTTGTATGGCTTATAATCTTATTTCCATACATATATGTAAGTGTAATAATCATTGTATGCTAGGATATTCTTGACATGAGCCTTTTGTCACATTTAAATGTAATCAGCTAAATATTTTGGCTATCCAATAGAGGGAAAAAATGTTTTCAAGGAAGCAAATTCTTACCTCACTCTGCTCCGAATGTGTCTGTATGTGTGTATGTGTATGTGTATACACATGTTGTATATGTGTGTTTGTGTATTATTTCATGTATTACTTTTAGGTTTTTATGAACTTTTGATTTTCTTCAAATAATCTTTGAATCATAACTACACAGTTCATGTTAGAACTATGATCCAATTAAGAAAATCTTAATGGAAGAATCATCAAATTCATTTAGTAGTGGTAGTAATAATAAAGATGATTATAATGACAATGATAACTAGGTACCGTCTACTGAGGACTTAATAACAGAGGCATAAATTCTGTGTATATCTTGTATAATCTTTGGCACAGCTCTGTGAAGTAGGCTCTGTTATTATGTGGCAGGAGAAGAAACAAAGGTTCAGGGAGGAATGTGTGTCTTCTGGTGTAGTGCATTTTACCCTCCATGCCAACAGCAGCCTGAGTTTCCAGCATCCCCAAAATGGTAAAAAAAAAAAAAAAAAACAACAACTTTAAGGACTTCTCTAATAAAATTTCAGCATAAAGGAGGTTATAATTAATAAGTGCCAGACACTGTGTGAATGTTCTTTAATGGACAATTAAGCATTAGTTATAATGTTCTTAATCTTAAATAAAGTATCAGCTGAAGTTAGACAGTATAATTAATGCCAAAGAACTGTTGACAGTAGAAGCACTTTCCATTTGCTATAAGCTATTATCCAGTTTTTTTAAAAGACCCAGATAGTGTGAATACAGGAAACTCTCCAGAGCTGTGGTCTTAATTCATGGATGTTAGCACGAAAGGATTACAAAAATCTCCTTTTCACTTGCTGGACAAGACTCTGCATCATCTGGCCCCAACCTGCCTACCCGGGTTTGCCTCCCATATTGTGTATCCCCTAGCCCTCTTAAGCATTTTTATTCTCATAACACTGAAACCCGTAGGCCTCATTAACACACTATGTGCTACTTCATGAATCATCATTGTTAGTTAACCTCCATGCTGCAGCCAGTTATCCTTTTAAAACATGTGTCAATCAGATTACCTCCCTCCATGTAAGAAACCCTCAAGTGGGAGCACCTGCTCTGCTTAAAATAAGCCCCAGCCCCCACGCCATAGCCAGTACCTCTCGGGTCTGCTCTCTGCATCTTCCTGTGTGCCCCACGCCTGCAGCCCTGGCCTTCTCAAGTATCTCGCAAAGACCCTACTTTGTTTCTACCCTAGTATCATTACCCTTCACCTGAAACACTCTTCCTCCATCAGGTCTTGACTAAATACTTCTTTCAACTGACTTTGCCTTATTTCTGGACCTACCTTTAGTACCTACCCTCCCACAAGCTGGTGGCTCAGACTGTAAAGAATCTGCCTGCAATGCAGGAGACCCGGGTTTGATCCCTGGATCAGGAAGATCCCCTGGAGAAGGAAATGGCAACCCACTCCAGTATTCTTGCCTGGAGAATTCTATGGACAGAGGAGCCTGGCAGGCTGAAGTCCATGGGGCTGCACAGAGTCTGACATGACTGAAGCAACTAACATTTTCACTCTCCCACAGGCTAAAGTAGAACTTGGGTTTAAAAACTTCTTTCAACAAATAAGAGGCAAGTGGTAGATGACTGCTGTTGTTAAAAATAAATTACTGCCAATTCTGTTTAATTGTGGTTGCCCAAAAACCTTGAAACAAGATTTTTTAGGAATAAACAGTATTCATATAATTGAGAATTGCTTTTATATAGCTGTGTAAATGACAGTTTTCAGCATTACATTTATGTCCATGCATTGATTTGTTGTATATTAACACCTCATTTGTTGTGTATGGTTTCCACTTGGAAATTCTAAACCTCAGCTTGTTTTTGCCCAGTATGCCAGTGGAAGATTTAAATCCAAGTTCTGGATATAAAGCCAGAGTTTCTGTGAGTGGTGATTGTAAAGTTGCTTCTTCACTGACAGAATCTTCTCAAAGCACGTCTGTCAAGGAAACAGTAAGAAAACTGACATCTAATTTAAGGTAAAGATATTTACCTGTGTTGTTGAATTTTCTAAGCAGTGACAACTCCTGATTTTCTTTCTCTATTGAGTGGTAATATTATTGAGAAAATTCAATAGAATGACTTTATGACTTGTCTCCTAACTGCACTGATTTAGATATAGTGTGGGTTACATGTCTTTTGAGATCAAATTATTGTCACTAACTGTCCTATTGTTACATGGTACAGCAATATAGTGGATGTTAGTTTTCTCTCCAATGTAATAAAAAATCAGAATTTGTAAGGATAGAAGATAGGACAGAAAGGGCTATTAAAAACAAAGGAATGAGGGACATTTATCATGAAGGGGAAAAAGAAAATTCTTACTGAATTTCTCCTTCCTTCTTCCTTCCCCTCTCCCTCCTTCCCTCCTTCTCTCCCTCCCTCCCTTGTTTCCCTTCTTCTTCTTTTTTTATTCTGCCTCACTAAGACCCTCATGGGAAATAGATAGGGAAACAGTGGAGACAGTGTCAGACTTTATTTTGGGGGGCTCCAAAATCACTGCAGATGGTTATTGCAGTTATGAAATTAAAAGACGCTTACTCCTTGGAAGGAAAGTTATGACCAACCTAGATAGCATATTCAAAAGCAGAGACATTACTTTGCCAACAAAGGTCCATCTAGTCAAGGCTATGGTTTTTCCTGTGGTCATGTATGGACATGAGAGTTGGACTGTGAAGAAAGCTGAGCACTGAAGAATTGACGCTTTTGAACTGTGGTGTTGGAGAAGACTCTTGAGAGTCCCTTGGACTGCAAGGAGATCCAACCAGTCCATTCTAAAGGAGATCAGCCCTGGGTGTTCTTAGGAAGGAATGATGCTAAAGCTGAAACTCCAGTACTTTGGCTACCTCATTGGAAAAGACTCTGATGCTGGGAGGGCTGGGGGCAGAAGGAAAAGGGGATGACAGAGGATGAGATGGCTGGATGGCATCACTGACTTGATAGACATGAATCTGAGTGAACTCCGGGAGATGGTGATGGACATGGAGGCCTGGTGTGCTGCGATTCATGGGGTCGCAAAGAGTCGGACACAACTGAACTGAAGACCCTAATGACATTATAGCCTTCTAAGAAGTCTTTTTTGTAGCTTTAGATACTGAACTTATTGAAAGAAATTAAGTTTTACTTTTTGCTTCAGTGTAGAATCTTATTATTCGTGGGCATGGTTAATGAGGGATTTAAATGTCTGGATCTCAGTTCTCAAAGGATGGAGTTGTTGTTCAGTCACTGTGTTGTGTCCAACTCTTTGAGACCCTATGGACTGTAGCCTACCAGACTTCTCTGTCTGTGGGATTCTCCAGGCAAGAATACTGAAATGAGTTGCCATGGCCGCCTCCTGGAGTTTGTTCAGATTCATGCCCATTGAGCTGGTAATGCCATCCAATCATCTCACCCTCTGTTGCCCCCTTCTCCTCCTGCCCTCAGTCTTTCTAAGCATCAGGGTCTTTTCCAATCAGTCAGCACTTCACATCCAGTAGCCAAAAATTGGAACTTCAGCTTAAGCATCAGTCCTTCCAATGAATATTCAGGGTTGATCTCCTTTAGCATTGACTGGTTTGATGTCCATGCTATCCAAAGGACTCTCAGGAGTCGTCTCCAGCACTACACCGTGAAAGCATCAATTTTTTGATGCTCAGCCTTCTTTATGGCCCAAGTCTCACATCTGTACTACTGGCAAGGATGGAGACATGAGCGTAAAGTTCAAAGTTCAGAGATTTTCCAAGTAGGGACCAAAGATAAGGGGCTTCACAATCAAGCCAAAGAAGTTACTATACAGAAGAATGCCCTCAGATAGGTGTCATATGAGAGGGTGGGGGTCAGGAGCAGAACCACCACTAAGTTAGTACAGCCAATTGGTTTGGTTGGGCTTCACAGACTGTGAGCAGCCTGGATAAGGTAAGAGATTTTTAGCAGAAGGAAACCTATACTGTGCTCTAGCTGGAATAGTATTTTCCCTTAGGACACTTTGACTTTCTTATCACAGACTGACACAGTCTTCCTGAAGAAGAGAGTTGGCAAAGAATGCAAACAGGTAGGAAGAGAAAGGTGAGGTAGGACATATATATAGGGAGCCAGGGCCCCTACTCAGGCCCAGGACAGGGTCTAGGGTCCTGTATGTGAAAGTAGACTGCAAACCACTGGAAGACATGGATGCCATTCTGTAGTTGCCCTGGGCTTTAGGGAAGTCTCTGTGGCAGCATCCAGGGCCATGGGGCTATACTACATGAGCATTAAGGCCCACCTGCTGTCCTTCAGGAACATATATCTAATGCCTATCCTGCCCCAGGTGAAAGAGGGAAGCTCTTGTTATTTGTAGGTGGATCCACTTTGGACTTTCTATCAGGACACATTTTCACTAATGACAGTAGGAACCCAGTGACAAGGTGTTGACCAAGGAATGAAGTCAGAGTGCTGCATCCCCGAACACTAAGTCATGACCACCAACTCTGCATGTTGCCTGGGTTGGCAAGCTTGTACTAGCATGGGAATAGAACAGAAGGAAACCACACCTCAGGACAGTACCAGTATCACCCAATGATATGGTGGATGTCAGTGTCATATTGCCATGGCCTACAGTATAGTCCCTAAAGAATGGGATTCTCCAACCATTTTCTTGCCTTCTGTCAGTACTTGATCAGAAGTTTTATGTAAGACCTTCATCTTTGATGTTGGGTAGCCATAAATTTGAATCCTGGATTCTTACTAGTTATAAGATTCAGGCATGTCAATTGGTCCCTAAGACATGGTATAGTATACAATAAATTATATATGAATATGCCTGTGTACATCTGAATAAATATGTGCATATTATTTTAAAATGTATGGACAATGTATATGACATGTCCAATAACTGGAACATTGCTTCAAGTGAACCAGGCCTTCTTGATAATAATAGCTACCATTTAAAAATCATTATTATTTTATTTTATTCATTCACTCAAGTGTTTTGTATACATTAGCTCCTTACACAAACTTACAAAGCTGATATTATTTTTAACTATTTTTTTTTTAAAGTTAAACTGAAAAAGAGAAACTAGGGAGTTCTCTAGTGGTTCAGTAGTTAAGACACTGAGCTTCCAGTACAGGGGGGCCTGGTCTCAATCCAGCCAAGGCCCCACATGCTACATGGTATAGCCAAAAAAAAAAAAAAAGGGAGATAGAAACGAAGTAATGCTTGAAGTCACAGATATAATTACACAGCTACCAAGGACAGGGCTGTGTTTGAGTCCAGGCTCCCTGATTTGGAATTTCATCCTCTTAATCACAGTGTATACACACACACACACACACACACATATATATACACACACACATACATACAGATGTACAGACTTACACATATACACACACACTTTTTGTAATACATACACACATACAGATACCACACGTGCTTTGCTATCTCTACACTGTAAGCCTGGAGAGACTTCCCTGGTTGTATTGTAGCAGAGTTTGGATGTACAACTATACATTATCATTTTCTTTATTTTTTTACTTGTCTAATTTTTGTTCTGCATCTAAGTGTATCACTACTGTTCATTTTAATGAGTTACATATGATCAAAAAGGAGATGATCTGATTGAGAGTATTAAGAGTGTAAGGTGCATCCAGTTCTATAATTAGGCATCAGTAGAAAATTAAAATTTTCCAGAAACCATCTCCCTAATGAACATGCAGAATCTTTAGTACTTAAAATCATCATACTATTATCAACTGAATTCTCTGAAAGCCAAATGAATTAATAAATAAGCTCCTTTCTATCCTGGCTTGAATTTTTTGGGGGGTGATTATTTTATAAAAATATTCACTGGGGAAAGAATTGTACACAACACAAGGTTTTAACTGGAATAAAAGGAGCTCCTCACTTACCGATTTTCTCTTTTGCCTTTAGCAAGATGTAGTGTGTTTTCTTAAATTTCACCAGTGAAGAAAAATTTCTTGTCTTCTGTGTTATGTTTCTTTTTTTCCTCCTTATACTGCACTGTTCTATTGTTTGGTCCATGTGTTAGTCTTTGTGTTAACTAGACTTTAAATTCTTCCAGACATGAAGGTTTTGGTGGCCAGTCTACAGTGTGGAGGGCACCATATTCTTTATAATCATGATTGTCCACCAGACTTGTCTTGCTTGTCACAGATGAGAGAGCAGTCAGTTCCTTTGCAAGGTGTGGAGTGTTCCCTCCACTTGGGTCACTTTGAATATGACATCTTTTTTATCCCTTTCAACACTACTAAATGAGCCTCGTCCATTAAAAATGGTAGTTCTTATTGTCCATTTTATCACCTGATTATGCTCAGTTTAGCATTTTCCTATCTTGCATTATTTTTTGTTTTATGTGTATTAATTTGTTTAATCTGCAAATATAGTAACTCCTTTGAAAACAGATTGAGTCTTTCACATCGTGTCTAACATATATTAGTAGATTTTCAAAGAACACTTTTAATTAAATTGAAGGGGATTAACGTAAAAAGCAGTGAATAATATTTCTGGATGTTAAAGTATTTTCAAATAATGGGGTGCACCTGAGTTGTGTTAGTTAGTAAGAGGTAAATAAGGTAAACTGAGATCCAGATTGCTGAATTTTGTCAGATCCTAAATATTGAAGCAGTATCAAATCTCAGATCACTTTCAACGACAACAGTAATATTTTTTACCCACTTACTATGTGCCAGGCACTGTCCTAAGGGCTCTGCATATGTTAACTCACTTAAACTTTACAACCTCCCTATAAATAGATACTTTCATTATCCCTATTTTACAGATGAGAAGCTCTGAAGGATCTTTAGGATACTTATTTCTTGAGCTTCCAAGAAGAGAGATAATGTTATTAAAGACAAATTCCTGATTTTATTATCAAGTTTCAGGGTAGAACTATGAGTAAATGCTCCAAGGGAAGAAGGGGT
Source organism: Bos grunniens (assembly GCF_055505025.1). Lineage (NCBI taxonomy): Eukaryota > Metazoa > Chordata > Mammalia > Artiodactyla > Bovidae > Bos > Bos grunniens. The sequence goes on from NC_141165.1 coordinate 103,592,016, forward strand.
GTTCCTGGTGCAAAGACTCCCTGAGAATGGCAGCACTTGGTTCATATGTGTGTATGTTAGTCACTCAGTTGTGTCCAACTCTTTGTGACCCCATGGACTCTAGCCTGCCAGGCTCCTCTGTCCATGGGATTTCCAGACAGGGATACTGGAGTGGGTTGCCATTTCTTTCTCCAGGGGATCTTCCCGACCCAGGGATCGAACCCGAGTCTCCTGCATTGCAGGCGGATGCTTTACTGTCTGAACTACTAGGGAAGCCCACTTAGTTCATGAGCCCACTCAAAATACACAGCATCCACCTGGATACTCCAGACACCACTTTATTCCTGTTGTTTTATGTTGAGCACCTCCTTGTGGGACCTTCTGTGGATTAGAGGATCACTATCTCTGTCTTAAAGGGAACCTAAAGTTTGAGGGTGGAGAGAGGTTTGATGAAATATATCCTCAGGAACAAAAGAAGGTGTCATTGAAGATTATCATTGAAGAAAGGGACTCAGGACAATAAATAAAGGAATTTTTAAAGAGCTCTTAAGCATCTACATTCAGACCCTACATTTGTGATTGTTGGTAGCTTACTCTCTGTTCAGTAGTGTCTAACAGTTTTCCTGAATTAATTTTTCAGTAAAAGGAAAATGTGAAGGTCTGTGTGTTTGTACTTGCAAACCGCAGGAGCAGCATATTAATAATTTGTTTTCTTTGTCAGTCTCATGGGACAGAATCCCCAAGGGAAGAACTATTTAGCAGAAGCCATGCGGAGAAGAGGGTACAAAGCTAGATTCTGAGGTCCCAGAGGGAGAGGGGCAGAGAAGGAGACTGGAGGTCGGGATGGGGATGTGCTCAGTTTCTCAGCTGTGTCTGACTCTTAGTGGTCCCATGGACTGTAGCCCACCAAGCTCCTCTGTCCGTGGGATTGTCCTGGCAAGAATACTGCAGTGGGTTTCCATTTCTGCTTCCAGGGGATCATCCCTACCTGGGGATCGAACCCATGTCACCTGCATCTCCTGTGTTGGTAGACAGATGCTTTACCACTGATCTCTCTGGGAAGTCCCAGGGTAGGGATGAGGGTCCTTAACAATTAGAGAACCAGAGAGATTGAAGTAGGAATAAATCCTCAATCAAAGAGCTTCCGTAAGTATTATATGAAGTTTTGTATATAAAGCCTATAGCAACATTAAACACATTTTTAGCACTTTAGAGAGTGGTTGAATCTGACCAGGGCTCTCAGTGCCATCAAAAAATACTCAGTTCTCCAGCATTTCTTTTCCTGCAATTCTTTTTTCACAGGCTGAACCCCCTGCCCCTCCAGCTGGCTAATTCCAGCTCTTCCTTCCTTGGGGCTTCCCAAGCACAAGGTTGGGCCCCTCCTTTAGGTAACCATGAGGCTGCATTCTCATTTTAGCCTCTGTGACACTGTATTGGATAGTTTGCTTCCATAGAGAATGTCTGCATTCTCTACTAGGCTGAATTCAGTGTAATAAGATTATATTGGGTTCCTAGCATGGGGGCATGATGCCAGTCTCTGGAAAGTGCCACTAGATACAGGCTGGGTTTTAGTAGAGGTTTGGGAAATGTCTGTGGAATGAATGAGCTTGAGGATACTGAGAAAATACAACCATGACAAGAGCTATTTGTAACAAGTGATTCCATAAACCTTTATATAAAGTGTTTTACTTTAAAATAATCTTTCTGTGTGTGTGTCTGTCTGTCTGTCTCTTTACCTCTCTGTCTTTAGTACACATGTGTGAGACATTATTCAGACTATAATGATGTTTCATGTAAATTTTGATGCAGAGATTTTACAGATTGAGAATAATCCAGAACTGATTCAGAACTTTGTCTCTCCCCAACCTGCCCCTTTACCCTCTCCCACTACCCACCACATGCCACCACCTCCACATATTTGTTTTTCTAGAAATACTTCCTTGGAAGATTACTGATTAGCTCTAAATCTAAACCCAAAAGAATTTATACCCACCATGAAAAGGACCAGTGCATAGATGAGGTTTCAACCCTGTGTTCGTATTGGAGGGGAGGAGACTAGATTTAGGGAAGGAAAGGGGTGGTTTGTATTTAAAAACCTTTCACCACTTCTGCTTCACCAAACCCACCATAAACTTGACCACAGGCCCGCTTTCCCAGGGAGTCTAGTTGAAGCTTTTATTTCTATGCCATCTGATTTCTGCTCAGCTCAAATACCCAGAAACTCCATTTCATCTTGCCTCCTATCCACTCAGCTTCTTACTAGCCAGGCAAATAATTCTGAGGTGTTGTATGTGTGTAAAACTCCTGAGGAGTTTTAACTTTTTAGATTAAATCTCCTTAAAATTACAAATGAATATTGCCACCAATAATATACTTAAAATACTGGGAGTGTAAATTATATAAGAGATGTTTTTCTTTGTGTGCCAAGTTATTTTATAATTGAAAAAAATTTGTAAATCCCTTGGAAGTTCTTGGAACACTTCAACATAAAACATTATTCACTTTTAAGATGTAGCTGTAAATTTCTAGATGTCCTGTTCTCCCAGGAATGAAATATGTATCATTTATGTGATTAATCCTAGAAAAGTCATAACACTAGAAGGACAGAGTGCTGCTGCCTTTTGACAAAATGAAACACCTGTCAGAACAATGACCATTGCTGTCTAGAAAAAGCTGGGTCCATGTATGAGTTCTTGAAATAGTCCTGGATGAAAAAATTACTCCAGAGAGTTAAATTCCTTGAATTTTTTTAGGAAAAAAATCAGTCAGCCTATTGTCAGCCTCTTTTCCTCCAGGAGATTTGCAGTGTTGGCTTGGACCTCTGCCAGGGAGAACATTCAAGTAGGTGCAAGGGTCTTCTGGACTGCTTGGTTAGGGATGGGTATTGTGAGCTCATACTCGCTTTAATCAACATCTGAAGATAAATGCAGATTCACGTGCTGTTGTAAGAAATAATACAGAGGTGTCCCCTGTACCTTTTATCTGGTTTTGTAACATCTTGCAAAGCTATAGAACAATATAACAATTAGGATATTTGGCATTGACACAGCCAAGATACACACTTCCATCCCTAAGAGGATTCCTCGTGCTGCCCTTTTACAGCACAGCCACTTACCTGTCCCCACTACAAAAGTCAGTGCCTTTTGTAGAACACTTTGACGCCAGTGATAAAAACTATTTGCCAGTTATGAATGTTTATCTTTGCCAAGATAATTTCACAGAACCCAGGAGACAGATCTATTTCCGACAGATGAGTGCTGCGTCTCTTTTCTTGGTGTATTCCCATCTCTACTGTGCTTATGTTCCTAGGGAGATTCTTCTGTATTTTTTTCCTGAGTATCAGCTACCATCAGAGTTTGGCCAGGCATCTCTGGAGGAACTTACAGCATGTTCTGAGGTAAGCTGGCTTTTCTTAAACTTTGAGGAGATAACATAATACCCTGAATTGAATCTTCAGTGAAGAGGTAAAGGGTTACCTAGAATAGATTTAGTGAATTAGGAACTTTATACCAAGTGGGTGGCTGAGAATTAAAGCTGCATTGGAAACTAATGTGGCCAAAGTTTAATTAAACTCTGGGAAGATTGTACAGACTGAGAGTAGTTGGTCACTGAGATTGAAAGAGACAGGACATAGTCCTTGACTTCCTTCCCTACACCAGAAATAGTCCCTGTTCCTTAGATACTGTCCCTCAGCCACCTTTTATGAGGAGCCAAGTAGAAGATTGGGTTAGAATCAGTAAGAGTCACAGGGAAGGATGAGGAACATTGTATCCATATTTACACAGTCTCCTCTCAGTGGCAATACTATATATGATGAGAAGGAAAACTTTGACCAGCAGCTCCCTGGGGCACACAGGATGAGCATGGCACTGGCTCACAGGGGGCAGTCCCCGAGCTGCTGAGTCCCAGCAGGCTGAGCTGAAGCTGAGTGAGGGGTGCGGGCCCGAGGCCACCAGAGCTGCTCACGGGGCTGGAGGAGGCCCACTGGGTACACGGGGTTAGGGGGCTCCGTCTCCAATCTCATGCCTGGTGTTGCTTGTGGAAAAGATAGATGGACGTGAAAACGTATCCGTGAAAAGAGCACCACATGATAATCTGCAGAGGTGCCACATGCCTTCATCTGATCCTGGATGAAGTCCTGCATCATCGTTTCTGCTTCTTCACCATCTACTCTCACCTCATTCTCTCCCGTGGAGCTTGACTCCACGACTTCACTGGGACTGTCTTGTCAGGCTACCAGTGACCACTCTCCTGACCAATGCAGTAGTCACTTCTCTTACCTGACCTCTTGGAGACATCAGTGCAGTTGACCACTCTTTCTTTCTTGGAGCACTTTCTTTGTGTAACTTCCATGACAGCACAAAATTTTCGTTTTCCTGCTTCCCTCCCTCCCATCCTCTGTGCTGGCAACTTCTTCTCTATTTGTTTGCTAGGCATTGGCATGTCTGAGGGCTTGTTCCTGTACCACTTTCTTCTACTAAATGTTTCTAACCTCAACTAGTCTCTAACTTTAAATACTGACCCATGTGTCAGTGTCTCTCCCCAGATTATTTCTGTTGTGTCCCCATCCATGATATCCTAACTCCAACTTCTTTATTTATTGTTAATCATTTACTTTTCCCTCTCCTTGATTTTCTTTTCACCTGCAAATTTTTTAAACCATATTATATAATGTAAGCTATCTTAATAATTTTTAGAATGAAGTGAGGTCTACTGTAGGTAATTAATTTAATTCGACTTGGACTTAAAAAACCCATAGTACCAATATTGGCAAGTTCTAGGCTTTGATGCTTTGTTTATACTACTAGATACTTACACGCTGTAACTCAGCTGTAGACAGCTCATTCTCTAAAAGTTAATATCCTGTTCTGTTATCATTTATGAAAACAGCTGGAGCAGTGCCCAGAACAGACAAACAAAAAGCTGAAAATGTGTTTCAACCAGGTAAGCTTCCTTTCAGTGTAGTCATTTATATTCTAAATGATCCTGTATTCCAAAGGAGAAATAATACACATTTCCAAATGTTACATTTGAAAGAAAATCAAATTTGCATTCATTTATCAAGACTTAGATTAATGTGTAGCATATCAGATGTCACAAAGCAACATCTTTTTGAATTTTAAAGATGTAAATGTTTCCAAACCGCTTATGAAACACTTGGAATTGGACTATATTTTGAACAGGAAATATGACATTCGGAGTCTTTAAGAAATAGAGTCATTGAATCTTTGATACACTATGTTACATCAGAAATCATTTGTGTGTTAACGTCCTTATTTTGGACAATATGATATCTCTCTGGGTTTTTAAAATTCTATCAAGTTTTTTTGGGTTTATGATCTTTCTATTTTAAAAGTGGCTATTAGTTCATTTCAGATCAGTCGCTCAGTTGTGTCTGACTCTTTGCGACCCCATGAACCACAGCAAGCCAGGCCTCCCTGTCCGTCACCAGCTCCTGGAGTTTACCCAAACTCATGTCCATTGAGTCGGTGATGCCATCCAACCATCTCATCCTCTGTCGTCCACTTCTCCTCCTGCCCTCAATATTTCCCAGCATCAGGGTCTTTTCAAATGAGTCAGCCCTTCTCATCAGGTGGCCAAAGTATTGGAGTTTCAGCTTCAACATCAGTCCTTCCAATGAACAACCAGGACTGATCTCCTTTAGGATGGACTGGTTGGATCTCCTTGCAGTCCAAGGGACTCTCAAGAATCTTCTCCAACACCACAGTTTAAAAGCATCAATTCTTCAGTGCTCAGCTTTTTTAATAGTCCAACTGTCACATCCATACATGACTACTGGAAAAACCATAGCCTTGACTAGATGAACCTTTGTTGACAAAGTAATATCTCTGCTTTTTAATATGCTATCTAGGATGGTCATAACTTTCCTTCCAAGGAGTAAGCGTCTTCTAATTTCATGGCTGCAGTCACCATCTGCAGTGATTTTGGAGCCCCCAAAAATAAAGTCAGCCACTATTTCCACTGTTTCCCCATCTATTTGCCATAAAGTGATGAGACCAGATGCCATGATCTTAGTTTGCTGAATGTTGAGCTTGAAGCCAACTTTTTCACTCTCCTCTTTCACTTTCATCAAGAGGCTCTTTAGTTCCTCTTCACTTTCTGCCATAAGGATAGTGCCATCTGCATATCTGAAGTTATTGATGTTTCTCCCGGCAATCTTGATTCCAGCTTGTGCTTCCTCCAGCCCAGCGTTTCTCATGATGTACTCTGCATAGAAGTTAAATAAGCAGGGTGACAATATACAGCCTTGACGTACTCCTTTGCCTATTTGGAACCAGTCTGTTGTTCCATGTCCAGTTCTAACTGTTGCTTCCTGACCTGCATACAGGTTTCTCAAGAGGCAGGTCAGGTGGTTTGGTATTCCAGTCTCTTTCAGAATTTTCCACAGTTTGTGGTGATCCACACAGTCAAAGGCTTTGGCACAGTCAATAAGAAGAAATAGATGTTTTTTTCTGGAACTCTCTTGCTTTTTCCATGATCCAACAGATGTTGGCAATTTTATCTCTGGCTCCTCTGCCTCTTCTAAAATGAGCTTGAACATCTGGAAGTTCACAGTTCACGTATTGCTGAAGCCTGGCTTCGAGAATTTTGAGCATTACTTTGCTAGCATATGCTGCTGCTGCTGTTGCTGCTAAGTCGCTTCAGTCTCTGTGCGACCCCATAGACGGCAGCCCACCAGGCTCCTCCGTCCCTGGGATTCTCCAGGCAAGAACACTGGAGTAGGTTGCCATTTCCTTCTCCAGTGCATAAAAGTGAAACGTGAAAGTGAAGTCGCTCAGTCGTGTCCGACTCTTCGCGACCCCATGGACTGCAGCCCACCAGGGTCCTCTGTCCATGGGATTTTCCAAGAAAGAGTACTGGAGTGGGGTGCCATTGCCTTCTCCGTCCTAGCATATGAGATGAGTGCAATTGTGCAGTAGTTTGAGCACTCTTTGGCATTGCCTTTCTTTGGGATTGGAATGAAAACTGACCTTTTCCAGTCCTGTGGCCACTGCTGAGTTTTCCAAATTTGCTGACGTATTGAGTGCAGCACTTTTACAGCATCATCTTTTAGGATTTGAAGTAGCTCAATAGTTAATGGCAATAAAAGAAATTAAAAGGAATTTTAAGAAATTCATCCTTAGTCCCAACCATTCAGAGATCACTGGTATTTTTTGGTGTATTTCATTATCATCTTTCTCTCAGCAGATGCTTTTTTTTTTTTTTTTTTACAGTTTTCTTAGAATACTCTGTATCTAGTTCTTAAAGATTCCCTTGGTGGGGGAGGGGAAGAGAGTCCATAGAGTCCTTTGGCTGTACTGGAGAAATACCTCAAAATCATATGCCCTCAACTTCCTTAATTCACACTCAAGGGAACTGAGATTGCAAGGTGTGAACTTGGCCCAGCCAATACAAGGGATTAGCATTGGAGCCAGTGCCACCGTGGAAGTTCCCAGATACTTCATGGAGGCCACAACAGTCTAGAACTTTCCATGGCACCAGGATCAACGTTGAGATGTTTGGACCCCACTGACACTTCACCTGTGTTTGCTCCGACAGGTGTCCCAGCTCCATCACTAGCACACATACTAGCATCTTCTTCCAAGTGCTTATGTTTACAGCCGTCTTCTGGAAAGCTCTCATAATAACATGAAAATCTATAAAGATTGGGAGGTGAATCATGCTCCCTGAAGTTGTGTTCAGTATAACTATAAGCAGAGGCATCTCCTTACCCCTTTTGTAGGGAATGGAGTACATTTGAATATTCATGTTTTATAAATGAAATAGAATTGGGAAGTAAGTTCCCCGAAGCATGTAACTAGGCAGACTTGAAATGAAAATTCGAACCTAATCTAGATTTCTTCTAAAAAGGCTATGTCACAAAGTGTTTGGATTTTAGGGTGTGTCTAAACGTAATACCCCTGTTGATATATTTGCCTCTGATGTCTCTCCCTGAGCGTCTGCTGGCCTGTGATAAGCAACTGGAAATGAAGGAATATTGTAACTCTTATTTTCTCATCATTGTTCAACTGAAAAATGAATTTATTTTCTAGATAATGTTTTTTTGAGAAAGCTGCAATTGAACACTTTCAGCATGAAGACTTAGCTGTCAGCGTTTCCTAATTAAAATAAAAGACAGCCTTTTTATCCAACATATTTTTTATCTTATTCTAGCACAGTACTAATATTTTCATCAGTGAATCTAACCCTGTGATTGACTAAGAGTCACTAGTGCCAGGCACTAAACTAGGCTTTTACTTATGTTGCCTCATTTAACTCTCACAACACCTGGAAGGTAGGTGCCACTGTCTCCATGTTAGTAATAGGGAAATGGAGAATCAGAAAGATAACATCCCAATGTCATGACGCAAGTAAGTAGTAGATTCAGGGTTGGAACCCAGATTTGTCCCACTGCAGAGCTCTTTTCACGACCCCACTTTCTTCCATCTCATTCTTATCCAGACTGTAACAGTTCATCCTTAGAGAATTTTCAAGTATTACTTGTAGTAGGTATATTACAGGCTTCTCAGGTGACTCAGTGGTTAAGAACCCTCCTGCTATGTAGGAGACATGGGTTCAACCTCTAGTCTGGAAGATCCCCTGGAGAAGGCAATGGTAACCCACTCCAGTATTCTTGCCTGGGAAATCCCATGGACAGAGGAGCCTGGTGGGCTATACAGTCCATGTGGTTCCAAAGAGTTGGACATGACTTAATGACTGAACAGCAACAACAACAGGTATACTACAGCTTCTCAGCTTATTGGTATAAAAGATTCTTGTTTACTTACTAGCCACCTTGACATTACAGGACGACTATATGGGGAGATACTGACAGTAAGATATGGTGTGGTGAGGGCATGTGGTAGGCAGGTTGCTCAGTGTCCCACCAGGAATTGTCCCAAGTCTGTGGTAGCCAGCTTAACAAATTGCCAGTAAGGCTCCTGGATCTCTCAACGGATCTTTATCTGTTGGTTAGGGAACTCTGTTTTAAATATTTACACTGTAAAACTTAGAAATTTTCTATGAATTAGTTTGTCATACATCTCAGCATATCCAGGTATATACATGTCCTTCATATCTGTTCTAAATGATATTTTTTCAGTGTCTACACTTGATAGTGGAGCCAAGTTGTTGGGTCTTGGAGGCCAGACTGAATAACTGTTTATTCAAGATATTAATAGAGGATGAATAGGCAATGGCACCCCACTCCAGTACTCTTGCCTGGAAAATCCCATGGACAGAGGAGCCTGGTGGGCTGCAGTCCATGGGGTTGCTAAGAGTCACACACGACTGAGTGACTTCACTTTCACTTTTCACTTTCATGAATTGGAGAAGGAAATGGCAACGCACTCCAGTGCTCTTGCTTGGAGAATCCCAGGGACAGGGGAGCCTGGTGGGCTGCCGTCTATGTGGTCGCACAGAGTCAGACACGACTGAAGTGAATTAGCAGCAACAGCAGCAGAATCCTCTTAATGTTCAGGGCAAGTGGGATTCAAAGAAGCAAAGCAAATAAAGGGTCAGGAGACCATGAGTTCCTTTTGAAACTGAGATCACAAGCAAAATACAGAACAATTGAAATCATGACTTTCCTCCCATGAAACTGATCTTAGGGAATTTGTTAATGTCTGGTAGCCTTAAGTACATGGTTATAAAAACTATTAATATTAAAATCATTTGTTGAAATCTGTTAGGGGATAACTATGCACCTTGCTCTAAGGTATGTATGTTTAATGAAGAGAGGACCCCTGGTAGTTACAAACTTCTTTGGTCACCTTGCCCTGACTGCATCAGCAATTTCCATAACTACTAGAACAGCAGCTGATTCATAACAGCATTGGTGGTCCTGCGTAACCCAACCTGAACTACCATCTTTCATTCTTTCGTTTTGCAAGCCATCTGCTCCATCCAAAATGGAATTTCCCCAACCTACTACACTGGGAAGCCTCTGAGCCTTTGCCCATGCTATCCCCCCCAAATACTCTTTCCCATTTCCCCAGTCCACAGGTGTCTCTAGCGCTTAGCCAATGCTGCCTTCTATCTCAAGCCTACCTTAGTCTCTCCATATTAAACTAACTAATCTTGACTTCTGTGTTCTGAGAGAACCTTAAAACTCTATTTTAGCATTAATTAAATTTTCTGCCTTATATAACAGTAGTTTCTTGTATTTTATTTTATCCCCAATTAGATTATAGAATCCTTGAAATTAGCAATCCTCTCATATTCTAGAGGCATCAATAAGAACCTTTGATGCATCTGGACCTTACTAACATGCATTGAATCGAAGTTGATTATTTCTGCTGCAATGTCTGCCTGCACAAACACATGCATATTCTTATAAACAGAGGACAAAAATCTATAGATCTTGTAGGCCTGCCTTACTTTGTGCAAACTTGTTAGGATTCTGGAGCTCCAGAGCTGCCAGAGCTCTGACTTTTTAAATTCAAGACAGAAAATTAAATCTCAGTTGAATATCCTTTCTTTCAAATCCTAAGTCCATCCTAAATTAATAGGGTTTGGAAGAATTCCATTTTTGATCCACCACAAATACCTCTACAAGAGTGAGTTTAACCAGCAGAACTAAGCCTCTCATCCTGTTACAATTCTATACCCACCTTAATTAAAATGTTAAAACAGCCAGAAGTCCTTTTACATTGAGCTTTAAAAGTTGTCAAAATTGTCACCTTTTATAGAAACCTCGTGGAGATGTTAGCCTGAGAAAGAAAGAAGCATAAATCAAGAAACTGGCTAAGTTGGCCAGTAGCCTTTGAAGGAAATATAGTTCACTGGTTACAAAATAGTGAACTTTGAGAGACTGAATATGATTTTGAATATAGTGTGCTGTATAAACATTCTTAAAGCTATACTGCATTAATAGTGCTGTCTTTTGAACTTAAAATTAATTATAGATACACAGCAAATTATAGACTAGTAGAGAGGTCCCAGGTACCCTTCATCCAATTTTTCCCAATGCTTATTTTTCATAATTATATAATTATAATGCAATATCAAAACCAGGAAATTGAAATTGGTAGAATGTGTGTCTCATTTTGTCATGTGTGTGGATTTGTGTAACCAGCACCACTGTCAGGATACAAACTCCCATTACCACAAAGATCTCCCTGTGTTAGCCGGCTATAGTCACATGCCACACACACAAACACCCCTCACCCCAGGCAACCACCAATCTGTTATCCATCTCTATAGTTTTGTCATTTGAGGAATGTTAGTGAAACGGAATCATAGAGTAGGTGTCATTTTACAAGTGGCTTTATTCATCAATGAAATTCCCTTCAAATCCGTTAAGTATAACAGTTGCGTATTTCTTTTTATTGCTGATGAGCAATACTATTATGTTTCTAAGTAATAATTGTTTTTCGTATTCTGTATTTCTTTTTAATTTTATCTATTTTAGTTTGTTTTATTATTGTTGTTGCCTTTTATAAGAAAGTGTTTCCTGGCTATTGTTCAGGATAGCAAAAGCTGTAAATTCTAAAGTTCTGAAAACTAAGAACTGTGGTTGGCTGCTGACTTCTGAACTGTCTATAACTCTGCCGTCATTATTCCCACTGTGTTGAATTATTTACCCTGCTCTCCCTTCAGGCCGTGGGAGATCTCACTTCCTAGATTTGACAGAAGCCTCCACCAGAAGTGTCTCTGATGCTTCCTGGAGGAGGTGGTGGTGGCCTTAGTTGTAAGCCATCAGCTTCTTGTAGGTTGAAGGAAGGATTTTCAAAAATGGCTTCCCCTCCAAGATCTCAAAACGTAGCCTGTTTTTCAAGGCAGGATTGGCCCGCATGCGTGAAAACCCCTTGCTGGTGAATGCTGAACATCTGCTGTCCCAGCTCTTTACTGTTTAGTGTCCTATGGCATTGGAAATAAAGGTGCATGAAACCAGTTTTTGGTTTTTTTACACTGAGGTTACATTCCAGAGGGAAAGAGAGATAATACACACTTAACTAAGACATAAATAAATATACAGTGTGATGTGCTATAAAATAATTGTGTAAGCCCAGGGGATAGACAGTCTTGGTGTGTTGGGGAAGGGGAGGCTATTTCAGATACAGAGAGCAAGGAATATCTGAGCCGTGTTTTAATACTGGTTGAGGCCAGGAAGGAGCCTTGTGCAGACCTGGAGCTGAATTTACTGAACAAAGAAAGCAGCAAGTGCAGGAGGGCCTGTGACAAGAGAGAGCTTGGTGTATACCAGGAAGATCGAGGGCTAGAATTTAGGAAGTAAGGTAAGAAGAGGGAAAGCCAGGTCTAGGATTTCAGAGTCTAATTCCTCGTGCCCTCATACAAACATCCAGGCAATGTAAGTCTCTAAAACATCTAAGATTTCCTTACATGGCAATCTATAGATCTCACAATGAAGTCTCGCCTTTAATACCGCATATGATATATGTGAGTGTATGTATGTGTGTAAACAGGTGTATGTATGGCCAATGTTTGCCACTTTGGAGTGGTATTTGGGTCCCCACTCCCAAATATTCCCTCAGTTAATAGCACATGGAAGTTTACCTTTGGGGGTAAATTACTGATGTCAACCTAACTCAAGTACCTTAAGTCAGGACTTTAATGCTCTTCAGTTTAATGGAGACTCCGCACCCTCCTCTCAACTCTAGTAATATCTGTGCCTTACTTGAGGCACAGTACATTTTCTCCTGTAAGATACAATATTCACATACTTGTATTCTCTTATTCTGTAGACTAGAAGGTTGTCGAGGGCAAAGACTGAACCTTGTATATCTCTTCATCACCTATTATAAAATTCAGTGCCTTGAATTTAGGAAGTAGTCAGTGACTATTAAACAGAATTCAGTGTGCTTAGGGATGCTTGTTTGTTTAAAGAATTTTATAGAAAAAGGAGAATTGTGTGTGAGGTCAAGGAGTACTGAAAGGAGATAACATGGACAGCGCTGGGCAAGAGCCTGTGTGTGCAGTGAGTGTGGTGGAAAACAGACACGGCTACCTTACAATTTTCCTGGCAACCCAGCATGTTAGAACACAGAAACCTCCTTATTGCAGAAACATTCAAATGTTTGTCAAAACAGAATTTGCCCTATATCTCTTTTCTCAGAATACCCCCTGGCCTCCTCAAAATGTTGATACAGGCAGTTAATGTCATTTTGAAATTGAAGCGTTTGCTGCTCCATGCCTTCTCTCTGCTCTGTAAGTGCCTCAGGCATAATAAATACGAGCTCCTGGAAAATAACCAAGGCTCTTGAATCAGCAAAGGTCATACATGTTAGTAGATAACCATAGTCTTTACATCACACTAAACAACCCAAGGAGAGTGACAAACTAGGAATTCCTCTTATTGTAGCTTCTGTGTTTTTCAGATGCTACAGATTTGAGTCATAGACAATACCTAATCTGTCTAGAAACCCCAAGTTGCTGGCTTTGTGCTATGGAGAGGGGGCACAGGCGCCTGTCCCTTTGTGCCCTGAAGAATATGTAGCCCTGTTGGGAGAACAAATCCAACCATTATTCAGTTTCTTCTTCATTTCAAAGCAAGGGTTTCTGAGCCAACCCTGGTGTGCCTGCTCATATCATAGTTACTAGACTGTTGTACATTTTTCCTCCTTTCTCTTCCTCTTCCTCTTCCATCAGATTTTCAGTTCCTTAAGGGATCAGTGTATCTTAAACGTAGACTACCCAGAGTACATACATATAGGGACAGATGTGTAGAATTGTGATATGAAGGGGAAAGTAATATTTTTAAAATATGCTAAAACTGTTTTAAAAACATTCCCAGATCTGTGATGTTTACATGGTCCAATATGAAAAAAAACTAAAGAGAAGGATTCAGTCTGTTATCTGCGACGCAAACAAAAGAGCAGTAGTTAATGAAGTATCTCTGGGACAATGTGAAAAAAAGAGAAAACTTACTGAAGATAAACTGAATAAGCTTCGTGTAAAACTGGCAGTATTATTGCAGAAGCTTCAGCTGGTAAGTAGTTAAGTGTTGTTTGAGTAGTAGGAACACATGCTGTGGAGAGAGCCGTGGGGTGGCTTCCTCTCCTGACATCGTCGTCCACTTACTGAGTGGACTGAGGTCACTTATTGTAGCCTTCACTCTCCCTAAGACCTGGAAATCACAGATAAATGAGCTTTAAAAGTATAAATTAGAACATTGTTAAAAGACCTATTATTTTTTCCCTTAAAAAAAATTAGAAGCTTTGGGCTGTTGATATATTTCAATTATTCTGCCTTCTCAATAGCTTATTTCTAGTAGGAATTTAAAAAAAATTTTTTCAGACAACAAAACGTTTTAATTTTTATCCTAACATATAGGTTAAAAAACAGACTTTTCTAATCTTAGAAGTGAGGTTAGAGAAATCAGGAAATATCATGTAAGTATGAATTACTGTTCCTCTTGTTTGTTTTTTATATATTTAAATACATGAAGAATTGGGCTTCTGTGATAGATTGGGTCAGTAAGGAACAGTCTGTCTTTGATTACAGTATACAGAAATGCTGGGGAGAATATATCAAAAATTCAAATATATATAGCCAATGTTGAAAAGGTCTCTCTGTAGATGCTAAAAAATAAATTGAGAAATCAGCAGTGAGCCCAGGAACTATGTCTGTGTTGCTCAGCTTTTCTTGGGGTGTAAATAAAGGTTGTTGAGTGGGACCCCTAGGAAAGATCCCTAAGAGGGGTTCAGAGAGCTTTGTGGAGGCCCTCGGGGCAGGTCTGTGTCTGGAGCAACTTGGCATCGTACACTCAGCACCACACATTCCATTGCTTCCCCAGCACTGTGGGTGGACACCGGCACGCTCTCGGGGCTGCTTCACAGCCAGCCTTTGGCTCAGTTCATTGTCATGGTAACCTGGAAGATCCTTAGATATCATAGAACCTGCTTTAAAAATATACGGAACAGGGCCTGAAGGGGGAGAAAATTGTCTTGGGCCGCACAGAAAATTCAGACATCGGCCCTGAGTCTGGGACAGGAGACGGGTCCTTCCTGGGCCATGCAGGGTGAGAAGGCAGGAGCTGTCTCCCACAGAGAGTTCAGCCTGGAGCATGGCCTTGCTGGTGAACTGGGTCCACACACAGTAGGGTTTCAGTGATGTCTGTTGTTTCACTAACAAGAAAAACTATAGAGACCAAAGGTCTTCATCACAGTAATAGAATACCTCTCTCTATCAAGAAAATTCATAAAAACTATTGGGTCTCATAATAGCAAATCTGTTCAGCTAGGAAAAAATAAATGAAAGAATACTAGTTTACTCTTCTTTCTGTGTCAGACCCTAGGTTTCCTCAAAGTAACCAAGGTAATTATATCAGCACTAACTTAATTTGTTTTATTCACAAAGTTTAGTAAAGAGGTGAAGGGCTTTAGCCGCATAATGTGAAATGCTTTATCCAGTGTCATTGGAGAGGTGCTCAAAGGGCTCCTGCTTTCCCTACTTGAAATTGCCATTTTCCCTGCCTCTGCCTGAGCAAGTACCGTGGAATAGAGCAGAGACGAGAGGTTAAATGGACCTGGAGCAGTCTTTTGGGGCAAATCGTGAAGAAGCTGAGGACAAGAACCAACCTGGAGTCCTAGGAGGAAGTCTGGCCTGCTGGGTAGAAAGCAGGAGCCAGGGAATTAGACCAGACGGAACAGGTTGAAAGCTGTTAGTGTCAGAAAGGGTCACACAGGGCTTGCCTCAGGGTCTGTGAATATTTTGAAATCCTAATGAATATCAGCATCATGGAAACCCATCTGCAGAAACAGGGTCCTATTTACAAAGCTGGGATGTGGTATAGTGCAGACTTGTTAGAGGACTGAACAAATCTAGGGCAAATGGAACAAAGCAGACAACACGTTTAATGGAACCAGATGAGGGATGGAGAAACTGTGGTAGTGCCAGATACTTGGAAACAGTGATAACATCGGGATTATTCCTGATAGGTCCTCGCTAAAAATTCTCCTATCCATGAGCTCAGTTGGAGAGCAAGTTGATCCCGTGGTCGGGCCTGGGGGACTGAGATTTAGGGAAAGAGGGAGCATTTGTCCAACTGTTCATGGATCAAGAAACTCAGGAAAGGAGAGCTTGAGATTATCCCAATAGACTACTGAGAGAAAGAGACAGAGAAAGGGAAAGGGGGACAAATCAGGGCAGCAAGCCCAAGGCTATGGGGAAAGATGCTGCAGAGAAATAAGGAGAAACAGAGAAGTCAGAATTTGCCTACCCATCTGTTTTGCCTCTAAGGCTCAAAATTCATGAATTTTAAGATGGAAGAGAAGAACCTGTAATACACACACACAGATAAAAATGAGATGAGTGGGGGCTTTAGGAATATGGCAAGTAATTAAATCAAAGGGGAAAAAAAAGACCACAGTTAAACAACCTCCACTACAGAAGAAGAGGAAAAAGAAAAAGATCCAAGGTCCTAACCACTTGTGAACATAAAATGAGATTAAATGCAAAATCATTTCAAAAGGTTAAAAGCATTATTCAGATGCAAACTGGGTTTTGTTGCTACATGATTTATGGGGAAGACTGGTCCAAGGTCACCCAGACAACCGGGCTCAACCCCGTAGCTTCTTCCCCAATTATGACTGCTGCTTCTCTTTTCCAGGGTGGTCCAGCCGGAGACCTGGAGCAGATTGATGCTTACTTAGAAGCTTTGCTGAAAGAAGATAATCTTCTTTTTCAGAAGGCTTTTTGTAAATAAAGTGACTACAGATACAGGGCATTGCCTCCTTTTAGAAAAAAAGGAAAGTATTTCTCAAAATTAGAAGTCAGAAAAGGCATTCCCTTTTTTAAAATGCTAATAAGAAAAAAAAAGGTAGATTCTTTAAAAGAGAAATCTCTCCTGTTCTTGTTATTGTAAAGTTCATCTTGTTTAATGGTACAAAAATTTTGTATTTTAAAAATGGAGACTGAGTTATAATTTGCATATTTCCCAGTTCTGTTCTGTAACTCTTCCTGTTCTTTCAGAAACCATTTCCAGAGTTCTCTAATTCTCATGTGAGCTACTAAGAAAGAAATGTTGCTTAGGCTTATATTTTGTTTTCACTAAAAAGATTGTAAAAATGGTTCTTAAGAGCAATACGCAAAGGACTACAGAATCACCTCCTTATGAAACTTCAGTTGAAAAAGGAAGACATTATACCCCTTCTCCACTACAGCCAGCATTCAGTAAAGCAGGTAATATACATTCCCAAAACAACTTTGAGATATATTTGATATATCTTACATATATTACATATATATTACACATATAAGAATTGTATTATATTACACATGTAAGAATTGTACATTTTCCTTGATAACTTTTGTTTAGAAATGTTTGCAACTTTGGATAAAAGCAATAAAACATTTAATAGTTCATGTAATTGTATAATTTTATTTTTACGTACATGTATGTAGTACAATCACTCAGTCGTGTCCGACTCTTTGTGACCTCACAGACGGTAGCCTACCAGGCTCCACCATCCATGGGATTTTCCAGGCAAGAATACTGGAGTGGGCTGCCATTTCCTTCTCCAGCAGACCTTCCCAACCCAGGGATCGAACCTGGGTCCCCTGCATTGCAGACAGACGCTTTACCATCTGAGCCACCAGGGAAGCCCATGTAGTACAAAACTGAAAACAGGAGAAATGGAATATGGTGAAAGTTTTTACCACATTCTTGTCTTTAGCTACTTAATTACTCTTCTTAAGAGGCATGCTTTTAACAGTTACTTATGAATTCATCCAAGATCAATGTATATACAACTTTATAAATTATTATATGGATATAAATACGGATGTAATGGCATCCAAAAATGCTGTTGTTTTTTTCCCACTTAATTTATCTTCAAGATCATTCCATATCAGAATCAGTACATGTAGGACTATCTCATCTTTAAACTCCTCCTTATTATTCCATTCTATCAGTTCAGTTCAGTTGAGTCGCTCAGTCATGTCCAACTTTTTGTGACCCCATGAATCGCAGCACGCCAGGCCTCCCTGTCCATCAACAACTCCCGGAGTTCACGCAAACTCACGTCCATCGAGTCAGTGATGCCATCCATCCTCTGTCATCCCCTTCTCCTCCTGCCCTCAATCCCTCCCAGCATCAGAGTCTTTTCCAATGAGTCAGCTCTTCACATGAGGTGGCCAAAGTCCTGGAGTTTCAGCTTTAACATCATTCCTTCCAAAGAAATCCCAGGGCTGATCTCCTTCAGAATGGACTGGTTGGATCTCCTTGCAGTCCAAGAGACTCTCAAGAGTCTTCTCCAACACTACAGTTCAAAAGCATCAATTCTTCGGTGCTCAGCCTTCACAGTCCAACTCTCACATCCATCCATGACTATTGGAAAAACCATGGCCTTGACTAGATGGGCCTTTTTTGGCAAAGTAGTCTCTGCTTTTGAATATGCTATCTAGGTTGGTCATAGCTTTCCTTCCAAGGAGTAAGTGTCTTTTAATTTCATGGCTGCAGTCACCATCTGCAGTGATTTTCGAGCCCCAAAAAACAAAGTCTGACACTGTTTCCACTGTTCCCCCATCTATTTCGCATGAAGTGATGGGATCAGATGCCATGATCTTAGTTTTCTGAATGTTGAGCTTTAAGCCAACTTTTTCACTCTCCTCTTTCACTTTCATCAAGAGGCTTTTTAATTCCTCTTCACTTTCTGACATAAGGGTGATGTCATCTGCATATTTGAGGTTATTGATATTTCTCCCCGCAATCTTGATTCCAGCTTGTACTTCTTCCAGCCCAGCGTTTCTCATGATGTATTCTGCATAGAAGTTAAGTAAGCAGGGTGACAATATACAGCCTTGACGTACTCCTTCTCCTATTTGCAACCAGTCTGTTGTTCCATGTCCAGTTCTAACTATTGCTTCCTGACCTCCATATAGGTTTATCAAGAGGCCGGTCAGGTGGTCTGGTATTCCCATCTCTTGAAGAATTTTCCACAGTTTATTATGATCCACACAAAGGCTTTGGCATAGTCAATAAAGCAGAAATAGATGTTTTTTCTGGAACTCTCTTGCTTTTTCACTGATCCAGCAGATGTTGGCAATTTGATCTCTGGTTCCTCTGCCTTTTCTAAAACCAACTTGAACATCTGGAAGTTCACGGTTCAGGTATTGCTGAAGCCTGGCTTGGAGAATTTTGAGCATTACTTTACTAGTCAAAGGTTAATTGACTATAAATGTTTGGGCTTATTTCTGGGCTATCTATTCTGTTCCATTAATCCATATGTCTGTTTTTGTGCCAGTCCCACACTGTTTTGATTACTGTAGCTTTGTAGTATTATCTAAATCTGTGAGGTTATGCCTCCTACTTTCTTCTTTTTCTTTAGGATTGCTTTGCCAATTCTGGGTCTTTTATGGTTCCATATAACTTTTAGGATTATTCTAGTTCTGTGAAAAATGTAATGGGTAATTTGATAGGGATTGTGTTAAATCTGTGGATTGCTTTGGGTTGCTGCTGCTAAGTCACTTCAATCATGTCCGACTCTGTGCGACCCCATAGATGGCAGCCCACCAGGCTCCCCCATCCCTGGGATTCTCCAGGCAAGAACACTGGAGTGGGTTGCCATTGCCTTCTCCAATGCATGAAAGTGAAAAGTGAAAGTGAAGTCGCTCAGTCGTGTCCGACTCTTAGCGACCCCATGGACTACAGCCCACCAAGCTCCTCTGTCCATGGGATTTTCCAGGCAAGAGTACTGGAGTTGGGTGTCATCGCCTTCTCCGATTGCTTTGGGTAGTATGGCCATTTTAACAATGTTAATTCTTCCAATCCAAGTGCATGGAATATCTTTCCATTTCTTTGAATCATCTTTAGTTTCCCTTATTAATATTTTAGAATTCTTAGCATATAAATCTTTCACCTCCTTGATCAAGTTTATTCCTAAATATTTTTGATGCAATTTTAAAAGGGATTTTTTTTATATTCCCTTTCTGATATCTCATTGTTACTATTCATTCTTTTTTCCACATTTATATTTTCTCATCCTTTTGGATTTATGTGTACACAACAGTGAACATTCTTATAAATATGTTCATTTCACATGTGTGCAATTGTACTTGTTAAATAAAATTTCAGAAGATGAATTGTTTGGTCAGAGTGTATGTACATTTTATATATTGCCTAATAGCATTTCATAAAAATTGTATTAATAAACACCCACAACAATATATGAATGCCTATTTCCTCCCACCTTCACCAAAATCATGAATTATCAAAGTCTCTTATGTTGTTAATCAAATAGCTGAAAATGATATATACTTGTAGTTTTAATGCACATTTCTTATAAGTAAAACTGAGTGCTTTTTCATGGTTAGAATTCATTTGAATTTTAGAATTTGGCCTTTGTTCATTTTTCAAGTTGGCTATATTTCCCTGCTAATTTATAGGAACTATTTTTATATTTGTATTAAATATTTTATATTTAAACATTTTATATTTCTATATCTTTTTTATATGATGTGTATCACAAATATTTTCTCACAGTTTTTCATTTTCATTTTTTATGGTGTTGTGAGTCATGTGAAATTTTTGGTTTAATTTCATTTATGGCTTCTGGGTTTTTAGTCATATTTAGAGAGTACTTTTTAATGCTAAAATTATAGGAAAGTTTACCTTGCTTTCTCTAATAATTTTGATAATCATATTGCTAAATCTTTGATTAATCTAGAGTTTATTTTGATGTAAGGGGTAAGTTAGAAATCTGACTTTGTTGTGTATGTTTCAAGATAGCCATATTAATGAACCAGAATTAACAAATGAATAATCAATCCCAGTGATCTGCAATACCATATTATTGCATGTTAATTTTCTATTTGTATTTGTGCTGAGTTCTAAAAAACAAAAATTTTCTATTTTCTCTATTGATCATTTCATCTTTTATTTTCTTGTTGGATCCATGTTGTTTTGCTAGGACTAGTTAATAATTTTATTTTTTGAAATATTTCTTTGTATCCTTGCATGTGCAATTCTCATTCAAACTTAGAATGAGAATTAGGTTTTCATTCACTGCTTACCCCTCAAATTTTATTGGTATTTTGTTGGGTTTGTAGTAATATTATAGGTTAATACAGGGAGAATTGCTTATATATATGTGTGTGTGTATATATATATTTCTACTCAAGACCAAATAGGCTTTTCTGTTACATTCAAGTCTTCTTCACTAGTAACCTATATTAGAATTTAAAATTTTTCTTCAACTACATCTAGCATATTATAGTTATATTTATTGTAATTAATTAGATTTATTATATGGCCTATTATAAATGAAATGTTTCTTCCCCTTTATCTTTTGACTGGTTAATGTTTTATATAGCAAGATTTCTGATTTTTGGATATAAATGTTATATCCAGTGTAAGAATTCTTTTTATCTCAAGTAATCATTATACAGATTTTTTTAAAGCATAATTGGTATGACTAAGTACAGTTTCTGGATCTCAGGTCCTTGCATTCTTGATCTATCCAAAGTTTTCCTTCCATAAGGGATATTCTTGGCCCCTTAAAAACTTTCATTATCTTCCTCTGCCATCATCAGTGTCCATTCTTCCCTTAATCTAAGAACTGGTGATTAACAAATGTTAATGGTGAGAAGTCAGTGCCTCTGAGCATTTTTTTGGCAGACATTTAGAAAGAGTCTGAAGTGGGACTTTCTTAGAGAATTGTTTTTGAAAATTTTAACAGAGTATTCCTCATATTTCCTAACTGAATAATCCTCAGGGCCGAGTCCTCAGTATCTCAACTTCTCTTTTTACTCAGCATAAGAAATCTCATCTACCCTAATGGTTTCAAGTAATACTTCCAAATAAATAAGTCCTAAATTTCTATGACTTTATTGAACACCTATTATCTAACTCTAATTATAAACTAGAAATTTTCTGTTGAAAGTCTACATCGATGTGTTTGAAAGAAAATTAATCATAACATCCCTCTTCCTGTCAAGGCAGTTCATTTAGGCTCCAGAGGGGTTTTATAGTGAAGAATAGGGACTAAAGCAGTGACTAGACTTATGAACTGAGTCAGCATGGGAATTGGGGAAATAAAGTGGAGTAAGTTTAGGGGAGGAGATTCATCTTGGTACCAGATGACTCTAGGAGGAAATAATGTAATTCTGTTACTCTTAAATATGGATTGTAGCAAGATGGCTTGGGGACCACAGAGACAATTCATTTCCATTATTAGACCCTGGGCACAGTTTTTAGGCCCAATGGCTCAGCTTTGAAGTCCACTGGCAATTTGGGCTTGGCTGGGACCAGATAAGCTCAGGGACCAGATAATCCCAGGGACCACAGTGGGATAAACCTAGCAGCAGAGAGTATGGTAGATGCAGGTTTGAGAGACAAAAGAGACAAGAACAGAAAAGCGGGTAGGGTCCGTGGCAAGTACAATGCCGGAAGACACAGCTCAATACCTTCCTTTTTCTGCAGACCACACTTTACCGCTATCACATCTACAACTCTTCTTACTACTCATTATTTACTTATTTCCCTCTCCTGAACATAGAATTTCTTTCATTTTAACAACACTCAGAATGTTTCATTTTTCCATGGCTTAAAACACATTCTTCATCTAAATTTATCTTCACAATATTCAGATGTGAGAAGGAAAACGTGCTGTGTGCCAAGTCGCTCAGTTGTGTCCAACTCTTTGTCACCCCGTGAACTGTAACCCACCAGGTTCCTCTGTCCATGAGATTCTCCAGACAAGAATACTGGAGTGAGATGCTATTTTCTCCTCCAAGGGATCTTCCGGACCCAGGGATCAAACCCAAGTTTCTTACATCTCCTGCGTGGGCAGGTGGGCTCTTTTACCACTAGTGCCACCTGAGCACGGGGAAACTGAAAGTGACTTCCCAGCCTGAGCCAGGCCTCGGCGGGCCCTCAGCAGGCTCTCTCACAGTTGAGAAGGAAAATACTCTTGATACTATTTTACTGATGAGAAACTTGAGTCTTACCGAAGTAATATTTCTATGTAGTTAATAAGTGGTGAATAAAGTCTAGAACCCACACCTCCTGATTGTAAATTCCTTCCATTAAGCCCCACTGTACTACTCAATAATGTAGGGGTGTGTGTGTGTGTGTGTGTGTGTGTGTGTGTGTGTTCATGCTCAATCGTGTCTGACTCTTTGTGACCCCATGGACTGTGCCCTCTAGGTTCCTCTGTCCATGGAATTTTCCATGCAAGAATACTGGAGTAGGTTGCCATTTCTTTCTCCAAATATAGGTGTAATTTATGGCTAACAATATGGCAAGGATTACCCTCTAAAATATTGTCTCTGTCCTTTACAGAAAAGTATTTATCTGAATGGTAGTAAGCAACAATCCCATCAGATACTAACCGATGACCTTGGTCTTAAAATTGTACAGATATTCATCTCACTGGCTTTCTATTCTTATTTAGCCTATAGCTGTAAGAGGTTTAGAGGAGTTTTCTAAGAGCATATGTTAACCTCAAGTTTTAGTGAAGCGTGAGAGACTAAATTCAGAAAGACCTTACATGAAAATAGAGAAAAAGCTATAGACTGTGAATCAGGATGGGGACTGACAAATCTGTAGTGGGTGTGAGACAGCAGTTCCTGCTAATGAGACCTGTGGTACAGAAAACTTACAATGGAATACCCATCCAGTCTGCAAACACTGCCTGAGTTTGACATGCTTGGGTCTGCAAGGTCTGAATCAAAAAGTCAGTCGACATGTTGATCAAGTCTGTAATAACATGGTCAAGAACAAGGTAAGAACTTTTACTTATCATTTGGGTATGGTTCTGCATTTCCTCCTTTTTTCAATAAATAAAATAGCTTGAGGTAAATGTGTGTGTTCCACCGAATTGTGAGGTCTTCAGAGAACCCGCAGCTTGTAGGTAAGTGAGTCATTAAACACATTTAGCACTGCCGGCATGAAAATAATTGGGAACTAGCCTCTCCGCCCTTGGAAATGTTCTGCATGTAGGGAGTTATTTTAAAACCAAATTAAATCTCGGCATGGAATTCTAATGCTATCGTTTAAACAAATCTAATAAGTGCAGATTGATTTACAAAGACTGTTTTCAAAGTATTTAATGCATTGGTGACATTTTATAGAAAAGCAAATTACAGGAACCTACTTTTAAAAGTGTGATTGCATCTGGATTGGCAGATAAAATCAATACAGATTAGCCAACATGTTGTTCGTACTCAAATCAAAAGTTAGAATGCTTCAAAATCCTTTCCTTTTTTTCATGTCTGACCAATTTAGTTTGGGGAAAGCCAGAAAAAAAAAAAAAGTACAGTTTTAAATTCAGATAAATGTTAGTTTCTAAAGATTGTTACTCAACTATTGTCTCAAATTTACTCATTCCTGAAGAGATACTGCAGATTTAATTATATGTCTTAAAAATAGAAAAATGAGAAAAGAAAAGCATGCTGCTAAGTCGCTTCATTTGTGTCCGACTCTGTGCGAGGCATAAGAAATCCCACCAGGCTCCCCTGTCCCTGGGATTCTCCAGGCAATAACACTGGAGTGGGTTGCCATTTCCTTCTCCAATGCATGAAAGTGAAGAGTGAAAGTGAAGTTGTTCAGTCGTGTCCGACTCTGTGCGACCCCATGCACTGCCACCTACCAGGCTCTTCCGTCCATGGGATTTTCCAGGCAAGAGTACTGGAGTGGGGTGCCATCGCCTTCTCCAAAAGAAAAGCATAGGATAGGAAAAATAAGATAAAAAAGTAACAATCTGAAATACTGGGCTAAATTCTTCCTATCTGCTTTTCCTTGTACATTTCAGTTGTTTTGTCTGTAGATTTGTATATTTCAAAATGTACTGATTCCATCTAGAACAAAAGGCAAGGGAAAATACTACTCATAGAAAAATAGATGACTTTAGAAGACTGTGCATGATAATAGAAGATAAAGAAGAGATAATTAACTCAGTACAGTTAAAGCTACTGTCTGTCCATTAGGATGTATGTTATCAAATACAGCTTTTAGAGCTTTTAAGCCAAAAAAAAAAAAAACACAAAAAACAGATGACTTAGATGTAATAGCCAGGAATTTGGGAATTTTAAACCTGAGTAAAATTAACAGCTATTTTAATCCTTGTGGCAATGACAGAAACAGAGTTTTTTTTTAGGACATTATTGTCCTTTGTTCTTTGTTTTCAAATATGCATTAAGGACTGCGTGCTTATCATGACAGTGTTTTCTTCCTCATTAATTTAACTTAGTGTAGATGCAAGCAAACCCAGCTCTACCCCCAAGGAGCTTACAAGTCAGTAGGAAAATGAGGCAGATTCTGCTTTTGTTCTTAACTATGAAAAAGGATTTTGATATGCTATAGACTGAATGTTTATGATCCCTTCTCAAATCCTATATTGAAACCCCAGACCCCAATATGATGGTATTTGGAGGTGAGGGATCTTGGGGGTGATTATTTCATGAGGGCTGAGGCTTCATGCGTGGGATCCCTTATATAGAGGCCCCAGAGAGCTCTCAGCCCGTTTCTCCATAGGTGGACATGGTGAGAAGACAGTTGGCTACGAATCAGGAAATGGGCCCTCACCAGACACTGAATCTGCCTGTCCCTTTGATCTTGGACTTCCCAGCCTAAGAACTGTGAGGAACACATTTTTGTTTAGACGTTTCTGTCTTTGGTATTTTTGTTGTAACAGCCTGTTGTGCTCACTGTCCTGTTGTGTGTCTTTGCCTCTGCCTGTGCTGTGCCTTTCTCTGCTTGCTTCTTCACGCGCCCACCCCCCAGCATTCTCTGTGTCTAACTCGTGTGGCTGTTGCTGACCTACTCCCTGTGCCTGCTGTGAGCTTCCCAATGGAAGTCTGCTGCTACAGACTAGCTTTTCAGACTCTGACGATGGTATTCCTGAGAGTTTAGAAAATAAGCTATCAAGTATCAAGTACTTTAGGTATTTTTCAAAGGTGTTGATGTTATGTCCCAGGCCAGCAATTTTGCATATCAGAGGCTTCTATGCAAGAACAGGCACATGGCGTCAAGGAAGCAGAGGCAGACAGTGGCCAGAGTGTCTGGGATGTGTGTGCCACTGGATTGAGAATCCTGTCGGTGACAGGTGTGGGACAGCCATATCAGAACTCAACTGAAATGGCTGGGAAGTTCTGCTCTTCATGATTTATCATCAGTTCAGTTCAGTTGCTCAGTCGTGTCCAGTTCTTTGTGACCCCACGGATGGCAGCATGCCAGGCTTCCCTGTCCATCACCAACTCCCAGAGCCTGCTCAAACTCATGTTTATCGAATCAGTGATGCCATCCAACCATTCCATCCTCTGTCCATCCCCTTCTCCTCCTGACTTCAGTCTTTCCAAGCATCAGGATCTCTTCCAATGAGTCAGTTATTCACATCAGGTGGCCAAAGTATTGGAGCTTCAGCTTCAGCATCAGTTCTTCCGATGAATATTCAGAACTGATTTCCTTTAGGATGGACTGGTTCAATACCCCTGCAGTCCAAGGGACTCTCAAGAGTCTTCTCCAACACCACAGTTCAAAAGCATCAACTCTTTGGTGCTCAGCTTTCTTTATAGTCCAACTCTCACATTCATACGTGACTACTGGAAAACCATAGCTTTGGCTAGACGGACCTCTGTCGACAAAGCAATGTCTCTGCTTTTCAATATGCTGTCTAGGTTGGTCATAGCTTTTCTTCCAAGGAGAAAGTGTCTTTTAATTTCGTGGCTGCCGTCACCATCTGCAGTGATTTTGGAGCCCAAGAAAATAAAATCTGTTACTCTTTCCATTGTTTCCCCGTCTATTTGCCATGAAGTGATGGGACCAGATGCCATGATCTTAGTTTGCTGAATTTTGAGTTTGAAGCCAACTTTTTCACTCTCCTCTTTCACTTTCATCAAGAGGCTCTTTAGTTCTTCTTCACTTTCTGCCATAAGGATAGTGCCATCTGCATATCTGAAGTTATTGATATTTCTCCCGGCAATCTTGATTCCAGCTTGTGCTTCATCCAGCCTGGCATTTCACATGTTGTACTTTGTGTATAAGTTAAATAAGCAGGGTGACAAGTTAAATAAGCCTTGACGTACTCATTTCCCAATTTGGAACCATGTTGTTCCATGTCCGGTTCTAACTGTGGCTTCTTGACCTGTATACAGATTTCTCAGGAGGCAGGTCAGGTGGTCTGGTATTCCCATCTCTTGAAGAATTTCCCATAGTTTGTTTTGATCCACACAGCCAAAGGCTTTGGTGTAGTCAATAAAGCAGAAATAGATGTTATTCTGGAACTCTCTTTCTCTTTCTTTGATCCAGTGGATGATGGCAATTTGATCTCTGGTTCCTCTGCCTTTTCTAAAACCAGCTTGTACATCTAGAAGTTCACAGTTCATGTACTGCTGAAGCCTGGCTTGGAAAATATTGAGCATTACTTTACTAGTGTGTGAGATGAGTGCAATTGTGAAGTAGTTTGAGCATTCTTTGGCATTGCCTTTCTTTGGGATTGGAATGAAAACTGATCTTTTCCAGTCCTATGGCCACTGCTGAGTTTTCCAAATTTGCTGGCATATTCAGTGCAGCACTTTCACAGCATCATCTTTTAGGATTTGAAATAGCTCAACTGGGATTCCATCACCTCCACTAGCTTTGTTTGTAGTGATGCTTCCTAAGGCTCACTTGACTTCACACTCCAGGATGTTTGGCTCTAGATGAGTGATCACACCATCGTGATTATCTGGGTCGTGAAGATCTTTTTTGTATAGTTCTTCTGTGTATTCTTGCCACCTCTTCTTAATATCTTCTACTTCTGTTAGATACATACCATTTCTGTCCTTTATTGATTTATCATAAAGGTATTTATGATTTCTGTCTCTTTTTATGATTTATCATAAGATACCATTTTGCTTAGGAAGCAAGTAAACCCACACAGTGATGATTAATGCCACAAAAGTTGTGGGGGATCTCAACATAAAATCAAGTCATAAAATGAGAAGAGTAAGAATTGCTCATTATCAGGTGATAGCAAGAAATGATATGCAGTTATGCACAGGAAAACAAAAAAAAAAAAGCCATATATTTAATTAGATCAATAAAACTATCAGCTGTCCAGAAACCCAGAGGATTTACTCTTTCAATGGAGCTCCTCTGCAGTTTTACTATTCTGGATGGAAATCATTCTAGAAGACTTTCCTATTTCCTCAAAGTGCTGGTAAACATTTTCTTGATATTAGCCATTATTATGAACATTGATTGTTACACTTATGAAATACCAAGAAGTACGTATGCCTACTGAAGTTGCTGTGGCTAAGTTTCATAATGTCAGAAATCCTGAAAGTACATGCTTTTGTTGTGTTTGCTTTTCTGTCCCTTTTCCTGCTGTCAAACATACCATACCCAGCTTTCTGATTGTTACACCAAAAAGCTTCCAATCTTTTTCTCCCTTGCCATTTCTGACTGGCTTTGGCTTGTACTCAAGCCTATAAGAATAGTGCTTAGAGTAAATAGATTCCAAAATATAGAGTATCAAGTTTATTCCTTTGGCTAATCACACTCCCTTGTAGGTTGATATTTGACACTCAGTAAACATTTTGTTGTTCAGTCGCTAGGTCATGTCTGACTCTGCAGGCCCATGAACTGTAGCCCTCCAGGCTTCTCTGTCCATGGGATTTCCCAGCAAGAATACTGGAGTGGGTTGCCATTTCCTCCTCCAGGGGATTTTCCCGACCCAGGGATTGAATTTTAGTAAACCAATGGGCTATGCAGAGAACAAAATTTACCAGAGTCACTAAAATGAAACTTCTGACTTTTATATTAATCTACAATTGTGAGAATAAGGAGGAAGACTAGTGGTATACTAGGAAATGTTAACAACTAGTGTTCTGAGGGGAAGTAGCCCTGGTAACACTTGCTGGTTTCCATAGTATAAATATGCCCACCCTGGCCAATTTCAAGCCAACAGTCATTTAATACTTGGCTTGCAAATTTTCTGAAAATTTAACTGTCAGCCCTTACCAGCAGGTAGAATAAACTCCAGCACACCAATGGGATGGGAGTCATAGAGTTAAATCCTTGTCATTTGCTATAACAGGAAGTAAATAAAGTCTAAAATTGATAAATCAAGACATAAGCAGAATAAGCATCTCAATTGTAAACATGTAAATAAAAGGCTAGAAAAAAAAAACAAAAAGTTCAAAGTTTTAAAGTATAAGTCTTTTAATTTTAGATATGTACAGGTATGATATACATGATAAAAATAAAAATGGATTTTTAAAATTTTGTAACAAAAACAAATGGAGTAAAGGTATTATTATATTAGCCAATCTTTGTAGGTGAGGTCAGTGATGGAAATTGCTCTCCTCCAAACTAAGGTCTGTTTCTGTGGAAGGCACAACGTAGATGTCTTCATTTCTACCACTAGGAATTGTCCCTTCCATTATGGAAATCCTATGGATTTGAAGCTGAGGGTTGTGTTGCTCAGTTGCTAAGTCATGTCAGACTGTTTGCAACCCCATGGACTGCAGCACACCAGGCTCCTCTATCCTTCACCATTTCC
Organism: Bos grunniens; assembly: GCF_055505025.1. Classification (NCBI taxonomy): domain Eukaryota; kingdom Metazoa; phylum Chordata; class Mammalia; order Artiodactyla; family Bovidae; genus Bos; species Bos grunniens. Next base: position 103,621,442 of record NC_141165.1, read on the forward strand.
TGGAGTTTGCTCAAATTGATGTCCTTTGAGTCAGTGATACTATCAAGCCATCTATCCTCTGCCACCCCCTTCTCCTTTCGCCTTCAATTTTCTCCAGCATCAGGGTCTTTTCCAATGAGTTGGCTCTTCTCATCAGGTGGTCAAACTACCAGAGCTTTAGCTTCAGCCTGACCCAAACTTGGTAGTGAGTAACTTCATCAAAACATGAAGTCTCCATTAAAACATACAACACAGTAACATCATGTAATAAACCCACATAGGGTGAGACAGCAGGACTTGAAGATAAGTGGGCTCCAAGGACTGACCAGGCCACCTTCTTCCCCACATGTACACCATTGATTTGCTAGGGAGAATGAGTCTTTATCTAACAACTCCCTGCCAAAGCAAAAGATGATGGAAAGATGATGAGCATTTGAACTGGGTCTGGGCCAGCACCAGTATTCCAAAAACATTATGAAAAATGTTATTGCTGGCTATCAGTTCCTAAGAGGCTGTGAAAGTGGACACAGCTGCACTGTTCTTACCTGAGTATCCACATGCTTCACCTGGAGATGAATGCAAAACACCCAGTTCCCTGGAAACTTCTTCCTAAACTAGACATGAACCTGCACCCTGGGATCTAAGCATCCAGCGTGGGTGATACTGAACTTCTTAATACTTCTGCTCTGCTGAGGTCCAGTCAGAGGCTGGCAGTGCAGGAGAGCTTGCGCTGCTATTATCCCGTACTCCTTTCATTCCAGCTGCACTGCTTTCTTCATGCTACACGCTCAGTTTGCTCTACTTCATTTCACTGTTCTCTTTTTAAATGCAAGTGATGCATGTATTCATCCTAATGAAACAGAAGTGCAGAAATATGAAGAATAAAAATGAAAAATTAATCATCCCCTTTAAGGGGATATTTCCCAAGATGAGGCACCAAGCCCAGTGGCATAAAGTGGATGTTGAACAAACATTTACTGAGTCATTGAATAAAATAACAAGGGAAGTGACAACTCTAGTAGCCTTTAATACATGGACCTCTTTCCATTCCTCTCTCTCTCCTTCACCTTCCCCTCTTTTCCCCATATTTACAGCAAGGAGGGATACTGTGTCTTCCAAATTTTAAACTAGTGATCAACTAGAGTGATTATCTCAATTATCTCACAAATTTTAAATGTATTTTTTATTTGTGCAGCTGGTAAGAATTTCAGCTCACACACTCAGGCATTTAAAACATGTTGATTTAGTTTTCCATAATTAAGTTCTATTTTCAGTCCCCATTTTACCTAGATTTCTCCCTCAACTTTTCAGGGTTGCCTATGAACCCAAAGGGGTGGCTCTAAAACTCAAGGAATTAACAGAGGGCAGAGGAGCCTCTGTCCCACCCTTGTGTTTGCTGAGACAGAATCTCTCCTTATCCGCTACTTCACGTAGAAGGTCCCTGTCTCCACATGGCTAGGCCTGCTGTGTCGGATTCTCTCCCTTGGCTTGTCTCTACTCTTAGCCACAGAGGCCTGTTAGCCTGGCTCAGGATTGTCTGGCCAAACACTCCTCACAGCCTTTCCTCCCAAGCTCAATATGTTCTACCCAGTAAATCACAGGTGCTTCTGAAAGTATTAGGTAGCATTTCAGGGCTCTGAATAGCTCTGGTCATTTGTGTCTCAGCACAGAAAGAATTTAGCTGGAAGAAAAGTCACGGACAAGTGATGTATTAGAATAAAGTGAGAGGGTGCTGTCTTGAGTACTTCGTGACTTACATGTTTGTAATCAAAGAAAGTGGGGAGGGGAGAAGACCTTCTTCATCATTCTTGAGTGGACATTATGCTTTCATCGTCAGCTTCTCCTCCTGAGCAGGGGAGTTTTCTTGTCCCTATATGGTCAAGCTAGGTTCACAAATTGTTTTTTATGTATGCTGAGAGTATGTCCTGATTTACTGAGCTCACTGGGCAGGATGTGGGGCTCATGCTACAATTGTTTTATTGCTTGGGGGCATGTCTCTTAGTTTGGTTACATGGTTCTGTTGCTGAGCAAGCCTGCTTGGTTTTGTGGTTAAGCAAACTTTCTTTCTTGAATGGTCATTAACTTACAGGTATTAAAAAACAGAGACATCACTTTGCCAACAAAGGTCCTTCCAGTAGTTATGGATGTGAGAGTTGGACCATAAAAAAGGCTAAGCACCAAAGAATTGGTGCTTTCTAACTGTGGTGCTGGGGAAGACTCTTGAGAGTCCCTGGGAGAGCAAGGAGATCAAACTAGTCAGTCCTAAAAGAAATCAACCTGAATATTGATTACTGGATATTGGAAAGACTGGGGATAGAGCTGAAACTCCAATGCTTTGGCCACCCTGATGCAAAGAGCCAACTCATTGGAAAAGACACTGATGCTAGGAATATTGAGGGCAAGAGGAGAAGGCAGTGACAGAGGATGAGATGGTTAGATGGCATCACTGACTCAATAGACATGAGTTTGAGCAAACTCAGACAGTGAACAGGGAAGCCTGGCGTGCTGCAGCCCATGGCATTGCAAAGAGTTGGATACAGCTTAGCGACCGAACAACAGCAACTCATACATTTTCTATTTACAATTCCCTAATGGGATTAACTATTTAATCACCAACATTTAATCACCTCCTTTGTTCCTTTATTCCTATTGCTTCTACCCTTACCTCTGCCAACTGCACCTGATATGTCTCTCCTCTACCCTTCCAACTAGTTTGGACCCTCACAGAGCAGTGCCTTTCTTCCACTGTCTTGCAACTTCTCCTTTCCTTCCCTATTTGTCACTTCCCCCGCCTATGGAATGCTTATTTAACTTGAGAGTAGCCAGGAGAAACTAGAGAAACTCACTCTAATTATGTGTTCTTCCAAATCTTTTGTTTATGGCATACATTTTATGCTTTGAATCCCAAATGGCTTAAACAGTTGAAACTCAAGAGCTAAGAATGACCTCTTGATTTCTGCTTTTCTGCTGCACTGTCTTATCTCTCAGGCAGTGAATGTCTTTACTGAACGTGGGAGGGCTGAATGATGGAAGGGATTACCCGGAGCAAAGTCACATCCTTAATACACCATATTATTAACTCACTCTATTTGCAAATATTTTATCGAGCTCCTGGGAGGCATGATGTAAGGAAGGTAGGCACAAAGATGAATGGTAATTGGTCCCTGTCCTCAAAGGCATTTACAATCTAGCCAGATGACAAATGCATCCTCATAAAAATAAAAGTGAATAAAGAATCAAAGATTGAAAGAAAAGCATAATACTTACTCTCTAGCTTCATGGTTCATGATGGGTCTTGGGACTATAGGGCTGCTTTTAAAACCTGTCCAGCCTATTCTTAGGCAACCTGACTGGGAGGGCCAGAGAGCTCTTCAATTCCATCTCAGCAGTTCAGGTAACAGGAGAAAAATCACACTCAAGTTTTGGAGGGTTGTGGAGGTGGGGGTGAGTAAGTAGGTAGAAGACATGGTTTCTGTGCCCTGAAAGAGTTGATAATCTAGTGGATAAAAGTCATGTCAAAATGAAATGCCTTAAGATGAAAATAAGTCAATGTAATACAGCAAACTATAGCAGGGCTGTGCTATTCAAGGTACATTTACTGAGATCAGAAAATGCATTGAAAACCAAGTCGTACAGTTAGTTAGGAAAGATTTTGTGGAGGCATTTTGAGATCTTCAAAGAAATGAAGAGGTTGAATTATGCTAATAAAAGCTAACGCTTAATGAACATTTCCGTACCAGTTACTGTCTTAAAACACTTTATTATTTTATAGAATTCTCACAACAGTAACACAAGAGTAGGTACTATTTTTATCATTTCCATTTTACAGATCAGGACCCTGAAGCACAGAGAGGCTAAGTAACTTGCCTAAAACTACATAGCAGAATTGGAACGCTGACAGTCTGACACCAAAGGTTGCACTCTAAATTACTCTGGTATTTCCCACCTTTTGCAAAATAGTTGAGTATGTCAACAAAGAAAACAGTTCAACTTAAAGTGTGGGGTAGAAGAGAGACCGGTCAATGAGGTCCTCACTAAAGTAGAAGGTTACTGCAGGAGCATGACTGGGGAGCACACCCTCCAGGCGCCTCACCTCCACCTTATGCTCCATGCAGACAGCCAGTCAATTTCTGGGACTACATTGATTCTAAAATCATGGCTGAGAAATGAGGCCCTCAAAGCACCTAAATGCCAGGAGTGATTTGCCTGGAAAATCTCAAAGCAGAAAGCCAGCCCTGAATCCCTGTGGCTCCTGGTCCACATTCTTGCTGCTGCTGTAACACTGTGAAGGGCAATGCATAGCCCTCAGGGCCACACCTAGGCATCTGGGTATGAAACCTTGGGCCAAATCCACTTCACCTGCCTTCTCTAATCAAGAACATTTTAAAACTTGCATGTTCTCCAAGGTGCATGTAGCTTCAACAATAAGATGTTTGCCTGAGTTGTTGTCCAGGTTCTTGGAGTCAGATGTGCCTGGTTCAAGCTGAGCCCATTAAGACTAGCTAGGACCACTGACCCTCCAACTAGGCATGTGTAAGTATCTGCTCAGTGACCTTTTGAAGATGTAGAGGCCCATAGCCTAATTACGCCTGTGCAGAACGATGATGACACACTTTTTCCCACTCACCTGTCCCTACTTCCCCAAGCTCCTCACATCCCAGACCGATGATGTGCTTCTCTAGTCCTCATCCCATAAATACCCCCACCTCTGGCCTTCGAAAGAAAGATTTGAGCTCTGTTTTTCTGTCTCTTTGTTCTGCTCTCTTGCTGCAAATAATTCTGTTTGCCTCACATCTAGGCATCTTGGCTTGCTGTGCTTAGGGCAAAATAAACCATAGTGGTGCCTTCCAAGCAGAGTGCCATTTTCAGCTCTCAAACTGAGTCTAAGTTTCTCTGAAAGTGATCTTTTGTCAGATACCTTCTTGAGGGCAGTGATGGAGCTGTTATCTAATAGGGTAATGGAAGTGAGCTAACAGAAGCCTGACTGCTGGTACAGAAGGAATATGGGGGAGTGGGAAATGGGCCTAAAAGACTTGTTAGAAGCTTTGTCTCCTGTAAGACCAAGGTCTTACAAGGGAGGTAGAAGAGTTTCTTTGAATTTGGAATTCAAACTGTTACCAAGTCAAAGTTCGTAGGCCTTTCCCACTGCAAGAAGTTAGGAGATAAGATGTTGAGGCAAGGAATGGTGAGTTTTCAAAAAGCCAACAGATGAAGAAAAGGGTGGGCTAATATCCTAAAGAACTATCCTAATTCAGGCTTCTCTTCTAAGGAAAAAGGGGGAGTGGGAAGGGCTTCCAGTAAAGGGAGGAAGGGGATTGCAGACCTCTTGGAGCACCACTCCCTCCTCGAAGGAAAGCATCACCTTCTTCCTCTTACCCAGAAGAGCTGGATCACAGAGCTCCAGCAAAAATTCAAGTTGTTAGCAGTTACTTTTACTTTACGTCTCATCTCTGTTTACATGAAAGCTTTCTAGGCTAGCAGTGAATCTATCTTACAAGTAAGGATCATGGGATGGGAACTTTCTTAAGGGAATTTAATGAGCTATTTGGGCATAGGAAAACATCTTTTCTCTAATGCCTAACTCCTGACATGCAGGGCTAAAGTAGTCAAATCCATAAGCTAAAGAATGAGGGAAACCATTTCAATGTGGTGTGTATTCTGTTTTGTCTCTGTTCCAAAACTATAGAGTGGTGGTTTGAGCCAGATAAACAGTCATCAGCAAAGATAGTCAGAACACTAGGATAAAACAGCCAACACAAGTTCTCAGATTATGCAACCTCAAACAGATCCTGGGACTCAAGAGTGAGGGAATAGTGAGGAATTCTGAGAAACATGGCTGATTAACCTGTCTACAGGAAGAAAACTGAGGAAAAAGGGCAAGCTGTGCACAATGTGAGAGTTTACCAATAATATGTATACAATTCAAATCTTTGCTTTAATATCAAATGTCCTGACTATTCTCAATGAGCCCTTCTGTGAATCTCTTCCATCACCAGCTGGTCACCATGGGAACAGTGGGGCCAGCACCTGGGAGGGGGTGGGATTGCCAGACTCTGACCCCACTCTGACCCTTACTGCTGTGTGAATCTTGGACTAGGCTCATGACCTGTGTTAGTATTAAATTCCCAAACAGACAAAACCTATCCTGCCTATATTATCACTGCGCTTATGTGATAATGTGGGAGAAAACTTTGAAAAAATGTGTAATACAGCCCACAAAGGAGGGTATGCTTATCTGTAAAATGCAGGTGTGCATGCTAAGTCACTTCAGTCATGTCTTACTCTTTGCGACCCCATGGACTGTAGTCTGCCAGGCTCCTCTGTCCATGGGATTTTCCAGGCAAGAATACTGGTGTGGGTTACCGTGTCCCCTTCCAGGGAATCTTCTTGACCCAGGGATCAAACCTGAGTATCCTACATCTCTTGCATTGGCAGGTGGGTTCTTTACCAGTAGCACCACCTGGGAAGCCTGTAAAATGCAGTTAACACTGACCTCAGCCTCCACAGAGATTCTCTCCTTGTTATAGAGCTCAAATTATATTTCCAAATGAGACATGTCTAGAAGTACAGCGGTTGCTTTCCTACAATTTCTTGTCTTTTATTGATCTGAGTGCATCAGACATTCATTTGTGCTGTTTGGGGCAATACTGGCTCCATGCAATGATTGCCAGTCACAGAATGCAATTAATTACATGGGAATCATCTGAGGTTTTACTGTCTTGTCTAACCCAGGATACCTGAAAGGAAGCCCTAGCTCTACTTGAAATTCAGAAGTGACCTTTGGCTGTCTGAGTTCTTAGTCTCTCTTCATGTGAGAGCTCTTAAAAATTGCAGCAAGCAACCTGCTTTTAACTGGTGTCATAATTGCTGCTGATCATTACTCCCCTGGCTGCCCTGCAGACGATAACACTGTATCTGGTTGTCTGGCCTATAATAAGGTGACCGCAATTACTGCCACTATTCATTAGACATACTTACTTGAAACATGACCATTTATTAGATTGTAAACAATTAGGCCACAATCTCTTAAGGGTGAAAAGACCAAGGCTACTAACTTCAGAACTACAAGCACAGGTATTCTTAGGAAGCATTTGCTGGAGATTAATAAAAAATCTCACTTGTTTAGCACTTCATAATTTACAAAGCATTTTCATATATACCACCAATTGTCAACATTTTGGCTGAGGCTCTCAGACTTTCACCCATTAAACTATACCTGCTAATGTAGATTTAAGCTGTTGTAACTCATATTTTAACAAAACCTGCTGGATCTCAATTCTGGCTAAATAACTAAAGTACAACTCAGTAGGACCCTATGGGGCCTTCCCAGGAAAGACCACCTTATGGCCTCTGCTTATAGAAAACTTAGCTTCTGAGGCCTTCCCCAAGTTCCGAAGAGCAAATTTAATCAGAAAAGTGAGAAAATGCAGAAACAAAGGAAAACAACCAAACAAGAGAGTAACAATAACTTAGCCATTAAACACAATCAAGGACCTTTAGTTCTTCCTGAGTCTCCATACCCTTGCTGCTGCTGCTGCTAAGTCGCTTCAGTCGTGTCCAACTCTGTGCGACCCCAGAGACGGCAGCCCACTAGGCTCCCCTGTCCCTGGGATTCTCCAGGCAAGAATACTGGAGTGGGTTGCCATTTCCTTCTCCAATGCATGAAGGTGAAAAGTGAAAGTGAAGTCGCTCAGTCCTGTCCGACTCTGAACGACCCCACGGACTGCAGCCTACCAGGCTCCTCCATCCATGGGATTTTCCAGGCAAGAGTACTGAAGTGGGGTGCCATTGCCTTATCCCCATACCCTTGAGCTGTTTGCAGATACTGAAACCCTCACCAGGTGGAAGAAGTTAAACTGCATGCTGACCACAAGCACTTAGATCCCAAATTGGTTGGAACCAGGAGGTTGATGTTAACTCCCGGCTAATTAGACTGTCCTTGAGCTGATCACTCACCCTGCAAACCTCTCGCTCACCCTGTCTTTAATAAACCTTTCCCTGAAACCACTGGGGAGTTGGGGGTCTTTTGAGCATTAGAGGCTAATACTCCCTGATCAGCCTTGCAAACAAATGCTGCACTTTCCTTCACCACAATCCGGCATCAGTAGATCAGCTCTACTGTATACAGGTGAGTAGACACAAGTTTGATTCGGAACAGAAGCACCTGGGTATATTAATACCAGGGACTGAGTCTCCACCTCAGCCCAACTAAGTCAAAATTGTTTATGCTGTCAGATGATTCAAATGTGTAGCCAGCACTGTTATACCAGAAAAACCACAAAATGACAGAAAACTGGTTTCTCGGCCAATTTCTGCCCCCAACAAAGAACTGTGTACCATGGATACATATAAAAGGGGGATTCTGGGTACCAAACTAATAATTCAGAAGCAAGTCCTCTGACCTTTTAGTTACAATTATAGTAAGAATAAAAAATGTCCAGAATATACTACATACTTTCCACCATCTAGTCTGCCATTGTCCACATCCCCTATTACCTCTCCTAGTCATTAAAGAGGAGAAGGCGATGGCACCCCACTCCAGTACTCTTGCCTGGAAAATCCCATGGATGGAGGAGCCTGGTGGGCTGCAGTCCATGGGGTCGCTAAGAGTCAGACATGACTGGGCGACTTCACTTTCACTTTTCACTTTCATGCATTGGAGAAGGAAATGGCAGCCTACTCCAGTATTCTTGTTTGGAGGATCCCAGGGACAGGGGAGCTTGGTGGGCTGCCATCTGTGGGGTTGCACAGAGTCAGACACGACTGAAGTGACTTCAGTTCAGTCGCACAGTCATGTCTGAATCTTTGTGACCCCATGAATCACAGCACGCCAGGCCTCCCTGTCCATCACCAACTCCCGGAGTTCACTCAGACTCACATCCATCGAATCAGTGATGCCATCCAGCCATCTCATCCTCTGTCATCCCCTTCTCCTCCTGCCCCCAATCCCTCCAAGCATCAGGGTCTTTTCCAATGATTCAACTCTTCAATGAGGTGGCCACAGTATTGGAATTTCAGCTTTAGCGTCAATCCTTACAATGAACACCCAGGACTGATCTCCTTTAGAATGGACTGGTTGGATCTCCTTGCAGTCCAAGGGACTCTCAAAAGTCTTCTCCAAAACAACACTTCAAAAGCATCAATTCTTTCACACTCAGCTTTCTTCACAGTCCAACTCTCACATCCATACATGACCACTGGAAAAACCATAGCCTTGACTAGACGGAACTTTGTTGGCAAAGTAATGTCTCTGCTTTTGAATATGCTATCTAGGTTGGTCATAACTTTCCTTCCAAGGAGTAAGCGTCTTTTAATTTCATGGCTGCAATCACCATCTGCAGTGATTTTGGAGCCCCCCAGAAATAAAATCAGCCACTGTTTCCACTGTTTCCCCATCTAATTCCCATGAAGTGATGGGACCGGATGCCATGATTTTACTTTTCTGAATGTTGAACTTTAAGCCAACTTTTTCACTCTCCTCTTTCACTTTCATCAAGAGGCTTTTTAATTCCTCTTCACTTTCTGCCATAAGGGTGGTGTCATCTGCATATCTGAGGTTATTGATATGTTTCCCGGCAATCTTGATTCCAGCTTAAGCTTCTTCCAGCCCAGTGTTTCTCATGATGTACCCTGCATATAAGTTAAATAGGCAGGGTGACAATACACAGCCGTGACAAACTCCTTTTCCTATTTGGAACCAGTCTGTTGTTCTATGTCCAGTTCTAACTGTTTCTTCTTGACCTGAATATAGGTTTCTCAAGAGGCAGGTCAGGTGGTCTGGTATTCCCATCTCTTTCAGAATTTCCCACAGTTTATTGTGATCCACACAGTCAAAGGCTTTAGCATAGTCAATAAAGCAGAAATAGATGTTTTTTCTGGAACTCTCTTGCTTTTTCCATGATCCAGCAAATGTTGGCAATTTGATCTCTGGTTCCTCTGCCTTTTCTAAAACCAGCTTGAGCATCTGGAAGTTCATGGTTCACATATTGTTGAAGCCTGGCTTGGAGAATTTTGAGCATTACTTTACTAGCGTGTGAGATGAGTGCAATTGTGAAGTAGTTTGAGCATTCTTTGGCATTGCCTTTCTTTGGGATTAGAATGAAAACTGATCTTTTCCAGTCCTGTGGCCACTGCTGAGTTTTCCAAATTTGCTGGCATATTGAGTGCAGCACTTTCACAGCATCATCTTTTAGGATTTAAAATAGCTCAACTGGGATTCTATCACCTCCACTAGCTTTGTTCATAGTGATGTTTTCTAAGGCCCACTTGACTTCACATTCCAGGATGTCTGGCTCTAGGAGAGTGCTCACATGATCATGATTATCGGGGTCGTGAAGATCTTTTTTATACAGTTCTTCTGTGTATTCTTGCCACCTCTTCTTAATATCTTCTGTTTCTGTTAGGTCCATACCATTTCTGCCCTTTATCGAGCCCATCTTTGCATATAATGTTCCCTTGGTATCTCTAATTTTCTTAAAGAGCTCTCTGGTCTTTCCCATTCTGTTTTTTTCCTCTATTACTTTGTATTGATCACTGAGGAAGGCTTTCTTATCTCTCCTTGCTATTCTTTGGAAATCTGCATTCAGATGCTTATATCTTTCCTTTTCTCCTTTGCTTTTTTGCTTCTCTTCTTTTCACAGCTATTTGTAAGGCCTCCTCAGATAGCCATTTTGCTTTTTTGCATTTCTTTTTCTTGGGGATGGTCTTGATCCCTGTCTCCTGTACAATGTCACTTAGCAGTCATTAAAGAGCAAGCATCCAACTCTTCCAGGAGAAATAATGCAGTCTTGAGAGACAGGCTGACTGAATTAGGGTGAGCCTGCTGCTAAGTTGCTTCAGTTGTGTCCAACTCTGCGATCCCACAGACAGCAGCCCACCAGGCTCTGCCATCCCTGGGATTCTCCAGGCAAGAACACTGGAGTGGGTTGCCATTTCCTTCTCCAATGCATGAAAGTGAAAAGTGAAAGTGAAGTCACTCAGTAAGTGTCTGACTCTTCATGACCCCAGGGACTACAGCCTACCATGCTCCTCCATCCATGGGATTTTCCAGGCAACAGTACTGGAGTGGGTTGCCATTGCCTTCTCCGAGGGTGAGCCTAGATTTTATCTATTGTAATATTGGTTTAAGGAGACTGATGCTGATAAGAAACCCACATTAGCTACTTGAAGTTCCTTGCAAAAGGCAGCTATTATAATCTGGCATGAGTCTTCCATACTTAGCTCCAGAAGTGATCAAACCTGGACAATGGTCTTGCCTTCCGTGAAGTGCATATGAGACCGGCTTTCAAGTTATGGGGTAGGGCACGCTGAGCTGGCGGCTTTCTAGGGGCAGATGGTCAGCTCCTGGATATCCAGGAAGCCTATAAACACCAGGAGCTAGTTTGAGAAGACCTTTGTCCCAGAATCCTCAAATCTTGTACAGTGGTGACCAAGTCAAGAACAATTGAGTCTGATCTGCATAACAATCACATTATAGAATCCATTTCCCAGGCCAGCATATTTTCATTTTAGAGAAGCGAGCCTCCTCAGGATGTTCCAGCAATTCCTTGGCTGAAAGAGGTTTTGTTTGCTGTTAGAAGTCAGTAGGTGAAAATGAGCTAGGTCATAAATGCTGAACAACAAGTTTCCTTTACAGATTTAAAAAATTCACAAAAGTATTTTTTAAAGCATTCACAGGTACTTGATGTGACAGAGATAGCGCTTATTACCTACTTTCTTTTCAGTTCCTAAAATGCCAATTAAGTATCACTGGCAGTTGTTGATTCACTTTATAATGTGCTTATCACTTGCTCTCTGGGTTTTCTTCTGACCATCTGAGGAACCATTTTCAGGCAGAAATTTCAATTCATATGTTGCTACTGGCCTGCCACAGCTGGCAAAATGTCACTGAAGTGTCACACGTAAAAGAATGAAAGCATCTCACCGTCTCCAGGTTAGAGACCGTGATGATTTACGAATTTCTCAGATAGTGATTCTGTGAAAAATAATAGAAAGTCCAAGCTGTGGGAGGAAATAAGTCTTAATCTGGGCTAAAAGTTTGGATTTTTGCTGGATTTGGATTATTTTCCTGACTACGAGGGTGTGTGTGCGTATGCTGAGTTGCTTCAGTTGGGTCTGACTCTTTGCAACCCCATGGACTGGAGCCCACTAGGCTACATGGGATTCTCCAGGCAAGAATACTGGAGTGGGTTGCCATGCCCTTCTCCAGGAGAACTTCCTGACCCAGGGATTGAATCTGAATCTCTTGCATCTTGTGCTTTGGTAAACAGGTTCTTTACCACTGGTGCCACATGGGAAGCCCACTCAGCACGAACAAATGTGGCTTTATAGCTAGTTATAATAAGTCATTTCTATTTCCATGATAATGTTACTAGAACTGAGATGCTGTGCTTCTTGGTTAATACTGTTAGGGCCTTGTTAGGGTTAAATGAGCCCATACATGTAAAGCACAATCCTAGTCCTAAATGTATAACAAGGGTTACATCACACCAACAACTGTCACTGCTGTCATGGTTATTATTACTAGTCCAGCTCATTTATCATCTGAAATGAAGGACTGTTTCCAGAGCTGAAATTTCATGATTTTGAATCAATGAAATGAAGCCAAATTTTTGTAATATTATCCAGCTCATAAATTCATGGTTCTGTCATTGGGACAAAACCCTGAAGAGAATGTCTCTGAAATACACTAAGATAAATTTCAATATCTGTATCTCAAAATCACTGAAGCAAAGAGAGTGACGGGACCATACTGAACCTCTCAGATGATATCGACAGTGAGATTTTACTCAAAAGCTTTAGAAGTTTCCCTGCTGGCTTAGAGGGTAAAGCATCCGCCTGCAAGGCGGAAGACCTGGGTTCGATCCCTGGGTCAGGAAGACACCCTGGAGAAGGAAATGGCAATCCACTCCGGTACTCTTGCCTGGAAAACCCCATGGATGGAGAAGCCTGGTGCAGGCTACAGTCCACGGGGTCACAAACAGTCATACACAACTGAGTGACTTTACTTTCACTTTCACTTTAGAAGGTGGGGAGAATGGAGGAGTGAGAGTTTTAATGCAGGTGGGAGGCCCCAAAGAGGGGGAAATGATGAGCCAAAGCAAGGACCAACTCCACAGTCATAAAGGAAGGCTCTAGTTTCCTAGCCAAGATCATGGGTGAGGACTAAACAGGGTCAGCTGGAAGAGAACTGGTGCATGTACTGATTCATCTCATTGGCCCTCCCGGAGGGAGAATATTCCTGGGGGAAGCCATAAGCAGTGAGAGGCTGTTGTCTATAGGGGTACAAAAGTGTGCGTGCTCACTCAGTCATGTGTGATTCTCTGTGACACCATAGATTGTAGTCTGCCAGGCTCTTCTGTCCATGGAATTCTCCAGGCAAGAATACTGGAGTGAGTTGCCATTTTTTTCTCCAGGGATCTTCCTGACCCAGGGATTGAACCTGTGTCTCCTGCATTGGCAGGCAGATTCTTTACACTGAGCCACCTGGGAAGGCCCTGTTATCTGTAGGGTGCTGGAGGCTAAACTGTGGGCCAGGAGGGAGGGGCCAAGAATTCCAGAATGGACAGAAGTGTTCATCAAATCTGGATGCAGGAAGGGGCTGGAGGATGAACACCTCCTGTCCTGCTTAGCCAGGTGGCTATAGTGGCAGAGTGAGGGAGAGCCAACAATAGAGGCTCAAGTCTCCCTGAGGTTAAATGGCTTAGAGGACATGGCCAGCTTTACCTTGGGCAGTACCAGGTCTGAAGGAAACACAGCATCTTCAGACACTGAGTTACCTTACCTTACACACTTGCACTACCAAGTTGTTCACACATAGAAGTCCACAACCACCCACTGCATTGAACCTGTCCCATCTATTCCAGAAAGAGAATTCAGTTTTAATAAATTGAGGGCAATATTGCATGATATGAAGGAAAGTCTTAGAGTAAGCTTGTGCTCAGTTGCTTCAGTCGTGTCTGACTCTGTGAGTCCACAGCTCTAGCCCACCAGGCTCCTCTGTCCATGGCATTCTCCAGGCAAGAATACTGGAGTGGGTTGCCACTTCCTTCTCCAGGGGATCTTCCCAAGGCAGGGATCAAACCCAGATCTCCTGCATTTCCTACATTGTGGTGGATTCTTTACCACTGAGCCACTGGGGAAACCCAAGTAAGGCTGACTAGATCTTAAATCTTGGATCTACCCACATCCCAGTTTTGCTGCTTTAGATGGTTTATTTAAACTCTGAAAATCAGTTTTCTTTTATGTAAAATAAGAATAATGCTACCTGTAAGGCTGTTGTTAGAATGAGAGAGAATGCATGGAGAGCGACCAGCACGGGGCTTGGGATGTGGGCCTCCCCCATACAGCTTCCTAAAATATACTAACGGTTGTTCTTTCACTTAATAATAAATCAGTTATTTTCATGTGCATATCAGCTTTAACTTTCTACCTTCATTTCAAATTGATCCTACTTTTAAAACAACTGATTTATGGCAGGTCGTGAATATCACCTGGAGATCATATTCCACCTGAATATTTTCTGTTGAGCAGAAGTTGTACTGCATGACTTTGTTTCCCTTGTTTTTATCGTATACTTCTAGAATTTCACCTCCTGGGGGAAAATCTTTTTCTTAAACTTTCTTTATAGATGTAAAAAGTGTGCCTTAGTTTCTGAGGCACACACATTTTACAGAGACCATGAGAAAGCTCGTTTCCACGTATTTCTCTTCCCCTCACTTGAACACCCTCTACAAAACAACACAGTAATGGAACCAAACTCCCTTAGGAAACAGAAATTTATGCTTCCATATCTTGACCCCCATTTAACTCTTCCCTGTAATCTACTCTATCCTAAGAACATGATGTATAAATCTATAAATGTTTTGGGAGTAAAACTGTGAATAGGCTCTCAAACTCTCCTGAGGCTCACCAGATGGCTTTGTCTTCATCCAATTTCCACCCCACCCTTCAACCTCAAAAGAAGATCCTTCCCTTACCAAACCCACTTTTTAGAGTTTTGTGATTCAGAATTATGAGAAATTGGAATAAAAGAACGAAATGTTCTCATGGTAGGGCAGGCATGTGAAAGAATGGGGCAGTGGAGACTGCTGAAGATGGAACATCAGGATTCATGTGGAGGAGCAGATGGGAGAGGGAGGGGGTGTTGTGCAGAAACCTATAAATGTCTTGCAAGTCACGTTCCAGAAACGAAAGACTTGCTGTTATTTTGAAATTAATTTTTGGCTAGACTGTACTCATGACTCATTCTGAGGCTGAACCTTGTGGGTCATAATTTTTCTAATTAGTTTGAATAAAGGTTTATAAATTCATGTGAGAGTAAGCCACAATTACAGAGCCACTTGGAAAGTTGTTAGATGTTAACATTGTCTACAATGATAGACATGGATAAGAAAAACAGCGTAGGTCCGTGATTCCCAAATCTTAGGATATATAAGACATTACCTGAGGAACATCTTAAACTGCAGCTTCTTGGACTCCATCCCAAGTAGTTTTGATGTTCTTGTTCAGGTTTATGTCTAGGAATCTGTATTTTGATGTCCACACTTGATTCTGACATAGAATTTATGAACCCCATTCTGGCTCAAGGCCAATGTCAGACTTCTTCATACAGTTCTATGTGCCATGGGGGCTCCCATAGTTCAACCACAGAAATACAAGTTTTCCTTTTGGTTGCCCCAGAGAAAAGCTGGTTTGGACATTCCCTATTGCATGCCTCCTAGTCACATTTGGAGAAATATCTTGCCTTTTCTGTAGTTCCTTTTTCCCCTCTCACCCATCCTAAATCTATAGATCAAATGAAGACAAGATTTGTTCTTTTTTACAGAAGAAGCATTTTAGTTAACGCCCTCTCCAAGATTAACACAAACTATTAAATTACATTCACCAGAATTGTCTCACCAATGCAAATTTATACAAAATCTTAATGGGATGAAAATTGGAAAGGGATATCTGACTGCAGATTGTGAGGATTAATTTGCCAGACCACATAACAGAATGCTCCAATGAAAACAGGAAATGTTTTGCTTGCAGGAGCCTTTGAAAGAGGCCGCACTTGTTTAAGTAAAAAGGTCTCCTCACCCATAACCATCGACTTTGACTGTAGATGAGCCAAATTGCCCATTTTAAAACCACACAATGAAAATACTTTTGCTTGTCTCCTGGTAGAGGTTGCCTAGAGCTTTAGAAGCCTGGATAAGAAAATGTGTTAGGACCACCCACCCACTGTGCCTTATCATAAAATACCAAATGTTCTAAAGACAACATTGTTCAATCTACCTTGTTGTCATCCATCATGCCCAGGTGACACTGAAAATTGTGATCACTGAAGCAAGACTCGTAAAATGAATCATCACAAAATATCATAAAATATAAAGTTTTATGGAAATACTGGAGTGTCCACCTTATAACAAACCAGCTCAGTCTTCACAGGGAAGATGCTTCTGTGACCTTTTGGTAAATATACACAATAACTACCCAGGAAATGACTGTATTGATTGGTCAACCCTGGAGACACAGGAACAAGACCCAGAAGCAGATGCACCTGTGGTTAGACACCGTATTACCCACCTTCTATTCTCCACACCTGCCAGCCCTGTTTCTGAAAAATAATGGTTGTGTCCCACCAAATCTGGAGATGATATCTTGATGTCACCTTACATTTCAACTCTCTAATAACTTCCCTTGTCCCAGCCACAGCTCTGCTAGGGATTAACAAGTGAAGTGGAAGTGAGCAGTAGGAAAAGCAGGTGGAAGAAAGGTAAAACCATGTAATGTTTTGGGCACATTTGAGCTGACTTCTTTTAGGACACTTCTGCTCTTGAGAAACCTATATGCAGGTCAGGAAGAAACAGTTAGAACTGGACATGGAACAACAGACTGGTTCCAAATAGGAAAAGGAGTACGTCAAGGCTGTATATTGTCACCCTGCCTATTTAACTTATATGCAGGGTACATCATGAGAAACACTGGGCTGGAAGAAGCTTAAGCTGGAATCAAGATTGCCGGGAGAAATATCAATAACCTCAGATATGCAGATGACACCACCCTTATGGCTGAAAGTGAAGAGGAAGTAAAAAGCCTCTTGATGAAAGTGAAAGAGGAGAGTAAAAAAGTTGGCTTAAAGCTCAACATTTAGAAAACAAAGATCATGGCATCTGGTCCCATCACTTCATGGGAAATAGATGGGGAAACAGTGGACACAGTGCCAGACTTTATTTTTCTGGGCTCCAAAATCACTGCAGATGGTGATTGCAGCCATGAAATTAAAAAACACTTACTCCTTGGAAGGAAAGTTATGACCAACCTAGATAGCATATTCAAAAGCAGAGATATTACTTTGCCAACAAAGGTTCGTCTAGACAAGGCTATGGTTTTTCCAGTAGTCATGTATGGATGTGAGAGTCAGACTGTAAAGAAAGCTGAGCACCAAAGAATTGATGCTTTTGAACTGTGGTGTTGGAGAAGACTCTTGAGAGTCCCTTGGACTGCAAGGAGATCCAACCAGTCCATTCTAAAGAGATCAGTCCTGGGTGTTCTTTGAAAGGAATGATGCTAAAGCTGAAACTCTAGTACCTTGGCCACCTCATCGAAGAGTTGACTCATTGGAAAAGGCTCTGATCCTGGGAGGGATTGGGGGCAGGAGGAGAAGGGGATGACAGAGGATGAGATGGCTGGATGGCATCACTGACTCGATGGACCTGAGTTTGAGTGAACTCTGGGAGTTGGTGATGGACAGGGAGGCCTGGCATGCTGCAATTCATGGGGTCGCAAAGAGTCAGACACAACTGTGCGACTGAACTGAACTGATGGTTGATTCAAGTTGTTGTACAACAGAAACTAAAACAACATTGTAAAATCAATAATAAAAATGACTGAATTAACTTGAAAACATTTTAAAATGTGGGAATCTCAAAAAAGCCATTAACCAGCCAAACAGGCTTTGCTTTACATCCATAAACACTGGTGGATTCTCACTTTTCTTAGACTTGGTAGAATTAAGTCTCAAGTCTTAAAGACTTAAGCACATCACTTTATAGACCAGTAAGCCTAAAGTCCTTTATTTCCAAGGAAAAAGGATACTTTGTCACATCCTGTTTTTGTAAATATAATTTGACATCCCAAATATTCCAAAAAGAATCAGCTGATAGCATCTTTTCCTGGGCTGAAGATGCTGCCCATTAGCAGCTGAAAGCACATGGAAAAACAGAATGGCCTGACACCTCCCCTAGAGCTGGCCACCTTTCTTAAAATAGTCGAGCATTTGGCTGAGCAAGGTTTGAAGTATATGATTCTAAGAATGGCACAGGATGCTTTTCAACTGGGAATGTTTTACCAATTTAAAACAGGATGAGGGGAACTACCTAAACTTGCACCCCTTAATCTTTTCTAAGATTTAACACAACAAAATCTTTTTAAAAAATTAATTTTGATTCATACTGAAAATGATGGGATTAAAAGGAATCCTGCAGATTAGCAGCCCAAAAACTTCAACCGGTTTCTCTAAAACAGTAGGGAATTTAGCTACATACTGGATGTTTCCCTGTAATTGAAAATTGGCACCTGGCCTTCTCCCTGAGTGGAGGCAAAAACCTGAAGGTATTCAGAAGAAACCACTGTAGGGTGTTCTCTGTGAGAACTCAGCCTTCCAATCATGGCATTTCAGACTCTTTTTTGTCATAGGAAGTAAACATTTTCAGAACTTTCCTGGTTTCAGGTGGTTAAGACTCCACACTTCCACTGCAGCGGGGTACAGATTCAATCTCTGGTTAGGGAACTAAGATCCCATGTGCTGCACTTGGCCAAAGAAAAGAAAAAGTGTACCTTTTCTCTGAAAATGTTCTCACTTATTTATAATTATTTGTCTCTATACACCTTACACCAGTTCTTTTTAATAAAGTTCCAGAGAATAGTTTCATGCCAAAATCTCATGAGTTGTATTATATTGTACTGAAGGTCCTGCTCATGAATGATGACTTCACAAATAAAAAATAATTGGCCTTCTTAAATATTTATTTCCCTTTCTACCTTGCTTTCCATAGGATGGATTTATTGACTTAAGAGTTTATTGCTGCTGTAAATCCAGTAGTACAAGAAAAATGAAGCAAAAATTAAAGTGGTATTTTGAGCAATATGATGTCATCGGAAATGGTTCTGTTGACTAAAGGGAACATCTTTGTGGTAAGTGAAGTAGTGAGGCATCCTTTGCAGGACATTCTATATTTAACTCCATCTTCCTCCTGTGGAGGCAGTGACAATTCCCTATGTGGTTGGCTATTCTTGGGACGTGTATTTGGAATGGCTGAAGCAATGTCAGTCTCTATCCTGTTGGTTACTGAATGTGCGACTGCATATCAGCATTTTCTTCTAGGTGCAGTCCACTCTGAAGTTTACACATTTAGAACGGTATTGAGAATGAAAAATAAACATAGGTTGGCCACCTGATGCAAAGGGCCAACTTGTCATTGGGAAATGACACTGGGAAAGATTGAAGGCAATAGAAGGGGGCAGCAGAGGGATAAAATGGTTAGATGGTATCACTGACTCAATGAACATGAATTTGAGCAAACTCCGGGAGATAATGAAGGACAAGGGAGCCTGGGGTGTTGCAGTACATGAGGTCACAGAGAGTCAGACACAATTTAGTGACTGAATGACAACAACTTATCTTTTTCTCTGCCTCGGTGCAGAAAGTCTCGTGGGGAGCAGCTGAAATATAAGATGGTTTATATAGCAAGAGACATGGATGAAGAATAAAGGTCCTAAGGAATGAATCTTTCTGGGAACTTGACTAAAGTGTTTTCTAACAGATTGCTCAGGGAGCTCAGATCCTTTCCATCTCTGAAATTCGAGGACTCCCTTTATAAGTCTTAACCCCCAACTCTCTGCTAATGGAGTGAGGATAGTGATTATAATGGTATGAGATGAAATGTATCCCAAGTAAAAGTGACTAAGTGGGGCACTGTGCCTGAATAAAGATATGAAACAAAATAAACATTATGAATATTATACGCTGAATTTGTGAATGTCAGAACTAGGATCAGATGTCACAGAGATGATATGGTCCAAATTCTCTCATTTATAGATGAAGCTGAGTCACATAATGTGTGGTATAAGAGAAACTTGTGAGGAAAAATCATTGGGTAGAACTATAATGACTATTTCAACAAAGCTGTTACACTATTTAGTAAATATTAACACATGGGAAGAATTCAAGAGTATGGTAATACTAATATTGCTTCTACTTGAATCTCATCAAAAAGAGTACCAAGATGTTTTGTAACTGAACTTTGTAATGTTAAAATTCAGAAATTCTGCATACTTATTACATGTTGCAATACAAAACTGGGAATCTAAAATGTTCTACAGAGTGCCCAATCCAGTATAAATTTTTAAATAACATCTTAATATATACCTATTTTAAAAAACACTAAGTATATAATACGGCATACAAATACTAGGGTGCCTGAAAGCAGTGCTCCAATCATGAGGTTTGTACCCTGGGGTCTATGGATCTATTGCCTTCAGGAATCCTTGGCCCCTCTTAGAATCAAGTGCAAAATTTTGCACATGATCCACTTTTTTTCCCAGGGGAGGTATGGGGTCAGGTTTGCAAAAGAACTAGGAAGAGCTAAAGGATTAACTCTTTTTGTTGTTGTTCTAAATCTTACAGGAAAGTTTACATAGATTTTCATTAGTTGAAATGTATAACTTAAGTTAGTGAGCCAAGGAAAGAAAAATAGCTAATTTGAGTTTTTCCCTAAAATGTTTAGAAAGAACAAAATGAAAACAGGCAAACTGAAATAATTAGCACAGAGTAGAAATTAATAATTAGATGCTATTTGTCTCTGATTAATACAGTGTTAAAAACAGTAAGATGTAATTCTGGTAAAGGCACAGCGGAGGGACCATAAATTGATAGAACATTCCTGGAAATGTGGTCTGCATAACAGACTGAAATGTCTCTTCAGTTTTTTTTTTTTTTTTTCTCTTTTTTTTTTTTTTTTCTCTTCAGTTTTAGAGTCAGTTACTTTTTGTCAGGAAAAACAATTTTGCCAAAGATAAAAGTTCTGATTTACATCACAGAATCATTTAAAATCAGATCAGATCAGATCAGATCAGTCACTCAGTCGTGTCCGACTCTTTGCGACCCCATGAATCGCAGCACGCCAGGCCTCCCTGTCCATCACAAACTCCCGGAGTTCACTCAGACTCACATCCATCGAGTCAGTGATGCCATCCAGCCATCTCATCCTCTGTCGTCCCCTTCTCCTCCTGCCCTCAATCCCTCCCAGCATCAGGGTCTTTTTCAATGAGTCAACTCTTCACATGAGGTGGCCAAAGTACTGGAGTTTCAGCTTTAGCATCATTCCTTCCAAAGAAATCCCGGGGCTGATCTCCTTCAGAATGGACTGGTTGGATCTCCTTGCAGTCCAAGGGACTCTCAAGAGTCTTCTCCAACACTACAGTTCAAATACACATTAAAAAAATCTAAAGGAGGAAAACTTTTAATGCAATGAAATATATAATTATAAAAAATCAGTGGTCTATAAACAAACATTCTACATAATTACAAGTGAAGAAAAACACAAAGGTAAGGAGTAATACATACTGTGTAATTTTTGTCAATACATAGTAAGATGTTAAAATGAAATTCAGCCCAGGTATCATTAAGATTTGAAGGAAGTACTAGTATAGACAGAATTTACTAGTAGTTAAGGAAGCAGTTACAAAGGAAGTAGTTACATCTTAATCACAATTCAAGGGTATAAAATGGTCAAGACGAGGGCTTGGGAGAAGGATTACTGAAGAGGATTTCTCATGTAAGAGCCCTCATGTCAATTGCATGAGGTTCTAAGGACACCAGTTAAGGTGTGGATGTGCCCTGGAGTTTAGGGAACACATTGTTCCAGTCATACCTGAGAAATCTAAAGAAGCAGACCATGGCAACAGAGTCTTGGGGTAAAGTTCAGGATATGTCTGCATTCCTGGAATCTGCTGGGACCAAAAATGCTTGAGTGTTTCCTTGGATCAGATATGGGCCACTGAGAGAGGAAGCTGGTAGAGAGCTTTCTTGGATCTTGTCCAGCTGAGTCACTTGGAGAAGTGAGGAATCCTCAGGAGAAGAGAGGTGGAGAGTGGTTCTCAGCCAGGAGCGATTTTACTCTCCTCCCTCAGGGGACAGCTGGCAAAGTCGAGACAATTGATTCTCAACTGGAGAATGGGGGAGGGTGTGGTGCAACTGCTGTCTATTGTTAGAGCCCAGGGATGCTGTTAGACATTCTACCACGCATAGGATGGCACAGGACAAGAAAGAATTGTCGAGTCCAAAATGTCAGTGATGCAGATGTTTAGAATTGGGTTTCTAAAGAAACAGCCTCAAAGGCTGTAATCAAAGTGCATGATTTCACGTCTAGGAAGTTGCAGGAGAATCTCAGTAATGAACAGGGGGTGGGAGGCTTCAGAGAAGGAATGGGCTTTAAACGTCTGCTATCCAGAGAGCTCTGCAACCGTGATCATGATGGTATCTGCCAAATCAAGGCTCTCTTACTCTCCCTTTATCTCCTCCTCCCTCCTGCTCACACTCGGAGAGGTCAGAGAAAGGGCTTAGCAAGGTGGGGGAGAAACAGATGTACTAAAGGAGGAAGGAAAGAAAACAAACCATGCCTCTTTGCCTCCCCGCCCCGCCATGCTTCTCCTCAAAGAAGAGGGAAAACACGAGGCACCCGACAACTCCCTCCAAATTATTATCCCCTTAGGCCTTAATCTTCCAGTCAATCCTTCATCCCCACTTATGTTGCCTGGAGTTGGGTGATAGACAAATTCTAAAAATCTCATCATCTCTCACTGTGACTTACACATGCAGTCGAATATCACTTCAGGATGTGGGAATACTGGATGTCTCGCCAAAGTTTTGAGGCTTCTGGGGTCTCTGTCAAGACAACTGAGAAATCCTAAATTTTCATCTAATAGGAGACTAACTACATGCATCTTAATCATTGCACTAAGTATTATTTAACTGAGATTTCGGCTTGCTAAGGCCAAGAGTGGTGCTTTGCCACCGTTAACTGTGATTATTCCTAGGATTTAAGATTGGTAATGTTTGGGAAGCAACAAGAGAGAGTCCTATGTGACAAACTGAAATGTTGCCAACAGTTTTTCTAAAGATTCTCCTGTTCAATCAAGATAGTTACGTTCGAATTCCCACATGACTGATCCATTCTCTCATTTTCTTAATTTCTACATCCAATATGGGTCATTTAATTTAGTCACTTGGGGCAAGAGTGGGGGCGGGGAGAGTGGTTAAACCATCCCTCTAGGAAATCTGGAAATGTCTTTTTCCTTATGTCCCCTGACAGCTTTTATGATGAAAAGTTGCTGGCAGACTGAGAGAAATTCAGGATCCTTCCAAGGCATGTATGTCTGTCTTCCCAGTTGATAGCTCTGCAAAAGGGCACAAAAAAACAAACACACCAGTGGCAGAAGCCAGAGAGAAAGCATTAGATGCTTATAGAACACCCTTTTATGTTCATCATAAGATCAAAGATAAGTCTAAAGCTTGAGAAAACTGTCTTTTCTGGGTCCAAAACCACTGTGATATTTTCTCCAGTGGGCTGTTAGTATCTTTTGTTACTTAATATGTTGAATGGATCCCTTTGTTCTGTGTAAAATAATACCTTAGACTAAACTCAGTTCATTTAAGTTCCAAGTCTCATTACCCAGAACTGACATACAATCTTTTTATTTGTTTTTGAACTGAAAACAGGTTGGATAGCAAACCTGAAATAAACAATTCCCTCAATTCTGTCACACTGAGGTAAGAAATGTTGCAAAATGAATTTGCTTCCAAAAAAGTTGAGCTTAGATTTAGTTTGCAGAAGGTGCAAGCCTTCAACCACCAGCAAACTGAGTCCTGAAGAGTTTAACACATTGGTGTTTTGTAAGAGATGTAAACAGTGATAAAATAGCCCTTCACCTCAGGCTCACTTTCCTTATTGTGTAGGAGATAGATGATTTAGACAAAACCATGAACCTTTCAAGAAAATGTACTTGTGATATCACTTCAGTTCAGTTCAGTCACTCAGTTGTGTCCGACTCTTTGCAACCTCATGAACCACAGCACGCCAGGCCTCCCTGTCCATCACCAACTGCCAGAGTCTACTCAAACCCATGTCCATGGAGTCGGTGATGCCATCCAAACATCTCATCCTCTGCCATCCCCTTTTCCTGCCCTCAATCTTTCCCAGCATCTGGGTCTTTTCAAATGAGTCAGCTCTTCACATCAGGTGGCCAAAGTATTGGAGTTTCAGCTTCAACACTTGGGTTTCACAATTTGACCAGTGCAATGTTCTGCAGCTGATACAATTTGACTGAATATATACTGACCCCATGGACTGTAGCTCGCCAGGTTCCTCTGTCCATGGGATTCTCCAGGCGAGAATACTGGAGTGAGTTGCCATGCTCCTCTCCAGGGAATCTTCCCAACCCAAGGATTGAACCTAGGTCTCCCACTTTGCAGGAAGATTCTTTACCATCTGAGCTACCAAGGAGGCTCATATTGACCATACTTATATTCAATGCACAGTGACTGACACTTTGTATATATAAAGGGTGAAGGGAAATAAAAAGGGGGAAAAGTGGGAGAGTAGGGGATGAAGGACTCTCTGCTGTTTGTTTGTGGGTATGTTTTAAGGCTGAATTTCTTTTTTACTGGAAGCTTCTCATCAAATTATGAATAAACTTAAGTTTTCCCTCTTAACTTCAATTATGCCATCTTCTATCAGATTTTTCCTTCTCCTTGACGATACACTTCTGGAAAGAGTTGTCCACAGTTGCCTCCATTTCTGCTCTCTCCGTATTTGTACTGTCTGCTCACTTGTTCGTCTGTTCGTTCTGCCCTAAAACCTGGTTTCCTCTTTATCTCAGAAATGTTGCATTTCTTCAGAGGCAGGAACAAGAAGACACAACACAGACATTCCAAGAGAAGGGAGGGGGATTACACCAAATGGATTCAATCAAGGGATGATCTTGAAAAAGTAAGTTTGGAATTGTGGAAAATTAGTAAGAGATGTTAAAAGGGGATCAAGGGAGGGAACAGATACAAGGGATTGAAAACCATGTTTGGCATCATTCCACAGAATCAACCTACCCATCACGGATCACTTGTAGTGAACACTGGAGGGCAGTAGAGGCTCATGTTGAACGTAGCAGTTTGCTTAGTCAAACGTGGCTGCTTACTACTCTGCAGGACATGAGGAGGAAGCTGGGAGAGAGTTCAAATGAAAGCACTGCCATGAGCAATCCAAACATTTGGGCAAGAGTATAATTCTCAGAAAAACAACTTGAAAATATATCAAGAGCAAAGAGCTTCCTCTTAAGGACCCAGTCCCGCATCTACCTCTTAGTCTCAAGTGAGTATGCTGACTTACTGGTTTACTAAGATCAAAGCCACTTGGTGTCATCACTTTATATAAGTCTACATAGATGGAGAATAAAGTAAGTCAGTACATGTGAAAGCTGCAAGGAACAATTTCAGATTGCCCAGAGTTGCTGAGGAGGCTAAGTGAAGTTAGAAAAGAACCAGAAAAATGGAAAGTGGAGGACCTGATGAGGCCAGTGCAAAACTTGATTTGAAATATGTACCTGAAATGGTAATCATCAAGCAAGAGAAATGCTGGAGATTGTTTTTTGTTTTAGACTTTAATCCGAGAGGTGCTGCAGGGTGGCAGGGACTGGAGTAGAGAAGGATAAACCATTCAACTCAGGGTCAAAATCATTGATCAAAGGGTGAGTGTTCTGAAAGTAGATGGACCATCATGAATACTTAAGACTTAGCATCATAAGTAAATTTCAAAAGGACAGATCAAGAACGTTTGAAAATATCCACAACTCCTGCTTGTAGTGCTGGTGAGGGGTGGAAGGGGTCTAGGAAAAAGTGACTTCCCATAGAGAAGTACGAGAGGATGGTGGTATCCTTATGAAGAGGCTCCGTTTGAAGAGACAGATAACATGTTCCAGAAAACAGAAAATTATGCAGGAGTCATTTACATTTATGTAATCTCCTAAAGAACAAAGAAACGGTAAAATGGGAAGTGTGGTTGGAAAGGGCCTAGAAATAGAGTTGAGTTGAAAAACAATGTAAATCTAGACGAGAGAAGATGTTGGGCTCAGGAATAACTGAGTTCACCTGCAATTAGGGAACTGGGATTTTTGACCTGTAGTGATAACTCAGATCACTTCATGGGAAATAGATGGGGAAACAGTGGAAACAGAGTCAGACTTTATTTTTTGGGGCTCCAATATCACTGCAGATGGTGACTGCAGCCATGAAATTAAAGGACGCTTACTCCTTGGAAGGAAAGTTATGACCAACCTAGAGAGCATATTCAAAAGCAGAGACATTACTTTGCCAACAAAGGTCCATCTAGTCAAGGCTATGGTTTTTCCAGTGGTCATGTATGGATGTGAGAGTTGGACTGTGAAGAAGGCTGAGCACCGAAGAATTGATGCTTTTGAATTGCGGTGTTGGAGAAGACTCTTGAGAGTCCCTTGGACTGCAAGGAGATCCAACCAGTCCATTCTAAAGGAGATCAGTCCTGGGTGTTCATTGGAAGGAATGATGCTGAAGCTGAAAATCCAATACATTGGCCACCTGACACTAAGAGTTGACTCATTGGAAAAGACTCTGATGCTGGGAGGGATTGAGGGCAGGAGGAGAAGGGGACGACAGAGGATGAGATGGCTGGATGGCATCACTGACTCAATGGACGTGAGTCTCAGTGAACTCCGGGAGTTGGTGATGGACAGGGAGGCCTGGCGTGCTGCGATTCATGGTGTCGCAAAGAGTCAGATACGACTGAGAGACTAAACTGAACTGAACTGAATAACTCAGAAAAAAGGGGATACTTTATGGTTTCTGGAACAGCTTACAGAATTAATAACATCATGTACTCTGATATAAAAACTCATATCTTAAATATCATTGGCTTTTATAAAATGAAGATACCAAACTAGTCACACTGTATAATAACAATGAACCACTCTTTCTTGGCAAATGCATATACAGAATTAAAATTGATAGAATTTGCTTTTATTTGGAAATTATTGGAGGTGGTTTTATCATCTCAAGGGAGAGCTGGGCCATTCCATGCATCAAGATAAAAGTGTTAAAATTGTTGTACAACGACAGCCCAGTGCACCAAAGGACAAGGAAGAGAAAGTAATGAAGACATATATGGTTGATATTTGTTGAAGTATAAAAGGATTTTGCCAGAATTTGACAGAGGAGGATACAGGGCTTCACTCAGACCTAAAGGGGAAATGAGTGTCACAGATGAAAATATCTATTCACATTTTTATAAGTTATATATACCTCAAATAAAACTTTTATTGTTATCATTGTTATAAAAACATTGGTGTTGATATAAATGGAGATGTTTAAATGTAGCAGAATAGTGTTAACCATGTCCCAACATATCATTTTCTGATTTCTCAAAATAAAAAGCAACAAACACAGAATTTGTATCTGATCCAATGTATATTGAGGCCAAAGATAAGAAGACTCCAGCACACTCAGATGCAACCAAAAAAAAAGAAAAAGAAAACTTCAGGGATTTATATGAAAAATCCCAATTTGACTGAAAATTGCAAAAGGATGACCAACATCAATTCTGCTGGAACAGAAAAATGCAGAATAGATACTTTTAATTCCAGACATAATTATCATGGTAGTTAGCAAATCAAAGTTATATCAAAAGAGAGGTATAGGTTTAGTGCTAAGAAAATAAAGAAACAAAGAGCTATCAGCTCCATGAGGGCAAGAAGTATTTCTGGTTTTTTATGTACTTTGGTGTTTCTTGTGCTCTCACACTTTCTGGCACATAATAGGTTCTCCATAAACAGTTGTATAATGAGAATCTGATAAGATGTCATGGAAAACAAAGGAAGAAATAAAGAACAAGTAAGCACAGTATGCATTGCTATCTGTAGGAAGAAAGGCATCTAAGAGACTAGTTTGGAAATGAACATATATGAAAATGGGTTTGTTTAGTCACTAAGTTGTACCCAACTCTTTTGCAACCCATGAACTGTAGCCCGTCAGGCTCCTCTGTCCATGGAATTCTCTAGGCAAGAATATTGGAATGGGTTGCCATTTTCTTCTCCAGGGGATCTTCCCAACCCAGGGATTGAACCAGAGTCTCCTGCATGGCAGGCGGATTCTTTATAGTTGAGCCACCTGGGAAGCCCAAATATGCATTACAAATGTCATAAGATACAAATACAGATCTATTAGAACTTAATTGCCAATGGAAAGTATTAATAGATGTGAGGCACAGAGAGAGGTTAACGGTGGATTCTTTCTTTCATTACACTTCTCTGTAGTGCTGTTGTTGTTTTTTACCATGAGTATGTATCATTGCTATTACTCAACAAGTTAGCTTATTCTTATATTATGAACAAAAGCATCTAGGAAAGGAGATTTTGAAGAGAATCACAAAGACGGAAAATCGAAGCTCAATATTCAATATCACTGAAGAATGAAAACAGAAGGGACAGCAAGATGTCCCAGGATAAATGATCAAGCATGGAATTCTGCAGCCCTTACTTCGGGAAGAATAGCAATCGGCATGTTACCATGTGCCTCTTAGGACTCATTCTTGACATGATTTAGGAAGATTTATAGACACTTGTTCACAACCACAAGTGCAGAAACTGTCCAGACAACAAAGTACCAAATAGCCCAGGGATAAAGGAGACTTAAGTGGCTAATAATAAACTGTGAAAGTGAAAAGAAACAGAATGAAGCCAAAGAGAAAATGAGAGGGTGGTTAGTAAGGAGGTAATTTGGGGTAAACAAAAACAGGGACATGAAGACCTTTTATTGAGTGACTAACCAGAAAGACCAGTTTCTAGACTGGAACACTGGAAGCAAACTGGGAAACTGGGAACTACCAGGAAATAATAGGGAAATCAAGTTTCTTTATATGAGACAAAAAATTGCAGCTTTTTTATAACACTCGGCTATAAAATACTACTAAAAGCTTCTAGTGCCACCTTGCTAACGAATACAGAACTTGTGTCACTTTTTCTCACCTCCTGAGACTGCAATTCCATCTTTGCTAATTTCCCAGCCCCAGCACAAAATTTCATGTTCTTATTAGAAAGAGTTGAAAAGCAATTCCTTGACACTGGTTGGTTTCTTTTCTAACCAACCTGACTTCTTTAGAGGAAAAAAAAAATGCTAATGGGGGCATACTCAGTACATTTTGATATTTTGGAAGGAAGATGCAGTTTTGGGCTTATAGACACTTAAGATATTAATGGGAAGAAAGACATGATCCAGAAATACCAGCAAAACAACGGGATTCCAGAAACAAGATTAAATATTCATGGGTCACTGTCCTATCGCCAATAAAACCACTGAACCTGGTCATGAGTGATGATGGAAAAGCACCCATAAAACTCACCTTCAGGGTCCCAAACAGCCCTATATAATGTGGCTATACATTCTGTGTATTATGTATATTTCAATATATAAAATTGTGCAATTTCTGAATCATATGCCACAAAGATTAATGTGTTTCTAAATAGAAAACAAAAAATAAAATCTCAAAGCTTTAATTTAGGTCCTGGGTCCCATGAGCTCTGGCTTGGTCATTTCTCATCAACTTAGACTCATGACTGGTTGATCTTTTGATAGGAAATTTCTGGACCTGCACAGGCAATCCTTTCCAGGGAGACACAGATCCATCTTTTTACTTTGTTTGGGCATAAATCCACAGACAAATCAAAGAGGACCAGGAAGTAATGTTTAAGAATATCAGATTAAAGGAAAGCAATTCATCAGCTGAGGTTTTCTGAGCACCTCCCATCTTTGCAGCCCTGGTTGGCCATGCTGGTGAAGCCATGCCGTGGAGGAAATGGCAACTGTAGTAAGGCTTGGTGAATGTTTGAATGCTCAGTCTTAGGAGGAAAAGAGTGAGGAAAACTTCAAAATAAGTATGTTAGAAATAGTAAATATTATTTAAGTTTCTTTTGGTAGAGGTTGGCTTAATTTGGAAGGGAGAATGTTTTTGGTAAGTGGGTTAGATAACATGAAAAAAGCAAATATGCAGAATTCATAGGTATTTTGAAAAGCATAACAGCAGTGAAAAATTCCATCTTAAGAGTAAATCTTATAAGTTGTGACAAGAAAAATTGTAACTATGTAAGGTGATAGATATTGACTAAACTTACTTTGTTACATCAAGTTATATTGCACCCCTTAAGGTAATATGTCAGTTACATTGCAAATTTTTAAAATTCCATAAGTATTTCATCTTTTTTCTCATTTCCACAACTTGCATGGCTTTTGAACATATGCTACTATATCCTGTGTTTAGTTGCTCAGTCTTGTTCGACTTTGTGACTTCATGGCTTCTTCTATGGCCTACCATGATAATGGAGAAGTGTTGTTACAGCTGAGTGGTCAAAACAGATTTCAGCTCCCAATCTCCACTCCCACCTCTCTTGTGGTCATACTGAGCCCCTAGAAATCTGAAAAGCCTTTTGGGTTGTAAACCTAGCAGCTGTGTTTTCCCTTTGCAAAGGAGACATTCTTATTTATGGCCCCCTGCCCTACGACCACTACAGCATGTGACTTCCCCACTGCACACTTACTTCTCCTTTGGAGTTTCAGATTTCCTTCCTTTTCTTTGGTTTTGTTCCACAGTTGCACTTTCCTGGGATACATAGGGAATTCTGATCCTACCTGCTGTTACTGGGATTTTGCACAGACTTCTTTGGCATAAGAAAACATAAAGGAACAAAGATTAGATTTCTCTCTTTAAAGAAATCTTATTTTGCCATGGAAACCAAAAGGAAAGGATATTATAAAAATGTGATTTATACTTGTTTGTATTTGAGCCACAATTGTGGTCATTAGATATTTGTCTTCGTCCATTAAAGGACAGGTACAGTTGGTGATGGACAGAGAGGCCTGGCATGCTGCGGTCCATGGGGTCGCACAGAGTCGGACACAACTGAGCAACTGAACTGAACAGTTAAACACGTGCTTTCGATTCCTGCTGACTTTCTGCCTCAGGTGCATATTCCCTAGTAAGCTACTCAATGTAACTTCACTTAACTTTGACTGACCTCCCACCAAGACACACACTCTAAAGTACAATCTCCTTGAGATTTGGAAATTTATCTGTGCTTTTCAACCTGAATATACCCATTAGTATAATCCAAATGACTTAAGTCGACAGAGAACCCCTCCTCCATCCCCCACCGTCCAACGTTGAAAAGTTTGTCTTGTGGGCTGAAGGTGGTGGAAAACACAGCAGCTGGTACACATGGGTATAAATCAATAGTTTTGTAGCTAACTGGAAAAGCTGGTCAGTGTAGACCTAAGGCTTAAGTCAAGGTGACACAATGAGAAATATAAAATCAGAAAAGGAGAGAACTACAAAACTGGTGAATGAATAAATGTTTACCCTTCTGTACAGCTTTGGATAGTCCTTGAAGTCATTTCCTCAGGGAGAAGAATGTTAAAAACAGCCTTGCGAACAGTCATTTCCTTCTGATCTTAGAAATCAGCAGTTTTCATGCCACTATGACTTGGCCATATGTTCAAGATTCAGTTCAGTTCACGTTAGTCGCTCAGTCGTGTCTGACTCTTTGTGACCCCATGGACTGCAGCATGCCAGACCTGCCTGTCCATCACCAACTCCGGGAGTCCACCCAAACTCATGTCCATTGAGTCGGTGATACCATCCAACCATCTCATCTTCTGTCGTCCCCTTCTCCTCCTGCCCTCAATCTTTCCCAGCATCAGGGCCTTTTCCAATGACCCTTCACATCAGGTGGCCAAAGTATTGGAGTCTCAGCCTCAACATCAGTCCTTCCAATGAACACCCAGGACTGATCTCCTTTGGGATGGATTGATTGTATCTCCTTGCAGTCCAAGGGACTCTCAAGAGTCTTCTCCAACACCACACTTCAAAAGCATCAATTCTTTGGTGCTCAGCTTTCTTTACAGTCAAACTCTCATATCCATACATGACCACTGGAAAAACCATAGCCTTGACTAGATGGACCTTTGTTGGCCAAGTAAAGTCTCTGCTTTTTAACATGCTATTTAGGTTGGTCATAACTTTCCTTCCAAGGAGTAAGCGTTTTTTAATTTCATGGATGCAGTCACCATCTGCAGTGATTTTGGAGCCCCAAAAATAAAGTCTGGCACTGTGTCCACTGTTTCCCCATCTATTTGCCATGAAGTGATGGGACCGGATTGCCATGATCTTCGTTTTCTGAATGTTGAGCTTTAAGCCAACTTTTTCACTCTCCTCTCTCACTTTCATCAAGAGGCTCTTCAGTTCTTCTTCACTGTCTGCCATAAGGGTGGTGTCATCTGCATATCTGAGGTTATTGATATTTCTCCCGGCAATCTTGATTCCAGCTTGTGCTTCTTCCAGCCCAGCATTTCTCGTGATGTACTCTGCATAGAAGTTAAATAAGCAGGGTGACAATATACAGCCTTGATGTACTCCTTTTCCTATTTGGAACCAGTCTGTTGTTCCATGTCCAGTTCTAACTGTTGCTTCCTGACCTGCATACAGATTTCTCAAGAGGCAGGTCAGATGGTCTAATATTCCCATCTCTTTCAGAATTTTCCACAGTTTATTGTGATCCACACAATCAAAGGCTTTGGCATAGTCAATAAGGCAGAAAGAGATGTTTTTCTGGAATTCTCTTGCTTTTTTGATGATCCAGCGGATGTTGGCAATTTAATCTCTGGTTCCTCTGCCTTTTCTAAAACCAGCTTGAACATCTGGGTGTTCATGGTTCGTGTATTGCTGAAGCCTGGCTTGGAGAATTTTGAGCATTACTTTGCTAGCATGTGAGGAGAGTGCAATTGTGTGGTAGTGCAGTAGTTTGAACATTCTTTGGCATTGCCATTCTTCCGGATTGAAGGTCAAATAATCAATACTGTATAGAGATGTTAAAAATGTATGTGTGAACACAGGTATTATATACTACCTGATGTTCTCAACTTGAAAAGAGATTGTCACCTGTATTTTCACCTAACAACCCTAGCACTGAATGCTTTCTATGGAAGGGTATTCAAGGAATTAAGAGTCTGAGATGAAAGGATCTAAGAATACCAATAAAAATGCCAGTGAATATATTGTATGTTAGTGAGTGGTGTAGACAAAGCATTTTGCTAATTGTTCTTATTTTCTGAGAGAAATGACTTTGGAAGGATTTATCAATGGCATGGAAAAAGATCAGGGCCTTCTGGAAATTGTTTCCAAGAGCTTTGACTTTTCCAATGTACTGAAAGTAATCTGTGGTGGGAAATAGCCAGACACTGGAGAAAGGCTTCTTCTAAACCAATTGACAAGAATGGTGTAGGGACAGCGAAAGTTGAGAAGCTGTGGAATGGATGCAAAGCAAAGCACTCAGCTTTCGGTGGATTGAAAACTCTCAGTGGAGAAGAAATGTGATTTTCTGCATGTACCTGCTATTGATTACATGTTTTTATTATCATTGGTAACCACTTATGAATACCCCACTTAAGTTCCACAGAGAACTCTCATAAAGATTCTAAAAAGAAGCACTGCTGCTTCTGTTTATGCATCAGTCCTCGGTCCACATGTTAGAACATGGTTAAACTGAAGGATTGCCTCCATGGCTATCAGTGCAAACTGGAGCTTGCATGTATGTTTTCTTGCCCACCTAAAGTAGTCTGCATCTTATAGAACTGGATTATTCAGACAGTGTCTCAACAATTTAACATTCTTAGATTAAACACGCATTTGACATATGTATTTGCTGCCTCTTGGCTCTTGTTTCATCCGTATATTATAAATGACTGAGTTCTGGTCTGTTGAAAAACTTTTTTTTCTGCCCTTCTTTCTTCTTCCTTACCCTGAACACTGTCTTGAATCAGTAATAATGTTCTGCTCCAAAGGAAAAGTCTTAAACTATGTAGTGAAAGGAGAAAATTTCCAACTGGGCAATGAGAATGTTTCCATCTGATTTGTTATAAATCTGGGTCCAGTTGTGCATGAAAATTTGATGCATCATCTGTAATTATTATGCCAGTTGGAGGCTTGATCAGAACAGCAGACAGCCAGGCTATGCAACAACAAGCACTTGACATTTTAAATGGTCCTGACATTATAGCTCTGACATTTCATTTTTTATATCCTTTCCCCAAAAATGAAATGATGAATGAGATTTCTTGATGGGTTAGAACTTTTAAAGTTTTGGTTCTATATCACAGGCCTATTAGTACCTCTGTCAATGCCAGGCTATGCAAACAGTGGAGGTTGAAGAGCAGATGTGAGCTGTCTTTACATTAAAAACTTCCTAATTACTCTTTCATATTCAAATTTGGGTTAAAAACACACAAAGAGTGAACTGTCCCTGTCTCCCTGTAGTTACAGATGTGGATCAAGTATAGAGAGGGATAGATGAGGCGCACACGGCAATAGAAATGAAGTATAAATGGAGGTAGGAAGACTTAGGTAAACAAATTGATGAAGATGCAGTTGAAGGTCATATAGATGCAGGTAGAAATATTCTAAGTGAGTGATAGTTGCTCAGTTGTATCTGACTCTTTGTGACCACAGGGACTGTAGCCCATCAGGCTCCTCTGTCCATGGAATTCTCTAGGCAAGAATACTGGAGTGGGTTTTCTAGGATCTTCAAAAGAAAAAGAAAAACTGAGCTTCCTAGCAGTAGAAGTGAAAAGGAAAACATCATTTCACTCTTACCCAGCAGCAGCCCCATCCCAGCAGTGGCAGTTGATTTCATTTTTTGCACCACATTTCTCTGGGGCACCCAATGTCCTTTCCACATAAAACTGGGTCCCAGTTCCCTGCTTCCAAGCTTCTATGTTCTAATAACCTCAGCCTCTTCCTTTTATTTCCCTTGCCTAGGATGGGAGCTGCTCCTTGCCATTTCTGTGTTACTTCAGTGTCTTGCTTGACTTTTCCAGTCCTCCAATGTCCTCTTAACCAATTCTTTGTATTAAACAGGGATTTAAAATATTTTGTGTGTGTGTATGCATGCTCAGTCATGTCCAACTCTTTGTGACCTCATGGACTGCAGCTTGCCAGGCTCCTCTGTCCATGGGATTTCCCAGGCAAGAATACTGGAGTGGGTTGCCATTTCCTCCTCCAGGGTATCTTCCCAACCCAGGGAATCGAACTTTCATCTCCTGCATTGCCAGGTGGATTCATCACTGTGACACCTGGGAAGCCCTTTTCTCTCTATTACTAAGTCCTTACTATGGAATTGGCTGAGTGGGCTCATTTAATAGTGATGGCCCCGTGATGTGGCTGTTATCCCTGCTTTATGCCTGGTAGCTGAGACTCAAAGAAGTGGTATCACTTTCCCAGATAGCTGCCTGGTAGAATCATATGATCCAGGCTGAGCATAACAGGGAAACAACTGGCGACAGAGCAATGTAGTCAGTAGGACCCCAGCCCGGCATCACAGAGTAAAACATGGAAAGACGGGTTTTGGAGCTGAGGGTTTATAGCTTAATTATCAACACAGAAGTAATAGATAGGGCGAGCCAAGTAGACACTTAAGGACACATCCCTACCCATAGAGACCCTAAGAACATCTGCGCTCTGCTTTATCCCAGGTCCCATCTCCCACTTTGTTTTGAAACCTATATTTCTCAGGCGGCTTCCCAGGCTCCAGCTCCACTGTTGCCTCCTGCCTGGATGGCGCTCTTCCACCCATCACCCTCTTCGGAATCATGACTGCTTTGTCTCGTTTACCAGGCTTGCTTTTGGTTTTTTTCCTTGGATGCTGCCTGGTAGGTTTCTAAGCTCTGTTCCATCACTATACCCAACACTCACTCTGGGTCAACCTCTTCTCAAGTTGACCCACAGTTTATGGAGAAGATGAGAGCAGTACTCTGTTCTCTTTCCAAAGTATAGCTTTGCTCATATGTGAGAATAGCAGACAGAGCACACGCTTGTCAGATTCTTAGGAAAATGGGTTTGTGGGTGCAGTTGAAGGATGTGAAAATGCTAGTTGCTTGTCGTAAGAGAACACATCATAAAGTAAGGTCTACTTCATAAGTTTGCTGAGGGTGGTCCTAAGGAGATGAGATGAAATCTAGGTACACAAGGATTTAGATTAAATCATGTACAGCTGAGGTAGAAAAAGAGGCTGGAAAAACAGAACCATATTATTTCCTTTGGAACTCTGTCTCTTAATACCACATTCCTCCAAAGTCCTAGGCTCCATCATTTCTTCTGCAACTTAGCATTGTGATGCTGAGTCCAAGGAAATAGTCCTAACTGAAATATGAAGTCATATTACTTTACTTTAAAATATCTCATTCATTAAATTTAAATTCACCCTTTAGATAAGCTTTAATCAGAGACTTCTGCCTAATGATTTTTTTAAATTTTGAATTTTTATTGTATTTATCAGAATTCCTCAGTTCCTGCTCCCCACCCACCCAGGGGTTTTTACAGTAAAATTTCAAGCAAAGAATCCCATGACAAGTAGGGCCTCAATAACTTTTAATTAAATGGGAGTGACAGCCTCAGAAATAGTCAAAGGGCAGTAGCCCAACCAGA
Organism: Bos grunniens; assembly: GCF_055505025.1. Lineage (NCBI taxonomy): Eukaryota > Metazoa > Chordata > Mammalia > Artiodactyla > Bovidae > Bos > Bos grunniens. The sequence goes on from NC_141165.1 coordinate 103,658,014, forward strand.
ATTACAGCCATCTAATGAGGAGAAGGCAATGGCACCCCCACTCCAGTACTCTTGCCTGGAAAATTCATGGACAGAGGAGCCTGGTGGGCTGCAGTCTGTGGGGTCGCTAGGAGTCGGATACGACTGAGCGACTTCACTTTCACTTTTCACTTTCATGCATTGGAGGAGGAAATGGCAACCCACTCCAGTAATCATGCCTGTAGAATCCCAGGGTCGGGGGAGCCTGGTGGGCTGCCGTCTATGGGGTCACACAGAGTTGGACACGACTGAAGCGACTTAGCAGCAGCAACAACGAGATCCTAGCCTAGATATTCCAATATATTTTCCTCTTAAAAAAATAATTCCTTGGCATTTTGAAGGAGAGGAACACTATTTTAAGATAGATGAAAGGCATTAAAAGATCTAATTTTTACCTTATTAAAAGGAGCCCTCCCCTTAAAGAAGGCTGAAATCCTATAACTCACATCTGTCTACATAGTTGAAGACTCACCAGAAGGAAGATGGCCTAATTCTTTGGCTCAATATCAACAAAGAAAGGAAGTGAAAAGGGAAAACAGATTTGAGTGGCAGCTGGTCCAGGCTGACGACAGGCTCTAGTGCAATTACTTTCTCCTTGTCAGTGGCTTGTGTCTACTGTTCCTTGTTTTGGTTATTTCTGGTAGAGAGAGGATATTCTCCATAGAGGAGCAGCTACCGACCTGGAACTGAGGTGTAAAGCACAAGAGTAGGCTGTGGAGGGCTCAGGAGAATGGGTTGTTGTTTAGTTGCTAAATCGTGTCCAACTCCTTGGTGACCCCTTAGACTGTAGCCCACCAGGCTCCTTTAGGTGCGGCAAATATTCCCTTCATTTTTCTTTCCAAAATGTTTTGGAATAAATGTAATGGGGGAGTAAATGAGAAAATATGGTTTGTTTAAAATTTATGTCTGAGAGGCAAATGAAGAGGCCTAGAGGAAGGTTTGCTGCATTAAAGAAACCAATAGGAAAGAGCCTGCTTTCTTTACTCCCTTCCTGCCCCCCACCCTTCCCCACCCGCCAACAAATTCATATTAAAATAACCTTTAAAAATGAAAATGAAATACAGGAAAGTCCTGACATTTAAACCAAGCTAGGGTCTTAATGCTTTCAAAAACCTAAATCATTAAAACAGTGTGGCCAGGGAATATCTTTCTCAATATTGAGAGTCTGTGAGGACAGTCGTAGGTAGGCAAAACTTGGACATTCATATGAAACCCAGAGAATGCTAAGTTTATCAGTAGGATGACTGACAACATGGAGAAAAATATTTTGGGAGGCTGAATTGCTTGGCAGGAAGAGTGCTGGACAGACTCAGACATGGTTTCTCATGACGTTGGACGAGTCATTTATCCCTCAGCATCTCAGTCCCCTCTGCTCACAAAGGGGTGTGGGTGGGGGGAAAACCTCTGAAGTCCCACCTCTAGTTTTCTATGATTCCATGAAACTTTCATAATGCATGGAATCACACCTCAGTCCTTCAAAATGATTAGTTGTTTACAGACACAAATTAAGACTTGTTTGACACAAATCTCAGGAAGCCCAGATCATTTTAGGCTCAATGGCCAATGAGTTTCAGGTTGCTACCCCTGGGCTCTATTTCCAGTTATTACGCTTTGTCCTATCTCTCATTCTGAGATCCTCTCCATGAATGGAAGGGAGGGCCAGTGACAGGCTGCCTACATAGAAGTCACCTGCATGCCTTTTCCAAAATAAATGTTTTTATATTCCTGGTGCGCTGTCACAGCCGCCTGCGCTCCACAAACACATCTATTTCTGCTTTATTGACTATGCCAAAGACTTTGACTGTGTGGATCACAATAAACTGTGGAAAATTCTGAAAGAAATGGGACTACCAGACCACCTGACCTGCCTCTTGAGAAACTTATATGCAGGTCAGGAAGCAACAGTTAGAACTGGACATGGAACAACAGACTGGTTCCAAATAGGAAAAGGAGTACGTCAAGGCTGTATATTGTCACCCTCCTTATTTAATTTACATGCAGAGTACATCATGAGAAACTCTGGGTTGGAGGAAGCACAAGCGGAATCAAGATTGCCAGGAGAAATATCAGTTGCCTCAAATATGCAGATGACACCACCCTTATGGTAGAAAGTGAAGAAGAACTAAAGAGCCTCTTGATGAAAGTGAAAGAGGAGAGTGAAAAAGTTGGCTTAAAGCTCAACATTCAGAAAACGAAGATCATGGCATCTGGTCCCATCACTTCATGGGAAATAGATGGGGAAACAGTGGACACAGTGGCTGATTTTATTTTTCTGGGCTCCAAAATCACTGCAGATGGTGATTGCAGCCATGAAATTAAAAGACACGTACTTCTTGGAAGGAAAGTTATGACCAAACTAGATAGCATGTTAAAAAGCAGAGATATTACTTTGCCAACAAAGGTACATCTGGTCAAGGCTATAATTTTTCCAGTGGTCATGTATGGAATGTGAGAGTTGGACTATAAAGAAAGCTGTGTGCAGAAGAATTGATGCTTTTGAAGTGTGGTGTTGGAGAAGACTCTTGAGAGTCCCTTGGACTGCAAGGAGATCCAGCCAGTCCATCCTAAAGGAGATCAGTCCTGGGTGTTCATTGGAAGGACTGATGTTGAAGCTGACACTCCAATACTTTGGCCACCTCATGTGAAGAGCTGACTCATTGGGAAAGACCCTGACGCTGGGAAATATTGAGGGCAGGAGGAGAAGGGAACGACAGAGGATGAGATGGTTGGATGGCATCACTGACTCAATGGACATGGGTTTGGGTGGACTCTGGGATTTGGTGATGGACAGGGAGGCCTGGCGTGCTGCGATTCATGGAGTTGCAAAGAGTCGGACACGACTGAGCAACTATACTGAACAGATATCCCTGGTGATTCTAATGCATGACCAGGTATGGACACCACAACTGCTCACATCTGAGAGATCCACCCCCAGGGTCATCCATCCACACTGTCTCCCAGCATTGACCTTTAAGTCCTTTGGAGCCATGGAGTCCTGCATAATTCATTTATATGATACATATAGCAAAAAAGATCAGTCTTGTATGCATGCATGCAGACTAATTTAAACCTACTGCCTCCATCACTAATTATTTTACCCTTGTCAGTACAGGGTGCTTCCCTCAGTGAGTTTCCCTCAGCGAGTCTGTTTACACACACATGAAATGAGGTTAAAAACACTCCATTGAGTTATGAAGATGACATGAGAGGCCATATGTAAGCACCTAGCAAAGTGCCTGGCCTACTATATGCTTAGTATGTGCTTGTTCCTCTAACTTCTAGAATATTTAAGGCCTTAGATATATAGAGTTCAGGCTACTTTTTAGGTAATAGATTCCATTCTGGCCTAAAGGGACACTATATGCTTTTCCCAGGCATTTTAATCCCTTGGTTCTCTAGTTATTAAAGGTATGCAGCTGACAGCCCACCAGGCTCCTTTGTCCATGGGATTTTCCAAGCAACAATACTGGAGTGGGTTGCCATTTCCTTCTCCAGGGGATCTTCCTGACCCAGGAATCGAACCCACATCTCCTGCATTGCAGGTGGATTCTTTACTGACTGAGCTATGAGGAAAGCTTTCTCTCTAGCTATATTTAATTGGCCTTCTAATGAAGTTTGAGAAAATCATTGTCTATGAACTATTCAATATTTGGGTAGGCAAAACCTTTAACACACCCACATGGAATGGGCTATCTGTCAGCTGCAAACCTTTAATATTTTGTCCAAGCTCTTCAGATAACAGTGAACCTTCGTATACATTTTCAGACAAGAGTCTAACAGTTAGACTGTACCCTTGGTCCCTGTTCCAGCACATATGTTCATTCCTTCTGATCATGCACTTTAGATTTCTATAACACTATACTTTTATGAACATTTTAAGAAATATAAATAGCAATTTAAGAATTTATTTTATGTCCTCCTCTGTCCATGGGATTCTCCAGGTAAGAATACTGGAGTAGGTTGCTATGCCCTCCTCCAGGGGATCTTTTCCTGACCCAGGGATCTAACCTGTGACTCCTGCATTGCAGGCAGATTCTTTACTTTCTCTTAAAATGAAAGTCAAAATTCTCTTCTCAGAGTGGCCTTCAGGCCTTTATGTAATCTGCCCTCCTCTTTCCTGTCACCTTTCTCAGCTTCTCAGCTGCTGCTCTTCTCTCTTTCATCCTCTGCTCGGCCACAGTAGCCACTTTCTCTTCCTAACACATCTCAGGCACCAGCCCTCCCCAGGGACATTCTTCTTCTCTCTGACTGGTATGCTTTTCTCCAGATAGCAACCAGGCTTTTTCTGTCACCTGCTTCAAACTTTAGGCTTGACTGTCACCTTCTCCATAAGGTCTTCCCTGACCACCTACTTACTGCTGCTACTGCTGCTGCTGCTGCTAAGTTGCTTCAGTCGTGTCCGACTCTGTGCGACCCCATAGACGGCAGCCCACCAGGCTCCCCCGTCCCTGGGATTCTCCAGGCAAGAACACTGGAGTGGGTTGCCATTTCCTTCTCCAATGCATGAAAGTGAAAAGTGAAAGTGAAGTCGCTCAGTCGTGTCCGACTCTTCGAGACCCCATGGACTGCAGCCTACCAGGCTCTTCCGCCCATGGGATTTTCCAGGCAAGAGTACTGGAGTGGGGTGCCATTGCCTTCTCTGACCACCTACCTAAAATTGCAAATATCTTTTCTCTCCACTCCCACACTCCCGAGACCCCTTCTGTACTTAACTAGTACATGGAATAAATTTATCTTCTAACCCACTATCTCATTGGTTATTTCGTTTCTTGCCCTCTCCCCATTAAAACAAATTCTGCAAGCCAGAGATTGTCAGTTGTTTGGTTTATTAACATATCTCCAGCACTTAAGACATAGCTCAACACATAGTAACCACTCAACAAGTATTTGTTGAATGAGTAGAGGAATATGAAACTTGCCAATGATTATGCCTGTTAATGGTGACTGGTGCTAACAGAGCTCCTCGGAATCTCTCTGCAGAGCCTTTCTTCCACTCCATGTGCCCTTTCGTTATGTCACGGAAGCCAAAATGGGTAATAACTTCTTCCTTCATCCTTCAAATTAACTTCCATATGAGCTCATATAATCCAACTGATGCTGCCATTTAAAAAATGCTTTTGAAGTAGGCTTTTAAGCAGTTTCTTGATCACACAAGAAAATCATAATGTTACCATATTATCACAGGTGGCTAATGCTTTTGTTTTTCAATTTGTTCATTTTCTTACCAAAATGATATTTGTGTATCTATACTCTGGTTACCTGAATTAGCTATGAATGGTTTCTGGCTCTTTTTAGAATTAAAAATATATTCTCAAAGAGTAGAATATGTCACCATTGTGAGCAAAATGGCTCTCAAAATGTGAACAGATTTTTAAACAGTTAAAAATGTAAACTATTAGATCAAAAATTAAAAGTTAAACAGTTAAAATATTTGTACCAGTGTGACAATGTATTTAAAATATTAAAATTCAGACATTTATAGGTAAAACACAAACTCTGAAGATTGAAAGTTATCAAGAAAAAATCTGCAAAGGAGAAAATACAACTGATTACTGATTAACAAACACAAAGAAAAGCTTTTAAGGTCACAGATAATAGGAAAAACACCACAGATTTGAACAAAACAATTTAACATGTCAAACTTAAAGTTTATTTTAAAAGTCAACCATGAAATGGTAATATTTGGGGATGTGGGCTACTAGATATAAGATAATTCCTTTTGTACTATTTTACAACTTTACTGTAAATCTAAAATTAGCCCAAAGTTTATAAAGAGAATAGATGGCTCTGTTCTGTCTCTATCCCTTCAATGATTTACTCTCAGTTACTACACTGTTGTAATAAGTCTTTATGTGGTATCTGCTTTCTTCTTTGCAGTTGTCTCAGTATTCTTCACCCTTTCCCATATACGGTGCAAAATCAGCTGGTCAGTGTAAAATCACTGTTGGGATTTTCCACTAGAATTGCATTGAACTTACAGGTCAATTTGGGGAGAATGAACTGACAGATAGGAGATGTGTATGTCTTCCTCTATCAATGCTCCTTGAGCTCCTTTCCTAGGTCCTGCATGTGGAATAAAACTGAATCTGATCAGAGCTTGCATCCATTGCTCAGTTGCTTCAGTCATGTCCAGCTCTTTGTGACCCTTCAGGCTATACCCTGCCAGGCTCCTCAGTCCATGTTACTCTCCAGGTAAGAATACTGGAGTGGGTTGCCATTTTCCCCTCCAGGGGATCTTCCCAACCCAGAGATGGAACCCAGATCTCCTGCATTGCTGGCAGATTCTTTACCACTGAGCCACTGGGGAAGCCTGATCAGAGCTTAGATCTCTCCAGATTTACTGGCTGGTCTGATGGGTATATTTTTCCACTTGGATTATTCCCTTCTGATAAAATTTTAATCTGGTATAGAAAATAAAGCATATTCTTTCTGTTTTCTAAATTAAGTCCTGTTTTAGCAGATATGTGTATCATGGTTTAGAGTAAATAGATGACCCTACTTATACCACCTTAGGAGTAGAGGATGCCGATTAATTCCAAAGCAGTAGTCAACAGCAGAAACCTAGCTCAAAATAGCTCAAGTGTTTAATAGAAAAGGGAATCTACTCACACAACAAACATTCAGACAGCTAAATACAAGGCTCGAAGAACGTATCAGTTCTCTAGATCTCATGTCCAATTGTCTCTGTACTTGGCCTCATTCTCCCCTCAGGCCACAAATGAACCTAACCTGAATTATTTTTACAACTCTCCATTCCAAAGAAAGCTTCACAAGTTAAAATGATCTGCTTTGTCTTTCTGGGCATTTAAGTTCAGGGCCGCTTCTAGATGCTAAGTCCTCCCTATATAACATGGGCAAAAGGAATTATTTACATAAGACAATCTAACGCACTAGAGTTGGGTTCCCCACTGGAATAAAGGCCTCACAGTAACAAGGTGTGTTTTATAGGTCATAGAGATATGCTGCTGCTGCTGTTAAGTCGCTTCAGTCATGTCCGACTCTGTGCAATGCCATAGACGGCAGCCCACCAGGGTCCCCCATCCCTGGGATTCTCCAGGCAAGAACACTGGAGTGGGTTGCCATTTCCTTCTCCAAGGCATGAAAGTGAAAAGTGAAAGGGAAGTCTCTCAGTCGTGTCCGACTCTTTGCGACCCCCTGGACTACAGCCTACCAGGCTCCTCCGTCCATGGGATTTTCCAGGCAAGAGTACTGGAGTGGGGTGCCATTGCCTTCTCTGAGACATATGCTAGGTTCCATATATACAGAGATATATCAATGCACATGTTCATGTGTGTGTGCTAAGTCACTTCAGTCATGTTGGACTCTTTGCAACTCTATGAACTGGGGCCTGCAAGGCTCCTCTGTCCATGGGATTCTTCAGGCAAGAATACTGGAGTGGGTTGCCATGCCTTCCTCCAGGGGATCTTCCCAACCCAAGGATTGAACCCGCATCTCTTACATCTCTTGCATTGGTAGGCGAGTTCTTTACCACTAGTGCCACCTGGGAAGCCCTGAAGGTTTCCTAAACTCCAAATGCTAATGTTGAAACACCTTGTATGCATGGATGTACTTGGAGGTATCTTGCCTTTAACAAGAATTTCATGACTATCAAAGAGCCGTAAAAGAGGTGGACACAGATCTCAATGCTTTGCCACCAAGACAAAATTCCAAAGAATCAATACTTATGGGGGTGTAGGGAGTGGGAGTCTCTAGTTTTATTTAAAATTCAGGGTGTGGTGGACATGATGATGTTGCCCAGGTTCCTCCTCAAGGAAAGACTTACTGATCCAGTCACTGAGCATATTATCATTAGACAACCTCCAGCTGTCAGCTCCTTCTGAAATTGTGCCAGCTGCAGAGAGTGGCCTCATTCAGGGTCATACCCTTGGTGGTAGGAGGGCATGGCCCACACAGAATAACTGATAAAGGGCAGGGGAGAAAGCCTTAGCCATTTCAGACCAAGAATAAGCACTCTAGGATCACTTCTGCTCCAGAGTGACTCAGTGGGGTCAGATGAGGCTGTTCAGCCTGCATCACAGCTGACTTTTCCTTCGCTTTCCACTGGTGTTGTTCACAGGTGCTCCATAATAAACATTCTGCACACTATCCCATCTCAGAGTCTGCTTTCCAGACAGTCTAACCTGCAACAGTGGCCTTTCTATTGTTGTTTTTCAGTTGCCCAGTTGTCTCCAACTCTTTGTGACCCCATGGACTGTAGCAGGTCAGGCCTCTCTGACCCTCACCATCTCCCGAAGTTTGCCCAAGTTCATATCCATTGCATCAGTGATGCCATCCAGCCATTGCATCCTCTGATGCCCTCTTCTCCTTCTACCCTCAATCTTTCCCAGCATCAGGGACTTTTTCCAGTGAGTCAGCTGTTCACATCAGATGACCAAAATACTGGAGTTTCAGCTTCAGCATCAGTCCTTGCAATGAGTATTCAGGGTTGATTTCCCTGAAGATTGACTGTTTGATGATCTTGCTGTCAAAGAACTCTCCGGAGTCTTCTCCAGCAACACATTTCAAAGAAATCAATTTTTCAGCACTCCACCGTCTTTACAGTCCAACTCTCACAACTGTTAGTGACCACTGGGATAATCATAGCCTTGGCTATAACAGACCTTTATCGGCAGAGTAATATATCTGCTTTTCAACACACTGTCTAGGTTTATCACAGCTTTCCTGCCAAGAAGCAAATGTCTTCTGATTCATGGCTGTAGTCACCATTCGCAGAGATTTTAGAGCCCAAGAAAAGGAAACCTGCCACTACTTCCACCTTTCCCCCTTTATTTGCCATGAAGTAATGGGGCAGGATGTGATGATCTAAGTTTTTTTAATATTTAGTTTTAAGCCGGCTCTTTCACTCTCCTCCTTCACCCTCAAGAAACCCATTAGTTTCTTTTTGCTTTGCTGTTAGAGTGGTATCCTCCGCATATCTGAGGTTGTTGATGTTTCTCCCACCTATTGTGATTCCAGCCCAGCATTTCTCATATAGATTGAACAAACAGGGTAACAGACAGCCCTGTCACATTCCTTTCTCAATCTTGAACCAATCAGTTGTCCCCTACAGAATTCTAACTGTTGCTTCTTGATCAGCATACACGTTTCTCAAGAGACAGGTAAGATGGTCTGGTATTCCCATCTTTTAAAGAGCTTTCCACAGCTTATTATGGTCCACTCAGCCTAAGACTCTTGCACTCATCTCCCATGCTAGTAGTGTCATGCTTAAAATCTTGCATGCTAGGCTTCAGCATTTTGTGAATCAACAACTTCCAGATGTCCCAGCTGGATTTAGGAAAGGAAGAGGAACCAAATATCAAATTACCAACATTTGCTGGATCATAGAATAAGCTAGGGAATTCAGAAAACATCTACCTCTGTTTTATAGACTATACCAAAGCCTTTGACTGTGTAGTCTTTCTATTATAAAAGTATATAATAGTATATTCTTGAAAAGCCACATATTCTGCAAAAATTGCGCTTGAAAAATTACCAGCCTTTTGGAAAGTATAGGGCTAGATGGAAAGTATTAAAAATGTTAGTATATAAGTTGAGCTTCCCTGGTGGCCCAGACAGTAAAGCGTCTGCCCGCAATGCGGGAGACCTGGGTTCAACCCCTGGGTCGGGAAGATCCCATGGAGAAGGAAATGGCAACCCACTCCAACACACACATACACAAAAACCAATAAAAACTGTAAGAAAATACTAACCAGTTAAATCTCCAATCACAGTCAGTAGACCCCAGTGGCCTTAAACCCCAGCTCAGGCTTCCTCCATCAGTACGTGCACCCCTAACAGCATTTGCTTCTGGCAGAGGCCAACTTCATCAAAATTAAAATGAAAGGGTAGCTTTCATCGGTCACCTTTTTTTAACTTAGGGGAGAATACATCTTTCACAGATTCTTTATCTGCACTCATAGCCTCACCAGATAGCTTAACAATATGGAAACTGGAGGCAGTTCAGCCCCTATTTGACTAAAAGAAGACACTCTTACAAGATGTTTAATTTGGGTTTTTTTTTTTTTCAGTTAAGGTTTCATATATTGTTACGGTTTTTTCTCGAATTGTGAAAAAACTTGCCTCAATCACTTCAAAACACTAATAAGATGGAAGATTTCATGTAGGAACCAAAGGAGTTTCTGTGTTATACTGACATCAATCCCTGACTCATTTCAAATTCAGGGCTAGAAAGAGATAGATTGTGTCAGATTTCGAAAAAGGAGACTCTAATTATGTATTATTCTATTAAAATTGTAAATGTATCTAAATGAGAGGCATTCTGGAGAAAGGGAAACTAAACATGAGAGATACTTTGGTATAAAATAAGAGTAATAAAACAGACATGCAACATGATTTTTTTCAACTTCCCCTGCCTCTTTGGACATTAATCCCTGTAATAAGATCTGTTCTTCACTGTGCATTTGTTACTTGTAGGTTTACTGATCTGCCACCAGCTGAGTCAGTCTTACCCACTGTTCTTGCATTTTCAGTTCATTTGGTGGAAAAGTTACCAGGCAGAGTGAGGACTCCATTCTCTTAGGCTTCCCAAAGTTACTTCTACATCCCACATTGCTGAACATGATTAAAGGCAGTTTAGTGCAATAGAAATAACCTTGATTTGATATCAAAAGACTTGGATTCTATTCCTAGTTCTGCCCCCCAACAATGTGGCTTCAAAGGTGGAATAAGTAATGGATATAAAATTAGCAAGGTTGATGGGTGCAATTTTCTGTGCTCCCCTGATCACCTACCACCCTTATTTCTAAAACACCAACCTCACCAAATTGCTTCCAATTTTGACTTCTACAGCTTGTTTCCACACTTACTTCCCTAGCACTTAACTGAAAGACAAAGTTAAAAACTGTGGATGTATGCAGTAGGGACCAACCAGATGTAGACAAAAAGATGCGTGTACCTGCCTTGTGTTTCAGTTGAAATGGTTCTGACAGCCAGGCTCAGAAGCAGGGAACAACGTGCCAATGCTGGCTGACTTACAGTGGCTATGGTCAGTTTTGGAAAGGATGATGGTGAGGTTGTTCTACTCTGGTGATCAGTTTATTAGGTTTGAGATGCCTGTGAGAATTGAGCTGTTGGTGGAAAGTTTGTAAAAAACAACATCCTTGCTGAGTCTTGACATCTAAATAGTTTACAGTGAAAATTCTTAAGTTGATTTGGATTTAGCATTTTTGTTGTCTCTTGCTTATATAAGTTTATATTTTGAATTTCTTTTCCTCAGATAATTTTTCCTCTCCTAAGAGGAAAGAGATTTTTGTTTTAGATAGGAGACATAGTAAACAGAGTCCTGAATTAGCACTGCCTGTCTCATTGATAGATGTTGCAGAAAGTGAATCTACACGAAAAAAGTCACTAATGAAATAGCAACATATTACACATGCACACTCTCCTGTTTGTGACAATGGATGTATGCATGAACTTAGTCCACAGAGTCAGATATGTGGAGAATGTAATATATTTTCTGTAACTGGACTTAAGATCATCACTCTTAGTAATGGACATGTAGTCTCCATTTAAAGACTATTTCATTCTTTCACCTGTAGTAGGGGAACTTATGGAGAAGGCAATGGCACCCCACGCTAAGACTGAGCGACTTCACTTTCACTTTTCACTTTCATGCATTGGAGAAGAAAATGGCAACTCACTCCAGTGTTCTTGCCTGGAGAATCCCAGGGACGGGGGAGTCTGGTGGGCTGCCATCTATGGGGTCCCACAGAGTCGGACACGACTGAAGCGACTTAGCAGCAGCAGCAGGGGAACTTACATTAATGTCACCAACCTTTCCAGTTGGTCCTCTACAAGGGTCCTTCTGTGCAGTATCACTCAAGCAAGTGAAACAAAAGTTTGGTTCAGGAGCAAAGGAAAGTTTGATAAAAGACTGGAGAGGTAGGGACCGACTTGAGCTCCAGAGTACACACTCGCCGGGAGAAAGGCCCTTGGGGTCTACTTTATAAAGCAGGGATCCCATCAGTGAGGAGGGAAAAGATGGGGTTCTCATGCGGCTGGCGCAGCTGTGCTGCTCAGGCTGTAGGTCGCAGTGTGGTTACAGCGTCTCTGTACAAGGCCGGCTGCTGCCATCTTGAATCTGCACTTGCCCTGCGAGCTATGTGGGGCACAGCGGCCATTTTACAGGAGGAACCCTGATCTGAAGGGCTGGGTTTGAGGCCACTACACATGGCTCCCTATGAGCAAGTGAAACTAGACTAAGTGCAAAGGAAAGAAAAAAGTTAGACTTTATCACCCAGATTTTATTTTTATTTCTCAGGATTTGTTAATGGGCTTTGCTGGTGACACTGATGTGTTGGAGGGTGGAATCTGGTGTGTGTCGCCGGATGTCCAACTGACTTCTGTAGTGACCGAGGATAATTATAAATACATTAGAAACATTTGAAATGAAATGTCACAGGCACAGACAATCAAAATGGATGCCTGTAGTAACTGATTAATACAAATGAACTGCATGTACTGATGCCCTTGCCTTTTTGGTCTTCAACTATTGGTTCACCCAAGCACATCATTTTGTCCCCATAGAAGATTCTTTGCCATGCTCAAGTGCTTCATGGGAGCAGTAAATGTATTATACTATACCCACCTCACTTTTGGCCATAGAAAGTGTCTTCTTTACTACTCCTTGGAATTATGGGCCTTGCATCTTCATGAATTCTACTCAAGAATTGGAGGAGGAGGCTTGGTGTCAGAGAGTTACCCTGCTCTTTCTTTCCCCTTCCTTGACAGGGTTTGAGTTGGATTTGGACCAGGTTAGAGGCAGGGATCAGGTACCTGAAATAGGGCAAAGATAATTTTTAGAAATCCTCAATTTCTAACTTTGTTTCACATTAAGTTCTTTCTAAAGAATCTTCAATAGTTAACAGCGTAGCCTGCTGTTGCTGCTGCTGCTAAGTCGCTTCAGTCGTGTCCGACTCTGTGCGACCCCGTAGACAGCAGCCCACCAGGCTCCCCCGTCCCTGGGATTGTCCAGGCAAGAACACTGGAGTGGGTTGCCCTTGCCTTCTCCAATGCATGAAAGTGAAAAGTGAAAGGGAAGTCACTCAGTCGTGCCCTACCCTCAGTGACCCCATCGACTGCAGCCTTCCTGGCTCCTGCATCCATGGGGTTTTCCAGGCAAGAGTACTGGAGTGGGGTGCCATTGCCTTCTCTGTGTGTAGCCTAGCTCTTCATATATATTCAAATATACCCAAAATTTTGTCTAGGACAAAAATTTTATGGTTTGAGTCCTTCACGGTTCTTTGCCTTGACTTTTAGCAAACAAGGGTCATTTTTCTGTTCTGTTTCCCACCTACTGAGATGACAAATGTTGTCCATTAAACAGAATAAATGTTCATAGCATAATAAAAAAAAAAAACTCATAGTGGTAAAACTAATCAGCTACTGCATACCAATCCACCATATCAGCTTCAAGCATCTGATCCATCCGTCAAGTCTCTACATCTCATGCATGGCAACAGGCTTCCTCCTCGAAAGCCCACCCAGCCTTTGGGTCACTCTATTAGGAAGTTATTTGTTGTAATGGTCTGAAATCTGTCTGTATATAACTTTCCAAATTATTTAGGAGAAACCAACCAGTCATTTTGGTATTATCGCTTTTCTCTAGATCTCTCTTCAGATAATCAGTTCTGTTCACCACTTTAATGACCCGAGGGCATATCCCAACACCAGCACAGAGATGAAAAATTGACTTTTTGGAACCACACTGTTTTGTGTGGCTTTTCTACCATCTAAATTCCTGCTCCAGATCTCTGCTTCCTGATTAGCAATATGGGTGATCAGCTGTTTATCAGTATTCCTTATTGTCCAGTGAAACGAATTCTAAGCCCAGTTGGCCTGTGTGTAAGGGAGATAATGTATCCATCACTGGAATTCAAAAGTTCCACAGGTCATTCATATGAGGCTTTATAACGCTCTGCTTATTCTGGCTTTGTATGTGAGCCTCAGTTCACAGTTCACAGTGTTCTGCCTCTGTGCTTTCTCCATATTGGGATTTTGGTCATTTTTCAGTTTCTCTTCAGACCATGCTTCCTCTTGACTTACACAGCCTTTGCTTTGCTGTGACTTCTCTCAGAATAGATGCTGTTGTTCTTTTTTTTTTTTTTCCTATTTATCCAGTACTACTCTCCTTCAGCATTTCAAATGATACATCCTTGAGTAAATGTCCCCAAATTCCCTAACAAGGTTCCTTGTTTGTCTTTTTTCAGAGTGATTGATTTATACTTGTTTGTATAATTATTGATTTCCCCCATTCTACCCTCAGGGTTATCATTCAGCTGGCAAATGGCAGGAGCTGCAAAATAGTTCCTGAATGAATAAACAAAAAGTTCATACCTATATGTGAAACTAAACCTGAGGCCCCTGACTCGGTATGTGTTTCTTCACTCTCTCTTTTTATCTCTAAATGTTTCCTTTCCCTCTTTGCAGTGCCTGTTTCACTGGAAAAATGAAATGGAATAGAATGTAATAGATGGGTAAATGTGTGTAGTTTTTTTTCCATAAGGCTAATCACACGCTATGGTGATGATTATCCTAAGGAGTCACCCAGACCTTACTCAATGGGCAACGTGAATCTATAGGTAAACAGTTTTTCCCAGGGTTTGAGTTGAATATTACAAAGAGGTTGGAAAAAGAAAATGGTGGGAAAAAAATTTCCAAATGTCATTTACTTTGCTTTGTGTTATTTACAGTGTATCTTGTTAAGAATTCTGCCTATTAAAGGGTGAAATGGCAGAATCCTCTCATAGTTGATATAATGAAACTCTACTCTTTTTCATATTTCCTATCCAAAATGTAACATGTCTTTGGATGTCATTATAAATCCTTTGACATATAATTTCCCTTCAGATGTAGCCCACCAGGTTACACAAAATATTACTGAAATATTTCATTTTTCATGGAAATCGGATATGTTAATTTGAACATTTAAAGTAGTCCTAAACAAATTCTTGATTACATTTTTATAACTAGTAATGTTTTCTCCATATGATTTCTTTCCAACAGCAGTTTTAGAAACCTACCAGGCACAATATTCAGGCAATATTACTCTGACCATTTGTTTCTTTAGAAAGATGATATTAGACATTTTGTTGGCATGATTTTGAATGATAATCTTGTATATTGGTCACACAAAAAATTAAGACTGATAATTGATGGCAATTTGAAATATGAACAGTTTACTGTCAAGCCAATCCAAGCTTCATTTTCTACAGTTATAATTAAAGTTGATAAACTCAGGAATAAGATATACGTTTACAGGAAGACAATCCACTCCAGTACTCTTGCCTGGAAAATCCCACTGACGGAGGAGTGTTGTAGGCTACGGTTCATGGGGTAGCAAAGAGTCGGACATGACAGAGCGACTTCACTTTCACTTCACTTTCACTTTACAGGAAGATGGCTTCAAGAAAGTTAAAAGTAGCTTATTTGGAACTGAGTAACAAAAAATGAGGCAGATATTTTATGTAAGATGCAGACATGCAGATCAGTTGCATTATCAAGAATCCATACAAGTTTAGATACGGAAGACTCTTCTGCAAATAATTCAATTACACAAAAGAGTTAAAGACATAAAATAACCACCTAAAGCACTGGTCACTTTATTTTTCTTTCCAGTACTGTTCATTTGGGGGAAAGACTTCTTTGGTTTATACTTATGCTTAGCAAAAAATTTATTAAACTTTCATAAAGAAGATATGGCAATTTGATCAGTGATGAGACACTGTTGAAGGTAAGATAGTTTGATTTCAAAATATTGTTACTTGGATTTTTCCCAAAGTAATCTATAAAGGTAGTCTGTGATCCAGCCATGAATTTGGGGGACTTAACTGCACTGCATCATTTTGAAATCCATCCTCCAATTTAATATGAGATGGGCTAAGAAAGGTGAGCAAAGTTATAACCAGTAGAAGGAAAGTGTGTTTTTGGAAGTAAGGGAAAGCAGGGAGCTGGAGAGTAGACAGAGAATCAAGATAGTTGCATTGGAAATGCAATACCTACATAAGCTCTAAATTGCTTTCTCTCTAGGCAACCCCCCTGAGTCCCTGTTGTGAAAAATGTGAAATTCGTGCAGTACCATTGAATGTCCAACATAATTAACATAACATGGATAATGCAGTGACCTCTTGGTGTAAAATAATTGGTGTCTATACAAATGAAAATTAGTAGCTCTCTACACTGCCCTCTGTTCTGATTTAAGTTAGGAAATGTATTTTTTTCTATGTAGGCTAAGACTGTCCATTAAATACACACTCTCAGCTTGTTTCCTAATTTGAAAATTATTCAGTATTTTCCAACTACATTCTTCTAGGCAGAAATATATTTCAACAAAGCTAGTGTGATAACAGCTAGCATACCTTTTTATACTGACTGAAGAAATTAAAATGCTAAGGTCACATCAAGTAATTAAAAATGTGTGATTTATTTTGGATCATGAAACATTAAAATGCAGATACTATAGCAGAAAATCAATTATTTTTCTCTGATTTATTAGGATTTGTTAGGATGAACTTTTGACTGAAGAAGTCATGAGGAAAACCAAACCAATGGTCATGTAGCTCAAAGAAAAAGTTCCTAACCAAATCTAGATTACATGAACTAGGACTCAAAGTGATTATGCACAAGTATATTATTCTCAACTGAGTGAAAACCAAGGTTTTTTCCTTTATTTATGTAATTGATGTACAATATTATGTTAATTTCAGATGTGAAATTGCTGTGTACATTTGCATACATTACAAAATGATCACCACAAGTCTAGTAAACATCTATTCCATATGAAATTGTTACAGTATTATTGACCACATTCCTTGTTACATTAATAATTGCATCCTCATGGCTTATCTATTTTATAACTGAAGGTCTGTGCCTCTTAATCTCCTTCACCTATTTCTCCCAAACCCCCACCGCCCTCCCCTCTGGGAAGCACCTATTTGTTCTCTGTATCTGTGAGTCTGTTTTGTTTGTTTTGTTTTTTAGATTCTGCTTAAGTGAAATCACATGGGATTTGTCTTTGACTTATTTCACTTAGTATAAAACCCCCTTGATCTACCATGTTGTCACAAATGGCAAGATTTCTTTTCTTAATGGCTGGGAAATACTCCACTGTACTATGGATCCTTGAACAATATGGGTTAGAACAGTGCAAATCCGCTTATACACTTTTTTCACTGCTAAATGCATACTTCAGTACTACACAATCTATGGTTAACTAAATATGTGGATATAGAACCAAGAATCAGATCAGATCAGATCAGATCAATTGCTCAGTCATGTCCGACTTTTTGCAACCCCATGAATTGCAGCACGCCAGGCCTCCCTGTCCATCACCAACTCCCAGAGTTCACTGAGACTCACGTCCATCGAGTCAGTGATGCCATCCAGCCATCTCATCCTCTGTCATCCCCTTCTCCTCCTGCCCCCAATCCCTCCCAGCATCAGAGTCTTTTCCAATGAGTCAACTCTTCACATGAGGTGACCAAAGTACTGGAGTTTCAGCTTTAGCATCATTCCTTCCAAAGAAATCCCAGGGCTGATCTCCCTCAGAATGGACTGGTTGGATCTCCCTGCAGTCCAAGGGACTCTCAAGAGTCTTCTCTAACACCACAGTTCAAAAGCATCAATTCTTCGGCACTCAGCCTTCTTCACAGTCCAACTCTCACATCCATACATGACCACAGGAAAAATCATAGCCTTGACTAGACAAACCTTTGTTGGCAAAGTAATGTCTCTGCTTTTGAATATGCTATCCAGGTTGGTCACTTTCCTTCCAAGGAGCAAGCGTCTTTTAACCTCATGGCTGCAGTCACCATCTGCAGTGACTTTGGAGCCCAGAAAAATAAAGTCTGTTTCCACTGTTTCCCCATCTATTTCCCATGAAGTGATGGGACCACATGCCATGATCTTCGTTTTCTGAATGTTGAGCTTTAAGCCAACTTTTTCACTCTCCTCTCTCACTTTCATCAAGAGGCTCTTCAGTTCTTCTTCACTTTCTGCTGTAAGGGTGGTGTCATCTGCATATCTGAGGTTATTGATATTTCTCTCAGCAATCTTGATTCCAGCTTGTGCTTCTTCCAGTCCAGTGTTTCTCATGATGTACTCTGCATATAAGTTAAATAGGCAGGGTGACAATATACAGCCTTAACGTACTCCTTTACCTATTTGGAACCAGTCTGTTGTTCCATGTCCAGTTCTAACTGTTGCTTCCTGAGCGGCATACAAATTTCTCAAGAGGCAGATCAGGTGGTCTGGTATTCCCATCTCTTTCAGAATTTTCCACAGTTTATTGTGATCCACACAGTCAAAGGCTTTGGCATAGTCAATAAAGCAGAAATAGATGCTTTTCTGCAACTCTTTTGCTTTTTCCATGATCCAGCGGATGTTGGCAATTTGATCTCTGGTTCCTCTGCCCTTTCTAAAACCAGCTTGAACATCAGGAAGTACACGGTTCACATACTGAGGGACAATTGAAGTTAGGGTCAGCACCCTTAACCCTCATGTTGTTCTAGGATCAGCTGTGTATGTGTATGTGTGTATGTATGTATATGTATATATTATACGTACACACATTTTTTTTTAATATCAATGGACACAGGTTGCTTGCTTATCTTAGTTATTGTTAATAATACAGTAATGAACATTGGGGTGTATATATCTTTTCAAATGAGTTTTTTATTGTAAGCAAACATACAGAATTGAATGCTGAATCATATAGTATTTTTAATTTTTGTGGAACCTCTATACTGTTTCTCATAGTGGCTGTACTAATTTACAATCCCACCAACAGTGCATGAGGGTTCCCTTTTCTACACATTCCCTTTGTTTCATTTTTTTCAGCCACTTCTTTAGAAGGCAGGAGCAGCAGCCACCACCCCAGGTAGGGCTGGATATTCCTTAAATGTATGCGCTGAAATGAAGTTGCATCTACATTTATCTAACCACAGCCCCCACTGAGCCTACTGCCCAGTGAATTCTCCAGATAGAAAGATAAGTCCATGAGGCTCTTTGCTGCTAGGAGAGTAGAATTGATGAAATGGGCAGAAACAGAAAGAGATATTCATTCGTTTGTTTAATTCATAAAATATCTATTGTAGACCCCTTGTCTGTTGTACTCAGAGAGACTACAGAGATAAGAGGAAATAAAATCAGACGTGGACCATGACTTCTTTGAGTTTCCGTGCCAGTAGGAGTTATTAACCAAATAAATTACCTTAGGAATATAAAACCGCAAGTCTTGAGAAGCACCGCGAAAGAAAGCAAGGACAATTCAACTTAGCATTTTACAAGCAATGGTAATTCAATTATTCAGTGAATGTGAAGGGTTTTCATTACACTTTCAGAATAGCTTTTGAGATCTTGAAAGGGGGTTATGTCATTGCCTTTCCTTGTTTCTTTGAAGGATGTGTGGTTGAATTGCTGTAAAAGTACAAGGAGGTGAAATTATGTAGATTTGCTATTAATGTTATCTGGAAGAAAATAAAATTCTCTGGAAATAAATATTTTAATTTTATTTTAAATGAATCAGTCACTACTTGTGCTGGCACAGCATAAATTGTCAAACCTTGGAATCAGATTGGATACCATATTTTATGTTTCCATATTGATTTTCACATAACAACTTGTTTTTGGTTCAACTTTTATTTCTAGATAATTGTAGATTCACATGCAGTTGTAAGGGAAAAAAATGCAACTTTTTCTGTACCATTACTCAGTTTCCTTAATGGTAACATCTTGTACAACTGTAGTGTAATATCACACCAAGACACTGACACTGACAACGTCAAGGTACAGAATGTTTGCCTGACCACAGGATTGCTCACCTTGCACTTTCATAGCCCCATCTTCTTTCGTCCTCCCTCCATCCCCCCAAACTCTGGTGACCACTAACATTCATTTCTTTAAATTTGGTATTTCAAGACTAATACAAATGAAACCATGTATGTAACACTTTTGAGCTGGCTTTTTAAGCTCAGCATAATTCTCTGGAGATGCATTCAGATTGTTGTGTGTGTCAATAGTTTTCTTTGTATTGCTGAGGACTATCCTGGTGGCTCAGTGATAAAGAATCTGCCTGCAATGCAGGAGACCCAGGTTCGATCCCTGGGTCAGGAAGATCTCCTGGCAAAGGAAATGATAACTCACTCCAGTATTCTTGCCTGGGAAATCCCAGGGACAGAGGAACCTGACGGGCTACAGTCCATAGCGTTGCAAAGAGTCAGACAGTACGGAAGAGACTGAGCACATACATTCCGGTGTATGGATATATTACAGTTTGTTTAACCATCTGAGTTGTTTCTGATTCTTAAAGATTATGTAATAAAGCTGCTAGCTATAAACATTTACATACAGTTCTAGGATAAATGAGCTTCCCTGGTGGCTCAGAGGTTAAAGCGTCTGCCTGCAATGCGGGAGACCTGAGTTTGGTCCCCGGGTCGGAAAGATCCCCTGGAGAAGGAAATGGCAACCCATGCCAATATTCTTGCCTGGAGAATCCCATGGACAGAGGAGCCTGGTGGGCTACAGTCCACGGGGTCACAAAGAGTCTGACACGACTGAAAAACTTCATTCACTTCTAGGATAAATATCCAAAAGCAATTGTTGGTTCATACAGTAATTGTCTTAGTTTTTTTTTTTAAAGAATTACCATATTGTTTTCCAGAGTAGCTGTTCCATTTTACATTCCTCCAGCAACGTGAATAATCCAGTTTTCCCACATTCTCACCAGTTTGTAGTTCACCACTATTTTTTATTAAGCCATTCTGATATGTAGTAATATTATATTTTTTCCCTTTTCTAATGGACTACATTTATTAATTTATTTAAGACAATTAGCATATTAGTTCTCCGGCCAAGGGATTTATAAAACATTACACCAAAAGGAGAAAACAGGCAGTGAAAACCAGCACCTCCTGACACGCCCCAGCCCAGTCCCCTGGGCGCATGCCTCTCCCCAGAGACCCAGGAGGAGCGAGGCTCCATCCTTCGGTCTCCCATCTTCCCGGGACTGTGCCCGAGAGGCTGCTCCAGACTCGGACACTGAGGTCTGCACACGGTCTACAGCAGGTCTAGGGCACGGAGGGAGTGGCGTAGCCCTGGTAAGGACCGAGCCCGGCACCATGAATAAGTTAAATAACAAAGCCCTAAAATCACTAGCAACAGCATCACTGTGGCCCACCAGAGGCGGAAGAGACTGAAATGTAGTGCTTGGAATACAGAGGAGACCCAATCCTTATCACCCACCAGGAGAATACAAAGCAATGTCAGTTACTGCTTTAAGGGGCAAAGCAATAGTTCTGTGAGAGGACTGTCTTCCTTATAGTTTTGCATTTCCCTAATGGTTAATGGTTTAACATTCTTTCATGTGCTTGTCATCTGTATATCCTATTTAGTGGAATGTCTTCTGCCTATTTTCCAACTGGATTTTTTTTTCTTTTTTAATTTTATTTCATTTTTAAACTTTACAATATTGTATTAGTTTTGCCAAATATCGAAATGAAACCACCACAGGTATACATGTGTTCCCCATCCTGAATGCTCCTCCATCTTCCCTCCCTATACCATTCCTCTGGGTCGTCCCAGTGCACCAGCCCCAAGCATCCAGTATCATGCATCGAACCTGAACTGGCAACTCGTTTCATACATGATATTATACATATTTCAATGCCATTCTCCCAAATCTTCCCACCCTCTCCCTCTGCAACAGAGTCCATAAGACTGTTCTATACATCAGTGTCTCTTTTGCTGTCTCGTACACAGGGTTATTGTTACCATCTTTCTAAATTCCATATATATGCGTTAGTATACTGTATTGGTGTTTTTCTTTCTGGCTTACTTCACTCTGTATAATAGGCTCCAGTTTCATCCACCTCATTAGAACTGATTCAAATGTTTTCTTTTTAATGGCTGAGTAATACTCCATTGTGTATATGTACCACTGCTTTCTTATCCATTCATCTGCTGATGGACATCTAGGTTGCTTCCATGTCCTGGCTATTATAAACAGTGCTGCGATAAACATTGGGGTACACGTGTGTCTTTCCCTTCTGGTTTCCTCAGTGTGTATGCCCAGCAGTGGGATTGCTGGATCATAAGGCAGTTCTATTTCCAGTTTTTTAAGGAATCTCCACACTGTTCTCCATAGTGGCTGTACTAGTTTGCATTCCCACCAACAGTGTAAGAGGGTTCCCTTTTCTCCACACCCTCTCCAGCATTTATTGCTTGTAGACTTTTGGATCACAGCCATTCTGACTGGCATGAAATGGTACCTCATAGTGGTTTTGATTTGCATTTCTCTGATAATGAGTGATGTTGAGCATCTTTTCATGTGTTTGTTAGCCATCTGTATGTCTTCTTTGGAGAAATGTCTATTTAGTTCTTTGGCCCATTTTTTGATTGGGTCATTTATTTTTCTGGAGTTGAGCTGTAGGAGTTGCTTGTATATTTTTGTGATTAGTTGTTTGTCAGTTGCTTCATTTGCTATTATTTTCTCCCATTCTGAAGGCTGCCTTTTCACCTTGCTAATAGTTTCCTTTGATGTGCAGAAGCTTTTAAGTTTAATTAGGTCCCATTTGTTTATTTTTGCTTTTATTTCCAATATTCTGGGAGGTGGGTCATAGAGGATCCTGCTGTGATGTATGTCAGAGAGTGTTTTGCCTATGTTCTCCTCTAGGAGTTTTATAGTTTCTGGTCTTTTTTTTTTTTTTTTAAACTTTACATAATTGTATTAGTTTTGCCAAACATCAAAATGAATCCATCACAGGTATACATGTGCTCCCCCTCCCGAACCCTCCTCCCTCCTCCCTCCCCATACCATCCCTCCAGGTCGTCCCAGTGCACCAACCCCAAGCATCCAGTATCGTGTATTGAACGAGATGCCAGTCCAGTTTCTGGTCTTACATTTAGATCTTTAATCCATTTTGAGTTTATTTTTGTGTATGGTGTTAGAAAGTGTTCTAGTTTCATTCTTTTACAAGTGGTTGACCAGATTTCCCAGCACCACTTGTTAAAGAGATTGTCTTTAATCCATTGTATATTCTTGCCTCCTTTGTCAAAGATAAGGTGTCCATATGTGCGTGGATTCATCTCTGGGCTTTCTATGTTGTTCCATTGATCTATATTTCTGTCTTTGTGCCAGTACCATACTGTCTTGATAACTGTGGCTTTGTAGTAGAGCCTGAAGTCAGGCAGGTTGATTCCTCCTCTTCCATTCTTCTTTCTCAAGATAGGATTTTTTTTTAATAGTTGAATTTTGATCATTCTTTATATATTCTAGATACTCATCTTTTGTCATGTGTGTTTTACAAACACTTTGTAGACTATTTCTTTTTAATAGGATCTTTCATAGTCCAAAGTTTTTAATTAGATAAAACTAATTTATCAGTTTTTCCTTTTATGATCAGTACTTTTGGTGTCATTGAAGAATTCTTTGACTAACTCTAGAGGCTAAACATTTTCTCCTATGATTTTTTTTTTCTAATGGCTTATAGTATTTAACATTTAAGTCTCATGTGTTTTGAATTAATTTTACGTATAATGAGATTTGAGTCAAAGTTCATCTTTGTGCCTACAGGTGTCTGTTTGCTCTGGCATGTTTAATTGAAATGGCTGTGTTTCCTGCACTAACTTGCTTTTACAACTTTGTCAAAAAAATAGTTGGATATATTTTGGGTTCCCTATACGTGAGTCTGTTTTGAGTAACCTATATGTCTTAAAATTAAGTAAACTGATTATAATCCCTTTATCTTTTCCAAAATTGTTCCAAATATATTAATAGCTATAGAAATATTTAATTTTGTATAAATTTTAGAATATATTTTTATATCTAAAAATATTGCAGAGGTCTTTATTTTCCTCATGAGTATAGAAACAAAAACCTTGGTGAAATATTAACTAATAGAGTTTGGCAATATAGTAAAAAAATTATAAACCATGACCAAGCATAGTTTACTTCAGGGGTGAAATTTGTCCAGTGTTCAAAAAAAATCAATATAATTCACCCTATTAAGGGACTGAAGAAAAACGATCATATGATCACATGATTGCATCATTGATGCAGAGAAGACATTTGACAAAATTCAACACACATTAATCACATGAATGTCTTTGAGTTTATCCTGTTTGGGGTTTGGTCCATTTTTTGATCATGTAGATTTGTGTCTTGCTAAATTTGGGAAATTTTCTTCAAGTACTTTTTCGGCTCTGGCTTTTTCCTCCTTTTCTATGGAAACACCAATGATATTAATGTTAGATTCTGTTCTAATCCTACAGATCCCTGATACTCTATTTTTTTTCATTTATTTTCTCTTTTTTGTTCAAAAAGTACTGGGTAATTTCTATTCTTCAGTCTTTAGTTCACTGATTCTTTTTCCTGTCCTATCCATTCTATTGTTGAGGCCATCTGCTGAGATTTCATTTTAAGGTTTGTATTTCTCAATTCTAAAATTTCTCTTTGGTTCTTTGTCTTCTATTTCTTTGCTAAGACTGTGTTTTCATTTGCTTTAAGCATGCTTATAATTTCTCATTGAAGCTTTTTTAAAATCATGGCTGTCCTAAAATCTTTTCATTGTAACACCTGTCATCTCAGTGTTGGCACCTATTGATTGTCTTGTTTATTTGAGTGGTCTCATTACTCCTGGGCAATGCTGAGGGTCCTGACTCTCCACTAAGCCTCCTCTGATGCCCTTGCCTCTACCAAGTGATGAGAAGGGCTCCCTTAAAATGGGTGGATGAAAGGTGGAAGTCCAGGTTCACCATATGACTTTCACTGACACTGCAGGATGGAGACCTCACAGTGTAGTGGGCGCAAGGGGGATGAAAATCCTGGGTCTCTACTGGCTTCTTTGATACCACCCTAGTAGGGATTTGGGAATATCTCTTACAGCATCACAAGTGTGGAAGTCTAGGCTTCTCTCTCAGTCTTCGCTTGCATGATTGGAGGTGAGGCTGCAAGTTTTCTCTATGGTATTTGACTGGAGCTGAGAAATTATTGTCAAAAAGTTTTTTGTTTTGTTAGGTGGCCTCTTTCCTGGCCTTTTAGCTATAGAGAATAAGCTTTTTTGTTTGTTTGAGCTCATTGGCATTTTCAGGTTGCTTGGCTTCTTTAGTTCCAAATAGGCAAATTCTGGGGGATGGCAAGGGACAGGAAGGCCTGGAGTGTTGCAGTCCATGGGGTAGCAAAGAGTTGAACACAACTTGGCAACCGATCAATAACACAGGACATATGGATAAAAAGAAAACCCAGAGAACTCATTACTCTGTTTCTTGGGATGCTAGGTTTCTAGCTGGCTTGCTGCTTCCCTCAGTCTCTCAAGTTCTTCTGTTTGTCTTATATAATGCTCAGGGGTTTTAATTATACTTAGTGGGAGAAATAGGAAAATTATTTATATTCCATCTTCCTGGAAGCACGTGTCATTTTTTTCAATTAGTGCATTTTCACTCAACAAATGCTTTCTTGAGTTTCATACACAGAAAGATCCAAAAAATTCAGAAAGGAACATGAACACTCTCAAAATACACACCCAGAATCCAAGAACTCTTCATTGCTGCTACCACTGTGGCTCAAACCATCATCTCCCATCAGAATTATTGCAATTATCTCAAGGTTACTCTCCCCTTGACTGCCTACTATTAAATCTAATATAGCAACTAGGGAGACTCTATTAAAACATAGACTAATCACTGTACTCAAAATCTTTCAAGTGTTCCCTGTCACCAAAGACAAATTCCAGTGGCCTATATGGTCCCATGCATTCTCCTTCCCTCCCCCTCCCTTTACCTCTGACTCCCTTCCTCCTGTTGCTGCTGCGAAGTCGCTTCAGTCGTGTCCAATTCTGTGCAACCCCAGGGACGGCAGCCCACCAGGCTCTGGGAATCCCTGGGATTCTCCAGGCAAGAACACTGGAGTGGGCTGCCATTTCCTTCTCCAATGCATGAAAGTGAAAAGTGAGAGGGAAGTCGCTCAGTCGTGTCCAACTCCTAGTGATCCCATGGGCTGCAGCCTACCAGGCTCCTCCATCCATGGGATTTTCCAAGCAAGAGTACTGGAGTGGGGTGCCATTGCCTTCTCCACCTTTCCTCCTGGTCTCCCTTTATTCACTCTGTTGCTGCCACAGTGGCCATCACAGCTAGACTGCTCACATGTTGGACACAGTTTCTTTCACTGGGAACATTCTTGCCCCAGCTCTCCTCATGAGTAGCTCTTTCACCTCCTGCAAATCCCAGATGTTACCTTCTTAGGCCTTTCTTGACTACCACACTTAAAACTGTAACTACCCATCACTTCCTCTCCCCGTTATATCCCTCTTTTTGCTCTATTTTCTCTGCAGTTTTCCTTCTAATAGATAAGACTATTTACTAATTTGTTTATTCTCTGCCTCTCTGCAATAAATTGTAAGCCCCATGAGAGACATGGGGTCTTGTCTGCTATTTGACTGCTGCGTTGTCCACATCAAGAACCGTGCCTATTATTTCTTTTTCTGCTCTGATTGCTGTAGCCAAAACTTCCAAAACTATGTTGAATAGTAATGGTGAAAGTGGGCACCCTTGTTTTGTTCCTGACTTTAGAGGAAATGCTTTCAATTTTTCACCATTGAGGATAATGTTTGCTGTGGGTTTGTCATATATAGCTTTTATTATGTTGAGGTATGTTCCTTCTATTCCTGCTTTCTGGAGAGTTTTTATCATAAATGGGTGTTGAATTTTGTCAAAGGCTTTCTCTGCATCTATTGAGATAATCATATGGTTTTTGTTTTTCAATTTGTTAATGTGGTGTATTACATTGATTGATTTGCGGATATTGAAGAATCCTTGCATCCCTGGGATAAAGCCCACTTGGTCATGGTGTATGATCTTTTTAATGTGTTGTTGGATTCTGATTGCTAGAATTTTGTTTAGGATTTTTGCATCTATGTTCATCAGTGATATTGGCCTATAGTTTTCTTTTTTTGTGGCATCTTTGTCAGGTTTTGGTATTAGGGTGATGGTGGCCTCATAGAATGAGTTTGGAAGTTTACCTTCCTCTGCAATTTTCTGGAAGAGTTTGAGCAGGATAGGTGTTAGCTCTTCTCTAAATATTTGGTAGAATTCAGCTGTGAAGCCGTCTGGACCTGGGCTTTTATTTGCTGGAAGATTTTTGATTACAGTTTCAATTTCCAGCAGAAAAAGAAATAAAAGGAATCCAAATTGGAAAAGAAGAAGTAAAACTCTCACTATTTGCAGATGACATGATCCTCTACATAGAAAACCCTAAAGACTCCACCAGAAAATTACTAGAACTAATCAATGATTATAGTAAAGTTGCAGGATATAAAATCAACACACAGAAATCCCTTGCATTCCTATACACTAATAATGAGAAAACAGAAAGAGAAATTAAGGAAACAATTCCATTCACCATTGCAACGAAGAGAATAAAATACTTAGGAATATATCTACCTAAAGAAACTAAAGACCTATATATAGAAAACTATAAAACACTGGTGAAAGAAATCAAAGAGGACACTAATAGATGGAGAAATATACCATGTTCATGGATTGGAAGAATCAATATAGTGAAAATGAGTATACTACCCAAAGCAATTTATAGATTCAATGCAATCCCTATTAAGCTACCAACAGTATTCTTCACAGAGCTAGAACAAATAATTTCACAATTTGTATGGAAATACAAAAAACCTCGAATAGCCAAAGCGATCTTGAGAAAGAAAAATGGAACTGGAGGAATCAACCTACCTGACTTCAGGCTCTACTACAAAGCCACAGTTATCAAGACAGTATGGTACTGGCACAAAGACAGAAATATAGATCAATGGAACAAAATAGAAAGCCCAGAGATAAATCCACGCACATATGGACACCTTATCTTTGACAAAGGAGGCAAGAATATACAGTGGATTAAAGACAATCTCTTTAACAAGTGGTGCTGGGAAATCTGGTCAACCACTTGTAAAAGAATGAAACTAGAACACTTTCTAACACCATATACAAAAATAAACTCAAAATGGATTAAAGATCTCAACGTAAGACCAGAAACTATAAAACTCCTAGAGGAGAACATAGGCAAAACACTCTCCGACATACATCACAGCAGGATCCTCTATGACCCACCTCCCAGAATATTGGAAATAAAAGCAAAAATAAACAAATGGGACCTAATTAAACTTAAAAGCTTCTGCACATCAAAGGAAACTATTAGCAAGGTGAAAAGACAGCCTTCAGAATGGGAGAAAATAATAGCAAATGAAGCAACCGACAAACAAATAATCTCAAAAATATACAAGCAACTCCTACAGCTCAACTCCAGAAAAATAAATGACCCAATCAAAAAATGGGCCAAAGATCTAAATAGACATTTCTCCAAAGAAGACATACAGATGGCTAACAAACACTTGAAAAGATGTTCAACATCACTCTTTATCAGAGAAATGCAAATCAAAACCACTATGAGGTACCATTTCACACCAGTCAGAATGGCTGCGATCCAAAAGTCTACAAATAATAAATGCTGGAGAGGGTGTGGAGAAAAGGGAACCCTCTTACACTGTTGGTGGGAATGCAAATTAGTACAGCCACTATGGAGAACAGTGTGGAGATTCCTTAAAAAACTGGAAATAGAACTGCCTTATGATCCAGCAATCCCACTGCTGGGCATACACACTGAGGAAACCAGAAGGGAAAGAGACACGTGTACCCCAATGTTCATCGCAGCACTGTTTATAATAGCCAGGACATGGAAGCAACCTAGATGTCCATCAGCAGATGAATGGATAAGAAAGCTGTGGTACATATACACAATGGAGTATTACTCAGCCATTAAAAAGAATACATTTGAATCAGTTCTAATGAGGTGGATGAAACTGGAGTCTATTATACAGAGTGAAGTAAGCCAGAAGGAAAAACATAAATACAGTATACTAACGCATATATATGGAATTTAGAAAGAT
Source organism: Bos grunniens (assembly GCF_055505025.1). Classification (NCBI taxonomy): domain Eukaryota; kingdom Metazoa; phylum Chordata; class Mammalia; order Artiodactyla; family Bovidae; genus Bos; species Bos grunniens. The sequence goes on from NC_141165.1 coordinate 103,686,990, forward strand.
GGTAACGATAACCCTGTGTACGAGACAGCAAAAGAGACACTGATGTATAGAACAGTCTTATGGACTCTGTGGGAGAGGGTGGGAAGATTTGGGAGAATGTCATTGAAACATGTGAAATGTCATGTATGAAACGAGATGCCAGTCCAGGTTCAGTGCACGATGCTGGATGCTTGGGGCTGGTGCGCTGGGAAGGCCCAGGGGGATGGTATGGGGAGGTTGGGAGGGAGGAGGGTTCAGGATGGGGAGCATGTGATTTTTTTTTTTAAAAAAAATAAATAAATAAAGTCTAAAAAAAATAAAAAAAAAAAAAAAAAAAGAAGTCTGAGCAAACAAAAAAAAAAAAAAAAAGAACCGTGCCTAGCATATACTAAGTGCTTGATAAATAGCTGCTGAATGAATAAATGACCTTTGTGTCCAAGTTTCAACGAGACAAATATCTTCATGCTCTAATGGCCCAGTTGATGGGAGCTCTGCTGATACAAAAGGAATTGTAGTCAACCTTCCTTTAAAGCACTTGTACATAGATCCATGTTCTAGTGTTCCACCACTGTGTCTCTCAGGTCCTCCCTCTGTTTCTTACTATCTGTCTCATTCTAGACCCACTACAAATTTTTTTCAGTAATTACAAGCCTAAAAGAATAACAAGATTGACTTCAGTCCAGTGATATTGTCATCACACCTTAGCTTGAAAAAAATCCTTATAACAGATCACACTATAGGTTAGTGGCCAGGGCCTACCCTTGGGTCAGTTGTGAGTCGAGTGGTATAGTATGTGACCACCTCAGCTGGACAAATTGCTTTGGGCAGTTCTCTCAAAAGCAGCAAGTGGGCAAGGCAGAGGCCCAGAGAGGAGTAGATTCTTTTCTCATATGCTGAACCACTCTGTCGATTTGCAAAAATTTGTACAAATTTAAAATCCTTAAATTCTTTCCTTGACTAGTATACCTGTGTACAGGTTATCCCACACATTAGAGAAAAGGAAACCAGATTATGATTCTGCATTTATCAAAGAGCTCTCTGACCTCTGTGACATTCTGTCTGGTAGAGGACTTTGCCCCTTGAAGAACTTAAGAATCTATGTGCAAGAAATAACAAATAGTTTAATTTAACTCAACTTTTATTTTTGAAAGGAAATTGAATTTCAATACAAAACAAACAGAAGAAAGCTTTCCTCTTGAGCTTATGCATTGTCAGAAAAGTGACAACACTCTTCGCAGTATATCCTGGAGGGATCCCACAAAGCCCTTGAGAGTTATTGGGGGAGGGCGGTGCCATGTTTCAGATCTTATGGCTCCACTACAGTGCTTTTTTGAGCTCTCTGAGCTCTTTGGAAGCATATAAATAAAGTAGAAATGTCAGAACTAAGTGCTGAGAAGCATGATAGGTAAGGGACGGCAGTCTGGAGTCAGTGTGCATTTGGAATTTTTGGTTAAGAATTCTTTTCTGGCTCTACTCAGGCAAAAACTGTTTCTAACACACAGGGCATAATTAGGCTCAGTGTAAAATCTCTCACACTTTATGTAATATGAAAATACTTCATATACAAACTGTGCTGTGACAAGCAGCTTTCAAAACACAACAAAAAGATATAAAACATATTAAACGTATTTTCTTTCCCAGGAAATTTCTATCACCTCCAACAGCTGTTGGTTAGTATGCTGTTTGGTGGGTTTCTTCCACACCGCCATACCTAATGATGAAAGAAAAAAGCTATTATGAGTAAATCATGATAAAATTATTAAAGCCCAAAAAACCAATGGAATGATTTAATGAGTATATTTCAGTTTTGGAAAAATTGGGCTAGTTTCAAATTTTAACAGAGACTTTTGTTTTCACTTCAGAATCTTTTCCTTATTGAACACAAGATACTGATTATTAAGCAAACATTTATTTACTTTTCACTCAACAACCAATTGATTTTGAAAGTAGACTCAGAGTTTGCCTTTTGTTGGTGACACATAAGCAGGTGCTATTAAGCAAAATGCACATACAAATATCTGCTTCCACTCTCCTACCTTATGGAACACTCCTTTATAATTGAGTAAGCTTTAATTACCCTGATTAGAATGCAACATTACCCAAATTGAAAGGAAGTAGATTAAATAGTAGCATGTCTGAGCTTACGTGAATTATCTTCTGATGACATTAAAATGACAAGTGATTACCATGCTTTTTTCATCTTCATTTGCCCAATTATTGTTGTTTAATTATGCTAGTTAGAAAGTAAAGCCAATAAAATTTTCAAGACAGAAATTTGTATCACCTTTGTACAGCTTTATATTAATAAACAGCAACCAAATAAAATGATCAGGACACAAAAATGTTAACATTTAAAAAGTCAATTTTATGATATTGCTTTGTTAGCATTTAGTACACTTACTGTCGGGGCCATCTGAGGCAAAGACAATTATTAAACAAAAGCCTTGAAAGAAGTTGTGCTCCATATTTTTGCCTTTCTGCCTTTTCTCTGGCTGTAGTGCTGTGATTTATTTCTGCAAGAGAAACCCTGTTCATTTGGGTTGGTGTGTCTGAGTAGATCAGACTCTGAAACAAAAGTTAAATTGCTTTTATTGTGAGAATCAAATTAATTCTGGCTTCATTCCTTCAGTTGTTAAGATTGTGTGAAATTCAGTCTGGAGTGTTTTTGGAAACCCCTCCACTTCTCTAGAGGGAGTCTTTCATATTGTATGAACAAGAGGTCCTGCTCCCATCTTTGCTTCTGCTGCCTGCTGCTGTTGACCTGTTTCTCACAGGAGTCCTCTCCCCGTTCTGTCTCAGAAATCCTTAACACCACTCTCAAGTGTGTCTGATTCAGATCCTGCTTCCAAGGACATTTCACAGCCAACACCAAATATAGGGCCCCAGGAGTAAGTAAGACACATATATCTGCCCTTTGAACATACCCCCTAAAACCCGCCATCGCCCACATGCCTGCAAAAGCCCTCTGTCTTTTTCTCCTCTCTGTCTCTCTCCTTCTTCCTTCCTCCTCTTCCTTGACCACCCACCTCATTTTTTGGTGTGCCTCATGTCCCAGCAACAACTTCTCTCCCCATCTTTATTCTCCTTCAAACACATATTGGCTATTCCTGGCATCTACATTTCTATATAAATATTAGAATCAACCTTTAACTTTCACAAAACAGCCTGTTGGAATTTGGATGGAATTACACTGTGGCTCAAACAGTAAAGAATCTGCCTGCAGTGTGGGAGACAGGGTTCACACCATGGCTCAGGAAGATCCCCTGGAGTAGGAAAGGGCAAATCACTCCAGTATTCTTGCCTAGAGAATTCCATGGACAGAAGAGTATGACAGACTGCAGTCCATGGGTTCACAAAAGAATAGGACATGACTGAGCAACTAACACTAATAGATCTCTATTTATACAAATATAAGTAAATGTAAAGTATGCATATTTTTATTCCTCCAGCCTTGACTGACTTACACAAAAGGCAGCAAACATTATACACTATTACAGGCTTTAAAAAAAATTTTTAACCTATACCCTGAAAGCTTTTTATATCAATGCACAATGTGTCTTCATTCTTCTTTATAGTGACATGTATTCTATTTAGTGACTATATCAGAATTCACTTAAAAGATTCATATTGCTTTCAGACTTTTGGTATTACAAATACTGCAATAAATTTTGTGTAGAAATATAATTTCAAAGATATCCTAATATGTCCTAATGTACCTGTAGAATGAATGCTTTAAAATGGGAGTGCTACCAGTTCAGTTCAATTCAGTTCAGCCGCTCAGTCCTGCCCGACTCTTTGCGACCCCATGAATCGCAGCACGCCAGGCCTCCCTGTCCATCAACAACTCCCAGAGTTCACTGAGACTCACATCCATCGAATCAGTGATGCCATCCAGCCATCTCATCCTCTGTCGTCCCCTTCTCCTCCTGCCCCCAGTCCCTCCCAGCATTAGAGTCTTTTCCAATGAGTCAACTCTTCACATGAGGTGACCAAAGTACTGGAGTTTCAGCTTTAGCATCATTCCTTCCAAAGAACACCCAGGGCTGATCTCCTTCAAAATGGACTGGTTGGATCTCCTTGCAGTCCAAGGGACTCTCAAGAGTCTTCTCCAACACCACACTTCAAAAGTATCAATTCTCCGGTGCTCAGCCTTCTTCACAGTCCAACTCTCACATCCATACATGACCACTGGAAAAACCATAGCCTTGACTAGACAGACCTTTGTTGGCAAATAATGCCTCTGCTTTTCAATATGCTATCTAGGTTGGTCATAACTTTTCTTCCAAGGAGTAAGCATCTTTTAATTTCATGGCTGCAAATGAATTTCATGGAGCAAATGAATTTGTGATTTTTAAATATATTGCCAAATTGCCCTCCATTGTGTACTGTATTATATTCTTTACCAGTAGAGGAGGAGAGTATCTGGTCTTCCCTGGTGGCTCAGATGGTAAAGAATCTTGCTGCAATGTGGGGGACCCGAGTTTGATTTCTGGGTCAGGAAGATCCCCTGGAGCAGGGAATGGCTACCCACTCTAGTATTCTTGCTTGAAGAATATCATGGACAAAGGAGCCAGGTGGGCTACAGTCCATGGGATCACAAAGACTCAGACACAACTGAGCGACTAACACACAGGAGAATATCTGTTTCCACTATGAAGTTTATAAAGTATTGAGCCAAATTCTGTAATAATTATATAATAATTTAGTTTTTCTATTTTTTCTTTAGTTTTGATAAATTTGTATTTTTATAGAAATTTATGCATTTTCTCTATATGTCTATACATTTCTGTATACATTTGTTAGTAAGATTCTAATTAAGTTCAGTTCACTGGCTCAGTCATGTACTACTTTTTGCGACCCATGGACTGCAGCACACCAGGCTTCCCTGTCCATCACCAACTCCCGTAGCTTACTCAAACTCATGTCCATTGAGTTGGTGATGCCATCCAAAAGTCTCATCCTCTGTCATCCTATTCTCCTCCTGCCTTTAATCTTCCCCAGAATTAAGGTCTTTTCCAGTGAGTCAGTTCTTTCCATCAGGTGCCCAAAGTATTGGAGCTTCAGCTTCAGCATCAGTCCTTCTAATGAATATTCAGGACTGATTTCCTTTAGGATGGACTGGATCTCCTTGCAGTTCTACGGACTCTCAGGAGTCTTCTCCAACACCACAGTTCAAAAGCATCAATTCTTCGGTGCTCAGCTTTCTTCACAGTCCCACTCTCACATCCATACATGACCACTGGAAAAACCATGGCTTTGACTAGATGGACAGTTGTTGGCAAACTAATGTCTCTGCTTTTTAATATGCTCTCTAGATGGGTCATAGCTTTTCTTCCAATGAGCAAGAGTCTTTTAATTTCATGGCTGCAGTCACCATCTGCAGTGATTTTGGAGCCCCCCAAAATGAAGTTAGTCACTGTTTCCCCATCTATTTGCCAGAAGTGATGGGACCAGATTCCATGATTTTATTTTTCTTAATGTTGAGTTTTAAACCAACTTTTTCCACTCTCCTCTTTCACTTTCATCAAGAGGCTCTTTAGTACTTCTTTGCTTTCTGCCATAAGGGTGGTGTCATCTGCATATCTGAGGTTATTAATGTATCTCCTAGCAACCCTGATTCCAGCTTGTGCTCCATCTAGCCCAGCGTTTCTCATGATGTATTCTGCATATAAGTTAAATAAGCAGAGTGACAATATACAGTCTTGACTTACTCCTTTCCCGATTTGAAACCATGTCGTTTCATGGACATGCCTGTCATTCCATGTCAGTTCTAACTGTTGCTTCTTGACCTGCATACAGGTTTCTCAGGAGGCAGGTAAGGTGGTCTGGCATTCCCATCTCTTTCATAATTTTTCACTGTTTGTTGTGATATACATAGTCAAAGGCTTTGGCATAGTCAGTAAAGAAGAAGTAGATTTTTTTTGGACTCTCTTGCTTTTTCGATGATCCATCGGATGTTGGCAGGTTGATCTCTGGTTCCTCTGCCTTTTCTAAATCCAGCTTAAACAGCTGGAAGTTCACAGTTCACATACTGCTGAAGCCTGGCTTGGAGAATTTTGAGCATTACTTTGCTAGCATGTGAGATGAGTGCAATAGTGTGGTAGTTTAAACTGTGGTGTTGGAGAACACTCTTGAGAGTCTGTTGGACTGCGAGGAATCCAACCAGTTCATCATAAAGGGAATTAGTCCTGAGTATTCATTGGAAGTACTGATGCTGAAGCAGAACTCCAATACTTTGGCCACCTGATGCAAAGAGCTGACACATTGGAAAAGACCCTGATACTGGGCAAGATTGAAGGTGGGAGGAGAAGGGGATGCCAGAGGATGAGATGGTTGGATGGCATCACTGACACAATGGACATGAGTTTGAGTAGGCTCTGGGAGTTGGTGATGGACAGGGAAGCCCGGCGTGCTGCAGTCCACGGGTTCACAAAGAGTCTGACAAAACTGAGCAACTGAACTGAACTTGAAGATTCTTTGGCATTGCCTTTCTTTGAGATTGGAATGAAAACTGACCTTTTCCAGTCCTGTGGCCACTGCTGAGTTTTCCTAATTTGCTGGCGTATTCAGTGTATCACTTTCACAGCATCATCTTTTAGGATTTGAATAGCTCAGTGGGAATTCCATTACTTCCACTAGCTTTGTTCATAGTGATCCTTCCTAAGGCCCACTTGACTTTGCATTCCAGAATGTCTCACTCTAGGTGAGTGATCACACCATTGTGGTTCTCTGGGTCATGAAGATCTTTTTTATATAGTTCTTCTGTGTATTCTTGCCACCTCTTAATATCTTCTGCTTCTGTTAGGTCCATACCATTTCTGTCCTTTATCAAGCCCATCTTTGCATGAAATGTTCCCTTGGTATCTCTAATTTTCTTGAAGAGATCTCTAGTCTTTCCCATTCTGTTGTTTTCCTCTATTTCTTTGCATTGATCCCTGAGGAAGGCTTTCTTATCTCTCCTTGCTATTATTTGGAAATCTACATTCAAATGAGTGTATCTTGCCTTTTCTCCTTTGCCTTTAGCTTCTCTTCTTTTCTCAGATATTTTTAAGGCCTCCTCAGACAACCATATTGCCTTTTTGCATTTCTTTCTTTTAGGGATCATCTTAATCTCTGCCTCTTATACAATGTCACGAACCTCTGTCCATAGTTCTTCAGGCACTCTGTCTATCAGATCTAATCCCTTCAATCTATTTGTCACTTCCACTGTATGATCATAAATGATATGATTTAGGTCATAACTGAATGGTCTAGTGCTTTTCCTTTCTTTCTTCAATTTAAGTCTTGATTTGGCAATGAGGAGTTCATGATCTGAGCTGCAGTCAGCTCCCAGTCTTGTTTTTTGCTGACTGTATAGAGCTTCTCCATCTGTGGCTGCAAAGAATATAATCAATCTGATTTCAGTATTGACCATCTGGTGATGTCCATATATAGAGTCTTCTCTTGTGTTGTTGGAAGAGGGTGTTTGTTATGACCAGTGTGTTCTCTTAGCAAAACTCTGTTAGCCTTTGACCTGCTTTGTTTTGTACTCCAAGGCGAAATTTGCCTATTACTCCAGATATCTCTTGATATCCTGCTTTTGCATTCCAGTCCCCTAAAATGAAAAGGACATCTTTTTTGGGTGTTAGAGTGTTCAACTTCAGCTTCTTCAGCATTACTGATTGGGGCATAGATTTGGATTACTGTGATATTGAATCGTTTGCCTTGGAAACGAACAGAAATCATTCTGTTATTTTTGAGATTGCATCCAAGTATTGTACTTCAGAGTCTTTTGTTTGCTATATTGGTTACTCTATTTCTTCTAAGGGATTCTTGCCCACAGTAGTAGATATAATGGTCATCTGAGTTAAATTCCTCCATTCCAGTCCATTTTAGTTCACTGATTCTTAAAATGTCAATGTTCACTCTTGCCATCTCTTGTTTGACCACTTCCAATTTGCCTTGATTCATAGACCTAACATTCCAGGTTCCTATGCAATATTACTCTTTACAGCATCAGACTTTACTTCCATCACCAGTCATATTCACAACTGGGTGTTGCTTTTTCTTTGGCTCCGTCTCTTCATTCTTTCTGAAGTTATTTCTCCACTGATCTCCAGGAGCATACTGGGCACCTACTGACCTGGGGAGTTCATCTTTTAATGTCCTGTCTTTTTGCCTTTTCTTAATGTTCATGGGGTTCTCAAGGCAAGAATACTGAAGCAGTTTGTCATTCCCTACTCCAGTGGACCATGTTTTATCAGAAATCTCCAACCGGACCACCATCTTGGGTAGCCCTACATGGCATGGCTCATAGTTTCATTGAGTTAGACAAGCCTGTGGTCCATGTGATAAGTTTGTTTAGTTTTCTGTGATTGTGCTTTTCATTCTGTCTGCCCTCTGATGGATAAGGGGTTTATGGAAGCTTCCTGATTGGAGAGACTGACTGAGGGGGAAACAGGGTCTTGTTCTGATGGGCGGGGCCACCCTCAGTAAATCTTTAATCCAATTTTCTGTTTGATTGGTGGGGCTGTGTTCCCTCCCTGTTATTTGATCTGAGGCCAAACTATGGTGGAGGTAAGGAAGATAGGTAAGACCTAAACCAAATCCCTTATGATTGTACAGTGGAAGTGAGAAATAGATTTAAAGGACCAGATCTGACAGAGTGCCTGATGAACTATGGACGGAGGTCATGACATTGTACAGGAGACAGGGATCAAGATCATCCCCAAGGAAAAAAAAATGCAAAAAAGCAAAATGGCTGTCTGAGGAGGCCATACAAATAGCTGTGGAAAGAAGAGAACTGAAAAGCAAAGGAGAAAAGGAAAGATATAAGCATCTGAATGCAGAGTTCCAAAGAATAGCAAGGAGAAGTAAGAAAGCCTTCCTCAGCTATCAATGCAAAGAAATAGAGGAAAACAACAGAATGGGAAACACTAGAGATCTCTTCAAGAAAATTAGAGATACCAAGGGAACATTTCATGCAAAGATGGGCTCAATGAAAGACAGAAATGGTATGGACCTAACAGAAGCAGAAGATTTTAAGAAGAGGTGGCAAGAATACACAGAAGAACTGTACAAAACAGAGATTCATGACCCAGATAATCACGATGGTGTGATCACTCACCTAGAGCCAGACATCTTGGAACATGAAGTGCTGCACTCAATATGCCAGCAAACTTGGAAAACTCAGCAGTGGCCACAGGACTGGAAAAGGTCAGTTTTCATTCCAATCCCAAAGAAAGGCAATGCCAAAGAATGCTCAAACTACCACACAACTGCACTCATCTCACACGCTAGTAAAGTAATGCTCAAAATTCTCCAAGCCAGGCTTCAGCGATACGTGAACCGTGAACTTCCAGATGTTCAAACTGGTTTTAGAAAAGGCAGAGGAACCAGAGATCAAATTGCCAACATCTGCTAGATCATCAAAAAAGCAAGAGAGTACTAGAAAAACATCTATTTCTGCCTTATTGACTATGCCAAAGCCTTTGACTGTGTGGATCACAATAAACTGGAAAATTCAAGAGATGGTAACAACAGACCACCTGACCTGCCTCTTGAGAAACCTGTATGCAGGTCAGGAAGCAACAGTTATAACTGGACATGGAACAACAGACTGGTTCCAAATAGGAAAAGGAGTACGTCAAGGCTGTATATTGTCACCCTGCTTATTTAACTTCTATGCAGAGTACATCATGAGAAATGCTGGGCTGGAAGAAGCACAAGCTGGAATCAAGATTGCTGGGAGAAATATCAATAACCTCAGATATGCAGATGACACCACCCTTATGGTAGAAAGTGAAGAGGAACTAAAAAGCCTCTTAATGAAAGTGAAAGTGGAGAGTGAAAAAGTTGGCTTAAAGCTCAACATTCAGAAAATGAAGATCATGGCATCTGGTCCCATCACTTCATGGGAAATAGATGGGGAAACAGTGGAAACAGTGTCAGACTTTATTTTTCTGGGCTCCAAAATCACTGCAGATGGTGACTGCCGCCATGCAATTAAAAGACGCTTATTCCTTGAAAGGAAAGTTATGACCAACCTAGATAGCATATAAAAAGTAGAGACATTACTTTGCCAACAAAGGTCCGTCTAGTCAAGGCTATGGTTTTTCCAGTGGTCATGTATGGGTGTAAGAGTTGGACTGTGAAGAAGGCTGAGCACCAAAGAATTGATGCTTTTGAACTGGTGTTGGAGAAGCCTCTTGAGAGTCCTGTGGACTGCAAGGAGATCCAACCAGTCCATCCTAAAGGAGATAAGTCCTGGGTGTTCATTGGAAGGACTGATGCTGAAGCTAAACTCCAATAGTTTGGCCATGTCATATGAAGAGCTGACTCATTGGAGAAGACCCTGATGCTGGGAGGGATTGGGGGCAGGTGGATAAGGGAATGACAGAGGATGAGATGGCTGGATGGCATCACCAACTCGATGGACATGAGTTTGGGTAAACTCCAGGAGTTGGTGATGGACAGAGAGGCCTGGTGTGCTGTGATTCATGGAGTCAAAAGAGTCGGACATGACTGAGCGACTGAACTGAACTGACTGAAGGAAGATAATGGAGATCTCCTTCAAAAGGTCCCATGCAGGCACTGCTGCACTCAGTGCCCTTGACCCTGTAGCTGGCCACTATCGACCTCTCCCAGAGACTCATGGACACTCATGGGCAAGTCTGGGTCAGTCTCTTGTGTGGTCACTGCTCCTTTCTCCTGGGTCCTGGTTTGCACAAGGTTCTATTTGTGCCCTCTAAGTGTCTGTTTCCCCAGTCCTGTGTAGGTTCTGGCAGCTGTATAGTGGGGTTAATCACAATCTCCTTCAAGTGGGCTTGTGCCATACCCAGGTCTGCTGTGCCCAGAGCCCCTGCCCCTGCCGCTGCCCCTGCAGCAGGCTACTGCTTACCCATACCTTTGCAGGAGACACTGAAACACAGTTCTGGCTCAGTCTCTGGGGGGTCTCTGGGTCCTGGTGCACATAAGGTTTGTTTGAGCCCTCTGAGCATCTCTGGCAGATAAGGGGTTTGATTCTAAATGCAATTTTGCCCCTCCTGCCATCATGCTGTGGCTTCTCCTTTACCCTTGGATATAGGGTATCTTTTGTTGGTGGGATCCAATATTGTCCAGTCAACAGTTGTTCAGCAGTGAGTTGTAGTTTTGGAGTTCTCACAGGAGAAGATGAGCATATATCCTTCCACCCCTCTATCTTATGTCACCAATATTAAGATTCTAATTATCTTAATATTTTTCTATATTTGAGGACATGAGCCCCTTTTCATTCCTAATATTGTGTATAATGGCTTCTCCCTATACTTAATCCATTTAACTGAATAGGATTTCTCAACTTTGACAATTTGGGTCAATGATTCTTTGTTAATAGGAGCTGTCCTGTGCATTGCAGGATTTTTACAAAATTATTTTTTAATGTATTGGCTGTGCTGGGTCTTCACTGCTGCACAGGCTTGTCTCTAGTTTTCAGTGAGTGGGGCTACTCTAGTTGCAGTGTGCAGGCTTCGCATTGCAGTGGCTTCTCCTGTTGTACAGCATGGGCTCTAGGCACTTGAGCTTCAGTAGTTGTAGCATGCAGGCTCAGTGACAGTGAAAGTGAAGTCGCTCAGTCGTGTCCGACTCTTTGCGACCCTGTGGACTGTTTAGCCCACTAGGCTCCTCCGCTCATGGGATTCTCCAGGCAAGAATACTGGAGTGGGTTGCCATTTCCTTTTCCAAGGGATCTTCCTGACCCAGGGATCGAACCCAGGTCTCCCGCATTGCAGGCAGATGCTTTAACCTCTGAGCCACCAGGGAAGGAGCTTGAGACATGAACCTCAGTAGTTGCAGTTTGGGACTCTGGAGCACAGGCTCAATAGTTGTGGCACACTGGTTTAGTTGTTGTGGCATGTGGGACTCTTTTGGATCAGGGATTGAACCTGTGTTTCCTGCATTGTCAGGTGGATTCTTTAACAACAAGTCACCAGGGAAGCCCACATGCAGGATTTTTAGCATCATCTTTGGATTCTACCCACCATATGCCAGTGACACACCCCACCCCAGGCTGTATTTCCAATCACAGTTTGTCTTCAGTCATCGACAGATGTTCCCTGGGGAAGGGTTGGAAGACGAGGAAAGCAAAATTGCTCTCAGTTGCAGATGACTGATATAGAAGCTTGAAAGTATTGACATTATATCTTATCAAAGAATTAATTTTGGCTTTGCAAATTCTATATCTTTTCCTAATTAATTGCTGCTCTTTGTTTCCTTCTCTATTTAGACTTATGTTTATCACCAACATTTTACAGTTGATATTTAATGCTTGGTTTTCACACTATTTTTTAACATGAGCTTTTAAGACTACATTTCCTTCTAAGTATCAATTAAAACAACCCAGAAGTAGGTGGAATCATAGTTCAGTTTTACCTCTCAGTTTTAACTTTCATTATTCTTTTATCCATGGGATATTTAAAAAATGTGTTTATCATTTACAAATTTTCTTACTTTTTTAACTTATTTTTTAACAAAATCAACTTCTATCTTAATTGTCAAAGAATGTGTCTGTAATTCTGCTTTTTTGACATATACCAAGGCTTAGTTTATGGCTTAGAATGTGGTCAATAATTTTCATAACTGTTCTATGTGTTCCTGAAAATGTCCGGTTACTGAATATAGTTTTCTATAAAAGCCCACTGTCTCAGTTCCTCAGATGTTTTCATATCATGTATTAGTAGCATTAATGAGTGAGGTTACTTGAGGTCAGATGAGACTGGTCTGAGAGGCTCAGGACACCTAGTGTCAGCACTCCTAGGGCAGAGAGGCTTAAGATCTGGGCCAACTTGTAACCCTTTCAAAGCATAACAGTTTGCCAGAGACAGCAGCTTATAAGTTTTTCATTGAGTCAATATTAACTATATTTTCTGCATCTTCCAAGTCGTTATTGATTTCTTTGTGTATTAATCCATAAATTACAGAGAAAGTTATGTTTAAGTTGATGTAGCTCAGGGCAGGCCATGACAAAATATGCCAAAGTGGCATATTGATTATTTTAAAGCTATTTAAGAAACAGCCAGTGCCAGAAGGACACTCTGACACTCTTTGTCCCCTTCCTTTGTTCCCCTGAAAGTAGGAGATAAATCTCCCATGAGAAAGGTAGCCTCCCTGTAGCAGGACTTAGAGAGACATCCTTATCACCAGAGACAGGGGATTAGGACTGAGAAGGCTGTGTAAACAAATTCTGTTAGATTCTTCACTAATTAGTACTCAGACCTAAGCTTCTTTGTCTTGTCAGTTCCTCATGAATTTATTGTTTCTTTGTCTAAAATGTATGAAAGCTTCCTTCTTTGCTTTGGTACCTTCTCTGAGTCTCAGGTTTCTGGGGGACTCCATAGTCACAAAGCTAAATTGGCTTTTCTTCTATTAATCTGTCTTACGTCAATTATTACACCAGCCAAAAGAACCAGTAAGAGTAGAGGAAAAATTTCCTCCTCAGAGTCTTACTTTTATACTTTCTCCTTTTGGTTCTGTAAATTTTGGCTTTATGATATTCAGTTCAGTTCAGTTCAGTCACTCAGTCGTGTCCGACTCTTTGCGACCCCATGAATCGCAGCACGCCAGGCCTCCCTGTCCATCACCAACTCCCAGAGTCCACCCAAACCCATGTCCATCGAGTCAGTGATGCCATCCAGCCATCTCATCCTCTGTCGTTCCCTTCTCCTCCTGCCCCCAATCCCTCCCAGCATCAGGGTCTTTTTCAATGAGTCAACTCTTCGCATGAGGTGGCCAAAGTACTGGAGTTTCAGCTTCAGCATCATTCCTTCCAAAGAACACCCAGGACTGATCTCCTTTAGAATGGACTGGCTGGATCTCCTTGCAGTCCAAGGGACTCTCAAGAGTCTTCTCCAACACCACAGTTCAAAAGCATCGATTCTTCAGCGCTCAGCTTTCTTCACCCAAATTAGAAACACTATATATTCTTAGTAAATGTTAAGTTTACCAACTGCAGTGCTTTATTATTGCTTTCTGTTGTCATGTCTGTTTTGCCTAACACTATTGTAACTGTCAATTTATTTTATGTTATTTGCTTATTATATCTGTTTTTAATCTTTATTTTCAACTTTTTTATCCTTTTTTTTTTTTTTGGATATTTTACTTGTAGGACACTTATAGGTGGATTAGTCCTCCATTCTCAAAATATTTGTAAAATATTATTCCTGATAAGTTAGTTGATTTAATCTCCTAGTTAAAACAAGAAAAATTGCAGTCATTGGCTTTAAGTTTTTTGATCATGATTGTGACAAAATTGGAAAATGCTAATGATTATTTCCTGTTGTGACTTACTAATATGACAAGTATTTTTTAGGTTGGTACAAAAATAATTGAAGTTTTGGACATGAATTTTAAATCACAACTAGGCTGAAATACATCTTTACTAATAAAAATAGGGACCATTGCAATCAACACATTTTTGCCAACAAGAAATAAGTCTGTATATTCCTGTATTGTAAAAATGCATGCTTCAGGATTTGCTGAACCCTTGGAAAGCATTTTCTGCCTCCTGCTGATTGTAGAAGCATTTTCCCTACAAAAAGTTGTCAAGATACTTAGAGTGGTACTCAGTTGGCAAGAGGTTAAGTGAATATGGTAGATGAGGCATAACCCAATTTGTTCAAATTTTGAAGCATTGGTTGTGCAACCTGTGGTTGGGAGTGGTCATGGAAAATAATTGGGTTCTTTCTGTTGACCAATGCTGGCTTCAGGCATTACAGGTTTCAGTGCATTTCATCAATTTGCTGAGCATACTTCACAGATGTAATGATTTCACCAGGATTCAGAAAGCTGTAGTAGATCAGACCAGCAGCAGACCACCAAACAGTGACCATGACCTTTTCTTGGCACAAGTTTGGCTTTGGGAAGTGAGCTGCTCATTGTTTGTTGTATAAAATATACTTCGTTGCACATCAAAATCCAATTGAGAAATGATTCATTGTTGTTGCATAGAATAAGGCACTTTAAAATGACAGTTTTTAAAATTTGCAGTCATCTCATGAGGCATTCACTTATTGAGCTTTTTCACCTTTCCAACTTGCTTCAAATGCTGAACAACTGTAGAGCGGTCAACGTTGAGTTCTTCAGCAACTTCTCATGTAGTTGTAAGGGGATCAGCTCTGATGATCCTCTAAGTTGGTCATTGTTAACTTCCAATGGCCAGCCACTATGCTCCTCATTTTCAAAGCTCTCATTTCCTTTACAAACTCCTTGAACCACCACTGCACTGTACATTCATTTGTAGTTCCAGAGCCAATTGTTGTTGATGATGTTGCAATTTGTCTCTGCTGCTTTGCAACCCATTTTGAATTCAAATAAGAAAATTGCTCAAATTTGCTTTTTGTCTAACATCATTTCTATAGTCTAGAATAAACAGCAAGTAATAAGTCATTAGCAAAAAAACAAAGTGAGAAATGTGCATTAAAATGATGTATAACATAACCACATTTATTTAAGGATGTATTCCAATATCATTGCAAAGTTCAATAATGCAAAACTACAATTACTTTTGCACCAACCTGATACAATCTTAAAAAACCCTGAGAAGACAGTTATAATACTGTCAGGTTGGGTAAAAGAACTAATCAGAACTGCAAATTTCTTTTGGTTATTATTACAAGACATGGAAACAATCTCTAAAGTCTTCAAAGTCTTACAAGAATCTTATCTTTAAATGCTGCTTCCAAGGACAAATTTATATTAATAGAACAGTTATGAATATTCACAAATCCCCTTGTTGCACAGGAAACACGATTGATATTCTTGTGAATACTCTCTGTTTAATACTTTATCAAATCAGATCATTTGAATTTGTTTTATGATGTAGAAAGCTCTCTTTCTGTAACTTCAGGAGAGAGGGGACATCATTTCTTTTAGACTCTTGTTAATTGTGAAGACTTCTACTTTTTTAATGCAAGTCTTTGTAAACTTCATTACTTAGCATAAAAAGTAAAAAGCAGGCCTGTGACCTCGTTTTTATTTGCAAAAAAATGGAATAAGAGATGAATGGGATTTTATTTATTAACAGTGAGAGAGGGTGCATATAGCATTAATCTTCCACATTCTGATTTTGCAAATGAGATATGTGCTATTCCTCATTGAGTGCAAAGTAGGCAAGAATAGCAAAATTGACAAGACGATGTCAAAAGATCCAGGAAAAGGTATTCCTTTTTTTAGGATAACTAAAGTTTCAAAACTATAGAGCAGAGGACACTGCAGCAGTCCTAGCTGGAGGAAGAAGGAAACTTGCTTGCCTAAGTGCCCTGCAAGAGGCTGCAGACCTGCCTTCCTTCTTGTTAGAATCTGATCACCTCACATCTCCATTGCTTGCTCTGACCTGTATCAGAGTTGAACTCTGCAGGCCACTTGATTTACATCTTTGCTGGAACCTTGTCTTTCAGAGACAGCTAAGCTGACTGTATTAGGTCAAACTGATACCAACTCGGTAATTAAAAACATAGCAAGTGTTATTGTCCTAACAATTTTATACTAAGATTTAGAGTGGATGAAGTGTAATCAGTTAAGAGATAATTGTTGGTGTTTTAAAACTGGTTGTTTTAATATCTATTTAAAATGTCTGTAAATGTCTTGCTGAATTTTCAGTGATCTCCTTAAGGCACAATTCTTTTGTGTTTCCTCTGAACTTGTAATAACCAATAAAGGTATACAAGTATAGTCTTCAAAATCATATGTAATCGTCTAAATTTAAAAGAAGAAACAAGCTTATGCATATGTGAGAAATTTCAATATGCATTTTTCTTCCTAAAAAGTGGCTTTTCTATGATCTCTAAGATTATTCTGAGTAGTATAAAACAGATGCTAACCATGGATGTATGTCAATGGATCTCATTTTACAAACTTCCCTGCACCGTAAAGGACACAATTTTAGCACTTCTTATTTCCTCTTGGAGAAAAGTTAGGTAAAACGTGAAACCAAGGTATTTGTGGATGCATGACCTGGATAAGGCCTGCCTGGAAGTAAACAGAAAACTCAAAATAGCAATGGCTTAAAGAAAACAAATTTCTCTCACATTAAGAAAGCTGGATATAGTTGGCTCAAGGCTGGAGTGATGCTTCATGTGTTAGAGGCTTACATGCTTTCTGTTGTTTCTCTGCCATCCTTAGCCTATGGCATCAGTCCTGTGATCTAACATGGCTGTTCAAATTCATCCATCACATCTTTTTAATTGAAGTACAGTTGACCTACATAATTGTGTTAATTTCTGGTGTACAGCAAAGTGATTCAGTTTTATATATGCATGCATGCTGCTGCTGCTGCTGCTGCTGCTAAATTGCTTCAGTCGTGTCCGACTCTGTGCGACCCCATAGATGGCAGCCCACCAGGCTCCCCCATCCCTGGGATTCTCCAGGCAAGAACACTGGAGTGGGTTGCCATTTCCTTCTCCAATGCATGAAAGTGAAAAGTGAAAGTTAAGTCACTCAGGTGTGTCCGACTCTAAGCGACCCCCATGGACTGTAACCTATCAGGCTCCTCCATCCATGGGATTTTCCAGGCAAGAGTACTGGAGTGGGGGGCCATTGCTTTCTCAAGTTAAAATGCTAATGGTACATTTTTATTACTCAACACTTGGACCAGTTTTTTAATCTACTGTCTCAATCAATTTAGATGAAAACCAAACCAAATGTCTAACTCTCAAGTTTGGTGATGGATACTGACTTGTTAAGAAAGTTAATTATATCAGAAGTGGCCAAAGATAGTACTGACTGAAACACTTATTCCATTCTTTCCATTTTTGTTTAAATAAAAATTTCTAAATGAGATAGCTTTCCACACCCATGTTCAATATTAGACAAAACTGGGCACAAAACCAGGTGTTACCTGTAACACTGAAAAATTTTTTGCAAGTTTGTTTTGGGTTTTGTCTTTTATAGGTGTGAACATGACTTTAGCATCCAAAGTCACTGAAGTGATGACCTCTCTTCCCCCTAAAATTGGGATAGAGACTGGTAAAGGCAAGGCATTTAAAAGCAAGTGGCATTAATAAAATACTTGCCTGTGAAAACACTTTAATATGAACCTGTTGTGGCAGATGTCTTGGTGTTTATTAAAAGCTGCAAATTCTCATTTACATGGATTTATATTTAGATTCATCCTAAATTAGAGATGTTTTTAGTTTGTGAAAACTACAATAAATTTTTATTATTTTTCAACATTTCTAATACTTTTTCTTCAATTTGTCTTAGTTAACCTTTTTTACTTTTAAATATGAGAAACCCAATGTATTTAAAGTAGAGATGATTATGATTAAATAGGCAGGATGTAGGGACAATCAGGCCTTGGAGAAGGAAATGGCAGCCTACTCCAGTACTCTTGCCTGGAAAATCCCATGGAAAGAGGAGCCTGGTGGGCTATAGTCCATGGGGTCCCAAGAGTCAGATACGACTTGATGACTAAACCACCATGGAGCTGTTAGAAAGGACCCTGGCTCCCTATGTTCATTCAGTCTTGGCTCTGTTGTCCCAGGTAACTGCTGGCACAATGGCTACAACCATCTATGGTGTCACCTAAGACAGACCCATGACCAGAGGAAGGAGAAGGGTGATACCTGAGAACTCATTACTCTGGAGTCAGGCTGCCTGTAATTAAATCCTGGCTCCAACACTCACTAGCTGTTTGACCCTTGACAAGTTTCTTAACCACTCTATACTACAGAGACTTCATCTGTAAAATGAGAGATAATAGTACCTAACCCAAGAAAGTTGAATGGGTTATTTTATTTAAAGCACTTAGTAGTAACAGTGCTTGGCAATGGCAAGTGGAGAAGGCAATGACAACCCACTCCAATACTCTTGCCTGGAAAATCCCATGGACGGAGGTGCCTGGTAGGCTGCAGTCCATGGGGTCGCTAAGAGTCGGACACAACTGAGCTGCTTCACTTCACTAGGGACAATCCAAAACTTGGGCCTAAGGTGCTTTTAACCAACTGAAGGGGTCAATTTCTCAATTTATCCAGCTCTGCACTTGGACTGCTATTTAAATTCTGAATCTATATTTGTGAAATATTGGGCAAGTTAATCTTTATCAGCCTTGGTTTTCTCATATGTAAGATTATAACAGCATCCATCTTTTAGGGCGTTACATGATTAAATTAGGTATGCAGGTAAGTACTTAGCCCAGGGTCTTGCCCTTAGTAAGTTCTTAATAAATAAGTGTTGTTATGATTTTCTTGATCACAGTCTTGAATTCTGTTCTCTAGCAACAATCTTCTTGTGTTTACTCTTAGTTTCTGCCCCCTTGCAATTATGCCTTGTTTACCAAGCACCAAATTCTCTTTAATAGCATCCTGTTGGCTCTGTCCCCAATGATAGTGCATCTTCTACACCAATCTATAGATTAAACAGCTATCTTGATTCAGGTACCCACTTCAGATACAGTCAGCCATGACAGTAGAAGCTGTGAGTCGGCAGGGTGGCTTCTTCGAAGAGGTTAAAGGAACACAAGCATCATTATTACTGCATCTGTTGAATTTGTCTTATTATCTTCTGTAAATTTTAATGTTCTTGTTTTTCACTGTCTTAATATAAATTATCAATTCTTCTTATCAAATGAAGGCAAAAACCTCAGAGATTTAAGTATATGTCAAAACTAATCATACTGCCTTTAATCTGCTAGAAATAAATCCTTTAATACCAAAGGAAAATGAGTTACTGCTCCTACTCTTGAGATTTGAGTTGAGCTTTTTGGAACCTTAAGAAATTTTCAGTGAAAATCTTAAGACTGTGGAATTCATCTGTTTTTTGAGTCAAAATGTTCTCTGTTTTCTTTACATTTTTTCAGCTGAAATGTGAAAGTTTATAATGATATGTAATACTAAAATAACGGATTTATAACTAATAATCCAGCCATGAAAATAAAATGGAATCATAAAATACTGATATAATCTAGAAGCTGTCATAAAAAGAAGAAAACAAGAACAGATGGGACAAATAAACATATCAAAAGTGTTATTTTGAACCCAATAATATCAATAACTGCACTAAATGAAAATAAACACCCCAATTAAATGATAGATTTTCAGACTGGCTTTTTTAAAAAAGCAAAACTATATGTGGCCCACAAAAAGTGCACTTTAAGTATACAAGATATAACTAGGTTGAAAAGATATAAAAAGATATATCATGCTAACATTAATCAAAAGAGCTAAAATAACAATATTAATATTAGACACAGTAGATTGCAGAGCAAACAATACTACCAAGGACAAAGATGGTTATATCATAATGATGAAGATTAAATTCATCTCAAACTAATGCTCTGAACATGTATGCCCTAATAATAGTAGAGCTTTAAAAAACATGAAGCGATAACCGACAGACTGGTACAGAGGAATAGACAAAAGTACAAATACAGTCAGATTTCAACACTCTCCTCTCAATAATTGATAGAACACAGAGGCAAAATCAGTAAGGATATGCATGTGTGTGCATGCTCACTCACTTCAGTTGTGTCCAACTGTTTGCCACCCCACAGTCTGTAGCCCGCCAGGCTCCTCTATCCACAAGATTCTCCCAGTAAGTATACTAGAGTGGGGTGCCATGGCCTCCTCCGGGGGGATCTTCCTGACCCAGGGAGGAACCCACGTCTCCTGTGTCTTCTGCGTTGGCAGGGGGATTCTTTACCACTAGTGCCACCTGGAAGACTTGAAAAACTCTATCAACCAAATTGACCTAATTGACACTTACAGAACACTCTATCAACAATAGAATACACATTTTTCAAGTGCACACCGTTATCCACCAAGATAGACTATATTCTGACAGTAAAGCCACAATAAATATAAAAAGATTCAAGTCATATGTTCTATGACCACAGTAGAATTAATTTAGGAGTCAACAACAGAAATATCTGGAAAATCCTCAAATATTTGGAAACTATAAAATACATTTATAAGTAACCCATTGCTTAAAGAAGAAATCAAAAGGGAAATTGAAAGTATTTGAAATGAATGAGTATGAAAACATCAAAATTTGTGGGATATAGCAAAACAATACTTTAGAAAGGGGAAATTTATGAGACTGACTACTTTAGATAAGAAAGGTTTTTTATTAATGACCTCAGTTTCCACCTTAAAATGTTTTTTTTAAAAAGAAAAATGAAACATAAAATAGGCAGAAGAAAGGATATAATATATATCAGAGGGTAAGTCAATGAAACAGAAAATATAAAAACAACAGGAAATTGAACAATAACTTTTTCAGGGTATCAAAATTAACAAACGTCTGCTGCTAAGTCGCTTCAGCCGTGTCCGACTCTGTGCGACCCCATAGACGGCAGCCCACCAGGCTCCCCCGTCCCTGGGATTCTCCAGGCAAGAACACTGGAGTGGGTTGCCATTTCCTTCTCCAATGCATGAAAGTGAAAAGTGAAAGTGAAGTCGCTCAGTCGTGTCCTTCTTCGCGACCCCATGGACTGCAGGCTACCAGGCTCCTCCGCCCATGGGATTTTCCAGGCAAGAGTACTGGAGTGGGTTGCCATTGCGGGTAAAAATAAGCAAATTATCAGTATAAAAGAAAAGTCACTACAAATTCTACAGATATTAAAAGAATAATAGAGAGTATTTGAACAACTTAATGCCAATAAATTTAACAAATTCCTCAAAAGACACATTCACCAAGATCACACAATAAGAAATAGGTAACTTAAAGAGCCTTATATTTATTAAAGAATTTAAATTTGTAGCTAAAAATCTTCCTAATGGGCATCAGATATATCTGGTACACAAAACTTTAAAATATTTTAGAATTCAAATGATATAAACCAGAGGCAAAAAATTCAAATATTTCTAGATGCCAGGTAAATAATACAAGTGAATCCTGTGGAATAGTTACAGGAAAAAATAGCTGCCGTAAACACAATCTAACTTTATTTTTATTGAACCATGGTAATATATAAACATGTAACAACATAAACGTGATAGCAAAAATTTTATTTTAAATTAAACATTAAACACAAAGTCAATATGTATTATTAACTTCATTTTGGTTCTTTGGAATCAGAAACCTGACTTCTTCTGACCTTAGATATTAATATTTTTTGCCTTTTCTATGGCACTGTGGACAACTTGAAAAATTTTATAATCAGCATTTATTTTTCTACAGATTCATAATGGAAAATAATTGATAGATGTAGGCACTTCCAAATAGGGATAGAAGTTTTACACAAAATGTGCTCTTTCTTCCTCTTTTTATGTGGGTGGTTCCTTCTCATTGTTCAGTTCTCAGAATTAAGATTTCCTTCAGAGATGCCCTCTCACTGTTATTATCTCTCATTATTTTTTCTTAATAGTATTTTTTTTTTACTAGTAGCTACACTTTTCTTTAACCTAATACTCATCTTCTATTCAATGGGTGCAGAGCCTGTTTCCATCATCATTGTATAACTTATAATATCAACAGCCATGGGAGCTCCACAGGTAATTGAAGAGTCACTAAAATCTTCTAAGCTCTGGTCAGAGGGCAGGAGCAATAGCTGTCAAGTATAATGTTTTTGTTCAGTGATTTAAACCAAATTTTCTACTCCAAATGGAGCAAGATAGAAAGCATTTTAGAAAAAAAATTTTTGGAGAGCAATTTAAGAGTGCTTATTAGCGTTTAAACAGGGCACACACTTTGACCTAACTCTTAGCCTTTCAGAAATATAATCTATAGAGACTTACACAATGCACACCTTTTAATGCAGCAATCCTTTTCCTAGACATTTGGCCACAAGAAGTCAGAAAAGTACCAAACATGTGCAAAGATGGATCCTCATTAAAATGTTATTTGTAAAAGCAAAAAAACCAGAGATTGGAAATGAACTAAATGTACTTCAAAATTATTTAAGTTTTGGTACAATCATCAATGAAATACTATGCAATCATTAAATTAAAATTATTAACTATAGTTAGTTATAGTTAAAAATAACAGTGGAAAGAAATTTATGATATATTAAGTGAAAAAAGCTTAAATAATAAGTGTACAATCATCATTCCCCCTTTTTCTTTTTTGTTAAAAAAAAAAAAACTACTAGGCCTATATATGGGTATATGTATGGTCATGCTGAGAAAAATATCTAAAAGAATATATAGAAAGTTGATCACTGCAATTATCTCTGGCTAGTGGAATATCTAAATTATTTTTTATACTATTTGTTGTTATAAGGAGTATGCATTAATTTCATTTCTAGAACTAAAATTTCCATTTGTGGAAAATATTAAGAAGCTTATCCCTCTACTCTTAGCAATAAGTTTAAATGCCTCCCATGCCTTTCAATCAGAAATTTTCTCCAATTATGGGGTATTTCACATTCAGAAAGGAGAACTTAAAAAAAAAAATTGACTTCTTTCAACATGATCAAGAACATATGCTTAAAACCTTTTTTGGGGGGAGGTTTATGTCACTGAGTATTGTTGTGAAGTTATGGCTTCTATCAGGATCAATCTGCAAACTTGATTTTATTTACATTTTACTACATACGTGTTTTTTAAGTGAATTCAAATAACTAAATAGCTAATTTGTATGGTATTCCATTTGGCGTGCATAACATAACCTCTGGATAAAAGGTAAGCAACCATCCCACCAACAGACGATCAGATCATTACCATGACAAGTCATGCTGTGTCAAATGGGTCTTCATTTCTCTGACAAACACGTCCAGTAAGAGCCAGTTTACTGAGCTAGATCATAGTCTAGCGAGTGTAAACTTTCTTTCTGTGCACGGATCAATCCAAACAGCCTGATGGGATCATCATGAATGTTTTCCTCTATTGCCTCACTTTCTGGTGGGTAACTGTCCACCAAAGTGGTCTTAGAAAGGCTGATATCCTTTGCATGCATCTGCCCCTCTTCATCCTTGTCTGACAAATGAGTTTTCTGTTTCCTGGGCTTTCTTCGCTTCCCCTCATTGTTGTGATCTAATGAGGCATAGCATACCCTTACTGCAGTTTCCTAAAAGAGAAAAGCATAGTAAGTTTTCACTGTTAGCCATTCTTTAACTTTGACCTCTGCAAAACTCTGCTGCTGCTGCTACTGCTGCTGCTGCTGCTGCTGCTGCTGCTGCTAAGTCACTTCAGTCGTGTCCGACTCTGTGTGACCCCATAGACGGCAGCCCACCAGGCTCCCCCATCCCTGGGATTCTCTAGGCAAGAATACTGGAGTGGGTTGCCGTTTCCTTCTCCAATGCATGAAAGTGAAAAGTCAAAGTGAAGTCGCTCAGTCATGTCCGACTCTTAGCAACCCCACGGACGGCAGCCTACCAGGCTCCTCCGTCCATGGGATTTTCCAGGCAAGAGTACTGGAGTGGGGTGCCATTGCCCTCTCCACTGGGAAACTCTAAAGCCTACCAAAAACACACAAGTTTGTTTTCTGGTCTTCATGGCCTTATTTGCCAAATTTGTCAATCAGAGTGATAACTACAAATAGTAAATTCAAGATTTTGGAGTGGAAAATGCTTTAAAGAAAGCAGTTTTCTTTCTTATACTCAGAATACACATGAACTTTTTAGATGGATGTTTTTAACCAGTTTCTCCCCTTGCATTCACCTCAGGGAGTGCCTGCCCTGTATTTCACCTACCAAGTAACAATACTCTGATTTGTTAAACTGGGAACAAAGCATGACAGGAAGGAATATAACCAATCAGATATGCTTTACATATGTTTAATAATTGGTTGATACCCACAAAAGTCTCTACTTTCTCTACATTTGAGACTCAGAAGTATAAGGTTAACAGGGTTTATTTGTATGACTGGGGCTTCCCTGGTGGCTCAGTCAGTAAAGAAGATACTTGCAGGAGACCCAGCTTTGATTCCTGGGTTGGGAAGATCCGCTGGAGAAGGGAATGACAACCCACTTCAGCATTCTTGCCTGGGAAATCCCATGGACAGAGGAACCTGGCAGGCTATAGACCATGGGCTTGCAATGGTTGGACATGGCTTGGCAACTAAACAACCAACAACCATTTATATGACCAGCATTTGGCAAGAGTTGCATTTCCCATTTTCCCCTATTACTTCCTTCCTGCCTACCTGTCCCCAGATCCTCTTTGAGCTCATTTAGGTTGGTCTTGGATTCATTTGCATCCAAGAAAGCCTGGCGGTCCTCTCTGGCCTAAAGCTGGGTCAGCACTAGATTAAGAAGGGCAGGAGACTAGAGAAACTTGCAGAAAGCAATAAGCCCGAAGACAAGATCTTGAATTTGGTGTTTGAAAGTTTTAGGATTGAATTCCAGCTGTGACATTCTGATCATGGGACCCTGGGCAGTTCTTTTTTTTTTTTTTTAACTATCAATATTTTTAACCTCTTGCTATCAAATGAGAGTACCTATCTTAGAATGTTGGGTGGTAAGATCCCCTGGAGGAGGGCAAGCAACCCATTCCAGTATTCTTGCCAGGAGAATTCCATGGATAGAGGAGTCTGGTGGGCTACAATCCATAGGATTACAATGAGTTGGACATGACTGCAGTGACTTAACACGCATCTTACAATGTTATTAGCAAATGGAGGTAATTTACAGTTGAACAATGTGGGGGTGAGGGATGCCAACCCCTTGAGCAGGTAAATATATATATAATTTATATGTAATTTAATATTACATATAATTTTATAGTCTGCCCTCCATATCCACAGTTCTGTACCCACAAAGTCAACTAACCCCTTGCTGTATAGCTCTGTAGTATGCATCTAGTGAAAAAACCCAATGTTTTAAGTAGACTGCACACTTCAAACCTGGTTTTTGAACCAAGATAAGGTCCAAGGTATGGTGGTATTATAATTATCAGAGCTGTAGGCTAAAACTTTAGAACAGCCATTGAATAAACAAAAATAAGGGTTTACCATTCAGAGTAAGCCAAAGTTATATCAATTTGTGGGGTTTGGATTAAAGAAGCAACATTTGGATTAACACCCCCCCGATGCATGGATTAGCTTCTCCCTGTTGGCACTTGTTTTCATGCTAAAAGTTAAAAAGTCTTATCTCCTCTACCAGGCAGGGGGATGGTTCTATTTACAACCTCTCTGGTATCTTTGGTCTGACTTTATTTCTAAAATAATTTCTGGATAATTGTAGATAGGTAATTGGTATCATTGCCATCACATCTCTATACTCTGCCAGTTAGCCCATATACTATTTTCAAATTCTCTTCCTAAGGCATAACTTTTATATTTTACCATCCTGGCCCTGAAACTTTAGCCTAGAGTCTGAATTTGATAGCATAACATTCAAGGTTTCCTATTCTCATAATTCACACCTTCTATTTGATTCCCAGTACTCTCCTACATAAACTCTGTATTTCAAGCAAACTGGACATTTCACTGCTGTCTTAACATAACTCATGTTTTAAGACCTGCTTTGCCTTTGCCTAGATAGAGAATATGTCAGTGAAGTGAGCAAAATTACCAAAAGGCATTCCATAATAGAGAGGCGTGGGTAACTTTTTTGACTGTCTAGCACTTTGTTCTATTCTCTTTCTTTAATAAATTCCCCACTTTGTTTTAGGGAATTTCTTTCCTCTATCTGGTCCTGGAGAGACTATCAATTACAATACTGTATCCCATCTCAGCACAGGAATAAGCATTCGACCCAGGCTGGGACCAATTACACTACCCATCCTCCTGCCAACAGAAGCTGGGCTAAGAGTAGGCATATGACTTCAGCAGAGCCAGTTACATGGCCTTTTGGGGACTGAGGTACAGGTGCAGAAATAGAAAAGATATCTTTCCCTGGATTTGGGAAAAAGAAAAGCTGGGTCTCCTATGGCTTTCCCAGCCTCAATGGAAGAGCCTGTTGGTAACAGAAGAGAATAAAGTCAGTAACAAAGAAATAGGGAGAAGAAATGGAGGAGCCCTCACATTCAATCATTTCAAAAACACGACACCCTCATATCTCAGTTATATGAGCCAGTGACTTCCCTTTTATGATATAGCTTGAATTGAGTTTTTGTACTTATTACTGAAAGCATTCCAAATGTTTGTCTGGTCAACAACTGGTCAACATTTATCAAGTCCTGCAGAGTTCATCGAATGTGAGTCTTGAGAAAAGACCACAAATTGTACGTGTAATGGTCATTTGTGATTTACCAAATATTGTTTCAGTTGAATAGATGGGTGGAAAATACACGTGCATTGCATGCTCACGCATGTTCAGTTGTGTCTGACTCTTTGCAACCCCATGGACTACAGTCCACCAGGCTCCTCGTGCATGTAATTTTCCCGGCAAGAATGCTGGAGTGAATCACCATTTCATCCTTCAGGGGATCTTCCTGACCCAGGGATCAAACCTGTGTCTCCTGTCTCCTGCATTGGCAGGCGAATTCTTTACCACTGAGTCACTTGGGAGGCCCAGAAAACATATAGACAGGGATAAAAAAACATGTGTATCTGTGAATATAAATGGGAACTGGAGCAAAGTAAAAACCAGTTTAGGAATTAGAGACAAAAACAGGTTGAAGTAAAAGTTTTGTTGTTTTGTGTTTTTAAATATTGCAGAGATTTGGGTATATTTGTAAGTCAATAGTACTTCATTCATTTAAAGAAATGAAGACAAATAATTGAAGGTGCAAGATCTTGAAAGAAGTAGAAGAAATAGTCAAGAGCCCAAGTAGGACTATTGGCTTTGGAAAGGGGAAAGGGTGCTTCTGACATGGAGGGAAAGGAGGGATGGGTGAGGTTTTGATGTGAGGATAAGAGAAAAATAAGTTCACATTGATGCCCCTAAAATTTTTTAGGGAACTCTCATGAACCCATTTTGTCACCAAGTTTCCCAGTCAACTTTTCCTGGTTAATAGCAGATTTAGAGACTGAAATTGCAACTTTTGAATTGTACACATCATTTTCAAAGGACAAGGAGCTTTTTTCTGTTTCCAATATTTGATCCATAAGCTTTTTTTGCATTGCATTATGGATTCTTCACACTTTTGTAATGTAATTGACCAAAGTAACTGAGTACCATAGTAACTAACGGGGCAGTGTTTTGATGATAACTGTCATTGTGACCCCATGGACTATACGGTTCATAGAATTCTCCAGGCCAGAATACTAGAGTGGGTAGCTGTTCCTGTCTCCAGGGGATCTTCCCAGCCCAGGGATTGAACCCAGGTCTCCCACATTGGAGGTGGATTCTTTACTAGCTGAGCCAGCAGGGATGCCCAAGAATACTGGAGTGGGTAGCCTATTCCTCCTCCAGTGGAAATCTTCTCCACCCAGGAATTGAACCATGGTCTCCTGCATTGCAGATGGATTCTTTACCAACTGAGCTACTAGGGAAGCCCTCTAATAAAATGGAATTGAGCAAATATAAGGAGATTACTTCTGGTGGGATAAATTGGGAAATTGGGATTGATCTATGCACACTGCTTACTATATGTAAAATAGATAGCTAATGAGAACCTACTGTATAGCACAAGGAACTCAACCCAATACTCTGTAATGACCCATATGGGAATAGAATCTATAAAAGAGTGAATATACATATATAGCTGATTCACTTTGATGTACACCTGGAACAAACACAGCATTGTAAATCAACTATACTCCAATAAAAATTAATTTAAAAGGAGAGATTACTTCTAATTTGTGCAATTAAATTTGTGAGAAGGATAAAGACTAATTCCCTTAGAAGTGTCTTTAAATATATAATTTATAAAATAACAG
This sequence comes from Bos grunniens, assembly GCF_055505025.1. Taxonomy (NCBI): domain Eukaryota; kingdom Metazoa; phylum Chordata; class Mammalia; order Artiodactyla; family Bovidae; genus Bos; species Bos grunniens. The sequence continues at coordinate 103,715,622 of NC_141165.1, forward strand.
ACTTTTAAAGACACTTTAAGGCTCTGCACAATTTCCTCTTGAGTACAAACTAGATGCAGCATAAATAAGGCTGACCTATTTAATTTACATGTATTAAACAGCAACTTCTATTCAAACAGCAACAGAAGTCTCAGCTCTATTACAGCTAAGGTGCTGTGGATCTCTGCATGTCCGGTGGCATAGTTATATTTTAACCTTTCTCAAAAGGTTTTCTTTTTATTATCGTGAATCTTGCAAATCATATTATAACAAGCAGTTTTTTTCATACCTGTTATCTAAAATACATTTAACAATTAATTGAATGTCACATGGCAGATTTGCCCATGAGAGAGTTACTTTACATTCTGCTTAAACTTCACCACATCTTGTTTTCATTAAAAAATTTTTAAGAATTTGATTTTTAGAAGGCTCCTATAAAGAAAAAGGAAATTCTATCTTAATGGGAAGTTTCCAAGTTTTGACCCATCTTTGGGAGGAAAATGTTTTCTGTCAAGTGGGACTAAGTTTGGATCTGTTTCCCTACTTAGTTTCTGAGTCTCTAGGGCAAGTTTTATATCATCTCTGTCAAATGGGAATAATCATGCTGTCTCCCTCATAGGAACCTAAAATGCTAATGCCTGTAAAGCACATAAGACAAGTTTGACGTATAATGACTACATAGGAAATGCTGGCCATATGCCTGTTTCTAGGAAATAGCATGAGAGCACATAACAAAAGGGATGGGATAGAGAAAGAGAAGAAAGAACCATTATAACTGAAATTCATAACACTTCAACCACACATACACTAAGAACTGTGAACAGTAGTGCTATGTCTGAGGAGGCTGAACTGATGTGGGTAGGAAAAGTATGCTGCTGCTGCTGCTAAGTCGCTTCTGCTACTGCTACTACTAAGTCACTTCAGTCGTGTCCAATTCTGTGTGACCCCATAGATGGCCTCCCACCAGGCTCCCCCGTCCCTGGGATTCTCCAGGCAAGAACACTGGAGTGGGTTGCCATTTCCTTCTCCAGCGCATGAAAGTGAAAAGTGAAAGTGAAGTCACTCAGTGGTGTCCAACTCTTCACGACCCCATGGACTGCAGCCTACCAGGCTCCTCCGTCCATGGGATTTTCCAGGCAAGAGTACTGGAGTGGGGTGCCATCGCCTTATCCTAGGAAAAGTATAAACTACTCATTTCTTCTTGGGTTTTTCTATTTCTGCTTATGCTTTAGTCCTGCCTATCCCCCACAAGCCGTGCGTAAATCTTGCCATAAGACAATAGCCATAGAGCTTGTATTAAATTTACACTCATTTTCCTTATAAAACAGAGTATGTTCTTTTATAGTTAATTTCTTTTCACTAAGGTCTTTCTCTCCCCATCCACCATCCATTCCTGACATCCGGGTCTTCTGAGCACTCTGTATGTGTCACTTTTTATAATTATTTCTATGATATATGTAACTTTTCTTTGCTCTGAAAGAAAAAAAGCTTAATTATTTAGGAAGAGAATCCACTTTTCCCTTGAAATCTACTGCATTTGTAGTTGTACACAATTTTGAGTCTTTAAGTGTGGCTCTGAAAACTATTTGCCTTCTGAGTTTTTCATTAGAGCTTAGGTGCTAGAATTTGACAGCAGTTCAGAATGCAAAATTTCTAACAGGCTGCTTCTGATGTTTATCAGAATATGCTGCCTTTATGCTCATGAAACAGGCGGTTGTGCCGTGACCTAGGCTGAATCTGGCCCGTGATACAGAAAACAAAACTCACCTGTGAAGGTGGGGCGTCTTGCAGTTTGTTCGCAGATCTGTCTGGTCGTGCTTTCATCTGTTCATAGCAGTTTTCATCCACTGGTTCTGGGGAGTTGAAAAGAGATTTACAATGGAAAAATTAAAAAATGCTGGCACAAATCATAATGCATGACCCAAACACCACTTTGCTATAAATGTGAAACCCTCGGGAGTCATTTGATTAGTCTATTTTTGTGGCAGTGCAAAGATAAGGAGGTACAAACTGCTCTCTGCAGGTCAGACTGTGGAGAAGCCTGTTGCCCAACAGTATTAACAATTAGACAAAATTGGATATTACTTGGTCACTTGGATATTACTCTTCTTATACCATCACAGGACATGACAGTCTCTGCTCAAACTACCATTTATATGTTACGGGGATCCCATGAGTTAAAGGCTTGCCTGTGCCCTCCTATTTAAGTATGATTACAAACGGTGCAGGTGGCATAAAGTACGGAGCACATATATTGATGATCAAAATTTGGTAATTTTTTCCATAAGAAAAATATTTTACTCAGAGGCCTTTTTAACCCTATACTATTTTTGAAAAAATATATTTTAGATTATGTTTGTTATCCCACATATCAGTGACAGGACAGTTCATCCAGGCTGTTTTGAGGGGTATACAGTGGGGTATATAATGCTGATACTAAGTTGCTGGGGGGGTTTCGCCATGTCCACCAGCCAGCAGGCATGAACCTATTTCCTTCTGTGGGGGATGCTTACTGAGTCATCCATACCTTTCTTTCCCCAGATACTCTATTTAAAAGGGAGAGGAAGGAAAGCTAATGACTTGTAGGATGGAGAATAATGTTGCAGAAATGTTGATTGCACCAATTTGACCCCATAGATGAAAAGATGTGTTTATAATACAAGGTACTTTGTAATGCTCCAACCCTTTCTGAAAAGCAATGTAGAGAACTGGCCCATAATGTTTCTCAAAGATAAACCACGGGAAACATGAATTAGAATCACCCAGGAGGCTTGTTAAATAGGAGGTTCTAAGTCCTACTGTGGAATTACTAAGTCAGAACCTGTAAGAGAGGCACCTGTGCTCACTGCTCATGAAGACTGCAGATATGGTGGGCTTTGAGCTACCAGGATACAAAAGAAATTAAGTTCTCAAATAGTATAAGTGGGCACCACAATTCTGCAAAGGGAAACAGGAAGGAAAATTCTTTAATAGTCTATTCCTGTAAAATAGTTTTGATTCCTCAGAGAGCAGATGATTAAAGGATACTTTACAATGGTGGTGGGGGGTGGGGAGAGACAAAGATTATTTAAATTCTTGACTCCTATAAAATTCTCATGTGTTTAACTTTAGGAGATTTCATACTGTCTTGATATATAGAGGTTCAGATAAATTTAATTCATTACTGGGAATCTGTGTTTGAGACGCCAATCAACAGGAGTTAACCCCACCTACCCACCCTCCACCAATCATGAATTAAGTGCTTACAGGGCAAGGATAGAGATCATTGGTAGTCCTTGTCTGACAGCTTCTCTCATCAGAGGGCTGGGATCAGATCAGATCACAGCTGTTTGTTTTGAGACATTTAGGGGTTTTTTAGTTGTGGGGGAGTGGAACGTTTCAAGGAATAAAGGATGCTGGGAATTGAAGAGTACTTGTTACAAAAGAACAAAAAGTGTACAACCCATCACTCAGTGATGGTTTGGCTCTTCTCTTTCCCTGCTTGTCATCAGTGTAACCCTATATTCGCTACTTTAAAAGAACCAGTTAAAACAAAGGAAATCAGAGAATCTGTTTTTTGTTCCAAATTATTCACTGTAGATATGCTTTTGTATACAGAGCATAAAGCACTGTTCCCCTGGGCAATCTTCTGTTCTAGAAATAGCTTTATTTCATAGAAATCTGTGTGTGTCACAATTCATTGTAATTGAGTCTTCCGGTATTCTTACTACAAACTAGAGTGAAATAAAGAGAATATAGAAAAACAGGATGTTGATTCACTGTTGCAATACAACTTACAATATGCAGCTTTGAAAATACTTGATAAATGATATGCTAAATATACTCAAATGTATGGTTACCCTTGAAATATTTAAATATGATTGTGACAAAAAATAAGCTACCTCAAATTCTCTGTGGAATTATGTGGGGGTAATTGATTTATAGGTAAATTTAATTTTTGGAAAAATAAAACTTACCTAAGGCCACATTATCTACATTACCATAAATTGGTGAGTCTTCAAGATCATACTCATCTTCCCTATAAGAAGAAAATAATTTGCCTTGTTAGAATCTACATAGTTCATATCTAATTTCTCAACTATTTTCAGTGTTGGGTAAATTATTGCACATTCTTATCCAGCCTTGACCACCCAAGGTAGATATGCAAGTAAGTCAGTAAATACAAGTGTGCATGCACGTGTGTGTCTGAATTTGAAAAGTGTATTCTGGATCTTCTTTTAGTGAATAATAGCAAATACTTATTTAACATTTACTGTGCGTCAGGAGTTACTTGAAGTGCATTATATATATTCATTCCTTTTATATTTCTCACAATAATTTAACCAGACAGTCACTATAGCATTCCCATCTTATAGATAAGGAACCTGAGACACAGATTGGTTATATAATATGCCAGGAACTGGCAGAGCTGGGATTAGAACCTAGATTATCTGTGCACTAAACAAAATCACTGCAGATGGTGACTGCAGCCATGAAATTAAAAGACGCTTACTCATTGGAAGGAAAGTTATGACCAACCTAGATAGCATATTCAAAAGCAGAGACATTACTTTGTCAACAGAGGTTCATCTAGTCAAGGCTATGGCTTTTCCAGTGGTCATGTATGGATGTCAGAGTTAGACTGTGAAGAAGGCTGAGTGCTGAAGAATTGATGCTTTTGAAGTGTGGTGTTGGAGAAGACTCTTTGGAGTCCCTTGGACTGCAAGGAGATCCAACCAGTCCATTCTAAAGGAGATCAGCCCTGGGTGTTCTTTGGAAGGAATGATGCTAAAGCTGAAACTCCAGTACTTTGGCCACCTCATGTGAAGAGTTGACTCATTGGAAAAAACCCTAATGCTGGGAGGGATTAGGGGCAGGAGGAGAAGGGGATGACAGAGGATGAGATGGCTCGATGGACATGAGTCTGAGTGAACTCAGGGAGTTGGTGATGGACAGGGAGGTCTGGCGTGCTGTGATTCATAGGGTCACAAAAAGTCAGACACGACTGAGCGACTGAACTGAACTGAACTAAACTGAAACTATACACTGTACTTCCTGTTTGCTTGCCAAGAATATCACTCTGACCCCTAACACTGTTTACTAAATATTGGCAGTGATTAAAAAATAAGAGGCCAGAGAAATATTGTAGACTCAGCTTGGCAGATGCAATAAAATGATTGATTATCTATTACATCCAAATACTGTGCTGTTTTACATACATTATATAAAAAACCCAGGGAAATTCTACAGAAATATTATTTCCCACTTTTCAGATAGATTAACGTATTTTCCCTAACCTTATGTGTAATATCAGCAATAAATAGCAAATGTCAAAGCTTTTCTTTATGCCAGTGCTCATTCAACCCTCAGGACAACTCTACGAGATTCATTTTTCAGAACTCCCCCTTCGTGCGCATAAGGAATGTCCAAGCTATAGAGGCAAATTGTCAAAAGACATATAGTAACTGACAGTGCTAGGATTGTGATTCAAGTCTGGCCCTAAAGCTCTAAACATTATTTGCTCTTGATGTTTGATTAAATTTCCTTATTGCTTCATCTAAATAATCCTATTAGGATTACAGTAGACTACTATTGTCACAGGCAGTGACGATAGTCCTGGTGACCAGCTTTCACAATAGCAGGCTGGCAACAGAAGAACATTTTAGGCAGTGAGTGGCATTTCATAAAATAGCAGCAACTGCTTTAACTTTGAGATTATGTATCACCAAGAGCTGGAGGGAATTGCATCAAAAGGAAAAACTCTTATCACAAGGCATGACACCTATGTTAGTCCCATGCTTCTGAAAGAAGACAGTATACTTAAATATCAAGAATGTATCCTTAAAAAAAGATCAAACGATACCTGTATGATATTATTTGAAAAGTCCAGTTGCTGGTATGTATTTGCCTTATTTGATAACAAAGAAACTCGTCCATACCCTTTCTGTCTGTTGGTAATTCACTACAGCTTAATATTGGGATACAAAGTTAAGTCCCTGCTAATGGTTTTTCTCTGGCTATGCAGAGAATAAAATAGCAAAAGGTGAGGAATTTTTAATAAGACAATCCATCCATTTTCCCAGCACACATGAATAGCAGATACAACCTGCAGATGATAAATCATGTCCAAAAAATGAACATTTCATTCCCTATGAAGAAAATAGGACATGATTTATAATGCAGTGGCCTGCATCTGCAGGCAGGTCTCAAATGATTAATCATCACAAATAATCTATTATAAAGAAGCAGTCTAACCAACAAATTAATAAGTATATTTTTACTTGGCAATGCCAAATAGCTCCAGCCTATTGCAAATATCTAATAAACTTCAAGCACAAATGTTTGGCAGTGTTTATGCTGAAGACATTACTAGTTAGAGTAAATTAATAAATATGCCCAGAGGCTAGTGCACCACTGAGTTTTGGGCCAGATCAGGTTCTCTATTGTTCTCAACATGTCTGAAATGATCCTCTAACCAATTAGCACATTTACTGACACTCCAACATTTAAAATAATATTGTGATTGTGCTGTTCAGTCACTGAGTCATGCCCAGCTCTTTGTAACCCCAGGAACTGCAGCACGCCAGGCTTTCCTCTCCTTCACCATCACCCGGAGTTTGCTCAAACTCATGTCCATTGAGTCAGTGATCAACCATCTCATCCAACCATCCAACCATCTCATCCTCTGCTGCCCTCTTCTTTTGCCTCCAGCCTACATCTTTATGGTTCAGATTTTCCACTTTCAATTTTAAATTTTCTCTAGTCTCTATTTTTAAAGTTCTTATTCATATTTTATCATTTTTATTGTGAAGTCCTTTTAAAGAAAATGCCTCATACTTTATTATTTCAGATTAAATAAGTGAGTTCAATTTTTTAAAAAATCATTACTTTTGCCTGGGTGACTTTAAACATAAATTCCTGAAGTTTAAATTTCCTGATTTAAAAAAACAGAAATATTAAATTATTCCCTATGTTGTTCTTTTCAGCTTCCAAATTCTAAGACATAAATGTGGGTTTCAACATCCAAATAAAAATGAAAAACAGTTCTGGAAAACTAAATAAAACTATTTTAAGGGTCTGGAAAGTTGAAAGATTGAGCAATGTCTGTCAGACATTGGTTTTGATCAACTTTGTTTAATAGATATTTGTTTGAAAGACTTCCCTGGTGGCTCAGATGGTAAAGCGTCTGCCTACAACGTGGGAGACCCAGGTTCAATCCCTGGGTCAGGAAGATCCCCTGGAAACGGAAATGGCAACCCACTCCAGTACTCTTGCCTGGAAAATCTCATGGATGGAGGTCTTGCTAGGCTACAGTCCATGGGGTCACAAAGAGTCAAACATGACTGAGTGACTTCACTTTCTCTGAGTAGGCAGATAAAAGTTTGGGCTTTGCGCAGTGTATAAGTGTTACTTAAAGCCATGAGAGAGGATGAAATTACTAATGACATGAGTGTAGATAGAGAAGAGGTTCACTAGATGAGCCCTGGGCACTCTGTCATCTATGGTTTAGGAGGCAGCAAAGGAGAAGGAGCTGCAGGTAATTGAGGAAGAAAGCTAAAATGGAGGTGGGCCTCAGAGCCTGGATAAGCAACTGTCTCAAAATTGGCACTAGTGGTAAACCCGCCTGTCAGTGCAGGAGACCTAAGAGACGCGGGTTCAATCCCTGGGTTGGGAAGATCCCCTAGAGGAGGGCATGGCAACTCACTCCAGTTTTCTTGCAGGAGAATCCCATGGACAGAGGAGCCTGGTGGGCTACCGTCCATAGAGTCACAAAGAATCAGCCATGACTGAAGCAACTCAGCACACACACAAGGAGAGAACGACAATGTGTCACGCTACAGATGGGCCACATGTGAGACTAAGATTTGCCCCACATATTTCACGGGTGACCCTGACAAGAGCTGAGTCAGTGGATTATTGAGGACAGAGAGTTGAATAGAGTAGGTTCAAGAAAGAAGAGGAAGAGAAGCCAGCAAATATGGACAGAATGTACATGGAACTTCCAAGTTTTCCTGTAAAGAGTACAGAACAATGAAGAGGTGACTACAGGCAATCTGGTATCAAGAGAGTCTGTCTTTTCTTAAAGATGTAAGATGTTACTGTCTGTTTATATACTGATGGGAATCAGACCAAAGAGACAAAAAAAAAAAAAAAATGATGCAAGAGAGAAAAGGGGAAGTTGCTGCAGCAATATGTTCCTGTGTATACGCTCAATAAATTTTTACTTTGATAGGGACTGTACCATGAGTATAGGTTTCCTGAACTTGGCATGAGCAAACATCAAAGATAGACACTTGATCCAGGAGAAAAACGTAAACCCTAGCGATTTTTGTATGGCTAGGTTTAGCTACGGAGAAGGCAACGGCACGCCACTCCAGTACTCTTGCCTGGAAAATCCCATGGGTGGAGGAGCCTGGTAGGCTGCAGTCCAGGGGGTCTCGAAGAGTTGGACACGATTGAACGACTTCACTTTCACTTTTCACTTTCATGCATTGGAGAAGGAAATGGCAACCCACTCCAGTGTTCTTGCCTGGAGAATACCTGCTGTCTATGGGGTCACACAGAGTCGGACACGACTGAAGTGACTTAGCAGCAGCAGCAGCAGCAGCAGGGTTAGCTAAGAACCAGTAGTGTTTCCTATGAGGAGATATGTTAATAGGATCTCAGAGATATGACATCTAATACTAAATTTTTATTTTGATCAGTGTTCAAGTGCTCTTCTAATAATACCCACTTTTTATTTTAAATAAACTCAAACACAGAAGCTTGTATTGCCAGTGCTTTGGAGCACTTAAAGGACACTTAAAAAGTGTTGTTTTTTTCTCAAAGTTTGAGAGAAGGGAGGCTGGAAAGTTCTGCTATTTTGAAGAACTGTAAAGAGATGGGAAAGAAACCTAGAGCAGTGACACAGAGCTAGGCGTGCCCCAAAGACAATCAAGAATAAGATTTTTGAAACCTGTTAGTACATTTTGCAGGATTCTCACAAAGATTTGGGCAAGGGATGGGACTTCTTGCATTCACACAGGGTTGGAGTTTGGATTATGGTTACTTGTACATTAAAACAAACAGAAGGCTGGAGAACATGGGTATGTTTTGGTTCCAAATGCAGCAGTGGTCACAGTGAGGGCCTCTTCTGTGTATCTACTTGGAAATCTGATGCCAGGGAAGGCTACCCAGGAGTTCCACTATCATTAGGATGTTCAACCCTGGGAACAGGTGGAGATGACGGCTGAGACTAAAGTCTGTTCCAGGGCACCAGGTCAGTATATTCAGCAAAGAGGGGAAGTGAAGTGGGGTCCTCAACCTGCAGAGCTCTAGAAATCCAAGAGATCATTTTAGGTAGAAGAATAACTGAGATGAGATATGTTTTGTGATAAAAGCACCTTTCAGAGCCATGCAGGAGGAGACCATGCAAAAGTTGCTGGAAATTTGTCCTAAGTCCTTGAGAGAGACTCTGAAAATTAAGGAGCTATAATAAGCTTAATGTAAATCTGAACTGCTTTCCTAATTATCTGAACTGCTTTCTTTAATTAAGGGGTAAATATAATCCAAATGCGTGGGTATTTTCTTAGACCTTAATTTAGACCTATAGTCAGCTTTTTTTTTCTTTCTTACCAGCTACTCTCTGTAAGTGTAGTATTATGTTATGATTCAACTTCAGAAATGCTCATTTCCCCAAGATTACAAACCTAGTAATTGCAAGAGTTTGATTAAAATCCAGAACTGTTTGGATCTCAAACCCATGTTATTCTCACTGCATTATCCTCTTAACACAGATCATAAGACAAGAATCGTGCAGAATTACATTTAAAGGAAAAATAAAGTGCCCTGGGATATACATACCAGGAAGCAGGTATTTAACTTTCATTAGATGTAGACACTTTGCTGTCCTTTAAGTGATCATGTTCCTGACTTACTAATGCAAGAAGAGAAGATCAGAGAGGCAAATTTCTTTCCCCTCTAGCATAGCTTCCCACCTAAACCAGTTGCTGAGGAGCAGGGAGACAGGGCAGCAGGGAACCCAGGGTAGGGGGAGCTTGCCTCCCTTCTTCTGGCCTCAGACCATGTAAGGAACTGTGGAAACATCCACTATTATAGCCCTACCTAAGAAAGATACCTACCTAAGTCCTACCTAAGAAAAGTCAGTGCTACCTAGGAAAAGTCAGTCCTACCTAAGAGCCTCTTGATGAAAATCAAAGAGGAGAGTGAAAAAGTTGGCTTAAAACTCAACATTCAGAAAATTAAGATCATGGCATCCAGTCCCATCACCTCATGGCAAATAGATGGGGAAACAATGCGAACGTGACAGCCTTTATTTTGGGGGGCTCCAAAATCACTGCAGATGGTGACTGTAGCCATGAAATTAAGACACTTGCTCCTTGGAAGAAAAGTTATGACCAACCTAGACAGCATATTAAAAAGCAGAGACATTACTTTGTCAACAAAGGTCTGTCTAGTCAAAGCTATGGTTTTTTCAGTAGTCATGTATGGATGTGAGAGTTGGACTATAAAGACAGTCGAGCACCGAAGAATTGATGCTTTTGAACTGTGGTGTTGGAGAAGACTCTTGAGAGTCCCTTGGACTGCAAGGAGATCCAGCCAGTCCATCCTAAAGGAAGTCAGTCTTGCATATTCATTGGAAGGATTGATGCTGAAGCTGAAATGCCAATACTTCGGCCACCTGATTCGAAGAACTGACTCATTGGAGAAGACCCTGATTGATGCTGGGAAAGATTGAAGGTGGGAGGAGAAGGGACAGAGGATGAGATGATTGGATGGCATCACCAACTCGATGGACATAAGTCTGAACAAGCTCTGGGTGTTGGTGAGGAACAGGGAAGCCTGGCGTATTACAGTCCATGGGGTCACAAAGAGTTGGACATGACTGAGCAACTGAACTGAAAGAAAGGTAGCCCTTATTTCCACTTGCTGTTTTAATATTAATGTCTTAATGGCAGGAGATAGTTCATTTGTTTTTTTGTTTTTTCCCTGAAGCCTCCATGCTCTCCTATAAATGTGACTTTGGCTTCCAAACTACATAATCAGAGAAATAGACAAGCTGTGAAGTACATACATAAACTTGTGAATTAATAAGATAGCCTCTTTATAGATACAATCTGCATTGTATATTCAAATTCTGCCTAAATGGAGATTTATTACAGTTGATAACAGATTATTAAATCCTTGAGGGAAGGATCCTCATCTTTTCATCTTTATATCTCTATTGTCTAACAAATGCTTATTTGTTAAATGAATATTTATTGAAGGAATGAATGTTATAAAAGAACCAGCCTTTTTTTCTGAATTTTCTCTGCAGCCAAGAGCTTGCTTGTTTTGAGATGGGTATTTTACCAATTTTTCTTTCTGATTTCTTATCATCCTAATTCAAAAACCACCAGTCCTGTCTTTGGTAGAATGATTGTATCACATTACTTTCTATAACAATGCATCTTAATTACCTTTCAAGTGAAGAGTATAAAATCAATTGTCAGATTAAGTTCTGCATGGCTATGTAGGATTCTTTTTGTCACATTTTTTTGTTGTAACTGAATCAGCAAATCACTCTTGATATGAACCAATGACTTAAATTATCTCATGTTGTAAAATATGTTAAAAATAATCATAAAATATAGATTTTCTTTATTGTGTGGGTCTTCCTGTAGCCCAGATCTGAATCTTCCAGAGACATTTTCACACGGAGAAGAATTTTTTAAAGGACGTTTTAGAGGACAATAAAAAGCTTACATCCCACTGCTGGGCATACACACTGAGGAAACCAGAAGGGAAAGAGACACGTGTACCCCAATGTTCATCGCAGCACTGTTTATAATAGCCAGGACATGGAAGCAACCTAGATGTCCATCAGCAGATGAATGGATAAGAAAGCTATGGTACATATACACAATGGAGTATTACTCAGCCATTAAAAAGAATACATTTGAATCAGTTCTAATGAGGTGGATGAAACTGGAGCCTATTATACAGAATGAAGTAAGCCAGAAAGAAAAACACCAATACAGTATACTAACGCATATATATGGAATTTAGAAAGATGGTAACAATAACCCTGTATACGAGACAGCAAAAGAGACACTGATGTATAGAACAGTCTTATGGACTCTGTTGCAGAGGGAGAGGGTGGGAAGATTTGGTAGAATGGCATTGAAACATGTATAATATCATGTATGAAACGAGTTGCCAGTCCAGGTTTGATGCACGATACTGGATGCTTGGGGCTAGTGCACTGGGGCGACCCAGAGGGATGGTATGGGGAGGGAGGAGGGAGGAGGGTTCAGGATGGGGAATACATGTATACCTCTGGCGGATTCATTTTGATATTTGGCAAAACTAATACAATTTGTAAAGTTTAAAAATAAAATAAAATTTTAAAAAAATAAAAAAATAAAGGTAGTTACTACCTAAAAAAATAAAAAATAAAAAGCTTACAGTGTTACCCTATACCAATGAGAAAGCTCTATGTTTTTCAAAGGCATTTTCAACCTTTCAGTTTGCCATTTCAAAAAGGTCTTAAAGAATCTTCTAGAAAACTTTCTATATTTAGATTTTCTTTTCCCCCAAAAGAGAAGTTTCCAATTTAACGACACACTTGGGTCAGAATATACTAAGAAAATGAAACTTCTTTCCTGTGACATCATAAACCTTCTCTTAAAAACGTATTATACAAATTTATCTGCAACTTGCTTAATAAATATAAGAGATTAAGTTATGTTACATCCGTAACTGCATATTATTTAGAGTTATTTGTTGGCAATACCCTTAAAATGGCACAGCATTCTTGTGTATGTGCATACATATCTTAAATTGTATTAGGTATTGTCAGATTTCCTTCCACCTTGAATTCTTAAGAGCCACACAATTCTATATTTAATTATACTACATTCTTACAGTCTGAACTGAATCATAATCTAGGATATCTTCTTCCAAAGTTAACGAGGATTCTGCAGATACCAGATTAGTTTCATTTTGTCCTTCATCCAGCTCTCTCATTGACTCAGGGAGAGTAAATAACTAGGGTAGATAATGTTATAACTATTAATCTTCAGATGGAAGTAAAAGTAATTAAAACTCATTTTTTATTTTAACCCAAGTGAAACATTCCTAAGTCAAACCTATAAAGCAATATAACACTAGTTACTTTCCACATTATTTGGGAATCATAATCCATGATTTATTTTCTACGTACCTGGGAAAGTAGTCGTCGGAGTATGTGCATATTTTTTCTGAAAGATATTCAAAATAGACAAATTAAGAGAAAATTTGACATGTGTTAAACATTTTAGAGCATGTTCTGAGAGGAGCTTAGTCTCAATGTCAGTTAACATCTTTAATCAAGCCACTTAACTATCACTTAGGGGTAAAGATATTCTCTGATTTGGGCCAATCACGTTCTGTCTTGGTAATCTGGAATGCAGACATAGTACAGCTTGGAGATGACGCAGAGCTCGAGTGAGTGGCCACTTTACGCAGGGGAAACACCAAGCTGAGACCAGGGGAGCCCTGTGCCTGCCTTTTCTGTGGTTCCAGTCTGTTGTGGGGCACAGCTGTACTTTTCTGCCTTCAGGTTCCACAAAACACCTCTGCTTCTTACTGACAAATTGTCCTCTTTGCCCTTGCAGATTTGAATAGGCTTTTCTTCCTATCAAAAAACAAACAAACAAAAAAGTCCCTAGAAGACACTTCTATGTACTTATCTAATTTTGGAGTGCTCGTTAATTTTTCTTGGTGTGTGACAATCACATAAAAATTATCTGACCATCAATAAAATTTCTTTGAACTGGATAGATATATATATTGTGATATTTATTATATTTTGATTGCATGTTATTAACCTGGCATTAAATAAAAATCTTGCAAAGGCTATCACACGAAAGTGAAGCCCAGTATTATCTATCTGACAGTGACTCAGAGACAACTGTGTGTTGGTAATAAACTAACAAATATTTCCAAATAATTGAACAAGTCACCAAACAACTACCAAAATTATTTTTAGATTTGTGTATGACAAAGTTATTATCCAGAGAAGTCACTAAATGTTAGAGAAATATTATTCAATAATGTTTCAAATTATTAAAATCACCATATTGGAGGGTAAAATAGACATGCCACATGTCAATATATTTGGAAGAATTCTGTTAACGACCAAATGTGGGAATTTTTTGCAAATCACAAACATCAAGCAGCTATGGGACCAGAAGTGGTGAATGTAACCTAGTTGGGATCTGTCACAAATATGCGTCTTTAGCCCACAGTAAATGTTTTACCATGGACTGCATCTGAAAGATGTAGCTGTTTTCAACTACCTTCAGATTAGTCTTGTGAATATGAATGTAACACAGATGCTGGGAGAAGCCTAGAGGAGTCTACTGCTGCACAGTACCCACAAGTTAATGGAAGCCCAACAAAATGAGAAAGCTTGAGAAAATGTAAATAAGTTCAATAAGCATAGGAATAAAAATTAGTTAATATAGACTAGAAAATTTTTAACTGGAAGATATAAAGTATGTATTGATTTCTTTTTATATGAAGTACATGTTTACACTCAGGTCATTATTATTCAAATTTGTCTGAAATTGAAGTGCATACACAAGACTTTAGTCAAACTGTAGCTTGATGTATTCAGGGTTAGGAATCAGAACTGGATTTGGGTACCAGCTCTTCAATGTATTTCATTGCAGACGAACAAGCAAATCATTGTAGAACTCATTCTTGGTCCATCAGTAGGGTTAATAATGCCTCTATCATGGAGTAGATGTGGGAGATAAATGAAGTAATTTATATAAAAACATTTTAGAAAATGACAAAGTTGGCTATCAATATTATACATTCTAAGTCCACATCCTGTAACAAGCCACATTTAATTGTGCTAACTTGAATTTGGGAAGTTTTCTGATTAAATGGATTAGCTGAAAAGTAGCTGATAGAATATAATTTGAATGCTATTTTGAAGACTTATAAATAAATCTTGATTTGAGATGAAATCTTCTTTGGGGAAGAAGATTGTCATCAACTGAGTAGTAAATTCAAGGAAAAGATGAAAACTAAACAAAAATAGTGATGGTACAAGAAAAAGAAATAGGTGCGGAGTAAAAATGTTTCTCCGAACTGACTAATACTTCTTAAAGATGATGTGGGTTTTCCAACTGGAGGTGCTTAGAGTATAAATGATGGTGCCTGGAACATACACTGCTGTAATATGTAAGAAGGATAGCTCTCTAGAAGGAAAATGTAGTTCAGTGTATTGGCAGCAGAGAAAAGCAAAACAAAGATTTAGACCAAAAAGTTTTGTGTGAAAAAGGAAAGAGAAAGGGAACTAAAATAATGTGAAGAAGAAAATCAATAATGGGTAAAGGACTTTGCACATCAGAACGAATCATACTGAAGAAGCACCCTAAAAGGAAACATTAAAGGTTCAAGGTCACCGTATCACACTACTCTTAAAATTTAAATGTATAATCTGAAGCGAGACCATCAGTACTTATGTCCTTTTAGCCTTACAATGCTTATCATAAGAAGTGTGATAGAATATGATCTCTTTAAACAGGGGTACTACAATCAAAGGTTTAGAGGTTACAGCAAAGGAAAAAGATCTGTAAGTTCAGACTCCTGAAAAGAGCTTGCCCTGTCCTGAGTGCTTATAGGTTTATTTAAAAATAAATGACATGATTTAAAAGCTACTTAAACATTTCAGTTATATTTAATAAAACACAGTTTTTATTTTATTATAAAGCAGGTATGTTTGCAACACTCGGTTTGAGAAAAGCTGGGTGAGTTTTCATAATCCTCTCCTGTGATTCAGATATAAACGCTGTGGTCAGGTTCATGGTTGAAAGGGTGTGAGCTGACATTTGCTTTTGTTTTCCCTTTATGGTGTTCACCCTTCCATGTGCAATACAGAACAAGAAGAAACAAGAGTACGTGGCTTAAACCCCATAATACAAATTTTATGATACATCTTTTGTTGTGAAATATGTGCCGTAATTTTCTAGCAAATAGGAGATACACTGATAGGACTTTGATGTATGAGCAAACCATACAGTTGTTTATCCTTCTCAAAACAGAGAAGAAAGGTTAAAGAATATTTTTTAGGCTTAAAGGAAGAAAAAGTGGATGCATTCCTATTAGAAAGAGAAATAAATATGATCCTCCTAAAGAACATATTTGGACAAAGAATCACATAAAAATGAAAGATTTTCTTGGGGGGAAGGGAGAACTCCATTTCAAAGTTTCTACGGAGCCCTGCCTGCTACAGAAACATCAAGGAGAGACTTATCTTGTCTGTCTGATTGAATGTGTAGATACTGCATTGTTGCTGGAATAGAGATTTTCTTTTGCAAGCTATTTAATACAACCAGAAAAACTTATTCACTAACAGTTCACCGAGGTGGAGTCATATCTTGTAAGTTTCTTAGCTGCAAAGAATAGCACAAAGATGTAGAAATAAAAGTTACATGAAGCCAGATGTAGGAGCATTGTGTACACAGACCAAGGGACAGAAAAGCTGGCTAAATAGGACAGAATCTCTGGTAGTCTGTCTGTCCAGGAGAAACAAGTCAGGGAGAGTCCTCAGGTTGACTGCCAAGGAATCAAACAGTTTGCAGGACTAATCCCAAATCCCCTTGGAATCTCTGGATAAGAAAGAAAGATAGTGTTCTTTGCTCATGTGAAGTAGAAAGGATGGTGATCATTTGTAATACCGCAGTGGTTGGGAATGGGCTACAGAGAGAAAAGGGGGAGATGGGATAAGAACATCCACAAACACTGTTCCAAGGTTAATCTTAGGTCTGCACACCGGTGAAGTGCAAGACCCGAGGTAATGTGCTCCTCCTGAAGAGTGAGGATCGAGTAAAGTCAAAACAAAAAAAGTCTTTTGTTTTTCCTGGATCCATGAGCTCAAGGGTGAGCCCATCCATGACTCAACCCCTGCCCAACCCCTGGTGGAAGAGGGTGGTACCATAATTTCTAACAGATTGCAGGTCTAAGGGATTGTGGAGTGGGTGTGGGAGAAAGAGGGTATCTAAGAATGGGAAGGTGCACATAATGGTGTGAGGTAACACCCATGTGTGAAGTTGACCCTGTGCTGAAACTTGGGACTCCCTTCTGAAAACCTCATCCTGCCTGGAGTAGTCAGACAGTCTGGACCTGGCTCAGACCTCGGGAGGGTGTAGAGTCCTGGGCTGGAAGCGATGGGGCACTGCTGTGTTGAGGAGCCTGAGCATCAGGGCCCTGTGGCCGGAGTGGGATACTCTGGCGTGGCTCCACTCCCCTCTCTCTAGGTGTCTGTTTCTCCCCATCCCTGGGGTCTCTCTTTCTCACCATCCTTAGAAAGGGAGACAAAGGGTCTGCAGCAGGGCAGCACACTGGGCTCATACATCTGCAAGCATAAAATCACCATGAAGGAATCGGTGTGGATACAGAAAAAGGACACATTCCAGAAGTCTTTAGCTCTTTACTGCTCAAATAAATTAATTTGAGCCGGGTTGATATTTAGAAGGAATTCTAAGAAGCCTACAGAAAATTCTCTAAAATGAACCTGTATGTGATTTGAACAAGCTATTATCACTAAAACCCAGGTTATTGTACAGACATGTTAAATAAGAGACAGGGCAGGAATTGGGATGAAAGCTGGAGAGTTTGGGGACGGTAGGAGGGGTGACGAAGCCAGAGGGATGGATAAAGGAGATGTGGTACACATATACAATGGAATATTAGTCATAAAAAGGAAAGAAATTAAGTCATTGGTAGAGATGTAGATGGATCTAATCTGTCATACAGAATGAAGTAAGTCAGAAAGAGAAAAATATCATATTAACATGTAATGTGACAACTACAAAAATGGTACAGAAGAACCTATTTGTAGGGCAGGAATAAATAACGCAGATAGAACGGATTTGTGGGTACAGGAGGGGAAGGAGAGGGTAGGAAGTACTGACAGAGTAGCATCGACATATCTACATTACCATGTATAAAACAAGTAGCCAGTGGGAAGCTGCTTGTAGCACAGGGAGCTCAGCTCAACTCTCTGTGTTAAACCAGAGGGATGGGAGGTCCAAGAGGGAGGGGATATATGTACACAGAAAAATGATTCTCACTCAGCTGGTAAAGAATCTGCCTGCAATGAGGGAGACCTGGCTTTGATCCCTGGGTTGGGAAGATCCCCTGGAGGAGGGCATGGCCACCCACTCCAGTATTCTTGTCTGGGGAATCCCTATGGACAGAGGAGCCTGGCAGGCTACAGTCCATGAGGTTGCAAAGAGTTGGACATGATTGAGCGACTAAGCACAGCACAACACATAGCCGATTCACTCCATTGCACAGCAGAAACCAATATAACATTGTAAAGCAACTATACCCAAATGAAACAAGGGGTAACATGAAGCCATAGTAAGACTTTAGCAAACATTTGTGGAAGGAAGGACCAGAGCCACAGAACAGTGGCGTGGGCTGTGCCTTGTGCAGGACCCACCTACTAAATCCCCAGGACTGTGCTAAGGTGACTACATACTTCTCACAGAACCCCACGGTCTAGATAGTATTTCCGACACTTTGGAGATAAAAAATCTGAAACTCAGAAGTTACATTACTCCAACAAGATCTCTCAGGTAAACAGCAGAGTTCTAATACAGGTCACCTTGATTTCAAAAGTCATGATTTTAAAAACAATTGAGGGAACCAAAGGCAGAGGAACCAGAAATCAAATTGCCAACATCTGATGGATCATCGAAAAAGCAAGAGAGTTCCAGAAAAACATCTATTTATGCTTTATTGACTATGCCAAAGCCTTTGACTGTGTGGATACAGCAGAAAATTCTGAAAGAGATGGGAATACCAGACCACCCGACCTGCTTATTGAGAAACCTATATGCAGGTCAGGAAGCAACAGTTAGAACTGGATATGGAACAACAGACTGGTTCCAAATAGGAAAAAAAGTATGTCAAGGCTGTATACTGTCACCCTGCTTATTTAACTTCTATGTAAAGTACATCATGAGAAACGCTGGGCTGGAAGAATCACAAGGTGGAATCAGGATTGCCAGGAGAAATACCAATAACCTCAGATATGCAGATGACACCACCCTTACGGCAGAAAGTGAAGAGGAACTAAAAAGCATCTTGATGAAAGTGAAAGAGGAGAGTGAAAAAGCTGGCTTAAAGCTCAATGTTCAGAAAACGAAGATCATGGCATCTGGTCCCATCACTTCATGGGAAATAGATGGGGAACAGTGGAAACAGTGTCAGGCTTTATTTTGGGGGGCTCCAAAATCACTGCAGATGGTGACTGCAGCCATGCAATTAAAAGACACTTACTCCTTGGAAGGAAAGTTATGACCAACCTAGATAGCATATTCAAAAGCAGAGATGTTACTTTGCCAACAAAGGTCCGTCTAGTCAAGGCTATGGTTTTTCCAGTAGTCATGGATGGATGTGAGAGTTGGACTGTGAAGAAAGCTGAGGGCCAAAAAATTGATGCTTTTGAACTGTGGTGTTGGAGAACTCTTGAGAGTCCCTTGGACTGCAAGGAAATCCAACCAGTCCTTCTAAAGGAGATCAGTCCTGGATGTTCTCTGGAAGGAATGATGGTAAAGCTGAAACTCCAGTACTTTGGCCACCTCATGCGAAGAGTTGACTCATTGGAAAAGACTCTGATGCTGGGAGGGATTGGGGGCAGGAGGAAAAGGGGACAACAGAGGATGAGATGGCTGGGTGGCATCACCGACTGATGGACGTGAGTTTGAGTGAACTCTGGGAGTTGATGATGGACAGGGAGGCCTGGCATGCTGCGATTCATGGGGTCGCAAAGAGTCAGACATGACTGAGCGACTGAACTGAACTGAACGTAATTTACAATTGTCTGGTTTTTTTAAGTGTTCTTTCCCACTCTGCTGATTTTAGGCATGAGTCATTTATAGCATGCCTGATGTGGTAAGGGATTGTGCAATTATAAGGGGAAAAAATGTCTGTCTTTTAAAAAACCTGCTTTTTTTTTTTTTAAGTTTAGGCAACATGTCTTTTAACCATGGCCAACTAATCATCATAAACAACTCCCGATAAAAGTTTGTATGGTGGGAAAATGGTATGAATATGCATTAATAAATTCCAACGCGTAATCAAAAATGAGAACTGGAAAACCTATTCACATTGTGTTGTAACAGACAAGCACAGCCAAATACTTTTGGGGCAGCAGTAACAGTTCAGTAAAATTAGACCAGTCCTGATCTTATCGTGTTAATGAAAATGGATTCTACACACTCATATTCACCACAATTCAATGCAGTCATAGGGCTGAAATAAGAGACTACATGGTTGAAAGTGGGCTTCCCAGGTAGCTCTAGAGGTAGAGAACCTGCCTGCCAATGCAAGAGACTCCCTGGAAACTGACCTTGGTTCCAAATTAGCTTCATGTACTTTTTTTTGAACACATGAGTCTAACTCGATTTTGTTAACTTTGTTTTATTTATTTTCATCTGTTTAAAGAAACTGTATTTACATTTTCTGTTTATCACTTAAATGTCCCACTTCCAAGAGTTTTTTGGTTCTAGAATATTAAGAGCACTTAGAAATAGTTGAACTTTCATTCCTCCATCCACCCATCTTTGTATTCAACATACATACCTACGTTGAGTGCCTAGTGTGTGCAAATACTGTGCCACTTACTGGGCATCACCCTAATTCAATCATGGCACAAGAGGGTGAAAGCCACATGGTTAAAACTTCTGCCCCGTTTATTGAAAAGAGAAGCTGTCAGTGGCTGACCCTGGGACTGTTTGATCACAAGCCTGTGGTTCAATCTATCACTTTTCCATTCCCTTCTGATCCTCCAGCCAAGCCTTCTGCACTTTAGAGGCCCTGAATAATCCTGAGAAGCCTGAGTAGACTTGAGTGGAACCTTAAAGAGCTAAAATTGGGACTCTGTCTACATTTCTAACATGAATACATGCTTAAGCAAACCCTCAGGGTGAAAAAAATGTATCAAATAGATTTTCTATAGATAAAAACATATTATGAATAACATTCTATAAAGTTATCTTATTCTACAGATTTTCCAGTGACTCCATCTTCATTTAAGCAGGTATCATATGGCTATTTCTCAATGTCTTACCTTGTCGCTGCTTTTCTACACAGTGAAAAATGTTGAAGATCAGCGATATAGTCAGAGCTAAGCCCAAGAAGGCTAGAATTGCCCAGATGGAAAAGTGGCATTCAGCGTTTCCTGCAAACAAAAGCAAACACATGCTTAGTAATATTAGCTTACTCATTTTTTTGGAACTGGGAATTCTCAAAATCAAAACCACTGTATTTTTTCAGAACGAAGGACAAACCCGTCAAGAAATAAGCTAGCATTTGTTAGTCTAGCTACTAAAGATTCGGTTCTAAATCAAGAACTTCAAATTATGCAGAATCATAATCTGCCGGGGACCAGCCCCGGCTGATCCAGGGTATTTGAAACGGGGACGGCGTCGGCGACGATCGGGATACAATAGCTTCAATTAGATGTTAATTAGAGATGTAAAGAGTAATAGAATAAGGATAGCCCAGTAGGAAAATTCAGTGAAGAAAAGAGGCTGAATAAAATTCCAAAGCAGGGAATTAACGTCACCTATGAAGGCCTCAGGCATCCTCCCGTTCTCCTGAAGGAGAGGAGACACTAAGGCCTCCCCGGTCGGATCTTAGAAGCCCAGGCAAAATTAGTAAGCATGGCGGGTTCCACGCTCCAGATGGAGACTCAGACAGAATTTGAGAGAGAGAGTGACATGGGGAGACCAAGTTTCAATGAACAAGGCCCACACTTTATTTTCCAAAGTAGTTTTTATACCTTACGTTATGCATAGAGGATAATGGGGGAAGGGGTGGAGTCATGGAAGGACAGCAGTTCCTGGTCCTAATCGAAGCCAGGCTTTCAAACTTATCATATGCAAAAGTTCAGGTGAATTACATCATCTTGTGGCCAGGAGGCCTGTTAACATTTTAAGAAACTTATCTTTCTCTAAAGGTGATTATTCCAAAGTCAGGCACCAGCCTCCAAAAAAGCATTGGACAAAGCTGCATTCCTATAGGGCAAAGGTGAGGTGGGCTCAATCAAGAAAAGACTTAACTCAAGGGTCCAAGGTTACAAACATTGAGCTACTACTTACATTTCCATACACCCATTATATCAATCAATACACTGCCAAGGACACAGTAGGTAAGGAGTATGGAGACTTAGCAGCAAACATTGGCCCAATAAGTGAAAAACTCTTCACCAATACAATTTCTAATCAATCTTTTAACTACTCAAAGGAATCTGTGTTTAGACAGTTTAGAACATCTCCTGCCTCTCACAGTTGGGAGGCTCTGAACAATCACATGTGGCCGGAAAAACCTATTCAGGCAGGCTAGAGGATTTCCAAAGGAGTTTCTAGGTTGAAACACTGTGACACCCAGGAATTATTAGCTGGAGCTGTAAGCTAACTCTTGTTTCAGAGAGAGGTAGTGGGGAACAGCCCCCCATAAAGTCAGAGGTATAGATGAAAGCACAAAGCAGAAAGTAGGCAGACTTTGGTTTTGGGGGTAGATGCTCGAGAATTTCCAGGGGGACTCCTGAGGCTCGATCCCGCCTTTGCGTATGCTGAGCCTCCTTCCTCATGACCTTTGCCACGGGCAGAGCTCGCTCCCCACAATAATTGCCTACACTTATCCCCTTTTTTAAAATCCTCTGTGTGTAGTCATACATGCTTTCATTACTGTGGAGAATCACTTATTACCTTCTATTAATCCCAGTACTACAGGACGCTGTGTGTTGGGATAAAAACAATAATACTGGAATCAGAGTAACCAGTTTTGTCAAGACTAGTCATAAGGAGTTTTCTCATACTATTTGGAGCTCCAAGAAGAGATAATAGTGGGTTGATTACGGTTCTCCTTCCCCTCTGTGAAGGTGTTTCTTTGTTCCTGAGCTATAAAGGGGATTTTGTGAGATACTGACCATCAGCTCAGAGAAGGCAATGGCAACCCACTCCAGTACTCTTGCCTGGAAAATCCCGTGGGCGGAAGAGCCTGGTAGGCTGCAGTCCAGGGGGTCTCGAAGAGTTGGACATGACTGAGCGACTTCACTTTCACTTTTCACTTTCATCTATAGGAGAAGAAAATGGCAACCCACTCCAGTGTTCTTGCCTGGAGAGTCCTGGGGACAGGGGAGCCTGGTGAGCTGCTATCTATGGGGTCGCATGACTGAAGCGACTTAGCAGCAGCAGCAGCAGTGATCATCAGCTGCCCTGGGTTATTTATGTCAATCTTGACACATAGATGAGTGGCTACTAAGATAATTAGCCTAATTACAAATATATTATAAAATATAAATGAGATATATTTGCATACATGTATAAAATTCAACTAATTATCTTAGTTTCATATACCCATGTGAATGCTGACCCCAGAAAAATAGCATGTGATTCTATACTACATATTTGTGTATTCACTCAGTATCAATTAGACATTTCTTCATGCCAGGAACTATGCCCTATATTATGGAATCAAAGGTAAAGAAAACAGAATCTTTGTCCTCAAGGAACCATGTTTAGTTGGGGACATGATTGTGTAAACACATAATTAGAAGTGCAGTGTAAAAAGCAATCGCAATAGAGATTATGTTCCTTCATAGTTCCCACTCTCTTTCTCTCTGTCACTCCCTAAACATTTTAAGCCCCTTCAGAGAAATCCAAATACCACGATGTTAAACACAATAAATAGTAGAGGCAAAAACTTAATAGGAGGAAAATTAGTTCTATGCCCTTAACCTACCTTTAAACCATCAAATAAAGACTCCCTAGTACAAATGTTCTTTGTGTTGCTCTATTTCACTTATTTTTTGTATCTCAGATTTGACATTTGAATTGTTTAATTTCCTTTAAATTATTGACTTTGCAGTGGTTGTTGAACTGCCTTCTGTGTACTTGATTGCTTTATTTATTTATCAGAATCATTTATTTTTAAATGAGCATAGATAGGCATGCTGCTGCTGCTGCTGCTAAGTCACTTCAGTCGTGTCCGACTCTGTGCGACCCCATAGACCGCAGCCCACCAGGCTCCCCTGTCCCTGGGGTCTCCAGGCAAGAACACTGGAGTGGGTTGCCATTTCCTTCTCCTATGCATGAAAGTGAAAAGTGAAAATGAAGTCGCTCAGTCATCTCCGACTCTTAGCGACCTCACGGACTGCAGTAGCCTACCAGGCTCCTCCGTCCATGGGATTTTCCAAGCAAGAGTACTGGAGTGGGGTGCCATTGCCTTCTCCTAGTCTTCTTCAAATTAATTTGGTTTAAAACACTGAGATTTGGAGGGGCCTAGTTTACTCATCATGCACATAATCCATAAATATTTATAGAATTCTATAATGTAGTAAATTATCTTAAATATATTAGAAATTCTAGTTATTTCATGATACTGCATATATTTTTAGAAGAATTTGATTTTTATGTCTAATTTTTTAAAAAAAACAAGCGCTTATTGAGTACAAATTTTAAAAAGTCTGACTATCAAAATATAGAATAACATTCAAGGCCCTCTATTAAAAAATAATGGAGAAGGAAATGGCAACCCACTCCAGTATTCCTGCCTGGGAAATCTCCTTGACAGGGAAGCCTGGCGGGCTACAGTCCAGGAGGTCACAAAGAGTTGGACATGACTCAGCAAATGAATAGCTTTAAAACAAATAGTGGGCTTCCAAGGTGGCATTAGTTGTAAAGAACCTGCCCACCAATGAAGGAGATATGAGATGAGGGTTCGATCCCTGGGTCAGGAAGATCCCCTGGAGTAGTAAATGGCAACCCACTCCAGTATTCTTGCCTGGAAAATTCCATGGATAGAAGAGCCTGTGGGCTACTGTCCATGGGGTTGCAAATAGTCAGACATGACTGAGCACACATGCACGCAGGACACTAATATTATACTTAGAAAACGAAGATCATGCCATCACTTCATGGCAAATAGATGGGGAAACAGTGGAAACAGTGTCAGACTTTATTTTTTGGGCTCCAAAATCACTGCGAATGGTGATTGCAGCCATGAAATTAAAAGACGCTTACTCCTTGGAAGGAAAATTATGACCAACCTAGATAGCATATTCAAAAGCAGAGACATTACTTTGCCAACAAAAGTCTGTCTAGTCAAGGCTATGGCTTTTCCAGTGGTCATGTATGGCTGTGAGAGTTGGACTGTGAAGAAAGCTGAGGGCCAAAGAATTGATGCTTTTGAACTGTGGTGTTGGAGAAGACTCTTGAGAGTCCCTTGGACTGCAAGGAGATCCAACCAGTCCATCCTAAAGGAGATCAGTCCTGGGTGTTCTTTGGAAGAAATGATGGTAAAGCTGAAACTCCAGTACTTTGGCCACCTCATGTGAAGAGATGACTCATTGGAAAAGACTCTGATGCTGGGAGGGATTGAGGGCAGGAGGAGAAGGGGACGACAGAGGATGAGATGGCTGGATGGCATCACCGACTCGATGGACATGAGTTTAAGTGAACTCTGGGAGTTGATGATGGACAGGGAGGCCTGGCCTGCTGCAATTCATAGGGTCACAAAGAGTCAGACACGACTGAGCAACTGAAGTGAACTGAACTGAGACTTTTTAAAAAACCTGCCAGAGTGTTTGGCAGATTTTTACCATGTTAGTATGTTACTTTTAGTGGTTACATAGAATTTCGTAGTGTTGCAGTAATATAAATTACATACCCGATTCTCTATGACAGACATTCTGATTTTTTAAAAACATTTTTCTTTTATAAACAATAATGCAAGAAACTCTATCGGATGGACATTTACCACGTATGCAGGCTTATCTGCAGAAAGGTTCCTGGCAGTAGAATTGCTGGGTTAAAGCAAATTTTTAAGGCAAACTTTCAGAGCTTAATTGTTCCTCACCTCCTTTTGATAACAACCCCTTTCAGGTGGTTGATTTAACTGTAATGAATAATGGAACCAGCAAGCTCTCTCTTGCCAGATGGCTCTCAGTTTCCTTCTTTGCTGTCATAACGTGTGTGTGTATGTGCTGAGTGATGTCCGACTCTTTGCAACCCCAAAGCCCACCAGACTCCTCTGTCCATGGGACTTCTCAGGCAAGAATACTGGAGTGGGTTGCCATCTTCCCAACCCGGGATTGAAACCTTGTCTCCTGCATTGGCAGGTGGATTCTTCACCACTGCACCACCTAGGAAGCCCATGCTTTAATTGCCACTGTCGAAATACAGGGTTATTAATTTCTGACTTCTGTTATTAATCATTAAACTAATGATTTTTATTATTAAAGATTTTTCTTCCTTTCTTTTCCTTATATATGTCCCTTTAGGACCACAGTCTAGATACAGTCTAGATTCTTCCACATTTTAAAGCAATTTGAGTGCACACAGTCTTTTCTACTGCGGTATGTCACAACTATTATTTTAGGTTGTTCACGCAACCAAATGTAGACTCTCATCATCACCTCTACACTCACTGTGTCTGCTGCTGTTGCTGCTGCTAAGTCACTTCAGTCATGTCCGTCTGGTGACACTTAAATAAATGAACTTTAATTGCTACAAAAAAGCCATACTTATACAATCATCCATGTTCAAAGTTAAAAACAATTAGTAAACTCAGATAAGCAAAAAAAGGATAAGAATCAACTATAATCCTACTATCAAGAGACAGTCACCGTGAACACTTTGGTTAATGCACTTTCAAACTTATTTTCTGTGTAGAAGCTGTTTTGGTCATGAGGCGTATGATTTAATTATAGTGACTATACTGTTATCTGCTTCCCCCGATAATTAATACAGCATGCTCCTTTCCTATAAGCTAAATATTCCTTCATTTCTTTTAGCTGCCCTATATTCCATTGTATGGATTTCCCATAATTTAATCAATCCTTTATTTTTAGACATTTAAGTTGCTTCTAATTTTTAGTTATGTAAGAAATTTTGTGATGATTATCTTTAACCAAAACTATACACCCAATCTTAATTTATTTTAAGGTAAAAATTCCTGAATTACTCGATAAAAGAATTTTGCCATCTTGAGGGCCAGTGTTTGAAAACAGAGTACTAAGCAGACCCTTCTCAGGTCAGTTTGGCCTCTGTTCCTATTAGTTCAATCGGCCCTGACTTTACGGCTCTTTGTGTTAATCCTTGCTCCATCAATCACCACTCTTAACCCAACTACTATCTTTACACACCCTGTTCCCATACACTCCTCTTTTCCAGAGTTTCTGGAGAAAGTTGTCCCTTTATTTTTTTCTCTGGAGCCTGTGACATAGGTCCTTCAGGAGAAGGTGGCTGCTCCTACCTCTGCCCTAAACATAGAGGACATCACACTTTTCTTTGCATATTGTGTGCTCTGCTGCTGCTCCTAAGTTGCTTCAGTCGTGTCCGACTCTGTACGACCCCATAGACGGCAGCCCACCAGGCTCCTCTGTCCCTGGGATTCTCCAGGCAAGAACACTGGAGTGGGTTGCCATTTCCTTCTCCAATGCATGAAAGTGAAAAGTGAAAGTGAAGTCGCTCAGTCATCTCCGACTCTTAGCGACCTCATGGACTACAGTAGCCTACCAGGCTCCTCTGCCCGTGGGATTGTCCAGGCAAGAGTACTGGAGTGGGCTGCAATTGCCTTCTCCGATTGTGTGCTCAGGTGTGTCCAACTCTTTGTGATTCCACAGACTGTAGCATGCCAGGCTCCTCTGTCAATGGAATTTTCCAGGCAAGAATACTGAAGTGGGTTGCCATTTCTTTCTAAGGGGAACTTTCTGACTCAGGGATTGAACTCGTGTCTCTTACATTGCAGATGGATTCTTTACCACTGGGCCACCTGGGAATCCCTTTTCTTTCTTTACCATGAGTTTTGTCATTGTTGTTCAGTCACTAAGTCATGTCCGACTCTTTGCAAGGCCATGGACTGCAGCCTGAGGGACCTCCCAGCCCATCAGTGTCTCCTGGAGTTTGCTCAAGTTCATGTCCATTGAGTTGGTGATGCTATCCAACCATCTCATCATTTGTCACCCTCTTCTCCTCCTGCCTCCAATCTTTCCCAGCATCAGGGTCTTTTCCAATGAGCTGGCTTATTCCCATTAGGTGGCCAAAGTACTGGAGCTTCAGCTTCAACATCAGTCCTTCCAATGAACATTCAGGGATGATTTCCTTTAGGATTAACTGATTGGATCCCCTTGCTGTGCAAGGAGACTCTCAAGAGTCTTCTCCCAACGCCGCAATTTGAGAGCATCAGTTCTTCAGCACTCAGCCTTCTTTATGGTCCAACTCTCACATCCATACACAACTACTGGAAAGACTATAACTTTGACTATACAGACCTCTGTCGGCAAAGTTATTTCTACAAAATATTACTTTAAGTTTTCTGTCTGTCTTTCAGGACTTGTCTACTATACACACCCAATAATAGACCATGCTCCAATCATTCTGAAGCACTTGCAATTTTCAATAGAGACCATACTTTATGTCTGGACATTTGCCCCTTTTCCTGAAATACCTTTCTCCTTGGCCATCTGACAAATTCCTTGTCATCCTTCAAAAGTGCCTTCTCTCTGAAGCACTCACACAGTACCACCTGTCCCTCACCAAGTAACATCTCATATATCCCTTTACATTTCAACAAATATCAAAATAATCATTTATGTATAAAAACTCCTCCCTGCTAGACTGAACTTCCCAAAGGAGAGAAAGAGTATCTTATTGATCTTTTATCTTCACACTTCAATTTCCTCAATGCACCTATTGTTAATAAGACTCATATAAAGAGATTTGTGTAATGATGTTTCTCACTAATAAAATGCTCAATAAATGGTAGCTATTGCTATTGTTATTATCTTATTACTTGGGTCACCTGATGTGAAGAGCTGACTCATTTAAAAAGACCCTGATGCTGGGAAAGATTGAAGGCAAAAGGAGAAAGGGGCGACAGAGGATAAGATGTTGGATGGTATCACCAATTCACTGGACATGAACTTGGGCAAACTCCAGGAGACAGTGAGGGACAGAGGGGCCTGGTGTGCTGCAGTCCACAGGGTCACAAAGAGTTGGACATGACTTAGGGACTGAACACACATAATAGTAAGACTCCTACTATTATTTCTATATCCTATTCAGCACAAGTAGGTGCTCACTAATTATGTGTCAACCGACTAAATGAAGAGTAAAGTGAAGAGGGCAACTTAATAAGTAGGGCCAACAGAAGGGTTCTGCTCAAGTATCAAATCTAGACACATCCACAACCCAGGAAAAGACAGATTGAAGATTCTGTTACACTTGTATCTAGTACTATTGAGAAGAAGACCTATTTCCCAGAAGCTAGGAAACAACCCCTGAGAAAGGAGTAACTCATTGTGGCTTTGGTGAGGCTACTCATCAATTTACCATCCTAATTCTCTTTGCCCTGAGCCTGTATTTGCAAAAAATCTACCTATAAGTTGTATCCTAGGATACAAGTAAGCTAGTGCTAACAGCTGGCTATCTGATTAAATTTATGGGTGGTCACAACTATAAAGGTAAAATTTTATTTTCTGGTTTAAAAAATCAGTCTTTGAGGAGTTTGAGTAGTGTCCATTAAAATCTCGTGAAAAAAGGAATTTAGAAAATACCATTAGCTGAGCTAAGCTGTGAACTCTATTGCAACCCAGGATACATATGCTTGCATAAAACTGGGATGCTTGCATAAAACACGAGAGTCAGGGTGAGTAGAAACAGTTGTCACAGACCACATAATCATGTTGAAAAGCATGAAATGGAGATGTGCTTTCATTCTCTTCTCAACCTTTACCTTAAAAAACTCATATGTTTACTTTTATGTATTAAATGTACACTTTCCTACTATGAGAACAGAAAAATGGATGTCTTCCTATAAGCTGACAACAAGGTTCTATCTACATAAATCAAGACTTGCCTCATGAGATAGTTGTTTTAGCTATTCTTTGTCAGAAAATACTGGAAGACTAACTCCTGCATTTAAAACTCAAATAAGTTTTTGGTAGATGTTCTTTATGATTTCTTTTTATTTGGGGCCTAGAAAATGATATAGTGTAGTATAGTATAACTTATCTAAGAATATAGCATATTAACCAAAAAGCTGCACTGCCTACAATTAAGAATTTAATAGATGTTTTAATAATTTACCTTTGGCCAAATTAAGGGTGACTTGTAGTCTTGCTTGGGCTTCCTGGTGGCTCTGTGATAAAGAATCTGCCTGCGGTGCAGGAGTCTCAAAAGCTTCGGGTTCAATCCCTGGGTCAGGAAGATCCCCTGGAAGAGGGCATGGCAACCCACTCCAGTAATCTGGCCTGGAGAATCCCCTGGACAGAGGAGTCTGGCAGGCTACAGTCCACAGGGTCATAAAAAGTCAGACAGGACTGAAGTGACTTAGCACAGCATAGCCTTGCTTTAGAAATGGTCCCTCTAGAATTCAGTTCAGTTCAGTGGCTCAGTCATGCCCCACTCTGCAATTCTGCGGATTGCAGCATGCCAGTCTTCCCTGTCCATCACCAATTCCTGGAGCTTACTCAAACTAATGTCCATCGAGTCGGTGATGCCATCCAACCACCTCATCCTCTGTCGTCCCCTTCTCCTCCTGCTTTCAAACTTTGCCAGCATGAGGGTCTTTTTCAAGGAGTCAGTTCTTCGCATCAGGTGGTCAAAGTATTGGAGTTTCAGCTTTAGCATCAGTCCTTCCAATGAATATTCAGGACTGATTTTTTTAGGATGGACTGGTTGGATCTCCAGCACCACAGTTCAAAAGCATCAGTTCTCCAGCACTCAGCTTTCTTTATAGTTCAATACTCACATCCGTACATGACTACTGGAAAAACCATAGCTTTGACTAGACAGATCTTTGTTGGCAAAGTAATGTCTCTGCTTTTTAAGATGCTATCTAGATTGGTCATAGCTTATGTTCCAAGGACCAAGCGTCTTTTAATTTCATGGCTGCAATCACCATCTGCAGTGATTTTCAAGCCCAAGAAAATAAAGTCTGTCACTGCTTCCATTGCTTCCCCATCTATGTGCCATGAAGTTATGGGACCAGATGCCATGATCTTCATTTTCTGAATGTTGAGCTGTAAGCCAACTTTTTCACTCTCCTCTTTCACTTTCATGAAGAGGCTCTTTAGTTCTTCTTCACTTTCTGCCATAAGGGTGGTGTCATCTGCATATCTGAGGTTATTGATATTTCTCCTGGCAATCTTGACTCCAGCTTGTGCTTCATTCAGTACAGCATTTCTTATGATGTACTCTGCATATAAGTTAAATAAGCAGGATGACAATATACAGCCTTGACGTACTCCTTTTCCTATTTGGAACCAGTCTGTTGTTCCATGTCCAGTTCTAACTGTTGCTTCTTGACCTGCAAACAGGTTTCTCAGGAGGCAGGTCAGGTGGTCTGGTATTGCCATCTCTGTAAGAATTTTCCACAGTTTGTTGTGATCCAAATAGTCAAAGGCTTTGGCATAGTCAATAAAGCAGAAGTAGATTTTTTTTTTTTTTTTTGGAATTATCTTGCTTTTTTGATGATCCAGCAGATGTTGGCAATCTGATTTCTGATTCCTCTGCTTTTTCTAAATCCAGCTTGAGCATCTGGAAGTTCATGGTTCACATATCACTGAAGCCTGTCTTGGAGAATTTTGAGCATTACTTTGCTAGCATGTGAGTTGAGTGCAATCGTGCAGTAGCTTGAACATTCTTTGGCATTGGTTTTCTTTGGGATTGGAATGAAACCTAACCTTTTCCAGTCCTGTGGTCACTGCTAAATTTTCCAAATTTGCTGGCATATTGAGGGCAGCACTGTCACAGCATCATATTTTAGGATTTTAAATAGCTCAGCTGGAATTCCATCACCTCCACTAGCTTTGTTTGTAGTGATGCTTCCTAAGGCCCACTTGACTTCACATTCCAGGATGTCTGGTTCTAGGTGAGTGATCACACCATCATGGCTTTCTGGGTCATGAAGATCTTTTTTGTATAGTTCTTCTGTGTATTCTTGCCACCTCTTTTTAATATCTTCTGCTTCTGATAAGTCCATACTATTTCTGTCCTTTATTGTGCCCATCTTTGCATGAAACCTTCCCTTGGTATCTCTAATTTTCTTGAAGAGACCTCTAGTCTTTCCCATTCTATTATTTTCCTCTATTTCTTTGCATTGATCACACTGGCCATCTAGAATTACTGCATCTAATCATCATGTCATATATTTTAGGGATTTGATCATTCATTTATTTATACAAATGGTTAAAAGGTGCAAAACAGATTTTGGAAGATTTTTTGACTCTCCCTGCAGATTTTCCTTAGGTCAACCTCTGAATGGAGGCTTTGATTATTTCTACACCAGGACATGCCCTAGTTAAGTTCCCAAGATTTCTTAAGAGAATATAGAACTTACTTCCATCTCAGCTGATGACCTGTGTAAAACAGCAACAGAGCTAAACTTCAGGTTGTAGTCAGAAAATAAAAATTAACTCTTTATTGCTCTTTTCATTATCTTCCATTTTCTACAATTTCTGCCTTTGTTATCAGGACAAAATAAAACTTATTTTAAGAAAAAGAACCAACTGTATGAAACTTGCTGTTGAATTCATTAATTATAGAGATGCTATGGACTAGAAGATATTGTTTAATACATCACTGGTATAAAAAATGTCATGAAATACAAAGCTTCTGAATGAAAATCTTCCTACTTGTAACTCAGACCATGTTACAAAATGCATAAGACTCTGGGGATCTCCTCAAGAAAGGATAAATTTTAACTCTAATAATCCATGTGAATATTGTCACTGGTCAATATTGTCACTGATCATCTGTCTAACCTTGTATATCATTTGACACACAATAGGATTATATGCTACTCACTTTTGTGAATTAATTGTACCCTTTGCTCTTTTTCTCTTTGTACTGATTTCTTTGGTTCTCCTTTATGTGTACTAGTCTATGTATTATTTATATGTACTATTCTACATACTAATACTTCTCTTTCTGGACGAAGGGTAAGAGAGCAAATAAACACATAGAAAATATAATAAATCTCTAGAATTTATCATCCTTGGGAGAACTAATAAAATCATCCTTCAGAAACTAACAAAATCAGTCTCCTTTGTACTTACCTTTTTTTCCCTTTCCATTTCCAACAGAATCTAGTATTTAGTATATACTCAATAAATAGTTGTGCTTTGTGTAGATAAAATACAGCAGAGTAGGAAAAGGTGTACTTCAAAGCAGCACGCAGAAAATCCTAATTTCATTTTAAAATTACACTGATTCTAGCTATAAATTCTTATCGTTCACAAAAATATATTTCACTGATGAAGTTTCCCTCATCCATTAATTATTACAAGAAGATAATTTTGCTCTGAGCAGCAAAGAAATAACCAAAGCAATATAACAAGATTACACTTATACTAAAGGCTTTGCTGCTGCTGCTGCTAAGTTGCTTCAGTCATGTTCCACTCTGTGCGACCCCCCAGGCTCCTCCGTCTCTGGGATTCTCCAGGCAAGAATACTGGAGTGGGTTGCCATTTCCTTCTCCAGTGCATGAAAATGAAAAGTGAAAGGAAGTCACTCAGTCATGTCCGACTCTTCACGACCCCATGGACTGCAGCCTATCAGGTCCTCTGCCCGTGGGATTTTCCAGGCAAGAGTACTGGAGTGGGTTGCCATTGCCTTCTCCGACTAAAGGCTTTAGGAAAGCCCTAATAATTTTCATGAAATACATCAGCAACTCCAAGGAAAGAACTTGGACCGCACTGTACATCCCTTTAGGCTGGGTTTTGTCATTTGTAGAACAGTAAATTTGCTTTATCAGTTGCAGACGTTTTAAAACAGGCTAAATTTTATTATGTAGGGATTTGCTTCACATGGCCTCTAGTTTTCCCCTGATTTTAGGAGTCTATGATTCCTGTGTAACCCTTCTATTTCCCAAGATACTTTTCTTTTGTAAAGCGATCAGAGTTAAAAGTAGGAAGATTTTTATTTGGAAGCTTTGTATTTCAGGACACTCTTGATATCTTTCAAAATTTTTGATTGCCAACAATAAATGCCCTATTTGGAAAGCAAAACAAAAAACACAGAGATGAGAAGATATTGAATAACTAAATGGTGGAGATTTTCAACTTGAATGGTAGTTTTGTGTAAATGTTCACATATACAGATTCACACATATACTTTACCTCCTCTTACTGAGTTACTTTCCATATACAGTATGCCCATGAGGGTGTCTGTTCAATACTAACAGTGCCTCTTATAACAGTGGATGTGCAAAGTACCTAAAATTTCTTGCCTAACAAATGCAATCTTTATTACCATTATTCATTAATTGTAATTACTTTCATATAGCTTTTAAAAAGTACTCTTACACAATTTTTTTTTTTTTTTTAAAGCCAGCGGCTGGAGAGTCTGGGAGCGTACACGAGCCTGTAGGGCAACCCCGCGAGCTTGGGGACCAAGGGGGCGCCGACACGACTCCCTCAGGGGATGCGGCGGCGGAGGCAACCTCTTACACAATTTTAATTTAGTTATCTATACTGTTAAAAAACTAAAAGTTTTGGGACGTTATTAGTGAGGCAATGTCAGGTAGGAAAACTATGACTGAAGTTTCTAACTAGCTTTCAACTACCAGGGGCCAATGTGTGTGTGCGAGTTGCTCAGTGATGTCTGACTTTGTGATCCCATGGACTATAGCCCACCAGCCTCCTCTGTTCATGGAATTCTCCAGGCAAGAATACTGGATTCATTGCGATTTCCTTTGCCAGGGGATCTTCCTGACCCAGGGATCAAACCCGGGTCTCCACATTGCAACCAGATTCTTTACCAGCTTAGCCAGCAGGAAAACCCACCAGTAGTAGTAGTTTAAATATGCTGCTGCTGCTGCTGCTAAGTCGCTTCAGTCGTGTCCGACTCTGTGTGACTCCATAGATGGCAGCCCACCAGGCTCCCCCATCCCTGGGATTCTCCAGGCAAGAACACTGGAGTGGGTTGCCATTTCCTTCTCCAAAGCATGAAAGTGAAAAAATAAAGTGAAGTCACTCAGTCATGTCCAACTCCTAGCGACCCCATGGACTGCAGCCCACGAGGCCCCTGCGTCCCTGGGATTTTCCAGGCAAGAGTACAAGAGTGGGTTGCCATTGCCTTCTCCGAGTTTAAATATAAGTTGGCTTAAAACTCAACATTCAGAAAACTAAGATCATGGCACCGAGTCCTTTTACTTCATGGCAAATAAATGGGGAGACAATGGAAACAGTGACAGACTTTATTTTCTTGAGCTCCAAAATCACTGCAGATGGTGATTGCAGCCATGAAATTAAAAGACTCTTGCTCCTTGGAAGAAAAGCTATGACCAACCTAGTCAGCATATTAAAAAGCAGAGACATTACTTTGCCAACAAAGGTCTGTCTAGTCAAAGCTATGGTTTTTCCAGTAGTCATGTATGGATATGAAAGTTGGACGATAAAGAAAGCTGAGCGCCAAAGAACTGATGCTTTTGAACTGTGGCATTGGAGAAGACTCTTGAGAGTCCCTTGGACTGCAAGGAGATCCAACCAGCCCATCCTAAAGGAAATCAGTCCTGAATATTCATTGGAAGAACTGATGCTGAAGCTGAAACTCAGATACTTTGGCCACCTGATGCAAAGAACTGACTCCTTGGAAAAGACTCTGATGCTGGGAAAGATTGAAGGCAGGAGGAGAAGGGGATGACAGAGGATGAGATGGTTAGATGGCAACACCGACTCGATGGACATGAGTTTGAGCATGCTCCAGGAGTTGGTGATGGACAGTGAAGCCTGGCGTGCTGCAGTCCTTGGCGTCGCACAGAGTTGGACACAACTGAGCAACTGAACTGAACTGATAGTTCAACATAAAAGTTCTGATATTACAGTCTCCATGGATTCTACTCATGAAATGAACATTTCTTATTGTGGTGATCATTTGGTTGCAAACTAGGCACATTACTGATGACTCTTTGTTGCACACTGCCACTGTCTACACAGCCTCTGCCACTACTGTCCATATGCATTATCCCATCAATAAAAGGCATTAGAATCATGGACTGGATCACTGGAAGAGATTCTCAAATCTAGTCCCAGGCTTTCAAGTAAATAATAAACTTGTTAATGCAAAAGTTGAAAACTGCCAAACTTAAATGTGCCTATTATGAATAGGTTATTTGAAAAGTGAATGATACATGTTAGGAAGGGGCCATGATGGGAAGAGGGACATTAGCAATATGAAGCTTTGGAACGTCTATTTTGGAACAGTGTATAGGGAAAGAGGCAGAAGATGTGACTTTCTGCAGATCACTGACCCTCACCATAAAGTGAAAGTGAAAACCGCTCAGTTGTGTCCGACTCTTTGCAATCCCATGGACTATACAGTCCATGGAATTCTCCAGGCCAGAAAACTGGAGTGGGTAGCTATTACCTTCTCCAGGGGATCTTCCCAACCCAGGGATCAAATCCAGATCTCCCGCATTGCAGGTGGATTCTTTACCAGCTGAGCTACAAGGGAAGCCCGACTGTCACACTAAGCCAACTATAAATCTGGTGTTCAGAAACCATCTATGTGACACAAAGGTCCCCTCTTTCTAGTACATCATGATTCCTATTAACCAATACTTATTGATTTTACCTGAGGAAAGTGTACATAGGGGAGTGAGACAGAGGGTAGATTTTAAGACAGCATGTTATGATTCCTCTAGTATTAGACTCGTCATTTCTTTCATAATTAAACTCAGAATTGGTAAGCTTGGGAAGACCTATTGGGATTTTGAAGTCTGCCAAATTCCCTACTGTAGATGAATTTGTATTTTTCTGTACTTTTAGCTGCTCCATCTTGTATATGTACTTACTGTTTCCTGCGGGAGAACCACCTTGGTAAGAGCCTCTGAAGATGGCACAGGTGTGTGCAACTTCATCCAACAAAATACTGTAACTACTACACTTCTTTAATGTTTTAAGAAGGCCTGTTAATTGTTTCTTTCCTTTTTAAGTCAGGAATGCTGAGAAAATTAAATGAAAAAAAAATGTCTGGAAAAGAGTTCAATATTTATTTATTATTAACTAGCAATTTGTAGGTATTTATTTCTTAGAGTTGTGAGCTTTATGTGACAATCATTGCTGGGTTAACTGTTCTTAAGATCACTATCAATTATTACTTAATTAAATGACTGTGTTGGACCTACTTTTAAAGAACATCTGCGTTCAAAAGATTCATAAATAAGTCCTATCTAGTCTCTAAAAGACAAGCTTTCATTGCTCTCAAAAGATGACTGAGACTCAAGGGAAAAGAAACTGAGTAAAGACAATGAAAATCTTTTTTCTTTTCTCCTTCGAAAAACAGCAATGTGTAACTAGAGTGAATCATTGTTTAAATTAAATTAATAGCAGCCCAAAGGAGTTGTTTTTGCCATTTGATTCAGCGAATCCTGATTATGTGAATACAGAAGCACAGTAGGAACTGGGATGCTGGCACATTTACTGATGCGGGGACTACAAGCCATGGGTGCTGTGCTGTGCTGTACTTAGTCGCTCAGTCGTGTCCGACTCTTTGTGACCTCATGGACCGTAGCCTGCTAGGCTCCTCTGTCCCTGGGGATTCTCCAGGCAAGAATACTGGAGAGGGTTACTATGACCTCCTCCAGGGGATCTTCTGGACCCAGTAATTGGACTGGAGTCTCCTACATTGCAGGCCGATTCTTTACCAACAAGCCATTTAGGTAGGAGAGAAGGAAAGCTGTGGATTTTATTTTTCATACATTGTTTTCACTCAACTAGGAATAATCTCACTTTTCCATGGTGTTCACATTTATTTTCTTCTTTACTTCACCTATCTAATTTAAAAAATACTATAATCTGAGTCTCTCCTTTCATATTAAGCATGTTTCATTTTGTTTCTTGGCTTTTAAGATCTATGAAGCTTTAATGGCAAATACTGTACATCTTTTATCTTCTGTGGAATTTTAGGTCTTAATTGTTAATGGAGGAACTCCTGCATTACACTGAAAAAATCTAAATATAAATTATGAAATCCTAAGGAGAAAATTTTATCATCTCCTCCAAATCTAAAATTAATTGATGGGAAATAGTTGAATGTCATATTCACTGCCTTCAGCCTTCCCACACTTGCCAAGTTCCCCATGACTGTCAGCTCATAGCAATTATTCATAGTATTGTTATGTTTATTTCTGCAGGGCACTAGCAAAACTGGTATAATTGTTTTCGTTCTTTGCTAATATATGTACATGTACCTGGGAAAGATAAAGAGAATTGTGAAAATCATACATCAATTTATGTTCCCTGTGGAATAATCCAATCAATCAATTTTAAAATCCATCAACCAAAACACTGGGAAGCAAATTCACAGATATTATAATATCTATTATCTTCTACAAATGACTCATACATATTGATATTAAAAATACTATTAGCACAATTAAAAGCAAAAGATATAATCAGATAATTCACAAATGATAGAATTATACACAGTTTAAAAACCCATGCAAAAATGTTCATTTTCATTATAATCAGAGTAATACATATTAAACAATGGCTTAGCATGTTGTGCTTATCAAATTAGTAAAGATTTATAAAACTGAGACCAGCTTGTTAAGGAGAAACACTTCTAGGATGAGAGTGAATTGACAACAACCTTGGAAAAGCAATTTGACAATAATGATATTTAAAATGTTCATAACTTCTTATTCAGTAATTCTATGTCTAGGAATCTTTCCTAAGAAAATATCCTTAATATAGAAAAAGCTACAGAGTTGTTCATCTCTCTGTCATTTAAAATACAAAAAGACTGGATGCAACATAAATGTCTAACAATAAACAAATGACTAAGTAAACTATAACTCAATTGATGTCACTGTGCATTCATATAAAACAACTAAGCAGAAGTTACCATGAAGATGGAGATTGTGATAATGTTAGTGAAAAACACTGAACATATGATTTTATAAACATTATTATTTTAGTTATGAAAAGCAAACCAAGTAGAATACAGAGAAGCAAAAGTTGGAAGGAAATATAATACAATATTTTCTAAAGTGATGGAAACGAAATTTTTTCATTTGTATTCCACACTTCTCCCACTTTATGTATTATACATATCTTCTCTTATAATGGGGCTTCCTGATAGCTCAGTTGGTAAAGAATTCGCCTGCAATGCAGGAGACCCTGGTTCGATTCCAGGGTCAGGAAGATCGGCTGGAGAAGGGATAAGCCAGTATTCTGGGGCTTTCCTTGTGGCTCAGCTGGTAAAGAATCTGCCTGCAATGTGGGAGACCTGGGTTCGATCCCTGGGTTGGAAAGATTCCCTGGAGAAGGGAAAGTCTATACACTCTAGTATTCTGACCATAGAATCGCAAAGAGTTGGACGGGACTGAGAGACTTTCACTTTTCTTTTATAACATTTATTTAAAGAAATTAAAAAGGAGGGAGGAGGGTTCAGGATGGGGAACACATGTATACCTGTGGTGGATTCATGTTGATATATGGCAAAACCAATACAATATTGTAAAGTTAAAAAAAAAAAACTTAAAAAAAAAGAAATTAAAAGTACATTAAAGAATAAAGGAGGAATGATAGTCGATGTGGAGCAGAAATTAGGCTAATAAATGTGGATTCAACCCTTATAGTCCATTCCAAAGGTGATGGTATTTTCACTGGCCTTTGCAAATTGTCATCTCTCTGAAAGTTGATGATTGAATTGATTTCTGGGAAGATAATGCCTAAAGTGTAAGGAATTAGAATGTTGTTACTTCTAACCTGCTTTATTTTTTTAACTTTATTTTATATTGGAGTATAGTTGATTAACAATGTTATTAATAGTTTCAGGTGTACAACAAGGTGATTCAGGTATATGTATACATGTCTCTGTTCTTTTTCAAATTCCTTTCTTGATTAGGCTGTTATAGAACACTGAGCAGAGTCCCCTGTGCTATACAGTAGGTCCTTGTTGGTTATTCATTTTAAATATAGCAGTGCATAAATGTCAATCCCAGAATGCTTTTCTTGCTTTATAATTAAACTATAAAAAGGAATATGCAAGGTCAAGGAAAGATCCTCTAAAAATAACAAGTACTTTAAATGGGATGATTATCAAGGAACAGGGGCTTCCCCAGTGGCTCAGCAAAAAAGAATCTGCCTGCAATGCAGGAGACCAGGTTCTATCCCCAGGTCGGGAAGATCCCCTGGAGAAGGGAATGGCTACCCACTCTTGCCTGGAGTATTCTTGCCTGGAGAATCCCATGGACAAAGCAGTCTGGTGGGCTACAGTCTATAGGATCACAAAGAGTCGGACGTGACCGATGCGACTTACCATGCATCAAGGAACACATACCCAATAGCTACATTTAGCTTTATGTTATAAAATACTATCCAACTTTTTTAAAACAGGCAATTTATGATCACTGATATACTTCAAATACATTCTAATTATTATAAAGTTCATCTCACACTTTTAAAATAATTGTGTAAACTTACTTTCCAAATCTTTATTAAGTATCTTTTTGCTAGAGGCTTAGACATTATTATGTAAATTCTTAGGCATATGAATTGAGCAAAATTTAAAATGCCACTTACCTGACATGCTTTTTTTCTTTGAGAAATCCTTATGTAGCCATAAGCAAGTGTATGAATTAAAAATACTCCCGCAAGCTTTTTTTTCTAAGTAATGTTGCTCTGTTGTTATAAGTGTCAGTAAACTTTATCTGTACCTCAGTTTTTTCTCTCTTCTTGAAATCTTCTGCGTGTACTTTGTTCAGTTACAAACAGGAAATGTGGTGATGGAGGCTTCTAGAGTTTTGATCTGAAACCAGTAGGCTGTTAAACTTTTCTGTGAAATGTGAGAAGTAAAATCCCACAAGCCTCTGTACCCTGGTATTTGAACTTTTATCAGCACTTAACAAACATTAAAACAAATAATAAAATCAATGGGTAAATTAGACTAGGCAGGATGAGATGGTTGGATGGCATCACTGACTCATGAGTTTGAGCAAACTCCAAGAGATAGTGAAGGACAGGGAAGCCTGGTGTGTTGCAGTCCGTGGGGTCGCAAAGAGTCGGATACAACTTAGCGATTGAACAACAAGGATTTCCCATCTCTCAGAAGAAAATCTAGGGATCTCCTCCCAAGTGAGGTCATATGAAGACAAAATAAAATACACTAAACTGAGGAGAAAACGGTAAGAAGCCCCCAGGCATGCTCAGCTGCTGGTTGTGTTATATTTGAGGTGTGGCAGAGGAAAGGAAATTAACACACTTGGAACACTTACTTATCAGGTACCTTCTGTACCTAACTCCACTGGGAGATTGGGTGCCTGCCTTCTTTCCTGCCAACCTTGCCCCTGCAACATGAGTCTCTCTATCCAATCTAGGGCCACATGGTGACAAGCTCCAGCTCTCTCCTATCCTGGAGTCTCAGTATCAGAAGTCCTTAAATGTTAGTGTGCATAAGTATGTTACGTACCATTAGTTTAACATGCATATTCCTTAGCCCTGCTGAATCAGAATATTTGGAGTACAAATGTGCATTTTCACAATTACCGTTGCTTATTTTAATATATGGAGAAGGCAGTGGCACCCAACTCCAGTACTCTTGCCTGGAAAATCCCACAGACGGAGGAGCCTGGTAGGCTGCAGTCCATGGGGTCGCTAGAGTCGGACAGGACTGAGCGACTTCACTTTCACTTTTCACTTTCATGCATTGGAGAAGGAAATGGCAACCCACTCCAGTGTTCTTGCCTGGAGAATCCCAGGGACGGGGGAGCCTGGTGGGCTGTCGTCTGTGGGGTCACAGAGTCGGACACGACTGAAGCGACTTAGCTTAGCTTATTTTAATATAAGTGTTCTGGATAATTCTCTGAGAAATCCATATATATGTGTGTGTGCGTGTGTGTGTCAATAATAGCATTTTATTTCTAATGTTAGATAAAAAATAGTCTTGGTCATATCTATGTATACAGTTTATAAGTATTTCTGTGTATATATATCTGCTGCATATTTGCTTATGTGCTTATGATATTTGCTTATGTACTTTGCCACTTTTCTTTAATTATAAAGAAATGACAAACCTGAATCCAGTTTATTACAAAAAGAGATGTACTTAAAGCTTTAAGAACTCAAACTTAATATAAAATTAAAAATAAGACTTTTGATGCACAAACTCAGAGCAAAGATATTATATGGCTTGCTTTAGCTTCTCTAAGATTCCTGAGGGCAGGGAGAGCACTGATCTTATCTGTCCGTAACACTCCAGCATCTAGAATAATGACTAGCACGCTGTAGTCTCAATAAATATTCTCACAATGATTGAATAAATAAAAGAATGTTAGTTTTCTGCTTTCTCCCAGCTCCATCACAGTAAAGAACTTCCCAGTAAATAAAATACAGTGTTTCTCTATTCCTTGGATAGAGTCAACTAAGTACTAACAAATTTTTCTACCTTGATCACTTTTTTCCAAAACACTGAATTGGCCAAAAAGTTCTTGTGAATCTTTGAATCAGAATCGATAAAACTGAAAGAAGTCATGGGGAATCCCTAGCCTAATCTTCTAAAAAAATTTTTCAAAATACATTTCATAGAACACATTTTGCTCTAGGTTTTCAAGAAATCCTTGGGAAAAATACTCCTTTAACCAATATATTTGGGAAAATTGTATATTTTCATCTCTGTGGATGCATATTAGTATATTAAAGTCTTAGATATAATCCTACAAAAAGGAAACCTGAAAAACATTTTTTATCAGAGCTTTTTCTAAACTTCTTTGTCCAGAGAACTTTTTGTTTGGCTGCCATCCATTAGTCAGATGGCAGATTGTATAAAATGGGTCTGGATGCCCACAGACAAAGATCTCAAGGAGACAGAAGTCTCGGGTACATGTAGGGACAAAAGGACAACAAAAATCAGAAGGATCCATCCAAGATTAGATAGAATTTAGGAATGGAGACGGAAGAGATGATTCCCAGATTTCCATAGAGGTTTGGACACCTGCAATATCAGTTCAGGAGGAGAAGGCTGGCTCAGGTGGCCATGAGGGGTTACCCTTTGGTCTTAAAACAGGATGATTGGAAAGAAGGATAGAAGGCCCAGGTTCCGAAAGGAACTGTATAGATTCCCCAAGCAGGACCTTAGCTTGGGGGCAGAGTATTGATAGATTCCCATTTCTACCAACTGGGGCATGCAGAGGACATGGGAGAAAGAGTTTCAAGACTGGACATTGAGGTACGAGCATCCCCTTGTTAGAACAAGAACAGTGCTGAGGATGGGAATGAAGGTGCGAAGATACCCTCATCTTGGCTGATCCATAAAGCACAATTCTAGAAACGAGAAGGGTGTTCAGTAGTTGGTTTTGGATGCAGAGAAAGTCAGACTCAGCAATAATGACTCAGGTCAAAATACAGGAATTCCATGGCGTAGCTCAAGAGGTGTAACTCTCAGTACAGACCAACAGGGAAGGAGACAAACGCTTGTGGGACAGTGCCTGAAGATGGCTAAGGCTTGCCTGTCTCAAGTTTGCAGCCTCACAAAAACACAAGTCGGCAAAGATCGAGAAAAGACAAGGGCAGAGGAGACAGGTAGGGACTAAGCAAGGGTATACCCCCTACTTTGGGTCAATAAGGCAATCTGTGGTACCTGCTGAGTGATTGCCTACTGGCTTAAAAGAGTTAACGTACTTGATTGTACATAATCTGCATGACCGGCATTTCCAAAATTGTCAAACTTTGGCTAATAAATCCGAACCACTTCACAATTTCTAATTATTGTAATGTTCCTGAAAAATGACCTGCATTACAGTGTTCCCCGAGTCATAGTCTTACATATTCAGGAGATAGAACAAGATTGTCCAAGGTCATATGCAAAGTCTGTGTCTGTGCATTAGCTTAGCTCCACAGATGTTTGCAATCTGCTAGAGAAAAATGATAGTTTTTCATCAAATATAGATGGCTGAGCACATGAAGACATTATCAGAATATAAACACCTACAGATATGCTTGTTATGAAATATATTAGTGCATTCAGAGATTTGAATCATGCCTTCATGAGTCATGTTCAAATAATAAATAAACATGAGGCTTCTGTACTACTGTTTAATGAGACAGGTGATCAAAATGAAGTATAGAAGATAGCTAGACAAAGAAGAAATGTCCTGACAAGATTGAAGCAATTAGATATGTTGTAGAAAATTTAGGGGAAAGGTGTGGTTTTGATGGGCACCTGTCAAGAAATAAAGACTTTAAGGCCAACAAAATTGAGGTTTTGTTGCCAAAAGAAACTAAAAAACATGTCAAAATGGCAAGAGGTTCCATACTCAGAAAAATGGGTCATGGAGTATAAAAAGAGACACAGTTTCCTACCTGTATTTTATGGTTATCTATTAGTTTTTTAATTACTTTCTATCACTGTAGTTGCTTATTTATATCTGCAT
Source organism: Bos grunniens (assembly GCF_055505025.1). Classification (NCBI taxonomy): domain Eukaryota; kingdom Metazoa; phylum Chordata; class Mammalia; order Artiodactyla; family Bovidae; genus Bos; species Bos grunniens. The sequence continues at coordinate 103,760,013 of NC_141165.1, forward strand.
ATACACATGCATATATTATACACACATATATTTAAGGTGTTACAAAATGTTTTGCTTTTCTCAAAGAGTTCCAAAATGTTAAGAGTAGCTATTAGCAGGGGATTATCAGGGACTTTGACTTTACATTTTACATGGTGATCTATTGTTTAAAATTATTTACAATAACATGTACTACTTTTATAATTGGAATAAAAAATGCTTCCTAGTTTTAAAGGCTCATTGAAATACCTTGTTTTATAGAATTAGAATTTCTCTCTCTGTGATTTTTTTCCCCCTTATTCTGGAAAATCATTCTTTAGTAAGACTGAAGCTAGTACAAAGCAAGCAAACAACTTTATGAAAGACAAAATGGAAAGGGCCCCTGTGCTTCCAATTATGCTGTTTTAAAATATGAAATTATTTAGAATTAATTAGAAATTAATTAGAATGTTACAATTGCATCTGATTAAACCATACTGATTCATATTTTCATCAAGTTTATACTATAAGATCCTTCAGAAAACATAATTACTCAGATGAGTAAAAAAAGTTAAAAGCAATAGAATGCTGCATAGATTTGGCCTAAGATTCTCAGATCTTTTTATTACATTTATAATAGCCTTGTAGAACCAAAAATCAAACACTGGAAAATCAAACACTGAAATAAAAGTAGATAACAAAAATTCAGAAATGAAAGAAATTTTCATTTTCCTACATGTAAAAGGCTTAAACACCCATATTTTCTGGAAGAAAACAATTTGCCCCATTGCACAAATTTCTATGTGATGTCCTTTAACAAAGTTAAGCATTCTGAGAAATGTTGTTCTTATTTGAAACACAACTGGCTCAAACAAAGCAAACCAGTTTATCATAAAACTTCTCATAATTTTAGTGAGCTAATATGCAATTTCACTTCTCGGGAGGATATATTATGCAGCGTTTCCAAAACTTATCATATAAGAGAAGCATTCCTTTTTTTTTTTTTTTTTAACATTTTGCAGAACTACTGTTCTGAGGTATGTATTTTAGCAACTTTTTCTTCCTGTTGAACTGGGTCTTACTTTCTACCCTCGTTCCACATTTGGAGCCTGGTTTACTCGAGGAGTACCATGGAGAGTATCAATTTTACCATCTTTATAGAAATTTCCATCTTGAGATGTTTTGCATGAGATCATAAAAGAATAGGCCCTTAAAATTCAAATGCTCCTGGACAGGTAGCAATTTAGAATTCTCAGTATAGCTTGAACAGTGAGACTAGTTCTAGTGGATCTTCCTTCAAGGAAGGCATACATTACATTAAATTTTGATCAAAATAAGATTTAGGACTCAGACCTTTCTAAGGGAAGGTAAGCTCTAGTTGGAGGACCCTAAGGAGTAGGAACATAGAGTAGAAACAGGAGCAACAAGAAGTGATGGGCAGTAAGAGTCCTGGCTGAAAACATGTGCATCTTCAAAAGGAGGCATGGAATGACTTTAATGAAGTGACTATTGGCAGAGGTGCAATCAGGGCTGATGGAAAGAACAGGACATGGTGAAGCCCTTGCCAGGTAACAACAGAGGGAACCCATGACAACTCCTAGGCTTAAAGGTATTAGAGGAGTATCAGTTACTGGAACCAAGTGAGATATATAGCTGTAAGAAAGGGCTGCCAGGCAGGGACTATGGCTTTGTTAGCGCACCCCAATGCCCACCCCCACCAAGAAAAACAACCAGTGCCAGTTATGACCAGGCAAAGGGAAATCTGTGGAAAAACATCCCAATTTTGTTCTCTGCCCTCCAATCTCAGTCTCCCACCCATTTTCCTCATTAAACCCAGTCAATCCAGGGAAGGCAACCTGCAAGAAACAGTCTATAGAGGTCAGCCTCACATGGTCTGAGAAAGGTGAAGAACAAAGAGTAAGTCTGGAGAGAAAACGTGTGAGTAAGTGGCTGAGAATGAATTTAATTTTGATAGGTACTATCTCTCCTGATGGCGCTTCCCTAGCATCACAGACGGTAAAGAATTAGCTTGCACTGCAGGAGACTTGGAGAAGGCAATGGCACCCCACTCCAGTACTCTTGCCTAGAAAATCCCATGGACAGAGGAGCCTGGTAGGCTGCAATTCATGGGGTCGCTAAGAGTCAGACACGACTGAGCAACTGCACTTTCACTTTTTACTTTCATGCATTGGAGAAGGAAATGGCAACCCACTCCAGTGTTCTTGCCTGGAGAATCCCAGGGACGGGGGAGCCTAGTGGGCTGCCATCTATGGGGTCACACAGAGTCGGACACGGCTAAAGTGACTTAGCAGCAGCAGCAGGAGACTTGGGTTCAGTCTCTGGGTCAGGAAGATCCCCTGTAGAATGGAATGGTTCCCCACTCCAATATTCTTGCCTGGAGAATCCCATGGGCAGAGGACCCTGGTGGGCTACACTCCATGGGTAGCAAAGAGTCATATACAACTGAGCAACTAAGTACACACAAATATCTCTCTTGACACACATAGACTTTACAATTTTGTAAGTAGACTTACTCTGCAGAGCACAGAAGAGTAAATACGAGCAATCAATTTTGAAATTTTTAACTAGATTCATCAAGGCAGTTTTATTGACCTTATAATAATAACCTGAGTGAGTGAGTGATAGTTGCTCAGTTGTGTCTGACTCTTTGCAATCCCAGGACTGTTGCCTTCCAGACACCTCTGTCCATGGAATTCTCTAGGCAAGAATACTGGAGTGGGTTGCCATTTCCTTTTCCAAATAATAACCTGAGATTCCTAAAAAATAAGTTGGTTCTGGCACAAGGAAACAAAACTAAGGATAAAATGTATCCCAAGATGATACCAAAATGATTGAAGGGAGTACATAATAAAGGAAACTATATGTGAAAAGTTCCCAGGGTTTAAGAAAAATAAAATTTTAAGTCAAAAGATTCAAAGGCAGTGGGAAGGGGAGAGAGATAATAAAGCCAATGTAGCAAATGGTTAAATCTGAAGAATTTAAATGAAAAGTACATGAGAATACTTTGTATTATTCTTGTAATTGTTTTGTAAAGTCTAAAATCATGCCAAATGTAAAAGTTAATAAATACATGTAAATTACTTAGAAGAGCATATGCTACATATGAAATAGTAAGTATAGCATATGCTGCATATGAAACAGTAAGCATAGATGTTGATGCTGTCAGTATTAACCTGATAGCAAAATCAGATAAAGACACTAAAAGAAAAGAAAATGACAGAAAAATTATTCCTCATAAACATACATAGGAAAATTCTTAAAATTTTGGCAAAACTAATCCAGCATTATATTAAAAGGATAATATATCGTGACTAAGTGGGATTTATTCCAGCAACAAAAGATGGTTTAACCTTAGAAAATCAATGTAAATCATCAGGTTAACAACTAAAAAACTCAAAAAACAAAACAACCATGTGATTATTCAATAGAGGCAGAAAGACTACTTGAAAAAAATCTCAACATGCTTTCCTGACTTAAAAAATAAAACTCTCAGGAAAATAGGAATAGAAGGGAGCTTCCTTAACAGAATTAAGATACTTAAAAAAAAAAAAAAAGCCTACAACTTACATCATCCTTAATCATTAAGTAGGGGCTTCCCTGGTGTCTCAGACAGTAAAGAATCTGCCCGCAATGTGGGAGACCTGGGTTCATTCCCTGGACTGGGGAAGATATCCTGGAGAAGGGAATGGCTACCAACTCCAGACTTCTTGACTGAAGAATTCCATGGACAAAGGAACCAGTGGGATACAGTCCATGGGATCACAAAGAGTTGGATACAACTGAGCGACTAACACTTAATCATTTAGGAGGTCAACCTTGTCAGTTACTGAATGTTTTCCCTCTAATATGGACATAAGACAAGGATATATACTCTCACCACTTTAATTCAACATGATACTAGAGGTTCTAGTCCAAGCAATAAGCAAAGTAAATGCATTTGGATTGGAAAGCAAGAAGTAAAGAAAGAGGTCTCACCACTGACACGATTTTATGAAGATTACAAAAACAGTCTGCTACAATTAATTAGAAAGTATAGCATGGTTTAATAATATAAAATTAATATATAAAATTTTATATTTCTAACAAAAAAAACATAAAATAGGAACAGAAATGAGATTAGTATGTTTGGGGGCTAGAAATTGAAAGAGGAATTGACTACAAAAGGACAAAAGGGAACTCTTTGGGGAAAATGTAAAGAGGTCTATTTTGACTCATGAGAGTACATCATGATCTATGCAGAGTACATCATGAGAAACACTGGGCTGGAAGAAACACAAGCTGGAATCAATATTGCCAGGAAAATATCAATAACCTCAGATATGCAAATGACACCACCCTTATGGCAGAAAGCAAAGAAGAACTAAAGAACCTCTTGATAAAAGTGAAAGAAGAGAGCGAAAAAGTTGACTTAAAGCTCAACATTCAGAAAACTAAGATCATGGCATCTGGTCCCATCACTTCAAGGCAAATAGATGGAGAAATAGTGGAAACAGTGACAGACTTTATTTTGGGGGGCTCCAAAATCACTGCAGATGGTGACTGCAGCCATGAAATTAAAAGATGCTTATTCCTTGGAAGAAAAGTTATGACCAACCTAGACAGCATATTAAAAAGCAGAGACATTACTTTGCCAACAAAGGTCCATCTAGTCAAGGCTACAGTTTTTCAATTAGTCATGTACGGATTTGAGAGTTGGACTGTAAAAAAAGCTGAGCGCCAAAGAATTGATGTTTTTGAACGGTGGTGTCAAGTCCCTCGGACTGCAAGAAGATCCAACCAGTCCATCCTAAAGTAAATCAGTCCTGAATATTCACTGGAAGGACTGATGTTGAAGCTGAAACTCCAATACTTTGGCCACCTGATATGAAGAATTAACTCATTTGAAAAGACCCTGATGCTGGGAAAGATTGAAGGCGGGAGTAGAAGGGGACAACAGAGGATGAGATGGTTGGATGGCATCACCGACTCAATGGACACGGGAGTTGGTGACGTACAGGAAGGCCTGGAGTGCTGCAGTCCATGGGGTTGCAAAGAGTCAGACACAACTGAGTGACTGAACTGAACTGATTTTGACTCTATGTAAAATTATACTTTGATAAAGCTGCTGCTGCTACTGCTGCTAAGTCACTTCAGTCGTGTCCGACTCTGTGCGACCCCATAGACGGCAGCCCACCAGGCTCCCCCGTCCCTGGGATTCTCCAGGCAAGAACACTGGAGTGGGTTGCCATTTCCTTCTCCAGTGCATGAAAGTGAGAAGTGAAAGTGAAGTCGCTCAGTCGTGTCCAACTCCTAGAGACCCCATGGACTGCAGCCCACTAGGCTCCTCTGTCAATGGGATAAAGCTAACTTCAAAAATTTGGAGACAGGAAAGAAAAGAATCTATGAGTCCAATGTTGATAAGTAAAACAAATAAATAAATGATCAATAAGTAGTAAGGGGAGCTTTTTTTCATAAAATAGAGTGGAAGGAATAATGATGGTAGAACATCCAACATTTTGAAACTATCAGCTTAGTAACTGATTCAGAGAAGATGGTCAATATGTCCTAAATTAGTAAGTAAATGACCAAATTTTAAGAAATTACAAACTTTGACAAAAGCTCTACAAATTACTATTTTAAAGGGAAAATATTAATTTATTGATATTGAAACCTAGCAGATATAATCTTAAGTAAGTATTACAGTTAATGCTATCAATAATGAAACAAACTAAAGTCATGTATCTACTGATAATGTACACCAAGGTAGACTTGAGAACTGACTGCAAGTTTGAAGGTGTTCGTGACACACATAATCTCAGTTGGCAACATCTGGGCAAGTCTTGGAGAATTAAGGTGTCTGCTCAAATCATTGACTGACCACTAAATTATGTAGACAGAGCAGCCCCAAAAAAGAAACACTAAAAGAAAATGACCAGATACATTCAGTTTCAAAGATGGTCTGTGGTTTAAGTCCGGGCAGGTTATCAAAACAAACAACAGAAACCCACAATACAATGAGCCTTAGAAAAAAAGAATACACAGCTGCTACAATTTTATCTAAAATTCACAGTTATCTGCCCTATTACCACCACATCAGTCTCAAAATTCACACAATCATGACAAGACATGTTAAGAAACGGAAGACTGTGACCCATATTCAGCGGGCGGGGGAGCGGGATGCGGTCAATAGAAATTGACTCTTGAGAACCCAGATAAAATAGCCAAATGGAAATTCTAGATTTGAAAAGTACTATAACTGAAATAAAAAATTCACTAGATAGACTCAACAGCAGATTTTAAATAGCAAAAGTAGAAGATTTGTTAAAAAGGAATAGTCTCAAAGATCTGTAGAACAATTTCAAGAATGTATGTATTGGGAGTCATAAAAGGAGGAGTGATAGGGAAACAAGACATTATATTAAAAATATAATGGCTATACACTTCCCATTTTAAAGAAAAACATTTATTTCCAGACCCAATGAACACTAAGAAGCTCAATGAACACAGGCAGATATACAAATAAAACACAACTAGGCACATCATATTCAGATTCCCAAAATCCAAAAAAAAAGTCTTGAATGCAGCAAGAGAAAAGCAACTCATACAAAAAGGGGCTACATTATGGTTAATACTTAACTTCTCATAAGAAACAACAGAGGCCATAAGAAAGAAATGACATACTCAAAGTGCTAAAAGAAAAAAAAAAGGCCACCAAGTAGCCTACTAAAATTAGCCTTAAAGAAAAATATATTTCTAGATTTAAAAAAATTAATAGTATTTATTGCTAGGAAACCTGGAAACACAAGGGAAGTTCTTTAGGTTGAAGGAAATAACCCCAAACAGTAATTCAGATCCACAAGAAAAAAAGGAGGTCACCAGAAATATGTAAGTAAACAAAAACTATAAGCACATATGTATAATGTTTTTCTTCCTTAACTTCTTTAAAGTTAGAAGATTGTTTAAAATCTTAATTCTAACACAGTATTAAATTTACAATACATATATGAAGGTTTTATATATATGCTGTTGCTGATGCTAAGTCGCTTCAGTCGTGTTCGACTCTGTGCGACCCCACAGATGGCAGCCCACCAGGCTCCCCCGTCCCTGGGATTCTCCAGGCAAGAACACTGGAGTGGGTTGCCATTTCCTTCTCCAATGCATGAAAGTGAAAAGTGAAAGTGAACTCGCTCAGTTGTGTCCAACTCTTAGCGACGCCATGGACTGCAGCCTACCAGGCTCCTCCGTCCATGGGATTTTCCAGACAAGAGTACTGGAGTGGGGTGCCACTGCCTTCTCTATATATATGTCAACACAAAAAAATAAGGAGAAATGACATAGACCTTTACTAGTATGCTACATTTTAATTATGTCAGTGCTAACTTTAAGTGAATTGTGAAAGTTAAAAATGAATATTTTGATCCCTAGGGCAGCTAACCACAACACAAAATCTCAAAGAATACAGTGAAAATAACGAACAGAGGAATTTAAGTGGTATCAAAAAAGTTTTTGCTTAACATAAAAGACAGAAATTGAGCAATAGAAGAACAAAAGAAAGTGAGATATTAAGAAAACAAATAGCAAAAAGGCAGATATAAATCCAACTATATCAATACTTACATTAAATATGAATTAGATGAACACTCCACTCTAAATTTAACACTTAGATGAAATGGATAAATTCCTAGAAATTCACAAAGTACTAAAAACTGACTTGAGAACTAATAGAAAATCTGGATATACTTATGCAAAATAATTAAATATCAATTAAAAATGAGGGAAGAGGGGGAATGCAGGGAAGGAGTTTATGAAGCTCTGTATTAGTTGAATCTTTTATAGTAAGAATAGAGTTCTGAATTATCTGTGTGATAATAGAAACGTCAGTTTCCTCTAGTTGTAGTTATTTAGAGTTCAACTTAACAATTAAACTCATAGGGCACATCAGACTTCATCCAGCACCAGTGGTTATTTAGTTTTAAGAAAACAAACAGGAAATAACCCAGCATACAACAAAGCTGTGGTCTTGGACCTCCCAGTCATAGCTCGCAATGTGCCAGCCATGCTGTTTACAGAACACACATGGTCATAGAAGTGAAGCTGAAAATACACAGCTCCAAGAGCTCAGGGAATCATCAGCTCTGGGGGCCTGTAGGCTTTTAGTCCTCATCTCTTTGTTCTCATGTGTATGCCATTAGCCCCATGTCTCTGCAGCTTCATCTCAAATGCCAGTTATTCATCACTCATTCTCAATGATGAGGTATGGTTTGGTCCTCTAGTCCTCGTCCAGATCCTCTTTAAGCATAGAATTGCTCAAGTCCTGTTTCTAAAAATTCTTTCAGTTAAAGAAGGAAGGAAGACTGAATATGGATCAAATCTTCAATCATAAGATTGAACAAAAGTCAAAGAAACAACTGTTGCTGCTGCTGCTGCTAAGTCACTTCAGTCGTGTCCGACTCTGTGCAACCCCATAGACGGCAGCCCACCAGGCTCCCCCGTCCCTGGGATTCTCCAGGCAAGAACACTGGAGTGGGTTGCCATTTTCTTCTCCAATGCATGAAAGTGAAAAGTGAAAGTGAAGTCACTCAATCGTGTCCAACCCTCAGCAACCCCATGAACTGCAGCCTTCCAAGCTCTTCTGTCCATGGGATTTGCCAGGCAAGAGTACTGGAGTGGGGTGCCTGTTAGCTCCTTTTAAAAGGTCTGGACAGATATCACTCAAAGATTAATAACAGGTATGTGTTAAGATTACAGGCATTTTTTTCTTTCTTATTTAAACTTTCACCTTTTTTGTAACTTTACAATAAGCACTAATTAATTCAGAAAAATGAAGCTATTTTCCAAAAAAATTTATAAGGAATATGTATACTTATGGCTGATGCATGTTGATGTATGGCAGAAAGCAACATAAAATTGTAAAGCAATTAGCCTTCAATTAAAAATAAATTTTAAAACATTTATAAGCAATCAAGGGTTTGCTCAGTTGAGGAAATGAATAGTTGGCACAGATGGCAAATATTCTTACACTTGCCAATGTTAGAGTGACAATGAATGTCAGTGCTGTGTGGTATCCTTAAAAATTACATTTTAATTTTAACTAATTTTTTTTTTTAATTTAAGCTTCCAAACAAACTTTAAAACTGGATAAAGGAACCTATTTAGAGTATATCTAATTTCTATTTTTGTAGCAGGTTGGGTTCTCAGGAAGGTGGCTCTGAGATAGGTTTACCAGAAGCGTACTAGGGATCAGGTGAATCTGGAGAAGACAAGAGACTAAAGCAGGGCAAAGGAAAAGGTCAAGGGGCAATACAGTCTCAAGCTTCACGATCCCCAGCTCTGAAGATAGGATGAGCTTTCAGAGCTGTTTTGAGAGTGGAGAGGGCTGGGAGGGGTAAGCGAAGGGATAGAGGAAGGGTAGGGCCATAACAAGCCTGTGTTGAAGATGGCCTTGAAGCGGTATATCCTTGGTAAGGTGACTCTTCACATGCAGAGATACCTGAAGGGAGCTGATAGCTGGAGGCCTGTTTTCCTTCCAGCAAACCTCCCAGAAGCTGGGTAATTAGTCCTTAATTCCTGAACAGGAATCTGGGCAGTACATTATAATGTTCACCACAATTAGAAAATGCAAATGAGTTAAGCTGAGTTTTTCTGGTAACACAGTCTGTGCAGCAGACACTATTAGTTGCCCAGTCAAGATCCAGCTTCTCCTTGTGTCTAATTCGTTTGAAGCAGGATGTGCTTAAGTCAGGTGACATAAGAGTGGTGTCTAAACCAATTATGAGAATCCTGTTCTCTGCTTCCCAGAACCTCCCCCTACCCTCCCAGCCTCTACAGCAGTTACTTGTGGTCAGGGGGCCTGATGGTAATAAGATAATGAGACTCAGGAGTCTCATTATCACTATAATAATACACTAGGAATTTTGAAAAATATTTTGTTTTCTTTTTTAAAAAGGAACAGATGAAGCTGGCGTCTTCTTACCTCTTCCTAATTCCTTCTTCCTTTTCTTGTACACAGCTGTGGTACTTACAGCTGCAGGAATTATTTTGCAACTGAGAGGAAAAGAAAGGTCAAGAGAATTTTTGAGTTTGTTCTGACATTCATGAGCCACTCAATAAAGCCACAAACCCATCTCTTGGTTTCTTGCTCTTTGAAGAAAATAACCCCTAATTACTTCAGTAGCTAAAATTGGATATTTTGCCACTGAAAGCAAAGCATAACCCAAACTGACCCAAGTTATATGCTAGAATGATGACTCTTGAAAATATATAGTTGATATACATGTGTGCATGTTTATCAAATTATGTTTTCAATAAGTTGGAAAACACCAAATACTGTATCATTCTCTGAGACTTCACACTGCATATTAGCATGAATGATATTAATTATTTGTATTAAGTATTCTGCCAGGGATAAACCTACTTCAACAAAGTTTATGCTACTTAAACATATTTGACAAAAAGTACCTTTTGAAACTTCACCTGTTCCTATGGAATGGATTGGGAAACATTATTTAGTATGGTTCTGATCTGTCATGATGCATTAACTTGCTCCCTTTTTCTAGGATTATTTTCTGCAATAATATTCCTTGGAACATCCAGTTGAAGTTGAATTAATCAAAAACAGTAAAACATGGTCATATTTTTTCTTATGCTTATGACTAGATTACTCAAGAAGGCAAACTGGCTCAAAAAAATCCATATGCTGAACTGTGTTTTAGGATGTGGTCAAAGCCCAAAAGATAAACATGTGTAGCAGCGCATTTGCAGGTTACAACTAACTTGCAAACTTTGTTTGCTGGTCACAATTAGCATCCTGTGTCTCTCTACCATGGTTATTTTTATCTGGCTGCAGTCAGCCCCCTTTCACTGCTGAGCTGGCTTGCTCATTGACAGTGCAGAAAGAGAAGTGCAGCTTCCCACGCTGGAGAAGGAGGTTGCCCTCTATTTTGAGACAGAAAGTACTGATTGTTGTGGCCACTTTAACAAAGGTCCTGAGTAACTTCACAGCCTGGCCTCTGTATGTGTGTAATGTATATATATCATGACGGGCTTTGGTACACTCCCTCCAAAGCCATTCTAGTGTGAATGACTGCATACTGGCCTTGCCTTTCTCTTTGACCTGGGTCAGCAATGGGCTGTTTTCCCTCAATTGTTATTTATTCAGGTATTCTTCTGTAGGATGACTCAGAGTGTCTCACAGACGTGTCAAACTAAAACTTTCTGAATCTGAACTTCTGATTTCTTATCCATCTTCCATATTCTGAGAACAGCACTATCACCACCAAGAAACGTAAAGCAAATCAGAAACCTAGAGCTCATCCTTGCTGCCTTGACATGTCTCTTACCCTCACATCTCATCCATTTTCATGTCCCAATTTGAAGGCTATGAACTCATGCACACCTTGGCCTGGAGGCCAAGCACCTCCATCTCTTGCCCAGACCACCACAAAGTACCTCCCTACTTCTACTCTGATGGTTTTATGATCTATCTGTTCTCTACACATCATCTAGAATATTTTAAAAACTAAATCAAGCAAAGTCACTCCTTTGCTTAGTGGGAACTTTCAATTGCTTTAGATTGCACTAATGATAAAATTCCAACTTCTTACTATGCCCTCGGCCCCACAAAATCTGGACTCTGCCGTGTTCCAGTTTCAACACATTTCTTTTGCTCTATAGTCCAGACCACAGCAGGGCTTCCCTCATAGCTGTCGGTAAAGAATCTGCCTGCCATGCAGGAGACCTGGGTTCAATTCCTCGGTCAGAAATATTCCCTGGAGACGGAAATGGCAACCCACTCCAGTATTCTTTTTTTTTTTTTTTTTAATTTGTGAAGAAAGTTTTTATTTTGTTAACCAGAGTTTTCTATTCATTGTATTGTCGTGGGTTTTAACATTTAACAAGATTATCTTTCAGGAATCAAGAGTTAGGATTTACAGCATTGTGGCTCTAAAATTAAATACTGAGCTCCATGCTTATGAAGCGAATTGGCACATAAGGATCGATATAATGACATTTTAGTAATTCCAAATATTTATTTTACTTCATTATTCAAATTCTTTTGTTTGCCTTCAGGCTGAGACTTTACAGACTGTTTTGCAGCCCTCTGTATAAAATACGTTCCAAGATGGACACCTATGAAGGAAACCACAGCTACAAGAAGCCAGTTCTTTCTGATCCAACTGCTATTTTTCATCTCTTCTTTCTAGCTCAAGCTCTGACTCAGAGCTGCTTCTTTCTGAAACTTGCAAGCCTGCTACTTCCCTGGGAGGTGGTTCTTCTTAGGACTTGTAAGTGCCAGACTGTCTGGTTCAGAGAGGTTGTCCTTACTAGGAATTTGGAAAACAGGGCTGCTTTTGATCCTGTGCCACCCCAAATGTATGAACCCAATCAGAGGTACCATAACAACCAGAACTTTGTAGTCTTTCCAGAAGTTCTGAAAGCTCATAGTACTTCAGCATCAGTGTACCTGCCTGCCGGCCGCCACCCACAGCCCCCAAGGCTGCACCTTGAGCCGCCGCAGCTCCCGGAGTTCCACTCCAGTATTCTTGCCTGGAGAATCCCATGGACATATGGTCCTTGGGGTCACAAGAGTCAGACACAACTTAGCGACTAAACCACCACCACCTCCAGACCACGGCAAACTACAGCCCATGGGCCAAATCTACCCCATTGCCTGTTCTTGCCAAGTTTTACTGGAACACAGCCACACTCATTCATGAACGTCTATGGCTACTTTTGTGTTGTAAAACAGAGTTGAATTTTAACAGACAACACATGTCCTGAAAAGCCGAAAATATTTACTGCCAGAACCTTGAGAGAAAAAATGTGCCCACTCTTCCTCTAGAGTCTCATTAGCTTCCTTCCCCTCCCCTTGATCAAGATAAACTTTTAATTACCTCTAGCCTTTGAACTCATCCTCCTTTCTGCTTGGAGAGAGTAAAATGTTTCTTTACAAAGTGTCTTCCATCTTTTCCTCAAGGTCTCATCTCAAAACTTAAATATTCAGAAGAGCTTTCCTTTATAACTCTAAAGGAGGGCACCCATCTCCCCAGGTACACTCTACACTATCATATCCTGTTTCCTGCATTACACATTACAAGAGAAATGGTCTTGCTCATGTTTTTGTTTGCCTCCTTTCTTCCACAAGACACTAAGCTCCAGGAAGCCAGGTCCCATGTCTGTCTTCCTAAGCCCTGCTTCCCCACTGCCTAGAAAGTGACGGCACTTAGGATGTACTCAGCAAATGTTTGTTGATTAAAAAAAAAGAAAAGTAACTAGGATAGCTATCTTTGCTAAATGGCGTTTAGTCATTTAATTCCACATCTAATATAAATTTTCCACAAGAAATACTATGTTTCTTCTCCCCTCAAATCAGCCTAGAATACAAGAGAAGATAACAACAAACACTGTGATTGTAGCTTGAGCAGTTGTCTATTTGCTCTTTGTATTTATTCACACATTTGTTAACCCAGTGAGGCTTCCCTGGTGGCTCAGTGATAAAGAATCTGCTTGCAGTGCAGGAGACCTGGGTTCGATCCCTGGGTTGGGAATTTCCCCTGGAGGAGGACGTGGCAACCCACTCCAGTACTCTTGCCTGGAGAATTCCATGGACAGAGGATCTTGGTGGACTATAGTCCATAGGGTCACACAGAGTCAGACATGACTAAAGCGACTAAGCAGCAGCAGCATTCATCCAGCAAATATAGATTGATACCACCTGTGGGATGTGTGGGGCAAGACATGATTCGGTAGACTTGTCCGTTGGGCAGAAGCATGACTATCATTATCTTACTATGACTAAGAGATTTTGAAAATCAAAGGGATGCCTTCTGAGATTTCCCCAATGCACTACCCTACTTATCCTGAACCACCACCTCAAAGACTCAGCAAGAATTTTTCTGTTAACCCCAGGACAAGAACAGTCAGCACTGATCTTAAAAGCCCCAGTGGAAACTGCTCTGTAGAACTCAGCATGGTTAGATGTAGCTGAAGCATTCTATAGTGGGGATAAAGTAACGGGAGTTTCTTCTAGTGGCTGTGAGTCTGAACTAGGGAGAGGGAGAAGCAGGTTGGAATGGAGGACCTTTTTGGAGCTCAGTGAAATTGTACTTGGGCTTCCCTGGTGGCTCAGATGGTAAAGTGTCTGCCTGCAGTGTGGGAAACCTGGGTTCGAGCCCTGGGTTGGGAAGATCCCCTGTAGAAGGAAATGGCAATCCACTCCAGTACTCTTGCCTGGAAAATCCCATGGATGGAGGAGCCTGGTAGGCTACTGTCCAGCAAAGAGTTGGGCACAACTGAACGATTTCACATTCTGCAGTGGAGAGTTTCAGACAATGTTGTCACTGGGTATTTAATGAGCTAGACCAAATTTCATCTGACAGCTGAAGATAGAGTGAAGAAAAAAACAAAAATATAATTGTCCTCCTTTGAATATGTGTGTGTGTGCGCGCTTGGTCACTCAGTCATGTCTGACACTTTGTGATGCTATGGACTGTAGCCCACCAGGCTCCTCTGTCCATGGGATTCCCCAAGCAAGAATACTGGAGTGGGTTGCCATTTCCTACTGCAGGGATTTTCCCAACCCAGGGATCAAACCCACATCTCTCACATCTCCTGCACTGGCAGGTAGGTTCTTTACTACTGAGCAAACTAGGAAGCCACTTTGAATATATGACACTGTAAATCATTTAATCACTTCTCTTTGGCCATGGCCACATCTTGCAGAGACTTACCTTATTTATCTTTGCAGCTCTAGAATGTCCAACTCAGAGATGTTTACACAGAATTTCTTAGATATTTGCTGAAGTAAATAGCAAGTATATTTTGAGAAAAGAGATTTTCCCTATGATTTCATTGGCAATGAATGCACCAGAAGCATTTGTGTGTTTTTGTTTGTTTGTTTGTTTTTTTACTACAGTAAAGTTGGTGTTCCATGCTACTAAATCCAGAGGTGGCTAATATTCAGTTTCTGAAACTTTCTGTAAATTTTACATACAGATAAATTTGCAGTGACAGTATTAAAAGATACTAAAGGTTTCTGGTGTTACAAGATAAAGTCGCCTGGCAGTTGTCATCCTGTTTGCAAATGGCAAATGATGGACTTCAGACTGATTAGCAAGCAGTGATTTCATTATCATGCCCTCCAAGTTAGTTTTACCATGAGCTGCAAGATGGATATCCTGAGGGAAATTACCACTCTACCTCAACCCTTTCTTTCCCACCACTAAGTCTTAACTGACATCATTTTATAATTTTCAAGGAATCTCTGCAGAGTTACTAAATAATAATAAAGTGATTATTTTTAAGCATCTACACTTCTAGACAAAAAGGGGAAAAGGAAGGGATGTATAAAGTTGCTATGTGTTTAGTCTTATTGAAGTATTTTGCATATATTGGTACAAATCTTTTCAATTTTAGCCTGTTCTCACTATAGAAAAGATTGTTTTTAAATGACTCTTTTGGCTATTTTCATTTTCACACTTGAGAGCTGCCCCTTGCTAAATTATTCCAGTAAATATTCATCCATATTTTTCCTATTAGCCACCATCTTTCTTACATCAGTGAGTCTTTGTATTAGAAACATCAAAATTAATCGCTAGCAATGATTATATTAATCCAAGTTAATAATCCTTTTAATTCAAATTAATTAATACAAAAGCTCAATATTGCCCTGTTATTAACAAAAGCAAAATTGTTAGGATGGAAGAGATCATAATATAGGGATTTCACTTTGCTTGGAAATCCAGGTCTTTATTTGATACCCAAAAGCCCAGGTTGAAGCCCTTAAAACCATCCAGATAAAAATAAGAAGCTAATAAATTATTTTGAGAATTGTGGCCAATGATAAATTTTTGTATTTCACAGCTTTTTAAGGAATTTTCATGTATTTGAACAACTGTGAATTAATTCTGACCAAAATAAAAATGAAAAAATAGTTTCCAGATAAGGAAATGCAGATAATTTTTTTTCTTTTTTTTTGATAAATTTTTAAAAATAAAACAATAATAGTATTCTAGCTCAATATCAATTGAGCCATCATGTGGTTGAGAAGAAACAACACTGTAGGCCCCCTTACAGGTGAAACATACAAACTCACTGTCCATCAAAACCTCGCAAGGCAAAGGTCCAATTTATTTCTGACTCTACTGTTATAAAATATCTGAATTTATAGAAAAGCATAAATGTTGCAGAAGTTGTAGTTAAAAAACTTCAGGCTGTATTTTGCAATCTTCTTAGGGCAGACTCTATTTCTTATGTATTTTTGTGATTTTTCCATAATGCCTAAAACAGTTCTACAAATATAGGAGATGCTCAATGCTCATTTATTAACAGAATGGAATTAGTGCTAAATCAAACTGGTAAACCTAGACAGTCCTAAATTATACAGTGACTTATCCACACTTTATACTTAAATATTATGAAAAGCCTCAATTTGTCGTGCATTTAAAACTTTTTAATCCCTCCTGAAAATTCAAATTCATATCAGTTCAGTTCAGTTGCTCAGTTGTGTTCAATATAAATGGATAAATTAACACCAGTTCTTAGTGAACAATAAGCAGATTTTATAGAAGACTAGTTTTTGAATTATTTATTCTATCAGCCTAATATATGGTTATGATTTATCATTCAGAGTAAGCTAAAGAGATGCTGTGATCTTTAAGATGCATATTTCAGAGCAGGTTTTCTTTCTAATTCAAAGATACTTTATATTGAACTGTCTTGCCTTATTTTTCATTCAAATAATTCATTATCCACCTTTTAAAATAAACTTGTAATTTTAGAACACTTTTCAGTTCAGTCACTCAGTTGTGTCCAACTTTTTGCGACCCCATGGACTGCAGCACACCAGGCCTTCCTGTCCATCACCAACTCCTGGAGTTTGCTCAAACTCATGTCCAGCATGTCTGTGATGCCATCCAACCATCTCATCCTCTGTCATCCCCTTCTCCTCCCGCCTTCAATCTTTCCCAGCATCAGGGTCTTTTCCAAGGAGTCAGTTCTTCACATCAGGTGGCCAAAGTATTGGAGTTTCAGCTTTGGCATCAGACCTTCCAATGAATATTCAGAACTGATTTCCTTTAGGATAGACTGGTTGGATCCCCTTGCAGTCCAAGGGACTCTCAGGAGTCTTCTCCAATGCCACAGTTCAAAAGCATCAATTCTTCGGTGCTTAGCTTTCTTTATAGTCCAACTCTCACATCCATACATCACTACTGGAAAACCCATAGCTTTGACTAGATGGACATTTGTTGACAAAGTAATGTCTCTGTTTTTTAATATGCTGACTAGGTTGGTCATAGCTTTTCTTCCAAGGAGGAAGCATCTTTTAATTTCATGGCTGCTGTCACCATCTGCAGTGATTTTGGAGCCCCCAGAAATAAAGTCTCTCACTGTTTCCATTGTTTCCCCATCTATTTGCCATGAAATGAAAGGACTGGATGCCATGATCTTAGTTTTTGAATGTTGAATTCAAAATTCAACATTGAATTTTGAATCTTAGTTTTGAATGTTGAGTTTTAAGCCAACTTTTTAGTTTTAGAATTACAGATTTATAATAAAGACAGGACAGAGAGCTCCCATATGCCCCATACCTGATTTCCCCTATTAACATCTTACATTACACTGGTTACACTTATCACAGTTAATGATGTATTTTTTCCTATCCCTTTACTTTTAACCTATCAGTGTCTTTTATATTTAAAATGATTTCTTGTAAATCAGAAATACTTGGCTATTTTTAATCTACCCTGACAGTAGATTAAAATGCATCTTCTAATTAATGCATTTAAATTATTCACACTTAGAATGATTATTGATATATTTGGATTAATATCAACTAGTTTTAGAACTTTTAAAATTCATTTTTAATTGGTTTAAAATGTTGTATTGGTTTCTGTCATACATGAATCAGCCATAGGTATGCACATATGCTCTCCCTGTTAAACCTCCCTCCCACCTCTCATCCCATCCCCCCCTCTAGGTTGTTACAGAGCACTGGGCTGAGCTCGCTGCTGTGTTATATAGCAGCTTATCGTTAGCTAGCTCAATTTCTTTTACATATGGTAATGTGTGTATTTCAGTGCTACTCTCAGTTCGCCCCACCCTCTCCTTCCCCTGCTGTGTCCATAAATCTGTTTTCTGTGTCTGTTTCTCTATTCCTGCCCTGCAAATATGTTTATCAGTTACCATTTTTCTAGATTCCATATATATATATATGTTAATATATGATATTTGTTCTTCTCCTTCTGACTGACTTCACTCTGTACAACACACTCTAGGTTTCTCCACCTCACTACAGTCTGACTCAGATTCTGAAGTGTTTTCTATTAATTACTAGAAGCTTCTGTTTCTGTCTTCTCTGCTTCAGTCTTTTATAAGATTCCAGTTTCTCTCCTCTCTTAGCATGCCAATTATATTTTATACAAACAAAATTTACTGTTTGAGCTAGAGTTTCCAATATATATTTTTAACTAAGCCAACCTTCAATGAAACTATTCCACTTTGTAGTTTTATTGAACTACAGGAACTTTCTAACATTCCTCCTCACCCTTGTGACATTCGTTCATGCATTTATCCACTGTTATAATCACCCAATAGACTACCACTATTATTGCTCTAAATAGTTAATTTTTAGATCAACTATTTTTTTTAATTATCT
The DNA here is from genome assembly GCF_055505025.1 of Bos grunniens. NCBI lineage: Eukaryota > Metazoa > Chordata > Mammalia > Artiodactyla > Bovidae > Bos > Bos grunniens. The sequence goes on from NC_141165.1 coordinate 103,778,626, forward strand.
TACCTACACTTATTCCTTCTCTAAAATTTGTCTCTTCTTTACCATTGATCTAAGTTTCTGGCCTATATCATTTTCCTTTTACCTGAAAAAAGTCGTGACATTTTTTGCACAGTAGGTTGGGTGGTGATGAATTCACCTCATTTCTGTTTGTCTGAGAATGACTTCGTTTCTCCTTTACTTTTGAAGGATAATTTCACATAGCATTTCACTGTAGAATTCTAGGTTGATAAGCTTTTTTCTTTCAAAACTTTAAGTGTTACAATTTCCTCTAGCTTGCTTCTTTTCTGACAAATCTGCTGTAACTCTTACACTTGTTCTTCCATAGGTAGGTGTTTTTTTTTCCCCTGCTTGACTTCAAGAATTTTCTGTTGTCTTTGGTTCCATGCAGTTTGAAGATGATCTATCTAGGTGTCCTTTTTTGATATTTATTGTGTTTTGTGTTCTCTGGACTTCCTGTATTTGTGGCTTGGTATTGTCATACTTTTGGGAAGTTCTCAGTGACATTATTTCAAATATTTCTGTTATTCTTTTCTCTATTTTCCTTTAGGTATTTCAATTGCATATACATATACATTGTATAAAAACTATCTTACAGTTCTTCTACATTCTGTTCCATTTTCTTTATCCTCTTTGCATTTCAGTTTGGGGATTTTCTATTGCCCTATCTTTAGGGACACTGATTTTCCAGCCATGTTGAGTTTTTTTAGCATTTCTTGTTGATTATCTTAGAATTTCTCTCTCTCCTTTTAATATCCATCTTTTCTTGCATGTCGTCTATGCTTTCCATTAGAGACCTTGACACATTTATCACGGCTATCCCTTTGTCTGATAACTTCAATGTCTGTGTCATATCTAAGTTGAGTTCTAATGATTTGTTTCTTCAGACTGTTTTTCCTTGATTTTTGCCACAGCTTGTTGATAGCCAGATAAGTTGTATTTGGAAAAAGGAAGTCAGATACATAGGTCTCTGGTGGCTAGGAGTTGGGCTGTGTTTAATGTCTGCTGTAGCTATAGGCACAGAGGCTTCAAATTTCTCTAGTGTCCTCATTTTTACCTCCCATCTTACTCTGGGCTTCCTTAAGTATTCCTCTTCAGAGGGAATCAGTGTCCTGTAGGTCTTTCAGAGCTAATCCACTGTGACTGTACTGCTGCTGCTGCTAAGTCGCTTCAGTCGTGTCTGACTCTGCGACCCCATAGATGGCAGCCCACTAGGCTCCTCTGTCCCTGGGATTCTCCAGACAAGAATACTGGAGTGGGTTGCCATTTCCTTCTCCAATGTGTGAAAGTGAAAAGTGAAAGTGAAGTCACTCAGTCATGCCTGGCTCTTTAGCGACCCCATGGACTGCAGCCCAGCAGGCTCCTCCATCCATTGTATTTTCCAGGCAAGAGTACTGTGACTGTACTAGAACCTTGCTAATGTGAAGGTGAGGTGTATATGAGTGTTCATGGTGGGGGTAGGGTTTGAGGCAATTTATATCTTCCCACTAAATCTCAGCCTCTTCATGGGTCTATGTCACTGGGCTATGACTTTCATAAGGATTTTGTCTTTCATAGCTCTTCCCCACCTCCCTTAGGGGAGGCAGGATGGCTAGATGGGGCTGGGGTGAGGGGAAAACATTTCTGCCATAGCTCTGGAGCAAGGCTCTGATGACGTCTTTCCCCATGAGAAGTAAGCCTTTGTTATGGGGGAGGCTTCAGGCAGATGAATTTCACAAGGATTACTCTCCTTCCCCCAAGCAGAGCTAGAAGGAATATTTTTTTATACCATCACCATGAGAACTTGTTGGGTTTCCTGGAGGTAAAGCTGACAAAGAGGGTGGGGTAACCTCTAAAGAATGCTCAAACTACCGCACAATTGCACTCATCTCACATGCTAGTAAAGTATGCTTAAAATTCTGCAAGCCAGGCTTCAGCAATACATGAACCGTGAACTTCCAGATGTTCAAGCTGGTTTTAGAAAAGGCAGAGGAACCAGAGATCAAATTTCCAACATCCACTGGATCATAGAAAAAGCAAGAGAGTTCCAGAAAAACATCTATTTCTGCTTTATTGACTATGCCAAAGCCTTTGACTGTGTGGATCACAGTAAACTGTGGAAAATACTGAAAGAGATGGGAATACCAGATCACTCAACCTGCCTCTTGAGAAACCTATTTGCAGGTCAGGAAGCAACAGTTAGAACTGGACATGAAACAACAGACTGGTTCCAAATAGGAAAAGGAGTATGTCAAGGCTGTATATTGTCACCCTGTTTATTTAACTTATATGCAGAGTACATCACGAGAAACGCTGGGCTGGAAGAAGCACAAGCTGGATTCAAGATTGCCAGGAGAAATATCAATAACCTCAGATATGCAGATGACACCACCCTTATGGCAGAAAGTGAAGAGGAACTCAAAAGCCTCTTGATGAAAGTGAAAGAGGAGAGTGAAAAAGTTGGCTTCAAGCTCAACATTCAGAAAATGAAGATCATGGCATCTGGTCCCATCACTTCATGGCAAAATAGATGGGGAAACAGTGGAAACAGTATCAGACTTTATTTTTCTGGGCTCCAAAATCACTGCAGATGGTGATTGCAGCCATGAAATTAAAAGATGCTTACTCCTTGGAAGGAAAGTTATGACCAACCTAGATAGCATATTGAAAAACAGAGATATTATTTTGCCCACAAAGGTCCGTCTAGTCAAGGCTATGATTTTTCCTGTGGTCATGCATGGATGTGAGAGTTGGACTGTGAAGAAAGCTGAGCACCGAAGAATTGATGCTTTTGAACTGTGGTGTTGGAGAAGACTCTTGAGAGTCCCTTGGACTGCAAGCAGATCCAAACAGTCCATTCTAAAGGAGATCAGTCCTGGGTGTTCACTGGAAGGACTGATGCTGAAGCTGAAACTCCAATACTTTGGCCACCTGACACTAAGAGTTGCCTCACTGGAAAAGACCCTGATGCTGGGAGGGATTGAGGGCAGGAGGAGAAGGGGGCGACAGATGAGATGGCTGGATGGCATCACTGACTCGATGGACATGAGTTTGAGTGAACTCTGGGAGTTGGTGATAGACAGGGAGGCCTGGCGTGCTGTGATTCATGGGGTCGCAAAGAGTCGGACATGACTGAGTGACTGAACTGAACTGAACCTCTAAAACTTAGACCCCCCCCACATCCAGGAGTTACTCTTATCCTAATCCATCAGCCATTCATCACAATTACCACTTAAGTTATTTCTATCAGTTTATACCTTCAGGGACTCTGTTCTAGGTAAGCAAATCTCACTGTGATGTTGGATTTACCTATCTCTCCAGATTTCAAGGCAGTGTTTTGCACTGGAAACTCAGTTCTCTAATGGATCAAAGAAATGGTGTTGATTTTTAGTTTGTGCAACTTGTTTTTATGGTAAGGATAGGAGTGATGACCTCTAAACTCTAAATATTGGAGCTGAAACCTGCATTAACTTTCACTGGCTGTCTTTTGCAGTTGAAAGTTTCATACTTAAATCTTAAAAACGTTTGTGCTTTTCTTCTTGACAATATATCAACTTTCGTTGATTTAGATTTTTATCACCAGCAGTAAAAAGACCACAGACCATTTTATATCTCCTGCTGCATGTTTTGCATCTACGATGCTTCCTTTTATTTTGCTGAAAATGCCTGGTTTTATATCCTTCAGTCACAAATCTAAAGTGTACAAATGAACATAAATTACTAATACATCAAATAGCCCATTTTGATGTACACATAGATGGCTTCCTTATGTTGCACTTTTTACCTTTTTAGTTTGAAATGGATACTTAAAAGAATGCACAAGACACACATATACAATTTAGAGAATGATTATAAAATCATACCACCCACGTTAAGAACAATATTGCTGGTTAGAAGCCTCTAATACAATGTGAAATAATTATGGAAAGTGGGCATTCTTGCCTTGTTACTAATGTTATTGGGAAAGCTTCTGGAGTTTCTCCATTAAATAAAGTGATTACTTTTAAGTACCAAACTATATGCTTTTCATGTTAAGGATGTATCTCAATTACTATTTTATTCAGTGTTTTTCTCAGAAATGAATGTCCATTTATGTTCAAATATCTCTCAATAATGTATGGAGATATGCAAATTACTTTTCTCTTAAGTCTATTAATATGGTGAATTAAAATAACAAATTCCCTCTAATATTGAATAATCCTTATATTCTGGGGGTAAATCCTACTTGGTCATGACTTTTTTTACTGTGCTGGTAAATTCAAGTTGCTAATAGCCATTTCCTCAGTTTTTACAACTATTTATAATTGTTTATTATCAACTCATTGATAATACAGTTTTTAGTATGCTAACTATCAAGTTTGTGCTATAGTTTATCAAGTATAAACTCTGGATGTCAGAATTACACTTGCTTTATAAAAGGAAATTTGATAGCTTTTCCCTCTTTTCTCTGTACCTGGAGACAGTTTCATAGCATTGAAATTATCTGCTCTTTGAAAGGTTTGAACACTCCCTCCTGTGAAACTGTCTGCTCCTGGTATATCTGTGAAGTTGTCCTTTGATAACTTTCTCTATTTCTTCTATGAAAATTGTCCTATATACGCTCTTAGAAGCAGACAGTAGAATATTTGCAAGGGGCTGACGGGGAGGAAAAAAATCCGGAGTTTCTGTTCAATGGGTATAGAGTTTCAGTCATGTAAGATGGAAAAGCTCTGGAGATCTGTGGCATAACTATGTGTATATAATTAACAATATTGTACACCTAATATTTTGTTAATAAGGTAAATTTTATCTTATATGACTTTTATCCACAATAAAAATGAGGTTTTTGTCTATTTCTTTTGGCATCTTTTGTTTCTGCTTCATGAAAATGGTTGCTATGTTATCTGGCGTATAAATAAATTTGCTGAATTCACTATATAAACAATCCATGTATAGCATTTAAATTTGGGGACTGAAATATATTTTTACCACCACAGCATTTCAAACTGCTTTATTAGTACATATATATAATATACATATATATATAATATATAAAACTTGGTAATACTTTGCCTATCTTTTAATTTTTAGCTTTTCTTAATCACTTTCTTTTAAAGGTAGCTTTTGTATATGGCACAGGGTTTCACCGGTAATTCAGTCTTATAATATTTTTGTTTTGATAGAGAATTGAAACAGTTTTGATCTATTGATATCACCAATATGTTTAATTCTTTCATTGGATTTTTATATTTACTCTTTGCAACACATTTATTATATGTTTTCCCTAAATGATTAGTTTATATACTTTAAAAAATATCTTTGGGGTTTTAGGAAGTTTTCTTTTCCTAGTGTTTAAATTTATACTTATTCCTTTATTTTTTATTTTTCAGAATGCCTTTTGTTTGTACTTTTTGGTGTTCCACTTTTAGATGATACACTTTGAGTCTCATTTATTATCTTTGCAGCAGTTGGTAAAATCACTCCTCTTCCTCCTTCTCTCGCCCTTCTCCACTCATTTTTTTCCTTGTCATTTGACACAAGGTTGAATTTTCCAAAGTCTCTGCCTACTACTTTTACACTTTTCCTCTCATGTTGGTGTTTCATGTGGCCCTATAATTAAATGTACCTTTTGCTTACCATCCGTTCCTTTGCCAGTTTTCCCAGTCATCTTGTTGATGAATAATATTAATCCTCTGGCTGATTCTTCAAGTATAGCACCTTAGTACAGTAATCCCTGGATTACTTTATGTTTAAATTTTATTTCCCAGAGCCTTGAATGCTTGAAGAAAAGTTTCAACTCCTTGGCTACATTATTTTTTCCACTTGTGTTTCTTGAACATGTTGCTCCTCTGCTAACTTACATATATGTAGCAGCTGAAGATTAATAAAAATATGATTTTCTTTCCTTTTTAATTGACTTATACTTTTGTCAGATTCTTTTCTTCATCTTATCTATTTTTTCACTGATTTGTATTATTATACATATCATATATATTATACATATGTATATTTAAGTTATCCAGTCTGGGTCAATTTTCTTGCCAATGTGTCTTTTATTATAATCTTTCTGTTCTATTTTTTCCATGTTTTCCCCCCTCAGTGGTTTTTTTTTCTTTCATATCTGTAAATGCTTTTTTAAATGTGTTTAATTTAGGTGTACTGTTTTTACAATTTTTTTCTGCCTCATGTTTGTTATTAAGAAATTTTTTCAAAATGAAAGTTTTTATTCTCCTGGCAATGGACTTGGAACTTGAAAGGACCAAAGGTTATTAAGTTGGCAGAAATGGATTTGCTTTCCTCTTCCTGTGGCCTGGAAGCAGAATTATTCTAATGGAAATTTCTTTCAGCTTCTTGGATACATCATAGTATATTCTCTTTATAATATATTGACATTTGTTTCATAACACAAAAACAATGTTTAAAAAGGTGGCCAGAAGAAAAAGAGACTTTTGTGCACGTCTTCTTGTCTCACAAGTAAAATGCTGTGGCCCTCAGTGGTTCAGTTACTGAAAGCTATGAGTTGAGGAGAGAGAACACTGTGTTTGGAGTTTCCCTGGTGGCTCAACGGTAAAGAATCTGACTGCTATGCAGGAGACAAGGGTTCAATCCCTGGGTTGGGAAGATGCCCTGGAGGAGGGCATGGCAACCCACCCCAGTATTCTTGCCTGGAGAATTTCATGGACAAGAGGAGCATGGTGGGCTACAGTCCATGGGACCACAAAGAGTCAGAACAGTCCATAGAGTTGCAAAGAGTCAGACACGACTGAGCGAGTGAACAACAACAATAAATGAAATGAGTCCTAAGTGATTCATTTCGCTATCATTAAAATTCTTACCCACCTCTTAAACATTTCCTTGTTTGCATTTATCTTGTGCTAATAAATATCCACAGTGTACTCCACATATTATGTGTTGAAGGTTCAACGCCAAAGAATAATCTGCTAAATAAGCTAAATTTATGAGTACAAATTTATTCCCAAAATGGTAAGTAAATTCATATGTTTCCCTATTTTACCTTTTGCCATGGTGGATTTTTCTTTTATTAATGAACGAAAAATAGAAATTCAATCTTCAGTTTGAAACTCTGACTAGCAACTTGTCCTGGCTGAGAAAACGTATATCTTTATAGCAAAATACTTTTTTAGAAAGTATGTAACTTTTTTAAGGGCTTTCTCAATGGCTCAGTGGATCAAAGAATCTGCCTGCAGTGCAGGAGACACAGGAGACATGGGTCCAATTCCTGGGTTGGGAAGATCCCCTGTAGAAGGAAATGGCAACCTGTTCCAGTATTCTTGCCTAGAAAATCCCATGGACAGTGGAGGCTGGCTGGCTACAGCCCAAAGAGTCACAAAGAGCTGGGCATGACTGAGTGACTTAACACACACGCTCTTCTTTGAAACTAATTATTTTTACCCCTCTCTTGGACATACAAAGGCAGACTTTGAGGCAAAGTGTCTTGCTGCTACATGTGAGAGATTTAATAGCCATGTGAGCATCCACTCTGGGATTCATGTTTCTTACATATTTGGCACCAATTTTCCCACATCTGTACATACATTCCATTCAATAATGGAATGCTTGATAAAACTGTTGCTAAAGTTTCATCAGTTATTTTACCATCAAGTACATGATAAATTAATCTGACATCAGACATTACTGGTATAAATGTAATTAAAAAAATAAAGTGATCATTCATGTCTGTATTTTCATCCAGCTCAATGATAATCAAGCAAAATTTTAAATCCAACCTTGTCTACAGCACAACGCTTCCTCAGATTTTCTCCCCTTTTACAAGGTCCACCTTCCAAAGTAATCACCAAAACTAAACTTGAGGAAAAATATCAGGCAATTTTATTCTGCTGCTTGATTGTGTGTTTTAGGGTATAATTCCTCATCAAGATTTCTTTTCTTTCTTTTAGTTTCAGAAAAATAGAAATTTTACTAATGAACAATTGACTAATTCATGAACATTCTCAATTTTCATTCTTAAGGATTCCAAAGATTTTTTGCATTTTAAGTCATCTCCTGGGCCCTCCTTGGTTCTAAAGAAATCAGTAATGAGGAGGGAACAGTGAGAAAGACCAATGGGAATTCCTCATTGGCGTGTCTAATATGGAATTAAAATGACACTAAGGTTGTGTACATTTGCTCTAAGAATTGGAGGCCAGTGGCAGTCGAGAGAGTTCAGCGTAAGAGAAAGAAATGAAGAAAACAGACACTTCTTGGGTGGAGGATACAGAGTGGAGAATGATGGTAAAAGAGGGTTTTTGAAGATCCTCACCTTGCTTTAGACTTTCCTCTTACAAGGTCCATTGAGAGACTGATTAAATTATCAAATCTTTTAAATTACCTTTTGGCTGCCAAACCAGACAGTGTGAGCTGCGGTATTGGATTGATTTCTACTTACATGACCTCAGGGCTTTCTAATACAAGAATCACAACAAAGAAGAATGACAAAGAACAAAGTCTTCCCAAGGATATGATTTGCCTACAGCAAGATTTTCTTCACCAGCTGGTTGACCTGTGACTACACCAAACCACCAAATTCCTTACTGTCCCAATAAGAAGATCCATTAGGCTTTCCCTGAAAAGCCTCCTTGGAGAAACCTTAGGAAGAGGTCATCTCAAGTTGGCCTTCCATAAACACTTCAGGGACAAAACAATTTCAACCTGTAGCTTGCTTTTGCTATCATGCTCCCTGTTTATTTTCCTCTTGTTTTGTGTCAGTTTCTTCATGGAAATTCCCATCGGTCACCACCATGACAGAGAAGAAAGCTCAGCAGATAAGCAGGGGATCCACACATGGGAACTGGAGAAGACCTGGCAAAGCACAAGTAGAGAAGTTTCTTCCTGCCTGCTGAGAGTGACAAATCACTTCTCAGAAGCTTTTCCAAACCCAGGGTGCTAGTTGTGACAAGCAAGCATTCAGGAGACGAATTTCCAACCCCACTTCCAGTGCCCCGTCCTCTGTTGGAGAGCAGAATCCAAGCCCAGCACACCCATAGACAGGGTACGCACTGCCCATTTCCTCTGGTGGGGGGCAGGGGGCATGGGGGTAGGAGTGCAATTGGGCCGGTTCATTCTCGGCTGCACAGACTGACTGGGAAGGGGTGTGGGTGGTGCACCTCAAACCACACTGGCTCATAAAGCAGAGCTGCCTGTGCCTAGAGGCCCGAGTGGCTTCTCTAGATACCGCGTTTTACTCAGGAGTGGGAATAACACCTTACCTTGTGGTTGGGCCTATATATATCCTCTCCTTGTCAACCCCAATCTTGAAATATCTTGAACCTACTTTGTTCTCCACTGTTGAGTTGCTTTTAACTTTTCTCTCTGATGCTATTTCCCTCACAGGTGGGAAATGATAGAGCACTTGAGGTGAGTGTATTGTTTTGAGAAGGAGTTAAATCATCTCAGTGTAACGGCTGCTACCGCCTCAAAGGGCCAGCCACTGCACAGACTGTGGTTTCCCTCAGCTCCGCTTCCCCTCCATTAATGGGCTCTCACAGATGGGAGAGACTATTTCCATTGCTGCCCCCACTTATACTGATAAAGTGGGCTGTACTCGCATTGCATTACTACCTTTTCTTTCACCACAGCCACCATATATTGTGCTAATAATGAGAATACAGAGATGAGATTACTGCTGCCTCTCTGATCTACCAGAACCCAGGCATGAACATAACCAGTCATACTAGAACATGCAGTGAAATAAGTGTAGGACAAAGGCATTTATAAGATGCCATGCTTAATCCAGGTAACAAGAAGACATCAATGAGAAATTGGCATTTGAGAAAGGACTTACAATGAGTAAATGGAGAAGGCAGGAAGGGGCTTTGTCACCAAATGGAACAGTATAACTTAAACCAGAGAGACATCAAAGAGCATGGCATCTACTTTAAATCACTTGGGTTAACTATTTTTCAAATCCTTTATATCCTTGTTATTGTCATTATCATTATTATTTTATCATTTGAAATGCTAAGCTCTGTAGAGGAGTTTGTCTTCTACTCTATTTTTCCCAATTTTCCTTTTATTTGTATTATTTTTTAAATTTCCTGTATTTTATGCTCTGTTAATCAGGATCTAAACTTTCACCACTATTTTATCTTTCTGATTGATTACATTTTTATTAATAAATTAAATTGTCATCTTTGTCTTATTTAGTGTTTGGGGCCTAAAGTTATACTTTTTTCTAATATATTACTTTCATTAAATAAAGTAGTTGAGTCTATAATAAAGGGACCTCAATCTTCTGCCTGGATCTTGAGAAGGAATAAAGCAATGAGAGATGATCCTAATTTTTGATATTGCAGCCTTGAGGGCAGTGATCAGGAAGACATGGTTTTGGTGTGTAGGAACTTGGGAAATAGCAGAAGGAAATTTTGTAAGAGTTCTGAGTCCTGGACATACACCAAAGCCAATACAGTTAATGTGACATTCATTTCTTTTTGGAAACCCAAACTGACTCCAACTCTTCTCATTTTAAGAGATGTAAGGCCCTATAGACTTGAGCTGTTGTCAGAGAGAAACCATTAATACTTCCTGGATGCCTGGCAACCTGCATGTTCTCTCCAGGGGAAAGAAATGTTCCTTCAATGAAACCATTCTACCATGGGACTAGAGGTGGGAAAATGGGAGGGAAGGTAGTGGGTTACATTTTATCTTTGTTCATAAATAAATAAATCCATTTATCATTTTGGTGGAATCACCTGAGCTAAGGAGGAGTGTCATTTATTTCAACTGGGCTGGAAGCCACTAGTCATTTTAACTCCTGTTCAAGAGACTTGGCTAGGAGGGCGATGAGATACCAGCAAAGTCAATCTGCAAGAAGCAGATAGCCCAGACACCACAGCTGCTGTCTGAGGAGCTCAGAATGGGAGCATGAAGACCCCGCCAAGTGCACACAGAGAAAGAGCCAGGTCCAGAGAGGACAAGTGTTCTTAGGACTGTGTTAAATGAAAACAGCCTGTCCCATTTTGCCTTTCTCCCCACCTGCATTGCCACTGCAGAGCGCTTAGGTGAACTTCGGGGGGAGGGCAGCAGTGGGGTGGAGGATATGGTAGAGTAGCTAGAAAAGGAGATCTGTTTTCAAGGAGTTGTACTTAAAGAACTGCACCCAGAGCTGAGGAGACATCCTCCCCTCACTGGATATAATGACAAGATCTGGATTTGGGGCTGATGAGACTTTGGAAGTAATTGTACGTCACATGTAAGAGTGATGTGAATTGTTGTATCTGGAGATAAGACTGTGACAATTTGTATTTTTCAAAGATGGATGTAATAAGATCTGTCTTCTTCCTAGGCACCTCTTGCTTCCTTGGTCCAGTCGCATGCTCAACTGTAATGTGACCTTGTCACTCCCCATCAGTTTTCCTCTGCTTGAATCTGATTTGACCTTTGTTACTTATTTTCCCAATAGAAGGTGGCAGGAGTGATGTTACACATTGCAGCTTCCTCCTCAGTCTCTTATAATACTTGGTTTTGTGAAACCCTTTTTACAAATCCAGCCACCATACTGAAGGAAGCCCAAGCTCATGAAAAAAAGGTACTGTCACAGTGAACAGTCCTATTTAAGCTCCCAGCCAATGGCTAGCAATGTGCGTGAGCCCTCCAGACCACCAGCCCAGCTGAGCCATTAGATGCCAACATCTGGCCACGAGTGCTTGAGTAACCCCAAGTGAGAACCATCCAGCTGAATGTGGAAGATAATAATAAATATACCTGGTATTCTTAGATTGTTTTAGTACTGAGCTTGTGGCCCCACAGATGATGAAACAATCTGCCTTTCCCTTTCCTTTTATGAACATCATAGATGCTCAAAATAAAAATGGCCCATCCCTTTTTGTCCCGCCTTCCTTCCTTAGAAAATTGATTTCTGCTATTCAAAGATTGTTTTCACTATCTGTGGTTTCTATTTACCTTTAGATTCTTGCTTAATTTCACTCTGATTCTAGGAAGTCATTGAAGATGTCTATTTCAATACAATATTATCATATAGGTTTGCAAAGCTCAAGAATTGAGCCTTGTAAACTCACTTACTTGTCAGTAGTGCAAGGATGAAGGGACAGCAGTTAAGTGGAATTATTTAAGTTGAAGTACTGCTTTTTAACAAAGTTTATAACATCCACTATTTTTTGATAGAACAAGCAAAATTTAATCCACTACAAATAATATGCCTATGCATGTACCATTAACTAATCATTCATAGGTTTAATTTAATGTAAAGTACTGCAGGAGTTGCCTCACTGTTCTTACCTTATTTGAAAATCCCTTTTTTTATTTTTATAGTGACAGGTAGAAGTTGGGTGACTTTAAAAATCAACTTTGAAGAAATGTTGATTGGCATTTTGAGAAAGCAGTTGAAAGCATATGAATTTTTCAACTAAATCCATCTGGTTGCGTAGTTTTCACGTGGACTTGAGTAAATCACAGAACCCTTTGAGACTGATACCTCCTTTTTAAAGTGGGGAATGAGGCCAGGCCTACTGTGAGTAATTCACTGAAGTACAAAGCATGCTGCAAGTTGTGAATCCCCAACCCCCTTTACATAGCTGGATTAGATGTCTCTCTGTGTACTTCCTCAGCCCCTATAACAAACTGTTTTTTGGTATTCCAGTTTGTCTGAGTTATTAGCTCTTATGCTCCTCAATGGCAGGGACTGTATATTGTTCACCATTATATGTCCAGTTCTTAGACACATTATCTAGGCCACACTGGGCTCTTAGCTAATGTTTCAATGAATGAATGAATGAGATATCCAAGCTTGCTCACTTCTCAGAATTTGTGTATTAGTAAAGGTATTTTGGGACAGTTCCATCATCCCAGAAACCTCTATTGGATGGTGCTGCAACAAATGCAGTATTAAACAGTAACCAGAAATAGTTCTGAGTGAAGAAGAGATTTTTACAGGAACAGTGCAACACTGCATGTTCTATTTATTTAAATATGTAACAATTATCTTCTGGGCATGTTGCAGACCCATTTATGTGACTTACTTAAATTCACTAACATAATATACAAACCACACCTATTTAATGCAAGTAACAATAAACTGTCTTTACAATGAATGTTAAAGAGGCTTCTTAGGTTTATGCAGGGCAATATATGTGACCAGACCAGGATTTTCTAGAACAAGTTGAATTGTAATACAGACACAATAGTAAATGTGACTGGGTGATAAGACTGCTCCAGCTGATCTCCTAGAAAACTCTACTTGTGAATAATTTTAAATCAAGGAGAAGGTTGGCCTAAATCTTCAGTGTCCTTCCTTCTTGGGGGAAAAAAAAAAGATTCTGTGATTACATTAATTAAATGTTTTAATGACAATCCTCAGGAGGACTGTATGATATGTGGCCAGACGAGAGATGCAAAGATGAGGATTTCCCAGTTAGGGAAAGACATACCAAAGTATTTTTCTAGGAGAGGAGGCAGACACTGAACCTGACCTTCAGATGTCTTGCTTGTGTTTATTCCTTTTAAGCAGTCAGAAAAGTCTATCCCACAGATTAAAGGATGTGAGAGCATTTGAAACTAATTTGGAATCTTTTTTCAGTTTTTGAGGATACTGTTTGCAACAGAGGGCTCCTAACTGCCCCCTCCTATCTCTGTGTCAGTATCCTCATATCCCTGTACGAGTGCTGTGCTGTGCTGTCCTTAGTCCTCAGTCATGTCTGACTCTGCGACCCCATGGACTGTAGCCTGCCAGGCTCCTCTGTCCATGGGGATTCTCCAGACAAGAATACTGGAGTGGGTTGCCATGCCCTCCTCCAGGGGATCTTCCCAACCCAGGGATCGAACCCACATTGCAGGCCTCCCACATTGCAGGTGAATTCTTTACCATCTGAGCCATGAGAGCTACTTGGGTTGAAATTTACAGGCCACCACTTATTAAGCATAAATAGTTCATTATTTTATCTTCAAATTCTTGAAGTAACAGTGAAAGAATGCTTATGTCAGCAAATAAAGCACTCTTCTAATTTACTTTTCCATCCCAAAGCAACCATTGTATCCCTTTGGACATCCAGCCTGTTTGCTATTTTTGCTGTCCTGGTCCTGCAATCAGAACAAATCTTTATATATTTTTATTAAAGTATCTCATTAAACTTTATTACAGTGCATTATGAAAAAAGATGCCTCCTTCAAAATGTTACATACTGAGTTGCTTGCCTGGATAGCTCATCTAATCAATAGTAACTATGAATTTTTAATAAAAACACATTTCCTCCTGCTTTCCTCCAATAAGTTTCATGGACTGAAATCATATGTTGAAGTCCTCAGCCCCCAGGACCTCAGCATGTGACTGTATTTGGAGACAGGGCCTTGAAAGAGGAACTTGAGGTAAAATTAGACTATATGGGACTGGCATCCTTATAAGAACAGGAGATTAGGCTGTAGACATGTCCAAAGGAAAGAACATATAAGACAGAGGAGAAGATGGCCATCTACCAAGGAAAGAAACCTCAGGAGAAACCCACCTTTCCTATTACTTTATCACAGACAGCTGGCCTCAAACTGTGAGAAAATCATTCTTGTTGTTTAAGCACTTTGTTATGGCAGCCTGAGCAAACTAATAAAGGCGTCAATCAACAGAAACACATTATTTCTGATGGCAGAGCTGAGACCTAGAGTGGAACTAAACATGTGAGCTCGAATTTAAAACTCAAATTCAAACCCAGGAAGCAGACTGAGGAGAGTGCATGACTTTAATCTTTTTCTCTTCCCCTGTGTTTGCTGCTGTTTCCTCATGACAACGAGGAGTCTAGAAACATAAAGAAATTCATCTGAGAGAAGCAGGGAAGAATAAGACCAAATGAGGAGAGTCTGGTTTTAACTAGGGAGTCTTATGAATAAGACAAAAAGCTAATTTTTAAGGTGACTAGAGCAATGACAGAAAAACTGAAGTAGGAATCAGCTTAATGACTGCCATTTCCAATACTGACTAATGCAGTAAACAATATGCGAGCGCGGAGGAAAGAGCTAAAAGCTAAATACGTGACTAGATTCTCCTGTTGTTTACACCGCAAGAATGTAAATACTGGGAACATTTTGTTTTAGCAATAATTTCTGAAACGAAAGACTGTCTTTGGGTATGAGGTTATTATTTCACTATAAGTTTGGGTGTGATTTATTAATTATCTCAGGCCTAGAGACATACCAGAATGAAATAACATTCTGAAGCTTCGTCTTTCAAACAAAGCTAGTTGCCTTGACAATGAAAAGAATTTGTTTCTCTATATTCAAAATAAGCCCATTCAGGTCCAACAGCCTATTAACCAATATTTAGCTTATTGAAATTTGATTCAGAGGAGAAAAATAATGCACTAATATAATTTATTACTGGACATAATAATAACTAACAAACCACTGTAATTTTGTAAACATAGCCCACTTAATCCTCATCACAGCCCTTGAACCATTGTTTCCTCATTATGGTGAGGAGGAAACTAAGATCCTAAGCAGTTAAGTACCCCTTGTCTCACAGCCAGGAGAGTAGGAAGTGATGTCATCTCTTGAGGTTGAATTGAAGGTTATTTTGAGATTTGAGGCAGTGCAGGGAATTTAGGGCAGTCTTGAGGGACATGCCATAATTTACCAATAAGAAACAACTAAGAGCTCCAGGAAGATCAATAGAAGTTATTCAGCTTCAATATTTAGTAGATGAAGCAGCGTGTTCTTTTTTCTTTTTTTAATTTTGTCCAAAACCATCAGCAGCCAGAGAGAGAGACTGAGAAACACAAGACTAGAAATTGGCTAGGCAGACAGAATGGTCAGAGTGGGAGGAGAATGATGAGAAAGTACATGGGAGAATGGGAAACTAGGAAACAAATTTTTTTCATAGAAAGAAGTTTTGTGAATGTGGTATACTGGAAGATATACTGCAATGGCGTAGGAGCATGGCTGAGAGGAGCTACCCCACGTCCAAGGTCAGGGGCGGCGGCCAAGAGGAGCTACCCTACGTCCAAGGTAAGGAGCAGCAGCTGCACTTTGCTGGAGCAGCCACGAAGAGATACCCCACGTCCAAGGTAAGAGAAACCCAAGTAAGATGGTAGGCAATGAGAGAGGGCATCAGAGAACAGACAAACTGATACCACAGTCACAGACAACTAGCCAATCTGATCACATGGACCACAGCTTTGTCTAACTCAATGAAACTAAGCCATGCCATGTGGGGCCACCCAAGACAGACGAGTCATGGTGGAGAAGTCTGACAGAATGTGGTCCACTGGAGAAGGGAATGGAAAACCACTTCAGTATTCTTGCCTTGAGAACCTCATGAACAGTATGAAAAGGCAAAAGATAGAACACTGAAAGATGAACTCCCTAGGTCAATAGGTGCCCAATATGCTACTGGAGATCAGTGGAGAAATAATTCCAGAAAGAATGGATGGAGCCAAAGCAAAAACAATACCCAGTTGTGGATGGGACTGGTGATAGAAGCAAGGTTCGATGCTGTGAGAGCAACATTGCATAGGAACCTGGAATGTTAGATCCATGAATCAGGGAAAATTGGAAGTGGTCAAGCAGAAAATGGCAAGAGCAAACATCAACATTATAGGAATCAGCGAACTAAGATGGACTGAAATTGGTGAATTTAACTCAGATGACCATTATATCAACCACTGTGGGCAGGAATCCCTTAGAAGAAATGGAGTGCCATCATAGTGAATAACAGAGTCTGAAACACAGTGCTGCTGCTAAGTCGCCTCAGTCGTGTCCGACTCTGTGCAACCCCATAGACGGCAGCCCACCAGGCTTCCCCATCCCTGGGATTCTCCAGGCAAGAACACTGGAGTGGCTTGCCATTTCCTTCTCCAATGTACGAAAGTGAAAAGTGAAAGTGAACTCGCTCAGTCGTGTCCGACCCTCAGCGACCCCATGGACTGAAGCCTACCAGGCTTCTCCATCCATGGGATTTGCCAGGCAAGAGTACTGGAGTGGGGTGCCATTGCCTTCTCCGCTGAAACACAGTACTTGGATGCAATCCCCAAAATGAGAGAATGATCTCTGTTCATTTCCAAGGCAAACCATTCAATATCATGGTAATCCAAGTCTATGCCCCGACCAGTAACACTGAAGAAGCTGAAGTTGAATAGTTTTATGAAGACCTACAAGACCTTCTAGAACTAACACCCCAAAAAGATGTCTTTTTCACTATAGGGGACTGTAATGCAAAAGTAGGAAGTCAAGAAACACCTGGAGTAACAGGCAAATTTGGCCTTGGAGTACAGAATGAAGCAGGGCAAAGGCTAATAGAGTTCTGCCAAGAGAACGCATTGGTCATAGCACACACCCTCTTCCAACAACACAAGAGAAGACTCTACACATGCACATCACCAGATGGTCAACACCGAAATCAGATTGATTATATTCTTTGCAGCCAAAGATGGAGAAGCTGTATACAGTCAGCAAAAACCAGACTGGGAGCTGACTGTGGCTCAGATCATGAACTCCTTATGGCCAAATTCAGACTGAAATTGAAGAAAGTGGGGAAAACCACTAGACCATTCATGTGTGACCTAAATCAAATCCCTTATGACTTATACAGTGCAAGTGAGAAATAGATTTAAGGGACTAGATCTGATAAGAGGAGTGCTTGATGAACTATGGATGGAGCTTTGTGACACTGTACAGGAGATGGATCAAGACCATCCCCAAGAAAAAGAAATGCAAAAAAGCAAAATGGCTGTCTGAGGAGGCCTTACAAATAGCTATGAAAAGAAGAGAAGCTAAAAGCAAAGGAGAAAAGGAAAATATACCCATTTATATGCAGAGTTCCAAAGAATAGCAAAGATAAGAAGGCCTTCCTCAGCAATCAATGCAAAGAAATAGAGGAAACCAATAGAATGGGAAAGACTAGAGATCTCTTCAAGAAAATTAGAGATACCAAGGGAACATTTCATGCAAAGATGTGTTCAATAAAGGACAGAAATGGTATGGAACAAATGGTTGGGACCTAACAGAAGCAGAAGATATTAAGAAGAGGTGGCAAGAATACACAGAAAAACTGTGCAAAAAAGATCTTCACGACGCAGATAATCACAATGGTGTGATCACTCACCTAGAGCCAGACATCTTGGAATGTGAAGTCAAGGGGGCCGTAAGAAGAATCACTACGAACAAAGCTAGTGGATGTGATGGAATTGCAGTTGAGCTATTCCAAATCCTGAAAGATGATGCTGTGAAAGTGCTGCACTCAATATGCCAGCAAATTTGGAAAACTCAGCAGGACTGGAAAAGTCAGTTTTCATTCCAATCCCAAAGAAAGGCAATGTCAAAGAATGCTCAAACTGCCACACACTTGCCCTCATCTCACATGCTAGTAAAGTAATGCTCAAAATTCTCCAAGCCAGGCTTCAGCAATATGTGAACTGTGAACTTTCTGATGTTCAAGCTGGTTTTAGAAAGGGCAGAGGAACCAGAGATCAAATTGCCAATATCTTCTGGATCATCGAAAAAGCTAGAGAGTTCCAGAAAAACATCTATTTCTGCCTTATTGACTATGCCAAAGCCTTTGGCTGTGTGGATCACAATAAACTGTGGAAAATTCTGAAAGAGATGGGAATACCAGACCACCTGACCTGCCTCTTGAGAAACCTGTATGCAGGTGAGGAAGCAACAGTTAGAACTGGACATGGAACAAGAGACTACATAGGGAAAGGAGTACATCAAGGCTGTATATTGTCACCCTGCTTATTTAACTTCTATGCAGAGTACATCATGAGAAATGCTGGGCTGGAAGAAGCACAAGCTGGAATCAAGATTGCTGGGAGAAATACCAATAACTTCAGATACGCAGATGACACCACCCTTATGGCAGAAAGTGAAGAGGAACTAAAGAGCCTCTTGATGAAAGTGAAAGAGAGTGAAAAAGTTGGCTTAAAGCTTAAATTCAGAAAACTTAGATCATGGCATCTGGCCGCATCACTTCATTCAAATAGATGGGTAAACAGTGGAAATAGTGTCAGACTTTATTTTCTTGGGCTCCAAAATCACTGCAGATGGTGATTGCAGCCATGAAATTAAAAGATACTTATGCCTTGGAAGGAAAGTTATGCCCAAGTTAGACAGCATATTAAAAAGCACAGACATTACTTTGTCAACAAAGGTCCATCTAGTCAAGACTATGGTTTTTCCAGTGGTCATGTATGGATGTGAGCATTGGACTATAAAGAAAGCTGAGCACTAAAGAATTGATGCTTTTGAACTGTGGTGTTGGAGAAGACGCTTCAGAGTCCCTTAGACTGCAAGGGGATCCAACCAGTCCATCCTAAAGGAGATCAGTCCTGGGTGTTCCATTGGAAGGACTGATGTTGAAGCTGAAACTCCAATACTTTGGCCACCTGATTAGAAGAGCTGACTCATTTGCAAAGACCCTGATGCTGGGAAAGATTGAGGGCAGGAGGAGAAACAGACAAAAGAGGACGAGATGGTTGGATGGCATCACCGACCCAATGGACATGGGTTTGGGTGGACTCCGGGAGTCGGTGATGGACAGGGAGACCTGGTGTGCTGCAGTTCATGGGGTTGCAAAGAGTTGGACACTAATGAGCGACTGAATTGAGCTGATACTGGAAGTGAGAGGGATTTAACAGGACAAGAGGAAAATGTGTAGAGATGTTACGTAAAGAGAAAGGTAAGAGATATACCTACTCTTATTTCCTATTTCCCACCTCTGAATCTCTGAGTTATTCCAAGTTAGGAGAAACAAAGTTACTGCAGAGATCCTGGCTTCCCTAGAACCTCAGGGTCTATCTGTAGCCTGAGAGAATAAAACACACCTATTTACGTGTTCAGCAGTCATGAGAAAGCCTTCACAGACCTCCCCCTCCAAGGAGTGGAATAGGAGAACCCCATTCACTAAGGAAATCCATCAGTGTGTCAGAGGTATCCTAAGTCACAGCCACCACCACCCTCACCCAGCTACTGGTCACCTCCCTGTTTCCTTTCCTCAGGCTTTGCCCCTAATAAAATCCTCATGACTGTATACCACAAAGTGTTTTCAGTTGAGTTCAGTTCAGTTGCTCAGTCACGTCCGACTCTTTGCAACCTTATGGACTGCAGCATGCCAACCTTCCCTATCCATCACCAACTCCCGGGGCTTGCTCAAACTCATTTCCATCGAGTCAGTGATGCCATCCAACCATCTCATCCTCTGTCGTTCCCTTCTCCTCTTGCCTTCAATCTTTCCCAGCATTAGTCTTTTCCAATGAGTCAGTTCTTCAGATCAGTGGCCAAAGTACTAGAGTTTCAGCTTCAGCATCAGTCTTTCCGATGAATATTCAGGACTGATTTTCTTTAGGATGGACCTGGTTGGATCTTCTTGCAGTCCAAGGGACTCTCAAAAGTCTATTCCAGCACCATACTTCAAAAGCATCAATTCTCCGGTGCTCAGCTTTCTTTATAGTTCAACTCTTACATCCATACATGACTACTGGAAAAACCATAGCTTTGATTAGATGACCTCTGTTGGCAAAGCAATGTCTCTGCTTTTTAATATGCTGTCTAGGTTGGTCATAGCTTTTTCTACCAAGGAGCATGTGTCTTTTAATTTCATGGCTGCAATCACCATCTGCAGTGATTTTGGAGCCCAAAAATATAAAGTATCTCACTGTTTCCATTGTTTCCCCATCTATTTGTCATGAAGTGATGGGACTTGATGCCATGATCTTAGTTTTTCAATGTTGAGTGTTAAATCAACTTTTTCACTCTCCTCTTTCACTTTCATCAAGAGGCTCTTTAGTTCTTCTTCACTTTCTGCCATAAGGGTGGTGTCATCTGCATATTTGAGGTTATTGACATTTTTCCCAGCAATCTTGATTCCAGCATGTGCTTCATTCAGCCTGGCATTTTGCATGCTGTACTCTACATATAAGTTAAATAATCAGGGTGACAGTATATAACCTTGATGTGCTCCTTTCCCAATTAGGAACCTGTCTGCTGTTCCATGTCCAGTTCTAACTGCTGCTTCTTGACATGCATACAGGTTTCTCAAGAGGCAGGTCAGGTGGTCTGGTATTCCCATTTCTTTAAGAATTTTACGCAGTTTGTTGTGATCCACACAGTCAAAGGCTTTGGCATAGTCAATTAAGCAGAAATACATGTTTTTCTGGAATTCTTCTTGCTTTTTTGATGATCTGGCCGATGTTAGCAATTTGATCTCTGGTTCCTCTGCTTTTTCTAAATCCAGCTTGAACACATGGGATTTCACAGTTCACATACCATTGAAGCCTGTCTTGGATAATTTTGAGCATTACTTTGCTAGCATGTGAGATGAGGGCAAGTGTGTGGCAGCTTGAACATTCTTTGGCATTGGTTTTCTTTGGGATTGGAATGAAAACTGACCTTTTTCCAGTCCTGTGGCCACTGCTGAGTTTTCCAAACTTTCTGTCATATTGAGTGCAGCACTTTAACCGCATCATCTTTTAGGATTTGAAATAGTTCAACTGGAATTCCATCGTCTCCTTGGGTGTAATTGCAAAGTGTTTTAGTATTTTTCAAATGTGTAAGGGTAGTGATATAACAAACACAAACTCTAAAGGTATCACTAAATTCCTAAGAAGTTTCTGTTATTAATATTATGTATGTAGGTTTGCATCTCATATGTCTGCACTTCTTTCCACCCTCCTGCTGTCACCTTCCTCCAGACTTCATCTGTCCCCAAGGTTACTCTTCCTCCTAAGGGTCTCCCTGAAAGGACCCTTGCTCTTTTCTAAGCCATTCTCTGGGTGGTACCCAGGGAATGCTCCTTGGACGCAGATATTAACAAACAGAATCTTTCCTAATTCTTTTAGTGAATGAGTAGGAATTGACAAGCTAAAATCATCATGAAATTCTATTCTTTCTCCTGTGAACTGTCAACTCTGCTTTCTGTGCCTCAATGTTAGGAGGAAGTCTCAAGCAGATCCTGTAGGCTTTCTGGGTACTCTTGAAAGAACCAAAAAGGCCCTTTGCTTTGGCATGTAAAATCCAGTTCCAGCCAATGGTTTCCTAACCAGGTGAGTTACATTTGAGTGAGTTTCCCTCCCGCCCCAGCCTGGCCTTCCCTGTGTGGAAATCTCTTGGGGGGAGGGGCTGCTTCCTGCTCTGGGCCTTTGCCTTCCCACCCCAGGACTAAGTTATACTCATCGTCAAGTCATACAGATGTCATTTCCACAGGGGAGATTCCTCTCTACTTTCTCATCCTGACTCCTAAATGGTGAGTATGTAGTTATTTCTGTGAGTCATTCTTTGAAAGTTAATGTTTTTATCCCCCACTAGACTATAATGTCTATGAAGGCAGTTGTTGTTCAGTCAACTCAGTCGTGTCTGACTCTTTGTGACCCCATGGACTGCAACACACCAGGCTTCACATTCCTTCACCATCTCCCAGAGCTTGCTCAAACTCATGCCCATTGAGTTGGTGATGCCATCCAACCATCTCATCCCTTCTTGTTGTCCCCTTCTCCTCCTACCTTCAATCTTTCCAAGCATCTGAGTCTTTTCTAATGAGTCAGCTCTTCACATCAGGTGGCCAAAATTTTGGAGCTTCAGCATCAGTCCTTCTAATGAATATTCAGGACTGACTTCATTTAAGATTGACTGGTTTGATCTCCTTTCAAGAGTCTTTCCCAACACCACAGTTCGAAAGCATCAGTTCTTTGGGGCTCAGCCTTCTGTATGGTCCAACTATCAGAGACTATGTTTATTTTGTTGGCAGTCCATATCCTGGACTCTTAATAGTCTCTCAATAAGATATTTTAAAAAATGAATACAAAAAACTTTTGTTACTGGATACTGGGAAGTCTGACCACTATCATGGAAGTGTAAGTGATATTTTAAAAAGGGCTCCTTTAAAAAATTTTTTGGAAAACCTGTTCTGGTTTCCCTACAATGGTGACACTAAGGTCAAACGTGGGCTTTCAAACATTATTTCTCCACCAAGATCAGGCTCAAGAGTGTGACTTGGAGGAAGGATTTGGGGGGGCAAAAAAATCATAGTATGAAACAGAAGCAGCATTAGAATGTCAGATAGTATTCTGTTTCTCAAGTTCTAGTCTTTGATTTAAATAATGAACCATTCCTCAGGAGAAAACTCAGAGGAAAGGATAATGTGTGTCCTATGTACTCCACCTCATGCTTTGTGAAGAAAACGGAAAATGAAGACCAAGAAATGCACACCTGAAATGAACATTTTCCTCTGGGATGAGCTAAGTGGTTGGAGAGAACTCTGGATGGGATTGTCTTACCTTCCCTGGGCCGGAGACCTACAGGGTGCTTCAAGAGGAGATGGGAATCTAGATTTGAAAATAAAATACCCTAGGGTTAAATGTGAACTGATTTAATTTTTTTTCAAAATGTTGTACAAGCCAAGCTCTTTTGCCTAAATTTGCCTTCTTTATATTATTAGATCTTCTTCATTTGCTCCTAGTCTTGTTCTTTTACCATTCACTTTTTCCCAGGGTCTGCTAAACTGCTGACCTCCTGGGTCCTGACTCTTAAGAACTGTGAACTACTGTCACATGCCCAAACCTGGCAGTTGTGTCTGTAGATTACAGTCAAGGAGTTGGTTCTGCTGAGGGGCCCTCCTATTTCCTGCTTTACTTCCTCCCTGGTGTGAAGAATTTCTGGCCCAGAATTAAGGGGCCAGAATTTCTTGACCCTGATAAAAAAACAAACAAACAAACAAACAAAAAACTCTCCAAAAGCAAGGGTCAGCTTAGATTAGCAGGTTGCCAGCTCTTGATTCACATATTGCCCAGATCTCCAGACCTAGGCCCAGACCTCCAGGCCAGACCCCACAAAGAGCAAGTGGAAGGGCTCCATATCAACAAAGAGTGACAGCCGCTCCCCCACAATACATACAAATATTCTGGGCCCTTGCCAGATTTATGCAAGCATGAACTGTTGTCTTGCTGGCTGGCAGAATAGTGAGATGAGTGAGAAATAAAGGCTGTCAGGACTAAAGAAATCTCAGACATCACAGAGCTTTGTGCCAAACTTGATGCCAGTAGGGAGTGCTGAGGTGACACCCCAGATGTCTTGGTTGGCATCAGAAAGCTTCAGAAAGAGCTGGTGGCTTAAATTCTTCCCTTAATTCTGGGCCAGAAATTCTTCACACCAAGGAGGAAGTAAAGCAGGAAAGAGGAGGGCCCCTCAGCAGAACCAACCCCTTGACTCTAATCTACAGACACAACTGCCAGGTTTGGGCATGTGACAGTAGTTCATAGTCCTTGTATTTTCTGATATAGCTTTGAAACCTCGTACCTAGCACAGGGCTCTTGGGCAGGGCTTCGAATGGAAGAAACAAAATGATGATAACGGAGGTTGATAGCAGAGGAATATGTCAGTGAGTGTGACATCCATGAGGATTATGCCTAGGGGAGATGAACTGAGAAAAAACTGAATATTGAAACTAGCAGTTGTCAGAATTATTTTTCCCACATGCTCCTGCTTAGTTTTATAATAAATATCAATTACCCAGTAGGAGAGGAGAGAGACAACATCCATCACCAGGCATCTGGCTTTGGAAATACTTTGCTGGGAACACAACCTGTGAAACTGAAGCTGTGGAGTTTCACTCTCTGCTGGTCTCAGGCAGTCTTGCATCCAGAGAAAGAAACCCCTTTGCAATTTTATTTGATGGTTATATTTACAGGACTGCATAAAACTTTTTGGCTGCATAACTTTTTGGACCCCCATCTTTTATGACCTACAATCCCACTGAAATGTGAAATGTTCCTAAAATTAGCAAAGGCCACGTGTTTTATCCTACCTCTCAGATTTCATTGGGCTGGAATAAGTGGGACAACATCATATAAAGTGTAATGCAGAGGAGCAGAGAGACTTGGGTTTATTCCTAGCTCTTTGCCTGTGAGGTCACTTATTTATGACCAGAAGTAAGCTACCACAACTGTCTCAGTTTTAGACTGAGCTCTCTTTTGAACAGTGGGGTGAATTTGATCATCTCCAAGGGCCCTGGAGAGGGTATTTATTTCTATCCCTCTGGTGCTGAATTCAGGCTGACTTCTGAGACATTCATTGGCCTCATCCTTGAGCTTTCATTCCTGTAATGTATGTGGATCCCTAGGGGGTGGAGTGTTGGGAAGATATCTTGAAAATTTCCCCAAATAGACTTCAGAGGAACTAGGTAACAGAGATCTTTCTATCATTTCTGCTTAGTATTCCTAAGTATTACTATTCCTAAGTCATACTATTCTATTCCTAAGCATTACTATTACTATTCCTTAGTAATACTATTTCTTAAAGTATTCCTATTCATTTTGCTGGACAAGAAATAAAGACATTAAGAGTACCTACAAAAATAGTCCTTCTATACCCCTGGAGGCTCCAGTAGTAAGAAAGTTCTAAAGGAGACAAGGGAATATGGCCAGACACCCCCTCCAACAGCACCCATAGATAGGAAGGAGGATCCACGGAGTGAGCTGACAGCCAGGCCGAGGTGGGGGAGGAGTTGCAGCAGTGGGGGTAAGGGAGGGATCCTGTCCTGAGCCATCCACAGGCACTTTGGAGAAAGTGTGCTCTATCAGTGAGGAAAAGCTGCACACACACAAAAACATACTCACTCCTATTTGCTGGCCCATCATAGACTACCATCATCTTTTCTCACCAGACAACCTTTCAAAACACAAGCTGCACATGACTGCCATGAAGCTTCTATACAAACATCCGAGGTAATATTTTCAGGAAGTTATGGACAACCATAGCCAGCCTCAACTTCCTTTTTAAGATTAATGTTTATGCCACTGTTTCCGTGGTCTCTTTCTGAGTTAACACCCCAACTGGTGCTTGAAACAACAGTATTTTTTGTTTCTCACCTTAAGGGGTTGATGGGAAGGCTCTTTTGCCAGACTCACCTGGGCTCAGGCACCTCCCTGCATGCAGCTGGAGAGTTGACTGGCCTGGAAGGTCCTTGATGCCTTTCATGGTGTCTGGCACCTGGTCCCGACTGTTGGCTGGGGTACCTTGGTTCTCTTTTGTGAGGACTCCTTCCTTCCAGTAGGTTAGACTGACTTCCTTATGTGGTGGTTTCATGGCAGCACTTCAAGGGAACAAAATGGAAGCAACAAAGCTTCTAATGGCCTAGCCCCAAAAGTCGTACAGCATTATTTCTGTCACACCCACTGGTCAAATCAAGTCACAAGGTCAGATCAGATTTAGGAGGTGGGGGAATAGACTTTGCTATGTTTCCCATCAGTGAATGGACTCTAAGACAATTATACACAGAAATCAGAGGCCTGGTTGAATCCCTCTTCACCTCCATCTGTCACAGACACCTTTTAATAAGAGAATGAACCATTATAATTGTAGAAAAAGTAGAATATATCAATAATTATAAGTAAGAAAATGTCCAAAATCACCCTTAATACCACCACCCCAAGAGAATGACTGTTAATCTGATCAGCATAAGAACTCCCAGAATTTTCCTATACCTGTCTACATCAGGTCAAAAAATGCATACTGTGCCCTGATTTTCATAATGTGACAACAAACCCTAAATATAATATTATAATGTACATAATATCTCATGTATGTAACATGCTATAATTTATTTAAATATTTCAGATATTTTTACTACTATAAATAGTAATGAACTTTAAAAATATAAATCTTTGTGCATGTCTCTGATTTTTTTAAAAGATTAAGCCCATAAAGTGGAACTTCTAGGTCCAAAAAAATACATATTTTAAAGCTTTGAGATATTTTGCCAACTGACCTGCCATGAAAATGTACTAATGATTTCATGTTTTCAGCAGAAAAATACCCCAAGGAATTCTTGCTTTCCTTGTTTTCTTAACCCTGGAGAATCTGAGAGGTAAAAATTGATGTTCATAGCAATTTCCATTTGTATATCATTATTAATTAATAATGTTAAACAATTTCTTCACTTTCATCAGCTACTGGCATTCTCTCACCCACTCAGTCTACCGCTTGCCTCTCCCTCTGGAAATATCAAGGAGAGAAAATGGAGAAGAAGATGTCTTAATGGAATGTCTGTCCTTAATTGTCACTATATTAGTCTCTTTTTCCTGTAGACAAGTAGTTAGCTATAAAAGTGCATGTTTAAAAGTGATAACAAGAACTATGGCTCACTAGTCAAAGAGACCAGAATTGGTGTGGCAGGGAGAAGAAAGAAGGAAGGGAGAAAAGTAGGATTGAAGGAAGCAAGGAAAATGAAAAGAGAGGGAGGGAAAGGAAAAGAAAGAAAAAAAAAGTTATTTGCTCAAAAGTCAGAGAAAGGTGGAAAAAGAAAACTAGAATTCATTTTATGAGCAGAGATGGATCAGGGAGGTTTAGAAAACTGCTTGCTAGATACCTCTATAGCGCTAGATGAAAATAACATGTAGTATAAGAATCAGGGAGACTGGACAACCCATTTATGCATCAGAGGAATGGTGGGGTTGACCCTTTTCAACCCAAACTTAGTGATTGTCCTTTAAAAAAAAATGACAAAACATATGTTGGTATACTTCAACAGCATGAAAGACTCTAACTTGGCCCTCAAGTTGTCTCATGATAGAACCAGGGTCTATGGCCATACCACCCTGAATGCACCCGATCTCATCTGATCTCGGAAGCTAAGCAGGGTCAGACCTGGTTAGCACTTGGGTGGGAGAACCAGGAAGAAATATATAATAAGTTCTTAGGCCAAAATTCATCCACTTATTTATTCAACTAACCAACCAACAACTACTGACATCTGCCTTGTGCTAGACACCGTGAGTAATGGAGATAGAGAAGAATTAAGTAATGCTTCTGGCTTTTAAGCAGCTTAAAAATCTAGTAAGTCATCAACATTAGGGAAAAGAAACAAGTGAGCAGGGAAGAGATACCTGGTGTCTAATTATTTAGGCTTATGGATCTACGATGTGTTCATAGTTAGACCTTTAAACTCATTTGTGGCATTGTTTGTCTTACCACTAAGAATAAATGAGTCAGAAACATGATTTTGCTCCAAACTATATCTTAAACTTAAGCACCCCCAATCAAGAATCTCCCAAGTTTCTTATTATCAAATCACAGGCAATAAATACCAAAGAGGATTCCAGGCTTTTCCAGAACTAGTTTCAACTGTGAGCCTCTGATCCCTGGTGTGGAGCCCAGGTCATCCAGTCTAGACTCCCTCCTTCCTAATGGGCTCTCATTTGGGATCTTGGTGTCCTTTTGTGTTAACAGAACTCATTCACAACCATCTGAATCCTCAAACTTTGAGTCAAAAGAATCATCTTTGTCCTAAAAGTATGACTCTAGACATAAGGTTCTACAGAGTTTGAACTTGAAAGTGAATTGTTAGAGGCTCTATCCCTTTTCTCCCAGTAACCTCTTTGGCCCCTTTATAAACTTGGCTCCCTTCTCCCTGTGACCCAGCTCAGCACTCCAGGAATCTCAAGAAAAGAGTGAGTCAAATCCTAGCCAGATGTTTCCCAATCCCATGTTTTATTCCTGGGTACCTGAAGATGACTTATCAGTTAGGATTAAGCCAGTGATTATGATGTGAATTAGACAGAATCTGGTGTAAAGAAATGCTATCAACATGGACATTTATTATAGGTGGCCAAATATACAGAAAGTAAAACCATAAACCTGATTGGGCTCTGGAAAACCATATGTGTTAGTCATGTATGTCCACTCCTTATCATATATGACCAATTACCACACAGCACAACAATAATAATGTCATTAAAATGCATGTTAATCAATATTGTGGTAGATTTTTCTGTCTCTATATACATATCACTAAAGACAGAGAGAGATAGAGATACATGGACATGCTTAGGCCACCTAGCTTGTCCCTGACCAGCTGTGATCTCCTACACCTTCAAAGAATTAAAGGAAACTGCCTGAGTTATGGTGAATCTGCCTTCACCCTAACCCCCATTTTACTGGCAGAACAGGAGTTCTTTCACAACAGCAGCAGTTGGAGAGTCAAATGGGTAGGCATCCACTCGTAGGAATACGGCATGAATAATCCTACCTTTTGACCTTTTGACAACCCACTACTTCCTATTGCCTCCACTGAGGAAAGGGGCAGTTTCCACAGGTCTCTCTTCTTTTCAGGGGCTCTTGTTTATCTCCCCCTAGATCTATCTCCTTCCTGAATCATAGCCCTGGAATCCTCCATTACTTCTCTCTAGCCAGCAAACAGAGACAGAACAAGTGAGGAAGAGAGCACTGAGCTAGGATGGCTGCTATGGCACATGGTCCTAAGGTGAATTTGACCATGCAGACTTAATCTATGTCATCTTTAAATGACTCCAAGAAATGCTGTCTACTTCCAGAAAATCCATGTGCCTGTACCTCTTCTAGCCTCCGCCATGCTTGTCTTCTTTCTTTTGAATTCCTCTTCTCTATTTTCTTCCCTGGATGCTCTTCTTTCATTATTTCCTCCCCAGTGACTCTCTCTGTAATTATTCTCCACTCAGTATTTCTGTCTCTCTCCACAGTTCAGTCTGTTACCTAAGAGTGCCACAACTAACTTGATGATAGATAATGCCAAAAACATACTGCTGTCTTTATCAGAGGGACAACAGCTTTGGAAAAATCAATCCATCCAGCCATTCTAGGATATTTTTATATATTCTTTTTGGCCTCCAGAATACAAATTCTCTTCTTAGGGATGACTTGCACTTGATTGGAACCTTGATGAGAAGAGAAACTTTATGGTTTCACAGCTAATTGAAGGCATCAGCTCATCAAGTTTCACAGAACGAATTTTCCCCCTGCTTAATGATGTAGAACTCTGCAGTCTTACCTCTGCAGTGGTATCTCTGCAACCATTGAGCAGATTCCAAGATCATTTTTAAGGGACATTTTGCCCTATCTACAAGCAAATCTATGACTAATCTCTATTCACTGTGGATCAGCCTCTCAATTTTGATCAGCATCTCAGTTTTTAATCTCTAATATTGACTTGACTGATTTATCATGTCATATCTGAAGTATATGAATTCACAAGATGAAACTGCAGCATTTAAATGCCTCATCAGAGAGCTCTCCAACTCTAGCCAAAAATGGAGCTGAAACTTATCCTTGAGACCTGCAAACTTCCTGTGGTTCTTGGTATTTTTTTTAAAATACACCATGAGTTTTTAAAAATTAAGCATACATTTAAATGCATTTTAAAACTATAAACATGTAGTAAGATTATCTTTACCCTAAAACATATACAGACTGAAAATGTTTAAGATTGAGAATAAAATAAATATAGAAGCTCTGTTGTTTACTTCTTATAACTCAGTGGGTTATTTGGTATCCCTTTAGGGTTCTATATTCCACACTGAAAACTCCTGCACCCAGGTGAAAGGGGAGTCATAGGGAATCAGTGCTGTGCCTGAGTCCAACCTGTAACAGATGACCCTGTCTCAGCACCATCTTTCCTACCTTTACTTTTCCCAATTGTCCAGTTACACTTACTCAGATTTATGCCCCTGTTCTTTGCAGCCTCTGTCCTATGCTACCAACTTTTGCAACTTTTCTTTGCATTCTGTTTCATTTTATGTAAGTTCAGTTCAGTCGCTCTGTCATGTCCAACTCTTTGCGACCCCAAGGACTGCAGCACATCAGGCTTCCCTGTCCATCACCAACTCCCAGAGCTTGCTCAAACTCATGACCGTTGAGTCAGTGAGGCCTTCCAACCATCTCATTCTCTGTTGTCCCCTTCTCCTCCTGCCTTCAATCTTTCCCAGATCAGGGTCTTTTCCAATGAGTCCGTTCTTTGCATCAGGTGGCCAGCTTCAGCATCAGTCCTTCCAATGAATATTCAGGACTGATTTCATTTAGGATTGACAGGTTGGATATCCTTTAAGTCCAAGGGATGCTCAAGAGTCTTCTCCAGCACCACAGTTCAAAAGCATCAATTCTTTGGCACTCAGCTTTCTTTATAGTCCAACTCTCACATTCATATGTGACTACTGGAAAAACCATAGCTTTGACTAGATGGGCCTTTGTCAGCAAAGTAATGTCTCTGCTTTTTAATATGCTGTCTAGGTTGGTCGTAGCTTTTCTTCCAAGGAACAAGTGTCTTTTAATTTATGGCCTCAGTCACCATCTGCAGTGATTTTGAAGCCCAAGAAAATACTCTCACCGTTTCCATTGTTTCCCCATTTATTTGCCATGAAGTGATGGGACTGGATGCCATGATCTTAGTTTCTTGAAGGTAGAGTTTTAAGCCAGCTTTTTCACTCGCCTCTTTCACTTTCATCAGGAGGCTCTTTAGTTCTTCTTCACTTTCTGCCATAAGGGTGGTGTCATCTGCATATCCGAGGTTACTGATGTTTCTCCTGGTAATCTTGATTCCAACTCGTGCTTCATCCAGCCTGTCATTTCACACGATGTACTCTGCATAGAAGTTAAATAAGCAGGGTGACAGTACACAACTTTGACGTACTCCTTTCTCAACTTGGAACCAGCCCATTTTTCCATGTCCAGTTATAATTGTTGCTTCTTGACCTGCAGACAGGTTTCACATGAGGTAGGTAAGGTGGTCTGGTATTCTGTTCTATTTAAGAGTTTTACACAGTTTGTTGTGATCCACACAGTCAAAGACTTTAGCATAGTCAATGAAGAAGAAGTAGATGTTTTTCTGGAATTCTCTTGCTTTTTCGATGATCCAGCAGATGTTGGCAGTTTGATCTCTGGTTCCTCTCCCTTTTCTAAATCCAGCTTAAACATCTGGAAGTTTTCAGATCACATACCATTGAAGCTTCACTTAGAGAAATTTGAGCATTTCTTGGTTAGCATGTGAGATGAGTGCAATTGTGCACTAGTTTGAACATTCTTTGGTATTGCCTTTTTTGGGGATTGGAATGAAAACTGATCTTTCCAGTCCTGTGGCCACTGCTGACTTTTCCAAATTTGCTGGCATATTGGGTGCATCACTTTCACAGCATCATCTTCCA
This sequence comes from Bos grunniens, assembly GCF_055505025.1. Lineage (NCBI taxonomy): Eukaryota > Metazoa > Chordata > Mammalia > Artiodactyla > Bovidae > Bos > Bos grunniens. The sequence goes on from NC_141165.1 coordinate 103,810,476, forward strand.
GGATTTGAAATAGCTCAGCTGGAATTCCATCACCTCCACAGCTTAGTTTGTAAGTGGCACTTCCTCAGGCCCACTTGACTTTGCAGTCTAGGATGTCTGGGTCCAGGTGAGTGATCACACCACCGTGGTTATCTGGGTCATGAAGATCTTTTTTGTATAGTTCTGTGTATTCTTGCCACCTCTTCTTAATATCTTCTGCTTCTGTTAGGTCCATACTGTTTCTGTCCTTTATTGTGCCCATCTTTGCATGAAATGTTCCCTTGGTATCTTGAAGAGATCTTTTTTCTTGAAGAGATCTCTAGTCTTTCCTATTCTATTGTTTTCCTCTATTTCTTTGCACTGATCACTGAGGAAGGCTTTCTTATGTCTCCTTGCTATTCTCTGGAATTCTGCATTCAGATGGGTGTATCTTTCCTTTTCTCCTTTGCCTTTAGCTTGTCTTCTTTTCTCAGATGTTTGTAAGCCCTCCTCAGACAACCCCCTTGCCTTTTTGCATTTCTTTTTCTTGGAGATGGTCTTTATCCCTGCCTCCTGTACAATGTCAGAAACCTCTGACTATAGTTCTTCAGGCACTCTGTCTATCAGATATAATCCCTTGAATCTATTGTCACTTCCACCATACAAACATAAGGGATTTGACTTAGGTCATACCTGAATGGTCTAGTGGTTTTTCCTACTTTCTTCAATTTAAGTCGAATTTGGCAATAAGGAGTTCATGATCTGAGCCATAGTCAGCTCCTGGTATTGTTTTTGCTGACTGTATAGAGATTCTCCATCTTTGGCTACAAAGAATATAATCAATCTGATTTTGGTATTTTATATAAATAAACAGTGGAGAATTAAATAGATGGGGAAATCTGATAAGACAGATTAAAAATGTACCTCAAACTTTGAGCCACTGGGAAAGGAGTAAACTCTTAGGAAGAGGGTAGCTCTAAGGAGAAAAGAATATTAAAAGACTCTACTTAGTCTATGGATTGTGAAGGAGCAAAAACCTTTCTTCTACCCTCTCTGTGTATGTAGCATCTTCTGCCATTTTCCAAGAATGCTGAAATGGAAATTCTACCTTGTGGTGGCTGATTACAAGTAGTGTCTTCATACTATTAATATAAGCCATGAGTATCAAAGGTAGAGGCACAGGAAAGAAGCAGGATGCATTGTCTATAGAGAATTTAAAAACACTAATAAATCTCAATAAAAGTCAACTCAACTTCTGTTATCACCATATACATGCAATTCTAAATAGTCAGTGGTAAAATACTCCTCCTCCAACACATAATTTGTTAGGCTAAACAATGTTATGATTACTGTTGCTTTAATAAAATTTATGTAAACTTCAAATTAGCACAGTCTTATTACATATCTTTGAACAAGTGTTGTATTCTACATGGAAGTTAGTTCAGAGTACTTCCAATTACATCGTTGGCCCCATGTGTTGATACTTGGCTTCAGCTATATGCCTTCATTTTTAAAGTCAATTTGTAACAGTTAAAAAACATTTAAAGTTTGAGTGTGTGTCTACAATTCCTATCCTTCTATGTATTCCAGCAGGTAAACAGTAGAATCTAAATAAGCAATGACAGCCTGGTGATTGTTAAGACAAATTAAACAGAACTTGAATTATATCAATTTGGTTATTCTATATGATTATATTGAGTTTAATTGTGTTTTAAACTTAAATTCAGAGAGTGAAAACTGGGAGGTATAGTAATTTTGGTAAGTACAAATTTTAATTCACACAAAAGTACATACTGAATTTAAATAGCATCTTTAAAACTGACATTTGCTCCTCTTAATAGGTTTTGTTTTGTTTTAAAACTTTAGAATAGGTCAAGAAATAATGATTATTACTGATCATTACATAATTATTACTGGAAGTAATTTTTTATATAAAAAATGGGAGTGTTAAAGAACGATCCCCTATGGGGAAGGGTGTTGGGGGAAGGGCAAATGGGTAAAGGAGTCAATGTATGTTGATGAATGAAAAATAGGCTTTTGGTGGTGATCATGCTGCAGCATATTCAGAAGTCAAATTATAATGTCATATACATGAAACTTACATAATGTTATAGACCAATGTCGGAGAAGGCAATAGCACCCCACTCCAGTACTCTTGCCTGGAAAATCCCATGGACGGAGGAGCCTGGAAGGCTGCAGTCCATGGGGTCACTGAGGGTCTTCAGTGACTGAGCAACTTCACTTTCACTTTTCACTTTCATGCATTGGAGAAGGAAATGGCAACCCACTCCAGTGTTCTTGCCTGGAGAATCCCAGGGACGGGGGAGCCTGGTGGGCTGCCGTCTATGGGGTCGCACAGAGTCGGACACGACTGAAGTGACTTAGCATAGCATAGAGGAAGGGGATGGAAACTAGTAATAATGTAATATTTTTGACTATTAAATACAAGATTCACTTTATTTTTTTCACTTTAAAATCTATTTTTAATTTAAAAAATTGTGATAAGATACACATCACATAAAATTTACCACTTGAACCATCTTTAAGTGTACAGTTCAGTAGTGGTAAGTACATTCACACTGCTATGCAACCAGTCTCCAGAACGCTTTATCATACAAAACTGAAACTCTATATCCCATTAACAATTTTTAATCTGCCCCTCCTGCCAGCCCCTGACCACTACCCTTCTACTTTCTGTCTCTTAAATTTGATCACTCTACATAGCCCACATAAGTGGAATCATACTGTATTAATACAAGCTTTACTTTTCCATTTTAAAAATAGGTGGTAGGTGTCAAATTGCCATGACAAATAGATTTCATTGCATATATTTTTAATAAGTGTTTTATTTTAAACTGATAAGCCTTTTGCTACTATTTACACTGATGACTTAAATTTCTGAAAATCAATTCAAAAGGTATAAGGCAATACATAGTTTTCTAAATTTCATTTAGGGAGTATGTGAATAGAAAAGATGCCCAGTGGTCCTAATTTGGTCTTTTGTGTTATACATGTGAGATTAAGTGATTTGCATACAGAGATCTAGTGCAGCAGAAGGAATCTAAGACCCCTGACACCTAAGAGCTCCCTGCAAGCCAAGATTCTGTTGTCCACAAATTTTATACATTTGTTTCCATTTTAAGGCCACTATTCACATATAATCTTATTTGTGAATACCTTGAACAGCCAAGAATCTTTTTAAATGAAAAGTAACCTATATCTTGGATTTCCCTGGTGGCTCAGTGGTAACGAATCACCTGCAATGCAGGAAATGTGGATTCGACCCCTGGGTTGAGAAGATCCTCGTGGAGGAGGAAATGGCAACCCACTGCAGTATTCTTGCCTTGAAAATCCCATGGACAGAGAAGCCTGGTGGGCTACAGTCCATGGGGTCACAAAGAGACATAACTTAGTGACTAAACTCTGTATCTCTAGTATGTCTGATTTTTATATAATAAACACAAATAGATAAACCTATATTTGGTAATATGGTTAATATTTTGTTTCAAGTAATATTAAGTATATTATTCTGGCTCGGTGGTAAAGAAACCACCAGCAATGCAGGAGACTTGACTTGTATATGTTGGAGAGGACCCAGAAGTCAGAAAATTACAGAAGAATACACTAAGGCACCATGCAGTAAATTGCCCCAAATAGCCTTCAGGGAATTCTGACCCATATTAAATGTTAAAGACATGAATTCTGTGACTATTCACAAATATTTCTTAGTCTTTTAAAAAGAGATCCTTTAAGAAACTTCAAAATACATGAATGGAATAAAAAATTACTAACTCCTCTGGGTGTCAGATGCACTCAACATGCCAATGACTGCAAGTGTTGCTCAGAGTGGGTGGTCACTCTCCCTGTTGTCAGGGCTCAACTTAACCCAAGAGCACTCTTGTGATCCTGGGTTCTCTTTTTTCCTCTGTCACTCTCAACAAACCCACTAGTCAATGCAATTCATATCATTAAATCAATGTTCGTCTGGGCAACCACTTTTCAGTTGCTTTCTTTACCTGATTCCCTCAAAAAAAAAAAAATCAGATTTCTCTTCTTTCATTAGATTATGCTATTATAGGTGGCACTAATGGTAAAGAGTCCACCTGCCAGTACAGGAGACGCAAGAGATACGATTTTGATCCCTAGGTCAGGAAGGATCCCCTAGAGTAGGAAATGGCACCCCATTCCAGTATTCTTGTCTGGAAAATTCAATGGGCCCAGGAGCCTGGCAGGCTACAGTCTATGGGGCAGACCTGACTGAGCAACTGAGCACATGCTCTTATATCATCTGTGGACTGATTACAGTCAGATTTGTATTTCTGACTCTCACCTTTCCTCTGAGCCCTAGACTTGTATTCCTGACTCCTTATACCAGAGCTCCACCTGAGTGTCTAATAGAGATATTAAATTGATCATAATCAAATATGATTGAATGTTTTGCTATACCTACTCTTCCCCCCAGGGGTCCTCAGTGCAGTCAAAGGTATCACTCTTCAACAAGTTGTTAAGAACATAATCTTGATCTTTCATTTCCTCACACACAGTCCATCAGGAAATCCTAAAGAGGCTCAACCTTCTCTGTATAACCAAACCCACCCAATTCTCACTCCTTCCTCAACCACCATCTGAGTTCTAGAACTCTGCTAAAGCCTCCTGCCTCATCTCCTTGTTAACCTGTTTTTCCTCCAATCTCTTTTCTACAACAATGGCCTTGGAAAGCTTTATAAAACATAAATCATCTTGTGCCACTCCCCTGAGCAAAACACTCCAGTAATTTCCTGTCAAATTTACAGTGAAACCCAGAGCCCTTACTTTGGCTCAGAAGTGCTGTATGATTGGGACTGGGCTGGGTTTTAGACTCTAATCTGACATTGCTTTCCCTTTATCATTTCACTCTCTTCAGTCACACCACTTTTGCTGCTAATTCCTTCAACACAACACCCATCTCCCTGCCTTGGGCTCTTGCTTGTCCCTCAGCCTGGAACATTCGTCCCAGCTCTGTCTATGGCTCACCCACACTTCTGTGGGTTTCTGTTTCCTGAGATACTTTGCCTGAACACACTGCATTGTATACAACAGCACAGAGGCACACTCAATTGTTTTTCTTTCTTTAGTTCTTTATCACAAAAAAATTTCAAGCATATTCAGAAATAGAATAATATCAACACCGAACTTCAGTACTCATCAGTACATGACTAATCTTATTCATTCATATCCATCAGCTCTTTCCTGCCTAATAGATTGTGTGTGTGCTCAATCCCAGCAGATTATTTTGAAGCAAACCCCTGATATTATATGATGTCATATTTCAGTGTGCATCCCTAAAAGGTCAAACCACTTAAAACGATTACAGTGTCATTATGATACCTAAAATAATTATCATAAATATTAGCAAATATTCAGTCAATATTTCCCTAATCGCCTTCTAAATTTTTAATGGCATTTTGTTGTTTAAATGAAGATCTATATAGGATCCATATTTTGAGAGTGGTTGAAATTGATTTCTTTTTCTTCAAGGCATTGTCCAATATCTGACATATTATATCTTTACCTCCCACATTAGAATGTCATCTCAAGAAGGCAAGGACCTCGTCTTCATTGCCCACTGATGAATCACCAAAGCTAAAGTTGGTACAGAGAAGCTCTATAAATAGTCACTGAATTAACAAATGAGTTAATCTACCCAACTTCAGACCAAATCTAAGCCTGTGCTCTCTCTTGCTCTCTATCACTTTTCCCTTTTCTCAAATTTCTGTCTGGTAATAAGGAAGAATCTCTGCCTCTTGCTGGCATCACTGAGCCCCACTCTCAAAGTTGCCTGAGAGGGAGAGATAAAGAACAAACAGCTGCTCACTAGAGAGCATCTCTAAGGAAGGGGCACTGAGGCTGGCCACAGTGGAAGCAGGGCCAGGCTTCCCCTCCTGACTGCCTCCAGTAGTTGTCATCCAACAGCCATTCTCTGCTTCTTCATCTTGCTCTTGAATCATGGGATTCCTCACAGTGATCATGTGCCGCATCTTGGAGGATGAATCATAGCACTCCTGCTCCTCTTGGCCATATACAAGTCCTCAACCACTATTCCAAAATCTAAAGGGCTCTATAAGCCTAAAGATGTTCCCCTGAGTTTGAGAATAATTCATTTGACAGCAAAACCTGCTATGGCCTGGTGTCAAGCTATTTATGATCTTTTCCCCATGTATTGTGAATATTCATGTTACTGCAGCAGAATATTAAGATGTTTCATTACAGGATGTTGCCCCAGATCCCTTAGTAATAAGTACAGCATAATATACAGAATTTGCATTCTCTTTCCTTCTAAAATCTGAAAATTTTTGGATTCTGAAACATGTCTGGGGCCCACTGATCTTGGATAAGGGATTGTGGAGCCTTATTCAATTGCTCAGCCACATAGGGTGGGAAGAGATGTCATGTGACCCAAAACTGAACAATGAAGTATAACAGGAAATCTGCTTGATCTTCTAGAGGAAATTCTTGCTTCTAAAATAAAGATGGAAAGCCTCCAAAGAGCATGGGCTTACCCTAATCCCTTCTTCCTGCTTTGGGTATCAGTGGAGGATGTGAGTCCTGATTTATGAACACGAGAAGACAAGATTAAGGATGAAGAGCCAATAAACTGAAGATGGTAGAGAAAAGGGGGGAAAGATCAGGCTGTTAATAACTCTGAGTTTCCTAAAGAACCCTGAACCAAGCACAATGTTTCTGGTGAAGTAAATAATAAATTTCTTGTTTATAAACCAGTGTTAAGCAGGTTTTCTGTTACTTTCCTACAGATGAGATTAGCCAAGGACAATAAAACAATGTCTAAACAGGTAACAAGTAGGGCCCTCACTTGGCAGACCATAAAGCCACCACTTCCCAATGAAGGATTAAACAAGAGGCCTATAATATGGGCCTCTCAACAAAGGCCCTGGTGCTGGCCTTGTCAGGTTGCCAAGAAGAAAGGAGAAGAAAGAACAGAAAGGCAGGAATTCTCTTCTTGGCAGAGAACCAGCATAAAGGAAGTCATTGCTCACCTTGGGCACACTGAAGTTATCAGTTTGTGTGCCACACCCCAGCAGATAGTTCTTTGAAAATTTACCAGGAAGTGTGTTTGTATGCGGGTGCAGACTTGTGTGTTAAGGGGATAAACCAGTCAATACTGCTATGCATAAAACATCCCTGCCTGACCAGTCTTTTCAGAACTTTTCTGACCTTTTTGGTGAGTGAGTCTGCTCTGCAGCTGTGCTCCCTGATTCTCCAAACTGCCTAGAGAGCCCCAGGCTCCTCTATCTTGACACGGACATTCTTTCATCTGTTCTCTATGGAGACTCCACATTCTCTCCTTTCTTCCTTCACAACCACAGCTCTGAGATCTCAGTTTCTTTCTGTCTTTCCTTCCAGGCCCAGGACACTGCCCTTCTACAGGATGAAGCCAACCTCTTGCTTCCTTCTCATCACCATCCCTCTTGAAGTGAAGTGAAGTGAAAGTCGTTCTGTCATGTCCGACTCTTTGTGACCCCATGGACTCTCCATGGAATTCTACAGGCCAGAATACTGGAGTGGGTAGCCTTTCCCTTCTCCAGGGGATCTTCCCAACCCAGGGATAGAACCCAGGTCTCCTGCATTGCAGGCAGATTCTTTACCAACTGAGCCACAAGGGAAGCCCAAGAACACTGGAGTGGGTAGCCTATCCCTTCTCCATGATAATCCCAGGGGGTGCTCCATACCCCTTAGACTCCATTATTGATAAAAATATAAAAAATGCTCTCATTGGTAACTGACTGGGGTCAGGCAGTCAGAGGGAGGGGCTGGGAGAGTAACCCCTGATTATAAACCTTAAAAGTTAGTGGGAGGCCTGATTATGAACACAGTGACACCTCTGGGTAGAAGGGGATTATGGGAGACAGAGATTATGGATAATGTCCCTTCTCCCCTGCTCAGAGCTCAAGCCTCTGCCACAGAGAAGATAAGCTCATGCTTCAGTGTCAAGAACTCAGGCAAACTGTCCTCCTGCCTTCCTCCCTCTCCAGGGAGGAATGGAGGGTGTGATGCCCCCATGCCCTCCCCTGTCTACCATAAGCACCTACCTCTTCCCTGATCTTGTGTTTCTGTTATCCTGGGGCTGATACATCACTCAGCTCCCAGAGATCCCTTCCCATTCTCATTTCCTGTGAGGATTCTACTGAGCGAGCTTGGGCATCTGCCTCTTCCCTTCCTGCCTCCCTTTCATGGCTGCTTATACCAGCCCTTCCTCTCTTCAGTGGTCCTGCTATGCTCATGCACTACCTCTCCCCTGTCTTTTGTCTTCCTTTCCCTGTTCTCCTGCTTTGGTTGTTAAAGTCCAGCACAGAGGTATCTTTACCATGACCCTAAGAAAACAGAAATGCTCAGGCCACTCACTTTCACAGTCCTATGCCTAAATTTGTTTTAGTAGTTTTTATTAATTTTTTTTTCTTAAAGAAGACTTTCAACATTGAATTAGTTTTAGATCCCACAAACCCTAGATCTACCTCTGGGATGCATATGAATGAAAGGTAATTATGAGCGGACCTCCCCGCTCTCAAAATCAAAGAAATCTGATGTCTGTGTCTCATGTGCCCACACAGGGTCTGTTGTCACTGGCTGTAGCTTGTGGCTATACCTGTGGCTCCTGGGACACCTGGGGGAAATCCACGTGTCACAGCCAGTGCAACCCAGTAGACTGGACCCACTGCCTGCTGCTGCCATCTGACCTGAGAGGGAGGAGAATGAAAACCTCACTGTTTTGACTGTAATGAAACTATGATCCCAAATAGGACATCTGGGACAACATGTGATGGACACTCCAACCCCTAGTTCCCTCTTTATTTAATAAAACTTTGCTTGGATTGGAGGTACAAAGAGATGAAATAACAAATATGCTTTTATGAAGCCCAATGACTAGAATAGTGGCCAGACAGGCTTTGCAGCAAGTAGGCAGGCAAGGACAGCTTTGAAATAATCAATTTCTACATATAGACAGTGAAATATTACTAAGCAGCAAAAAAAAAAAAGAATAAAATAATGCCATTTGCAGCAACATGGATGGACCTAGAGATTATTGTCTTAAGTGAAAAAAGCCAGGGAAAGACAAATATCATAAGATATTGTTTACATGTGGAATCTAAAAAGATAGTACAAATGAACTTATTTACAAACAGAAACAGACCCACAGATATAGAAAATACACTGCTTACCAAAGGAGAAAGTGGGAGTGGGGAGGGATAAATTAGGAGTTTGGGATTAACATATACACAATACTGTATTCAAAATAGATAACTAAGAAGAACCTACTGTATAACACAGGGAACTATATTCAATATTTTATAATAACTTATAAATGAAAATAATTTGGAAAAGAATATATATATTTACCTCAACTACACTTTAATTTTTAAAAAGGAAAAAGAAAAGGCATCAATTTCTAGATTTTTGGCTTGCATGTGTACTCTTTCCTAAATTTACATGCCAGGCATCTGCTTTGTTCATAATAATGATTTGCCGTGTCTTCTCCCTTGGAAAAGCTATGACCAACCTAGATAGCATATTAAAAAGTAGAGACATTACTTTGCTGATAAAGGTCCATCTAGTCAAAGCTATGGTTTTTCTAGTAGTCATGTATGGATGTCAGATTTGGACTATAAAGAAAGCTGAGTGCCAAAGAATTGATACCTTTGAACTGTGGTGTTGGAGAAGACTCTTGAGAGTTTCTTGGACTGCAAGAAGATCCAACCTGTCAATTCTAAAGGAAATCAGTCCTGAATATTCATTGGAAGGACTGATGCTGGAGCAGAAACTCCAACACTCTGGCCACCTGATGCGAAGAACTGACTCATTTGAAAAGACCCTGCTGCTGGGAAAGATTGGAGGCAGGAGGAGAAGGGCATGACAGAGGAAGAGATGGTTGGATGGCATCACTGACTCAATGGACATGAGTTTGAGCAAGTTCTGGGAGTTGGTGATGGACAGGGAAGCATGGCATGCTGCAGTCCATGGGATGGCAAAGAGTCAGACACAACTGAGCAACTGAACTGAACTGAACTCCATTGGAACAAAAGAGAAACTCAGCCCTTTCCTGTCACTGAACCATTGCCCTGGAGTTTACAGCTTGGTAAACTACACTGGATGTTCAGTTCAGTTCAGGTCAGTTGCTCAGTCGTGTCCGACTCTTTGCGACCCCATGAATCGCAGCATGCCAGGCTTCCCTGTCCATCACCAACTCCCAGAGTTCACTCAAACTCATGTGCATCGAGTCGGTGATGCCATCCAGCTGTCTCATCCTCTGTCATCCCCTTCTCCTCCTGCCCCCAATCCCTCCCAGCATCAGAGTCTTTTCCAATGAGTCAACTCTTTGCATGAGGTGGCCAAAGTACTGGAGTTTCAGCTTTAGCATAAGTCCTTCCAAAGAACACCCAGGACTGATCTCCTTCAGAATGGACTGGTTGGATCTCCTTGCAGTCCAAGGGATGCTCAAGAGTCTTCTCCAACACCACAGTTCAAAAGCATCAGTTCTTGGGCACTCAGCTTTCCTCACATTCCAACTCTCACATCCATACATGACCACTGGAAAAACCATAGCCTTGACTAGATGGACCTTTGTTGAGAAAGTAATGTCTCTGCTTTTGAATATGCTATCTAGGTTGGTCATAACTTCCCTTCCAAGGAGTAAGCGTCTTTTAATTTCATGGCTGCAATCACTATCTGCAGTGATTTTGGAGCCCCCCAAAATAAACTCTGACACTGTTTCCACTGTTTCCCCATCTATTTCCCATGAAGTGATGGGACCAGATGCCATGATCTTCATTTTCGGAATGTTGAGCTTTTAGCCAACTTTTTCACTCTCCTCTTTCACTTTCATCAAGAGGCTTTTTAGTTCCTCTTCACTTTCTGCCATAAGGGTGGTGTCATCTGCATATCGGAGGTTATTGATATTTCTCCTGGCAATCTTGATTCCAGTTTGTGTTTCTTCCAGCCCAGTGTTTCTCATGATGTACTCATGTGGCCTCCTCTAAATAGAACCCCTATCCTTAAAAGTAGCATCCTTACATCCTAATAGTCATAATAATAGCTGTTTTAATTGTATGAAATACACATAATTTATGAAGACATTACAAGAATTTACTGATGTAATATTTTTTCAGTTCAATCAATACATTTTTGCTCTTAGTAATAACAGCTAGCTCTTCATTTTCTCATAGTTTCCCCACCCATTGAATTAATGGAGTCATTTCTTATATTTGAGTCTGAAAGCCAACTTCTTTGAATCCCTAAGGAGGAAATAATGTTTAAGATCAGGGTTCTCTGAAAGAAAAAATTTGAACTAAACTCAAAATTTTCCTTTTATAAAGAAAGCCAAAGTCTGATACTAGAGTCTTAACACAAGCTGATGTTCCATGAACAAGTTGTTTCAGAACAAGTCTGTTCTGCCATGGGAAAATCAAGCAGATACTGGTCTTATGGTTTAGGACATTGTCTAGTTGCTGATAACACTGATGTGTAAATCACATCATTCAAAGAACAAAGTTTCCACTAATAAAGTGCCAGTCTTTTCTTACACTAGGAAGAACTAGAGTGTAGGTTTGGGTCTGAGGACATCATCTGAGGGTTATCAGTTGGGGAGGGAAGTTATGACTGACTTCTCGTCTTTGATCTCCTCTCAGATCTTTTAAGGCATTTGTCCTTCCTTCTCTCTCTCATCTTCTGAACTCCTGACCATCGTTCAATGCCCTCTCCTCACATATCCCTCTCTTCCAGGTTATATTAGAAGTAGAGGGTTTAACCATCATAGAATTATTTCCTCCAAAAAAACAGACAGAAAACTGGGGATCTAATTCTTTAAATAACCCATGTCACTTAATAAGTCAAAACATTCTTCTAGCTGGGAAATAACCACCAACACAAAGTTACCCTGGGTTCATGATACATTTGGGGAATTATTAGGAATTTCTTCAGAAAACAAAAATCCTCAGTAAAGTAGGATTTACTTTAGACTGACTTGTTTTTCAAATCTCACCTATACATTTCAGTAATTATAAACATAAATTTTAAACATATGGTATAAATCTCTATAATGTCCTGATTTTGCTAAGGTCTCATAGAATGAAGACAGAGGATGAAGATTAAATATGAAAAAGTAAAAGTGAAAAAGGAAACCCAGGAAAGGAGTAAAAATATAGGTGGTACTTCTGGTCTAGACAATATGGCAGACTTATTTTTTTTCTGCTAAGTGAAGATATCAAGCCTGGAAATAATGTAAGAGGCAACTAAAGGAGAGCTCTTAATAGTAGAAACAGAAACTATGCCATGCCTGTGTGCTTAGTCGTGTCTGACTCCTTGCGACTCTTTGGACTGTAGCCCATCAAGTTCCTCTGTCCATGGGGTTTTCCAGGCAAGAATACTGGAGTAGGTTGCCATTTTCAGGGGGTCTTCCTGACCCAGTAATCGAACCCAAGTCTCCTGTGTCCCCTGGATTGCAGGCAGATTCTTTACCTGCTAAGCCACTGGGGAAGAGGAAGTTAAAACAGTTAGGAACCCCAGAGCTGGAGGAAACATGTAGTGGCAGTGTGTCTTACAACTCTCTCCTAACAGAAAGTCATGGACGTCTGGCATTTTTTATCTGAACCCAGTGATAGCAGGTGGTGTATGTAGGCTTATTCTTCTTCCCTAAAACTCTGGACAAGCCCAGCATCCTCAGCAAAAGGTATCATTTGGGAACCCCACTGACAGTAAGTAACCAAGGGGAAAACTTCTTTCCCCACTAGATCTGAGATGCCCCATCCCACAGAGAGACATCAGAAAACCAAGCAACAGTAGTAAGAGGGTTCCTGCCACAGGTAGCCCAAGTCAAGGCTACTCTGCCACAGTTACAGGCTAAATCAAATGGCTCAGTTGAGACACACTCCTTCTGTTCTCTCAGGCAAAACAGGCAGGGACCAGGAGGAGCGCCAGTGGCACCAAATGTGCCAAGCAGACCTAATCATCACTGTAAAAGCTCTGAAAATTAAATTTCATCAGAACCACAGCCCACAAAATAGGTCAGCATCTGCTTACAAAATGTAAATAGTGCAACTAACTATTATAATGACAGTTTTAAATGATATAGGATTTCTCACCTTAAACCAAGGAGGTCAAAAGGAAGTGTCACATTTTACCAGTGCTGAAAAAAGAGAACTGTCAACTTCAATCTCTATATCCAGAGACATTATCCTTCTGGAAACAAAATCATTCTCAGGTGAAAGAACATAAAAAGAATATAGTACTAGTTGACTACCCTTGAAATAATAGCTAAAGGAAGTTCTTCAAACAAAAGAGAAATGATAAAAAATGAATCTTCAAGCATCAGGAAAGAAGAAAAAAATGGAAAGAGCAGAAATACTGTATATTTAAAATAGACTATCCTGCCTATGAGGTTTATAAGTCTTATTTGGCTAGTAAACAAAAATTATAACACCAGTTGATACTTAGAACAATGATATTTTAAAATAAATGTACTACATGAAAAATATTCATACTTCATTTATAAAACATTAATATCAAAAGATTATAATGAATTACAGATATAGTGTAATATTCAGAGCAATCAGAAAGAAACTATGCAAAGAGATACATACAAAAACAATAAATAAAGATAAAATTTTAAAATATGTGTTTCAGTAACCAATAGGAAAATAAGAAAAGTAAAACCCAAGAACAAAAATATAGGAAAAAACAGTAAATAGTAAAATGGGAAAATTAAGTGTTAATTAACCACATATTTACCTTAAATTTTAATGGTCTAAATATAATTAAAATTAAGACATAACCTAACATAAAAAATACAACTCAAATGCTGTTTATAAAAAACTTACTTCAAATTCAATAGCATAGTCATCTTAAAAGTGTGGATAACAATAAATCATGTAAATACTAATTTTTTAAAAAGCAGGAGTTCAGTTCAGTTGCTCAGTCATGTCCTACTCTTTGTGACCCCATGAACTGCAGCATGCCAGGCTTCCCTGTCCATTACTAACTCCCGGAGCTTGCTCAAACTCATATCCATCGAGTTGGTGATGCCATCCAACCATCTCATCCTCTGTCATCCCCTTCTCCTCCCGCCCTCAATCTTTCCCAGCATTAGGGTCTTTTCCAATGAGTCAGTTCTTTGCATCAGGCAGCCAAAGTATTGGAACTTCAGCTTCAACATCAGTCCTTCCAATGAACATTTAGGACTGATTTCCTTTAGGATGGACTGGTTGGATCTCCTTGCAGTCCAAGGGACTCTCAAGACTTATCTCCAACACCACAGTTCAAAAGCAGCAATTTTTCAGTTCTTAGCTTTCTTTATGGTCCAACTGTCACATCTCACAACTCTCACATCTTACATCACATAAAACAGGAGAATCTACATTAATATCAAAGTAGACTTCAAAGCAAAGAAAATAATGTAAAAATGGCCATCACATAATGATAAAAGGGTCAATTCACCAGGAAGACACTAACTCTGTATATACCAAAAGAAAAAAAAAAAAAAAAGCCCTAATATATGAAGTTAAAAATACAGGGGAAATAAGAAAGTATATGCTGCTGTTGCTAAGTCGCTTCAGTCCTGTCCGACTCTGTGCGACCCCATAGACGGCAGCCCACAAGGCTCCCCCATCCCTGGGATTCTCCAGGAAAGAACACTGGAGTGGGTTGCCATTTCTTTCTCCAATGCATGAAAGTGAAAAGTGAAAGTGAAGTCGCTCTGTCATGCCCGACTCTTAGCAACCCCATGGACTGCAGCCTACCAGGCTCCTCTGTCCATGGGATTTTTCAGGCAAGAGTCCTGGAGTGGGGTGCCATTGCCTTCTCCGAAGAAAGTATATATCTAAGGCAAATTTTCAAAACCTAGTGTGCATACTCTATACACACAAGTGTTTGTCTTTTTGTAAGTTTAGAAGGGTATATTCTCCTGGGTTTTGGATTATAATTGGGGCTTCTTTCAGAAGGTACATGCACCTTTTCTCAGCACAGATACTCAAGAAGTATCAACAGAAGAATGTATTACCCTACTAGAACCTGCTGCCCTTTGACTTGTATATATAACCACAACTTCAATATTGGCCAACATTATCATGGTAGTAGCCATACCTATGCTCACCTTACTTTGGAAATCTAGCCACTAGTTGATTTTAGCATCTTTTCTCCACGTAACAGTGATAAGAAGAGTGATTCTTCACCTGTTTAAACAAAATTAAGTGTCTGGAAGCTATTTTGAGCAGTAGTATCCAGACCTCCAAGAACTATAAGTAATAATATCAACCTGAACAATTCTCTACTTGGCATCTCCAGAATATCATGAACTATAGAGTCATATATTTACTCCAGCCTCTAGCTTTACCTTCTTATTTGCTCTCTGGAGTTCAGAAGCCTTAAGAATTTCAATCATTTAGCAGCAACACAGAAAGTACTTAACAGAGCCCTGATAAGCCCTCTACCATCCATTGTGAGGTTCTAGTTTCCCTGGTGGCTCAGAGGTTAAAACATCTGCCTCCAATGCGGGAGACCTGGGTTTGATCCTTGGGTGGGGAAGATCCCTTGGAGAAGGAAATGGTAACCCACTCCAGTATTCTTGCCTGGAGAATCCCATGGACAGAGAAGCCTGGTAGGCTACAGTCCATAGGGTCACAAAGAGTCGGACACGACTGAGCGACTTCACTTCACTTCACTTTACTTCACTTCTTGTGATGTTCTATCTCCAGCTGACACATATGTCTATATTTTAATAAATGTCTTTTATGTTAAATATTTCTCTCTTCTTATTGAAATTATAAATAGTTGGATCTGTTGCTTTATCTTTTGGCAAGTCCTTAAGGAAGTTAATGGACATGGTCTGCAGGGACAGGAATATATATAAGTGACTAAGACCAGGACACAATTCCTTAGGTGCTAGTGAGAAATTAGAAGAGAAATCATTGTTTATGATGAAGCTGTCCTCTACAGTTATTGATGAAAGAGGCTACTGAAAAATAGCTCTCCACCTCCACAGTGGCAGCTCTTCTCTGAACAAAGATTAGTTCATGATCTTCCTTTAAGTGTTCTTATGTTTCATGGTAGGAATACAGCCGTTAGTTTAATTTGGCTAGGTCTAGAAGTCTCTGAGCCCTCTTAATTAAATACACATATCTACTTCGAACCTTATCAAACAACAGAATGTGTATAATAGGAAGGGTACTGGAATGCAACTTGAAAAAAAACATGAAGGTAAATTTTATTTATGTCACTATGTACTCTATTGTTTGTCATGGAGATGACCCTGGAGGGGAAAGGGAGAAAGAAAGAAAAATATGTCTATTAGCATAAGCTTCCTAAGAGGAGGTGCTCTAACAAAGGAGCCAATGAGAAGAAAAGGAAGGAAGTAAGGACGTGTTTCAGAGAAAAAGATTGGGGTAGTCAAGGTGCATTTAATGCTCTGGGGACTGACTGAGACTAAGTGTACATAAATGAATGTACCTAGATGAAAGGGTAGCTTTCCTCTACATACACGCTGAAGAAAACGCTCTACAGGAAATAGTCTGATGAGTGAGACTTATGTGAGGATATACAAAGCTTGAAAAATGATCAAACTCTATGAAGTCCCAAGTATCAGTGGGACAGACTAGAAATAGTACTCATGGGAGAAGGACCAGTAGAAGCTAAGTCTATACTCATCTGGAAGTAGACGTTTACTGGCAAAGGTTTAAAGTAAAAGTACCCTGGGAGACATGAGAAAATTCAACACTGGAATGGTAATTATGCAGATTTTTAACTAATCATAGAAACAATGTTTACACCTGAAAATCTTCCAACCTAGGTGTGAGGAACTTGCAGCCTTGGAACAATCTCTCACCTTTGGGTTACAAAACTGGGATCTGGGATCCATAGCGAGGCAATACACTTGAGGGCAGTATTTACTGAGCAAGATAAGAGATTTTCTATTGATACATTCTAAAACATTGACTTTACATGATAACAACAAAGAACATAGAGATTTGCTTTAAATCATAATGCTGTGAAAGCACTACACTCAATATGCCAGCAAATTTGGAAAAGTCAGCAGCGGCCACAGGACTGGAAAAGGTCAGTTTTCATTCTAATCCCAAAGAAAGGAAATGCCAAAGAATGTTCAAACTACCACACAATTGCACTCATCTCACACACTAGCACGGAAAAGGCAATGGCACCCCACTCCAGTACTCTTGCCTGGAAAATCCCAAGGATGGAGGAGCCTGGTAGACTGCAGTCCATGGGGTTACCAAGAGTTGGACACGACTGAGTGTCTTCACTTTCACTTTTCACTTTCATGCATTGGAGAAGGGAATGGCAACTCACTCCAGTGTTCTTGCCTGGAAAATCCCAGGGACAGGGGAGCCTGGTTGGCTGCTGTCTATGGGGTTGCACAGAGTCGGACACAACTGAAGCGACTTAGCAGCAGCAGCAGCAGCACACACTAGCAAAGTAATGCTCAAAATTCTCCAAGCCAGGCTTCAACAGTACGTCAACCATGAACTTCCAGATGTTCAAGGTGGTTTTAGAAAAGGCAGAGGAACCAGAGATCAAATTGCCAACATCTGCTGGATCATCAAAAAAGCAAGAGAGTTCCAGAAAAACATCTACTTCTGCTTTATTGACTATGCCAAAGCCTTTGACTGTGTGGATGAGAACAAGCTGTGGAAAATTCTTAAAGAGATGGAAATACCAGACCTTCTGACCTGCCTCCTGAGAAATATGTATGCAGGTCAAGAAGCCATAGTTAGAACTGGACATGAGACAACAGGCTGTTTCCAAATCAGGAAAGGAGTCTGTGAAGGTTGTATATTGTCACCCTGTTTATTTAACTTATATGCAGAGTACATCATGTGAAATGCCAGGCTGGATGAATCACATGCTGGAATCAAGATTGCCAGGAGAAATACCAACAACCTCAGATATGCAGATGATACCACCCTTGTGGCAGAAAGTCCTGAGTGTTCATTGGAAGGACTGATGCTGAAGGTGAAACTACAACACTTTGGCCACCTGATGCGAAGAACTGACTCATCACAAAAGTCCCTGATGCTGGGAAAGATTGAAGGTGAGAGAAGAAGGGGACAACAAAGGATGAGCTATTTGGATGGCATCACCAACTCAATGGACATGAGTTTGAGTAAGCTCTGGGAGTTGGTAATGGACAGGGAAGCCTGGTGTGCTGCAGTCCATGGGGTCGCAAAGAGTCAGACACAACTGAGCGGTTAAACTGAACTGAACTGATCTGTCGGGTAAGATGCAGGATTCATGTGCCCTTCACCTTAGCAAAGAAGAAGCCCTTTTGTACTAAGAAAATCTTGGAGAGATTCAGGTGGGATAGAACTTATACTATCTGCATTCCCAAGAAAAATGCCTATTATTAGGTATCATTAGATTGTCCTTATTACCCAGGTGGAGTAAGGATCTGTGTCCTGCCATGGTTCTGACAGGTGTACTCACCATTAACAAGTCCATCCTGCCCCTACTGCCTTGTATTCAGGAAGCACGAAGGGTTTAAAAACTTCATCAGATCAGATCAGATCAGTCGCTCAGTCGTGTCTGACTCTTTGCGACCCCATGAATCACAGCACGCCAGGCCTCCCTGTCCAACACCAACTCCCGGAGTTCACTGAGACTCACGTCCATCGAATCAGTGATGCCATCCAGCCATCTCATCCTCTGTTGTCCCCTTCTCCTCCTGCCCCCCATCCCTCCCAGCATCAGAGTCTTTTCCAATGAGTCAACTGTTCGAATGAGGTGGGCAAAGTACTGGAGTTTCAGCTTTAGCATCATTCCTTCCAAAGAAATCCCAGGGCTGATCTCCTTCAGAATGGACTGGTTGGATCTCCTTGCAGTCCAAGAGACTCTCAAGAGTCTTCTCCAACACCGCACTTCAGAAAGCATCAATTCTTCGGCGCTCAGCCTTCTCCACAGTCCAACTCTCACATCCATACATGAGCACAGGAAAAACCATAGCCTTGACTAGACGAACCTTTGTTGGCAAAGTAATGTCTCTGTTTTTGAATATGCTATCTAGGTTGGTCATAACTTTCCTTCCAAGGAGTAAGCGTCTTTTAATTTCATGGCTGCAGTCACCATCTGGAGTGATTTTGGAGCCCAGAAAAATAAAGTCTGACACTGGTTTCCACTGTTTCCCCATCTATTTCCCATGAAGTGGTGGGACCGGATGCCATGATCTTCGTTTTCTGAATGTTGAGCTTTAAGCCAACTTTTTCACTCTCCACTTTCACTTTCATCAAGAGGCTTTTGAGTTCCTCTTCACTTTCTGCCAAAAGGGTGGTGTCATCTGCATATCTGAGGTTATTGATATTTCTCCCGGCAATCTTGATTCCAGTTTGTGTTTCTTCCAGTCCAGCATTTCTCATGATGTACTCTGCATAGAAGTTAAATAAACAGGGTGACAATATACAGCCTTGACGAACTCCTTTTCCTATTTAGAACCAGTCTGTTGTTCCATGTCCAGTTCTAACTGTTGCTTCCTGACCTGTATACAAATTTCTCAAGAGGCAGATCAGGTGGTCTGGTATTCCCATCTCTTTCAGAATTTTCCACAGTTTCTTGTGATCCACACAGTCAAAGGCTTTGGCATAGTCAATAAAGCAGAAATAGATGCTTTTCTGGAACTCTCTTGCTTTTTCCATGATCCAGCGGATGTTGGCAATTTGATCTCTGGTTCCTCTGACTTTTCTAAAACCAGCTTGAACATCAGGAAGTTCACGGTTCACATATTGCTGAAGCCTGGCTTGGAGAATTTTGAGCATTACTTTACTAGCGTGTAGATGAGTGCAATTGTGCGGTAGTTTGAGCATTCTTTGGCATTGCCTTTCTTTGAGATTGAAATGAAAACTGACCTTTTCCAGTCCTGTTGCCACTGCTGAGTTTTTCAAATTTGCTGGCATATTGAGTGCAGCACTTTCACAGCATCATCTTTCAGGATTTGGAATAGCTCAACTGGAATTCCATCACCTCCACTAGCTTTGTTCATAGTGATGCTTTCTAAGGCCCACTTGACTTCACATTCCAGGATGATTATCCTTCATTTCAGCCCTGACTGCTCTCTGTTGATGAAAGCTCATGTTAATATCTTCATTTCTATTCCACTGCCACATCCAAGCTCAGGCCCTTAGTCCTTTGAGGAGAATTCACACTAACTGACTAGCCCCTATGTCGGAAAAGGCAATGGCACCCCACTCTAGTACTCTTGCCTGGAAAATCCCATGGACGGAGGAGCCTGGTAGGCTGCAGTCCATGGGGTCGCTAAGAGTCGGACATGACTGAGCGACTTCACTTTCACTTTTCACTTTCATGCATTGGAGAAGGAAATGGCAATCCACTTCAATGTTCTTGCCTGGAGACTCCCACGGATGTGGGAGCCTGGTGGGTTGCCGTCTATGGGGTAGCACAGAGTCAGACAAGACTGAAGTGACTTAGCATAGCATAGCCCCTATGTGCCAGGTGCTTCAATAGGCATCTTACACATGGTATATTACTGAGTGTCACAAGAAGGGCAAATCCACTCATCTCATTGCTCAGGCCAAATATTTGGAGTCATTCCTGACCCTTCTTCTTTCATTACCTGGCATACAGGTAGTACTCAAATGTTTTAAAGAAGTCAAATAAATAATTCTGTGGTAAAGGTGTTATCTACATTTTACAGAACCAACTGAGCCTGTGGACCACTGAGGATCTTTCCTGAAATAACACAGTTGAGGAGAGCCAGAGTGGGGGGTCTTTAACTCTGGTTTGTGTTAACTCCAAAGCTATCCTTCCCCAGACCAGGCTACGTCCCATTGTGGACCTCCCCATGAGCCTCTGACTACTCTCTTTCTGACCTGGCCTCACCTGCTGTACCCAACTCTGCTCATCTGTATAAGTTCTTTCCTGAACTTGTCTGTTCAAATCACTCCCCTATGCAAAATGTTCACTGCCCCCATTGCCTACTGGACCCAGCTTACCATCCTCAGCTTTGCTCTGGTGCCCTCCACTATCATTTCCAATCTACCCTTCCAACCATATCCACTGCTATTCCCCTACAGGACCTTCATGCCATCATATGTTCCATTCTCAGCTCCCCTAGTTCACTCTCCAAACTTTTTTCCCTCTGTGCTTTGTTTCAATCCATTTCCTCTACCCAAAATGCCAGCCACACAGTTTCTTCCCCATATCCAAGTCCTGCCTATAGAAAGCCTACCTGTCCTTGAAAGTCAGAAACAGAAACCCTATCCCCACTGACCAACCTCAGCCCACTGTGACCACAACTTCCTCTTGGCCCCAGTATCTGTCTAAACCTTCATTTCACACTTGCAGGTTTCTTCCTGTGTTGTTGATTATCTCTTTATGTGTTGTGTCTCATTTCTTCTACTAGATTTTAAGTTTTCTGTGCAGCAGAGATTATGTCACATCCATCCTCCAAAGTGCTTAGGACAGAATTTTACATAGTGTAGTAGTTTAATTTCTGCTTCTTATAAGTATTGCTATTATCTGCCATTTAAATGATATATAACGAGATTCTGGAGTGAGCTACTCCATCTTATAGCTTTATTTCAGAGGTAGGAAGTCCATGCTGTGTACAGAGCATTGACTTTGTATTAGACAGATGGATCTTCACATCTCCTCACCTTCAAAGTCTGCATTGCATGATTTTGTCCTCTCTCTTCATGAGATTCATGATGTCTCTAGAATAATCTCAGCCTGAACTCAGTGAGTTCTCGCAGGCACTTGAGTGGATTAGGGTCTTTGATTCATCCCTCATTCTTTCCCATATAGGGTGTGTGACCCCAAAGTATATCTTTCCCATATTAGCATCAAAAGTCTCAGCTGACTATTCCTCACTGAGAATTTATCTGAAAGACCTCCTTCCCCCCAGTTCAGGCTACTCTGCCTTCCCCAAGCGCCTGTTTCACTGAGCACTAGCTCAGTGATCTGAGTCACTGTCCTTAACTCCTGTCCTCTCACCTCTGTTTCCTTGGAGGATGATGCTGATAGATTGCTGGTTGGTATCCCTTTTCTCTCCTGGCTATTAAGGCCTCTTCCATTCTTTCCTTCAGAGATATTTTGTCACTTGCTTATTTACAAGTCCATCCTTTCTGTCCTTTGGCTCCTCCTCACCTGCCTCTTATATGACACTTTCTGAACTGCCAAAGGTTTTGAAAGGATAGTCACAGGGTGAGGAAGGGTGAGCAAGAGTGAGGTAGAGTAGGTAGACGTAAGAATTCCTCCCTTTAGAAATTGAAGGACTCTGTCATTTCTGTCCCATTTACCATGCAAGGTACCTCATTACTGGTTGTACTTGTGTCTATGATGGTGGTTCGTGAATGTTCTATGGAAAACCATCTGTCACTATTCGTATGCCATCATAGGCTGGATCACTACTTGCTGCTGTAAAAGAAGAGACCTAAAGACGTTGCCCTTGTGAGCCCTAAGGAAACCTCAGCCCCAATCAGGAAACCTCACTAAGTAATCTGTAGTATGTCTTCTCCAGCCCAGTCCCCCCTGACAGTGACATCTGTTCCAAGAAATAATGGTCTCTGCATTTCTCTGCCTCTGTGTTTACCATTCCCCTAGGGAATAGTGGTTTAAAAGTGAAATACTTATTTCTATTTTCCCCATGCTTTTCCTCTCCTTTTATTTCAAACTGGTAGCCCAGTCTTACCAATCCTTGCTTCAGGGACTCTGGCTAGATAGAAGTAGTGCCAAGCACACAGCCTTTCCTGTGCCTATAGTGGTAATGTGTCATTGATGGGCAGGAGAGAAAGACACTTTCTGATAGTAAGGACAAGGAGGAGACACTTCCCTGGGCTGGCAATTGGAGAGAAGTCTAAGGGCTCTCCTAGTAGCAGGGCTGTTCATACCTCATCTTCATCACTCCATCTGAATGAGGTGAAAACACCTTAGAAGATGAGAACCCCATAGTTCTATATTCCAGCATCCAGAGTGCTCTGAACATAGTAAGGAAAGAGTAGAACTGATGTCCCCAAAGGGGCCATGGAGTTTGGAGAAGAGGGATCTCTGGTAAATGGCGGATCAAAAGGAATTTTCCTATTCCTTAGCTTTGTATAAGATGCTTACTCTAATGTGGATACCCCTGCAAAAGAATGAAGCTGAATTTCTTAAAAGCCTGGAAGAATGGGGACTATGAATCAAAATTCATCAAGACATATGGAACTTCTTACACAGCCCAGCTTGTGATCATGTAGAATGCCTCCAACCACACCTCCTGATTCCCAAGTGTTCTCATCTCATCTCAAGGGGAGTTGTGCTGTGAGAGCCAAGACAGACACCAGAGTCCCAGTCCCCTCATTATCCCAGAAACCTTTATTGGACTTTGTTCTGAGCACTATCTAGGCTTCAGAGGCATGAAGAGGCATATGAACTAGCCTTGCCCATTAGGTTCATGAAACTCAGTGCATCAGGACTTGTTTTATCACAGCTTTTGGCCTCCTGGTTTTGTTTGTTGCTGGTCACATCTGTGGCCTCATCATCACTTGCTTCCCTTTTTCAGACAGTCCTGGTCACAGGCTGGCTCATATTCTTCAGGGGAAGTCATGTGCCTGTCATCAGCTCACCATGTAGCCCTTTGGAAGGCACATAATTCTCATGTTGGGAGGATTTGAAAATGCCAAAAACACACAACAAAGACTCATCTGCCTCATCCTCAAGGATCAGAGTTTATCTCATATGTAGGAGGGACAAAAACAATGAAGAGACAGCCAGAAGAGGATGGGTAGCATTTTTATATCCTAGACAAAGAAAAAGTTGACCCAAAACAGAGATTATTTTCCTAACTTTATTTTTTTCCTTTGTGGGGAATAATTGAGACTTCATCCCAGGAAGCCATCATGAACTTTTAAAAGATTTCTTGATTAAAATATTCCTTAGCAAGCATTAATTTAGCAGCTATGGTGTACTCGACATTTTGGCAAGTTCTAGGTATGCAACTCAGCAGTAGCCATGAGACTGGGAAAGGTGGGACTCATTTCAATCCCAAAGAAAGGCAATGCCAAAGAATGTTCAAACTACCACACAATTGCATTCATCTCACACACTAGCAAAGTAATGCTAAAAATTCTCCAAGACAGGCTTCAACAGTACATGAACCATGAACTTTCAGATGTTCAAACTGGATTCAGAAAAGGCAGAGGAACCAGAGGTCAAATTGCCAACATCTGCTGGATCATCAAAAAAACAAGAGAGTTCCAGAAAAACACCTACTTCTTCTTTATTGACTATGCCAAAGCCTTTGACTGCGTGGATCAGAACAAACTGTGGAAAATTCTGAAAGAGATGGGAATACCATACCACCTGATCTGCCTCCTGAGAAATCTGTATGCAGGTCAAGAAGCCACAGTTAGAACTGGACATGAGACAACAGACTGGTTCCAAATTGGGAAAGGAGTCCTTGAAGGCTGTATATTGTCACCCTGCTTATTTAACTTATATGCAGAGTACATCATGGAAATGGCAACCCACTCCAGTAATCTTGCCTGGAGAATTCCATGGACAGAGGAGCCTGTCAGGCTACAGTCCATGGGGTTGCAAAGAGTCAGGCATGACTAAGCAACTATCACTCACTTACACGTCATGCAAAATGCTGGGCTGGATGAAGCACAAGATGGAATTAAGATTGCCAGGAGAAATATCAATAACCTCAGATATGCAGATGATACCTCCCTTATGGCAGAAAGCCAAAAAGAACTAAAGAGCCTTTTGATGAAAGTGAAAGAGAAGAGAGAAAAAGTTGGCTTAAAACTCAACATTCAGGAGGGCGATCCTAAGATGGCAGAGAAACAGGATGGGGAGACCACTTTCTCCCGGACAAATTCATTTAAAGACGATTTGAACGCTGAGCAAATTCCACAGAAGAACTTCTGAATGCTGGCAAAGGACACCAGGCACCCAGAAAGGCAGCCCATTGCCTTCAATAGGAGGAGATACTTCGACAAAGTATAAAAGATAAAAAGAGAGACAAAAGAGTTAGCGACAGAGACCCATCCTGGGGAGAAAGTCGTGAAAGAGAAGTTTCCAAACACCAGGAAACCCTCTCACCAGCGGATCTGTGGGGAGTTTTGGAATCTTAGAGGGCAAGATACTGGGAGGGAAAAAATAAATAAATAAAACCTAGGTGCCTAACTGCAACTCCCAGTGGAGAAGTAGCCCAGATGCTTGTGTCTGCCACCAGCAAGCGGGGGCTGAACAGGGAGGCGCGGTCTGCATTGCTTAGGGTAAGGACCAGCCTGAATGCCCTGAGGACAATCTGAGGGAGCTAACATAATATAGCAACCCAAATTGTGGGATGGCCAGAGAGATAGAAAAAAAAGAGACAGAACTTTCCCACAAAAAGCTCTAACCTAAGGCACTGCCGCCCGCTCACAGAACAAAAGAGGACTGAGCAAACACCAGGGGAGAGCTAGCCGGCTGCAGACTGGCCCATCCCCCGCCGGAGGCAGAGAGGCAGGCGGGCGACAGGCAGAGCTGGAAGGCGAGGGGAAATTTTGGCCCCAGAAACGGCATTTTCCACCAAACTGCGAGCAGGCTCCCAGTTGCTAACCAATACTTCCTGGGACCCTGGACGGTTGACAACCGCCAGGAGGGTCTCAGCCAGAGATTAGCTCCCCAGAGGAGACACACGGCACACCTGAGATGGCGCTCCTGCTGCACACCCAGGAAACCAAGAGGCTGGGACCAGGGAAGTGATAAGATGCACCGCCCACCTGGGGAGAGTGTGCTCACCAAGCACTAGGTCACCAAAGCTGCTCGGACCTGGGAAGGGCACAAAACGCAGGCCCAATCAAGTCTGTGCCTTTGTGGAGTACCTGAGAACCTGAATCTGAGAGTCTTAGACCTGGAAAGTGCACACAACCCAGGGCCCGCTTTAGATGGTTCCCCTGCAGAGCAACCTGGAGCCTGAGCAGTGTAGACTAGGAAAGCACACACACCATGAGTGCAGGCAAACCCAGTGTGTCCCAGACACTGAGAACACTCCCCACACGCCAGTGATATTTGTTTGCAGTGTTCCTCCCTCCCCACAGGGCAACTGAGCAAGTGAGCCTAAATAAGTGACCACCTTCGCCCCCTTGTGTCAGGGCGGAAATTAGACACTGAAGAGACTTGCAAACAAAAGAAGCCAAAATAAACAGAGGGAACCACTTTGGAAGTGACAGATGCAACAGATTAAAACCCTGTAGTTAGCACCACTACATTGGAAGGGGCCTATAGACCTTGAGAAGAAGTATAAGCTGGAACAAGGAACTGACTGAAACTGAACTGACCCCACACTGTCCGCAACAGCTCCAGAGAAATTCCTAGATATAGTTTACTATTATCATGTTTTAAATTTAATTTTTTAATTTTTAAGTTTTTTTATTGCTCCTTTAATTTTCATTTTTATAACCTATTACCTTGCAAAAAAAAAAAAAAAGACCCGATTTTAAAAGCAAATTTCATATATATTTTTTATAATTTTTGTGATTTTGTTTTGTTTTTTAATATTGTATTTTTGAGAGTCTAACCTCTACTCTAGATTTTTAATCATTTGTTATCAATTTTGTACCTTTGGGAATCCAATCTTCAGTACCCATTTTTACTTGGGAATGTGATTACTGGCTTGATTGCCCTCTCCCCCTTTTGACTCTCCCTTTTCTCCCCCAGGTCAGTCATCTCTATCTCCTCCCTCCCCATTCTCTTCTCTACCCAACTCTGTGACTCTCTTTGTGTGTTCCAGGCTGTGGAGAACATTTAGGGAACTGATTACTGGCTAGCTCTGTCTCTCTCCTTTTGACTCCCCCTCTTCTCCACCTGGTTACCTCTATCTCCTTCCTCCCTCTTCTCTTCTCTATGTAACTCTGTGAACCTCTCTGGGTGTTCCATGCTGTGGAGAGCACATAGGGAATTGATTACTGGCTAGATTGTTCTCTCCCCTTTGATTCCCCCTCTTCTCCTCCTGTGGAGAAGGCGATGGTACCCCACTCCAGTACCCTTGCCTGGAAAATCCCATGGACGGAGGAGCCTGGTAGGCTGCAGTCCATGGGGTTGTGAAGAGTCGGACACTACTGAGTGACTTCACTTTCACGCATTGGAGAAGGAAATGGCAACCCACTCCAGTGTTCTTGCCTAGAGAATCGCAGGGACGGCTGGGAGCCCAGAGCCTGGTGGGCTGCCGTCTATGGGGTCGCACAGAGTCAGACACAACTGAAGCGACTTAGCAGCAGCAGCAGCTTCTCCTCCTGGTCATCTCTATCTTTCTCCCTCTTCTCTTCTTCATGTAACTCTGCAAACCTCTCTGGGTGTTCCTTACTATGGAGAATCTTTTCTCCATTAACCGAGATGTTTTATCATCCGTGCGGTATGGATGGAGAAGTCTTGAGGCTATTGTAAGAATAAGACTGAAGACCAGAAGCAGAAGGCTTAAATACAAAACTTGATAACACCAGAAAACTCCTGACTCCAGGGAACATTAATCAACAAGAGCTCATCCAAAAGCCTCCATACCTACACTGAAACCAAGCTCCACCCAAGAGCCAGCAAGTTCCAGAGCAACACATACCATGCTAATTCTCCACAACACAGAGGAAAACATAGGCAAAACACTCTCTGACATGAATCACAGCAGGATCCTCTATGACTCACCTCCCAGAGTAATGGAAATAAAAGCAAAAATAAACAAATGGGACCTAATTAAACTTAAAAGCTTTTGCACAATGAAGGAAACTATAACCAAGGTGAAAAGGCAGCTTTCAGAATGGGAGAAAATAATAGCAAATGAAGCAACTGACAAAGAATTAATCTCAAAAATATACAAGCAGCTCCTGCAGCTCAATTCCAGAAAAATAAATGACCCAATCAAAAAATGGGCCAAAGAACTAAACAGACATTTCTCCAAAGAAGACATACAGATGGCTAACAAACACATGAAAAGATGCTCAACATCACTCATTATCAGAGAAATGCAAATCAAAACCACAATGATGTACCATCTTATGCCAATCAGAATGGCTATCAAAAAGTCTACAAACAATAAATGCTGGAGAGGGTGTGGAGAAAAGGGAACCCTCTTACACTGTTGGTGGGAATGCAAACTAGTACAGCCACTATGGAGAACAGTGTGGAGATTCCTTAAAAAACTGGAAATAGAACTGCCATACAACCCAGCAATCCCACTGCTGGGCATACACACCAAGGAAACCAGAATTGAAAGAGACACGTGTACCCCAGTGTTCATTGCAGCACTGTTTACAATAGCCAGGGCATGGAAGCAACCTAGATGTCCATCGGCAGACAAATGAATAAGAAAGCTGTGGTACATATACACAATGGAGTATTACTCAGACATTAAAAAGAATTCATTTGAATCAGTTCTAATGAGGTGGATGAAACTGGAGCCTATTATACAGAGTGAAGTAAGCCAGAAAGAAAAACACCAATGTAGTATACTAACACATATATACGGAATTTAGAAAGATGGTAACGATGACCCTATATGCAAGACAGCAAAAGAGATAGAGATGTAAAGAATAGTCTTTGGACTCTGTGGGAGAAGGCGAGGGTGGGATGATTTGAGAGAATAACATTGAAACATGTATATTATCATATGTGAAATAGATCGCCAGTCCAAGTTTGATGCATGAGACAGAGTGCTCAGGACTGGGGCCCTGGGATAACCCTGAGGCATCGGATGGGGAGGGAGTGGAGGGGGAGGGTTTCAGGATGGGGAACACACGTACATCCATGGCTGATTCATGTCAATGTATGGCAAAAACCACTAAAATATTGTAATCAGTCTCCAATTAAAATTAATTAATTTTTAAAAAAGCATCAACATACAGAAAACTAAGATCATGGCATCTGGTATCTCTTCATGGCAAATAGATGGGGAAACAATGGAAACGGTGAGAGACTTTATTTTGGGGGGCTCCAAAGTCACCGCAGATTGTGACTGCAGCCATGAAATTAAAAGACACTTGCTCCTTGGAAGAAAAGCTATGACCAACCTAGACAGCATATTAAAAAGCAGAGACATTACTTTACCAATAAAGGTCCATCTAGTCAAAGATATGGTTTTTCCAGTAGTGATGTATGGATGTGAGAGTTGGACTATAAAGAAAGCTGAGCGCCAAAGAATTGATACCTTTGAACTGTGGTGTTGTAGAAGCCTCTTGAGAGTCCCTTGGACTGCAAGGAGATATCCAACCAGTCCATCCTAAAGGGAGTCAGTCCTGGATATTCATTGGAAGGACTGATGCTGAAGCTGAAGCTCCAATACTTTGGCTACCTGATGCGAAGAACTGTCTCATTGGAAAAGACTCTGATCTGGGAAAGATTGAAGGTGGGAGGAGAAGGGGACGACAGACGATGAGATGGCTGGATGGCATTACCAACACGGTGGACATGAGTTTGAGTAGGCTCCAGGAGTTGGTGATGGAAAGGGAAGCCTGGCATGCTGCAGTCCAGGGGATCACAAAGAGTTGGACATGACTGAATGACTGAACTGACTGACTGAGGTATACAACAATGATAAAGAAATTGCTTCTGCTTTTTTAAGTCATCAAGTAGCTGGGAGACATCAATATAATTTCAAAAGAACGCAGTAAATGCTGGGTGGAAGGGGTGTCCCAGGTACAAGGACAGCAGGATTGCAACGTCTAACTCAGCATTGAGTTCACTACCTGAAAGGCATTGTGAGAATGAGAAGCAATTTCAGTCTAGGCACTGGTATAAAGCCTCTCATATGGTAGGTAGGTTCTCAGTGGACAGGAACACTTATTTTCTTATCAGATGGGCGGACTTGTGGGCACATGGGCCCAGATTTCAGATGATACTTGAAAATGGAATTTGTGCTTCCACTTTCAGTGCCTCTGTTATTCTTTTAAAGTGTTTTTAAAAATATTTGTAAAAGATTTTCTGTTTATTGATGAAAATGTAAATAGTCTCTGTGACACTTGTTTCCAAAGAAATGAGAGCTTTTGCCTTTTCTTGGACATTTTGGGGGATTTTGTGATGAAGTAATGGACAGGCAAAGGAGAAGTAACCACCATTTGCTTTAGTGACCAAGAACTAACCATTTTCCTCTGTGCTTTTTCTTATGTTCCTCTGTTCAGCAGTACTACCCAAAACTACTCTATAGCCAACATGAAGATTAAAAATCAAACATCTAAATGTTAAGAAAGAACATAAACATGAGATAGTTGCATAATGTCTCTATGGCTGTCTCATGTAGAAAATGGGCATAATAATACACAGCTCAGAAAGAAGTTGAAAAAATTAAACTATATGTAAAATACTATGTAAACATTAGCTTCAGTTATTTATATAATTAAATATATTTGAAATAAAAATTTCCAAAGTACCAGTTCAGGGCCTTGTATATATGAAGTGCTCTAGAAAAAAAAAAAAAAGTGCTCTAGAGTATTATTTATTTTGCCAAAGGTGTCACTTCTCCTCTGCTATTGACATTAATCTTTTCTTTCTTGTCTGCACCAGATCATTGCTTTTTCTACTACAAACAGTAGTGAATCTGGCAGAATAAGGGTTTCATCAAAAGCAAGGAGATCAAGCAAGGAGATGGGGAGCTGAGCCAGGGATCTGCCCATTTATCACTCTGGAAAAGATAAAGAAGACATTTCTGAAGCATTAACTTATGAGCCTAGAATTCTAAATTATATCACCTATAAATCTAAGCTCCCCCTAAGTGAGACTTATACCTGAGCTTGAGAGCTGAAGAATAATGGTGTTATTTATCTCCTAGGGCCCACTGGATGGCAGAGATCCCAGAATTAACATTGATAATCAAGACCACTGAAGAAGCCCTGACCACTCTAAATCAGTTCTGAGTGTTTTATCTGGTAACAATCTGTCTTATCATTCAGACAGGAAGTGAGGGTGCCATGGATGGAAAATTCTCTGGTCACAGTCTGTTTGTTGGCTTTGGGTGGTTCTCTGGGGATGAGGGCGGTTTTAGAGGGGAGTGGTATTTCCCCCCCTCCCCCTCAGGAAAAGTAAGTGTGATTATCAGGATTTTCTCTTTCCTCCTTCTTCAAGAATTTAACATTTCATGGTGGGTTAAAAGTAGGTTCTATTGTGTTAGAAGAATATTGGAGTTGCTTGCTAGTGTTGGTTATGCTACAAAAAATTTTTTTTTCATTTTATTAATAGATTAAGCAATTAGTGACTGGAAAGGAATGAGGTTTTTGTTTTGTTTTGTTTTAAAGCCATTGCTCTCTAAGGAGAAATACTATAGACTTTAATGATGGTAAAAGTAAAAATTAAAAAATCACCAAATGAAGCTCAGAACAAATTGAGTGCACTCCAAGTCACCTAGTGACTATTGAATGCCTCAACAGAAGGATAGAGAACTCATTTCCTTTAAATTTTAAAATAAAGCTATAGCATATAACAAATAATGTCCTAATGTTCTGATTAGAGAGGTTCTATGCAATCGACAAGGGCACAAACATTCTGAAACAAGATAACTGGAAATGTGCCTGACTTTTTATACTTTAAAAAGCAACCAGCTAGGAGATTTGTGAAGGGTCTCCCTCTATAGCCAGAGCAGAGGACACAGACACAGCGCCCCCCACCCAGGTTCCCCCCAACCCACCCCGCCACCCCCTCTCACTCCACTACCAGGCAAGTATTTATCAAAGGTTCTAGCCTGGAATAGCTCATTAGGCACAAGAGAAGGAAGGATCAGCAGAGGACAGCATGATTCCTTTTCTGGATGCACAAAAAATCAGTCCAACGGCAGTAATTACAGTGAAAAGTCAAGAGCAAGTTCAGAAATAAAGCCTTCACTTGGGTTCAGATCTGAGGTGACACAGATTATAGGAGGTAACAACAGAGTGACAGGAAGAGAGAAGACCCAAGTTCTAGCCTCCCACTCTGCCAACTAACTGCTTTCTGGCTTTGAACAAGTTACTTAAACTCCCTGGGCTCCTGGTCCCCGTAGCAGAGGGGTACAAGGTGGGAATGAAGCATGCGCACACCTGATGAAAGCAAATGTGGTCATCCTGCCGGGTGCCAGGAACTCTCTCCTCTCTTTTGATGTATTGCAAGCCATCCACACGTGACGATATACATGTCTTAGAACCTGAAAGAAAGCGGGACTTTTGGACATGATGAACAAAGTAAAAATGTCTCACCTAAGAGTCCACTGTCTTGTAGACAAGAAAAATGGTTAACAGTGAAGCACACTGAAGATGCATAACAAATGTCGAATTGAAAGTTACGTTGTGATTCATCCGAGTTCATTTCTGCTGCAATTGATGTACAAATAAGAATTCTGAAGAAATGACTACAAAATGGAAAAATACCTGCTTTGACAACAGGATTTCGGCCTCACTAATAATTAAAAGCAAATTAAAATACGATTTTGATTTACTAGACTGACAAAGATTAAAAGAATAAGATGATCTGGTGTCAGTGTGGTTGTGTAAGGAAACAGGAATCTTCATATAACTGCTATTAGGAGTGGGACTGATTTTGCTTTATCCAGAATAACAGTTTGGCAATTTAAAAAAGCTCTTTAAAAAGAGCTTTAAACCAGCTTACATTTTATATTCTTTAAACCAGCAGTCTGACTTCTAGAAATTTCTCCAGAGGAAAAAAATGGACAAGAGCCTCCAAAAATATGAGATTGTTCTGTAACACTATCTAAGGTAGTGGAAAATATAAACCTAAATATCCGTTAACAGATAATTGAAATAAGACCATACAAATACCACACACACAGACACTAAAAATAAAGATCAACATTAAATTATTTACAAGCCAACCTAGGTGCCTCTGCATTACTAAATTTGGGGGTGATTATAGATTTTTTTCCTTCTCAATTTTTTTAAATTTAATTTTATTTTTAAATTTTACATAATTGTATTAGTTTTGCCAAATATCAAAATGAATCTGCCACAGGTATACATGTGTTCCCCATCCTGAACCCTCCTCCCTCCTCCCTCCCCATACCATCCCTCTGGGTCATCCCAGTGCACTAGCCCCAAGCATCCAGTATCATGCATTGAACCTAGACTGGCATCTCGTTTCATACATGATATTTTACATGTTTCAATGCCATTCTCCCAAATCTTTCCACCCTCTCCCTCTCCCTCTCCCACAGAGTCCATAAGACTGTTCTATACATCAGTGTCTCTTTTGCTGTCTCGTACACAGGGTTATTGTTACCATCTTTCTAAATTCCATACATATGCGTTAGTATACTGTATTGGTGTTTTTCTCTCTGGCTTGCTTCAGTCTGTATAATAGGCTCCAGTTTCATCCACCTCATTAGAACTGATTCAAGTGTATTCTTTTTAATGGCTGTGTAATACTCCATTGTGTATATGTACCACTGCTTTCTTATCCATTCATCTGCTGATGGACATCTAGGTTGCTTCCATGTCCTGGCTATTATAAACAGTGCTGTGATGAACATTGGGGTACACGTGTCTCTTTCCCTTCTGGTTTCCTCAGTGTGTATGCCCAGCAGTGGGATTGCTGGATCATAAGGCAGTTCTATTTCCAGTTTTTTAAGGAATCTCCACACTGTTCTCCATAGTGGCTGTACTAGTTTGCATTCCCACCAACAGTGTAAGAGGGTTCCCTTTTCTCCACACCCTCTCCAGCATTTATTATTTGTAGACTTTTGGATCACAGCCATTCTGACTGGTGTGAAATGGTACCTCATAGTGGTTTTGATTTGCATTTCTCTGATAATGAGTGATGTTGAGCATCTTTTCATGTGTTTGTTAGCCATCTGTATGTCTTCTTTGGAGAAATGTCTATTTAGTTCTTTGGCCCATTTTTTGATTGGGTCATTTATTTTTCTGGAGTTGAGCTGTAGGAGTTGCTTGTATATTTTTGAGATTAGTTGTTTGTCAGTTGCTTCATTTGCTATTATTTTCTCCCATTCTGAAGGCTGCCTTTTCACCTTGCTAATAGTTACCTTTGATGTGCAGAAGCTTTTAAGGTTAATTAGGTCCCATTTGTTTATTTTTGCTTTTATTTCCGATATTCTGGGAGGTGGGTCATAGAGGATCCTGCTGTGATGTATGTCAGAGAGTGTTTTGCCTATGTTCTCCTCTAGGAGTTTTATAGTTTCTGGTCTTACGTTTAGATCTTTAATCCATTTTTTGAGTTTATTTTTGTGTATGGTGTTAGAAAGTGTTCTAGTTTCATTCTTTTACAAGTGGTTGACCAGATTTCCCAGCACCACTTGTTAAAGAGATTGTCTTTAATCCATTGTATATTCTTGCCTCCTTTGTCAAAGATAAGGTGTCCATATGTGCGTGGATTCATCTCTGGGCTTTCTATTTTGTTCCATTGATCTATATTTCTGTCTTTGTGCCAGTACCATACTGTCTTGATAACTGTGGCTTTGTAGTAGAGCCTGAAGTCAGGTAGGTTGATTCCTCCAGTTCCATTCTTCTTTCTCAAGATCCCTTTGGCTATTCAAGGTTTTTTGTATTTCCATACAAATTGTGAAATTATTTGTTCTAGCTCTGTGAAGAATACTGTTGGTAGCTTGATAGGGATTGCATTGAATCTATAAATTGCTTTGGGTAGTATACTCATTTTCACTATATTGATTCTTCCAATCCATGAACATGGTATATTTCTCCATCTGTTAGTGTCCTCTTTGATTTCTTTCACCAGTGTTTTATAGTTTTCTATATATAGGTCTTTAGTTTCTTTAGGTAGATATATTCCTAAGTATTTTATTCTTTCCGTTGCAATGGTGAATGGAATTGTTTCCTTAATTTCTCTTTCTGTTTTCTCATTATTAGTGTATAGGAATGCAAGGGATTTCTCTGTGTTGATTTTATATCCTGCAACTTTACTATAGTCATTGATTATTTCTAGTAATTTTCTGGTGGAGTCTTTAGGGTTTTCTATGTAGAGGATCATGTCATCTGCAAATAGTGAGAGTTTTACTTCTTCTTTTCCAATTTGGATTCCTTTTATTTCTTTTTCTGCTCTGATTGCTGTGGCCAAAACTTCCAAAACTATGTTGAATAGTAATGGTGAAAGTAGGCATCCTTGTCTTGTTCCTGACTTTAGGGGAAATGCTTTCAATTTTTCACCATTGAGGATAATGTTTGCTGTGGGTTTGTCATATATAGCTTTTATTATGTTGAGGTATGTTCCTTCTATTCCTGCTTTCTGGAGAGTTTTTATCATAAATGGATGTTGAATTTTGTCAGAGCTTTCTCTGCATCTATTGAGATAATCATATGGTTTTTATTTTTCAATTTGTTAATGTGGTGTATTACATTGATTGATTTGCGGATATTGAAGAATCCTTGCATCCCTGGGATAAAGCCCACTTGGTCATGGTGTATGATCTTTTTAATGTGTTGTTGGATTCTGATTGCTAGAATTTTGTTAAGGATTTTTGCATCTATGTTCATCAGTGATATTGGCCTGTAGTTTTCTTTTTTTGTGGGATCTTTGTCAGGTTTTGGTATTAGGGTGATGGTGGCCTCATAGAATGAGTTTGAAAGTTTACCTTCCTCTGCAATTTTTTGGAAGAGTTTGAGCAGGATAGGTGTTAGCTCTTCTCTAAATTTTTGGTAGAATTCAGCTGTGAAGCCATCTGGACCTGGGCTTTTGTTTGCTGGAAGATTTTTGACTACAGTTTCAATTTCCGTGCTTGTGATGGGTCTGTTAAGATTTTCTATTTCTTCCTGGTCCAGTTTTGGAAAGTTGTACTTTTCTAAGAATTTGTCCATTTCTTCCACGTTGTCCATTTTATTGGCATATAATTGTTGATAGTAGTCTCTTAAGATCCTTTGTATTTCTGTGTTGTCTGTTGTGATCTCTCCATTTTCGTTTCTAATTTTATTGATTTGATTTTTCTCCCTTTGTTTCTTGATGAGTCCGGCTAATGATTTGTCAATTTTATTTATCCTTTCAAAGAACCAGCTTTTGGTTTTGTTGATTTTTGCTATGGTCTCTTTTGTTTCTTTTGCATTTATTTCTGCCCTAATTTTTAAGATTTCTTTCCTTCTACTAACCCTGGGGTTCTTCATTTCTTCCTTTTCTAGTTGCTTCAGGTGTAGAGTTAGGTTATTTATTTGGCTTTTTTCTTGTTTCTTGAGGTGTGCCTGTATTGCTATGAACTTTCCCCTTAGGACTGCTTTTACAGTGTCCCACAGGTTTTGGGTTGTTGTGTTTTCATTTTCATTCGTTTCTATGCAAATTTTGATTTCTTTTTTGATTTCTTCTGTGATTTGTTGGTTATTCAGCAGCGTGTTGTTCAGCCTCCATATGTTGGAATTTTTAATCGTTTTTTCTCCTGTAATTGAGATCTAATCTTACTGCATTGTGGTCAGAAAAGATGCTTGGAATGATTTCTATTTTTTTGAATTTACCAAGGCTAGCTTTATGGCCCAGGATGTGATCTATCCTGGAGAAGGTTCCATGTGCGCTTGAGAAAAAGGTGAAATTCATTGTTTTGGGATGAAATGTCCTATAGATATCAATTAGGTCTAACTGGTCTATTGTATCATTTAAAGTTTGTGTTTCCTTGTTAATTTTCTGTTTAGTTGATCTATCCATAGGTGTGAGTGGGGTATTAAAGTCTCCCACTATTATTGTGTTATTGTTAATTTCTCCTTTCATACTTGTTAGCATTTGTCTTACATACTGCGGTGCTCCCGTGTTGGGTGCATATATATTTATAATTGTTATATCTTCTTCTTGGATTGATCCTTTGATCATTAGGTAGTGACCTTCTTTGTCTCTTTTCACAGCCTTTGTTTTAAAGTCTATTTTATCTGATATGAGTATTGCTACTCCTGCTGTTTTTTTGGTCCCTATTTGCATGGAAAATCTTTTTCCAGCCCTTCACTTTCAGTCTGTATGTGTCCCCTGTTTTGAGGTGCGTCTCTTGTAGACAACATATGTAGGGGTCTTGTTTTTGTATCCATTCAGCCAGTCTTTGTCTTTTGGTTGGGGCATTCAACCCATTTACGTTTAAGGTAATTACTGATAAGTATGATCCCGTTGCCATTTACTTTATTGTTTTGGGTTCGAATTTATACACTGTTTTTGTGTTTCCTGTCTAGAGAATATCCTTTAGTATTTGTTGGAGAGCTGGTTTGGTGGTGCAGAATTCTCTCAGCTTTTGCTTGTCTGAAAAGCTTTTGATTTCTCCTTCATACTTGAATGAGATCCTTGCTGGGTACAATAATCTGGGCTGTAGGTTATTTTCTTTCATCACTTTAAGTATGTCTTGCCATTCCCTCCTGGCTTGAAGAGTTTCTATTTAAAGATCAGCTGTTATCCTTATGGGAATTCCTTTGTGTGTTATTTGTTGTTTTTCCCTTGCTGCTTTTAATATTTGTTCTTTGTGTTTGATCTTTGTTAATTTGATTAATATGTGTCTTGGGGTGTTTCGCCTTGGGTTTATCCTGATTGGGACTCTCTGGGTTTCTTGGACTTGGGTGATTATTTCCTTCCCCATTTTAGGGAAGTTTTCAACTATTATCTCCTCAAGTATTTTCTCATGGTCTTTCTTTTTGTCTTCTTCTTCTGGAACCCCTATGATTCGAATGTTGTAGCATTAAATATTGTCCTGGAGGTCTCTGAGATTGTCCTCATTTCTTTTAATTCGTTTTTCTTTTATCCTCTCTGATTCATCTATTTCTACCATTCTATCTTCTAATTCACTAATCCTATCTTCTGCCTCTGTTATTCTACTATTTGTTGCCTCCAGAGTGTTTTTAATTTCATTTATGGCATTATTCATTATATATTGACTCTTTTTTATTTCTTCTAGGTCCTTGTTAACCTTTCTTGCATCTTCTCAATCTTGTCTCCAGGCTATTTATCTGTGATTCCATTTTAATTTCAAGATTTTGGATCAATTTCACTATCATTATTCGGAATTCTTTATCAGGTAGGTTCCCTATCTCTTCCTCTTTTGTTTGGTTTGGTGGGCATTGATCCTGTTCCTTTATCTGCTGGGTATTCCTCTGTCTCTTCATCTTGTTTAAATTGCTGAGTTTGGGGTGTCCTTTCTGTATTCTGGCAGTTTGTGGAGTTCTCTTTATTATGGCGTTTCCTCACTGTGTGTGGGTTTGTACAGGTGGCTTGTCAAGGTTTCCTGATTAGGGAAGCTTGTGTTGGTGTTCTGGTGGGTGGAGCTGTATTTCTTCTCTCTCCTTTCGAAGAGTTGGGTTGCTTTTCTGGGTGCCTGATGTCTTCTGCCGGCATTCAGAAGTTGTTTTGTGGAATTTACTCGACGTTTAAATGCTCTTTTGATGAATTTGTGGGGGAGAAAGTGTTCTCCCCATCCTATTCCTCAGCCATCTTGGCTCCTCCTCCTCCTTCTCAATTTTTGAAATTTTCTAGTGGTTGACTGTGATCAATCATTAATCTAACCCCCCAAAGAGCTGTTTGATGGGGAATAATTTAAGGTGAGTGGTATAAAACCTTCCTTGTGGTAGGCTATCAACTGGCAGGAGCTCTTACAAGCATCTCATCAGTTAGGTGGACTTGAAGGCGCATGGGCGAAGGTCTCAAGAGATGATCGAAGATGAAATTTAAGCTTCCACTTTCAGTGCTTCTATTAAAGCATTTAAAAATATTTGTAGAAGATATTCTGATTATTGATAGAAACTTAAATAGCCTTAAATGTGATTATTGTTTCAAAGGAAATGAGAGCTTCTGCCACTTCTTGAACTTTATTTTTCTTCTTTTTGTAACGGGGTTATTGGCAGAAAAATGAGAGAACACCATCATTTGTCTCAGTGACCAAGAAATAACCATTTTTATTTGTGTTTTTTCTTATCTGCTCAGATTCACTACCAGAAAGTCCTCTCTAGTCAATGTGAGGAGTACAAAGCACACACCTGAATGTTAGGGAAAAGCATGGTATTTGAAACTTACTTCCCTCTGTCTTAGAACTTTTATTAAGGAAGTTAAGAAACCACAACTTTTTGTGTGATACATGAATCACATTCTAGAAATCTGTAATCTTCTGATAAAAATGGATTCCAGTGATATTTAACAAGGCCAATAGGTCACAGGACCATCATCTTTCTGCCTTCATCTGAGTTTCTTCAATAATCTGAAGGCAAATTATTATAGACAGGAGTATTAGCTTCATAGTCATTAAGAATCATTATGAGGGGTTGAATCTGTATCTTAAGTTTTCAAAGAATTGGATTCTACCCTACATTGCTCTTTCCTTCTTCGATTCTGTTACCTCTTTTCCTTTCTCCCAGCTCCTTCTAGTCTCCTAGTAAAGTGACCTGCAGTTGAGCCTACTTCTTTCTATGCAGTTCGCATATACAGTTGTCAGATAAGGACTGCATCATAGGTCATTCTTCACATCTGATCAGTCCTAGTCCGCCAAAATCACTGCAGATAGAAACTGCAGCCATGAAATTAAAAGATACTTGCTCCTTGGAAAGAAAGCTATGGCTTTTCCAGTAGTCATGTACAGATGTGAGAGTTGGACCATAAAGGGTGAGTGCCAAAGAATTGATGCTTTCCAACTGTGGTGCTGGAGACGACTCTTGTCAGTCCCTTGGACAGCAAAGAGAACAAACCAATCAGTACTAAAGGAAATCAACTCTGAATATTCAGTGGAAGGACTGAGGCTGAAGCTTCAACATTTTGACCACCTGATGTGAAGAGTCAACTCATTGGAAAAGATCCTGATGTTGGGAAAGATTGAAAGCAAAAGGAGAAGGCAGAAGCAGAGGATAAAATGGTTAGATAGCATTATCAACTCAATGGACATGAATTTGAGGAAACTCCGGGAGTAGTGAAGGACAGGGAAGCCTGGCATGCTGCAGCCCATGGGGTTGCAAAGGACACAACTTAGCAACTAAACAACAACAATTGATATTTTCTTTCC
Source organism: Bos grunniens (assembly GCF_055505025.1). Lineage (NCBI taxonomy): Eukaryota > Metazoa > Chordata > Mammalia > Artiodactyla > Bovidae > Bos > Bos grunniens. The sequence goes on from NC_141165.1 coordinate 103,850,329, forward strand.
ACCTAAGTAAAACACGTTAGTCATTAAAAAACTACAGTCAAGCAAAAATAGTGAAAATGAAAAGCATAAGTACTCTACCACTCAGAAAACCACAGTTACAGTTCAGAATATATCTTTTCAGTGTTTTGCTATGCATTCAAAAGAAATTTTTTACTAAAACTGGATCATAGTCTTACACGGTTTTCTAAACTGATTGCCTTTTCGATTAGCCACTGTATGAATCTTTCCATGTTAACCAAAATCCTAGGGCTTTTTTTTTCCATTTCAATTTAATAAACATTTCTTTAGAATGATACACAAGCTTACATTACCTGATAAAGACCAGAAGTGACCAGACAGGGACAACTTTGCTTGCAAGCACAAAACAAGCACAGATCAGGTGAGTGTAGGGAGGGGACGGACAGGGTGTTATAGAAGTAAATACCAGGAAATTAAACTTTGACCAGAGGCTGGGGAAGCGCTCCCAAGGAAGCACGTTTACCTCATAATCAGAATGCAGGTATTCCAAAATATAGCTGCACCAATAGACTTATCTGCTCATATTTGAGGTCTTCTCACCTGGCTAGGTCTACCAGATGTTTACAATGATTACAAAATTATGCTTCATAAATCCTATTAGCCATCTGTGTGTGGATGGTTTTGCTTCTTTGCTTCTGTCAATCAAGAGGGTATATGCATCAGTGGAAGCCTGGTGTCTCATAAATTCTCCAAGGGTGTCTTCTAGCCTGTGATTAAAAAAGGAGTCAGTTCAGTTCAGTAGCTCAGTTGTGTCCGACTCTTTATGACTCCATGGACTGCAGCATGCCAGGCTTCCCTGTCCATCACCAACTTCTGGAGGTGGCTCAAACTCATGTCCATCGAATCAGTGATGCCATCCAACCATCTCATCCTCTGTTGTCCCCTTCTCCTCCTGCCTTCAGTCTTTCCCAGCATCAGGGTCTTTTCCAATGAGTCCATTCTTTGCATCAGGTGGCCAAAATATTGGAGTTTCAGCATCAGTCCTTCCAATGGATATTCAGGACTAATTTCCTTTAGGATTGACTGATTTGATCTTCTTGCTGTCCAAGGGGCTCTCAAGTCTTCTCCAACACCACAGTTCAAAAGCATCAGTGGAAGCCTGGTGTCTTATAAATTCTCCTAGTTTCTAAGTGACTAGTGCTTTCCAGTCACCAAAGTGGTTTCCAGTTTGTTCCTAGCATCTCTTGATGGTGGTACCACCAACACAACCACCTCAGAGGCACAGGGTCACCTCCTGTCAGATTCCATACCATTTCCACCACCTTAAGGTTTTCCTTCTGACAAGGAACACTCAGGATAAAAGCACCAAGTATTCTTGACTTTAAGGAAGCCCTGGAATCCCTTACCCAAACCAGTTCTTTCACTATATATCCTGTTTGTTCCCTCCCTCTTCTTCCAGAAGAATCCAGGCCCATGATCTTTTTTCCATTTCTGCTGTTAGAGGTTGGGGCATCCTGTTTACATTATATATTTTCTCTGACAAAATTTGTCAGAGATACCGTTGTTTTTTTCTGTTTACTAAATATCCATCTTTGGTTTCATATTTAGAGAGAAAGTGTAGAATGAGGAAAAGAGTGATTTGCAATATTCAATTCAGGATAATATTCAGGATACCAAACTATATAGAAAGTCCCCAATGAAATATGTGAGCCAGCAAATCCTCTTACCTCTTTAAAAGGGAAAGAATATATTTGTAACTGTGATCATTAGAGTAAATGTTTTCCTGCTTTGATATGGAGATTTGGGAAAGCAGAAGAGTAGTTTTTAAAGAAAGTATTTTCTTGAGCAGCAAACAGCATATGCAACTTACAGTGTGGTGAACAATGCATCAAATAATATCTCCCAACATTACAGAAATGTCATAAGGTTCACATAATATTTGTGAAAGTAACTTACAAATGTTGAAAGTTCTGCAAAAGTTTATGAAGAACATATTAAAAAGCAGAGACATTACTTTGCCAACAAAGGTCCATCTAGTCAAAGCTATGTATGTATGCATCATGTATGCATGTGCTGCTGCTGCTGCTGCTAACTCACTTTAGTTGTGTCTGACTCTGTGCGACCCCATAGACGGCAGCCCACCAGACTCCGCCATCCCTGGGATTCTCCAGGCAAGAACACTGGAGTGTTCTCCAGGGTTGCCATTTCCTTCTCCAATGCATGAAAGTGAAAAGTGAAAGTGAAGTTGCTCAGTCGTGTCCAACTCTTTGCGACCCCATGGACTGCAGCCTACCAGGCTCCTCCATCCATCGGATTTTCCAGTCAAGAGTACTGGAGTGGGTTGCATTGCCTTCTCCAATGGATGTGAGAGTTGGACTATAAAGAAAGCTGAATGCCAAAGAATTGATGCTTTTAAACTGGGGTGTTGGAGAAGACTCTTGAGAGTCCCTGGGACTGCAAGGAGATCCAACCAGTCCATCCTAAAGGAAATCAGTTCTGAATATCCATTGGAAGGTCTGATGCTGAAGCTGAAACTCCAATACTTTGGCCACCATATGCGAAGAACTGATTCATTGGAAAAGACCCTGATGCTGGGAAAGACTGAAGGCAGGAGGAGAAGGGGACGATAGAGGATGAGACGGTTGGATGGCATCACCGATTCAATGGACATGAGTTTGAGCAAGCTCCGGAAGTTGGTGATGGACATGGAAGCCTGGCACTCTGCAGTTCATGGGGTCGCAAAGAGTTGGACACGACTGAGGGACTGAATTGAACTGATTATTATTTTTAAAATGAGCAGCGTCTTAAGTCAGTAAATATTGGGGAAGGAAAACATTTTCCTTCACCTCTTCTGGGTTCTTGTAGCTGGTCTAAGAATTAAATTGCTGTTAGACAGATGTACAGGAAAATATCAAATTTAGTTATGTATCTACAGGGGTCTGAAAGAAAAAAATGACACACTAGGACAAGTTAGAAAATTGAGGCTTATATGCCATCTGAGAGAAGAAGGGAGTAGGGTACTGGGACTTCAGAGGTGAGGAAGTAAATTCACATGCAGATGGAAAAGCAAAAGTTTGGTAACAAATATGTGCTGGAACACAGACAGGATTTGGGGCTCTAGGTGCTGCTGAGCTCCTCACACCACACGTAGCCCATAGTCTTTGTAGGTATCTCTGGGCATAGCACTCCTCCTGAACCAGGCTCTTTGTGTAAATTCTTTTAGGTAGTTAAGGCAGAGGTAATAAGGAAGACCTGCAACTACGATTCCTTAAAAAATAATCAGTCTAAAATAATCTTCATGCTAGAGAGACATATTTTGGGACAGCAACTTTGTTTCTCTAAGTAAGGCTGCCTTCAACAAAAGTAACAAATAATTAGGAAATAAAATATATTCTTTTTGAATTCATTTCATGTATTCCTGTTGCCAATTATTTCTAAGAAGTATATAGTAGTTACAAATTGATTTCACACAATTAGCTAAGAATATTGCAGAGATTTGGTTTCACTCATCAATGAAAGAGAGTTTCTGTGGGTTTATTTTTTTCAACCTTTCACGTTTTAGCATGAGTACTTCTGATGTTTCTCTGCAGAGTCAAGGCTGGGCACAGAAAGCAGATGGTGGGTACAACTGCTAAGAGCTGAAGTCTGGTGTCAGCAAAGCTGGAGTTATGGTGACAGCTCACTTCCATTGACCTGCAGGTGCTGCACCTGCTCTGTGAAAGCATTGTAGTGAAACAGGAGGAGCATGGGCTTTTGAGTCAGAGTGACCTGATTTTAAGGATTCAATGAGTCTTTTAACTTTAGTTTTCTTATCTTTAATATGTAGATGGTAATTCCTACCTTGCAGCATGTTTGAGGACTAAATAAGGTGAAGAATATTAAGTTCTGTAACAATCCTGGAACTTGAGAGATTAAAAAACAAAAAAAGATTCTTCTTCGGCTGATGCTCTGGTGTCTCTAGATGAGTTCCAGGTCACCCTGCTGCAGCAGTGATGGGGCAAGCTGGCACCAAGCTCAGTTGCAGCACATCCTTTCTCAGGGAAGGACCCTGAATTATATGACTGTTTCCTAGGTATGGTACTAATTGCTTGGCCTTATGGTATGTAGAAAAATGAATTCAAATCTGTGTCTTGATGAATGTCTGCTCATTGAATATGCACCTATTTATCACACGATGGCAATGACAATTTTTTCCAGAAAGAAATGTTTCTGATTTACATATGTGTGGCTGATGCATGAAGTGGGTTTTATAAATCACTATGTCATCATCACAAAAAAATGCCCTCTAGCCATATTAAAAAGAGCCCATGACAAGGAGCCTATCAAATTGAATGGAAAGGCCATAAAACCATCAGTTCATTTGACATAAAGCTGATATATTATGTGATAATGCTTCAAGTAGAACCTGGGACCCCATTCATCACACAGGCTGCTCCTCGGCTAGGTTCTGAGCTGTGTGTTAATGAAACCGTCACGCTCGACTCATGCTGCAGATTGCAGTTCCCAATCAGCACTGGAAACCTACACACCAGAAAATGTTTCTGTTGAATACAGGTTTCATTCAGTAATGAACTTTCCCGGCAGAAAGTTACATCAGGATAGAGGTCACACAGCTTCCTGGGGGCACAGTGTCCTCAAGTGTAAAAGGTCAACTGGATCCATTGTTCTTAGTAAGAGAAGCACATAGACTCATCTGGCTGACCTATGCAAGTGCAGGGGCTGGGGCCCCATCCCAGGGCAGGACCTGGGATTCCTCAGCTTTAAAAGATCCTTAGGTGATTCTGATGCTCAGCCAGAGTTCAGCCTCTTTATTCAAAGTGTCATCTGAGGATTAACAGCATCAGCATCGCTGAAAGCTTATTAGAAATGCAGAATCTCAAACCTTCAGAATAAGAATCTGAATTTTAACAAGATCCCAGGTGATTCAATGGACATTAACATTTGAGCAGCATTAGAACAGTGTTTCACAAACTTGGCCCCTTCTTAACATCTCTTGGGAAGCTTTTAAATATCCCAGTGCCCAGCTGCACCATAGAGTCAAATCAGAGCTTTTAGGGGTAGAACCCAGGCATCACATATTTTGCTACTTTTAATATCTCCCCAGAAGATTGTAATAAGTAGCAACATTTGAGACCCACTAACTTAGAACCTCATTTACAGTTTACACCTGAGGCTTTAGCTGGTGTCCCAAAAACACGTGATGATGCAAGCGCAGAATCACTGGCTTAAGGAGGGGGCTTCAAACAACAGCAGGAGGGCGAGGTATTCCATATTCACTTCTCTTCTGGCCAGGCACTGTCTCATCCTTTCATATGCGCCTTCAGGACAACCCTGACAGGTAAGAACTGTTACATATTTTTGAAATGAGAAAACTGCAGTTCAGAGAGATAAATTGATTTGCCTGAGGTTATGTAGCTAGTTCTGGAGGAGGGCATGGTGACCCACTCCAGTATTATTGCCTGGAGAATCCCCATGGACAGAGGAGCCTGGTGGGCTGCAGTCCATGGGGTTGCAAAGAGTTGATTATGACTGAGCAACTAAGCAGTCATGCATGTAGGTAGTTATGGGGCTTCCCTGGTGGCTCAGTGGTAAAGAATTTGTCTGCTAATGCTAGGGACATGGGTTTGATCTGTGGGTTAGGAAGATCCCCTGGAGAAGAAAATGGCAACCCACTCCAGTATTCTTGCCTAAAGAATCCCATTGCAGGAGTCTGGCAGGCTACAGCCCATGTAGTTGCAAAGAGTTGTATCCAACTCAGCACACACACACGTAGTATGTAGCTAGTAACTGGTGTTCATCCCATTTTGAAATTCATGCTCTGTTATAGTGCTGCCCGCATCTCAGGTACCATTGCCACCGCCCCCCACCCACCCTGCTGTGCCTCCCAGGGTAGATCAGATTTTTTTAAGTGAGAGCAGTGTCAGGAGTGATAGGTAGAAACAGGGTGATTGCCAATCCAGGGTCATTCTATGAGTATATTCAGAATGAAATGTGAGGAAAGATCCAAGAAGGCAACATAACCGGGAGAGAGAGAAAAAAAGAAAACAACAAAAAAAACCCCACAGAATACACACCTAACTACAACTGCAGAAAGGAGAATTTTCCCACGAAAGGCTCTAACTTAATAACCTAATGCATAGCCTGGCCATCTCACAGCACAGAACAAAGGATTGAGCAAATACCAAAGGAGAACTAGCCGGCTACCTACTGGCCCCTCCCCGCCCAGTGGCAGAGAGGCAGGCTTTCAACAGCCAGAGCCAGAAGGCAAGGGGCTGCTACTATCTCAGCCCCAGAGAGGGCATCTTCCACCAAACTGGGAGCAGGCTTGCAGCTGCTAACCATGTCTTCCTGAGATCCTGGATGGTTGACATCCACCAGAGGGTCATAGCCTGAGATCAGCTCTCCAGAGGAGACATACTACACACCTGAGACAGTGCTCTCATGGCACACCGAGGAAACAAGTGGCCAGGATCAGGAACGTGATTAAGATGCACAGTCCACCTGGGACAGTGCGCATGCAAAGCACCTGGTCACCTGAGCTGCTCAGACCTGGAAATGGCATAAAACAAATGCTCAACCCACAGAGACTGTGCCAGAACTGTGTCTGAGTGTCTCCTATGGAGGTATGGGTCACCAGTGGTCTGCTGCAGGGGCTCTGGGTACAACAGACCTGGGTATGGCATAAGCCCTCTTGGAGGAGGTTGCCATTAACCCCACCATAGAACCACCAGAACTTACACAGGACTGGGGAAACAGACTCTTGGAGGGAACAAACAAAACTTTGTGCACACCAGGACCCAGGAGATAGATGCAGTGACCCCACAAGAAACTGACCCAGACATGCCCATGAGTGTCTAGCAGCCTCCAGTGGAGGCGTGGGTCAGTGGTGGCTTGCTTCAGGGTCAGAGGCACTGAGTGTAGCAGTGCATGCATGGGACCTTTTGAAGGAGGTCTCCATTATCTTCCTTACCTCCACCATAGTTTGGCCTCAGGTCAAGCAACAGGGAGGAACACAGCCCTGCCCATCAACAGAAAACTGGACTAAAGATTTACTGAACATGGCCCCGCCCATCAGAACAAGACCCAGTTTCCACCCCCCCCACCCCCCCAGGCAGTCTCTCCCACCAGGAAGACTGATAAGACTCCCATATGCCTCTTATCCTTATCCATCAGAGGGCACACAGAATGAAACCACAATTACAGAAAACTAACCAAACTGATCAAATGGACCACAGCCTTGTCTAGCTCTATGAAACTATGACCCATGCCATGTAGGGCCACCCACGATGGAGGAATTATGGCCAAGAGTGCTGACAAAACGTGGTCCACTGGAGAAGGGAATGGAAAACCACTTCAGTATTCTTGCCTTGAGAACCCCATGAATCGTGTGAAAAGGCAAAAACGTATGACATTGAAAGATGAACTCCCCAGGTTGGTAGGTGCCCAATACACTGCTGGAGAAGATTGAAGAAATAACTCCAGAAAGAATGAAGAGACAGAGCCAAAGCAAAAACAACACCCAGTTGTGGATGTGACTGGTGATGGAAGTAAAGTCCGATGCTGTAAAGAGCAATATTGCATAGGAATGTAGAATGTTAGGTCCATGAATCAAGGCAAATTGGAAGTGGTCAAACAGATGGCAAGAGTGACCATCGATGTTTTAGGAAGCAGCGAACTAAAATGGACTGGAGTGGGTGAATTTAATTCAGATGACCATTATATCTACTATTGCGGGCAAGAATCCCTTAGAAGAAATGGAGTAGCCATCATAGTAAATAAAAGAGTCCAAAATGCAGTACTTGGATGCAATCCCCAAAATGACAGAATGATCTCTGTTCATTTCCAAGGCAAACATTTAATATCACAGTAATCCAAGTCTATGCCCTGACCAGTAATGCTGAAGAAGCTGAAGCTAAATGGTTCTATGAAGACCTACAAGACCTTCTAGAACTAACACCCAAAAAAGATGTCCTCTTCATTACAGGGGATTGGAATGCAAAAGTAGGAAGTCAAGAGATACTTGGAGTAACAGGCAAATTTGGCCTTGGAGTACAGAACGAAGCAGATCAAAGGCTAACAGAGTTCTGCCAAGAGAACGCACTGGTCATAGCAAACATGCTCTTCTAACAACACAAGAGAAGATTCTACACATGCACATCACCAGATAGTCAATACTGAAATCAGATTGATTATATTCTTTGCAGCCAAAGATGGAGAAGGTCTATACAGTCAGCAAAAACAAGACCCAGAGATGGCTGTGGCTCAGATCATGAACTCCTTATTGCCAAATTCAGACTTAAATTGAAGAAAGTGGGGGAAATCACTAGACCATTCAGATTTGACTTAAATCCCTTATGAATACATAGTGGAAGTGACAGATTCAAGGGATTAGATCTGATAGAGTCTGAAGAACTATAGATGGAGGTTAGTGACACTGTACAGGAGGTAGTGATCGAGACTATCCCCAAGAAAAATAAATGCAAAAAGGCAAAATGATTGTCTGATGAGACCTTACAAATAGCTGGGAAAGGAAGAGAAGCTAAAGGCAAAGGAGAAATAGAAAGATACACCCATTTGAATGCAGAGTTCCAAAGAATATCAAGGAGCGATAAGAAAGCCTTCCTCAGTGATCAGTGCAAAGAAATATAGGAAAACAATAGAATGGGAAAGAATAGAGATCTCTTCAAGAAAATTTGAGATGGTGTTGGAGAAGACTCTTGAGAGTCCTTGGGCTGCAAGGAGATCCAACCAGTCTATTCTGAAGGAGATCAGCCCTGGGATTTCTTTGGAAGGAATGATGCTAAAGCTGAAACTCCAGTACTTTGGCCACCTCATGCAAAGAGTTGACTCATTGGAAAAGACTCTGATGCTGGGAGGGATTGGGGGCAGGAGGAGAAGGGGACGACAGAGGATGAGATGGCTGGATGGCATCACTGACTCGATGGACATAAGTCTGAATGAACTCTGGGAGTTGGTGATGGACAGGGAGGCCTGGCATGCTGCGATTCATGGGGTCGCAAAGAGTCGGACACGACTGAGTGACTGAACTGACTGAAGGGAATATTTCATGCAAAGATGAGCACAATAAAGGACAGAAATGGTATGGACCTAAAAGAAGCAGAAGATATTAAGAAGAGGTGGCAAGAATACACAGAAGAACTATACAAAAAAGATCTTCAAGACTCATAACTATGATGGTGTGATCACCTAGAGCCAGACATCCTGGAATGCAAAGTCAAGTGGGCCTGAGGAAGCTTCACCATGAACAAAGCTATTGTGGGTGATGGAATTCCAGTTGAGCTATTTCAAATCCTCAAAGATGATGCTGTGAAAGTGCTGCACTCAATATGCCAGCAAATGGAAAACTCAGCAGTGGCCACAAGACTGGAAAAGATCAGTTGTCATTCCAATCCCAAAGAAAGGCAATGACAAAGAATGTTCAAACTACCGCACAATTGCATTCATCTCATACCCTAGTGAAGTAACGCTCAAAATTCTCCAAGCCAGGCTTCAACAGTACATGAACCGTGAACTTCCAGATGTTCCAGCTGGATTTAGAAAAGGCAGAGGAACCAGAGATCAAACCAGTATCCACTGAATCATTGAAAAAGAAAGAGAGCTCCAGAAAAAAACATATACTTCTGGTTTTTTGACTATGCCAAAATCTGTGTGGATCAGAACAAACTGTGGAAAATTCCTACAGAGATGGGAATACCAGACCACCTGACCTGCCTCCTGACAAATCAAGGTCAAGAAACAACAGTTAGACCTGGACATGGAACAACAGACTGGTTCCAGATTGGGAAAGGAGTATGTCAAGGCTCTATATTGTCACCCTGCTTATATAACTTATATGCAGAGTACATCATGAGAAATGCTGGATTGGATGACGCACAAGCTGGAATCAAGATTGCCGGAAGAAACATCAATAACCTCAGATATGCATATGACACCACCCTTATGGCAGAAAGTGAAGTAGAACTAAAGAGCCTCTTGATGAAAGTGAAAGAGGAGAGTGAAAAAGTTGGCTTAAAACTCAACATTCAGAAAACTAAGATCATGGCTTCTGGTCCCATCACTTCATGACAAATATAAGGGGAAACAACAGAAACAGTGAGAGACTTTATTTTGGGGGGCTCCAAAATCACTGCAGATGTTGACTCCAGCCACAAAATTAAAAGACGCTTGCTCCTTGGAAGAAAAGCCATGACCAACCTAGACAGCATATTAAAAAGCAGAGACATTAGTTTGCCAGCAAAGATCCATCTAGTCAAAGCCATGGTTTTTCCAATAGTCATGTCTGGATGTGAGAGTTGGACTACAAAGAAAGCTGAGCGCTGGAGAATTGATGCTTTTGAACTGGGGTGTTGGAGAAGACTCTTGAGAGTTCCTTGGACTGCAAGGAGATCCAACCTGTTAATCCTAAAGGAAATCAGTCCTGAATATTCATTGGAAGGATTGATGCTGAAGCTAAAACTCCAATACTTTGGCCACCTGATGCAAAGAACTGACTCACTGGAAAAGACCCTGATGCTGGGAAAGGTTGAAAGCGGGAGAAGAAGGGGACGATAGAGGAAGAGATGGTTGGATGGCATCAGCGACGCAATGGACATGAGTTTGAATAGGCTCCAGAGTTGGTGGTGGACAGGGAAGCCTGGCATGCCAAAGTCCATGGGGTTGCAGAGTCAGACACAACTGAGCAACTGAACTGAACTGAAGCTTTTTGGGGGAGAACATCAATAGAATATTAGTGGAGCTCAGATCTGCCCAGCTGGGTAGTGGTCCTTAGGAGGTCCTGGTCTTACTGTCTTACTCCAGTTGGCTAATGCAATCTCCTTAGGATGTAACAACCATAGTACTGTGTGAAATCCAGGACTCAAAAAAAAAAAAAAAAAAAAAAAAAACCCACACAGCTTAATTGAGATATAACTGACATACAATAAACTGTATGTATTTAAAGCATACAACTTGATAAGTATTGGTATAAATATGCTCTCAGGAAACTGTCATCACAATAATGATCATATTTTCCACCTCCCAAAGTTTTCCTTGTGTTCCTTCCTGTTCCTCCCTGCTCCCAGGTAACCACTGATGTGTCTTCTGTCAATATAGATAAGGTTTGGGGGGGACTTCCCTGGCAGTACAGTGGGTAAGACTCCATGCTTTCAATGCAGGGGGCACGGGTTTGATCCCTGGTGAGGAAACTAATATCCTGCATTCCACATGGTATGGCCAAAACAAAAAGTAGATGTTTTCATTTTCTAGAATTTTACAAGAATGGAATCATATAATATGTATTACATTTTTGTCTGGCTTCTTTCAATTAGCAGAATTATTTTGAAATTATCCAAATTGTTGTATGTATTATAAGATTTGTCCTTTTTATTATTATTTTTCTATTTACATAGTGAGGGGTTGTGATATAATGAGATATATATGTTTGGTCTTTGTCTCCAGGTCTACCCTGAGAATTGTCTGAATGATAAATTTCTCAGCATGCTAATGAGATGATTTGGCTGAGGGGTCCCTGGATAGCTTCAAGATAGGAGCTGGTCACCAGAAAGACATGTTGGAATTCTCAGTGTCCTGATCTCATTTCTTCAGGATGGGAAAGGGACTGGAGACTGAAGTACTCACCAATAACCAGTGATTTAATTAATCATGTGCATATAAAACCCCTTAAATAATAGGTTCAGAGAGCTGAGTTAGTGAACACAAGGTGCTAGGAGGGTACCACACCCAGAGAAGGCAGAGAAGCTCTGTTCTCCTCCTCCATGCTGCTGCTGCTAAATCACTTTAGTCGTGTCCGACTCTGTGCGACTCCCAGAGACGGCAGCCCACCAGGCTCCCCCGTCCCTGGGATTCTCCAGGCAAGAACACTGGAGTGGGTTGCCATTTCCTTCTCCAATGCATGAAAGTGAAAAGTGAAAGTGAAGTCGTGTCCGACTCTTAGCAACCCCATGGATACCTTGTGCTATTCATCTCTTCCGTCTAGCTATTCCTCAGTTGTGCTCTTTGCATCAGGTGGCCAAAGTACTGGAGTTTCAGCTTTAGCATCAGTCCTTCCAAAGAACACCAGGACTGATCTCCTTTAGGATGGACTGGTTGGATCTCCTTGCAGTCCAAGGGACTCTCAAGAGTCTTCTCCAACACCAGTTCAAAAGCATCAATTCTTTGGCACTCAGCTTTCCTCACAGTCCAACTCTCACATCCATACATGACTACTGGAAAAACCATAGCCTTGACTAGATGGACCTTTGTTGGCAAAGTAATGTCTCTGCTTTTCAACAGGCTATCTAGGTTGGTCATAATTTTCCTTCCAAGGAGTAAGCGTCTTTTAATTTCATGGCTGCAGTCACCATCTGCAGTGATTTTGGAGCCCCCAAAAATAAACTCTGACACTGTTTCCACTGTTTCCCCATCTATTTGCCATGAAGTGATGGGACCATGATCACTATTTGCCATGAAGTGATGGGACCAAGATGCCATAATCTTTCTAAATGTTGAGCTGTAAGCCAACTTTTCACTCTCCTATGGTGACTGTGCCATGAAATTAAAAGACGCTTACTCCTTGGAAGGAAAGTTATGACCAACCTAGATAGCATATTCAAAAGCAGAGACATTATTTGCCAACAAAGGTCCATCTAGTCAAGGCTATGGTTTTTCCTGTGGTCATGTATGGATGTGAGAGTTGGACTGTGAAGAAGGCCGAGCGCTGAAGAATTGATGCTTTTGAACTGTGGTGTTGGAGAAGACTCTTGAGAGACCCTTGGACTGCAAGGAGATCCAACCAGTCCATCCTAAAGGAGATCAGCCCTGGGATTTCTTTGGAAGGAATGATGCTAAAGCTGAAACTCCAGTACTTTGGCCACCTCATGTGAAGAGTTGACTCATTGGAAAAGACTCTGATGCTGGGAGAGATTGGGGGCAGGAGAAGGGGATGACAGAGGATGAGATGGCTGGATGGCATCACTGACTCGATGGACGTGAGTCTGAGTGAACTCTGGGAGTTGGTGATGGACAGGGAGGCCTGGTTTGCTGTGATTCATAGGGTCGCAAAGAGTCAGACACGACTGAGCAACTGAACTGAACTGAACTTTCATCAAGAGGCTTTTTAGTTCCTCTTTACTTTCTGCCATAAGGGTAGTGTCATCTGCATATCCGAGGTTATTGATATTTCTCTCGGCAAACGATTTCAGTCCTTAGAATTTCCAAATCAAATTTATAATCAGCTTGTAGATTTCTATGAAAAAAGTCTGTTGGGATTTTAACTAGGATTGTCTTGAATTTATAAATCAACTTGGGGAGAATTGAGACCTTGTATCAAGTGTTTCAATCCCCGAAGATGGTAGTTTTCTTCATATATTTATGTCTGTGTACTAAAAAGGTTTCACTTTTACCTTTCCAAGCTGAATGTCTTTCACTTCTATTTTTTTTTAAATTTCACTGGCTAGACCATTTAATACAATATTAAATTGAAGCTGTGATAGCAGACATTCTTGCCTCATTCCAGAACACAGTGGGAAAGTATTTAGTCTTTCACCACGGTTTTTAAAATAAGGTCATGTTGTGCTTTAGTTGCTCAGTCATGTCTGAATCTATGCGACCCCATGGATTGTAGCCCACCAGGCTCCTCTGTCCTGGGGATTCTCCAGGCAAGAATATTGCAGTGGGTTGCCATGCCCTCCTCCAGGGGATCTTCCCAACCCAGGGATTGAACCCAGGTCTCCCACATTGCAGGCAGATTCTTTACTGTCTGAGCCACCAGGGAAGCCCTAAATAAGGTTAGGTTCTTTAAGATTATTCTTATTTCCTGAGGTAAGGCTGTATTTAATATAAACTCAAAACTAACTGCTTTTGCTGCATCCCATAGGTTTTAGATAACTGGGTTTTTTGTTGTCATTTGTTTCTAGGTATTTTTTTATTTCCTTTTTGATTTCTTCAGCGACCCACTGGTGGTTTAACAACACATGGTTCAGCCCACATATGTTTGTGATTTTTACAGTTTTTTCTTGTAGTTGACTTCTAATCTAACAGTCTTGTGATCAGAAAAGATGCTTGATATAATTTCAATTTTCCTAAATTTACCAAGGCTCACGTTGTGGCCCAGTATGCAATTAGTTCCTGGAGAGTGTTCCATGTGCACTTGAGAATGATGTATATTCTGCTGCTTTTGGATAGAATGCTCTATAAATATCAGTTAAGTCCATCTGGTCTAATGCATCTTTTAAGGTCTGTTTCCTTACTCATTTTCTGTCTGGATGATGTGTCCATTGATGAAAATGGGGTGTTACAGTCACCCACTATTATTGTGTTAGTATTGATTTCTCCTTGATGGCTTTTAGCATTCGCCTTTTATATTGACATGCTCCTATGGTAGATACACACATATTTATAGTTGTTATATCTTCTTCTTGGATTATTGATCCCATGATCATTATGTAGTGTCCTTCTTCATCCGTTAGTCTTTATTCTAAATTCTATTTTGTCTGATGTGAGTACTGCTACTCCAGCTTTCTTCTGATTTCCATTTGCATGGAGTATCTTTTACTCTCCCCTCACTTTCAGTCTGTATGTGTCCTTGGATCTGAAGTGGGTCTCTTATAGACAGCATATATATAGGTCTTGTTTTTGTATCCATTCAGCCAATCTGTGTCTTCTGGTTGAAATATTTGATCCACTTTTGTTTAAGGTAATTACCAATTATATGTTCCTATTGCCATCTTATTAATTGTTTTGGATTTCTTTTGATAGGTATTTTATCTTCCCTCCCTCTTTTGTTCTCTTCTCTTGTGATTTGAGGATTATCTGTAGTGTTGTGTTTGGATTGCTTTTTTGTTTTTCATCTATTGTATATTTTTGGTTTGCAGTTACCATAAGGTTTTAATGTAGCAGGCTATATATAAAAATACACACACACACACACACACACACACAAGACTGTTTTAAGTTGATGGTCTTTTCATTTTAAATGCATTTCCAATATCCTGCACTTGCACTCTCTTCTCATGATTGTTGCTTTTTATATCATATTTGCGTGTGGATGGTTCCCTACCTGAGAGGCTGTGTGTGTGGGTGATTCCTACCTGAGAGGCTCTGTGATAAGGGATTAAGGTATTCCAGGAGCATTTTATAAATGTAGAGTAGTTTTGCTAAATTTTGAATCTAGTAAAAAAAATTAACTATACAATAAAATTAATCATCTGTACTAGGACACTGTTGAGAGTAAAAGGGAGGACTATTAATATGTCAGGACAACAGGCATTAATTGGAACCATCCCAAGCAAACCAAGACATCTGAGGGAAAAGTCAAACTTTTCTTACCATATTGTATCACTATTACATATATTTTTATGTATTCAATACCATGTTCATAGCCCAAAATAATCAGATTTACCATTTGTTTCATTTTATTTTGAAGCATATTATTTAAAATAATTTGTGTATTTAGTCAGTCCAGAATGGGGAGACCACTATGAAGAACTGAAAGAGAGAACACCAGCTAAGGCACAGAGATTTGCATTCAAATCCCAGAATGCCACTTCACAGCTGTGACCTCAGACAAAGTATACCCTCTTAGTTGAGCCTCAGTTTCATCCTCTGCAAAATAAAAAGGATAGTATCCACTTTAAAGTTATTAGTGGATCAAACAAAGTAACATTTGGTCAAGGAAGGTATCCCATAAAAGCTGGAGAATGTTATTATACACATGGACAATGAATATAAAGGGAAACACTACAAGACATATCTGACAGCAGTTGCAGTGATGTTACATTACAGGAGGTGTACAGATTGTTTGTAAAGTAAATATTACTACTTCTCTCACTGAATTTATGTGCAGTATGGTGTTCTGGGTCTTTCAGCAGCCACAGGCATGACGGCAATCATTGTTTATCAAAGAATGAGCACTATGCTGCTGCTGCTGCTGCTAAGTCGCTTCAGTCGTGTCCGACTCTGTGCGACCCCATAGACGGCAGCCCACCAGGCTCTGCCATCCCTGGGATTCTCCAGTCAAGAACACTGGAGTGGGTTTCCATTTCCTTCTCCAAAGTATGAAAGTGTAAAGTGAAAGTGAAGTCACTTAGTTGTGTCCTACCCTTAGCGACGCCATGGACTGCAGCCTACCAGGCTCCTCCGTCCATGGGAGTTTCCAGGCAAGAGTACTGGAGTGGGGTGCCATTGCCTTCTCCGAATGACTGCTATAGTTGTCTTTATTGTTAAACCTCAAAAAGAAAAAAAAATCCCATTACCTTTAGCATCTGCAGAGTTGGACATGACATTCAAGAGCATGTTCCCATTACATTCTCACTATGTATCAGCTACCCTGTTAAGTTCTCTGGCCCCATCTTTGGAGCTAAGAACAACAGGTCAGCACCAATACAGCCTTGCAGCTTGAGTTTATGGAGGAAACATGTGACTTACTGAGTATCAGGACTCTCTCAAGAATTAGGACTGGCTTAGCCACTATTTAACTGCATGATCTAGGGCAAACTGTTCCTATAAAATGAGGCAACAGACCAGAGGATCATTAAAGACCCTAAAAACTCTGACATTTTATGATTCTAAGATATTCTTGGTATTTTACAAGTATAAATGACTGACTTCTTGGATATTTTCCTCCCCTTTCTCACAAGAAAAGATAAAGTTTGAGCATAACTAAACAGAAAGAGATGTTTGAAAGAGATTTCAAGTAGTTTTAGGATACAGTTACAGTGATAAACACAAGTAAAATAATAGGCATTCAATTAAGAAACATTTATTCTTTCCCACATGAAAATGTAAATACAATTGTAAACATACACTAAAAAATGTTTTACAAGGTAATCTGCTATATGACCATGATCTTGAGGTGTTAGACGAGATAATTATTAAAGACCCTGTAAGTTCTGAACTGTATAATTCTAAGACTTTTTTGGCACTTAACAAATCTAGATGACTGCCTTCACTTTGGGGTATTTTCTTTCACATTGTCCAGTCTATTCTCATTACAGAAGAAAACAGCATATAATTTCAGAAATAGTAATTTTAAGTAGAGATTTAAAATAACTTCAAGATACATTTATAGTGAAATATAAAGGTAAAATAGTTGCTGAGTCAGGAAACACTTATTCACAGAATGAATTTCATTTATGGAAAATAATACGAACCAAGTAACATTTCTCTTACAAGATAACTGAATTCTTTTATTAATAATTCTGTAGCTAGAGACATGTATAACACAACATTTACACAGTACTAATTTCAAAATAATATTTTTGACCTCTAAGAATGAAAGTTCTCAGTGACAAGCTTTAAATGTGCCACTTAGCTCAGTGGGTGTCAACTCTGTCATAAGAGACAACTACACACAAACAGGGCACCACCCATGCGTGAGAAAGTGAAATTAGAAACTTTCAAGGCTGAAAAAAAAAATTCCTCCAAAGCATAAATGATTATGGTCCAAAGAGCATGTTTACAAATAAAGTTATTCAAATGAGCAAGTGACTTAATTTGCATGCTAATTTTCTTACTGCTTCCTGATTTCTGATTTGGAGGGCTATTTATGGTGTTATCTACTGTGCAAGACATTGAGAACAGTAAGAATCTTCAGGCACGGTCCCAGTGGTATGCTGGTAAATCTTTAATAACAAGCTCTTGGGGGGAAGGGAAAAAAAGCCCTTATCTATAGCATTCACCAATTTCTGTGGTATAAAATAGTCCCACTATACCAGATTTCATGCTAACAATAGTTTGAATAACTGTTTCACAAAATTCCTAAAACTAAGAATCATCTTTCACAAACCAGTACAGTATATAAGCCAGCTCCAAGACATCAGTGGTTGGTCCTCACCCTCATGTAGCTTATAATCTATTCACAGGTACATATTTTAGAGAATAGGAAAGAATGGGGAAGATAGAGATAAAATATAAATAAATAACATATATTTTATAAGTAATTTTAAAAGTTAAAAGGAACACTAAAATCTGAGGAATTTTCTTACTCTTGTTTACATTTAGTTCAGGAAATTAAAGTGTAGCATATTCAAGAGAAAGTAAAGGATGAGTGGAATAAGGAAAAGAGAAGACATCCTAAGATATATGGTAACAGTAATCACGTTTAAGTTGGAAGAAAATATCTACTAAAATAAGGGCAAATCTAATTTAACTTTCAAAATTTTTTCTTCTTTAAACCCTTTCAATTCAGTTCACAGTCCTGAAGATTTGTCCTCTCCTCTTTGGCTGCAGCTTTGATTAGATTAACTAGCTTATTTTGAATAATACTGAAGAACATACCACTTCACATCACTCATACTATCAGCTCAAATAAGTGGAAAACTAAATTCTGGAGTCTGAAAATTGAACTTCCTTTGCATAGTCACCCTGCTGAATCAGATCTTGGGCAAGTGCCGGCTGGGGTGACCTGGAAATTCTTCTGGTAGCAAAACGTGGAGTCTGCAGGTTGGGCAGGTCCCCTGTTGTATCAGCCAAGGTCTAATGCACTAAGGAGCAAAAAGATTCATGTCAGTCGCTCAGATTTAGCCTAGCAGAGGCAGGTGTAACTCTATACATCAGGGCTGCTAACCCTTCTGATGGATCTTAGAGCCTTATTTGGTGGATTGCCATGAAAACTGCTGCCATCAAGGCACTTTGTCCATGGTTTGCTGAGCAATATAGTTAGTAACAGGACAACACTTTTCAGCCAGTTTATTCTAATAAGTTCCTTTCTCCAACCCCAATCTTCAGGTAGATTAGCACTTCTTCCTAACAAGGACGTTAGGAAACCTATATTTTTTTTTCTATTTATTATCTATTATTCTAATTGATAATCTAGAAAAAGTCATATCTAAATATACAAATGTCACAAATATGTTGTATCAAGTACTTATGGTGTTTGAAGTTAAAATCTTTAGATAATGGGTATACTTTTAAGATCACCTTTCTTTGGTGATAATGGTAGTACTCTTTGGCTATGAACTATCTATTAAGTTATTTGCTTGAATACTGACTCTCCAAAAACAAATCATTTTACCTGAATGAATAGTGGAGAGCCTAGCCAGATGAGAGAGTATTAAGAGTATGAAGAATAGGCAGTAGACATGAGGCCCATTACCTCTATCCCTAGACAGTAACCCAAATGAATTACTTGCTTTCTATTCAATGAGCGATGGCAAAGAATAAAATAAGTTTATGAAACATTTATTTTCTAAATAGATCTTTAGGAAAATCAGACTGGACATGGAACAACAGACTGGTTCCAAATAGGAAAAGGAGTACGTCAAGGGTGTATATTGTCACCCTGCTTATTTAACTTGTATGCAGAGTACATCATGAGAAATGCTGAGCTGGATGAAGCACAAACTGGAATCAAGATTTCTGGGAGAAATATCAATAACCTCAGATATGCAGATGACACCACTCTTCTGGCAGAAAACAAAGAAGAACTAAAGAGCCTCTTGATGAAAGTGAAAGAAGAGATTGAAAAAGTTGGCTTAAAGCTCAATATTCAGAAAACTAAGATCATGGCATCTGGCCCCATCACTTCATGGGAAATAGATGGGGAAACAGTGGAAAGAGTGAGAGACTATTTTTTTGGCTCCAAAATCACTGCAGATGGTGACTGTGGCCATGAAATTAAAAGATGCTTACTCCTTGGAAGGAAAGTTATGACCAACCTAGACAGCATATTAAGAAGCAGAGACATTACTTTGCCAACAAAGGTCCGTCTAGTCAAGGCTATGGTTCTTCCAGTGGTCATATATGGATGTGAGAGTTGGAGTGTAAAGAAAGCTGAGTGCCAGAGAATTGATGCTTCTGAACTGTGGTGTTAGAGAAGACTCTTGAGAGTCCCTTGGACTGCAAGGAGATCCAACCAGTCCATCCTAAAGGAGATCAGTCCTGGGTGTTCATTGGAAGGATTGATGTTGAAGCTGAAACTCCAATACTTTGGCCACCTGATGTGAAGAACTGACTCACTGGAAAAGACCCTGATGCTGGGAAAGATTGAAGGCAGGAGGAGAAGGGGACAACAGAGGATGAGATGGCTGGATGGCATCACCGACTCAATGGACATGAGTTTGGGTAAACTCAGGGAATTGGTGATGGACAGGGAGGCCTGGTGTGCTGCAGTCCATGGGGTCACCAAAAGTTGGATACAACTGAGCGACTGAACTGAACTATCTATCTGGAGATCATTTAGGATTAGTCATTCTATGCATATCTCTTAACAAGGCAGATGAAAAAATATAATTCTGTACCAGGTATCAGATTATCTTTGAAACGATGTTTTACAGATATGGCTTGATTGTTCATTTCCCTGAGAAGCCTTTCTTGTATAAGATTATCTTTTCTTGTGTCATGTTACACTTCCACAACAGAAGACTTGGATCATAAATAGTATATCAATAGCACTTGCACAGCAACAATGTCAGAAGTTAATCTATGTTGCCAACAAGTCAATTTATGTTGCTAATCTATAAATGCCAAGAATTAACAAAAGATATGCCAGCCTCACATTTTTCTAAAATCAAAGGAAAACTATAAACAAGATGAAAAGACAACACTCAGAATGGGAGAAAATATTTGCAAATGAAGCAACTGACAAGGGATTAATCTGCACAATGTACAGACAACTCATGTAGCTCAATATAAAAATGAAACAGCCTAATCAAAAAATGGGTGGAAGATTTAAATCGACATTTCTCCAAAGAAGATATACAGATGGCCAAGAGGCACATGAAAAGATGCTCAACATCACTAAGTATCAGAGAAATGCAAATCAAAACTACAATGGTGAAAAAAAAAACTACAATGGTGTATCTATCACCTCACACCAGTCAGAATGGTCATCATCAAAAAAACTACAAACAATAAATGCTGGAGAGCGTGTGGAGAAAAGGGAACCCTCTTGCACTATTGGTGGGAATAAAAATTGATACAGCCACTATGGAGAATAGTATGGTGATTTCTTAAAAATACTAGGAAAAAAACTACTATATAACCCAGCAGTTCCATTCCTGGCATATACCTGGAGAAAACCATAATTTCAAAAGATACATGCATCCGAATGCTTATTGCAGCACTATTTACAACAGCCAGGACATGGAAGCAACCTTGATGTCCATCAACAGAGGAATGGATAAAGAAGATGTGTTACATACATACTATGGAATATTTCTCAGCCATAGAAAGGAATGAAACTGTGCTATTTGCAGACACATGGATGGACCCAGAGACTGTCATTCAAGTCAAGTAAGTCAGAAAGAGAAAAACAAATATCATATATTAATGCATATATGTGGAATCTAGAAAAATGGTACATATGAATCTATTTGCAAAGCAGAAACAGAGACACAGACGTAGAGAACAAACGTATGGACACCAAGGGGGGAAGGGAGGGTGGGCTGAATTGGGAGAGTGGGATTGAAATATATACATTACTATGTATGAAATAGATAACTAATGAGAACCTACTGTATAGCACAGGGAACTCTACTCAGTGCTCTGTGGTGACCTAAATGGGAAGGAAATCCAAAAAAGAGGGGATATATGTATAGCTGATTCAAAGATGTACAACAGAAATTAACACAACATTGTAAAGCAACTATACTTCAATATAAATTAAAAACAAAAAACTCAAGGCTTAGCATCTTCAAAAGCAAGTACAGAAACCTGGACAGACTGTTAAGGTAATTCTTCTGTGTTGTAACAGCAGTTGGCCATCATTAGGTGTGAACAAAGAACACTATTCATAACAAGTCAAGGTGAAGTGTCACTTTGCTAAATGGTCAACTGTCATATCAATCAACATTCCTTCCAGTTCTGTTCATCTGTTCAAAGGAAATGCCACTCTGCCCATTAAATTTCATCACTGTCCCCTTCTCCTGCTAGGTATATCAAGACCTGAGAAAACACAATGCAATCCATGGCTAGGTATGGGCAAACATATAAACGCTATCCACTATGTGAATAACCAGTGAAATTCATGACACAGTGGATGATCATACGTGTATATGATTTCAAGAAATGTAGCATGAATTTCACTTAATTGATTAATGGTAAAATATTAAACAGATAAGTTTACCTGAGAATGGAATTTATGCGCACAAGGCAAAACTGAGAGGTTATCTGGAGAGAGATTCTCATGACAGATCACACAAGGCTCTTCTTCCTCATTATCCTAGGGAAAACATACATATGGTTAAATTCAGCTCATTCTCTCTCCTAAATTTAAATGTATTTAGAATCAACAGTCTCAGTCTTACCAAATGATTGGCTCCTTCCTGTGTGACAGAGCCTCGTGAACCAAGGGGCCTCCGGGCTGGTTTTGAGGGCTGGGCAGCATTAGCCTGTGGTGGAGTATGGCTAGGTGAAACACGATTACCATTTGGCACTGATTTTCCTTGACTCTGAAAATAAGAATATCATACTTATTTTTTTAGAATTGCATAAGACAGGAAGAACTGACAGACTACCATAGAATAGGCTACAGTGGAATTTAGCAAAAGGGGAAATCAACCCTGAATATTCATTGGAAAGACTGATGCTGAAGCCGAGGATCTAATACTTTGGCTGCCTGATGCAGAGAGCTGACTCACTAGAAAAAATCCTGATGCTGGGAAAGACTGAGGGCAGGAGAAGGGGGTACACAGAGGATGAGATGGTTGGATGGCATCACTGACTCAATGGACAAGAGTTTGAGCAAACTCTGGGAGATAGTGAAAGACAGGGAAGCCTGGTGTGCTGCAGTCCTTGGGGTCACAAAGAGTCGGACACAATTGAGCGACTGAACAACAACAGAAAGGTTAATAATCAGGTTCATGAGAAATCTTGAAGCAATTATGGCAATATAAGAACCAGGTAAAAACAAAAGTAACTCTAGGTGCTTTTGTAATTAAAATAAGTCTTTGCAGAAAATTAGGAAAAAAAAAAGTTTCCTTTATGAAATATCCAAAATAACCTAAATTTCAAAAGCCTCAGTTTTATTCTAGAATGATCAGGTGGTGTTTCCAACGCCATTGTCAAGTTTAATTGTTTAATGTTAATATATGATTTAATATGATTATAATTGATTTCCTGATCATGTTATGGAAATAATTAGTATAGCTAAATAAAGATAAGGGTCAGGAGATAGTTTTAGTTTTCTGTTGTTTAGTTGCTTTTTTTTTTTTTTTTTACCTGAGATCTCTTGGGGTCAATAAATTGGGAAATCTTGAGAACAATTTCATCAAATGTCAGTCCAGATAAGGACTTCCCATGAGTATCCTTCAATTTCCGTAAGAAATCTGTAAGCTCCTTTCTGGAAAAGATCAAGGAAAGAGTAGTGGTCATTCTCCTACTGCCCTGAAGATGTGCCCTCCAAAGGAGATATAAAATCCTATCATAGGATAATATCCACCGTACAGACGTGACCCTTTGGATCTCTGATCTAAAAACGTGATCATGGGTCCATCTGCACTTATCTTAAACCAGAATGAAAATTCCTGCTAATTTGCTCATTAAGGATACTTAATGTGTTCATGATTGGTGAAGTTTAGTATTTATTTTCTTCCCCTAATGATATTTTAACTGTTTATAAAAGCTCACTTGTGAAAATGAAATTTGCTATCTAAATACTTATTTATGTACTGAGCCTCTTTATATTGTACTTCTCAATGTTCTCTTACTTGAGAGAGACTAAAATATTTCTTTTCAATTATGTTACTATCAGTCTCTATCATTGTGCTATGAATTCTACTTTCATAAAATACATAAACAGAAAATAAAGATTTAACAGAAGGAGAGCAAAGACTAAAAGACACATTATGTGATAAAGAAACCTAGGAGTATTTTAATCGACATGTTATTTTTCAGTTCCCATGGCCCACTGACCCAAAGTCTGCATACACATTTTGGTAGGACAGGGTAGGATGATAAAATATTTTTTCTCAAATGAAATGTCATGTCACCAGCCTTATAAAACTATCTTTGATTTACTATTTATTTTCTATAAACATTTTTTACCAACTATATTTACCAACTATAGTTTTACCAACTATATTAAATTTCTATTTTCATTTTCTATTCATCATTATGTTTACAAAACCATAATATAACCACGAAACATAATAGTATTAGTGTTAAATAAAAGCATTGGCCTTCAAATGAAAATGCTGGTGAAAACCATAATTATTTGATACAATCAGATCAGATCAGATCACTCGCTCAGTCGTGTCCGACTCTTTGTGACCCCATGAATCGCAGCACACCAGGCCTCCCTGTCCATCACCAACTCCCGGAGTTCACTCAGACTCGTGTCCATCAAGTCAGTGATGCCATCCAGTCATCTCATCCTCTGTTGTCCCCTTCTCCTCTTGCCCCCAATCCCTCCCAGCATCAGAGTCTTTTCCAATGAGTCAAGTCTTCGCATGAGGTGGCCAAAGTACTGGAGTTTCAGCTTTAGCATCATTCCTTCCAAAGAAATCCCAGAGCTGACCTCCTTCAGAATGGACTGGTTGGATCTCTTTGCAGTCCAAGGGACTCTCAAGAGTCTTCTCCAACACCACACTTCAAAAGCATCAATTCTTTGGCGCTCAGCCTTCTTCACAGTCCAACTCTCACATCCATACATGATCACAGGAAAAACCATAGCCTTGACTAGACAAACCTTTGTTGGGAAAGTAATGTCTCTGCTTTTGAATATGTGATCTAGGTTGGTCATAACTTTCCTTCCAAGGAGTAAGAGTCTTTTAATTTCATGGC
The DNA here is from genome assembly GCF_055505025.1 of Bos grunniens. Lineage (NCBI taxonomy): Eukaryota > Metazoa > Chordata > Mammalia > Artiodactyla > Bovidae > Bos > Bos grunniens. The sequence continues at coordinate 103,875,004 of NC_141165.1, forward strand.
TGCAGTCACCATCTGCAGTGATTTTGGAGCCAGAAAAATAAAGTCTGACACTGGTTTCCACTGTTTCCCCATCTATTTCCCATGAAGTGGTGGGACCGGATGCCATGATCTTCGTTTTCTGAATGTTGAGCTTTAAGCCAACTTTTTCACTCTCCTCTTTCACTTTCATCAAGAGGCTTTTGAGTTCCTCTTCACTTTCTGCCATAAGGGTGGTGTCATCTGCATATCTGAGGTTATTGACATTTCTCCCGGCAATCTTGATTCCAGCTTGTGTTTCTTCCAGTCCAGCGTTTCTCATGATGTACACTGCATATAAGTTAAATAAACAGGGTGACAATATACAGCCTTGACGTACTCCTTTTCCTATTTGGAACCAGTCTGTTGTTCCATGTCCAGTTCTAACTGTTGCTTCCTGACCTGCATACAAATTTCTCAAGAGGCAGATCAGGTGTTCTGGTATTCCCATCTCTTTCAGAATTTTCCACAGTTTATTGGGATCCACACAGTCAAAGGCTTTGGCATAGTCTATAAAACAGAAATAGATGTTTTTCTGGAACTCTCTTGCTTTTTCCATGATCCAGAGGATGTTGGCAATTTGATCTCTGGTTCCTCTGCCTTTTCTACAACCAGCTTGAACATTAGGAAGTTCACGGTTCACATATTGCTGAAGCCTGGCTTGGAGAATTTTGAGCATTACTTTACTAGCGCGTGAGATGAGTGCAAGTGTGTGGTAGTTTTAGCATTCTTTGGCATTGCCTTTCTTTGGGATTGGAATGAAAACTAACCTTTTCCAGTCCTATGGCCACTGCTGAGTTTTCCAAATTTGCTGGTATATTGAGTGCAGCACTTTCACAGCATCATCTTTCAGGATTTGGAATAGCTCAACTGGAATTCCATCACCTCCACTAGCTTTGTTCATAGTGATGCTTTCTAAGGCCCAGTTGACTTCACATTCCAGGATGTCTGGCTCTAGGTCAGTGATCACACCATCATCATTATCTGGGTCATGAAGATCTTTTTTGTACAGTTCTGTGTATTCTTGCCATCTCTTCTTAATATCTTCTGCTTCTGTTTGGTCCATACCATTTCTGTCCTTTATCAAGCCCATCTTTGCCTGAAATGTTCCTTTGGTATCTCTGATTTTCTTGAAGAGATCCTTAGTCTTTCCCATTTTGTTGTTTTCCTCTATTTCTTTGCACTGATCGTTGAAGAAGGCTTTCTTATGTCTTCTTGCTATTCTTTGGAACTCTGCATTCAGATGCTTGTATCTTTCCTTTTCTCCTTTGCTTTTCACTTCTCTTCTTTTCACACTATTTGTAAGGCCTCCCCAGACAGCCATTTTGCTTTTTTGCATTTCTTTTCCGTGGGGATGGTCTTAATCCCTGTCTCCTGTACAATGTCACGAACCTCATTCCATAGCTCATCAGGCACTGTATCTATCAGATCTAGGCCCTTAAATCTATTTCTCACTTCCACTGTATAATCATAAGGGATTTGATTTAGGTCATACCTGAATAGTCTAGTGGTTTTCCCTACTTTCTTCAATTTAAGTCTGAATTTGGCAATAAGGAGTTCATGGTCTGAGCCACAGTCAGCTCCTGGTCTTGTTTTTGCTGACTGTATAGAGCTTCTCCATCTTTGGCTGCAAAGAATATAATCAATCTGATTTTGGTGTTGACCATCTGGTGATGTCCATGTATAGAGTCTTCTCTTGTGTTGTTGGAAGAGGGTGTTTGTTATGACCAGTGCATTTTCTTGGCAAAACTCTATTAGTCTTTGCCCTGCTTCATTCCGTATTCCAAGGCCAAATTTGCCTGGTACTCCAGGTGTTTCTTGACTTCCTACTTTTGCATTCCAGTCCCCTATAATGAAAAGGACTTCTTTTTTGGGTGTTAGTTCTAAAAGGTCTTGTAGGTCTTCATAGAACCGTTCAACTTCAGCTTCTTCAGTGTTACTGGTTGGGGCATAGACTTGGATTACTGTGATACTGAATGGTTTGCCTTGGAAACGATAAAAGACACTTCATTTCTGGAGGAGTAGAATTAAATAGCTTTCTGTGAAAGTCAGAACTGTGAAAAGCACAGTAAAATAATGATTTCTTGCATTTAACTGTGTTCCTTAACAAAGAAACCATAAAAACCCTCAATAAATTAAGGAAATCTGATTATGTTTGCGCTTATATAGCATACAGTTCACTTAAAATTCACTTTGGAAATAGGTTATTAAGATAATTATTGTAGCTAGTGGCATTAAAACTGGATAGGTTTATAACTAGCCATACTTGCATTAAACAAGCAAACCTAAATTCAAAAGTTCATTCCCTCGTGACTTAAAACTAATAGTTTTCGTGGAGATATTTAGCATTTATACTGAAAACTATCCCTTCTTAATGAATTTCATTTTCCTTACCAAGGTGATGGTTAGGAAATACCTGTACCTTCTGTGTGGTGGGAGGAGGGAGGGTGAGTGTTGTTTCTCTGAAATGTTTCACTGGCATAATTATGGCTATGGAAACTGTAGTATGATCTGTTCACAACACTAAAAGAGACTAAGCTACCTGGTCTGCTGTGGAAAGGCAGTTTTCAGCCTCTCTGTAATCTTCTCCCAATTCATCATAAGGGGATCACTTCCTAGACTTGCACTGGGAGGCATAGCTTCTCCCACAGGAGCTGGCAGTGTCCAGGCTATGCTAGTCATCTGTAAGAAACACAGTTATGTCATCAGCTTCAATTATGGGGAAGCAAAGTTCCATGTCAACATGACATCTCCATACCTCAGAAAATGGGTATAATAAAGAGGAATATTGATATGCATGTTCCCTTTTTAGAAGTTTTTTTTTCCTTAACCAGCACAATATTTCTAATTATTTATATATGTTTACCTTTATTTTTAAAATGGCACATACTAGTCTCAGTAATTGCAAACATAAACAGAAATACAGAGTGTGCATTTCTGACAGCAACCTAGTTTGTTAATAGGGGAATAAGTAAATAAACTGTAGCATATCTAATCAAGTCCTTAAAAATAGATCTATATGTCTGAGCATAAGAGATATCCATAATATAAAAAAAGTCTATGGCACAGCATTTATGGTAGAACTCATGTTATATTAAAATATTGTTCAAATGTGTATGCATAGAAAAAGGACTGTAAGATATAAAATAACCCATAAACTGTGATTATTTTCTAGGATTCAACAGCAAGGTAGTTTTGCTTTCTACTGTATATAGTATATATTTTGTATATACTATGTGTATTGTATTTTTCTAATTATAAAAGTAATTAATAAAATTACTAATTACTAATAATAAATATAAGATAAAATTATTAATCATAAAAAGCAAATAATAAAGTTTAATTTTCAAACAACTGAATAAGGATGAGAATACTATTAAAATATCTGCCCAATGTCTCAAAACGTCACATAGGTGATATATGGAAGTTGTAGTGACAACTCAAGAGCCATGAAACCACCAAACAAAAATTGCCCCATATTTTATGATAGTTCTTTCTTAGAACCATTAAGTTTCTAATTAATTAATATCAATATGTGAATATTTTTAATTGCCTTATCTGATTATTAGGATAATTATAAACAAAGTATCTTCTATCTAAGATTACAGATTATTTTAAAATAGAAGGTTACTACTTATGAAAAACTAGCAACTACTAACAGCCACTGAAATTACTCATACAAAGCCTGGTAAGTCAGAGAAAGAGCAGAATATCCCCAGAAATCTGGGTTTGCCTCAGTGTCCAAGCTTTTTCAGAGGAATCAGAAAGTAATCCTATTAGAAGGCTGAGGTACTTTAAAATTTTACGGATCCTCATAGAATGTTGCAGGAGCAAAACACATCAGCAACACTGCAATATCAAGGTGATAAAAAAAAATGTGGTGCTTAATAAACATGTTAAAGCTTAGATACATATTTGCTTGTAGAGAGGCCTCTATACAAGTAAGTAAATCTATTTGACTATACATTTCAAAGGGAGTCTGTCAGCAATATACAGGTATAGAATAAACCTCAATTCATTAGAATGCAGTTATGACAAACTCAAGATTAGAGACTTTTTCATTAATTATATTAAACATCAATCTTCTGTGAGGTTTTTTAATAAAAAGTATACCTTGACCAAGATTACAACTAATAATCCTAATCATTTTAAACTTCTCTACTTCTTCTCTAGGTTCTGATAAAGCTTATCTGGCTCTTTGTAACTAAGAAAATTTGTAACTTTGCAGTATAACATGTTTCAGGGTGATACTATTTATATTACCTGTTTATAGATAAACAATGTCCTAAAATATACACATATGTATCTATGTATAAAAATTTTTTCTTTTGCTTTGTGGCATAATGTGACTTGGCTTCTTTGCTTTTCAACCTACCCAACAACCATGCTAAATATAAACTATCTCTTAAAAATATCAATCTCACTCTGTTTCAGAAGCAAAACTAAGAATTCTCTACTATAACATCAGATTTATCTTTGTATCTAAAAACTAAACTATTATCACTTAATGAAATAGTTAATATATGTAATGCACTTAACACAGTACCTCATGGACATAGTCATTCAATTATCATCATTATTTACTTTATTAAATAAATGAACAAAGAGAACACATTCATTCTGAGAGTCTACTGTGACAATGGACTAGTTAATGTCTATTCTACCAAGAGGGTTTTTTTACCAAGGGAGATCTAGATTGACCAGTTGCAGAGACGATTCCAGAACAAACGGCAGGCATTTGAGGAACAGTGAGTATGGGTCTAAAGAAAGATTCTTTCACAATGGGTCTTCCCAAGAATTGCTGCATCTAAAATGGAAAAGATAGAAAATAAAAACAAACCCCCCACATGATTATGTAGTCAATAATATAAACTCATAGAGCAATGAATTTTTTTTGGGGGGGGGAATTGATTTGAAATCCAGATACAAAGCATATTAGAAACAGTGCTGTTATAACACTAGTTAAATATATGAATATTTGAAAAAGGCAGGGAGCAGTAAAATACACTAAAGAGCACAGAGAGAGAAAAGAACTTGATTCTAGTCCTGCTTTCTTTCCATCTTGCTGGGAAGCCTTGATACCAAGTTATTAATCTATAAATTAAGAATTGAGATTAGATGATCTGTAAAGTTCTCTGCCAAATGGAATAATGCAAAGGACTGTACAAAGGAGTTCCTCAGTGAGTACTCGCCATACTGATAAACAATATTGACACTCAGAAATTCACTAAAGAATCAAAGTTGTCTATAGAAAATACTACTTTTGCTGTTATGTATTGAAAGGACCTTTTACCACCTGGTGGAGTTCTGAACTTATGTTTAGTTTCAAGGATAGTAGAAAGCTAAAATGGGGTGGGCCAGGGGGATAAACCCTCCTACAGTGACTTTTAGACATGCCTGTGGATATTACTGAATTTCCCAGGGATTCATAGAAAGCTAGCCCTTCTTAGCACCTACCAATGGGATGGATACCTTATTGGCTTGACTACAAAAGAAGACAAGTTTATGGGACATCTACTATGTGCCAGGTCTAGCACTGGCATAAAGTAGAAGTTCACCTATTTTTGAATTTAAAAAATGAACATCAGTATAGCTCTTAAGTAATGATACTGAAACCAGAAAGGTGACAATTACTGGGGAACTTTATAATGGAGACAAGAATGACATTTGACTCCTAACATCAATAAATGAGAGACACTGTGCCTTCTAATATGCATATACTTCACCACCTATAAGGTACTCTTGCTAAAAATACTGACCCTGATTCTAATTTAACCCTCTAGACCAATGAGCAGTTTATAGGAAATAACAGAACACGTATAATGACATTATAAGGATGTAATCAGTTACATCAATAATACAGGAAGTAAGTTTTTCAACGAATAAATGATGTGAATAAGAGAGAGGGTGTTGGGTACCTGTTACAACTTTAAGGAAAAATAATCAGCCAAATGAAATTATAAAACTTGTTTGGATTGCTTTTTTAAAAATAAGGGTTTTTAAAGTAATGGTAATTATAACCAAATTAGAAATATTGTTAATCTAGTTAAGAAAAAGATATTTTTGAAACAATTTGGGAAATATGAATTTTAATATCAGATATAAAAATTATAATTTTCTTAGGAGAATGGTGGTGTGATTATAGCCAATAAGAGTAAGAATCTTCATCTTTTAGGAATGCATACTAAACTATAAATGGATGAGATTATACGATATATAAGGTTTACTTTAAAATGTCCCAGTGGGGAAGAAGGAAGGAATAACATGAAACAAGATTGATAAAACTTGATTATGATGTTGAAGATGGCTCTTGGGTTCACAGAGGTTCATCATTCTATTTTTATGTATGTTTCAATATATTCATAATATAAAGTTCTTAAATAACAAATGGTGATTCTGAATCAGTGGTCCTGTTCTTTTTGAGGACAACAATTACCTAATATTACTTTGAGAATTAGACAGCCAGGGTATAAAAATCAAAATATAATGAAACACATAAAAATACTGGGTTAAACTGGGAAGAGTACCCATTATTCCAGACTTCCCAGGTTAGACCACTATATTTATCTGAAAAGCCTGGTGACCATTCTTTACAATACTAGAATTTCAGAGAGACAGACGTTAGTGATCAGATCATCCAGGGCAATTTCTTGATTTGTCAATAGGAAAACCAAAGTCTGAGACAGCTGAGTTTCCCCAAACCAACACAGTTCTTCACAGTTAGGACCTGAACCCAGACCTCTAGTGTATTCCCATTGTACAATACCGCCTCAATTTATACTGAAAGAATGGTCACATTTCTAGCATCTGTGCTTTCAAACTGTTCGATAATGCTCAGTGGTCACTAATGCCTATACTTTAACACAACAGTCTTAAAGTGACTCTCTGATCAAGCACAGCAGTGACTCTCGTTAGGAAGCACAAAAGATACACATGCACCTCTTAAATGTTTGCAAAGGATGCTTATGAATTTTACTGAGCCTAAATGCCAGTGGGTTTTTGCCCAACGAAGATCATGGCATCTGGTCCCATCACTTCATGGGAAATAGATGGGGAAACAGTGGAAACTGTGTCAGACTTTATTTTGGGGGGCTCCAAAATCACTGCAGATGGTGATTGCAGCCATGAAATTAAAAGACGCTTACTCCTTGGAAGGAAAGTTATGACCAACCTAGATAGCATATTCAAAAGCAGAGACATTACTTTGCCAACAAAGGTCCGTCTAGTCAAGGCTATGGTTTTTCCTGTGGTCATGTATGGATGTGAGAGTTGGACTATGAAGAAGGCTGAGTGCCAAAGAATTGATGCTCTTGAAGTGTGTTGTTGGAGAAGACTCTTGAGAGTCCCTTGGACTGCAAGGAGATGCAACCAGTCCATTCTGAAGGAGATCAGCCCTGGGATTTCTTTGGAAGGAATGATGCTAAAGCTGAAACTCCAGTACTTTGGCCACCTCATGCGAAGTGTTGACTCATTGGAAAAGACTCTGATGCTGGGAGGGATTGGAGGCAGGAAGAGAAGGGGACGACAGAGGATGAGATGGCTGAATGGCATCACTGACTCGATGGACACGAGTCTGAGTGAACTTCGGGAGTTGGTGATGGACAGGGAAGCCTGGAGTTCGGCGACCCACAGGGTCACAAAGAGTCGGACATGACTGAGCGACTGAACTGAACTGAATTCAAACCTGGAAAGCCACATCAGACATAAGCAAGTCTCTGAAAAGGATGAGGATGTAGAGGTCAAGGTTAGATAATGTTTGTCAGTTACAGTGTCACATGTAGCTTTCACAGACAGCTGATGCCAGTCTGATTCCAGAAAACTCCAAAGAACAACTCTGTATCTAGCTTCCAAGTCTCTGGAGCCATTTTATGTTTAGAGTCATGGGAGAGTTTACAACCTACAGGCAAAAGGCAACAGGGTTTTTAGAAATCCTACTATGTTACTTCCCATAGAACTAAAGGGAATCTGGGATTTGTCATCTATGCAACACATTCCTTATCAGAATTGGCAAAGATGTTGTTCAAAGCCTAGAATAAAAATATCCGTAATACAAAGCTCCTATAAAACTTGAACTAATCAAAAATATAAAGGGCAATCCTCTCATTCTAAACTAAAGCCCAAGCATATCATAGAATACTTTCTCAGCTCTAAATTCTGCTTTTGAAACACAGTATTGCTGCTAAGTCGCTTCAGTCGTGTCCGACTCTGTGCGACCCCATAGACTGCAGCCCACCAGGCTCTGCCGTCCATGGGATTCTCCAGGCAAGAACACTGGAGTGGGTTGCCATTTCCCTCTCCAGTGCATGAAAGTGAAAAGTAAAAGTGAAGTCACTCAGTCGTGTCCGACTCTTAGTGACCCCATGGACTGCAGCCTACCAGGCTCCTCTGTCCATGGGATTTTCCAGGTAAGAGTACTGAAGTGGGGTGCCATTGCCTTCTTCAAAATTCTGCTTTTGAAACACAGTGTAACTCCACACAATTCACATATTAACAATTTTTAAGTTCTTTGATATACTGAACTAGTATTTGTAGAAATAATATTTTCAAAGTTCTATTACAAGCAGAAATGCTAATGTCAAAAGTGATCTACCCCTAAATATATCACAGCTTTTTTTTTCTTATCCTCAGATCTGTTATCATAATAAAAGCTATCATCTAGTGGTTCTGTTCCAAAAGGTCTTTTGGAAAGCTGTATGAGTTTATTGGGCTAAGGTACTATGTTTCACTTTTTTCACTTTTTACCCCACTATGTTTCCCAGAAGGCTAACATAAATAGTATGGCATAGAGATTAGTTTGTCTGATGAAGACCCATTTATCCCTAGCCACAATCAGGGAAGGGACCTAAATGAAAGCTGTCTTTGATGTTTAAAGGTAAGAATAGAAGATAAAAGTTAAGGAAACAAGGTCTGAAGTAGAAGTGGAGGAGTGAAGTCCAGCCTGATAGGGTATTATGCTGAGAGGTTTCAGTAGTCTAGTGGTAATTTGAGAGCATTTGGGAATTCTGAGCATTCATCAGTTTTCTCCCACCATGTAAATGTGATTGACAAGATGAATGAGCATACATTACCTCTTTAGATATCAAACGCATTACTAAAATCCAGTGATACAACCTATCTCTTGGCCTCAGCTGAGCCAACAAACTAGTCATGCCATCTGTAGATGATACAACAGGAATGGACGTAATTACAAATGATACGCACATGTGCCCTATCCACTTTGAAGACACATGAATGTACTGCTCATTAAGTGTTTTACAGTTCTCACCATTTTATCAAGATGAGGATGGTGATTGTTCAAAATCATATGCAACTGATTCTTGAACAACACAGGTCTGAGTTGTGTGGGTCCACTTACATGCCTATTTTTTTCAACAAATATAGTCCCTGTATTTTCATTTTATAGATCTTTAAATGCAGAGAGAGTTTGCATTTGATACATGGAATAAAAAAACTAGGGTTTGAGTCTTGATTCTATCCAAACTGTTTCAGCTTTCTACTCTTGGGTAGTCATTTATCAAATCATTGTTTTCGAGTAGAGCAGTACTCAGATTCCTGACTGCATGGGGGGTTGGCACCTCCCAACCCTTGTGTTGTTCAAGAGTCAACTGTATTTCTTACCAGTATCTCAGGACTGGGAGGTGGTGGAGGAAGCTGGATTGGAGGCAATGTACTCAAGGCAAACCCTTGCTTCACCTTGCTAATTTGTTCATTGTATTGTGTCTAATATAAGAAAAGAAACAATATTTTACAGAAAAATCAACTTCAAAGGAAAAGCATATGGAAATACTTGATGTAGTTTTGAATAGTACAACACAGGTTAGTGATTCTCAATCTAGTATGCCAAAAATAATATAAAAATAATTTTTGATATAAAACAACTCTATACATCACTCTCCATAAATGTAAATATTAATAGTTGTGTCTTTAATAATGTCTATTGAGTGACAAGGTATGACACATAATTCACAGATCTCTGTGATAATTCCTCAGTGTTTCCATAATTTTTAGCCCCCAAATGGTAACCACTGATTAAAGTAAACAATGTCTAAAGATCAAGAAGATGTAAATAATATACTAGCTGATCAATATGGGAAAAACGTATTTGTAACAGCTTGCTGCTGCTACTGCTGCTAAGGCGCTTCAGTTGTGTCCAACTCTGTGCGACCCCACAGATGGCAGCCCACCAGGAGCTTCACTACTTGTAAATGTTCGTTTTGGAAATGGAGGGAAAGGTTTAGAAAAAACTGATTAAATGTCCACATTTTTTTTATCTTAAAAGTTATACCTTTAGCTTTCTCCAGTTCCCCATATAGCTTTGTTTTTTTCCTCTTGGATTCTGCCAAAAGTAAGACTCCCAACCTTGAAGTTTAAAAACATACTTTCTAGATTATTGGCATTTTGGTCCCCATTTTGCTTTCCATATTACTTTGTAAACAACCCACAAGAGTGGAAATAAAAAATTTTAAAACATTTAGAAACTTTCATATACAGGACATGTTCTTAGAAGAAAACAATGATAGAGAACAAAGGGCAGATCTTTTGAGGCCAGAACTTTTAATAAACCCAATTAAAATGCTAGGCATCACTAAAAGCTGAGGATGAAAGAAACAGGGAAGACCAACAAGGACAAAGCTAGACAAGTAGATAGTGCTTTGAAGCAGCTCTTTATAACTGAATGTCATTGTTTTCCTGGCAGTATTATGGAATCACAAAACATTCAACATTATATATCAACTATAATATATAAATATGAAATTATTCTAAAAACAAATGAATAAACTAATAAATATTCAGTGGTTTACCTCTTCACAGATTACCTTTAGCACAGTCCTAATTCTATTACATGAATAATTAAGAATTTATTACTTTGCATTAGGGAGTAATTATTTATACATAAGAAGTTTAACATTGAAAACTAATATAGGTATTCTTGACCTTCCTTTTAATTCTATAAACATATAATTACTCAGACAAAGTTAAAACATCCAGTTATGATTGGAGCACAGTTAGCTTTGGAATTCTATGAAAATTAAGTGTGAGGCACAATTTTTGAATGTACCATTTACTAAACCAAGAACCTGAAAGAAGACGCGTGAGAGTTAGGATGCTATCTACAATCAACTACATGGAAGTAATCAAATTTCAAAAAGGCATACTTTAATAATTGCAATGAAAAACATGTTTTCCTTAAATTTCTGTTGTCGTTCAGTCATGTCCAACTCTGTGAACCCATGGTCTGCAGCATGCCAGGCTCCACTGTCCTTCATTATCTCCCAGAGTTTGCTGAAACTCATGTCCATTGAGTCAATGATGACATCCAACTATCTTCTCCTCTGTTGCCCCCTTCACTTCCTGCCCTCAGTCTTTCCCAGCATCAGGTCTTTTCCAATGAGTTGGCTCTTTGAAACAGGTGGCCAAAATATTGGAGCTTCAGCTTTGGCATGAGTCCTTCCAATAAACATTCAGGGCTGATTTCCTTTAGAATTGACTGATTTGCTCTCCTTGCTGTCCAAGTGACTCTCAAGAGTCTTCTCCAGCACCACAGTTCAAAAGTATCAATTCTTCAGTGCCTGGCTTTCTTTACAGCCCAGCTCTCACATCTGTACAAGGCTACTGGAAAAATCTACTTTGACTATATGGACCTTTGTTGGCAAAGTGATATCTCTGTTTTTTAATACACTGTCTAGGGCTTCCCTCATAGCTCAGTCAGTAAAGAATCTGCCTACAATGCAGGAGACCCAGGTTCGATTCCTGGGTCTGTAAGATCCCCTGGAAAAGGAAATGGCAATCCACTTCAGTATTCTTGCCTGGAGAATCCCATGGAGAGGAGCTTGGCAAGCTACTGTCCATGAGGTCACAAGAGTCAGTCATGACTTACTGACTAAACCACCACCAGGTTTGTCATAGCTTTTCTTCCATTTGTTTTTAATATTAGATTTTTTTTTAAGTGTATACCATCTACACCGTTGAGTCAATTTACTCTAAATACTTCATGACTTACCCTGAGGAATGCAATCTTGTTTCTAACATCTGTCACAATGGCATTCCAACTGTCTACTGCAGCCTTTAATTGAAGTGATTTTAGGTTGCTGGTACAAAAATGGAAACACAAAAAAAAGTTCTTTGTATATGCCACTTAGATTTCCAAAAGTTTCTATTATGTTCCCTAGTATATATGTAAATAAAACAACAAAATTACCTCTATCACCAGTTGCCTCAAATGGGAAGAAAGTTGTATGGAAGGACTTGTTATTAAAAGTTTTAAAAAAGACTAGGAAACAAAGACAAGATGTCTTTTTTGAACAGTGGATATAACCTCTGCTTCCAGAACACTAAGTTTTTTCTATCTTGGCAATATTTTTTAGGATATACTATAAAACCTTTGTACATGAATCCCTCCACTGAAGAAGGCAGGCAAAGAAGACCAAGTAGGGAAATTGCCCTAGCCATCTAGTTTGGTTTCCCAGGTGGGTAAAGAACCCACCTGCCAATGCAGAAGATATAAGAGACGCAGGTTCAACCCCTGGGTCAGAAGATCCCCTGGAGGAAGGGATGGCAACCCACACCAGCATTCTTGCCTGGAGAATCCCATGGACAGAGGAGCCTGGCGGGCTACAGGGCAGAGTCATGGGACATGACTGAAGTGACTTGGCACTCACACGTGCATCAGTGCACGAGCAATCTCAAAGATGTTGACTCATCTTGGAAGCAGGTTTTGGACCATTTTCACATTAACCTTGACATCACAGGGCCATGGTTGGCCTATAAGGCTCTTTTGTAAATTAGAAAAAGATATTTCCTACAAAAAGGCAAATCACAAAGAAGTACCTCTTTTGCAAGGATGAATTATAGATTTCTGTCTCTATAAAATGTATAAATTGCACAGACACAGCAGCTCTGCCAAGCAGCCCACCAAATGATTTAAGTAAAACAGTTTTAAGGTGTTTAGGGTCTGGTATCTCTAGAAGAGAGATTTCATGTGGCCTTTCAGAAGGTTCTATCTGTTGTAACATCCCCACCCCAAAATCACCCAGCACAATAACTTTAAAAGAGCCTAACAAGTTATCACTGAGATCATCTCATACAAAGAAGCTTGCTGCTAAGCTGCTAAGTCACTTCAGTCATGCCCGACTCTGTGCTACCCCAGAGGTGGCAGCCCACCAGGCTCCCCCGTCCCTGGGATTCTCCAGGCAAGAACACTGGAGTGGGTTGCCATTTCCTTCTCCAATGCATGAAAGTGAAAAGTGAAAGTGAAGTCGCTCAGTCGTGTCTGACTCTTCTCGACCCCATGGACTGCAGCCTACCAGGCTCCTCCATCCATGGGATTTTCCAGGCAAGAGTACTGGAGTGGGGTGCCATTGCCTTCTCCAACAAAGAAGCTTGATAATATTCTAATTTATAGAGCATCATTTCCCCCTTGAGGAAGCACAGACAGACGGATCACTTATAACGGTGCTTCCCTGACCTGAATGTACATCAGTATATCCTGCTGCTGCTGCTGCTAAGTCGCTTCAGTCGTGTCTGACTCTGTGTGACCCCAAAGATGGCAGCCCATTAGGCTCGCCTGACCCTGGGATTCTCCAGGCAAGAACATTGGAGTGGGTTGCCATTTCCTTCTCCAAAGCATGAAAATGAAAAGTGAAAGTGAAGAAAGTGAAGTCGCTCAGTCCTGTCTGACTCCTAGTGATCCCATGGACTGGAGCCCACCAGGCTCCTCCTCCCATGGGATTTTCCATGCAAGAGTACTGGAGTGGGTTCCCATTACCTTCTCCACAGTATATCCTAGGAATCTTGTTAAACATCAGAGATTCTGATTCTTCAGAACTGAAGAATGATGATTATATTGAAATAATAATCGTTAAAAATAGTGATGCATTGGTCCCAGAGATGTTTAACTCAATTAATTCCTTAAGTTTAAAGGTGTACCTGGTAAAATTACAAATTAAAGAAGAATCCTATGCAACCTGCCCAAAATTTGAAAACCATTCATTTGTAGCACAGTAGCAAACTGCCTTTAACACAGTTTTAGGTATTAATGATGATTTTCCCTCAGTGCATTTTTCCAAAGGCATTTCAAATCAAGCATTAAGAGAAAAGAATTAGAAAAAGTTTTCCAGTTGGAATCCACCTTGTTTTGTAAATATCTGGTCTTTATGCATGTCTCTGACTGAGACTTTCTATCTGCTTCATTGCTAGAGGATGGGAAAAATCTGCTAGCAGCTATTACTGCACTTAATAGACTTCTCCGTGCTACAGCAGGATCAACAAAGTAAAAGCTCAAAGTGATTAAATGACATCTGAGGGTTTAAAAAAAAAAAAGGCTTCTTCATTCCAAAGATTCTGATGTCATATATGTAAAACACAACACAGATTATGTTCAACCTTGGAGCCACCTGTGAGATCTCAGAGCTCAAGACACATTAAGGAAGAGGGAGAGGTTACCTTGCTGCCATATGAGTCGCCCTGGCAAGCTGACTGAGGCATTCCTTTTCAGTCTGCTCTAGATGAAGCAAACCAAAATCTCTACGACACTGTAAGAAATATACCTACAGATTTTTGAGAGAAAGAGAAAGAAGTGAAAGGTGTCCTTATAGAAGAACACATTTTTCTTCAAACATTTCAAGTAAATTTAAAGCTATTTTAAAAGATCTCTTCTAATAGTACCTGAGCTTCTTTCCTGACCATAACACATTAAAGCTCTTTGATCAATCCTGAAGTTCTACTATTTTTATTCAAAAGTTACTCGGTTGGTAAACATTTCAGAACATTAGTTTTCAAACTTGCATATGCAATGGAATCATCTCAGAAACTTTAAACAATGGTGCTTTGGTTCCAGAGATTCTAATGTAATTGATTCTAGGTGCAGTCTGGTAAATGGGGTTTTTAAAAGCTCTCATATTATGCAGCAAAGTTTCAGTTCAGTTCAGTTCAGTCACTCAGTCGTGTCTGACTCTTTGCGACCCCATGAACCACAGCACGCCAGGCCTTCCTGTCCATCACCAACTCCCAGAGTTCACTCAAACTCATGCCCATCGAGTCAGTGATGCCATCCAGCCATCTCATCCTCTGTCGTCCCCTTCTCCTCTTGCCCCAATCCCTCCCAACATTAGGGTCTTTTCCAATGAGTCAACTCTTCGCATGAGGGGGAGAAGTATAGGAGTTTCAGCTTTACCATCAGTCCTTCCAAAGAAGACCCAGGACTGATCTCCTTTAGGATGGACTGGTTGGATCTCCTTGCAGTCCAAGGGACTCTCAAGAGTCTTCTCCAACACCACACTTCAAAAGCATCAATTCTTCGGCACTCAGCTTTCTTCACAGTCCAACTCTCACATCCATACATGACCACTGGAAAAACCATAGCCTTGACCAGACAGACCTTGTTGGCAAAGTAAAGTCTCTGCTTTTGAATATGCTATCTAGGTTGGTCATAACTTTCCTTCCAAGGAGTAAGAGTCTTTTAATTTCATGGCTGCAATCACCATCTGCAGTGATTTTGGAGCCCAAAAATATAAAGTCTGACACTGTTTCCACTGTTTCCCCATCTATTTGCCATGAAGTGATGGGACCAGATGCCATGATCTTAGTTTTCTGAATGTTGAGCTTTAAGCCAACATTTTCACTTTCCTCTTTCACTTTCATCAAGAGGCTTTTTAGTTCCTCTTCACTTTCTGCCATAAGGGTGGTGTCATCCGCAAAGTTTAAGCACACTCAAAAGAAGTCCTGCTGTTTGACTTTTGTTTTAATTGATGAAGGAGTAAGAAAACAATGAGACCATATAGGACTATGCCATCCAAATGTGGCTTGGAGATCATCTAGTCTGATGTCTCTCCATGTATTATTGATGCATGGTCGTTTGGCCTTTGTTTTTTTCTATGGATCACTCAATATTCACTGAAGGTAGCTTACTATACTCTTGGACAGCATTAAGTGTTTCTAAAATTAATAGCTGAAGTAGAAACTTTCCAATTAAAAGCAGTGAAAAAGTCTATAAACTTGAGTTCTTAAGGTAATCTGAAGTCATTTTCTTTTCCCAGTTAAATTTAGTACTCCAATACATCACTCTCCAGGGATTTTTGGTGCAGATATCAACCTTTGATTGTTGAGCTCTGGATTTCAGAGTACTCTGTTAAAAATAGACCTTACCCATGACAAAGGTGAGAAGGTTTGTGATGATTTTAATGTCAACAAGCTCTCCAAAAATTTGAATTTTATTTTACATCGTTTGGTTATCTACAAATAAAAATTATACACATACATAAAATCATATTTCTTTTGAGAAATCCTAGCTGTGGTGTTCAAAAATAACTTAGGAGAGACTGGATGACTTTCTAGGGGAAGAGGTAAGTTAGTTTTTGACTGGAATGTATGGTGTGTGTGTGGTTTTGAAATATCTATACAGTTAAACGGAAAAGAAAGGATTTATTATAGCAGCAGTGAAATATTATTCTTAGACATTTGGCTTAGTCACCTGGTTTAATAAGAATTTTCCAAAATCAGTACGATATATATACTGAAGCAAACCAATTTCTTGGAGTCATTTGGGGGAGAACAACATAAGATCATCAACCTTCAAGTAAACATACAAAACGCCAATGAGTCAAAAGAAAAGCACAAGAGTTTGAACTGGGTTTTTCTGGCTGGTCCTATGATGTTTTAATTCTGTTTATTCAAAAAACAATCTTTTCAAAATTCTTTAGTATTTTAGTATTTACTAGTACACAAGTAAAACTTCCTTCCCCAACTCCATCTCTCTCTCTCTTTTTTTTTTTACCTCAGCTGTTAAAGCCCTGCTAGTTTCTGCATTCAGTTTGTTTAAGTATGTTTTAATCGTGCTTTCCAGATTATGCTTCTCCATTTCCCACTGAGATCTGAAATATATGATAATTAAAGAGTCAGTAACATTGCAGCAAGGTCAGACTCTTCCACTTTATTCAGGAGGCACACAGATACAAGCTATTCAATGAATAGGAAATGATTTCCTGAAAACTATACGGCACATAGAAGCAAGAAGAGACACTGCTTAACCCTTAGTGTTATCCTTTACTATCATGAGTGTGGAAGGTTTAAAGTTGTCAGTACAGAGGTTATGATTTAAAACTTGGCTCTGAAATCAAGCTGTCTGAAGATGAATCTGACCTTCATAACTTATTAAATGTGAAATCATGGCGGATTCATTTCGATATTTGGCAAAACCAATACAATATTGTAAAGCTTAAAAATAAAATTTAAAAAAAAATGTAAAATTAAAAAAAAAATAAGATCATTAAACTTTCAATTGCATCTAAAGAAAAAGAAATCATGAACAAGTTACTTCTCTATACCTCAGTTTCCTCACATAGAAAAATGGAGAAAACTATATTACTTACCTCAAAGAGTTGTTGCGAAACATTCATTCGGATAATATATTTCAAGTACTTGCATCTGGCACATATTTAGTACTAAGTAATAAGCTATTATTATTAACAAATTTTACATCAAATAAAGTTTCTACAAGCCTTTTTATGTTACAACAATAGCAACCACCCCTGTAATAAAGCTACATTACTGTATTAAAATATTTTATTGGTTATCTCAGTGCTCATATTCAGTACCTCAGAATGAAAACAATTCCTGTAGGTTGAGAAAGAGAGGAGGAGATGCTGATAAGGATACTATTTATGAAGGACATTATGGAAAATGGCTACCTATGAGGTTTCTCTTTTTCCTAACCCATTTCAACTTCCTACACTTGAGCCCCAGAACACTAGACCATACATACCAAATTATATTCCCAATGAAAGCATTTAATTGGACATATAGCATTGTAATAGGAACTTTTTCACAAGGCTTTCCTCAATGCTTTATTATTAGAAACATCTGGATGCTTTGTCAATACCTGACAAACATTTATGAGAGGCTTGATAAAAAATATGTTGTTAATATCCATTAAGGCCAGAGTATTTTGAGGGGAAAAATCATAAAATATGGAAGAGTCAACAAAAAGGAATTACAATGCCATTGAATGTTGTGAAGATTTTGCCTATGAGAGAAAAAAATTAATTGGATTTCATCAATGAAGTAAAAACACAATCCACAGAATGGAAGAAAATATTTATAAATCATGTATCTGACAAGAAACTTGTGTCCAGAATATACAAAGAACTCTTAATAGTTATAAGAGAAAAAAGTGAAAGTGAAAGTCAGTCACACAGTCAAGCCCGACTTCGATCCCATGGACTGTAGCCTGCCTGGCTCCTCTGTCCACGGAATTCTCCAGGAAAGAGTACTAGAGTGGGTTGCCAGTTTCTTCTCCAGGGGATCTTCCTGACTCAGGGATCGAACCCGGGTCTCCTGCATTGCGGACAGATTCTTTACCAACTTAGCCACTAGGGAAGCCCAGTGAAAGAGAAACAATCTAATATTACAAATATTTAAAGGAAGTAAATGGACATTTCTCCAAGTAGATACACAGACAGACAGTAAGCACACGAAAAGATAATTATTAGGAAAATGCAAATAAAAACCACAAAGATACATACCACTTCACAAATACTATGATGGGTGAAACAAAAACAGGTAACATAAGTATTGGTGAGAATGTAGAGAATCAAAATACTCATACATTGCTGGTGGGATTGTAAAATGGTATAGTCACTTAGAAGACAGTCTGGCAGTTCCTCCAAAAGTTAAACACAGAGCTTGCTGCATGTCTTACCAAGTCTACTCTTAGGTATATACCCAAGAGAACTAAAAGCATATGTCCACACAAAAAATTTGTACACAAATATTCTTAAGAGCATTACTGATAATAGTCAAAAACTGGAAACAAACGAAATGTCCATATAATGGAATATTATTCGTCCATAAAAAAGAAATGAGTATTGATACCTGCTGCAATATGGATGAACCTTGAAAACATCATGGTAAGTGAAAGAAGTTAATCAGAAGAGGCATGTATTATATGACTCCATTTAATGGACATGAAATGTCCAGACCAAAAAAAAAAAAAAAAAGAGTAGTGGTTTCCAGAAGTTGGGGGAAAAGAGAATCAGTGATTTCTAATGGATCCAGGGTTTCTTTTTAGGGTGATAAAAATGTCCTGGAATTGGATAGTGGTGACAGTTGTAATCCTCTGTGAATATACTAAAAACCAAGTAATTGTATACTTTAACAGGGTGAATCTTATTCTATATGAATTAGATCTCAAAACAATTATAAAAAAAATGTATGAATCAGAACAAAACTTAGCCAGTTTCATAAAGCAGTCACAGATAGCAGTAATGATTGCAATAAAGGGAAAAGAACTCATAAGCCCTAGTCTCTGACAGTAGTCTATTGTAGGACCAGCTGTTTGTTACCTTTTCATAGAAAGTTGCTCTTTAAGGTTCTTGATTTCATTATCTTTAGCATGGCTCTGACGCTGTAATCTAAGAAGAAAGAATGCCATAAAATGTTAGAAATCATTTGTTATTAATAGTCAGAACAATTCCATTTGTGGCTGAGGAGGAACCAAGTATGTCCATCTTTTGTCAGAGTGCAGCACCTGTGTCCGGGGGGAGTGGTGTGGAGCTACTGGTGTTTGGCTGGAGTAAATGTGTAGTGCCAAAAAGGTTTCATGTTATTCTATCTTCCTTTCCCTCATCATTTGGTTAAAGGGAACAGACTTTTCTTGGTGCTTTAGTGCTCCCCTCCCCTCCTCCCCTGTGCTTACTAGCAATTCTACGTTGGAGGTTTCTGCAGTGCCCTGTCTAGTATACATGGAAGGCAATAAGAAAAATCACTGTCACATCATTCTTCAAGTTCCAAGGTTTCTAGACAGTCACCTTTCTTCTTCTACCTTTCAGAGTCTTCCTATGTTCGCTGTGTTCTATCCAGGGTGTTTTAGTTTTAAGGAGGACCTGAAACTCAAGAAGCTACTACCTGTTGGTGAAGTGGTGGTCCCTCTATTGTATGTAATTTTAATCCTCTCATATTAATCTATATTTTCCACAAGCTCACAGTTAATATCTGATACATCTTGGCATCTTTTACACGTCCTTGCATAATTGTTTGCACACCGTGGGAACCTGATAAATGTTTGATGTCCTCACACAATGAACACACAAGCTAGAATTTTTCATGAGAACACTTGATTAGAGAATTTGATGGACTCAGCTTTTTATAACTGGTTGCTTACACTGGGTAAGGTATCAGAATTGAAGAGGAACATCTTAGATAGTGAAGGAGAAAGGCAGCTGCATGGGTGGCATTGCTTTTCTGATCTCTGATGCTATGTAACATACTCATGGATTGGTCATTATCTTCCAGGCTAAAAGACAAAGTTTTGAATCCTGAAGTGTGGTTTCTTAAGTGATGTCAGCCAGTTTAGTTTGCCCCACCTATTTTAGGTCCACAAACCTGAAAGTGTTTGCAAGTGATATCATGTTGCCAGAGGTATGGCTTCCTGTTCTTCCTTAAAACCCCTTCAGGTTGAATGATATGTTATGTGGGAGAAAATTTAAGACCAAAATCTCTGTCAAGCATTTTTCCAATTTTCCAATTGGCATCATGGGTTCCTTACACTGAGGTACTCCCTAGAACCTATTTTCATTATTAGCAGTCTAGGAACTGCTGCTGCTGCTGCTAAGTCACTTCAGTCGTGTCCAACTCTGTGCGACCACAGAGATGGCAGCCCACCAGGCTCCCCCATCCCTGGGATTCTCCAGGCAAGAACACTGGAGTGGGTTGCCATTTCCTTCTCCAAAGCATGAAAGTGAAAAGTGAAAGTGAAAGGTCGCTCAGTCATGTCCGACTCTTCGCAAGCCCGTGGACTGCAGCCTTCCAGGCTCCTCCGCCCATGGGATTTTCCAGGCAGGAGTACTGGAGTGGGTTGCCACTGCCTTTTCCACTAGGAACTGCAGTGGATTTCAAATCAGATATCATGAATGACTGGTATTTTGTGGTATCACTGTTTATCAAAATAATATGTTACAAATTATACTACTATTTCACTCAATAGTGGTTTGAGCCAGTGGCTAGATTAAAAAGAACGGAGCAGGATACTAATTTTCCATATTAAATCAGAATTTTTAGTCTTAGGCATTTAATACTTAAGGTTGTAAGAGATATGAGATTGATAGGGGAGAAAAGATTCTCCAGGAATTTGATTTGTTTTCAATATCTTGTGCTTAAAACACACTCTCAGAAACCAACATTAAAAAGTATAAAAGTGAGTCAGTGATGTCTTTGAGAAATGTAATTCTCATATGCTATAAACCAGCCAATCATTAGTCACATTTTTACAAATTAGAGCCATGACCTGAAAGTTAATTATCATTCTCATGTAATTCTATTATCTTCACACTTATTCAGCCAATATATGAAAAGCTGATATACAGAGTGAGCAGTTGCTTATTTCTCAATCCAGCTGGCAAAGCAAAAATACAGTGGGTTTTTTAGCAAGTGCAGTCCTTGTGGTTGGCAGTTCCTAATGTGCAGTCACAATGCCACCTAGTGGCTACATAGGGATTATCTTTTAACACAGGATTTTCTTCTATCAACAGATTTGCACTTACTTGGACATCTTACTGATTCCAAAAGCCACTTGTTGGTTAAGAGATGCGATGATTTTATCTTTCTTTTTAATCTGCATTTGGTTTTCTTGCCACCACAAAGTCACTGTTTTCAACTGTCTTTTGAAATCCTGATTAATGAAAAATATTATTTCAACTAATTTTGTTCAAGTCTTCAGAAATTTAAAGAAAAAAATTGGACTCTTCAAAAACTATCTCTAACTTGCCTCAGATCTAAGGGCAAAAGTACTTACTTCACACTGATAGTGCAATTTACAAAGCTGCTGTTGTCGAGCGAGCTTTTCCTTCTCAGTTTCTCCATATTCTGTAGTTATCTTGGTTGAGCCCTATTGAGCAAATGGAATATGAATGCTTTATTTTTCTCTTTAAAAAAGCACTTAGGGGACTTCCCTCGTGGCTCAGTGGTAAAGAATCCACCTACCAATGTAGGTGTCATGGGTTCAATCCCTCTCCTGGAAGATCCTATATTCTGTGGAGCAACTAAGCCTGTGCTCCACAACCAGAGAAGCCACCGCAATGAAATGCATGCATACCGCAATGAGAGAGCAGCCCCCACTTGCCACAGCTACAGAAAAACCCACACAGCAACAAAGACCCAGCACAGACAGAAATACATAAGTAACTTTAAAAAAAAGCACTTAATATGACAGTTGTTTAAAGGAAAAGCACTACTATTTTAGTTATTTGGTGGGTATTTAAGTTGCTAACTCACGCATTATAGCTTTCAATGCAAACATCATTCTCTGATTAGTTTACATAAATCTACCTCTCTCCAATCACAGCATTCACTGAACAGTACCAGAGTTATTTGTCTGCTGCTGCTACTCCTGGATAATGTTAACTGCAAGCTCACCATTTTTAAAGTTTTTTTCATAATGCTTTTGTTGTCACAAGATCATATGAAGAAGGTACTTGATATTCCTGTTTTAGAGATGATAAAACTAGGTAACTTGCCCAAGGTCACACAGTAAGTGAAGAGCCAGAATTCTAACTCAGGCAATCGTGATTGCTCAAGTCCCTAATTATTACCTTAGGAATTATCACCTTAAGTTAATGTTCAATTTCTCCACTGGATTATAAACACTATCATCACAGGGACCATATCTTGGCGTACCTCTTGACACAAAGTAGGTGCTAAGTAATTTTTGAAAAAATGAATGAATAAACATTTTTCAAAATGTGTGTGACATTTTGATTCTGAGTTCTCATAGCTGTTGAATGAAAACTAAAGACCCCATATTTAAACCTTAGTGTGACATCCAAAGCCTAGAAAATGTCATTTCAGTTAAACTTTATGTATTTTAATTGGAAAGGAGACAGAAAGATACGACAATCATACTAATGTACTATCAGTCAGAGAATCATTTGCACTAACTGTTGCCTTAGACAATCAATATTATCGATACTATATACTATATATTATTATACTTAAACCCTGGAACAGGTTATCATAAAATTATCTCAGTATAAAATTCTCATGGGTAAGTAAATCCTGTGGTTTTTCACACACACAAAAAAAAGCTTTCATAGTTTTGTCTCATTAAGTGCTCTGTTAAGCACATAGATCATGCTCACGTGCACCTTCATATATGTATGTCATCACCAGCACTGACTACTAACAGGAAAGGAATCCAAAAAAGTGTTATTAATATTTTTGTAGATATTTCTTTGTAACAGCCAAGTTTAATTATCTAACAAGTGAAAGTAGCTTTGTTTTATAAAACTATTTTCCTAATGAAATTTAATCCAATGGGATTATGCTAGGGTATTTTTTCTTCCTTGGGTTATTTGAAAACTCTTTATAAAGTATGCATCTGTAATCAACTCTGCCCAATACTTAAAACCAGGAAATGGTTTGAGGACTGAAGTGAAGAGTTTCTAGTTCCTAGAGTTCTTTTTTATGTCAGCCATCCCTCTGTCCATCCTTTCCTACTTTTTCTTTTTCCTCACAAACACAACGTAAATTACTAGGTTAATATGATGTTCCAAGAGTCATGGGGAGAAAATGGTTAACAATTATTCTGGAAGAAGGAAGGCAGGACTGTACCCCCTCCAATCAGGCTTACCTGCTGTATCATGTCCAGAATATGCAATTCATCCAGACTACAGAACTTGTCTTCAGTCGTAGAATCTTCTTGAATATTGCTTGCATCATCTTTCATAAATCTACTGACTGCATACAGATTTGCTTGTTCCTTCTTCAACTGCTCTTCCTTTCCTATCATATTTGGGCTATAGTGGTGACATAACCAATGTGACTTTTTATAACTGTATAGTGTTTTTCATCTAAGCCATTATTTCCCAAATTAATATTGTACTGGTCTTATGAGATGCTTAGATCAGAAAGGTTCAAAGTTTGGACAGTGCCGATACCATGTATTTCTTTTGGAGACTCACAATCAATTTTAGCGTATTTGAGATAGCACTCAACTGAGGTACCTATTCTGTTCATAGTAGTGCTTCTAAGAATTATGAGACCATGGAGTTCATTTTTCAAGTTATAATTATGTTAATTATATATCAGTTACTTTGAGAAACAATACTTTGGGAAATATTGACAAGCATTTCCACATCTGCCATATTATTTAATCATTACAGTATTCCTTACAGGCAGGTTGGTTTGATCAACTTCAGTGCTTAGGTCTCATGTATATTTAAATAGAGGGCTCCGAATAGTAACATACATAAAGCAGATTTAAGATGGAGGTTTGTTTTTTAACAGGGTTTTTTTTTTTTGTAACAAGATTTTATTCAAAAAAAAAAAACAAGCCGTAGTAATAATGAATTTCAGTAACTAGAAACCACTGAGAAAAGAAAGGAAATACTATAAGTACAATGGCAATTAACTCATTTTTATGCGTATGTCTAAAATTTAAATGCATGCTAGTATCATTTCAGTTGGCCTACTATTTAGTAGCTATGAATTTCCTTCCTAATCTCACTGAATAATAACAAGAAATAGTACTTTTACATATAGCATGATAAAAATTACTTGACTTTATTAGCAAATAGAAAGAAAATAGATGCATTAGTACTTATTTTAGGTCAATGAGATCTAGAAAAAAGGACATATTATGCTTGTAGAATAACTTGTAAAACACTATAGAACAGTCATTACATATCACTGAAGTATTCTAGACTAACTCAAACATTTTGGAAAGTTCAGTGAAATAAATTACTTGTTTAGACCACAGTTCCAAAACTCAGTTTTCCATATTACTTCAACAGTTTTTTAAAATTTATATTCTTCCTGAAACCACAACAGATGCAAAAATATGAATTTATACTTTTGAAAAGCTAGAAAAGGTTACTTCTAAATTTTTAAAGTATGATAATAGCATTGTGATAATATAGGAAAATATTCTTCTATTAAAGAGATGCAAACTGAAGCATGTATAGATAAAATTATACAGTTTTGAGACTGAAAACACTCAAAAAATAAATATGAAGGGAAGAATGAAGCAAATGTGGGAAAACAATGAAAACTGTAAAATCAGGATGACAGGTATACCTACAAACATAGATATACTGTTATACTGTTATTATTCTCTTTACTTTTGTGTGTTTTGAAATTTTTCATTTAAAACAAAGTTCCCTGGGTGATTTGATGATCATCCAGGTTTGGGTCTATGGTGTAAGTGAAAAGAAGCAAAATGACTGATTATACTGTTTCATCCTTTAATAATTTACATTTATGGTATCTAGACATAAACTTACTTTTTCACTAGTCATAGCAAACACTCTTTTCCAACAACCCAAGAGACAACTCCACACGTGGACATCACCAGATGGTCAATAATGAAATCAAACTAATTGTGTTTTTTGCAGCAAAGATGAAGAAGCTCTATACAGTCAGTAAAAACAAGACCTGGAGCTGGCTGTGGCTCAGATCATGAGCTCCTTATTGCCAAATTCAGTCTTAAATTGAAGAAAGTAGGGAAAACCATGAGGCCATTCAGGTATGACCTAAATCATCCTTTATGATTATACAGTGGAGGTGAAGGAAAGATTCAAGGGGTTAGATCTGGTAGACATGAGTGCCTAAGGAACTATGAACAGAGGTTTATAACACTGTACAGGAGGCCTTGATCAAACCACCCCAAAGAAAAAGATGTGCAAGAAGACAAAGTGTTGTCTGAGGAAGCTTTCCAAACAGCTGAGGAAAGAGGAGAAGTAAAAGGCAAGGGAGAAAGGGAAAGATAGACTCAACGGAATGCAGAGTTCCAGAGAATAGCAAAGAGAGGTAAGAAAGCCTTCTTAAATGAACAATGCAAAGAAATGGAGGAAAACAATATAATGGGAAAGCCTAGATATATCTTCAAGAAAATTGGAGATATTAAGGGAACACTTCACGTAAGGATGGGCATGATAAAGGATAGAAATGATAAAGATCTAACAGAAGCAGAAGAAATTAAGAGATGGTGGCAAGAATACAAAGAAAAACTACACAAAAAAGGTCTTAATGACCCAGATAACCATGATGGTATGATCACTCACCTAGAGCCAGACATCTAGGAGTGTGAAATCAAGTGGGCTTTAGGAAGCATTACTAGGAACAAAGCTAGTGGAGGTGACATAATTTCAGCTGAGCTATTTAAAATCCTAAAAGATGATGCTGTTAAAATGCTACACTCGATATGTTAACAAATTTGGAAGACTTAGTAGTAGCCAGAGAACTAGAAAATGTTAAGTCTTCATTCCAATCCCAAAGAAAGGTAATGCCAAAGAATGTTCAAACTACTGTACAATTGTGCTCATTTCACATACTAGCAAGGTTATGCTCAAAATCCTTCAAGCTAGGCTTCAGCAGTATGTGAACCGGGAACTCCCAGATGCACAAGCTGGATTTCAAAGAGGCAGAGGGACCAGATTATTGGATCATGGAGAAAGCAAGGGAGTTCAAGAAAAACATTTACTTCTGCTTCATTACCTACGCTAATGTCTTTGACTGTATGGATCACAACAACTATGGAAAATTCTTAAAGAGATGGGAATATCAGACCACCTTTCCTGTCTCCTGAGAAACCTGTATGCCAAGAATTAACAGTTAGAACTGGACATGGAACAACTGACTGATTCAAAATTGGGAAAGGAGTACATCAAGGCTGTATATTGTCACCCTGCTTATTTAACTTATGTGCAGAGTATATTATGTGAAATGCCAGGCTAGATGAATGAATCAAGATTCATTCATTCATACCTGGAATCAAGATTGCCAGGAGAAATACCAACGACCTCAGATATGCAGATGATACCACTCTAATGGCAAAAAGTGAGAGGAACTAAAGAGCCTCTTGATGAGGGTGAAAGAAGAGTGAAAAAGTTGGCTTAAAACTCAACATTCAAAAAACTAAGATCATTGCATCTGGTTACATCATTTCATGGCAAATAGAAGAGGGGAAAGTGAAAGCAGTGACAGACTTTATTTTCTTGGGCTCCAAAATCACTGCAGATGGTCCAGTGACTGCAGGCATTAAATTAAAAGATGTTCACTCCTTGGAAGGAAAGCTATGACAAACCTAGACAACATATTAGGAAGCAGAGACATGAATTTGCCAACAAAGGTCTGTATAGTTAAAGCTGTGGTTTTTCCAGTAGTCATATAAGGATGTGAGACTTGGACCATAAAGAAGGCTGAGTGCTGAGAATTGATGCTTTCAAACTGCAGTCCTGGGGAAGATTCTTGATGGTCCCTTGGACTTCAAGAACATCAAATCAGTCAATCCTAAAGAAAATCAACCCAGAATGTTCTTTGGAAGGACTGATGCTGAAGTGGAAGCTCCGATACTTCGGCCACCTGATGTGAAAAGCCAACTCACTGGCAAAGGCCCAGAAGCTGGGAAAGATTAAAGGCAAAAGGAGAAAAGAGCAGCAGAGGATGAGATGGTTAGAGACCCTCATCGACTCAATGGACATGAATTTGAGCAAACTCTGGGAGATAGTGAAGGACAGGGAAGCCTGGTGTGCTGCAGTCCACGGGGTCACAAAGAGTCAGACAAGACTTAATGATTGAACAACAACAACAGACATAACCTTAAAAAGACACAGACATACACTATCAGTTTAGTGGCTCAACTTGTTGACAGAGAAAGTGAAAACCCACCTTAGATGATGAACTACTAATGTACCAAGTGGATCATGTCCATTATCAATGAGAAAATATCAACTACAAGATGCTTTAAAGCTAACAAAGTATGTTCTTGTTACCATTTTAAAGATAAGTATGTCCTTATAGAGAGTTCTCTATAGCTACTTAACAAAACTTTTAACTGATCTCTTCATAGGATGTCTCCCCTACTTCCTTCCTCTACTACACTGTCATTAATCATGTTGCTGGAGAATATAGCTCACAATTATCTTCAGACATTAAAAGGTGTTCAGTAAAGGTTCAAAATTCACTGTTAACAACTGGGATTATAAAAAAAATAAGAGATTAATTAAACAAACCAAACCACATGAAACTCTTTTTGTAAAAGGGGTTACTGGGACAAAAGATAATCTGTCTTTAAGGTTAAATGTTATTTCATCTACATTGGCTAACTGTAATCTAGACTGTATTTTAAAAGATTTTATGCTGGAAACAAATTTAGTCCTTGAATAAAGCAGTAGGCATTGGATGACTCTTGAGTAGCCACACAGAAAAATGTAAGAGATTCTATTCTCCCAAAACAAGTGATAATTTAACTTTCTGTCACTTTCAATAAAAAACAAGTGATAATTTAACTTTCTGTCACTTTCAATAAAAAACCCGACAACTTATTAAGATAAAAAAAACTGTCTTTTCTTCTCTTAAGAATATTACCATATTCTGAGAATATGTACCAAAGCAAGGTTGTGTCATACTGGTAAAGCACACTTGAAAGTACTAAGAAAAATTTTAAAATGAAATAAATACTTACATTTGCTCTTCTTTTGATTCCTTATTCTGAAAAACAACATCAAGAATTAGTATTATATATTAACTATGTTGGTACAGTACCTAATCTAACTGAATTTAGACATTTCTCAAGTTTTGGGGGGATTCTTGGTGGCTCAAAGGTCTAAAGAATATGCCTGTAATGCAAGAGACGTGGGTTTGATTCTTGGGTTGGGAAGATCCCCTGAAGAAGGGCATGGCAATCCCACTCTAGTATTCTTGCCTGGGAAATCTCATGGATAGAGGAGCCCAGCAGGCTACAGTCCATGGGGTCACAAGGGCTGGACACAACTCAGTGACTATACCACCACCACCACCACCAAGCTTTCTGACCACAACCAAAATAAATATATTTTACATTATGACTTAAATGCACTTACATAGCTATTTTTATACACAAGCATGAAACTGAAACATAAGTTCCATGAAACAAATCTTACTCATATTATGTGTGCTATGGACTACATGCTTGTGTGTCTCCAAAATTCTTACATTGAAACCCTAACCCTCAATGTGATGGTAATTGGAGGTATGGCCATTGGGAGGTAATTAGATTTACACGATGTGGAGCCTTGATGACAGGATCAGTGCCATTATAAGAAGAGATCAGAGAGCTAGCTTGCTTGCTTGTGCATGCTCACTCACTCTTTCTTCAACATGTAATAATATAGCAAAAAGGTAGCTATAAGAAGAGGGCCTTCTTCTGCATATTAAGAAGAGGGCCTTCACCAGACACTGAATTGGCTAGTACCTTGATCTTGAATTTCTCAGCCTCCAGAACTATGAAAAACAAAAATCTTATTTAAGCCATCCAATCTATGGTAGTTTGCTATAGCAGCCTAAACTAAGATAATGCGTGAGGAACTCTAGAATTTTTTTATTCATACTAATTATTTTCCTTTTCTAAAATTATAGCTGTGGCCTACCAAATCGATTTTGTTATCTAACCACTGAGTCATGAAACACACACACAAATTCAGATAATGGAAATGAGTGTTGAGGTTGAGTTTGTACCTATTGCTATATCTTAGGACAGGGTATATGTAATTCTCATTTATGAAATCAGACACTAATTACAAGCATTCTTGAAAAATCTACATGTAAAGAGAAAGCAGACTGATATACTAAGAATCTTACAGGGAAAAAAATGCTAGGGAGATCACAATTGGGAGGAAAAGTTAAATAGCCCTAAATTTTATTTTCATTAAAACAAAACTATAAAGGCAACCTATTAAATAAAGGTAATATCAATGACACAACATATCAATTATTCAGATATCACCCTTCTACTAAGAGTATCAATTATTGTCATGTAAATTACAGTATTAATTTCTACTATCATCTCTTGTTTACAAAAAAATTCTGGTCTCTTTCCCCACAGATTCTATGATAAACTTACTAATTTGTTTTGCTTTATTGTCTGCATACTAAGAGGATTTTTGCATTTCATTGTCTGATCAATGTCCAGTGCCAATTTGATTCTACAATTTAGAATTATCGACTCCTGCCTTGAGTGTACCTGAATAACTAAATTGAAAACAGCTTTGGTTGTTCATAATGAATACATCTTGGAAGGAAAGTTATGATCAACCTAGATATAATATTGAAAAGCAGAGATATTACTTTGCCAACAAAGGTCCGTCTAGTCAAGGCTATGGTTTTTCCAGTGGTCATGTATGGATGAGAGTTGGATTGTGAAGAAAGCTGAGTGCCGAAGAATTGATGCTTTTGAACTGTGGTGTTGGAGAAGACTTTTGAGAGTCCCTTGGACTGCAAGGAGATCCAACCTGAAGGAGATCAGTCCTGGGTGTTCTTTGGAAGGACTGATGCTAAAGCTGAAACTCCAATACTATGGCCACCTGATGCAAAGAGTTGACTCACTGGAAAAGACTCTGATGCTGGGAGGGATTGAGGGCAGGAGGAGAAGGGGACGACAGAGGCTGAGATGGCTGGATGGCATCACCGACTCAATGGACATGAGTTTGAGTGAACTCCAGGAGTTGGTGATGGACAGGGAGGCCTGGCGTGCTGTGATTCATGGGGTCGCAAAGAGTCGGACACGACTGAGCGATGGAACTGAACTGAACTGAACTGAATGAATACATCTAGTATAATCAGTTCCCCAGCTACCCAAAAGTACATCATTTTTATGACACCTTTCCAAAGCTGAAATGGCATGTGTTAGTTACTTAGTCGTGTCTAACTCTTTGCAACCCCATAGACTGCAGCCCACCAGGCCCCTCTGTCCATGGGATTCTCCAGGCAAGAACACTGGAGTGGGTTACCATTTCCTTCTCCAAAAGGAACTATACAAACTGAAGAAATAATTACAGGCATACCTTAGATGTAATGAAGGTTTGGTTCCAGACAACCTCAATAAGGTGAATATTGCAATAAAGCAAGTCATATAAATTTGTGATTTTCCTGGTACATATAAAAATTATGTTTATACTATATTGCATGCAAGTAAGTGTGTGATGATAACATTATGTCTTAAAAAAAGAATGTGTATAATTTAATTGTAAAATACTTTATTGTTAAAAATACTAACCATCATCTAAATTTTCAGCAAACTGCAATCTTTTCTTTGGTATATGGTCTTGTCTTGGTGTTGACGGCTGCCGACTAATCAGGGTGACGGTTGCTAAAAGTGGCAATGGCTGTGCTAATTTCTTAAAATAAGACAACAACAAAGTTTATCACGTTGATCAACTCTTTCTTTCACAAATGATTTCTCTGTAGCATGCAATGCTGTTTTGATAGCATTTCACCCACAGTAGATCTTCTTTCAAAATTGGAATCAGTCCTCTCAAACCCTGCAGTTAAGTTTATGTCATCTTCTAATCCTTTGTTGTCATTTCAACAGTATTTATGGAACTATCACCAGGAGTAGATTTCATCTCAGGAAACTACTTTCTTTGCTCAACTGAAAGAAGCAACTCTTCACCCATTGAAGTTTTATCATGAGATTGTAGCAATTCAGTCACATCTTCAAGCTCCACTTCTATTTCTAGTTCTCTTGCTATTTTCACATCTGCAATTACTTTCTCTACTGAAGTCTTAAATCCATCAGTGTCATATGAGGGCTGGAATCAGCTTCTTCCAAACTCCTGTTAATGTTGATATTTTTACCTCTTTCCATTAATTATTAATATTTTTAATGGCATCTAGAAAGGTGAATCCTTCCAGAGGTTTTCAATTGACTTTTCCCAAATTCATCAAAGGAATCACTATTTATGGCAACTGAAGCCTCTCAAAATGTATTTCTTAAATAATAAGACTTGAAAGTTGAAATGACTCCTTCATCCACAGGCTGCAGAATGGATGTTGTGTTAGCAGGCATGAAAACAATATTAATATCATTGTAGATTTCCATCAGAGCTCCTGGGTGACCAGATATACTGTCAATGAGCAGTAATATTTTGAAAGAAATCTTTCCTTCTAAGCAGTAAGTCTCTAGAGTAGGCTTAAAATATTTAGTAAACCATGTTGTAAAGAGATGTGTTGTCATCCAGATATGTTGTTCCATTTCTAGAGGGCAGAGTTGATTTAGCACAATTCTTTTTGCTAGGATTTTCAGAATGGTAAATAAGCACTGGCTTCTACTTAAAATTACTAGCTACATCAGCCCCCAACAAGAGAGTCAGCCTGTGTCTTGGAGTTTTGAAGACAGGCATTACTTTTCTTCTCTAGCTAGATGAAAGCCCTAGATGGCATCTTCTTCCAATAGAAGGCTGTATTGACTACACTGAAAATCTGTTGTTTGGTATAGTCACCTACATTAGTTATATTCGCGAGGTCTTCTGGATAACTTTCTGCAGCTTCCACATCAGCACTTGCTGCTTCACCTTATAATCTGAAATGATAGAGATGGCTTCTTTCCTTGAACCAACCTCTGCTGGCTCCAAACTTTTCTTCTGCAGTTTCCTCACCTCTCTCAGCTTTTACAGAACTGAAGTGCCTTCCTCTAGATTAGGCTTTAGTTTAAGGGACTGTTGTGGCTGATTTAATATTCTATCCAGAACACTAAAGTTTTCTCTATATCAACAATAAGGCTGTTTCACTTTCTTATCACTCCTGTGTTCACTGGAGTAGCACTTCTAATTTCTTTCAAGTATTTTTCCTTTGCATTCACAACTTGGCTAAGTGTTTGGCATAAGAGGCCTAGCTTTAGGCCTATCACAGTTTTCAATATAACTTCCTCACTAAGCTTAACAATTTCTAGCTTTTGATTTGCAACGAGAGACCTGCAACTCTTCCTTTCATTAGAACACTTAGCGGCTATTGCAAGGTTATTAATTGCTCTATTTCAACAACTGTTGCATCTCAGGGAACAGGAAAACCCAAGGAGAGGGACAGAGATGAGGGAATAGCTGGTTGGTGAGTGAAAGTCGCTCAGTGATGTCTGACTCTTTGTGACCCCATGGACTGTGCAGTCCATGCAATTCTCCTGGCCAGAATACTGGAGTGGGTAGCTCTTCGCTTCTCCAGGGGATCTTCCCAACCCAGGGAATGATCCCAGGTTTCCCACACTGCAGGTGGATTCTTTACCAACTGAGCCACCAGGGGAGCCCTGGTTGGTAGAGAAGTCAGAATACACACATTTATCTTTTAAGGTCACCATCTAATATGGGCATGATTTGTACCAGCCCAAAACAACTGCAATATTAACATCAAAGCTCACCGATCGCCTCAAGTGGGATTTAACCCAGGGATGCAAAGATGGTTCAATATTTACAAATTACTCAATGTAATATACCACAATGACTGAAGAACAAAAATCATATGGTCATCTCAATAGATGCAGAGAAAGCTTTTGACAAAATTCAATATCTGTTTATGATAAAATTTCTCCACAAAGTGGGTACCATTTCTGTCCTTCATTGAGCCCATCTTTGCATGAAATGTTCCCTTGGTATCACTAATTTTCTTGAAGAGATCTCTAGTCTTTCCCATTCTTTGGCCACCTGATGTGAAGACGTAACTCATTTGAAAAGACCCTGATGCTAGGAAAGATTGAGGGCAGGAGGAGAAGGGGACGACAGAGGATGAGATGACTGGATGCCATCACCGACTCTATGGACATGGGTTTGGGTAGATTCCAGGAGTTGGTGATGGACAGGGAGGCCTGGCGTGCTGTGGTTCATGGGGTCGCAAAGAGTCGGACACGACTGACCAACTGAACTAAAGCACAGGAAAGAAAAGCAAAAGTAAACAAATGGGACCTAATTAAAAACTTTCGCAGAGCAAAGGAAACCACTGACCAAAATGAGAAGACAACTTACTGAATGGGAGAAAATATTTGCAAACAATATGACTAAAAAGGGGCTAATCTCCAAAACAAACAGTTCATACAATTCAGTATATAAAAAAAAAGAAAACCCAAATAACCTGACTAAATAATGGGCAGAAGACCTGAATAGACATTTTTTCAAAGAAGATATACAGGTGGCCAAAAGGCTTATGAAAAGACGCTCAACACTGCTAATCATCAAAGAAATGCAAATCAAAACCATAATGAGATCACCCCACATGTAGCAGAATGGCCATGATCAAGAAGACCACAAATATATGTCAGCAAGAATGTGGAGAAAAAGAACACTGTACACCATTGGTGGGGATGGAAGCTGGTGTAGCCACTATGGAGAACAGTACAGAGGTTCCTCAGGAAACCAACAGTACAATGACCACATGATACAGCAACTCCACTCCTGAGCATACAGGAAAAGAAAATGAAAATGCTAATTTGAAACTATACATGCACCCCAATGTTCACAGAAGCATTATTTATGATAGCCAAGATATGGAAGCAACCTCAATGTCCATCAAGAGATGAATGGATAAAGAAACTATGGTTTATATACACAATGGAATACTACTCAGCCAGAAAAAAGAATGAAATTCTACATTTGCGACAACATGGATGTATCTAGAGAGCATTAGGATTAGTGAAAAAAGTCAGAGAAAGACAAATACTATATGTTATCACTTACATATGGAATCTAAAAAGTAAAACAAATGAATAAATATAACAAAATAGAAACAGATGCAAATATATAGTGGACAAACTAGTTGTTACCAATAGGGATAGGGAAGTGGGGAGGGACACCACAGGAAGAGAGGGTTAAGATATACAAACTACTGTGTATAAAATAAAGTACAAGGATATATTATATAGCACAGGGAATATAGCCAATATTTTATAATAACTTCGAATGGAGTATAACCAATAAAAATTTTGAATCACTATGTTGTGTACCCCAAAATAATATAATACTGTAAATCAACTATACCTAAAAAAAGATAACTGATCACAGATCACAATGACAAAATGATAATAATTTAGAAGTTTGAAATATTGTGAGAATTACCAAAATGCAACACAGAAACAAAGTGAGTAAATGCCATTGGGAAAATGGTGCCACTAGATTTGTTTGATGCAGAGCTGCCACAAACCTTCTATTTGTGAAAAATTCAGTATCTGCAAAGTACAGTAAAGCAAAGTGCAATAAAACGAAGTAAGCCTGTAACTTTTTTTGTATAAGCAAAAATCCTCTTCAGATTTCTTTTGGTTAGCATAAACAGATATTAATGCAGGTCTTTCATAAAGACAAAGTGGTATAAAGTGAACTTCAGAAAGCAGGAGATACCTGTCTTTCTAAAATTCCTTTTAAGCTCTTTCCAGGATAACTTTATGCCAACTTTATGTATCAGCCTGTCTTACATGCATCTCAGCAACTTCCCTTTAGAGAGGACATCCACTTTGAAGAGCTTATTTCCTGCCATATTTTTTTCCCTCAATGCTTCTATTCTTTTGCCATCTGCTTTACCTTCCTTTTCTACTTCTAACGTCAGTTCCTCTGAGTCGGGAATAAAATTGGGATGAAAGAAAGAAATAACTAACTCTCAAGAGTTATTTACAATTTACTACTATACATACTAGTTAGAAGTTATTTTATTATCCCCTCTATTTGCTACATAAATTATTCTTTTTGTCATCTTTATCCAGAGAATCCCTCATAGGTGTTTTTAGTACCTCAAATATTGTTAGGTAGACATGCTGAAAATCAAATAATTAACAGAGGATATAATTTCATGCATAAGGATTCTGTAGTCACTCTGTATCACACAAATTTCTACATACTAGAATTTTTCATGTGGAGAACACGTGATTAGATAATTTGATGGACTCAGCTTTTTATAACTGGTTGCTTACATTACACTAGACAATTCTTTCCTACTATAACAGCAATTGAGTATAACAGGACTACTGTATATGAAATAGTCATATGAAAAATTTTCAGCATTTTTTAGGTTTATACTTCAAAATTTAGATAAAGGATATGATCTCTCTTCTAGTGTCCAAATTTTTTCTTGATAAACTTATTATTTTATTTTCAAGGTATCTCAATTTTTTAATAAAATAAATTGGAAATAAACTAAGAATGTTTTATAAAAATCCATAAATAGGGGAGGAGCCAAGATGGCGGAGGAGTAGGATGGGGAGAACACTTTCTCCCCCACAAATTCATCAAAAGAGCATTTAAACGTCGAGTAAATTCCACAAAACAACTTCTGAATGCCGGCAGAGGACATCAGGCACCCAGAAAAGCAACCCAACTCTTCGAAAGGAGGTAGGAAAAAATATAAAAGACAAAAAAAAAGAGACAAAAGAGGGAGGGACGGAGTTCCATCCTGGGAAGGGAGTCTTAAAAAGACAGAAGTTTCCAAACACCAGGAAACCTTATCACTGCCGAATCTGTGCCAAGCTTTGGAAGCACAGAGGGCAACATAACAGGGAGAAAAAATAAACAATTAAAACTCGCAGATTGAGAGCCCTACGGTAACTCCCCCAGCGGAGAAGCAGCGCAGACGCCTGCACACGCCATTAGCAAGCGGGGGCTGGGCAGGGAGGCGCGGCGCGGGCTGCATCGCTCAGAGTAAGAATCTGGCCTGAATACCCTGAGCGCTATCTGAGCGAAATAATTTGGGCTAGCAAATCAGACTGTGGGATATCTACCACGCCAAAAGCCAGCCCCAACCTAAGACACCACCAGGCCCGCGCACGGAACAAAGGACTGAACAGAGATAGTCGGCTGCAGACCTTCCCCCTCCGGTAACAGGCAGCCAGAGCTGGAAGGGGGCAATCGCAGCCCCAGAGAGACATTATCTATAAAACTGTAAGCAGGCTTCTTTGCTAGCTAAAACTGCTTGGGGGTCTGGACGGTCAACATCTGCCTGAGAAGGTGCGCCGGTTTTACACCCAGATAACCGAGTGGCGGGGAGGCGATAAGTTGCAGCATTGGCGTTCGCCAAACACCTCATCACCTGAGCTGCTCGGACCTGGGAAGAGCACAAAATGCAGGCCCAACAGAGTCTGCGCCTCTGAGGACTACCCGAGTGCCTGAACCTGAGCGGCTTGGACCTGGGAGGTACATGCAGCCCAGGGCCGGCCTCGGATTGTTCTCGGCGAAACAACCTAGAGCCTGAGCAGTGTGGGCAGGGAGGCTACATGCGCCGTGAGTGGGGGCAGACCCAGTGTGGCTGAGGCACTGCGAGCGCACGCCAGTGTTATTTGTTTGCAGCATCCCTCCCTCCCTCCCCACAGCATGACTGAACAAATGAGCCTAAAAAAAAAAAAAAAGTTTCCCCCACCGTCCCCTTTGTGTCAGGGCGGAAGCCAGACACTGAAGAGACCCGCAAACAGAAGAAGTTATAACAGAGGGAAACGCCTTGGAAGCTACAGGCAATAGATTAAAACCCCGTGGTTACTACGGACTACATAGGAAGGGGCCTATAGATATTGAGAAATATAAGTTGGACCAAGGAACTAGCCAAAAATGAACTGAACCCACCATACAACAAAACCAGAGAAAGTCCTAGATATATTTTTACTATTTTTACGATCATTCTTTCTTTCTTTCTTTTTTAATTAAAAAAAATTTTTTTTAAGTCCTCTATTGTTCCTTTAATTTTCACTTTTATAACCTATTACTTTGCAAAAAAAAAAAAAGACCCTATTTTTTTCTTCTTCAGCAAACTTCATATATATGTATTTTATAATTTTTTGACCTTGTTTTTTTTTTTCCTTCTTCTTTTCTTTAACATTGTATTTTTGAAATTCCAAACTCTACTCTAGTTTTTAAATTTTAGCTTTTTGGTATATGTTATCAATTTTGTACCTACAGTTTTTTTTATAATTTCTGTGACTTTTTTTTTTTTTTCTGTTTAATTCTCTTCTTCTTTTATATAACATTGTATATCTGAAATTTCAAACTCTACTCTAGATTTTTAATTTATGCTTTTTGGTATTTGATATCAAATTTGTACCTGTATTTTCTTTATAATTTTTGCGACATTGCTTTTGTTTGTTTCTTTTCTCTCTTTATGTTTCTTCTTCCTTTTTTTTAACATTGTATTTTTGAAATTCCAAACTCTACTCTAGATTTTTAATTTTTGCTTTTTGGTATTAGTTATCACTTTTGTACCTGTATTTTCTTTATAATTTTTGTGACCTTGTTTGTTTTTCTTTGTTCGTTTTTTCTCTCTTTCTTTTCCTTCTTTTCTTTAACATCGTATTTTTGAAATTCCAAACTCTACTCTAGATTTTTAATTTTTGCTTTTATGTATTTGTTACCAATTTTGTACCTTTAAGAACCCAATGTTCAGGACCCATTTTTCACTACGGAGCGAGATTACTGGCTTGACTACTCTCTCTCCCTTTGGACTCTCCTTTTTCTCCACCAGGTCGCCTGTGTCTCCTCCCTAACCCCTCTCTACTCTACCCAACTCTGTGAGTTTATGTGTGTTCCAGATGGTGGAGAACACTTAGGGAACTGATTACTGGCTGGATCTGTCTCCCTCCTTTTCATTCCCCCCTTTTATCCCTCAGGCCACCTCTGTCTCCTTCCTCCTTCTTCTCTTCTCTGTGTAACTCCGTGAACATCTCTGAGTGGTCCAGTTGTGGAGTGCACATAGGAAGTGACTACTGGCTACCGCACTCTCTCCACTATTGATTCCACCTCATCTCATTTGGGTCACCTCTAACTCCCTCCTCCCTCTTCTCTTCTCCATGTAATGCTGTGAACCTCTCTGAGTGACCCTCACAGTAGAGAAACCTTTCATCTTTAATGTAGATGTTTTATCAATGGTGCTGTATAGAAGGAGAAGTTTTGAAACTACTGTAAAAATAAGACCGATAACTGGAAGCAGGAGGCTTAAGTCCAAACCCTGACTCCAGGGAACTCCTGACTCCAAGGAACATTAATTGACAGGAGCTCATCAAATGCCTCCAAACCAACACTGAAACCAAGCACTACACAAGGGCCAATAAGTTCCAGGGCAAGACATACCAAGCAAATTCCCCAGCAACAAAGGAGCACAGCCCTGAACTTCAAGATACAAGCTGCCCAAAGTCACCCCAAAATCATAGACATCTCATAACTCATTACTGAACACCCACCAGAACACCGACACAAGCTTCCCTAACCAGGAAACCTTGACAAGCCACCTGTACAAACCCACACACAGCGAGGAAACGCCACAATAAAGAGAACTCCACAAACTGCCAGAATACAGAAAGGACACCCCAAACTCAGCAATTTAAACAAGATGAAGAGACAGAGGAATACCCAGCAGATAAAGGAACAGGATAAAAGCCCACCAAACAAAACAAAAGAGGAAGAGATAGGGAATCTACCTGATAAAGAATTCCAAATAATGATAGTGAAATTAATCCAAAATCTTGAAATCAAAATGGAATCACAGATAAATAGCTTGGAGACTAAGATTGAGAAGATGCAAGAAAGGTTTAACAAGGACCCAGAAGAAATAAAAGAGAGTCAATATAAAATGAATAATGCAATAAATGAAATTAAAAACACTCTGGAGGCAACAAATAGTAGAATAACAGAGGCAGAAGATAGGATTAGTGAATTAGAAGATAGAATGGTAGAAATAAATGAATCAGAGAGAATAAAAGAAAAACGAATTAAAAGAAATGAGGACAATCTCAGAGACCTCCAGGACAATATTAAACGCTACAACATTCGAATCATAGGGGTCCCAGAAGAAGAAGACAAAAAGAAAGACCATGAGAAAATACTTGAGGAGATAATAGTTGAAAACTTCCCTAAAATGGGGAAGGAAATAATCACCCAAGTCCAAGAAACCCAGAGAGTCCCAATCAGGATAAACCCAAGGCGAAACACCCCAAGACACATATTAATCAAATTAACAAAGATCAAACACAAAGAACAAATATTAAAAGCAGCAAGGGAAAAACAACAAATAACACACAAAGGAATTCCCATAAGGATAACAGCTGATCTTTCAATAGAAACTCTTCAAGCCAGGAGGGAATGGCAAGACATACTTAAAATGATGAAAGAAAATAACCTACAGCCCAGATTATTGTACCCAGCAAGGATTTCATTCAAGTATGAAGGAGAAATCAAAAGCTTTTCAGACAAGCAAAAGCTGAGAGAATTCTGCACCACCAAACCAGCTCTCCAACAAATACTAAAGGATATTCTCTAGACAGGAAACACAAAAATGGTGTATAAGTTCGAACCCAAAACAATAAAGTAAATGGCAACGGGATCATACTTATCAGTAATTACCCCTTAAACGTAAATGGGTTGAATGCCCCAACCAAAAGACAAAGACTGGCTGAATGGATACAAAAACAAGACCCCTACATATGTTGTCTACAAGAGACCCAACTCAAAACAGGGGACACATACAGACTGAAAGTGAAGGGCTGGAAAAAGATTTTCCATGCAAATAGGGACCAAAAGAAAGCAGGAGTAGCAATACTCATATCAGATAAAATAGACTTTAAAACAAAGGCTGTGAAAAGAGACAAAGAAGGACACTACATAATGATCAAAGGATCAATCCAAGAAGAAGATATAACAATTATAAATATATATGCACCCAACATGGGAGCACCACAATATGTAAGACAAATGCTAACAAGTATGAAAGGAGAAATTAACAATAACACAATAATAGTGGGAGACTTTAATACCCCACTCACACCTATGGATAGATCAACTAAACAGAAAATTAACAAGGAAACACAAACTTTAAATGATACAATAGACCAGTTAGACCTAATTGATATCTATAGGACATTTCATCCCAAAACAATGAATTTCACCTTTTTCTCAAGCGCACATGGAACCTTCTCCAGGATAGATCACATCCTGGGCCATAAAGCTAGCCTTGGTAAATTCAAAAAAATAGAAATCATTCCAAGCATCTTTTCTGACCACAATGCAGTAAGATTAGATCTCAATTACAGGACAAAAACTATTAAAAATTCCAACATATGGAGGCTGAACAACACGCTGCTGAATAACCAACAAATCACAGAAGAAATCAAAAAAGAAATCAAAATTTGCATAGAAATGAATGAAAATGAAAACACAACAACCCAAAACCTGTGGGACACAGTAAAAGCAGTCCTTAGGGGAAAGTTCATAGCAATACAGGCACACCTCAAGAAACAAGAAAAAAGTCAAATAAATAACCTAACTCTACACCTAAAGCAACTAGAAAAGGAAGAAATGAAGAACCCCAGGGTTAGTAGAAGGAAAGAAATCTTAAAAATTAGAGCAGAAATAAATGCAAAAGAAACAAAAGAGACCATAGCAAAAATCAACAAAACCAAAAGCTGGTTCTTTGAAAGGATAAATAAAATTGACAAACCATTAGCCAGACTCATCAAGAAACAAAGGGAGAAAAATCAAATCAATAAAATTAGAAACGAAAATGGAGAGATCACAACAGACAACACAGAAATACAAAGGATCTTAAGAGACTACTATCAACAATTATATGCCAATAAAATGGACAACGTGGAAGAAATGGACAAATTCTTAGAAAAGTACAACTTTACAAAACTCGACCAGGAAGAAATAGAAAATCTTAACAGACCCATCACAAGCACGGAAATTGAAACTGTAATCAAAAATCTTCCAGCAAACAAAAGCCCAGGTCCAGATGGCTTCACAGCTGAATTCTACCAAAAATTTAAAGAGCTAACACCTATCCTGCTCAAACTCTTCCAGAAAATTGCAGAGGAAGGTAAACTTCCAAACTCATGCTATGAGGCCACCATCACCCTAATACCAAAACCTGACAAAGATGCCACAAAAAAAGAAAACTACAGGCCAATATCACTGATGAACATAGATGCAAAAATCCTTAACAAAATTCTCGCAACCAGAATCCAGCAACACATTAAAAAGATCATACACCATGACCAAGTGGGCTTTATCCCAGGGATGCAAGGATTCTTCAATATCCGCAAATCAATCAATGTAATACACCACATTAACAAATTGAAAAATAAAAACCATATGATTATCTCAATAGATGCAGAGAAAGCCTTTGACAAAATTCAACACCCATTTATGATAAAAACTCTCTAGAAAGCAGGAATAGAAGGAACATACCTCAACATAATAAAAGCTATATATGATAAACCCACAGCAAACATTATCCTCAATGGTGAAAAATTGAAAGCATTTCCCCTAAAGTCAGGAACAAGACAAGGGTGCCCACTTTCACCATTACTATTCAACATAGTTTTGGAAGTTTTGGCCACAGCAATCAGAGCAGAAAAAGAAATAAAAGGAATCCAAATTGGAAAAGAAGAAGTAAAACTCTCACTGTTTGCAGATGACATGATCTTCTACATAGAAAACCCTAAAGACTCCACCAGAAAATTACTAGAACTAATCAATGACTATAGTAAAGTTGCAGGATATAAAATCAACACACAGAAATCCCTTGCATTCCTATACACTAATAATGAGAAAACAGAAAGAGAAATTAAGGAAAAAATTCCATTCACCATTGCAACGGAAAGAATAAAATACTTAGGAATATATCTACCTAAAGAAACTAAAGACCTATATATAGAAAACTATAAAACACTGGTGAAAGAAATCAAAGAGGACACTAATAGATGGAGAAATATACCATGTTCATGGATTGGAAGAATCAATATAGTGAAAATGAGTATACTACCCAAAGCAATTTATAGATTCAATGCAATCCCTATCAAGCTACCAACAGTATTCTTCACAGAGCTAGAACAAATAATTTCACAATTTGTATGGAAATACAAAAAACCTCAAATAGCCAAAGCGATCTTGAGAAAGAAGAATGGAACTGGAGGAATCAACCTACCTGACTTCAGGCTCTACTACAAAGCCACAGTTATCAAGACAGTATGGTACTGGCACAAAGACAGAAATATAGATCAATGGAACAAAATAGAAAGCCCAGAGATAAATCCACGCACATATGGACACCTTATCTTTGACAAAGGAGGCAAGAATATACAATGGATTAAAGACAATCTCTTTAACAAGTGGTGCTGGGAAAACTGGTCAACCACTTGTAAAAGAATGAAACTAGAACACTTTCTAACACCATACACAAAAATAAACTCAGAATGGATTAAAGATCTAAACATAAGACCAGAAACTATAAAACTCCTAGAGGAGAACATAGGCAAAACACTCTCTGACATACATCACAGCAGGATCCTCTATGACCCACCTCCCAGAATATCGGAAATAAAAGCAAAAATAAACAAATGGGACCTAATTAACCTTAAAAGCTTCTGCACATCAAAGGAAACTATCAGCAAGGTGAAAAGACAGCCTTCAGAATGGGAGAAAATAATAGCAAATGAAGCAACTGACAAACAACTAATCTCAAAAATATACAAGCAACTCCTACAGCTCAACTCCAGAAAAATAAATGACCCAATCAAAAAATGGGCCAAAGAACTAAATAGACATTTCTCCAAAGAAGACATACAGATGGCTAACAAACACATGAAAAGATGCTCAACATCACTCATTATCAGAGAAATGCAAATCAAGACCACTATGAGGTACCATTTCACACCAGTCAGAATGGCTGCGATCCAAAAGTCTACAAATAATAAATGTTGGAGAGGGTGTGGAGGAAAGGGAACCCTCTTACACTGTTGGTGGGAATG
Source organism: Bos grunniens (assembly GCF_055505025.1). Classification (NCBI taxonomy): domain Eukaryota; kingdom Metazoa; phylum Chordata; class Mammalia; order Artiodactyla; family Bovidae; genus Bos; species Bos grunniens. The sequence goes on from NC_141165.1 coordinate 103,918,511, forward strand.
CAAACTAGTACAGCCACTATGGAGAACAGTGTGGAGATTCCTTAAAAAACTGGAAATGGAACTGCCTTACGATCCAGCAATCCCACTGCTGGGCATACACACTGAGGAAACCAGAAGGGAAAGAGACACGTGTACCCCAATGTTCATCGCAGCACTGTTTATAATAGCCAGGACATGGAAACATCCTAGATGCCCATCAGCAGATGAATGGATAAGAAAGCTGTGGTACATATACACAATGGAGTATTACTCAGCCATTAAAAAGAATACATTTGAATCAGTTCTAATGAGGTGGATGAAACTGGAGCCTATTATACAGAGTGAAGTAAGCCAGAAGGAAAAACACCAATACAGTATACTAACGCATATATATGGAATTTAGAAAGATGATAACAATAACCCTGTGTACAAGACAGCAAAAGTGATGCTGATGTATGGAACAGTCTTATGGACTCTGTGGGAGAGGGAGAGGGTGGGAAGATTTGGGAGAATGGCATTGAAACATGTAAAATATCATGTATGAAACGAGATGCCAGTCCAGGTTCAATGCACGATACTGGATGCTTGGGGCTAGTGCACTGGGACAACCCAGAGGGATGGTATGGGGAGGGAGGAGGGAGGAGGGTTCAGGATGAGGAGCACATGTATACCTGTGATGGATTCATTTTGATATTTGGCAAAACTAATACAATTATGTAAAGTTTAAAAATAAAATTAAATTTAAAAAAATCCATAAATAGTTGCTGACTTTATAAGAAATTTTTAATATTACTAGTGTATAAATTTTGAAGTAGTGATTACATTATTTCTGCTTGTGTTTATTCCGTTTAATTTCAATTTGACACAGGAGTGGGCTTTCCATTTAGCTAAAATTGACAATCTGAGTATTATCATATTTTAATCCTTTGGAAGTAAGGAAGATATACACTGTAACTCTTGGAGTTTGGATCAGTGGTCTGATAGCTGTAGATATATTTGATCAGTCTTACACTGTATTAGACCTGGAACTTACCAATATTTTGGCAAAAATGAAAAACATCAGCTAAACCAATTTACAAGGCTGTGTTTTACTAGATAAGAACTGTCTAAAAACAAGGAAAAAATATTTATACTCATGTGTTTTAAAAACATAATTTAATTTTTAAAATTTAATTTTAAGATAACTTTCAATAAATATGAAAATGATATTGATATTTTACTGATCCAATTAGCATAAAAATCTTTATCTTGTTCTTGACTTTAATAAGTATTTTGTAAATTTACCTTCATTGTGTAAAATTTCATTTATGACTAAAGTTTGTGTATATACATAATGTAAATTCATGTATAATAAGATGAATTTGCAGTTGGGCAAATACTTTCACTCTGTTTATAATTTAATCTAGACTTTATGTTTCAAGCCAGAAATAATAAAAAAATCATCTTGAGTCCAAATCCACTGAAATGTACAAGAGTGAACCAAACTGTAAAGTATGGACTCTGGGTAATTATGATCTATGGATGCAGGCCCATCAGCTGTAACAAATGTAACACTATGCAAGGGGATGTTGGTTGTGAAGAGGCTACATGCATGTTTGGAGTAAGAAAGTATATGGGAGATCTCTGTAACTTTCAATTTTGCTCTGAATCAAAAAATTGCTCTAAAATTATTAATACAGTCTTGATTTAAAAAATTAAGCCAATAAAAAAATACTCTTGACTTTCTCTTGTAATTTTTTAAGCTATTAAGAGACTTCTTGCTAAAACTGCTACAGACTGTAACTTGCTCATTTTACAACTCTCAAACAACAGGAAGAGGCATAAAAGAAGCTTCTTGGGTTTGTACCATTTTAGTACATTATTGCATTGTTGGCAGAGTCTTAGATACAGAGGAGAAAATCAAGATTTCTTAGGATTTGAAAAATGCTTCTGAACTTATCTGTAGAAATATGAAAAGAAGCTGTTTTTAAAACAGAGTAGGTATTTTTAAAATGAAAGTGATATGCAGAAATTAATGAAATTTCAAAGTGATTAATTCAATTTATTTATTTATATATTTAAATGTATATATTATGATTTAGAGAAGTAAAATAGGGTATATTATAAATTTAAATCATTTTCAGAATCTAACATATATAGACTTCTCTATAATCATATATTCAATAAGCTATGAACATTTATAAGTCATTTGTGCTACTTGTCTACTTGAACTAGTTTTAAGTTCTATTAACAGTAGAACCAGGTAGATTCCCTATCTCTTCCTCTTTTGTTTAGTTTGGTGGGCATTTATCCTGTTCCTTTATCTGCTGGGTATTCCTCTGTCTCTTCATCTTGTTTAAATTGCTGAGTTTGGGGTGTCCTTTCTGTATTCTGGCAGTTTGTGGAGTTCTCTTTATTGTGGCTTTTCCTCGCTGTGTGTGGGTTTGTACAGGTGGCTTGTCAAGGTTTCCTGGTTAGGGAAGCTTGTGTCGGTGTTCTGATGGGTGGAGCTGTATTTCTTCTCTCTGAAGTGCAATGAAATGTCCAGTAATGAGTTATGAGATGTCTATGGTATTGGGGTGACTTTGGGCAGCTTGTATTTTGAAGCTCAGGGCTGTGTTCCTCTGTTGCTGGAGAATTTGCTTGGTATGTCTTGTCCTGGAACTCGTTGGCCCTTGTGTGGTGCTTGGTTTCAGTGTCGGTTTGGAGGCGTTTGATGTCAAATAATGTTCCTTGGAGTCAGGAGTTCCCTGGAGTCAGGGTTTGGACTTAAGCCTCCTGCTTCCAGTTATCGGTCTTATTTTTACAGAAGTTTCAAAACTTCTCCTTCTATACGCACCATTGATAAAACATCTACGTTAAAGATGAAACGTTTCTCTACTGTGAGGGTCACTCAGAGAGGTTCACAGCGTTACATGGAGAAGAGAAGTGGGAGGAGGGAGTTAGAGGTGACCCCAATGAGATGAGATGGAATCAATAGTGGAGAGTGGGGTAGCAGTAGTCACTTCCTTATGTGCACTCCACAACTGGACCACTCAGAGATGTTCACGGAGTTATACAGAGAAGAGAAGAAGGAGGAAGGAGACAGGTGGCCAGAAGGATAAAAGGGGGGAATGAAAAGGAGGGAGACAGATCCAGCCAGTAATCAGTTCCCTAAGTGTTCTCCACCATCTGGAACACACAGAAATTCACAGAGTTGGGTAGAGTAGAGAGGGGTTAGGGAGGAGATACAGGCGACCTGGTGGACAAAAAGGAGAGTCCAAAGGGAGAGAAAGCAGTCAAGCCAGTAATCTCGCTCCGTAGTGAAAAATGGGTCCTGAACATTGGGTTCTTAAAGGTAAAAAATTGGTAACAAATACATAAAAGCAAAAATTAAAAATCTAGAGTAGAGTTTGGAATTTCAAAAATACAATGTTAAAGAAAAGAAGAAGGAAAAGAAAGAGAGAAAAAACGAACAAAGAAAAACAAACAAGGTTGCGAAAATTATAAAGAAAATATAGGTACAAAATCGATAACTAATACCAAAAAGCAAAAATTAAAAATCTAGAGTAGAGTTTGGAATTTCAAAAATACAATGTTAAAAAAAAGGAAGAAGAAGCATAAAGAGAGAAAACAAACAAACAAACAAAAACAAACAATGTCACAAAAATCATAAAGAAAATACAGGTACAAAATTGATATCAAATACCAAAAAGCGTAAATTAAAAATCTAAAGTAGAGTTTGGAATTTCAGATATACAATGACCCACCTCCCAGAATATTGGAAATAAAAGCAAAAATAAACAACTGGGACCTAATTAACCTTAAAAGCTTCTGCACATCAAAGGAAACTATTAGCAAGGTGAAAAGACAGCCTTCAGAATGGGAGAAAATAGCAAATGAAGCAACCGACAAACAACTAATCTCAAAAATATACAAGCAACTCCTACAGCTCAACTCCAGAAAAATAAATGACCCAATCAAAAAATGGGCCAAAGATCTAAATAGACATTTCTCCAAAGAAGACATACAGATGGCTAACACATGAAAAGATGCTCAACATCACTCATTATCAGAGAAATGCAAATCAAAACCACTATGAGGTACCATTTCACACCAGTCAGAATGGCTGCGATCCAAAAGTCTACAAATAATAAATGTTGGAGAGGGTGTGGAGAAAAGGGAACCCTCTTACACTGTTGGTGGGAATGCAAACTAGTACAGCCACTATGGAGAACAGTGTGGAGATTCCTTAAAAAACTGGAAATAGAACTGCCTTATGATCCAGCAATCCCACTGCTGGGCATACACACTGAGGAAACCAGAAGGGAAAGAGACACGTGTACCCCAATGTTCATCACAGCACTGTTTATAATAGCCAGGATATGGAAGCAACCTAGATGTCCATCAGCAGATGAATGGATAAGAAAGCTGTGGTACATATACACAATGGAGTATTACTCAGCCATTAAAAAGAATACATTTGAATCAGTTCTAATGAGGTGGATGAAACTGGAGCCTATTATACAGAGTGAAGTAAGCCAGAAGGAAAAACACCAATACAGTATACTAACGCATATATATGGAATTTATAAAGATGGTAACAATAACCCTGTGTACGAGACAGCAAAAGAGACACTGATGTATAGAACAGTCTTATGGACTCTGTGGGAGAGGGAGAGGGTGGGAAGATTTGGGAGAATGGTATGGAAACATGTAAAATATCATGTATGAAACGAGATGCCAGTCCAGGTTCGATGCACGATACTGGATGCTTGGGGCTGGTGCACTGGGACGACCCAGAGGGATGGTATGGGGAGGGAGGAGGGAGGAGGGTTCAGGATGGGGAACACATGTATACCTGTGGTGGATTCATTTTGATATTTGGCAAAACTAATACAATTATGTAAAGTTTAAAAATAAAATTAATTTAAAAAAAAAAAAAAAACAGTAGAACCAGGCTTCCCTGGTGACTCAGTGGTAAAGAATCTGCCTGTCAATGTAGGAGATGCGAGTTTGATCCCTGGGTTGGGAAGATCCCCTGGAGAAGGAAATGGCAACCCATTCCAGTATTATTGCCTGGGAAATCCCATGGACAGAGGAGCCTGGCGGGCTACAGTCCATGGGGTCAGCAAAAGAGTCAGGTACAACTTAGCAACTAAACAACAGTAAAACCATGTATTAAACCTAACTGTTCATAATCAGACATTCCTTCATTTTAATGCCACTTACCTTTTTATTCTTGGTCTTTTTCTTTTTCTTTGGTTTACTCTTAACCTGATAGGTAAGAAATACATCTATTTAATATGCAATTCAAACTGTACAATGGATTATTTTGCAAAATGTATTTCCTCTAACCACTTGGAATTTTATCTTCTAAAATAGATCATAGTTTCCTCTAGATTCTATGGAACATTAGTTTCATTTTAATTTCAATCTCAGTTTTCTGCTTGAGAAATCACTGATGTATAAAGGAACAATATATAACATTGATGAGTAGGCCACTGAAAAGAGCTCAGAGGTCTTCACTTGCACATGTGCATGTATGACTAACAAAGGTGTGTGTGTGTGCATGCATGTAAGACTAACAAAGGAAGAAGGCACCTTAAAAAATCAACATATTCAGGTCCATAAGATGAAAAACTAAGCCTAAAAAGAATTTAGTGACCACATATTAACTGCTACCACTTATCTGTAAAGAAATACATCCTGGATGATTTTAATTCTACCTCTGTGTAAATAGTATTGAAATATCCCTGTTTTCTCTTCCTTTCTCTCTCCTTCTATTCCCTACTATGCTTTCTTCTACTTTCTGCTAACCTTCCATATTCACTCCACCATTTAGGATGAATAAACATGTTCGGAAATCTAGCACAGTGCCTGGCACATAATAAGTGTTCAATAAATGCTGTCAAAAATACATGATTAAGGCAGGGAAGATTGTAGAAGAAAGTACTGGGAAAAGAACTATTCCAATTCAAGCTCTGCATAAACAATATGATAATATAAAGTAAGACTATCTAGGATTCTTTAAGAACAGAACATGTAACAAACTAAAAGCCTTGATTAAGTTCTTCTAATTCAAATATTAATGAGAGCTTATACTTCCTGGAGATCTTTAATAGATTCTGTTGAAGATTCACTGAGTATCGATGCCCCATCTTTATTCATTTCTGCTAACTGTATTTCAGGGATTGATTTCACATTTATATTGTACTCCATAAGAGGTGGACTTAGTTCTTCTTCTTCATTTGGTAACTCTTCTACTTCAATACCTAAATATTAAAACCAAAACATTCAAAATCTGTATGCACATAATTTTATCTTTATCACTATTTTAAATATATTTACTCCCCCCATAACACCATCCCAGAAATAAAAATAGAAGACATCTTACTCTGTTCAAGTACTAAATGAAAATAAAATGTCTATTTATCAATGACCAAATAATAATAGGTACATATACTAGCCTGAAACCAATCAGTATGAACACAATGGTAAGATATTTTACTTTTATCTTAAGAAGACTATAGATATTAGATAATCTAGAACTTAAGTCAACCCTAAATATTAGCTTTTGAGTATCCTGACACTGACACTGTTAACACTGCAACTAGTATTATTTTAGGGCATAAATTTGAAACATAAAGAAAAGAAGGAAAAGTTCGATTTATTTTTTTCCCTTTTTTCCTTCTTTTTCATAACCAAAGGTTGTTAAAGGGTATCAGCCCCCTATTATGTAACTTCTTCTTTGACACCATGCTCCTTGATTGTGCTCCTTCCTTTGACTCATCACAATTGGTTCAAACAAAAGGCATGGTATTCCTTTCTTAAGTATAATTTTAGTTGCAGAATTTGAATTACATTTAAAAAAACCAACAGTACATAAATGAAAATCAAATAACTAGCAACTCATTACCTGGCAAAAAGTATATAGCTTAACAATGGATAGTTAACCAAATAAAAGCTACATAAGCTAACGAGTAGCATATATGATCAGGCAGAGCAAGCAAGCAAGCATTTTTGCCTGTTGAAGTGTCCTTTGTGTCAGAAGTTAAAATACTCTGTTAGGGTAAACTTCAGGGCACATATACTAAGAGGAAGGCAGGGTAAAAAGGCTCATACTAGATTCAGTTGATCAGTAGTGATTTGATCATATAATTTTCCAAACTTATAGTAAACACAGTTTATCATACAGTTTATTTGGGCCAAGTAAAAATCTACAGGTGCCCCTTAGCTACACAGGGTTGAAAGGTATTTAGTTATTTAGGTATTTGGTTTCTAAACATACTTACGTTGACTGCCTGTTATTGACTGTAGAGCAATTCCTATGATACATAAAGAAAAATTTTAGATGTATAATTGAAAATGCAACCAACAAATATCAGACTGAGAATAAGAAAAACCATAAAGTTTTTTTATATTGCACCAATAAATATAATTAAAAATAACCTTCACTCATGAATCCAGTTTAAACAAAGTATAATTTTTAGATTAAAACATAAATTTTATGTTATAAAGCTTATCTAATCCATGATTAGAGAAAGGAAAGTTAAAAAATATAGTTCATAATAATGTCTAGAACACCAGTACTTTAAACCAAGAAGCAAATTCTTACAATTGACAGTCTAAGGTCATGAAGTAATAATAGGTAATTATGAAGCAAATCTCCATTTTAAGTTTGAGCCTTTTTTTAAGCAAAATCCTGATAAGCAGCCCCTCTCCTTACCCATTAATATTTATTAAGCACCTATGATATATGAGGCTGTATTAGGCTCTAGAGTTTTAAAGGTGAAGAAAAAAGATAACCTTTATAGAGAGTTAGTGGGGACAATGGATATTAATCAGATACACAAAAGAAAACTACAACTGTAGTAACTACTAGGGAAGAATGATAAGATTCTAGGAAAGCCTCTATTAAAGAGACTTGACCAGTAAGCTCTACAGACTTCCAGAGTGAGAACTGAAATGCCTTGAATCTATCACTCAAAGCTCTTTCCCAAATATTACCTTTATTTTCTTAAGTTATTGTTATTTAAAATCTTAACAGAATAAATGCAAAAAAGAAAGCCTCTAATTTATAAGTTAATTTATAAGTCAAGGGTTTTTGCCTGACTTTCTTGTATCATCAAACTCAGCATTCTCTTCTTTCATGTTCAAAAACAGCTTTTAAAGGTTAAGCAGGAAAACACAATGGTATCCCAGAGCCTTAGCTAAAGGACTGGGATGGGGTCTAGCAATTATTTCTGAAGAAAATCTGGACCAGGTCAACAATTACTAGACTTGCAAAGCTGTATGTTTAAATAGCATCAGTGTAATCATCAGTTGCTCACCAGGTAGTATGACTAATAACTTGGGACCAGGAAAATGCAGCCAGAATAGCACAGTGAGGGTTTCAGTGATGCTGACATACGTTCACCTTCACCTTCCATGACAGCTGAGAAGCTATCCTGGAATGTGGAAAGGTGGTCTAAAGTCTTTCCCATAACAGACAGTGTCTGAGCATGGCCACTGTTGACTTTAGACACCTTGCATAAATGTTATCTGATTTTTAAGATTACCTATGACCAATGGAGAGCTAAACTTCTAAACTAAAAGTCACAGTTCTGATAGAAAGGTGAAACATGCACTCATGGTATTTACAAGAGCATTCTTGAAACACGCAGTACCTGTATTTCACGGTTTTAGGCATCCTTAATTTTGTAGAAGTGATAAAACTCCTCTACTTAAAAATCTTCAACAATTCCTTTATGAAAACACAAACTCCTCAGCGTGGCAAGAGAAATCCTCTTGAATTTATTCTATGAACTCTCCCCTATGTTAAACTCTGTATTGCCAAACTTTTTGTTCCTTGAATTATATTTCTATGTTTCTATACCTTTGTTCTTGTTTCCTTCTGAAATGTCCTTCTCCATCTTCTTCACTTGGCTAACTTTTACATTTAAGAATTCCTAAGATATTATATTCTCCAGAAAGCCTTTTTGGATTCTCTTAGACTATAATTTCCCATGGTATTTTGAAAACATCTCTAGTACTGTAATTACTACTAATGTCTTGATGAGTCTATTCTCTCAAGAATGTGAGCTCACTGAATCTCCTGGCCTTAGCAGTGTGTCTGACATATAGCAGACACTCACTGAAGGTTTACTAGCTTAGGTAAATAACTATTTTGTACCTTGCTGATAGCAGGATAACATCCTCTGGATGATTTCTGGTACTGGTATGCCTAGATAGATGGACAGTTGATGGTAATCAAGGGAGATATTCTCAATGGGATTCTCCTTCACTTTGTCAATATCTTCTTTTTTCATCCCAAGGCGCAGAAGAATATCTGAAACTTTTTTCCAAATTGAACTGAATTGTGACTCAGTGAGACCATTCATCAAAATCTCACTAAGGAGGATATCTCTGTATTTGCACAGCCTCAAGATGTCTGCAGACTTAGAGAGATCAGAAGGTGGTGGTTCCATATTCCAGCCTTTTTTGGGTGCAGGGAACACATTCAAATGTTTTATGAGAGCTAATAGAAGGTATAAGTCAAACTGTTTGGACTGTGGTAGCTCCTTGTTTGGGGGATAGAGCAGATGCCATGCTCCACCCAAAGGGTGATTGGTCCAAAGATGGTTGTAGTAGGGTTCCAGTACATTCTTGTGTATAAGAAGCTCTTTTCTCAAAAGAGGGGGTGGCAGAGCCTCATCAAATATTTGCCGAACAATGTCAGTACCAGAAACAATAATTATATGAAGCAGATGATAGAAATAATTATAATCAAGTTTGAAGATAGGCATTTCATCTGAAAATGAATTTTGAGAAGTCAAAAGATTCCACATTAATGTTCTTTTTCTATGTGGTTTCAGGTATTACATCCTAAGTTCATGTAGGACAGGCACTATTCCAAAAGAATAAAGTATATACTACAGAGCTTTGCCACAGCCAGTGCTCAATAAGCATGCTGCTATCTGTCTAGCTGTCAAAAAGTCAAAACAAAAACAGTATGTTCCAAGCAAAAGAAATCACAAAAACTCATCACCACAGAAGCCTTTCAACCGTTCAGTGTTTTGTTCAAATAAATGATCTGTGGCCACCAAATGGCATAAAAGTATTAGGCCTTTGAATATTTTGAAGACTGTCAAGAATGGTAATTGCCGGTGTTTAATTATACTTTATTTAGGCAATTACGTTTTACCTTAATCAGCATTGTCCAATAAAAATTTCTGTGGTGAAAATATTTTAAATTTCTGCTGTCCACTATCCAGTGAGAGTGGAAATGCTGCTTGTCTGACATAGGAATTGAATTTGAAACTTTATCTAATTTTAACGAGTTTAAATTTAAATAGCCACATATGGCTAGTGGCTACCTTATTAGAAAATGCAGAACTATATTAAGAAACGTAAAATGATTTAATGCCTTGCTCCTCAAAGTATAGTCCATTGACCAGCAACAGCAACTTCCACGTGGGAGCTGGCTAGAAATATAGAATCTCAGGTCTTAACCCAGAGTTACTGAATTGGCACCTACAGCACCTATAATTTAACAAAATCACAGATAGTTCAAACATATATTAAAGTTTGAGACACACCAATCTAATGAATCTCTTACTCTTATCTTCCCAAAAAATAAACTAATGACTAAGTAGGTGTTTCATCAATGAAGTGGAATGAGGCATGAGACTGAACTATTTGATATTTGATATTTTGAACTATTTGAACTATTTGATATTTTTTCTGGTTTAGTAGCACCTCCAAACGAGAAAGCAGACTGAGATGAATTAGAAAGTAATAAGAATATGGTATATGACAGTATATTTTTAAACTAATATTTATCATTATCCTTAATGAATGTGTGTTTCAAAAGATTTTTAAAGTAATATACTCTTGCTTGATATACTTGACATAAACTGTGGAGGCAAGCATGGTTACAAAGCAAATGACTCAAGGAGGAGCTTTCTCTGGGCTGCCAAATAAGCAGCTGGCTAGAATCAGGGACATCCCCAAACAAGAAGGAATGCCACGAGACTACACTTCCCTGGGGCCAGGAGACCTTAAGGTCTCCAAATGCTGAGCAGCTGGCATTTGTTAGCACACTCCTGAAGAGGTGGCACCATTTGGACTTTGAGCCCAAAATGTTCATTCTTTCCATTTCACCCTTTAACAGGGAATGCAGCAAAGAAGGAGAGGTTGGTAAGAAGATCAGATGAAGCTCAATCTCTATAGCCACAGTTATGCACTACCTCTCTGTAGAGGCAAGGTAATGTGATACCCGTACACCTGATATTTCTGTCAGTGAATTCCAGCCTAGACCAAGTGATGCTTGTTAGTATAAACCCCAGCCCATGAACGGCAAACATAAATAAACATATGGTTGTTAATGGCATGATACTTTACATAGAAAGTCAAATTTTTTAACACAGTTCTTAATAGCAGACATATGAAAGTAAAATATACCTTTTGTACCAAGTTTTAAACTGATCTTCGGTCTTATATCAGTATCAGTTATTTTCAGATGCATCAACTTTTTATAGCTGCAATTGGAAAAAAATAAGTTAAAAAAGTCAGTGAAGATTTTTGATATCAGCATGGCTAAGTCAGTGAGCACTTTCTTCTTCTACTCCTGGAAATAATTTAAAAGCAAAGGAGAAAACTGAATGAACAAATAAAAACACCAACAATAACAACCCTACAAGGCCATTTTCACTGGAATTCAGAGGCAAGTAGAATTGTTAGATTTCATACAAAAAGAATCACATGACTAACTTGTTTGCAAGAAGACTGTATGGTAGCAAAAAAATAGAAGTCTTTGCATTATAAAAAGTCAGCAAACCTGGAACTCCTCCCATATCCTCTTCCACCACAGAATCTTCTTACCAATAACTATTCTTAAAAAATTCATTTAATTAATTACTGCATGCATGCTCAGTCGCTCAGTCGTGTCTGACTCTTTGCAACCCTTTGGCCTGTAGCCCACCAGGCTGCTCTGTCCATGAGATTTTTCAGGCAGGAATATTGGAATGGGTTGCCATTTCCTCCTCGATGAGATCTTCCCTAACTAGGGATCAAACTTGTGTCTGCATTTCCTGCATCACTGGCAGATTCTCTACCATTGAGCCATTGGGGAAGTCCCCCTTTTAATGACTAGCAATTAAAAGAGACACAAAGAAAGAAACTGGTATAGTGTCAATACGAATAACTAGGAAAAAAAGAGAAAAAAAGTAGCAAGATTTATTAAATAGACTAAGTAAATGCTGCCATGAAATAGCTGAAAAAACTTGGCACTTGACTTCGAAAAGAACTCTCCCACAGAAAACAATACCAAAAAAAAAGGCAACACTAGAATGTATGCTTAGCTTAAAGGACAGAGATGGTGGTGGTGGTTGTTACTGATTTTATCTCTAGCACCAGCATAACACTGCCAATCATCTGCTACAAAGAAAACATTTTAAACTCTTAACAATATATAGTAACAGCAAAGACACTGAGTAAAAGGAATTCTACATTGCCAGCCAGCCAGAGTGTAAATTGGTAAAACCACTATGGGAAACAGTTCAGCAAAATCTAGTAAAGTTGAAGATATGAATAGATGGCCTAGCAATTATACTCCTAGGAATACACTCTGGAGAATTTTTTGCACACGTACACCTGGAAACATATATAAGAATGTACATCATAGAACTGTTGTTACAGTCTAAAACTGGAAATAACCCATATGTCTATCAATGATAGAACAACTAAAGTAGTATAGCTATAAATGTCTCCAAAGGATTCTCCAGGCAAGAATACCGGAAAGGCTTGCCATTTCCTTCTCCATGGGATCTTCCCAACCCAGCAATCGAACCCAGGTCTCCAGCACTGCAGGCAGATTCTTTACCGACTGAGCTAAGAGGGAAGCCCCATAGCTATAAATGAAATAGACCAGTGAAATGAAAAACTATAATAGGAAAAAAATTTCAATGTCTATTTAAAAGCATAAAAATGAGTGTTTAAATGTATATAAAATTCAAAACAGAAAAAAATAAACTATACTTATAAGCAACAGTATATTATGGAATCAAGGAAATATGTAGAAGTAAAATATATGATGCACAAAAATGGGAAGAAATCACACTATATTATTGTAATGCTCATACACTATATATGATGCATTATTTAAAAACAGATTTTTATAGGTTAAAAATGTGTATCATCACAACATTGTAAATCAACTATATTGCAATAAAATCATTTAAAAATGTGTATCAAAGGTTTCAGAGCAGTCACTTACTATAACAAAAATAAATATAATAAAAAAAAAACAAAAAACTGCTATCGGGAAACAAAAAACAAGGGCAGAAGGGAAAAATTGAAAACAACCAAGAATATGGTAGATTTAAATCCAACACAATCAAGAATTATAGCAAATGTATGTGGAAATGACCATCTAATTTAAAGACAGACATTGTCAAGCTGGATATAAAAAAAAACAAACAACCAAGACCTATGTTATCTCTAAGAAACCCTCTTTAAAGGTAAAAATATATATGTGCTGTGTGCTAAGTCACTTCAGTCGTGTTCAAGTCTTTGCTACCCTAAGGACTGTAGCCTGCCAGGCTCCTCTATCCATGGGATTACATAAATTGAAGTAAATGGTTGCAAAAAACTATGCCGCACAAACAGTAACTAAAAGCTGGAATAGTTATACAAATATCAGATAATAAACTTAAAGCAAAAATATTATCAGGGATAATCAGGGATATCCTTTTACATAAGGATAAAGGATTCAAATCATCAAGAAAAAAAGAAAGTAACCCTATATATGTGTGTAGTATCTAATGAAAAGAGTTTAAAAATATACTAATAGGCAATAGAAAAAGACAATATATAGACATCAAACTTCAACATTTCCCTCTTAGTAATTGATAGAAAAAGTAAACAGATAATCAGTAGTGATACAGAAACACTGAAACAAAACTAATAAATCAACTTGGTATATTAATAGAACATGGTACTAAACAAAGGCAGATATAGTTCAAATGCAATGAGACACTTATCAAAATATACAATATTTAAGTGTCATAAAAGAAATCTCCACAATTTTTAAGGCTATAATGCTTGAAAATATATTCTGTGACCACAGGGAATGAGATTGGAATTCATATATAGAAACATAGTTGAAATATCCCCAAATATTTGGCAATTATTTAACACACTTCCATACTTATACACACACACAATTAGAAAATAATTTGAGTTGAAAAACCTAAAAACAACTTACATATTAAAATGGATGGGACACAGCAAAAGCAGTGATGCTAAAGGAAAGCTATATATTCTATAAAGAAAAAAAAGTCTCAAATCAATCATGAAATCTTTCATTCTAAAAAATTATAAAAATGTGAGAAAGCTGAACCCAAAGCAAGCAGAAGCAAGGATGTATAACAAAAGTTAAGAACAAAAGACAATGAATTGAAAACAGAAAAATATTAGAGAAAATCAATGAAATGAACTGATTCTTTGAAAGGATCAACAAAATTGATAAACTTCTAGTCATAATGATCAAGCAAAAAAAGACACAAATTTCCAACATCAGAAATTAAAAGGGTGACGTCACTGTAGAATCTACAGATATTAAAAAGGGATCATATGGGAATATTATAAATAACTTTATGCAAAGATATATAACTTGAATGAAATTGACAAACACCTTGAAAAAGACAAACTATCAAAGCTCATTCAAGAAAAAATAATCTTAATAGCTATGTGTCTATTACACAGAAGAACTATACAGAAAAGATTTTCATGACCCAGATAACCACAATGGTGTGACCACTGACCTAGAGCCAGACATCCTGGGATGCGAAGTCAAGTAGGACTTAGGAAGCATCACTACGAACAAAGCTAGAGGAGGTGATGGAATTCCAGTTCAGCTACTTCAAATCCTAAAAGATGATGCTCTGCAAGTGTTGCATGCAATATGCAGCAGATTTGGAAAACTCAGCAGTGGCCACAGGACTGGAAAAGGTCAGTTTTCATTCCAATCCCAAAGAAAGGCAATGCCAAAGAATGCTCAAACTACCGTACAATTGCACTCATCTCACGCGCTAGTAAAGTAATGCTCAAAATTCTCCAAGCCAGGCTTCAACAGTACGTGAACCGTGAACTTCCAGATGTTCAAGCTGGATTTAGAAAAGGCAGAGGAACCAGAGATCAAATTACCAACATCGCTGGATCATTGAAAAAGCAAGAGAGTTCCAGAAAAACATCTATTTCTGCTTTACTGACTATGCCAAAGTCTTTGTGTGGATCACAGTAAACTGGAAAATTCTAAAACAGATGGGAATACCAGACCACCTGACCTGCCTCCTGAGAAATCTGTATGCAGGTCAAGAAGCCACAGTTAGAACTGGACATGGAACAACAGACTGGTTCCAAATAGGGAAAGGAGTACGTCAAGTTAAATAAGCAGGATGACAAGGCTGTATATTGTCATCCTGCTTATTTAACTTACATGCAGAGTATATCATGAGAAACGCTGGGCTGGATGAAGCACAAGCTGGAATCAAGATTGCCGGAAGAAATACCAATAACCTCAGATATGCAGATGGCACTACCCTTTACGGCAGAAAGTGAAGAACTAAAGAGCCTCTTGATGAAAGTGAAAGAGGAGAGTGAAAATGTTGGCTTAAAGCTCAACATGCAGAAAACTAAGATCATGGCATCTGGTCCCATCACTTCATGGCAAATAGGTGGGGAAACAGTGGAAACAGTGACAGATTTCCTCTTCTTGGGCTCTAAAATCACTGCAGATGGTGATTGTAGCCATGAAATTAAAAGACACTTACTCCTTGGAAGAAAAGTTATGACCCACCTAGACAGCATACTAAAAAGCAGAGACATTACTTTGCCAACCAAGGTCCGTCTAGTTAAAGCTATGGTTTTTCCAGTAGTCGTGTATGGATGTGAGAGAGGGAGTATAAAGAAAGCTGAGCGCCGAAGAATTGATGTTTTTGAACTGTGGTGTTGGAAAAGACTCTTGAGAGGCCCTTGGACTGCAAGGAGATCCAACCAGTCCATCCTAAGGGAAATCAGTCCTGAATATTCATTGGAAGGACTGATGCTGAAGCTGAAACTCCAATACTTTAGCCACCTGATGCGAAGAACTGACTCATCTGTGAAGACCCTGATGCTGGTAAAGATTGAAGGCAGGAGGAGAAGGAGACGACAGAGGATGAGACGGTTGGATGGCATCGCTGACTCAACGGACATGAGTTTGAGTAAACTCCGGGAGTTGGTGATGGACAGGGAGGCCTGGCGTGCTGCAGTCCATGGGGTCTCAGAGTCGGACACGACTGAGTGACTGAACTGAACTGATCTCTTAAAAATTTTTAATTAATATGTAAAAGAAAATTCCACAAAGAAAATTCCAGTCCAGATGGCTTCTCGAGTAAACATTCAAAACATTTATAAAATTGTTGTTGTTGTTCAGTCGCCCAGTTGTGTCTCTTTGTGACCCCATGGACTGCAGCACGCCAGGCCTCCCTGTCCCTCACCATCTCCCAGAGTTTGCCCAAGTTCATATTCATTGCATCGGTGATGCCGTTCAGCCATCTCAACCTCTGCCACTTTCTTCTGCCTTCAATCTTTCCCAGCACTAAGGACTTTTCCAATGAGTCCTCTGTTTGCCTCAGATGACCAAAATACTGGAGCTTCAGCTTCAGCATCAGTCCTTCCAGTGAATATACAGGGTTAATCTCCCTTAAGATTGACTGGTTTGATTTCCTTGCCATCCAAGGGACTTTCGGGAGTCTTCTAAAGCACCACAGTTAAAAGGCATCAGTGTTCTGCCTTCTTTACAGTCTACCTCTCAGAACCATATGTGACCACTGGGAAGACCATACCCTTGACGATACGGACCTTTGTCAGCAGAGTAATGTCTCTGCTTTTCAACACACTGTCTAGGTTTGTCATCGCATTCCTGCCAAGAAGCAATTGTCTTCTGATTTCATGGCTGCAGTCACTGTCCACAGTGATTCTGGAGCCCAAGAAAAGGAAATCTGTCACTACTTCCACCTTTTTCCCCTTCTATTTGCCATGCAGTAATGGGGCCAGATGCCACTATCTTAGTTTTTTTAATATTTAGTTTTAAGCTGGCTCTTTCACTCTCCTCCTCCATCCTCATCTAGAGGCTCTTTAGTTCCTCTTTGCTTTCTGCCATTAGAGTGGTATCATCCACATATCTGAGGCTGTTGGTGTTTCTCCCTCCTATCTTGATTCTGGCCTTTAATTCATCCAGCCTGGCATTTCTCATGATGTGCTCAGCACATAGGTTAAACAAACGGGGTGGCAGCAGACAGCCCTGTCATACTCCCGTCTCGACCTTGAACCAATCAGTTGTTCCATATAGGCTTCTAACTGTTGCTCCTTGACCCACATACAGGTTTCTCAGGAGACAGGTAAGATGGCCTGGTATTCCCATCTCTCTAGGAGCCTTCCACAGTTCGTCATGATCCACACAGTCAAAGGCTTTATTATATTTCAGGAAACAGAGATAGATGTTTTTCTGAAATTCCCTTGCTTTCTCTATAATCCAGCAAATGTTGGCAATTTGATCTCTAGTTCCTTTCCCTTTTCTAAACCCAGCTTGGACATCTGGAAGTTCTTGGTTTGCATAATGCTAAAGCCTACCATGCATGATTTTAAGCATGATCTTACTATCATGGGAGATGAGTGGAATTGTCCAATGGTTAGCACATTCTTTGGTACTATCCTTCTTGGGAATTGGGATAAGAATTGACCTTTCCCAGTCCTGTTGGCCACTGCTGGGTCTTCCAGATTTGCTGACATAATGAATGCAACACCTTGATAGCACTGTCCTTTAGGGATTTGAATAGTTCTGCTGGAATTTCGCCATATCCACTAGCTTTATTAACAGTGCTTCTTAAGTCCCACTTGACTTCACACTCTAGAATGTCTGACTCTGGGTGACTAACCATATCATCGTAGTAATCCAGTTCATTAAGATCTTTTTTATACAGTTCTTCCATGTATTCTTTCCATTTCTTCTTGATCTCTTCAGTATCTGCTAGGTCTCTACCATTTTTATCCTTTATTGTGCCCATCTTTGGCTGGAATGCTACCTTGATATTTCCAATTTTCCTGAAGATATCTCTAGTCTTTCCCCTTTTGTTGTCTTTTTCTATTATTAAACACTGTTCATTGAAGAAGGCCTTCTTTTCTCTTCTAGCTATTCTTTGAAACTCTGCATTTAACTGGATGTACCTTTCCCTCTTTCCCTTGCTTTTTGCTTCTCTTCATTCTTCCACTATTTGTAAAGCCTCCTCAGTTAACCACTCTGCCTTGTTTTTTTTTTTTCTTTGGGATAGTTTTGTTCACCGCCTCCTGTACAATATTAGAGGCCTCTGTCCATAGTTCTTCAGGCACATTGTTATCTAGATCTAGTCCCTTGAAACAGTCCCTTATCTATTCGTTACCTCTACTGTGAATTCATACAGCATTTCAGTCATACCTGGCTGGCGTTGTGTTTTTCCCGGTTTTCTTTAGTTTAAGCCTGAATTTTGCTGTGAGGAGCTACTGATCTGAGCCACAGTCAGCTCCGTGTCTTGTTTTTGCAGACTGTATACAGCTTCTCCATCTTCGGCTACAAAGAATGTAATCAATTTGACTTTGGTATTAACCATTTGGTGATGTCCATGTGAAAAGCTGTCTCTTCTGTTGTTAAAAAAGAGTATTTTTATGACTAGTGCATTCTCTTGGCAGAATTCAGTTAGCCTTGCCCTGATTCATTTTATTCTCCAAGGCCAAACTTGCCTGTTATTCCAGGTATATCTTGACTTCCTACTGTCACATTCCAATCCCCAATGATGAACAGAACATCTTTTTTAGGCGTTACTTCTAGGAGGTCTTCATAGAGCTGATCAACTTCCACTTCTTTGGCATTGGTGGAAGGAACATAGACTTGGATTACTGTGATGTTGAATGTTTTGCCTTGGAAACAAACCAAGATCATTCTGTCATTTTTGAGGCTGCACCCAAGTACTGTATTTCAGACTCTTTTGTTGATTATGAGGGCTACTCCATTTCTTCTATGGGATTCTTGCCCACAGTAGTAGGTATAATGGTCATCCAAGTTAAATTTGCCCATTCCCATCCATTTTAGTTTGCTGATTCCTAAGATGTTGTTTATTCTTACCATCTCCTGCTTGACCACATCCAATTTTCCTTGATTCATGGACCTAACATTCCAGGTTCCTGTACAATACTTTTCTTTGCAGCACTGGATTTTACTTTTGACAGCAGACACATCAACAACTGAGTGTTGTATCTACTTTGGCCCAGCCACTTCATTCATTCTGGGGCTATTGGTGATTCTCTTTCATTCTTCCCAGTAGCAGCATATAGGACACCTTCAGATCTCGGAGACTCATCTTTTGGTGTCCTATCTTTTTGGCCTTTTATACAGTTCAAAGCATTTATAAAATAGTATCAAGGCAGCATTCTGACAAAATAAAAGTAGGAAAATTTTCAAACTCATTTTAGGAGGCTAGCATTACACTGATACCAAATCTAGACAAAGATATTACAAAAACAAACAAACAAACTTTGGATCAATTTCCCTTAGGTGCAAAGGGCAGAAATCCTTTAATTATACTAGAAAATTGAATCAAATGACAAAGATTCTCTCTAAGACCAAACTCTAGTCAGTTCCTTTTAAACGCTTTTTCAATTAGGCCCCATGCCTGTCCAGGTGCTCAACAGCTCCAAATTAGGATGAATTCTGCTATGTCAATTTTAGCCAGAATCCGCTACTGGTTATTTGGTCACTCTTGATATCAGACCAAATTCCTCTCCTCCGTATTCCCTCAGGTAACATTGATTATCCTGGCCTGACTTCAGCAAGAGTCCTATTAGGTAGGTTTAACAAAGAATTACCCTTGATGATTCTTAGTAATTTTTCATCCACTGATTCCCACTCTTCTCCCTGACTATAAATTCCTACTTGTTCAGTCTCACTCCCTACTACAAAACCCTTAGCAGTAGTCTCTATGCCTCTCATGAAAGTTCTGAATAAAGCCTGCCTTATCATATTAAAACTCATCATGAATAATATTTTGAACAACACCAATGAAATGACATCATCAAGACAGCAACATGAACATTCCAGACTTCAGTCTCCCTCACAAAAAAAAGACTAACGAGTAACTCTCCAGAGACAAGACACCTTTATGAAAATCCAAGAACCCAACTGTGAGGCTGATGCATCTCCCTGGACAACAGAGACAAAGCAGAGCTATCTTAAAAGGATTAGAAAAGCAGTCCTTCTTTGACCACATACCCGTCTCCCAGGCTGGCACAGCACTGAACCAAGAGGGTCCCTCTGGGTCTACAGTTTCTCCAGTGAGAAAAGGAAAACTCAATATAGGCATCTGGCAACCTAGCACTGTCGGAGGTTTACTAGGAGGCTTACATTTGGGTCTTGCCTCATAGGGATCACTGAGGCAAATCTATTGAGCGCAACCACTGAGTATCAGATAAACAGAGAAGAGGGGTAGAAATTACAGCAAGCAGTGCTTGTATCTTGGCAGACTACATTCCTTCTTGCAGTGGCTCCTGAAAAAGGCACAAAGAATGTAACAAATAAATAAAGCTTAAGGGATTTATAGGACAATGATAAGAGAAACAATATCAGATCAGATCAGTCGCTCAGTCGTGTCCGACTCTTTGTGACCCCATGAATCTCAGCACGCCAGGCCTCCCTGTCCATCACCAACTCCGGGAGTTCACTGAAACTCACGTCCATCGAGTCAGTGATGCCATCCAGCAACCTCATCCTCTGTCATCCCCTTCTCCTCCTGCCCCCAATCCCTCCCAGCATCAGGGTCTTTTCCAATGAGTTAACTCTTTGCATCAGGTGGCCAAAGTACTGGAGTTTCAGCTTTAGCATCATTCCTTCCAAAGAAATCCCAGGGCTGATCTCCTTCAGAATGGACTGGTTGCATCTCCTTGCAGTCCAAGGGACTCTCAAGAGTCTTCTCCAACACCACAGTTCAAAAGCATCAGTTCTTCGGCGCTCAGCCTTCTTCACAGTCCAACTCTCACATCCATACATGACCACAGGAAAAACCATAGCCTTGACTAGACGGACCTTTGTTGGCAAAGTAATGTCTCTGCTTTTGAATATGCTGTCTAGGTCGGTCATAATTTTCCTTCCAAGGAGTAAGAGTCTTTTAATTTCATGGCTGCAGTCACCATCTGCAGTGATTTTGGAGCCCAGAAAAATAAAGTCTGACACTGTTTCCACTGTTTCCCCATCTATTTCCCATGAAGTGGTGGGACCGGATGCCATGATCTTCGTTTTCTGAATGTTCAGCTTTAAGCCAACTTTTTCACTCTCCACTTTCACTTTCATCAAGAGGCTTTTGCGTTCCTCTTCACTTTCTGCCATAAGGGTGGTGTCATCTGCGTATCTGAGGTTATTGATATTTCTCCCGGCAATCTTGATTCCAGCTTGTATTTCTTCCAGTTCAGCGTTTCTCATGATGTACTCTGCATAGAAGTTAAATAAACAGGGTGACAATATACAGCCTTGATGAACTCCTTTTCCTATTTGGAACCAGTCTGTTGTTCCATGTCCAGTTCTAACTGTTGCTTCCTGACCTGCATACAAATTTCTCAAGAGGCAGATCAGGTTTGATTGTGATCCACACAGTCAAAGGCTTTGGCATAGTCAATAAAGCAGAAATAGATGTTTTTCTGGAACTCTCTTGCTTTTTCCATGATCCAGCGGATGTTGGCAATTTGATCTCTGGTTCCTCTGCCTTTTCTAAAACCAGCTTGAACATCAGGAAGTTCACGGTTCACATATTGCTGAAGCCTGGCTTGGAGAATTTTGAGCATTACTTTACTAGTGTGTGAGATGAGTGCAATTGCACGGTAATCCCAGAAGGAGATAAGAAAGAAAAAGGGACAGAAGAGTATTTAAAACAAATAATATCCCTTACCTAAACTTCAGGTGCAAAATGGACATTCAGATACATAGGGCTCAAAGAACCACAAATGGGTTGAACCTTAAAAAGATTGCACTGAGATGCATTATAACTTATTTAACAAAAGTAAAAGACAAAGAGAGACCTTTGAAAGTAAAGAGGAAAGCAACATTGCCAATGATTTTGGCAATGATTTTCTGATATGACATCAAAAGCACATATAAAAAAGCAAAAATAACTAAGTGGGACTACATCACACTAAAAAGCTTCTGCACACTGAATGAAATAGTTAACAAAATGAAAAGGCAACCTAGAGACTGTAAAGAGTCTGCCCGCAATGCAGAAGACCAAGGTTCAATCCCTGGGTTGAAAAGACCCCCTGGAGAAAGAAATGGCAACCCACTCCAGTATTCTTTCCTAGAGAATCCCATGGATGGAGGAGCCTGTCAGGCTACAGTCCATGGGGTTGCAAAGAGTCAGACACGACTGAGTGACTAACACTTCTTCATTTTATGTGTCCAAAGGAAATACAATTTCTGTCTCAGAGACATCTACATCCCCATGTTCACTGAAGTATTATTTACAGCAGCCAAAACATGGAAAACAACTTAAGTGTCTGTTAATGGATGAATGGATAAAGAAAATTTGGCATATATATACACTACGGAATACTACTCAGCCATAAAAAGGGAATACCACCATTTGTGATAAATGGGTAAACTTGGAAGGCATTATGCTAAGTGAAATAAGTCCAACAGTGAAAAACAAATACTGTACAATCTCACTTATATGTGGGAGCTGAAAAATCCTGAACTCAAAAACCACCCCTGGTGATTGCCAGGGGTGGGAGTGAAGAGAAAAAGTTAAAATTTTACATAACCTCCTACTCCTTCTGCCTCTGTAACCCAGCTTGCTCCTTGCAATGTCTAGATCACATAGGTCACAGAAAGTAGGGACTCACAATACTAGGAACTGGAGCTTATCTCACTCACCTTTGTCCTGCTCTTTGCAATCACCCTAGCCCCTGTAAACCCGTAAACCCACTTAATCATGCCTGTCTGGGTATAAAAATCTCTGTAACCTCTTTGTTCAGGGTTCAGAGCTTGGAGTGTTAACTCCTCTGGGCCCCCCAGCATAATAAACCTGAGTTCTCCAACTCTCCAAGTGTGGTGCTTGGTTTCTTGAGTACTTATTACTGCAACATTTCTGGATGCCCCAGTCAGATTCCAACCACACTGGCCCCTTGGGCCACTAGACTGGTGGCTCGGCCATGCTGGAGGCAAGGAACCCAGAGATGAATGTGGCGGTATGTTACCTGAAGGTATTCCAGGTTCTCTTTCAGACCGGTGTTCCAAATCTCCAGACAGCCGAGCCCCGACTGGACTCATTGGAGGGATGGACTAACTCACCAGGAATGGCCACAGGATAAGGTAAGGCTCTGGGGTCGCTCCCCAGGCAGGAACCTACCCCAACGGGTAGAAGAGACTAATCACCTCCTTGGGCTCCCAGGAAGGGAACACTAGATAGGAAGAACTGGGGACTTGGGAGTAAGGGAGGCATTGTAACTGATAACCTCCTTGGGGCTCCCAGCAAGGGAGCAACAGTTAAGAAAACCTGGGGACTCAGGAGAAGGGAGGCATTGTGATAGCCTCTGAATGATTGTGAGTGCGTGATTGTTGACTGAACTGAGTGAGAGAAACTTTTTTTGGAAACTGCAAAGCCAATTCTTTTTGCATATACAGTTAAAAATAACTAGCTTGTTAAAAGGCCTGCCAAGGAAAAAGCTTGAAGTTAACCCTTTCCATGTCCTTGAGATACACAGCCCACTCTGCCTGAGACCTCAGTCTTGGGCAAATTAGAACTTCATGCAAAGAAAAAAAAGGGGTCAAAGAGATATTTTAAATCTCAAACAGAAAACTATAAGATCTCTGTCTGTCTGTCTGGATTTATGTATGTCTCAGTGTATGTCTTTTTACTGATATATTAAGTTGTAAATGCATTCTAATTTAATTGAGCTAAAGAAAATTGAGTGCTTATAAATTAAACAATTCTAAGTACAAGAAAAATTAACCTAAATAAATTTCAGATTCACATAAACTGGGAAATATTCAATACTAAATATCTAGTATTAATGTTTGTTTGCTAATCTAATAAGGAAGTAAGGTGTATGTTTTTAATAAAGAAGATATAAAAAATAAAATTTTATTTTATAAAGGGAAAACAAAGTAGGTCTGACTTACAGATGGCTGTTACAGAGAGTGATTAAAAGGTTTGTGGAAAATGGACCCTAAAAAGTCTGTGCACCTAAATGAGTTTAAAGTAAGCTGGTACAAAACTTGAATTTGGCCTTTCTCTCTGTTAACAGGACATACTTTCTTGAGATGCTGAACTACTTTCAATAATAGATTTAAGTTTCTTTACCTCTTAATTGATCTGTTCTAAATTTACCTTTAAAATCTTTTGTTAACTTTGGCTAAGAATAACTATTGTGACTTATACGATTCTACCTGACTATTATAAACCCTTTTGATATTTATTGATAAAACTTCCTAAACAACTTGACTTCTAGATAAATTTGGGATGCTTCAGAGGGCCCCTGAGACATCCCAAAGAGCTATTAAGCTACCTGGGTTCATTGGACATGTTAAATTACATAGGGAGTACTGTTGAAGTGAAGTGAAAGTTGCTCAGTTGTGTCCGACTCTTTGCGATCCCATGGACTATACAGCCCATGGAATTCTCCAGGCCAGAATACTGGACTGGATAGCCTTTTCCTTCTCCAGGGGATCTTCCCAACCCAGGGATCAAACCCAGGTCTCCTGCATTGCAGCCAGATTCTTTACTAGCTGAGCCACAAAGGAAGTACTGTTGAAGGGGTAATAAATCATTTCAGATTATACTGTATGGTTGATGTTAGTAATATAGGTATCCTAAAATTGTGTAAAATTCATATAGATCTGATATGTCCTGATAAAATATGGTCAATTATAATTCTAGTTATCATATTAAAATGTTATGACCAGGTTTCCTTGTCAATTGCTATAGAATCGGATTTTAAACATGCTTTCTATGGTTTTATTCTCATGCCTTTAAAAAAATACTGCTAGTTCTTCAAGATTTATAGAAAAGAGTTTCTAAGATTAAGCAAATAAACAAATTTTGTTACTAACAGTAAGCCGGTACCAGACTGGAATTTGGTCTTCTTTCTATTTAGAGAACAAAGTTCTTAGAATGCAGCTTTAAATAACAGATTATGAATTTCTTTGCCTAAAAATTTAAGTGAGTTATATTTGTTTTTAAAATATTTTTGTTACTTTGATAAAGTAAATAAACATCATTTAAGATTATGGTACATGTAGACAAAGTTCATTCTGCTTCAACAACAAAAAAACCCTCACAGTTAAGATTTTTGCTGTCCTGATGTCCTTAAAACATGGCAATAGTCTGCTCCTAAATCAGGAAATTAAAAATAGATAAACAACAGCTCAAAATTAAAGAGCCAGGGCTAGGGGAAATCCAAGATGACCTCTTGGCTTTTCCCAGCTCCCTGACAGACTTCATTTTTATTTGATGGGTTAAAGCCTTACCTGGCTACAGTGTTAATGCCCTCACAGTGAGTTCTCCAAAAAAAAAAAAAAAAAGAAGAAAAATGTTTCACTGAATATTAAGTGTAGTGTTGTTAATTAAGGTCTATGCTTCTAAGACTCACTTCTGAGATAGTTCCTTGTTATGGTATATTGCCAAAAGTTTTAATTAAGTTATTAAAAAGGACACTCTAAGATTGTTTCTAAAAGCTTATCTCAATAACCAGTCTTTGCATAAAGATCAGATGTTCCATGATATACAACCAGGAGATGAAAACTTGGCTATAATCATTTAACTGAGTCAAATGAGCTGGGGTACACCAGGCTATACCCAGTGAAAATTCTTGACTTAAATTCTTGCTTGTGACCTTACTAATAACTGCTAACTATATTATTTTCTATGTAGCTTGCTTCAGAAGATTATCTCTTATGTTACCAAATGTGTGACTAAGCCTGTGATAAAATGCTGATATGCAGTTTCATATGAGATCAATAATTGTAATAATGTAACTCTAGATATGGATAGAAACAACAAGAGAAAATATTTTCCTGGACCAAGAGGCTAGTAAGACAGATATGGTCCAGAGACTTTTGCTACTTACAAGGCCTGGTCTAGTGACAACACATTGAGTGGCCTTTCAATGGAATCTTTGTTAGATCTGGGAATGAGCCTTCCCAGCTAAGTGGGACAGAATGACCATGAAATGCCCAAAAAATATGGCCAAGTATGTGGCTATGAAGGGACCTTGCTGACTGGAAGGTGGCCCTTGCCAGCTGCCTCTACAAAGATTAAATCATGACCACTACAAAATGCTGACCTTCAACACACCCTTGAAAGGAGTTCAGGATGGAGACAAAAAAATAAGGCACTCTATGCTCTGGGAAAAACCCAGAAAACAGGCCTTCAGATAAGTCAGATGTTTTTAGGTAAAGATTTTTATGAGTCCAAATTCTTGCATCTTCTCATGCCTAGAGAAGCACTAATGTCACAAACCAATGTCTGGATGTGGTTCTCCTGGCTAGCCCCACAACAGCTTTCCTAATCTATTAATCTTTGGGCTATATATCTTTAACTTTCTTGTTAAGTTTGTTTCTCCAAGTAGTAGTACAACAAGAATATCCATCCACCCAGCAAACACCCAGACAATGCTAGAACAAGCTGCCTTATCACTCTGTGGGCTCTCCTCTCCCTCCATAAATGCACCCTGAGGTCCCCAGGCTATTCTCCCTTTGAGATCTTATACAGGAGACTGCCCCCAGTAATAGAAAAGCTCAAGGGAGACCACCAACAACTAGCTGACCTGGAGATGTCCTGACACCTCCAGGCCCTGGAAAAGTCTTCAGCCATATCGCCCAAGAAACCTTAAAAAGGATACCCATTCCTTTGGGCAACTGGGTTTATCCCTATCAGTCAGGAGATGAGATATGGGTTAAAGATTAAAGAAGGAACCACTTCAGCCAGTTTGAACAGGCCCTCACATGGTCATCCTGGCAACCCTTACTGCTGTTAAAGTTACAGATGTCATCCCTTAGAGTCACTACACCAGAGTCAAGAAATCTGCAGCTTCCTTGATGAGGACACCTGGAAAACAGTTTGGGACCCCAAAAAACCTCCTCAAGGTCTGGTTCCAAAGACAACAGCCCTCACCCATGAAGGACGCTGAGCCCTGCTCTAGTCACTCCAGAAGCTGACTAGTCAATGCACAGCAGAAGCTTGAGGACTCTTCAGCCTTGCTCCAGCCACACTCTGGCAGCTGGCTGGTCAACGCACGGCAGAAGTTTGAGGATCTTGCTATCAAAATATCAATGGATTTTCATTGTCAACTCTGGCCTCTATCCCTAATCAGTATCATTGCTGTGCTTTTCATTACAGGACCAACTAGACTCCCTGGCTGAGGTGGTTTTACAGAATAGGAAAGGGCTAGACCTATGACACCACCCTTATGGCAGAAAGTAAAGAGGAACTAAAAAGCCTCTTGATGAAAGTGAAAGAGGAGAGTAAAAAAGTTGGCTTAAAGCTCAACAGTCAGAAAACTAAGATCATGGCATCTGGTCCCATCACTTCATGGCAAATAGATGGAGAAACAGTGGAAACAGTGTTAGACTTTATTTTGGGGGGCTCCAAAATCACTGCAGATGGTGACTGCAATCATGAAATTAAAAGACGCCTACTCCTTTGAAGGAAAGTTATGACCAACCTAGATAGCATATTCAAAAGCAGAGACATTACTTTGCCAACAAAGGTCTGTCTAGTCAAGGCTATGGTTTTTCCAGTGGTCATGTATGGATGTGAGAGTTGGACTGTGAAGAAAGCTGAGAGCTGAAGAATTGATGCTTTTGAAGTGTGGTGTTAGAGAAGACTCTTGAGAGTCCCCTGGACTGCAAGGAGATCCAATCAGTCCATTCTAAAGGAAATCACTCCTGGGTGTTCATTGGAAGGACTGATGCTGAAGCTGAAACTCCAATACTTTGGCCACCTGATGCGAAGAGCTGACTCACTGGAAAAGACCCTGATGCTGGGAGGGATTGGGGGCAGGAGGAGAAGGGGACGACAGAGGTTGAGATGGCTGAATGGCATCACCGACTCGATGGACAAGAGTTTGGGCAAACTCTGGGAGTTGGTGATGGACAGGGAAGCCTGGCATGCTATGATTCATGGGGTCACAAAGAGTCAGACACAACTGAGAGACTGAACTGAACTGAACTGAGACCTACTGACAGCTGAAAAGAGACGACTCTCTTCTTAATTGAAGAACGCTATAAACCAATCAGAAATAGTCAAGGGCAAGGCCCAACCACTAAGGGAATAAATCATACAAAGAGAGAAACTAGCTAATTTCTGGGGTAATTAGAACAATATCTGGAGCTGGGCATCTTGACTTCTCCCTTTAACAGGTCCTCTCTTCATGTTCTTTGCAGTGCTCTTCTGTGGTCCTTGTATTCTCAATGTAATTGTCAGTTCATAACCTCTTGGATTAAATCCATAAAGTTACAAACGGTAATAGCTCAATATAGCCCCCTAAATGATGGGGAGCTCTGAATGTCCTACCAAAACATGAGATGATGCTTTCTACAATAAGTGATAGAAGCATCAAGAGGGGGTAAATGAAAGGAAAAAATTAAAATTTTACATAACTTCCTGCTCCTTCTGCATCTGTAACCCAGCTTGCTCCTTGCAAAGTCTAGATCATGTAGGTCTCAGAAAGTAGGGACTCACAATACTAGGAACTGGAGCTTATCTCACTCACCCTTGTTTTGCTCTTTGCAATCGCCCTAGCCCCTGCAAACCTGCAAACCCATTTAATCATGCCTGTCCATGTATAAAAACTCCGTAACCCCTTTGTTTGGGGCTCAGAGTTCGGAGTGTTAACTCCTCTGGGCCCCCCAGCATAACAGACCTGAGTTCTCCCACTCTCCAAGTGTGGTGCCTGGTTTCTCGAGTACTGGTTTCTACAACAGAATGGGTAAAGGGGTCAAAAGGTACAAACCAGGGATCCAAAATACATCATGTGACTATAATTAACAATGCTACAATGTATACTTGAAAGTTGTTAAGACAGTAGATCCTAGGGACTTTCCAGGCAGTCCACTGATTAAGACTTCATGTTTCCAATGCAGGAGGTGCAGGTTTGATCCTGAGTTGAGGAACTAACATTCTACATGCTACAAGGTGCAGCCAAAAAAACAAAACATCTTAAAAATTCCCATCATAAAAAAAATGTATATGAGGTGATGGATATAGTAACTAACCTTACGGTGGTAACTGTTTCATATATATATATATACATATATATATGAACATATATATGTGAATATTATACATATATAAAAGCTTCACACTGTATAACTTAAACCTACACAATATTACATACCAGTTATAGCTCAATAAAGCTAGAAATTAAAAGACAAGCAGCAACATGAAATAAAATAAAGATCATGACAATTACCTATTTGCTCCTGTAAGGCACATATGATTCAACATTTGAAAATAAACTGATGTAATTCAACAGATTAACAATAAAGAAGACAAAACCATATGATTATCTCAATGCATGCTAAAAAGCATTAGTTCATTATTCATTCATTATAAAAATTTTCAGAGAGGTAGCATGAGAAATGAATCTCTTCAACCTAAACAGGAACATCTGTAAAAATTCTACAGGTAACCGCATACTAAATGGTGAAACACTGAAGGCTTCTTCCTAAGATCTGGAAAAGACAAAGATGTCTGTCTGCTCTCACAAGTGTATTCAACACTGTACTAGAGAACTTGGCTCATGCAACATGTAAAGAAAAATAAACAAAGAGCAAACAGATTGCAAAAAAGAAATAAAATTGTCATTATGCACAGATGGTATAATCATTTACAGAAAACCTCAAAGAATCTACAAATAATATTAGAATTAGTAAGTAGCAAGTCACAGGATATAAGTTCAATAGACACAAATCAATTCTATATAATAGAAATAACTAGAAATTGAAGTTTTATAATTATCATTTACAATAGCATAAAAAGTCAAATATACATGGATAGTCTAACAAAATATTTATAAGCCTGTACACAGAAGACTACAAAATATTTCTGAGCAACATCAAAGAAGACTCAATTAAATGAAATTAATTATACACCATCTTCATGGATGGGCGTTCTCAATATTGCTAAGATATAAATCATCCCCAAACTGACCTACAAATTCAATGCAATCAAAACCTCAGCAAGAAGTCTACAGAAATTTATAAGGTGTTTCTGAGATTTACCATGTAAAAGCAAAGGATCTAAAATAGAAAACTAGTTTTGAAAATTTAGGCAAATGCAAATTAAAACCACAATAAGATACCATTACATATCTTTTAACATGGCTGAAATTTTTAAATTTAATAATACCAAGTGCTAAACAGAATACAGAGAAACTATAATTCTCTTACAATGCTGGTGAGAATAACAAAATGTATAGCTACTTTGAAAACAGTCTGGCAGTTTCTTGTAACATTAAACACATACCATATGACTCAGCAATCCTGCTTCTAGGAATTTACCCAAGAGAAATGAAAGCATCTCTTTCTACAAAGAGTAATCCATGAATATTTATAGCAGCCTTATATATAAAGCCAAAAACCAGAAACAATTCAAATGTCACCAATTGTTAAATGGATAAATAAGTTATGGTACATCTATACAAAGGAAGACTACTCAGCAGCAAAGAAAACTGAACTACTGATACATGCAGTAACAAGGAAGAATCTCAAAATCATTACACTAAGTAAAATAAATCCAGATGCTACAGGTCTTCCTACTAGAGGATAATCAGCAAAAAGCAGTATTAATCAGAATGGAAATCATATCACTGGTTACCAGAATTTAGAGGTTGAAGAGGAATGACTATGTAATAGATTTTATAAAGACTAGGGAAGACGAAGAGCTATTGATCATGGTAGTGGTCACCTGGTTGTATATAAAGAAACTCACTTAAACGTATATTTTTTTAAGTGAATTTTACTGTATATGAACTATAGCTTAAAAAAGCCTAACCTATAAAAAAAATTCAGTGTTTAGAAATGCATTTATATTAATAAAGAAAGTGAAGAGATGATTACTGTGAAAGTCAGGTCAACAGTTACCTAGGAAGAGGAGAACTGAGTGCTTCTGGAGCACTAACAAAACTATTTGGTGCTTTCGGTAAAGCCACAAGACTGTATGCTTCATAATTCTTTTTTAAACTCTGTATTTATATTTTGTGGGCTTTTCTTCAAGCATATTTTAATAACAATAAAGCATTTTGGGGCTTTTCTTTAAGCATGTTTTAATAACAATAAAGCATTTTAAAGTTAAAAAACAACCAAATATTTCTGTCATTCATTCATAAAACCTTATGAGGTAGTTCTTCCACTTTTGATAATAAGGTTCAATTATTCCAGGGTTTTCCCACAGAAAATAACTATAAAACTTACACAAATTTCAAAAAGCAACTCCTTGAAGACACCAAAGAGTGGAAGAAACAAACCAACCAAACAAACTGAACGTAGAGGGTATACATATATGCTGAGAGAGAAGAGAAGAGAACTACATGAAATTAAGTTTATCACTTTTAGAGCTTTTAGTCTGAGGCTAAGTATAACATTCAGTTCACTTCAGTTCAGTCGCTCAGTCATGTCTGACTCTGCGACCCCATGGACTGCAGCACACCAGGCCTCCCTGTCCATCACCAACTCCCGGAGTTTACTCAAACTCATGTCCATTGAGTCAGTGATGCCATCCAACCATCTCATCCTCTGTTGTCCCCTTCTCCTCCCGCCTTCAATCTTTTCCAGCATCAGGGTCTTTTCAAATGAATATTCAGGACTGATTTCCTTTAGGATGGATTGGTTGGATCTCCTCGCAGTCCAAGGGACTCTCAAGAGTCTTCCCCAACACCACAATTCAAAAGCATCAATTCTTTGGCACAAGTATAACATAGAGGAAAACAAAGGTCTCCCTGGTTAAAGGAACCAAAAAATTGAAGCCATGGAGCCATGGCTGTTGAGTGTGGGGGAATTCCAGAAAGGAAATAGAGAAGAGATCCCCCAATTTTTTTGGCCATGTCTCTGACTGACAGCTGAACCATACATGTGGAACACTCATTCACAGCAGCTCAGCTAAAGACAAAAGATCTGAATTGAAACTGGAACCACTAGGCAAGAAAAACAGCCTTGCAGTTCAGTTCCAAATAAGTTAATTGCCTATCAAAACAAAACTAACACACTCATTGCAGAATCTCCACATCTGTCATGTAACTATTGGGTACTAGCTATATGCCAGGCATTATGCTACATTCTGGGAATATACCAGTAAGCAAGTTAAAGTTCTTGCCCTCGTGGAGGCTATAGTCAAATGGAAAAGAGAGCCATAAAAGTACAACAGAACTTAGTAAATGTTTTAATAGGAGAAAAAAAGGGACTATGTCATTGAAACACCTAATGCAAAGTAAATAGGACTTTCTAGAAGTTTTAACCAGCCAAATTCAAAGGAGTGGAGTATCCTGGGCAAGTTCTAGAGGTAAAACAGATGGCACACTTAATAACTAAAACAAGTTGAATATATTTGCTGCATATATAGTAAGAAAAGAATGACAAGAGACACCAGTGAGTATAGCAGGGACCAAAGTGTCTTAAAGAACCAAGCTAATAAGTCTGAACTTAACCAGGAACAACTAGAAGTCTGTTAAAAGATTTTCAAGCAGAGAAGTGAAGTATTTCCAATTTTCTTTTAAAAAAGCTATTTTAATGGCTGAACAGACAGTTCTATAGACTGTTGAACAGTCAGACTGAAGAAAGGTAAGACTGAGCCAGAAAGACAAGTATAGAAGCTATTTCAGAATTCCAAATGAAAAATAACTTTATTTAGCTTAATAGAAGCACAAGGGCAGAAGGAGGCATGTACAATATATTTAAGAAGCTGAATTAATTGGACCTAAAAAAAGTTACATAGCAGTGTTGGGAAGAAATATTGTGAATCTAACTGTGGGCATATTGAACTATAGATCTTTTTGAAAAATAAAAATGGAAATATTTAGCATTCAGGTAGATAGACCTAGAGTTTTGAGAGTGAGATCTGAAGCAGAGATAAAGATTTGCGTTTCATTAGCTCACAGGGAAAATTGATGCCTCAGGTATTAATGTCTAATCCTGGTAGATTAAAAAATGGTAGACATTTTAAACAAAAGAAAAGAAAATCAATGGATTAGGGTAAGTTTTATATTGAAATTCCTAATTTCAACAGAAACAATTTATAGCTCAGTGAATTTCTGGTTATATATGATATATGAGCAGTATATACAGTAACAATACAGCTTTCTCATCTAAGAAACAGAATGATTCTAATTCTCAGATGAGCCTGGAGGCCTGGATGAGTTGTGAAAGCTAGAAGAAAGTTTTTTATAACAACCTAATTTAAATAACTTTAAGAAAAATATGTTTGGTTTTCATGAAGGGATTCTTTTCATACTTAAGGTAAAAGCATCCATATAATTTTCTTTTCCTCTTTAGAATTTAAGTGTCTACAAAGAGATGGGGAAGGGTAAACAAATGTCAATTAGATACAGTTTTTCACACAACTGATATTGTCTTTCAATTTAATGAAGCACCAAAAAGTAACAGAAAACACAGAAAGAAGCAACTGAAAAATACATACATGCTAAAAAAAAAAGTAGAATATTTAATTTCAAACTTACCTTGCTCCTAAATTTTCAATGGTTATATATTCATCCTTTCTCACAACTTCAAACTGCAAGTGATGGGGAAAAAAAAGCCCTAAAGTAGTTCAATTTTCAAAATTCTTTAGTGTTACTTCTTAGCTTTAATGTTTGAAAGAAGACAGAATGAAACTATAGTGAATATACAACAAATAAAACAGAAGAAACAAGCTATAAACAACCTCAGTCAAATAGTAGAGCTGATCTTAAAAACCAGTTCTACTTTATATGGCCATAGGATTTAAATGCCAAATCTAAAAGAGAAGATCACACCTAAACATAATACATACATACATTTTTTAAATTTTGGTTTACTTACTGATAAACTAAAAAATCAAGAAGACATTTTATTAAAATGAAATAGCAAAACCAAGACTATAAAGGGTTCAGAAACTCTGAAATTTTTTTTAACCATATGTGGAACAGAATTAGATTATCATCCTCTGTGCTATTATAGACTTTCATCACTGGTCATGGCCTGTTTTGTCAGTTTCTGTGTGTGCGTGTTTTATTTTTTAATTTTTTTTTTACTTTTAAGTACCACTTAAATACTACTTTAGAGAAATCAACACAACAAAATGTTAGAGAGCTCAGTCACCATCAAAGAGAATATGACTAGGCTACTATTATTATAATTCCCAAATCTGTTCCAAGTCAAAAACATCATTCCAGTGAAGGAAAGCAAGAAAAACAAGAGAAAGATACTCACCAAAATTTTGACAATTCCAGGTACCTCACATTGCAGCATCCTTACCATGTCACCCGTACATCCTTCCTTTAAACATTTTTTTCCACTAAAACTCTATAAATTTTACCAATAGAAAACAACAATAAATTATCAATAGATAAAATAATATGAACAATAAAAATAGAAAAAACCCACTGATGTGCAAAACTGATTATATTTATATAAAGTTAGAAGCAAATATTGCTAAACAGTAAAACAAAAGATGTGAACAAACACTTGAGAGTTAGCTGTTCAAAGATAGTCC
Organism: Bos grunniens; assembly: GCF_055505025.1. Classification (NCBI taxonomy): domain Eukaryota; kingdom Metazoa; phylum Chordata; class Mammalia; order Artiodactyla; family Bovidae; genus Bos; species Bos grunniens. Next base: position 103,953,229 of record NC_141165.1, read on the forward strand.
ATTACTTGTACCAATGGATTTCCTATTTAAAATGTATGATCACACTTTTCTCTCTCATTTCTATTAATATTTCAAAATCTTTACATAGTTACATTATAAACTAAAATGAATTTGCTGCTCCTAGTGAAAGCAACTTCAAGCAACATATACAAATTCAATAAGTGCAAAAAGAAATACTGAATTTTTATTAGATAAGTGAAGATTTCAGTGGAAAAGAAAGAATAAAAATTTGAGTCCTCTGATCCTGATCTTGCCATTTCATCTGGTTAACTTACTTAGTTTTCTTTTACTGGTCTTTCTAAAGTTGAGCACTACCGATTGCCCTAACAATCAAAGAAAGTGAGAAGTATTTACATACTGCTTAAAAAATGAATAACTGTGCCTTATATAATGATTTTTACAATGTACAATACAAGTTTATCTGTTAATCTTCACAACCTTATAAAGTAGGTATTACTATCCTCACTTTATAGCTTAGAAAAATGAGTTTCAGCCTAGTGTAAAAAAAACCTAGTAAGTGGCTCAATCTGGACTTGAACTCAGAACACTCAACTCCATATACAATTGCTTTATAAGTATTTTCTGTGGTTTGCACAATGTAAACACTTTAGAATTAAACATTATAGACCCAACTTATGGCTATTACCTCATTAAAGAGTAAAGAGTAAGTAACAGACTCAGGCAATCAATTTCTATTTTAATTTCAGTGGAAAAAATTCAATTTTGTTATATGATTTTAGGCAAATATAAGTAATACAAATATATTTTGAAGGTTTTCTGTTGGTTTTTTTTTTTTTTGCCACACCGTGCAGCTTGTGGGATCTTAGTTCCCTAAGCAGAGATTGAAGCTGAGGCCTGGCAGCGAAAGCACCAAGCCCCAACCACTGGACTGCCAGGGAATTCCCAATGACACAAATATATTTTTGAAGACTATAAAATGTATCACTGTTCTCTACCCTTAAAACTACACAGTTGTCCTTTCTTTTTATTAAACACTTCTATTCTTTGATTTTATGTCCTTTATGTGAATTTCCTACAAAGACCTGTTTAATAAACGGTAATGATGACCAAATAGTGAGGAGAAAAGTATCAGAGAGAATAGGGAAAGAAAAATGGAGCGAGAAAGGAAGAGGAAGGATGTAAACAGAAAGGAATGAAGGGGAAAGAATAAAAAAGCAGGAAAGAGTAGAAGAGGATATGCTCTAGTAAAGTTTTAAAGGAAGTACAAATATAATACCTGATCATTTTCACCTGGATATTTTAAATTCTTGAACTTTTTCCAACAAATTTTATGGAAGTAAACACAGCAGCTCTTACTGCACATTAACTGAAAAAATCCCTGGAAAAGAGTAAAAACTGTTGATAAGAAATCATGTAGATAAAGAAAATATCACCTTAGGTTACTTTTTATTATTCTATAACTAGATGAGCTTGGCATTGAAAATGTATCAACAGATCACTGGTAATCAAAGAACTATAAAAATCATTTTTATATCATTAAAGACAAAAAATAGGCAATAATTTGAATAAGTTAATATTTTTCATATGCTGTATACAATATTTTGTTGATATACAACAAAATATCAGAAACTCAGTGAGTGACCTTTGTAGCTGAACATGCTATCTGCCCCACTTCATCAGAACTTTTATATTTCTCTTTTCCTTCAGCCCCAATTCCATAGCATTAGTCCCTAAAACTTCTTTGTCATCAATCACCAGACCTTAGATTAGTGATAAACAGCTCCTGAGCTACTGTACTTGTGAATATTACAAAAGCACTAGCAAAGCCAATTCATTTTTTTTAATTTATTATTGAAGGATAATTGCTTTACAGAATTTTGTTGTTTTCTGTCAAACCTCAACATGAATCAGCCACAGGTATACATATATCCCCTCCCTTTTGAACCTCCTTCCCATCTCCCGCACCACACCACCCCTTTAGATTGATACAGAGCCCCCGTTTGGGTTTCCTGAGCCATACAGCAGAGTGAAGTAATTCAGAAAGAGAAAGATAAATATCATATTCTAATGTATATATACAGAATCTAGAAAAATGGTACTGAAGAATTTATTTACAGGGCAGCAATGGAGAAACAGACATAGAGAATAGACTTATGGACATAAGAGGGGAGGAGAGGGTGAGATGTATGGAAAGAGTAACATGGAAACTTACATTACCATACGTAACATAGATAGCCAACGGGAATTTGCTGTATGGCTCAGGAAACTCAAACAGGGGTTCTGTGCTAATTCATTTTTTTATTGACTCACGGGATATAAATAATTCCTGATCACAGTGAATCTAAGCTTTTGAGATTTTTGAGAGTCAAACAACTTCTCAACTGCATTTTGCTGTAATTAAATGAAGTACTTTAAAAAAATTAATTTATTTAATTGGAGGCTAATTACTTTACAATATTGTAGTGGTTTTTGCCATACCTTGACATGAATCAGCCATGAAAAGATGCTCAACATCACTCATTATCAGAGAAATGCAAATCAAAACCACAGTAAGGTACCATCTCATGCAGGTCAGAAAGGCTGCTATCAAAAAGTATACAAACAGTAAATGAAGTACTTTTTAAAGAGTATTTTGATGAATGATAATATAACAATTTTCACCTACGTTTAATTTTACATTTTTAAAACACTCAGTTGATTGATAATTACAGTACCTTATAATTGGTGTTCTTTAAAACGTCAGCTTCACAAGATCGCTCACAATCTAAATAACTGCAAATGGTCTGCTTCATTATATTACCCTCAGTTGTCTTGATGAAATTATTAAGAAGGTCCTAAATTTTAAAAATAAAAAATCTTATGAATCAGTAATAAAAAGACCACACATTTATATTAAGGTATAGGTTCATTTCATGTCCTTTATTTGAAGGTGTTTTATGTTGTTGTTTTTTTTAGTCATAGAACCTATTTCCCTCATTCAAAGAAAACAATACACAGAAGGGCCCTAAACATGAAATACTAAATTTATTCCTGAATACAAACACAGAGAAAGTGGAAAAAGTCTACATTTGAAGCTATACGTCTATTTTCCATTCTAACTCATAACAGCCAGCGGGTTCCTAACAAGAATTACTTTCTCTGAAACAGATACAGGGAAACAACAAATTGTTGGAAACCCAAGAGAGTCCTTGCTAGAACTGGCCCCCAAGCACCGTGTTGGCAGTGGGACTACTGTAGTGGTGCAACAGGCTGCTCAGTTAAAATGGGCAGAGGCAGGGCCAGAAATATGTTTCCAGTGTTCAGAGTTACAATTTTGAATGCAATTTCCATATTTTAAAATGCTGGCTAAAGGTTGTGAAACATATTATCAAGTCTAAGCTAAACAAGTCCTTAATACTGCCCCTTAGAGAGACATACCCATATATACTGAGGGTATATGACATGATAAAGTATACCTCTATAGACTATTTTATGCATCAAGTCAGCATTCATAACATTTGTTTAATGACATTCAGAATTTTATGAAGAATAAAAATGTTTTAACCAAATCAACTAGAAATTTTTAAATGTCAAAAAATAAAGAAGCAGCATCCAAGGACCTATACATATGAAAGCAGTATATCCTATGAGGATAGCCAATAGGAAGTGCAGATGCTGAAATAAAAGGACAGGACTCATAGTGTGTATATAGCTACTGTCGTTTCACATATCTAATGCTTAATAGTTCAATACTGATCTACTGAGTTGCCCACCAAATCTGTTCCTTGTTCCTTTCTTCTTATTTTCTGTGCCAGTCATTGATACTCACTCATTCAACAAACATTTACTGAGTGCCTGTTTCGGGCTAGGTTGTTGTGAATGCTAGGAAATGTTAGATGCTAAGGATACGTGAACTTAGTGAACTTAGAAGGTCAATATATACTTAGTCCTCATGGAACTTACATCAAGCACATCTACCACAATCTATTTAATTTCCAACCAGCAGGCTTGAAGTCATCCATCACATAGTTATTCCATCACCCTTTACATGCAATATATTAGCAAATACTGTTGAGACTTCTCCCAAATTATACTGCAAATTTTTCTAATTCTCTCTCCATTAGTACCATTCTACGTCTTACCTAGATTACTAACTATAACAACTGCCTAACTGGTCTCCCTCATCCCTGCCTACTATGTTCCAAAGCACTCTATAAAGAAGCAAAAGATCATGTCAGTTTCTTGCTTAAAACTCTTCAGTGGCTTCCCACTACCTTAAGACTGACTTCAAGGTTCTGCAGAACTTGCAGCATCTGAACCCAGTACACCTATCCATCGCTGGCCCATCTCTTCAAATTCATCTCTAGCCTCACTCCCTATAAAATTCATATGATTTTATACTTCCAGTTCCTCAAACTTGCTCTTCAAGGCCTGTAGGCCTTTTCCCACTCAATTCCATTTACCTAGAAAGTTATTCCCTTACTTTTTACAGAGTTAGTTCCATTAGCAGTCTTGGGTTTCCAACTTAAATATCTCCTCCTGGAAAGGCCTTTCGTAACCACATAGACACACATACACATTTATGCATATATACATATAAATATGGATACATGCAGGTATATGTGTCTGCATTTCCTCCATTTTCTCTATCCCAGTCCCTTGTTTTTCTTTAAAACACTGATTACAATTTGCAACTATTTTACTAACTCCTCCTTTATCATAAATATAGAAACCATTAAAGTCCTAAATTCTATAAACCATCAGATCACATCAGATCAGTCGCTCAGTCGTGCCCGACTCTTTGTGACCCCGTGAATCGCAGCACGCCAGGCCTCCCTGTCCATCACCAACTCCGGGAGTTCACTGAGATTCACGTCCATCGAGTCAGTGATGCCATCCAGCCATCTCATCCTCTGTCGTCCCCTTTTCCTCCTGTCCCCAATCCCTCCCAGCATCAGGGTCTTTTCCAATGAGTCAACTCTTCGCATGAGGTGGCCAAAGTACTGGAGTTTCAGCTTTAGCATCATTCCTTCCAAAGAAATCCCAGGGCTGATCTCCTTCAGAATGGACTGGTTGAATCCCCTTACAATCCAAGGGACTCTCAAGAGTCTTCTCCAACACCACACTTCAAAAGCATCAATTCTTCGGCGCTCAGCCTTCTTCACAGTCCAACTCTCACATCCATACATGACCACAGGAAAAACCATAGCCTTGACTAGACGGACCTTTGTTGGGAAAGTAATGTCTTTGCTTTTGAATATGCTATCCAGGTTGGTCATAACTTTCCTTCCAAGGAGTAAGTGTCTTTTAATTTCATGGCTGCAGTCACCATCTCTAGTGATTTTGGAGCCCAGAAAAATAAAGTCTGACACTGTTTCCACTGTTTCCCCATCTATTTCCCATGAAGTGGTGGGACCGGATGCCATGATCTTCGTTTTCTGAATGGTCAGCTTTAAGCCAACTTTTTCACTCTCCACTTTCACTTTCATCAAGAGGCTTTTGAGTTCCTCTTCACTTTCTGCCATAAGGGTGGTGTCATCTGCATATCTGAGGTTATTGATATTTCTCCCGGCAATCTTGATTCCAGCTTGTGTTTCTTCCAGTCCAGCATTTCTCATGATGTATTCTGCACAGAAGTTAAATAAACAGGGTGACAATATATAGCCTTGACGAACTCCTTTTCCTATTTGGAACCAGTCTGTTGTTCCATGTCCAGTTCTAACTGTTGCTTCCTGACCTGCATACAAATTTCTCAAGAGGCAGATCAGGTGGTCTGGTATTCCCATCTCTTTCAGAATTTTCCACAGTTTATTGGGAACCACACAGTCAGAGGCTTTGGCATAGTCAAGAAAGCAGAAATAGACGTTTTTCTGGAACTCTCTTGCTTTTTTGATGATCCAGAGGATGTTGGCAATTTGATCTCTGGTTCCTCTGCCTTTTCTAAAACCAGCTTGAACATCAGGAAGTTCACAGTTCACATATTGCTGAAGCCTGGCTTGGAGAATTTTGAGCATTACTTTACTAGGGTGTGAGATGACTGCAATTGTATGGTAGTTTGAGCATTCTTTGGCATTGCCTTTCTTTGGGTTTGGAATGAAAACTGACCTTTTGCAGTCCTGTGGCCACTGCTGAGTTTTCCAAATTTGCTGGCATACTGAGGGCAGCACTTTCACAGCATCATCTTTCAGGATTTGGAATAGCTCAACTGGAATTCCATCACCTCCACTAGCTTTGTTTGTAGTGATGCTTTCTAAGGCCCACTTGACTTCACATTCCAGGATGTCTGGCTCTACGTCAATGATCACACCATCGTGATTATCTGGGTCATGAAGATCTTTTTTGTACAGTTCTTCTGTGTATTCTTGCCATCTCTTCTTAATATCTTCTGTTTCTGTTAGGTCCATACCATTTCTGTCCTTTATCGAGCTCATCTTTGCATTAAATGTTCCTTTGGTATCTCTGATTTTCTTGAAGAGATCCCTAGTCTTTCCCATTCTGTTGTTTTCCTCCGTTTCTTTGCATTGATTGCTGAGGAAGGCTTTCTTATCTCTTCTTGCTATTCTTTGGAACTCTGCATTCAGATGTTTACTATAATTTAATTATAACACCCCACTGTTTATAAAGCCTTAAATGATCTGGCTAACATTTACCTTTAACATTTACCTCTCAAGTGCAAGAAAAAAGGACAGGATATTATTTTTTTTAAAAAGGAATATTCATAACAAGAAAATTCTTGGTAGATGATAGCTGAAATAATCATGGAAATTAAAAATTCAACTGAAGGATAGAAACAAGAATCATGTTGAAAATAATAATGATATGAAAGTCACTGCTCTACAAGGGTGCCAGTATCTCTATAAGTATGATCTTCTTTCAACAGGGTAAGTTCATCTCAGGAGACACATGAGGATAGGAGCAACTGGGGCAGCACAGGCCTCTGGTGGTACTCATCTGGAATTTGTCAATGCCAGATAAAGGGTACAGGCCAGCCCTCTAAGTTTCCTTTAGAAACTAATCACAATGTCTGGGAAGTAGGACTTTTGGTGGGCCACAGGCATAGGTACCAATTAAAACAGATAAGAACATGATGGCCTAGAGCAAGAGCAGGATCATGGACACGCTCTGCTCTATTGTACATTAAACCTTTAGTTATTGAATTTTAGAGAAGTATGGCGAGAGAGGGCTGGAGGACAGAATAGGGCACCTGGAATGCAGCTGGTTACCCAAATTATTTTTGAGGCAGAAACTATTTTCCAAGTAGTATGGAAATATTTTAACATTATAATAACTAGTATGATAGCACTAGTGTATACTGGCTGAATACTAGCTCTATGCAAAAAGATGAAGTTACGAAAATCTCCTAGAAAGTAGAAAAGACAAAAAATAAAAATTACCATAGAAATAACAAAGTCAGAAATTCAGTCCAGGATGTCAAGCAGCTGAATAGCAAACATCTCAAAAAGAAAGGAGAAAATGAAGAAGAAATCATCAAATTAAAAAAATAATAATAAAATGTCCTAGCACCAAAAATGGAGAAGGCAATGGCATCCCACTCCAGTACTCTTGCCTGGAAAATCCCACTGATGGAGGACCCTGGTAGGCTGCAGTCCATGGGGTTACTAAGAGTCGGACACGACTGAGCAATTTCACTTTAACTTTTCACTTTCATGCACTGGAGAAGGAAATGGCAACCCACTCCAGTGTTCTTGCCTGGAGAATCCCAGGGACAGGGGAGCCTGGTGGGCTGCCATCAGTGGGGTCGCACAGAGTCAGACATGACTGAAGCAACTTAGCAGCAGTAGCAGCAGCAGCAGCAGCACCAAAAAAACATATGTTCAGAACACTAGGGATATACAGAATATCCTAAAAATTCCCAGAAAGAAAAAATAAAACAGGTTACAAGCAAAAGATTGAGAATCAGAATGACATCAAATATCTCAAAAGTACTACTATTGGAAGCTAAACGATAATAGAAACATAATTTTTTAAATTAAAGGAAAATTATTTTCAACCTATAATTTTACACCCAGCCAAGATACAAGTAAAGTGTACAAAGGATAAATTATTTTGAGACTTGAAAGGTCTCAAAAAATTTAACTCCCATGTAAATTCTCTTTCTAGGAAGCTGCTGGATGAAAGCTACTCCCCCAAAACAAGGGAGTACACCTAGAAAGAGGAAAACTTAATCCAAGAATAGGGGATTTACACGGGAGAGGGGTAAGGGTATTCCCAGGAATAAAGGGAAACTCTAAGGCCACTTTAATAACAACGTGTAACTATTAAAAGAATGGGGACTGGGAAGTGTGTGTGTGAAGGAGATGTATAGGGAAGTTACTAAACCCTCATCTCCAACAGTAGGAAATCAAAAGACGACACCTAAGATGGAGAATTTTTTTTAAATAGTGATACAGCTTTTTAAAAGTACGGGTTAATATCAAAGGAAAATGCCTAGAGGGTTCAAATAAGTTATCTATAGTCAGAAACTACAATTAGAAATGATGAACCACAGACTGTTAAAATCTTTTAATATACTTAACAAACTGTATATGTGTACTAGCTTGCATAAAACAAAAATAAAATTTGGATAAGAAAGAAAAATATTTTAAAAGGAGAAGGACTAGGAGAAAAACAATCAAGACCAAGTAGGAGCTGCTTCAGGTAAACACAGAAATTCAATATTTTTTTTAATGCATAAAATTACTACTTAATATATTAAGTCAAAGTTAAAAGACATATAATCATCTCACCAAACACCAAAGATTATCTTTCTTACTCTATTGATTACTGAGAGAGGTATATTAAAATATTCCACTGTGTCTGGGAAGTCTTCTAGTTCTCCTTTTAGTTCTACCAGTTTTTGTCACAAGTATTTTGAGGCTATATTATTAGATATATAGAAACTTTGAGTTGTTAAAGATTCCTAGAAAAATTGAATTTCTTATTTTTATGAAACATCCTTTTTAATCTGAGGAATGCATTTGGCTTTAAAGTCAGCTAAAATGTAAGGATCCAGAAAGGTTTAAAGCAAAAGTTTGGAATAAGATACCTCACTCAAATGTTAACCAAGAGAAGCCTAATGTAGCTATTTTCAGATTAAACAACTAAAAAGTGACCAATATGGCTTATTAGATGGGTAAAAATTACCCAAAAGGTAAAGAATATCCAGAGAGTGTGGGCTTCCCTGGTGGCTCAGATGGTAAAGAATCTGCCCGCAATGTAGGAGACCTGGGTTTGATCCCTGGGTTGGGAAGATCCCCTGGAGGAAGGCACGGCAACCACTCCAGTATTTTTGCCTAGAGAATCAAGCCTGGGCGGCTACAGTCCATGGAGTCACAAAGAGTTGGACACAACTGAGCGGCTAAGCACATGAGGGCAAAGAGCAATTCTTACACTCTGTCTTGAGAATATAAATCAGGACAAACTTTCTGGGAGGAAATGTGGAAATATACATGAATAACTTATATAAGTGTGTAAACACTTCACAATTCCACCTCTAGAAATTTACACTAAGGCAATGATGTGAGAAATTAAAAAAGATCACTTTCTGTAATACTAAAAAACTAGAATGTTTAGGATAAACTAAATGTTCAATTCAAGGGAACTGGTAAACCAAATTAAAGCACAGTTTATGATAGACTATGAGAAATTATACTTTCAATATACAATAATCTACTTGCTGGCAAATTCACAATAATACATTTTTATACTATAAATCAATGTATATAACATAACACCAATTTACTAAAAATAAAAGTGTTTATACATGTGTGTATGGAAATACATAAATGAAAATTCTAACAATAGTTTGCCATTTGAAGGAATATATTGATGAATTTTTTATCTTTGGCATTTTCACGTTTTTCAAGTTTTCTAAAATGATCATTTAATACTTTTAAAATTTAAATCAACAACAAAACAATGGCAAATATAATTAGAAAAAATAAGTTAACTTACATTTATCTCTAGCCATGTGAACTAGTACAACTTTTAATCTTCTTGTTATCTGGAAATGCTAATACATCCACCTCACTTCTCTCTATTTGTTGAATCATACTCACATTCTGTACCAGATAATGGAATCAAAGTTTTCTCATACAAAAAGCTAATGTCCAATAAAAGAATATGTTTTCTATAGAATGACATAGCATAAACTGCACTTTATCAAAGATGATTCTGATTAGCCATAGATTAAATAATTTCTTACTTTAAAAGTTGTAGGTAAATCTTCATCTTCTGTAGGATCTATATCAAACCAATGATCATCTGTGTCTCCTATTTCTTGTAAGCTTTTATGAAACTCTAGCAGTCCTCCATTATATCTGCAAGGCATTTTAAAAGGTTAATTTGAACAAGACTCTGTAACTAGCTTACCAATTAGACAACAGGCAACCCATTTGTGTGCGTGTGTGTGTGTGTGTAAGTAGGATGATAATGTCTAGCATGCTACAATACTAGGATTCTCACCTATAATAGACTGAGATGAAATATAGGTAGAAAGGGAGGTAATAGATTATGTAGTAGCTCAAGCTTGAACAGTATGGGGGCCATGGTAAATCAAAGGGGTTGTAGGGTTGGCTGGCTTTTGTTTACTGTCTTGGAAGCCTTGAAGAAAGAGAAGGACTGGCACAGGTCAGCCAATGATTGACTCAGGACACAATGAAAGACAGAGGCCTCTGAAGGCAGCATTTAAAGAGACCCTCAGCTCTGACAGCCATAAAGATAACTTGTGCTAAAATCAGGCCCAGATTTAACCACAAAGTGGGAGAAACTGGCTACTACTATCAACTAAGGGTACTCCGTGAAAGTTAAAAGGCCTCTATGGTAACATTTAAAGAAATCTGACCAACTCTAAACATAAAGGCAGACCATGCTGAAAATAAGACCCAGTATTTAATCACAGGGATATAACAGCAGCAAAAACCAAAAGCACAGCCTCAACAAGACTATCAGGACTCTGATATGGAACAAGTAGCCCATGCAAATATCTGTACATTATCTGAGGTACATGTCCCAAAAGATGATGCTCTTCTTCCTTCTCAAAATCCTCCCCGATCTCTGCTCATTGCCTAAATACTGAAAAATCTAGGATCAGGTACAAGCAAAGCCCAAGTGAAAAAAGAGGAAGAAAAGGCTTGTTCACCATATGCATTGCAGACTTCACTACTTTCACTACTGTGCAGTGGCAGGAATGTGTCTGGGAGTGGATCCTAAGAGAGCTAAAGTGAAAGTGAAGTCACTCAGTCATGAAACTGAAAGTGAAAGTGAAGTCACTCAGTCGCAAAGCCCGACTCTTTGCGACCGCATGAATAGTAGCCTGCACCAAGCTCCTCCATCCATGGGATTTTCAAGGCAAGAGTACTAGAGTGGGTTGCCATTTCCTTCTCCAGGGAATCTTCCCAACCCAGGGATTGAACCCAGGTCTCTCACATTGTAGACAGACGCTTTACCATCTGAGCCACCAGGGAAGTCCAAGAGAGCTAAACCAATGATCAAGTATATAGCTGGATAGGGAAATGTATACTGATATGGGGCAACTCTCCCATAATTCAGCATTTACTGAATGTAAGGACATGCGAAGCCAATCCCAACATGTTGCTGAGGCTACTTGAAGCCTGGACACAACCAATGGCCTCTATAATAGTAATTGAGATGAAAACGTTGAAAATTTCTTGGCAGAGTATTCAAGAAAGCTCAGGGAGGAAAAGATGGTAGAATGGACATAACACCATTGAATCCATTACCAGACAGGGTACCCTAGAAAGGTCCAGAGGACATTCCATTTTATTAATGCAGTAAGAAATACAGAGTAAGAAGGACATTTTGAGCAGCTCAGTGGTGACTGTTCTCTATAGGCCAGGGATGAAAGGAAATGCTGCTGCCAGACGACTGGGTTTTCTAGTGTCAATGATTTGGAAAATGGATTCTCGATGTCCATCAATAAAGAAAATAAACAATAGGTAGTTCACATATCTGAAGAAAGGACAGCAGTCCAGATTCTTTGACTCAGAGCTATGCTAATTCTCTCCACAGTATTAAAGAGATTTTGATTATCCTGACTTTCTGTGAAATATCACAGTGGCAAACTACATTGAGAACATCATGCTAATAAACAGGAAGCAGGACGTCTTCTGGATAATAAAAACCAAGCACACCAGAGGATGGACGATCAGCCTTTCAAAGAATCAAGGAACTACCATATTAAGTGATGCTTTTAGGGATTCAACAGTTGGGCCCAGCAGTAATCCTTCATAAGGATTTGCATAAGTACATTTTTCCTAATTCATCCTTCAGATTTCAACCAAACATTAATTCTTCAAGGAGACTTCTGATTCCCAAGAAACCCACTGAGGTTCCAGTAAGGACTTTAATTCTTTATTATATTTTCCTTCATAGCTCTTTCTCACATTTCATAATTGATTATTTAAATAACTGATTATTTTATTAAGGTCTATAAACCTTCACTATACTGTCAGTTACATGAGGAAAGAAACTGTTTTGTAAACTATTTTACCCCTAACACCTAGAACAGTCTCTAATATATAATAAATGCTTAGAAATAAAATGAATGATTGATTCTACAAATGGCTAAGGATACACATATTGGAGGGCTTCCTTGTTGGCTCAGTGGTAAAGAATCTGCCTGTAAAGAAGGAGATTCAAGTTCAATCCCTCAGTTGGGAAGATCCCCTGAAGAAGGAAATGGCAACCCACTGTAGTATTTTTGCCTGGGAAATCCCATGGACAGAGGAGCCTGGCAGGCTACAGTCCATGGGGTTCCAAAAGAGCTGGATATGACTTTAGTGATTAAACAACATACATATGGGAAGTGAACAGATAGCCCACGTACATTCCTCTGTACCTAACTGCGTAATACCCAATACCCCTGGACTCAGAACTGGGACCCTTTCAATGTGTTATAAGCTCATTTATAACTTAAACACCCATTTCAAGTGGTAATAATATTAATAACTATAATTATTATTTATTAAGAATAGTATTTTTGTGTCCTGAGCACTGTGTTAATTACCTTAATAGGTGGGCACTGTTATTAGTTCCAAAGATTAGGCTTAGCAACATTAAATTTCCTAGGGTCGTATACCAGGAAGTGATATAAAATGTATTTGAATCGGCCTATCAGACTCCAAAGCCTATGTTTCTAATGCCTATGCTATACCACCTTTTATTGCCATGGCCTGTTAAATTTGATATTTAATATTCTCAAGTACATTAATGAAATGATCTACACAATCAGTGACAGAAAAAAGAATCAATGGAGCACAAATGTCATGATCCCTGGTATATTGTGCAAACTTTATTTCCATTACATAATACTGAAAGTTAACAGGCAAGAACTACCCATTAATTAAAATTCTTACCTCTTCTGAGCACATCGAAGCAAACCACGGCCAAAATAAACTAATGACATAAAGTTTTCACAAATTTCGTTTTCTTGGATTACCATCTTCATCACTAGAAATTTATTCTCAGCTTCTATATAATCCTGTAGTAACATAAAACTAGGTTTGGCTGATGTAAAAATTATTTTTTCCTTTTACAATAAACAATTATTTGCTAAACTAGAAAAGACAGAGCAGCTTTAATACTAATTCAGTCATTTGGTCATTTATTCACATCTCTATTTGTAGAATCTCTGCATATGATCCCATAAAAAATGTACTCAGCGCTTAATAAAACAGTTACAAAAGAACTTAAGGTCTTTAGTGTTTCAAAGTGAAACATTAAAATAATAATCTTTATGTCTAAAACTGACAAATATTACTAGCAAAAATAAGGGCTCTTCTAATGACTATGGGAATATAATTCTTCCTATTTTTTTTTTCTAATTGGAGCACAAATCTTCCTAATTTTTAAAACAGGAAATAAGTGACTTTTTGACCACACATACAGTCTCTTTTGGGGAAGGATCATCTTGATTATAAGCAATATAGGTATAGAAGTAAAGGTCAGTTCTAATAAATGTTTCAGTTACTATTATTAGAATAGGCACAATAGCCCCAATCTCCCTGAGGGAAAAAAAGTACTACATGGCCTCATTTTAAAACATCCTCTAGCACAACACACTAAACAATAATTAGCATTATGTGAAATTATTTAAACTGGAAATGTTTTCAGTTTGGCACTTATAAATTCTACTTCACCTAATTAACAAGTTAGACTTATTTATGAAACCAAGAAGAGAGTATAAATTTAAGAATACAAAAAGTAAAAGAAATATCAAGGCTGAAATTGAGAAATCATTAAAAATAAGCAAAAGAAAATGTTAAATTTGTAAGGACCCTTAGAGATCACCTAGTTAACTCCTAGATTTTTACTTTTGTACTTCACCTTATTTAATGAAGAACTGAGGTCAAATTCATATTTTACGTAAGAGGGTAAGATAAAAACCAGAGAGATTAAACTACACTACTACACTAGAAAATGGATTAAAATGTATATATGAAACAAGCAAAACAAAATTTTCTGTTTTATACAAATGGTAGTTATCTCAAGGCTATACGCTTACATTAAGTTTATCTTATCAATATTTTTAGTTTCACAAAATAGTCTCTGGCACAATTACTCTGTATCTTAAAAACATGACAGAAAAGTCATGGAATGGTTTCAGTTTTTAGAGAATTTTTTTAAAAAGCAAGATTTTAACTTTCTAAAATGAAGTTAAAGTATGTGAAAAGATTTATTTGTAATGGACAAATAACACATACTACATACCTCTTTCTTTCCTCTTTCAGTGAGTGCTACTCCATACATAAACAGTAATGTCAGGTAATAACCAATATTAATCTGATGTGCCTAAAAAGATAAAATATACCTTAGTTGATTATTTAGACTATGCTACTTCTCAGTATAGAAAGCTAATTAAATACCCTTGGCCTATTTAATAACTATTAAAAGGAGCTAAATTATCATTTTATTGTCAATCATCTAATAATCATGACAGAATTCATTTTAGATGTATTTAATAATTAGACCCAGAAGAAAGACAGTTAATAATCTCAAAATAAAACATTAGAGTTTGAGCAAAGAAAATAAAAGCAAATGCCATCAATATTTATTATACTAAAACTTTTCAAAAAATTCTAATTCTCCATTTTTCTCATTGTATTTTAGGTGAAGAACACTCTGTTGTTGTTGTTGTTGTTGTTATGTTAATGGCTCAGTTGTGTCCAGCTTTTTGCAACCCCTGGATTGTAGCCCACCAGGCTCCTCTGTCCATGGATTCTCCAGGCAAGAATACTAGAATGAGTTGCCATTTCCTTCTCTAAGGGATCTTCCTGACCCAGGGATTGAACCCATTCCTCCTGCATTACAGGCAGGTTTTCTACCATCTGAGCCACGAGGGAAGCCTCTAGAAACACTTTAGATAATAACAAATACCCAAGTATCTACCATCCAGCTTAAAAAGCACAAGGATCTCTTAACAAAGTCTTTTACTGTTCATGGGTGCTTTTGTTATAATACTGGAGTGGGGTGCCATTGCCTTCTCCGTTATGAACCAAACTTTGTCATAAACAAAGTTTATCACTTATTTAATGAAAAATTGAAACACAACTATTTCCTTCATGTCCTCCTTCAGAGGACCTTCCCGACCCAGAGCTCAAACCTGCATCTTTTGTCTCCACCATTGGCAGGCAGGTTCTTTACCACTAGTGCCATCTGGAAAGCCCTTATTTAAAAACAGCCTATGCCAAATTAGAGATGGAGAATATAGATTGGGCATTAGGAAGAGTGAAGATGGTAAAAGGTATATGTGACTGTAAAGGGGCAGCAAAAGATTTTCATGGTGATGATACAGTTCTTTTATCATGATTGCAGCAGTGGTTATAAACATATACACTTGTGACAAAATGGCAGAAACCAATACACACCTGTACATAAAAAACCTTATCATATCTGGCCTGAGAATGCTATCCTTTGAAACACCTGCTTTCAAGTCTGACCCTTGGCTGGTGTCTGGAAATCTGGATTTCAAGAGTGTTACCATTGTTCTCCAACAGGGGTGGCTCACTGTACTTAGACTGTTCGTGCCAAAGAAGCAACTTATGCTGAACATCAGGAAGTTTCTTCTGTGAGTCCAGAATTTTGTTACATTTTAGACAGAGGATCGCAGAAGGCAATGGTACCCCACTCCAATACTCTTGCCTGGAAATCCCATGGACAGAGGAGCCTGGTAGGCTGCAATCCATGGGGTCGCTAGAGTTGGACACAACTGAGCGACTTCACCTTCACTTTTCACTTTCATGCATTGGAGAAGGAAATGGCAACCCACTCCAGTGTTCTTGCCTGGAGAATCCCAGGGACAAGGGAGCCTGGTGGGCTGCTGTCTATGGGATCGCACACAGTCGGACATGACTGAAGCAACTTAGCAGCAGCAGCAGTATATATCATCTCTTAGAACCTATCCTGAAAGTCCTAAAAAAAAGATCATTTTTCCATCTCTGTGTACACCATTATAATATGGGAGTGGTGTCTTCGGCTACTTTGTTTGATGTCTGGGTAGTCCTTGCTTGAAGATAACTCTAATCCATCTTCTACACGTATGCAAAACTTAGCTTACTTTACTGACCCAATTATTCAAAGAACTGCCTTTTCCTTTTATGTCCTGTTCTATTGGTTCTTATTTTTGAAGCAATGTTTATGTTTCCTCAGATTTTTCTCTATTTCTAAAGTATCATTTGACCTCAAATGTATGTCTTGTCAATTGTATCTCACATGATTACACAGATAATAGAAGTTCCAATTTTTACAAATACAGAAATATCAGTAGAATTATGTATAGAAAGGATAAACAAAAGGTCCTATTGTATAGTAAAAGGAACTGTATTCAACATCCTGAGATAAATCATAATGGGAAAAATATTAAAAAAGTATATATAACCAAATCATTTTGCTGTACAACAGAAATTAACACACTTCAATTAAAGAAATATCAGTAAAAAGAAGAGATGTCTATTAATCAGGAGGAAAGGAAGAAGTAGTTCTTGAAGTTCATAACTCATGTCTGACTGGGAAAGCCCATTTATACTAGTTCAAAGTTCTCTATTTAAGATGAACAATTTTATGGTAGGAAAGGAAACTAGAATAGGCTCATTAAAGAGATGAGGTCATGAGAAAGTACAAGACAAATGCAAGAAATCAATTTATATGTATTTCTAGAGGTAAGTAAGGAAAATACAAATTGGCCTACACCTTAAAATAAGCATATACTGGATGCTCTCTCACTGAAAAATGTTGTCAAATCCACTATTTCAAACTTCCAAAAGAAAACACTTACAGTATAATTAGTAGCTTGAATGTTCTTAAGTGCTGCTTCTAGTCGTGTTATTAAGAAACGTAAGGTCAAAGCAGGAACAATTTCCTCCCCATTCTGGCTATTGGCTGCAACTTCTCTCTGTGAAAAATAATTTGGTCAAAAATTTCCTTAAGTTACAACAAATATCAACATTTATTTTTATTAAACAAATAATATATGCTAATCATAGAAAATCTAAAGAATAAAGAGGCCTTAAAAAAATCCACACAACCTAGACAAAACTGTTCTTATATTTGTTTGTTTTTAAGGATTTGACAAATCTTTATAACTACTTCCTCAAAATACTAAAATACCAACTTTGCAAAAGAATTGGTAACGTCCACTCCTACTTCAGAGGAAAAGTCATAATCCCACTTCCTTCTGATACCTTCTATTCTCTAACATAGCTAAAAACTTCTTTCCAGCCCTAAAACTCTAGTAAGCAGGAAGGCTGGCTTTAAAAATACCAACACCAGGGCAAATCATCTTATGCTGTCATCTAATTGAAACCAAGTTAATATATAAATTATGTACCATAGTTTGTTACTTACATGGATGAAATAAAGGAAGACCTATGTCTTATCTCTGTGTCCATTCCCCAATGCCTTGTACCCCAAAGTGCTTGGCTTAAATTACATTCGGAAATTTAATCTATACTTTAACTCAGTTTCCAGTTTCCAATATTCTCCAGTTCTTCTCCTAGGTTAACTACATACTTTACTTCAGTCTCCATAACATTCAATTTTCTCTATCAAAACACATCCCTAGATAAAGTAATACAGCATCATCTTTTTAAATAGTGTCTACACATTGACATTTTCCAAATTTATATTTTGAGCTCAGAACTATCATCTGAATTTCAGACTCATCTAACTCATATACTCAAGAATATCTCTTGAATCTGAGAAGGTATATAAAATATAACACTGAAGCTTTACCTTTGCCAAACAGTTTAGGTAGTTTCAGAGCAATCCTCTCAATCAGAACTTTAAAAAGCTGAATAAAGTACAATTTTTTTTTTTAATTTTGAAAGCAATGGACTACCAAGGCATTAAAATCTATGGGGCCAACATGCAAGAGAGAAGGAAGGCCCAGAGACAAGAGACTGATTTTGCAGCCACTTTTTTTTCTTAATGCAACTGCTGTATTCAGTTGTGGCTGAGAGGTTGAAATGCTAGGCAAAGCTTTCAACAAAGTTGTGGAGCTGGGAGGGAAATTGGGAGTGTATGACCTACCAAGGAACAGGGTCCCTGGTAAACACCTTATTCTTTTGGTTAGAATCCTGAAGAAATTTACCCTTAGAGTAAAAGTGTCTGTTTTGGTTCCAATTGGAAGCAGACCCTAACACAAAGATATGAATGCAAGTACTTTATTTGACAGGTGCAGAGAACAATGGTAGTGGAGTGAAGAAGGGAATCAGGGAAGAGAAAGCAGGCTTTAAATTAACAGGTGTGTTATTAAGCTAGTTACCACAGTGGCTCACTAGGGTTAATACAACAGAAACCATTGAAAAATTCAACCTCAGTGTTATTCAACTTAAGGAGAGAGAGAACTGGGATTTTTTATATAGTAATTCCCAAGGCTTATTGATGGTGTGCTTTCTGAGGTCAGGGAGAGTACTAATTCCTTGAGATCTCTAAAATTCTGTGAGAATTATAGCTTTCTGCAGTTCCAGGTGGCACAGTGGTAAAGAATATTTTTGCCAATGCACAAGACTCAGGAGATGTGGGTTCAATCCCTGGGTGGGTAGATCCTAGGAAATGGCAACCTGCTCACAGTATTCTTCCTGGAAAATCCCATAGACAGAGAAGACTGCTGGGCTACAGTCCACGGGGTTGCAAAGAGTTGGACACAACTGAGTGACTAAGCATGCATGCATACAGTTTCAGAAAAAAAAAAAAAAAAAAGCCTGAAGCATAGAGATGTAGATACTGAAAATTAGAAACTGTCCAGAGCATACTGAAATGATTCAAGGGACCAAGGAGTATGGGCAGGGCACCAACAGTATCTGCTACAAAGGGTAAGCCACAAACAGACAATTTATAGAACAGAAGTGAACCTTGGAATCATCTCAATCCCTAGCTGAATTAAGTGATCTGTAAGAAAAGCACAAATAATCATTACTAAGAAAGATTCTGCCTTGTTTTTCTAGTTATTCTCAAAAGAAGGTTGCCTGAAACCAACCCAGGCAGCCATTGTAAGTACCAAAATTCTGTATTGACTTATAATAAACATATTTCAGGTGAAACATGGTGATTTGACATTTTTCTTATGACATCCTCATAAAATGACGACTGCAATACCACCAGTTACCATTCATCATTATACAAACTTGTTATAATATTATTGACTATATTCCTTAGGTGTATATTATATCCCCTTGACTTATTTATCTTACAGCTGTAAGTCTGTATCTCTTAATCCCCTTCAGACAAAGTAGATGACTATGGAATTTGTATTGAAGCTTTCATGTTCATTTATTTATGAGTTTGGTTATTTTTGCCTTTTTTCTTAACATTCTTACCAGGCATTTGTTTTATTCTATTTCATTAGATTTGGCTATCTTTATTCTTTTTTTAAACTCTGCTTTTAATTTGCTGTTCTTTCTTTAAACTCTTGAATTTTGTTTAGATGACTGGTATTCAACCTTACTTCTTTTTCTACTATATGCATTTCAAGCTACAAATAATCCTTGCAGCACAGCTTTTATCTAACAACACAAATTATGATACATGTTTTTCATATATTTTAGTTCTAAAATGTATCTAATGTCCAATGTGCTAACTTACTTGACCCCTAGATTAACTAGATTAGAGGTATATATCTTAATTTAGGAACAATGATTTTCTAGTTTGTATATCTGTAACTAATTTCTAAATCAACTGTACAAATGTTAGAGAACATGCTCTGCATGTTTTGATTCTTTGAAATTTGATGAGACTTGCTTTATGAACTAGCACACGGTCAATTTTTGTAAATATTCTATGTGTATTTAAAAAGAATATATTTTTTGTCACTGTTGGGTTCAATGTTACACATATATAAATGAATTAGACCAAATAAATTAGACTACGTTTGCTACAGTTCTACTAGCTTCGTGTTCATGTTCTATCACTTATTAAGACAGCTGTGTTAAAATCTCCCTCTGGGACTGCTGATCGGTTCATTTCCCCTTTAGTATTATCAATTCCTATTATCTTATACATAAAATTCCTGAATATATTTGGGTCTACTTCTGGAATTTCTCTTCTATTTTCCAGACTTGTCTGTAGAGTCAAGAGCAAGTAACACAATCTTTTAGTTATTAGAGCTTCACGGTAAGTTTTAACATCAAAGTGGGCAAACTCCCAGCCCTTTGTTTCTACAATGCTTTCATAATTTTCTTGGCTATTCTTCCTTTAATTTCTGATTTGAACTTTAGAATTAGCTTTTAATAAATAGAAAACCCTCTTGTTATTTTTCTTGGAATTTTGTGATATTTGTAAATTTTAATTTCAGGAAAATTGGCATCTCTATCACACTGTGTCTTCCTATATCTATTGCTTCCCATTCAGGTCTTCATACCTTACTTTTTAATAAAGTCTTAGAAATGTTTACATATTGTTTTAATATAGTATTTATTTCTAAACACTAATAGATGGAGAAATATACCATGTTCGTGGATTGGAAGAATCAATATAGTGAAAATGAGTATACTACCCAAAGCAATTTATAGATTCAATGCAATCCCTATCAAGCTACCAACAGTATTCTTCACAGAGCTAGAACAAATAATTTCACAATTTGTATGGAAATACAAAAAACCTCAAATAGCCAAAGCGATCTTGAGAAAGAAGAATGGAACTGGAGGAATCAACCTACCTGACTTCAGGCTCTACTACAAAGCCACAGTTATCAAGACAGTATGGCACTGGCACAAAGACAGATATATAGATCAATGGAATAAAATAGAAAGCCCAGAGATAAATCCATGCACATATGGACACCTTATCTTCGACAAAGGAGGCAAGAATATACAATGGATTAAAGACAATCTCTTTAACAAGTGGTGCTGGGAAATCTGGTCAACCACGTGTAAAAGAATGAAACTAGACCACTTTCTAACACCATACACAAAAATAAACTCAAAATGGATTAAAGATCTAAACGTAAGACCAGAAACTATAAAACTCCTAGAGGAGAACATAGGCAAAACACTCTCCGACATACATCACAGGAGGATCCTCTATGACCCACCTCTCAGAATATTGGAAATAAAAGCAAAAATAAACAAATGGGACCTAATTAACCTTAAAAGCTTCTGCACATCAAAGGAAACTATTAGCAAGGTGAAAAGACAGCCTTCAGAATGGGAGAAAATAATAGCAAATGAAGCAACTGACAAACAACTAATCTCAAAAATATACAAGCAACTCCTACAGCTCAACTCCAGAAAAATAAATGACCCAATCAAAAAATGGGCCAAAGAACTAAATAGACATTTCTCCAAAGAAGACATACAGATGGCTAACAAACACATGAAAAGATGCTCAACATCACTCATTATCAGAGAAATGCAAATCAAAACCACTATGAGATACCATTTCACACCAGTCAGAATGGCTGCGATCCAAAAGTCTACAAATAATAAGTGCTGGAGAGGGTGTGGAGAAAAGGGAATTCTCTTACACTGTTGGTGGGAATGCAAACTAGTACAGCCACTATGGAGAACAGTGTGGAGATTCCTTAAAAAACTGGAAATGGAACTGCCTTACGATCCAGCAATCCCACTGCTGGGCATACACACTGAGGAAACCAGAAGGGAAAGAGACACGTGTACCCCAATGTTCATCGCAGCACTGTTTATAATAGCCAGGACATGGAAGCATCCTAGATGCCCATCAGCAGATGAATGGATAAGAAAGCTGTGGTACATATACACAATGGAGTATTACTCAGCCATTAAAAAGAATACATTTGAATCAGTCCTAATGAGGTGGATGAAACTGGAGCCTATTATACAGAGTGAAGTAAGCCAGAAGGAAAAACACCAATACAGTATACTAACGCATATATATGGAATTTAGAAAGATGGTAACAATAACCTGGTGTACGAGACAGCAAAAGAGACACTGATGTATAGAACAGTCTTATGGACTCTGTGGGAGAGGGAGAGGGTGGGAAGATTTGGGAGAGTGACATTGAAACATGTAGAATATCATGCAAGAAACGAGTTGCCAGTCCAGGTTCAATGCGCGATACTGGATGCTTGGGGCTGGAGCACTGGGACGACCCGGAGGGATGATGTGGGGAGGGAGGAGGGAGGAGGGTTCAGGATGGGGAACACATGTATGCCTGTGGCGGATTCATTTTGATATTTGGCAAAACTAATACAATTATGTAAAGTTTAAAAATAAAATAAAATTTAAAAAAAAAAAAAAAGAAGAAAAAAAAAAAAAAAACTTAAATGTGAAAAAATAGGTGTTTCATGGTACCTGCTACAATGTAGATTCCCAGACCTACCCCCATAGATTTTCATTCTTTGAGACTAGTATCAGGGTCAGAACAGGTTCATGGAAGTGGCTTAGAAAAAACTTTGAGAAACACCAATTTATTTCTTGTGTACTTCTTAAGTGTTTTCCTGGGTACTTTATCTTTTTTGTTGCCATCAGTAGTACTTTTCTTTCATTCTTACCTTCTAATTAGCTATTGTTTATATAATAAGGCTACTGATTTCTATTTCATATTGTGGTTTCTAGGTGATTTTCAAAAGATGAGAGGGAAAAAGTGGCATTATTCCATCAATTTCAATCCAGAATTCATATTTGTGGTATATTACCTCAGTTAAGGTTATAATTGTACATAAAGTCTTTGGATATTTTTAGAGCTTTTTTGAATTTTTAATCATAATAGTATTAATTTGTTTCATGGAAATAATTAATAATATATTCTTGCACAGAAAAAATAAATGTGGCCTTTTCAGGACACCTATGGTGTTGTCTCCTTCCCCCAATTAACTGTCACAAAGAAGAGTAGATAATCATTTTCTTTAACTTTGGGAAATTTCATTAATTTACAAACTAATGGCTATCTTGTGTCAAAAGCTTCACAAATTATCTAGAAAAACTATAAGATGCAAATCAACAATCTATTCTCTAGAATATTTATCTCATTAAAAATCCAGAAGTCTTATTATTTTCTTTACATTTTATATTTTTAAAAAGCCATCAGCATTTTACAAATTTGGAAAACTGAAAGCAGTTCCCTCTTCCAGAACAGTATGTTGCCCATTATTAGAATTCAACCCTAGACCTTATAAGCTAGTAATAGCTTATAAGCTACTAACCCACATCCTTACTATTACTCTTGAAAGCCTAGCATCAATTTTATTTAATTAATAAAAGTCTAAGCTGAAACCAAAGCCCTTCATAAGGTGTAAGATAGTTTCAAGAACTTAGTGTCACTGTTATAGTAAAGAAAGAAGGAAAGAAAGAAGGAAAGAAAGGGAAGGAAGAGGACAGAAAGAGGAAAGGGAGAGAGAGAATGAGAATGGATGGGAGGGAGGGAGGAAGGGTCATTGTAAAGTAATAAGAAATACAAATATTGATCTGTCCCCAGTTCCTGCCAATATTTGGTCTTTGACTCTGGTTCTAGGCACATAGCTCCTAAAACCCATGGAATTTCCTGGATGACAGGGAAGACAGTGTCTTTTGTTCTAAAGTGGTAACTCTTGGTGGACTCCTGGATGGACACTTGGGCACCAGAAAGATCAAGCCATGATTAGAAATTTGGAACTTTTAGCACCATACCCCTAAAGAGGAGAGGGAAGCTGGAAGATAAATTAATAATTAATACATCAACATACCTACATGATGAAGTCCCTGTAAAAATTCTAAGATTATGGGGTTTGAAGAACTTCCCGTTTGTACATGCCAGGAGAATGGTGAACCCGAACTCCAAAAGGAGAGAAGTTCCTGAACTTGAGACCCTTCCTTGCCCTATGTATCTCTTCATGTGATTGTTCAGCTGTATCCTCTATAAATCACATCCTTTATCATGTAATTAACTGGTAAATGTGTTTCCCCTAGTTTTGTGAGCTGTTCTAGCAAACTACTGCACTCAAGAGGGACCATAGCTGAGTATACAAGTGTTCACTGACTGGCCAATGGATAGCCAGCCAATCATAAGTACTGGGAAAATTGAGGACAGGTGATTGGCATCTGAAGGGGAGCAGTCTTAGACTGGGCTCTTAACTTGTGGGATTGGATGATAACTCTAGGTAGATAGTGTCAGAACTGAAGTGACTTGTAGGACACCCAGAGAATGCTGGAGAATTGACTGGTGTGGGACTAAAGCCACATATTTAGTGTCAGAAGTGGTGTGAGTATGACAGTAGTGTGACAGTAAAGGAACACAGTGTGTCATATATAGAGAGCTATACTTCTGCCCCAAATACCAAATTATTATCTTACCTGCATAGTTTGGAAGGAAAAATCTTCTTGTAAGAACTTCTTGACGTGAGGAACCACACCTTTTGGTAGAGTGTTAATTGCATTCAATAATTTCTTCACTTCTAATAGTAGGTTACCAGGGATAAGATCAGTAGGTGTGTCATTTTCCTGTTTGTCCTAGACAACATTTTTTAAAATTTACACCATTATTCATGATCTTATTTACTCCAATATTAAAACCAGTTGACATATTTTTTTTAAAGTACCTTTCCATGCTATATGTGATCACTTTGACAGACTACAGAAAATCCCCATAAGACATTCTCTCTGTTCTCAAGGAATGTAAAACACAGCCAGAAGTTTAAGATCAAAACTCTAGAAGGTTTAATTTACGGAAGCCCATTATAAATGCATTTATAAGTTATAAACAAAGCACAGATTCAAAGATGGGAATAATTATATCTTTTTTTATTGTGGCAGGATGGGAAACATGAATGATTTTAGGCTTAAATGTGAATTAAGCCTCAAAAAATGATTGCCCTTGAGAAATACACAGCATGTAGTGAATTGGTCCATTTAAAGGCATAAAAAATGCTAAGTTTAAAATATTAAATAGGTTATTCTACAAAATAATATGAAAAGTATCTCCAACAGTGCTTTTTACATTATGTGACTAATGCTTCAGCTACTACATACAGCAATTTGAAAATGAATGCAGTTGTAATACTTTAAATTATAATTAATTAGCACAATATAATCTATACCTAACCTCAATTCAGTCAGAGCTGAATAAATAGTAATAATCTTGGGACTTCAGGAACTGATCCTTGTAGACTTAATAAAGCTGTAATTAATGGTTAACTGATAGCTATATAGTCAAGTCTTGCTGAATTTTCTATTAACATTAATTGTGAGAAACGAGTGGGCAACAGAAATGAATAAATGTCCTGGAACGGATGGATGATGGCCTTCCTTCAAACCTTAACAAGATACCACAGTTCTTACACCCTGCTGAAACTTTGGGATTATGAATATGTAGCCACTGACCTATGTATATAAAAACATTTTTACTGCAGAGGCCATGTAGAGTCACTGAGAAGGCAAAACAGTCACTGGTATGGGGTGACTCTGACTGCCAGGTTTCTAATAGACCTGGAACTACCCAGAAAAAAATAAGGTCTAATGCAGGACTCCTCCTCCTCCTCCTCTCCCCTTCTGGGTTTGAGTCTTAAATTGAGATTCCTTCACCACCTACAACACCAAACAAATACATCTTGCATTTTATGGTACACTTCATTATATTTACATGCAAAAATGTAGGAAATGTTAACAGTTTGCTAAATCTCAGTAAGGACTGTATGTGTTCACTGTATTCTTACAATTTTATTGGTAGGTCTGAAATATTTCAAAATGTTAATTAAAAAGAGCTTCTAAAAAATAACCAAACAAACTTTTACAAAGAATGATCATTGTCAACAGTGCATGTATTTCAAAGTAAAGATCAATTCTGCAGTCAAAAGTCATTGCAGAATCATCTAAGACTAATTATCAAATTGGTACACAAGTAAGATCATGGCATGAATAAAATGTTTTCAACAGGAAATACTATAAGCTTCATGTTTGTTAAATAATCTTATTATAAACACAATTTAAAGTTGTCAAAATAGTTGGTACTCAATCTATTTTTGCAAAATAGATTTAGCATCTAAGCCAAAGTCAACTTAAACTTTCTACCTCCTTTGCCCATGTGTTCTGAAATCTATATCTAGAAATGGCTTTTCTGGATCCAGTCCCCCTAGACCAAGTGTACATCCCTATGTATATTTGCACATGTTGTATCTTCTCTGCAACATTATTTCAATAACCTTATGCAGGTGAATACTATAGTTATGTTATGTTTATATATTTTTCTAAGTTACTAGACAACTTTTATAAACTTTATTAACAAGTGGACATCATTCATTGTATAAAACTATGTCGAAAGTAAAAACTGCATTAAAAAGAATCTATCAAACAAACATCTCTCATCAAGGCTTCACTAAATATAAATACATATGGCATTCACAAATGTATCTTTTAATCTACTATAAAGTCTATTGTTGCTGGTAACAAGCACTTTGTATTAGTGTATAATTAAGTTATTCATTTAGAACTGGAGGTTCTGATAGTAAAAATAAAAACAGGAAAAAGAATTAACTTCCGAAACACATCAACGAAATTTCTTACTAAATAAAATTCTTTGTGTATGTTTTCTTGCTATGTATATAGTGTTCATCTTGTTTGAATTTTGCTTAAAAGGATAAATAAGATATATCTTAAAACTGATTATTGTGATGTTTATGGGCAAGTCAATTCACTTATCTACTAATTTTAACTTACAGTGAGGATGGATGTTTATAATAACTTTGAGACACAAATATCAATTATGAAAAAAAGATTTAGTGATGACCACATAGGTAGGAAAACTTTTAGCAGATAATTAAACTGATTAGATTTAGTATTCTATTCTTACACAACATTAGTTAACTAAATTTTCTCTTACCAGTTGATCAGTTGATTTGTCTATCTTTTTCTTGGTTTCCTCTGTAGCCTGCTCTTCCAGAGGAAGATGCCTATTTTAAATGAAAAAGAAAGGTATATTCAGAGCATCTCTTTAGAAAGAACACAATTAAAAATTTTTGATGAATTTTTGCCTGTATTAGTAAAGACTCTAACATATGAATTTTTGCCTGAAAGTTTCAAAAGTGTAAACAATACGTACCAAAGCCTGGTAATAGTGGTACATGCTATCTCTCTTTAAGGACTCACGACAAAGAAAAGAAATTATTCCAAGTCCTTACTGGATGGTGGCAGAGAGAACAGAAAACTGATGTAAAAAAAATTTTCATCTTTAACAAACACACAATATATCAAAATAATGGGAAAAATTAACTTTATAGCACTGTTTCAGTGTAAAGGAAAAAAAAGATTGATATTTTGTTTTGTGTGTGCAGGTGTGTGTGTGTTTATGAAAATAATTAAGGTTTGGGAAGTGTCTATCTTACACAGTTTTTTTTTCCAGCTTCTTAGCATCAAGATTATCTGGTTTTCCAAAGTGGCTTTTGTAACTGAAATAGAACAGTATCATATTTAGAAATTATTTAACTATTTCTGTAGAAAGGAATAACAAGTTTTGCTTTTGACATGTACTTGAAATGTGAACATATGCAGTATTGTTTATTGAACCAAAAATTTATTTATAAAATTGCTTTTGCCTGCATACAGAACCATGACACAAGATCTGAGAACCATAACATAGGGTCATATATGATTTATATAATCTGCTTAATTCTATATTCTAGCAGAGAGAAAACTGAGGGAGAAACCTCAACTGATTTATTCAGAATTGTACTTTGTACAATTGATTTATTCAGAATTGTACTTTGTAAATATCCTATTTCACTTTACATTTATATACTCATTTGACTGACAATCATTTATCATCCACTATGTGCTAACTGATTTTGTCAGGGAAAACTGGGACAGATAAACAGTATAGAACTGTCTACACAGTGAACATTACAACAAAAGCTGATTTATACACACAAACAATATTTCACAACAGGAGTCAGTGCCCTTTAAAATGTCATGGTAAAAAGAAACCTGTTAACCATTTTTTCCTGCACTTCTAAGCCCCATTCCAAAGGGAACACAAGGCATTTGTGTTATCAAGGAATGAAAAATACTAAGCAGTCTTCCGAAGCCTGTTAAGGTTTGAGAGAGTACAAAATGTTCTTGAAAGGTATATTATACCTGTTGACTCCACTTCAGGATCATTTATTCCTTAACCCAGTAGTTCTCAGTCCCAGATTTTAATGCATATTAAAATTATCTGTGAAGCTCTGGAAACATCCAGATGTCCAAACCCTACTTCAGAACTTCTTAAACAAAAGTGTGGAACATGAGCTTCGATATGTTCCATCGGTTCCATAACAAATTTTGATGTGAAAATTTGACTAATCTGCACTTGCTCCACAACATTAAAAGTGCTCTAATAAAAGTTGCTAATGAAATTCTATTTGCTACTCCAGTAGCTTTGTCTTGGGTCCTCATTTAGTGACCCTTTCTGTATTATTTAACATAATACATCATATATTCCAACCCTCCTTGAAAACCTCTACATCCTTTGCTGCTATTGTTTCTTCTCCTAGCCCCTCAGCTGTCCACTTATCAGTTTGTACCACTGGCTAGCCCTCTTCCTTTCATTTACCTTAATATTATTTTAATAATATTTACATAGAACTGCATATGTTAACACTATCAAACCATGCTCCCCATGTCTTAGATCAGGACGGTACCCCAGTGGTCATATATGGCATCTACTTTATTCTATTGATGGGTAAATTAATGCCCAGAGAAGTCATACACTAGAAAGCAGCAAAGCTAAAACAAAGTGCAAGACTAGTATTTTTTTTTTTTTTTTTTTGCTCTTCTGCTACTTCTACCATCTGTGTACTTTACTCTGCTGCTAGGAAAAGCTGAAATTTTGCTATAATAATAAACCTGAAATATACATATATAGCATATAGTAATGTTCCATATTTAGCCCTCTTTCTTCTTACTACATTTTCTATTTAAATCAATCTCATTTATGCCCATGAATAAACACCCTCAAATAGGAATCAGGTTCTTCTTATTCACTATTTTTACCTTCAAGTCTCCAGCTCAACATCTGATATAAAGTAGGTACTCAAATATTTATTGAATGTATGAATATACAAACAAATAAGTAAGCAAACTTCCATGAATTCAAATAATAACCCATTCCAATGATTCACAAATCTGTATCTGCAACCTTAATTGTTCTTTGATGTTACAGCTACATATTTCCATCCACCTATTTGACAATCTCCATAAGACTATCTTAGCAACACCTCAATCTGTTCATAGCTAAAGTTGAACTCATTATCTGTCCTCACTTACTTTCTCAACACACATTAAAACTGTTCTCCTTTTGTGATCTCCATGTTACTTAACAGTACATATTTCCTTGTGATCATTACAAACCTTCAACCTATCTTTACTTCTCCTCTGCCCCTTTTCTCATAACTCTGAACAAAATAAAGCTAACTCATCAGGAGTCAAACTCCTCCCCAATAATTTATCTTAAATACTTTTTTCTTGCTGTTTCCTCAGCTAAACAACCTCCCATGTGCCCTGCTTCTACATTCATCAAAAGCTATCTTTATCCTTTAAAGCTCAGTCCAAATGTCACCTTGTAAAAACCCACTGAACCCCCCCATCAATTAGTGTTTCATTCTATATACAGGCACAGCATTTCTACTATAATACTTACGCATGCATTTTGCCTAAATATAAAACAACTTTTTATATATCTTCTGACTATATTATAATTCTAAGTTGTTGTTCAATTGCTAAGTCATGTCCAACTCTTTGCAACCCCGTGGACTGTAGCACACCAGGCTCCTCTGTCCTTCACTATCTCCAGGAGATTGCTCAAATTCATGTCCATTCAGTCAGTGATGCTATCTAAGTACAGATATTTTATTTTAGTCTTATTCCCTAAGTGTCAAGGAGGTAATTAAATATTTGCAAAAACAACACATTGCTTATTATATGAGATAGGGCAAGGTGAGAAGGAGACCTCCAATACTAACCAGCTCTTTGCTATTTTATGGGAAAGGTCTAAGCAGGATGAACTTTCCCTAATTGGAGGGGAGAGATTGACATTTAGCCTAGGCCCAGTTGAACCACTTAGTAGTCTTCTGTGTTATACTAAGGATACTTTATATAAAATGGAAAAAATAATAGCATTCCCTCTTAGAGTTGTTATGAGGTTTATATGGGTTAAAGTTTGTAAAAGCATTCAAAACAATGTGTGGCAGAAAGTAAGTCTATTTAGTGTTTCTTTCTCAGTCGTGTCCAACTCTTTGCGACCCCATGGACTATACCCAGCAAGACTCCTCTGGTCATGGAATTCTCCAGGCAAGAATACTGGAGTGGGTATCCATTCCCTTCTCCAGGGGATCTTTCTCACCCAGAGATCAAACATAGGTCTCCCACATTGCAGGCAGATTCTTTACCATCTGAGCCACCAAGGAAGTCCCAAATCTATTTAAATGCTTGTTAAATGATAAATAAAACATTACTTTGTTGTGAATGTCCCCAGTGTGGCAAGCTATGGCACATCAACTCTTAGCTATTGAGTCAGGGTCTAAGTCCTTAGAGAAATCTTTTAAAATTAGATTTTACCCAGTTTACATCCTCTACTAAAAAACTGTTAAGTTGTCTTGAAATATAAGGGTATCTCATTCACACTAGCTTCTCAAAATTTTCTGAGAAAGGCAAATGTTGTGTTTTTAGAATGTAACACCTACAGTCAGTTTTTGTCAGCCCATCCCTTACCTCACAAAAAATTCTTCTGGTAGAGAATCCATGCTGCATAATATTCTTATGCAAATCTTATTCGAAGGCTTGAAGACTGACTTTTATGACTGCTGTTTAAAGCTGTAAGGAAAGTAATGTTTTTAGTAGGAGGGTAGGAGGATTTCATTCTTTTTCCCCACTACTTAAATAATATATAATCATTAAAGAAAATTTTGAAACTGCTATAAAAGAAAGTGAAATTACATATTTTCATCATCTAAACATAAATAATATAAATCATTGCCTATGTTTTAATATACAAGCATATGTATATTTTACCAATTTATAATCATATTGAATATGGAATACACCACAGTAGCTTCTTCACTGAATTATATCAAAAGCACTTTTCATGTTATTTTATACTCCTAGTAAACATTCTCAATGGCTACATAACAATTGATTGACTGCGGTTTCCTTAGCCACTTCCGGATAGTCGAACATTTAGTGTTTCCCATTTTTTCAATAAATAATTAGTACTGTGATAAACTCCATTGCCTGTAATGGGATTAATTCCTTACTATAAATCCTCAGAAATAGATTTCCTAGGTCAAAGACACAAATATTTTAAGCTTCTAGGTGCATATTGCTAAATGGCTTCCCAAATGGTTTGTAATAATTTATTTCCCAGTTATAAGAAGTACCTCTTTAACACAATCTTTTTTTTTTAATTGAAGGATAACTGCTTTACAGAATCATGTTGGTTTCTCCCAAGCCTCAACATTTCTCTTAGTCTAAAAATAATATTTTGGAGAAGGAAATGGCAACCCACTCCAGTATTCTTGCCTGAAAAATCCCATGGATGGAGGAGCCTGCAAAGCTACAGTCCATGGGGTCGCAAAGAGTCAGACACGACCGAGCGATCTCAAAGAAAGACAGAAAAAATAACATTTAGCTACTTTTCTTCAAAATTGTATGAGTCTCCATTAATAGGAGACGAGAGACGTGAAGAACTCTTGCATATTCTCTGATTCAAATATCACTGGATGTTGTGGGTGTTTCCTGAAAGAATAAAAAAAAAAAAAAAACTGGCAAAATAAATGAGAACTAAAGGGGAATAAAGTATCATTAGCGTATCTACCGGAGAAGGCAATGGCACCCCACTCCAGTACTCTTGCCTGGAAAATCCCATGGATGGAGGAGCCTGGTGGGCTGCAGTCCATGGGGTTGCTGAGGGTCGGACACAACTGAGCAACTTCACTTTTACTTTTCACGTTCATGCACTGGAAAAGGAAATGGCAACCCACTCCAGTGTTCTTGCCTGGAGAATCCCAGGGACAGAGGAGCCTGGTGGGCTGCCGTCTATGGGGTCGCACAGAGTCGGACACGACTGAAGTGACTTAGCAGCAGCAGTAGCAGCATATCTACATCTTTTATTATTACTCTCTAATTTAACTATCCCAAAGCCAATTCTTCCAAAGTCAGTCCCATTTGATCTCTTTTACTGAGGGTTCAGGTCTCCAAATTCTATTGCCCTCTGTTACGCTGGCTTCCCTTTCTGGTCCCACTGTACACAAGCTGAAGAAGAATTACAGTAAAAGTATATAACTATTGCATGGTTCAGTTCAGTTCAGTCACTCAGTCATGTCCAACTCTTTTCGACTGCATGGACTGTAGCACACCAGGCCTCCCTGTCCATTACCAATTCCCAGAGATTACTCAAATTCATGTCCACTGATTCCGTGATGCCATCCAATCACCTCATCCTCTGTCGTCCCCTTCTCCTCTCACCTTCAATCTTTCCCAGCATCAGGGTCTTTTCAAATGAGTCAGCTCTTCACATCAGAGCATGGTGCTCTGGGACAAAGAAAGAAATTATTCTATCTATATTCTGTATTTGACTTAGCTTCTCTGTTCCCTGGTGGCTCAGATGGTAAAGTGTCTGCCTACAATGCAGGAGACCTGAGTTCGATCCCTGGGTGGGGAAGATCCTCTGGAGAAGGAAATGGCAACCCACTCCAGTACTCTTGCCTGGAAAATCCCATGAGAGGAGCCTGGTAGGCTACAGTCCATGGGGTCTTACAAAGTCGGACACAACTGAGAGACTTTACTTCCTGTTGGCTCACCTGGTAAAGAATCTGCCTGCAATGCGGGAGACCCAGGTTCGATCCCTGCGTCGGGAAAATCCCCTGGTGAAGGGAATGGCAACCCACTCCAGTATTCTTGTCTGGAGAATCCCATGGACAAAGGAGCCTGGCAAGCTACAGTCCATGGGGCTGCAAAGAGTCAGACACGACTGAGCCAGTAACACATACCAGTTCTAAGTTACACAAAAAGGCTTGAGAAACAACGATAATTCTCTAACAATTCAATGCTCGCTGATATTTCTTAATCAGAGTACAAATGCAAAGATTTACAGACTTCCACTAAACTCCATCATTTACAATGGAGCTTTCTAACACCCATTTCCTGCCCATACCTAATAAAACACTTCTTGCTGTCAGTATTTACATAACTCGCCTATACAATATAATTCTCCTAGGTATATTATTTTCTACTTTTAGTCTTATTTCAAAAACTCAGTATACAAAGTCATATGTCTATTAAAATTTGTGTTCTCTATTCAAATACAAAGATACAAACTAAAGCCAATAATGAAGCAGAGAAAGGTTGGATAAAACTTGCTATTCTTTCACACAAACTCAGATCTGCTTTATCTCTTAATAAAGCTGTACAGAAAAGGACATGGCTTTGAAAATTGTAGGACTGTGATCAAACTGTTTTTATGGTTTCTTTAGCCTCCCTGTTATTTTAATTAAAAAAAAAAACAAACTGACATTTCATAGCCAGAGCATACAAAGTATGCCTCTCCCAGACAAAATAATCCTCTCATTTTCTGAATTTAAAAACTCAGGCCTGGATATTCCCCTTTATGATAAGCTCTCCTTCAGTTAGTAGCTGTTTGCATAGATCATAGTGAGGCTGAAAAGGAGGAAAACCCTCTGGCAATAAGGCAGAGAGAATGGAAGGCCTCTACTAAGCTATTCAGTGTACAGTTTGAAAAAGAAAAGATTATAAAATTAATCAATAAATTAAAATGTATTTGGATCCTAAATTAAGAGTTTAAAAAGGCTAATGGCTTTCTTTTTCAGCCTGCTTTAAAATACAACCTGATATCAATCTCTGTGGTGAAAGGTTTTCCAGGAGACAGGATGATTCAGTTAAGTTCACTTGCTCAGTCGTGTCTGACTCTTTGCGACCCCGTAGACTGCAGCACGCCAGGCTTCCCTGTCCCTTCACCAACTCCCGGAGCCTACTCAAACTCATGTCCACCACATCGGTGATGCCATCCAATCATCTCATCCTCTGTCATCCCCTTCTCCTCCTGCCTTCAATCTTTCCCAGCATCAGGGGCTTTTCCAATGAATCGGTTCTTCACATCAGGTGGCCAAAGTATTGGAGTTTCAGCTTCAGCATCAAACTTCCAGTGAATACTCAGGACTGATTTTCTTTAGGATGGACTGTTTGGATCTCCTTGCAGTCCAAGGGACTCTCAAGAATCATCTCCAACACCACAGTTCAAAAGCATCAATTCTCCAGCACTCAGCTTTCTTTACAGTCCAACTCTCACATTCATACATGACTACTGGCTAAACCATAGCTTTGACTAGATGGACCTTTGTTGGCAAAGTAATGTTTCTGCTTTTTAATATGCTGTCTAGGTTGGCCATAGCTTTTCTTCCAAGGAGCAAGCATCTTTTAATTTCATGGCTGCAGTCACCGTGTGCAATGATTTTGGAGCCCAAGAAAATAAAGTGTGTTTCCATGGTTTCCCCATCAATTTGCCATGAAGTGATGGGACCAGATGCCATAATCTTAGTTTTCTGAATGCTGAGTTTTAAGCCAACCTTTTCACTCTTCTCTTTCACTTTCATCAAGAGGCTTTTTAGTTCTTCCTCACTTTCTGCCATAAGGGTGGTATCATCTGCATATCTGAGGTTATTGATATTTCTCCTGGGCATCTTGATTTCAGTCTGTGCTTCATCCAGCCTGCCATTTCACAGGATGCACTCTGCATATAATGAGTAGGGTGACAATATAAAGCCTTGATGTTTGATGTACTCCTTTCCCAATCTGGAACCAGTCCGTTGTTCCATGTCCAGTTCTAACCGTGGCTTCCTGACCTGCATACAAATTTCTCAGGAGGTAGGTCAGGTGGTCTGGTATTCCCAGCTCTTTCAGAATTTTCCACAGTTTGTTGTGATCCACACAGTCAAAGGCTTTGGTATAGTCAATAAAGCAGATGTTTTTCTGGAACTCTCTTGCTTTTTCGATGATCCAGCGGATGTTGGCAATTTGATCTCTGGTTCCTCTGCCTTTTCTAAAATAAGCTTGAACATCTGGAAGTGCACGGTTCATGTACTGCTGAAGCCCGGCTTGGAGAATTTTGAGCATTACTTTGCTAGTGTGTGAGATGATGAGTGCAATTGTGTGGTAGTTTGAGCATTCTTTGGCATTGCCTTTCTTTGGGATTGGAATGAAAACTGACCTTTTCCAGTCCTGTGGCCACTGCTTTGTTTTCCAGATTTGCTGGCATATTGAGTGCAGCACTTTCACAGCATCACCTTTCAGGATGTGAAATAGCTCCACTGGAATGCCATCACCTCCACTAGCTTTTTCGTAGTGATGCTTCCTAAGGCCCAGTTGACTTCACATTCCAGGATGTCTGGCTCCAGATGAGTGATCACACCATTGTGGTTATCTGGGTCATGAAGACCTTTTTTGTATAGTTCTGTGTATTCTTGCCACCTCTTCTTAATATCTATGGTGAAAGGTTTTCCAGAATTGATCCTTAATCCCATCATTTCCCAGGAGCTGAGCTGCCATGTGGCAAGCCCCACAGGCAAAACTGGCAGCAGTAGCACTTTACAGCCTTTCTTGGGAAGGAAGGTATAAATGCCTAGCAACAGAAAGGAAGCAGCCAGCCTGCAAAGTTACCACTGTACTTCTGAAATAATCAAAAGTTCTCACTATTCTAGAAGAGGCTAAAGGATACTTTTAAAATTAGGGTTGCTGCTAAGTCACTTCAGTCGTGTCTGATTCTGTGTGACCCCATAGACGGCAGCCCACCAGGCTCCCCCATCCCTGGGATTCTCCAGGCAAGAACACTGGAGTGGGTTGCCATTTCCTTCTCCGATGCAGGAAAGTGAAGTGAAAGTGAAGTCGCTCAGTCATGTCCGACTCTTCGAGACCCCATGGACTGCAGCCCTCCAGGCTCCTCCATCCATGGGATTCTCCAGGCAAGAGTACTGGAGGGGGGTGCCAGTGCCTTCTCTGAAAATCAGGGTTAACATGGGGGAAAGGGTGAATCCAGTTTCCCCATGTGTATTCATTTCAGTAGACTTTCCTTGTCAGCAGGAAATGAAACATTTACTCTGCCTTTTTGGAACTGAGGAACTGCCCTTCGACAGGAACTATTCAGGTCTGGCTGGCTGACCACAGGGCAAGCTAAAGTTTAGTGTCGATTTAAAGCACACCTTTATCCACTAACCAAAATGATTTTACCTGCATGTTGCTTTACTGGTTGAAAATAAGGTACTGCCATTCATATCCTGAGGCAGCAAAATATCTTTTTTACTGCTGCCCCTTTCTGAGCTTCCATCACCCACTTTTCCTCTCATGGAATTATAACAAGTTTTTTTTTAATTTAAGAGTTTCCTTTCCCTATTTTTAAAGCTGTGCTATTCACAGAAAAGTAGGCACAACTATTGTTTATAATTTTTTAATCATTCAAACATTCACCTTGTAGCACTGTCACCTCCTTAAACTGTATATATTTACATTGTCTTTATATCCACTTAAATGCTCATTTTAACTCTTGTTACTTGACCAAGTTAGAGGCTCCACCTGGCCAACAAGTTTACATTTCAATGTATGGGTGGATGTCCTATGGTCCCATGAATTTGCTAGCCTTATCAGTTGTGGCACTTACAGATAACACATTGCCAGGTGGGAAAAGTGCATAATAACAGTGTAAAAAAAGCAGTAAAAATAAAGTTCATTTTTCTTAATGCTACTAGCTTGAAAAAAAAAAATATTGGGCTGGGTAAATCTTGGTTATGAGAAGTTGTCCTATGCATTTTTAGCATGTTCAGAAACATGCCTAGCTAGCCAGTGTATGACAGTAGCAACTCTCTCTCACCTCAGTCCCATTGTAGCAATCAAAAACATCACCAAACACTGCCAGATGTCCTTCAGGGGACAAAATTGCCCACAGCTCAGAACTACCTATTAAATGAATTAAAATGAAAAGGCTAACTAAATGAATATAGATTGTTCTCAGCAATTAAAAAAAAAAAATCCTGTGATTAGGTATCATGAACGTGTGTGTGTGCTCTGCCACATCTGACTCTATCACCCCATGGAATGTAGCCTGCCAGGCTCTTCTGTCCATGGAATTTTCCAGGCAAAAATACTGGAGAGGGTTGCCATTTCCTACTCCAGGGGATCTTC
Source organism: Bos grunniens (assembly GCF_055505025.1). Lineage (NCBI taxonomy): Eukaryota > Metazoa > Chordata > Mammalia > Artiodactyla > Bovidae > Bos > Bos grunniens. The sequence goes on from NC_141165.1 coordinate 103,990,789, forward strand.
TGGACTCAGGTATCATGTATAAACACAACAAATCATTTGTCTACAAAAAGGAGAAATGATAAAGTATCTCATTTAGTTTCCATCAGTGTGAAAAGTTGAGAGGTTGCACAGGATTCGTAGCTCAGAGCACAAGAGACACTGCAGCCAGTTTACAAGAGTGTACAAGTCAGCTTCAACACATTTAACCATGAAACCTTAAGTGGAATGAACATCTCCGTACTTTAGTTTCCTTATTTGAAAAATAGGGGGAAAGTTGATCCATGATTCACAGGGTGGTTGCAAAGAGTAAATGTTTTAAAACATGTAACTGAACATAGTAAGGACTATATTTGTTACTATCATCATCTTCACTTAATTTCATTTAAATTTATGGCAAAATCAGTTCACTTTCCTTCCAATTCTCTACCTTGGAGAAAAGCTATTATATGAAAAGGAATAGTAATAATGAGACTTAAGAAAATGGGTCAAAAACATCTTTCAAATATATCCTACATGATAACAATTGGCAGTTTAATCTGCATATATTTGGCACCTTGCAGTTTTCATATCAACACATATGAATCTGCCATATTCTTTAAACTGCATGATATCCCATTGTATAAATGAAACTATTTACCAGACCACTACTGATAAATACTTCAATTGTATCCAGTTTGTGTTTGTATGTGGGTTTTATATATATATTTTTTGGTATTATAAACAATGCTGCAATAAACAATCCTGAACATGCAACTTGGTCAAATTTTGAAAGCTACTTTACAAAGCTGGATTTCTATTTCAGCACTGAATTAAATGTATTTCAGGTCTGTTACTAAAGCAAATTCTGACAATGCTAGTTATCACTTCTGCTAAACTTTACCAAAAGAATTCTAAAACACTCCTGTAAATGGAGATGTGATATGTTCTGGCCACATATAGTACAGTAACCACTCCAAGGCTGAAGAAACTACAAAGAGGACACTTTCTAGGAATAACTCAAGACATTTTTATGGGAGTTTCTTTGAACCAAAATTTTAACTATTAATCTGTCTGTCAAATAGAAACAGTCATACTTGGTGGCTTTGAAAAGAGTAAAGCAGGAGTTTTGTGGCTTCAGCACTCTCACACGTGAGACAGTAAACAACAAGGGCTAAAGACATCAGTTTAAACTCAAAGAATAACAGATTGTACAATTAATTTGTTATTAGCTGTCTGAAGAATGGCCAAAATATACTGATTATTTGATTTTCTAATTTTCCATTTATTTCTTCCATTTTGTATTAATTTAGGTTCTTGGCAAAGACTCAAAATGAACATCTGCAAGACATAAAGAACCCATTGCAATGCTGGAGACCCGGGTTCAATCCCTGGGTTTGGAAGATCCCCTAGAGAAGGGAATGGCTACCCACTCCAGTATTCTGGCCTGGAGAATTCCACGGACAGAGGAGTCTGGGGGGCTACAGTCCATAGGGTCACAAAGACACAACAGTGACTTTCACTTTGGCAAGGCCTCAAAACATACCTACAAAAGGGAAGCCAAAATATCACTTTCCCCCAAGGAAAAAATATATAGTTTGCTTAAGTAAACTCTAAGACTGATTGACGATGGTTGGAAAATGTATGCAAAAGTTATCAGAAACCAAAGATTTAATCTGTCCCCAAAGATCAGGGTACTACTCAGCTCTAGCTATTTAGCAAAGATCATTGTTGGCACTATCTGGCAGATCACACCAGGACACAAGAAAATAGCAATGCACACCCAAGGCCCAGAAAATAGCAATGCACACCCAAGGCCCCATCCTTACAAATCTGCCAATATGGGGAACATCCTTGCCAAAATTAGCATCTTGTCTGAAGAAGGTATTTAATTCTCTTCAGATCTATTCAGTCATTTATTCCTGAACTTACACAAGCAAATTTGAAGTATATATATATATATATATATATGTTATAAATATTTGGAATGTATCTATTATAAATATGCACAGGTTAGACTTCACCTGAAAAAAATCCAAATATTAAACAATCCATCAGTTTCAGGTTACTTACAGGTAGCACTGCGAAAACCATGCTACTCAAAAATGCAGCTAGGACTGTTGGAAGGACCATTTGTTCAGGAAACGCTCCAAAAGTGGGATATTTTCAGTCATTTAAAAATATTACATTGTCATTACAGTTGTTAGACAATAATGGAAAAAAAGGATATGACAGACTGTTAAGACATGACTCAAATCGAGATGACAATCAAGCAGGGAATAGAGAATACAATATATACTTGATTCTCCCACCACCAATGACCCTACCCAAATCCAATATTATTCTCCATCAAGGTTAAAGATTTTGGAGAAGTCTCCAATTTTTTGGATCACATACTTCTAAAGAAGCAAATCTGAAAATACAATGAAAATATATGGCTAGCAATTCATTTATGCTATTAATGCTACTGTAAGTACTACTATAAAATAAAAAGAGTAAGACTAAAATTGGTAAAAAACAAAAGTTCTAATATTTATTGAACTGAACTGAACACTGTAATAGTCAGTTTCACATACCTAAGGTGTGCATACTCTACTTTGGACTCCCGTTTCAGAAAATGACTTCACATTTTAATTCAGGAAACATATACCCCTTTCCTGATCTTGATAATTTCTATTTCCTAAAAGACTAGAAAATTTTAAATGAGATATGCAGAAGACACTGCTCTGCACAGAGGCTTTCAACAAATACTAGTTATAATTAAAAATGATTACTGTAACTTAAAAGTGCGCCATTTCATGTTTGCTGCTGCTGCTAAGTCGCTTCAGTCGTGTACGACTCTGTGCGACCCCATAGACGGCAGCCCACCAGGCTCCCCCATCCCTGGGATTCTCCAGGCAAGAACACTGGAGTGGGTTGCCATTTCCTTCTCCAATGCATGGAAGTGAAAAGTAAAAGTGAAGTCGCTGAATCGAGTCCGACTCCTAGCGACCCCATGGACTGCAGCCTACCAGTCTCCTCCGTCCATGGAATTTGCCAGGCAAGAGTACTGGAGTGCGCATTTCATGTTTACTTATAAAATCAGAGAAGGCAATGGCACCCCACTCCAGTACTCTTGCCTGGAAAATCCCATGGACAGAGGAGCCTGGTAGGGTGCAGTCCATGGGGTTGCTAAGAGTCGGACACGACTGAGCGACTTCACTTTCACTTTTCACTTTCATGCATTGGAGAAGGAAATGGCAACCCACTCCAGTGTTCTTGCCTGGAGAATCCCATGGACAGGGAAGCCTGGTGGGCTTCTGTCTATGAGGTCACACAAGAGTCGAACACGACTGAAATGACTTAGTAGTAGTAGTAGTATCTATAAAATTCGATTCAGAAACAATGGATAGCACTTTTAAAAAAGTCAAAAGTTTTGGGGATATGAAATTAGATGTGAAAATGCAGGACAAAACATTTACCCAAATTATCCATTGCTTGTATTCTTAGAGTTGAAGTCTGTGAAATGTACATTAAATAAAATCAGGAACTGTTTGAAAAGTGAGAACATTAATTTTATGGTTTGGTAAGTCATTTACAGATTAGCTTAATCATATACGGTTGGGAAAGAAACCAGGATGAAAATAATCGTAAATGGAGAATAATTTTGGTTTATTTAGGTTTCCTGGCTTTGTGATGGAAAGTAAACTGTTTTGAAAAAATGAGAGTTGACATTAACTGTACAGACTGTTTTCTGGCTCTGTATAAAGGCTAAAATCAATTTAATATCAGTACATATTTAAATTATTTTAATCGTACTGGGGACATGGTATCCAAATGACCTCATGTTTAGACCTCTGCCAATTTTCTACCATTGATTTGTCTTGTATCTTTGGAACCTGGGCCAATAGGACTTTTGTTCTACCTGCTGTTTATGCCTATTGAATAATCTCTCAGCTTTAGTCTTGGCCTCATGCTCTCACTATCATGGAAGTCCCACAGAGTTACACTTTTTTTTCTTTTTATAAATCCCTTGCTACATCCCCAGTGCCTAGTACCTGGCATACTTCAAGCATTCAATACTGATATAAAGAATAAAGTCACCAATCCTTCCTCATACTTCAAGTCCTCTGAAGGCAGAAATAAACAGTGAAACCTGTATATAGATAAAGACTTCCTTCTCTGTCGACCTAGAGTCCACCTTCACAAGCTGAAAGCAGCCCAAATGCTACAGTAACAGGAATCCCAACAGACAACCACAGGGTCAACATAGGTCCCCTGTCCTCTGGCAACTACTTCTCAGTGTTTTTGTTTTTCCACATCTCTCCAACCTCTAAATATTTTAGTTCTTCGAGGTTCAGTCTTTTCTACCCTACTCACCCCATGTCATTTAGTCTTGAGGCTTTACATTTTTATCTCTGGCCTTGACCACTCCTTTGATGACAAATAATATATTGAAGAGCCCACTCAAAAGCTTCCAGATGTCTAGTTGATACCTCACCATAACTGAGCTTGACTTCTGGATATCTCCCCTTCCCCAGAAAACAGCTGAAGTACCCACTCAGCCAAGTCAGGCCTTGATCAGACTAACTGCAGTCAACCCACAGACCAAGAAAGAAATTTTCAGTTTCACCCACTGAATTTTGAGGTGATTTGGTATGCAGCAAATATTGATCAATACTTCACCCTAATTAAAAATGCAATTCTCCATCTTGACTCTTATATTTCCTATCTCCCTTCTCTTTCTTTTCCTATATAGCACTTATTACTAACATTCATATATTTTACTTATATCTCTTTTTTTTCTTTGCTATATCTCCCATTAAAATAAAAGCTCTACGTGGACAGACATTTTTGTTTAATTGATTCACTACTCTATCCCCAGAACCTAGAAATGAACCTGCTACTCAAGCACTCATTAAATATACGGAGATTAAATGAATTACAAATTAGCTCTGTATTCACACCTCCGATATAATTCCTCTATTACAACATTCAGTACACTGCACTTTTGTCAAAAAATACAGTTAATATCTCCATTCAATATGAGTCATCTAATACGACTTAAACCCTGGTCATGACATTAAAAATTTCCATTTTATTATTTAGCTTTGAAGATATGCTCATTAAGTTTTTCCAGAAGATATAAAGGAGTTTAACAGCCCTTGAGTTGCAAGCTCCTAGGCAAGTTTTAACTCCCTTAAATGTGTTAAGACAAAATACCAAGTATCCAATTCCTTTATCAGGGATTGGCATGAAATCTCTCCATAAAATGGTATTGCTGTCTGTTCTTTGTATTTGATGGAGATATTTTTCCTAATTTATAGATCAGGAAACACATTTAAGGGAGTTAAAACAATGAGCATATCTTCAAGGCTAAATAGTATCATTATGATTATTCCATATTTTAGAAATTACACTGATGAAATAAAGTAAGACAAGAAATATTGGAAGGGATTCAATTATTATTTTCTGGTGATACGTAGCTAGAAAATTTATGAGAGAAAGCAAAACTGAATCAATAAGGATATTTCAGTCAGTAAACTGAGTAAAAGACATACTACAAATCAGTTTCTCTTTTACCAGTAGCAAAAACAAACTAAAAAAATTTAGGGGAAAAAGAGAACCCACTCACAGTAACAAAAATTATATAATATCCAGGAATAAATTTAATGAGAATGGTACAAGACTACATGATAAGCTATACAATATTTCACTGAACATAAAATACAACGTGAATACTTAATATTGACTACCTCAGCAGTTTCTATATCTTCTCTATCAGCCAGACTAGAAACTTGGAATCCTATCCCTCTCATTCTTCCATTTGAAGTCATTCAGAGTCCTACCTATTTCACGTCATATATATTTCTTAAATTTGTCACCTTTTTGCTAACTCCACTTCAATTATCTCAGCCATCCTTTGGAAAGACTCCAGTAAAATAAATATTCTCCCTACTTCTGGGCTTATCTTCCTCAGAGTGTCAGAGTAATCAGTCTAAAACACAAACCTAACTATCAGGACCCAGTTTGAAACCAGAGATCACCACTTAATTCAAGATAGAGTCCCAGCTCAAAGGGTAGTACAACCTTCAGTCATCTGGACCCAGCTCCATTTCCTCCTCCTCCTTTTCCCCTTTTGGGTCTTAAAAATATGGCTGTGTTTCTCATATTGGGATACACGAGTATCTCTGACAAAAGATGTCAGACCTTTTCACAGCTCAATTTTTGGTGAGGATTTTCTTAGAAAGATGTTATTTTACATTAAAATAAATATGGAGATGCAAAATGTGTGCGACTGCTCAAGTTAAAATGCAAGATTTCAAAGGATAGCACTTTTAGCACACAGCTTTGACCCTTTCCCTCAGATCTAAATGGGGACAATCGTGAGACAATTGTGAATGAAAAGTCTAATGCTGTCAAACTGTTATCACCTGTATTGCCAAGGACCTAAGATGTGACTGACACTTGCTGAGAACATAACTATGCCAGACAACTGTTCGTCATTGGTTAGCTCATTTTATAACCTGACATGACTTCATCTCTACTACTCTCTCTCACCCTCGCTTTCTACTCCAGCCATAGCAAGGTCCTTGCTGTTCTTTATATTATCAGGCTCCATTTCAAAGCTTTCCCCCTTGCTATTCTATCTAGAAATATTTCCCCTTAGAAAGCACAGGTCTTTTTCGACTCTTCAAGTATTTTTCAAATCATGCTTTCTCTATCCTGACCTCCCATTTCTCTTTTTTAAACCATTACTCTAGAGGAGTAATTCTCTTTTTCTCCATCTCCCTTTCCTTACTGTGCTTATTATTTACTGTTTTTTTCCCCTATCAGAATGTAATGGTAGGATTTTTGTTTCATGACAATAGGATTTTTAGTTTACTGAATCTAGTGCTTAGACCAATGCCTAGCACGCTGTAGGCTCCAGCTATTTATTCAATGAGCAATCGTATGAAATAGATGCTACTGTTACTCAGATTTTACTTCAAGATGAGATCGAAACAGTGAGAATTTGTCTACGGTCACACAGTAAAAAGGTAGACTTAGGATTTGTAAGCAAACAGCCTGGCTCCGCTCCTTACCATAATCGCATTATGCCTCTAATTGGTGACTTTTGTACCTACTATTATCCTCTACATTTAATTCCTTCCCAGCAGGGTCCCTAACTAGCAGGATTAGCCCACTTTATACACTCGATAATTGTTTACAGAATGAATAAATGCATAAACACATTAATTACCCAATGATTTATGCCTCATTTTTACCTTTCAGAATTAAACTGCTTTTTAATATAAAAATAATTCGTCTTTAAAAATGTAGTGACGCAAAATAGGCTTTCTTTGAATTGACAAAACATAATTTCTGACAGATGGTTTAATAAAAAGGATGTGTACCCAGTTCTTAACATTTTCTCCAAACTGGCTTTTAAAGCTTCATTCAACAATACCGTACAATAAGCAAAAAAGCTCCAGAACCACTCTGACTCATTTCATGATATTCACACGCATAATACTATTTCTGAACAAAAACCGCGAACAGTGCCATTTCCTTAGACACCAAGATTTATAAATCCACCATGCCAAATAAAAGCAGACACCTTCACTTACAAAACTGACGCTAATAAGAACAGCCTTCGGAACAACACCTGGCACAGGAGTCACCTGGGCCAGCTTTCTTAAATAAATTGACAACGACTATCATAAGCGCATGACTAACTTGCCACCGAATCCGAACGGCCATAGGTTTACTCAGAAACCAACATTCCTCAGTAGAAGCGGTGGACAAACAAGCGATTTTAAAAACAGGCCTCTCCCGGGCCGCCTCAAAATCTAGAACCCAAGATTCCTCCTCAGAGCTCCTCACCGTGTCTAGACTAGGGGAAAGCGACCATTTCTCAGGAAGAAGATGACGCACAAAGAAACAACTGGCCACCCACGGTGAAGGCCAAGGAAGGAAACGCAAAGAGGGCCCACAGACGAACAGGGACCCCATGCTACCCCACCGCCCCCTACGCCAGTGGAGCCGCAATTGACTTCTCGCGAGATTTCTCAGCTTCACGGGATCTCGAACTAAAACCTCGCGGCTTTTCAGATCGGGGGTCTGAAAGGACAACTACTAGCCCGCCTTACGGACTCATACTGGGCCTCGACATCCCCCACCTCCACCACTCCATCCCAGCCCTCCCTTTCCTTCGTAGGGTGCCATCCTCAAGTTGCCAAGGGACTTCCGGAGCTCAACCGGAATCGGAAGCTTCTGGGAGCGAGGGGGTGGAGAAGAAAAATCAAAAAAAGCGCGGTAAAAGCTGGAGGACGGTGGTGGTACCCGCTCCAAGCGGCCCTGCGGCGGGTCCGGATGGACTCCACTGCCTGCTTGAAGTCTTTGCTTCTGAGCATCAGTCAGTATAAAGCCGTTAAGTCCGAGGCGAACACCGCTCAGCTTTTGCGGCACTTAGAGGTAAGTAAGGGGCTCCGGGGATGGCGGACGAGACGGACTTCCCTGTAGCCTTCGTTCACTTGGTGGCCGAGACTGTAGCGGTCTCAGCTTCGAAAACAAAGGGCAACTCCTCGCTCCCACCGCTGTCTTTTTGTATTGCTATAGAAAGCGAGAGATTGTCACCTTTGAATTCCCACCCAACTCCAGGCCTCTCCGCGTTCAGCTGACTGCAGTGAGAAAGAGTACTGAAAGCCCTAGGAAGCGGGAGGGTGAGACAAAAGGGGGAGGAATTTCAGCGTATTTGGAGTTGGTAGAGGAAAGAGCTCCGAGCTGTATCTTTTCCTTTGCTGCTTATTTTCGTTTTTCCATTGTAACAGGCCTTTTCAGAGGTACAGCAATTCTCGGAGGTGGAGATGCTAGAGAATAAGGATTAAAATTTGATTTATCTCTTGTTCCTTAGGCATTTTGCAATCTGAACCTGTTGCTTATTGCTTTTATTTGAACTCATGTTGATCTCGAGCTTGAAAATTACTATTTCAATTTACTCTGGATTGAGGACCAATCTTCTTTACTAGTAATCATAATCCTTTTTTCTTTACCAAAATGTATTGCTCACAGTTTTTCAGTCCTAAAATGCTGAATTGTTGTCACTTTTTCCGTTACTTCCCAATGATTTGCCTCTAGAGTGTGCTTATTTTGTGTTAAAAGATATAACCACAGCTTTCTGTGATCCTGTTTGTTTTTAGACTCTTAAACTCCGGCTGTCATTTGTTATACTTTAATGGAATTCCAATTAATATTGACATCAGTTTAATAAAAAGTAATTAAGCTCAAAGTTACTCTTAATTCTATGTTGCAGCTTCTCAACATAGAATTGAACATAATTTTAAAATATATCCTATTTGTTATATTAATCCTATGATAAAAGGCTAAATTTGCAAAGATTAGAAACTGCTGCGAAGAAGGCATTGTGAATGGCCCAGCAACATCAGCCTTTGCTCTAACTGGTGTACACTCAAGGTTACTTGTGTAACCTTGAGAACTCTCAAGGTTCTCTGGTGCTCCTCTTCTTACTACTTGAGCTGCCTGTCTCCTAAGAATACTTGTTTTCTTTAAGAATTAAGAATTTTAGATTGTAATCTGAAACATTATTTATTTTTGAGAATAAACAGGTATGTTATGAATCTGAGCAGAGTGTTATCAACAATTGAAAGAGACTTCAAAGAAATTTGAGGCTTAGAGATTGACTTCTATGTACTCTGTTCTCACACTTTTCAAGAGGTTTACCAAAAACACTTCTATCATTTAGTTGAAATATAACACACGTGCATTGCATGAAGTGCATTAATGTTAAGTGAAGAGCTTGGTAGTTTTATTTATTTTTAAACCAAAGTGTACTCTCAAGTAGCTACGACCTGTTATCATGAGGTAGAACATTTCCAGCACCACATAAATTGTCCCTTACATGGATTGTTCAGATGTCCCTTGTCCAGATAAGTGGATTCATGTGTACTTTTTATAATGCCCTATAGGATAGTGTAACAGGCAAACCTAACCTAATTAGTGGAAGAGAATTAGAGAAAGCTTAGTAGAGGAAACAAAACCGAGACTGGAATAATTACATTAGTTAGTGAGTGAAGGGATAGGTGATCTTCCATGTAGAGGGAACAGCGTGTATGAATTTTCTAAATTGGAAAAGTGTGGCAGTGCCACTTTGGAAAAACTGGGTTATATGTAAGATGGAGAAGTGAAAAATGCCATTTCTTAACTAACACGTTTTAATGACTGTTTTCTAGGTAATTTCTGGACAGAAGCTCACTCGATTATTTACATCAAATCAGATACTACCAAGTGAATGCTTAAGTTGCCTTGTAGAACTACTTGAAGACCCAAACATAAGTGCCCCACTGATCTTAAGTATCATCAGTTTGCTGTCTCAACTAGGTAATGTATTTAGTTTCTCTTTTATTTTTTAGAAGATGCATGAATTTAGTATTTTCTTAAAGGGCAGGTTCCATTACAGAATCTTTTGGAGGATGATTCACATTTGAAAGATGTCTTAGAAAAAAAAGATTTCTTTGCTGCAGGACCTCTTTGAACTATCTTGTTGTGGATCTCCTGTAAAGGGAATATTATACGCATCCTTTTTTAAGATTATTGGAACAGAATCTGAAGCATATCAAGGGTTCAATGGTCTACAGAAAAGAATGTACCTTGGGAAATGTACATTTCCCTGCTGCTGCTAAGTTGCTTCAGTTGTGTCTGACTCTGTGCGACCCCATAGATGGCAGCCCATCAGGCTCCCTGGTCCCTGGGATTCTCCAGGCAAGAACACTGGAGTGGGTTGCCATTTCCTTCTCCAGTGAATGAAAGTGAAAAGTGAAAGTGAAATTGCTCAGTTGTGTCAGACTCTTAGCGACCCCATGGACTGCAGCCTACCAGTCTCCTCTGTCCATGGGATTTTCCAGGCAAGAGTACTGGAGTGGGGTGCCATTGCCTTCAAATTTTAAAAAATACATGTACAAATGTCAGTATGAACAGTATTGGAAAATCATAACTAGTGATCAAAATATCATCCTTTTTTTGATAGACTATACTAAACCTAGAGCTAAAAGCTAAAAATGCAAGTGTTGCTTTTTTTGTTTTTTCCCTGCCTTGTCTTAGTTTTTAGATTTTAATTCACTGGTTACTTATTTTCCTGATTTGTGTTTGGGGGTACAAGGGAGATATTTCTGTGTGTGGTTATAAAATTAGTACATGCTTATTTAAAAAAAAAACTGATACAGAAGTGGTAACAGATCATTTCAAATAGACCATAAAAATGTTCAATATCTGTGTTGTCCAGTATAGTAGCCACCATGGTTGAAATTCTGAATTGGGAGGTATTTGTAAATAACATAGCCACATCATATTTTATATTTTTATATAATGGTAAATTTAATATGAAGTAAGTTTTAAATTATTTGTCTTTCATCCATGAAGGCCATATATAAAGATGATCTACTTCGTGTCATTTTATTTTAACTTACAGCTGTAGACAATGAAACTAGAGACTGTCTTCAGAATACATACAACCTAAATAGTGTGCTGGCAGGAGTGGTTTGTCGGAGCAGTACTTGCCACAATGATTCAGTGTTTTTGCAGGTATACACACCTACTTTCCACTTCATGCTTATTCTTCCTTATTTTCAAATCAGAATTGATAGTATCTATTATGAAGTGCTGACGTACAGTGTACTGCATGCTGGCATTAATACTGCATAGTTAGGCACAGTTCTCACCATCATTAAATTTAAAAACTGGTTATTCACATGTGCTACCACTTAAGAGATTCTAAAGAAGAAAATTTACATCTAGCACTATTATTGAAGGAAAATTCACATAACTATTTTGACAGATTTATAAACATAGATGTCAGCCTTTTTAAGATGTAAGCTGTTCATTTTAAAATTTTAATTTAAAGTTAGTATCTAGGCTCATACTGTTGAGGAAACATTCTATAAAAATTGAAGCTATATAGATTTAGTCTTCTTTAGCATAGGCTCAATGCTCTTATACCCATATTTCTCTGAACCGAAAATGCCATCAGTTGTAAGAAAGAAAAACATTGTAAATTAAACTGACATGCAATTTTAAAGATGATAAAATATGAATAATATATATCTTAGAATTGATAGAATATATTCTCAACTTGTATATAAGTTTAAGATGGTTAAGTAAACCAGGTTGCTGACACAATGCTGTGTTTGAGATAGAATGTATAGAAATGTGTGAATCAGGAGGTGAACTTTTAAAGTCTCATTAATTGTATATGTTTAAGTAAAATCTCATTACTTGCATGTGAAAATAGAACCTTTCTAAGATATGGAAAGAGTTTTACTCTAAATGCCTCCTAAAATGCTTACATGCTCAGAATATGTGTAGGAGTTCATTTTTGTGATCATGCAAATATATATGTGTTTATATTCATTGCTATTTTCTTATTCTCAGTGCATTCAGCTTCTGCAGAGGTTAACATACAACATCAAAATTTTGCATTCTGGTGCCAATATAGATGAATTAATTACATTCCTGATAGATCATATGTGAGTATGCAACCACACATGTAACCAAATAATCTACTGGTTTATGTTTTTTTTTTTAATGTAGAAGAACTGTTGATTCCATTATAAGCACTTACAAAATTAGTCATAGAGAGTAACAGGCCTGCTGGTGAAACAAGTCACCTAAAATAGAGGTGGTCTCAAACTAGCGGTCAAGGACTAACCCCTTTAAAAAAACAACAACAACAACTCTTATCCAGGATTAATTTAACTTTAAAAACAAATATAAGCTATCAATTGACTCTTTTCAATTTAACTAAACAGTCTACCTAAACAATCAGGTAAAGACATACATCCGTACAACTTGTAATCCCAAGTTTTCTTTTTAAAACCATTTCACAGACAGGAAAAAAATAATATGAAACCATTCAAGAAATACAATGACAAGCAAAAATATGTAGGGAAAGAGGAACACATTGAACACATTGAGCTTCCCTGGTAGCTCAGTTGGTAAAGAATCCGCCTCAATGCAGGAGACCCTGGTTCGTTTACTGGGTTGGGAAGATCCACTGGAGAAAGGATAGACCACCCACTCCAGTATTCTTGGACTTCCCTTGTGGCTCAGCTGGTAAAGAATCCACCTGCAATGTGGGAGACCTGGATTCAATCCCTGAGTTGGGAAGATCCCCTGGAGAAGGGAAAGGCCACCCACTCCAGTATTCTGGCCTGGAGAATTCCATAAACTGTATAGTCCATAGGGTCACAAAGAGTTGGATGAGACTGAGCAACTTTCACTTTCAGGAACACATTGTGTTGACTTACTGGTTTATTTTTAACTAAAATATGTAATAATTCAATTTTTCTTAAATAATTTTTTACCTAATTTTTAAACTGAGATAATGATTCCTGTTTATTCATTGGATGATTTCAAGGATCAAATGGTGTTTTTGATCAGTTTTTATAACAGAAACTTATGAATTGATTGAGACAGAAAAACTTATTGAAACTGAAAATTATGTTTATATTTAATCTTCTTGAAGGAATATACTGATGAGATAGCATATGATTGCTCTGATAATTATTTCTATATTTTTATGCTAAATTGAGTAGGATCATTGACTTTCAAAACATGAAATAAATGATCAGTACTGTTCAAAACTTGGCAGTCTTCACATGTTAATCAGATTTTTCTTTTTGCTTATAAAAAGGAAGGAATTTAAATGTGTAAATGACTGTTTTTGAGTAATTTAGAAGGAACTTAATATTTTTATCTTTTATTATTTTTCTTAAAACAGTCAGTCTTCTGAAGATGAGTTGACAATGCCTTGTCTAGGATTATTGGCAAATCTTTGCCGGCACAATCTTTCTGTTCAAACGCACATAAAGACTTTGGTAAGAAGTTTATAAAATGTTTCTTTTGTTTTGTGGTAGGTTCACCTTTTTCTTTAAAAAGAAATTTAACAAGAATTTGTGTTGTCTAGCTGACTTATCAAAGTTAACAAAGCATCAGATTGACGTAAATAACTTGAAGTACTCTAGCCTTCATATATGTTTAATTAAGACGAGTTAATACAAATGTTAATTTATATACTAGAAGTTTTTCTTCTGTAGCATCTCATTATTTGTCGTGTTGAATAATATAAGAAATGCTGAGTTTTGTGCTAATAGAGAGGAGACATGCCATTGGCAGTTGCATTTACCTCAGTCTTGTATTTCTACACAATCAATTACAACTTTCTCAAAAAGATTTATAAGTGCCTAGCACCATTACCCGGAGAAGGCAATGGCACCTCACTCCAGTACTCTTGGCTGGAAAATCCCATGGGCGGAGGAGCCTGGTAGGCTACAGTCCATGGGGTCGCTAAGAGTCAGACACAACTGAGCGACTTCACTTTCACTTTTCACTTTCATGAATTGGGGAAGGAAATGGCAACCCACTCCAGTGTTCTTGCCTGGAGAATCCCAGGGACGGGAGAGCCTGGTGGGCTGCTGTCTATGGGATCGCACAGAGTCGGACACAACTGAAGTGACTTTAGCAGTAGCAGTAGCATCATTACCAGTACTTGTGAGAAGTGAAGGAACTCAAATGAGGTTTATCTGAACCACTGTTAGAAATATATTAAATCAGGAAAGTTCATTGATTCTTTAAGTTTCTTTATGAACAGTTCGCTTGCTGTACAATATTCAGTATTACTTGTTTAGTTTTAAATTTAACAGTATCTCATTTGTTCATGTGCTGGATTTTTCTGGCCTCATCCTGTTTTGTTGGTGGAGGTTATTTTGAGCCATGAAACTGTTTGAGAAAGGTAAACATTTGCTCATAAACTCAAACTACACACTGCTGTTTACTCAGATTGTACCTGTTCATACTACTGTAAGCAATTTGTGAAAGTACCACTTACACCTTGATCTCTAAGTTGATAATAATATGTTAAAAAGTTTACCTATTCTGTACAAGACAAACTTTCTAAAACAAAATGTAAGACTCATAATTTTTTCATTCTAATCTATTTTTAAATTTTTTTCTTCCTCAGAATAATGTGAAATCTTTTTATCGAACTCTTATAAGCTTCTTGGCCCATAGTAGTTTAACTGTGGTTGTGTTTGCACTTTCAATATTATCCAGTTTGACGTTAAACGAAGAGGTTGGGGAAAAGGTAAAAATTTTTTTGCAATTTATGAAACTAATTCTAAAGTTTATATTCTCTGATAATTTAAAATTGTTGAGACTCTGAGTTTTAGTGTGGTGTCAACGTAAACTTTTTTTTTGTATAACATCCTTTTCCTGATTTGTTTTTAAGCTGTTCCATGCACGAAATATTCATCAGACATTTCAGCTAATATTTAATATTCTCATAAATGGGGATGGCACACTGACCAGAAAGTATTCAGTTGATCTACTGGTGGATCTTCTTAAGAATCCTAAAATTGCTGATTATCTTACCAGGTATGGCTATCTGACAAACTTAGGATGTTTTTTAAACCAAAATGTATTTGTAATAAAACTGCCTTTTTACACTTAGTAAACTTGGACTGTACTTACTTACAATAGACTAAAATCAGAATGTTTTCATGTGCTTTATGTTCCTGTTCTTTTTTGTTTTTCTGACTTGAAATATGAAAGTATAACAAGGGTATGTGTGTATTTTTTACTTTGTCTTAGGTAAATAAGGTTGTACCATTCTCTAGAATATACATATCTTGATTAATCTTTGCAAAACCAGTTTTACCTCTGAACAGTATGATTATCTTACATATAAATCCTTTTAATGTATCAGTTTCATACTTATCATTTGATGTGTGTTTTTATTTTAAATCTAGGTATGAGCACTTTTCTTCATGTCTTAATCAAGTATTAGGTCTTCTTAATGGAAAGGATCCTAATTCTTCTTCAAAGGTATATATAGCTTTTTGTTTTTAAAGTTTTTAAAAACTACAATATGCAGAAAAATGTAAGTGCACAGATCTCTGAATCTTTGCAAAATGAACACAGCCATGTAACCAAGATCTCAAGCAAGAAACTAGATATTACCGGTATTTAGAACCCTCCTTGAATCCTCATAAACTGGCATAATCCTTTTAGGAAACTGTTTTCACGGTGCCTGTCGAACACATGTAAACCCTATGACACAGATTCCACTCCCATCTACATAGTTGAGAGATATGTCAGTAAGCTCACAAAAGACGTAGAAAGTGTTAAATGGAAAGTGAAAGTTTAAAACTGGTACTATTTACTGATTTTTTTAAATGCAGATCCTAGGGTAAACCCAACAAAACATGTACAAGGCCTCTACTCTGAGATTACAAAACATTAATAGAAAAAACCTAAGTAAACACAGATATAGCAAGTTCATAGATTGGACGAGTTTACCATATTAGGTCAGTTAGAATTATAGCAGGCTTTAGGTTTTTTTTGTTTTTGGTGTATATGGAAATTGGGAAGCTGATTATAAACACTATATGGATATGCAAGGGTCTAAAAATAGCCATGACTATTCTGAAAAATGAACAAAGCTAGAGGGCTTATAGTACCAGATATTGAAGTGTAATGCAAAGCTCCAGTAATTAAAATAGTGCAGTATTGTCATAAGGATAAACAGCTAGCTCAGTGGAACAGAGTACAGTACAGAACAAACCCACAGAATATAGCCTCCTGATTGATAACAGTACACTCTTAAAATTATGATCATTGCAGTAAATGATACTGGTCAATTGGATATCCATATGGGGAAAAGCTGAATTTTAACCCTTACCTCACACCAGATGAAAAAATCAGTCTTATAAAGATTGTAGCTCTCAATGTGGAAGGAAAATAGTGAACTTTAAGAAGAAACACCTAGCAGAATATCTGTAGCCTTGGGATGAAGATTTTCTTAAACAGAAAACAAAAACATAAACTATGTAGGAAAAAATGTTGGTAAGTTAGATTACGTTAAAATTAAGAGCTTTTCTGTTCATGAGAGGCCACTAATAATTTAAAGAGTGAAAAAGTTGCTCAGCTTTATTAATCTTCAGGGAAATGCCAATTTAAATGGTAATACAATACCATTACACACCCGCAAGATGGTTAAAATTTAAAATACGGATACTATCAAACATAGATAATGTAAAGAACGTTGAAATACTCATGGGCTGAAAATTGGTAAAAGCTTTTATGAAAACTGGTATTATCTACTAACATAGGATACATGTATAAACTCTGACCCAGGAATTCCACTCTTTTATTTACCTCAGAGTTGAATACATGTGTTCACCATGTACAAAACGCAGCAGTGTTGTTAACAATAGCCAGGAATTGTAAACAACCTAAATGCCAACAACAGTGGAATGGGCAAATAAACTGTGGTATGTTGATACGCTAAAATACTATACAACAGTGAGAATGTATGAGGTGAAGCTGCATGTGAAAATATAAGTGAATCTCACTAACATAATGCTAAGCTAAAACAGATGTGAAAGTGTACACTGTAAGATTGTATTGGTATATAAAGTTCCATGTGAGTTTTTTATATAAAATGGCAAGCTGATTGAAAATTTTATATGGAAATGCAAAGATCCAAGAATAGCTAAGGTAAAATTAATGTCTGGTGTCAAAAATCTGATGTCAAAGTAGTGATTGAGGCATTGTCTGGAAGGGGACTCAAGGGAATTCAGGAGTTTTGATGGAATTCTCATGATCTAGTTGCTAGTTATTCAGGTAATTCACTTTGGGGAGAACATCTAGCTTTGCATTAGCTATTGATATTTTTATTTCCCTCTATGTTACACTTATAGAGAAATTGTAAATGAGAGTGTTTGCTTCTATGTGCAGTACATAATCTCTGGTTAGGTAAATAAGAAACTGGTGATAGTGTCTGTTGCTTCCAGGGAATGTTAGGTAGAGGTCAGGTCAGTACCGACTTTGGAACCAAGTGAAAGTATTATCTATTCAAAAACAAGTACTACAATTTGTATTTAAAAGAAAGTAAGTCAAAGTTTATCATTTGTAACATAGTAAATGCTAATGAGTTGAATTCTATTAAAATCAGACACTGTCAGGTTGATTAAAACACAAATCCCAATTGTATGTCATTTACAAGGAACAGATAAAGGTGGAAATAAGTACACAAAGAGATACCAATACTTTTTTTTTTTAATAATAAGTTGGTAGTATGTTAAATAAGGTAGAATTTAACTTAATAGCTAATAAACAAGTTGATGTGGAATGCTATGTAATGGCATAAGGCTTAGTTATGAAGCACAAAAGAAATGTGGTAGACCAGGGAAGCAGGCTAAGGGGCGTATTGCCAGCATTACGTAAACTGTGGAAATAGCCATCCTTTAAGTTTTAAAGCTTTGGGATGCCATTTTTAAATATTATCCTGAAGTACACTTTATAGCAGTTCATAACTCTTGCCTGGAAAATCCCAGGGATGGAGGAGCCTGGTGGGCTGCAGTCCATGGGTCACTAAGAGTCGGATGCGACTGAGCGACTTCACTTTCACTTTTCACTTTCATGCCTTGGAGAAGGAAATGGCAACTCACTCCAGCATTCTTGCCTGGAGAATCCCAGGGACGGCGGATCCTGGTGGGCTGCCGTCTATGGGGTTGCACAGAGTTGGACACGACTGAAGCGACTAGCAGCAGCAACATGAGACACATGTTTGTGCTGAAGAAAAATTAAGTACTATGGAAGGTATATAACATTAGTTGAAGTTGCCCTTCTTCAGTTCCCATAGTCCTCTTAACTGAAGTAACTACCATTAACAAGTTTATTTGTAACCTTCTGGAACCTAATGACACGTTTTGAGAAATAATACTCTGAGAAAAATGGGAAGCAACTTTTAATTTTTATTTTATTTTGTTTAAAAGTAAATATCATTTCCAACTTCATCTTTTGGTTGCTTTGTGCATTGAAGTCTAATGAAATAGACCTTAATGAAGACTTTATATTGCACAGGTTTTAGAATTACTTCTTGCCTTCTGTTCAGTGACTCAGCTGCGCCACGTGCTCACACAGATGATATTTGAGCAAACTCCATCTGGCAGCACCGTTCTGGGAACCCGTTCTAAGTGTTTAGAACCTACTGTAGCTCTACTTCGTTGGTCAAGCCAACCTTTGGATGGATCAGAAAACTGTCCTATTTTAGCGCTGGAGTTGTTCAAGGAAATATTTGAGGTACTAGAGTGACTAACAAATTGACTTTTCCACTCTTATGATTCTCAGTAGACAGTTTTCTAAAATGTTTATTATATGTTTATAATAAATTTCCAATTGTTCATACCCTTTAGGAACTTAGCAATTACTGGACTCCCTGCCTCTAGTAGTAAATCCCTAGTTACTGAATTTCGTTTTTCTGGCCAAGTCCCCAAAATTAGTGAGACTCCTGTGTTTTCACTAAATAACTTACATATACTCCTTTCAGAATAATAAGTAAAGGTATGACTAAGATTTGTATGGTTTGTGGTGTATGACTGTACTTGGCAATAGTTATATTCTGTCTGTCTATCTCAGTAGATACTGTCTGCTGTTTTTATTGAGTGGATATATAGTAACATTGAATTAAGTCAGTCAGATGGAGTGGAACATGTCAGGTATTTAAGGATATAAACAAAAATCCTTTACTGGGAATTCCCTTATAGTATAGTGGGTTAGGGCTCTGCTCTTCTTCTGCAGGGGGCATGGGTTGAATCTGGGATCCAGAAACTGATCTCACATACCATGCAGTGCAGGCTGAAAAAAAGCCCTTTTCACAGAGGCCATTAAATTCTGATAGATTCTGTTATCTAGGTCATTATGTTTTCTCTACTGTTACCCTATTTTTATACCCATTCTGTCTATACCAGCATTTTCCTAGAATGTTTACCCTCTCATGACTGTCATGACTAGATCCTATGCACAAACCAAAATGTGTATGAGTGATTAAATATATTTGTTAAGGATTATCCACAAATTATTCTTTATGTTTCATGTTGATCTTGACTTAACAATCAGTTTTAGCTTTGAAAAAGCCCTGTGAGATTCCTAATGGGAATTATTTGTGGTTGTAAAGTGTTAATACCAGTGTCTCTTGTTATTGTAATTGCGTTTAGCATCTTAACGATATTTGTTTTCAGTACATACTTAGAATAATTTTTAAGTCACAGAGTCCACTTTGAAAAGTCTTGTTTGAGACTGGTCCATTTGATAAAAAAGTCATCATAGCCCTCAAAACTGGATGAAAGTGTAGATTTTAAATAGGAGACACAGGTCAAGAATATCTGAAGTAATTACAAATGACCCTTGAACAGCATAGGTTTGAACTACTTGGGTCCACTTATATGTAGATTTTTTTTCCAATAGTAAATATTACAGTACTACACAGTCTGCAAGGTTAGGTGAATCCGTAGATACAGAATCACAGATACAGGAGGCCAGGGCCAATTAGATTATACTCAGATTTCAGCTGCATGGTGAGGTTGGCACCCCTAACCTTCACATTGTTCAAGGACCATCTGTATAAGAAATATAAAGAGTGTTGCAGTTCAGTGATGACTGTGCCTTCTGTATTCTCTTTTTTTTTTTTTTTTAATCTTTGGTGGTGGTGAATTCTCCAGGATGTCATAGATACTGCTAACTGTTCCTCAGCTGACCGTTTTGTGACTCTTCTGCTGCCTACAATCCTTGATCAGCTTCAGTTCACAGAACAAAATCTAGACGAAGCCTTAATAAGGAAAAAATGTGCAAGAATGGTCAAGGCCATTGAAGTTTTGTTAAATATCCTTCAGTTTAACCATGGAAACTAACTGCTTATATTTTTTAGAATTTATTTTCTGCATTTTTACTGTCTTTATGTCTTTCTTTATAATTTTACACCTCTCATGCTTGAATCTGTACAGAATTACTGAACTCAAGTTTAAATTAAAGAACTGATACTCACGGAAGAGTCTCTTAGAAAAAGTTACCTAGACTTTTTTCCCATGTTTTTCTGTATAAAACTTTCAGACATTTTTAGAAATGCTTTTTAAGTTTGGTTTGTACGTTTTTTATCTTAATTTGAGGTTAGTAGATACATAAATAACTACCCTGATATTCTCTTTTCATGCTGATTGCTGCCCCTGGATGATGTATGTTGTGATGGACTATATCAGAGAAGAAAAATACATTGGGAGTTATTATTGTAGCTTAGTTTTTCAGCCTGTCAATAAGGATGACATCACACTTACTTATAAAAAAGATAACCTTGTATTTCAGAGCAACAAGAATGTAGTCAATTTTGTCCTGCCCTATAGCAAACTCAACATCTTTTTAATTTCTTCTCTGAACTGCTCCTCCTTAATTTTCTTCTTTCTTGATGGCAGTGATTCTCAATTCTGGCTATGTATTAAAATCATCTGGAGAACATTTAAAAATACTGATGCTTGACTCCTACTTCCAGAGACTAAATAATGTGGAACCTTGGGATGTGAAGGCATATTTGTGACTGTTTAAACTATCCAGGTGATTCTAACATGCAGCCAAAGTTGAAAACCACTGCTGTAAAGGCAGGATTATTTTGCTTGACCTTGAGATACTCTCTAAAATATTTAGGCCTCCTCTCATTGAATAGTACCAAACTTAACCCCTTTTTAATAATAGATATTTAAATTAACTTACAGAGAAATGAGAAAAAAACAAATGAGAAAATAACTTCCTTTATTTCAACAAGTATTTATTGACCCATTGTGAAACCCGTTAATAAAAACTAACATCCAGTGAAAAGCAGATCCTTTCTCTGTTTTACTTTTGAGTCAGAAACTTTGGTGGCAGTCCCATCTCTTGCCACTTGTCAGTCATTTAAACGGCTCTGAGCTCCTAAATTCCTAATCTGTCATTGAGCTAATGTAGCAATAATTACACCAAATTGCAGTGACAAGAATAATTTGTTTGAAATCATCCTAAATGCTGTAAAGTGCTATACAAATATAAGGGGTTTTTTTTGAGAATTTTTTGTTTTTCTTAACAAAACTTAACCTCTGTGTGGAGATGACACTCTAAAAATGCATGTTGCAAAAGTTCTCACTACTATCAAGTGTACCACTCTGATAGAACAACAGTTTACATATGGCAAGATTGATATGGGCTTTGGAACAAAGGTAGCAGATTCTGAATTATGGTGAGTATATGAAATACAAATGGCAAAATGGTAAGTCCAAACTTAATAAAAATCAAAAGATGTAGTAATTCTCATTCGTTTTAGAAGATCATCCTTGGGTATGTTCTGTTAACTCAAGATATAGAAGAAAATTAAAAATATATTCATAATGAATTTTTTTTTTAATTTAAGTTATAGATTACGTGCTTCTGAACAGAGATATTAATATCTGTTATTTGTTTTTCATTGTTTAGGTTTGTTTGTCTTGTTTTAATTTATTGTGATTATCTACGAGTCTTTTATGCTTCGGTGCATTTTTTTCCCCTAGAGTTCCTTCCTGACTTTGACTCAGTAATTATTTTATATTTAATTTTATATTTTGAAATGACAAAGCATGAAAAAAACATTTTTATTTCAAAGAAGCCAATCACTGCTGAAAGTTTCTAGTAATAAAGACAACTCTTCTTTAGCATGTTAAGGCTTACAGTTAAATGTGGATTTTCACTGATAGTAATGAGATTATTTTATCCCTGTCCTCCCCTATGAATTAAGTTCATCTAACAAGTGTTTGTTGAGGACCCACTGAATGCTAAACACTATAATTTGTTCCAATTTTCATAAATGTCATAATTGTCAGTGATTATACTCCTCAAGAATAACAATGATCTCTTTTTTACTTTTTTGTACTCCTTTTCAATTAAAAGGCTGTGAAAAACAGCTTAGTATAATTTGTTCAGTAAATGTTAGATACTCTAGATTGCTGAAGGTTGCCCTCTTAGGCTTCCCAGGTGGCGCTAGTGATAAAGAACCCGCCTGCCAGTGCTGGAGACGTTCGAGACGCCGGTTCAATCCCTGGGTCTGGAAGATCCCCTGGAGGAGGTCATGGCAACCCACTCCAGTATTTTTGCCGGGAGAATCCCATAGACAGAAGAGCCTCATGGGCTACAGTCATAGGGTCACAAAGAGTTGGACACACTGAAACGACAACACCCACACACGCAGAATTGTCCTCTACTGTTCATATTCTAGTGACAAAACTAAGAATTAAATGAGTCCTATTGCTAATACTACTAGTAATTTCAAGCAAAAGTTGAAACATGTTGGTATTTGAGATTAGAAAAAGAAACACTGTCTAAACTTAAACTGTTAATACCAGTTCTCTTTGGATCTTGAGTTATAAGGATGTTGGTCTCTGATATTTTTACTTCTCATGACAAACAGTGGTTAATCTTGAGGTTTAAGAACAAAGGTTTTGAGTTTTTATTTTCTTCAGATTTATGGACAGAAATAAGCTGTAAGCAATTTTTGAGTTATCTAAGTTAAATATGACTTATTTTTAAAGCAAACTTGCTGCTGATGTGATTTTGAAAACTCTTGATTTGATGAACAAACTTAAACAGTTGGTTCCTGGTATGGAAGTAAGCTTCTACAAAATCCTTCAGGTGAGTTTAAACTTTTAAAATATTGAAGTTGATTTATATATAAATGTTTCCTAATATATGTTTCTGTTTTAATATTCTTAATCTTTAGAAGATTAATGTTTTTCTTAGAACTGGCCATTGGAAAAAATTTGAAAATTGTTCATTGATATAACAATATTCTCACTACAGTTATTTTATAGAGTTTCACAAGGATTAAACCTAAGTGCTTCCTATTCTGAAGTATGGGATATTCATGATAACCGTGCTTCCACAGCCTTTTCCTTTCTTGTGTCATATTTCTGGTTTCTTCATTTGTTTCTATTGGCTTTATGGTAGTGGGGAATGGTATTTATTTTGGAGTGTTTGTTTTTTGTTAAGGTTGATGAGGTAGAGTATTAAGGCAGGAAGAAGACATCTGGAAGAAAAGAACTTGATTGTGAGTGATAATTTGATAGCTGTGCAGAAAATAGCTAACTCACCGACTTTATTGACCATTGTAACTAAACACGAGTTCTAGATGTTTTCCTTGACAGCCACAAAATTTGGCTTATAACAGATATTTAACAAACATGTGTGAATTAAGTTACTGTAATAACACAAATGTCTCCAGTGCCTGTGTAGACAGGGTAGAAGCTAAAACTGGAACCTACTTGTATACTTTGAGAGCACGGGGCTTAAAAGATGGGGTTCGGATTTTGACTCCACCATTTCTTAGTACAGACTTGAGCAAGTTACTTCACCTCTGTGAGCTTGTTTTCTTGATTACAAAGTAGAAATAATGATCCCCCTTCATGGACGAGATATGAAGGGTTACCATGAGGGTTTTGGAGGTAAAAGCCATCTCCTATGGTTCTGTGGCATTAGATTATATTTGAGTACCTATAAAACACTTAACCTTTTTTTTTTTTTTAGTGCTTTTTTTTTTTTTCCAGTTTTAAATATTTTTATTTTAAAATGTTGATAATTATAAAGAATTTATATTGTAATATTTTTCTCTGTTAGCAACTTACTCAAATTTTAAATTGAGTCACAGTGATTTTATGTCAATAAAATTTTTTTCACAACAGATTTGAGGCTTAAAGTACTAAATGGAAATATTTACTGATATGAAGGACTTATACTTTAAAGTATAATTATTTCATTCACTAAATTAAAATATTGTATGAAATTAATTTGAATTTTATTTTTTTACTTTAATTTGGAAATGATTTACCATTTTTCTTCTAGCCAGTTTTTCTTTTAAATGATAGCTAGAAAAAGAAAACAGTAACTCAAAACATCAATCAGTTGTAGATGATATTTTAAATAAATCAAAACATTTAAGACATGATTTTCTCAGGCACAGTAAAAGCATTCAAAACTTTTGCCAGAGTTTTTTAAACTAACATTAGGTAAAGACTAACAAATACATTCAGACATCAGATAGAAATTTTAGAATTTGCCCAGAATTTTTTATGATTTAGGTCTGTTTATTCACCTTACTCTGAAAGACCTGACTTTTTGTTTTCTGGTTTCTGATTTGCATAGGATCCTCGCCTGATTACTCCCTTGGCTTTTGCTTTAACATCAGATAATAGAGAACAAGTGCAGTCTGGATTGGGAATATTATTGGAAGCTTCTCCACTCCCAGATTTTCCTGCATTAGTGTGAGTTATAATCATTTGCAGTATATCTTGTATGGTACTAGAATATCCTGCCAGTTTCTTTAATAGTCTTCAGTATGGACAAATTGGAAAATTAGTGAATTGAAGACTTCATTGTAATAGTAATTCTTCAAATAAAAAAAACTTTCGAACAAATCAGAAGACCAGATGTACACTTATTTAGAAAACAGCTAGATCCATTCAGGTGATTAAATTTATTATTCAGATGCTATACCTGTCTCAACACCTCTGTTTAATGCAGTAGCTTCTGTACTAAGCTTACATCCTACCAATTTAGTTTCTCCATAGAAAGAGCTTTTCCTTCGCAGCTATTTGATTACTAAATCTGAGTATTGCTTTCATTGACTAGATCTGGGTCATTTACCATGGGAAGGATTCCTAAAGAAAAATTCTGTCGTTAAAGAAGGTAGGATAATGGCCAGACAGAATTATCTACTGTACTCATCAGTTTCAACCATTGAGATGATATTTTCAGAAGCAGGGGCAGAATGGTGGTAAGGTTGGTAAGAATAATATTGAGTGAGAAAAGGAAAGGGTAAAGGAAAACTAAAGGCCAGGTGTTATTGCCCATGGTTAGAAGGATGTTCTTACCAATAACAATAACTTTAATTTTTACAAATAATCCATACTCACAAACTAGTTCTAGAGGCTCCAAACCAGAGGTGGAGTTGTCATTGTAAAGGGTTGCAAGTAGAAAAGTTTTCCTCTGGCAAATTTTGGGTATTTCCCCAAATTCTGCCTCATCATCAGATCAGATCAGTCGCTCAGTCGTATCCGACTCTTTGCGACCCTGTGAATCGCAGCATGCCAGGCCTCCCTGTCCATCACCAATTCCCGGAGTTCACTCAGACTTATGTTCATCGAGTCAGTGATGCCATCCAACCATCTCATCCTCTGTCATCCCCTTCTCTTGCCCCTAATCTCTCCCAGCATCAGAGTCTTTTCCAATGAGTCAACTCTTCGCATGAGGTGGCCAAAGTACTGGAGTTTCATTCCTTCCAAAGAAATCCCAGGGCTGATGATCTTCAGAATGGACTGGTTGGAGTCCAAGATTATTTCAGAAATATTTGAAGACTTAATTCTCAAAAGACCCATTCTAAATAAGTCCTTAGTTCTATACTAACTCTGCCTTTTGCTCTATTTTCGTATAATTATTTCTCTTTTTTATTTTGATTCCCACTCAGACTTGGAGAAAGTATAGCAGCAAACAATGCCTATAGACAACAGGAAACAGAACATATGCCTAGAAGAGTGCCTTTGCAGTCATTAAATCACAGTTTTCCAACATCAGTAAAATGTTTAACTCCTCCACTTTTGAAAGATAGAGTTCCTGGATTGAACATTGAGGAATTAATAGAGAAACTTCAATCTGGAGTTGTGGTGAGTGATAAATAGCCATGAAAAGTAGGATTCTGCCTGGTCATACCAACTAAAGTGAAAGTGAAAGTCACTCAGTCATGTCCAACTCTTTGTGACTCCACGGACTGTACAGTCCATGGAATTCTCTAAGCCAGAATACTGGAGTGGGTAGCTTTTCCCTTCTCCAGGGGATCTTCCCAACCTAGGGATCAAACCCAGGTCTCCTGCATTGCAGGTAGATTCTTTACCAGCTGAGCCACAACATACCTGCTAAATATCAACTCATATTATAACATTTACTTAAGCAACCTTAGATAGAGATTTGATCATTGAAACATTATTTAATATAAAAAGTAGCAATATTCTGGAAAGTTTGGAAAGGGGAAAAACTCAGTCATAAAATTCCAGTGTTTTAATACAGCTATAAATTTTCTCTTAGTCTTCCCATACGAGCCTACCTTCCTACCCCCCTACCCCCATCACCCCCAGTTTAAATGTACTTTAAATTCCCACAAGCAGATCACCAAGATATTCTTCTGCAATAGTCAGGTTAATGGAATGTTTGTGACCTGCCTCATATGACATCCTTTTTTTCCCTTTGTTATTGAGTTTCAATTATTTGGTTTTGGTAGGTGTTTTCGTTTTTTTTTTAATTGAGTGCTAATGATTTCTGATTTTTTTTACTTTATTAAAACCAGGTAAAGGATCAGATTAATGATGTGAGACTATCTGACATAATGGATGTGTATGAGATGAAACTATCCACATTAGCTGTGAGTACAACCGTATTTTAATTATGTATATCAATTAAACCCTAAGAGATATTTTCCAGCAAATGAAGATTTATGATATGTTTTCTTACAGTCCAAAGAAAGCAGGCTACAGGATCTCTTAGAAGCAAAAGCTCTAGCCCTTGCACAGGCTGATAGACTGATTGCTCAGTATCGCTGTCAAAGAACTCAAGCTGAGACTGAGGTGTGTACAATATAAAGACATCTGATTAGTAGAAAAATAAATAAATAGAACATGTACAAAATATTAGTTTTACCTTCATTACTCTGATTGAAGTAAGTTATCCTTAGCATTTGGCACAAATACTTCCTCTGTCTTAAGACTATCTCCCTTTTAATTTTGGTTACACAGTTATCTTTTTTCTACCTTAATGTATATTATTTTCCTAAATCTTTTTTTATCTACTCATCCTTTAAATGTTGAGTGGGATTATGTTCTAAGCCCTTTTCCTTTATTTAGGTGATTCATGGTTTCTACTTATTACCAGAATGTTAATTCACCAAATTTTTTATGCTGAGCCAGATCCTTTTCCTTAAGCACTAAGTATCTTCTGTGTAGCTCCATTTAAATACACAGCAAATACTTCAGACTCAATAGAACCAGTAATGAACTCATCACCCTCGCTTTTTAAAAAATGTATTCTTTCTTACGTATTCCCTGTACTATTCTTAGAGTTTTCCAAACAAGAAATCTGGAAATCATAGTTTACCTTCTGTAGTCATTCATTCATCACGTTCAGTTGATTCTACTTTCTACATAATACTTTTTGCCTTGTCTCTGTTCTTATGGCTGTTTGTCACAGGCCAGGTCCTTTTTATTTTTTCACATGAATGACAGCAGTCTCTAATTAGTCTTCCTACTTGAGTCTAGTACCCTCGTCTCATCCACCCTCTACATACAGTCACTGGCTGTGTTTGGATCTACCCATCCTCTTTGCTTTTCCTTCACAGTCATACCTGAGGCAGTACTCTGATCCTATATACTCCTTTACCGAATATCCTTCAGTGTCTCACCTTTTAGCTCAGAAGAGAATTTAAATTCCTAAGAACTTACTGCACAGGGATTTTAACTACTTCTCATTCCCCATCTCCTTGCACTTCTTTGCGTTCTTTCCAGTTAAATAAATATATTAGATTGCTTTGCAGTTTCTGAAACTTGACATACTTCTATGTTTTCCTGCCCTTGCACTTGCTCTTCTGTATCTGGAATACCTTTTCCTCTCTTCTCTTTTAATAATCCTTTAGATTATTAAATCTATTAAATAAATTAAATCTATTAAAAGCTTCCTCCATTTCCCAGGAAGCTTTTCTCTGGTCTTCTGTTGCCCACACTTTTGGTGACCCTTCCTCCCCGTGCTGCCTTTTTTAGAGTACTTCTCACACTGTGTGAAAATTGTATGACCCCACTGTCACCCTTGATGATGTTCGAGAGGAAAATTTTTCCTCTTTCACTCTAGACTGGCCTAATAATTGACAATAAACAGATTTATTTCATTAATTTTTTAAATTATAGAAACTGAGCATATTATATAAATGATAGTAGAAAAGTATTCCATTTTCTTTTAGGCTCGGACACTTGCTAATATGTTGAGAGAAGTTGAAAGAAAAAATGAAGAGCTTGCTGTGTTGCTGAAGTCACAGCAGGTTGAATCGGAAAGAGCCCAGAGTGATATTGAGCATCTCTTTCAACATAATAGGAAGTTAGAGTCTGTGGCTGAAGAACATGAAGTTCTGACAAAATCCTACATGGAACTTCTTCAGAGGTAAATTAATAAAGTAAAAATTCCTGTGTAAAGTTAGAATTTAGAATGAACACACAGCATTTCTCTTCTCTGTCCCTAAAGTTCTTTTCTGAACATTCATATGTTCTAATAATACTGTTAATATAAGATACGTAGTTAGCAAGAAACTTATGTCATAGTGAAATGAAGTATCGCTTACTCAAATTCAGTACCACAGTTGGAAACAGAATATAAGTGTCTCTTTCCAGTTTCATTTATTCAGTCATCAGTCATCTGGGATCTTAGCGCCACAAGGACAAATTTGACCTGTTTTATTCCCTGACAGATCTCTAGAGCCTAGAACAGTGCTTGATGCATGGTTAGGCACAGCGTAAGTAATTGTTGAATGACCTTAGTTGTCACAATTCATACTAGGTTGAACCATATGAATTGGCCATTTCTGCAGATCGAAAGTGGTTGAATATTAACAGTTGTCATATCATCAGCCTAATAGCATAGAAATTTGGATGTTAGTATTTAACTCACCTTGGAATTTGTAGTCAGTATTTCTCTTTAAAGTCCTTGAGTATAGTTTACTTATATGTATGACTATATCTGGAAGATAAATTCTTACAGGTGAATTGCTGGTTTAAAGGGTATGTGCTTTTAAATTTTTGATTGATTGTCCAGTTTACCTTCAGAAAGGCTATGCCAATGCCAATTTATACACTCACTAACAAAGTATGAGAGTGATTATTCCCCCCCTTGTCACTTTTTATCTTTTAAGCCAGTTTTAACTTATAAATTATAAGGAAGATCAGTAATAGTTATTTACTTCTGCCAAACAAAAATTACACTCTGGTTAACTTGTTTCTTGTTTTTCTTTATATATACTTTAAGATAGGTTAAGACTTGAAAAAATGTCCTTCTTTCTCTGGTATTAATATAGAGATACAGAAAAATTTAACTTTACAAGGTCCATGTGCTTATTTTATTTTTTTAACTTCTTTTTTTTTTTTTAGCAAGATAATGTTTCTTTTTATTTTTTATTTTGGCCTCACTGTGCAGCATGCAGGATCTAGTTCCCTGAGCAGGAATTGAACCAGTGCCCCTGCATAGAAAGCACAGTTTCTTTACCACTGTGCCACCTGGGAAGCCCTTATTTTATTTGCCCATCAATAAAAATGAAGGGTGGAAATGTATAGCATCTACAAAATTTGTGAGGACATGGTGATTTTTAAATAGGATATTCTCCTCCAGCAACTTTAAGTCTGATTGTTTGAGGCAGCCCTGATAATGTGGACTATTAGTGTTCAGTTAGAGTGTAAAAGAAAGTAGGCAGTGGTCCAAGAGAAAATAGGCTTTCTAGGATTTGCTTATGTTCCAGATAGTGAGGGGTGGGCCAGAAAGTGAAACTCCAGCCTTGAGGGGCAGGTGGATAACAAATGAAGCTGGCTGGGAAAGTTTGTTTGTAATGATAGGGATACCTCAAGGCATTCAAATTTCAGAATTTTACAAATTCTCTGTGGGATAAATAAAACTTCTGCTGGCCACATTTGGCCAATGCACCCGTTTTGTTTATCCTCTGAAAGGACATTTTATCCTTAAGATAGTTGGGTGTCAAAGTATCACTTTGGAAAGGATTTTTTATATGTTTACCTTACAGGTAAAATAAGCACAGGACTATATGATGCAGAACTATAAAGAGGCAAGAGAAACTTAAAATCTTCAACCACTTAATTCATTAATTTGATGTTTTTCCTTGAACATGTATTATGCCCAACAGGCTAGTGATGATAGGTGTAAGTTTAATTTTTTTGTTGTTTTTAATACCTTATCCTTTAAGAGAAATTGTTTCAGTTTCTGGGCTTGACTATAAAGAAAAAGACATGTATTTTATATTAATAGCAAATTTTGTAGTGTAGCATTCTGTAAATAAAGCTGTTTATCAATAAATATGAAGTTAACGTCCCACATGTTTCCATTTCATAGTACTTTTTTACTTCTTCATCAGCCAAAACATATCTTTATTGTCTTTTACAGTTAACCTAACTGTTTATGTCTTGCTTGTTCACATAGCATTCCTCCTCTTCTGCAGTATATGCAATTTAGTCAGAAGAGGTAGTAAAGAAGACACTCAGTTTCTTTTTCTCTGTGTTTTCCTCTACTAAAAGTATCTCCTTGTCTTTTCAGGAATGAAACTGCTGAAAAGAAGAACAAAGATTTACAGGTCACTTGTGATTCTCTAAGTAAACAAATTGAGACTGTGAAAAAGCTGAATGAGTCACTCAAGCAGCAAAATGAAAAGTAAAATTTACAGTTTTTAATTATTTGGATTTTTCAAAAAGAATGATTCCCTATATATAGAACATTATTTTTTATATCTAAAATTAATAGAATTATTACTTATAGATATAAAGTACATATTTGGCAGAATTTTAAGAGTGATTACTAGTCTTAGAAATTTCTTCTTAAAATACTTGTTGGAGAGAAAAAGAAATTATATGGTTCACTAATGTTTTCTTCTGTATTGTCTTATAACTTCAGAACTATTGCCCAATTGATAGAGAAAGAAGAACAGAGAAAAGAAGTACAGAACCAACTAGTAGACAGAGAATGTAAGCTAGCAAGTAAGTAACTTGTTTAATAAATTATCTATATTTTAATAAATCTTATGTTGGAAGAAAATCAAAGCATGAGTGGTTTTTAGTTTGCTGTTTCATTTTCTACTTCTCTCATTTTTTTTAATCCTTAAGTCATATCTTAAAAGTTCTCCTTTTCTTGCCACAAAGCAGTTTAGTTAGACTAAAAAAGCAATACATTTTTTCTGAAATCAGGAGTTATAGGAAATGATTGCCCTTTTTAAAATAAAATTTTTTTTAAAGAAAATAACAGCAGGTGGCAGTGCTAGGTAACTTATAGTTGCTAGCTTCTCAATGGTAGTAACTCTAAAGTGATCTACAAAAATGTTTTTGTTCTGACTCACTTGCCTTAACGCACAGAAATCTACCTATATAATTGTTCATAATTTTCTCTTACCCTTTCTTTTCTAACCCTTAAACTCTATAAGGATTATCCTTCCCCTCAGTACTATATGTTGTATTTAGAACAGAGGAAAAGGGAAAGACATGGTAACATTTTCTATAGAATCCTGGACTTCCCTTGTAGCTCAGTTGGTAAAGAATCTGCCTGCAACGCAGGAGACCTGGGTTCACTTCCTGGGTTGGGAAGATCCCATAAAGAAGGAAATGAAAACCTACTCCAGTATTGCCTGGAGAATCTCATGGACCAGAGAAGCCTGGCAGGCTACTGTGGGGTCGCAAGAGTTGGACACAACTTAGCGACTAAACCACCACCGTAGAATCCTGGCATAGGAGAAAAGTCTCGTGATTTTTTTTTTTAATTCATCAAATGCTATATAACTTATGTGTAGCAAGATGTTTCTTTTTTCTTTGTAATTGTCTTTTATAACATAATAGCTTCTAAACCTTTTCAGGGTAATGTCAGTGTAGGACCTTTGAATATAACGCTGACTGTTTGTTTTAAGACCTTTGAGTATAAAGCTGACTATTTGCTTTAAGACCTAGAACAAAAAATAAAAGTACAGGAAGAAAAGATTAAAGTCTTACAAAGAGAAAAAGAAGACAAAGAGGAAACCATTGGTGTCCTTAGAAAAGAATTAAATAGAACAGATCAGATAAGAAAAGAATTGAGCATTAAGGTAAGAATCTACTGCATTCTGATTTGCAATGAAATGATAAAATCTTATTTTGTGAAAAAAGGTAAATCTGTATAAATTAGTGTTCTGTTTCTTCAGTAATTTTGCTTAGAAGATACCAGAAGCTCAAATTGATTGGACAGACAGTTGTTTGTTATGAGGACTATCATAGTGTGAAAACTTGTATTTTCTAAAATTGTTACGCATTGATTAAATGTATACTGTGTTCCAGCACTTGCTGCTTTCAAGAGGGTAAAGAATACAGAAGGAGATTCTCAGTTCATAATGGCATGTACAGATAGCTACCTGTATATATATAACCGTATCTCTTTGCTTACAAGGCTGGTCATAATAATAGAAGTTTGTATATGTGTAAAATTTCATAATTTACAAAGGACTCTGAAATATTTTTCTTAATCTTTCTCACTTTAATAAATATACTAATATATAAGTATTTATAAATATTTTCATCCTACAAATGAAACTGAGTCTTAAGTTACTTGCTCAAGGTTGTCACATAGCTATGTGAAATAGTAGGCATATATTCTAAGTTCATTGCTCTTTCTACATTATGATTGTTTGAGTGTGGGCTATTTAGGTGGCTCAGACAGGAAAGAATCTGCCTGCAATGTAGGAGACACAGGTTCAATCCCTGGATCGGGAAGATCCCCTGGAGAAGGGAATGGCTAACCATTCCAGTATTCTTGCCTGGAAAATCCCATGGACAAAGAAGCCTGGCAGGCTACAGTCCATGAAGTCACAAAGAGTCACACACAACTGAGCGACTAACAATTTCACTGAGTGTGGTAGCTATGAATAATGCTTTCTGGACCATCTACTACAAGGAAGATGAGAACAGACCAAGATTAAAAAGACTGAACAACTATAGAATATAAGTGACAGGAGAGGCATACAAGTTAGCTTTAATATGTTTATCTTAATAGTAATTCTAAATAGTAAATATGTAGTATTTTCTGCAGAAGTCCAGGCTTAAAAAGACAAATTGAATCATGTCTTCCCAGTTTGTTTACTATTGTTTAACAGTTAACAGATCTTAAACTTAGCATATAATTGTTAAGTAAAGCATATTACATTAATGTGCCTTGATATGGTTGTCTTACAAATAAAACATAAGGACATCTTAAAGCAGGTTTCTGTGAAGAGAAAACATGCTAAGTTGTTTTCTTCAATTTCTCTCTCCCACCCCTTTTTTTCAGGCTTCCTCCCTGGAAGTTCAAAAGGCTCAGTTAGAAGGTCGTTTGGAAGAGAAAGAGTCCCTGGTAAAACTTCAGCAAGAGGAGTTAAACAAACATTCTCATATGATAGCAATGATCCACAGTCTAAGTGGTGGGAAAATAAATCCAGAAACTGTGAATCTCAGTATATAGACACTATGTGTTTATCTACTGGCAGGGTTGGGGAGGAAAGCTAATCTGTGACTCCAAAAGAGCAAATTATTATCTAATTATTAGTAAAGAACCTGATCTGACACATGTTTTTATTTGGTCTTAAATTTTTACTTCCTGTTTCTATATTTTACTGCTTAAAACTTACTTTAGTTCTTCAGAATATTCTTCTTAACCTTCCTTATTTTTTCTAAAGTTTTTTTTTTTTTCCCCCTTTTCCTTAGTTGCTTTCCACTGTCTTCTGCTTGTTTATTCTCATTTGTGATTAGGTTTTTAAAATCAGGCATCAGTGAACTTTTCTTTCTCCTTTTATTGAAATATAGTTGACACATAGCACTGTATAAATTTAAGATATACAACATAATAATTTGCCTTATGAGCTGATGACCATAATAGGTTTAGTGAACATCCGTTGTCTTACATAAAAACAACATTAAAGAAACAGAAAAGTTGTTTTTCCTTGTGAAGATAACTTAGGATTTACTCTGTTAACAACTTTAATATGTAAGTCAAAGAAAGCAGTGTAAATTGTCTTTATCATGCTGTATGTTACATCTTCAGTACTTACTTACCTAAAGCTGGAAATGTGTACCCTTTGATCACCTTCATCTGAGTCTCCCTTCACCCCCATTCAGTGAATTTAAAATAACTTTATTACTGCATGTAAAATGTAGTAAGATACATGGTGTAAGTTCTACATTTTTTAAAAAATACAGTGAATATTTGTAGAAATAATGTATAAATATTAAAAAATAGCTGTTGTATTAAGTGACTATATTGTCACATAAAAACCTGTAGTAACTTAAAGAATTATTTATGGATACCTTTAGTTTTATTCTTTAAAATGTTACATGTTCACCCACCAGTATCATTTTCAGTCAGTTATGAATTTCTTATTAACATACAGATAACTTGGATTCTACCTTTGCCACATTATTTGTTAATTCTGAAGTAAATTTCATTTAATATATCATCTTTTATTTAAATAGTTTTACATTAGGCCATTTAATTTTAAAGCATAACTTTATCCTCATTCATGTATTTCTTTTATACAAGGGAATTTTTTAGTACTTTATTTTGAATTGAATGTTTTAAGTAGTCTTTAAGAAGAATTTGTATATTTGTATTTTGGTTGATTTTATTGCTATGCTATTACAACCATTGATTTTATTTGGTGTATTCCTCACTATTTGTATCTCTATTTGACTTAGGTAAACTTAGATTTACTTCTGTTTTTTAACCATTGTATATCTGGATTTATATTTAGAAAATACATTTTTTGTAATTCACTAGTTACACTAAACAATATCAAACTAATAAGTTTCATATGTTTGTATGCATTTTGTACAGTTCTGAAAATTTTTCAAAAAGCATCGTGTCATATATTACATTTTAAGTTGCTACGCATTCCTTAAGGGGCATATTCTATTCAAGATACTGAGCCTAGCCCAGTGCTACCCAGTAGAATTTTTGTGATGATGGAAGTGTTCTTTGTCTGCACTATACAGTACTGTGGCCTTGAGCCACGTGTGGTTAATTAGCACTTACAATGTGTCTAGTGCAAGAATTGAATTCTTAATTTTATTTAATTGATTGTAACTTTAATTTCCATCCAACTGCACAGTTCAGATCTAGTCTATTCTTGCAAGTATGCGTTTATTTAAGCCACTCAATTTGCCTATTCTTAAAAGCCTGTGTAGGCAGAGACTGCATGTATTTTTCAGCCTTTTTTTTTAATACAGTAGTTTTAATCTATTAATCTCTTCTCTCTAAAGAAAAAAAACCCATATTTCAGATTTAACGGTGAGTACTAATTGTCATCCATCTTCATTTCTGTTTTTTCCTAGTCTTTCTGTCTCTTATAGCATCTTTCATATTCCTATTGTTTGTCTTAACCTTAGTATATTGGATACTTTTTTTTTTTTTTTTTTTTGCTTTTTGGTTCTGTATACACCTCAAAAACCAAGTGTGTGTGTTGATGTGTGTGTATGTTCTTCTTTTGTAAAAATATTAATAATATTTATTTTAAGCAAATTTGAATCTCTAGTCAGAGTTTTACAAATGATTCCTATGTGTTTATGTCCATTTCCTGATGGAGAATACAAGTAAGTAAATAAATATATCATATTGGAGTTGTTCATATTCTTTAAGAATTTTGCTGTGAAGTTTGAATTCAAGTATACATTAACACAATTCCTTGTAACCATTTACATTTGTTACTTGAACAAATAGAGTTTTCTTAAAATTTGGCTGGTTGGAGTTTATACTAAACTGTCACCCATTTAATGTCAGGGCAAAAAATAAGTCATTAAAACCTAATGCTCTGTTTTACAGAAACTGTCAGATTGGTATCCTTTTAGTTTCATTTATTGTATGTTGCAAAAACTAGTTGTCTGTGTTAAAAATATATTGAGGTTCTTTCTTGAGCTAGGACTGTTAATTAAATGAAAATATAACTGAATTTCAACTTCTGCTTGAGGCTTATTCTTATATTTTTGTTACCTCTAATCAAGGTATATTCCCTAAAACACAAACCTTATTTTACTTTGATTTTTTTCTTTTCCTCTTTTCAAATATTATTAGTTATGAATTGTATTTACCACTTTACTTTTGACTTGCCTCCTGTTAGATAAAACACATGTCCTGTTTATGACTTAATTCCTTTGCAGAAATCAGCAAACATTTTCTGTAACAGGGCAGGTAGTGTATTTTAGACTTTGTGAGACATGCAGCCTGGTCTCTTAAAACCACTAAAATCTGCAACTGCAGCATGAAAGCAGCTATCCACAGTATGTAAATAAATGTGTGTGGCTCTGTTCTGATAAAATTTTATTTACAAAAACAGTCAAAACTTTGCTATTGAGTATTTTATCTTCCTGAATAATTTGACCCTTTTAGCATTAAGAAATGTACCACTGTCTTTGGTGATCTCTGTCTTAGTATTAATATAGCCTTTATATATATAAAATGCATGACTTGTAGACAGTATATAGTTGGGTCTTGCTTTTTTTTTTTCTACCTGTTTTGACAAATAAGTCCTTAACTCTCAAAGTCCACTTGGAGTTAATATTGTATTACTTAATATAAAATGTAGAAACCTTACAACTGTATGTATTCTTTTATCCTCATTTTAGTTGACACATATATGTACATTATTGACCCCCAAACAATGTTGTATTTTTTTGTTTTAATCAAATATGTATACATACCCTGGCTTTCAACATCATAACATATTTACCTCTCTGCACATGGTAATATACACAAGATAATATCTTCAATGTATCATTACTAGTTTTCCCTCTGGAAATGATTTATTAAGTAACTTATGGGAAGACACTGCAAATACCTGTTTCTTCTAAGTTTCATCTACTAGTTTTAGTGTCCATTGGGATTCCCTGGTGGCTCAGAAATAAGAATGCACCTGCAGGAGACATGGGTTCAATCCTTAATCCAGGAAAATCCCACATGTCACAGAGCAGTTAAAGCCTGTGCACCACAACTGTTGAGCCTGGGCTCTATAGGCTGGGAGCTGTAACTACTGAGCCCATGTGCTGCGACCACTAAAGCGCACATGCCCTAGAGCCCATGCTTTGCAACAAGAGAAGCCACTGCAGTGAGCAGCTCGGGCACTACAATGAACTTGTCCCTACCGGCTGCAACTGGAAGAAAAACGCGCACAGCAATGACGACCCAGTACTACCCCCCAGAAAATACACTGATGAGTCTCACTTCAATCAGTTGTTACTCTGATAGTTGATAAGTGGTTATTTTCTTTACTATTCTGCTTTTTAAATAGGATAATGAACATTTTTTCTCAGCCTTGGCTCTCTCAGTGATCTCCAATAAATACTGTGTAGTACCCGTAATGATTTTTTTTTTAAAGTGTTTTGGATTAAGAAACTGATTATATATTTTCAGCATTCACTGGGTTTATACTCGTTTTTGTTTTTTGGTTTTTTTTTTACTGCACTGTGTCATTGTTGTAGTACGTGGGCTTTTCTTTAGTTGAGCGCAGGCTTCTGTGGTTGCAGGGCACAGGCTCTAGAGCATGCAGGCTCAGCAGTTGTACACGTGCAGTGTGTGAGATCTTAGTTCCCAGAAGGATCATGCCTGTGTCATCTCTGCTGGAAGGTGGATTTTTAACCACTAGACCATTTGGGAAATCTCAAGACAATAGATTTTTAAAAAACAACAGATTTTTAAAAAACAACTAAGATGAACAGAAAAAATGACTTATGCCTTTAAAAGCTAGTTGGTTTTTAGAAAGGCAAGTCAGAACCAAAGAAAAGCTAGTTAATTTTATTATAATACATTATTGATAATGAGCCTGATAAGTACTTGAAGTTGTGTGCCTCTGTAATCCAGAAGTTGGGAAGAAACAATAAAATATAAAAAAATCATGGATTCCTTTGAATCTGCAATTTACTTTGAAATCTTAACACAGTCTGTCTTCTGCTTAGCATTTTGTAGCTAATTGGCTTTCTTTCTGTCATACAAAAAGGCCTGTTTTGTTTATGCTTGTTTTTATCTAAGCATTTCAAAAATATCATAGAAAAAACAATTATCATCATGAATGAAGGAGTACCTTAATTCGTGGAACATTGCTCTTTTGTACATCGAGCTTCAAATAACCCTTCATAAAGATACTAAATGTGAAGAGAGAAAGTGAGTATCTTTCCTCCCAACTGAATGCACGTTTTTTCTTAACTTCCTATCCCTCCCCCACACCTTCCTCCCTGGTAACCATAAGTTCATTCTCTCAAGTCTATAAGTCTATTTCTGTTTTGTAAATATATTTATGCCTTATTACTTTATATTCTGAATATAACTGATAGCATATACTTCTCTGACTTCACTCATTATGACAATCTCTAGGTCCATCCATGTTCCTGCAAATGGCATTATTTCATTCTTTTAATGGCTGAGTCATTTGAAAAGACCCTGATGCTGGGAAAGATTGAGGGCAGGAGGAGAAGGGGATGACACAGGATGAGATGGTTGGATGGCATCACCAACTCGATGGACATGAGTTTGGTTTGACTCCGGGAGTTGATGGACAGGGAGGCCTGGCATGCTACTGTTCATGGGGTCGCAAAGAGTTGGACACAACTGAGCAGCTGAACTGAACTGAATGGCTGAGTAGTATTCCATTATGTGTGTGGATGTATACCACATCTTTTTCCATTCATCTGTCAAAGGACACTTAGGTTGCTTCCATGTCTTGGCTGTTATAAATAGTGCTGCTATGAACATTTGCAATATGTTCCATGTTCCAATCCTACGTGTAGTAATATGTAAGTTGCATTTAATACTGAACTGAACTGAATATGTAAATAGTGTTGCATGTATCTTTTGAAAATAGACTTAGGTTAACTCTGTTTTTAGTTTTTTAAGAAACCTCCATAATGGTTTTCATAGTGGCTGCACCAATTTACATTCCCACCAACAGTGTAGAGATTTTTCTTTTCTACACACCCTCTCCAACACTTGTTTGTAGACTTTTTTGATGATGGCAGCTCTGACTGGTGTGAAGTGATAACTTCATTGTAGTTCAATTTTCATTTCTTTAATAATTGATGTTGAGCATCTTTTCATGTGCCTATTGGCTATCTTTATGTCTTCTTTGGAGAAATTTCTGTTTAGGTCTTCTGCCTTTTTTTGATTGGATTGTTTGGTTTCTTATTCAGTTGTATGAGCTGTTTATATAGTTTGGAAATTAAGCCCTTGTTGGTCACATCATTTACAAATATTTTTTCCCATTCTTTGAGTTGTCCTTTTTGTTTATGGTTCCTTTTGGGCTTCCCTTGTGGCTCAGCTAGTAAAGAATCCACCTGCAATGTGGGAGAACTGGGTTCGATCCCTGGGTTGGGGTGATCCCCTGGAGAAGGGAAAGGCTACCTACTCCAGTATTATGTCCTGGAGAATTCCCTGGACTTTGTAGTCTGTGGAGAGTCGGACACAACTGAACAACTTTCATTTTCATTGGTATTCCCTCGTTCAGATAGTAAAGAGTCTGCAATGCAGGAGACCTGGGTTCAATCCCTGGGTCGGGAAGATCCCCTGGAGAAGGAAATGGCAACCCACTCCAGTACTCTTGGCTAGAAAATTCCAAGGATGGAGGAGCCTGGTGGGCTACAGTCCATGGGGTCGCAAAGAGTTGGACACAACTGAGTGACTTCACTTTTCACTTTGCTGTGCAAAAGCTTATGAGTTTGATTAGGTCCCATTTATTTGTTTTTACTTCTATTTTTTTGCTTTAGAAGATTGACCTAAGACAACATTGCTACAATTTATGTCCGAGAATGTTTTGCCTGTGTTCTCTTCTACGAGTCCTATAGTGTCCTGTCTTACATTTAAGCTATTTCGAGTTCATTTCTGTTTATAATGTGAAGGATGTATTCTAAGTTCATTGATTTACATGCAGCTGTCCAACTTTCCAAATACCAGTCAGTATACAGATTCTTTTCCCTATTGTATAATCTGGCTTCGTTTGTCAAAGATTAACTGACCGTAAGTGTGTGGGTTTGTTTCTAAGCTCTGTATTCTGTTGTATTAATTCCTATGTCTGCTTATGCCAGTACCACACTGTTTTGATGACTGTAACTTTGTACTGTTGTCTGAAGTCTAGGAGTTATGCCTCCAGCTTATTCTTATTCCTCAGATTTGCTTCAACAATTCTGGGTCTTTTGTGACTCCATATAAATTTTAGGGTTATTTGTTCTAGTTCTGTGAAAAATGTAGTGGATATGTTTATAAGGATTGCATTAAATCTGCAGTTTGCTTTGGGCAGTATGGCCGTATTAACAATATTAATTCTTCCAATCCAAAAATAGGGGGTATCTTTCCATTTGTTTAAATGGAAAGTTTGCCTTTAATTTTCTTTCAGTTTTCATCTTCAGTTGCCTTTAATCAATGATTTATAGTTCTCAGCATATAAGTCTTTCAGATCCTTGGCTCGGTTTATTCCTAAGGGTTTTTGGTGGGGGAGCGGGCAGGCGGTGATTTTAAATGAATTTATTTCTTTACTTTCTGATGTCTCGTTGTTACTATAAAGAAATGCAACATATTTCTGGATGTTAATCATGTATTCTATTACCTTGTGAATTTATCAGTTTCAGTTTTTGTGTGGGGTCCGTCTTTAAAAGAGTTTCCTACGTATAGTGTCCTCATCTGCATATAATGGCAGTTTTACCTCTTCCTTTCCAATTTGGATACCACAAAGGGCTTTTTATATATAAAGTCTGGACAGTGCTGTGTAAGAGAATGACATTTCACAGTCAGAATAGGTTGAGGTACAGTTTCATTATGTTATTAAAAACTAATTTTTCACTAAGCAGCTGAGCATTTGGCAGGGATTTAGTAGTGAACGTGATTCTGCCTCTGTTACATTGTCTACATTCTTATTCTAAGAGTTATGTTTCATCTCACTTATCTCAGAAAGCCAAAAAATAACAATGTATTAGAGTAGCCTTATTCTTTTCTCAAACTT
This sequence comes from Bos grunniens, assembly GCF_055505025.1. Classification (NCBI taxonomy): domain Eukaryota; kingdom Metazoa; phylum Chordata; class Mammalia; order Artiodactyla; family Bovidae; genus Bos; species Bos grunniens. The sequence continues at coordinate 104,032,364 of NC_141165.1, forward strand.
CAAATAAAAAGACTTGTGATTAGCCTTTGGAAAACACAGCACTGTTCATGTTAATTTGCTGCTGCTGCTAAGTCACTTCAGTCGTGTCCAACTCTTCCCGACCACTGGACTGCAGCCTACCAGGCTCCTCTGTCCATGGGATTTTCCAGGCAAGAGTACTGGAATGGGGTGCCATCGACTTCTCTGAACTAGTATTAACTACTATAAACTAATTCAATTTAGTCACTCAGTCGTGTCCAACTCTTTGCGACTCCATGAATAGCAGCACACCAGGCCTCCCTGTCCATAACCAACTCCTAGAGTTCACTGAGACTCACGTCCATCAAGTCAGTGATGCCATCCAGCGATCTCATGCTCTGTCGTCCCCTTCTCCTCCTGCCCCCAATCCCTCCCAGCATCAGAGTCTTTTCCAATGAGTCAACTCTTTGCATGAGGTGGCCAAAGTACTGGAGTTTCAGCTTTAGCATCATTCCTTCCAAAGAAATCCCAGGGCTGATCTCCTTCAGAATGGACTGGTTGGATCTCCTTGCAGTCCAAGGGACTCTCAAGAGTCTTCTCCAACACCACAGTTCAAAGACATCAATTCTTCGATGCTCAGCTTTCTTCACAGTCCAACTCTCACATCCATACATGACCACAGGAAAAACCATAGCCTTGACTAGACGGACCTTTGTTGGCAAAGCAGTGTCTTTGCTTTTCAATATGCTATCTAGGTCGGTCATAACTTTCCTTCCAAGGAGTAAGTGTCTTTTAATATCAGATGGCTGCAGTCACCATCTGCAGTGATTTTGGAGCCCAAAAAGTCTGACACTGTTTCCACTGTTTCCCATCTATTTCCCATGAAGTGATGGGACCAGATGCCATGATCTTCGTTTTCTGAATGTTGAGTTTTAAGCTAACTTTTTCACTCTCCTCTTTCACCTTGATCAAGAGGCTTTTGAGTTCCTCTTCACTTTCTGCCATAAGGGTGGTGTCATCTGCATATTTGAGGTTATTGATGTTTCTCCTGACAATCTTTATTCCAGCTTGTGCTTCTTCCAGCCCAGCGTTTCTCATGATGTACTCTGTATATAAGTTAAATAAGCAGGGTGACAATATACAGCCTTGACGTACTCCTTTTCCTACTTGGAACCAATCTGTTGTTCCATGTCCAGTTCTAACTGTTGCTTCCTGACCTGCATACAAATTTCTCAAGAGGCAGATCAGGTGGTCTGGTATTCCCATCTCTTTGAGAATTTTCCACAGTTTACTGTGATCCACAGAGTCAAAGGCTTTGGCATAGTAAAGCAGAAATAGATGTTTTTCTGGAGCTCACTTTCTTTTTCGATGATCCAGCAGATGTTGGCAATTTGATCTCTGGTTCCTCTGCCTTTTCTAAAACCAGCTTGAACATCTGACAGTTCACAGTTCACGTATTGCTGAAGCCTAGCTTGGAGAATTTTGAGCATTACTTTACTAGCATGTGAGATGAGTGCAATTGTGCGGTAGTTTGAGCATTCTTTGGCATTGCTTTTCTTTGGGATTGGAATGAAAACTGACCTTTTCCAGTCCTGTGGCCACTGCTGAGTTTTCCAAATGTGCTGGCATATTGAGTGCAGCACTTTCACAGCATCATCTTTCAGGATTTGAAATAGCTCAACTGGAATGCCATCACCTCCGATATCTTTGTTCGTAGTGATGCTTCCTAAGGCCCCCTTGACTTAACATTCCAGGATGTCTGGCTCTAGGTGAGTGATCACACCATCGTGATTATCTGGGTCATGAAGATCTTTTTTGTACAGTTCTGTGTATTCTTGCCCCCTTCTTGATATCTTCTGCTTCTGTTAGGTCCATACCATTTCTGTCCTTTATCGAGCCCATCTTTGCATGAAATGTTCCCTTGTTATCTCTAATTTTCTTGAAGAGATCTCTCGTCTTTCCCATTCTGTTGTTTTCCTCTATTTCTTTGCATTGATGGCTGAGGAAGGCTTTCTTATCTCTTCTTGCTATTCTTTGGAACTCTGCATTCAGATGCTTATATCTTTCCTCTTCTTATATCTTTTCCTTTTCTCCTTTGCTTTTTGCTTCTCTTCTTTTCACAGCTATTTGTAAGGCCTCCCCAGACAGCTTTTTTGCATTTCTTTTCTTTGGGGATGGTCTTGATCCCTCTCTCCTGTACAGTGTCACAAACCTCCGTCCATAGTTCATCAGGTACTCTATCAGATCTAGTCCCTTAAATCTATTTCTCACTTCCCCTGTAGAATCATAAGGGATTTGATTTAGGTCATACCTGAATGGTCTAGTTATTTTCCCCACTTTCTTCAATTTCAGTCAGAATTTGGCAACAAGGAGTTCATTATCTGAGCCACAGTCAGCTCCTGGTCTTGTTTTTGTTGACTGTATAGAGCTTCTCCATCTTTGGCTGCAAAGAATATAATCAATCTGATTTTGGTGTTGACCATCTGGTGATGTCCATGTATAGAGTCTTCTCTTGTGTTGTTGGAAGAGGGTGTTTGCTATGACCAGTGCATTTTCTTGGCAAAACTCTATTAGTCTTTGCCCTGCTTCATTCCGTATTCCAAGGCCAAATTTGCCTGGTACTCCAGGTGTTTCTTGACTTCCTACTTTTGCATTCCAGTCCCCTATAATGAAAAGGACATCTTTTTTGGGTGTTAGTTCTAAAAGATCTTGTAGGTCTTCATAGAACCGTTCAACTGCAGCTTCTTCAGCGTTACTGGTTGGGGCATAGACTTGGATTACCGTGATATTGAATGGTTTGCCTTGGAAACGAACAGAGATGATTCTGTCGTTTTTTACATTGCATCCAAGTACTGCATTTTGGACTCTTGTTGACCATGAAGGCTACTCCATTTCTTTTGAGGAATTCCTACCTGCAGTAGTAGATATAATGGTCATCTGAGTTAAATTCACCCAGAATGTCTATGTTCACTCTTGCCGTCTCTTGTTTGACCACTTCCAATTTGCCTTGATTCATGGACCTGACATTCCAGGTTCCTATGCAATATTGCTCTTTACAGCATCGGACCTTGCTTCTATCACCAGTCACATCCACAGCTGGGTATTTTTGCTTTGGCTCCATCCCTTCATTCTTTCTGGAGTTATTTCTCACTGATCTGTAGCATGTTGGGCACCTACTGACCTGGGGAGTTCCTCTTTCAGTATCCTATCATTTTGCCTTTTCATACTGTTCATGGGCTTCTCAAGGCAAGAATACTGAAGTGGTTTGCCATTCCCTTCTCCAGTGGACCACATTCTGTCAGCCCTCTCCACCATGACCCACCCATCTTGGGTGGCCCCACTGGCATGGCTTAGTTTCATTGAGTTAGACAAGGCTGTGGTCCTAGTGTGATTAGATTGACTAGTTTTCTGTGAGTATGGTTTCAGTGTGTCTGCTCTCTGATGCCCTCTTGCAAAACCTACCATCTTACTGGGTTTCTCTTACCTTGGACGTGGGGTATCTCTTCACGGCTGCTCCAGCAAAGCGCAGCCACTGCTCCTTACCTTGGACGAGGGGTATCTCCTCACTGCTGCCCCTTCTGACCTTCAACGTGGACTAAGTCCTCTAGGCCCTCCGGCGCCCGTGCAGCCACCGCTCCTTGGAGGTGGGGTTGCTCCTCTCGGCTGCCACCCCTGATCTCGGACATGGGGTAGCTCCTCCCAGCCGCTGCCCCTGACCTCGGACGTGGGGTAGCTCCTGTCAGCCATTCCTGCGCTGTTGCAGCCTGGCATTCTTGGCCACTGCCCCTGACCTCAGACGTGGGGTAATTCCTCTTGGCCGCCTCCCCTTGTGCATGGGGTCCTCCGGGCTTCTGCCCCTGACTTCGGACGTGGGGTGGCTCCTCTCGGCCAGGCTAAGTGTGCCGGTTGCAGCCACCCACACTAAATGCACCGGTTGCAGACATAAGTGATATCAAACTACTAATTACAAACTAATTAGCTCACAGTTAATCAGCATGTTAGATCTCTGTATTCTTAAAGAACAGTGAGCCCAGACCCTATGAGTTTTACAAAAATGTTTAAGCTTTATATTGCCTTTTCAGATAAGAGACCCTATGATTCAAACACAAACTGATATGAAATTTAAAAACACGTATTATAGGCAATTTTGCTTCTGGAGATTTATCTTAAGGAAATATGGATGTGCACTAAGATTTAGATAAAGTAATATTACAGAGCTGTTTATTGTGGTACAAAATTGGAAATAACCAATGTATACAGTTAGAAGACTAAAGTACTGTCATTCAATAGAATAATGTATAGCCTTTTTAAAAAGATGTAGAAATATATGAGTACATGGAAAGAGATTACTTAAGTTTTTCCACTTAAGTAGGTTAAGTGGAAAACCTACTGTGGGCAGGAATCCCATAGAAGAAATGGAGTAACCATCATAGTCAACAAAAGAGTCCAAAATGCAGTACTTGGATGCAGTCTCAAAAACGACAGAATGATCTCTCTGTTTCCAAGGCAAAACATTCAATATCAGTAATCCAAGTCTATGCCCCAACTAATAACACTGAAGATGCTGAAGTTGAACAGTTCTATGAAGACCTACAAGACCTTCTAGAACTAACACCCAAAAAAGATGTCCTTTTTTATAGGGGACTGGAATGCAAAAGTAGGACGTCAAGAAACGCCTGGAGTAACAGGCAAATTTGGCCTTGGAGTACAGAATGAAGCACGGCAAAGGCTAATAGAGTTCTGCCAAGAGAACTCACTGGTCATAGCAAACACCCTCTTCCAACAACACAAGAGAAGACTCTACACATGGACCTCATCAGATGGTCAACACCGAAATCAGATTGATGATATTCTTTGCAGCCAAAGATGAAGAAGCTCTATACAGTCAGCAAAAACAAGACCAAGAGGTGACTGTGGCTCAGATCATGAACTCCTTATTGCCAAATTCAGACTGAAATTGAAGAAAGTGGGGAAAACCACTAGACCATTCAGGTATGACCTAAATCAAATCCCTTATGATTCTACAGTGGAAGTGAGAAATAGATTTAAGGGACTAGATCTGATACTATGGACGGAGGTTCGTGACATTGTACAGGAGAAAGGAATCAAGACCATCCTCAAGAAAAATGCAAAAAAAAAAACAAAATGGCGTCTGAGGAGGCCTTATAAATAGCTATGAAAAGAAGGGAGGAGAAAAGGAAAGCTTTACCCATTTGAATACAGAGTTCCAAAGAATAGCAAGGAGAAATAAGAAAGTCTTTCTCAGTGATCCATGCAAAGAAATAGAGGAAAACTATAGAATGGGAAAGACGAGAGATCTCTTCAAGAAAATTAGAGATACCAAGGGAACATTTCATGCAAAGATGGGCTTGATAAAGGACAGAAATGGTATGGACCTAACAGAAGCAGAAGATATTAAGAAGAGGTGGCAAGAATACACAGAAGAACTGTACAAAAAAGGTCTTCATGACCCAGATAATCACGATGGTGTGATCACTCACCTAGAGCCAGACATCCGGGAATGTGAAGTCAAGGGGGCCTTAGGAAGCATCACTACGAACAAAGCTAGTGGAGGTGATGGCATTCCAGTTGAGCTATTTCAAATCCTGAAAGATGATGCTGTGAAAGTGCTGCACTCAGCAAATATGGAAAACTCAGCAGTGGCCACAGGACTGGAAAAGGTCAGTTTTCATTCCAATCCAAAAGAACGGCAATGCCAAAGAATGCTCAAGCTACCACACAATTGCACTCATCTCACACGCTAGTAAAGTAATGCTCAAAATTCTCCAAGCCAGGCTTCAGCAATACATGAACTGTGAACTGTCAGATGTTCAAGCTGGTTTTAGAAAAGGCAGAGGAACCAGAGATCAAATTGCCAACATCCGCTGGATCACGGAAAAAGGAAGAGAGTTCCAGGAAAAAAACCTCTATTTCTGCTTTATTGACTATGCCAAAGCCTTTGACTGTGTGGATCGCGATAAACTGTGGAAAATTCTTAAAGAGATGGGCATACCAGACCACCTGACCTGCCTCTTGAGAAACCTGTATGCAGGTCAGGAAGCAACAGTTAGAACTGGACATGGAACAACAGATTGGTTCCAAGTAGGAAAAGGAGTACGTCAAGGCTGTATATTGTCACCCTGCTTATTTAACTTATATGCAGAGTACATCATGAGAAACACTGGGCTGGAGGAAGCACAAGCTGGAATCAAGATTGCTGGGAAAAATATCAATAACCTCTGACACGCAGATGACACCACCCTTATGGCAGAAAGTGAAGAAGAACTAAAGAGCCTCTTGATGAAAATGAAAGAGGAGAGTGAAAAAGTTGGCTTAAATCTCAACATGCAGAAAACTAAGATCATGGCATCTGGTTCGATCACTTCATGGCAAATAGATGGAGAAACAGTGTCTGACTTTATTTTTCTGGGCTGCAAAATCACTGCGGATGGTGATTGCAGCCATGAAATTAAAAGATGCTTAACTCCTTGGAAGGAAAGTTATGACCAACCTCAGTTCAGTTCAGTTCAGTCACTCAGTCGTGTCCGACTCTTTGCAACCCCATGAATAGCAGCACGCCAGGCCTCCCTGTCCATCACCAACTCTCAGAGTTCACCCAGACTCACGTCCATCAAGTCAGTGATGCCATCCAGCCATCTCATCCTCTGTCGTCCCCTTCTCCTTCTGCCCCCAATCACTCCCAGCATCAGTCTTCTCCAATGAGTCAACTCTTCGCTTGAGGTGGCCAAAGTACTGGAGTTTCAGCTTCAGCATCATTCCGTCCAAAGAAATCCCAGGGCTGACCTCCTTCAGAATGGACTGGTTGGATCTCCTTGCAGTCCAAGGGACTCTCAAGAGTCTTCTCCAACACCACAGTTCAAAAGCATCAATTCTTCGGCGCTCATCCTTCTTCACAGTCCAACTCTCACATCCATACATGACCACTGGAAAAACCATAGCCTTGACTAGATGGACCTTTGTTGGCAATGTAATGTCTCTGCTTTTGAATATGCTATCCAGGTTGGTCATAACTTTCCTTCCAAGGAGTAAGCGTCTTTTAATTTCATGGCTGCAGTCACCATCTGCAGTGATTTTGGAGCCCAAAATAATAAAGTCTGACACTGTTTCCCCATCTATTTCCCATGAAGTGATGGGACCGGACGCCATGATCTTCGTTTTCTGAATGTTGAGCTTTCAGCCAACTTTTTCACCCTCCACTTTCACTTTCATCAAGAGGCTTTTGAGTTCCTCTTCACTTTCTGCCATAAGGGTGGTGTCATCTGCATATCTGAGGTTATTGATATTTCTCCCAGCAATCTTGATTCCAGCTTGTGCTTCTTCCAGTCCAGACAGCATATTAAGAAGCAAAGACATTACTTTGCCAACAAAGGTCCGTCTAGTCAAGGCTATGGTTTTTCCAGTGGTCATGTTTGAGTATGAGCGTTGAACTATAAAGAAAGCTGAGCACGGAAGAATTGATGCTTTTGAACTGTGGTGTTGGAGAAGACTTGAGAGTCCCTTGTACTGCAAGGAGATCCAACAAGTCCATCCTGAAGGGGATCAGTCCTGGGTGTTCATTGGAAGGACTGATGTTGAAGCTGAGACTCCAATACTTTGGCTACCTGATGCAAAGAGCTGACTCATTGGAAAAGACCCTGATGCTGGGAAAGATTTAGGGCAGGAGGAGAAGGGGACCACAGAGGATCAGATGGTTGGATGGTATCACCGACTCGATGGACATGGGTTTGGGTGGACTCTGGGAGTTGGTGATGGACAGGGATGCCTGGCGTGCTGCAGTTCATGGGGTCTCAAATAGTCGGACACATTTGAGCGACTGAACTGAAGCCAACTGACTGAAGGTGAGGGAGGAACTCCTCTATCAAATCTGAGTTATTTTTCATTTTTCATGTCTTCACCTTTATGGCATCTGTTAGTCTTTGTCTGTGATGCAGGTTTTTTTGTTTCTTTTGGCCACATCTCAAGTCCACATCCTTTGGGATGGAATATAGAGAAGAGTCCATCCTAACCAGTCCATCCTAAAGGAAATTAATCCTGAATATTCATTGGAAGGACTGATGCTGAATCTGAAACTCCAATACTTTGGCCACCTGATGTGAATAACTGACTCATTTGAGAAGACCGTGATGCTGGGAAAAATTGAAGACAGGAGGAGAAGGGGACTACAGAAGTTGAGAATGTTGGATGGCATCACCAACTCAATGGACGTGAGTTTGAGTAAACTCCAGGAGTTGGTGATGTGCAGGGAGGCCTGGTGTGCTGCAGTCCATGGGGTTGCAAAGAGTCGGACACAACTGCGTGACTGAACTGACTGAAGTGAACTGATAGAGAAGAGTAGGGAAGTGGGATGAGGACTGGGAAGCAGAATATCTAACTTCTCTGGGCAGGGTTGGAAGGGCCAAGGATGCTAACATCTGGAGAGACATGATATCAACCTGAGGCAGATCAGGCCCTTTGGAGTGTTCCACCACATGTTCTTCCCAGTTAATTGGGCATAATGCTTGCTTCCCTGAGACTCACTTAACTTTTTATAAATAAAATGTCCTGTAATTGAGAAAATTATATTACTACTTTGTTTTTATATCATTTGATATTTTCCAAGTATTTTTGCATGTTTCTTTGCACTTAGATACTTAGAGATATTAAGTATTTCAGGCAGGGGTACAAAATTAAAGTAGAAAGTGGAACCAAATTGCATATATTCTCATTCCCATTTTCTTCCACACACACGTTTATTTTTACCTTGACCCTATTAAAATCATGAGCTTTATTCCACTTATTTCATCCTTTATTTGTACAAGCAATCACTTCCACAAAAATACTTACAGGTTTCTATTCTGTGCAGTGTATCTGACTGCATGCTGAGTTGAGATACCAAAAGCTACCTGGGTAAAGGGAGTCTCTTGCACTTAATAAATGCTTGAAAGGGTTAGAGGTGGGAAAGAAGAATTGGAGAGGAGAGAAAGCCTGGCTGCCTGATGTTCATGGGCTCCACTGCTGAATACAAGAGCTACTTGGCATGTGCGGCTATGAGCCCTTGAAATGTGACTCGTCTGAACTGAGATGTGTTATAAGGGTAAAATACACACCAAATTAGTGTGTGTGTCATCGTATTAAAAAAATTGTGAAATTTCTCAATCATTTTTAGATTGCTGACACATTTTGGATATATGGATTTAAATAAAACGTATCACCTGTTTAATTAGTAAAATTAATTTCACCTATTTTTCTTTACCTCTCCTAATGTGGCAACTAGAAAATTTTGCATTATTCACATGGCTTGAGTTCCATTGCCGTTAGCACTCCTCCTAGACATTAATTCACCACCTTCCATTTCCTAAGTTGCTTCTTTCCTTCTCCATGTTTTTGCACATAACATTTCTCCTGCTTAAATCCATGTCTCCTCCTTCATAACTTTGCTTATCAGAGAGTTTGAACTCAATCTATTAACCAGCTTATACTTAAAACCAAGCACCATCACAATACTAACATTCACACACCATATGAATTTTCTGTTCCTTATATCTAAAAAGACCCAGTCTTCATGAAATTTCAAAGATAATGCCATTTATTTACGTTGCTCCAGGATACCTAGTATAGCTCTAATAGTTTATCCAATGGACTTGAATGCTATCTTATAGACTTATCAAGTCATCAACCTAAGAGACAGCACCACTGATCCTTCCCTGCAAATAAACTGCCAGGCACACTAGGTACCCTTAGTAACAAAATGTAAACTGAAAAAATGAAACCATCCCCTACCTCTATTTCCACTGCTATTCTTTTAGGCCAAAAATCTCATTTCCCTGTTATATTACTACAGTTATCTCATCTCTAAAATCTTTGCCCCTGATTTCCCCATCAGTTCCATCCTGAATCTCTAGCCATTCAGTCTTCCCAAAATACCATTATTTTCATGTCCAATTTTGTTGAAAAGTCTTCAATGGCTCTGACAGCCCAAAGCAATAATTCTCAAACTGTGCTTCACTGAACCGTATGGTTTTACTCATTAACATTAATATTTCTTACCAGAGCAGCAATTTCTTCCTCTAATATCACGTTCAATCTTTCTATTGGTTTCTTTAAGACATGGAATACATTACAACAGTTAAATGTTGTTCTTATCTACTCATTTCAACATCCATATCATATCTAGGTCAGTTTTTATTGATTTTTCTTCTCATTTTAAGCTGTATTTTTCTGCTTCTTTGAATGCCTGGTAATTTTTAACTGGATGCCAGAAATTTTAGTTTATTGGTTGCTGGACATATTTATATTCCTATAAATATTTTTGAACTTTGTTCTGGTATACAGTTATTTGAAAACTAATTCATTCAATTCTGAGTTGAAGCTTTGTAGGAAGAGCTAGGCCTAATTTTATCTACTATTGAGGCAAAAATTTTTGAGTGCTCTTCCTTATCTTCCAGGAAGTAAGATTTTCCACTCTGACTTGAGAAAACAGGAACTATTTTCCTGTGAGAACTGAGGATTCTCCTCTAGTCCTTTTGGGTGGTTCGTTCTTCACAGACGTACTGATCACTACTCAGCTGAGGACTTGTGGAAGGTACCCTTTAGGTGCCCAGAACTCACTCTCTCTGAGCAGCTCTTTCTTTTCCAGTGCTTCGTTCTATGTACACTAGCCACCTTGGTCACCTCAGACTCCCAGATCCATCTTCTTAACTCAAGGGTATTGCTAGACTTCGTCTGAAAACTCCCCATGTTCTGGCCTGGCAACACTCCAAGCAGTCGCCTGGGGCCATCATGAGGCTTACCTTCTCTGTTTTGTGTTTCAAGGATCATTGCCCTTCCTTGCTTGTTGAATGATGACTAGAAAACCATTGAATCACATTTTCTGTGAATATTTTCAGTTGTTTAGGTGAGAGTGCAGATCTACTCCATCTCTCCATATTGCTGAAGGCATAAGTTTGAGTCAAGATGCTTGCATTGTAGTTTATTTGAAAAATGTATTTGTCCCTTAAAAGAATATTTTTAAAATCTAGAGTAAAATCTTAACTCCTTAGCCAGAGTGCCAAAATCTTCCACAGTCTGCCCTCAGTCTGAATTTCAAGTGTATTGTCCTGTTGCAGGCAGAAAGACTAAATACAGCTGTGTGTCTCCACCTCTTTATTCACAGGGCTCCCATGCTGTCAGCACTACTCTGTCTTCCTGGCTGTCTTCCTCATGTCTGATCCTCTATTTTGGTCTAATAATTTTAGTTGCATTTACCTCATCTTACCAATAAGATCATATGCTCTTTTAATATGGGAACTATGTCTGATATTTTTAGATTTTTCCAAAAGCTTAGCACCAAGACTGGGCAGTGAGTGGACATTCAGCATATGTTTGTAATTTGTCTAACTAAATGTTGAATAGCCTGACAGCAGGAACCTAGTTTTGTTCTTGCTAGTCTTAATTTGCTGCACAAAATTACTATATGACAGAATAAAAATAGGCTATGATGTAATTTCTGAGTAATCACGAGATGACATTATAAATGTAATCAGCCTACTTTTTAAAAATCCAGACAGATGGTGAAACATTCCGTCTGATTTTATTCTGTGTGCTCTGTGTCCAATCTAGCAACAGACAACTTCTCACTTTCCTTTTCTTAGACACCAAGGGTCATGGTGCTGAAATTTTCCACTCTCCTAAGTCTGTTCTCTGTACCTGGTAGGACAGAGTATGTGATGTCACCTCTATTTTCACTGACCCCAAATCTGCATGAATCCTAATTATTTACTGAGAATAGTTGTCGCTGGGACCAACCCAGAGACAAAGGACCAGAGGGTAAAGAGCATGGTGTCTGGTGTCATCCTGCCTGATGTTTGAGTACTGGTTCTGCTGGATGTTAGCACTATGACCTTATGCAGTCACTCCCTCCTCCCAGGCTCAATTCCACCCTTATATAAACAGGAGATCATACCCAGAGTAGAGAGTCTTGTAGGAACATAGATCTTCCTACCACACTCAGTGGGAGTTTAGTGCTTTTGAAATGAATTGAGACATATGCTCAACATCCTAAACTGGGTCATTGCTCTTTAAGGACAAAATTCCTTACCATGTTCAAAACCCATGGTACTGAGTGCAGAAAGTCACAAGCCATTATCCCCAATTTTAGTTTGTCTGTGAACTCAACCTCTTTCACCACAAAGACTATTACAAGAAGTTGAAGATCCAAAGAAACTCATTTTATGCCTACCTTTAGTCTTGGCAGGATATGGCCATTTTTAATTAGTGAGAAACAATGAATTCTACTCCTATATACCCCAATGTAGTTATAGTTCTTTTATTAATATAATGATCATTGCCACTTATTTAATACCTTCTCTTTTCCATGTACTACTCTGAGGACTTTATAGATAAAATTTTATTTAAAAACCCTAAGATGTAGGCATAATATGGGTGAGAATACTCAGGCACAGGGAAAATAAAGAACCTGCTCAGTGTCCCCTGGTGAAGTAAGAGTGGAGTTGGCATTCATACTCAAGCAGTCTGACTTCAGAGCCCATCAGTTAACCTATAGGCTCTTCTGATAAATCAAGACAAGATTTTGTGTAAGGCAATGCATTTGTCAAACCTCAAATTGGCCTGACTAGTGTAGATATTGAGGAGTTCTAAGACATGGTCAACACAATATAGGAATGGTGAAAAATGCATTCCAGACATTACTTGGAGATTGGATGGGTGATGATTTAAAAATGAAAATTAAAAGCTACCTAGAATAGCATAAATTGTCTCATAGAACGTAGGCTCTGCAGCTGAGAGGCCTTTGCAGTGGGAGTTCAAGAAGGATGCTTCCAGGTAGACCTGTGTGGGGGCAGGGCACCCTGGGAGGAAGAGTTTCCTCTCTTGGAGTATGTAGAAGTACTAGTGTGTACCAGTGTCTTAAGTCACCACAGAGAGGTTAAGTGAGCCTGGTCTTTACAGCTGATTGAGTAGGCCCTGGTGGGCTAGCAAAATCTCCCCACTTGCTTACTATTGTAGGAAATTCCTTTAGTCTAGCACAGTTCTCAGAGTGAGATCCCCAAACCAGCAGCATCAGTATCAACTAGAAGCTTCTTTGAAAGGCAAATCCTCAGGCTCCATCTCAGACCTACTGAAGGAGAAATGGGTTGTGGCACACAGCAATCTGATTTCTAACAAACCCTCTAGATCATTTTGATAGATACTTCTAGCAGGATACCTTTTGAACTCCCCAATTAAAAGTGAGTATTAAGGTGTAAAACCATAGTTGAGAGCTCTTCAGGATGAATTAGTTACAGATAATGTAAAAGAAGTTTAACTCACTGCCTGTGATCTGTTTGAGACAAATGCATCAGATAAGTCTAATCCTCACCTCTCTCTTCAGTCATATACATGACTAATGTTCCTAACATCAAGGCTTAGGGTTTGTAGCATAGATCAAATAGGCTGGGATTTATGACCAGTGTCAACTAAATGCTTCCATTGGAGAAAACATATGTGAGTGATAGCAAGTAATATGTATTTTAAAACCTGTTCTAATTTATATATGTATTTGTAATATCAAACATCTATATATCACTGATTCTCTGCATATTCTAATTTATATTTTTAAAATAAAAATCTCTGGAAAACATAAGCACTACAAGTACTATTGTTCTGTTTAAAATAACTTGTAATGAGCCTCACTGTAGGACTGTGCAGTCCTGCTCTGGGGCCTGGGCTCCTGGAGGGCAGGGATCAGCCTATTTACCAGTGTTCACCTTGTGACTGGCACATAACCCCATGCCCAATAGCCCAATAATCAGGGCATGAGCTGGATTGACTGGAAATGAGTAAAAAGATCAGAGAACATTACCCTCACAAGTGAGAGGACAGAGATAGGAAAAGGAAGCAGAACAGGGAAAATTTCAGACTTGACAACTTTGCCATCTTCACTTTACTATGAGGACCAATAGAAGTATATGCCTCACAGCTGCAAAATCAGGTAGCTCTGATCTGCTTGATTTATAAATTTAACATGTTTGTTGGTGGCATGAATTGATTAATAATAAAGTGCCACATGGAGAGTTTATCAAAGCATCAGTGCCTAAGAGTCTAATATTGGCCCATTTTGTGCATTTGAGTTCAGTTTCAATCATGAGGGAAAAAGTCATACTGTTGAATAACAGATCCAGAAGATTTCAGTGACAGTGGAATTGTAAATGAGCAGCTCAGTACCGGATATTTATTTCTCCTTTTTTTCTTTTATTACTATTGGACAGGATCAAAGGATAAAATAGACATATGTCTGCCTGTCATGTGGCTCTAATTCTAATTCCTGACCATATATTTAATAACACAGATATCTTTTAAAATTAGGGACTTGGTTTGTTCAAAAAGTCTGCATTATTTTCAATATGTAGCAAATGCTGGTGAGATATATTTTGAAATTTATCTCTTAGATTCAAAAGGCAACCAGATAACAGACCCACATCACAAACCATGGCATCTGTATTGCCTCTGTCTCTATTTCTTAAAGATAAAATTTGTGACATTCTTTTGCAGTCTTATTAAAAAATAAACTAGACATGAAAGCATCTAAACAGAAGTTACTCTTTTGAATCTAGCCACTCATTTTAAAAAACCAGTAGCATTAACCCCTTCTAACTGGAAAATGTTTTTCCTCCCAGTGAATTCTTTCTTTAATCCTTTTTACCAGAGATCAAATTGCTAACATCTGTTGGATCATAGAAAAAGCAAGAGAATTCCAGAAAAACATCTACTTCTGCTTCATTGACTATGCTAAAGCCTTTGAAGTGTGGATCACAACAAACTGTGGAAAATTCTTAAAGAGATGGGAGTATCAGACCACCTTACCTGCCTCCTGAGAAACCTGTATGTAGGTCAAGAAGCAGCAGAACTGGACATTGAACAATGGACTGGTTCCAAATCGGGAAAGGAGTACATCAAGGCTGTATATTGTCATCCTGCTTATTTAACTTTACATGCAGAGTACATCATGCAAAATGCCAGGCTGGATGAAGCACAAGCTGGAATCAAGATTGCTGGGAGAAATATCAATAACCTCAGACATGCAGATGACACAACCCTTAATGGCAGATGGCAAAGAGGAACTAAAGAACCTCTTGATGAAAGTGAAAGAGGAAAGTGAAAAAGCTGGCTTAAAATTCAACATTCAAAAAAACGAAGATCAGGGCATCTGATCCATCACTGGTCCCATCCCATCTGGTCCCATCACTTCATGGAAAATAGACGGGGAAACAATGGAAACAGTGACAGACTTTATTTTCTTGTGCTCCAAAATCACTGCAGATAGTGACTGCAGCCATGAAACTGCTCCTAGGAAGAAAACCTATGACAAACCTAGACAGCGTATTAAAAAGCAGAGACATTACTTTGCCAACAAAGGTCTGTCTAGTCAAAGCTATGGTTTTTCCAGTAGTTGTGTATGGATGGGGGAGTTGAACCATACAGAAGGCTGAGCACTGAAGAACTGATGCTTTAGAACTATGGTGTTGGGGAATACTCTTGAGTCCCTTGGACTGCAAAGAGATCAACCCAGTCAATCCTGCATATTCATTGAAAGGACTGATGCTGAAGTTGAATCTCCAATACTTTGGCCACCTGATGTGAAGAGCTGACATTAAAAAAGACCCTGATGCTGGGAAAGATTGAAGGCAGAGGAGAATGGGACAACAGAGGTTGAGATGGCTGGATGGCATCACCGACACAATGGACATGAGTTTGAGGAAGCTCCAAGAGATGGTAATGGACAGGGAAGCCTGGCATGCTGCAATAATGGGGTTGCAAAGAGTCAGACCTGACTGAGTGACTGAACAAAACCAGACTCATGAAAGAAGTTTCCAGATTATTGACAGCATTAGGCAATTGATGAACCTGAACAATGGGTGAGAAAAAAAGTCTTTTTTATGTAGTGGTGCCTGCTCACTTTGGGTTGATAGCAATTTTCCAAATAAGTAGGCATCATTGCAATAAAATGTCTATTCCCACTTGGCTAGAGAAGGAGATTATTGGAGAGTGGCTGTGTTGGAAGAGAGAAGTTCTGGAAAGTAAGCAAGCTCTGGAAAAATATTAGAAGTGAATTCATTAATGTATTTACTCATCATTTATGTATCTATTTAGAGTAGTATAAAGTCTTTATAAAAGATATATTTCCCCCAAAATCATTAGTTGCAAAATCTCTTAACTAATTGTTTTGAAACTGTTGTGGTGAGCGTTCCCCCATCTTCCAAAGTACTGAGACACCTAGTTTTTGGCTGAGCACGAGGCCACCTGAAGTAAAGACTGTTTCATTATCTCTCTTCACTCTTCTCTCTCTTTTTTTTTGAGAAAAAATCTTTAAAGTGCTTGGCCCTTCTTTTTTCCTTCTTCTGAACTGGAAATGGACAAAGCGACTGGATCTCCAACAGAATCTTGAGACATGAGCTGATGTGGGGAATGGAAGCCATGCACAAAATATCAGGGAAAAGAAACTTGACCCCTTGCATTGGGATATGCATGCAAGCTCTGGATGAACTCCTTCTTAACTTCACTTTATGACAGAAATAAACTTCTATCTTATTTGTCATTATTTTGGAGTTTTCTGTTCCCAACTTGTTCATTTGCAAAGGGCAATTTTGTTATTGTTGTCATTCCCCGTGGCAACTAATACTGGGACTACCAAGAAATACTGGCTAAATATAACCATTTATAATCCCCCAAAGCTAGACAAAAATATTGTTAGTTATAAAAAGAAAAGATAGATATATCTAGCTGTATCAAAATATAATACAACTGTTACCACAAACAAATTCAGGAGACATGATATGATAAATTAAACTGATAATACAGATGGCAGACAAAGGATTAGGATAAAAAAATGTACAAAGAACAACTGCAAACTGACAAGAAAAACCAAATACCCCCATAGGAAAATAGGTAAAATAAACAGGCAAAATAAACAACTCAAACAGGCATCAATTCAAATGGCTGATAAGCTTTTGAAAACATGTTCAAGTTATTTAACAGGCAGGGGAATTAAAGTTAAAAATGAGATGTTACTTTATACTTGTTGGATTATCAGAAATTAAAAAGAATCTGAGTACTGCCAGGAGTACTCTCATGTATGGCTGGTGAAATTGTGAAGCGTTACTGCCTTTTCAGAAAGCAATCTGGCCATATCTGTTACAACTTTAGATGTATTTTCTCTGACTTAATATTCCCACTCCTGGGACACTTTCCCAAAGTAATAAAACTATGCATAAGGACACATGTACAAAGATGCCAATTACAGTATTTTTCATGCTTGCAAAAAACCCTAGAAACTTCAGTAGGCTAACTGCTGAATGGCTCAGAACCCTGGTGGCTCAGATGGTAAAGAATCCACCTGCAATGCAGGAGACCTGGGTTCAATCCCTGGGTTGGGAAGATCCCCTGAAGAAGGGAATGGCTACCCACTCCAGTATTCTTGCCTGGAGAATTCCATGGACAGAGGAACCTGGCAGGCTACAGTCCATGGGGTCGCAAAGAGTTGGACACAACTGAGCAACTAACACTTTCACTACTTTCACACCATGGAATAACATAACAACCGTTAAAATGAGGAATTAGAGTTCCTTCAATTGGTTTAACAGGTTTTCAATGACATTAAGTGAAGAAAGCACAACCTAGATACCTATATATAACTGATCCCATTTTGTTAAGCAACCAGGAGCAATGTGTGATGTCTTTCCATATCTACTTGAGCATATCAGCATGGAGAAAACTCAAATTTTGAATTGTAAATTGTGAACCTGGGTCATTGTATGGGGCTATAGGGAAAAGCAAGAAAAAAGATATGAATGAAGTATAAGAAAATGAATGATACAAATTATGGCAAGAGGCCAAAGGCAAGCCAGGAAAAAAAAAAAGGTGTGTAATATGTTTGACTCATTTATATATTAATTATATGTGTACCTGCATATAGTATACATTATGCTGCTGCTGCTGCTGCTAAGTCGCTTCAGTTGAGTCCAATTCTGTGCGACCCCATAGATGGCAGCCCACCAGGCTCCCCCGTCCTGGGATTTTCCAGGCAAGAGTACTGGAGTGGGGTGCCATTGCCTTCTCTGAGTATACATTATATATATGAATATAAAGACATAACCTAGTAATAACCCTAATTTACACCCAGAAATACTGACCAGCAACTTATTCTAATTTTTTATTATATAAAAGTGTATGTTTATTATAGAATATGAGAAAATATAGAGATGTAAAATACATTTTTTGAAGAATCCATAGTCTGACCACCCAGAGACAGCCACTGTTTTTAGATGCATTGAGTAATTTTTTAATATACTCTGATACTTTTATAACTCATTCTCATTTAAATGCCATTTCTTTAATAATTATCCTCATAAACTTACAATCTTATTTTCTAACAAACATGAACATATCATTCTATTTCCACACATCAAGTCCTCTGATAAATATGCTCATTGTCAAATCACATTGATAGAGTAGGGAAGGGAAAAGATGGGCACCCTGAAAAGGAAAGGACTTGATAATTTTGTTTTTTTCCTTCTTTTAAATTGCAGCAAACTCCTCTTCATCCTCTCTCCCTAATATACTCTAACATCTTTTATGATATTGACCCTTCTATTTAAGCTAAAAGCAGAGCAACTTGTTATAAATTGTGATCACAAATGGTTTAGTAACATCTGTGTCGTCAGTGTTGCAAAACATTCTGTCTTCAGCAATTATTATAGTAAGATTTGACATGTGACTTTGGGGTCTGTGTATTAGAGTACTATGTTGTTGTTTTTCATTCACTAAGCCATGAAATTAAAAGACACTCCTTGGAAGAAAAGTTACGACCAACCTAGAGAGCATATTGAAAAGCAGAGGCATTACTTTGCCAACAAAGATCCATCTAGTCAAGGCTATGGTTTTTCCAGTGGTCATGTATGGATGTGAGAGTTGGACTGTGAAGAAGGCTGAGCACCGAAGAATTGATGCTTTTGAACTGTGGTGTTGGAGAAGACTCTTGAGAGTCCCTTGGACTGCAAGGAGATCCAACCAGTCCATTCTGAAGGAGGTCAGCCCTGGGTGTTCACTGGAAGGACTGATGCTGAAGCTGAAACTCCAGTACTTTGGCCACCTCAAGCGAAGAGTTGACTCATTGGAAAAGACTCTGATGCTGGGAGGGATTGGGGGCAGGAGGAGAAGGAGACAACAGAGGATGAGATGGCTGGATGGCATCACTGACTCGATGGACATGAGTCTGAGTGAACTCTGGGAGTTGGTGATGGACAGGGAGGCCTGGCGTGCTGTGATTCATGGGGTCGCAGAGTCAGACATGACTGAGTGACTGAACTGAACTGAACTGAACTGAAGTCATGTCCAACACTTTGTGACCCCATGAAATGCAGCACACCAAGCTTCCCTGTCTTTCACTATCTCCTGGAGTTTGCTTGATCAAGCTACATTTAGAGTATTTGATTAGCTACATTTTAAGTAGAATGACTTCTGATTGTCAATATACAACAAATCTTCAAAGAGGTTTCTCTGTTGGAACTACACGGTTACTTTAATGTGACTGTCCAGTCAATTATGTGTGGGGTTTGACCATTTGAATATAGCAGCTGTTGACAGAATTTAACTCTCATCTGCTTTATTTTTTTAAGATACAACTTACTTTACAAGAAGGCTCTTGTTTTGATCCCCACTCTCTATTTGAGCCAGAGAATCAGCAACCCTGCCTCACTCTTCTGGAATTATCATAATGATATCAGAGCCACGGTTGAATCTCCAGGGCTGGCCCGCCTATCTAACCCTGTAGACCAGTCAATTACCAAATGCCAACTGAGCCACAACAGCAGCATCCTGATCCTGCCTTTTCTTGGGATTTTTCCCCCCGTAGACTGGATCAGAATACTCCCCTTCTCTCAGCACATCCATTTTTGCTCCCCACTACCTGCCCTCAGAGTCTAGAGGAACTTGCCTCTCCTCCTGACTATTCGCTGTTTATTACTTTTAACAGCTGTCTCTTATTTATTCCAAATTAGACCCTTCTGCAAATCCAATCTGGTTAGCTTCTGCATGTGGACATTTTGAAACCTCAGAGCTCCTTAAAATGCACATTAAACTGTTCTGTCCATTTTATCTGGATTGATTCTTCTTTAAATTTCTAAACACAAGAACACACCCTTTTTCTCAAGGCCCAAACACACATGGAAAAGGGTTCCCAGTCTGCCAGAGGCCAAGTAGATACCTTCAATATCCATGTACTACAGACTGAAAGCCAGCCAGGGTGATATTTCTCTTGCTCATCTCATATTGCCTGGGATTCTGTGAGGTTACTGCTCTCAGTTTACCCATTCTAATTAAATTGCATTCCTGTAAGAAGTAACAAGGATCATCTCAATTAGGCTGCCACACTGGCTCACTTTAGCATAACTGACTAGCTATAATTATGTAGTACTTGCTTCCACATTTATTAGTAGCCCATTTCTGCCTGCAACACTGTGTAATAGGCCTCAGTAAAGGTGTCTCTCTACTCTCTTCTCTTCTTTTCCTCAGTGGGAAATGGTGAATTAACTGGTTTGGGGTAAGAGGTATGCAGAACTGGCCCATCAGTGCTGAGAACTGATTGTATGAGTTGTTTCCTATAACCTCAGAAACTTCCACTTCTTTACATCACTTCCCAAATTATTTTAAATATAGTTCAGAAAGTCCTTTGCTCCAGGGAGACATTTTCAGATTTTACAAACGGCTTTCAAGTCCTGGAAAAGTGATTCAAAGCCAAGAGTTTTGTCTAGCTGTTTCCCCCTTTATAGCAATCAGCTAACTGTCTGCTTCACCTAGAGACTGAGAGAAAATGTCCCAGCAGTTGGAAGAAAAAGATAGCAATATATCTCCTTGGATAGAAAGGACACTGTAGAATTATATTTTGGGGGGGAAGATATTAAAGAACTTTATCAGAATTAAGAATGAATAATTGTATACCGTAATGATTGTGAGAATTGATTTTTGAAGCTGAACATTCTAGGTTCAAATCTTATCTCCAAAAATTACTAGCTTGTCACCTCTGCCTCTATTTTCTCATTTGTGACATGGGAATAATGAAAGTCCTACCTTTTAGTGTTAATCTGAGGCTTACATGAATTCATATATGCAGAGTACTTAGAATAGAAACTCATTAATATGTGTTCTTAGTATTCTTAGAGTGGCCTAAATAAATAGTAGAAAACTATTGTTTAACTGTTAACTTAGAAATGTGAAAAATGTTGAGACCCGTAGCTTGATTGTTCAAAGTCACTGGGAGAAATAGCATTGACCCCAAGACTCCAAAATTGATGTCACAAGAGAGGGGTATCACTGCTTCTCTTATTAATATTGTCTAATCCTATTATGCAGCAAGCATTTAAAGAATGAGTTAAATTAGCCTGCGGATTTTGGTTATAGAAATGGAATGGTTTTCTGACATCCTACACCCACACCTCAGAGACATTTTGGGTGCCAAATCCAGATCCATGGGTTCAACTTCTCAAAAACCAGCAGACAAATTTAGAAACAATGGCAAAATTGTCTGAAGTTGTCACTGTTGACCTTTACAAAAGTGTATAAAGTCTTGATTCAGCACTGGCCTGCTCATTTCCTTTGCTCTTTTCAAGGTAGGTTTTTCTCTTCTTCCTTTTCCACTGGTACACTGAATGATGAGTATGAAAGACAATGTGCTATCTTTACTGCTCTTTTTACCTTGGGGGTTATTCATTATATGAAATGAAATATTAAAAAAAAACCCAATGTGTTTATTGAATAGAATCCTTCTGGGATTCGAATTTTAGAAATTTTATTTTTCTTATAATCTCTTAGCAAATGTATATCCCTTATTGCATTTATGCTGGAAACAATTTGTTGACAAGTCTTGTCTCCTAGTAGATTTAAATCTTGAGAACAAGAGCCATGCATTAATTGTTCAGGTATCCCAAGTATTTTGCCAATTTTTGTCATGTACAGTGTGTTCCAAAAGTTTTTGTTGAATTTATTGAACTAGAATACATAATACTCCAGTTTTATTTTAGAGAAGTGTATCTTTGAATATCATGTGAAGATGTTGATTATAATTGGATTCTAATTATACATAGTTGAAATTCATATAATTATCCTGGGTTAAGGTCATACCATTTAGAAAAATACAAAATCAATGAGAATAATACAAATAACACCTTGATTTATATTATACATCAACTTTTAGAGTTACTAAAATATTTAATGCATATCATTTGGGTAATAATATCACTAGCAATTCTAAACTAGGTGTTAAACTATTATGCCAATTATTGGTCACTGACCCCAAGGAATATTTTACTAGACTATGACAATGTTCTATTCTATCTATATTTTACTCTCTGAGTGTGGTTTTAACTAGTGTTTTATGGGAGAATATATTTGCCTTCAACTCTGAAGCACAAAGATACAACCCCTAATCTTAGTTTTCTTCAGTTCCTCTTCATAGATCTATCATGAGTATTTTTTCTAAACTCTGCTCATAACTGTCCACACTTTCAGCCTAGCCCCACTGTCACTGGCTGGTGAATTTAGGCCAATTGTTTATTTATTGGTCTCTTTCATGCTCACCTCTAAATTATGGAGCACTGAGAGAACTAATAATTTAGTTCTAAAATTCCATTGATTCAAAAATCTTGGAATATAGTTTTGACTTCTCAACAATTATTAATATTTTTCTTTGAAAAATAAGCTATTTATTTAAACCTCTATGGGGTTGCAGAGTCGGACACGACTGAAGCGACTTAGCAGCAGAAGCAGCTGCAAGTTCAGTTTTTTTAAATACAATCAACCAGTTGATTTTTATTCCAATTATACTCCTTTTATACCATAGACCTAGATTTTCATTTCTCATCCAAAGTAGAGAATGGGGTGGTGATACTTTTCGAACCAAGAACACGATGCCTCCTAAGCTGAAACTCAGCGAGAATGCTGTATTGCATCATGCTTAGGAGCATGAGCTCAGGAGTCAGACTGATGGGTCTTATTTGTTTGTTGGTTCATTTCTTAACCATTTATCAAGGCCCTACACTGTGCAGATGTCTGGCATCAGCTCTGAATGGAGCAGACCTACTCCCTGCCCTAAGATCGCTTATGTTTGGTCAGGAAGCTAGAATTTCAACAGATAATACAGAATGAAGATTACCACGATACATGTAGTAAAGGGATCTAAGAACATATCTAAGAGAGGCGTAGCCTAGAGAACACTTCTTGGAGAAACACTGCTTAATGGAGACCCAAAGAGTAATGAGGAACTAGCCAGAGGCAGAGGGGAAGGATTGAGTGTTCCAGCCAGAGATCACCTCCTGTGTGAATGCCCAGAGATCAGAGAGTACTCCTTGGTGCTTCCTAGGAAAACACCAGCCAGGGCTTGTCTGTCATAAGAGTATGGGAGACAGGGTGGGGACATCAGGCAGGACAAATGCTGGAGAGCTCTGCAAGCCCTGTTAATATTTTGGACTTTATCTTAAATTTAAAAAAAAAAGAAAAAGTGGAAAGGTTTTAAATAAATAGTAGTATGATTTTGCCCCTGTACATGTGACCTCACTCTGGATTGACTGCTATCAAGAGACCAAACCAGAGAGTAAAGCAACAAGCCAAGAGAGAAACGATAACGGCCTTGATCGGGTGCTGGTGGAGAATGGGAAAATATAGATGGTTCTGACAGATGTTTAGATAAAGAGTCAGCAGAGCTTGGCAAATGATTGGATTGAAGGTGAAGAGAGAGATAGCAATCAAGGATGACTTTCATGTATCCAGATTCCCAACCAGAGACATCACTTACTACCTCTCCAAGTCTGTGTCTTTATAAAATGTGGATTATTATAAATGTCTTCATAGAACTGCTATGAGATTAAAAGAGTTAATATATGTAAAGCACATAAGCCAGTGCCTGGTGTCCAATCAGTTCAGTTCAGTCACTCAGTCGTGTCCAACTCCTTGCGACCCCATGAACAGCAGCATGCCAGGTCTCCCTGTCCATTACCTACTCCCGGAGTCCACCCAAACCCATGTCCATTGAGTCGGTGATGCCATCCAACCATCTCATCCTCTGTCATCCCCTTCTCCTCCTGCCCTCAATCTTTCCCAGCATCAGGGTCTTTTCAAATGAGTCAGCTCTTCGCATCAGGTGGCCAAAGTATTGGAGTTTCAGCTTCAACATCAGGCCCTCCAATGAACACCCAGGACTGATCTCCTTTAGAATGGACTGGTTGGATCTCCTTGCAGTCCAAGGGACTCTCAAGAGTCTTCTCCAACACCACAGTTCAAAAGCATCAATTCTTTGATGCTCAGCTTTCTTTATAGTCCAATTCTCACATCCATACATGACAGAATGTGGTCCACTGGAGAAGAGAATGGCAAACCACTTCAATATTCTTGGCTTGAGAACCTCATGAACAGTAAGAAAAAAAAAGTGGAATCCAATAAATCCTCAGAAATGGTAGCTATTATTTGCTCTTATAAAATAGTGTTGCTACTGACTCCATGGGTACCATTTTAAGGCCATTTGAGATTCTTGCCTTTGGAAACTTTTATTTTTAAAATACAATTAGAAGTGAGAGGGCATGCTTCCATGGTCTGCATCACCCTGTGTACAGCTCTATCCTAGCATTTTTCATGGGGGATTGTAAGAACTGATACACAGCTCTGTAGCCCAGCCCTCAGTTGGATGGGACCTTCTTGAGGTCTTACTGCTCTTTTAACACATAGTGCCTAAGAGGGCATAGTTGACAACTTATGCATAACAGAATTTAATTAGAATTTTTTCCTTTGGGTAAATAGCAAATAGCTGAGTACAGAGAATCAGAATTTTGTTCCAAGATGGGGAGACAGGAAGAAATGAGACAAGGTGGCAAGGTGGTGTTGGACAGGATAGAAGGGCCCCCAGAAGCTGGGAGGGGGCACCAGTGGAAGGGGGGGTGCTCAAGAGGAATGTCACTGATAAAAAGCACTGTGTTTGTTGAGGATGGGTCTTTGATTAGTTAATTAGCACAGGGGAAGAGAACAGAAAGAGGAAGGTATCCCAGAACCAGGGAGTAGGATTAGAAACCAAAAAGTACTATTAGGATATGTCCTTAAAAAGAAGATCATTAGAAAGAACAGTTTTTGTGATGTGATAGGAGGTGGTAGACTGGGGAGAGACCAGGAGGAGGGGGAGCAGAATGGCAAGTGAGCTCTGGACCACCTGGAGATGTAGAGCTGGAATCATTATCACTTCTTGGAGTGCTCCAAGTAATAATTTGTGCAACATGCTTGTTGTATAATTCAATTCACCTTGATACTTTAATATTTCTCTAAGACCCAGCTTTTTTAGGAAGCTAATCTGCATGTAAATAAATAAAATGTAGGTATTATAACTGGTTAAGGGGTGGCGGATTTATGCATAAAGACGAAGTGATTAGCAGTTTTCTACCAAGTAAACCTTGCTGAGTTGAGGCACGTAACAGATTATCCCAGCAGCATGAATATTAGGAGATATCGGCATCTTTGTTTGTCTCTCCAGTCGTGCCCCTAATTAAGAGCATCTTGTAGCATTTCCCCAGATTTGTGGTGTTCAGTGGGCCTTGTAAGTAAATGTATTTCACTTACTGCCTTGAGACACATGTTCCAGCTTATTGGGAATCATTTAAGTGCTTGATAATTCTCCCCTTTCTCTGTTGACATCTGGATAAATCCATTCTTGTTTGCAGGCACTTTGTCTCCAATTTTAATAACGGAAGAGGCTTTGTTGAGAGATTCTTAGTGTTTGTTTACTCAGAGGAATATTAATATTTCTTCTTATTACTTGCATCACGGTTTCCCAGCAGTGGAAGCCTTTGAAAGTAAACATGCATAATAACCTAACTTGAAGAAGAACTCAAGTGAATTAATCAATTATGATGAAACCAACTTGAAAACTGTTGGGGTTGCTAATACTTTACCTCTTTTAACAAATTACTTAATAGACATTGAGTTTCTGCTTACAGTGAGGGCAATAAAATGCCAAGGTGGTGAGGATTTCAGAGGAGACAGTCTCTGTGTCCCCTCCCTCTAGAAATGTATCATCTCACCCTGATTGAAAGAGGAAAGACTGCAGGAAAGACCACCCACTGTGGTCATCGGTGAGAGGACTAGAGTCAGTGTGACCTCCCAGGACAGAGCACCACCCAAGTAAATGATCCCCTTGTCTCACCTGCATCCACCCAAATACAGTGGCCACTTTGTGAATTTCTGTCCCCCACCTCTTCTTCCCAAAGGTATTGTCCTTTATTATGGTTTTACACATCTCAGATTCTCTAATCAATTTAGCATTGAAACCCAGAACAAATGCTCGTGAATAGAAATAAGAGTAGTTAGCATACATTGAAATTTTACAATGCACCAGACACTGTGCTGACTTTTATTTATATATAATCTTCACATCATTTTAGGAGATTAAATAAGAATCTGTATTAGGACAAAGAACATGAAACATCGTGTCTTCATTAAGAATTTTTGATGGAAAAGCCAGAAACACACTTAAGATAATTTAAGGTTGAGTTTAGAGGAATGAATTAGGGATTTTCTGGAAGGTTATTGAAAGATTTTTTGAAACCAAAGGCAGGGACTGAATCTAGGTCTCAAAAGGTCTGTAACTGCAAAAGTTATTTGGCATATAAGCAAGCAAGCTCTTTCTCTTTCCTCAGTCTCTTATTGCCGCTTCTCCTCCTTTTTATGATTTCCTCTCTGTTGAAGCTTCTGCTGATTACCATGCATGTGGCATCACGTGACCGCACCACAATGCCCACCTCAACCCCAAAGTCTGTACCACTCAGTTCAAGCAATGGACCCAGGGTGAGAGTGGCATCTAAGTCCTGAATCTGTCTTCCAGGAACAAACAGCCTGCTTGGATTGGGTACTCAGACTTGGTGTATTTGCTGGGCCAGGACACCAGTGTTACCTGACAGACACAACAGCTTGTGTTTCTTTGCCTGTGGATGATGGCAGGAGCTCCTCAGAGGAGTGTGTGGGCTCAGTGGGTATGCAAAATCGTGTCTGCTAAAAGTAGCTAAGAGCTGAATGATTATAGAATCAATAGGACTTGAGGATCAATTGAATGTGGGCCCAAGAGAGAAGGAGAAATTGTAAATGACTCACAGGGTTCATTTTGAAAGATGGGAACCCTTCCACTGAAGCAGCAGGCAGGGGATAAATGGGGAGGGATGGGACCTGTCCGAGAACAGTGTCAAGAACAGCATAACCCAGCCTGAGGTTTTAGCTGAGTGGGAGTCATGGCCACACAAACACCTCTTCCCCTGGCTTCCACCATCTCCTGGGCTTCTGCTGCATAACCAGCACTACTCCTTCCTAGGATGTACAGATTTTTCTCAGCAAATTTGACTAAGTGTAACTTAATCATAAGTGTAACTTCCATCATAATTCAAGATGGAAGGAATACCCTCACCCAACCCTGCCTGACCTAGTTCTAATCTCTAACTCTAAGAGAGCTAAGAGTGTATTTATCCTGCTCAACCCTGCAGCCCCCAAACCTAGAATGGGCAGTTACTGATGGACAGTAACTGATGAATATATTGAGTGAGAGAATAAATGGATGTTTTCAAAAAGCTATTGACAAAATACCTAGAGAGAGACAGAACCACAGAAAATACCACCAGCAAGCATAAAAATAGCTGATTTCCAAACTAGAGGTTTTATTCTTAAAATTACTGAATTACTCTAGACTTAAAAGGTAGGTAACCAACTTTTTCCAGCTTACATGGGACTTTCCTGGTTTGAGCACTAAAAGTCCCAAATCCTGCAAGATGCTTCAATCCCCAGCCACCCTGGAATGGCTGGTCACTCAAGCTGGTGTCACTTCTCACACAGCTGTTAACTTACCATCTGCCAAGGGCAGCTAGGTTCTGACCAGCATGATCCTTTCCAGGCCAAGGTAAAAAGCTCACATGTCAACTCACCCTTTCACATAAGGCCTTCCCACTCCTTGTCTTCACTTGGTAACCAAGATGTTTAACTCAGGAAATTGTATCATGTGAATGTAAATGGGATCATGGTAGTTTGTATATTTATTTACTCTGTCCCTGAAAAAGTGAGGGTAGAACAGAGCAGGAATAGTTGTTTGGCTGTACAACAAACATGTATGAGTATCTAGGGCCTCTCTCTGAGTCCGGCTTTCTGAGTAACATTTTCTACTGCTACTGCTGCTGCTAAGTCGCTTCGGTTGTGTCCGACTCTGTGCAACCCTATAGATGGCAGCCCACCAGGCTCAGCCGTCCCTGGGATTCTCCAGGCAAGAACCCTGGAATGGGTTGCCATTTCCTTTTCCAATGCATGAAAGTGAAAAATGAAAGTGAAGTCGTTCAGTCATGTCTGACTCTTAGTGACCCCATGGACTGCAGCCTACCAGGCTCCTCTGTCCATGGGATTTGCCAGGCAAGAGTACTGGAGTGGGGTGCCATTGCCTTCTCCGTTGTCTAAGTACTCTGTAAATGGGCTTCCCTGTAGCTCAAACAGTAAAGAATCTGCCTGCAAAGCAGGAGACTTGGGATCGATCCCCTGGTCAGGAAGATCCCCTAGAGAAGGGAAAGCCAACCCACTCCAGTATTCTTTCCTAAAGAATTCCATAGACAGAGGAGACTGGCAGGCTACAGTCCATGGGGTCACAAAGAGTTGGATATGACTGAGTGACTAACACACCATGTAAATAATGGATACATGTAATGTGGACTTTGTACTCACTTCAAAGGCACTCAGGTGGGTCATCCTCTTGGCCTTAGCTACTTACCTCCAAACAGTTATACTCCTGGCAATGCAGTTTCCTGGATAGGGCTCCTTTCTACATCTTTAATTATGCTAAGTGGTCCAGACTAGGAAAACGATTTACACAGCTATATGATCTGTATCTTGATGTGAGCTCTTTATCCTTGGTGTTATAATAAGAACTACTTTAAAAAATCCGTTAAATATGAAAGTACGTGCACATGCCACAAATTGAAACAGACCAGAATGGTATGAAGTGTAGAGTAACCGTCTCCTCCTCCCACCTACATCCTGTCCCCACTCCCCAGCTATCCGTTTCTTAGGTATCTTTCCAGGAAATACGTACATGCACACACAAACACACACTCACACTCCAGGAAATTTATGGATTTCTTCCATTTCAAAATATACTTCCTGAGCTCTACTGTCTACTGCATACAAGTCACCAGGAAGTCACACATAGTGAGAGGAGGATACGGCTCAGTTCTCTCACAGATACAGACTTACAACTCGTCTCCCTGACTACAGCTTCTCTCTTTTTCAATCCACCCTGAATGTGCTGCCAGAACCATTTTCCTAAAATACTGCTTCCCCCATGCCCTTGCCCAGAGTTTATGATGTTTCCTAGAGTCTATTCTGAAACTTCTCTGCCTAACTTTCAGAGCTGTCCTTTATCTAGCTCCATTTTATCTATTCAAGTGCTTAATATGTATTATTGTTACAAATCCTAAATTTGAACGCTTACCTGCAGAAAGGTCAATTTTGTCTTTTCCTCCTGGGAAATATCACCCCTGATCCTGTCTCTGGGCTTTGGCTCATGGACTTCTGATGAGTACTTCTATCTTGGGAAATGTCCCTGTAGATTATGACTAGTCCTTGCATTGTGTAGGGAAGGAAAGTGAACATAGAGAAATTGTGACTTTCTGTTAATATAAACTGTATGCTTATTTTCTAGCAGAAATAAAGCTAACTCTTGGGCTGGACCAGTAGACTTTGCTCTAAACCACACTCCAGAGATGCTGTCATGGATGCACCCAAGTCACCACAAAGCAGAAAATAGATTAACTGCCATAAAATAAATGATTCAGTTCAGTTCAGTTCAGTCGCTCAGTTGTGTCCGACTTTTTGTGACCCCATGAATTGCAGCACGCCAGGCCTCCCTGTCCATCACCAACTCCCGGAGTTCACTCAAACTCATGTCCATCGAGTTGGTGATGCCATCCAGCCATCTCATCCTCTGTCATCCCCTTCTCCTCCTGCCCCCAATCTCTCCCAGCATCAGAGTCTTTTCCAATGAGTCAACTCTTCACTTGAGGTGGCCAAAGTACTGGAGTTTCAGCTTTAGCATCATTCCGTCCAAAGAAATCCCAGGGCTGACCTCCTTCAGAATGGACTGGTTGGATCTCCTTGCAGTCCAAGGGACTCTCAAGAGTCTTTTCCAACACCACAGTTCAAAAACATCAATTCTTCAGCGCTCAGCTTTCTTCACAGTCCAACTCTCACATCCATACATGACCACTGGAACAACCATAGCCTTGACTAGACAGACCTTTGTTGGCAAAGTAGTGTCTCTGCTTTTCAATATGCTATCTAGGTTTGTCATAATTTTCCTTCCAAGGAGTAAGCGTCTTTTAATTTCATGATTGCAGTCACCATCTGCAGTGATTTTGGAGCCCCCCAAAATAAAGTCTCACACTGTTTCCACTATTTCCCCATCTATTTCCCATGAAGTGATGGGACCAGATGCCATGATCTTCGTTTTCTGAATGTTGAGCTTTAAGCCAACTTTTTCACTCTCCACTTTCACTTTCATCAAGAGGCTTTTGAGTTCCTCTTCACTTTCTGCCATAAGGGTGGTGTCATCTGCACATCTGAGGTTATTGATATTTCTCCCAGCAATCTCGATTCCAGCTTGTGCTTCTTCCAGCCCATCATTTCTCATGATGTACTCTGCATATAAGTTAAATAAGCAGGGTGGCAATATATGATTAGGCTTGTTAATTTTCATGCATGTGTGAAGTAGAAAGTGACTGCAGTTCATTCAGGAGGGAATAGACCATGGAGCTCTTCAGTCGTGAGGTAAATCAGAGCTAAGCCAACTTGGAAAGTCCCCCTCTACCTTCTCATCTATAAAATGGGGCTACTAAGACTTGCCCATGCAAATGAGTGGAGAGGAAAAAGCCAAAGAACTTTTTTGTCCAATTAGAATGACCTCTTATTTGGGTCTGTGACAGCCTAGATTTTTTTCTTCTCATTTTCAACTGTGAAGTGTGCAGATTAAAGATAAAATAAGTAAAGTGTAGGGTATAGCATGAACATTCAATGAATTTAGTCCTGATAATTTGCCCAGCAACCCAGTCCACCCAACACTGGAAACTGCCTTGCTTGAGCTGAGGTACTCCTTATTCCGTTCACTCTGTTCACCACAAAGCCTGCTTCCCTCCTCTGGCATGTGCTATCCTAGCACAGCTCCCTAAATGTCTACCAGCAGTTTCATGTACTGCCTGTTCCCAGACACTCACCTCTGCTGCAGTACTCACCTTTTTATTCCTTTATTCACTAATGCTGAGCATTTGTCTGAAAAACTTCCCTCTTTGCTGCCATGATCTGGCTACAGTGCACCATCTTCCTGGGTGTACCTGGATACCTGCAAGCCTTTCCTCCACTCCTACAAGGGCCCTAGTGTCCATAACCCTCTGTTTCTCAGTCTACTCCATCCCACCACCCACCAGGGTCAGAGCTCTGGGCTTCAGGGTTGCATGATGACTTTTATTGGCTGTGGGCATTTTTGTCTTTGTGGGCTCCTTCCTTCACAAAAAGTACTAAAAATTGGATTTTATAACCGTGTTGGTTGATATAAAGACTGATTAATATAATCCAGGCTGGTTTCATCATTATATGTCATTAATATTATTTTCACATATTTCTTCTGCTTTTTTGTGTGTGTGAACCACTTTTAAAGTCTTTAATTTGTTATAATATTGTTTCCATTATATGTTTTGGTTTTTTGGCCACAAAGCATGTGGGATCTTAGCTCCCTGACCAGAGGTCAAACCCACAACCCCTGCATTAGGAGGCAAAGTCTTAACCACTAGATCACCAGGGAAGTCCCTTTTTCTTCTGCTTTTAGAAGAAATTAAAATATTTTTGTGGCCCCCTAAAAGCATTGTGGACTCTAGGCATTGAACTTTCTGTGCTTCCTGCATAAATGGATCCTGCTAGAGTAAGACTCCTTGTGTATAAATTCATCATATACTTGAGACATGGCAGCTGCTGCTGCTGCTGCTGCTGCTAAGTCGTGTCAGTCGTGTCTGACTCTGTGCGACCCCATAGATGGCAGCCCACTAGGCTCCACTGTCCCTGGGATTCTCCAGGCAAGAACACTGGAGTGGGTTGCCATTCCTTCTCCAAGGCATGAAAGTGAAAAGTGAAAGTGAAGTCGCTCAGTCGTGTCTGACTGTGCGACCCCATGTACTGCAGCCCCCCAGGCTCCTCTGTCCATGAGATTTTCCAGGCAAGAGTACTCCAGTGAAGACATGCAGAGAGGTAGTTAAAAAGAAAACTCAACCCTTGATGGTCTGTCTATGGTGGAATAATTTCTCCCCTCAGTTCCTGATGCGTCCTTTCCCCTGGTTCCTTCCTACACCTGTCTTCTGCAGAGTGAATCTTTTCGGCTCACTTTAAGGTCTCAGCCTGACTGGGAGGATCACTTTAAGGAGGATGGACCTGTCGGAGCTTGGCGAGGCCGCAGTCTTCCTCAGGATAAACAAGGATGAGTTGCTTCTGCTCCAGGCCATGGCCTTTGATGGTAAGTCTTGTGGCAGCTGCTAGCTTCACTTTATTTTACTGCTTCTGGGTGGCAACTGAGATATCAGAGTGGAGGAGCTGTCATTTCTGGAGCCTAACTTATTTGCTTGGAGTGAAGTCTGTCTCTGTGAACCTCTGAGCAATTGAGGAGTTCAGGGTGTGGAGGGTAAAGACGGGGGTTTGTAAGGAAGAGCAGGAGGGCTGCGAGACAGCCCAGACCCTGGTTCTGGTTGCTATGACAGGTTTCTCTCTAAGGAAGCACTGTTACGACACAGTAGTAGATATAATGGTTATCTGAGTTAAATTCACCCACTCCAGTCCATTTTAGTTCACTGATTCCTAAAATGTCGATATTCACTCTTGCCGTCTGTTTGACCACTTTGACTTTTGCCTTGATTCATGGAACTGACCTTCCAGGTTCCTATGCAATATTGTTCTTTATAGCATCGGGCTTTACTTCCATCACCAGTCACATCCTCAACCTGGTGTTGTTTTTGCTTTGGCTCGTTCTCTTCGTTCTTTCTGGAGTTATTTCTCCACTGATCTCCAGTAGCAGGTTGGCCTCCTACCAACCCGGGAGTTCATCTTTCAGTGTCCTATCTTTTTGCCTTTTCACACTGTTCATGGGGTCCTCAAGGCAAGAATACTGAAGTGGTTTGCCATTCCCTTCTCCAGGGGACCACGTTTTGTCAGAACTCTCTACCATGACCCATCCATTTGGGTGGCCCTTGGGCGGCCCTTGGGCATCGCTTAAAGTTTCATTGAGTCAGACAAGTCTGTGGTCCATGTGATCAGTTTGGTTAGTTTTCTGTGACTGTGATTTTCATTCCGTCTGCCTTCTGATGGCTAAGGACAAGATGCTTATGGAAGCTTCCTGATGGGAGAGACTGACTGAGGGGGAAACTTAGTCTTGTTCTGATGGGAGGGAATATGCTCAGTAAATCTTTAATCCAATTTTCTGTTGATGGCCAGGGCTGTGTTCCCTCATGTTGTTTGACCTAAGGCCAAACTATGGTGGAGGTAATGGAGATAATGGAGACCTCCTTCAAAAGTTCCCATGCATGCACTGCTGCACTCAGTGCCCCCGACACTGAAGTAGGCCACTGCCAACCCACACCTCTACCGGAGACTCCTGGACACTCACGGGCAAGTCTGGGTCAGTCTCTTGTGGGGTCACTGCTCCTTTATCCTGGATACTGGTGCACACAAAGTTTTGTTTGTGTCCTCCAAGAATCTGTTTCCCCAGCTCTGTGTAAGTTCCAAGCTCTATGGTGGGATTAATGGCAACCTCCTCCAAGAGGGCTTATGCCATACCCAGGTCTGCTACATCCAGAGTCCCTGCCACTGCAGCAGGCCACTGCTGATGCATACCTCTGCAGGAGACACTCAAAAACAGTTCTGGCTCAGTCTCTGTGGGGTCTCTGGGTCCTGTTGCACACAAGGTTTGTTTGAGCCCTCTGAGCGTCTCTGGCGGTTATGAGGTTTGATTCTAAACCTGATTTCCCCCCTCCTACCATCTTGCAGGGGCTTCTCTGTTGCCCTCGGATGTAGGGTATCTTTTTTTTGGTAGGATCCAACATTCTCCTGCCAATGGCTCTTCAGCAGCGAATTGTAATTTTGGAGTTCTCTCAGGAGAAGATGAGTGCACATCCTTGTACTCCGCCATCTCATAGATGGGATGACAATTGTATCTACTACTGTGGGCAAGAATCCCTTAGAAGAAATGGAGTAGCCATCATAGTCAACAAAAGAGTCCAAAATGCAGTACTTGGATACAATCTCAAAAACAACAAAATGATCTATGTTCATTTCCAAGGCAAACCATTCAATATCACAGTAATCCAAGTCTATGGCCCAACCAGTAATGCTGAAGAAACTGAAGTTGAATGGTTCTATGAATACCTACAAGACCTTCTAGAACAAACACCTGAAAAAGATGTCCTTTTTATTATAGGGGACTGGCATGCAAAGGTAGGAAGTCAAGAGATATCTTGAGTAATAGGAAAATTTGGCTTTGGAGTATAAAATGAAGCAGGTCAAAGGCTAATGGAGTTTTGCCAAGAGAACACACTGGTCATAGCAAACATTCTCTTCCAACAACACAAGAGAAGACTCTACACATGGACTTCACCAGATGGTCAATACCAAAATCAGATTGATTATATTCTTTTCAGCCAAAGATGGAGAAGCTCTATACAGTCAGCAAAAACAAGACCGGGAGCTGACTGTGGCTCAGATCATGAACTCCTTAATGCCAAATTCAGACGTAAATTGAAGAAAGAAGGGAAAACCACTAGACCATTCAGGTATGACCTAAATCAAATCCCTTATGATTCTACAGTGGAAGTGACAAATAGATTCAAGGGATTAGATCTGTTAGACAGAGTGCCTGAAGAACTATGGACAGAGGTTCATGACATTGTACAGGAGGCAGTGATCAAGACCATCCTCAAGAAAAAGAAATGCAAAAAGGCAAAATGCTTGTCTGAAGAGGTCTTACAAGAGGTTTTCTTGAGAAAACAAGAGAAGCTAAAGACAAAGGAGAAAAGGAAAGATATAGCCATTTGAATGCAGAGTTCCAGAGAATAGCAAGGACAGATAAGAAAGCCTTCCTCAGTGATCAATGCAACGAGACAGAGGAAAACAATAGAATGGGAAAGACTAGAGATCTCTTCAAGAAAATTAGAAATATAAGGGAACATTTCATGCAAAGACAGGCACAATTAAGGACAGAAATGGTATGGACCTAACAGAACCAGAAGATATTAAGAAGAGGTGGTAAGAATACACAGAAGAACTCTACAAAAAAGATCTTCATGACCCAGATAACCATGATGGTGTGATCATTCACCTAGAGCCAGACATCCTGGAATGTGAAGTCAAGTGGGCCTTAGGAAACATCACTATGAACAAAGCTAGTGGAGGTGATGGCATTCCAGTTGAGCTATTTCAAATTCTGAAAGACGATGCTGTGAAAGTGCTGCACTCAATATGCCAGCACATTTGGAAAACTCAGCAGTGACTGCAGGACTGGAAAAGGTCAGTTTTCATTCCAATCCCAAAGAAAGGCAATGCCAAAGAATGTTGAAACTACCACACAATTGTACTTATCTCACATGCTAGCAAAGTAATGCTCAAAATTCTCCAAGCCTGGCTTCAATAGTACATGAACCATGAACTTCCAGATAGTCAAGCAGGATTTAAAAAAGGTAGGGGAACCAGAGATCAAATTGCCAACGTTTGCTGAATCATCAAAAAAGCAAGATAGTTCCAGAAAAACATCTACTTCTTCTTTATTGACTACACCAAAGCCTTTGACTGTATGGATGGATCACAACAAACTGGAAAATTCTTACAGAGATGGGAATACCAGACCACCTGACCTGCCCCCTGAGAAATCTGTAAGCAGATCAAGAAGCCACAGTTAGAATTGGACATGGAACAACAGACTGGTTCCAAATTAGGAAAGGAGTATCAAGGCTATATATTGTCACCCTGCTTATTGAACTGATATGCAGAGTAAATTATGTGAAATGCCAGGCTGGATGAAGCACAAGCTGGAATCAAGATTGCCGGGAGAAATATCAATAACCTCAGATATGCAGATGACACCACCCTTACGGCAGAAAGCGAAGAACTAAAGAGCCTCTTGATGTAAGTGAAAGAAGAGAGTGAAAATTTTGGCTTAAAACTCAACATTCAGAAAACTAAGATCATGGCATCTGGTCCCATCACTTCATGGCAAATAGATGGGGAAACAATGGAAACAGTGAGAGACTTTATTTCGGGGGGCTCCAAAATCACTGCAGATGGTGACTGCAGCCATGAAATTAAAAGACTCTTGCTTTTTGGAAGAAAAGCTATGATCAACCTAGACAGCATATTAAAAAGTAGAGACATTACTTTGCCAACAAAGGTCTATCTAGTCAAAACTAAGGTCTTTTCAGTAGTCATGTATAGATGTGAGAGTTGGACTATAAAGAAAGCTGAGCACCAAAGAACTGATGTTTTTGAACTGTGGTGTTGGAGAAGACTCTTGAAAGTCCCTTGGACTGAATAGAAATCAAACCAGTCAATCCTAAAGGAAATCAGACCAGGTTATTCATAGGAAGGACTGTTGCTGAAGCCGAAGCTCCAATACTTTGACCACCCGATGTGAAGGACTGACTCATTGGAGAAGACCCTGATACTGGGAAAGATTGAAGGCGGGAGGAGAAGAGGATGACAGAGGATGAGATGGTTGGATGGCATTACCAACTCGACGGGCATGAATTTGAGTAAACTTCGGGAATTGGTGATGGACAGGGAAGCCTGGCGTGCTGCAGCCCATGGGGTCGCAAAGAGTCAGACACGGCTGAGCTACTGAACTGAACTGATTACAACACAGACATGCCCAGGTGGGCCCTAGATAAAGCCTTTCTCAGAAACCTCTTCATGTGGGTAAATAGCAGGGTAGAGAGAGGGGCTGAGGTTAGACCTTAGGGGTTAGTGCACTGGGAAGAAGAACAAAGGAAGAGGCTCCAGGAAGGTGAACAACAGAAGCTGTCCTGGGCCCTCCTCAGGTTTTGCTGGTGCTGGAACTTTGCCTCCTGGCTGTCTTCTAGATCAGGAGGGTCACTCGGTCAACACTAACAGAAGATAATTGGGAGACTTGCTCTCCCTGACGAATAATTTCTTGGTAGTTACAGCAAGAACAAAGGTTAATGAGGGTTTATCCATAATGAGTACTACATTAAAATCTCTAAATGTTACATCCCCACCCCCCACCGCCTTTCTTTACATGTCTGGGTTACATGGTCATCTTCTGAATTTTGGTTAATTGGAGATTTAGAGTCAGATTCATAGTGTGATCCAGCATCAAGATACTTACATATCTCAATTCCAAAAAAGTGTTCAACAGTGCAGCATAAACCCTGACTGAGAGTTGTTCTAGTACTCCGAATTAGTCAACATTAGAGTTTAATATAACCAATTATAAAAAATTCAAGCCAGTTAGGCAGGATATTCTATTTCCATCATAGACTAGTCCTGGATCAGTTCCCAGTTTCCAGTCATTGGGTTTCATTTCTGTGATTGGATTTACGGGGGCTAATTATAATCCATCAAATCATATACAATAACAGAACTACCCCTGAGGTCAGAAGTGGTCATGCAGAAGCTCATCACAGGTAGTTAGATAATGAGGGACAAGATCCTAGTAGTGCCAGGAGAAAATCAAAATGCCAAAGCATCTGAGATAATTGGATGATACAATTTAGAATCAGCACAGTAAAAATTACTTAAAATATCACAATCCACACAATTTCTAATTAATTTTTTTTTTTGGTCAAACAATCCTTTCTCATAGAAATGCACTGGCAGCACAAAGAGAGTCAGCAGAAGCTTTCCATCCCCTTGGGCCAGTAGACAATGGAGTATGCTTTTGAACTCAGGCCAAATGGAAGCAGTGTGATAAAAGTATTTGCCAAGTAGGGCTTCCTTGGTGGCTCAGACAGTAAAGAATCTGCCTGCAATGCAGGAGACCTGGTACTCCATCCCTGGGTCAGGAGGATCCCTGGAGAAGGAAATGGCAACCCAGTCCAATATTCTTGCCTGGAGAATTCTATGGACAGAGGAGCCTGGCGGGCTACGGTCCATGGGATCACAAAGAGTCGGACACAACTGAGCGACTAACACTTTCACTTTGCTTTCAATTCCCTGTCCTTGATTCTTTCTAACAGTCTAATTAGAGCAAATCACTTTACCTTACTGAGCCTCAGTTTCCTCATCTTTAAAATGGGACCATCTGCTTTCTCTGCCTACCTTCTTCCATGAGGATCAAAGAAAGACAATAATGTGGAAAACAAACACAACACATTATTATGATACCTGGGAAAGAAAGCTAGAATCACTGGCTATCAGGGAGGAGGTGTGCTTTCAGAAATAGAAACAAAACACCATTTCAAGGTAAAGGCAAGTGATTTTTATAGAAAAATTATGGAATTTAGAAAGATGGTAATGATAACCCTATATGCGAGACAGCAAAAGAGACACAGATGTATAGAACAGTCTTTTGGACTCTGTGGAAGAGGGAGAGGGTGGGATAATTTGGAAGAATGGCATTGAAACATGTATAATATCATATAAGAAAGGAATCGCCAGTCCAGGTTCGATGCAGAATACAGGATGCTCGGGGCTGGTGCACTGGGATGACCCAGAGGGATGGTATGGGGAGGGAGGTCGGAGGGGGGTTCAGGTTGGGGAACACGTGTACACCCATGGCGGATTCATGTTGATGTATGGCAAAACCAATACAATATTGTAAAGTAATTAGCCTCCAATTGAAATAAATAAATTTAAATTAAAAAAAGAAAAAGTAAACTATTTAAATAACTTCAAAACTAAATATAGTGCTACTTCAATTTTAATCAGTATCATAGAAAACAGATTTGAAAAGAATGCTTCAGATAGATAACAGTTGTTATCTCTGAGTTCCATTATGGATGATTACTTAATTTATTTTTCTTGATACAGTTCTCTACTTTTAAAGCTGTTTTGCAATAAACATATGTTCCCTTTATCTTGGAAAAGGTATTTAATCATCTAAAAATATGAAATCATAGAGATAAAACTCCTGAGTGTTCAGATGAGAAAACTAACGCTCAAAGAATTGAGACCATTGTCTTACATCTTCTTAAGCCAGGCCTAAAATCCAGGCAGCCTGAATCAAAGCCATTGCTCTCTGTTCCCATCCTTGCAATTATTCATGAGAATGCAAAGAAAAGTTGACTGAGTTCATTTACTTCATCTTCAGAACCATCCCACCCTGAGATTGGGTCTTGGGTAGTTAAGTGCTTCTGAAAATTCTTCTCTTCCACAGTTTCCAGGGCTGATAAAAGAAAGAACTAATCATGAGACAGGTGATGAACCTTATTTTTGAGGGAAAAATTGGAGGGAAAAAAGCTCAGCATATAAGATAGAGGAAGAATGCTTTAGTGGAAAAGCTCTGACTTGGGAGGTAAATGATCTAATTTCTACAGTCATTATTTTAATGACTGCCACTAATTATCTATATGACTGTGGACAACTCCCTTAATCTCTTTTCTTAGGTTCTTTTTTTAATAAATAACAAAAGGAAAATCTGTGCCAGATGGTACCCATATTTCTTTCAAGTAATAACACTTGGTTTATAAACACAGATAGGGCAGGCAGCTCAGGAGCACGGAGTGTGCGTACTCTTGTGTCGAGCCCCGGCTCTGTGTCCTCCTCATTGCACTTGCCCAGTGTGAGTGGCACCAAGCTGGACATGGAGCCACAGCAGAGATCCCCATTGGTGAAAGTGAAGGGGAGCATAGAGCTGAAGAGACCCCTGGCCAAGGCCGCTTCCCGGCTGTCTCTCTTGGGAGGCAGGCCGAAGAAGAGGCCTGACCAGATGGAGGAGGCCTTGAAGCCTGAGAAGAAAATAACAGGAGGCCTGGGCACCAGAGTAGCCACGACCCACCCCAGAGCAGCAGCCCTCACCTCCATGCCACAGACACAAGGCCAGACTGCAGTGCCCAAAGCTCCCAAGAAGCCAGGACCCTGATGTTCCACAGCTGTTGCCACAGTGCTGAAGACTCAGAAGCCAGGTCCTGCTGTTCTTGCCCAGAAGCCTAGAACAACAGCTTCCCCTCCCATGGTGGAAGGGAAGAAACCCAAATGTCCAGTCTGGGACTTAAAGGGGCAGTTATGTGACCTCAACACAGAGCTGAAATGCTGTGGTGAGAGGAAGTAGATGTTGGACCAGGAGAACCAACAGCTGTGGGACCAGCTCAGGGAGGCCCAGCAACAGGCCTTGGACCTGGAGGCAGAGTGCAGGACACTGGAGTTGACACTGGAGTTGACCAGGTGCAGGCCCAGGCTGAGCAGGCCAATGGAAGTTGGGGAACCTGAGTGCCCGGGTCCTGGAGCTGGAAAAGTGGATGGGCACGAAGGAGGACTTAGTGCAAGGGCTCCAGAAAGAACAGCTGAGATGGTCGGAGGAGTGGAGGGGACTGGCTGCCTGGCTGGAAGAGCAGGAGAGGAGCCTGCAGACCTCAGAAGCTTCTCTGTCGGACAGCCAAGCAGAGGTTGCTTCTCTGAGCCAGAAGGCTGCAGTCTGGGAGGGTTCACTGGCTGAGTGGGAAGAACATCTCCATGGGCTTGAGATGGAGTGCCGGCGTTTACATAACCAACTGTAGGAACTCAAAGGCAACATCTGTGTGTTCTGCCAGGTCTGCCCCATCCTTCCAGGGGAGTCCACCCCATCCCCTGGCTTTCTCCAGTTTCCCTCTGGCCCCTGTGGGCCCTCTGACCCTCCAACCCACCTCAGCCTCTCCTGGTCTGACGAGCAGTGTGGGACCCTGAGTGGGGCGCCAGCTGCCCCTACCCACCATGACTTCTCCTTTGACCGGGTGTTCCCACCAGGGAGTGGACAGGATGAAGTGTTTGAGGAGATTTCCATGCTTGACCAGTCAGCCCTGGGTGGGTATCCAGTGTGCATCTTTGCCTATGGCCAGACAGGCAGTGGTAAGACCTTCACCATGGAGGGTGGGCCTAGGGGAGACCCCCAGATGAAGGGGCTGATCCCTTGGGCCCTGCGGCACCTCTTTCCTGTGGCCCAGGAACTAAGTGGCCAGGGCTGGACCTACAGTTTTGTGGCAAGTTACTTAGAGATCTACAACAAGACTGTCTGAGACCTACTGGCCACTGGGACCCGGAAGGTCCAGGGAGGTGAATGTGTGATTCGCCAGGCAGGGACAGGCAACGAGGAGCTTAATGTCACCAACATGCGCTATGTTCCAGTCTCCTGTGAGAAAGAGACTAGCCTACCAGAACTGGGCTGTCATTCGTACAGCCCAGAATGAGCGCTCGTCATGTAGTCACAGTGTGTTCCAGCTGCAGATCTCTGGGGAGCATGCTGGCCGAGGCCTGCAGTGCATAGCCCCCCTCAGCCTTGTGGACTTGGCTGGGAGTGAGCAGCTAGACCCTGGCTTATCCCTCGGCCCTGGGGAGCAGGAACACCTTCTGGAAACACAGGCCATTAACAGCAGCCTGTCCACGCTGGGGCTGGTCACCATGGCCTTGAGCAACAAGGAGTCCCATGGGCCTTACTGTAACAGCAAGCTCACTTACCTGGGGCAGAACTCTCTGGGCGGCAGTGCTAAGATACTCATGTTTGTGAACATTTCTCCCCTAGAAGAGAATGTCTCCAAGTCCCTCAACTCCCTACACTTTGCCTCCAAGGTGAACCAGTGTGTTATTGGTACTGTCCAGGTCAACAAGAAATGAAGATGGATCTAGATATTGTGTGTGTGTGTATGTGTATGTGTGAGACACATGGGGTGGGGGGTAGGGGTGTTTTATTGGGCGAGAGCACTGATACCTGGGTCTATCAAATAAAGAAGAGAATTTTTTAAAAATACAGTACCTTTCCCTTAAATGCACACAATGTATGCAAGTGGTGCTTTTCAAAAACAAGCCTGTTTTCATAAACACAGTTCAGTTCAGTTCAGTCTCTCAGTCGTGTCCAACTCTTTGCAAGCCCATGGACTGCAGCACGCCAGGCCCCCCTGTCCATCAGCAGCTCCCGGAGTTTACCCAAAATCATGTCCATTGAGACGGTGATGCCATCTAACCATAAACACAACACAAAGCAAAATTAGTTTTTGCAAGAAGATCAAAATGATAGATACAATTAAAGCCAATATTTAAAATGCAAACAAGTAGAAGCAAATACAAAATCAACCAGATAGGAACACAAAAATTCTCCTGCCCAGCAGTTTGAGGGGTGAATTGGTTGTAATCAGGGAAATGGAAAGAGAGTACAGTGGAGGTTGTGACAGCAAGGAAGTAGTAAGCAGAGATTCTTTTCAGAGACAAACGTGATGGCAGAGGGGTGCATGCTGCCCAGGTTCAAATCTTTCTCACACACTCTATCCTCAAGTCCTACCGTTCATCTCTGGGGGGTCGTCTGGTGAAGCTGCCTGTCCTGCAGGAGTGAGACTTCCTAGCTTTTGTGGTTCCTGTGTTGCAGAGTTGGGATGTTGTTGACACTACCCTCCAGTACTATGGCTGCAGTGGTGCCTTTTCTATGCCTCCCACCGCCACAGACTTGGATTTTCCTTCTTCCAGCCAAATGCTCTCCTTCCTACCTCTCCCCGTCTACCTGAGCTTCGGACAAGACTCACTGACATACACTATCATGTGTAAGATAGCTAGTGGGAAGGTGCTATACAGCACAGGGAGCTCCGTGCTC
Organism: Bos grunniens; assembly: GCF_055505025.1. Taxonomy (NCBI): domain Eukaryota; kingdom Metazoa; phylum Chordata; class Mammalia; order Artiodactyla; family Bovidae; genus Bos; species Bos grunniens. Next base: position 104,075,154 of record NC_141165.1, read on the forward strand.
TGTGTTGACCTAGAGGGGTGTGATGTAGGGAGGGAGGGGATATATGTATAACTGATTCATGGTGTTGTATGGCAAAAACTAACCCTACATTGTAAAGCAATTCTACTCCAATTAAAAATATAAAAATGAAAAATAAATAAAAAGTAAAATCCATTAATTAAAAAAAGACTCACTTTCTTTTCAAAGTGTGTTTCTTATTCATCTTCCCTGGCTATCTGCCTCAGGTGGAAGAGGACTTGAGAAGCATCTCAGTGAGGCCAAGAGAAGCTGCCTCAGCTGCTCGTAAGAATTCTGGCTTGTTTCACCCAGAGCCTCTTGTTGGTTAATCCCTTTGTAGAGGGCTGCTTTGCTAATGTGTGAGACATGGAGTAGAGGAGGCAGAGAGAGAGAAAAATAATATATGGGGAAAATATGAATCAGTTAAGATGTATGACAGAAATAACTCATTCTCTCTCCTCAATCTTTCCCCCCATCTAATTCTACCATGTAATAGTCTTTATTATTAAGGCTTTCATTCCAAAATAAGAAATAAGGTCTAAAGAAACCCTGACAGACATGCACAGTAACCTAAATTTTCACTTAGTTGTAACCAGACTTTTCTTGAATGGTGTTTTTTGGAGAGGAGCTAGGAAGGGTAAGAGCACCAGGCCAATTGCCCAGCACCTGGAGCTGTTAGTGGGAGGTAAATGCTGGGGATGGAGGGGTGGGCAATGGCTGGCACTTAACTGTCGCGTAGCAAAATGTTTCCAATCTCCATTGGCTAAAATGTTTCTTGTTCCTATACAGTCCTTAGGTGGGTTTATCTTCAGGATGGGCTTTCATGATTTTATCTAACTTTGCAATTTCCTATGTTCGTGACTCGAAGTCCATAAACAGACAGCAGAAATGAGACCATGTCTGTCAGTATGAAACGGTTCAGTGTACATTTCCTATAAGAACTATAAGAAATAGTTCCTATAAGATTCCTATAAGGAATCCATTTTTTTCCTCTGTAGGGAAGAAAAAGTGCTGGATTCATGATGAGAAGAATGCTTATGTTGAGGCTGAGATTAAAGGGAGTGGAGGTGATGGCAGACTGCTTGTTGAGACAACAGATGGAAAGGTAAAGAAATCTTTATTTCATCCCTGGGGTGACTAAGTTAGCTGTTCAATAATTAAGTTTTGTTAAAAACCTGGGGTAGGAGACGCCACTGACCCCACTGACTGCCACTGACTTTAGAAAACTCATTCATCTTTAAGAAACTCTTCCACTTATTCTCAAAGATTTAATGATAAACACTGAAGAATCAGAGTAAACCAATTGCTAGTGGTAAATCTCATTGATGCTAGCTAGCATGCTCAGCTTTCCCCCTTCTTTCATCATATTTCAAGCTCTTTTTAAAAGTACCTCTTGGAATAAGTAATAACCTTAGGAAATATTTACTTGGAGTAAATACTGTCTTTCTTAGGAAATATGTAACAAGCTATGTTAGGAGGATCAGCAAAGAGTGGGATAATTTGAATAAGAATAGAACAGTGTCAGAGGAGCCAAGAAATGGGCGAGAGTCCGTAATGTTAAATGCTAGAGAAAGAGATTTAGGGCTTGGAGAAAGCCTTGAACTTCAGAATCAGGAGGTCACCCATGACCTTTGAAAGAGAAACTTAGGTCAAATGTTGGGGCATAAGTTAGATGGTGAGGCATCTTAGAGAGAATGTGTAGTGAGGCTGTAACAGTCCCCGGCCCCTTCTCCCTGTCACCTAGGCACTCAGAACCACAGGCAATACTGAACAGACAGCCCATTCTCAGCACCTTTGTCAATATCATTGACCTCAGGTGCCTGCCAGCCCCATGGCGGAGAATTGGGCCTATTTCTGCTCTGACTCAATACACATATCCTTTTGGATTTTACAGGTGATTTCCTGCCCATATGTAGTTCTCCAGTCTCCTTCCAATTCTGCCCATTCCAACTCCATAACAGGCCACATCCTATAACAAACAGTTACAATCATTATCAAGAAAGTTTATCTTTTTCATACCCTTATCTTTGTATTTGGACAATTTATGATTCAAAGTATCATCATTTGAACTGTAAAATTCTGGAGGCCACTCAAAAACTACCACTTATGTGTGTTTTATATGCCTTCCTTGCAGTGTCTGTATGCTTAAAAAAATCACAAATTAGGTAAATTTTATATAACTAATTAATGGAATTAAGGGCAGAAACTTGGTCCTTATCAATAGGAACATACACATGTAGGCAAGGTTAAATTTAGAATGTCTTAAATAAGGAAACAGAAGGATTCAATTATTTTCTCCCAATCTGTGTGTTGTCTTTGCACTTTCTTGATTGTGTCCAGTTCAATTTTATTAGGCCTCCAGATGAGAAGTTTGTTCTTCTGAGTACATTTTTTAAAACTGCTGTTTTTTAAAACAGTAGTTAAGGTGATTTGTGAATATAATGTGGTTACAACTATGAAATAAATCATAGGAAGATTAGCATGAAAGCAGTAAATTAATGATACAGAAAGAGGAGTCTAAAGGTAGGTGGCTTGGTTCACCATATAATGGAGGTTTCATTCCCCCAGCCCCACTCTGCATCCGCCTGGCTCCAGGCTTCCTCCTCCTGATATTAGAAGTAACTACACTTCCAGTCACCTTTGGTCTTCAAAATATTCAGTTCAGTTCAGTTGCTCAGTCGTGTCCAACTCTTTGCGAGCCCATGGACTGCAGTACGCCAGGCCTCCCTGTCCATCACCAACTCCTGGGGTCTATTCAAACTCATGTCCATTGAGTTGGTGGTGCCATCCAACCATCTCATCTTTGAAACATTAACAAAGGCAATAAAGCCAGTGGGTGGGGAGTAATACTTAAAGTTGGTATTGAAAGAACAGAGAAAAATAGAATCAGAGCTAAGGGGAGGTTTTTTATGTAAGAGACCTGATTATGTTCTACAGGAGAGAAGGAGTTCATGAAATATGGAAATTGAAAGGGACTCAAAAGAAAAGGGGTTATTGTTTGAACAGTGCCAAAAAAGACTTAATAGGAATGAGATAAAAAATATGGAGAGTGTGGGAGCCTTAGAAGAAGTATTACTAACTGGGATTAAATGGAGCAATTAGCTGATACCAATATGTATTAATCAAGGAAAAGGGCTACAGGAAATAGGGTTAGGAAACATGAGAGTAACTCTAAGCAACAATTTGATAGTTGCAATGCATTGCAATGCAATGTTAATCAAGATATCAACACTTCTGAGTACCTTCTATGTCCTTAGCATTGTGATAAGAAGAAGAAACCATCACGATCCCTTCTTCAGATGCTTATAATCTAGCTGGAAAGCATCTGAAGAAGGGATCTTGATGGTTTCTTCTTCTATAGTTATCAAAACCCTTATCACAATGCTAAGGACATAGAAGGTACTCAAGAAGTACCGATGGTATCGCTGGTGGTAAAGAATCTGTCTGCCAATGCAGGAGACTTAAGAGACCTGGGTTCGATCCCTGGGTCAGGAAGATCCCCTGGAGAAGGGAATGGTAACCCACTCCATTACTCTTGCCTGGAGAATCCCATGGACAGAGGAGACTGGCATGCTACAGTTCATAGGGTTGCAAAGAATCGGACATGACTGAAGCAACTTAGCATGCACACACAGCCAATTATTAAAACACAGACAAGAGTTAATAATATCAAGATAGTACAGGTTGTATATATGGTAAAAGACTTAAGGATGGAAAAATAATGAGCTGGGGAAGTTGGGGAAGGCTTGAGGAAGAGAATAGGTCTAAAGTAAGTCTGAAAGGATGAGTCTGTCTGCTTGATCCATTACCCTAAATTCCTCCTTTTAAACATTCAGGATATGCTGAGACATCTAGGGAGGGGCTAGATCATGTGCAATATAATGTGTGTTATCTCAGGGGCAGTCAGTCAGTGGGGAACCACAGAATCAGGGTGCTGCAATTTAGAACATTTTGATTCAACCAAAGCCCTTTTAAAGACTTTATCTTTGGGCAAGGAGAGAACATGAGTAGGAGGAACACCTGTTTCTTGGAAGAAACAGGTGGGCTTAACTTCCTTTGGCTCCATCCTCTAATGAGGCATCTTTTTCTTCACTCTTTGAATATTCTTCCCAATGCCTGGCAAAAATGAATGCGCACAGAAGCGGTAGGGGAATATATCTTATATTTTTCTCCTCTCTGCAGCATCTGAGTGTCAAGGAGGATGAAATTCAGCAGATGAATCCTCCAGAGTTTGAAATGATTGAAGACATGGCAATGCTGACTCACCTCAATGAAGCATCTGTGCTGCATGCCCTGAGGAGGCGCTATGACCATTGGATGATCTATGTACGTGTATATGCCTCTCTGCTGACAACATGCTGGCATCATATTGGTGATGTCCCAGCCCTCTCTTAGGTGAAAAAAGATATTGAGTTCAAGCATACTCATATGAGGATAATCTTTGCAAAATGCCCACTGGGCAGGGACCTTACTTTTTTCCACTTTTATTTTGTTATTATATATATATCCCTTCCCACAGATATTCATGGGAGAGGGAGAGGGTGGGATGATTTGGGAGAATGGCATTGAAATATGTATAATATCATATATGAAACGAGTCGCCAGTCCAGGTTCGATACACGATACTGGATGCTTGGGGCTGGTGCACTGGGATGACCCAGAGGGATGGTATGGGGAGGGAGGAGGGAGGAGGGTTCAGGATGGGGAACACATGTATACCTGTGGCATATTCATTTTGATATATGGCAAAACCAATACAATATTGTAAAGTTAAATAAAATAAAATTTAAAAAAAAAAGTAAAGGCCCAAGGCTTGGAGAGTGATAGACCAGTGCCTTTTAAATGCCAATTCAGTCTCTTACTAGTTATTATTATTTTTAAAGTATTTATTTATTTAGTTTGTGCTGGGTCTCAGTTGCAGCACATAAACAATTAGTTGCGGCATGCAAACTTTTAGCTGCCACATGTGGGATCTAGTTCCCTGCCCAGGAATCCAACCTGGGCCCCCAGCATTGGGAGTGAACAGTCGTAGCCACTGGACCGTCAGGGAAGTCCCTAGTTATTTCTTCTTGGAGTGACCTTATCAGTAGTGTGGGATAATAAAACCTGTCTCTTCATGGTAGCTTGAAGGATAAAACAAAGAATGTAGGTAAAGCATGTAGTTCAGTGCCTGTTATCTAGTTAGCGCTCAATAAATGGAATGATTTTTTCCCCCATCATCATTGAATTGGGGATGATTGGTTGCTCAGCTCTTTTAATTCACTAAGGATACATCCAGCCGAAGCAACACTGCGTGGATTAGGCAAAGATGAAGGCTTTTGGGACCCATTACTGTGGAAGCCTAGCCATGCGGCTGGCTTACTCCTGGGCACTCTGATTTGCTGCATGACTGTTTTCGTTTCCCTGGGATGCTGTAACAAAATTACCACAGAGTGGCTTAAAACAAAGGAAATTTATTCTGTCCTAATGCTAGAGGCCAGAGTCCAAGATCAGATAAACAGATCTCAGGCTCTCGCAGTCCCGCCAGAGCCTCAAGGGGAGAACCAGTCCTCACCTGTACTGGTTTCTGGTAGCAAGTGGCTCCGTCACTCCAGTCTCTGCCCCCATCTCCACATTGCCTTCTCCTCTGTGTGTCTCTTATGAGGTCTTTAGCTGTTGGATTTAAGGCCCAACCAGATATCATCTTGAGATCTTGCCTCAATTATACCTGCAAAGATCCTTTTTCCAAATAAGATCAAATTTTCTGGTGATTAGGATGTGGACATACCTTTGGGGAGCCACAATCCAGCCACCACTGTGAGTGACCCACATGAGCTATTCCCCTCAGGGCCTAAAGTATCAGGTTCCTAACCCTGCTGAGACACAGACTCCCTTCAGGCCTCAATGCCTGAGAGTGGGTTCCTCATATCAGCAGTCCTGCTGTCAGCATTCTCCTTGTCTTTGAAAGGCCTGTGTGTGTGTCAGACAAGTTAGTGGTTGACAGCTCTCCCAGGGAAGGGGTAATCCCGGGTCCCCTGTTACTCTAACCTGGTTCTGTCTCTTTCTGTTCAAAGTCCCTTCTCTGTAAGAATCCAAAAGCCCTTTTCCTCTTAGTTCCTTTGTAAGTAAATATTCAAGCAGATGTTACCCGACAGTGAAAGAGCTGACAAACCTGCAAGTATTCTAACCTATTTTCAGAAATCTTTTCTGATCTTACATCAGACATATTCAGGACTCTCCTGTGTGAGCATCAACCCTCACAAGCAGCTTCCAGTGTATCACAAAGCGGTGGCGGCAGCCTATAAAGGCAGGAGGCGATCAGATGCTCCCCCTCACATCTTCGCTGTGGCCAATAATGCCTTTCAGGATATGCTTCACAGTAAGTGTCTGCCCTACAAAATGAAGGGTAAAAATATCTGATCTAGTTTTTGTCCGTGTCGCTAAGAGGCAGGTAGGCATTGTGAACAGAGCATGGCCTTTACAGCTGCCTCATCACTTGAAGCCTTGTTTCCTTCCAGATGAAACATGGGCAAAATAAGGCCTACCTCCTAGGGTTATGGGGACGATTAGCTCACATGTCAAATTAAGGGAGATAATGCCTTGAAAGTGCTCAGCCCAGTGGCAAGCCCAGTGTGAGCCCCCTGTAGCTGTCCGCTTTTATTACAGAAAGCACCTGCTAGAATGTTTGGCACAAAGAAGTTATTCTGTAGTTATTTTTACACCAGGCTTAATAAAAGCCTTAAAATAGTGATATGTCAACCGTTTGTCATTTATCATTTATATTTGGAGCAAGGAAATGGTGATGGAATTTGTATGTTCTTATGACTAGCCTACATAGGGTCAAGAGAAAAATCTCTTTTACTTTGTACCATTTGAATAGTATCTTTTTTCTAACTGTATACAGAACAACTCCTTCTCCTGTTCTCAAACTGTAACCAAGGAAATTTTGAATAAATTCATACCGTACATAGAAATTCTAGCAGAAGAATGTTCTGACATTTTCCTTTCTTTTGTAGGTCGAGAGAATCAGTCTATACTCTTCACGTAAGTGCTTGCTTTTACTTTTTGGCCAGCAGTGAGGGTTTCCATCAAAACAGACACCTACATTTCACTGGATATGAAACATAAATTCACTGCCTTTGAATTGTTGTTCTTCAGATACCAGACACAGGCTAGGCAATAGTAAGATACTCAGGAAATTGTCATAACACGTAAGTCAGTGCTTAGCCAAATATGGTGCCCACTAGGCTGCCTCCCGTTTTAGAAGATACTTTAGAACCTGCAGTGCACACGCTGGTCTTAATCATCTTCTTGAGGAAGAGAGCTCCCTATCCAAAAGATCATTTTCAGAGTTCTCTGGTTGGCTAGTTGGATTGAAAGACTGAAAGTCCAGTGGGATTGACCACTGGACAGATAACATGCTATTGTGAGCAGCCAGACTGGAGCAGGCCAAGGTACATTAGTTTCATGCCTGCATGCTCAGTCTGTCAGTTGTGTCCTACTCTTTGTGACCCCCATAGACTGGGGCCTGCCAGGTTCCTCTTTCCATGGAATTTTCCAGGCAAGAATATTGGAGCAGGTTGCCATTTCCCCCTCCAGGAGATTTTCCGACCCAGGGATCAAACCCCATCTCTTGTGTCTCCTGCATTGGCAGGTGGACTCTTTACTACTGCGCCACCTGGGAAGCCCAGTACATTAGGTAGTGGGAATTAAAGATGGTGCCCGGAGGGGCAAGAAAAGGGAGTGAAGAGGAAGGAAGGAAAGGATTTCACTGAGACCATGTTGTATGTTAATCTTGCCGGGAGGAGCACTGGCTGGCCAGGTGAACTGTCAGCACAGTGACCGAGGCAGAGGCTAGGACTCGAGAGGCAGGGAAATGCTAAAGTTCTTGCTCTTCCTAAGCAATGATGATGCCACCTCATGTATTAGGCTATTCCTTGGCTTTAGTCATCCCCAGAAAAATAATAGGGTCTCAGAATCTTAGAGCCAGAAGAGTGGTTAGAGTTCAATCCTTTGCAGAGAGGACAGACTCACTTTTTAGAGTTTCAGACAGATAAAAGCAGACCTTAAACCTATGATGCTTTGAGCGATAAGGCTATAAATTCACCATGGTGTTCTCCCCACATTACAAAGCTAGCTGACTGTTAAAGGTAAAAGGGGAGTATAAAGCTCAACTTCCTGGTGGAGTGACCAGACGGTTCTTCTCTGAGGGAGAGGGTTGGACCTGGCCATGTGGTCACAGCCTTCATATGTGATAATCTCTTGAATAGTTGGTAATGAGGAGACCTATCTCTAATTAGCAAAGATACCCTTAACCTTTCAGTTAATGGGACCAGGAAGGGCAGCCTTCTTATTTTCATAAAAGTCTTTGATCTTTCTCTATTCCAGATTTTTTGCTAATGCTGCATTTCTAGCCTAAGATATCCCCCCCTCCCAACCAATTAAATGTCTGCCTCTCCTTCAAGTTCCCTCTAAAGTTCCACATTTCCATAAAGCTCTCCCTCTTAGTTAATGCGGTTAAAATTATTTGTTTTTCCTTGCATTTATAATCTGAACCAGTTAACTGTCACTGAATTTCTGATCATAGAGGAGAATCTGGTGCTGGAAAGACAGTGAACACCAAACATATTATCCAGTATTTTGCCACTGTAGCAACCACGGGTGAATCCAAGGAAAAGCTGGTAAGCCTTCATGCATATTGGCAGAAAAGGTGAGGTGGCCTATCCACTAATGATGGAGACTCTGCCCTGACCGCTTTTGGGAAGAAAGGAGGGGACAATGCCACAAAACAATTAAATAACTATGAAAAGTCTTTTTTCCCCATATTTTCCTCTCAGGAAAATCATCAAGTGCTCTGAACCAATCATCCAAAACCATGAAATTACATAATCTGCTTTAGATCTGCTTCAAGGGGCCCTTATTGGCCTAATCTTTCTTGGTTGGACTCTTTGAGAATTAGGTACTTAAGATCCACACCATCTTCTGCTCAAACTATGGTCACCAATGCCCTGAATAGCCACTTTTGGTATTACTATTTCTTAATCCCTTTAGCTACTGTGAGATGTCAGGCTTCCTCAAATATTCACTGAGAGAACTCTGCTTCCGTTACCCCTAACTTCTGGTTCAAATTCCAAATGCTCAGTGGATGTACCCTCAACTTTAACCACATTCTAGGTTCTGAAAAACTTTACCTTCTATTTAAATGTTTTTATACTTGGTAATGTTTGCTTTAGCTTACTGGGTTAACAGGTTGATGGTAATAATCTGAGGATACCTAGATATGAGAGTTGGTCTGTAAAATACGCTTAGATAATGCTGCCGCTGCTTCTACTGCTGCTAAGTCACTTCAGTCGTGTCTGACTCTGTGCGACCCCATAGATGGCAGCCCACCAGGCTCCCCCGTCCCTGGGATTCTCCAGGCAAGAACACTGGAGTGGGTTGCCATTTCCTTCTCCAATGCATGAAAGTGAAAAGTGAAAGCTGAGCAGAGCTCAAAACCAATGAGCTATTGAGCTGTTGGAGCCTCTCGTCTTACTATGCCTGAATTTGCTATCTTGCTTTTCAATTTGATACTGGATGTTTCCTGCTGTTTTTCCAAAGTAAAAGTATGTCAAAATAGCAATCTAGTCCAATTTTCAAACCTTAGAAAGTTTCTTTTCCAGCTACCACACTCCTGAATTTGATTAATTTCTTTAGTTATCACTGAATTCTATTATCCACTATATGATACTTTATTTTTGTGTACATTTTAGGTTGTTTGGTGTGCATTTGTTTGGTCTAACCATTGAGTCCTGTGATAATACATAACACAATACATAATACAAAAACTTTTATGAAAAATTTTGCTCATATAGCCCAATTACTTTAAGTAACCCATAATACATAGAAAGAACATAGTATTTATAAGTCTATAGATTCTGAAATACTACATACTGTGAAATTCTCCTCGTACAAAGAGTATTTGGGACTCAGTGGAAAGTTTAGGCAGTGGCAGTTTAGGTGCTAAGTGGTCATTAAGACTCATTCAATGAGGGAAAAAAAAGACTTGCCCAAAGTAGATGGCCTGCTTTGCCCCATCAGCCTGAGCACATAGTATTTAAACTTAAGACTAATAAATACCATTTCAAGTCACTTCTTGGTATGAACCTCAAGATTACTTAGGGATAATAGCAAGCAAAAATATAACTGATAATGACAAGAGTCTGCTGTATTACCTTAGAATAAATTTCTAGGTGTAAGAATTGAATGGGAAGAGCAGCAGATTAGCAGTGAGGAGGAGTATATGGAATGAAGTTTGGAAATAGGCTATGGTATTTGTTATTATTTACTTTGGTAAAATATCAATTTTCTTTTCCTACTCATACCAATGCCAACCAAAAAAAGAAACATTGCAAGTAAATGACCTCCAACCTATAGTCTTAGGGGCATCATATATTGTCAGTCTTTCCTCCATCTATTTTTCTAAGTTCCCATTCCAAAGTAATATTTTATCACCAAATTCAGAAGTGGTTTTTGGCCATTTATTATCAAAACAAGAATGAGCTTTGACCTTGGTATGGAAGGCTTGCCACATTACAGAATTCTGCCAAACACTTCATCAGTTGTATTTCTCTTACCTGTATCCAAGGAAACTCTACAAGATCAAATCAAACAAGTGAATCCTGTCTTGGAAGCATTTGGAAATGCCAAAACCCTGAGAAATGACAACTCTTCTCGTTTTGTAAGTAACTGAATTGAGCAGTATATTGGAGTCTTTCATTTTTAGCAAATGGTTAACTTCATGCCTGAGCACACAGATCTGAAAAAATTTTTTTCTAGAACATCAAAGAAGGTTTTTGATGACTGTACATAATATTGTTAGATTCCTCAAAAAATTTTGCTAGCTTCATCTTAATACAATTAAGATGAATACCTGAGAAGCTTCTACTAGGTAGTCAATTTCAGGAAGAAAATATGTTAATACTTTAAAATTCCTTACCACTCCCAGTAGGAAAGCTCACTCAGCAAATTCTAATGATGTTTTATATTTATTACATTTTACAGATTTGAAAGTAATTTCTTCTTTGTAATTTCCTATACTCCTTGTAAAAGTCATTTTGGTAAGCACTTCCGAATTCACTTACTACAATTACTGTTTCTACTTTTGCCTATGAACCCCCTGCCCCTGGATATATTTCACTGGGGATTTTTTTGACAGGGGAAAAAAACACTTTTTTAAAGTATTTTTTGATAACTAATAGTCCCAAGATAAAACGATTTGGATTAAGGTCACTAATCCATTTTATGCCAAGAATGAGTGTCAGGGAGCCATTATATAATTTACAAGGAAATTTGTAAAAGGCTTCCTTTTGAGTCTGCTGCTACTGCTGCTGAGTCTCTAGGCATGATTAAATAATAGCCTCCTGCTTATTTGACTGCTTTCCCTCCAAAAACCTTAGAGCTGCCCTGACCACACTTACCTCTGCTTGTGGTATCTGGCTGTGTAACAGGTACTAATACTGGTCCAGAAAACAATGGATAGATTTGGGATTTGTCAGAATGTGGTGAGAATTTCTGCTTAAATACTAAAGAATAAAACTGCGGGGAAAAAAGGCCAAGAGAGGGAAAAGGGAAAGATGGAAAAGAGGGAGGAGAAAAAGAAGATAAAGAAAAGAGTAGAATAAAAGGAAGAAAGAAGAGAATAGCAAGTGGGAAGAAAAATAAATAAGGAGAGAAAGCAATTGAAAAAGACCAAGAACAAGAAAAAAATTGGAAGGATGGAAGGAAAGAAGAAGTAGCGAAGCAAATTAAACAAAGATGGATGAATGGAAAGACGAAGGAAAGACAAGAGAAAGAAAGAAAGGGGGGATTAAAAAAAATCAAGAAATCCAGGTTAACTTCTTTAGATTAATACTCCATACATGAAGTTGGAGACAAGCAGGATACTGGCCCTAGATAGTTAAGGGGCATATCAAAGGAATAAGTTCAATGAGCCAGACTCTTGCATCTTCCCATAAATAGACAAGCACTAAATTCATTAACTTCAGATGGTCTATTTTCTTTGATTAGCAGCATTTTTTGATGTTCTGATTACCTAGTTTTTGTTGCAAAGACTCCTGTATACCCAGGCACCTCCCTTAGCTCTGTGGAGCAGTCCCTCAGAGCTATCTGAGAGGCTATCTTCTGGGCTTAAGTCTTCAGTAAGTCCACTGAATAAACATAATTCTCAACTTTTAGGTTGTGAGTTTTTTTTCAGTTGACAGTACATAAATGTATATGTGTGTAAATGCACATACACATGCAGGGACACCTCTGTACATGTTTGTATGTGTTTATGTACAAATGTGTGTTTGTGTCTTGACTGTGTCTTGATGCACCTGGGCTCTGTAGCCTCTGGGCAGACTTTCTGTCCCATCAGATACTGTCTTATGGCTTTTCATTGACAAGGAAGGAAGGCAGCCTCATCTATAACCATGCCAAGGTGATGTTTTGAAACTTAAGTCCCATCGTGTCACTCTTCTGCTTAAAACCTCCCAATGTCTTCTGAGCACACACAAAGTAAAACCCCACTCCTTCCTGTGGCCACATGGCTGACCTAATATGGTGCCTGCTGCCTGCCTACTCTCAGACTCTGCTTTCTTCTCTGCTTTCTCTTACTTGCTGCACTCCTTCATATCTGGCTTTTCTTTTGATTTCAAAACACATCAAATATTCCTCAGTCAGAGCTGTTACATTCGCTGCTTACACCTAGAATTTAGAAGATTTGGGGCACATCTACTTTTCCCATGTGGTATCTCCAGTGTCTAGCAGGTTTTCTGGATCATAGTAGATGCTCAACAAATGTTTGCTGGTAAATAAAAGAATATATCAAGAAGATATTATTTTTCTCATTTTTAGATAGGAACACTGAGGCCTGGAGAAATTCTATAATGCACATAAGAATGCACAGCCAAGAGGAGAAGGGAGGGATAAATTACAGGTTTGGGATTAACATATACACACTATTATATATAAAATAGATAGCCAATGGGGACCTATTGTTCAGTGCAGGGAATTATACTCAATGTCTTGTAGTGAATGACCTGTAATGGGAAAGAATCTGAAAAACAAAATGTATATATGTATATATATGTAAATTATATATAAATAAATTGTATATATATGAAATCATATATATGTTATATAAATAACAATTATATATTTATATATATGAAAATTATACATTTATAGATATAAAACTGAATCTCTTTGTACACCTGAAACTAGCACAACATTGTAAATCAGCTACTCTTCAATAAAAAAAAAAAAAAAAAAGAATACGCAGTCAGTGATGAGCAGATCTGAGGCTAGACTCTGGGCCTACTGCCAGTCCTGATGACACTCTGGCTGCCTCTTGACATTAACTGGTGCCATCACACCCCATGTGGAATTTTTTTTTTTTTAACTTTGGAGGAAGTAGTTACTTTGGAAGTGATGTGTATAATGAAACCATTGCAGCTGTCTGGCATGTTAAATAGGAAACTGTTCTGTGTTCACTCAGGGCAAGTTCATCAGGATGCACTTTTGTGCCAGAGGCAAGCTGTCATCTGCAGATATCGACATCTGTAAGTAGGCACTGCACTGTCTGATCACCTTTCTTCTAAGTTTTGCAAGAACACCTACATTTGAATCTTTACTCATGCCTTATTATGCAGATTTGCTTGAAAAATCCCGGGTGATTTTCCAGCAGCCTGGAGAGAGGAACTACCACATATTCTATCAAATTCTGTCTGGAAAAAAAGAACTTCGTGGTAAGTGTATTGTTCTGGGGGCTGAGTGTCATTCTAAAACAAGACAGTTGTCAGATTATCAGACCTGGAAAAGTACTGTTTAATGTCTACCAGCCTGTTTAGAGGGACCTCAGTTTATTTATCCTAAAATGTAAGAATTTGAACCAAATATAGACCCAATGTTCTTTAATTTTATATAGGTAGAGAGTAAACGGTAACACTTTTCTTTTTTCAAACACTTTTGGAGGTGGGTAGGATGCCCAGCAGAGGTAAATGAATGTGTGTGTGTATGCATATGTGCACACATGTATGTGTGTGTGTATAAAAAGCATTAGATAATTTAAGGCCTTAAATGATTAAAATCACTTATCACTTAAGTGGGTAGTAGAGACGAGGCCAGAGGTGGGAGGCATTACTATGATGTGTAGTGGTCAATGTGAGTTCTATATAGAAGGGAGGATTTGGGTTGGGATATAAAAAATGGGAATGGGGTTTAACCAGAGTAATGAATGGAGGGCACTTCTGGTAGCAGGAATAGTGTACACAATGTCAAGAAAAGTCAAGGCAAAATCAGGGATCAGAGAGAGCAGGTGAACTATAGGAAAGTGTTTTCATAGAAGACTAGTAGAGATCTTATTTGGATAGTTTCTAAACTCAGGAAGTGGAGGGGGTGTTGTGTGCATGTGTGTGAGTAAATGTGTGGGGTGTGGTGTTTTGTGGAGGAGGATGGGGTAATGGAAGGTCATGATCTGTTGATGGCAGTGGCAGTTAAGCTGTATGATAGGCCTCTGGCCTCACACCAGAGGCCAGAAAAGTCTTAGCAATGATTGAACATAGAAATGAGAATGACGAGTCAAAAATACTCCCAAATTCAGTAATTTGACTAGGATAAAAGAAATGCCATGAATGGAAATAGAAAAGTAACTTATAGGGTAAGAGAATGAATTTCATGTATTCATTCAACAAATATTTATTGTGGGGTCACTATGTATACACTGCTTCTTAAAGGATAGGTGATAGGGAAGTAAACAGGGCCCACAGGTCCTGGCCCTCATGAGCTCACATTCTAGTATGGAAGACAATAACAAATAAGTAAACAAAAAATATATAATTTCAGACAATGGTAGGTCTATAGAGAAAAATAAAGTGGATGAGGGGATGGAGTGAATTAGGAGTTGGTAGGGCAATGAAAGTTTATATTTTACTTAATTTTGTGTCTTGCGGGGGCACACCCTGTGGCTTGCAGTTCTCTGACCAGGGACTGAAACTGAGCCACATGGCAGTGAAAGCCTGGAATCCCCACAGGTGGTTATATTTTAGATAGAAGAGGCAGGGGAGATCTCTGTAAGGAGGCAATGTTTTGGGAATTCCCTGGCAGTCCAATGGTTAGGACTCTCACTGCTGTGGCCTGGATTTGGTTCCTAGTAGGGGAATGTGAGAGTTGGACTGTGAAGAAAGCTGAGCGCTGAAGAATTGATGCTTTTGAACTGTGGTGTTGGAGAAGACTCTTGAGAGTCCTTTGGACTGCAAGGAGGTCCAACCAGTCCGTCCTAAAGGAAATCAGTCCTGGGTGTTCTTTGGAAGGACTGATGCTAAAGCTGAAACTCCAGTACTTTGGCCATCTCATGCAAAGAGTTGGAAAAGACTCTGATGCTGGGAGGGACTAGGGGCAGGAGGAGAAGGGGCCGACAGAGGATGAGATGGCTGGATGGCATCACCGACTCGATGGCCGTGAGTTTGAGTGAACTCCAGGAGATGGTCATGGACAGGGAGGCCTGGTGTGCTGCAATTCATGGGGTCGCAAAGAGTCAGACACGACTGAGAGACTGAACTGAACTGAACTGAACTGAGGGGAACTAAGATCTGGCAAGCTGTGCAGTGAAGCCAGAGGGTGGGGGCAGGGGGTGGGAAAGAAGGCTATGCTTTTCCAGACACTTGAATGAGGGAACAAGTAGGCAAAGACTTCCAGGAAAAAACTTCCTGAGGGAAGAAACGGTGAGTGCAAAGGCCCTGAGGCAGGAATGCATTTGGTTTAGTCTTGGAATAGTATAACGGCCATTGCTGGGGGCAGAGTGGGGCAATGGAGTGGGTAATGTAGGGGCAGACAGGTAGGGCCAGCCCAAGCAGCACCTCGCATGGCATGGCAGAGAGTTTATGTCTCCAGTGCTATGGAAAGTCATTGGAAGGGAAGAATGACAAGCTGATTGGGTTTCAAAGGTATTACATCTGGCATTGAGGACAACAGTGCTCCCACAGGAGTGACTGTGGGATGATTGGAGATCCAGGGGAACAATCCCCTCAGACTGTCCTGCTTAGATGAAGTATGGTATGCATCCAGCGGGGTTTTAACTACCTGGTCTCTAACTCCTAAGTGCCCTCAGCAAATAGAGAAAGCTCTACAAACTGGACAGCTATATTTTGCCATAGGTGCAGTTGGTGGTATGAAAACAGCAGCTGTTCTCCTTACTATCTTCCCTCCATCTCAACCTGAAACAGACTTTTTTTTTTTAGTTTTCCTTTGAGTAGCTCTGCCAGATGACACTCATTTCTATGCAGTGCAGAGCAGCTAACATGTAGGGTCCAGTGTGGGTACAGCAGTGACTGAAAGATTTTTTGGAGCATCTCTGTTTACTAACAGAACTGTCTGAAGACCCTGGGCTGCTATGGAAAATTCCTATCATGAATTCATGAGCTCATGTACTTTGTTGAGTCTGTGGACCGTTGAGATTGATTAGTGTATAAAGGCTGACATCTGGTGGTTCAGGTTGAGTATTGTTGGTTCACTTGTTTATGACACCAATGATCATTCTTTGGAATATTTAAAAATGTTAAACTGTTTGTACTCATCGCTGCCAAAGAAGAGCTTCTGAGTATCCTGAGGAGCGACACAAGAGGGCAGAGCTTAGCATGTGAGGATTGTGTCCAAATTTCCTAAAATAGGAGCATTTGTGTATGACAAGCAAATCAGGTGTGGAAAATGACAGCAGAGGGTGGAGGCTCTGTGGGAACAGTAGCTCGTCCCACAGAAGGAGCCAAGGAAATGGAGTGATGTGTCATCCAATGAGCCAGCCCCATTTTAGCCTCTACTTGGCCTGGAAGATTCCTTCTCCTCCTTTTTTTTTTTTCAGTTAATGCTGATTCTTGTTCCAGGCACAGCTAAAACTCACTCCCCCAGTTCCCTTAGATATGGCTCCTTAAAATTCTTCAGTTTTTTTTTTTTTTAATGTGAACCATTTTCAAAGACTTTATTGAATTTGCTATAGTCTGCTTCTGTTTCATGTTTTGGTTTTTGGTCTCCAGGCATGTAGGTTTTTAGCTCCCCTAACAAGGATCGAATCCCCGCCCCCTGCATTGGAAGGGGAAGTCTTAACCACCAGACCACTAGAGAAGTCCCCAAATCCTTTAGTTCTTAATGCCATCTATATACCACTTATCTACCTTTTATCTTCCTTTATCTAACTGTAAAAGTTAATACCACTTATCTTCCTTTTTCTCTTCTTTGATTTTTTTCTTTATATTTATTTATTGTGCCCACTCTTTCTATTAAATTGGTGTGTAAACTCCAGAAGGAGAGGTCAGGAAACAAATCTTGGCCTCTTGGAATCCTTGACACGTTGCCTAATGCCCTGAGAACTCCATAAAGTGTGTGACAGTACTACACAGTAGTGGCAGCCAAGAGCTGCCCTTGATCTGTTTACTGGGACCCCGAGTGCCTCTGGAGAAGGGAATGGTCAGCATCTGGGCCTGTTTTGGAGGTTATTCAATTCACCCTCTTTACCCATTAGATCTCTCTTGAACTAGCCTCATATCTTCACTCCCTTTCCCCCTACTGGTTATTAGGGGGTGCAAGGTATCTGAATGCTGCCCAACTCCAGAGAATGCTATTCAAATCAGAAGCTATGTGAATGACTCTCTCTGGAGCTGGGCAGTGCACGACCTCTTCAGCTGTACATAGCAGCCCTGAGGAACAGGTAATGATGGATGATGTGACATAGAGGCAGTAGCCACAGAACTCTATTCCTAAGATGATAAACTTCTTTGGGCCCACTGTCAGTTTCACTGTTTTTCATAGAAAACACAATCTTGGAGAACATTCAGCCATTCTGAAAGTAAAATGTAATGTTAGGATGACATGTGAAACAATGCCTTGTATGATAAAACACTCACTGTTAATGGGTTCTGCTGCTGCTGCTAAGTCGCTTCAGTCATGTCTGACTCTGTACGACCCCATACACGGCAGCCCACCAGGCTCGTCCGTCCCTGTGATTCTCCAGGCAAGAACACTGGAGTGGGTTGCCATTTCCTTCTCCAATGCATGAAAGGGAAAAGTGAAAGTGAAGTCGCTCAGTTGTGTCCGACTCTTAGCGACCCCATGGACTGCAGTCCACCAGGCTCCTCCGTCCATGGGATTTCCCAGGCAAGAGTACTGGAGTGGGGTGCCCTTAATGGGTTCTAGCCATCTCCAACTGGACAGTGGGCTCTAGAAATGAACTCTTGACACCTATACTTTTTGAAAGTGTAAAGCAATTAACTTTTACAGTTAGCATCCTCTCATCCATTCTCTCTCTGCTCCCCACCTCACCTCCCTCCCACCCCTATCCTCCACATGCCCACAGCCTGGTCAACAATCTTCTATATGGGCCCTTTCTGGCCTAGACAGTCTCTCTGACTCAATAGTGTCTCATGAAATGCATATACTTTTTTTTCATTCTCTCAAGGCCATTTCTCATGGTAGAAATGAAATTAATTAAATAAAGGAATCCCTGCTTACATGAAACTCTTCTGAGAAAACCTCAATCCAATTAAAATTTATTGCTCCTTGAAAAGAAGTTTTGATAAGGCCCAGTGGGGAAGATGTTTGAGCTAAAGGCCTTTTTGGGTTCCTCAGACACTCTTGCTTCTCTAGAGCAGCCACCTCCTGCCGAGGGCAGCTGCCCCAGGGAATGGTTACACCAGTGCAGCAGCCATATTTCTGGTTGTAAGGAGATAGAAGAAAAGTCCATTGGAGGTGCTAAATGACTTCTAGAAATGATGCTTCTAGAAGAGGGGAAATTGAGGGAGAATTCACATGTAGCACTTGGGCCCAACATTCTGGCTTATTACCAGCCCCCTCCTGAATCTTGACTCTTTCCTCCACCTGGTCCTCCAGTCCTCAAGCACACAGTGTTCTTGCTCTCTGCTCCGTCTCCCTCTGTGCATGTCCAGTGTTGAGCTTGCACAGAAGAAAGACCCTCCTTCTGTCTATGACAAAGGAGGAAATGGAGTCCTGTCATAGTACTCACACAGGTTGGAGCAGTGGGTGGCATAGTCTAGCAGAAGCACTAGAGACTATGTTCTAAATTCAGTTTATCGTTAAATTGACTCTGGCAATTAGTATGCCTTTCTAGCCATTTATTTTCCTTATATTTAACGTGGAGAAAACAATGTCAGATAGAGCACATTTGATCATCATGACTAGGACAAAAAGATAAAAAATGATATAATAAACATGAGTTAAAAAAATTCTGTAAAAGGTGAATCTAGAATGATCTAAAAGGTAATTTTGGCAGAGCAATCTTGGAACGTAGATTTTGTTTTTAATGTCAGCCAACTAAAACATGCCTCCACCCTAAAGTACAGCATTTTCGGTACAGTTTAGGTATGTGATTCCTCTAGCCTCCTTGAGGGAAAGGACTGTTTCAGTTTTGTATCCTTTCCTCCTCCCATAGCATATGCCTACAGTAGAGAAAATAGGTTAAGTAAATGCTTTGATTTGAAAGACATGGAGATGATGTCTGCATTTGAGCTGGGTGAAGGGACAAGGCATTGTGGCACCCAGGTGTCTGGCCTGGGTGTGTTGGTGACATTCACTTGCATGAGGAGCCACAGAAGAATAGCTTCAGGGCAGACACAGTAAACATCATTGATTCATTTGCGGTAATGCTGGGTTTGAGCTACTTGTGGCCATTCACCTTGAAATGTCTAACAGGAAGTGGGAGATCTAGGTCTGGAGCTCAGAAAATATAGATTTGAGGGTCATCAGTAAAGTCATGAATGAATCTCGCATAAAATACAGAGAGAGCATACATCTTGATAGCATACAGTCAGGACAGTATTTGATACCCTTGATGACTCCCTCTTCCTGAAAATCTTCCCCCTTGGCCTCCAATGTACTCCCCTCTTTTATTTCTCTCCTAAACCTCTGGGCATTGCTTAGCAGGTTTCTCTCTTTTATCCAGCACATGAATTTAGAGGGCCCTGGGGCTCAGTCCTTGGCTTTGTCTTGTGGTGATAGATCGTCTAGACTGACAGCTTTAAAGATCATTTCTATCTGATGACTTGCAAAGTTTGATCCTAAGTCTAGACTTTTCTTTAGCATTCCAGACTCACAGATAACAGACTTTAATATCTCCACTTGGATGTTTAATAGGCGTCTCAAACTTCACATGCCTACAACCTAGTTCCTAAACTCCACCTCACCAGACCTATTCCCACCAGTGTTTAGTAGCTCATCTGAAGCCATCTCCATCCTTCTGCTTGCCTGGACACAAACCCTTGGAGTTATCCTTGATCAGAATTTTCTTCCACATTATTCTCATTTGTTTCATCAGCAAATCCTGTTGACTCTACTCCATTCAAAATCCAAGCTCTGGCTACTTCTTACCACGTCTGCTGTTACCCCCAAGTCAAGTACCATTTTTTCCCTCCTGAATTAACTCTCTCTTGTTATCCCTGATTCCACCCTCTCCCTCTGTCTTTAACCACAGCCACAGTAAATTAAAAACAAAAAAATCAGATGATGTCACTCTTCTGCTCAAAAACCTCTTGTGGCTTCCTATCTCACGTAGAGCAGAAATGCCCAAATCCTCACCGTGGCCTGTGAGGCACTGTAATCTGGCCCCTGGATGCTTCTTGGACCTCATGGACTACTCTTTCTTTTACCAACCTTAGCCACTTGAAATTCCAGGCAAGCACCCCACCTCAAGGCCTTTTCATTTGCTTTTTTTCTTTTTAGCAATTTCTTCCCGTACTTACTTATGACTCTCTCCTGTAACTCTCTTTACGCAAATGTCACCTTATGGAGGCCTTCTCTGATCACTGGGTTAAAAATGGAAACTCTGCATATCCAAGACTTTTTATTCCTTTTCCCTTTTATTTTTCTCCTTAGCACTTACTACTGTTTTACATGTCATATTTTTACTCATTTACTTTTAATTCTGTCTTCTGTTGGAATATAAGCTTTATGAGGGCAGGAATGACTTTTTTTTTCACTGATGTATCCATAAAACTTACAATAATTCCTGGCATATTTACTGGATCTCCAATAGATATTGATATAAAGTGAGGCATGAGGAATAATATAAGGAGATTCCTGAGAAGTATTAATGTTTAAAGGACATTTAAATCTCCATGGAAATAAATACTTTAAAAATTATTATGAATTATATTTCTATTTAAAATATATATTATACTTGGATTCAGCCTGATTTCTTTTGGGTTAGCCCAGTTACTTTCATCAAATAGCTTTACTGAAGTATTACTGACCTAAGTGTAAACATTGACGTGTGTATCTATGAGGTGAAACCATCATCACAATTGAGATAATGCATATATCCATTCAAAATTTTCCAATCTCTTGAAATCCCTCCCTCCTGCCCCTTCTCACTCCTTCAAGCCCTCCTCTCCAAACCCAGTCCCTAGGCAACCACTAATGTGCTTTGTCAGGACAAATGAGTTAATGTTTCCAGAATTTTATAAGATGGAATCCTGCAGTGGATACTCTTTTGTCTGGCTTATTTCACTCAGCAAATTATTTTGAGATGCTTCCATGCTGTAGCACATGTGCGTAGTGCATTCTTTTGTTTGCTGAGGAATAATTAATGATGAACGTTTGGATTGTTTCCAAATAGAGCATTTGGAACATTCACATAGTCCAATTTCTTTGTTTCTAACTTCAGGATAATAGAACTTCACTTCATTGAGTGCTAAACAGAAAGCTCAGATGGGCTCTATAAAGCTTCACTGGGAGCGAGTGTCAGGCTTTAAGAGGTTAATGTGATTTGGCCAAGTTGACTGCAGACATGTTGCTGATGGCCTGCCTTGGCTTCAGCCTGCATTATGTTTCCTGACTAAGTGAATCATGTCAGGAGTCTTAGACATATCAGAGGTGCAGCAGTGAACACACTAGCTGATTTATGGATCCCATGAAAGACAGACTCAGCCTCCTAACAGGGAGGACATGATGTGACAAGGTTATACTGCTAATGTTCCCTGGGTTTTGACCCCAGTTTCTGCCTGCTGCCTAGCTTTTGAAGCTCAGGCATGTTATAATTTTACAAACCATTTTTTTTGTTGTTGTTGTTGTTTTTCTCTGGCCCTCAGCCACATATCTAGGCCAAATTCCTGTTTGCAAAGTTTTGCCAACATGCATTATCTGTTTTTTTTTTTTTTTTCTCTCACACCAATTCAAGTGGCTGCAATTGAATCTGCTTTCCGATTTGGCCTGTCTGGTCTTCTCTTGGGAGGCATTAGAACATGACTGACAAGTTAATAGAGGGCAGAAATTGATTGCAGAGGTTTGGGTGTAGAATATGGATTTTATTTTGGCTTGTTTACAAGTATGCTGTAAGCCGTAAGAGTAAACTGTGAATATTGGTCAATTATTTTATGAAGCCTTGTGGATTTCTGTAAGCTGTTTAACTGATGGTTTTCCCACTGCAGATGTGTGCCTGGTGTCTGAAAATCCCTCTGACTTTCACTTTTGCTCTCATGGAACAGTTGCTGTGGAGAGCTTGGATGATGCCGAAGAACTGCTGGCCACGGATGTAAGGCTTGTTAGTTACCAGAGCAAAGTCTGGTAATGACAATGAGACATGGAAGAAAGCATCTTAGATCTCCTCTCTTCCAAAGGGTCCTGGAGAAGTGACCTTCCTTCCCCGAGGGGTGGAGAGTGGAAGGTGCCCCTATAAGACTGCTTCTGTCCAGAGTTTTATACTTATTTATTTTGTCAGTATAGTAACTTTGATACATATAGAAAAGTAGGAAGATGCTTCAATGCAATGATAACCACTGTTTTCATTCTTTTATTTTTTTTCTCTTCGGGATTGCTGTTATGTAGTTGTTTTGGTGTTTTTTTAAATCAAGGATCATAATCATTCTACATATGCTATTTGATATATCATTTGCTTTTTGATTAATGTTTAGCATTTCCAGTGTTATTACAAACTCTTCATAAACATTTAATGGATACTTAATATTTTATCAGACATTTGTTCTATAGTTTATTTAACCATTCTCCTATTGTTAGACTCAAGGTTGAGGGTTTGTTTTCCTACTATGGTGAATATCTTTGTAGGTGAGTACATTCTTGTATATCAGATTCATCTTATGCTAGATTTCTAAATGCTAGGATTATGAAATTTTTGTAGTCTCTCGATACATATTCTAAATTAACTACTAGAAGGATTACCAATTTCCACCCTCCTGGAGTGTGTGAAAACACACTTCTTACCATGTGCAGTGGCTTCCTAGGATGCTGTTCTTTGGTGACATAGTTCTTCTTTTCTTAAATACTTCCTTTTGCCAGTCGTCAAAATGAATCTGGAATAAATATGGGATAACATATGGGATCCCAGAAATAAGCAACCCATCAGATACGGTGCTACTTTATCCCATAACCATGAAAGGCAAAATAATTGAGCTCATATAGGCAGTTAATGATAGATTATTGGAAGGGAGAAGAGAGGAACAGGAGAGAAGGCATCTGAGGAGAGTTCTAAAACTACTGAGTTAAACATCAAATCATATGCCTTCCTAATTCTCTTTTAAAGGGATGAAGAGGCTACAGGTGACCAAGAGCCAACAGGGCGCTTTCAAACCAATTTGCATTAGTTTGAACAGAACTGTCACACTTCAGGGCTGTGGTGATCCATCTCCTTCCCTCCGGCAGGCAGCCCATGGCCCACAAGTGGAGGGAGGTGTGATAACAGAGGAGGTGAGGTGCTTACTGCAGCCATTAGGCAAATGAGTACTTGGCCATCTGCTTCTCTTTCTACAGCAAGCCATGGACATCTTGGGCTTTCTCCCTGATGAGAAGTACGGATCTTATAAACTCGCTGGAGCCATCCTGCACTTTGGAAACATGAAATTTAAGCAGAAACCCAGAGAAGAGCAAGTGGAAGCAGATGGCACAGAAAGTAAGGATTACTTTTGAAAACAGGGCATACAGGTGCCTTGAATCCCTGACCCTAGGCCTACTCCCTTTCCTTGCAGTTAGCCTCACCTCTTGGTTTTTAGGAAATGTTGAAATTAATCAGTGATATCCCTCAATTTATGCCCCCCAAATTTTGTATCTTTCAGTCATCATTTCTTTGTAGAGTCCTTGTATCTCAGAATAAGACACATTCCTTAATTAATTATTGATGACGCCAGTAAATTTGCTAAACTTGGGTGATAATAGGATTGACTAAGATACAGTGTGCCTTCAGCATGTAGACTCTGGAGAAAAACAGAAAAAGGAGCAAATCACTATGAGATGCGTAAAGCAACATAATGAAGGTGTGAACAAAGATTTTTAGAATTCTAAAGCTGGAGCGTTCACTAAGTTGAAAACAAAATGGCTTCTTTTCCCTTTGCTCTTTATTCACATTATAAAAATTTATAGTCATGCCTACTTATCAAAAAGATCTATAGTGAGTGATCTGTCTAGAATGATCATTAAAATAGAAAATCACAATTATGAAAAGAAGGAATAATAGTCATAATGACTTCATTTAATAAAATTCCTGGCATCTGAAACAAAAAGAAAAAAGAATATTCATTCAAATCTTTCAACAAATCTTTTTTAAAATTTTGTATTTTCAATTGTGGTAAAATATACACAACATAAAATCTTACCCATTTTTAAGTGTTCGTATCAGTGGCATTAAGTGCTTTTACATTGTTGTGCAACCACCATCGCAGTTAATCTCCAGAACTTTTTGTCATCCAAACTGAAACTCTGTATAAAGCAATAACTCCCTATTACTCCCTTCCCCTAACCCCTAGAAAGCATTAGTTTACTTTCTGCCTCTATGAATTTGACTATTATGCATACTTTATATAAATGGAATCATGTGATGTTTGTCCTTTTGTGTCTGGTCTATTTCACTTAGCATAATGTTTTCAGAACATATTGCAGTAAGTGTCAGAATTCCATTCCCTTTTAAAGGCTAAATAATATTCCATCACATGTATATTCTACTTTTTGTTTACCTGTTCATTTGCAGACACATGAGTTGCTTCTACTTTTCACCACTGAGTAATGCTGCTGTTAACACTAGTGTTCACATATCTGTTTGAGCCTGTGCATTTATTCTTTTTTGTCTATACCCAGAAGTAGAATTGCTGGATTAAATGATGATTCTATATTTAATCTTTTGAGGAACCTCCATACTCTTTCTCTATGGTGGCGGCACCATTTCACATTCCCACCAGTGATGCACAAGGGTTCCAGTTTTTCTACATCCTCACCAACACTTGTTTTCTGTTTTTTTGATAAGAGCCATCTGTATGGGCATGGTGGTATCTCAGTTGTGCTTTTATTTTCATTTCCCTAATGATTAGTGATGTTGAGTATCTTTCATGGACTTATTAGACATTTGTATATCTTCTTTGGAGAGCTATCTATTCAATTCCTTTGCCTGTTTTTGCATTGGGTTGTTTGTTTTTCCATTGTTTCACAAATAGTTTTTGAGGCCAGTCTGTGCAAGGACTGTACCTGGTGCTAGAGATATACCTGTGAACAAGATATCATCTCTGTCTTGACTGTCTAGTGTGGGAGATAGACAATATATACATAAATGGACAAATACATGCATGAAATCAGAATGAAAAAGCAGAATCAAAGAATAAAGAATAATAGGAATTGAAGGTTTGTTGATAGGGTGGTCAAAAAGTCCCCTTAGAGAAGAGGACACTGGAGCTCAGATGAGAATACAGTGGGAGAAGGTACTCCGTTGCTGCTGTTCAGTCACTCAGTTGTGTCAATTGTTAGTACAATATATACATTGTACCAACATATTAACATATACTTTCCTGGTCTCTTGTTGCCTTTTTTTGTTATTTTTGTCATTGTTGTTGGTTTTTTGCTTTTTCCATGCTTTGAAACAAAGTTTTAAAAATTATTTTTATTACAAAAGCAGGATATAATTATTAAGCAGAAGATACAGATAAGCAAATGAAGCAAGTCATCTTATCCAATCTCCCTGGTGGTTCCTTGTCAGCTTTTTTGCTGGTGTGTCCTCATTGTCCTTACTTCTAACTGCTCCAGAACTGCTGGTCTCAACTCTTGACACTTTTCTTTGCTCATTTTTTAGCTGATTATCTCAAACTCAACTTGTATAGAACTGAATTCTCCACCTCTTCGTAACCCCTGCTACCAACTCTTCATTTTCAGTCTTCTTACTAAATGTCAACTGGACTCTCCCAGTTGCCCAGACTCAAATCATGGGTAGCTTAGAGTCATCCTGACCTCCTCTCTTTTTCATTGTCTCTACCTTTAAACATACGTAAAACTTACAACCATCCGCAGCTATCATGTTCACTGCCACCACCTAGCCTAAGCCTCCATTTCTTACCAGACAATCCAGAGAGCCTCCTTCCTGATCTCCCCACCTCCACCCTCACCCCATTACTGTGCACAGAGCAGCCAGCAATGACCCTTTCACAGTATAAGCCATTCCATATCCCCTCCTCTCACAGATGGCTCCCATCTTACTCAAAATAAGCTCAGAATCCTCAGTATAGCCTCCTTGTCTTCTCTGATGTCTCTCCAAATCTCTCTCTAATCCCATCTCCCTATTGTGACTGATAATATGAAATTTGTATTTGGTCTTTGTCCTAGTTTATGGCACAGAGCTCCTAATTTGGAATTTTCTGAGTTATGAGATCGATAAAGGTACATTTTATGTTAACAAGCTGACTTTTGGACTGTGCCTATAGATGGGGTCTGGTCACCACAAGAACTAACCTAGAGTTGGAACTTTCAGTCCCATCTCTGTCAGGACAGAGGAGAGGGGCTGGAGATGAAGTTCAGTCACCAGTGGTCAATGCCTATGTAATGAAGCCTCCATGAAATCTTAAAAGCACAGTGTTCAGAGAGCTTTTGGGTTGCTGAACTTGTGGAAATTTGGTGAGATTGGCATCCCTGAAGAGGGTGTGGAGGCTCTGCACCCTTTCCGCATAACTTTCTCTAGGCATCTCTCCTATTTAGCTATTATTGAATTATATTCTTTTATCATAAACCATTGATTTAGTACATAAAGTGTTTTTTCTGAGTTCGGTGAGCCTCTAGCAAATTCAGTTCAGTTCAGTTCAATTCAGTCATGTCTGACTCTTTGCGATCCCATGGACCACAGCATGCCAGGCCTCCCTGTCCATCACCAACTTCCAGAGTTTACTCAAACTCATGTCCATTGAGTCGGTGATGCCATCCAACCATCTCATTCTCTATTGTCCCCTTTTCCTCCTACCTTCCATCTTTCCCAGCATCAGGGTCTTTTCAAATGAGTCAGTTCTTCGCATCAGGTGCCAAAGTATTGGAGTTTCAGCTTCAGCATCAGACCTTCCAGTGAACACCCAGGACTGATCCCCTTTAGGATGGACTGGTTGGATCTCCTTGCAGTCCAAGGGACTCTCAAGAGTCTTCTCCAACACCACAGTTCAAAAGCATCAATTCTTTGGCACTCAGCTTTCTTTATAGTCCTACTCTTACATCCATACATGACTACTGGAAAAACCATAGCCTTTACTAGATGGACCTTTGTTGGCAAAGTAATGTCTCTGCATTTTAATATGCTGTCTAGGTTGTTCATAACTTTTCTTCCAAGGAGCAAGCGTCTTTTAATTTCATGGCTGCAATCACCATCTGCAGTGATTTTGGGAAGTCCGTCACTGTTTCCACTGTTTCCCCATCTATTTGCCATGAAGTGATGGAACCAGATGCCATGATCTTAATTTTCTGAATGTTGAGTTTTAAGCAAAATTTTTCACTCTCCTCTTTCACTTTCATCAAGAGGCTCTTTAGTTCTTCTGCTTTCTGCCAGAAGGGTGGTATCATTTGCTTATCTGCAGTTATTGATATTTCTCTCGGCAATCTTGACTCCAACCTGTGCTTCATCCAGTCCAGCATTTCTCATGATGCACTCTCCATATGTTAAATAAGCAGGGTGACGATATACACTCTTGACATACTCCTCTCCCTATTTGGAACCAGTCTGTTGTTCCATGTCCAGTTCTAACTATGGCTTCTTGACCTGCATACAAATTTCTCAGGAGGCAGGTCAGGTGGTCTGGTATTCCCATCTCTTTCAGAACTTTCCACAGTTTGTTGTGATCCACACAGCCAAGGGCTTTGGCATAGTCATTAAAGCAGAAGTAGATGTTTTTCTGGAACTCTCTTGCTTTTTTGATGATCCAACAGATGTTGGCAATTTAATATCTGGTTCCTCTGCCTTTTCTAAATCCAGCTTGAACATCTGGAAGTTCACTGTTCACATACTGTTGAAGCCTGGCTTGGAGAATTTTAAGCATTACTTTACTAGTGTGTGAGATGAGTGCAATTGTGCAGTAGTTTGAACATTCTTTGGCATTGCCTTCTTTTGGGATTGGAATGAAAACTGACCTTTTCCAGTCCTGTGACCACTGCTGAGTTTTCCAAATTTGCTGGTATACTGAGTGCAGCACTTTCACAGCATTACCTTTTAGGATTTGAAATAGCTCAACTGGAATGCTATCACCTCCACTAGTTTTGTTCGTAGTGATGTTTCCTAAGGCCCACTTGACTTCACATTCCAGGATGTCTGGCTCTAGGTGAGTGATCACACCATCGTGATTATGTGGGTTGTGAAGATCTTTTTTGTATAGTTCTTCTATATATTCTTGCCACCTCTTCCTAATATCTTCTGCTTCTGTTAGATCCCTACCATTTCTGTCCTTTATTGTGCCCATCTTTGCATGAAATGTTCTCCTGTATCTCTAATTTTCTTGAAGAGATCTCTAGTCTTCCCCATTCTATTGTTTTCCTTTATTTCTTTGCACTGATCATTGAGGAAGGCTTTCTATCTCTCCTTGCTATTCTTTGGAACTCTGCATTCAAATGGATATATCTTTTCTTTCCTTCTCTGCCTTTCACTTGTCTTCTTTTCATAGCTATTCTTAAGGCCTCCTCACACAATCATTTTGCCTTTTTGCATTTCTTTTTCTTGGGGATGGTCTTGATCCCTGCCTCCTATGCAATGCCACGAACCTCTGTCCATAGTTCTTCAGGCACTCTGTCTGTCAGATCTAATCCCTTGAAAATTAAATCTAGCAAATTAATTGAACCCAAGTAGGGTGTCGTTGGAACCTCCAAACTATAGCTGGTTGGTCAGTAGCCTAAGCAACAACCTGGACTTTCATTTGGCTTTTGAAGTGGAGGAAGCAGTCTTGTATTAATAGGACTGCACTCAACCTGTGGAATCTGATGCTGTCTCAGGTAGTTGGTGTCAGAATTGTGCTGAACTGTAGGACTTCCATCTGGTGTCACAGAACTGCTTGGTGTGGATCCATCCACCTCAGTGGAGTCAGGGGCAGAGCCCTCACCTACCCTTTCCCCAGTCTCTCACTCCTCTCGCTCAGTCCGCTGATCTCTTGGCTCTTCTGGGAGTATTCGAGCAATCCTATTGCAGGACTTTTTCACCAACTCCTCCTTCTCTCTGGAACTCTTCCTAGGTATCCTCATGGCTCACTCCCTCACTTTGTCAAGGTGCCATCTTGGCTGTCACCTTATCAGAAAACTCTTCCCTGACGACCCCCACCTCCTTCTTATCATTCTCTATCTCCTTACTCTGAATATTTTTGTTTGTGTCATTCATAATAGCTGCTTTTTATTGGCTGTCTTACTCCCCAGTCTCCATCAGATAGGAACTCCTAAAGAGCAGTGGTCTAATTAGGTGTGAACTGCTGTATTTTATCCACTCCAGTGTTCTTGCCCTGAGAATCCCAGGGATGGGGGAGCCTGGTGGGCTGCCGTCTATGGGGTCACACAGAGTCGAACACGACTGAAGTGACTTAGCAGCAGTAGCAGCAGCTGTATTTCCAGGCATTAATACAATGTCTGGCTCTGTATTATAGTAGCACTTACCATAGTAGTAATTAATTATTTGTTAATGAATCCTACCTACTCAGGGACAGTCAGTTAATATCATAGGACATATCCTTTGTGTTTTTTTTTTCTATTTGAGTGACTGTCTCACTATACTCATCAATATTAGCAGTTGTTTTCCACTTGTCAATTAGCCAGGTTTTATTTTATTTTTATGTATTAATAAAGCTAACATTTGTGTAGGTTATCAACTATTTATATTGTTTCTTTTTTTAATTTTTGTTTCCATCATTAGCCCATTTTTAAAATTGAGGCACAGATTTTTTCTTATTGATTTCTAAGGGCTCTTAATATATTAAGCCTTGGTAATTTTCTTCCAGTTAACCATTTAGGAAGTAGTTGAAGGAGTTGGACAGATGGAGAAGAAAGAGAAAAGAGGAAGGGCCCCAAACCAAAGGCGACATTCTTAGCTTTGCCTCTTTCTTGAGCTCAAGTCCCACATTTCTAACCTTCTACTGCATGTTCTCCTGCTACCCTAAACTCTGCATGGCAAAAACTCAGTGTATCATCTTCTTCAAGTGATGTCTCGCTGTTGACTCTTCTATTCATATTCACAGTGCTGTCCTTCTCTCTGCTTCTCGGGCTAGAAACATCTTCATCATGTTTCTCAGTCTTTTGCTCTTTCTTGTTACTAGTTTAGACTTTTCAGCCCCTTGCACTCCACTGTCCCACAGTAGGTTCACTTTCTGTAATTGCCTCCCTCTGGTCTGCCTTCCACACTTCCACAAAATTAATCTTTCTGATTAATTTGCCATTAATTTGCCATGCTGATTAATTTGCTGTTCTAATTTGCCATTTCTCTGCTAAAAGCCCCTTTAATATATCCCCATTATTTAAATAATACCTTCCAGAGATATCAGATGTCTCCTGTGGCCACAAGTCACCTGCTCTTCTGTTTATCTCACTTTCTAACTTCTTGGTCCAATCTGCCATCTTTGACCATCACTGCACTGCCCGCCTCTGGGTCTTTGAGTCATGTTGTTCTCTGTCTTAGAAATGCTTGTTCTCCTATATTTGCCCATCAAAACCCTCCTCATCCTTCAAGGCTCAGACCAAATGGTGTTTCTTTCTTGAAATCTTCTCTGTTTATGCAGTCCAAAAGAGATCTTTCTCTCTCTTTCAAACTTTGATGATACTCATAATTTGTCTCTTTATAGACAGTTGTTTTATGGACTTGCTATTTTTGCCTGTTTTATTTACTGTCATGAGTTATAAATTCCTTGATGTCAAAGATTTTTGTCTTGTTTATCTGTCCTCTTACCATAGCATCTGGTACCAGGCCTTGCATATAGCAAGTGCTCAGAAACTGTTCAATAAATTAAGAAAGGGTGAATAGCTCAGAAACCACATTATAACCTTATATATAAGATGAATTGAAGGTCATTTTCAAAACCCTTTTTCACATTCCCATATTGCAATTTGAGAAAACTGGATTTTGTTTCTGTCTTTATATCTTGTTATTTATACATCAGACTGTACTGGGATAGAATTGTCCCTTTGTTTTTCTCTACTTCCTTATCTGTTTTCAGGTGCCATCAGAATTGTTCTCTCCATCTTCTAATAATACTTACCAAATCTGGATACCATTCTCTAGAGAGTACTTCTCAGACTTGGCTGCACATTAGAATCACCAGGGGAGCTTTTCTATTCCTGAAGCTCAGGCCTTACCCAGACCAAAGGAAATCAATCTCTGAGGGTGGATTCAGGCATCAGGGTTTGTGGTTACAACTTGCCAGGTGATCCCAATGTGCAGCCAAGGTTGAGGACTGTTCTCCAACCCTCGTACCCTCATGTGTATCAGAATCGCCTGGTGAAATGCTAAAATTAAACCCTAACCTCCTCTAGTGAGCAAGTACTTTGTTCTTTTATGAACTCTGATCCTGATCCACACCAGTGATGAGAACCCTTCTAGCTAAACCTCTCCTAGGTAAGACAATACAACCTGGTTAAAATTCATGGTTTTATCTACCAGGTCCTAGAAAATGATGTTTATTTTGGTGGGATTTTTATAAAGCTTCTTCTGGAATATATCAGGTCACACAATGAACATGTTTACAGGTGGTGCTGTCTTCACGATGGCATCTCCTGAATGTTAGAAGGACGTTTTTTCACCAATTTAAACTATTTTCATCTAGGTTGTAGCACTATAAACTTTTAATGCAAAGGAAGTAATTTTGAGGAGGGGAACATGACACTGTTATATTCTGTTAAAAAAAGATGAATAACATGTGATGTTTAATGTACGCCTTTGGGATAAATTCAAGGCACACTCTCTGCAGATCCTTGAATGTCTCTGGAGTGGGAGAGAAATAATTCTGTAAC
This sequence comes from Bos grunniens, assembly GCF_055505025.1. Taxonomy (NCBI): domain Eukaryota; kingdom Metazoa; phylum Chordata; class Mammalia; order Artiodactyla; family Bovidae; genus Bos; species Bos grunniens. Next base: position 104,107,362 of record NC_141165.1, read on the forward strand.
GTTGAAGGCTATTTCTGTTAGAGCTTAAGGTGGGATACTACAGAGAATTTGGGTTTCCTTTGTTCATGGATGAAAATAGACTCAAAGAACTGTCATTAACACTGGAAAAAGATTGGTGAAATTGAGACTATTATTACCTACCTTGTCCATCTGAATGCTTCCAAAGCATAGAGAGCTGAAGTCCTGTCTATTTTTCCTGGACAGATATTGTGGAATTGTTCATTTTTCACATCATTGGTTACTCTTCAGCCCCACTCAGATTCATCAGGCACATTACATTTCTCCCTTCCTTTGAAATGTTTTCATTTTGGGTTAGATGCTCTTTAAATTCTCCTTTGGCTCAAAAAGTCTTTTATTCTGACCCCTTGGCTTTTCAACTTGAAATAATCAGGCTTTTGTCTCCAAACATGGTGCTCTTAACAAGAATATCTCAGTATAGGATCGGAATGTCTGCTCTACTTTTGATTTTTCCACTTATTTTCCCAAACAGTCTGTCTTTGCATTTTGAAAGATTTCATAGCAGTGGAGTTCCTAGGCCATTATCACTGATTAGGAGTAGATGTAGAATTTGTAGATACATTTCTAGAATGTATAATATATATTGACTTTGCACGCTAAGTCTCTTCAGTTGTGTCTGACTCTTTGTGACCCTATGGACCACAGCCGACCAGGCTCCTCTGTCCATGGGATTCTCTAGACAAGAATACTGGAGTGGTGGGTTTCTATTTCTTTTAGTTAATAAATAAATCAAACATTTCAAGCTTTTCTAGTCTTTGTGAAAACTTTAAAGGCCCCACAAAAAGGAAATGGATATTGTTAATACAGATGACATATAGCTATTTAATTGTGTTTTGTTTTTAATTTATTCTTTATTTGTGGTCATTGCTCAAGAAATTTTGTACTTCTTAATGAAGTAAGGAAAGACTGCATTTCCTTCTATTCTAAGACATTAACTTTATGGAATGACTACATCAGATATATATCTCAGGATTCACTTAAAATGGGAGACAGCAGAGAGGTTTCAACTGAGTAAAATATTCCTTTTGTTTGATAACTGAAAAAAACATGCAATTTAAAATGTGTTTATAGCTTCTCGCCTGTGGCATTATTTCGTGTTATTGTCATTTTTTTAACACCTGATGTGATACATGCTTATTTACTTTTCCTTCTGATAACACTCATTCTTCATTTCTTTCCTTAGAAAATGAAAATAGCACTCTATATAAGAATAATTGTGTGGGTTGTAAGTCTTCTTGTTAGGCAGCAGAGGGCACTGTGGGGCAGAGACTCACAGGAAGAGGAGCGGTGTATGAGAGATACTGGGCAAGTGTCCTGGCTTCTGTTGATAGGTCTTGAATTACCCAAATATATGGTCCAAGTTCTGGTTCCATTGAAAGGAGCTACCAATATATACGTAGAAGGGGAAAATAGGCAAATAATGAAAATATGATTTTCATCCTCTTCAGATGAACAATTCTTTTCAGAAGAGGGCCAATATCAAGAAATGGATTTTTTTTAAATTGGGCTATAATTCTCATATTATAAAATTATTCTTTAAAAATATACAGTTCAGTGAGTTTGGGCATAATCAGAAGGTGGTTTGACTAACATGTCATTACTCCCAAAAAGAGATCTTGTATACAAAAGTAGATACTCCCCATTCCTTTTTCCCCTAGCCCCTGGCAACTACAAATCTACTTTCTGTCTCTCTAGATTTACCTATCCTGGACAGTTCATATAAATAAAATCATATAATATATGGCCTTTGTGTCCGGCTTCTTCACTTACTATGATGTTTTCAACCCTCAATCATGTTGCAGCATACATCAATACTTCATTCTTTTTTGTAGTTAAAAAAATGTTCTGTGGAATTAATATCCTGCATTTTGTTTATCCATTTATCAGTTGATGAACATTTGTGTTTTTTCCTTTTTTTGACCATTGTGAGTAATGCTGCTAGGAACATTTGTGTACAACTATTTTGTGTGAACATATGTTTTTATTTCTCTTGGATATATACCTCGGGGTGGAATTGTTGGATCCTGCAGTAACTATGTTTAACTTCTGAGTGGCTGCCAAACAGTTTCCTCCAGTGGCTGTACCATTTTACATTCTAGGAGTGTTTGAAGTTTTCAGTTTCTCCACTTCTTCACCAACACTCATGTCCTTTTGATTATAGCCATTCTAGTGAGTCTGTAGTGGCATTTCACTGTGATTTTGATTTGCATTTACAAGAAATAGAGTCTTTTAGGATCCTTTAGGGTCCGTGAATTTATTTCAGAACTACAATTTACCTTGCTACATCATTCTAACTGCACCATCTTTCCATCTTCTGGGTTGTCTATTGGGCACACGTGGAGATTGAATTTTAACAATGTTTTCCATCTTCTCTCCTCCTCCCTCTTTTCTCTTACTATTTTTTCTCTCCCTCTCTCCCTCCCTCCTTCTCTTCTTCTTTTCCTTCCTTTCTTCTGACCAGATGCTGGCAAGGCTGCTTTCCTCATGGGCATTAACTCCTCTGAGCTGGTGAAGGGCTTGATCCATCCTAGAATCAAAGTTGGTAATGAATATGTTACTAGAAGTCAAAATGTAGAACAGGTAAGTTACTTCCAGAGTATTATGATTCTATCCTCTTGTACTAATTGTACACAGGTTTTATTTGTGTATTTTTCAACTTCTGATGTCTGTAACAAGGGCTTCTATAAAAAAGTGAAAAAGAATTACTATGATGAGTATTCTGTTTTCATCTGTGATGCACACTACAGTAAATGCTCTTGTGTTAAGAGTCTTTCTTTTTTTTATTTTATTTTTTAACTTTACAATATTGTATTGGTTTTGCCATATATCAAAATGAATCTTTCTAGTCTGAAAGATACCATTTTGACAGTTTCCCCTTAAGCAACAAGTCTCTTCAGATTCAGGGAAGTCCTTTACATTTTATAATAAACAGCTTTGTGGTCTAGCTAAGAGGCTCTTAAAAATACAGTTTCTGACATGAATAAAATTGGTAAATTGAAATCTATTCACCTATTTGGAATATTAACTTTTTAGGCTATCAGATGCATTCATTAAGAAAGGGTTTCAGCACATATGCTGAAGTTAGCATTCAAAGAGGGGGAAAAATGAGAACCAAAGTGAGAGATGGAAGGTCATATAGGTTTGTTTTGTTCAGTATCCAGGAGAATATTTTAATGATAGAATAATGAGTGCTCTAAGAAGTGTTGATCCTGAGGCTGTGCAGTAAATAGTCACAGGACAGCCAACTAGTGGGACCATCTAAATATGATAGTGTATTTCAAAATAATAATTGACATCTGCAACGTGCCAGTATGAGACAAGCCCTGCTACAGTAACATACACATTAAAATCCTAGTGACAATAAAATGGGCATTTATTTCTTACTCACACCAAGCCCAATACAGATTAGACCGCCTTCTTCAATTTTGTCCTCAGGCCATCTGGAACGCATGGCCTCCAGTGTTGCTGCACAGGGGAAAAATGATTTGTGAAGAAAGCACACACACTTTAACTGCCTGGGGCTAGAAGTGATATCACGTTTAGTAAGATTCTATTGGTGAAAACTAGTCAAATTCTCTCCTTAGCTACTGTGGGGCTGAGAAGTGTAGTCTTTCTGGAAAGAGAAAGTGGTTTGATCACATATAACATGTAAAAAGCATTCATATTATCTCCTTCCATTCCTACAACAAAACTCAGAGGTATAAGTATCCTTACCCACAAGGATACTTATGTATTTTCCAGTTGAGGAAACCCAGGGTTAGGGAACATAAGTAACATTCCAAAGGACACCCAGATAGTATTCAGGTGACACTTAGACTGTCTTATTCTGTATACATCCCAAATCTGAAAATGAGATAGACAAATGTGCAACTTTGTGACAGAAGACAGTTATTTTGACAACAATAAACTCTCTTCCTTTTGATATGTTTATAGAAAGACATTTGGTGTGACTGTCATTTAAAACATTTCAACAACTAATCAAAACCAATTTCCTAGTTCAGCTTACTCTGTAACTAAATAAGCTTATCTCTACCATAATATCAACTCTATGGGAACAATTTGCCCGCATTTTTGTCCTCCCTGGTGACCTGAGCTCTTGAGGCCATGGACTGTGTCTAATTCATCTTAGTACCCCAGCGTCTAGCACGGTGCCCTGCAAGCGGTAGGTTCTCCATAGATGTTAAAATAAATGAAATATTGACTGGCATTAAGCCATGCTCAGTGGGACAAGTAGTTGAGCTATTTCTTCATAGTGAGGCTGGAGATGTCTGGCAGCTTCTTGCCTTTTAAGACATTCACCACCACATGCATGCATGACATGCTATGATTATAGAACAAGGACTTGCTCAGTGTAAAACTAATAAGCCCATAGGAGGACTGAAATCAAACCTTCGTCTCTTTAATATTGTGTTCTCGGGGACTGAGTTACCACACCAGCCTCTACTATAATGGAATCAGTGAAGCAAGCTAATATATTATTATTCAACATTAAAAGAAAGAAAACCCTCATCCTCCATGCCCCCCTCCCCTACCCACCTTCTTGCTTAAGCACTCTCTTTTCCTCCATCTCCTGAAGACAGAGTAAGAAAGCACACTGTAAGGCTTTTCTTTTCTTAGGAATTTTACCGACTTTATAGAGACAATTGTCACTGCTAAGAATAGAGATGTATATGCTCTGTTGATGACAATTGCAAAAGATGGCAAAAATTCTTGCAGTGTTAACACTTTATACAAAACTTAGTTCTAGTTCTTATGCTATCTAATTCTGCCTCTTTGGTCAAATACTCCATCTCTCTGAGCACCCCATGAAGAGGTTAAATTCTTCTGTGGGTCTTGGTGGAACAATGATTGGCATCTAAAGGAGATAATTCTTCATGTGTGAGAGTGTCCCACACATTGAAGGAGGTTTTGCATTCCTGCTCCCAGGTGCTAAATGCCAGCAACACTCTCAGTCACTGATCATGGGAAAATGCCCATCCTGTTCCAAAGTGCCCCCTTCCCTTGAGTGGAGCGTGTACCATCTTGAATTGGGAGCCACTATACATGATTATCCAGAGAAGGCAATGGCACCCCACTCCAGTACTCTTGCCTGGAAAAATCCCATGGACAGAGGAGCCTGGTGGGCGCAGTCCATTGGATCGCTAAGAGTCGGACACGACTGAGTGATTTTACTTTCACTTTTCACTTTCATGCATTGGAGAAGGAAATGGTAACCCACTCCAGTGTTCTTGCCTGGAGAATCCTAGGGACGGGGGAGTCTGGTAGGCTGTCGTCTGTGGGGTCACACAGAGTTGGACATGACTAAAGCGACTTAGCAGCAGCAGCATACGTGATTACCAGGAACCAAGGCTCTTTAGGTCTAGTATTTTAAAATTCTAGGAGAGTTCTAACTATGCTTATTAGAAATAAGTTATTTTACTTTAAAAAGATTAATAATGATCAAACAATAATAATAATCAGTAGTTTTTCAATGCTCAGTGTGGATGCTGTGTTATGTGCTTTGTATGCATAGTTCATTCAATCAAACAGCAAGTCTGCAAAGTTGATCTTATTTATGCTTCCAATTTATTAAAAACAGTGAACTTAAATTAACTGCTGAAAGCAACATGGATAGTAAAGACTGGATCAAGGATGAGGAAGTGATAAAAGTGGAGAAGGGATAGGAAAGGGGGAACTAGCATTTATTAGGTTGACTCTAAGTGCCAAATACTGTGCTATGTATATTTGCATCTTCTGTCTCATTAAATCTCTTCCAACAACCATGAGACAAGCATATTTTAATATTATTTTGCAGATGAGGAAGGCAGGGATCAAGGTGGTTAAAAATACAGCTATTTGACTCCACTTCTTTTCAGTTTTGTTTTTTCTATCCTATACTATTGACCCCCAAGTAATCAAAGTCTTTGAGGTTATTTTATTTTATTTTTTAAAATTTAAATTTATTTATTTTAATTGGAGGCTAATTACTTTACAATATTGTATTGGTTTTGCCATACATCAACATGAATCTGCCATGGGTATACACGTGCTCCCCATCCTGAACCCCCCTCCCACCTCCCTCCTCGTACCATCCCTCTGGGTCATCCCAGTGCACCAGCTCCAAGCATCCTGTATCCTGCATTGAACCTGGACTGGTGATTCATTTATCATATGATATTATACATGTTTCAATGCCATTATCCCAAGTCATCCCCCCTCTCCGTCTCCCACAGAATCCAAAAGACTGTTCTATACATCTGTGTCTCTTTTGCTGTCTTGCATACAGGGTTATCCTTACCATCTTTCTAAATTCCATATATATGCGTTAGTATACTGTATTGGTGTTTTTCTTTCTGGCTTACTTCACTCTGTATAATGAGGTTATTTTAAAAAGAGCTCAGTCATGAATCTGTTTAACCTCTGCTACAATTTCAGGCTTTCTTCCTGTTTTTCACTACTCCCCAGCTGCGGCCAGTTTCTCTCTCACTCCCACTTCTCAAGTATTTAGGGAATTAATAGGTGGGGAACAAGTTAGTCACGTTCTTTTTAAACTTTCAAAGTGACTGCTGTAGACAGAGAGTGATTTCCTCGATGCTCTGGAGGATAAAAATCATTCTTGGTGCTTTACTTGTGCGTGTGTGCTCTTGATGCCAATAATAAAAAACTGTAATGCCATCCGGCTTACGGATTACTGTGGAAATGACTCAAGATAACTGATCAGGAAGTGGGTGACTCATAACTAAATCACCGCCAGACACCAACTGGCTCCTGCTGTGCGCACTGTCCTGGGCAGCCGAAGGATGGATGTGATAGGCCTATTTTAAATGTTAAGTCGTTGGAGCGCATTCCCCTGCCAGGCTTGGAGACTGTCCAGCTGAAATTCACTCCTCCTTGGAGTCTGTCAGAAAGCTGCTGCGACAGCGGCGCCTGCGAGTCACGGCAGCAGGATCTACATCCGCAAAACAGCAGCATCACGCGCAGAGGTTGGAGCTCTCCCCAGTAGGTTAGGAGAGCGCCTTTGACCCACACCTCCAGGGAGGGGAAATGTAGCCTCAGTTTTATAGTACAGGAATCTGAGTCAGAACAATGCACTAAATTGCCATTCTCCCTATGCAGAGTTGAGGGCAGCCCTGGGAACTAATAAAATAGGTGGAAGCTGAGGCTGGAAAGAATCTTCAAGAGCATAACTCAGGGGAAGACACTGTACCCTAGAGAGACTGGGACACTTGCCAAAAGTTATGCAATTTATTAGCAGCAGCAGGAAAGGGCTAGGAGATTCCATATTCCTAACCTACTCTACCAGCATTTTTGAAACTTTATGGTGTGTGGGAGTCAGAGGGGATTGTGCCAGAGTGCAAATTCTGATTCATTGGTCTGGGAAGAGATGCTGGGCATTGGCATCTTTAAAAAGCTCTCAGGTGATGCCGATGCTGCAGGTCTTAGGACCACACTCTGAACAGCAAGGTTTTAGAACATGTTGCCACCCTACCCCAGGAGGTTTGGTCCTTTAGTGGTAGGAACATGAATCTCTCACAGGAGTGTCAGGTGGGGAGGCACCAGGCAGCTCACCTCCTTTCCAGTAACTCTCCTCCCTTCTCCTCCCTCCCTTCCTTCTCGCTTTACTCCTGTCCTTGCTTCTTTCTTCCTTTCTCCTTATCTTCAGCGTAAAGCTATAACCACAGAAAGCAGATAAATGTATGCTGGTTTTAGAGAATACCCAGGATCAAAATGAACACTGTTGTCAGGCAAAGGACGACTTTTGATGTGGTTTTCAGGTGACCTATGCTGTTGGTGCCTTGTCTAAGTCAATCTATGAGAGAATGTTTAAGTGGCTGGTGGCACGTATCAACAGGGTCCTGGATGCCAAGCTGTCAAGACAATTCTTCATTGGCATTCTTGACATCACTGGTTTTGAGATGCTTGATGTAAGTATATCTGGTAAAAGTGAAGTTGATGTATATTTACAAGAGAATTAGACTATGTGAATTGAATGTCAGAAGATGTAGTCAGAGCATGATGAGAATCATTCTGTGCAAACTTAAACAGCTACTTTGGTTGGAAAAAGCTATTATTAATATTAACAAATGACAATAAAAATCATTATAATTAATAGTGCTAAGAAATTAATTCAGCCTTAAATAAAGGTAAATTAAGACATCTTTTATGATTTTGAATTGTAATATCATTAAATGTTAATTTCCTATCATAATCTTAATTTGAAGATATGTATGAAGGAGGTTAAGAATATAATTGAGCAATTTTTACTTATTGGGTTTATTTGCCAACATATGATAGTGGTTGTGGTTTTCTCTTTACATTTTCCAAGTGAACTTCTATTTTATTTTTTTTACTGAAGTATGTTTGACAATTAAAAATATATATTTAAGCAGAACAACTTGATTCAGTGCACATATACATTGTGAAATAATCAATACAATTAAGTTAATTAACATATCCATCACCTCCAATAATTACTATTTTCTCAATTTTATTTCTAATCACAACCTTGAAGTATAACAGTCTTGAACAACTTTGCATTAATTTTACCAATGAAAAGTTACAACAGTTCTTCAATCAGCATACGTTGGTTTTGGAGCAAGAGGAATATAGGAGAGAAGGCATTGACTGGGTGTCCATCGACTTTGGCCTGGATTTGCAAGCCTGTGTGGATCTTGTTGAGAAGGTGAGGCGTGTTTCTCCCCCATCCATTTTTGTTTAAGAAGAATTGGCCCTGCTTGCTGTGTTGATCCGTGTCAGGACCCTGGCTCTGTCAAGGGGATGGGAAATAGGGTAGAAGAGCTCTGCACATATTCTCTTAATGGTTTTTCTGTGCAGCCCTGTGGCATCCTAACTAAACTCCCACATCTGTTACCTACTCCATCATCTCTAACTCACACTGTCGCTACACATTTACTGCTTATGCATGGCCTCCACTGTTAATGCATGAGGAAGCTTGTTGAGATTAAAAATGGTCACGCTCTTGACTGGAAAAACACAGAGCTGAAAATATGAACACTGTAGGGCTTGGCTGATTAACATAAGGTGAATGAGTAGACCCAGAGCAGCTTAACGAAATTTGGCAAATTAGCATGCAAACAAACAACCGCCATAAATCCTCAAGGCCACTACCTTGCAGGATGTAGTTTGTTCATTTAATTGGACAAGTACCAGTTAGTTTAAGTAATTTATGACAATACTTCATGGTTTATTAGTAAATTAGCTGCAGTGTATGGTTTCCAAATTCAGTGATGTTCCTACACTCTGAAATCTTTCCATGTGCTCTAGAAAAGATTAACCAGATTTGCCAGGGGAATTCAATATGGTTTTTCTGTGGCTTTGTCCAAGGGAGCAAGCATGATGGGGTGTGAGCAGCTATGTGGCCTTATCTTTTGCAATAGTTGTGGATTGCAGTGAATTCTGCACACTGGTCTGGACAACTATGCTTTGCTCTCACATTTGATTCTCAGCAACCCTGTTCAGAAAGGGGTGAGGATGACTAACCTCTCACTGTCTTTTGTGGGGCCCAGATTTTATCAATCACTGTCCCATCCATTTTACATGTTAGATCTTTAGATGAAACTAAATCGTCTTTGAAAATAGCCATTATTCTTAACAGGAGTGGACATCACATTGATTTTATTTATTTTATAACCAGTGAACTTCCTAGGGAGGGGACAGGCTGATTCAAAAAATGATGATAATGAACCAACTCGTGAGTTGACTAAAAATAATGATAATAATGACTCGCCCATGATCTGGGAAATGTTTGATGGCCTTATTAGAGTTACAGTTTTCTAATTAGAAATGAAACAAGAGAACTGGAGCTCCTTCAAGGGACAGCTTTAACTTTGGGCAGTTGTCACCTGTAAAATCTACTTACTCTAAATATGATAAAACACTGTATTCAGGCAGGAAGTTGGGATGCAGACATTATTCAACTCCTGATATGTCTGTGAGTGTTACAGATTTGTAGTTGATCTGAAGCCTATTATCTTATTTATGACAATCAAACTTATTCTAAGTAAGACACCAGCAACATTGATATAATTTCCTATTGTACTTTCTAGTGATATGATAAAACAAGGGAAAAATGAGTAAATGATAAAAGGAAAAGATAAGTGTTTGGTTTCCTGTGAGTTATTTCAAAGGTTCAGGTCAGGCAAATGTGGAATACTAAAACCTTTCTTGAAATGATTCTATATTTTGAAAAGATCATTGTGTTTGTTCAGTCTACATGAAGGAAATTTTTAGTAAATATTAATGATCAAACTCCCTCCTTGAAACAGACTGCATCATGAGAAATTTTCAAAGTTCGAAGGAACTAAAATACATCACTACATATAAAATATAGAATGCATCTGTGTGTTTATAAGGAAAAAGTTTTTATACATATAAGTTTTGAGTTTTTATACTTATAAAAAAGTTTATATCGAGCTAAAAAACACATTTTCATGCCAACTTTGTTAATTTGGTCTTCAAGCATACAGTAACCTCCTTATATAAATGCAATGAACAGATCTATTATAGGATTAACTTACACTTACCTCATTACTTGAATTATTCTAGTTTGTTTAGAACTTGAACATCAGTAATCTACATATTAAATATTAACATATGATTACATATTTATGATTTTACATAGGTATTGGTAAAGAGATTATTTTTATTTTTTTTAAACAAATACATCCAAAATTATACATTTAGAAACTGTTGCTCCTGCAGTGGAGTCACCTTGAAAAGCTACATCCTTCTTTTAATTCAGCCATCTTGGAAAAAGTCCCTCACAGGATGGGGATTAGGATAAATTGTTAGATTTTTACTGTCTTCAGGAGAAAATTGACTTCAATACCAATCATCTTAACTGTTTTTGAATCCTAACTGTATTACCTATTTTTCACATAATTTGTCTAACTTAGCTAAATAACTCATGATTGTTTCTATGTAATAATCCACAGTCAGACTATAGGCCATTTCCATGTGCCAATAGTCAAAGGTGTCAGATATCCCATAGAAGTTTCTAAAATAATTTTGAATTCTGGTAGCATCTTGGCAATGAGTGTTGCCACTTCCCTAGTAGAGTTCTTTAGATATGCTAATTTTGATATTTTTGTTATAAAATTAATCATGTTAATATCTAGTTAGTTATCCCTTGAATGCATATGACTTATTTTCTTCAAACATATTGCATTGTGTCTTTTTGCTCACAACTTCTACTTTCTGCCTCACCATTGCCCACAGTAAAGCAGCCCATGCCAAAGCTCAAACCCTAAGTCTTAGTGTTCACCTATCAATTAATTCCTTTGCTGAGGACCTAGATTTTAGTCACCTCAGGACCTACTCTACTAAGTGTTGGGAGAAATACAAACAGAAGCATCATCTTGGCACTCAAGGAACTGAGGATATAATTAGCAAGATGTCTAAAGACCAAAACTTTTACTAGTTTTCAACTTTTAACAAGAAAGTGTATTTAGCAGCTACTTGTTTTGATCACTTCCTTGTTACCCCAGTGGTGAGGGAGGGATTCTTCTCTTAGGGCTATGGGAATGTCTGACCACAAGACACCTGGCAGTGGACAGATGAGATCTACAGCAGCTTAATAGTCACATATACTCACAGACTGGGGAGGAGGACACTGCATGCCATATGGGGCTGGCTGCACGGCAGTTGCCCTTAGAAGCAGAATGAATAATTGAGAGCTCTGGGAAGCAGGCTTTGTGGTAATAATAGGGTAAGGCGACCAGTGATTCCCACTGGAGGATGTGATTGGCTTGTTTAAATAATTCCATGGGCTGGTAGGGAACTGAAGTCCCTTACTCAAGAATCAGCTGGCTCTGTGCCTGTTCCCATGAGAAAGTATGTTGCAAGCCTGGAGGACAAAACCCACAGGAGCATGTGGGGAGGGGAATCTGTGATTAGGTTCTCCTGGCGTTCCCCAGATGTCAAAGCCCACAAAATGTTGGACCTTAATTTTAGGCCTAATACTTCATTACTATGTATAAAACTTCGAATTAAATGCTGTGTAAAACTTAAGCATTTGTTATAAATAGCACTTGCCCTTGGGACGTATGCAGTCAAACAGGAGATTTGTAAGTCTAATAAATGTAAAAATATGTTAGGATAAATGTGGTTAAGGCACAAAGGTTCACAGAACTCAAAAGAGCAGAGGTCACCTCTGCCTGCAGGAATATACGAAGGCCTGGGGGGAAAGGGGTATAATTTCAGCTGGGTCTGAAGAAATGGACATGATTTCAACAGGTGAAAAGAGGAAGACAGTAAGCATGCGGAGGGATGGGCAAGAGCAAAGGCTTAGAGACAGGAAAGTAATGGATGCGTTTAAAAATCTGACGAGAGTTTAAAATATTCAGAGGGAAGGGTTTAGAAGTTAAAAAAAGGGAGTCAGGCTGCAAAGGGATTTTAATGAATTTGTAACTTATTTTTAGGTGATGGTAAGCCAGAGAGGATTCCACACTGGGTAATGGGGTAGTCAGAGATGCTTGGGTTTACTCAGGTGGGTTTGTGTATGGGGTCAGGAATGGGAGAAAAGGCTGGAGTCAGGGTGATTAAAAAGTTGTTACAGCAAGTGAGAAATAGAGGCCTTGAATCAGGATAGCGGAAATGGAAATAGCAAGAAAGTGACAGATGTAAAAGAGAGGAGGGCTGAACTGATAATATTTGAAGAGGGAGAGGTTACAGCATTAATGTTCAGAGTCAGGGCAACTGACTCAGACCATTTACTGTGCAGTAGAGGACAACTGATGCTATGAGGCAGAACATAATTACTTCTTTCCCTGACCTATTTGGAGATTAATTTGCTAGAGGGCCTGATGTTTATTAGAAGTTTTATACTTCCTAAGCATTGGAGAAATGGAGAAGACCCTGAAGAAATAGAGCTTTTCCCTCCTCAGTGGTTTAATTGTTACATTTTGAGCTGTGATATCTATTTGCTTTGCATAAAGCATCCATTCATCCCCAAATGGAAGATGGCTTCATTGGAGTCCCAGGGACATGGCAGTCCTTATATATGGGAGGTGGCTCTGCTGGAGATGGGCTGCTGCTTGCTGTGAGGCTTTGACATGTCCATCTTATTAACATGAACCATCCCCGGAGATGTTTACATTTTTTAAATGATTCATTCTAGTGTTCATGAAAGGTTGACTATTTCTGTGGCAGGAAAATATGCAATACGAAATGGACTCCACGCCTCTAAGACTTGGTGACTCAACTATTCAGTGTTATCAGATTTTCCTTCCTTCTTGTTCCTCTCCACATTTATCATTTTGTCAAGAACCCACCAGGTCAATGCTGCCAGGAGCAAGACTTTGCATATTTGCTCACTGCATCATTCCCCACTTGGATACTTGGGAGGGAAGAAGATGTGCTGGAGTACAAGAGTTGTACAATATGTGCCAGATGTCCAAGAGTTGTTGATGGAATGTCGTTGAATGCATTTGCTGTAAAATGCAGATTCTAAGCCTGTGAGATTAGACAAAAGAGGTAGAAGACCATAGTCCGTGCATTAGAACAATAGACTCAGGTGGATCAAAAACATGTTCTTCAAGTATCTAATCATCCAAATTAGACCCATTCTTATGGCTCCAGTGGCATAATTTCAAACAAAGGATTTTAAACCCCAAAGAAATTTTCTTCTTTTATATCACCCAGCCAGAGCCTTAACTCGATGTTGGTGTGTTCTCTTTCCATGAAAATATTCAAGCCTAAGCTAGCCTACTTTTTAGAGGGAAATTGTAAAAGGAATTCAATGAGCTTTTAGGTGGGTTGGGCCAGAACTGTAAGGTCTCTCCCAAATCTGAGTTTGTGGTTCTTGGGTAGAATGGGTTGGTAGAGAATCATGAAATTTATGTTGTTGGGCCAAGGGATCATGGTTTTATCTCGGAACTCTCATGACATTTTCTGTTGCTTTATCGTCTGCTTATTATGTGCATGTCTTGCCTGCCCAGTTAGATGCTCTACAGCCAGAGCCCATGTGTGATTATCCTGTTATAGACGGAAGTGTTTGGTACAGTGATTTGCTCATAGAAGGCATTTCAAAAATATTTGTGAAGGAGATAAATGAACATATAAACTCACAAGTAGATTTGCAAGTATAGGAATCCTTGATCTTTCCCTCACCAAAGCTGTTTTTTCCCTGTGTATGTACCCTACGTTAGTTAATGGCAACATCCGCTACCCATTTGCTCAAACCAAAACTGCAGTCAGCCTTCCTCTTTCTACTACACCTCACATTCTATCCATCAGCAAGTTGTGACCCAGCTCCACTAACACCCATGTCACGTTTCAGTAACCGTTCACAGTCTCCAACACCATCACTTGTTTAGATCAGGGGTCAGCAAGCTATGGCCCTGCAGGCCAAATCCAGCCTGTAGCCTGTTTTTGGAAATAAAGTTTGAATGCAACATCATCACATTCATTGCTGCTTTCAGGACTGAAATGGCTGAGTTGATGGCAGGGAGCAGCAGAGACTCTGTGGCCCACAAAGTCTAAGAGCTTTACTGTAAGGCCCTTAAGAGACAAAGGTTGTTGACTGGGTCCTCTATTTCCTATCACATATCCTTTCTTGTTTGCTTTTTTAAATAACCCTTTATAAATGTAAAAACCATTTTTTGCTCACTGGCTTTCCAATAGAGACCACAGTCAGGATTAGCCAGTAGGCTTTTCTTTGCCAACCAAAACAAATAATCCGTTTTAAGCATTAATTAAATCATAATCACTTTATTGTAAAAAATCTCCAAAGACCTCTCATTTTAAAATAAAATCCAAACGTCCTCCCATGGCCTGGAAAGCCTCTAGGCTCCTGTACTGCATCCCTCTCTTCCCACATGCTATCTCCAACTAGTTCTGCTCAGTCCACACTTGTCTTTGGCAGGACCTCCAACTTGCTAAGAGTGCTCCTGCTTCAGGGCCTCTGCACTCTTCATTTTTCTGCCCAGAATGCTTGTATACATGTCTTCTCAGGATTTGCTCTTCTCATTCAGATCAGAAGGTTTTACTGAACTCGCCTACTAAAAGAGTTCTCACATAGCCTCTGTCGTTCTCTCTCTCTCTACTTTGCATGATTTCTTCAGGGTGCTTACAGCAAACTAAATTATTTATTTAGAGTTTATCTGTCTATTGTCGGTCAGCTCCACTAAACACCCCAAGGACAGATACTTTGTGTATGTGGCTCGTGACTGCATTGACAGCTCCTGCTCGTGTCTAGTACCTAGTAGATATTTAATAAATATTCGTTGAATGGATGATGGTCTAGTTGTATGTAGTGAAGATCCCTTGTCAACTAATTAGGTTTGTGGGAAAGAATTTACACTCATCCCCTAGTGAAAATACTGTTTATTAGTATTTTTTTTGTTTGTTTTTTCATCTACTGTTCATCTGTATCTCCAAGCAGCCAATGGGCATCTTTTCCATCCTCGAAGAAGAATGTATGTTTCATCAGGCTACAGATGTGACTTTCAATACCAAACTTTTTGACAACCATTTTGGAAAGTCAGTTCATTTCCAGAAGCCCAAGCCTGACAATAAGAAGAAATATGAAGCTGACTTTGAACTTGTCCATTATGCAGGAGTGGTAGGTTACTTCTAGACCCTTAGCCCTGAATTATCTTGCCTCTATTTCAAATGAACTCAGTCCGAATTTTTAGATAATATATAAGTAAATATATCTGTAAAGTTTAGATTAAATGAAGAGATGAACAAAATAAATCTCAGTTCCCCAAAAAAGTTGGTGTAGACTTTTAGTACTTAGGAAATGAAATACCATACTATAATAACAGAGGTCAAAAATTTCAAAAGTAGACTCTCTCACCCAATACAAAGTAAGACAGTTTCAGAAAGTCTCGGAGACCATCAAAGGCATGGGCTTTTCCTTATTCATCCTTTCTTTCAACTGCACATTGTGTGAATGAGTGATTTCAACTGATCTTTTTACTGAAGGTTTTTTTTTTTTTTTTTTCATTCTCTCATAAAGAGTCACTATGAGGTAATGGTCTCTAAACTATGACCAACAAAGATTCCTAATGCCCCTCACTCCCTCACCTCATTTCCCCACTGGGGGTATATGTGTGTGTGTGTGTGTGTTCACATACGTGCCTGTGCCCTTTCATTCTGCTTTTATGATTCTGGTCAGTGATTCTGGGTAGAAGAAAGAGAACTGATAAAGGATAAAATAATATTCGACCTAAAAATGACCTGCCAATTATACCTAGATATGTTTGTAACTCTCTTCTTTGATATCCTTGAATATTAATTATAATAATATTTACAGTGAAATGCTATAGCATTTATGGAGTGCTCACCTTGTGTCAGAGGCAATTGTTTTATTCCATCTACTTTTGCCTATATGAAGGAGGGCTGATGTGAATTGTTTGTCCTGGAAACACCATCTATTTCTTCCACCCCCTCTGATTTAGTGTTCCTCTCCCTCCTTGCCTCTTCTTCCCTCTCCCTCCCTCCCTTTCTCTTCCTTTTTTTCCACAGTGTAAATGGTAAAGCCTGAGAAGCTCTTTGGGTTGCACATAGGTTTCTGGAGTATTTTTTAAGTACTGTTACATTAAACTGATTTAAGTTCAAATGACATACACGATGTATGATTTTTTAAAAGAATTACATAATTTGCTAAGGAACTTATGCATTCTCCTTTTTTGTTACCTGAACTACATGCCTTTCCAAAGGTGCCTTATAACATCAGTGGCTGGCTTGAAAAGAACAAAGACTTTCTTAATGAAACAGTGGTGGCTATATTTCAGAAGTCATCCAACAGACTCCTGGCAAACCTTTTTGAAAATTACATCAGTACCAACACTGGTGAGTCAAACAATCTTCCTCAATTTTTCAGCCTTAGAATGGAGCCCATGTCTGCCTCAGTGCTTACAAAAATCCTGGCTTCTTTCCTGAGAGATGTGTGTCTGCTTCCTGTGGCCTGAGTCATCCCCTCTTATTAGCCTTTCCATCCTCAGGCTGGTGGTTCTTCGGGGAAACGGTGCTCTAAGGTAGATAGATTTCAAGGAGACTGCTCCAGCCTGCTTTTATCTTCTAGTCAACCAAGTTGCAAAGAGAGAGCAGAAAACCATGTTTTGATGAATGATTTTTAGGAAATAACAAGCTCCTTTAATACATATCCCCCAAATATTTTGGAAATCTCCTTCACAGTGCTTTTATATTGCAGTAATGGAATTTTTATGAGCTTCATAAGGGCAGAGATTATGTCTCACTTGTTCAAGTGTGGCCTCAAGCATGTAACAGATGCCTGTTTAGCAGCCACTCTATAAATACTTGTTGACCAACTAATAACTAATCTTGTTTAGTAGTTTGTAATTTACAAAGCAGGGCTTCCCAGGTGGCTTAGTGGTAAAGAATGTGCCTGCCAATGCAGGAGACATGGGTTCAATCCCTGGGTTGGGAAGATCCCTTGGAGAAGGAAATGGCAACCCACTCTAATATTCTTGCCTGGAAAATCCTATGGATGGAGGAGCCTGGCAGATTGCTGCTCATGGAGTTGCAAAAGAATTTGACATGACTTAGCGACTACACAACAAACAACAACAGCAGTTTCCAAACTTTTCTAGATATGTTATCTTACTCAATCCTTGTCATGACTCTTTCCAGGAAATCTCTCCCTATCTTACAGGAACAAGTACAGAAGAATTAAACAGCACCCTCAGATCTCACAAATCTACCTTTAAAAGATAAACCCAGGCATATTAAAATTTTTAAGAGTTTATTTGAGCAAAACGCAATTTGAATTGGGCAGCACCAAACCAGAATGGGTTAAGGGCATTCTACCCACAGGAGCTCAACGAGAGACTTTTATAGAGAAAAGGTGGAAGCAAAGTGAGGAAACTAGTGATTAGCTGTATCTAAAGCCCAAGTGGCTATTTGTGATTGGTTGTCCTTAGTTTCAATTTTGTAACCTTGAGACTTTCCAAGGCATAGAGTTTGGTTTGTTTACACAGGCTGCCACAGTATTGGAGCCACCCCAGTCTGACAGCCTGCTTGCTTCATTGATTTAACACTATTAAATGGCAAAGCTGAGGTCAGAAACAGAACTTGTGTTTACTAGCCTCATGCCTATTTCACTCTCACTGTCTTCTGGAAACAAACAAAACAGAGAGATGGACAGACTCCCTGGATTCAGGATCTGATTCAGACTTCTGCAGTGTGACACAAAGCCTTTGAGGACACAAAGCCCAGGTTGCTGCCATCAGCCTTGCATGTGGACTACTGCCTGCTGCAGGGGGAAGTGCACCATGGTTCAGAGCAAAAGTCCAAATTGGCAGCCCCTGAGCAGAACCTAGAATTCAAACATGGTTGGTCTACACTGGTTTAAAAAAGTCAGATGTACACATTTGTATTTCCTTTTTCTTTTGAAAAATGAAAATTATGGGAAAATAAAAATCTGGCCAACCTTGTTTTAGATGCCCTTGTGAAAAAAGAATTGATGCTTTTGAGCTGTGATGTTGAAGACTCTTGAGAGTCACTTGGGCTGCAAGGAGATCAAACCAGTCAATCCTAAAGGAAATCAACCCTAAATATTCATTAGAAGGACTGATGCTGAAGCTGAAGCTCCAATACTTTGGCCACCTGATGTGAAGAGTCAACCAATTAAAAAAGACCCTGATGCTGGGGAAGATTGAAGGCAGGAGGAGAAGGGGACAACAGAGGACGAGATGGTTGGATGGCATCACCGACTCGATGGACATGAGTTTGTGCAAGCTCCGGGAGATGGTGAAGGACAGGGAAGCCTGACGTGATGCAGTCCATGGGGTTGCAGAGAGTCAGGCACAACTGCGTGACTGAAAAGCAACAACAACAAAATCTGGCCAACCTGGTTTCAAATGCCCCTGTGGCAATGGGGCAAAGTGTTCTTTAAGTGTGGTGTCCTCTCACTTTCCGACATTCTCACCCTCCTGTTGTCTTACTCCCAGCTTCCATAGGTGTCCCCTGTCACCTATTTTGGGACTCCTGATCAACTTAGTCAGGGAATGAAGAAATTTAGCACTTCCCAGCTCTGAAAGCACATGATGACGTGATTTAGGAGCATGTCTGAAATCCCATGGGCCCACCTCAAGAGGAGATTGAGAAATGGCAGCTATTGTATTTGGACCCCGAAAATCTTCAGGCAGTGCATTTGCCTGATTCTAATAGCTTCTAAAGTACTTCTGAGAAGTTTGATAAATTGTGACCATGTAAATGTATGGCTCCCAGATGAGTAATTCTCTGATCATGAGAAATCAGAGAGTAGTTTGAGAGAGAAAATTATCTTCTGACTCTTCAGGGTGTGCTGTGTTCTTTTGAAGTAGAAGAGAATTGTCCAGAATATTCTTTTTCATAATTCTTTTAGGACCCCTGGAAAACACTTGCCTCCAAGTTTCTAACTCATCCAAACACTGAATTACTCATAATAACCATACTTTCTTCTGGAGAATCCAAGTACTGTAAACCAGCTACAATTCTTTAAAACAATAAATGGGAGGTAGTAGCGTTCCCTTTCCCTGGATAAAAAGTGAAAGCACGAAGAAGTCAAGTGAAATGGCAACCCACTCCAGCGTTCTTGCCTGGAGAATCCCAGGGACGGGGGAGCCTGGTAGGCTACCGTCTATGGGGTCGCACAGAGTCAGACACAACTGAAGCAGCAGCGTTCCCTTTCCCTGGGACGACACAGAGGGATGGTATGGGGAGGGAGGAGGGAGGAGGGTTCAGGATGGGGAACACATGTATACCTGTGGCGGGTTCACTTCAATATTTGGCAAAACCAATACAATATTGTAAAGTTTAAAAATAAAATAAAATTTAAAAAAAAAAAGTAAAAGCACGAAGAAGTCAAGTGATTCCCTTAGAGGGCATGGAGCATGTCAAGAGGACATCAGTGACTAAACTCTGACCCTGCCTCAGCTGTTGCTCCAGCTAGATAGTTTATCAGTTTCTTATGTTGTTAGCTGGCCCATTTTTTCCAGATTGCTTATGGGTTTTGTACATCTTAATGAATTAGCACTACACAAATGTTTGTAAAACAATTTGGCTTAGCATAGATTTGTTTGCTTCAAGAAAATGGGGATGGATTGTTTTTTATAAATTACAAAAATAATGCATGAATGTTGCCCCAAAGACAATATGGAGAAACTAAAAAGAGGAAAATAAAGATTACCTATAATGTCATAGAGAGAGATAACAATGGCTAACATTTTAGTATACACTGTACCCAACATTTTTTATGTATATAGTCAGCCATAATACAACTACACTTATATATATATATATATATATGTATGTATGTATATACACTTAGGATCATAATATACAGATATTTTGTAACCTAATTTTTCCTCTCAAAATAAATCCTAAAAATCTTTTCAGGTCAGTAATATCGATCTGCACCATCATTTTAAAAGATCACAGTGTTTCATTGTATTCATACTTTTTTTATACTTTAACTAACCAATCTCCTATTGTTGACATTTAAATTTTTGCTTATTATTTTTGTAACAACTAAACAATGCTTCAGTGAGTATCTTTGCACAGTTGCCTGATATTTCTTTGAGAAAAAACACCTGAAATAGACTTTTGTGTTGAGACATAAATATTTTTAAAGCTTTTGTAGACATTGCCTTATTGCTTCTAGAACTTTGACACATTTATGCTTTCATCACCAGGGTTTGATAATGTGACAAAAAGGAGCCTTTTTAGTACTTTTTTTCTTCTTTTTTTAGCTCTACAGTTTGGGGAGAAGAAACGCAAGAAAGGAGCTTCGTTCCAAATGGTTGCATCTCTGCATAAAGTAATTTTTAATTGTATCTATTCATATATTAGCTACTTCACAATCTGCATATATTACTTATTTGTAATTTTACATCTTCTTATGAGGATAAAGTATCTGAAGTTAACCAAGTTGGAAAAGTTGAATATTATCTTGGTATTTATGGATTTTAGTGGACAATGTTTATCTCCTACTTAGATCCTGTTTATCAGCCTGGCACTCATCTTACCACTGATGGAAGTATAGGCTCATAACAACTCACAGTTGCCAGAATGGGAAGCTAAGTAATCTCCTTCCCTGCCTCTCAAGACTTTGGTCCCTCCCTTGCCTCAAGGAGATACCAACTGTAGTATAATTGGTGCATTTATGTTCAGAGCTTTTGCAGGACTCAGACTAAACTGAGTCCATGCCATTGCTTTTTTCTTCCCCTCCCCTGCTTGGCTTCCCTCCTTCTCCAGATAAATCTCTTGAACCAGAAGCTCCATCTCAGATTCTGCTTCCAGATGAAGATAAAATTTTTACAGACAGAATACTTGAGAAACAATTTCTTTCTTCAAGTTATTTTATTGCCCTTCCATAAATTATTGCTACCAAATTGCTACCAAACAGGTAGATATGATTCACAACAGAACAGTTAGATAAATATTGACTTGTCATAGGAAGAAAATAATGTATTTTGGTAAGCAGGGAAAAATGTTGAATTCATTATTTCTTTGTTGGTTTGTATCTGACTAAGATTAAATTGATCATTGTGGAGACTCTTGTGAGGTGGATTGGACTTTTTAGTGATTTCTAAGTGATTTTGTGTTGATTTATGTTCTCCATTTTAGGAAAACCTAAATAAATTAATGACTAAGCTGAAATCAACTGCACCTCATTTTGTGAGATGCATAAATCCCAATGTGAACAAAACACCAGGTAAGTAAATTTTTTTGTAATCCACACTAGGAAATTCTTTTGATTTAAGCTATGTTGAATGTCTTTCAAAGAAGCATTCACCAGTCTCTTTTATATAAGGGTAGATTTTAATAAAGAAAACTAAAATAAGTTAAAAGTGAGTTTTTCAAAACTTCCTCAAGATTGCCTTTGAATTAAGATTCAGGTGGACATGCAGAAGGATTTCACAAAGCAGACTCAATTGGGTAACGCTAGAATACTTGATATTATCATTTAAATTCCTCCTTGAATTTCATGCTAAAATGTGGATGAGCTTCTATGCCATTGTCTACAAGGGCAAAGTATAAAAAAAAGGAATTGAATAATCAATTAGGGGATTAAGGTGGATATTTCAGCAAAAAGAAAATCATTTGGTCTAAATTATCTAAATTGACCATAAAGAGAGATTCTAAATCTATTTCTAATTGTTAAGAACTCCCTCTAGTCTTGCTTCATCATACTACTATCTTTCCTTTCCTTAATAGTACCCATCTCTTTAGTTATGTACTCCTGGGCAGTAGATACTTTTTTAAAAATGTTTTATTTTTTCTCCTATTTTATTGAGATATAATTAACACGCAATGCTTATAAATTTAGGGTATACAGCATAATGGTTTGCCTTGTATACATTATGAAATGATTATAGGTTTAATTAACATCCATCATGTCTTATAGATTTCAAAACAAAGAGAAAAACATTTCCTTGTGATGAGAACTCTTAGGATTTACTCTCTTAATAATGTTCAGTATACCATACTGCAGTGTTAACTGTAGTCATCATGGTGCACATTCCACCCCTAAGACTTATTTATGTTAAAAATGGAAGCTTACACCTTTTGATGACCTTTCATCCAATTTCCCCTCCCCTCCCCTACTTCCGGTAACCACAAAATTGAATCTCTTTTTTTATGCATTTGTTTGTTTGTTTTTTAAAGATTCCATGTATAAGTGAGTGATATTTTCACCATAAGCTTCTTTGCTATTAACACCTTTGTGCAAGCATTTTTGCAGCAAACTTTCACCTACAGGACCAATTAGCCATCAAGCAATTTTGTCATAAAAGATAAAACAACAACAAAAAAAAGAGGGACATTAGAAGAATATAATTAAACATGCAAAATGAATAATAAAATTAAAAACATTGTATTGTGAAATATGAAATATTTGAATTACTTAAAATGTATGTAGATCCATGGCAATGCTGCAAGCATAGCTGATTTTACTTTGTGGGTTGAACCTAACCATTTATCTTCCAAGTCTTTGTTCATAGTTCATTATACATTTTTTTTGGCTTGTTGATTCATCTTTTTGTTCTGCACTACACTTTTTATTTTTTGCAAAAATGTCTTCCCTCAGTGAGAGAGGTGTCACTAAATACAAGTACTAAAATAGATGTTTGTAACTGAGCTTTGTGTCATGTTGTGAAAGCGTTCCACACTACTATTTGCTCTTGGCATATTGTCACATGTCTGTTGGTAGATGTTCCAGGTTCTATGGAAAATGTGGGTTCCACTCTGCACTGTGGAGGCCCTCGGCCTCTTTCAGATTCATGGAATATGAGAATGAGAGTGCTGTGCCAATGGAGAAATGAAACCAAACTGTCAGCCAGTTGAAACCAGTTATTTTATCTTTTATGGCAAAATCGCTGCATGGCCAATTAGTTATACAATGAAAACACCAGTGGGAGGAATGCTTTCAGGAAAGACATTTAGGATGAAAATATCTAGAATCATAAATGAGATCATATGGTATTTGTCTTTCTCTGGCTTATTTTGTTTAGCATAATGACCTCAAGGTCCTTTTATGTTTTCATACATGGGAGGATATCTTCCTTTTATATGGCTGAATAATATTCCATTATATATATATACCACATCTCTTTTAGCTGTTCATCCATCAAGGGACACTTAGGTTGTTTCTGTTCCTTGGCTTTTGTAGTGGACACTTTTTAATGAGTGGATAGTGCTGGGGTGAGGTCATGAGATAGGTAGGTGGTGGTGAATTATTTATGTTTTAATTAACAAAGCAAAGTTTTTACAGATATTAATTACAGGGATTGCTTTCCTTACTTCTTGGATTTGAATATTCCCAGCCTTCTCTTTTGAATTACTGGCTTTTATGGAGCTTGGTTGGAGGCTGTCAGCCTCGAAGCTGTGTATGTGACAAGCACTTACTGTCTTCGGAACGCTAATCATCCTTGGATTAGGTAGCCAGATGTTGCTGATCCTGATTTCTGAGGTTCTGCAAAACCTTGCATTTTTATTAACATCCTGTAATTAAGACCCCAATCTTGACAGTCTGTGACCTGTTTGGGGAAAGTGTGATGCTAAACAATGATGCTGCAGTTTGAGTTTTTGCAATGCAAACACTTCATGTTCACTCATGCTGTATGTTTTTTGCCTTATTGTTTCTCATCAGCTGGGTTTCTGAATGCATCTAGGGACACTGCTTCCATCTAGCAAGGAATCTAATTAGCTGCCTCTATTTTGAAGCAATTCTGTTACCTATTAGAGTTGGCTCCCATCGAGCCAGCTCTGATATCAGCAGGGTATTTTTTTTTTAATTCTTAAGACAAAGTCATAAGAAAAGCTTCATGATCTAATCAGAACAGTTCTTCATATGTCCTTAAAGGGAATAAGCATGCCTGCTGCTATTATGTCACAGAACTCGGCTTTCGCTCCTTCTCACAGATGATCTGTTTCTGTCTGTGACAGGGATGGGAGTACAGGACTATGGATATATGTCCTACTGTTTATTTCTGTGACTCTGGACAGAAGCAGAAAATCATCTCATTCCCATTTTCCTTATAACATTCTAGCAGGTCTTTGTTAGGAGAGTGCCATTTGGCTTCTTCCAGATGTCTTACTGAGAGCCAGATACAATGGCTTATTGGTTGGCTTTTCAAAGGCTTCTATCAGAGACTGCAGCTGCAGCTCTAGTGGGCTTCATCTCAGGAACAAAGGGGTACTAGGAGAAGGCTTATACTTTAGAACACAACTTAAGTTTTCTCAAGATCACCAGAAGAGAATGTAGGCTGGGTGTGGCCAGTTCTTCCCAAATGCGAAACAGTAAACAGAATTTTGTGGCTGTGCTTACCTTCCCCTTTCTTTGCATTCTCCCTTCTTGTAATCCCTTCCCCTTCCTACTTGGAGGTGCCAGTTCTCTTTTGTGTTTTATCCCCACTCTAGTTGATTTTTGACTGGCAAATGGATATTATACCGGCCATTTACATTAGGACAAAAAATGTATTTTTTCACCTTCTAGGAGTATTTGCTTATATAATCTTGACTAACCGTGAACTAAAGGATTCATCCCAGGTAAATCCTACCTAGAGACTGCTACATTATAGGTGGGGACTTTGAGAGCCATCAGGCTGACAGTCAATGAGTCCTTTTAACTATCAAGTAGAGAACACCAGATTCAGACTCTTTTAACCCACGATGCAGCAACTAGGACAAAATCTAGGGTAACCATCATTTTAGACATGGACTCATGGTGAACCTCTTTCTTCAGGTGTAATGGACCCTTATTTGGTTCTACAGCAGCTGCGCTGTAATGGTGTCTTAGAAGGGATCACGATATGCCGTGAAGGTTTTCCACACCGACTGCTGTATGCTGATTTTAAGCAAAGGTAAACATACATCCTGGGATTCAAGAAGCCTGGAGCATTTCTTTTTCCCCCTTCTCTTTCTGAGTGCTTAGGCATGCATTGTTTGTTTGGTGGATATCCTCCAGACTACAGATCGATGTGTTTTGGTGGTGGTGAGATATATGATGACAGAGTTCCATTATTATTTCCCCTTAAATCCAACATCCATGTAGCTGTAATATCCTTAAATCTCTATTACTGGATAATAGACCCACATATAGAAGAAATATATAGAGAAGAACGATACAGAGGCTGAATTGAATCTCTGAAATGTTGTTGGTACTTAATCGTAGCTGCCATCCAAGCGGGCTGTTTCTTTCCTAGCAGAGCCTGTGAAAGGCAGAAAGCCAGCAGGGTATGCGGCAGGAGGCAAGAGAGGTATTTTTGCTTTCTATTTCCTGAATTCTAAAAGTGTCAATTATAAGTCATCAAGCTAATTTGAGCAAAGTATAGTAGAGTAGAAAGAGTACCTGTGTCAGTATTAAGAAGCATATTTCTAGCTCTCCACCAACTCACCATTACTACGAGGAAATCCTGGGAAAGTTCTTTAATGTCTCTGCTTCTCAGTGTCCTTATCTGTACTTAGAGACACTTAAGCCTGTCTCTTTGTCTTTCCTCTGATCCCTACTCCACTCTCCCGCTCCTTCCTCTTGAGCATAAAATCAAGTGAGGTGGTCTTGACAGCACTATGAAAAGTATAAACTATTATACCAAAGGAAAGAATTATTGCTTGTATCCTCATTATTATTGCCAAGAGTTTTGTGAAAATTGAACATATTGATAGGAGAGGTGGAAGTTTATATATATATAGACACACTTCCCTTTGCCTTACTTGTCCAAATTATTCTTTATATGCACCCCTGACCTCAGGATTTATTCTTTACTTAAATTAGGTACTACATTCTGAACCCAAGGGTGTTTCCAAAGAGCAAATTTGCAAGCAACAGAAAAGCAGCTGAAGAATTACTTGACTCCTTAGAGATAGACCATACCCAGTACCGCTTTGGAATCACTAAGGTAACCAGAGAACCACAAAGAATGCATTTGGAAAAGAGTGGGAGGAAAATCTGTATATCTGAAAATACCCATGAAAATGCAATTATAAGGCTTTTACAGCTCTTGTGACCACAAATAATACAAATAGAACTCTGTTGAGAGTGAAAACTTTGGCTATGTTGAGAGAGAAAATTTGAAAGTCAATGCTTTTTGAAACTTAGCCTTGATTACATTGTTTTGCTCTATCATTTTTATATATTTATTTTTAATTGGAGGATAATTGCTTTACAATATTGTGTTGGTTTCTGCCATATATCAACATGAATTGGCCACAGGTATATGCATGAGATGGTTAGGTAGTATCACTCAATGGACATGAATTTGAGCAAACTCTGGGAGATAGTGAAGGACAGAGAAGCCTGGTGTGCTACAAGTCCATGGGGTTGCAAAGAGTCAGACACGACTTAGTGACTGAACACACACATATATATGTCCCCTCCTTCTTGAACCTCTCTCCCACCTCCTACCCCATCGCACCCCTCTAGGTTGTCTCAGGGCACAGGATTTGAACTTCCTGCATCATACAGCAAGTTTCCCTTGGCTATCTAATTTTACCTATGGTAATGTATATGTTTAAGTGCTACTCTCTCAATTCAGCCCACCCTCTCCTGCCCCGACTGCATCCACAAATCTGTTCTCTCTGCATCTCCTTTGCTGCCCTGCTGTAGGTTCATCAGTTCTTTCTAGATTCCATATATATGCGTTAATATACGATATTTGTCTATCTCTTTCTGACTTAACTTCACCCTGTATAATAGGCTCTAAGTTCATACACCTCATTAGAACTGAGTCAAATACATTCCTTTTTATGTCTGAGTAATATTCCCTTGTGTACAACTTCTTTATTAATCTCTCTGTCAATAGACATCTAGGTTGCTTCCATGTTCTAGCTATTGTAAATAGTGCTGCGATGAACATTGGGATACATGTGTCTTCTTCAATTATGGTTTTCTCAGGGAATATGACCAGTAGTGGGATTGCTGGGCTATATGATAATTTCATTTCTAGTTTTTTAAGGACTTTCCATTCTGTTCTCCATAGTGGCTGTATCAATTTTCATTCCCACCCCAAAAGAGGGCTCCCTTTTCTCCATACCCTTTCCAGCACATATTGTTGGTAGATTTTTTAATGATGGCCTTGATTATATTTATTAATACATCTTTATAATTACTTATCTAAGCAAGTTTGTGCCAAGATATAAAATAATTAATCAACTTTAGGGTGATAAAAAATGTTTATATACATCAGAGCTAGACAAAATTGAATCAACTTACTGGAGATAACTGCCTGTCTGCATGTGAACAGATTCATCCATAAGTATGCTCTCAGGAAATTAATTCTGAAAGACTGCCTGAGTAACTAAAAACAGTAAAATCAACCCTACTATCCAAAACGTTAGTCCAAAGCTAATTTCCTTAAATTTGATTCACTAAATTCTGCTTCATCTTGGAGATTTTGGCAGATCCACATATTTTGGGAAACTGCTAACACATTTGGTTTTCACCTGACAGTGTCAGGGTGTTTCTAATGACATCCATGTGTTAAGTTGCTTTAGTCATGTTTGACTCTTGTGACCCCGTAGACTGTAGCCTGCCAGCCTCCTCTGTCCATGGAGTTCTCCAGGCAAGAATACTGGAATGGGTTGCTATTTCCTTCTGGGGATCTTTCTGACCTAGGGATCAAACCCGAGTCTCCTGTGTCTCCTGCATTGCAGGCAGATTCTTTACTGCTGAGCCACTGGGAAAGCCATAAAAGGGCCAGGTTATTTAAAGGAGAATTGGAGGATGTATGATAAAGAGCTTACAGAAAAAGAAATCTGTTGGACATGCTTATAAAATGTTACTCAACTCCTACATTTTGAGTACCTGTTTCTGCTGAT
Source organism: Bos grunniens (assembly GCF_055505025.1). NCBI lineage: Eukaryota > Metazoa > Chordata > Mammalia > Artiodactyla > Bovidae > Bos > Bos grunniens. The sequence goes on from NC_141165.1 coordinate 104,135,646, forward strand.
TTTTACTCCTGGTACCTTGCTTCCTTGTATGTTTAGTTATTTTTGTTGTGTACTGCTTACCTAGGCTAGGACTATTATGAGTTGAGGGGCTTCCCAGGTAGCACTAGTGGTAAAGAATCCACCTGCCAATGCAGAAAACTTGAGTTTGGTCCCTGGGTTGGGAAGATCCCTTGGAGAAGAGCACGGCTACCCACTCCAATATTTTTGCCTAGAGAATCCTATGGACAGAGAAGCCTGGTGGTCCATAGGGTCACAAAGAATCCAACATGACTGAAGTGACTCAGCACACAATATAAATTGAGAGCCTCCTGAAGCACAAAATCTGAGGCAGCACTCACTCGTGGTGTAAGTACTGACTTGTACAAGCCTGAAAGTGAGTGCTGCCTTAACATTTGTGCTTTAAGTACCTCACTCACCTCATCCTGACCCTTACTAATGATTCTTAAAAAAAAAAATTATGTGTATTTTTTTTTATCGTCTAAGATGAAGGTGACTTTCTCTAGAGCAGTGGTCAGCAAACTATGGCCTAAGGGCCATATCAATGGCCTATTTTTTATATGGCCCCCTTGCTAAAAATGATTTGGCATTTTTAAAGAGGAAGAAAAATGAAAAAAGAGGAGGAGGCACAGGTAGAGGAGGTGGGGAGAAGGGAGGGAGTGGGTGTGGGAGTAGAAGTTCTACAGAGACTGAGTGTGGCCTGCAAAGCCTAAAAATTTTCACTATCTGGCACTTTACAGATAAAGTGTGCAGACCCCTGCCTGGGCCTAGCTTCAAATTAAAACCAAGTTCCTTAAACAACCTAGACATAGCTAATAGATTGGGAGGAGGACAGTCTAAGTTCTTAAGGAACTAATACAACCACAGGATTAAATGAAGTTTTTTGCTTTGGCAAGCTTTAGGTTTATAAAACCAAACTTTCTAGAATGTACATTTTACACATTATGAAAAATTAACAAGAAATAGAACTGATCATCAAATACATTAGTTGCTCATATGGCCATTCAATAGACATTTACTGAATGCCCACTAGGACTGGAACTGACATCTGACATTTCTTTTAGGTGCTTTTAAAAGCTGGCTCTCTGAGCAAACTGGAAGCCATGAGAGATGAGAGATTATCAAAAGTCTTCACATTGTTCCAAGCCAGAGTACGGGGAAAACTGATGCAAATCAAATTCCAAAGGATTCTGGAAGAGAGGTATGATATCCCACCCTGCACCCCTACTGCTAGAGCAACAGTGTGCCTCAGTCTAGGCGACTTCTCACTGCCTTATAATGAGTCAGGGTAGAGAGCTCTGCCACCTTTGCTTAGTCTGGGACTTAATGTGAAATTTTTAAAATTATGGAACACCAAACAGAGCACAAACGGCTTTTATTACCCTAACTAAGAATAAGCATAATTCAGATATTTCTTGCATTGCTTCCAGTCTTCCCTTTGGAGGGATTCTTTATAGTTGGCAAAGTCTGGCTCTCTGAGAGTGGTGTGACTCATAATTCAAAACAGAAGCAGACCTAGAAGGGCTGGCAGGCATCTCACAGCCAACTCTGTGGGGAAATTTGCTGTAAAGCAGGTATGTTTTCTGACCACTTTACAGCGTCCCCTGGGTCAGAAACTGATTCTTGGTGACATGTAACCATAACTCTCTTACTTCAATTCAGGCAGGTTCACTAGGGACATTTATCACCACCTCTGGACACTGAGTGTAGGTTTTGTTAATCCTTTAATATAATTATGGAAAAGCAAGCTCCAAACAAAGGGATTTTGAGCAAGGGGTTCTGTGGTTGTCATATTTACTTTTTGCTGTAGATAGGTCCACAGGTCTTGGTATGATTTGCTTACTTGACAGTTGTTAATTCCTTCTGTTTCCCCAAAGAAGAGAGAAACCATTACATTATCAGAGATATCAGAGAGACGTCTCCTAAGAGTTTTCCATGACTCCCATATAGTATCCAACATGGTATGGGAGTTTATGAGAGTTCAGGGATCAGAAGATATGACTTCTGTTACAGGTTTTGTAAACTTGTATGAGACTCTTAATTTTCTCAGTTCACCTCCTTCACCTCTAAAATGAGGTATTTACTATCCATCCTGTCTAAATGACTTTAGACATTTAACAAATGACTTTAAAAGAATTATTATGAAATATTTCAAACACAAAAAATAGAGAAAATACTATAATGTGTACTCACGGAGCTGTCATAAAAGTATATCAATTCCTAACATTTTCTCTGCAACTCCTCACAACTTAAAAATAAATAAATTAATAGACAAAGTAGAAGCCTTTCATGTATTTCTTCCTTGATCCAGGTCCTATTCCTAGCTCCCCAGATCCTGAATTTGTGTTTGTCACTCTGTTTCATTCAAGTTTCACATATAAAACAGAAAAAAGCCACAGTTATCAAGACGGTATGGTACTGGCACAAAGACAGAAATATTGATCAATGGAACAAAATAGAAAGCCCAGAGATAAATCCACGCACATATGGACACCTTATCTTTGACAAAGGAGGCAAGAATATACAATGGATTAAAGACAATCTCTTTAACAAGTGGTGCTGGGAAAACTGGTCAACCACTTGTAAAAGAATGAAACTGGAACACTTTCTAACACCATACACAAAAATAAACTCAAAATGGATTAAAGATCTCAACTTAAGACCAGAAACTATAAAAATCTTAGAGGAGAACATAGGCAAAACACTCTCCGACATACATCACAGCAGGATCCTCTATGACCCACCTCCCAGAATATTGGAAATAAAAGCAAAAATAAACAAGTGGGACCTAATTAAACTTAAAAGCTTCTGCACAACAAAGGAAACTATTAGCAAGGTGAAAAGGCAGCCTTCAGAATGGGAAAAAATAATAGCAAATGAAGCAACCGACAAACAACTAATCTCAAAAATATACAAGCAACTCCTACAGCTCAACTCCAGAAAAATAAATGACCCAATCAAAAAATGGGCCAAAGAACTAAATAGACATTTCTCTAAAGAAGACATACAGATGGCTAACAAACACATGAAAAGATGCTCAACATCACTCATTATCAGAGAAATGCAAATCAAAACCACTATGAAGTACCATTTCACACCAGTCAGAATGGCTGCGATCCAGAAGTCTACAAGCAATAAATGCTGGAGAGGGTGTGGAGAAAAGGGAATTCTCTTACACTGTCGATGGGAATGCAAACTAGTACAGCCACTATGGAGAACAGTGTGGAGATTCCTTAAAAAACTGGAAATAGAACTGCCTTATGATCCAGCAATCCCACTGCTGGGCATACACACTGAGGAAACCAGAAGGGAAAGAGACACGTGCACCCCGATGTTCATCGCAGCACTGTTTATAATAGCCAGGACATGGAAGCAACCTAGATGTCCATCAGCAGATGAATGGATAAGAAAGCTGTGGTACATATACACAATGGAGTATTACTCAGCCATTAAAAAGAATACATTTGAATCAGTTCTAATGAGATGGATGAAACTGGAACCTATTATACAGAGTGAAGTAAGCCAGAAAGAAAAACACCAATACAGTATACTAACACATATATATGGAATTTAGAAAGATGGTAACAATAACCCTGTGTACGAGACAGCAAAAGAGACACTGATGTATAGATCAGTCTTATGGACTCTGTGGGAGAGGGAGAGGGTGGGGAGATTTGGGAGAATGGCATTGAAATATGTATAATATCATGTATGAAACGAGTCACCAGTCCAGGTTCGATGCACAATACTGGATGCTTGGGGCTGGTGCACTGGGACGACCCAGAGGGAGGGTATGGGGAGGGAGGAGGGAGGAGGGTTCAGGATGGGGAACACATGTATACCTGTGGCAGATTCATTTCGATATTTGGCAAAACTAATACAATACTGTAAAGTTTAAAAATAAAATAAAATTTTTTAAAAAAATAGAAAAAAAATAAAACAGAAAAAGATGTAACATTTTTCTGTAGTTACTCACAATATATTCTGAAAAATAAATAAACAGACACAGTTGAAGTCCCTTGTGTATTTCTCCCTTGATCCAAGTTCTACAGAGATATGCAGATATCCTTAAAAGGTTACATGATTCTGCAAGTTTTTAGTCTCCATGGAAACATTGTGTGTCTGTTATCTTAAAATTTGTTCTTTACACGCAGTACTAGTTTTGAAATTAGTTGATATTGATAAATCTACGGCTAGATTATTGATCTTAATTGTTGGACAATATTCTGTTGCATGAATATACTACAATTTATTTATCCACTTGCCAGCTCAATTAAACTTATTTATAATTTTTTATATACAAACAATTCTGCAGTGATATTTTTATAAATGTCTCCCCTTGCACATAATCAAGAGTTTCTTGAGCATGGTGGTGGTGGTGGTGGTTTAGTCGCTAAGTTGCCTCTGACTCTTGCGACCCCATGGATGGTAACCCACTAGGCTCCTCTGTCCATGAGATTCTCCAGGCAAGGATACTGGAGTGGGTTGCCATTCCTTCTACAGGGGATCTTCCCAACCAAGGAATCGAACCCGGATCCCCTGCATTGCAGGCAGATTCTTCCCCTTATAAGGGAAGCCCTTCTTGAGGGTAGTGTGACTCAAAGTGCTGGTGCAATGGCTGATAGTATGTAGGTAGCAGCTGGCCAAGGCTCACACTTTGAGTGGCATTTCTCTAGGTATGAATTATAATATTAGGTTTTAGGCTATACACAGCTCCAGCTTTATGAGATGTCGCCAAAATGCTTTTCATTTTACTCTTTACCAGAAGTTTATGGAAGTCCCATGACTCTATATCCTCATCAACTTGTGGCATTTCAATTTCAAAGACTTGCCAAACTGGGTCATATTTCTGACTTTGGGGGAAGATATAATTTTCCTCTTAATATCATGTTTTCCATAGATTTTTTTTGTAGATATGAAATGTTATATAGAGGACATTTGTGCCATCTTATTTTGTTAATCATGTTTACCAAGAAATGATTAAATTCCTTTTTTGCATCTACGAAATAATTACATGGTTGGGCTTCCCAGGAGGCACTAGTGGTAAAGAACCAGCTTGCCAGTGCAGGAGACACCAGAGACAGGGGTTTGATCCTTGAGTCAGGAAGATCCCCTGGAAGATGGAATGGCAATCCCCCTCCAGTATTCATACCTGGAGAATCCCAAAGAGAGAGGAGCCTGGTGGACTGCAGTCCATGGGGTCACAAAGAGTCAGACACGACTGAGCAACTAACACTTTCACTTTCACTCTTTCTCCAGTAACTCATAAATGTGTTAAGTTAAATTAATAGATTAAAAAATATTAAACCCACTTTGTTTATGAAATATGATCTTTTTCATACATTGTGGTGTTGGTTATAATATTATAGTATTTCTGCATCAATGTTCGTGAATAAATTTGGCCTGTAATTGTTTCCCCTGCTTTTATCTGACTTTTAATTGAAGTTAGCTTAATCTCATAAAAGAGTTAGGCAGTGTTTCCTCTTTTCAAAACATGAAATGATTTATTTTGATTATTTATTTTTGAGTTTTTGGTAAAATTTGCCTATAAAACCATCCAGATCTGGTATTTCTTTCATGATAGATTTTTCAGATTTGATTTAATTTATTTAATAGTTATAGGCCTATTGAGATTTTGTTCTTAGATCAATTTCTTTAGAAAAAGAAATTTTACATATTTAAAAAATCTTCCAATTTGCTAGATTATAATTTTTAATCTCCATCATATCTACAATTATGTTTCTAAAACATAATCATAGATTATTATATTCTTAGGATTCTTAGGTATTAATATGCCTAATACTATTTATGCTGTTTCTATTTTCTTGATTATTCATGTGGCAAATTTTACCAAAAACTCAAAAATAAATAATCAAAATAAATCATTTCATGTTTTGAAAAGAGGAAACACTGCCTAACTCTTTTATGAGATTAAGCTAACTTCAATTAAAAGTCAGATAAAAGCAGGGGAAACAATTACAGGCCAAACTTATTCATGAACATTGATGCAGAAATACTATAATATTATAACCAATACCACAATGTATGAAAAAGACCATATTTCATAAACAAAGTGGGTTTAACACCTTTTAATCTATTAATTTAACACATTTATGAGTTACTGGAGAAAGAGTGAAAGTGAAAGTGTTAGTTGCTCAGTCGTGTCTAACTCTTTGCGACCCCATGGACTGCAGTCCACCAGGCTCCTCTCTCCTTGGGATTCTCCAGGCATGAATACTGGAGGGGATTGCCATTCCATCCTCCAGGGGATGTTTACTTAATTAGATTATTTAAATTTAAGTGAAAGTCTCTCAGTCATGTCCAACTCTTTGTGACCCTATGGATTATACAGTCCATGGAATTCTCCAGGCCAGAATACTGGAGTGGGTAGCCTTTCCCTTCTCCAGAGGATCTTCCCAACCCAGGGAATGAACCAAGGTCTCCCAGATTGCAGGCAGATTTTTTACCAGCTAAGCCACAAGGGAAGAAAATTAAAATTTTCCTTTAGTTAAAATTTAAATACTTTAAAGCATTTAAATTGTTTATGAAAAGACTTAAAATTTTTTGTTTGTTTGTTTGTTTTCTAGTTCATTAGTTTCTGATCTCAGCTTTATATTATCCTTCCTTCCACTTGCTTGGGTTTATTTTAATTCACAATTTTTTTTTTTCAGTGTGTTTAATCAGCTGCTTAATTCTTCCATTGAGTATTTTATTTCAATGACTATACTTTTCAGTGCTAGATATTTTATGTGGTCTTCTTTAAAATCTGTCTGCCTTTTTTTTTTTCCATAGTGGCTCATTCCTTTCTTATTTTGTTTTGTTTTTTTCAATTCTTTCATGTCTTTAAGAACTTTTAGTAATTACTCTATGGTCTCCATTAGATGGTTCCATTTTCTGAAATTCTTGGAGATTTAATTAAATTCTTTATTGTGGGTGCCCACATCAATAACCTCAGATATGCAGATGACACCACCCTTATGGAAGAAAGTGAAGAAGAACTAAAGAGCCTCTTGATGAAGGTGAAAGAGGAGAGTGAAAAACTTGGCTTAAAGCTGAACATTCAGAAAACTAAGATCATGGCATCCAGTCCCATCACTTCATGGCAAATAGATGGAGAAACAGTGGAAACAGTGTCAGACTTTATTTTTGGGGCTCCAAAATCACTGCAGATGGTGATTGCAGCCATGAGATTAAAAGATGCTTACTCCTTGGAAGGAAAGTTATGACTAACCTAGACAGCATATTGAAAAGCAGAGACATTACTTTGTCAACAAAGGTCCATCTAGTCAAGGCTATGGTTTTTCCAATGGTCATGCATGGATGTGAGAGTTAGACTATAAAGAAAGCTGAGTGCTGAAGAATTGTTGCTTTTAAATTGTGGTGTTGGAGAAGACTCTTGAGAGTCCCTTGGACTGCAAGGAGATCCAACCAGTCCATTCTAAAGGAGATCAGTCTTGAATATTCATTGGAAGGTCTGATGCTGAAGCTGAAACTCCAATACTTTGGCCACCTGATGCAAAGAGCTGACTCATTTGAAAAGACCCTGATGCTGGGAAAGATTGAAGGCAAGAGGAGAAGGGGATGACCGAGGATGAGATGGTTGGATGGCATCACCGACTTGATGGACATGTTTGGGTGGACTCCGGGAGTTGGTGATGGACAGGGAGGCCTGGCGTGCTGAGGTTCATGGGGTCGCCAAGAGTCGGACACGACTGAGCAACTGAACTGAACACTCACTTATGGTTGAATTTTTTTCTATGTGTTTTGTAATTTTGAATTGTAAGCTAATCTTCAAGGGGACTTTAAGAAAATCTCTAGTGCTTGATTTTAGAGTATTTTCTTCAGTGCACTTTTGCATTTTTCCCCCAAGGACCCAAAGGGTATTTATTACCAGTGTAAAAAATGATTATGTTAATTTCTTTTATATTTCTGTGCTAATCAGATAGTATAATTTAAACTTCAAATACTCGAGTGGTGCTGGCTCATAGTTTTCAAAAAAAATTCCTAGTGTAAAAATATTTTTTTCAACCCTGAGCCCAGACCAAATCAGATGTACTTCTCTTTGACTTCTCTCTGTGCCAGTGGGTGAATTTTTAAATCCTCCTTTTCATTAAGTGAAATTCTTTGAAAATCTCAGCCTGTCTCTTTATCCACAAGGATATAAAAATACAAACTCTACAATACCAAGCCTGGCTTCCTCCTTCCGTGAGGATGGTCAGGCTGCACAAGTATTCACTTTTTGCTCCTTTTTTTTAAGCTCCCTTTATACTTCTTACCCTCTTTAAGGGTCACCTCTCATTATCGAATGTTTGTAGTAGAAGCATTTTCAGGACACCTAGTCCACAACATTGTTAGCCCCAAAATTCCCTCAAAGAGTTTTTGCTAGAATCAAATGAGAGCTTAGATGTAGAAGTGCTTTGAACGCTAATGAGAGTTTATGACTCCTAAAAAGATGTGCTTATTAAGAATCTTAATTTGAAAAATAACTCTCTTATAGTCTAGGTTAACTTGCTTTTCTTTTTTTCCCCCAAACCCTCAATTTAGGGATGCACTTCTTTTGATCCAGTGGAACATAAGAGCTTTCATAGCTGTGAAGAGCTGGCCTTGGATGAGGCTCTTCTTCGAGATCAAACCTCTTGTTAGATCTGCTGGAATGGGAAAGGAGGGAGCTGGACTGAAGGAAGAGTGTATGCAGCTGCAAAAAGCCTTGGAGAAGTCAGAATCTCAGAGGGAGGAGCTGAAATCAAAGCAAGTCTCCCTCCTCCAGGAAAAGAATGATCTGCTTCTTCAGCTGCAGGCTGTGAGTGGCCCCGCCATTTCTTCTTCAAATCAAGTTTCTAATTAGATTCCCTTGTTTGGCAGGCAGTGTTGACTTGAAAAAATAGAGACACGTGCTTTTCGAGTACTATAGGATTTCATCCAACACAGACAATGGAAACACTTAACGAGACACCCTGTTTTATAGTGAAGTGATTTCATTGGGAAGATGCCTTTGAAAAGGGGATGGATTTTATTAGATAGATTTTAAACTGTGTAAACATATAAATCTATCTTGGGAGCCAGGAAGCTCTTGATCTTAATTTAAATTCTGTAGGTAGCAGGAAACCCATTAGTAAATCAAAAGGTAGGATTTTAGTAGGTCCTGAGAAAAGCTTTACTGAGATCTTCAGGATTATTGCAGTATGCCCCTAACTGGTTTTCCTGATTTTGATCTCCCTATTTGCCCTTCCCCAGTCCAAATCAACATTATAATCAGTTGAGTTCTTAAAACAGCAGTATTCAACCTTGACTTTGCCTCAAACTCATTTGTGAAACACTAGCAATTAAAAGAAAGATGCCTAGACTTGAATCTCAGATATTTGGGTTAAACAGGCCCGGTGTGGGTCCAAATCATCTGTATGGGGGATTCTGATATCCAGTCAGGATTAAGAACCTCTGCCTTGAACAAATATCATGTTGCTTCCCTGATGAACAAACTTCAGATCAAAGAATATCTGAACTCGGCCTTGGCATCTGAGCCTCCTTCCCCAATCTGATGCTGAAGTGCCATTCAGTTCAGTTCATTTCAGTCGTTCAGTCGTGTCCAACTCTTTGCAACCCCATGGACTGCAGAACACCAGGCTTCCCTGTCGATCACTAACTCCTGGAGCCTACTCAAACTCATGTTGATTGAGTCAGTGATGCCATCTAACCATCTCATCCTCTGTCATCCCTGTCTCCTGCTGCCTTCACTTCTTCCCAGCATCAGGGTCTTTTCAAATGAGTGAGCTCTTCGCATCACATGGCCAAAGTATTGGAGTTTTAGCTTCAGCATCAGTCGTTCCAATGAAGATTCAGGACTGATTTCTTTAGGATTGACTGGTTGGATCTCCTTGCAGTCCAAGGGCCTCTCAAGAGACTTCTCCAACACCACAGTTCAAAAGCATCAATTCTTCAGAGCTCAGCTTTTCTTTATAGTCCAATTCTCACATCCATACATGACTACTGGGAAAACCATAGCTTTGACAAGATGCACCTTTGTTGGTAAAGTGATGTCTCTGCTTTTTAATATGCTGCCTAGGTTTGTCATAGCTTTTCTTCCAAGGAGAAGCATCTTTTAATTTCATGGCTACAGTCACCATCAGCAGTGATTTTGGAGCCCCCAAAAATAAAGTCTGTCACTGTTTCCACTGTTTCCACATCTATTTGCCAGGAAGTGATGGGACCAGATGCCATGATCTTAGCTTTATGAATGTAGAGCTTTAAGCCAACTTTTTCACTTTCCTCTTTCACTTTCATCAAGAAGCTCTTTAGATCTTCTTTGCTTTCTGCCATAAGGATGGTGTCATCTACATATCTGAGGTTATTGATATTTCTCCTAGCAATCTTGATTCCAGCTTGTGCTTCATCCAGCCAGGCATTTCACATGATATATTCTGCATGTAAGTTAAATAAGCACGGTGACAATATACAGCTTTGACATACTCCTTCCCTGATTTGGAACTAGTCTGTTGTTCCATGTCCAGTTCTAACTGTTGCTTCCTGACCTGCATACAAATTTCTCAGGAGGCAGGTCAGGTGGTCTGGTATTCCCATCTCTTTAAGAATTTTCCAGTTTGTTGTGATCCACACAGTCAAAGGCTTTGGTATCGTCAATAATGCAAAAATAGATGTTTTTCTGGAACTCTTTTGCTTTTTCGATGATTCAGTGAATGTTGGCAATTTGATCTCTGATTCCTTTGCTAAATCCAGCTTGAATATCTGGAAGTTCATGGTGCACATACTATAAAAGCCTGGCTTGAAGAATTTTGAGCATTACTTTGCTAGCATGTGAGATGAGTACAATTGTGCGGTAGTTTGAGCATTCTTTGGCATTGCCTTTCCTTGGGATTGGAATGAAAACTGACCTTTTCCAGTCCTGTGGTCACTGCTGAGTTTTCCAAATTTACTGGCATATTGAGTGCAGCACTTTCACAGCATCATCTTTCAGGATTTGAAATAGCTCAGCTGGAATGCCATCACCTCCACTAGCTTTGTTCGTAGTGATGCTTCCTAAGGCCCATTTGACTTCGCATTCCAGGATGTCTGTCTCTAGGTGAGTGATCACACCATTGTGGTTATCTGGGTCGTGAAGCTCTTTTTTGTACAGTTCTTCTGTGTATTCTTGCCACCTCTTCTTAATATCTTCTGCTTCTGTTAGGTCCATACCATTTCTGTCCTTTATCGAGCCCATGTTTGCATGAAATGTTCCCTTGGTATCTCTGATTTTCTTGAAGAGATCTCTGTCTTTCTATTGTTTTCCTCTATTTCTTTGCATTGATCCCTGAGGAAGGCTCTCTTATCTCTGCCTTGTATTCTCTGGAACTCTGCATTCAGATGGGTGTATCTTTCCTTTTCTCCTTTGCCTTGCCCTTTTCCTCATTTCACAGCTATTTGTAAGGCCTCCTCAGACAATAATTTTGCCCTTTTGCATTTGTTTTTCTTGGGGATGGTCTTGATTACTGTCTCCTATACAGTGTCACAAACCTCCATCCATAGTTCTTCAGGCACTGTGTCTATCAGATATAATCCTTTGAATCTATTTGTCACTTCCACTGTATAGTCGTAAGGGATGTGATTTAGGTCATACCCGAATGGTCTAATGGTTTTCCCTACTGTCTTCTATTTAAGTCTGAATTTAAGTCTGAGACAGAACTGTGTTGAGTGTCTCCTGAGGAGGTCTGGCTCAGCAGTGGCCTGCTGCAGGGGCAGGGGCTCTGGGTGCAGTAGACCTGGGTGTGGCATAAGCCCTCTTGGAGGAGGTCACCATTAACCCACCATAGAGCCACCAGAACTTACACAGAATTGGGGAAACAGACTCTTGGAGGGCACAAGCAGAACCTTGTGTGCACCAGGACCCAGGAGAAAGGAGCACTGTGCACTGCTGTGCACTCCTGTGCACTGCTCAGGAGAAAGGAGCAGTGACCCCACAAGAGACTGACCCAGTCTTGCCCGTGAGTGTCCAGGAGTCTCTGGCAGAGGCATGGGTCAGCGGTAGCCTGCTGCAGGGTTGGGGGCACTGAGTGTAGCAGTACATGCATGGGACCTTTCGAAGGAGGTGGACATTATCTTCATTACCTCCACCATAGTTTGCCTCAGGTCAAATAACAGGGAGGGAACACAGCCCCACCCCTCAACAGAAAATTGGATTAAAGATTTACTGAGCATGCCCCAATAAAGTAAAGTAATGCTCAAAATTCTCCAAGTCAGGCTTCAACAGTATGTGAATCCTGAAATTCCAGATGTTCAAGGTGGATTTAGAAAAGGCAGAGGAGCCAGAGATCAAATTGCCAACATCCATTGGATCATCAAAAAAGCAAGAGAGTTCCAGAAAAACACCTACTTCTGCTTTATTGACTATGCCAAAGCCTTTGACTATGTGGATCACAACAAACTGTGGAAAATTCTGAAAGAGATGGGAATACCAGACCACCTGACCTGCCTCCTGAGAAATCTGTGTGCAGGTCAGGAAGCAACAGTTAGAACTGGACATGGAACAACACACTGGTTACAAATAGGGAAAGGAGTACATCAATGCTGTATATCGTCACCCTGTTTATTTAACTTATATGCAGAGTACATCATGAGAAACGCTGGGCTGGAGGAAGTACAAGCTGGAATCAAGATTGCTGGGAGAAATATCAATAACCTCAGATATGCAGATGACACCACCTTTATGGCAGAAAGCAAAGACGAACTAAAGAGCCTCTTGATGAAAGTGAAAGAGGAGAGTGAAAAAGTTGGCTTAAAGCTCAACATTCAGAAAACAAAGATCATGGTATCTGGTCCTATCACTTCATGTCAAATAGATGGGGAAACTGGAAACAGTGACAGACTTTATTTTGGGGGGCTCCAAGATCACTGCAGATGGTGGCTGCAGCCAAGAAATTAAAAGACCCTTTCTCCTTGGAAGAAAAGTTGTGACCCACCTAGACAGCATATTAAAAAGCAGAAACATTACTTTGCCAACAAAAGTCCGTCTAATCAAAGCTATGGTTTTTCCAGTGGTCATGCATGGATGTGAGAGTTGGAGTATTAAGAAAGCTGAGTGCCAAAGAATTGATGCTTTTGAACTGTGGTGTTGGAGAAGACTCTTGAGAGGCCCTTGGACTGCAAGGAGATCTAACCAGTCCACCCTAAAGGAGATCAGTCCTGAGTATTCATTGGAAGGACTGATGCTGAAGCTGAAACTCCAATACTTTGGCCACCTGATGTGAAGAACTGACTCATTTGAAAAGACCCTGATGCTGGCAAAGATTGAAAGCAGGAGGAGAAGGGGACGACAGAGGGTGAGATGGTTAAATGGCATCACCGACTCAATGGACATGAGTTTGAGTAAACTCCAGGCGTTGGCGATGGACAGGGAAGCCTGGTGTGCTGCAGTCCATGGGATCACAAAGAGTTGGACAACAAAGGTTTGTCTAGTCAAGGCTATGGTTTTTCCTGTGGTCATGTATGGATGTGAGAATTGGACTGTGAAGAAAGCTGAGCGCCGAAGAATTGATGCTTTTGAACTGTGGTGTTGGAGAAGACTCTTGAGAGTCCCTTGGACTGCAAGGAGATCCAACCAGTCCATTCTGAAAGAGATCAGCCCTGGGATTTCTTTGGAAGGAATGATGCTAAAGCTGAAACTCCAGTACTTTGGCCACCTCATGCGAAGAGTTGACTCCTTGGAAAAGACCCTCATGCTGGGAGGGATTGTGGGCAGGAGGAGAAGGGGATGACAGAGGATGAGATGGCTGGATGGCATCACTGACTCAATGGACGTGAGTCTGAGTGAACTCCAGGAGTTGGTGACGGACAGGGATGCCTTGCGTGCTGTGATTCATGGGGTCGCAAAGAGTCGAACACGACTGAGCGACTCAACTGAACTGAGCATGGCTCCGCCTATCAGAATAAAGCCCAATTTCCCCCTCAGTCAGTCTCTCCCATCAGGGAGCTTCCATAAGTTTCTTATCCTTCTCCATCAGAGGCAGACAGACTGAAAGCCACAATCACAGAAAACTAACCAATCTGATCACATGGACCAGTTTTGTCTAACTCAGTGGAACTATGAGCCATGCCGTGTGGGGCCACCCAAGATGGACGGGTCATGGTGCAGAGTTCTGACAAAATGTGATCCTCTGGACAAGGGGATGGCAAACCACTTCAGCATTCTTGCCTTGAGAACCCCATAAACAGTATGAAAAGGCAAAAAGAGGACACTGAAAGATGAACTCCCCAGGTTGGTAGGTGCCTAATATGTTACTGGAGATCAGTGGAGAAATAACTCCAGAAAGAATGAAGAGACGACGCCAAAGCAAAACCAACATCTAGTTGTCGATGTGACTGGTGATGGAAGTAAAGTCTGATAGTGTAAAGAGCAATATTGCATAGGAATCTGGAATGTTAGGTCCATGAATCAAGGCAAATTGCAAGTGGTCAAATAGGTGATGGCAAGAGTGAACATAGACATTTTAGGGATCAGCAAACTAAAATGGACTGGAATGGGTGAATTTGACTCAGATGACCATTGTATCTACTACTGTGGGCAAGAATCCCTTAGAAGAAATGGAGTAGCCACCATAGTCAACAGAAGAGTCTGAAATGCAATACTTGCAGTCTCATAAATGACAGAATGATCTCTGTTTCCAAGGCAAACCATTCAATATCATAGTAATCCAAGTTTATGCCTTGACCAGTAATGCTGATTAAGCTGAAGATGAACGGTTCTATGAAGACCTACAAGACCTTCTAGAACTAACACCCAAAAAAGGTGTCCTCTTCATTATAGGGGACCAGAATGGAAAAGTAGAAAGTCAAGAAATACCTAGAGTCACAGGCAAATTTGGCCTTGGAGTACAGAATGAGGTGTGGCAAAGGCTAACAGAGTTTTGCCAGGAGAACACACTGGTCATAGCAAACACCCTCTGCCCACAACACAAGAGAAGACTCTACACATGGACATCACCAGATGGTCAGTACTGAAGTCAGATTGATTATATTCTTTGTAGCCAAAGATGGAGAAGCTCTATACAGTCAGCAAAAATAAGACCAGGAGCTGACTGTGGCTCAGATCATGAACTCCTTGTTGCCAAATTCAGACTTAAATTGAAATGCCATTACTCATTTCCTTTTATTAATATTCCTCTTCTCTAGCTACCCAGACCGCTGTTATCCCCAAACATTCCAAAGCCAGGTATGAAATTATATCCATCTTTATTGTATTCTTTACCCCACTTAGAACAGTACTAAGTTGAAAAAAAAATACTGGGTTCAAATACAACTATATAAATAGAAGTTTTGCTTGCTGTTTGGACTTATTGAAAACAGAGAAAATTTAGTAATTTTAGACTAACCCAGGTTATTCTTTTCTTTTGGGGCTGTGCTACCCATTGATCTTTCAATAGGCCATGTTTTATATGAGAATTTACACTCAGACTCACACTTCTGATACATATTTATCATAACAGTGGTTCTAGAACTTTAGTGTTTATCAGCCTCATCTAGGATTCTTGTTAGAACTACAAATTCCTGGGCCCCACTCAAACCTACATTAAGATCCATACTGTGAGAATCACAGCTTGTAATGTCATATTTTGTCTGGCTTATGAGAAAGGCAGGTTTGAATAAGAGAAATACAGTTTTGAGTAAGAGTAAGGTAAGTTTGAATAGAAGAAAGGCAGGTTTGAATAAGACCCGGCCTCCTAGTTTTCATCATTCTTCCTCTCAGCAAAGAGAGTGGCCAGTGCTACTTGGGCTGATGTAGGGATAGAAAAGGACCCGACTTTTGAAGTAAGCGGAGGGTAAAATTCTGGGATATATGATCAAAGAGCATAGGAAATACATTAAGCCAATTCCAGGGCAAATCCAGGAAGGCTGAGATGGATTCAAATTGTAATTAATTTAAAAAGCTGAATTGACTATGAAATATTTTATTATTGTTGATTTTTAAGAAACACAGCTCAATACAGTACAAATCAAGGAAACCAGGATTCTTTTAAAATCATTCACTAACTCAAAACTGAGTGAACCCATTTCAATTAGCACTGCAAGTACATGAGAAAATTACTACAGGGGAAAGGATGTCCCTGCTGTTAAACTGTTACACCACTGCTTGTCTGGCTTTAGACACGCTGTCATGTTTAATGAGGGATCGATGATGGTCGATTGGATTGTCCTCTTCATCTGGTGATGGTGACAGGTCCTATACACATGCTGAATGGAAGAGAGCAAACAGCTGTTCTGCTTGTCAACTGGGGTGAACTGAGATCAAATGTCCCCCTTGTTGCTCAAGCATTGGAACTTCTCTGATTTGCATGAATTCTTTTGCTTCCATATTTTTATTTTTACTTAGCCCTTCTCTTGGTCTTCAGTGATGTTGGAGATTCACTATACTATACATCTCCCATCTGTGCCTCGTTGAGCCCCACTTGTTGGACAGATAGGATGATAGCCAGAAAACAGTAGCCTGGATTTTTGGTTTTTTTCTGCTCTTGGTCTAAGTAGATGCAACAATTTATGCCAAGTAACTAGTCAGGTAATAGGTTACCAAAATTGCAGAGGATGGATGAGGTCTAGAGATGGAAGATAGAGATATGAGTGAAGTTATGTCTCAACAAGACCTACAGTAATTAAGAACTTGCTCACAGAGAACAGGTTTCATTTAGCCTCTAAATGGAGACAAATGAGAGGAGTTCAAAGTTACAAAAGGTGCTTTTGTAGCAAAAGGACTCAGCCCCTTCGTTTTTGACTTAGTCCATAACACCTAAACGATGGGCCTCTCAGCAAGGGTTGAAAGCGGTATGTTTGAAAAGATAAAAGGGAGAAGGATTTTGTACTCTTTGTGTATAACTTGTGAAATTTACTGCTGGCAGAACCATTGAGAAAAAGATTTTAGTTGGAAATAATAGTGAAACCTAGTTAGTAATGTGCAAGGAACTTCATGAATTCTAAATTCAACCTGTGAATAATATACAGCCCAGCTGTATTTATTAGAAGATGTTTATATACTAAACAAGTGCATCAGGACCCTTATAATAATATGATAAATATTCTATTGTCTGAGGGGACAGACCTTTCCTCAAAGACTGTATTCTGAGCAGGTACCACCCTCAAACTATAATGCCCACAGGGATGCTTCCAGTAGCTGTGATTTAATCAGCACACTGCTGATTTTTGGAGGCATGTTAGCTCCTTTAGGCCACTAGGATTCTATTAAGTGCTTTAGAAGAGGTAATCTAATCTACTGAATGGCCTGAAAGATTGAAAGCACCTCCAAACACAAGCAACTCCTCCACTTGTCAACAATAGGATTGGGGAACTGGGAATATTATTTCAACTGCTTAGGAAAGATAGGTGAAAGTGCTGGACAGAGGGCAGGCAATTATCTCTTTGCTATGTGTTAAGCAGCATTTCTCCTGGCTGATAAATTACTTCCAGCTGTTGGCAACAATTTTCTCCTCATCATGGCAGGAGCGAGAGACCCTGGCAAATGTTGAAGAGCAGTGCGAGCTGCTGATTAAATCCAAGATCCAGCTGGAGGCCAGCGTCAAGGCGCTGTCTGCGCGGGTGGAGGAAGAAGAGGAGATAAATTCCAAGCTGACTGCCAGGGGGCAGAAACTTGAAGATGAATGTTCTGAGTTGAAGAAAGAAATCGATGACCTGGAAACACTATTGGCGAAGTCACAGAAGGAGAAGCATGCTACAGAGCTCAAGGTACTTTTTCTATGATGTCAGGAAGGTCTAGATGCCTGAATTCCACACTTCCAATCGGGCTCTGGAACCAGGCTTGCTTTGTTTAAATTAATGAACATAGTGGTCTGCAATTTTATGGGCCTGGAAGTCAGAACTGGCTTCGAATGAGGACCTAATTCAAATTTCCAGCTTGAATTTATGGAACCCTACTTAATCTCCCAAATGAAACATTTTCATTTGTTCTGATCTTATTGCATCTGAAATCTGATAGAAAGAGTAAAACAGTTTTACTGGGCCTCTAAGAATTATTTTTTGGAAGGAGAGGGAGCAGGATGCAGCTTACTTAAAGGTGGTTTGGTATGCATCTTAGTCCCCACCTCGGTTGTTGATTTGGTGTTGACCTTCAGATGTCATTTCAATTCCAGCTAAAACATTTTTTTGTTTTCTTTGAGGTTTTTAACTTGTGTATCTGTATATAGACTGAAGTTAGCTAAGGAATCTGTATCAAACATTTGATTGAAAAAAGCCTCCAGAATAATACCGTAATTTTGGCAGATGATTAAATAGCAACTCTTGTACATCAGTCCCTTTCATAAAAAGCCAATGGGCCTGATATAAATGGCTTCCATTTTTGCCTATTTTATCCGCTAGACCTCTTCTCTAACTGCCACTTTCTTAGGATCTTGAGGCACAACAAGATTAACGTGTGCCCTGAATACTCAAAAGAAAGCTAAATTACCTTTAGTGTGGTGTTCTTGTTATACAACAGCATGACACTGAAAACTGGCCGTCTGTGGACCCATGCTGATAATATTTGATTAACCAGAACACCCCATTCCCTGACTATGAGAGATAACAGATCATTTGTGTTTGTGTATAAAAGAAAATGTGAATTTAGAGTTTTAAAACGTCCAACAGAAATTTGGCTACATGTGATTCCTTACGATGGTAGATATGTCATGAGATTTTGGGTCCTAGAAAAGAGAGGAGATGGCCCTTTGTGTTTATGCCCCTGCTTCCAGGAGCGGTTCTCACGGTGCTGTTGTCTTCTCCCAGCAGGTCAAGAACCTGCTTGAGGAGGTGGAGTCTCTCAATGAGGATGTGAGCAAACTGCATCGAGCAGCCAGGGCTGCACAGGAGACCCACCAGCAGACCCTGGAGGACTTGCGCAACGAGGAGGAGAAAGTCCACACCCTGAGCAAGGCCAAGTTGACGCTGGAGCAGCGAGTGAATGAGGTCAGTAGTGATATGTTTGCCTAGTTAGCTGCCTGTCTACATCTATAGAAACCTTCACTTTTTACTTAGTTAATTTATCTTGACATTTTCATGAAAACTTAGTAGCATGGTTCATTTCCCTCATTATTTAGAAACAGAGGTGAACCGCTACAGTGGAAGAGAGGCCCCAGTATGTGTTCTGTCTGTTGTTAAATGAAACTTTCGTAACAACCCTGGGCAGTGGGAGAATACTGAGATGAATCGTGAGGTGGGAGCACTCTACATGACTGACTTCCCCACAGAAGCTGGTGTTTGCCCCGCTAATGTGCTGGTGCTCCATCTGATGCTAGCACTGAAGGATTGCTTAAAGGCCCCATGTCTCCAGCAGTGCACTGAGGTTTGTTATAGAGGAAAGATATGTAAGTCACAAGCTGTGTTCTACCAATGCTATCGGAATATACTTGTAAGATTCTGGAGATGCTGCTTCTGTTCTGCTTCCAAAACCCTGTGAGATAAAGATGTTTCAGACCAGTCTCAGTGGGTAGGTTCATCACTCTCCCTGTCTCTTACCCAGCTGACAAGAGTGTATGCATTCGCTGTTTTATTAGTCCCCAAAGCTTAGCTTTTATAAAATTGCTGGCAAGTGTGTTTTTTTTTTGGTTTTTTTTGTTTTTTTATTATCTGCTTCTTGTTCCTCGTGCCTCTCTATCAATTTTCCTCTGTTACCTATTAGTTGTCTCACTTCTCTTCCTGTTTCCATGGATATATATTTTACAAAGCCTCAATATGGCAATTTGTTGGTGTGTGCACACAACACACACACACTCTCACACATGTATTTTCACACATTTGCTCTCTCCTAGAGTTCATTTATTTTTTGGTTTTGCATACACCTTCCAGAAATTCTCCCTTCTCCCCTATTTGAATTTTATATCTTTCGCTGCTTACAGGAAATAGCTTCTATTGTGGGAATGTTAATATATCAATGAAAAATAGCCATATTGTAACTATTATTTTGCCTCCTGCTAAACTGACCTCAATATCATTGTTGGCAACACTAATCTGGACAGAACTGTAGTATTTTGGCCTTCTGGTACCTTGCTGGAGGTACCAGAAGATGACATACTGCTATGGACCAGAGAGGGTACCAGGGTGGTGAAGGAGAATATGGAAATTATCTTGTGTGAGGTGCGTTTGAAATGGTCAGTGATGCTGAGTTGGGAGACTCAGGACAGCTGCCTAATATTCATGAATGGTCACGTGGAGACAGATTTGCTTGGTGTTGCTCCAGGGAGCAGAGCCTAGATTTGTGGGACGGATTTACAGGGACTATTTTGGCTTCTTACGAAGAAGTACTCCTGAGTAAATGGACTTATCCACCCATGAAATGAGCTGCCATGTGAAGAAGTGAGCTTCTCATCACTGGAAAGCTATCAAATAGGGTCTCACTGGGCATTTATTATTTGTTTTTTCTGTATTCTAGAGCACGTATTCCTTAATCTCTAAAGATTTCCTTTGTCACTGACTTCTAGATTCTTTTGTAATCCCACTGATGTGTGCAACATTTATTTTAAAATATCTACATAACTGGGCATCGTTTACAGACTATGCTTATATTTTTCTTTCTTTTTCCAGAAGGTAAGTGGTTAAAGAACACATCTGTAAAGTATAAACTTAACCTATATATTGGGCTCAATAACATCTCCTTTTGTCAGCTTGAGGGTGCCCTTGAGCAGGAGAGCAAAGCAAGAATGAACTGTGAGAAGGAAAAATGCAAAGTGGAGGGCGAGTTAAAGCTGAACCAGGAGAGCATGGACGACCTGGAGAGCAGGCAACTGCAACTAGCAGAAAAGCTGAGGAGGTGAGCCACCTTTCTGTGGACACGCAATTCTGGGAGACCTTATATTGAAGGAGACAGTTCTCTCACGGTGTTTATCCCAGTGACCCTAGGGCCAGATATCTCAAGACCTGCAGGGGAGGTTAAAAAGGATAACAAGCCTAGGAAGTTGAGGGTTTTTTATTTTTTGCTAGACTTTATGAGATTACTCTTCTTTTTATAATTATATAATAACCTACAAGAAAGTGATTGAAAAGTCTGACTAGCAGATGTGAATGAAAGGTGTAAGACATAGCAGATGCAAATTATTAGAATTTGAAGTTACAAGTCAAAAAATAAAAGTGGCTCACTTCGTTTACTCATGAGATCAAGGGCTTAAAGTAAAAAAATCAAAAATAAATTCTAATATGAAGTCCATATACCCTCTGATCATTTTTAAAAACAAAACAAAACTTATATGCCAGATGTAACTTCATTAGACATTTATACAACTTTTTTGGTCTAGTAATTTACTTTTTAAGTATTAAACTTTAAAATTGAAAGCATGATCAAAATGAATACACCTTCAGTTCACGCAGACTCCCAAGGAGTTCAGGGCAAGATGGCCCTATCAGTTGAATTTCATTATTCAGTGAAACAGACTTTCTTACCTTGTCCCTTTTGTCTCCCTCTGTTTAGCTAGACTTTCTTCTAACAGCTAGGGATTTTCAAGTTATTTGAAATAAATAAGAAAGGGAAACAGTGAAATCTAAGAGTAAGATAAGGCCTGTCTGAAGTGGAGAGCACACTGGTTGTGGCACCCACAGTGAAGAAGAGAATCAGTGAGCAGCTATGAGCTTCTGGTTTTCCCTTCTGTGTATACGAGTTTCCATGATACATGCTTGTGGTCAGACTGGATTAATAGCCTATCAATAAGTTACTAAACTTGATAGGTGTTTGTAGACTTGATTAATAGCTTATCAATAACTTATTGAACTTGATAGGTGTTTGGAAAAGATGAAATAAGTAACCCTATGAATGTAGTGGAACAGTGAAAGGCAAAATGATGATACAGTCCCTTCAGCATTTAATTATGAAGATTGTGTTTCAGTTTGGCAAAGTGAAATGATAACTCCATGTCCTTGTAGGCCACAGGTCAAAGAGCTCTGGCATTTTAGAAACCTGTGTTTTGAGGAAATTATGAATTTATTATACAACCTTTTCTTTAAATGGACCTGTGTATATATGAAAACTTAATATATGAAAATGTGGCATTTTAAAATGGTGATGAGAGGATAGAATACTTAATAAATAGTGCCAAGATTATTAGCTATTCATCTTATGAGATAAAAGTTAAATTTCTTCCTCATGCTATTCACACACACACACAATCCAGTTGCATTAAAGAATTAAATGCAAAAATAAAGCTATAAAATCATTAGAAGATGCAGCATTATTCACAATAGCCAAGATGTAGAAACAACCTAAATCCCTATTGAATGAATGAATGAATGAATGAAGAAAATGTGATGTATACATTTAATGGATTATTATTCAGCCACTTTTTAAAGGAATTCCTGCCCTTTGTGACAACAGGGATAAACCTGAAGGACTTTATGCTAAATTAAATGTCAGCCACAGAAGGACAAATGCTGCATGATTCCATTTATAGGAGGCATCTAAAAACAGTCAAACTCCTAGAAACAGAGAGTAGAATGGTGGTTGCCAGAGTCTGGGAGGCAGGGGAAATGCAGAGTTGCTGTTTAGTGGTTATAAAGCTTCCATTAGGCAAGATGACTGAGTCCTAGAGATCTGTGTGATGTTCTGCCTATAGTTAATATTGTATTGCACACTTAAATATTTGTTGAGAGGGAAGATCTCATGTTAAATGTTCTTCAGTTAAAAAAAACAATTAAAAGACAATATGGGTGGTAAGTCTTAGGAAATTGGCAGGCCAGACTTCCTGAATAAGTCACAAACCCCATCCAAAGGCATAAAAGGACTATGTTGATAAACTTGAAGTTAATACATCAACATTTTAAACATTTAGTGGCAAAAGCCAACATAAATGAAATTGGAACAAATTTGAAGCAGATACCAAAAAATAAATATCAAGAATATTAAAGGAAAATGTGTAATTCAATAATTAGATGAAAAACCTAACAGAAAAATGGACAAAGGACACAAGTGAGCAGGTCATTTGTTTTATTTTAAAATCCTCATAATTGATAACATGCTGTCATCACTAGTAAACAAGGACATTCATAATAAAACAGTGACACACTAGAAGTGTGCTAATATTAAATGTGAATGTAGAGAAATAACCTCACACTGCTATTGGGGGCCAAAGTTATAAGTTTTTAGATACATACCTATAACCGATGCAGCAATTCCCTGCTCAGTATCCACTCTAGAAACACTCACATGTACGCAAGGGTGCACAGCATTATTTATAAAAGTAAAATTTAGGGGGAAAACTCAGTGATTATTAATAGGGAAGTGAATAAGAAAACCACATAATATCTAAGTCATAGACTAGTATTTCACAGTTAATTTCTAAGTGAAGTCATCTATGTGTGGGCTTCCGTGCTGGCTCAGTGGTGAAGAATCTAACTGCCAAGCAGGAGACATAGGTTCAATCCCTGGATCAGAAAGATCCCCTTGAGAAGGAAATGGCAACCTACCCCAGTTTTCTTGCCTAGGAAAGCCCACGTAGAGAAATAACCTCAGGAGGAGGAGCCTGGCTAGCTGTAGTCTTTGGGGTCGCAAAAGAGTTAGACAAGACTTAGCAATGAAACAATAACAAATCTATGTGTAGGCCAAAGTGGAAAAATCTCTGTGTGTTATTGAGTTAAAAATGTTGTACAGGGACTTCCCGGGTGGTTCAGTGGTTAAGAATCTGCCTTGCAATGCAAGAGATGTGGATTCGATCCCTCGTTGGGGAACTGAGACCCAAATGCCACAGAGCACCTAAGCCTGGCACCACAACTACTGATCCCGTGTGCTCTGGAGCCTGTGAGCCACAGCTAGGAAGCTGCACTGCAGCAAAAGATTCCTAGTGCCACAACTAAGATTCAACACAGTCAAATAAAATAAATATTAAAAAATATGAAATTATAAATCTAAATGTATATAATATTATACCATTCCCAGTAAAGAAAATGAAACTATTTCTACTGATACATAAGCACAAACATATGTCAGTACTTAGAAAAATGTCCAGAAGGAGCCACATCAAATTGATTATGGTGGTTACCTCTAGGGAAGGAACAGAGGCTGGGTATAATAGCCAAGGAGACTTCCGCTCTAGATGTAATAGTTGAATTTTTACAATGAATGACTTCATATATTATTACAATAATTTGAAGACTATTTAAACAAAATGTTATTACTCTGAGCAATTTCATTTGACAACTCTTTCCCTAACAGGAAAGAATTAGAAATGAATCAGATGAGGTCGAAGGTGGAGAATGAGAAAAGCCTGGTGGCTCAGCTTCAGAAGACGGTTAAAGAGTTCCAGGTGATCATTTATCAAATCCCTATGTGTATCTGTAGTTCAATCCCTGGTTGATGACTGGTGCTTCAGTGACAAATGTTCTGCCAAGGTAGCCAGAACCCTAGCCAACGATCGACAGAAGCAGGAAAGAATGCTGGTTGAGAAGGTAACCTGGCATTCTACAGATAGGTGACTCTGGGGAATATTACTTAAGCTTAGATTTCCTTATCATGAAGATAGTAAAAACAAATAGCTAACATGTTGAATGTTTGACAAAAACTGGGCATTGTACTAAAACCCAGGACATCTATATTTTTACTCATTAATCTTCCTGACAACGTTTGAACTAAAATGTAACTACAGTTAAGTGGTAAGCTCAGTGCCTGACCCATGGTATGCATTCAGTATTAACAATTTAATTTTTTATGATGATTAGTCTTTGTAATTGTAAGACAGTTACACTGAAAATCTGTTTTATAGCTACTTGTAGACTCAAAACTTTATTTGATAATGGGCAGCTATTTATAAGTTTAGACTATGTGACTGTTTTATACTATATTACCACATTATGTTGTTCAGTTGCTAAGTCATGTCCATCTGTTTGCGACCCCATGGACTACAGCACACCAGACCTCCCTGTCCTTCACTCTCTTCTGGAGTTTGCTCAAACTCATAGGAAGTTGGTGCTGCTATCCAACCATCTCATCCTCTGTTGCCCTCTTTTCTTCCTGCCCTCAATTGAGTCAGCTCTTTGCTTCAGTACTTTGCCCAAAGTATTTGAGCTTTAGCTTCAGCATCAGTCCTACCAATGAATATGCAGGGTTGATTTCCTTTAGGATTGACTGGTTTGATCTCCCTGCAGTCCAAGGGATTCTCAAGAGTCTTCTCCACATTATAAAGTAATTTAAAACATATAATTCCTCACATATACATGGAGATGGGTTCTTTTCCTTTGGAGTTAGTTATCTCATTAATGTAACTATTACTCAAAATAATTTTGGAATTTTTTCCTGATTATTACTTTCTAAGACATTTGAGTCAAATACAGCCAGTCTCCCTGCTTTATGGATGTGCTTTCAGACAATATTTATCTTCAAGCAGTTGTCTATCATATTTACCAGACTTCTCTTCAAAAGATAGTTGATCCAAAAAAATGTTCAATTTATCCAAAATACAAACTTTCTTACCCTGATGACTTAAAATAATGTTCCAAAGATTATTTCTAAGGAAATGTTTCAGAAATGTTTGATCTGGTTAGAGTATTGTTTGAAATGAAGGTATTGTATCTCAAGATAACTAATTGTAAGGGGATCATGATTAGTTGGGTGTGGAAATCATAAATTTTTTAGCACCTCTGTCACAACTCATCCAGATTAGATACCCTTATTTATTTGATTCAGTCTAAAAAATTTAGCAAATTTTAGTTTCCTTTTAGCAATCATACTCTTACTTAATGGAAAGAAAAGTATATTCTAAAATATAAGTCATTCCTTTTTTCTTCTGCCCTAACCTACACCTAATTATTTAAGGTGATATTAATGACCATCATCAGTTTTACTGTCCTGTCCCACAATGATGCTATCAAGATTTGTAAAGCTATTTGCCCTTAACAGCAAAAGACATTTGGGCTCTGAGAATTCTTATCACTGCTCTTCTTTGTCTTGTAATTCTGCTTCTAATAATATCAGGTTACTACTCCAATTAATAATCCCATTCCTCCACCAATTTTAATTTGTTACTTCAACTTTCCTGCTACTTAAAATCACCTTCAGACTAAGAAATCAAGTAACCAAGTTTGTCAGAATTTGTATAAAATTAAATGGATGCTGTGTCTTATGAGTTAGCTGCTTGAACTCAGGGGTATTTAATCTGTTGATGAGATTTTAGCCAAAGTTGGCAATAGTTAAGGTTTTCAGGTAAATAAATTTCAGATACATGAGGTATTGTATATAAAATTCATCATGTTATTTTTTTATAAGCTCTCCTTAAAGTGTTTCCTTGTTATATGAAAGATATTTTCTAGTCCTTTGCAAAGTGCTCTTTATTAAAATGTCCTCCTCATGTATATAATCTAATGAGGTTGCTCATCACCATGGTCTGGGAAATTGGGAGGAATTACAAATTTTAATTCTGGTCTCGGTACTGCTTTGGAGCAAATTACTTAATTTCTCTGTATTCTATCTTCTTTAGCTATAAATGAGAACCAAAAGTGTTATGTTGTTTTGCTTAGTTTTGAGAAAAAAAAGTACAGTAGAGCTCTTGAATATAAAATATGCTACAAGTGCTTAGTGAAAGTTAAAGTTATTTATTGCTGTAGACTCAGATACAACTTTTGAAAGAAGAATTGGAAGCTGAAAGGACCACTCGAGCCAAGGTAGAGAGGGAGAGAGCTAACCTCATCCGAGAGCTGGAAGACATGAATGAGAGGCTGGAGGAGGCAGGAGGTGTCAGTTCGGCTCAGCTGGAGATAACTAAGAAACAAGAAACAAAATTCCAGAAGCTCCGCCGAGACCTGGAAGAGGCCACACTGCACTTTGAGGCAACCTCTGCCTCTTTGAAGAAGAGACACGCAGATAGCCTGGCTGAGCTGGAGAGCCAGGTAGAAAATTTACAACAGGTCAAGCAGACACTGGAAAAAGACAAGAGTGACCTAGAGCTCGAAGTGAACGATCTCCTGATCCATGTTGAACAGATGACCAGAGCTAAGGTAAAGAACATTTACAAGCTCTTCTTGAGGATTTAGAACATGGAAGTAGGCAGAGGAGGGGAAGGGAGAGAAAGTTAAAGTAAATTGGTGACTCAAAGTACCTGCTAATGGAAGCTAGAGATCTTCAGATTGGCTCAGTTCAGTTCAGTCACTCAGTCATGTCTGACTCTTTGCGACCCCATGAACCATAGCACACCAGCCCTCCCTGTCTGTCACCAACTCCCGGAGTTCACTCAAACTCATATCCATCGAGTTGGTGATGCCATCCAGCCATCTCATCCTCTGTTGTCCCCTTCTTCTCCTGCCCCCAAACCCTCCCAGCATCAGGGTCTTTTCCAATGAGTCAACTCTTCGCATGAGGTGGCCAAAGTACTGGAGTTTCAGCTTTAGCATCAGTCCTTCCAATGAACACCCAGGACTGATCTCCTTTAGAATGGACTGGTTGGATCTCCTTGGAGTCCAAGGGACTCTCAAGTCTTCTCCAACACCACAGTTCAAAACCATCAATACTTCAGCGCTCAGCTTTCTTCACAGTCCAACTCTCACATCCATACATTACCACTGTAAAAATCATAGCCATGACTAGATGGACCTTTGTTGGCAAAGTAATGTCTCTGCTTTTCAATATGCTATCTAGGTTGGTCATAACTTGTCTTCCAAGAAGTAAGAGTCTTTTAATTTCATGGCTGCAATCACCATCTGCAATGATTTTGGAGCCCCAAAAAATAAAGTCTGACACTGTTTCCACTGTTTCCTCATCTATCTGCTGTGAAGTGATGGGATCAGATGCCATGATCTTCATTTTCTGAATGTTGAGCTTTAAGCCAACTTTTTCACTCTCTTCTTTCACTTTCATCATGGGCTTTTTAGTTCCTCTTCACTTTCTGCCATAAGGGTGGTGTCATCTGCATATCTGAGGTTATTGATATTTCTCCCGGCAATCTTGATTCCAGCTTGTGCTTCTTCCAGCCCAGCGTTTCTCATGATGTACCCTGTATATAAGTTAAATAAGCAGAGTGACAATATACAGCCTTGATGTACTCCTTTTCCTATTTGGAACTAGTCTGTTGTTCCATGTCCAGTTCTAACTGTTGCTTCCTGACCTGTATATAGGTTTCTCAAGAGGCAAGCCAGGTGGTCTGGTATTCCCATCTCTTTCAGAATTTTCCACAGTTTGTTGTGATCCACACAATCAAAGGCTTTGGCATAGTCAATAAAGCAGAAGTAGGTGTTTTTCTGGAACTCTCTTGCTTTTTTGATGATCCAACAGATGTTGGCAATTTGATCTCTGGTTCCTCTGCCTTTTCTAAAACCAGCTTGAACATCAGGAAGTTCATGGTTCACGTATTACTGAAGCCTGGCTTGGAGAATTTTGAGCATTACTTTACTAGCGTGTGAGATGAGTGCAATTGTGCGGTAGTTTGAGCATTCTTTGGCATTGCCTTTCTTTGGGATTGGAATGAAAACGGACCTTTTCCAGTCCTGTGGCCACTGCTGAGTTTTCCAAATTTGCTGGCAGAATGAGTGCGGCACTTTCACAGCATCATCTTTCAGGATTTGAAATAGCTCAATTAGAATTCCATCACCTCCACTAGCTTTGTTCGTAGTGATGCTTTCTAAGGCCCACTTGACTTCACATTCCAGGATGTCTGGATCTAGGTGAGTGATCACACCATCGTGATTAGATAATCACGATGTGTTGTGAAGATATTTTTTGTACAGTTCTTTTGTGTATTCTTGCCACCTCTTCTTAATATCTTGTGCTTCTCTTAGGTCCATACCATTTCTGTCCTTTATCAAGCCCATGTTTGCATGAAATGTTCCCTTGGTATCTCTAATTTTTTTGAAGGGATCTCTAGTCTTTCCCATTCTGTTGTTTTCCTCTATTTCTTTGCATTGATCACCGAGGAAGGCTTTCTTATTTCTCCTTGCTATTCTTTGGAACTCTGCATTCAGATGCTTATATCTTTCCT
This sequence comes from Bos grunniens, assembly GCF_055505025.1. NCBI lineage: Eukaryota > Metazoa > Chordata > Mammalia > Artiodactyla > Bovidae > Bos > Bos grunniens. The sequence continues at coordinate 104,164,544 of NC_141165.1, forward strand.
TTTGTCCTTTGCTTTTCACTTCTGTTCTTTTCACAGCTATTTGTAAGCCCTCCTCAGACAGTCATTTTGCTTTTTTGCATTTCTTTTCCATGGGGATGGTCTTGATCCCTGTCTCCTGTACAATGTCACGAACCTCCGTCCATAGTTCATCAGGCACTCTGTCTATCAGATCTAGTCCCTTAAATCTATTTCTCACTTCCACTGTATAATCATAAGGGATTTGATTTAGGTCATACCTGAATGGTCTAGTGGTTTTCCCCACTTTCTTCAATTTAAGTCTGAATTTGGCATTAAGGAGTTCATGATCTGAGCCACAGTCAGCTCCCAGTCTTGTTTTTGCTGACTGCATAGAGCTTCTCCATCTTTGGCTGCAAAGAATATAATCAATCTGATTTTGGTGTTGACCATCTGGTGATGTCCATGTATAGAGTCTTCTCTTGTGTTGTTGGAAGAGGGTGTTTGTTATGACCAGTGCATTCTCTTGGCAAAACTCTATTAGCCTTTGCCTTGCTTCATTCTGCACTCCAAGGCCAAATTTGCTTGTTACTCCAGGTGTTTCTTGACTTCCTACTTTTGTATTCTAGTCCCCTATAATGAAAAGGACATCTCTTTTGGGTGTTAGTTCTAAAAGGTCTTGTAGGTCTTCATAGAACTGTTCAACTTCAGCTTCTTCAGCGTTACTGGTTGGGGCATAGACTTGGATTACCGTGATATTGAATGGTTTGCCTTGGAAACGAACAGAGATCATTCTGTTGTTTTTGAGATTGCATCCAAGTACTGCATTTCGGACTGTTTTGTTGACTATGATGGCTACTCCATTTCTTCTAATGGATTCCTGCCCATAGTAGTAGATATAGTCATCTGAGTTAAATTCACCCATTTCAGTCCATTTTAGTTTGCGGATTCCTAGAATGTCAATGTTCACTCTTGCCATTTCCTGTTTGACCACTTCCAATTTGCCTTGATTTATGGAGCTAACATTCCAGTCCCTATGCAATATTGCTCTTTACAGCATCGGACCTTGCTTGTATCATCAGTCGCATCCACAACTCGGTATTGTTTTTGCTTTGGCTCCATCCCTTCATTCTTTCTGGAGTTATTTCTCCACTGATCTCCAATAGCATATTGGGCACCTACTGACCTGGGGAGTTTCTCTTTCAGTATCCTATCATTTTGCCTTTTCATATGGTTCATGGGGTTCTCAAGGCAAGAATACTGAAGTGGTTTGCCGTTCCCTTCTCCAGTGGACCACATTCTGTCAGACCTCTCCACCATGACCCGTCCGTCTTGGGTGGCCCCACACAGCATGGCTTAGTTAAACAAGGCTGTGGTCCATGTGATTAGTTTGGCTAGTTTTCTGTGAGTATGGTTTCAGTGTGTCTGCCCTCTGATGCCCTCTCACAACACCTACCGTCTTACTTGGGTTTCTCTTACCTTGGACAAGGGGTATCTCCTCATGGCCACCTCCCCTGACCTTGGGCATGGAGTAGCTCCTCTAGGCCGCCACCTCTGACCTCGGGTGTGGGATAGCTCCTCTCTAGATCAGGTCTAATCTCAGGCATTGCTAAAGTTCCATGACCATCCCCTGAAGGTAGCCTGTGGCTTCTCACCTTATTGGAATTCCAGTCTGTGTTCCTTGTGGGTCTTTCTAGTGATGACACAGTAGGTAGGCTGGACAAGGGATGCCACTAACTTGTACATGGTGTGTGTCTCTCTCTTTTTTCAGTTGGAGGATAATTGCATGACAATGTTGTGTTAGCCTCTGCTGTACAATAACCAATAACAAGTATACACATGTCCCCTTCTCTTGTGCCTCCCCCTCCCACCCCATCTCACTCCTCCTGGTCATCACAGAGCACTGAGCTAAACTCCCTATGCCATATAGCAGCTTCCCACTAGCTGTCTACTTTACACACTGTAGTGGATATATGTCAGTGCTACTCTTTCAATTCATCCCACCCTCCCGTTTCCCTCCCTGTGTCTACAAGTCTGTTCTCTATGTCTCCATCTCTATTCCTGCTTTGCAAATAGATTCATCAGTGGTGTTTCTCTCTTGAAGGATGGCTTTGAGTTGGGAGCACTCCAAGGAGGGGGCTCAGGAACTTTAAGTCCATCCAAACAAATGGTACAAACAGCTTTGGGGGAAGTTAAGAACTTTTTCTCCTTTGTGTCCTCTGGCATCTCTTTAATAAGCCAACACTAGGAGAATTTTCACATGTTCTTTCTTCACCGAGCCCATTAATCTCTACTCTGCCAGCTCTCATCTCAAATGACTAGTATCAGATCACAGGTAAGAACCTCCTTACCTTCTGGCAGTTGAGAGGAGCTTTGATTGAGGCCATGCAGAGCAAATAACCAGTGCCAGATTCTTCCTGTGAGCAGAATCTGTAGTCATCTGGGAAGACAAACCAACAATAAAGCTTGATCTTTAAGGATGACAGCCATAAAAATGTACGATTTCTTCAGAGATACTGAGTGACTCCTGAAATATTTAGCCTTAATTTCCTTTAAATAGCACATTGAATAGAAAGAAACACAACTACCCCACTTTTCCTTCTCTTTCTTCCTCTCCACTCTCCCTGCCATCACACCTTCAATTATCATAAAATATAAATCTAGTGAAGACTTCGGACCTCTCTTCCTCTGTCTCTTCTGTATGCTGCATTTTGTTTGGATTCTGTCTTCAACTCAGCAATGAAAACATTCTCACTCCTTGCCCTTGTAGGTTTATCTTCCTTTATCAGTGCAAGTGAGCACTAGAAGACCTTACTCTTTGCCCCTCATTCATCCTCAGGAACTCTTCTGTTGCTATACATTTTAGTAGTAAGTCATAAAATCATAAGACCATTGACAGATTCACCATAAATCCGTACTAATTATGTATTAATTTTATACTTACCAACTTCCTCTGGAATTTCATTGCTGCTCAGAAGTTCTTTATTCTTCTAACTTGTTTTATTTTAAAAGAGAAACAAAAATCCTTCCTCAGACTCCAACCCTGCCTTCCTGAATCCATCCTTTTACTAAATGTTAACACTTAACTGATAAGATTAAGACCATTCATTATAACTTCTCTCTTCACCTTATAATATATTCACTCAGCCATTTCTTTCATTCTTGCTCCAAACAATAAAATATTCTTCCACATAACCATTATCCACATATTAAAAAACAAAAAACAAAAAAAACAGACTTTTCCATACTAGGGTTAGTATTTTGAGAGAAAAGCAAAGCCTGTCCATGTCTGTCTTAATCTGATTCCTTGACCAAAGAGTAATGTTCTATTTATCTATTGATATGTAGCAAATCCGGAGAAGGCAATGGCACCCACTCCAGTACTCTTGCCTGGAAAATCCCATGGACGGAGGAGCCTGGTAGGCTGCAGTCCATGGGGTCGCTAAGAGTTGGACACGACTGAGCGATTTCACTTTCACTTTTCACTTTCATGCATTGGAGAAGGAATTGGCAACCCACTCCTGTGTTCTTGCCTGGAGAATCCCAGGGATGGGGGAGCCTGGTGGGCTGCCGTCTATGGGGTCGCACAGAGTCAGACACGACTGAAGCGACTTAGCAGCAGCAGCAGCATGTAGCAAATCACCCTCAAAACCTTGAAGTTAAAACAATATAATTTACTATTTTTCTCTCTTGGTTCTGGGGCTTGACAGGCTTAGCGCAGATGGTGGTTGTGACTCAAATCATCTGAAGGTTTATTCACTCACCTGTCTGGCTCTTGGGCTGGGATAGCTAGACAGTTGAAGGCTGTTTGGAAATGTCTCTTTCCTTATGACCTCTCCATGTAGCTAGCTTGGCTTTCCTCACAGCGTGGTAGTCATAGGGGAGTTGGACTTCTTACATCGTAATTCAGGGCACTAAAAGCAAGTATTCCAAGAGACCAGAAGCTGCAAAGACTCTTGTGAGGTTGGCTTGCAATACAGTGGAGTGATTCTGTGTGACTCCCAACAGTGATGAGTCACAGGATAGGGTCTACACGTGGGTGTGGATACTAGAGAGTGTGGCTCACTGGTGTGCCTTGTTTGGAAACCAGCTCCCACAAGTCAGTGTATATCTCACTACCTCCTCACTCCTTTAACCCCTGCAACGTCTTTTATTTCCCCTTTTGTTGGGCTTCCTGGTAGCTCAGACAGTAAAGAACTGCCTGCAGTGCAGAAGACCTGGATTCCATCCCTGGGTCAGGAAGATCCTCAGGCAATCCACTCCAGTATTCTTGCCAGGAGAATCCCCTGGATAGAGGAGCCTGGTGGGCTACAGTCCATGAGGCTGCAAAGAGTCGGACATGACTGAGTGACTAAGCACACATCTTAAAAGTAGTTTCTTAATTGGTTCTTGCAAAGATCAGTAATGTCTCTCTTTCCTCAAATTAGCATGTCTAAAGCCAGACTTACCTCTCCTGAAGCTGACATATAATTTCTATGGATCTTTTTGCCACCAGCACCCTGTTCCTTCCATCACCCAGACTCTCAGCCTAGAACTGTGTTTCCTCTCTGTTCTTTGCTTTCCAATCAATTCTTAGAGAAGGTCAATTTTGTACGGTCTAGTAATTTTTCATTCCATTCCCACTCATATGTAAAAATTTCATTATCTGTTAACTGGATTATTGCAGTGTTTTCTAAATTATCTTTTTTTTCCCAATCTTTTTAAAATAGTACCGATATGAATATTTTAAGAGATGCATGGCTCTGTGGAATCATTTCCCAGCTTCAGAGTGAACTCCACATTTCTGCCCTTTAAGGTACCCTGTAGCCCATGATCTGACTCCACTCCTCGTGCCAGTTTTAGATTCTAGAACTTTGTTTCCTAGACCCTCTACACCCTCTACTTCAGCCATGCTAGAATGCCTGCGTTCCATCAAATATCCATTTTCCCACCAATGTGCCTTTTCCAAACTGAACTGTGTCTCTGGAGTGCTCAAGTTCAACATCCCTGATTAAAATGTTACCTGAATTATTTTCTGAATTCTTGTAGCACTTTTGGCATCCCCTTTGCATTGCCACATTGTAATCTTTTCAGTTTGCTTCAGTAGAAGACATCTCTAAGGTAGAAACTAGGTCTTATTTTTCTCATGTTTACTAAGTGCTTTCCATAATCAGTACACTCAGTTACTAGCATCAGTTTTTTACATACGCCTCTTGGGATTTCTGTGGCTCATAGATTTAATCATTTGTTCAGGGTCACAAAAATTATATGGTGGAGATGGGCCTCAACCCCCAATCCTGTGTATGTCTGTGGGTGATGGCATTCTGTTGCTGCCTTACATATTTCTTGGTGGGATAAATTGACTCTGTTCACTCTCATAGGCATATACATTATGCTGAACTTTATCTTGAATTGTTTACTTCATCTTTTCTTGAATTATAATGCCAGAAATGCCAATACTCAGTGGTACAGTAGAAACCAAAGCATTTTCGAAAGCATATTAGGCTGACAGAGAGGCCCAGGGCAATTTAGAAGTTATAGGCAATCTCACAATTATCTTGATTATTTTGAATTCCCATTGGTTCCTGAATTTCTAGGAGGCAGCATTTTTATGCGTCATTTTAAGAACCAGCTTCAGAATAAATGTGCATTATTCCATTAACCTCTTCCTTCTTGGTATCAAAATTTAGTGTCTATCTTTAGGCTGAAACTTGAAGTACTTTTGAGGGTACCACCCTTTGAATGGCATGCCCCTGTCCAGGCCACCTTTAGATAAACAATCACATTGCCTTTGCAGATCCTGCTTATGAAAACACTTTTTCAATTGAAAACACAATACCAATGTTAGTGCCATGGATAACTACCAATTGAGGCTGTGCCTGAGGGCGAATGTCTTATGCCTGCCCAGTAGCTGCCTGCTCTGCAGGTGTGCACAGCCATGCAGGGCTTAATCACACAGGCTTCTCTTGAAACCAGGGAATTCTCTGGCTCCTTTGCTTGCCACTCCCACAACACTGACTAAGCTGTCTTATGGAGATCTGTGTTCTTTCACCCTCAGCAAACAGGTGTGCAGAAGAGCACACTCCTGGTCATAAGCAGAAGTGGCATTTCTCACATCTGGCTGTCTTCCTCCTGACCCAATTCATAGGTCATTTATTATTGGAGTGAACATAAAACAAAAATGGTTCACATAGTCATATTTTTATTCAGTTTCTTCCAGAATCCATAAATTGGATCTGGAATCCAGTTTCACACAGGATTCACGACAATTTCAATCAACTAGAATGTTAAGTTAATTAATCCTTAACATTTCCTTTGTTATTACTTGATATAACAGATCCTTAGGAATCTAGTGTCTGACTTTTTCTTTTCTTGCACCAGTTCAAATGCTATACCCAACACATACTAGCTGTGTGAATTTGGGCAAGGTATTTAGCCTCTCTGACCATTTCCTCATTTATAAAACAGAGGCAATCTGAGTTCCTGAGGAATACTGTGAGGAAAATGAGTGTGCCAACTTTGACTGTCAGATTACTTTCAGAAGTAGTAAAGCAAACATATTCAACAATCAAAATATTTGAAATTACAGACTATTTAGAAATTGTTGCCTGTGTTTTTTCTATAGCTTCTAGTGATAAGTGGAGATTGCGGGTAATTGAGTGTGTCTGGCATTTAACATCATTGTTCTAACCTTCGTGATGTACAGAAAGCTGATTGAACCTCTGGCAGGTCTGGTTTCATATCCACCACCTGGCATGGGTGTGCTATGGAATATCTGTGAGTAGAATTACTGATATTTCTTGTCAGTCTCCGAATGGCCTCTTCCTTTGTTTGCTAATCAGTGGATAATATACCAACCCAGTTAAAAAAAAACCAATTTGGGGGTTGAGGTTCATAGGGAAAGCTTGAATGTGACCTCTAAGTAAACTTTAGTGGGTCTGTTTGCCAACCTCTCACTAAAGTTTGTAGTAATTTGAGTCTCCTATTTTGTGTCAAGCTCTGTATTTGGCCTTGGGGATATAAGATGTAATTTAGGAGTCTTCCAAAAACAGTTAGAATAGTCATTTCTAACTATAAAATAGAGTAAGTTTACAGAGAACAATCTTCATCACAGCACAGGCTCCAGCTGGAGAGCTCCAAAGTCTTTGCTGACTCAGAAGTTTCCCAAAGGACTAAACCTGGCATCATCCTGGAGATGTTTCTCTCCCTTGGCCATTGCTATATCATAAAAATTAGTTTAACGTTGAAAACTATTAGACTTACCACCAGATTTCACAGTTTTCACCATTTTCTTGAAATGCCATTGATGTGATCCTTTCTTTGTCAAAGTAATCTCCTTCTCTCTCCTTCTTCTCTCTTGCTATCCCTTCCCCTACATCTCCCCTCCTTTTTCCATAGCACTATTTCTTTATAGAGACAAAAGTCTCATATGGACTGAGAACAAAACAGAAAAACAGCAATGTAAAATCCGTAGAACTGTGAAGTACCACGTGTCATTTTATGATATCTGACCATATTAATAATATGAATGAAAATTACAGCTAGGTAAAGGGGCCAGCACCATCTTACATTTGGAAGCTCTTGGTCCTGAAAATATTGAATTTCAAAGTCATTGGCATTAGTTTTCAGTGTGGCAAAAATTTGATGATTAGATTGGTTACTTAAACCAGGTAAAAGTGCATAGGTCACTTAGCATATCATTTTCTTTAAACATGAACAACCAATTCTGAGAAGTTGGAGTTTGGGATTGAAATGATAACCCAGCAGGGTAATCATGAGCCTGCAACCTTAATGATTGGGAGGGTCCAGTTGTTTTCGCAGTTCAAACTTCTATTATTACGCTGCTGTATCTCAGATTCATCTGCTTTCTCCTGTCCTTCTTGGTCAACCCTCTGGACTTTCCTTCCTCCTCCATCTTTCCCATCCTTTCTTTCCCATCCCTCTGAACTATCCCCTTGTTTATTGAGCTCCTAATATGTGTTAGATACTATTCTAGACATAGGGGGTATAATCTGTTATCAAATGGAACCTCTATCCTCATGAAGCTTATAGTCTAGAAGAAAAGAAAGATGGTTAAATATATAATGTCAGGAAGTAATTATATACTTCATCAGTGTTTGACACATTTCCTTCTTCTGAAAAGCAAAGAATTCTAGAGACATTCCCCAATACCAGATACTTGTTTCTCCATTAATACCTATAATTTGAAAAGTTTGGGCCGCCTAGGGGCCCAGACTCTGAGTGTATTTTGCTGTTTAAAATTAGCAGACATGGTTTTCCAATGCTAGCTGTGACTTTCAGGGCAGAGGAGAGCACAAGGGTCCCAGGAACCACCCCTCCCTCCCTTCCTTATGTAGCTAATTCAGCATGTTCTCTATAAACCATGTCCAACCTTCCCCTCTCAACTTGTAGGCTAATGCTGAGAAGCTTTGTAGTCTGTATGAGGAACGCTTGAAAGAAGCAAATGCAAAACTGGATGAAGTGACTCAATTAGCAAATGACGTGACAGCGCAGAAGACAAAGCTACGGAGTGAGAATGGTAAGTAAACTTTTGGTGTTGCTTCACTTACAAGTCTCAAGCCCAGAAGAATGGTGGAGAAACCACTGAAATGATGATCCAATCACTGAGTCTGGGTGGGAATTTAAAAATTCTAGGGGGGTGGTGAGGCCCTTGATGTTATCTTTTCCAAGACATGCTCTTGTCTGGGAAGGATCACCTCTGTGCCACCTTGAAAGGCCTTGCCCAACTCTCTTCCATGAGGGGGAAAAGCAATATGCAGTTGACTGGAGTAGCTTTCATGATCCAAGGATGGTAGAGACTATCCACACAGTCTATAAGACATGCCTTTTTATCATATCTACCTCACTGAAATAGGCATTTCCCCTAATTTTCAATGAGCCCACACCTATTTTTTATATTTATATTTTTTACAAATTGAAGTATAGTTAATTTACAATGTTGTATTGATTTCAATTGTACAGCAAAGTTATTCAGTTACATTCATGTATGTGTGTATGTATTCCTTTTTCAGATTCTTTTGCATGAAAGATTATTACAAGATATTGAGTATAGTTCCCTATGCTATATAGCAGGTCATTGATTACCTATTTTATGGGCAGTAGTGTATATATATTAATCCCAAACTCTGAATTTATGTCCTCCTTGATCCCTGCTCTCCCCTTTGGTAACCACAAGTTTGTTTTCTGTGAGTCTGTTTCTGATTTGTAAATAAGTTCATTTGTATCATTTTTTTTGAGATTCCACATATAAGTGGTATCATATGATATTTGTCTTTTTCTGTCTGACTTCACTTAATATGATAATCTCTATATCCATCCTTGTTGCTTTTGTTGTTGTTGTTCAGTTGCTCAGTTGTGTCCAACTCTTTGTGACTCCATGGACTGCTGCATGCCAGTCTTCATTGAGTTGGTGATGCCATCCAGTCCTCTCGTCCTCTGTTGTCCCCTTCTCCTCCTGCCTTCACCTTTCCCAGTATCAGGGTCTTTTCTAATGAGTCACCTCTTCACATCAGGTGGCAAAAATATTGGAGATTCAGCTTCAGCATCAGTCCTTCCAAAGAATATTCCGGACTGATTTCCTTTAGGATTGACTGGTTTGATCTCCTTGCAGTCCAAGGGACTCTCAAGAATCTTCTCCAACACCACAGTTCAAAAGCATCAATTCTTTGGTGCTCAGCCTTCTTTATGGTTCAACTCTCACATCCATACATGAGTATCTCTATATCCATCCATGTTGCTTTAAGTGGCATTATTTCTTTTTTTTTATGGCCAAGTAATATATATATATATGTGGAGAAGGCGATGGCACCCCACTCTAGTACTCTTGCCTGGAAAATCCCATGGACAGAGGAGCCTGGTAAGCTGTAGTCCATGGGGTCGCTAAGAGTTGGACACGACTGAGCAACTTCACTTTCACTTTTCACTTTCATGCATTGGAGAAGGAAATGGCAACCCACTCCAGTGTTCTTGCCTGGAGAATCCCAGGGACAGGGGGGCCTGGTGGGCTGCTGTCTATGGGGTCACACAGAGTTGGACACGACTGAAGTGACTCAGCAGAATATATATATGGGGCTTCCCTGGTGGCTCAGACAATAAAGAATCTCCCTACAATGTAGGAAATCTGGGTTTGATGCCTGGGTTGGGAAGACTCCCTGGAGGAGGAAATGGCAATGCGCTCCAGTATTCTTGCCTGGGCAATTCCATGGGCAGAGGAGCCTGGCGGGCTACAGTCCATGGGGTCACAAAGAGTCAGACACAATTTATATAGTATAGCCTTAAGTCAAGGAGCATGATCCCTCCAGCCCTCTTCTTTCTCAAGATTCTTTTGGCTACTCAGAGTCTTTTGTGTTTCCATACAAATCTTAAAATTTTTTGTTCTGGTTCTGAGGAAAATGCCATTGGAAATTTTATAGGGATTGCATTGAATCTGTAGATGCCTTGGGTAGTATGAACCTACACCTCTCTTTTGACCTCTTTGCTATGTTTTGAAAATATCAGGCATACTCCCACCCTAGAGTCTTGCCCTGACTATTTTTTCTGCGTAGAGTACCCTACTCATCAAGAAAAAGCTTAAAGATGAGAGTTAATCAAATAGATCTGGGGGAAGTCAGGATAGGCCTTGTTGGGAAGGTGACATTTGAGTACTCTCAACCAGTTTTCTCCATGTGCTTCTTTTTTCATAGAATTTAATACCTTCAAAGAAACTACATGCTTGACATAATAAATAAGTTTGTCTTGTCTCCATCTGCCACAGTGTAAGCTACATGAAGGCAGGGGCCTTTATTATGTCCACTGATATGTTAGTCATCTAGAGCAATGCCTGCCATTTGCTGGGGATCCTCAAACATTTGACCAGTTAAAATTAGAACAATGTTCTGTGGCTTATTCTTAACCATCAACCACTATTAATGAGGTTTTCCCCCTCTATCTTTTACATGATGGCAATCTATTTGAGGTTTTTCTTTTTAAATTCATCATGAGCTTTTTTGTATCTTGTATAGTCATTATGAGTGTTTCTCATCCATCAATTAGATGGACAATGGTTACTTCATCTTGCCCTGTAACTTGCTTGTCTGCTATGAACAGCATGTGGCTAGCTGTTTGTAATTAGAATAATTTTTAGTAATATATTCCCAGAGACAGACTTCCTAGGCCAATGAAAATAAACAATGTGTTCTTGATACCCAGAGGCACTCACTTTAAAAAGACAGTGGAGGCCATTTATCCTTCCAAATGAAGGCCATTTATCATTCTGCCTGTGGACACCTCTGTTTCTAGATGCTAAATCTGGTTGTTGTTGTTCAGTTGCTCAATAATGTCAGACTCTTTGCGACCCCATGGACTGCAGCATGCCAGGCTTCCCTGTCCTTCACTATCTCCTGGAGTTTGCTCAAACTCATGCCCATTGAGTTGATGATGCCATCCAAACTATAGATTTGGAACTCTAAAAGAGGGAAGTGTTTTAAATTCTAGCAGGGACACTAAGCAGGACTCTTCTCATGCTGATGACAGGGTGTGTGACACTTGGCCTCAATACAAAACCCCCAATTTGATCTTTGGTGCCATTTAGGATATAGTCTGTGTGGGGACCATGCAGTCTGGAGGCTAGGCTGGAAAATGACTGTATGTCTGTGCTGAAGGAAGTGCTGTGTACAATTTGTTTGATAGGCATTACCTACCTCCCTCTACTTATTGGTATTAATTTTCTATTCACTTTTTTGATGAGGAAATTGGTGGGTGAGTGAAATGAAACTGGATCTGAGATGATAATTCTGCTTAGGATGCAGGGCATTTTATGTCCTCCTTTATTCTCGGCTTTACCTTTTGGCTCTTGTACGGATTAAATTTTAAGTATATACCTATCCAAACTCCCCTCCTCTCACTAGGACGATGATCCAGATTTTTGATGCTTTTTTTCTTTTTTGCTACTATTTCCAAAGTTTCTTTCTCATGCCCTGTCCTGTCCACTGATTACAGTCTGCTTTCAAAGGAGACCAATAGTAAATGTGATCAGTTAAGCCATGTTAAGTGGATCCCAGTTCTGTAACATATGTGTTATGTTAGTCTCAACCCCTTAATGGATTGGCATTTCCTCAGAATACTTTTAAATATGATGTGTGACCTAGAGTTTCTCAAAGTTTGGTCCATGGAACCCCAGCAATCATCAAGGCTCTTTCAGGGGAACTAAGTGAGAGGTTAGAGCTCTTTCATTCAATACTAAGATGCTCTTTGCTCTTTCAGTCCTTTTGCTGCTATTATAGATGGTGCGAAAGCAATGATGATTAAAACTGCTGGAGCCTTAGCACAAACCAAGGCAGTAGCACCATGCTGTAGTAATAATCATTGTATTTGCTGGTATATACTCAAAAGTTTAAAAAAGAGTCCGTTTTACTTAAGAATGTCCTTAATGAAACAGTAAAAATTAATTATATCTCAACCCCAAGTATATATCTTTTTAATATTCTGTGTAACAAAACAGAAAGTGTGCATAAAGCACCTCTGTTTCATACTAAAGTAGGATGTGTGATTGTTTAAGTTCTGAGCTAAACTAGCAATTTTTCAGGAAGAATCGTATTTACTTGAAAGAATATTTGACAAACTATGCTTATTCAGACTTAGATATCTGGCAGATATTTTTTTCAAAAATGAACAAAATGAGCCTGTCACTCCAAGGGAAACAACTGACAATATTTGTTGCCAATAATAAAAGTGGAGCTTTTAGGTAAAAATTAGATTTTTTTCATGAGCTTGATGGCTCTCAATTCTTGAAGACTCCCCCCCCCTCTTTTTTTTATTGTGTATAGTATTAGTTTCAGGTATATAATACAGTGATTCAGCATTTCTCTGTATTACAAATTGATCAACACAATAAGCCTAATAACTATCTGTTACCATACAAAATTATTTCAATACCATTGACTATAACCCTTATGTTGTACATCATAGCCCCATATTTTATAACTAAAATAAGAAGTTCATACCTCTAATCCCCTTAACCTATTTCACTTAACTCCTCCATCCCCTTCCCCTCTGGCAGCTACCAGTTTGTTCTCTGTGTCTGTGAGTCTGTTTCTATATTGTTTTGTTTGTTCATTTTTTTTTTAGATTCCACATATAAGTGAAATAATATGTTATTTGTCTTTGTGTTTCCGTGTCTGATTTATTTTATTTAACATTATACCTTCTAGGTCCATCCACGTTAATGCTAATGACATAATTTCATTTTTTCATGACTGAGTAGTATTCCATTCCATTGATCTATGTGTCTATTTTTTATGCCAATATCATAGTTTTCATTGCTATAACTTTGTAGTATAGCTTGAAATCAGGTTGTGTGATACCTCCAGCTTTGTTCTTCTTTCTCATGATCGCTTTGGCTTTTCTGGGACTTCTGTGGTTCTATACAAATTTTAGGGTTATCTGTTCTAGTTTTGACAAAATTTTTGATAAGGGTTACATTGAATCTGTAGATTGCTTTCAGTAGTAATATTTTTTAATGATATTAATTCTTCCAGTCTATGAACATAGAGTATCTTTCCATTTACTTGTATCTTTAATTTCTTTACTCAATTTCTTATAGTTTTCCAAGAACAGGTCTTTTAACCTCTTGGTTACATTTAATCCTAGGTATTTTATACTTTTGATGTAATTGTAAATGAAATTGTTTTCTTCATTTCTCTTCCTGATAGTTTGTTATTAGTGTACAGAAATGTATCTGATTCTGTATATGGATTTTGCATCTTATAACTTTATTGAATTCATTTATTAGATCTGATAGTTTTTTGATGGAGGCTTTAGGGTTTTCTATGTATATATCATATCATCTGCAAATAGTGAGTTTTTTTCTCCCTTTCCTATTTAAATGTCTTTAAACCCCTTTTTATTTGTAATTGCTGTGGCTAGGACTTCTAGTACTGTGTTGACTAAAAGTGGTAAAAACAGACCTCCTTGTCTTGATTCTGATCTTTGAGAGGTCTGACCATTGAGTATCAGGTTAGCTGTAGTTTTGTCATAGATGATATTTATGATGTTGAGATATTTTACCTCTATGTGTCCTCTGTCTCTCTCTTCTCCTTCTGGGGCCTCTCTAATGCAAGTGGTAGTGTGCCCGATGTCCCAGAGGTCCCTTAAACTAATCTCTGTTAAAAATTCTTATTTCTTTTTTCCTGTTCTCATTGGATGATTTCCGATTCCTCATCTTCCAGACTGCAGATCTGTTCTGCATCTTTTAATCTGTTGTTGATTCTCTTAGTGTGTACTCTCATATCAGTTATTGTAATCTTTCATTCTGATTGGTTCTTTTTTATATTTTTGTTGAAGTTCTCAGGCTGAGTTCATTCAGTCTTCTCCTGAGTTTAGTAAGCATCTTTATGAGGATTACTTTGAATTATATTCTTATATATTGCTTAGCTCCATTTTATTTAGTTCTTTTTCTGGAGTTTTGTCTCGTTCTTTCATTTAGAAAGTATTCCTTTTTCTCCTCACTTTGCCTAACTCTATGGTTTGCTTCTATGTATTAGATAGATCAGCTCCATATCCCAGTCTTGAAAGAGTGACCTTATGTGGAAGGTTTCTGTGGGGCTCCGTGGCACAATTCCCATGGTCACCAGAGCCTCTTGTTACTGAGGTTTTCCCTCTTTGGGCTGTGTTCATTCTCTTATGTGGTTGGGCCACAATTGCTGTGGGCACACTAGTTGGGGGAGCTGGTACCATGCCTGGCTGGCTGCATCGCTTGGTTGTGACTGCTGTAGGTGTGCTGTGGATGGAGCTAACTCCCAAGTGGGAGCTCCTTTGAAAGGAGTGCTGATGCTGGCCAAGATGTCCCACCAGGTCATTTGGTGTAAGAGCCACTTTGGAAGGGCATCGGTGCAGCTCATGCCACCTGTTTGGTGGGGCAGTCATGGAGTGGCTTTTGAGGGGCATGCTGATCCTCAGGGGAATGTTGGGGTGGAAGTATACCCTGTTAGCCAGGTTGATTGAAAGTAACAGAAATGGTGCCCACCAGCTCTGGGCCAGCTAGGTGGCAGAAGAGTTAATAAATAAATGAATAAAAATGTGACCACAAGTGCTTCTGCCACTGGAGAAAGTTCTGCCAGATCCCTGCCCTCTAGCGTACATCCTAATAGTAGTCAATATTGGCCATCTCCTCCTTTATGACTCAGGTGTTTCTCAAGCTATTGCCTCTGCACTGAGACCTGGAGGGAGTTTGTACGTGAGCAGTGTTTCAGTTTCCCACTGCCTTTTGGCTTTCCCCACCCTAAGCCCTGCTGCTTTTCACAGCCAGAAATTATGGAAGTTTGTCTTCCCCGTGCAAGTACATTGGGCTGGGGAGCCTGATGGGGGCTTGGACCCCTCACTCCCTAGTGGGGACCTCAACAGTTGGGATATCCCTCTCACTTATTAGTGGCCTTAGTGGGGGTGCATGTTCTCACTAGACAATGTCTCTGCCCTCTTCCCCTTCCCCATATGGCCTTTTCTTTATATGCTTAGTTATAGAAAATCTGTTCTGTTAGTCTTTAGGTCATTCTCAGAGATAGTTGTTCTATATTTAGTTGTAGTTTGGTGTATCTGTGGGAGGAGGTGAGCTCAGGATTTTCCTCTCCTCCATCTTGATCTGAACCTTAAAGGCTTTTTTTATGAGATAAGTGGTGATGTTAACAAGTATGATTTTATTTTATATTGTGTGATGAAATGTGTTAACATTTGAAAAATCTGCATAATTGAGTAAACATATATTTTTCAAATCACCACTACTTGGTGCTGCAAAATGATATATGGGTAAAAGATCCATTCAAAATTTAAGACCGATCCATGAATTTTAATGGAACAGAATAAAAAATTTCATTTGTTTGGTTTATACCATTAACCCTTAGGAAACTTCTATTTGTTGAGTTTTGGTATAGCATCAAACAATCATCACAATTATCTGAAAAAACTATAAAAATACATCTCCCTTTTCTAGCTACTTATGTGTGAGAGGCTGGATTTCTTCACATGCTTCAACCAGAACAGTTGGATTCCTCAACCAACTGACTTTTATTAAGCCAGAGAGTTTTTTAAAATGTAAAATAAGCTGATTTTTCTCACTAATTTTTTGTTTGTTTTGGAATATATAGCTTTGCCTCTAAAAACTATCACTTCTGTTAACATGTCTTTAAGATTTTTATCTTTTAAAATGAGTAAATATGTATCTTAAATTTCTCTTTTATTTTCAAATACACTGTTAATATAAAACTCATATGCACAATACCTCTGTGGGGTCCTCAATGATTTTTAAGTGTATAAAGTGTTCCTAAGACTAAAAAGTTTGGTAATTGCAGTTTTAACCCAAAAAGATGCTTTCTGATAATGCTGAGAATTTTAGAACTTCTTCATATCAAGAGGAGTGGGAGTCATAAATATTTGGAGTTTTTATTGTTGGACTAATTATGTAATAGAATTAATGCTTTTTGTTGAGGATTGGCTCTGCTTTAGTGCCATTTCTAATAACCAAGTCATTTCTCACCTATTATGAATGAAATAAGCTAAGCTGGGAAGGTAGACTAGAGTGAAATAAAATCTACCCATTTCTTGATCACATTCTCTACACTTTAATGAAAATTTCTAGTCTTTATTTAGCAATTCAGTCTACAAAGTACATTCACACTCAATTAATTTTCACTAACAATCTTTTATTGTTATCCTCAATTTACAAATGAGGCAAAGAAGTTGTAATTATCTAAAAATTATATGGCCAGAAATTTGTAGACTCACACATAATAAACAAGAGGGCATGCCACAGAAGAAAGAACGTGTTCTTCAGGATTAAAAGCTTAATTTGACTCTATGTCCATTGGTTACTAGCTGTGCAGATTTGTATCTCAATCACATTTAAGTAAGCGGCTGTGTTTTCCCTTCTGAAAAATGGCTAATATAATACCTACATTATCAAATAGTTATGAGAATTAAACTGGATAATATACATAAAATACTTACTCTGTGGAAGATTCTCAGTGATAGCTAATCATCTCACACGCTAGTAAAGCAATGCTTAAAATTTTCCAAGCCAGGCTTCAGTAATACGTGAACCGTGAACTTCCTGATGTTCAAGCTGGTTTCAGAAAAGGCAGAGGAACCAGAGATCAAATTGCCAACATCCACTGGATCATCAAAAAAGCAAGAGAATCCCATAAAAAACATCTATTTCTGCTTTATTGACTATGCCAAAGCCTTTGACTGTGTGGATCACAATAAACTGTGGAAAATTCTTCAAGAGATGGGAATACCAGACCACCTGACCTGCCTCCTGAGAAACCTATATGCATGTCAGGAAGCAAGAATTAGAACTGGACATGGAACAATAGACTGGTTCCAAATAGGAAAAGGAGTACGTCAGGGGTGTATATTGTCACCCTGCTTATTTAACTTCTATGCAGAGTACATCATGAGAAACACTGGGCTGGAAGAAGCACAAGCTGGAATCAAGATTGCCAGGAGAAATATCAATAACCTCAGATATGCAGATGACACCACCCTTATGGCAGAAAATGAAGAGGAGCTAAAGAGCCTCTTGATGAAAGTGAAAGAGGAGAGTGAAAAAGTTGTCTTAAAGCTCAACATTCAGAAAATGAAGAGCATGGCATCCAGTCCCATCACTTCATGGCAAATAGATGGGGAAACAGTGGAAATAGTGGCTGACTATTTTTCTGGGCTCCAAAATCACTGCAGATGGTGATTGCAGCCATGAAATTAAAAGATGCTTACTCCTTGGAAGCAAAGTTGTGACCAACCTAGACAGCATATTAAAAAGCAGAGACATTACTTTCCCAACAAAGGTGCATCCAGTCAAGGCTATGGTTTTTCCAGTGGTCATGTATGGATGTGAGAGTTGGACTGTGAAGAAGGCTGAGCACCAAAGAATTGATGCTTTTGAACTGTGGTATTGGAGAAGACTCTTGAGAGTCCCTTGGACTGCAAGGAGATCCAACCAGTCCATCCTAAAGGAGATCAGTCCTGGGTGTTCATTGGTAGGAGTGACGTTGAAGCTGAAATTCCAATACTTTGGCCGCCTGATGTGAAGAGCTGACTCATTTGAAACAACCCTGATGCTGGGAAAGATTGAGGGCAGGAGGAGAAGGGGATGACAGAGGATGAGATGGTTGGATGGCATCACTGACTCGATGGACGTTGGTTTGGGTGGACTCCGGGAATTGGTGATGGACAGGGAGGCCGGGCGTGCTGAGGTTCATGGGGTCGCAAAGAGTCAGACACGACTGAGTGACTGAACTGAGCTGAACTGAATATTGGGTTGTTCAAAAAGTTCATTCAAATTTTTCTATAACATCTTACAGAAAAACCCAGACAAGCTTTCTGGCCAACTGAATATTGTGTTAAATAGTCATGCTTACTACCAAAAATTAGTTCTTTTTTAGGACTCTCTTGTGAGTTCTGGAAAGGATCATTGTCATGATTTGTTGGTAACTGGACTCTTGTACTCTTTATAAATATAAAAAATATATGGATCATATTAGTTGCTTTTAAACTCAGAAAATTAAGTGGGAAAGGCAGTAGGTGAGAAAGAAGACCACGATTAACTTACTTTGTGAAATCTTTTTGTAGGTGAGTTACGGAAAAGGCTGGAAGAAATGGAAGCTCTGATAAACCAACTTTCCAGGGAAAAGAGTATCTTCACTCTGCAGATTCAAGACCTGAAAGGGCAACTGGCAGAAGAAACCAAAGTAAGGCATCTATTATTTCTCACCAGGCATTTCACGGCATGTTTTTTTTTTTTTTTTTAAATAGTGCTTGCTAGGTTGGCTTGAATATCTTCTTATATAAAAGAAGAGGGGTAAGTGCTCTAGCAGTTAAGGAAAAAAAGACCTGTTGGATCTTGGATATGCTGAGAAGGACTCTGATCACTGAAGGATCATCCTCGGTAATTTAAATTGCTTTTCTAGTTTGTCAGATTTAGAGCAAGGAAACTATGTGTTTCCGTTTTGCATTATTACTTGAACAGAGCATCAGCAAAGTTCTTTATGGATTTTTGATTCTGAATTGCACAAAGAAGTGGAATTAATTAAAAGATCAGGATAAAATGAATGGGACTGGATTCATTCAATATTACTTTTAAATTGTCAAGTGAATTATAGATATTAGTTATTTCTTTCCAAGAGAATATATAATGTTGCTAGTAGGTGACCTCGGTAGATGTGATTCTTTAATGTTAAAACATAGTGACTAAAGTGAGAGATGGATTCTTTGAGCCCTGGTATTCAAGTCTATTCTTATTTCATATTCAAGGCATCTTCTAAGACCCCAAAGGACTTCACTTGTATATAATCTCACTGAAAAGGCATCTACTCCAAGGGTAAAAGCCATTGACTCTGCAGACTTCTCTTTTTAAATGTTTTCTTTTATCCGCCACATTCTCCTCATTTTCTATATTATACGTACATTTAAAAATTACTACCATGATTCATGCTTCAGACATCATGCTGGATGCTTCTTTGATGTCATCTAAACCTTCAGATGTTAAGTCATATGAAACTGGTAGAATTATTTTCTTTTTTTTACATGAAGTAACCAAGGCTCTGAGAAGACAAATAACTCATCCAAGATCATGTAGCTAGCAGTAGACTGTAGGAAGTTTAGCAGGTTCTGAAATGACTAGATTTATAGTTTAGAAGATCTCTCTGGCTGACTTCTCTGGTATGCCAGGCTTCCAACTGGCATATCAGGCCGCTTTCTGAGTCCAATTCTCCTTCTGTGACCCTACCTTCTATAGCTGCGTCTTGCATTTACTCACTTCTCCTGGAGATCAGTGGAGAAATAACTCCAGAAAGAATGAAGGGATGGAGCCAAAGCAGAACAATACCCAGCTGTGGATGTGACTGGTGACAGAAGCAAGATCTGATGCTGTAAAGAGCAATATTGCATAGGAACCTGGCATGTCAGGGCCATGAATCAAGGCAAATTGGAAGTGGTCAAACAGGAGATGGCAAGAGTGAATGTTGACATTCTAGAAATCAGCGAACTAAAATGGACTGGAATGGGTGAATTTAACTCAGATTATCATTATATCTACTACTGCAGGCAGGAATCCCTCAGAAGAAATGGAGTAGCCATCATGGTCAACAAAAGAGTCCAAAATGCAGTACTTGGATGCAATCTCAAAAACGACAGAATGATCTCTGTTCTTTTCCAAGGCAAACCATTCAATATCACAGTAATCCAAGTCTATGCCCCAACCAGTAACGCTGAAGAAGCTGAAGTTGAACGGTTCTATGAAGACCTATAAGACCTTTTAGAACTAACACCCAAAAAAGATGTCCTTTTCATTATAGGGGACTAGAATGCAAAAGTAGGAAGTCAAGAAACACCTGGAGTAACAGGCAAATTTGGCCTTGGAATACGGAATGAAGCAGGGCAAAGACTAATAGAGTTTTGCCAAGAAAATGCACTGATCATAACAAACACCCTCTTCCAACAACACAAGAGAAGACTCTATACATGGACATCACCAGATGGTCAACACCAAAATCAGATTGATTATATTCTTTGCAGCCAAAGATGGAGAAGCTCTATGCAGTCAGCAAAAACAAGACTGGGAGCTGACTGTGGCTCAGATCATGAACTCCTTATTGCCAAATTCAGACTTAAATTGAAGAAAGTGGGGAAAACCACTAGACCATTCAGGTATGACCTAAATCAAATCCCTTATGATTATACAGTGGAAGTGAGAAATAGATTTAAGGGACTAGATCTGATAGACAGAGTGCCTGATGAACTATGGACGGAGGTTCGTGACATTGTACAGGAGACAGGGATCAAGACCATCCCTGTGGAAAAGAAATGCAAAAAGGCAAAATGGCTGTCTGGGGAGGCCTTACAAATAGCTTTGAAAGAAGAGAAGTGAAAAGCAAAGGAGAAAAGGAAAGATATAGGCATCTGAATGCAGAGTTCCAAAGAATAGCAAGAAGAGATAAGAGAGCCTTCTTCAGCGATCAATGCAAAGAAATAGAGGAAAACAACAGAATGGGAAAGACTAGAGATCTCTTCAAGAAAATTAGAGATACCAAGGGAACATTTCATGCAAAGATGAGCTCGATAAAGGACAGAAATGGTATGGACCTAACAGAAGCAGAAGATATTAAGAAGAGATGGCAAGAATACACAGAAGAACTGTACAAAAAAGATCTTCACGACCCAGATAATTACGATGGTGTGATCACTCATCTAGAGCCAGACATCCTGGAATGTGAAGTCAAGTGCGCCTTAGAAAGCATCACTACGAACAAAGCTAGTGGAGGTGATGGAATTCCAGTTGAGCTATTTCAAATCCTGAAAGATGATGCTGTGAAAGTGCTGCACTCAATATGCCAGCAAGTTTGGAAAACTCAGCAGTGGCCACAGGACTAGAAAAGGTCAGTTTTCATTCCAATCCCAAAGAAAGGCAATGCCAAAGAATGCTCAAACTACTGCACAATTGCACTCATCTCACACGCTAGTAAAGTAATGCTCAAAATTCTCCAAGCTAGGCTTCAGCAATATGTGAACCGTGAACTTCCTGATGTTCAAGCTGGTTTTAGAAAAGGCAGAGGAACCAGAAATCAAATTGCCAACATCCGCTGGATCATGGAAAAAGCAAGAGAGTTCCAGAAAAGCATTTATTTCTGCTTTATTGACTATGCCAAAGCCTTTGACTGTGTGGATCACAATAAACTGTGGAAAATTCTGAAAGAGATGGAAATACCAGACCACCTGATCTGCCTCTTGAGAAATTTGTATGCAGGTCAGGAAGCAACAGTTAGAACCGGACATGGAACAACAGACTGGTTCCAAATAGGAAAAGCAGTACATCAAGGCTGTATATTGTCACCCTGCTTATTTACCTTTTATGCAGAGTACGTCATGAGAAACACTGGACTGGAAGAAACACAAGCTGGTATCAAGATTGCTGGGAGAAATATCAATAACCTCAGATGTGCAGATGACACCACCCTTATGGTAGAAAGTGAAGAGGAACTAAAAAGCCTCTTGATGAAAGTGAAAGAGGAGAGTGAAAAAGTTGTCTTAAAGCTCAACATTCAGAAAATGAAGATCATGGCATCCGGTCCCATCACTTCATGGGAAATAGATGGGGAAACAGTGGAAACAGTGTCAGACTTTATTTTTGGGGCTCCAAAATCACTGCAGATGGTGACTGCAGCCATGAAGTTAAAAGACGCTTACTCCTTGGAAGGAAAGTTATGACCAAGCTAGATAGCATATTCAAAAGCAGAGACATTACTTTGCCAACAAAGGTCCGTCTAGTCAAGGCTATGGTTTTTCCTGTGGTCATATATGGATGTGAGAGTTGGACTGTGAAGAAGGCTGAGCGCCAAAGAATTGATGCCTTTGAACTGTGGTGTTGGAGAAGACTCTTGAGAGTCCCTTGGACTACAAGGAGATCCAACCAGTCCATTCTGAAGGAGATCAGCCCTGGGATTTCTTTGGAAGGAATGATGCTAAAGCTGAAACTCCAGTACTTTGGGCACCTCATGCGAAGAGTTGACTCATTGGAAAAGAGTCTGATGCTGGGAGGGATTGGGGGCAAGAGGAGAAGGGGACGACAGAGGATGAGATGGCTGGATGGCATCACTGACTCGATGGATGTGAGTCTGGGTGAACTCCGGGAATTGGTGATGGACAGGGAGGCCTGGCGTGCTGCGATTCATGGGGTCGCAGAGTCGGATACGACTGAGTGACTGAACTGAACTGAACTGAATCACCGTGGCTGCCTCACTGCCTCTTAAGTAAGCTGCCATCATTAGGACTATTCCCACTGTTTGAAGGCCCTTCTTGGAGGCCTTTGGGGCATGATGAGAAAATGCCAAACATGTGTCCTCTTATCAGTCTGTTTTATGATCTCAGTGCTCTCAGCAATCTTATTTATTAATTTTTGTACATACTTGTTTCATATATCCTCCTCCATTTAGGTTCTTTGGACAAAGGCTTTGTCTCCATTTTATTTACTTTGGTTAACACTGTTGTTTAGAACAGGTGTTCACTAAATATATATTAAATGAGAGGAAGGACCACAATTTGAAGCCAAGTTTCCCAGATTCTAATCCCTCTGTCCTTCCCAGTGTTAGTTGCTTAGTCATGTCTGACTGTTTATGACCTCAAGGACTATAGCCTGCCAGGCTTCTTTGTCCATGGGATTTCCCAGACAAAAACACTATGGTGGGTTGCCATTCCCTTCTCCAGGGACTCTTCCTGACCCAGGGATTGAACCTGGCTCTCCCACATCATAGGCAGATTCTTACTGTCTGAGCCACCAAGGAACTAAATATTACTCCTCCTCATTCAAAGCCCTTCAGTGTCTGCCTGAGGCTGCCATTAACCAAGCCTTGTGCTTTCAGAGCTGCATCTGGGAAGAGGTTTCTTCCTAATTTGTATTAAGGACCCATGAGGACTGGCAGAGACCCTGCTTCTTCCCACTAGACTAGGTTATCTCTTGGGAATGATGTTGCTAGGTTAATCAAACCATGCCTTAAGTGACAAATAATTATTAGCTCTACAGTCCAATAAATACAGAAGCCACTACTATGCTACAGGTGGCTACCTGAATTTAAATTGATATTAATTAGAATTAAATAAAATTGAAATTCAGTTGGGCACATTTTGAATGTTTAACAGCCACATGACTAGTGGTTACCGTATTGGACAATATATATAGAGAGGATATTTTTATCACTACAGAAACTTCTATTGGATAGCACTGTTTTAAAGTAATAAAGATTTTAGAGATTTGCATGTAAAATAAAAGATTTTGTTTTCTTTATCAATGGAATGAAAAAGCTAGACTAAACTCAGTGGTCCTTTCTAGCCCAAACAAGACCAGTGTCTTGTATATTACTAAATATAAATCTTACTACCTAAGTGATAGTGAGTGTTTTGCTACCTTTGCATGCTGCACTATTTCTAGAACTCCAGGCCTGTCTATTATTGAAGCCCACATTGTCAGGCTGGCATTTCCCTAAATAGAACTCTCTTCCTTGTTTTAATGGCAGCAATTAGATACCCTCTCCTTTCTCTTGTCCCAAATTCTCTCCCTAGTATTAACTAGCTAGGTTCGGGTTCAGCTTGCATCTGTGGCAGGTGGTTATTAACCTTATCTAAAAAAGATGATGTCACCTCTGAAGCTTTCATCATTAATGGTGGTGGTGCCTTTTTACACCTGTGTGTGTCCCCTGCAGTCACAGAGTGCCCTAGCCCAGGCCGTGAAGTCGGCCAAGCGTGATTGTGACCTTCTACGAGAGCAGTACGAGGAAGAGCAAGCGGCCAAGGCTGAGCTGCTGCAGGCCCTGCTCAAAGGCAATGCTGAAATGGTGAAGTGGAGGACCAAGTACGAGGATGACACCATCCAGCGTGCTGAGGACTTGGAGGATGCCAAGTGAGTGGGGCAGGGCTACCCTGACCCTGGAGTTAGTTATGCAGAGGACTCTGAGAATAGTGGCTTTGTCTTCAAGGCTTCACATGTGCACTTAGCAAGTCCTCACCAACTGTGTGAATAAGCCCAAGACCAAAGCTGAAACAGCCACCACTGGCAAGAAGCACATACTCTAGAGAGGTTCAAAAATTAATATTATAATACAGAGCGACAAACATTAGAGAGAAGTCCTGGGGGGAAAGGAGTTTCTTTCTAGAGATAGAAGAGAAGTCTTCACAGATGTGACTGAGCTATGGTCTGAAAACAGGCTAACATGTAAAATCCTGGGTTTCATTTGGAACACCAGAATAATGGAGTCCATGTCTGTATACATCTCCATACATTAAAGTTATCAAAAAATGTTTCTGATCTACAACTTGTAGACTACAAAGTTGTCTGTGAAGATGGACAGGGGCAGCTGGAAATGTGTTAGGATCTGTCATCCTGTCTATGGGACAAAAGTTCCTTTGAAAAGAAATCGCCTTTGGGCCACCTCTAAGGTTAGGACATAGACAACACTACACAAAGGCTTTAGAAGTTCCGGGAACTACAGAAGTTTGGGGCCTACATGAATTAAGACTTAGTCCCAGGATGTAGTTCTAAAGCTTTTTGCTCAGAGGTCAAAGAACTGTGTGTCTTTGAGAGACAGTGTCAAACCAGCCTTAAAGGTTGACTCAAAATAGTATGTCCCTGGCTTGGTAGCTTAGCAAAAATCCAGGGAAGATCAATACGTTTCTCTTTAGTATCAACCAAATATATTATTTTTCAGTTCTTCACCTAAATCTTTGAAAGACATTGCTGTACATGTGCTGAACAGCTGCTGTATTCTGTCCCTAAAGGGGGATACCAAGAGATCTGTCTCTGTAGCCACAATAACTTAAAAAGGGCTTTGTGATGACAGATACTAAAAATACCCATGGTGAATGTGTTAAAAACTCAGGACCACAGAAAAGTGGGGCCTTGAACTGAAATGGCTCCTCATATCCAAAATATGGCATTTGCTTCTAAAGTTAAGATTTTTTTTTCCTAATTGAAGAATTCCGGTGAAAGTATCTACCAGTCATTCTGTTTGAAGATTTCTAAGAGAGAGACAGAAAAGAGAGAAAGTATGTGGGTTACTTATGACCACATAGATTTGTTTGAACTAACAAATCATGGTCTTATAGTCGATGACAACTAGAGAGAAATGGCAAATGTGATTATATCTGAAGACTTTTTTTTTTTGTGCTTTAAACTTAAACAACAAATAAATAAAGCATTGTCTCTATTATGCTTTGCCTCTAAATCCCCTCAGGGAGGTGGAATTACAAAAAAATCTAGGATTGTATTTTTTTGTTTTAAATTGGAAAGTTGAAGATCTGTCTGCTTAGATTTCCAGGCTTGGGTTAGTTTAGTGGAATCAAGCTCCCCCATGAGCCCATTTAGTGCCTCTGAGCTCTGAGTTTCCCCGAGGAAAGGGATTTGATTTCTTCTTCTCCCACATCTTCTTGCATATTCTAGGCAACCATGTAGGTGCTTATGGTTGGCAAGTTAAAGAGCAAAATGGCAGTTGGCAGTAAATGTAGAAAAACATTATCAGCCAAATGAAGGTGATCAGTTGTCCAGTTTGCCCTGGATTTGCCAGATTTGAGCCCTGATAGCCCTGTGTCCTGGCACAACCCCTCAGTCCCTCAGCAGTTGGTCACCCAAAGTAAAATTCCTGTTTTCTGGTTCCAGTTAAGCATTTCTAAAGTAGTTAACATATGTGCAATTATTTTACAAGATTCTTGTTTTAAGTGGGATAGAACATCAGAATCTCCTATTTTTTATCCAGCTTTATAGAAATATGATTGACATACGCCATTGTGTATGGTGTACAGTTAAGGTGTACAATATAATAATTTGAAATATGCACATGTTGTGAAATCTTTACCACAGTATGGTTGGTTAATACCTCCTTTACCCCACAGAATTACCATTTTGTTATTGTTGTTATGGTGAGAAAATTAAAGCTCTATTCTCATAGCAACACTCACATATATAATACAATATTATCAACAATAGTCACCATGCAGTACATCAGAGTCTTCTCTTAACAGTTAAGAAGAATGAAGCAAAGACATGAAGTGACTATGGCTAGAAAGCCAGTGAGCAAAGAGTAGTTGTTGGAGCCCAGGTCCTTCCTGGACACTGAGCACAGGTTGGTTTTGACAGGATTCCTAAAGGGGGCTTTATGAGCACATTGCTCTGTTGGGTTAGTTATGTGGCACATATTAATTCCTGAGGACCATTTTCTGTTTAATAACAGTAGATTGGAAAAAGCTTTGCTACATACAGTACCTTTCATGTAAGAGGTGTGATGAATGAGTAGAATGGAACTACCAGTGTCCCTGCAGGAGACATGAACAAGAGAACACATTGCATCCATTAGGGAGCATAAGAGCACTGCATTGTAAGTGTGGTGGAAGGGAAGCATTTTAATAAGCTGCTCCATCTCAGAGTATGCTGAAGGGAGGACAGACAGAGGCTAAAGTATCCCTAACAGCAGCAGGACCTGATAAGTGAGCATACCGCTGGGATGGATGTGGGTATACACGGTGGGGAAGAGGAGCCCAGTTGGAGAAGAAATTCAGAGAAGAGAGAATCTGGGCATGTTTAAAAGTCACATGATGAGAGGGGGAGACAGTGAGCAGGAGAGAGTTGAAGAAGGCTCTTTGCAAGCAAGGTAGCCAAGGAACTCTTTAGAGACTGCTGCTGCTGCTGCTAAGTCGCTTCAGTCGTGTCCGACTCTGTGTGACCCCATAGACGGCAGCCCACCAGGCTTCCCGTCCCTGGGATTCTCCAGGCAAGAACACTGGAGTGGGTTGCCATTTCCCTCTTCAATGCATAAATGTGAAAAGTGAAAGTGAAGTTGCTCAGTAGTGTCAGACTCTTAGTGACCCCATGGACTGTAGCCTACCAGGCTCCTCTGTCCATGGGGTTTTCTAGGCAAAAGTACTGGAGTGGTGTGCCATTGCCTTCTCCACTTTAGAGACTAGATATGCCCAAAACTTTTAACAGTTGCTTACTGCTGGGCGTTCAGTACCATCTTCCTCTTATTCTTGTTCTGGATAATGTCTGCATTGCTTATTTAAGGTTCAGGGAAAGCAGATACTTACAGGGATTCAGAGATTCTGAGTTTCAAGTCCAGGTTGCCAAAGGGTGGGGGAACATAAAGGACCTGTGGACACAGGAGCCAGAGGGTGGTGGTCAGCAGATGTCTGGGTTCTACAGCACAAGGAGGTCTTTTTCAGACACAAGGTACTTCCCTTCATACTGTGAAACCACCCTTGGGGGCTCCCCTATTTGTACCGCAGCGCTGTGTTTAATAAGGACACATTGGATGAGAGTTGTGGCTTCATTCCCCTTTGGGCCTCCTGTTCTCAGGAAGAAGCTGGCACTTCGGTTGCAGGAGGCTGCGGAAGCCATGGGGGTGGCCAATGCCAGAAACGCCTCCCTGGAGAGGGCCAGGCTCCGACTGCAGCTTGAGCTCGGGGACACCCTGTCTGATCTCGGGCAGGCGCGGTCTGCAGCTGCCGCACTCAACCAGAAGCAGCAGCATTTTGACAAGAGCCTGGACGACTGGAGGCGGAAGCACGAGGAGTCCCAGGCGATGCTGGATGCCTCAAAAAAGGAGGCCCGCGCCCTCAGCATCCAGCTCCTGGAGCTCAGGCACAGCTACGAGGAGGGCACCATGAGCCAGGAGGCCCTGCGGAGGGAGAATAAGCACCTGAAAGGTACATTGTGCTGAGAAGCCAGCCGGGCACCGGAATTGCGCTCGCCGGGGACTCGGCCGCCGCCTCCAGCATAGACGGCTCAGCATCTTCACAGTCCTGCTTGGGTCTTAACTTTGCCATTTGTAATACTTCCTTTGGATTTTTTTTTTTTTTAACGACAGATACTATTTTCATTAAATGAGTTCTAAAAATAAGACTACATTCCTACCTTCAGCCCCAGTTCCCCGCAGTAAAGTAAGCGTATTAAGAATTTCTTTATATCTCTAGCCTTACCAAGATTTTCCATGCACATATGCAGGCAAGTATTTTTTTTTAACTTAAATTGCAGATTATTCTGTACCTTTTAAAAATTTATTAATATATTTTCTCATTTAACAAATACTTCAAAAGCCTAGCCTGTGTGCCAGGCACTGTTCTTTATACAAATATTCATTATTTAAGTCTCAGAACAATCTTATGAGTTAGTTTCTCTATCTGTAAAATGCAGACTAGATTGAGTCATTTAAGTTTAAGAACTTGGCCAAATTCACATTTTCTAAGTGGCTGATCTGAGATTTGAGCCCAGACAGCTTGATTCTACCACATACGTACTTAACTATGGGCTTTGCCACCAGGCCTGTACCTGTAGCCTACCATGTGATTGTTATTAGCAACGGTGTTTATAATAAGGATAACTGACACATTTCAATAGACCTTATTCATTTTAGATACAATTTTCCACAATTATAAATAATCCTATATTGTACATCCCTGTACATATATTTGTGGACATGTACAAATATTTCAGTAGGATAAAGTCCTAGAAATGAAATTGCTGGGTTAAAGGAATGAATTTTTAAATTTTAAAATACTGCCCAGCAGCCCTTCAAAGAGGGCTGCCAATTTATAGCAGCACCAGCAGTGACATGTGTTACAATCCTGAGGCGCCCTGGGAATAAGTTCATTACTCTTGGAGACATAAATAAAACCTGCTTTCTCTGTTGATCTATACCGTCCGTGATCAGTTCACTGGGCCCGTGAGGGGTGCTGGAACAGTTAGAAAACTTTGATGGTGTCAGAAGCACCTAGAGGGCTTGTTAAAACCCAGTTGGGCGGGCCCCTCCCTCAGAGTTTCTGATCCGGTAAGTCTAGGAAGGGGTCTGAGAATTTGTATTTCTAGTAAGTTCCCAGAAATACAAATGGAGACCGCACTTGGTCTGGGGTGGAGCTTGGGCAGAAGTGTGTTTCAGAAGCTCTCCAAGTAATTCTAAGGTGTGGTCAGAGTAGAGAATCACTGCCTTGAGTTTTCTCTTAGGAGCCTGTCTTCTGGACAGGCTATATCAGACAAGAATCTGTTATTCACATGAGAATTATCATCTAATGGGTTTGTTTTTGTAACTTAAAACTTCTTGTCCCATCCTGTCTTAGGCTAGGTATCCTCAGAGCCAGAGAAGCAGGCAGGCTCTTGAACACCTTCCACTGCCTCTGGACTGTGGGTAATTCCCAGAGCACTTGGCCCTGCTCTGCTCCTCTAAGGTTCCAGAGGCTTCCTCAATGAAAAAGCAGAACTGACAGTAACAGGGTCCGGTGGTGGAGATTTTATCACTTCTGGATGCCTTGCTCTGTCAAAGGCTTGTGTTCATGAGAGGGTTCATGCGTTGGCTCCTGGCAGACAATGACACGCTGTAAGTTCCCATCCTGGTGTTGCAACTGCTGTCACAACAGCCACCATTATTGGTGTTCATAGCTAAGCTCTTCCACTGAAATAATGACTCCAGGTCTGTGTCCTAGGGCCCCACCAGGCAGTATCTGGTGTGGCTCTGACAAGTGGATTGGCATGTACAGTTGCACAGGTTGTTTGATGCAAATATTCTAAGAAGCACCGTTCTCACCAGTAGTTGTAGACAGCTTTCTGGCAGATTCTAAAAGAATATATTGAAAAGGTATTCATTTTTTCAAATTCAAACAAAGATCCCATAGTGCCAGCAGTGGCCTTGTCATCAAGTTACCAAGAATGGCATGACCAGGGTCCCAGGTGGCCTTCCAGAACAGTCTGTTATGCCTGATAGCATGGGTCTGAGACTGGTTCCTTTCACTAATTTTGTCTTTCTTTCCTCCCCAGAGGAGATTTCTAATCTGACAAATCAGGTGAGAGAAGGAAAGAAGAACTTAAGTAAAATGGAAAAGGTCAAGAAACAGATTGAACAAGAAAAGAATGAAGTTCAGATGGCATTGGAAGAGGCTGAGGTATTACCTCTGGGGAGCAAAGAAGACTTTTATCATTGTGACAGTGCAGAAGATCTGCATTCTAATAACACCACCACCACAAAGACACTTAAGGCTTAACTGCATGCTTGGAACTATGCCAAGTGCTTTGTATGCACTATTTTGTGTAATATCCCTAGCAGACTGTTGTTCTCATTGTGCAAATGAGGAGATTGAGGCTCATTGAACAGGATAAACAATTGTGATGCAGACTCTTGACTGTAAGGAAAACAGGAACCGTGTGTATCTTGTTCCCTGACTTTTCCCCATTACCTAGGCCCTTGCTGCTCTAAATGTGGCCTGGAGACCAGTTGCCTGGGCATCGCTGGGGAGCTTGTTAGAAATTCAGACTCTCAGCCCTCTCCCCAGCTCTGTTGAATCAGAATCTGCATTTAAACAAGATTCCTGGGAGGCACTGGACTAGAACATTGCCTGGTGTATAGGAGAAGTTCAATAAATATTTGTTGGATGTTTCATAGCTAAATATCCTCATACCTGACCCTCTCTTTAAATGAAATCAGTCAAAACCTTTTTTTTCCCCAAAAAACTTTGGTTTTAAAAATGAATTCAAAGCAATGTTCTCATTTGTTGCTGAAAACTCATCTTTGTGAAGGTTGTTTGATAGGAGTGTTTTCAGTGTTATGGATTAAATGTTCAGGAAGAATATCTGGCTTTATCCCTAGGCATGTGCTAGCTAGTGATTGAAAGGACCCCCGAGAAAATATTTTTGCCAAAGAGGCTGAACTCAGAAGGAAGTTATCCTGTCATGGTCATTAAGTAGTTAACAAGGCCTACAAAGCTTCTGTTCTCACAGTTGAATTGCATTTTCTTGACCCACCCTTTGACCAAGCACCAGGTAGCATTCAAAATGCACGTCTCATCCACTTACCTTCTAACAGAGACAATCAGTCTTAAAAAGGCATAGCATTCAGTTTCAGGCACAGGCCTTTTGAAAGGTGCTGTAATGAAAAAATGAAACCCCAAAGGATTGCTCTATGTCAAGCAATGTCAGTTTATCTCACCATCACATTTCTGTAAGAAATCTGCCAGGCAGATGTGTCAACTGGATGGCTCTTGACAGAGCACTTGCCTTTTCATGCAAATTGTTTTCTGAGATCTATATTTTATATAGAATCCTTTCAGTTGGCATTGTGGTGTCCCCTAAAGTGGTTGAACTTTGTTTCATTTACTTGTTTCCTTTGGTTCTCCAGTCACCTTGGCTAGGAACTTTCTAAAGCCACTACCTTAACCTCCGAAAGTAACTTTTACGGTAGAAATTTCAAGCAACATGAGAAGCCAATGAGAGCTATGATTGGGCAAGGTTAATGTTAGTCCTACATAACATGTAGAAGTCTTTTTCATTAAATTGACTGGCACAATGAAGGGAGATGGTTAAGGCCATAGCGTTCCTACCATTTAGTAGCACTGCTGCTGCTGCTGCTAAGTCGCTTCAGTCGTGTCCGACTCTGTGCGACCCCATCCCTGGGATTCTCCAGGCAAGAACACTGGAGTGGGTTGCCATTTCCTTCTCCAATGCATGAAAGTGAAAAGTGAAAGTGAAGTCGCTCAGTCGTGTCCGACTCTTCACGACCTCATGGACTGCAGCAGCCTACCAGGCTCCTCTGTCCATGGGATTTTCAGGCAAGAGTACTGGCGTGGGGTGCCATTGCCTTCTCCATTAGTAGCACTAGATGGCGTTATATTCTATTCACATTTTCTCAAGTTTTGTCTTCACCTGCATCCATGAATACTTCATCAACTTGGACATGTATTTGTAATACTGGGTTATTTATTTTTCTGGGTGAGCCTTAATGAAAAACATTATCAGACTATTTTTGAAGTCACAAAGCTCAAACTATTGCAGGTCACCTTCAAAGATTCACTTTCTCAGGGCATTCAAAAGGGTTAGAGGTGACAGTTTCCCCTGGAAGGAAAGGCACCATTCCCTCAGAGGAAATTGCTATCCAAGCATTTTTTAAATTTTCTTTTATATTGAAGTTAGTATTGTGAGAACAGCAGCAAGGCTTTAAGCCATATTAAATTCCCAACATCTTTCTTATTTTTATTTTGAAACTGCTACTTGGTTTTACTTTCCACTTTTGGTATTATGTGCTAAGCACTCCTGAGAAGAGGCTATAAAAGTGGCTTCTGCCCTCAGGACTGTCTGCCAGTGGCCAACTGACCAATAGATCGTTGTCACCTCTTGTCCCCTTTATAAACATCCTCCTCTGTCATCTCCAAGTGTTCTGTTTGTTTCTTCTTC
Organism: Bos grunniens; assembly: GCF_055505025.1. Classification (NCBI taxonomy): domain Eukaryota; kingdom Metazoa; phylum Chordata; class Mammalia; order Artiodactyla; family Bovidae; genus Bos; species Bos grunniens. The sequence continues at coordinate 104,197,212 of NC_141165.1, forward strand.
TATATGAAATTTTATCTGTGGAACAGACTTTCAAATTTAATCAGACCTACCCTTTTCAACTTGAAACACCTTTATAACATTTCTGGAAGTAATTGCCTTGCCTATATTTAACATTCAAAGGAGCAGGAGCCTTCCCTGCCTGTCAGAGCAATCCATTTGAAGTAATAGTAATAGTTACGATAATAATGGTTCACACCAAGCATTATGTGTCAGGTATACCCCAGTTTCCTTTATTTGAGCGCTCTCCTGTTCCTTGCTCCCCAAATGCTTTCAACTTTTTCTCTATCCCTCTGTGATGTTCAAAATTGAAGTTTCCAGTAGGAGTTATCACCTTCCATGTTTTAGCTTTCATACTTTTATTGATTCATCCTAAAGATGGAACCACTAAAAAAAAGTCTAGAGTAATAAATTTAAAAATTGAAATGTAATCATAGACAAGATTGAACATTTCTACTTAAAAAAAAATGCTTGAGATTCTAGTTCTTGAACTACAGCTGAAAGCCCTCCGGATGTCAGAGCTATAACTAACATGACAAAGAAAGGTAATCACTTGTCTCTCATCCTGTTTCAGTCTTCAGGAATCTGATTTGAACTTTGACTATTCCTAGCAATTCTAAAGAGAGCTCCATTAGTGACATATATTTAGAGAAAAAAATACTTTTGTCCAAAAGTGGGCTTAATTTAATGCTTTTTATTTGTGTATTTCAGGGAGCTCTGGAGCGTAATGAAAGCAAGGTTCTTCGTTTGCAGCTTGAACTCTCAGACACTAAAGCGGAACTTGAAAGGAAGCTTTCAGAGAAAGATGAAGAAATAGAAAATTTTAGGTATGTACAATTATTTTGATGAACAACAGTTACATATTTCAGGATCCTTAACTGAACAAGGATTCATTGTGTTTGGCTACTTTTATAACCTTTGTTGGAATATTAGCACAGAGACAGCTGGTCTGACCCAACACTAGACTCTTCCTAGTCAGCACAGCACTGTTAGTATAAAAGAATACCTCTAACATGATTACTATTAATGTTTATGATTTTCTTATTCAAGCAGCTTCTGCTTGCGTACAAAACTCAAGATAACACACCAAAAAAAGCCAAAGTATGTGGACAAGGACTGTATATACAGCCTGGGTCTCCCTACAACAAGCTTCTTTCTTGAGTATTCAAGACACTGACTGATGGTGCCGAACAGTGAAGGAAAAGAACCCAAAAAAAAGTGATGCTGGACATTAAAATTAATGTCAGATCAGAGTGAAGTTTCCACCTCCCCCCTGCCTGTACCTGTAGCCATTTGTTTGGAGAGGGGCTAAAGCTAAGAGCTAAGCTGCTTATTGAATCCCTGTTGAAGCAGCTGAGTCTTAATAGTCAGGAAACTGAATTAAATAGGAATCCTGGGTTGCAGGATCTTTTCTTAGCTTCATCATAACAAGCTGATGATTTTAGACATCTCACTTCTTAGCTTCTCAGTGAAGTGAGGGGATGAAAGCAGCCCCATCCGTGTCACAGAAGGTGGCGAGGAAGATCAGTAAGCCAATGTTGGCAAAGCACTTCATGCTCTGTAGATCAAAGACACCATTATAAACACATGGAATTAGCTATGATTGTATTATCCATCTGATCTGTTCCCTTAAGTCAGTGCCATATGTCAGCAAGGAAAAGCATTTTTGAGTCTGAGGTTCAACTGGCAATTTGCTTTCAACATGTTTGTTAAACCATTAAGAGAAAAGGTTACCATGTTCAGTTAAACTGGCCTCTTCCCCATAGCCCACCTTCAGACAAAACTCCCATGGGGGTCATCTTTTTAATGAGGGTGTCAAGCCAAATTTGGTCCTCTGTGTGCTTTGAGTTATCTTTGCTCTCACTCACCGGCACTTTCCTCTATAGGACTGACGGTGGGGATGAAATCTGGTCTACTTAAGAGGCTGTGCCTAAAAGACTTTTTTTTTTTTATAAAGGGCAAAAACATTGGACCTTGATATTTGCCCTACTTCCTTCCACGAGGAACAAAAACGAATGTCTCCTTGTACCATTAAAAAAAAAAACAAACAAAACTCGTTTCAGGTAACGTCAAACCTGTGCCTATTAATAAACCCAGCTAAGAAAAAATGAGTCCTCAGAGAGTCTGCGTCTTGTCAGGTACCTCTGATGTCGTAGAGAGAGCTGTTCACCAATTATAATAATTTAAGTGCAAAGGAAGCTGGAGATCCAAACAGCTAGGGCTGGGAGAAGAAAGAATTGAAGCTGAGGCAGGAGCTGTCAAGGGGCTGAAAAAAGAAGGGCGGGCTGGAGGGAGGAGTGAGCTGTTCATGAGTTTTAGTTAATGATTCATAATAACTGTAATAGTTACATCCGGAAAGGAAAGATGAGTATATCTTAACAAAATATCACAAGTACTTTGTAGACCCTTTCTGTCTGAGTGCCCCATGCCAGTGGAGACTAGATCAGAAACCCTTAATCAGAGGGTCTAGTCTGACTTCAGGGCTAGGAGAGGAAGGGATCTTAAGAAAACGGAAGAGAACACCAAGGGGAAATACTAGCAAAACATAGGATTTTGAGCAATCAAAGATAAGCCAGGTAAAATCTAGGACTCAAGGGAAATATTGCCTGAGGAGAAGATGAGGCTCAAGGTCCTATTTCACATAATCCTTGGATAACTCCGTAGAAACTGAGGGAGGCATAGGATACAGGACTCAGGATGCTGAAGGGACCAGGAGTACCTCTGAGCGAGACTCAGAGGCAAAGGTAAAAACCTTGGTAGGGCTGCAAATTCTGGTAATTCATTCACTTCACTGATGCTCTCTTCCATTAGGTGAGGGCTGATCCTTCCTGAGCCAGGCTGGAAGCCTGTTGGGGTGAAAGAATGAGTGGCTCATATGTGGGTTGTATGTTTCACTTGTTCCATAGTTATTGAGCACTTCATGTTGGCAACATGCTGTGCCTGCTATTCTAGATAGGGCTTCGCAAACTTTTATGAATCGATAGGGCTTTTTTGCGGAGAAGGCAATGGCACCCCACTCCAGTACACTTGCCTGGAAAATCCCATGGATGGAGGAGCCTGGTGGGCTGCAGTCCATGGGGTTGCTAGGAGTCGGACAAGACTCAGCGACTTCACTTTCTCTTTTCACTTTCATGCATTGGAGAAGGAAATGGCGGCCCACTCCAGTGTTCTTGCCTGGAGAATCCCAAGGATGGGGGAGCCTGGTGTGCTGCCTGCCATCTCTGGTGTCACACAGAGTTGGACACGACTGAAGTGACTTAGTATAGCATAGGGCTTTTTTGTTTCCTTACAAATGTTGTAATTAGCAAAGCTAGAGTTAGAGAGGTGATAATGCAGTCACTGATGGAAGGAGGGGCTTTGATCCTCACCCTCCTCTACCAGCAAAGCAAGAGTGATATCCACGGCCAGCTTGAAGGCCAACTGGCAGCTGTGACTGCCATCTAAGTCGGGCCCTGCTGCAAGGCCCCAGCCGGGGTTGAAAATAAGTTAGGTGTGTGTCCTGAATCTTCCAGGGCCACTGGCTAAGTACATCCCCCTCCCAACTCAGGGTATTCATGAAAATGCTGAAATGTGTGGGGGCTTCTCAGTGGACCAAAACTGGGGTGTCCCAGCATGCATTCTGCTCTCTCCAGACACACCCAGAGAGATGCTGGGGAAGGAGTTTTGGGGAGTGAGGCACCAAAATTCCCTATGCTATCAAAATGTATTTGTTTGCTTTGCTTTGATCATCTATGGAAGGTTAGGCAAGCTTTTTATTTACGGCATCAGATGGTAAATATTTTTGGCTTTGTGGACCATAGAGTCTCAGTTGCAGCTACTCAAGTCTGCAACCTTAGCTTGAAAGCAGCCATAAGAGATCAAATGACATGGCCGAATTTGGCCCAGAGCCCATAGTTAGCTCACCCCTGACCTGTGACCTCAGGTTCCTAGGAATGATCCATCATCTTTTCCTTCCATATGGTTCACTCCTCTGAACTTAGTAATACTGAACTTTGCCACATGGTCTTCATCTACATGCACTATCCAACTTAATTTCTTTTATTGTCTGAGTCTCTTCCAGAAGAATATGTTTAAATTTCTTCTCCTGTCTAAGTAAAATATTTTAGCACAACTTCAAGATATAGGATCTCAAAATCAGGCATGGCATTTAGTTAGCAAAATATCTTGTTAATCATTTTAAAACTGAATCGTATGTATTAGAATTAAGGAAAATCTTTCATTTCTGTGATATAGATGAGCAACGTTGCAAGAGAAAAATATTACTGATTGAATTGACAGTTTAAAATCCTTAGCTTTTTCAGAATTTAAGCTTTTATTCTGATTTTGTTTGCATTTGTTTTCTTTCCTCAAATTATATTTCACATTTTGGGAAAAATAGAAAAGGAACTTTTACCATATTGCCTTGGTCTTGACTGCTTCATTTTTCTTTAAAAAAAAAAATGTGCTTGAGGAGTTTTCATTTGAAAGATTTCTTGACTCTGCGTGGAATGTGCTGATTGTTTAGTGGCAATTCTCCAGGCCTGTATTATATGGAAGCCTCTTAAACCGTAGCACTTTCTACTTGTCTGTAGGTACTCATGAAATTGCATAAACAACTGTGGGAAAAGTACAGTTGAAACATCCATTTTGTTTGCTTAAGTGGATTATATCTCTGTACGGAGGATTTTGACACCAGCCTAGTGATGCTTTAGTGTTCCTGTATAAGTAGAGTCAGTTCAGCAAAAACGAGTTTCCTTATGTAAGACAGAGCAATATCTCAAAGCTTTCAGTGCTGTTGAGTATGTGTCCCTGTAGTACTTGTGGGCTAGGGCTGCCATAACAAAATAGACTGGGTGGCTTAAATAGCAGAAATTTATTTTCTCACATTTCTGGAGGTTGGAGGTTCAAGATCAAGATGTTCCCCCTGAGACCTCTCTCCTTGGTTTGCTGGATCCTCACATTTTCTTTTCTCTGTGCACACTCATCCCTAAAGTTTCTGTCTGTGTCCACATTTCCTATTCTTCTAAAGACATCAGTAAGATTGGATTCAGTTCAGTCGCTCAGTCATGTCCGACTCTTTGTGACCCCATGAATTGCAGCATGCCAGGCCTCCCTGTCCATCACCAACTCCTGGAGTTCACCCAAACTCAACGTCCATCGAGTCAGTGATGCCATCCAGCTACCTCATCCTCCGTCGTCCCCTTCTCCTCCTGCCCCCAGTCCCTACCAGCATCAGAGTCTTTTCCAATGAGTCAACTCTTCGCATGAGGTGGCCAAAGTATTGGAGTTTCAGCTTTAGCATCAGTTCTTCCAAAGAATACCCAGGACTGATCTCCTTTAGAATGGACTAGTTGGATCTCTTTGCAGTCCAAGGGACTCTCAAGAGTCTTCTCCAACACCACAGTTCAAAAGCATCAATTCTTTGGTGCTCACCACCCTAAGGGCCTCATTTAACTTAATCACCTCTTTAAAGGTCCTGTCTTCAAATACACTTGCATTCTGAGGTACTGGGGTTTAGGGCTTCAACATAGGAGTTTGGGTGGGGTGGGGAGAGAGACACAATTCAGTCATAATAGTCTCTAGTGACTTTATATGCTGGCATCCCTGTGGGATCCTCTTCTGGCAGCCAAGCAAAAGCCCAGGACCTAAAGGCAGGCAGGAGAGTCTGACCACAGCATATGGAGGCACAGGAGATGTGCTAATTCTGGGCTCTGGGGCCAGAAAGTTTTTTCTCTTACATTTGCATAATTACTTCTGAACGCCCCCTCCATCAATGGGGTGAAGTGTGGTCATGAAAAGTGGCACCTCCACCTGTCACCTAGTTGAAAACTCTGACCACACTCTTACTCCTCTGCAGGCTGCGTGTCTTCCTGATTGGCCTTGGAGCTCAGAACACAGGCTCAGCGATAACTCAGTGTGGAACCTAATTCTGACTCAAAATGAGCATGTGTCTGCTATTTGTGCTGATAGACTCTATGAGTATGGCTTGTCTTATCTGTCCAGTATTAGGCCCTGCTTCATAGGGTGAGTTTAACAGGGCCTGTGTTAGTTATAACGGTTACATTGTCCTAACTCACAACCACCCAATCTCAATGGCTTAAAAGTGTATTTTTGCTTTGTGTCAGAGTCCAGTGTGGGGTAGGATGGAGAGTGGGCCACTACTCTTCCAAGTCATTCAAGAACTCAGGTTCCTTCCATCTTTTGATGCCAGAGGGTTCATTTGTGGCCATCAGGTTTGCCATTGATGGGGAAGAGAGCACAGGATCATGAGTAAAAAGTTGTATGTGTGAGGCTTGGAAACACTTTTGCCCATATCAGTTGGTCAGAATTCAGTCACACAGTCCCAGACTTTCTGCAAGAGGGTTGGGAAATGATTTCTCTGGGTTCCCCATATTTTTCCTTTGTCTTCCTGAACACACATCTATTGTGTAAGCTTCTGGCACTTTGCAAAAATGGTTTCAGCATGGATGTTATAAAGGCATGTTGAAGTAATTCAATATCACACAGCAGTTAGTTTTCTCAGCCTATCCTTGGTTGTACTCCCAAACTCCTGGAGAAAGATAACCATGCTATTCTAGGAGAATTAGGTGTCACAGGCCATTAGAGCAGGTTTGCTGGTACAGGACTTGTTTCAAGCTGGATGACTGTTTCTTGCTGTCTTCAAACATGTTTCACCATTGAAAGTGTTTAAATATTATGCCCATCTGAAAGAGCATCCTCCCTTCACTCTTAGCCACTATAGGGAATCCAGATATTTGCCTTAGACTGTCCTTGAGGAGGTCTTAGACAAGGGCAAAGTCTGTCCCACAGGAATCTCAAAAATATTCTAGTGCTTTTCTCTTTTAAATTTTATTTATATTTATTTTTGGCTATGCTGGGCCTTCATCGCTGTGCAGGCTTTTGTCTAGTTGTAGCGAGTGGGGGCGACTCTCTAGTTGTGGTGGGCACTTCACATTGTGGCGGCTTCTCTTGCTGTGGAGCATGGGCTCTGGGACACATGGGCTTCAGTAGAAGCGGCATGTGGGCTACAGAGCACAGGCTCAATCGTTGTGGTGCACAGGCTTAGTTGCTCTGCAGCAAACCAGAGATCAAACCCGTGTCTCCTGCATTGGCAGGCAAATTCTTTACCACTGAACCACCAGGGAAGCCCACTAGTGATTTTCTTGATTTTTCTGGGGAGTTGACATGGAAAACAGTTGATCTGATACAATGTACAAATGCTCACTGATCTAACCCTTCAACCTCCATGGTTTCCAGATGAAGACCCTTTAGACTCATTTTGTTAATTACACAGAATCTGTCTTGAATTTTAAGTTTTTCTCTGATTCTTAAACTGTTGTGTGTACACAGCAGGTACCCTTTCTCAACCTGGGTGCATGATTTCCCCCCTGAATGTACTCTAAAATTAGGAAGAAGCAGCAGTGTGCTATTGACTCCCTGCAGTCGAGTCTGGATTCCGAAGCTCGTTGCAGAATTGAGGCCACCCGGCTGAAGAGGAGTATGGAAGGGGACCTCACTGAGATGGAGCTCCAGCTTAGCTGTGCCAGCAGGCAGGCATCAGAGGCCACCAAGTCCCTGGGCCAGCTCCAGACCCAGGTCAAGGTATTTTCAATTGTCACATGGGGATGAAGCAGGGACGCCTCTGCTTATGGGAACAAGCCAAGTAACAGGTTGTGTTCAACAATAAAAGTGAGGACACCAAATCTAGTCCCTCAGGAGACCTTACATTCAATTGGCTTACATTAATATGTGCTTATGATTAACTGGTTTATGTTATGTTTAACTTTGTTGAGTGTGCACACACAAACTCAGGTCCCATTGGACTCCCAGGGACCCATGCCCAGGCCTAAGTTTTCTCTCCCAGGACCTGCAGGTGCAGGTGAATGACAGCACATGCATGAACAGCGAGCTGAAGGAGCAGGTGGCGGTGGCCGAGCGGCGCAATGCTCTTCTCCAGGCTGAAGTCGAGGAGCTAAGGTCCTTGCAGGAGCAGACAGAGCGCAGTCGCAGGCTGGCAGAGGAGGAGCTCCTGGAAGCCACGGAAAAAATCAATCTTTTCCATGCCCAGGTGGGACCCATAAACTCCCCATTAGCCTCATCAGCTGGTTGGAGGCAGAAGTTTCTACATAGTCAGCCTTGGTCTTGAACCATACACACTTGGCACATGGAGCCTTGGGGGTGTCCGGTGACACAGGGAGAGCCTTTGGCAGCAGAGTGGTGGCCGTACCCTTCATTCATCCCCAAATGCATGGGCTCCCTACGGCTGCAGCAACATAGTCCACAAACTGAGGGGCTTAAAACAACAGAAATGTAACCTCTTACAGTTCTAAAGGCTAGAAGTCTGAAATCAAGGCGTTGGCAGGGTAGCACTCCCTCTGAATCTTGTAGAGGAATCCTTCCTTGCCTTTTCTCAGCTTCTGGTGGTTTAGTGGCAATCTTTGGTGTTCCTTAGCTTGTAGATCGGAGAAGGCAATGGCACCTCACTCCAGTACTCTTGCCTGGAAAATCCCATGGACGGAGGAGCCTGGTAGGCTGCAGTCCATGGGGTCGCTAAGAGTTGGACACAACTGAGTGACTTCATTTTCACTTTTCACTTTCATGCATTGGAGAAGGAAATGGCAACCCACTCCAGTGTTTTTGCCTGAAGAATCCCAGGGACAGGGGAGCCTAGTGGGCTTCCATCTATGGGGTCGCACAGAGTCGGACACAACTGAAGCAACTTAGCAGCAGCTTGTAGATGCGTCACTCCAATTCTCTGCCTTCACATGGCATTTTCTCTGTTTTAACATCAGTTTCCTTCTGTATCTGTCATCTGTCATAAAAAATTTCCAAATTTTTATGAGGACATCAGTCAGATTAGGGCCCACCCTGGGTCTGGAGGATCTCCTGGAGGAGGGTATGGCAACCCACTCCAGTATTCTTGCCTTAAAAGTCCCAAGAAGAGGATCCTAGTAGGCTACAGTCCATGGGGTCACAAAGAGTTGGACATGACTGACCTCATTTTAACTTGATTGCCTCTGTAAGGAACCTGTTTCCAAGTAAGGTCACATTCTGAGAACTGGTGGTTAGGACTTCAACCTATGTTTCTTGTGGGGAGGGACACAATTTGACCCATAACATTAAGCCCTGTCAGAAGAATGAACTGTCAGGAAACTCACAGCTAGGATACTGGGGAGAGAGGAGGGGGGAACATTCACTAGTGTTCCAGAGTCATTTACCTGTTTATCCTGTTCCCTCTATGCCAATGTGTTCCCTGAGAATCCCAGGATTCAGGAAAAAAAAAAAAAGCTGCCTAAGAGCCAAGAGATGTCAAACAATTCTGAGTGGCTCCTGACAGTTATAATGAGTTGTCAGGACTCTGGCTTCTCATGGAAGATTATGTAAGTGACACAAAACAAGAATTCTTAGAATTTTTACTATTCTTGTGGAATCAGGAGAAACCGTAGTGGTTAGACAAATGCATATAGTAAATGGGTCATTCAATAAACATTTTTAATGCATCTACCATAACCTAGTGGAGAAGAAAATGGCAACCCACTCCAGTGTTCTTGCCTGGAGAATCTCAGGGATGGGGGAGCCTGATGGGCTGCCATCTATGGGGTCACACAGAGTTGGACATGACTAAAGCGACTTAGCAGCAGCAGCAGCAACCATAACCTAGACAGGTGTACATGGTATTGTTGTTTAGTCCCTCAGTCATGTCTGACTCTTTTGTGACCCCATGGACTGTAGCCCACCAGGCTCCTCTCTTTCCATGGGATTTTCCCAGTAAGAATACTGGAGTGGGTAGCCATTCTCTTCTTCAGGGGATCTTCCTGACCCAGGGATCAAATTTGGGTCTCCTGCATTGGCAGGTGGATTCTTAACCACTGAGCCACTGGGGAAGCCCAGTAGTACATAGCGTAGATAGATGAAGAATATCTCCATCATCCTACAAACATGAAGATCTAAGTAAACAAGCTGCAGTGCACTGCCAGGAGTACAGTGATGAAGCAAGGATAGCCCTATAGAAAGCCTTCCCTGACGACCCTACACTTCAGGGAGATGCACAGTCTGCTTGATCTGAGCTGTGAAGGACACGTAAGAAGTCAGCCAAGTAGAGAGCAGAGTCAAGGGCAGATGCATGAGGAGAGGAGGGGATTTAGGATGTTAAGAAAAATTGATATATTTACTACAGCGTACGGTGGGGGTGGGGTGGGAGAAATCAGCAGAATTGATGCTCAGGGAGAGGCAGATAGACCCAGGTCACCAGGGACTTGATTTTGAAACTGATGAAGTTTGAAGTCTGTTGAAGAATTGTGAGTAACTGGGAGCAAAGTTATTAGATTTGCATCTTCAGAAGTTTACTCTGATGATTGTTGTGAAGGATGGATTCATGCAGCTAGGGGCAGATGTGCCATGCTCGGGGCTATTTAGAAACATCTGTGGGATCATTGTGGTTGCCATAGTGACTGGGAAGTGCCACTGACATTTAGTAGGCAAGTTCCAAAGATACTAATGCTCCTGCAAAATACAGGTAATTCGCTATCACAAAGAATTGCCCCTCCCGGAATGCCAACTGTAACTGAGAAACACTGGATAAAAGGAAATATAAGCCAAGGATGCACCAGCTGGAAGGCATTGCATTTAGTTTGTGCCTACAGTCTGACTTTGTGTCCATGTGCATGACAGGATCCTATTAGGATACCACGTGTATAAAACAGGCTATAGGCTGTGCATAATTCCCGACAGGCTAACTCCCTTCAGTATTTTCTTTCTCTCTCAGGAAAGCTTAAATAAATAAAATGAGTAGAAGTGTTATAAAGTAGAATATTGAATTTTTAAAAAGTAAATCTGTAGTACTTAATAGCTATTGGTAACAAATCATTTGCCATACATGGTTATAGCTGATGATGCACCAGTGGGTCTCCATATGATGATAAAGCACTAGCCTAGAGAGAGATGAGGACATCAACCAGAGCAAAAGCAGACATGGAGAGGAGGAGATAGATCTGAAAAAAAAAAAAGAAAATTAGGCCACAGAGACTTGATCTCCAGAGCAGAGTTTCTGAAACTTTATGTGTATAAAAGCAAATAACACAAAAATATACATTCTCAGGCTTCACCCCAGACCCACTGCAGAATCTCTGCTATAGGAGGAATCAAGCGAGTTTTCAGGTGATGCTGCCAGTCCAGAAACTACCCTTGGTGCAGTTCTGATCTAGGTGATCTATGGCTCACAAGGACTCCTCTCTCTTGTGAGGTCCTACCTTGGCCAAGTAGGACCCCTTGCAATTCTGGGAATACCAGCTATCTTCTTTTTTTTTTTTTTACCAGCTATCTTCTGATTGATGTATAGTGACCATTTTATAGACTTCTAACCTAGACCAGACATATGAGGCCAAAGTTATCCCTGTCTGATTACATGGGTCCTTTTTCAAACATCTAGCTTGCCCTTCTGCACAGTACTCCCTCACCCTCTGCTTCCCAAAGAGAACCAATCATTTAGCTTGAAAATACTTTAACTATCAACTCCCTAGTGGATTTTAAGTGATTCTGTGTATAAATGAATCAAGATTTACACTTGTACCTTTCTTTACAAAGAGTTTCTATGGAGTTTTGTGCAGTGAGAATCCTGACAAACTCCAGGAAACGCCCTCACCCCCACCCCCTAGGCTACACCCCTGGCAGTAGGAGTCCCTGGGCACATAGAGCCTGTCTCTCAATGAGGACTGAGGATAGCAATCTTGACAAAGATGCTTCCCACCATTGAGGAAGCAGGACAGAACCTGTGAGGCTGTAATATCTCTCTTCCTGTTTCCAAGGTTTAATCTTGCCACTGAGAAAGGCACTAGCCAGAGGAAAAGTGAACAAACAGAAGAGAAATTAAAAATAGGAAGGCTATGCCTTTTAAATACATTCTCTCTGCTGAGCTTTCACACCCTCAGAAAAGCTGTGCTACAAACACAGACCAAAAAGGAGTTTCAGTTTCTAATGTCACAACCCAGGAAGGAAAGAATTAGGGCAGCACCAGCCAAAGAACACAAGTAACTCTCCCATGTGATGGAGCTTTCTAAGGGCTGGGGGGTGAGGCTCATCAGAATTACTTTTCCCACCCCCTATATCAGTGCAGAATTGATAGAAACAGAGGTCGATGATGAGGAAGATTTTTCCCCCTGGAGCAGCATGCAGGAAGCTCATTTTTATTTCCTAGACCCCTGCTTTCCAGATGTCTGCTTTTGACCCTGACTTCTACTCTGGGACACTTGCTTCTTCCCACATCAAAGAGCAAGAGGCAGAAAAACATATTCCTCAATAAGGGGAAAACCAAACACGTGTTTGGGACTCATAGGTTGTCTGGATCCACTGCTCCTTTTGGATTCAGGCTGCCGTCTCTCCAGTAGTGGACCACGCATAGATGAAATCCCATGCATTCAGTCTAATGTGGTCTCTTGGCCCTGGAAGTGCTGCTTCACTGAGTATGGCTGACTAGAGGAAAATGACCTCCTGGCCAGAGCCCCTCACATTACATGTCCTGAACAGACCAGCTTGCGTTTCACCACTGATCTCAACTTTCCTAATCAGGATGCTGCTTTTCTTTAGAACACGAGTCTCCTCAGCCAGAAGAAGAAACTGGAGGTGGATGTAGCCAGGATGCAGAAGGAAGCTGAGGAGGCGATGCAGGGCTGTCAAAATGCAGAAGAGAAGGCCAAGAAGGCAGCCACTGAGGTGGGTCCATGACTGCCTGCTCACTCCTGTCTTCCAGAGCTGACAGGAGCAGTAGCCAAGGGGCAGGGGCAAAGCTGCAGCCAGAGAGGATTCCATTGACTCTCCATATAGCCAGGGGGGAGATTAACTGACCCCTCTGCCTCTCTGCCCCCATTTTGGAAATTAGGCCAATCGGCTCCTCCCTTCCACCCAAACCACACAATGAAAAAAAGCAGCTGAATCACCATAAGCAAAATCTTGTGAAAGCAAGAGACTTTTTAAAATAGTCAAACCACTTTCCACTTGTGAATCAATATATCTAGTGTCTAGAAACAATTCTTCTTAGGTTTCCTTACCCATAGCTATCTTTCCTGGGGCCTGTAATGGCTTCATGATGATGATCTGGCAAGAATACTTATTTCACTTATTTTTTAACAGCCCATACTGCTGCTTCAGTAACAGAATCGGGTCGGTGAGGAAGGCCTTCAGGATTGGTGCACCTTCCTTATCTGCAAGTTTAAAGTTGTTGATAGGTGTACTTTTCGTGAATGAGACCAAGCTCAGGGTTGACTGCCAGCCTTGACTGTACCTTTGTGGGCACTGAAAAGGGATACCCTCTGGACACCCACTGCAGATAGATGCAGATTTCTCTCAAAAGGCATGACAAACAGATGACAGTACTCAAAAAAAAAAGGCCACGGAAGGAGGGAGATGGGAGAAAAGTCTGTGCGTCAAGGTCCCAGGCTTGCAGGTCCCAGCGCCTGCTGAGCAGAGCTTGGACTTGATCTCACCCTCCACTCACCACTTCCCCATGAGGTGCTCCTGCACAGTACGTCGGATGCACAAACACATGCAGCAGCCCAGAGCTCGCCCTGAGAATGAAAGCTGATCCTCTTGCTAAACAGTGTATGGGAACCGAAGAGACAAGATACTCAGTTAGGTTTTACATTAGTCATTTTAGGATTCAAAAGAAGGGGAAAACTTATGTCTGTATCTGTCTGAATCATCAAGCACTTGGGTGGTTAAAACTCTTACACCAAATCCTAGCTCTAGGTCACTGTAGAATCCAGAAGAATGGGGAAAGCATGCCTAGCATTCAGCCATTTTGTATCAATGCAGACACTCTGCTTTCTGATGGAAAAGAGGTGTGAGAAAGCTTGAAAGTGTTTGGCCAAGGGAAAAATAATATGCTCATTTCAAACATTTATGAAAATCTACATAGAAGTGGGGAAAAAAGAGCTTTTTGCTCCTGCTTGGTAAATTTATGCAGTCACACGTTAGGAAGACTCTATCTGCATAACTTCACCTTTAAAAGATCTTCTTGACAATGTTGAAAAATGAACTCACTACCTCTTCCCCTGCCTTAATTCTCCAGTAGTTCAGCTCTGAGCTCCAGCCCCACATAGCAAAACCCAGAGTTACCTCCATTATTTATTCTTTGCCCTCACCATCTGCACAGACGTCTCACACTTAAGTTATGCAGATGGTTGGTAACCTGATAGACAGAGAAACTTTGGCTGAGAGGGCAGTGTTCTTACATTAAAGGCACTGAGAGATTCATGAAACAGTTCTTAATAATGGCAGCAAGACACCGAGCCCTTGTATACACAATCAAAGCCGAGAGCAGGCTTTGCAAGAATTAACCATCCTTTTGCCAGATTATTGGCACCGAAAGCATCAGTTGCTGCCAAATTCCTAGAGCCTAAACTTGTTTGCAGTTGCAAGTCACAGAATTACAGAAGTGAGGCGTGAAAAAGATTCTCCTAAGCACGCCACACTCTTCCTGGTGCGTGCTGCCATAGGACATGTCCTGGTGCTTTACTCAGTTAAAAACTCTGCCCTCAGTTGGTCGGCTTTCTTTGAATACAGATATTGTGTGATAATGTTCACGTGGTGTTTCATCTCTGGTCTGTTTCCACCACCCGTCACCCTGATCTCCAGTAGCTGCTGCTATCTTGATTGCCTTATGGTTACCAAACTCGAGGATCAGAAGTTAGGGAGAGCATAGTGGGAAGAGATGAAGTACAGAGGCGAGGCATGGCCTTTAGTCACATCAGGAACTGAAGACTAGGGACAAAAATGTTCAGCTCTGTTGGCTTCCAGATTATCTCAGTCCCTTTCCTTCTTTTCTAGATAGCAAACATGTCAGAAGCACTGAAGAAGGAACAAGATACCAATGCCCACTTGGAGAGGATGAGAAAGAACATGGAGCAGACAATTAAAGACTTACAAGAGAGGCTGGATGATGCTGAGCAGACAGCCATAGTGGGGAACAGAAAGCAAATCCAGAAACTAGAATCCAGGGTAGGAGTTTGCCTGTGTAATCATGGGGTCTTGACAACTCCCAGTTCAAAGTCTTATTGTCTTGGGATATCACATCAGATAGTGCTACCTCCCTCTTCACTTTGGCTTGTAGCACTTGCAGTCATCTGAGAGTGTCAGATCTCAGTATATTCATTCATTCTTCTTGACTTTGGGCCACTAAACAGGACTCTTCCTGGAGTGGGTGAAACCTGCCTTCCTGCTTAGTGGAATGTATCTCCCCCAGCTTCACCCGCCCCGGCACTAGGCTCCCCACAGCCTGGGGACCCACTGTTTCCAAACATCCTCTCAACAGTCTTGATTCCCTGCCTTTGCTCCCATTATCTGCTCTATGGAGAATGCCTCTATCCTAACAGCCAGAGAAAGCAGAGGGAAACAAGTAAATCCAGGACCAAAAAGACTTTAGTGCAGATGTAGTGAGGACTGACAGAATTGATGTAGTACCTGCCTTCAGGGAGCTTCAGGATAGGAAGACTAGAAAGACCTAGCTTGAAAATAGGATTTTTAAAATTATTGAATCAATTTCAGTGACAATTTACAGGTCATGTGACAGATGCTATAAGAATGGAAAGAATATTTGACTGGGATTTTCATGCCTCAGAAGGGCCTCTGAGAAAGTATTGCCATTGCACATTTATGATATATCTATATAATGGAATACCAATACACATTTATGGTATAATCATACTGATTAAGGAGTGAAGAAGAGTGTTGTAATGTTCTGGAGTTCATGCCTAGTAGTACAATGATAATAAAGGCACAGGCAATGTGGAGAGTATATAACCTTCTGTGCAAGTAAGAGGGAAAATATGAAGACACGTACACATCTGCCTATATTTTCTAAAAGAATTGGTGGCGGGATAAAATGAAGAGTAATAAAAGCCACTGGTCCCTTGGACTGCAAGGAGATCCAGCCAGTTCTTCCTAAAGGAAATCAGTCTTAAATATTCATTGGAAGGACTGATGCTGAAGCTGAAACGCCAATACTTTGGCTACCTGATGTGAATAACTGACTCATCTGAAAAGACCCTGATGCTGGGAAAGATTGAAGGTGGGAGGAGAAAGGGATGACAGAGAATGCGCTAGTTAGATGGCATCACCAACTCAGCGTACATGAGTTTGAGTAAACTCTGGGAGTTGGTGATGGACAGGGAGGCCTGGCATGCTGCAGTCCATGGGGTTGCAAAGAGTCGAACATGACTGACTGACTGAACTGAATAAAAGCCACTACGCATAGGAGGAAAACAGAGATGAAAGTTAGGCCTTCAGAATGGACCTTGTTTAGTTGGTTTGATTGCAAAATTGTATGAAAGACACCCTTCCCTATCAACCCCCTACCCTGTGTCCTGCTTTATTTCTCTCCATTCCACTTACCACCATCTAACATAATCTATGTTTTACTTTGCTTTGTGTGTTTCATTCACTAGAATGGATGCTTATAGAGGGGAGAGATTTTTGTGTTTTTTTCCCTGCTGTATCCCTGGTGCATAGGAGGCATCATATTTATTGAATGATGTTAACCTTGATCGTGTAATTCTATAAGGCTACAGGCCAGCTGCTCATCTGTACTACAGCTCTCCCACCTAGCAGGGCTGTGGGTGACATATGTGTGACATAGACTCAGGGTCTGGTTTCTTTAGAGAATCAGAACTGAACATGGAAAAAGATAAGGCAGCTTATTCTCTATATATACTTATGTACCTTCTAATACGCACATGTGTATGTACTTTTGTAATCCAAGAGAGGATACTTATCATCTCTGCATGGATTAGCTTTTCACATCCTTCAGAGTCTAAACAGTCCTTTTATGAGCTCACCTAGTTTGACCAGCTCACTTGGCGAGGCAGTTTTCCCAGACAGCTTGCTCTATTCCACCACTACAGGAACCAGAGTAAACACATCTTCCCTTGATGGTATCAATTGGCCACTGCAATGCCCTCCTGGCTTGCTGGCTGGCCACCTATCATCTGAGACCATGGTTTGCTTGCAGGTTCGTGAACTTGAGGCTGAACTGGAGAGCGAAGTCCAACGTAACTCGGAGGCCCAGAGGGGAGCCCACAGGCTTGAACGGTGCATCAAGGAGCTGACCCATCAGGTACTCTGAGAAGCCGCTCCCTGCTTGCCTGGCTGCACCCTACCTCAGGTGGATGTGCTCCTTCAAGCCTGAAACCACCCCCTAGGACTCCTCTAGTTCTCTCTCCATCGTTCCTCTCCCTTAGCAGGAGACACCAACTTGTCCTTCCAGAGCTCCTCTGCTATTACTGATTTGGGTTGGTCCCTCTTTAGAGCTCTCGGGAAGCACAATGTGAGTGACAAGTTGCAATTAGAGGCGAAGAGCTATTTATACTATCCTTGTTTTTTCTCACGCAATGTCTGCAGCACTTTTGGAAAGATGCCTTCCTGTGAGAGGCTGAGTGAGAACAACGTGTAAATGAAGTGACTGGTGGAGGCTGGGGTGGCGACTCAGCCAGCAGGTTGCATGAGGCGCTAGTTAAATTGGAGCAGGGGACGTTTCCACTCTTGTTTTCTGGTCTCACAAACACTCCAGGCCACCGAGGACTCTATCTGGTGTTGGTGCCGGGTGGAATACAGCAAATGCTGAGAGGCCCCCTGCAGCTTTCTGACTGTTTTCATGTCTAAGCAAATAATTGAAAAGAAGTGGGCAAACTTGTTACCAGTAACTAATGCATTGCCAGGGTAGCAATCTACTCCTTCACTTGTGTTTTCATTTTCCAGCTTGTCTTACCTTTTCTTCAAACAGAGAAAACCAGATATCTCATGATAGCACATATCTTGCTCACTCCTCTGGGCCCAGCACCTTCCTGGCACAGAGCAGATGCGTGTGTTTCAGTTAAACACAGATGCCGATGGTTACTCTCTGCCACACAATATAGCTTGTTCCAGTGAAAAGGCCAACTCACTCTAGGTGCCCACTTTACAGCAACTTAGCACTCATGAGAGATCTGCCAGTCCTGATAGTGGCCCCCGAGGCTGAGTTGGTGTCAGAGACATCAAAGTGTTCCTTCCTTGCAGTAGGAAGGAGAGTACTGTTAGGACAGCAGAGTGCTTCAGAAGCACCATCTTGGGCTAATTAAGATGAAATGAGCTATTTGTACAGTTCTTCTTTGCTGAATAAGTAGTTCTTTCCTAAGGCGAATTAGCCTGACATTTCTTTAGACCATGCTAGGTATTATAGTGAAAACCACTGGGGACTGCCTCATGGTGTGTGTGGGGCAGGAAGTAAACACCCGGGAAACATGAAAGGTGTGCTAGTCTATGCTTCTTTTGAGCAAGGATAAGACAACGTGAGGAAGCAAAGTGCTGCTTGTTAATTGTGTCTGCTTTTTTCTTTTTATTTTCCTATGGATTATTCTTACAGTTTTCTTCTGTAAACAGGTTCATTATACAACAGTGCACTAAAGCTATACTTTCTTCATTGTCCCAAGTAATACAGTCTCATTCTATTGTGTTTTTATCTTTGTTTCTTTATAGCAATAATCTGTGTCTTCCCCTTGTACTAGCATGGAAGTGTATTTCTTAATTTCTTCCAAGTGTCTGCACAATGCTTAGAGTATATCTATTCAATTATGCAATGATTTTCTGCCGTCAACTCAGGTAACACCTATTGAGTACTTTTTATTACAAGATAACAGGCAAGACCCTGTCACTTTAAAGAGACATTAGAGAGCCCTCCATATTCCTTGATATCAGTACCTGGTTTTGAAATATTCAAGGCAGATGTTGAGTCAATTCAATCTGCTCTCCTTTAACATCAAAATAACCATCAGGACTGTGGGGCAGGGTGTTTTGTGATAGTACATCATAGGTGCCATTATAAAATGTCATTTTGAAAGGGATATAAATAGGGTTTTTCTTTCATAGGAAAAATTCCTCTTGGAAAATCATACTGCATTGGAAAAGGGAACCAAGTGTCACTGCATCTACAAGAGTTTTAAGGCCAGTCCCACTGAGAATTTATCTCCCCTCATATGTCCCTCTAGCATTTGGAAATTCATCCTGTTTTCCTCTCCAGTGTCTAGAAATGTATGCTATAAAGCAGGACATAGGATTAGGAACCTATATTACTTACAGGAGGTAAAGACAGTTTTCCTCCCCACCACCACCCGCTATCTACCTGCTCTACTTTACATTTGTCTACCTCCTGTATTCAGGGCGGAGAAGGCAATGGCACCCCACTCCAGTACTCTTGCCTGGAAAATCCCATGGACGGAGGAGCCTGGTGGGCTGCAGTCCATGGGGTCACTAAGAGTCGGACACGACTGAGCGACTTCACTTTCACTTTTCACTTTCATGCATTGGAGAAGGAAATGGCAACCCACTCCAGTGTTCTTGCCTGAAGAATCCCAAGGACAGGGGAGCCTGGTGGGCTGCCGTCTATGGGGTTGTACAGAGTCGGACACGACTGAAGCGACAGCAGCAGCAGCAGCAGTGTATTCAGGGACCTGTGTGTAGGTGTTATTTAATCCTTAGTAATCTAAATGTGGATACGTATCTTCATTTCAAGGGATAAGAAAAAAAAATTTGGTCTCAGGTGGGCTCTCTAGGAACCAGATGACAGGGTGGAGTCAGAAGTATAAGAGATTTATGGGAGGTAACACCTGGGAATGGAGAACTCGATGGCACCCCACTCCAGTACTCTTGCCTGGAAAATCCCACGGACGGAGGAGCCTGGTAGGCTGCAGTCCATGGGGTCGCTAAGAGTTGGACACAACTGAGCGACTTCACTTTCACTTTTCACTTTCATGCATTGGAGAAGGAAATGGCAACCCACTCCAGTGTTCTTGCCTGGAGAATCCCAGGGATGGGGGAGCCTGGTGGGCTGCCGTCTGCGGGGTTGCACAGAGTCGGACACGACTGAAGCGACTTAGCAGCAGCAGCAGCAGCAACACCTGGGAAAGATAAAGGGGAGAGCAAGCAGCCTGAGGCAGAGAAAGCCTCACTGATTTATTTTTGCTTCTAATGCCTTTGCTTTTAGTGTCCAAAAAATTCATCAAGATCAATGTTACAGAACTTACCTTCTGTGTTGTCTTCTAGGAGTTTTATGATTCCAGGTCTTAGATTCAAGTTTTTATCCCCATTTTGAGTTCACGTTTATGTATAGTATAAGATAGTGGTCAAATTTCCTTTTTTGCGTGTGGTTGTCCAGTTTTCCCAACACCCCTTATTGAAGAACTAGCTGTCTTTCCCCCATTATATATTCTGGCTCCTTTGCATTAATTGGCCATGTATATATGAATATATCTGGGCTCTTTATTCCATTCAGTTGATCTGCATGTCTGTTTTTATTCTAATATATACTGTTTCAGTGACTATACCTTTGTAATATGTTTGAAATCAGAAAGCAAGATGCCTTCAGCTTTGTTCTTCTTCCTCAAGATTACTTTGACTACCCAGGGCCTTTTGTGGTTCCATTCTATTTTTGTGAAAAATGATAGTGACTGCATTGACTTTGTAGATTGTTTAGGGTAGTATGGACATTTTAACATTAATTCTTCCAAACCACAAGCACAAAACAGCTTTCCACGATTTGTGTCTTCTTCAATTTCTTTCATCAGTGCTGTATTGTCGTGTTCTGGGCACAGGTTGGAAAAGAATTTCCAGACATAAGACACAATGAGAGGGAAATAAAGTTTATTAGAGTGGGAGATGCTGTTGGAAAGGGAAAACTCAAAACTTGAGGTGAATTTTCCCAGCTCAAGGGAAAACTGATGTTGAACAGGGGTCCTTAGTCTACTTTTATACCCAGGGTACAAGGAGTGGGATTGGGGTCTTGTGGCTCATTTGCTGATTGGATGAGGCAGGTAAGAGTAAGGCAAATACCTCCTCCCTATGGGGTAGGAGGGGAGACAAGTTATACTGTTTCTATTAATAGTTACAACATGGGGGAGGGAAGGACGATAAGGGTCTGGTTTTTCCATTCCTGCCTTCCAAGATCCTCCTTGGTTATCTGCTCTTTCATCCCTGGGTCATCACACACATATAGTTTTCAGTGTGCAAGTTTTTTACCTTCCCTCCTTGGTTAAATTTATTCCTAAGTATTTTATTCTTTTTGATGCAATTATAAATGGGATTGTTTTCTTAATTTCTGATAGTTCATATTAGTGTACAGAAACACAACTTATTTTTGCATAATGATTTTGTATCCTAAAATTTTACTTTTCTGCCTCTTTCTCTCTTCTCCTTCTGAGACCCTTGTAATGCAAATGCTGGTCCACTTGATGTTATTCCATAAGTCCTTTAAGCTGTCTTTATTCACTTCCTCCTGCTACTTTTATGGGATGAATTCCACTGCCTTGTCTTGAAGTTCACTGAGCCTTTCTTTTACTTCATCTAGTCTACTGTTGAATGCCTATATTGGAAATTTTGCTCAGATATTTATCTCTGTGATTTCTGCTTGGTACTTTTTTATATTAATATTTTCTTTTTGTTGAAATTTTCACTTTGTTTATGCATCGTTCTCCTGAGCTTGGTGAGCAGATTCATGACCATTATTTTGAACCTTTTATCAGGTAAATCATCTACCTTTATCCTTTTCTGGGGTTTTATCTTATTCCTTCATTTGGAGCATATTACTTTGTTTCTTCAACTTTTGATCTCTGTGTTGTTGTTTACGCATTAGATAAAGCAACTCTCCCAATCTTAAATGAATAGTCCCATGTAAGAGAAGATCTTTATTGTTCAATCTACCCTAGCTGTTAGTTGTCTCTGAAATCTCTGTGACTGTCCAAGCAGCCATCTTTGTTCTTAGGGCTCTTAGTTGAGTGTTCAAAAACTGTCTATTATATTGCAAAGAGGAGGATCTCAGTCAGTACTTAGATTCAGGGCTGACTGGAGGCCAGACCCTCAGGCAGGGGCTTTTAAAGTATGCAAATACAGCTCTTTCGGGGAATGACTGGGAGATGGGTATTTCTGTCTGTCCCGATCCTTGTGGTGCTATGCAGTTAAGAACTCTTTCTCTGTTTGCTATCATCTCATTGAACCTGTGAACACAAGCCCTTGCTTGAACACAAGCCCAGAGACAGAATAAGAAATTTATCCTCTGGACATCAGCTACAAAAGTCAGTACACCAGACCTGTGCAGAAGCTCCTTTCTCAGAGATACTGGTAGCCTAGGTGGGGCATGTGAAGATGGCACCCACTGGCTTTCCCAGGTGCTTCAGTCTTCTGCCGATGCTGAGGGGAGGCGGTGGTTAAAAACTGCTGCAGTCCTGTAGGACCCATGAATGTAAGTCCTGCTGGCCACTAGAGCCAAGCTTTCAAGGGATGTACCCTGGGTGGCAGCCATGAAAACTGGGCCACCAAACATGTGCTCCTTTCCAAGAGATACCAGAAACCTAGAGTGAGGCAGAGAGAGTGTATGAAGATGGTGCCACCAGCCTTCCTGGTCTCTGGAGATGTGTGTTAAATTAGAAGACTGCCCCCTTGGACTGTAGCTACTAAGATAAGCAAATAGGTCTCTTTCAGGGAAACTGAGCATTTCTGTCTGCTGCCTCTGTGCTGTGTCCCGGGGGCTAAACATTAAACCTAGCAAGGAGGGAAAAAGCAGGATAACTAAAGGGGCATAGGAGATGAGCCTGGTTGGAGTGAGATTGTTTAGGGACGGGAAGCCTGATGGGCTGCCATCTATGGGGTCGCACAGAGTCGGACACGACTGAAGCGACTTAGCAGCAGCAGCAGCAGAGGGAGATAAGTGGGGAAACCATGAAAGCCACCAAAAAAGTTGATACTTGATGGAATAAGTAAGATGGAGCTAGGAAAAATGTTTGAGCAGTAGGTGTTTGTCTTGGTTAAATCATTCATCTCAACCATCAGTCAGTTTAAATACTCTCCTTCAGGGCAGTTCAACAGCTCCAAAGTGGAAGTACTCTAGTTAAAAGGGTGTGGTAAAGGGGGTGGCATGCAGAGCCTTCCTGCATGTCTGTCTCTTCCCTCCTTCCTCCTCAGAATACCCAGGACATCACAGAGCATGTTTGAAAAACACTGTCTTACTGGATTTCCTTTTTCCAGCCCAAGCCTGGATTTCAATGGAAGCAATAAGAACACACAAAACAGGGTCCCCATAGCTTATGGAATTTTCCTATCTCTGCTAATGCCCATTCCACAATTCCAGTAAACTTAGTCTTTCTTATAGTTCTGTTGCAGGAAGGGGGACCCCTTCCAGGGCCCGAAACTGGGCTCTTGTCTAACACTTGGCAATGAATTATCTGAGGAGACACATGTGCTGACAAAGCAAGAGATTTTATTGGGAAAGGGCACCTGAGTGGAGAGCAGTAGGGTAAGGGAACCCAGGAGAACTGCTCTGCCGCGTGGCTCGCAGTCTCAGGTTTTATGGTGATGGGATTAGTTTCTGTGTGGTCTTTGGCCAATCATTCTAATTCAGAGTCTTTCCTGGTGGCACACGCATTGCTCAGCCAAGATGGATGCTAGCGAGAGGGATTCTGGGAAGTGGACGGACATGCGGTGTCTCCTTTCGACCTTTCCCAAACTCTTCTGGTTGGTGGTGGCTTATTCCATATTCCTCATCAGGATCTCCTGTCATAAAACAACTCATGCAAATGGTTACTATGGTGCCTGGCCAGGGTGGGAGGTTTCAATCAGTGTGCTTCCCCTAACAGTTCCATTACCTAAAGCCAAGGGTCAGTTAGAAAGTTCAAGGAAAGAATTGGTTTGATGGGGGGCTGCAGGTGGGCACTGAGAAACCACAGGCAGGTGTGGCTTGGCTGGGCTGGGCAGACTGAAGTCCAAATTAAAACTAATGGCTTTAACTTCCATTTTAACAAAGGCTGGGAGTTCTGTGTCATTGCTCTGAGCTGTGTTTATTAATTTGTTGGAACTTGGGATAAGTAGAGTTAAACTCATTTTTCAAATCATGGTTCTACATATGGTCTTTAATAAATTCTCCTTACTCTCATTTCCTCATGTGAGGCTACACCCAATGCAAACTGCTGGATCCTTCAAATCACCTTTACATACAAACCTGTACTTTGCAGGTAGAGGAAGATAAGAAAAATATGAGCAGGATGCAGACTCTGATGGATAATCTTCAGCTAAAAGTACAAAGTTACAAGCAGCAAATCGAGTCAGCGGTAAGTGCCTGAGGCAGTTGCAGCCTCATGGATTTCCTAGCCATTTACATTTGATTAATGGAGATATGTGGCCCTGAGCTAAAGAGGCAGCTTGTCAGAGAGGACCAGCTCAGCTTAAAGTCTGCTCATTCTCTCTCTCTCTTTTTTTTTTTTAATGTGCATGCTAGAATTATCACCTATAGTTAAAATCTGTGCAACTTTTCCCTTCAGGGAGCCAAAGCTCTCTCCCTTGACCTTTGCTTACACCCAAACATATGCATTGTGTGATATAAGCCAAATAGGAGCATGGTGTCATGTAGAGATAGAAAATTTTGGTTGGGTAATCATCCTGTGGGGCTTCTCATGTGGCTCAGTGGTAAAGAATCCAGGAGACATCAGTGCAGGAGATGTGGGTTCTAACTCTGAGTGGGGAAGATCCCCTGGAGCAAGAAATGGCAATCCACTCTAGTGTTCTTGCCTGGGAAATCCCGTGGACAGAGGAGCCTTATAACAGTAAAGACAGACACCCTCTACCCTGAATAGGATGTTAAATTGATTACAAAACAAATTATGGTTAATCTATCACATACCAAATCTGTGAAAGCTGGACTATATCCTGTTGGTGGTAAGTGCCAACTATGTTCTCAATTTCCAGGGGAAAAAATGTTATAAAATGGATCTGGTGCCTGCTAGGAAGTCTGAATCCATATACATCATACAAAAATATGATATTTCATTCAGTACTCAGAAGTTTAGATTCCTTTCTCACATTTTTCAATTTTCTCACATCAGGGCAGGAAAAAATATGATCATATAGGCTCAGGGATTTCTTTGTTTCATTTTTTATTTTTATAGGAAGCAGAAGCAAATCAATACCGTTCCAAGTATAAGAAGCAGCAACATGAGTTGAATGAAGCTAAGGAAAGAGCAGAGATAGCCGAATCTCAAGTTAATAAACTCAAGATGAAAGCAAAAGAGTTTGGGAAAAAGGTGCGTCAGGTATTCAGTTCTGCTGTAACTTTTAAAGCATTGGGTATTTCAGGCTCATGTCATCACATGGAAAATTGTTTCTTCAGAGGCTTTTAAAAACAACATTGAAAAAGAGTTTCCGATAAAATCTTCTCATGTTTATTAATTCTACCTGTCTGGGTAGGACGAGACAGTAAGCATTTGAGTGGGGTGCGCACTATATTACACTTCTCAAATGCTTAACTCTAGGTTAATGTGCAGGCTCTGAGCTCTGGGCCTAGATTCACGTGGGTAGGACAGCCAGGCATCCAAGGAGAAATGATGATTAAAGAAGCACAGATGGATCTGATTGAAATTCTAAGCAAACTCTTCCGTGGTGGGCAAGTGTCACATGGATATGGAGATCCCAGGGGGACAGGTTTAAAGTGGAGGCCATGAAGAACAAATGCAAGAGTCTTGCTTTCTGGTTTTCTTCCCTAAAACAGAGAAAGGAACTGTCTACCATCTGTGTCCATGAAAATTCTGTTCCAATAGTAGGGGCCACTGCCCTAATTTTCCTGGGAAAGTGACAGAGAACATGGAGCTGTAGGCTTGGCAGGGCCAGTATCTTAGTCTGTTCAGAGATGTCACCCCAGAGATGGCGTGGCTTACAAACTGCAAACACTTCTCACAGGCCTGAAGGCTGTGAAGTCCAGGGTCATGGAGCTGGCAGATGTGGAATCAGGTGAGGGCTACTTCCTTATAGACAACCTCTTCCCATTGTAACCTCACATGGTAGAAAGAAGGGAAGAAGCTCTCTGGAGTCTTTCTTTCTTAAGGACATTACTCCCAGGCATGAGGACTCAATCTCATGACCTAATCCCTTCACAAAGGCCCCAGCTCCTAATACCACCACTGTTGGGGTTAGAAATTCAACATGTGAATTTTGTGGGGGGACAAAAACATTCATACTATGGCACTGAGCTCAGCTTCCTCACTGAGACTGTTACTAGAAACAGTTGTTAAATGAGATCTGGCTTTAGGAGAAGCAGATTAAAAGAGGTTGTATACACTCCATAGAATGCCTACAGAGCACTTAGCACAGGCACCACCATTTCAGTTTTTAAAATGAATTACTAGTAAACTTGCAAAAAAAAGAGAGAGGGTAACAAATAGTAAATACTACCCTATGGGAGATCAAAGGATCTCTTTTGAAGAAGAGACTAAAATTTGGTCGTATTTAATATATTTGGATCCAAATATGAAAAATATGAGACTTTTGCAGGCTCTAGAAATTTCTTATTGATGAGCAAATAGTCTCAGGGAGAAGGCCTATATTGAGAGGTCCAGCTAAGTGGTTTGAACTCTGGCCTCAATCTGCAAAGTGTTACAGCCTGGGATCAGGGTCTTCTGTGTGGAAGCTGCCCAGCAACCCCCTGTGATGGATTTGTTTAGGGAAATGCTTCGCACATGCTACAATTGCACTCAGCTGCATGAGGTCGGAGGGCCTCGGAAACAGATGTAATGCTTTCGACTTTGTCACAGTTATTTCCAACAAAGAATAAAATGAGTGAAGCAGAAATTGCTTCTGAGAGGCCAGAGATGATAGGAAAATCGTCCTTGGCAATGCAGTGACTAATTGTTTTCCATTCACAGAAGGAGAGCCTGAACATCTCTCCACTGTCATAAACCAAAGGAAACGGTTTTCTGATAGAATTGTGCATCAGGTCTGGGGAGCGAATTGGTGATGCATGTCATCTCTCCCTTCTGGGGTCTTCTCCAGAGGGTGCTGCCTTTACTGGCAATGCAAGGCGGGCAGAAAATTGAGTGACTAAGCACGCCCTTGCGGTGAATTACTGGGGTCTGCTTTCTCTCATGCAGATAATTGCCTCAATTCCCTGCCTCCCTTCGAAGCTAATGAAGAGCTGGCTAAGGCCTGCTTATGACTGGAAAGCACTGGGCTTCGTTCTGGGTGTATGTCCCACTGATGAAAGTCACAGGAATCTCATAGAACATGCTGATATTCTATTTTTCAGGTCCATGAAGAATGAGCCGTCCTCATTTATAAAGGATAGAGGCTGGAAAAGTACAAGGAGGTACTATTTTCTGACCAGAAACTTAAGTTGCATTTGAAGTATACACCTTTAGATTGATGCACAGCTGCTTTACAATGTTACATTAGTTTCAAGTATAATAACATAGTGCTTCAATATTTGTAGGTTATACTCCAGTTAAAATGACTATAAAATACTGCTTATATCCTCTCTGGTGCACATTGCATTCTTGTGTCTTATTTATTTTGTACCTGGTGCTTTGTACCTTTTAATCCTCTTTCCCTCCCTGGTACTCCTCTCCCTACTGGTAACCACTAGTTTGTTCTTCTATTTAAAAGTCTCTGTTTTGATATATCCATTCATTTGGGAAACATTTTTAAAAATATGCTGCGTCAAAAGTAGTTTAAACAAGGTGATCAGGAAACGTAATAATAAAAGGAAATATTGTTGCTTTCAAGGGTAGTGGGGAATTTTTTGATCCTCAGATGTAAGTAAACATTTCACATGAAAGATTAAATAGATGCAAGAATCTTTTAAATTTTGATGTTTAAAAAAATACTTTGTTCATATTGCATCTTAATGAGTAATATTCATAGAAGACATGAGCTATGTTATGGTCCCTGGGGAGTTCTGCTTGACTCATTTCTACATCCATGAGTCTATTTTTAGCCACTGACGGTGGGAGACAGCAGGCTAGTCTTAGTGTTTACAGTGATTTACCTATAGTCATAGTTAGGTAGGAGGGTTTTCCTGACACAAAGCATGTATGCTACATGCTGGGGCAACACTGAAGCACCCTCCCACACGAGATGCTCAGTTTAGCGATAACTGGTATGCTGTCTGTATTGTACCAATGTGGCTAAGCTGGAGGTACGTTTCCTAGAATTCCCTTCTCTCTGTGGTTCTGGATTACAGTTGGTCACAAAAGAAAAATGCACCCGATTTGAGAAGCAGAAGTGAGGGAGAAGATATTGTTTTTATGCTCATACAGTCAATGTATGGTCCCAGTACAGTGATAGCTGGCAGATATTCCTCAAGGCTGAAAGGGTGAGCTAGCTGGGATGGGCCGCAGCTCCTGTCAGAGTCCTCACCAGGCAGGCCTGTGGCTCCATGGCAGTAGGCGCTGGCCTGTCTTACAGGTCACTCCCAGCATAGAATCTAGAGGCTCCAAGAGACAGCATGGGATCCAGTTTGTTCTTATAAATTCCAGCTCATCCTCACTCCATGTCCAGCTCTCCTTCCTGACACTGGCACGTCTGCCCAACAGCGACCTCAGGGACAGCACCAGATGTGGAGGGGGCAGGCTGGCGCAGACTTCTTCACCGCTGCCCACGGTGGTACAGTGTTGAACGTCTATGACAAATCCTTGTTCTGTCATTCTCAGCACTCTGCCTCTCCGATCCAACCTGACTCTAAGATTAAGCTCAGCAGTGTTGAAAGACACAGGGTCCTTCTTATCTGCCATCCTCAATGTGCTGGCTTGGGTCTTTAAATTTGTCACCCTCATCACAGTAAGATTCAGTTCTGAGCATATTCTCCTCACCAAGTGCCCTATGTCCTTTTCTACAGATTTTCTTTATGCGTCCTTAGTACTCTACAATTTGTGATGGACACTGGTCACAACACTGCAGCACATACCTGAGGTCAACAAAACTCTGTGCAAAACAGACTGTGAATGAGTCCGCTGATACAGAAAACTGGACCAAGTGGCATTAACACACAACTGGGGTTGGTGTTCTCCCATGAACTATAGGCTTAAAAATGTGATTGTCATAAAAGTCCTAGTTAGGCTTCCTTTTTAACACATTGATAATAACATTAAGGAGAACAGATCATCTAGTCACCTGAGTTATCCATTCTCTCCTTGCATAAAAATGTATATGAAAATTTAGATTTATTAGAAATCTGATTAACAAAATGACAACTGAGCCAAAGAGTAAATTATCTTAATAATCGGGGTCACTCAGCTATGAAACCCTGGTGTTGGATAGTATAACCCAACCCCAGGGATGTCAGTTCTTGAGTTGATAGGGCCTTTTGCACCTTGGGTTGTCTTAGAGACACTGACATTCTTACTCTTTGGGGTCCCTAAGATCCACCATACTAAATCTAGTAGATTAGGCTGATATTAACCATTCATATAAAACTAGAATACAATACTTTAGCACGTCAATTGCTTTGTTTTCTTGGCCCTGGTTTTTCACCTTTTCACTCAGATGATTTTTGCTTCTACCACTCACCCATCATTAGTTGATCAGATTTTGAATCATCTCTTAGTGATTTGTTTCTTCTGAGAAACTTGGTTGCAGCAGGAATGTAAATAAATGAGAGAGTTCTTTTATCCAAGCTGAATTGGAATCCTTGGTATCCAGGCATTTATAATCTTGATGCAGGTGGGGGGCCTGAGAATGAGTCTTAGTTTTTGAAGAGAGAATGTGACTATTCTTTTTACAGTATCACAGGTTTTTGAAATGGTAGAATTGTCAGGTCATGACAAACCATTGCTGGAATCACAGTGAAGAAAGGGGAGGTGAGGTCATAGGATATTACAGATGTTTGTGCTGTGTTGTCAACTTCTGTCTTCAGTTCCTGTATTGGGTAGATAATCTGAAAGAGCCTAGAATCAAGAAACATGGACTCAAAATAGTTGTTGTTTATGTCAGAATAGCCATTTTAATATTAACGGTAGTAGTGTTTTGTTTTGGTTTTTTGGAGGTGGGGAACTGTAAGCTTCTGTTTGCATCTGTAATCAGAGATCCATGAGACAGTTATTAGTAGTTATGAAGTTAGATCTTATCAATTTTAATTTCCCTGCTAGATGTTCCTGAGATTTTAACAAATAGAAAAACAAGTTTATCCCACTCTTTGCTGTTATGTATCCTGATTAATGGAAGTCATAAATAATAAAAGGTGTGCAGCAAAAAAGTATACAAGCAAGCTATAAATTCATAAGTGAATTATCAGTTCTGAAAGGAACCTAGTTGGCTGGAAAAGTGTAGAAGGTCAGTAGTCTAAGTCTGCGCAGAAACTGTAGTTTGCTTTTCTCTACTTTATCTGTATTTCCTTCCACTTCTATACAACCCCATGTTTCCAGCGAAGAGTAAGTACATTGGTGCATAGTGCCATTTGAGGTCTTTACAAGTAACAGTTGGAAATGAGATGAGCAAGCACTTATTTAAGCAACTAGGACCAGTTTAATTACAGACAGTGGCAGAGCCTAAGTGTATTTTTTCCTGTTCTATTATCCTGCAACCCCTCCTGCCTTTTATCTGTGTAAAAGTCCTGCAAGATAATGTGTGAATCAGTCAAAAGTTCAATTAGCTTTTTACCATAGCATTCTTATAAATAGTTTGATAAAGGAAATGCCTTACCACATGTTCTTCTGTAGTACCAGCACTGCTAGAGTCCTGATTAGTAGGTGGATGCCTTTCTACAGGAAAAAAAACAAAACTTAAAGAGACATCTTTTTGCCAACACCCCAATTCTCCCTTATTCCCACCTCAGTAAGAACAAATAGTTGTTCAGTCGTGTCCACCTCTTTGTGACCCCATGGGCTGTAGCCTGCCAGGCTCCTCTGTCCATGGAATTCTCCAGGTAAGAATACTGGAGTGGGTTGCCATTCCCTTCTCCAGGGGATCTTCCCAACCCAGGGATCAAACCCAGGTCTCCTTCATTGCAGGCAGATTCTTTACCATGTGAGTCACCAGGGATGCCCCACCTGAGTATGATTATGTTATTAGAATCACATTAGTCACTCCCCTCTTTGTATCTTTTTCCAACAAACAGCATTAAAAATGTCCTTAATGTAGAAATACTTCATCAAAAACACACAGCAGTAAATTCAGGTGCTCCAAAGCAGGGATAAAGGCAGTTCAAGCAAGCCAGAAGCTCCTGGCTCTCTAAGATGGTTGGCCTGATGCCTACTAACTATAAACAATGGAAAAGAGCCAAGGTGGTGATGGACAGGAAAAGGGGGCATAAAAAAATTCAGACCACAAACTATGGAACACTCTGTTTTATTTTTTTAAGTGGCCCACGCCCTGATGTGTTTTTTGCTGACATCTGACTGCTCCTCCAGAATCAGAATCCGTCCTGCTCTCTGCCTTGGGATGCTGACCTGGATGGGTTCTACCTGCAGGGCTTCTCTTCCCTCTGCTTTCATCTGGGGTGGAGATCAGAGGGCAGGAGGGGCAAAGTCAGGTGTTTCTTCTCCTAGCTCCTTCCGTGTCAGGTCACCTTACTCTGGCTGTGTGCTCTATGTGAAGCCACCTTCCTTACAACACAGCTGGTCCTGTGACTCTCTCCTTTCAGGTTTTGGGCACTATTCCTCCTCCTTGTCCCTTTAGATTGAGGGCTTCCAGCAAAGCTCTGAGGGGTGCAGTCTCTTCTGTGCTCCCCTTTCTCCAGTTTTGAGTGTGCCAGGTGCTTTGTGTTGGAACTTCACTTGCGCACACTTCCACTATAGAAACTAAACCGTCATTCTTGAGTAGTGCCCCCTCTCCTAGAACTTGAACCCAATCTCAAGTACCATGATATTAGGTTTTGCATGGTGAAGACAAACTAGACTACCTGAAACCTCCCATTTTTTCCCTACTTCTGGCAGCTAAGGGACAGGAACATCAAGGGCAATGGCCTGCTTATTCACATAGACAATCACAGGGCTGCAACAGATGAAATCCTTGCTCACTATCACCCTTAAAGCACTACCTTCAATAATGGTGTCCACAATGACCAAATAACCCTGACTTCAGCAGGGGCAATAGGAAAATATCAATCGGAAGAAGGGACACTGAATCTGTCTCAACCTCCCAGGACACTCAGAGCTTTCTTAGAGAGATGATGAAATCAGTGAGAGCTTCATGGGGCCAAGATCTACCTCTGCCACTAGTTACCTGGGTCATCTCAGGTGCTGCCTGTAAGTCTGTTTCAGATGCCTATTTAGCATTTGCGTTATCTTTTTTGATTCTAATTTTCTGACCTGTAAAATGTGGAAATAAGTAAATCTTAAGTTTTTCACCAATCTAAATTTGTTGATAAAAGCAAAGTCTTTTAAGAAGTCCTATGACCGTGGAATCTTAGTATCATGTTGAATTACTACAAGTAATTAAATTACTGTAAGTTTTCTAGCAGAAAATTTAGAAAAAGTTTTAAAAAACTTCCCATGATTAAAATAAAATGGCTCATCAAGGACAATGTTGTTTTGAGCAGTAGCAACTATTAACAAGGGCTTCCCTGATGGCTCAGCTGGTAAAGAATCCGCCGGCAATGTGGGAGATCTGGGTTCAGTCCCTGGGTTGGGAAGACCTCCTGCAGACAGGAACGGCTACCCACTCCAGTATTCTGGCCTGGAGAATTCCATGGACTCACTTGCCATCTTGGATATGCCTCCACCTGAACCCCTGGGCATGAGACCAAAGCCCCCATGAGATAGTACCTCTGTGGAAACCGATGCATCTTTTTGATCTAACAGCTCGAGGGACCACCGACAGCAACAAAACTGCCGATACAACGGCCACCAAAACTGGAACAATTATCCCAGCAGGCGCTCTTGGGCTTGCTTCTAAATAAGACAAACAGAAAATCTATAGCTGCAAGAAAAGTTACCAGATAACAAAAGAAAATGTATAGCTGGGTGAGTATGTTTATTCAAAGTAGCTATTTCTGCATTCTGCATGGGAAGCAGATATCATATTAGTGAAAAGACTTTTCCTAATGAAAAGACCCATTAAAGACACAAACAACAGCCCTGTCTGGATCAGTGTTTTTCATGAGCATAAATAATACTTCCCAGTTCTCAGGTGGCGCTAGTAGTAAAGAATTCTTCTGCCAATGCAGGAGACATAAAAGATGAATGTTTAATCCTTGGGTCAAGAAGATCCCCTGGAGGAGGGCATGACAATCTACTCCAGTATTTTTGCCTGGAGAATCTCACTGACAGAGGAACCTGGCAGGCTACAGTCCATAGTGTCAAAAAGAGTTGGACATGACTGAAGCAACTTAGGACATCACCCCATCTAATATATCTATTGGGGGAATCTGCCAAAGCTGATATTAAACAATTTGGGCCATAGTGGGGATGGGAGTCAAGAGAGGAAAAAGTCTGAAAACTTGAGAGGCAATGAGTTTTTTATGCATTTTAAGTCTTTGTTTTATATTGTAATAAGGGAATTAACATATTTTTGTGTGTGTGACCCCCATGGACTGTAGCCCGCTAGGCTCCTCTGTCCAAGGGATTCTCCAAGAATACTAGAAGGGTTGCCATGCCCTTTTACAAAGGAGTAATTATGACTACAAACTAACTGCAGCCTAGTGTTTTCCTTGGGGGATGAAGGTAGGGCACAGTGTACCCTTGGCTTGGAAAAGGCAGGATCCTAGAGGAATAGAGATAAGAGGTACAGAGATGATGAGAAAAGCTGAATAGGAGCCATGATCTTGAGTAAAAAGTGACAGGTGACCACCAAGATAACCAATGGTGCTTGGAGTTCCTCAGGAATAACTGGAGGAACCTGAAATCTTTTCAGCCTCTTGATTGGAACTAGAATTGTTATAATTTGTATTATAGGAGGTAACATTCAAAATTAGAATGCCAAGTACATTTATAAAACATATGTTCCACTGACTCATTTTAATAAATATAGAGAGGTGCCATGGTCTCCCATGATGTCAACTGCTGAAGGATAAGGTGATCAGCCCCCCTAGACAGTCAACTTCATGAGTACACATTCCTTGATTCTATGGATACTGAAGTAGAAATATTTTAAACAATGAGTTGTGGCAATTAGCTTACTCTTTGGAAGGAAAGTTATGACCAACCTAGATAGTATATTGAAAAGCAGAGATATAGATATTACTTGGCCAATGAAGGTCCGTCTAGTCGACTATGGTTTTTCCAGTGATCATGTATGGATGTGAGAGTTGGACTGTGAAGAAAGCTGAGTGCCGAAGAATTGATGCTTTTGAACTGTGGTGTTGGAGAAGACTCTTGAGAGTCCCTTGGACTGCAAGGAGATCCAACCAGTCCATTCTGAAGGAGATCAGTCCTGGGTGTTCATTGGAAGGACTGATGTTGAAGCTGAAACTCCAATACTTTGGCCACCTCATGGGAAGAGCTGACTCATTGGAAAAGACCCTGATGCTGGGAGGGATTGTGGGCAGGAGGAGAAGGGGACGACAGAGGATGAGATGGCTGGATGGCATCACTGACTCAATGGACATGAGTTTGAGTGAACTCCGGGAGTTGGTGATGGACAGGGAGGCCTGGCGTGCTGCAATTCATGGGGTCGCAAAGAGTCGGACACAACTGAGCGACTGAACTGAACTGAGAGGTAAAAAATGAGCCAAATTAGGCACAACCTTAATGTTTCAAATGTCCTCTGATGACTGTTTTCACCAGGTTTACAGACCATGCTTCAATAGCCTGTAGCAGAAGCTTCAGTTCTAACTTCCCACCATGCCTGCACAGCTTTCTCTCCCCAGGCCCAGACCCTAAGGCACATATCAGCACAATGGTAAGCAGGAATTGAAGATGCTCAGCCCACAGAGTAACAAAACATAGAGGTTCTGTCTTCCATTTCTGAAGCTCTGAAACCCTAAAAGGGAAATCTTCTGGGAGTAATTTCCTTTTATTTTTCAGTGCAAGGCTTTCGTGTGGTTGAAGAAAGGAAACTATCTACCATTTTGACTGGGAGTATCCCTGTAAACAGTATTTTCAGAAATTCTATTCAAAGGTATTCTTGAAATGCCAACCTAATTTCCTATTTGATGTTCACAATCTCTACTTCTGTACCTGAAACCCATGTCCAACCCTACTTGTAACTTACCTACATGCAGTGTTTGGCTGGTGAGTAAGGTACTTTCATTTGATGAAATATCGCACAAATACTCCCCACTGTCTGAAAGATGAAGATTCTTCACAGTTAAAGAGAAGTCACGTGAGTTTATCAGCTCTTCTTTCCATGAAAGTCGAGGTTGATTGATAAGTGTTTCTTGTGAGGAGTTCTTAAAGTAAGCCAGGAGCAAGGCACTCCCGCTTTCCACTCTGTACCAAGTGACTGTGAAGTCTTGATTTGGTGGGAAAAAACTGTTTTCAGGTTTACACAAGAGTAAAACATTTTCACTTTGCATTTTATGAAGGACATCTAACAACAGAATAGAAAAGTAAAGATAAATGAAAAATTTTTCAAATGAATTTTCTAAGTTATACTTAGAAATATCTTTGAAAACACTTTTTGGAAAGCAGTGAGATATTTGTGCTGTGGAGTTTCTTAAAAGCTTTATACCACTATTTTAAAGTCACCCACCAAGGTTAAGTTTAGGCTTCAAGGAGGCCCAAGCCTGGGCCAGCTAAGGAGATGACACACCTGGTTTTCAACTCCTAAAACCTGAGCATGATCACTCGAGTGCTGCTACCAGTTACCAGCGTTTTTAACTCAGCAGTCTTCTGTTGACCTCTTGAATGCTGGTGTTCCCCAGGCTGCCTTCTTCTCACCATGTACTACCTAGTAGTCTCTGCTACTTCCATGGTCTCAACCACTTCTTAATCTCTCTTTCTGAACAAAGTCTTTTTCCTAGCACATGAGTATTCTAGCCATGTGCAAGAATTCCCCACCAGACCGATCTTTTAGAGCAGGAAGTCTGCTGGGTATTCTCGGCTTCCCCTCCAGAGTTAGCAGCCCATTGTCCTTCCTGTTCTGCCAGCTGACTTCTATGGACCGCCATGAATTATCCTCCCTGGTTTTAGACTCACCTACTCTGCAGTCCACCTGCGAGAGAGTGATGCCAAAGCAAGCTATCTAAAACACAACAGTCCACCTGTGAAAGAGTGATACCAGAGAAGCCATCTAAAATACAACTTCCAGTCTCTCCGATGCTTCATATCCTTCTTTGGCTCCGAACTACCTCCAGGCCAGCTCAAGCTCCTTAGCAAGATGAAGGCATTTGATCTGATTTTTGCCTTCCTCTCTAGGCTTAACTCTTGATACTTCAGTTTCACTCTCAACCAGTTATACGTCCACAAATTCAGGCAATATTTACCCCCATCTCTGCTTTTGCATATACTATGTTTTTTTATCTAGAATGCCTATGTTCTCCTGAAATTCCCTACTACTCCTTTAAAGTTCAGCCTGTATGCAATTCCTTAAGCATATATTCTGTAACAACCTGATCCATACCGAACCGTAGTGAACAGATTTAATCACTCTTTTTGTATGCTACTTGCCCGGTTTAGTTTTATTTTTACATGTTTGTACTAGATACTGTGGATCCATAAGTGAGAGTCCACAGCATCTAGTATACAGCTGGTTCTGAGGTTCACAGGCTGAGTGACAAAGTTTGGCACATAATGGATCCTCAACAAGACAAAACAGCACTAAACGTAAGGAACCAATGGAACTTCAGGATACTCAATTCTGAATAAACAAGAGAAATTATGATTTTCCAAATAAAATATTTACAATTTAATATTTTCAACCCTTTCCCACATTTCCATTGCTACTTGGCTGATGAAGAGTGAATATTAGTGGCCCATACTATTAACATCATATAAG
Organism: Bos grunniens; assembly: GCF_055505025.1. Taxonomy (NCBI): domain Eukaryota; kingdom Metazoa; phylum Chordata; class Mammalia; order Artiodactyla; family Bovidae; genus Bos; species Bos grunniens. The sequence goes on from NC_141165.1 coordinate 104,233,830, forward strand.
GATAATGAATAATTTTCCCAAATAAGACATACATATGACCAGTAGGCACCTGAAAAGTTCAACATCACTAATCATCAGGGAAATGCAAATCAATGCAACTACAATGAGCTATCACCTCACACCTGTCAGAACCACTACTATCAAAAAAACAAACAAACAACAAGTGTTGGTTAGATGTGGACAAAAGGGAACCCTGTGCATAGTTTGGCCCCAGATACATAGCAGGGAGGGAAGACAGCTCCACCCATCAACAAAAAATTGGATTAAACATTTACTGAGCATGGCCCCACCCATGAGAACAAAACCCAGTTTCCCCCTCAGTCTCTCCCATCAGGAAGCTTCCATAAGCCTCTTCCTTCTCCATCAGAGGGCAGACAGACTGAAAACTGCAATCACAGAAAACTAACCAAACTAATCACATATACCACAGCCTTGTCTAACTCAGTGGAACTATGAGCCATGTCGTGTAGGGCCACCCAAGATGGATGGGTCATGGTGGAGAGGTCTGACAAAATGTGGTCCACTGGACAAGGAAATGGCAAACCACTTCAGTATTCTTGCCTTGAGAACCCCATGAACAGTATGAAAAGGCAAAAATATAGGACACTGAAAGATAAACTCTCCAGGTCGCTAGGTATCCAATATGCTACTGGAGATCAGTGGAGAAATAACTCCAGAAAGAATGAAGGGATGGAGCCAAAGCAAAAACAACACCCAAATATGGATGTGACTGGTGATGGAAGCAAGGTCTGATGCTGTAAAGAGAAATATTGCACAGGAACCTGGAATGTTAGGTCCATAAATCAAGGCAAGTTGGAAGTGGTCAAACAGGAGATGGCAAGAGTGAACATCGACATTTAGGAATCAGTGAACTAAAATGTGGGGTATCTCTTCACAGCTGCTCCAGCTAAGTGCAGCCGCTGCTCCTTACCTCAGACGTGGGGTAGCCGTGAAGAGATACCCTACATCCAAGGTAAGAGAAACCCAAGTAAGACGGTAGGAGCTGAGAAAGGGCATCAGAGGGCAGACAGACTGAAATCACAATCACAGACAACAGGCCAATCTGATCACACAGACCACAGCTTTGTCTAACTCAATGAAACTAAGCCACGCCATATGGGGCCACCCAAGATGGACGGGTCATGGTGGAGAGGTCTGACAGAATGTGGTCCACTGGAGAAGGGAATGGCAAACCAATTCAGTATTCTTGCCTTGAGAACCCCATAAACAGTATGAAAAGGCAAAAAGATAGGACACTGAAAGATGAACTCCCTAGGTCGGTAGGTGCCCAATATGCTACTGGAGATTAGTGGAGAAATAACTCCAGAAAGAACGAAGGGATGGAGCCAAAGCAAAAACAACACCCAGTTATGGATGTGACTGGTGGTGGAAGCAAGGTCCGATGCTATAAAGAGCAATATTGCACAGGAACCTGGAATGTTAGGTCCATGAATCAAGGCAAATTGGAAGTGGTCAAACAGGAGATGGCAAGAGTGAATGTTGACATTCTAGGAATCAGCGAACTAAGATGGACTGCAATGGGTGAATTTAACTCAGATGACCATTATATCTACTACTTTTGGCAGGAATCCCTTATAAGAAATGGAGTAGCCATCATGGTCAACAAAAGAGTCCAAAATGCAGTACTTGGATGCAATCTCAAAAACTTCAGAATGATCTCTGCTTATTTCCAAGGCAAACCATTTAATATCATGGTAATCCAAGTCTATGCCCCAACCAGTAATGCTGAAGAAACTGAAGTTGAACAGTTCTCTGAAGACCTAAAAGACCTTCTAGAACTAACACCCAAAAAAGATGTCCTTTCCATTATAGGGGACTGGAATGTAAAAGTAGGAAGTCAGGAAACACCTGGAGTAACAGGCAAATTTGGCCTTGGAGTACAGAATGAAGCAGGGCAAAGGCTAATAGAGTTCTGCCAAAAGAATGCATTGGCATAGCAAACACCCTCTTCCAACAACACAAGAGAAGACTCTACACATGGACATCACCAGATGGTCGACACCAAAATCAGATTGATTATATTCTTTGCAGCCAAAGATGGAGAAGCTCTATACAGTCAGCAAAAACAAGACTGGAAGCTGACTGTGGCTCAGATCATGAACTTCTTTTTGCCAAATTCAGACTGAAATTGACGAAAGTGGAGAAAACCACTAGACCATTCAGGTATGACCTAAATCAAATCCCTTATGACTATACAGTGGAAGTAAGAAATTGACTGAAGGGACTAAATCTGATAGAGTGCCTGATGAACTATGGATAGAGGTTCGTGACATTGTACAGGAGACAGGAATCAAGACCATCCCCATGGAAAAGAAATGCAAAAAAGCAAAATGGCTGTCTGAGGAGGCATACAAATAGCTGTGAAAAGAAGAGAAGTGAAAAGCAAAGGAGAAAAGGAAAGATAATACCCATTTGAATGCAGAGTTCCAAAGAATAGCAAGGAAAGATAAGAAAGCCTTCCTCAGCGATCAATGCAAAGAAATAGAAGAAAACAACAGAATGGGAAAGACTAGAGATCTCTTCAAGAAAATTAGAGATACCAAGGGAAAATTTCATGCAAAGATGGGCTCAATAAAGGACAGAAATTGTAGGGACCTAACAGAAGCAGAAGATATTAAAAAAAGGTGGCAAGAATACACAGAACTGTACAAAAAAGATCTTCACGACCCAGATAATCACGATGGTGTGATAACTCACCTAGAGCCAGACATCCCGGAATGTGAAGTCAAGTGGGCCTTAAGAAGCATCACTACGAAAAAAGCTAGTGGAGGAGATGGAATTCCAGTTGAGCTAATTCAAATCCTGAAAGATGATGCTGTGAAAGTGCTGCCCTCAATATGCCAGCAAATTTGGAAGACTCAGCAGTGGCCACAGGACTGGAAAAGGTCAGTTTTCATTCCAATCCCAAAGAAAGGCAATGCCAAAGAATGCTCAAACTACTGCACAATTGCACTCATCTCACACGCTGGTAAAGTGATCCTTAAAATTCTCCAAGCCAAGCTTCAGCAATATGTGAACCATGAACTTCCAGATGTTCAAGCTGGTTTTAGAAAAGGCAGAGGAACCAGAGATCAAATTGCCAACATCCGCTGGATCATCGAAAAAGCAAGAGAGTTCCAGAAAAAACATCTATTTCTGCTTTATTGACTATGCCAAAGTCTTTGACTGTGTGGATCACGATAAACTGTGGAAAATTCTGAAAGAGATGGGAATACCAGACCACCTGACCTGCCTGTCCAGAAACCTGTATGCAGGTGAGGAAGCAACAGTTAGAACTGGACATGGAACAACAGACTGGTTCCAAATAGAAAAAGGGGTACGTCAAGGCGGTATATTGTCACCCTGCTTATTTAACCTATATGCAGAGTACGTCATGAAAAACGCTGGGCTGGAAGAAGCACAAGCTGGAATCAAGATTGCCAGGAGAAATATCAATAACCTCAGAAGTGCAGATGACACCACCCTTATGGCAGAAAGTGAAGAACTAAATTAGAGCCTCTTGATGAAAGTGAAAGAGGAGAGTGAAAAAGTTGGCTTAAAGCTCAACATTCAGAAAACTAAGATCATGGCATCTGGTCCCATCACTTCATGGGAAATAGATGGGGAAACAGTGGAAACAATGTCAGACTTTATTTTTCTGGGCTCCAAAATCACTGCAGATGGTGACTGCAGCCATGAAATTAAAAGACGCTTACTCCTTGGAAGGAAAGTTATGACCAACCTAGACAGCATATTAAAAAGCAGAGATATTACTTTGCCAACAAAGGTCCATCTAGTCAAGGCTATGGTTTTTCCAGTGGTCATGTATGGATGTGAGAGTTGGACTGTGAGGAAAGCTGAGCGCCGAAGAATTGATGTTTTTGAACTATGGTGTTGGAGAAGACTCTTGAGAGTCCCTTGGACTGCAAGGAGATCCAGCCAGTCCATCCTAAAGGAGATCAGTCCTGGGTGTTCTTTGGAAGGACTGATGTTGAAGCTGAAACTCCAATACTTTGGCCACCTGATGCGAAAAGCTGACTCACTGGAAAAGACCCTGATGCTGGGAAAGATTGTGGGCAGGAGGAGAAAGGGACGACAGAGGATGAGATGGTTGGATGGCATCACCGACTCGATGGACATTGGTTTAGGTGAACTCGGGGAGTTGGTGATGGACAGGGAGCCCTGGCGTGCTGCAGTTCATGGGTTGTGAAGAGTCGGACACGACTTAGTGACTGAATTGAACTCATGGTGTGTAATCTATAAAATATCTAATTACTATATTTTATACCTGAAATAATATTGTAAGTCCACTGTACTTCAATATATTTGAAAGTTAAGAAAATTCAGGGGAAGGAAAGGCCCAAAAAAGATAGCTAACCTCTGCTGCTGCTGCTGCTAAGTCACTTCAGTCGTGTCTAACTCTATGCGACCCCATTGACGGCAGCTCACTAGGCTCCTCTGTCCCTGGGATTCTCCAGGCAAGAAGTTACCTCTACTTTCCCTATATAATGGAGATTTACAGAAAAAATTTGCTTTACTTCTAGTGAACTATAAAACAAATAATTTTCCTCAGTAATAGACAAATGGTGTCAATTTAATTTTTCTTCTCTTTAAACTCTCCTTAAACAGTATGCTATAGATAGATTGATCAGAGTTTGGGTTTGTTCAAATAAATGAGAGGAAGGAGCAGATGTGTTTATAAAGATTAATGGGCTAATGCTACTTAAGGAGACTAAATAGAAGCAATGCTAATTTTTGTTGGTTGAAAAACTGGTAAGAATCAGAGGTTGTGACCTGCTAGTAGACAAGCATCCTTTCCTTCTCCTCTGATCTTTTAAAGTGCAATGTAGGTAGAAAATTCTGTGTAGAAGAACCATAGAGAAATACAGTAATACATACAAATATATTTGATACTTTTCATTTCACACATTTTCCTTTAACTCATAAACACCTTGCAAGGTAAGGATTACTTCCATTTTACCAACATGGAACCAACACTCACAAATAAAAATGATTGCTTGAGGCAATAGAGCCATTAATTAGAGCTGGGACTTCGGTCTGGTCTTCTGACTGCTGCAAATGCATTTCCTTCCTTTTTGTATTCCTTTCTTTATCTGTAAATCAATCCCCGTTCCCTCCCTACCTCCGACAGCACATTCACACAGAAAGCCTACCTTTCCTTGTCCATCTTCCTGTCCATGTTTGCTTCAGCAGTGGGTTTTCAATTTCACACTGATATGATGAATTTGATCCTGTAATATTTACTCTGCTGTTTATATGAAAAGGACCCAAAGATCCAACTTCTTTCCCATTGTTTTCAGAGATAGATGTATTATTATCCACTTTCCATGTGATAATTGGATAAGGAAAAACACTTAACACATTGCATATTAAGAAGCTGTTGGTGGTATTCTTTTCATACTTCATCACAGGTGTGACAAAAGCTATGAGGGAAAAAGAAGGGCATGTGAGGAACTCTCATTAGTTTCTTTTTAGGCTGCCTGTGCAGAACACTTAGTATTTTAATACCTGTGAACCGAAAAGCCAAGCTTTGTGAGTAAAACTTGGCAGTTTCTGAAAGGAAAAACTACAAAAATTCTGTAGAATCTTAGGATATAGTCTGGTGATCGACAAGAAAAACAAAAAGTATGCATGGATACACAGCAACTAGCAAGCTCAACTTTCTAGAAAGAATTCTAGAAAAAAAAATGGCCTCAGTGAGCAGTTAAAATGTGAGTGTCAGAAGTTGATAAAGTGGAGCTCATGCAGCACTCTGTACTCCTCAGGTACTGACTCAGAGGCTTTTTGGTTCTTCATTTACCCATAATTCTTAGATTTCTGAGTCAAGGTTTGAAGCAGCTAAATGGAACAGAGGGAGAAAGGACAAAGCCTATTAGAAAACGCCCCTCCCCCCAACAAATAAATGATTAGATAAGCAAAGTGAATAAAGATAGGGGAAAGCATAGAATATTAAAAATAATTTAGAAAATAGGAAATGTAATTTAAATCAATAATTCAACATTGGCTATCATATTGGCAGAATTTCTTAAAACTGGTAATATTAGGTGCTGATATAAGACTTAAGGGGAAATGGATACTCTTATGCTGCTGCTGTACGTGACATATTATAATTTTACTCCTGACCCTTTTGTTTCAGACCATTTCCTAATATTAAATATAAGGATGTTCATCACAACATTTTTTTGTAATGTAAAACACTACGAATACCCAAATACCTATTAATGGAATAATGGGTGTATCAATGCTATACTCGAAAATACTATGCATTAAAAATGAGGTAGTTTGTACACATTGTCTTAGAAGGAAGCCCACAGCTTATTCAACTAACAGGAAGGCATTCCAGGCAACATAGAATGGTACCACTGTCGTGTTTGTTAAAGCTTACATGTGCACTCACCTCCCACTTTTAGGACTACTTTCTTTGTGATTTTTCCAAGTGATGTTCCCACATAGCATACGTAGATTCCTTCATCCTGAAGGGTTAATCTTCTGAAAGACAGGGAGGCATTCCCATTGTGAATCTCACCATGGAAGAGGGATATCCTGTTTACATAATTGGGATCTTGCTTTTCCAACTGGTCGCTGTCTTTGTAGTATGAGTAAACATTGGTATCTTGGTTCTTCCAGTGAATTACGACATTGGGTCCACTCTCAAATGAGCAAGGGAGAATGACATCTTCACCTAGTCTTCCAGTGATGATTTGCTCATTCATACTAACATGACTGAAGGAAGCATCTGAAAACAAGAGCAGTTATGAAGTGAATTAGTGATGGGTGCTTATCAGGGTTATATCAGGGCTACCTAGAACTATCCTAGGTCAGCAGCCTGATCATTAACATCTATCATCTATCTATCTATCAAGAACCTTTGCTAGTCCAGTTCTCAGAAACAAGCCATGAAGCTCTGTATTTGAGCTGTATTTGAGTGTCTGCAATTTTAATTGAGTATCTGTTGGATTCAATGTAACTATTAGAATTGACAACAGTGTAAAGCATAGAAACCTTGCTTGATGCTTGATCAATAGTCTCATTTCTCCTCTGATCTTGGCCTACACAGTTACTGGAAATTATATTATATTATATTATATTATATTATATTATATTATATTATATTATATAAATTAAAGATTCCTGTTGATTTTTATCCCTGAACATATATCTTTAATACTTACTATACAATAACAAATTATTAAATAGTTTATTCAGCTTCTGGAGCCAGCAGACTCTTACAGAATAGAAAAATCTTAACTTGGTTGGGTTAGGAAATATTTGGGACATGTAAAAGATAATGCTGCATTCAGGCATCTGTTGGGAATAAACAGACATTAGTTTCAAGAAATGGCACACATAGGAGGAGTCCAAAAGGGGACATGAAGTGACTCATTTATTTTGGCTTTAGGACAACTCACAGGGTATCCTATGAGTCAGTTAAAATATAGTTAAGAAATATTATTCTAGATATAAATGTAGAAGTCCAATCCTCCTAATACATATAAGTTTATATATATGTTTGAAGTAAAGTTAAAGTGTTAGTCACTCAGTCATGTCTGACTCTGCAACCGCATGGACTATAGCCTGCCAGGATCTTCTGCCCATGGAATTCTCCAGGCAAGAAAACTGGATGGGTAACCATTCCCTTCTCCAGGGGATCTTCCTAACCCAGGGATTGAACCCAGGTCTCCTGCACTGCAGGCAGATTCTTTACCAGGGAAGCCCATATATAGTCAACTTCAGAAAGTGATCTTAAAAAGCAAATGGACTCATCACAATCAGGTTTTTGCAAAGAAAATATACTTATTATCTCATAATCACTGCAGGTAGTAGCCACTTTTTCCTGGACAAAATGAAAAGTAGATCATATGCCTTATCTATGAATTTTGTGATATTTTCACTGGAAAGGACATTATTTTACTCCATTGACCTTGGCCAAAGCCACCTGTGATGGGAGAATTGGGTGTTCATGTGGCCAGGTCACAAAGTCTTTTCCCTTGGCCTTCTCTTCTGAGGCTCTTTCCATTCTGCCATGTCCCACTTTGCCTCAGAGAAACAGTCTGTCTAAAGGCTAGAGGAATGTGGCATTAAGCTGAGAGATGTGGAAAGGTAGGAAAGAAAAGGAGTGGTTTTGTTGACTTCCCTAATTGTCCTACTAAACATCTCTAGTATTTTATTGGGTAATTAAAAGTGCCTATCATAGGACCTAGCAAAGCTGATAGTACCTTTTGTTGTGTCAAGCACCAAGCTAACACTTAAAAACAAATCAACCAACCAATCAAATTTGCCTTTATAGTGATTTTATATCTGGTAACAGATAACAGATTAGAAAGAGCCTTAATCAGAGTAGACAGAAGAAAACATTATTTTTAATCTTCATGCAGACTTCCGTCTGCCTCCTGTTTATTATTAATTGATCTTTTAGAAAAGTTGACAATGCTATGGCTACAGAGGAAACAGCCCCCTTGTATTGTGGCTCATGTTCCTGTCTAATGATACACATAACCAACACTTGGGAATAGTATAAAGGCACTTACCTTGAGGTCCACATAGACATGGTATAAGAGGGAAGAAGAAAGCCAGCACTGCCTGTGCCTTCATGTCTCGTGGAGATCATATTCCTGATACTATCAAAGAGAAGCAAAATATGCAAGTTACAGATTTCAAGTGCAGACAGGAATTGGAGAAGAAAGAATTAATGTCTCTGCCTATAGGAGAATCATTAAATTAACTCTGCTGCATTCACACAAATAATTCTTCTACAACCATTAAATCTTTAAAATTAAATACTGTAAAAGACAGTTCAATGGTATGGAAAGAAGCTCTTAATGTTATAGGAGAAAAATCAGATTACAAGGCAACTTTTAAGTAGCACAATCCCCTTTTAAAAGTGCACATGTTTCTGCACATAGGAGGCCAACAGGACATATCACTAAATGTATAGCAGGATGTTAACTCTGAAGAAGAGATTTCACATCTAAGGCAGTACCTGCTATATAACAGATTCTGAAAAATGGCTGTTGAATGAATAAAGATTTGGTATACATTAAATGGTGGTTCTCTGGATATTTGAAGAATAAAAAACTGTATGATCATCTCAATAAATGCAGAAACAGCTTTTGACAAAATTCAGAATCCATTTATGATAAAAACCCTCCAGAAAACTGGGCATAAAGGGAATATACCAAAACATAATAAAGTACATAGATGGCAAACTCACAGTTAACATCATTCTCAATGGTGAAAAGCTGGAAGCCTTTCCTTTAAGATTATGATACCCACTCTGGCCACTTTTATTTAAGATAGTATTGGAAATTCTAGTCACATCAATCAGACAAGACAAAGTAGAATTGAGATCAGAAAGGAAGAAGTAAAACTGTCACTATTTGCTGATGACTTGATATACACATAAAAATCCTAAAGAGGCAACCAGAAAACTACTAGAGCTTGTTACAAAATTAATATTCAGAAGTCTGTTGCATTTCTATACACAAATAATGAACTATCAGAAAGAAATTAAGGAAACAACCCAATTTACCATTGAATCAAAAAGAATAAAATCCTTAGGAACAAACCTACCCAAGGAGGTAAAATACCTGTACATGGCAAACTATAAGACACTAATGAAAGAAACTGAAGCTGACACAAACAGACAGAAAGATACACAATGTTAATGGGTGGGAAGAATACTGTTAAAATGACCAAACGACCAAACGCAATCCAGAGTCATTGCAATCCCCGTCAAAATGCTGAGGGCATTTTCACAGAACTAGAACACCTAATTCTAAAATGTGTATGGAAAGGTAAAAGACCGTGAATAACCAAGATAATCTTGAGAAAGAAGAAAAGGGCTACAGATATCATGCTCTCTGACTTCAGACCATACAGCCATCAAAATAGTATGATACTGGCACTAAATCAGACACATAGGTCAGTGGGACAGATAGAGAGCTCAGAAACAAAACTCCACACATATGGTCAATTAAACTATGACAAGGGAAGGAAGAATACACAATGGAGAAAAGACAGACTCTTTAATAAGTGGTGTTGGGAGAATTAGACAGCTACATGTAAAAGAGTGAAATTACAACATTCTCTAATGTCATACTCAAAATAGATTAAAGATTTAAATATAAGACCAAAAATCATAAAACGGACAGAAGAAAACATAGGTAGAACACTCTGACATAAATCATAGCAATATTTTTTAGATATGTCTCCTAAAGCAAAGAAAATAAATGCAAAAATGAACATATGGGACCTAATTGAACTTAAAAACTATTTCACAGCAAAGGAAACTATTGACAAAATGAAAAGAGCTATCAAATGGGAAAAAACATTTGCAAGTGATACGACCAATAAGTGATTAATATCCAAAATATAGTACAACTCATACAACTCAACATCAAAAACCAAAATTCAATTTAAAAATGGGCAGAACTGAATAGACATTTTTCCAAAGAGGAAATGTAGATGGCCAAAAGGCACATGAAAAGATGCTCATCATTGCTAATCATCGGGGACACGCAAATCAAAGCCACAATGAGCGAGCACCTCACACCTGTCAGAATTGCTATCATCAAAAAGAAGACAAATAACAAATGTAGATGAGGATGTGGAGAAAACGGAACCTTCCTATACTGTTGATGGGAATGTAGATTGGTGCAGCCACTGTGAAACAGTATGGAGATTTCTCAAAAATCTAAAAATAAAACTACCATGAAAAGTGAAAGTCATTCAGTTGTGTCCGACTCTTTGCAATCCCATAGATGTACAGTCCATGGAATTCTCTAGGCTAGAATACTGGAATCGGTAGCCTTTCCCTTCTCCAGAGGATCTTCCCAACCCAGGGATGGAACCCAGGTCTCCTGCATTGCAGATGGATGCTTTGCCAGCTGAGCTACCAGCGGAGCCAAAACTACTGTGTGACCCATTAATTCACACCTGGGTATATATTTGAAAAAAGCAAAAACACTAATTTGAAAAGATGCATGTAGCCCAATGTTCATACAGGCGCCATTTATAATTTCCAAGATATGGGAGCAAACTACATGGCCATCAGCAGATGAACGGATAAAAAAAGATGTAGTGTGTGTGTGTGTGTGTGTGTGTATTTCATTGTACACAGTGAAAACTACTCAACCATAAAAAAAGAATGAATTTGCATATGGTTAGACTTGGATGGTATTATGCTAAGTGGAATAAGTCAGATGAATAGAGACAAATACCATATGATGTAACTTACATGTGGAATCTTAAATTACTGAGTGTCACAAAAAACGAAACAGACTCACAGAAATGAGAACAAATTAGTGGTTACCACTGGAGAGATGGAAGGGGAGAAGAAAAACATGGGGGTAGGGGATTAAGAGGTAAAAACTAGTATGTATAAAATAAATAAGCTTCAGGAATATATTGTACAACACAGGGAAACGAGCCAATATTTTATAACAACTATAAATGGAACATAACCTTTAAAAATTGTGAGTCACTATTTTGTACACCTGAAATTTATGTAACATTGTACCTAAACTATAACTCAATTTAAAATTAAGAATTTTTAAAAAGATAACAAATAATGTGTTGGCAAGGATGTAGAAAAACAGAGAACCCTCATGCACTGTTGGTGGGAATGGAAATTGGTGTAGCCACTGTGAAAAACAGTATGAAGATTCTTTGAAAAATTAAGAATACTACCACATGATCCAGCAATTTCACTGCTGGGTATTTACTGAAAAAAAAAAAAGAAAAAAACAACTAGAAAAGATATATGGACCCATATGTTTATTGCAACATTATTTACAATAGCCAATATACAAGCAACCTAAGTGCCCATCAATAGATGAATGGATAAAGAAGCTATGATATACATATACAATGGAATATTATTCAGTCATAAAAAGGATGAAACCTTGCCATTTGCGGCAATATGGATGTAACTAGAGGGTATTAAGGTAATAGAAATAAGTCTGACAGAGATATTAAAATACTGTATAATTTCTCGCATATGCGAATCACACCAAAAAAAATGTGAACCAAATGAACAAGGTATAGATAGATACAGGGAACAAACAGGTTGTTGCCACAGGGGAAGGGATTAGGGGGAGGGAAAGATGTACATGTGGAGTAGGCGAAGGCACCCCACTCCAGTACTCTTGCCTGGAAAATCCCATGGACTGAGGAGCCTGGTAGGCTGCAGTCCATGGGGTCGTGAAGAGTCGGACACAACTGAGCGACTTCACTTTGACTTTTCATTTTCATGCATTGGAGAAGGAAATGGCAACCCACTCCAGTGTTCTTGCCTGGAGAATCCCAGGGACGGGGGAGCCTGGTGGGCTGCCGTCTATGGGGTCGCATAGAGTCGGGCACGACTGAAGCGACTTAACAACAACAAAGATGTACATGAAGGAGGTTAAAAGGCACAAAATTCCTGAGACTTCTCTGGTGGTCTAGTGGCTAAGACTCTACGATCCCAACACAGGGGGCCTGGGTTCGGTCCCTGATCAGGGAACTAAATCCCACATGCCACAACTACGAGTTTGGATGCCATAACCAGATTCCTCTGCCACAACTATGACGTGGAATAGCTAAACAATACTATTTTTTTAAAAAAGAAATGCTTTTTTTTAAAAAAGGTACAAACTTCCTGCTGCAAAATAATTGAGTCAGGGTATGAAATGTACACGCGTGCATCCTAAGTCGCTCCATTCATGTCCAACCCTGTGAGACTATATGGACTATAGCCCCCCAGGTTCCACTGTCCATGGGGATTCTCCATGCAAGAATACTGGAGTGGGTTGCCATGCCCTTCTCCAGGGGCTCTTTCCAACTCAGGGATCAAACTCACATCTCTTATGTCTCTTGCATTGGCAGCTGGGTTCTTTACCACTAGCACCACCTGGGAAGCCTCATGAAATGTACGGTGTGGGGGAAACAGAGTACATAATTATATAATATCTTTGTAATATGACAGATCATAACTAGACTTCTCATGGTGATTATTTTGAAATATATGGAAATATTAAATCACTGTTACATAACAGGAACCAACACAGTAGTAAACTAACATACCATAAAATAAAGTGTTTGGCAAAGTAAACATGTAAAACAGGAGTAGTTATAAAAATAAGAACTTCATATTTCTTCTTATAGATGTATTTGATTGTATAATGTATGAAAAGATATATATCACAAGGCTTATCTCTTTAATAGTAAGATTAGAAAAGAAAGAAAGTGAAGCTAAGTTGCTCAGTTGTGTCCAACTCTTTGTGATCCCATGGACTGCACCCCACCAGGCTCTTCCATCCACGGAATTTTCCAGGCAAGAGTTCTGAAGTGGGTTGCCATTTCCTTCTCCAGGGGATCTTCCTGACTCAAGGATTGAACCTGGATCTCCCACATTGCAGGCAGACGCTTTACCGTCTGGGCCACCAGGGAAGCCCAGTAAGATTAAAAGTAATCATTAAATTCATTTTCTGCCATGAATAGATGTAAATATGTAATGATGCATTTCACCTTTACAGGCTATTAAAAAACAATTCAAGATTTAATCAATCTCTTTCAAGCAAGAATTAACTCTACCTTGTTTAATGTAACTTCAGAACATTCCATTTCCACTATTGTACTAAAGGTTCAATTTCCCATTTTCCATGATGACTGCAATATTTTCTACCTTTTCTTGAAACTTCCAGCACCCCCGCTTCCCAACCTCCTTTCAGCTGATGTTCTTGATTCATTAATTGAAAGTTGAAGTGTTAGTCGCTCAGTTGTGTCCAACTGTTTGCGACCCCATGGACTATACTTAGTCAGGTTCCTCTGCCCATGGAATTCTCCAGGCAAGAATAAGATTGGAATGGGTTGCCATTCCCTTCTCCAGGGGATCTTCCCAACCCAAGGATTGAACCTGGGTCTCCTGCATTGCAGGTAGATTCTTTACTAGCTGAGCCACCAGGGAAGCCCTGATTCATTAATTAGTTAAAGTTAACTATGGATGTTCCCTCATCCCCCTAGCATCAATTTAACCAACCCATTAACAGCTGTCTACTCTTCTGACTCCTCTCCTCCTCTTATCCAAATCCAAACCCTTCGCTTTTGCTCTGCATCTCACATCACTTTTTATTTTCAAGAAATCTGTCCCTGCAATTACATCACTTTTCTACTCTATGATTCAATTCTTTTTCTCTACTAGATTGATCCTATGAGCAAAAATGCTCCAATTTATCCCATCTTAAGAACATGAGAAAAAACAATACTCTCCACTGACTCTTGGTTAACTATATACCTATTTCTCAACTCTGTTAACTTCTTAAAATAATTGTCTAAATAGCCACCCCCATTTTGGAGATCAGCCCTGGATGTTCTTTGGAAGGAATGATGCTAAAGCTGAAATTCCAGTACTTTGGCCACCTGATGCAAAGAGTTGACTCACTGGAAAAGACGCTGATGCTGGGAGGGATTGGGACGAGATGTAGGAGGAGAAGGGGACGACAGAGGATGAGATGGCTGGATGGCTGGATGGCATCACTAACTCAATGGACATGAATTTGAGTGAACTCCAGGAGATGGTGATGGACAGGGAGGCCTGGCGTGCTGCGATTCATGGGGTCGCAGAGTCGGACACGACTGAGTGACTGAAATGAACTGAACTGAACTGAATTTTCCCCTTAACATTTCCCCTCAATCCACTCCAGGCTCTTGTTTCCAAGAAGTGTCATAAACTGCCCTTTGTCAGTGTCACCAAGAAGTTCTGTGTTGCCAACTCAGTGGATGCGGTTTGTCCTCATCTTATTCAATCTCACAGGAGCACTCAACATGGCTGTTATCTTTTTTTATTAAGGATTCTTCTCTTTGTTCTAGGCCACCACAGTCTCCTAGTTTTTCCTTCCTCATGGCCGCTCCTCCTTAGTCCTCCTTACTCAGCCTCCTCCTTTGCTTGTCCTGCTTCTGTAAAAGTACAGGACATTCTCAGGACTTAAACTTTCTCTATACTCACTCCCTTGGTAAGCCTGTTATCCAACAGATCCAGCTGCTCACTGTTTGAAAATCAATACCTGAGAGAGAGACAAGTGTTGGTAGAAAAGAAACCTGCTTTTAATTAGAAAGCCATTAATTTGGGAAGAAGGCAGACTCGTATCCCCCCAAAACCAACTCCGAAGATTCTGCTTGGCCCTGAAAATGTTTAAAGGGAAAACGGGAAGTAACAATCTCAGTTAATTGTTGAGGTGGGGTCAGAGTCATCACCATCCCCCACTGTGTGCACTGTGGTCTTTATTTAGATGCTATCTTCTTCACACATTTTGTTTATAAGATTACCGAAGCAGAAGCTAGGGAAGAGATCTGGTCATCTGTTACTTATTCTTCATTTCTACTCCTTTGATCTATGGAAAGAAACACCAGGTTAGGCAAGGTGACAAGACCAAGGGGTTTCCTGCTGAGTGTGGTTTCCTGCAAAGAGCTGCTTACAAGTCCTTCTGTTTCATGGCTCTGAATGACATTTGTACACCAAGGATTCTTAGATTTATCTACTGAGTCAAGGACATATATTCAATTGCCCATTTGACCTGTTCATTTAGATGCCTTATAGGCATCACAGAACAAACATGAACCTTTGGTTTATGCCTCATTCCCTTTACAGTTGTTCTCTAGTCCACCCTGAACAAAACAACAAAAATTACCCCATTTCTCCTTCAGTTTTTATCTCAATATCCTCCATGCTGTTTAGTCTAGAAACTTAGAAATCAACTTTGATTCTTCCCTTCCCTCATGTCCCTCATCTAATCTATTAATCAGTCTTTTATTAATGAAATAAACAAAACTCCATTATTTGTGCACTTCTTTCCAACTCTACCATCACCTTCTACCCCAAGGCCACTATCATCTCTTACCTGGATATCAAAAATAGTTATCTGGATGGTTACCACTCTTCTACTCCTGCCTTCTTATAATCTGTCAACGCAGCATTCAAGGTCATATCTTAAAAATATAAATAGGTCTATAACAGCCTTCTAATTCAATCACTGCAGTGACTTCCCATCACAGTCAAATCAAATTCTTAATCCTAGCCTACCAAGCCTTGGATGGATTCTCTGGCTCCTGGTCCTGCCTGCCTCTCCAGCCTCCCATATAACAGCCCACAAAATCCATTCCAAAAGACTTGTGAGCACAAATGCTCCAATTCAAGGGTCAGCGTGAGCCGAAAATTAGGCCCTTGAAAACTGGTTAATTCATGTCTTTTGGATAAAATGACAAATTGCCATAACCCACTTATCATCTAAGATGAAGTACTATGAATAAAAAAACATACTCAACCTCTTCTACACAAATGTCTGATTTAGCGCTTTGGAAATAATTTCAGCATTCAGCTAAGTGAGGCAGTTAATGAGTATTTGGCCCTATTTTTATGCCTAAGTTTTATTTTTAGACATTTATTTTCTTCCCCCAAAGCAGCCGAAATCTTCCACCTTGGATTAAATTGAAGCTACCCAAGTTGCAATCAGCACCCTTACAAAAGGGCTCAAATGTTAGAAGCGCCTTGTTCTGGTACATTGTGGCTGATTTCCAGATGTGGGGAAAGAAGGCAAAGAAAAGCAGCCTCCATAATGAAACATGGCAAAAAGAAATCCAGATGCTGAGACTAATCAAGACAGAAGAAAAACCTGAAGCCATTCTACAAGCATAAAATAAAGAGAACAGAATGGCTACCCCTGTGTTCATCTTAACAGCCACAGACCACACTGACTGAGGGTTTTCCTGGTGGCTCGGATGGTAGAGAATCTGCCTGCAATGTGGGAGGCCTGGCTTCGATCCTTGGGTTAGGAAGCTCCCCTGGAGAAGGGCATGGCAACCCACTCCAGTATTCTTGCCTGGAGAATCCCATGGACAGAGGAGTCTGGCAGGCTAAGTCCATGGGGTTGCAGAGTCAGACACGATTGAGCAACTAAGCACAGCACGGCACACTGACTGAGGCCTTCAGCACTAATTGTGACAACAACAAACTTTACTTGTGTTCAGGTCAGGTTCTCCAGCCCTAACATTAAAGACTGGTCTTGGCTCATAACTGCTGGCCTAGATATGACCAGATGCACACAGAAGGTCAGTTGTCTTGTTCAATAAACAAGAATGTTTCACATCATTTGCATCATGCTAGTTCACATTATGAATTCCTCCAGGAAAAACGGATTCCAGGGAGCTCCTCTCTCCTATGCGTTGTTTTAAATTCAGTGCCTCTCACAATGCTCAGGGCACTGTGCCAATTTGGGAAAGAAGTCATAATAAAGGAAAACTCTGTAGCATCCTAGGGATTTCTCCTTAGCATCCACTTAGATTTTACTAGGATTGACTCTGTTTAGATAGAAAAATGAACAAAAGAACAATTTTAGGATTACCCACTCTTTACTCAAAAGAAATCTTCCTTGATATTTTATAGTGAAAATCCTCCACTTGAGGATTTACATATTGGGTTGAAATTTTGAATCTCTACATGTACTGTCTTTGCTTCAAGCACATTTTTTGAGTACGGGGTGCAGGTAGGTGTAGGGAGTAGCTCTTGGTTTGTTTGGAAACCAGGTTAAAAGTGTGTTCAACACATCTGGGAGGGAGGTGAAGAGGTGCAGCTGCAGAGCAGCAAGAGTGGAGGCAAAGGAAAATTGAAACAAGAAAGGAAGAAAAGCAGGCATTAGGTGGTGGTGCCCTATTGGCCTCAGCTTTAGAACAGAACACAGGGGCACTCGCTCACTCATAAAGGACACTCTCCAGGCCTCCTCTGCAGAACCACAGCACCTCAGAACAATCCATCAGAGGAAGAGAGCAAAAGGGATTCATCGACAGATTTTCTCCATAGGCAAATTTTCCCCATGGGGCTTTAACCCCCATGCTCTTCCTGGTTCCCTTGGGGCACCACTCAGGAAGCCAGACTAATGCCTCCCAGTATCATACTTTGAATATGGAAACATGGGGCAAAGGAAACCACCACCTCTGGGAATCTCCTTAGGTCATGTTTGGACCCTGTAATGGTGGCAGCTCTCACTATGGAGGCATCAATGGGGCACATGCTGAAGCCTCCCCAGGGAAGGCTGCTGATGTTTTGGAGTCAGTGGCATTGGGGATGGGGCTCTCTTTGTCCAACCAGTTGAAGGCTCAGGAAATAGGGAAGGCCAAGAAAATCTGCTGCTGCTGCTGCTAAGTCGCTACAGTCGTGTCCGACTCTGTGCGACCCCATAGACGGCAGCCCACCAGGCTCCCCCATCCCTGGGATTCTCCAGGCAAGAAAACTGGAGTGGCTTGCCATTTCCTTCTCCAATGCATAAAAGTGAAAGTGAAGTTGCTCAGTGGTGTCTGACTCTTCGAGACCCCATGGACTGCAGCCCACCAGGCTCCTCTGTCCATGGGATTTTCCAGGCAAGAGTACTGGAGTGGGGTGCCATTGCCTTCTCCCAAGAAAATCTAGGGAGGCTCATAAATCAGGCCCAATAAAAGTAGCTAGTTCAAAAATGCCACATATTTAATATCTGATATTTTGTATGTTAACACAGCTTCCCTGATGGCTTCATGGTAACCTGTCTGCCAATGCAGCAGACAGAAGGTCAATGGGTCAGGAAGATTCCCTGGAGAAGAAAGTAACAATCCACTCCAGTATTCTTGCCTGGGAAATCCCATGGACAGAGCAGCAGGGCAGCCTACAGTCCATGGGGACACAAAGAATCAGACACAACTTAGCAACTAAACAACAACAACAGCAACAAGACCATTTGGCATTTGCTCAGATCCCCTGGGATCACTTTTAACCATTCAGTTTTCATGCACACGTTGCTCAGTTGGTGCTACCTGCTCACATCACTGCAGCCTTTTCAGAGTCTCGCCCTTAGATAATGGAAGCTGTGGTCTGGCAGTCACACTCCTTCCCTACTCTGTGCCCTCCTGGTGGCCTCAAGGCAAGAGCTATTCTGTGCTCCAGAGCCCCACTGTGGGAACAAGGCTGAGACTCCACCTAAAGCCCCATCCTTGCTTAGCATCTTCTGTTCCATCCTGCTTCCCATACTTCCTCACAGGTTTCCTTTGAAAACACCACCTCGTTACATGTCCACAAACCCGCATCTCCAAAGGGTTTGCTCTCCCAGAAGTGGAGCCCTGGACAAAGCACGTGTAAGGGAAACCACACTACACCGAAGGGGCCAGGGCACTTACTAACCTTCAAGGACCATTTTCCAGTTCAGAATTCTATCATGCAATGTTTCTTCTTGCCAAAAGTGTAGATCATAAATCCTCCTCGATTGTGCTCTATACAAAAAAGAATATAGCTGGATAGAGTGGAGTCTTTTGTTTTTAGCAAGAAGGCTGCAAACCCAAGACAACAGGCAAAAAAAGGCAGGGTAAACAGGCAAATAGCAGCTGTTTTGTCAGTCACATAAAGATAGTAAGGAATTGAACAAGACTCCATTAAGTGAAGTGAGTTTTGAACATGCACAGATACAAGTCCAAGGACTTCTTGGAAACATCACCTCTCCCTCTTTAACAGACCCTAAACAGATGTCTATGACACATCAAATGCCTCGGGAGCCAGTTGGCTGTGCCCGTCCACTTCTACCCCCTTCAGTTCAGAACGTATGTTGTCATCAGCTAATCATCTAACTAAATATTATGTTAATTGATTACATGGGAGGACAAGGCATACTTGGTGTTTCTCCAACAACTAAGTTAAATAAGATGAATGCTTCAGAGAGGCTAAATAAAGCACAGAAAAGGAGCAAGAAAATTCAGCTGTTTGGATTAGGTGTGGGAGAGTCAATAGAGAAAGACTGAAAACAAATTGTAAAGCTCTAGGAGGAGTTGGATTCTTTTCAACAATTTGAATACAAAGTTCTCCAGCCACTTTCAAGAAACAAAAACTGGAAATATCAGATGGTGAGATATTGATTAGTTTGTGTAAAAAAGATAATATAGAAGATCAAACAGTGACCCCATACT
This sequence comes from Bos grunniens, assembly GCF_055505025.1. Taxonomy (NCBI): domain Eukaryota; kingdom Metazoa; phylum Chordata; class Mammalia; order Artiodactyla; family Bovidae; genus Bos; species Bos grunniens. Next base: position 104,253,804 of record NC_141165.1, read on the forward strand.
CAGAGAAAGGCCTTGGTGCCCTCCACTCAACAAATCTAGAAAATGAATGGACAGCAGTGTATTCTAACTTAAAAAAAATAAACATTAAAAATATGGAATTTGGGTATCTCACTTCTTTTTAACCACACTAACTGCTGGGGTTGATTATGTCAGATGTAAGGATTTCAACTAAATAATGAAAGCTCTAAAATGATACTGTGACTTCTCACCTCAGACAATGTGAGATGACATTTTTATATCAGAGGGGTGGCGACAGCACCTGGAGGTCAAAGAGTCTGGGCTAATCAGTAGAAGGCTTCCTTCCTAATGTTGGTTTAGGTTGATCACCTAAGTCTGATATCAGAATCCCACTCCATGATGGTCATGGTTGTCATATTTAAATATCCTACTGTGTGGTAAATGATATATTCAGTATTCCTTAGAATGAAATTAACTATTCTAACTCCGTCCCTGTATCATTCTTTCAAATACAGAAGTAAAGAACTCCTCTTTGTATCTACCTGTCAGGGTGTTAGGGTTGAGTGACCTGTAATGAGTATCAGAATCCAGGATTTAGTGTGAAGAAGAGGCAAAACCCAATCCTGACAAGACTCTTAGCTGCCATGTTACTAACACCGTTGCCCCAGAACCATACCCCGGCTCCTCCCTCCAGTAAACCCACAGAAAACCACACATAACCACACTCTCTGGCTGTGTTCACAGCGCAGGAATAAGACTGTAACTTGCATCAGCTGATTCAGCTTTGAAAGTGGGACAAAGGGCCCCCTGTGTCTCATTACCATCTCACTGTAACAGTAAGAATGTCTGTGTGCACCAAGATGGTTTAACCTGCTTCCCAACCTGATGCTAAAGGACCGTACAAGGGTTGAAAAGAAGTGGCATCCCAGTTCCAGGAAGAGCCCCGCCTATTCCCAGAAATCCAATGCACATGCCTCCCTCTCATTAGTCCTGCCCTTCAAATCTTACCTTAATGGTCCCGCAGGCAAGAAATTATTTGTGAACAAAGTTTCTGCTTCTGCATTCTCTGGCCACTGAATAAAGCTTGTGCTGCTTTAATCTCAGATTTGATTTTGTTTTTTGACTGTGTGAACCTGAATGGGAAAAGAACCCTTCTGAATGAGGGAGGGGCCCTTGGCTGGGCTAGGGTCCAAGCAGGGATCCATATGACCTAATTTGGCGAGACTTCTTGTTTGTTAAGGGATGATTTACAATGCACTGCCTTCTGCCAGGTACTTGTGTCCCTGTATACCTGAATTGGTGGGTTTCAGTCCTTAGAATTTAAAGCTGTAGCTCACCTGACTAGCTGGTGCAGAAGGAAAGAAAAGACTGCTGGCCTAGTTCTGTGTGCACGGCTCAATGGGTCATTTCGAAAGTACAGTGGTTATCAGGTTGGCTTTGTATCCGTAAGCTCTCTGTACAGCTCAGAGTCAATCCTGCCAAACAACTTTTGTTTGTAAAGCTCTATTGCTTCAGCCCTATCTTTTCCTCACAAACCATTTCTAAATTAAAGTCAGAAACTTTAAAATTCTGAGGAACAAGAGAAAGTGAAATATCTCAAATTTATCCTTACCTTCTAGGTAACAGGACTAGATCTTTCTTTGTAAGGAAACCCAGTCATCCAGCAAGCCTACCATCTTTTTTGCCACTAAAACACACAATTTGAACATCTCTCCTATATATCACAGGACCTTAAGTCAGACAGTCTCTAATCTCAAAAAGCTTAGTTTGGAACCAAAAAATAAATGGATTATATAAACAAATAAATCCAAATACACATATACAGGCAGCACTAAGGAACCCCCTGCCCTGGTGCTGTGGAAGGACAGAGGGAAAATACTGGAGTTTAAGAGGGAACAGGGTTTTAAGAAAAGCTTCTTGAAGCATCAGTTTTGAAAGACAAGGAGAAACTGACTTGTAAGGAAGAGTATAGGGAAGTGGAAGAGGGAAGATATTCTAGGCAGACAGTAGAACAAATGTGCAGCTGCTAGAGAACACAGAAACCAAATAGGCCACATGGAAGAGAAAATGCTGGAAAGGTATGCAAGGGCTCAATCATGACCATTCTTGTAATCCATACTAAGGAAATGGAAAGTTAATGATGAAGTCAAATTTGTGTTTTAGAAGATGAATAAAAGAAGCCAGCTTGTAAACATCAAATAAGTAGATATGACAGAAAACAATTTAAAAGCAAACAGTGTGAAACGGATAAAGTGAAAAGGACACTGTGACAGTTACTAGTACCATTTCTCTTTCTTGCTAACTGAACCCCTTCTCTGCCCAGCCCTGTGCAGGATATGACCACTTCTAGTTAAAAGGAGGACTGAGAAAGGGTTCAGAAAAGATAAATAAAATGACCATCACAACTCAGCATGGGTTAGGAGTCCTCTATATTTGGAAAAGGAGAAACTAGGGGTGACCACTGTGAAGAGCTGGGCCTATGTCAGGGGTGGAAGCCAGTCAGAACTTTCCAACTTTCTTGCAAACTGAGAATCCAACAGCTAACCATGTTTACCTCACTCTTGAATACTGAACTCCAATTATATGCTTGTATGTCCACACTTTTTCCTCCTCCTAGCTCTGAGACTAAAAGACAACGACAAAAGGGTTCTGTGTATCCAAAATTAACTACTAAAATCAAACTGAAAAAAACAAATACTGATACTTTTTTTGGACAATGGAACATAAACAAAAATCTGTTGGGAGAATTTCTATGGAATCCTTGTAACAGGGATAGATGCAAGAGGAGAATTTCATATAAACCCCCCTGCCGCCCTTTCTCTATTTTCTGAGCATTGATTTGATGCCTGGAGCTGCAGCAGCCACCCTACAGATGTGAGGAAACACATAGGAGGACTAAAAAATCAACAAAATAAGAATAATAGAGCAGGAGGATGGAAAGGATCTGGGTTTGAAATAGTATTTTTAAGTCCTTATAGGTGCCTGTTATGGATTTTCTATCTTTAGAGTTCCTGTTAATTAAGTTTAAGTTGCTGTTAGTTAGGTCTTCAAATGTCTCTGAACATCCAAAGTGACACAAAATAACTTTTTTTTACCTGATGAAGAGCTGCTGACACAGGAAGCAGGTTCCATTGCTGTCTACATAAAGAGAAAAAAGTCTGTTCTCCCTACATCAAAATACTAAAAGAATTTGTATTATGTCTTAGCAGAGTAAAGTTAGAAATATGCATTTTCTTGCTAATGGTAACAAAACCACTTTTAATCTTGAAGCCAAAACAAACATTAGTTATGAGCCACTGGAACTTTGTAGTAAGTTTAATGTGCCTTCAGTTTTTTTTCTAGGAATAGATTTCTATTAGCAGAACCACATTAACCTTAAAATTCCTGTTTCTTTTTAGAGTCAACATTATAAGGAAAATACTGATTCTCAGCTGAAGCTTTATCTTGCAAATAACGGAAGTTTTCTGTTAAACAACTAGAAAGAGTTTGCCTGGCTAATTTTACTCTCTAGGGTTCCTGTTTCTCCTTATTTCTTTCAAACAAAAGGAGTAGATACTTGTTTTCAAGAAACCTTTAAAAATAAGTTTATAAAACAGTAAAGTAACTTCACAGTGTATGATACAACAAGGACGTGAATATTTATAGAAAGAATACATTGGACACATCATGACGTAATTATATGTACTTCCACGTCATAAGTTTATTGTTAAATTTAGGAGTAAGAATAAAGAGTAAAGTTAAGAGTAGAGTAAAGTAAAGTGTAGAGTTAAGAGTAAAGACGGGACAATATAGAAGCTTTATGTTGGTCTTTAGACTTTTAAAATACAGAGTACATGCATTTGACTCATCTGGGCACATGAGTATACTGGTCCCTCACAGACCAAGCTGACCAGGTAATGTGATGACGGAGACAGATCTGGATATTAAATGATGCCTGTGGCAATTCCTAGTGAGAGAACTGCAATAAAAGCTCCTAGGTTTTGAAGAAAGGCTTTGTTCCTTTAGCAAGGGATTTTTCTTTCACAAATTGTGTCTAGGAGGATCAGATAACACAGAGTTTCTGAAGAAGATACTTGAGTTTTAGACTGTACAGATCAGAGATCCAATATCTACCACAATGTAAAAACAAAGCTGAGTACACCTTCCAGAATTCCATCAAGCTCTGAAAGACCAAATAAATTGTACAAGCAGATTGTTTACATGCCCACAGAGCCTACCACACTGTTGTTTCATCCTCAACCAGGGCTTAAGGCCTCAAAGGGGGTTCACTTAACAAGCTGTTGAGTACCAAGGATGGTTGGCTTCCTAGGTGGCCCTAGCAATAAAGAACCTGCCTGCCAATGCTGGAGACATAAGAAACGTGGGTTTGCGTGATCCCTGAGTTGGGAAGATCCCCTGGAGCAGAGCATGGCAACTCACTCCAGTATTCTTGCCTAGAGAATCCCGTGGACAGAGGAGCCTGGTAGGCTACAGTCCAGAGGGTGGCAAAGAATCAATTATAACTGAAGCAACCAAGTATGCATACACACACCAAGAATGGTTTTGCAGGAGAAGAACTGTTGTCCCCTGTGAGTAGGCTCTATAGGCCTAGAGACTCTGACAGGTAAGCCTGAAGGACAAGGGAGTAAGGGAAATCTCCAGTTCTGTAGGGCATTGAGTAGTATAGCTTTGGTATAGTATAGTATAGCTTTGGCTGAACGAAGATGAGGCTTTAGGCCAGGCTCTGTATCATGTTTTGGACTTGTTGGTCAAGGTGATGGAAAAAGGCTGATTGGAAGACTGAGGAAATGATGAGAATACAGAACATTAGGAATGGATCCAGAGCATGAGGTTGATCAGGAGTCTACTGAGCAAGTGTGAAAAAAGAGGCCAAGTTAACCTGATTCCATCGTTACTTATTCATGTAACTGAGAGCCTCTTCTGTGGTGAACCCTATTTGGTGAGCATTCGCATGGAACCCAAATAAGGCAGCTGTGGCTTCAGGGAGAGAGGTTCTTTCTCTCTGTTCCTTTCCTGCATCAAAGCGAACCAGGCTATGCTACAGCTGACTGCCACTGCAGATTGCCACTGAGGACTTCCGGAACACTCCATGTGCCATTTTTTTACCCCACCTAAATTGGCTGTGAAGGGAGTTCCTTGATCAGAAACAAAGGCCAGGGTCTAATTCAAATGTAACTCCCCATTTTATGCTCCCTATCAATGAAGTTGTTAACCTTTTAACACAGTGGAGTGGTCTCTAAGAACCTAGCTCGGCAATCTCACAGGGCTTCTTCCACCTTGGAAGTTACTTGACATAGCTACTTGGCAGAGTACTGGTTAGGCTCTGAACTGCATGCTGAATAAGGCACTGTCTCCTCATAGTTACAAGATGTGGATCTAAGAACCATATAGTGTCTAAAAATGATAGCTGACTAACCCACTTTCCCATTTTTAACTCACTGTCCCTTTAATGTCCATTCATCCTTTCTTTTAAACTTAAGGGAAGACTTTTACCATGGGACACAGTTTGGTTCTTCTGAATTGGAAGCTAAAACTGGTCATTTGAGCTCTTCATGCCAAAAAAAAAAAAAAATAGCATAAAAGTGGGATACTGTCTTGGCTGGGCCGATTGACCATGACTAATAAGACAATTTGCAATTATTGCTGTACAACTAGGAGGAATATGATAGGAACTTAGTGGATCCCTTTCTTTTTTTGATATGCTGTGGGTGAGGTTAATGGGGGACTATCTATAGGGAAGAGCACCAAGAACTGAAACAGCTCAAGAATCAAGGTTCAGGCTACCATGCTGGGGAAATAGTACAGAGGTGGGCTCAAGGTAAGACCACAGAATGAGTAATAGCAAAAAGAAGGCATGAGTATCAGCTCTGGCTTAGGGATAAGCAGCAAGAAAGAATGACCATAGCCTATGCTGTGACTTAGACTAAAAAGTCTTCTCTTCTATCCATACTTTATGCAGTGTGTGCTGCTGGTAGTAAAGCATTTCTTTAGGACCATAGACTGAAACAGAATTTGAAGGGGAATATCAGCTAAAGCAGAGCTACTCAGAGTAGGGGGGTTCTGCAGGCTGGTGCCAGTCAGTGAGCTGTTTATTACTGGTTCATAACACCAAAAGTATAGGAATACAGAATAAGTATTTAAAATTACTCTGTCAAATTGGTATCAAAATCTTTATGCCTATTGTATGTAATAATAAAAAATCGAGGCTTACATTTTATGTTCTTTTGAATTTCATTTTTCTAGAAATTCATTTTTATTACATCTTCCCAATGAATTTGTCCATGACAGATTAGAAACAAAACTTTACTGTTCCTTTAACTATAGAGCTGAGAATCACTGATTTTAATAAGCATCGGCTTTGTCAAAGCTATTACTACTCCTGGATGCAGCACCTGTTTAGGGGGAGAAGTCTGGTTCACAGAGCTTTAGTCAGCATGCAGACAGAAGGGGCAGCAAATAGATACGGTTCCAGAAACAACTTGGAATGAAAAGGTAGTTGGGAACTAGGATCATAAGTGAAGAGAACAATGGGATCAAGGAATGTTGTTCAGTGTGTTTGTGGGCCTGGGAAAAGAGGGAAGGAAGGGGTGACGGTGCATCCATGGAAGGGCTAGGGTCTAGAGAAAGATTAGAGGGGGCAGAGGTGAGACAAGGAGGAATTACCAGAAGACAGGTTTGCTCAAGATGCGGATAGATGAGAGAATTTATATTTCTCAAAGAGAGTGGTAGCCAATCTTTGAAGAGTAGGGACTGGAGGCCCATATGAGAAGAAGCAGAACCATCATCCCATAGTGAATCATGCTGGGCCTGGAACTCACCACCTACACAGATGAGGACACGGGCAAGGATGCCTCGTTTTGGAAAACCCTCTTAGCAGTGTTGGTTGGTATCTCCCTCTATCTCTCTGCCTGAATTTGCCAGTGTCTATTGAATCCAGAAGCCTCCACAGAAGAATTTCTAGCTACAGAAACACAGAAACGAGTAGAGGCTCACCTGCCAGTAAACAACATTTGAACAGCATATGAGAATCACCACCTGAGCAAAGACTGATGTGCTGGGCAGCTTTTCTGGCTCCAGCTCCATCCTTTCCATAGGTCATGCTCCCACTGGGCAGACCTGCCAAGGTTCCAGATTCCACAAGGTGACCTCATTCCCGGGATCCCACAGCATCAATTCCTTTCATCATAGAGGTAGCGTCCTCCTGTTTCCTAAGTTCCTCACTCTCTTCTATTTGATTTCCCTACTTTTCTACCACCTGGTTTCAGGGATTAAATACTCTCTGTTGTAAATACTTGAAATGGATGCTATTTTCCCAGAAAGGCTGTCTGTGGATAAGTTCACTCACACTAGTCCCTGGGGTGTCTATAATTATCACATTTTCCAGAAATATCTATCTTTGACATCAGCTCTTTGACCTCTTACTTGTAAAGGCCACCTAGAGTAGGAAAGCCAAATGGTAACTAGCTGCATACCCTGTACCTTCAAAACAGGTGATCAAAAGCAATATCACATCCTGAGATATTTTCAAAGGCTTGAAAGATGTGCATGTGGATTGTTGTTGTTTAGTCGCTAAGTTGTATCTAACTCTGGGACCCCATGGACTGTATTGTAGCCTGCCAGGCTCCTTTGTTCATGGGATTTCCCAGGCAAGAACACTGGAATGGGTTGCCATTTCCTTCTCCAGGGAATCTTGCTGACCCAGGAGTTGAAACTGTCTCCGGCACTGACAGGCAGATTATTTACTGCTGACCCACCACGGAAGCCCATACATGTAGACAGTCAGACTTTATTCTCATCTAGTTCCCTAGTTTAGTCATTGCAAACATTGATAACAATTGAATTTCAAAAAAAAAAGTAAAAAACAAACAAAAAACTCCAAAAAACAAAAACTAGACTGTAAGGGCTGGATAATCAATTTAATTCCTAAAAATTTCATGTTTGATTTGAGCCAAAGATTTCTGCTTGTCTGATATTTCCTGAGCCCTGATTACTGCACTGCCTTTGGATCTCTGACCACACCCACCTGGGCTGCAAACACTTGGCTTCAGCGTGATTCTTAACTCTGCTGAGCTTAGGGATCTCATTTTCATTGCATCTTCTCCGCAGTCTGAGCCTACAAAAACAGTTGCCAATGTGCATTTTTAAAGGACTCTGCAGCCTGGCTCAGCAATCTGTTTCTTAGGAAAGAAGATTTTTCTGAGCTCCAACAGCAGAACAAAACGAGAGGTAGGTAGGCCAGACACATGCATATTCAAACTAATTTTTTTTTCTTTTTAGTTTTTGTAGACTTTGACAGCAAAGAAAACCTGAGAATGATAAAGAGGAAGGCACTCAATGTTACCTAGTGTAGGACAGTACTCAGAAATGGTTTGCACTCACCAGGCCATCAAACTTGAAATTAAAGCTGGCTGCATAGGCTAGCTCATTGAATACAGACTACCTGGTGAGGACTGCTGCAATGATTTCAGCAGATCTGAATTTCTTAAATCTCCTCTGAGAATGTTTTCTTCACTGTATCCTCTAAGGCATGTATGTGCTGAATTTAAATTACTTTGTTACTCAGAGAACAATGGTGAAAAGAGAGATAAGATGTTGAGCCGTGTAGGGTTGCCAGATATAACATAGGACACCCAGTTAAACTTGAATTCAGATAAACGACTAATAATATTTTAGTACAAGTATGTCTGGGACATAATCATACTCATGCTCAGTCGCTCAGTCATATCCGACTCTTTGTGACCCCGTGGACTGTAGCCCATCAGGCTCTGCTATCCACAGGATTCTCTAGGCAAGAATATTGCAGTGGGTTGCCATTTTTCCCTCCAGGGGAGCTTACTAATCCAGGGATCAAACTTGTGTGTCTCATACCTCTCCTGCATTGGCAGGTGGATTCTTTACCACTAGCGCCACCTGGGAACCCTCACTAATACTAAAACAAGTCATTTACTGATTATCTGCAATTCAGATTGAACTGGGAGTCTTGTGTTTCTGTTTGTCAATTCAGGCAACTGCACCGTGGGGGCAGCTGGCATTAGCTTCTTCTCATATGAAGACAACTTGGCTGCTTTGGCAGGGGCACACACACATAGAGAAGTGGTTAAGAACTAAGGCTAGACAGTGAGATTGCCTACATTTGAATCGTTTCGCTTCCACCTAATGCCTCTGATCTTGGACCAGAGCCAGGAACACAATTTGAGCAGTCAGCGTGCTTCATCAGCCTCCACTCTTAATTTTGGCAACAGCTACCCACACACTCAGCAGTGCCCCCAAGGAGATGCCCAGTTGCCTGAGTGGGAGAGGTTAGTGAAATATTTGGCAACCTCTTATCATGAGGTTTCACATCTCTGTCCCAGATCATAGAAGGGAGCTTCCCTGCCTTTTATCCCAGTAAGGGCCCATGGCTAATTCCAAATACTACCTTTCTCTAGATGTCTGTTGTATGCAACCCACCAACAGGATCAGTTGGGGGTTTTGTTTTTGGTAGCAATAGAAAGGAACCCAGGATAACAAGCAAAACATGGTTTTGAAGGGAAGGAGTTACAGTTGCTCACGTGAATCAAACAAGGGCTGCACAAACCAGCTTCAGGAAGGACAGGAGTAGGAGCAGTGAGATGTCAAAACCCAGCTGCAGAAGCCTGAGGTCACTGCACCAGGTCCCTACTTGAGATGACCCCTACTTTTCCACCTCTGTCAGATTTCCAAATCATTTGGGTACTCTACTGAATCTGGGTGTTCTATTCCTGGGTCAGAATGATAAGGCACAATGACTGAGAATGAAGACACAGCCAGAGCCCCTGAGGGAGTAGATGTGAGCTGAGCACACATCCTAGTGGGCACCTACTATAAGCTTTGCCCCAGAACCCCATTAGGATTCTATTATAATAATCAGTAATGCTCAAAATTCTCCAAGCTAGGCTTCAACAGTACATGAACCAAAAACTTCCAGATGTTAAAGCTGGATTTAGAAAAGGCAGAGAAACCACAGATCAAATTGCTAACAACCACTGGATCATAGAAAAAGCAAGAGAATTCCAGAAAATCATCTACTTCTGCTTCATTGACTACACTAAAAGCCTTTGTGTGGATCACAACAAACTGTAGAAAATTCTGGAAGAGATGGGACCACCATCTCTCTGAAAGAGACCAGACCACCTGACCTGGAAAATTCTGGAAGAGATGGGACCACTATCTCTCTGGAAGAGACCAGACCACCTAACCTGCCTCCTGAGAAATCTGTATGCAGGTCAAGAAACAACAGTTAGAACCGGACATGGAACAATCGACTGGTTCCAAATTGGGAAAGGAGTACCTCAAGGCTGTATATTGTCACACTGCTTATTTAAGTTATATGCATAGTACCTTATGTAAAATGCTGAACTGGAGGAAGCATAAGCTGGAATCAAGATTGCTGGAAGAAATATCAATAATCTCAAATATGCAGATGACACCATCCTTATGCCAGAAAGTGAAGAGGAACTAAACAGCCTCTTGATGAAACTGAAAGAGGAGAGTGAAAAAGATGGCTTAAAAACTCAACATTCAAAAAACTAAGATCATGACATCTGGTCCCATCACTTCATGAGAAATAGATGGGGAAACAAGGGAAACAGTGACAGACTTTATTTTTTGGGGCTCCAAAATCACTGTAGATGGTAACTGAAGCCATGAAATGAAAAGACACTTTCTCCTTAGAAGAAAAGCTATGACAAACCTAGACAGCATATCAAAAAGTAGAGACATTACTGACAAAGGTCCGTCTAGTCAAAGCTATAGTTTTTCCAGTAGTCATGTATGGGTGTGAGAGTTGGACTATAAAGAAAGCTGAGTGCCAAAGAATTGATGCTTTTGAACTGTGGTGTTGGAGAAGACTCTTGAGAGTCCCTTGGACTACAAGGAGATAAAACCAGTCAATCCTAAGGGAAATCAGTCCTGAATATTCATTGGAAGGACTGATGCTGAAGCTGAAACTCCAATCTTTGACCACTGATGCCAAGAACTGACTCATTGGAAAAGACCCTGATGCTGGGAAAAATTGAAAGGCAGGAGGAGAAGGGGATGACAGAGGATGAGACTGTTGGATGGCATCATGGACTCAATGGACATGAGTTTGAGCAAGCTCTGGGAGTTGATGATGGACAGGGAAGCCTGGCATGCTGCAGTCCATGGGGGTCACAAAGAGTCAGACATGACTTAGTGACTGAACAGATAATAATCATAGATATAACAGATGTATGGATAGAAATTTCTGTTACAGAGAAGAAATGGAAACAATTTACATGTCCAATCAAGGGAAGATTAGAATAATAATATGGAGAAATAAAATACAGTATATAAAGGTACCTTATTTATCAGATGATTTTAAATGCTGGATTGATATTTCATGTTATAGGAAGCTCTCCTATGAAATTTATAATGCAAGTCAGGATTTTACCATGATTCGTTTCTGTTTTCTGATTTCAAAAATCTTCCCAAGAAAAAAACTCTGTGAAATGATAAGTAAAAATAATGCATAATCCTAAGCTAGATGCTTCCCCTGCTCCCCATCCCAGAGGTTGACTCACTGAATCTGGAGTGAGGGCTACATTTTCACAAACCGCTCCAGAGAGTTCCACCTCAGGTTGCACAGAGATCACATTTGAGAACAATGTTTTAGATGTTAGTGGAGGATATTGTTTGAAGGATATCCTTCAAATGACTAGAGTCTCCAGGCTTGAAATAGTCTAATAAACTCTGAGAGTTAATCTGTTCTGCTAGCAGTCCTTGCCATTGTGTCATTTCTCTAATAGCATCTTTCCCTCCTTGGGGATTTTCTTCCTAATTCACAATATGAGGAGAGATTGAGAGAGGTGACACCCATCTGGCCCTTGCCTTTCACAGGTAGGCACCTGTGTTAGGTCCTAGGCTGCATAACAAATACCACACATTTACTAGCTTAGAACAACTCACTTGTATTATTTCACAATCACAATAGCTTAACAGAATTTTGTGCTCAGGGTGTCACCCGGCTGCAGTCAAGGTTGTCAGCTGGGGCTGCTATCTCATCTGAGGCCTGTAGTCATTTTACAAGATCACTGACTGTCAGTGGAATCTGGTTCCTTGTAGCTGTAGTGCTGAGGCCCCCCCACCATCCACTGGCACGGGGTCCTCTCCACCACAGGGTGGTCTGCTGCTTCAAGGCCAGCACGAACATAGCTTCTTGACCTCTGCTAAAGGACTCACTGCTTAGGGTCAGGCCTACTCCGAATTCTGTCTCTTGGTTACCTCAAAATCAACTGCAAATCAAGAAAAATCAACTTTGTCAGGGAGTGTATTCTAATCAAGGCTGTGACTACCAAATCATGTTTACAGACCTAGTCCACATTCAAAGGGAATTCTACAGAGTGTGTATACCAGCAAGCAAAAATCCTGGGGCCATCAGAGAGTTTGACCACTGTGAGAGCCTGCCTTTGAATGACCCTCAGAGATCAGACTCTAGTATCCTACATTGGACTGGCACAGGTCTGTCTTACCAATAGAAAACTGCAGAAATGATATGTTCCTAATTGGGTTATAGAAGAACTGTGTCCTCCAGTTTGGTTTCTCTTGCTCCCTGATTGTTCACTCTGGGGGAAGCCAGCTGTCAACGCTGTATGAGAAGCCTCTGTGGAGAGATCTACTTGACAAGTAAATGACTCTCCCAACCAGCAACCAAAGGAATGAGCCTGGAAGCAATTTCTCCAGCTTTTTCAGATGACTGCAGCCCTGGCCAACATTTTACATCTTATCTGCAATCCAATGGGAGACCTGGAGCCAGAAACATTCAGCTCAGCCGCTTCTGGGCTTCCATTGTGGCTCAGTTGGTAAAGAATCTGCCTGCAACGTGGGAGACCTGGGTTCGATCCCTGGGTTGGGAAGATCCCCTGCAGAAGGGAAGGGCTACCCATTCCAGTATTCTGACCTGGAGAATTCCGTGGACTGTATAGGCCATGGGGTCATAGAGTCAGACATGACTAAGTGACTTTCACTTTCAAGCTGCTTCCAGATTTCTCACTCTCAGAAACTGTGCGAGATGATAAATGTTTGTTGTTTTAAGCTGCTGAGTTGGGGGATTATTTGTTATGCATCAGTAGGTAACCAATGCAATACTTGTCCCAGGCCTGACTAATCTAGAGAGAGAAACAAACATGTGTTCCTCTTCTCTAATAACACAGGAGAAGCACATATGCAACAGGAGTTAATAAGCCCATAAAGAGAGGAGCAGAGAGCAAAGGTAGGTTGGATGGTGAAGGGCAGCAGTGGTATTTTTTCAGCCTTTGGATCCAGTCAGGTTTAATTTAGTCCCATGCTTATTATTCTCAGTATTATGAGCCAATGAATTCTTTCTCCCCGCTTTAAGTTCAGAGCCTTCCAAAGTACATTTAGTCCTACTGAAAGTATTTTGGTCCTCTGTCCATCGAATAAATAAGCATAAAAATATACTTATATGCAGTGTAGTCAGCCCAAAGACCATAATTTGTTCCTCTTCCCCATCTCTTGATGGCTATGATAGGCTGAAATCTGGTTTCTGTCACTTGCAACTGGGAGGAGTTCTGATTCAAAAGCCCTGGTAGGATTAGTTTCATGTGTCACTGTGGTCATTTTCTTATTGCATCTGTCCCTCTAAGGTCATATTGGCTGGCCCTGGATCGTATGTTAGGTCATGCTCTTCAGGTTCCTTGAAAATAAGTTTTGTTTTCTTGTGTTTCTAAGAAAGTGCCTATGGCATTTTCTCCCAGGGAAGCCAGAGCATGCTGAGAGTCTAGCAATTTGACTAAATGATCTACATTTATCCAGGATAAATTTCCTCTATAGTGTATGGCATCTTGCTTCCTAACTTAGCTAATCAAACACTCTCTGGGTACCAAGCCAACTGTTCATGCTGAAGCAGGCTGAGCAGTCATTGTGAAAAGAAACACAATAAACAAATCCCACACATGAATCGAGCAAAGATTCTGAGTTCTGAGAGGCAGTTTTTCCATCTAGTCTCAGTGCAAAGGAGTCTACAGAGGCCACACAGTTAACCCACTGTTCACTCTGCTTCCTCCCAACTCTGAACCATAGCAGTGAGTTTACATAGAACGAGACCTCTTTAGTGAGCCCCCTCACCCACATAACAATCCTATTGTGATTTTCTTCTAGACACCAGCACTGCTGCCAAAATAACAGATAATGCATTTTAAATTGAAATTTATAATCATTAAACAAAGTCAAGAGGCCGAGTCCTAACTTCCCTTCCGCACAAATTCCTAATTTTGTCATTTCCTAGAATAATATAGTAGTATAGGCTCTAAATTCACCTCAACAGCATTATTTCTTACCAAATCAATTTCTTTAACTTAGCCTAGTGACCATTCATAAAACCTGCCCTTAGAAAAACTCAAGTAATTCTGTTAATAGTGTTTGCCATTTGGTTCAATACATTCAGCATCCAGGAACTGAGTAAAAGGAGCTCAGAGAAATTGGTACTAACAATACCCAGTAGTTTTTTCCCCTAAAGATAGTTTTCTATCACATTGATTAGGATCAGAGACTCTAGAATTAGACTACTTGGATTCAGAGCTCAGGTTTTCCATTTAAAGCCATGTATCATTGGCCAAATTACCCAACTCCTCTTTGTCCAATTTTACATCTATAACATAGGGATAATAGTAATATCCATCTTGGGATCATTTTTATAAGAACTATTTAATGATATTCAAAAACACTTTTAATACTACCTGGTACACAGTGAAGTATTAAACAAACAGCCAGCACAGACTATATTAAAATCTGATTGTTTATCTCCCAACTTACCACAGAAGATACTTCAGCATCATTCAAAAGAAGTATCACCATCGCATCTTGTGTAGCATTTGTACTCTTCTACATGCTGTGGAAGAAATCAAATTAAGGTTATTTCAGAGTACTGGTATCCCCATATGACTTCAAAAAAAAAAAAAAAACACCCACATATCTTCTTTACAGGAAGATATTATCCCAAGCTGAAAATCATTTCTACAACATTTTTGCAAATATAGTTTCTGGCACACAATAAAAAATAACTAGGCACTCAGAGACAAGATAATAAACAGCAAATAGAACTCACAAGTACCTTAAAGGCTAGAGTTTTTAGACAGAGATGTTAAAATAACCATACTTCCTTAGATTAAGGAGACAGGACAAGATGGAGAATTTTGGTAGAGGGTTGAAAACCATAAATAGAAATGACAAGAACTGGAAAATAATAACCAAAATTAGTGACAATTTAATAAATTGATTTAATACCCGTTTAGACAGCCAAAAGGAATTAGTAGCCTGGATATGGATTGGCTTGAAAGAACTATCCCAAATGAAGCAAAGAAAAATGAAAGAGTGAGATTAGAAAGGAAGAAACTGAGGATACAGTGAGAAGGTACCATATAAGTGGAATTCTAGGGAGGGAAAAAGAATGGGCAAGAAGAATTATTTGAAGAAATAATGGATAAAACTTTTCCCAAAATGAAAGACATCAATATACAAACTTAGAAGCCAAAACAATTCTAAAAAGAATAAAGAGAAAAACACCAGGGATCCAACTGTGAAACTTTAAAAACCAAAGAAAAAGTTTTAAAGCAGCTGGACGTAACAAAGGCAGACTGCCTTTAAAGGAACAACAATTAGGCAGATAGCTAACTTTTAATAGAGTTAATAGGAACCAGAAAACACAAAATAATATGTTCAAAATATTAAAAGAAAATAACTCCCAACCTAGAATTAGTAGTTTAGCAAAATAATATTTCAATAAGAATGAAATAAATAATTTTAATCAGTAAATCAGAATTTGTAGCCAAAAAAGATACTAAAGACATGCTTTACAGCAGACAGAAAATAGTACCAGGAGACCCAGATTTAGAATGGAATGAAAAGCAATGAAAACATGAATTTAAACAAATAAACTGATAATGATGATAATGACAATGATGATAGTGTTCAAAATATAAGCAGAACTAAAGAACATAACAATAATGGCTTAAAAGTTTAGGTGGTGGTGGCTTAGTCACTAAGTTGTGTCCGACTCTTGCAATCCCATGGACTGTAGCCTGTCAGGCTCCTCTGTCCATGGGATTCTCCAGGCAAGAATACTGGAGTGGGTTGCCATCTCCTTCTCCAGGGGATCTCCCTGACCCAGGAATCGAAGCCGGGTCAACTGCATTGCAGGCAGATAATTTACCAACTGAGCTATGAGGGAAGCCCCAAGAGAGAGGGGCTAATCAGAGGAGATTAAAGAGTTGATATATCTAAAAGGAGCCGCAGGTTCTTGCATTGCCCATGAAGAAGGTAAATACCAAGAATATAAGGATTTGAAAACCAAAAATGTATGTCATAATTTTATGGTTTATCAGTTTACTGGTTACCAAATTCTGTAACTTTCAAGGTAGTAAAGAAAAAAAAATGAGTAATAAATTTTTGATAAAGCCAGAAAGAAGAAACTCTTGGGCGGGGGGAGGGTGTGGATAAAAAATAAAATAAATGGGACAAATAGAAAGGACTAAATATGCCAGACACAAAACAATTCCTGTAGAATCAAGAATTTTAAATCCTTGCTAAATTTGCATGATTTAAATTGTCAGATATTCTAACCCAGGCAAAAAATTCTAAACACGCAAAATTATAAGGTTTAAGGATTTATACTTAGGTACTAAAACTAAAGGAAAGAGAAGGATATCATAAAAATTTGGAAGAGGCTTCCTTTGAGGGAGAGAGATGGTAGTAACTTGGAGGGAACATGAAGGATTAGTACTGTCTGACTGCTTGGCTAGCCAGGTGGTGGTTACCTGATAGGTTTTTGTTCTCTGCTGATTCACTTAACTACATGCATGTTTGTGTACTTCTCTGTATTTATTCTATTTCTACAAAAAAAATTATAAAAGGATAAGGGAGATCTAAATATGCTGATATGGTATAATCTTCAGAAGTACACAGTTAAAATAAGGCATACAACAGCATACATATTATGATCTTGTTAGCATAGAAAAGCTCACATACTATATACATGATTATATTCACACAGATCATTTTTCAAGACATAAATAGTAAATTTAATATGGCCTCTTGCCTCTAAGAGGGGAAACTAGACTCTGGTGAAGTTTATGGAAGAAAGAGGCTAATTTTCATCTATATGCTTTTATTGTGAACATAAATTCTGAATTTTTTTAACAAAATTCTTTTGTTACCAACCTATAAGTCAAATGTGAAGCCAAAACAAGCGTAGCATTTGATGAGGTCATTATTTTCAAATTAACAACTGCATTCTGAAATCTTAATTTAAATCTGCAATGTATAACCAAGAATTTTAAATCATTGCTCAATTTGTTCAAAAGATGGGTCAACTTTTCACAACCATGAAGGGAAGAAATGTGGCTTTCATTTTAAAAAGATATCCATGAATTGATTATCTTTCCACTTCTCCCACGCAAATGGAGTAGAGATAGGTATAGATAATTCATTTTCATTTCAACTTGTTTCTAGACTGTTGATAGAAGCCTTCTATCTGCATTACAATGGAGTGTTACTAAGAACAAAAAGCAAACTTAGGGTAAACTGAATGGCTGAATTTAAGAATCTGCCATAAATCACAACACTCTAGGTTTTTAGTCATATGAACACAGGACCTGATCAGAATGCAATAATATGAATAATTTGAGTTATCAGAGCAACTAGAGCTAAATGCAGGATACATTTCAGGAATTCAGCAACAAATGAAAAGAAAATGCCTGCTGTCTAGAAGTCAAGAAGTGAGCTCCCCGGGATTTCTGGGTTAAAACAGCAGTTGAACATATGTTTCTAATTTTATTTTTTACCTCCTTAGGTCAATAAAAATTTAGGGAAGAAAAAATTTTTTTAAAAAGAGAAAGATATAAATCGGAAAAACAGAAGAGAGAAAAATGTCATCAAATTTGGAAGCTAGAGAAAGTTGGACAAGAATTAACTTAATACGCCCAAGATATCTAATCTCTAGCTAGTACTGGAAATGTGTGAAGGCCAGACAACTTATACCACAATGTGCCTAATGGCATGTTGTTGTTTAGTCCTGTGACCCTGTGGATTGCAGCATGCCAGGCTTCCCCATCCTCCACTGTTTGCAAGAGTTTGCTCAAACTCATGTCCACTGAGCTGATGATGCCATCCAATCACCCTGTCCTCTGTCATCCTCTTCTCTTTTGGCCTTCAGTCTTTCCCAGCATCAGGGTCTTTTCTAATGAGTCAGCTCTTTGCATCAGGTGGCCAAAGTATTGGAACTTCAGCTTCAGGATCAGTCATTTCAATAAATATTCAGGGTTGACTCCCTTTAGGATTGACTGGTTTAATCTGCTTGCAGTCCAAGGGACTTTCAAGAGTCTTCTTCACCACCACAATTCACACCACAACCCAAAGGCATAGGAACTATCTCAGAGACTGATAAGAAAAGAAAGACTAGTTTCTGTGAAAGCTATTTCCTGTAGTCATCTAATGCAGTTTGACAGGATCCTCCTCTCTGCTATGGACTGCATGTTTGCATCCCTTCAGAACTCATATGCTGAAACCCTAATACCCAATGAAACAGTATTGGGAAAGAGGGCCCCCCAGATGGGAATAGCATCCTTATAAGAAGACAGCTTGTTTCTCTCTCTGCTCTCCACCACGCAAGGACACAGTGAGAAGACAGCCAGCTACAAATCAGGAAGTGGGCCCTCACCAGACGCTGGATCTGCAAGCAACTTGATCTTGGACTTTCTAGCCTCCAGAATCATAAGAAGTAAATTTTCACTATTTAAACCACCTTGTTGTCATTGTTCAGTCGCTCAGTTGTGTCCGACTCTTTGCAACCCCATGGACTGAAGCATGCCAGGCTACCCCGTCCTTCACCATCTCCTGGAGCTTGCTCAAACTTACATCCATTGAGTTGGTGATGCCATCCAACTGTCTCATCCTCTGTCATCCCCTTCTCTTCCTGCCTTCAATCTTTCCCAGCATCATGGTCTTTCCAATGAGTCAGCTCTTCGCATCAGCTGGCCAGAGTATTGGAACTTCAGCTTCAGCATTAATCTTTCCAATGAATATTCAGCATTGATTTCTTTTAGGATGGACTGGTTTGATCTCTTTGCAGTCCAAGGGACTCTCAAGTGTCTTCTCCAACACCAGAGTTCAAAAGCATCAGTTCTTTGGTGCTTAGCCTTCTTTATGGTCTTTATGGTCCAATCCATACATGACTACTGGAAAAACCATAGCTTTGACTATATGAACCTTTATCGGTAAAGTAACGTCTGTGCTTTTCAATATGCAGTCTAGATTTGTCATAGCTTTGCTTCCAAGAAGCAAGTGTCTTTTATTTTCATGTCTGCAGTCACTGTCCTTGGGCAGTGATTTTGGAGCCCAAGAAAATAAAGTCTGTCACTGTTTCCATTGTTTCCTAATCTATTTGCCATGAAGTAATGGGACTGGATGCCATGATCTTAGTTTTCTGAATGCTGAGTTTTAAGCCAGCTTTTTCACTCTCCTCTTTCACTTTCATCAAGAGGCTCTTTAGTTCCTCTTTGCTGTCTGCCATAAGGGTGGTGTCATCTGCATATCTGAGGTTACTGATATTTCTCCTGGCAATTTTGATTCCAGTTTATGCTTCATTCAACCCATTTTTCATGATGTACTCTGCACATATGCTAAATAAGCAGGGTGACAGTATACACCCTTGATGTACTTCTTTCCCAATTTGGAACCAGTCTATTATTGTTCCATGTCCAGTTCTAACTGTTGTTTCTTGACCTGCATACAGTTTCTCAGGGGGCAGGTCAGGTGGTTTGGTATTCCCATCTCCAAGAATTTTCCAGTTTGTTGTGATCTACACAGTCAAAGGCTTTAGCATAGTCAATGAAGCAGAAATAGATGTTTTTCTGGGATTCTCTTGCTTTTTCTATAAAATAAATAATTCATAAGAAATAAACGTTCAGAAGCAGGGCAGATGCTCGCATTGGCCACTAGCAAGTGCGGACTGGACAGGGAGGCGCAGGCTGCATTGTTTAGGCTAAGGACCAGGCATGAATGCCCTGAGGGCAATCTGAAGGAACTAACTAGAGATAGCAACCCAGACTGTAGGATAGCTATTCTGTGAAAAGCCCTAACCTAAGACACCGCCAGGACTGTGTTCTGTGACATCACAGAACAAAGGACTGAGCAGAGCTAGCTGGCTGCGGACCAGCCCATCCCCCACCAGAGACAGGCAGGCAAGAGCAGCCAGAGCTGGAAGGGGGCAATCACGGCCCCAGAGAAGCATCATCTACCAAACTGCAAGCAGGCTTCATTGCTAACCAAGACTTCCTGGGATTCTGGACGGTCGACATCCACTGGGAGGGTCACAGCCAGAGATCAGGTCTCCAGAAAAGACATACAGCACACCTGAGAAGGCATGCCAGCTGTACACCCAGAAAAACAAGCAGCAGGGACAGGGGAGGAGATAAGTCACAGCCCCCGACTGGGGGCAACTGCGCTCACCAAGCACCTGGTCACCTGAGCTGCTTGGATCTGGGAAGGGCACAAAACGCAGGCCCAACCAAGTCTGTGCCTTTGTGGAGTACCCAAGAACCTGAACCTGAGAGGCTTAGACCTGGGAAGTGCATGCAAACCAGGCCCCGCCTCAGACAGTTCCCAGCAGAGCAACCTAGTGCCTGAACACTGTAGCACACACTGGGAAAGCACACACGCCAGGAGCAGGGGCAAACCCAGTGTGGCCGGGACACTGGGAGCACTCCCCCCACACACCAGCGATACTTGTTTGCAGTGTTCCTCCCTCCCCACAGCACAACGGAACAAGTAAGCCTAAAAAAGTGACCACCAGCGACCCCTTGTGTCAGGGTGGAAATTAGACACTGAAGAGGCCAGCAAACAAGAAGCTAAAATAAACAGAGGGAACCGCTTTGGAAGTGACAGGTGAAATAGAGTAAAATCCTGCACTTAGCACTGACTACATAGGAAGGGGCCTATAGATCTTGAGAAG
This sequence comes from Bos grunniens, assembly GCF_055505025.1. Taxonomy (NCBI): domain Eukaryota; kingdom Metazoa; phylum Chordata; class Mammalia; order Artiodactyla; family Bovidae; genus Bos; species Bos grunniens. The sequence goes on from NC_141165.1 coordinate 104,274,766, forward strand.
TATAAGCTGGATTAAGGAACTAACTGAAATGAACTGACCCCACACTGTCCACAACACCACCAGAGAAAGTCCTAGATATATTTTTACTTTTATCATTTTTAAAAGAAATGCAAATCAAGACCACGATGAGGTACCATTTCACACCAGTCAGAATGGCTGCGATCCAAAAGTCTACAAATAATAAATGCTGGAGAGGGTGTGGAGGAAAGGAAACCCTCTTACACTGTTGGTGGGAATGCAAACTAGTACAGCCACTATGGAGAACAGTGTGGAGATTCCTTAAAAAACTGGAAATAGAACTGCCTTATGATCCAGCAATCCCACTGCTGGGCATACACACTGAGGAAACCAGAAGGGAAAAAGACACGTGTACCCCAATGTTCATCACAGCTCTGTTTATAATAGCCAGGACATGGAAGCAACCTAGATGTCCATCAGCAGATGAATGGATAAGAAAGCAGTGGTACATATACACAATGGAGTATTACTCAGCCATTAAAAAGAATTCATTTGAATCAGTTCTAATGAGGTGGATGAAACTGGAGCCTATTATACAGAGTGAAGTAAGCCAGAAGGAAAAACACCAATACAGTATACTAACGCATATATATGGAATTTAGAAAGATGATAACAATAACCCTGTGTACGAGACAGCAAAAGAGACGCTGATGTATGGAACAGTCTTATGGACTCTGTGGGAGAGGGAGAGGGTGGGAAGATTTGGGAGAATGGCATTGAAACATGTAAAATATCATGTATGAAACGAGATGCCAGTCCAGGTTCAATGCACTATACTGGATGCTTGGGGCTAGTGCACTGGGACGACCCAGAGGGATGGTATGGGGAGGGAGGAGGGAGGAGGGTTCAGGATGGGGAGCACATGTATACCTGTGATGGATTCATTTTGATATTTGGCAAAACTAATACAATTATGTAAAGTTTAAAATAAAATAAAATAAAAAATTTAAGTCCTCTAATACTCCTTTTCAATATGCTATCTAGGTTGGTCATAACTTGTCTTCCTAGGAGCAAGCGTCTTTTAATTTCATGGCTGCAATCATCATCTGCAGTGATTTTGGAGCCCCAAAAACTAGTCTGACACTGTTTCCACTGTTTCCCCATCTATTTCCCATGAAGTGATGGGACCGGATGCCATGATCTTCATTTTCTGAATGTTGAGCTTTGAGCCAACTTTTTCACTCTCCACTTTCACTTTCATCAAGAGACTTTTTAGTTCCTCTTCACTTTCTGCCATAAGGGTGGTGTCACCTGCATATTGGAGGTTATTGATATTTCTCCCGGCAATCTTGATTCCAGCTTGTGCTTCTTCCAGCCCAGCGTTTCTCATGATGTATTCTGCATAGAAGTTAAATAAGCACGGTGACAATATACAGCCTTGACGTACTCCTTTTCCTATTTGGAACCAGTCTGTTGTTCCATGTCCAGTTCTAACTGTTGCTTCCTGACCTGCATATAGGTTTCTCAAGAGGCAGGTCACCGAAGAATTGATGCTTTTGAACTGTGGTGTTGGAGAAGACTCTTGAGAGTCCCTTGGACTACAAGGATATCTAGCCAGTCCATTCTAAAGGAGATCAGTCCTGGGTGTTTTTTGGAAGGAATGATGCTAAAGCTGAAACTCCAGTACTTTGGCCAGCTCATGCAAAGAGTTGACTCATTGGAAAAGACTCTGATGCTGGGAGGGATTAAGGGCAGGAGGAAGAGGGGACGACAGAGGATGAGATGGCTGGATGGCATCACCAACTCGATGGACGTGAGTTTGAGTGAACTCTGGGAGATGGTGATGGACAGGGAGGCCTGGCGTGCTGCGGTTCATGGGGTCGCAAAGAGTTGGACACGACTGAGCAACTGAACTGAATACTCCTTTAATTTTCATTTTTTATAACCTACTATTACTTTGCAAAAGAAAAAAAGACCATATTTTTAAAGCAAACTTCATACATATACATTTTATAATTTTTCTGACTTTGTTTTTTTCTTTAATATTGTATTTTTGAGAATCTAACCTCTACTCTAGATTTTTAATCTTTGCTTTTTGGTATTTGTTATCAATTTTGTACCTTTAAGAACCCAATCTTCAGTACCCATTTTTACTTGGGAGTGAGATTACTGGCTTGACTGCTCTCTCCCTCTTTGGACACTCCTTTTTCTCCACTAGGTCGCCTCTATCTCCTGCCTCCCCCTTCTCTTCTCTACCCAACTCTGTGAATCTCTTTGTGTGTTCCAGACGGTGGAGAACACTTAGGGAACTAATTACTGGCTAGATCAGTCTGTCTCTTTTTGATTCCCACTTTTATCCTCCTGGCCACCTTTGTCTCCTTCCTCCCTATTCCCTTCTCTGTGTAACTCCATGAACATCTCTGAGAGATCCAGACTGTGGAGAACACATAGGAAAGTGATTACTGGCTATCTTGCTCTCGCCCCTTTTCATTCCCCCTCTTCTCCTCCTGGTCACCTCTATCTCCCTCCCCCCTCTTCTCTTCTCCATGTAACTCTATGTACCTCTCCAGGTGTCCCTCGTTGTGGAGAAACTTTTCATCATTAAACTAATCATAAACCTAGATGTTTTATCATCAGTGCTGTATAGATGGAGAAGTCTTGAGGCTACTGTAAAAATAAGACTGAAAACCAGAGGCAGGAGGCTTAAATCCAAATCCTGAGAATACCAGAGAACTCCTGACTCCAGGGAACATTAATCAATAGGAGCTCATCAAACGCCTCCATACCTACACTGAAACCAAGCACCACCCAAGGCCCAACAAGTTCCAGGCAAGACATACCATGCAAATTCTCCAGCAACACAGGAACATAGACCTGAGCTTCAATATACAGGCTGCCCAAAGTCACTCCAAATCCACTGACATCTCAAAACTCATTACTGGACACTTCATTGCACTCCAGAGAGAAGAAATCCAGATCCACCCACCAGAACACTGACACAAACTTCCCTAACCAGGAAACCTTGACAAGCCACCTGTCCAACCTCACCCACAGTGAGGAAACTCCACAATAAAGAGAACTCCACAAACTGCCAGAATATGGAAAGGCCACCCCAAACACAGCAATATAAACAAGATGAAAAGGCAGAGAAATAATCAGCAGGTAAAGGAACAGGATAAATGCCCACCAAACCAAACCAAAGAGGAAGAGATAGGGAATCTACCTGATAAAGAATTCCAAATAATGATAGAGAAAATGATCCAAAATCTTGAAAACAAAATGGAGTTACAGATAAACAGCCTGGAGACAAGGATTGAGAAGATGCAAGAAAGGTTTAATAAGAACCTAGAAGAAATAAAAGAGTATATAATGAATAATGCAATAAATGAGATCAAAAACACTCTGGAGGGAACAAATAGTAGAAAAAGTAGAGGCAGAAAATAGGATTAGTGAAGTAGAATAGTAGAATAGTAGAAATAAATGAATCAGAGAGGAAAAAAGAAAAATGAATTAAAAGAAATGAGGACAACCTCAGAGACCTCTGGGACAATGTTAAACACCCCAACATTCGAATCATAGGAGTCCCAGAAGAAGAAGACAAAAAGAAAGACCATGAGAAAATACGTGAGGAGATAATAGTTGAAAACTTCCCTAAAATGGGGAAGGAAATAATCACCCAAGTCCAAGAAACCCAGAGAGTCCCTAACAGGATAAACCCAAGGCAAAACACCCCAAGACACATATTAATCAAATTAACAAAGATCAAACACAAAGAACAAATATTAAAAGCAGCAAGGGAAAAACAACAAATAACACACAAGGGGATTCCCATAAGGATAACAGCTGATCTTTCAATAAAATTCTTCAGGCCAGGAGGGAATGGCAGGACATACTTAAAGTGATGAAGGAAAATAACCTACAGCCCAGATTACTGTACCCAGCAAGGATCTCATTCAAATATGAAGGAGAAATCAAAAGCTTTACAGACAAGCAAAAGCTGAGAGAATTCAGCACCACCAAACCAGCTTTTCAACAAATGCTAAAGGAGATTCTCTAGACAGGAAACACAAAAAGGGTGCATAAACTCAAACCCAAAACAATAAAGGAAATGGCAACAGGATCATACTTATCAATAATTACCTTAAACGTAAATGGGTGGAATGCCCCAACCAAAAGACAAAGACTGGCTGAATGGATACAAAAACAAGACCCCTACACATGTTGTCTACAAGAGACCCACCTCAAAACAGGGGACACATACAGACTGAAAGTGAAGGGCTGGAAAAAGACATTCCACGCAAATAGAGACCAAAAGAAAGCGGGAATAGCAATACTCATATCAGATAAAATAGACTTTAAAACCAAGGCTGTGAAAAGAGACAAAGAAGGACACTACATAATGATCAAAGGATCAATCCAAGAAGAAGATATAACAATTATAAATATATATGCACCCAACATAGGAGCACCGCAATATGTAAGACAAATGTTAACAAGTATGAAAGGGGAAATTAACAATAACACAATAATAGTAGGAGACTTTAATACCCCACTCACACCTATGGATAGATCAACTAAACAGAAAATTAACAAGGAAACACAAACTTTAAATGATACAATAGACCAGTTAGACCTTTAATTGATATCTATAGGACATTTCACCCCAAAACAATGAATTTCACCTTTTTCTCAAGCGCACACGGAACCTTCTCCAGGATAGATCACGTCCTGGGCCATAAATCTAGCCTTGGTAAATTCAAAAAAATTGAAATCATTCCAAGCATCTTTTCTGACCACAATGCAGTAAGATTAGATCTCAATTACAGGAGAAAAACTATTAAAAATTTCAACATATAGAGGCTGAACAACACACAGCTGAATAACCAACAAATCACAGAAGAAATCAAAAAAGAAGTCAAAATATGCATAGAAATGAATGAAAATGAAAACACAACAACCCCAAATCTGCGGGACACTGTAAAACCAGTGCTAAGGGGAAGGTTCATAGCAATACAGGCATACCTCAAGAAAAAAGAAAAAAGTCAAATAAATAACCTAACTCTACACCTAAAACAACTAGAAAAGGAAGAAATGAAGAACCCCAGGGTTAGTGGAAGGAAAGATATCTTAAAAATTAAGGCAGAAATAAATGCAAAAGAAACAAAAGAGACCATAACAAAAATCAACAAAGCCAAAAGCTTTGGAGGATAAATAAAATTGACAAACCATTAGCCAGACTCATCAAGAAACAAAGGGAGAAGAATCAAATCAACAAAATTAGAAATGAAAATGGAGAGATCATAACAGACAATACAGAAACACAAAGGATCATAAGAGATTACTATCAGCAATTATATGCCAATAAAATGGACAACTTGGAAGAAATAGACAAATTCCTAGAAAAGTACAACTTTCCAAAACTGAACCAGGAAGAAATAGAAAATCTTAACAGACCCATCACAAGCACGGAAATTGAAACTAATCAAAAATCTTCCAGCAAACAAAAGCCCAGGTCTAGATGGCTTCACAGCTGAATTCTACCAAAAATTTAGAGAAGAGCTAACACCTATCCTACTCAATCTCTTCCAGATAATTGCAGAGGAAGGTAAACTTCCAAACTCATTCTATGAGGCCACCATCACCCTATTACCAAAACCTGACAAAGATGCCACAAAAAAAGAAAACTACAGGCCAATATCACTGATGAACATAGATACAAAAATCCTTAACAAAATTCTAGCAATCAGAATCCAACAACACATTAAAAAGATCCTACACCATGACCAAGTGGGCTTTATCCCAGGGATGCAAGGATTCTTCAATATCTGCAAATCAATCAATGTAATACACCACATTAACAAATTGAAAAATAAAAGCCATATGATTATCTCAATAGATGCAGAAAAAGCCTTTGACAAAATTCAACATCCATTTATGATAAAAACTCTCCAGAAAGCAGGAATAGAAGGAACATACATCAACATAATAAAAGCTATATATGACAAACCCACAGCAAACATTATCCTCAATGGTGAAAAATTGAAAGCATTTCCCCTAAAGTCGGGAACAAGACAAGGGTGCCCACTCTCACCACTACTATTCAACATAGTTTTGGAAGTTCTGGCCACAGAAATCAGAGCAGAAAAAGAAATAAAAGGAATCCAAATTGGAAAAGAAGAAGTAAAACTCTCACTGTTTGCAGATGACATGATCCTCTACATAGAAAACCCTAAAGACTCCACCAGAAAATTACTAGAACTAATCAATGATTATAGTAAAGTTGCAGGATATAAAATCAACACACGGAAATCCCTTGCATTCCTATACACTAATAATGAGAAAACAGAAATTAAAGAAACAATTCCATTCACCATAGCAACGAAAAGAATAAAATACTTAGGAATATATCTACCTAAAGAAACTAAAGACCTACATATAGAAAACTATAAAACACTGGTGAAAGAAATCAAAGAGGACACTAATAGATGGAGAAATATACCATGTTTATGGATTGGAAGAATCAATATAGTGAAAATGAGTATACTACCCAAAGCAATCTATAGATTCAATGAAATCCCTATCACACTACCAACAGTATTTTTCACAGAGCTAGAACAAATAATTTCACAATTTGGAAATTAAAAAAACCTCAAATAGCCAAAGCAATCTTGAGAAAGAAGAATGGAACTGGAGGAGTCAATCTGCTTGACTTCAGGCTCTACTACAAAGCCACAGTCATCAAGACAATATGGTACTGGCACAAAGACAGAAATATAGACTGATGGAACAAAATAGAAAGCCCAGAGATAAAGCCACGCACCTATGGACACCTTATCTTTGACAAAAGAGGCAAGAATATACAATGGAGAAAAGACAATCTCTTTAACAAGTGGTGCTGGGAAAACTGGTCAACCATTTGTAAAAGAATGAAACTAGAACACTTTCTAACACCATACACAAAAATAAACTCAAAATGGATTAAAGATTTAAACGTAAGACCAGAAACTATAAAAGTCCTACAGGAGAACATAGGCAAAACACTCTCTGACATAAATCACAGCAGGATCCTCTATGACCCACCTCCCAGAATATTGGAAATATAAGAAAAAATAAACAAATGAGACCTAATTAAAATTAACAGCTTCTGAACAACAAAGGAAACTATAAGCAAGGTGAAAAGACAGCCTTCAGAATGGGAGAAGACAATAGCAAACGAAGCATCTGACAAAGAATTAATCTCAAAAATATGCAAGCAACTCCTGCAGCTCAATTCCAGAAAAATAAACGACCCAATCAAAAAATGGGCCAAAGAACTAGACATTTCTCCAAAGAAGACATGCAGATGGCTAACAAACACATGAAAAGATGCTCAACATCACTCATTATCAGAGAAATGCAAATCAAAACCACAATGAGGTACCATTTCACACCAGTCAGAATGGCTGCTATCCAAAAGTCTACAAGCAATAAATGCTGGAAAGGGTGTGGAAAAAAGGGAACCCTCTTACACTGTTGGTGGGAATGCAAACTAGTACAGCCACTATGGAGAAGAGTGTGGAGATTCCTTTAAAAACTGGAAATAGAACTGCCTTATGATCCAGCAATCCCACTGCTGGGCATACACACTGAGGAAACCAGAAGGGAAAGAGACACGTGCACCTCAATGTTCATCGCAGCACTGTTTATAATAGCCAAGACATGGAAGCAACCTAGATGTCCATCAGCAGATGAATGGATAAGAAAGCTGTGGTACATATACACAATGGAGTATTACTCAGCCATTAAAAAGAATACATTTGAATCAGTTCTAATGAGGTGGATGAAACTGGAGCCTATTATACAGAGTGAAGTAAGCCAGAAAGAAAAACACCAATACAGTATACTAACGCATATATATGGATTTAGAAAGATGGTAATGATAACCCTGTATGCGAGACAGCAAAAGAGACACAGATGTATAGAACAGTCTTATGGACTCTGTGGGAGAGGGAGAGGGTAGGATGATTTGGGAGAATGGCATTGAAACATATATAATATCATATATGAAACAAATTGCCAGTCCAGGTTCGATGCATGATACAGGATGCTTGGGGCTGGTGCACTGGGATGACCCAGAGGGATGATATAGGAAGGGAGGTGGGAGAGGGGTTCAGAATAGGGAACACGTGTATACCCGTGGTAGATTCATGTTGATGTATGGCAAAACCAATACAATATTGTAAAGTAAAATAAATAAATAAAAGTTTGAGTCACTAAAAAAGAAAGAAAAAAAAACCACCAAAATTATTCATGAAAATTTCCCAGTAGTTTAATCCCTCTTAATCCCCTACCCTATCTTGCCCTGTTTCCCTTCTCTCTCCTCACTGGTAACCCCTAGTTTGTTCTCTACATCTGTGAGTCTCTCTGTTTTGTTACATTCATTTGTTTTATTTTTTAGATTCCACATATAAGTGATGGGTGCATGCTCAGTGATGTGCAACTCTCTGCAATCCCGTAGACTGTAGCCCACCAGGCTCCTCTGTCCATGAAATTTTCCAAGCAAGAATGCTGGAGTGGCTTGCCATTTCCTACTCCAAACATTGTAAATCAACTATACTTTAACAAAAAAAAGAAAAGAAAGTTTCTCAAAACCATAGAAAGTAAAATGCTATTACTGAAAAAAATCTTACTGAATCCAAATAGTAGATGAAAATTGGAAAAGGAAATGGGAACCCTCTCCAGTATTCAACACCTACACAAAGATATCTCAAATTTCAAAGCACTAGAGGAAAAGAAGATTCTATCAACTTCTAGGGAGAAAAAGCTGATCAGAGGGATAAGGAATTATAATGACTTTAGACTTCACAACAGTATCACTGCAAGCAAAAAGAAAATGGAGTTATGTCCAGAATCCTAATGGAAAATAACTTGTAACATATAATTACAAACTCTCAAACTTTCTGAGGGTAGAAGGATGGTCTCAAAAAATAAATTTACTACCCACTCTGTTTCTCAAGAAGCTACCAGAAATGTGTTCCATCAGAATGAAAGTATAATCCAAGGAAAAAGCAAGACATGGTACAGAAAAAATAGAGTTCCAAATAGAAGAGGGATGAAGGAATTCCTTGGAGGACAGTGAACAGACATCCCAAGATGCTAGCTGGAAACTAGACCAGACTGGGGCACAATCAGGTAGACAAGAATCCACACAGACATGCTGTAGGATGTATGACCACAATCCCTACTGCAGTCTTTTTAAAAATTAACACCTGGATAGATGCCCTGGAGAATCTGACCTAGGTAAGAATGTGGTGATCTTGACAATTTGCTGATAAGTCTGCTCTTTTCCTTCAGGATGTGCTGCTTATACTGACTGTGGACATGTATTTCATCCCACTGAAGTTTCCTGCTTCTACTTAGTTCTGAGAGCTGAAAGAAGGCCATGGTGAGCCTGCTGCTGCTGCTAAGTCGCTTCAGTCGTGTCCGACTCTGTGCAACCCCATAGACGGTAGCCCACCAGGCTCCCCCGTCCCTGGGATTCTCCAGGCAAGAACACTGGAGTGGGTTGCCATTTCCTTCTCCAATGCATGAAAGGGAAAAGTGAAAGTGAAGTTGCTCAGTCGTGTCCGACTCTTAGTGACCCCATGGACTGCAGCCCACCAGGCTCCTCATCCATGGGATTTTCCAGGCAAGAGCACTGGAGTGGGGTACCATTGCCTTCTCCGATGGTGAGCCTAGAAGCAAGAAATTCAGGGCAATTCACTTCACTCCCACAGGTCAGATGTTTAGCACCTGTTTTATACTACAGCCCTTCCAAATTCATAGACTGTGGTGAGCCTCAGATTTCCCAGAACTCATGCATGGCCTTCTCCCACTGCCTAACCCAGAAGGTGCTCTTGTAAACTCCCAGGAAGCTGAAGTCTAAGAGTGAGAGACTACTGGGTTTATCTTGTCGTGGATTCTCTCCCACAACTAGCTTTGTATTTGCCCCATGTAGGAAGGGGAGGCATGGTGAGGAAGGTTTCAATGTGACAAACACAGGAGCATTTTAAATTCTAATTTGAAACCTGGCTGGAAGATTCAAAGGTTTTTTATTGTTGCTATTTTTTGTATTAAACATTTACTTTATACATGCAGAAAAGAAAGGATAAAGAAATAAGTCTACTCATACAGTAATGGCTGGACTATAAATTAGAACTAACTTCCTGGATGACTGTTTGGCAATGAATATCAAAAATATTAAAGCTGTATGTGTTTTTTGACCCAATAATTCTACTTCCAAAAAAATTCTACGAAAAGATGGACTATGTTCCAAGGTATACATAAAGGCTTTGCTAAATGAGAAACTAACAGTTAAAAATTAGAAATCCAAAACACCAACTCTTGCAGAACTGATTAAAATAAGTGGGATATTTATGCAATTGACCACTATGCAGTCATTAAATATGATGCATTTACTGATACACTGACATGGGTAAAGTTTACATTACACTGTCATGAGTTTAAAATAATTAAGCATATGGGCTTCCCAACTGGTGCTAGTGGTAAAGAATTCACCTGCCAATGCAGGAGAGACAAGAGACATGATTTGATCCCTGCGTCAGAAAGATGCCTTGGAGTAGGAAATAGCAGCCCACTCCAGTATTCTTGCCTGAAGAATCCCATGTACAGAGGAACCTGGCGGGTGATAGTCTAAGGGCCACAAAGAGTTGGACACGACTGAGCACACTGTTTAAAATAATTAAGCATAGACCATATAATATGTGTATGCACTGGTTTTAATCTACTCCCCAGGGATGGTTAGTTAATAATTTGAGGAACCCTGTTCAATGCAGGCACTCCGGGCGCCGGTGTATCAGAAGCCGCTACTGCCAGTGCCTCAGAGATAACTAACTCCATCTGCACTGCAGGACATGCCAACTAACACAAGAGATGCTAAAGATATTTATTCATTGGTGAATGGTACAAGAATATCTGCTGTTGCATAAACAGAAGGGTAACAGCAGCCTATGCCTACAAGAGCAGTTAGCACTAGAATTTTTCAGTGTCTGCCTCTAATAAACATGTCAGGCAAGAGACTTTGAGTACCTATAGGACCAGAGCTCCAGTACTTCACCAGACTTGCAGGAACAGGTTTTGTGACTCTTTATAGTCATTTGCTAAATATCTGTATGTGTTTGAGTACTTCTAAGAAGCAGATGCCAAAAGAGGATTATTACAGATTTACTTGGGGGGCACACCCATGAAGGCAAAGGGAGGAGAGCTGGAGAAGGAAGAGGAGACCACATGATGATGAAGTTCTGACACTTGTGCAGAAGAGAGGGAAGGAAGACTGAGTGGGAAAAGTCTCAGATTACAGTGGGGTTCCAAGAAAGCCTTAACCAGTCTGATTTGAAGTTCTTATGCTAGCCATCCATCTGGGAAGTCACGCGTACTGCAGCAAAGGGTCTGTGTTAATAACTCCAACTGTGCTCAGTGACTGGGAGCAGCCATGGGAAGCATTATGTCAGTACAAATGAGGTGGTAGATCCAGAGGAGCAACAGCTGGCACTGTCAGGCGACTACAACCCCCCACCAGCAGGAGACCTGAGTATTCTCATGGCTGCCACAGTGTGTGCAGCAGAATTCAGACAGAAACAAACCATCTAAAAGAGAGATTGTGAGTGCCACAATGGACAACTAGAAAAAAGAACCTGATGGTTATAAAAAGGCCAAATTTGCTTAAATCTGTTAATATAGTTAGATGTGTGTATGTGTGGTTTCAAGGTAACCACAGCATGGTCCCACTATTTTAAAGTCAATTACTGATACATCATATGATGGTTTTTTTAAAGTATCTTATTAACTATCACTAGAATTCCTTTAGGGACTTTGCTATCTTCCCATCCAGGCCCTCAGGTCTTAAATCCCACATGTAACCATCTTATCACAGCCTTTTCCTATGACACGGTAAGAAACAGGAATTTTTGGTGTGGGAGGTGTGAAGAAGAAAAATGCTAAGAAACAGAGAAAGAGCAAAATATTAATGAGGTGTTCAGAGGTCAGAGGACTTGGTGCTGCCTTGTAAGTGACCCTGCATCTCTTTTGGAGAATGAGGAAAAGATGTTGTATGCCCAGTGAAGATGGGGAAAAGTCTACAAGATGAAGAAAGAAATTATAACCAAGGCAACCAAGTCCCTGAGCAATTCCAGAGATCTTAGGACATGCCCTGAACTTCCTACATGACCTAGGGGGTGCAGTAGTAACAGAAGCTAATCTGATGTAGGTCATAAGAGGCAGGGTCAGCACAACTGACATCTTAGTTAAAAATATACACACACACAGAATATATGTGAGTAGAAAATATTTGACAACCTGAATAAAATGCTAGTATTGTTGCTTTACAGGACAGGGTTATGAATGATTTTTTTTTCTCATCTCTATTTTCTAATTGTTTACAACGAACATGAATTGGCATAATATTCATGAAATTTCCCAGAAAGAAAAACATTCTGGGAAAAAATAATTAGAGTAATTATTTATTTCCAGCAATTAGACTGAATATTAGAAAAGTCAAGTCATTGTTTTCTGCACAGTGGCTGACATAATTGGTCAATTATAAAGGAACTCCACAGAACAGGTTTATTTACCCTGTAATTTATGGATGCATTTTATAGTAAAGTCATCCTGTGAGGCATATTTAGGAGACCATATTAATGAAAGTAGACCTTTTAGTTAAGATTTATCTTCCTGTGGCTATTGATGACAACTAGCTATACCCTCAATGGCACCCCACTCCTGTACTCTTGCCTGGAAAATCCCATGGATGGAGGAGCCTGGTAGGCTGCAGTCCATGGGGTCGCCAAGAGTCGGACACGACTGAGTGACTTCACTTTCACTTTTCACTTTCATGCACTGGAGAAGGAAATGGCAACGCACTCCAGTGTTCTTGCCTGGAGAATCCCAGGGACGGAGGAGTCTGGTGGGCTGCCGTCTATGAGGTTGCACAGAGTCAGATATGACTGAAGCGACTTAGCAGCAGCAGCAGCAGCAGCAGCTATACCCTCTCCAAAAAGTTTTGAAACAGAACCATCTCTACTTTACTTTATAATGAGGACTTAAGAAAAATCCTGCTCCAATAAGGACTAAATTCCAAGTTGACTACAGTTAAAGCTAACACTTCACAAGAAGCAATCTCCTTGTGTTACAGGCCACCTTACCCTCTCAAGGACATGACTCATCAGGATTCTTTTGATAAACTGACATACTATTTATGTTAAATAATAATGTACCTTTATGTATATATGTAAATATACATAAAAAGTATATTTATGCAAAATATATTTATGTAATTTAAATGTAATTTTATATTTATGTAATTTTTAAAAAAGTATATTTATGTTAAAAAGTACCTATCTCAATGACTGGGACAGGTAGATATCCCCTTGTTTCCTGACTGCTACTTATATTTCCACTTGTTGGCTTAATTTCTAAAATCTCTAGCTCCATCATTAATTATCATCAACTAGTACTTTCAGTTCAGTCACTCAGTCAATGTCCAACTCTTTGAGACCCCATGGACTGCAGCAAGCCAGATTTCCCTGTCCATCACCAACTCCTGGATTTTAGACCTATACAGACATGAACTTCTTATTGCAAAATTCAGACTTAAATTGAAGAAAGTAGGGAAAACCACTAAGAATACTGGAGTCGGTTGCCATGCATTCCTGCAGGGTATCTTCCCAAACCAGAGATCGGATCCAGGTCTCCCGAATTGCAGGCAGATTCTTTATTGTCTGAGCCACCAGGAAAGCCCAAGAATACTGGAGTGGGTAGCCAGTCCCTTCTCCAGCAGATCTTCCTGACCCAGTAATCAAACCAGGGTCTCCTGCGTTACAGGTAGATTCTTTACCAGCTGAGCTACCAGGGAAGCCCAGGCCACTCAGATATGACCTAAATTAAATCTCTTACAATTATAGAGTAGAAGTGACAAATAGATTCAAGGGAAGATCTGATAGTTCTTCAGGCACTCTATGGACAGAAGTTTGTAATACTGTACAGGAGGCAATGATCAAAACCATCCCCAAGAAAAAGAAACACAAAAAGGCAAAATGGTTGTCTGAGGAGGGCTTACATATAGCTGAGAAAAGAAAAGAAGTGAAAGGCAAAGGAGAAAAGGAAAGATATATCCATCTGAATGCAGAGTTTGAAAGAATAGCAAGGAGAGATGAGAAAGCCTTCCTAAGTGAACAATGAAAAGAAATAGAGTAAACCAATAAAATGGGAAAGACTAGAGATCTCTTCAAGAAAATTAGAGATACCAAAGGAACATTTCATGCAAAGATGGGCACAATAAAGGACAGAAATGGCATGAACCTAACAGAAGCAGAAGATATTAAGAAGAGGTGGCAAGAATACACAGAACTATACAAAGATGATCTTAATGACCTGGATAACCACGATGATGTGATCACTCACCTAGAGCAATACATCCTGGAGTGCAAAGTCAAGCGGGCCTTAGGAAGCATTACTACAAACAAATGTAGTGGAGGTGATGGAATTCCAATTGAGCTATTTCAAAGTGCTGTTAAAATGCTGCACTCAGTTCAGTTCGGTCACTCAGAAGTGCCCGATTCTTTGCAATCCCATGCAATTGACTGCAGCATGCCAGGCTTCCCTGTCCGTCACCAACTCCCAGAGCTTTCTCAAACTCATGTTCATTGAGTGCGTGATGCCATCCAACCCTCTCATCCTCTGTCATCCCCTTCTCCTCCTGCCTTTGATCTTTCCCAGCATCAGGGTCTTTTCCAATGATTTCTCAATGTCTCAGCAAATTTGGAAAACTCATCAGTGACCACGGGGCTGGAAAAGGTCAGTTTTCATTGCAATCCTGAAGAAGGGCAATGCCAAAGAATGTTCAAACTACCATACAATTGCACTCATTTCACATACTAGAAAGGTAATGCTCAAAAATCCTCCAAGCTAGGCTTCAACAGTATGAGAACTGAAAACTTCCAGATACACAAGACGGATTTAGAAAAGGCAGAGGAACCAGAGATAAAATTGCCAACATCGTTGGATCACAGAAAAAGCAAGAGAATTCCAGAAAAACATCTACTTCTGCTTCATTGACTACAGGAAAATTCTTCAAGAGATGGGAATACCAGACCACCTTACTTGCCTCCTGAGAAATCTGTATGCAGGTCGAGAAGCAACCGTTAGAACCAGACATGGAACAACTGACTGGTTCCTAATTGGGAAAGGAGTATTTCAAGGCTGTATATTGTCACCCTGCTTATTTAACATATATGCAGAGTACATCATGTGAAATATTGGGCTGGATTGCCAGGAGAAATATCAATAACCTCAGATATGCAGATGACACCACCCTTATGGCAGAAAGCAAAGAGGAACTAAAAAGCCTCTTGAAAGTGAAAGAGGAAAGTGAAAAAGCTGACTTAAAACTCAACATTCAAAAAACTAAGATCATGACATCTGTTCCCATCACTTCATGGCAAATAGATGGAGAAACAATGGAAACAGTGACAGACTTTATTTTCTTAGGCTCCAAAATCACTGCAGATGGTAACTGCAGTCATGAAATGAAAAGATGCTTGCTCCTTGGAAGAAAAGTTATGATCAACCTAGACAGCATATTAAAAAGCAGAGACATTACTTAGCTGACAAAAGTCTGTCTAGTCAAAGCTATGGTTTTTCCAGTAGTCATGTATGGATGTGAGAGTTGGACCTTAAAAAAAGCTGAGCACCAAAGAACTAATGCTTTCAAACTGTGATGTTAGAACTGATGCTTTCAAACTGTGATGTCAAGGGACTCTTAAGAGTCCCCTTGTCAGCAAGGAGATCAAACCAGTCAATCCTAAAGGAAATCAATTCTGAATATTCACTGGAAGAGCTGATGCTGAAGCTCCAATACTTTGGCCACCTGATGCAAAGAGCCGACTCTTTGGAAAACACCCTGATGCTGGGAAAGATTGAAGGCAGGAGAAGGGGATGACAGAGGATGAGACAGTTGGATAGCATCACCAACTCAATAGACAAGAGTTTGAGCAAGCTCCAGGAGATGGTGAAGGACAGGAAAGCCTGGCATGCTGCAGTCCATGGGGTCGCAAAGAGTTGGACACCACTGAACGACTTAACTGAACTGAACTGAGAGGGTATTGAAGAAGAGTTGTACACATTAAAAATATACATGGCTGAAACAACATCACAGAGCTAAACTGCACTCCATTTACAAGCCTGTTAAGTTCTATCCTTGAATCAAACTAGATCACTGGAAGAAAAAGGTGAAGAGTGAAGACAAAGGTGAATGTGTATTGCCAATGGCCACAGTGTCTTCCTATTTAAAAAAAAAAAGGCTCCCTTTCTTCCAGGAAGACCCTACACTAAACCAGCGTATATAATTTGGGGAGAGGAATGAGGATTAGATTTCAATCTCCACTCATCCTATGAGAGGGATGCCCCGGTACGCTGTACTCAAATAACCGTCCAGGGCAGCCATGGCTTATGTGTTTAGAAGACATTACCTTAGTTCTCTGAGAAAATCCTGTCACTGAATCATGCTTCAACTCTAAACATTTATTATCCTTATAGACAACTCACCAGTCATGTTTGTTAAGGGTCCTATGCAGACCAATGTTTCCCAGCTTTTTGGATTTCAGGGACCAATTTTCTTTAAAGTTATTTTGGGAACTGATGTAGGGTTGCCAAGTTTTATTTGAAAGAAATAAGACTCAAAGTATGTAATTTACTGAGCACAGTAATTTTAAAATAAAAGCCCAATATTTCTCAAGAAATAAAAGCTATCTACTTGGACCCACATTTTCGCTTTGGTAAAGTAAAGCTGAATCAGTGCACTGGGGAACTGCTGACATGCTTGCCACCACCTGCCTTTGAAGTCTCCTCTGCCCCGCTTCAGCTTCTCCAGCCCACCCAGCCTTCTCCTTCTATTCTCTTAACCTGGTTGATGCCTACTCATCTGTCAGGTCTTAGATTGGAAAATCAGGGAAGAATTATAAGCTAGAGAAATTTAAGTGAATTTAAGAATTAGTACTATTTCACTAATTGATACAAAAGCATGCGTGCATTCGTGCTCAGTTGTGTCCAACTCTTTGCAGCCCCACGGACTGTAACCTGCCAGGCTCCCCTGTCCATGGGATTTTCCCAGCAAGAATACTGGAGTACACTACCATTCAATACCAGAGATTGAATCCATGTTTCTTGTATCTCCTGCTTTGGCAGGTGGATTCTTTACCACTGAGCTGCCTGGGAATCCTAACTGATGCAAAATAAAAGTATAATTGGTTATAGATCAATAGGTTTAATATTTATTGACATCCACAGACTGTGAGCTTCATGAAAAGAGCACTCAAAATCTACATAGCTTTGCCCCCAGCTATGTAGACACAGATCTGGCTACCTAATAGATGCTTGAATATTTATTGAAGGGATTAAACCAACATCTCTTATATAATGTGCTCTCGTAGTGATCTGAGTTTTGAAGCAGAAGAACTTGTTCTCTTCTTCTGAATATTAAAGATGATATAATTTGCTTCTCACCTTACCCAGTTTCTAAGAATCTTAGAGGTTTATATTTCATCACGGCAACTATGTTGACTTTTGTTGTTGGAATATTTACTCTGTTTCCTCTTTCCTGTTTTTCATATTATTTTACCCTTTATTATAAGCTGCTTTAAGCTGCTTCGAGTTCCTTTTCAGAAAGATGTGGGGTGTAAATAAATAAATAAAGCTTTACAGTGCAATAGCTCACCTGTTCCTGAAATAAAATGCTGACATTTTAAATGTTTCTTATTGTAAAGGTTAGATGATTAAATATATTCCTCTTCTGCTACATCAGATTACCCAAATAAACATCAGTCACATAGAAACCACACAAATAGATCAGGTTTTTGAATGGAGGTACTTTTCTGGGACAGATATGTACTTGAAAATCAAGAGAAAAGAAAATGCAAGGTATGTCATTCTAGTTTAAAAACAACCAAGCTTAAGAAACCATCACATATATTTATATTTATGCTTATTATGTGCCCTTTTAAAACATCAAGAAAAGCCAGCTGTCAGCTGACATACTTTCCAAAGAACTTGAAGAAGCATCAAGACTCTTTCTCCCACAGGGAAAAAAACAGTTTCTGTAGGTCTGCTTTTAACATTCAAAATGATCAGACTAGCCATCTCGAGTTTGGTAAATAGTATTTAAAACTGGGCCAAATATCAATTAATCTTCTAATTCTGCCTCATTTTCTAACAAAAAGCATTTAACCCCAAATATACATAGGCTAACAATCCCTGGTTGGCTTCATTACTCAGCTAAGGCATCCATCACCTGTTGTGTCTGGCAGAGCTTTTATCATCTCAGAGCACAACCCCCTGAGTTTCTAGAAGAGAAAGTTCCCGCCTTCGGATAAATCATCTCAGTTTATCTAATACCTTGCCGACCCAAACAGATTAGAAACCTCAACAGTGAAAGCTTCGTGGAATGCTAGCCAGTCTTGTTCTCTGACATGACACATGAATTGTAGCAGGAGTTAACAGACTTGCCCAAGACCACACAGAGGGTGAGGACACAGCGGTGAGGACAAAGTGCTTGTTCCGCACCTGCAGCCTCTGTGAGAGACACTGACTCACCAGGAGGATGAACTAGAGAGTGAGGTGGCGAAGGGGAGGCCCATAGCTATGAGGCGGCACGCTGACATGTACCCTGGGCACATGCTACAGCTCTAGGAGAACGGTACCCCCATTCTATGTAGTAGGAGGAGGCCATGTTCTCTTGCTTACATCTGAGGATTCTCCAACTGCCAACGTCCTTGTCTCCAAAGACACAGCATACGCTTAGTGTGCAAGGCACTTGTAGGAAACATCCAGGGCTCAGTTCTGATCTCAGACTCTCCCGAGGGTGGAGAGGCAGCAGAATGCACTCCTGGCACACACTTGCTAAGCCACCTTCAATTTAATTCCATAGAGTGAGAGGTTCTGAAGGAAGACTTAACATGAGTACAAAGGCCCCAGTTACAACCCGTCTAGGAAAACAAAGGGCATTTGTTCTGAAGAGCTAGAAAGGAATTTTGGCACAGAGTCTGGCACATTTCTCAGGTAGGCAAGAAATCTTTGTATTCAGATGAGCAAGGAGGAAAAGATCCAATTCAGAATGGTGGGTTCCTTCCATGGCAGGGGCCACCTGAGTCTTGTCATCAATACCAGTAGCTGCTTTAGCAGGAGGCAGGTGAGAGCATGAGTTCTGGAGTGAGTTAGGCTTGGTTTTTTACTTACAGCTTCAAATCTTAATAATTATAGGACTTTGATAATACAACAGTCTTTAAACTCTTCCCTCAGCTGTAAAATGGAGGTTGGGTGTAGCAGTGGATAGAAATCCCCACAACATGATGAAGTAAAATGCCTAGCTCTACAGTAGGTACACAAATACTTTTTTTCACATTCTGTCATCCTCTCCTTACCTTCTATTGCCTTTCCAGCTTGTCTTAAGACAGGAAGAAGTTGCAGGAGCCATTGAAGAAAGAGCTGTGGGTATAGCCATGCCGAAATCTGGGGCCAAGGCAAGCCCCTCCTCTCCTCCTGCCAATCTCCCCAACTCCCAACAGTATTCTTGTTATACATAAAAACTGAGAAGCAGTGATTTTCAAGAACAGGTTCAATAGAAGAAGGAATCCACTAAATGGCAAAAGACAAGGGTAGGGATGTGGGAGTGGAGAAAATTTTTTTCCAAAGAGGCAGTAGAGGACCATAGATTTGCTTTGCTCATGGTGGCAAGACAGTAAAGGTTCACAAAAATAAGGAGTATTGTTCAATGGTTGCCCCCAAACCTCCTCTACTTTCCCTTCTAGTCTCTTTCTCTGTTTGTACTAGTAGTACTTGTTAGTATAACAGTTTGACTGTCAACTTACCAGCTTTGTGGGCACAAAGACAAAAATCAACCTGTGTTCCACACTGACCAGTCCAGCAGTAAGAGATACACGACTACACTAAACGTGGGACCAGCTAGACTTCTGCTAGGATCAACGTACGCTCACAAGAGAAAATGACACCACTTCTGTGAAGCCATTCATAGCCTCTCAAATATATTATCTGAATCGTGCCTTGTGACTTAGGGAGAATTTAGTTGGGGGCTTGGGAGAAAAGTCCTGGTGCCTCAGTGGTAAAGGATCTGCCTGACAATGCAGGAGATGTGGGTTCAATCCCTGGGTTGGGAAGATCCCCTGGAGAAGGAAATGGCAACCCACTCCAGAATTCTTGTCTAGACAATTCTATAGACAGAAGAGCCTGGTGGGCTACAGTCCATGGAGTTGAAAAGAGTTGGACACAACTTAGCAACTAAAAAACAATAAAATTAGGGAGAATTCAGCTAGGGGCTGGGGAGAAAAGTGAGGGCTAAAACTTTTAAATTCTGTAATGCATTCTTTTTCTATATATTTAAACTCTGAATTCTCCAACAGCTGCAGATTCTTCCAAGACTCCCACTTTTTTTGTTTTCATTGTCACCAATCTTTACCCTGTTAGGAACTGTAGTGGAAGCTCTGTTCATAATGCCCATTTAACCATCTCAGAAGATTAACTGATTTTCTCCATTTATTCTATGAAATATACTTTCTCAGGTCAGGTTCCCTAGAAGCACTGCCAGAGATGGAGATTCTCATGCAATCAATTTGCTAAGAGTAATACTTTCAAGAAACAGTTGTAAGGAAGTGAAGGAAGGAGGACAGAGACGGGAAAGGAGCAAAGCAAAGATGGGCATGGCTAAGTCTGACCTCTGACAAGAAACACTGGAAGCACTGGAACATGAATGGCACCACAGTTTTGCTCATTTTTGAGGCAAGGGATCAACATTTTGTATCCTCAAATCAGTCAGTCGTTTGCCATGGGCCATCCTAGGGAACTACGCACAGGTGCTAAGTCGCTTCGGTCCTGTCTGATTTTTTGTCACTCTACTGACTGTAGCCCACAAGGCTCCTCTGTCCATGGGATTCTCCAGGCAAGGATACTGGAGTGGGTTGCTATGCCCTCCTCCAGAAGATCTTCCCAACCCAGGGATCAAACCCAAGTCTCTTACATCTCCTGCACTGGCAGACAGGTTCTTTACCACTGAACCACCTGAGAATCCACAAGTATCTGTGGGCAAGGGCAATTCTCTGGAGAAGAGTGTATCCATGAGCCAACAGTACAGTCATAAGTGGGGTTCACCTGCCTGGCAAACAAGTTCTGAGCAGGACATCAACAGGGGCTACTGCTCATACTGACACCTGTCCACTGACATAGATAGCAATCTACAAAGTCTAGCCAGGAAACAGCAAGCACTGTAGGTATTTCACAAAGAAGAAATCAGTTATACGGAACTGGCCGCATGGGTGATGGGAGAGGTGGGAAACAACTGGGATGAGAGAGGAAGTCCAGAGATGAGCAGTAACAAAAAGTTGCTATAACCTCTAGGACTGGAGGACCAAAGGAAGGTGGTGTTAGCAGTCAGGGGCGTAGGTGGTGTTAGCAGTCAGGGGCGTAGGGGCCGGAGTCCCACAGGGAGGTAGAGGAGACACTCCAGGAGGTGAGGATGAGGGAAATAGTCCGGCTTCTCCCCTTTAGGGCTTCAACTTTCTGCCTGTAAACCTACCAAAAGCCAAAGGGAAAGAGAGCCAGGGAAATATCGCTCCTGTGATGCAGAGCAGGGGAGGACAGAAAGTGAACAGGAGCCAACAGGCAGGTGACTGATAAGCCAGTAGAGCATACACCACACTTCTGTTCATACCAAGTGAGCTATAAGCACCAAAACAACTGGATGTCATCCATTTTCTCTGCTATTATATAGAATAAATCAGTTTGGGGCATAGACATCTCTTTAGATTTTAGATTAACCTCAAAGTCATAAAATTCATGTCAGGTATTTAGTTGATGAAATGAAATGTACAGTAAGTGTTGTGTGTTCCAGCTCAGTCTCTAGTTGGAAGAGACCAAATCTGATGGCCTCCCTATGTCCATTCCCAGTCCGAAATTAAATCTAGGCAAAGCGATAGGGACTCATAGGAGCCAACTCATTGGAAAAGACTCTGATGCTGAGGAAGACTGAGGACAGGAGAAGAAGGGGGCATCAGAAGATGAGATGGTTGGATGGCATCACTGATTCAATGGACATGAGTTTGAGTAAATTCTTGGAGACGGTGAAGGACAGGGAAACCTGGTGTGCTTCAGTCTATGGGGTCGCAACGAGTTGTACACAACTGAGTGACTGAACAAGAAAAAATAGGGAAAATTTGGATGATTTTGAAGGTAACATTAAGAATTCAGTTCTATTTTATTATTAATTTTGTCACAGGTTAACTTGGCAAGACTTTCCCTCTGTTAGTATTTCCATTTTCCCCTTTATCCATTCAGTTAGGTTCAGTAAATTATACTTAATATTTGATATTATTTGATATTTTCAAAATGTTAGTCATCATCTGAAGTGTTTTACCATGCAGTAAATAACATAATTAAGCATTAACCTAAGGTCCAAATTTAGTGGGGATATTTACATGTGTCTAATTATTTGTCAATTTATGTCAGTACTTGGGACCACTCAAGAGACAGTTTAGGCAAAGCTTCCCCTAGGGGCTTAACAAAGTGATTATAGGCTTATTAGAAAACACAGAAAGACAAGCCTCCCAGGTGTTGTTCTCAACCACTTGCAAATCAAATAACTGGAAAAAAATAGAGGTTTGCTAGGAGAGGAACAATTTTCCAAGTATATATACTGTATGCAGATACCTGTTTCCATGTAGTAAACTGAGAAAAATAAATGGCAGGGTTTTCTAAGTGTTATCAACTCTATTTCTTTAAAATAACCTGGAAGATCTATAAGCTCTAGCCCTCTACTAAATCCATAGTGCATTTTGATGAATGGTAAAATCTTACACAAGAAATAGTATTTGTATGTGAGCATATTAGCACACAGTTGCCAAAACTCCATTTGTTAAAATAAAAATGACTAAATATGCCTGTTAAATGTTGCATTAAAATAGTGTATAATACTTGTATACTGGGATAAATGACATAGAGACAAATATTTATAATATAATAGCACACCAAGTACTCTTATCTTCCTCAAATCCAAATTTTAAATGCTCTCTTGAGCTTTCAAATCAATCTTGAGATGCACCAGTTCTGTATCTGCTGAGATGAGAAATCAAATCTATAATCATAACACACAAGCAAATTCATTCTCATTGCCAATATGGATGTTGGATGTAGTTAATTTCCAGTGATTAACAACTTTTGAGAATCAGAATTCAGACCATTATACTATAAAATGTCTCTTGATAATCCAAATGAATTACTTAGACTTGCCAAGAAATTTCAAAACAATTAAGTCAGCTGATTTTTTCCAACAGGTAAGAGGGGAACACTATGCTATTAATTCCAACACAATTATGATTGATGAAAATAACACAAGTATATTAACTGACACTTTTGACAAATTTTGCATTCTTGAAATATTTTTTTTGTCTGAAAGCAATTTTGAAGATATACAACTGCTTTTTATCCATGTGAGACTTGCTTTTTCTTATAAACATGGATCAAAACTTATGATAAAATATTTAGTCTAGAATTTTTCTCTAGAGAAATATATTTGCTCTATTCTAGGTAAGTATGAGTAGTCTAGGGATACTGATTTGGGGGTTGATGGAGAGGGACAATAAGGTACTAGGTTTAAAAGTGGGAGCATATCAAAGGACCTCAAAGAGTCCCTAATGGGCAAAGCTGGAACATTTAGGCAGCAAACTAAATATTGGATTGATTGTAACCTCAAATTAAAAAAAAAAAAAATTTGTGTGTCCATACTGATTTAAATGGTTGAATAGATAACACTTTTCCTTATCAAAGAATTCTGAAGACTATAGAGTACATACCACCCCCACTTCAGGAGGTGAAGCTTAATTCATCTCCCTTTGAGTGTCAGCTGGATTTAGTCAATTACTTACAACAAACAGAGTATGAGAAGGGAAAACAGGAACTTTACAGTGGAAAATGAGGCAGACATCGCCTTAGCCTGGTGAGCAGGTACCAGAATATCATGTACCACTGATATGATAAGAAAGCACTTCAGTTCAGTTCAGTTCAATTCAGTCGCTCAGTCATGTCCAACTCTTTGCAACCCCATGAATCATAGCATGCCAGGCCTCCCTTTCCATCACAAACTCCCGGAGTTCACTCAGACTCAAGTCCATCGAGTCAGTGATGCCATCCAGCCATCTCATCCTCTGGCATCCCCTTCTCCTCCTGCCCCCAATCCCTCCCAGCATCAGAGTCTTTTCCAATGAGTCAGCTCTTCACATGAGGTGGCCAAAGTACTGGAGTTTCAGCTTCAGCATCATTCCATCCAAAGAAATCCCAGGGCTGACCTCCTTCAGAATGGACTGGTTGGATCTCCTTGCAGTCCAAGGGACTCTCAGGAGTCTTCTCCAACACCACAGCTCAAAAGGATCAATTCTTCAGCACTTAGCTTTCTTCACAGTCCAACTCTCACATCCATACATGACCACAGGAAAAACCATAGCCTTGACTAGACGAACCTTTGTTGGCAAAGTAATGTCTCTGCTTTTGAATATGCTATCTAGGTTGGTCATAACTTTCCTTCCAAGGAGTAAGCATCTTTTAATCTCATGGCTGCAGTCACCATCTGCAGTAATTTTGGAGCCCCCCAGAAATAAAGTCTGACACTGTTTTCACTGTTTCCCCATCTATTTCCCATGAAGTGATGGGACCAGATGCCATGATCTTCGTTTTCTGAATGTTGAGCTTTAAGCCAACTTTTTCACTCTCCACTTTCACTTTCATCAAGAGGCTTTTTAGTTCCTCTTCACTTTCTGCCATAAGGGTGGTGTCATCTGCATATCTGAGGTTATTGATATTTCTCCCAGCAATCTTGATTCCAGCTTGTGTTTCTTCCAGTCCAGCGTTTCTCATGATGTACTCTGCATAGAAGTTAAATAAGCAGGGTGACAATATACAGCCTTGATGTACTGTTTTTCCTATTAGGAACCAGTCTGTTGTTCCATGTCCAGTTCTAACTGTTGCTTCCTGACCTGCATACAAATTTCTCAAGAGGCAGATCAGGTGGTCTGGTATTCCCATCTCTTTCAGAATTTTCCACAGTTTATTGTGATCCACACAGTCAAAGGCTTTGGCATAGTCAATAAAGCAGAAATAGATGTTATTCTGGAACTCTCTTGCTTTTTCCATGATTCAGCGGATGTTGGCAATTTGATCTCTGGTTCCTTGCCTTTTCTAAAACCAGCTTGAACATCAGGAAGTTCATGGTTCACGTATTGCTGAAGCCTGGCTTGGAGAATTTTGAGCATTACTTTACTAGTGTGTGAGATGAGTGCAATTGTGCGGTAGTTTGAGCACTCTTTGGCATTGCCTTTCTTTGGGATTGGAATGAAAACTGACCTTTTCCAGTCCTGTGACCACTGCTGAGTTTTCCAAATTTGCTGGCATATTGAGGGCAGCACTTTCACAGCATCATCTTTCAGGATTTGGAATAGCTCAACTGGAATTCCATCATCTCCACTAGCTTTGTTCATAGTGATGCTTTCTAAGGCCCACTTGACTTCACATTCCAGGATGTCTGGCTCTAGGTCAGTGATCACACCATCGTGATTATCTGGGTCGTGAAGATCTTTTTTGTACAGTTCTTCTGTGTATTCTTGCCACCTCTTCTTAATATCTTCTGCTTCTGTTAGGTCCATACCATTTCTGTCCTTTATCGAGCCCATCTTTGCATGAAATGTTCCCTTGGTATCTCTAATTTTCTTGAAGAGATCTCTAGTCTTTCCCATTCTGTTGTTTTCCTCTATTTATTTGCATTGATCGCTGAAGAAGTCTTTCTTATCTCTTCTTGCTATTCTTCTTGCAATGAAGAAAGCACTTCATTGGTATAATATTCTGCACAAAATTCACAATCCCGATCAGGAGACAAACATCAGACAAAGCCAAACTGAGAGAAGTCAACAAAATACCTGATCATTACAACTCAAAACTCTCAAGGTCACAAAAAGTAAGGAAAGAGGGAGAAACTGTCACATTACAAAACACTATAGAAGGCATAACTATTAAATGTAAAGTGATATTCTATGTTGGATGAAACAGAAAATAGTAGTGGGAAAACTAGTGAAATTCAAATAAAATTTGTAGTTTAGTTAGTAGTATTTTGCCACTGTTAATTTCTTAGTTTTGACAACTGAACCACAACTATGTAAGATGTTTACATAGGGAAAACTGGGTGAAAGTAAATAAGAACACTAATATTCTTGTAACTTTCCTATAACTCTCAAATTACTACAAACTAAAATTTTCATTATAACCAAACAAAAAAATACAACATATATAACATGTGAAAGCCATAAGAGTAGTCCTTTAAGGGAAATTTATAGTCATAGACACATTAAAAATGAATATGTTAAACATGTATGAAATAAACATAAATCCAAGAAATTGGAAAAATAGCCAAAGAACAAAGAAAGTAACAGGAAAATAGGAATAAATGAAATAGAATGTATAAAACTGAAAAGTAAAAAAACTGATGGATAGATAAGTCTAAAAATGAACAACAGATAGACTTCTGGCAAACTTAAATGAGAAAAAGTATTATTATGGAAAAGGTGACCTAACTACGAATAAAGCTGAGATTTGAAAAGATAGTATCAGCAACCTTCTGCAAATCAATTTGAAAAGTTTTCCAGGAATTTCTCCTTTAAACAACTGCTATACACACATACACAGATAGAAAGCTTAAAGAATCCTATAATTAGTAAAAAAAAAAAAAAAAAAATAGTACTTTAAATCCTTCCTATACTCACTCTCTCTCTCACTCACTCAGCAGGCCCAGATGGTTTTCCAGATGAATTCTACCAAACTTCAAGGACAATATCACCTTGGTATTAAAACCAAGCAAAGACAGCATGAGGAGAAAAATATAATCAACTGAGCTCCCATATGAAAATAGATAGGGAAATCTAGATAACATGTTAGGACATCAAATCTAACAATGTTTAAACAGGTAACAGAGCATGACTGTACTAATCACATATCCACCAAGAAGCAGACATCACGGTGGGATAATATGAACATGAGGTTTATTGAGGGAAATTCCTGTGGAGGGTAAAGGTGAGCAAACAGGAGGCAGTAGAGCTTTCAGACTGGTGTGAAAGGAGGGGAGAAAAGAGGAAATGGAGTAAAAAAAAGTCAGACTGCAGTGCTATTCTCAGGAAGTTTTGACAAGGCCATTGAGCAGTCCATAGCCTGTGCTCCAGCTAGTCATCCATCAGAGGACCCTCATGTCCCTCAGGAATGAGCCTGTATCAGTCACCGGCTGAGTCAATAATGGCAGAGCATCTGAAGAGCTCAACCATGCCCCATGGTTAGCATGGCCACAACTCAAAGGGTAGCAACTGCGGCTGTCAATTATACTCTGCAAAGCAGGAGATCTGAGCCCTATACTTTCATGGCTGCTGCAGTGATCAAGTTGAGTTTTCTCCAGGAATCCAAAGGATCTAAAAATGAAACTCACCACACGCACTGGACCCAAATCGCGTGTGCCTCTTCAGGTCCCCTCAGCTCTAATGCTGCACAGATGTCACCATCACCATTAGGACCTCATTAGTCATTTCCCTAATGAGTTCCAGGCCCTCCCTTTTGACTGTCATGCAGAACGGAGCCAACCAGCCACTTACCAGGATTCTTGACATGTGATTCTAGGTATGAATGAAATGCCATACTGCAGAGCATGGAACCTGGCATCCTGAGCTGCCATCAAAGGGGCCAGATGATGGAATTCAGATACATGCTTCATCCTCCTGTGTACTGCTTAGTGACAAAGATCACTGTGCAATCCACTCAGGAAGTTTCTGATGCTAAATGAATGCAACTACCTAGAGAACTGCCAGGTCTCTTTTCTGGCTACTCATGAAGTGATCAACATGGTAATCCAGTCCTTCACAGAGCTTTCCATTTTCCCTTGTCTCCTTTCCAGTTTTCTGCTCTCTCACTACCCTGGGTTTCAGTTCAGTTCAGTCATTCAGTCGTGTCCGACTCTTTGCGACACCATGAATTGCAGCACGCCAGGCTTCCCTGTCCATCACCAACTCCCGAAGTTCACTCAGATTCACATCCATCAAGTCAGTGATGCCATCCAGCCATCTCATCCTCTGTCGTCCCCGTCTCCTCCTGCCCCCAATCCCTCCCAGCATCAGAGTCTTTTCCAATGAGTCAACTCTTCGCATGAGGTGGCCAAAGTACTGGAGTTTCAGCTTTAGCATCATTCCTTCCAAAGAAATCCCAGGGTTGATCTCCTTCAGAATGGACTGGTTGGATCTCGATTCAGGATAGGGACTCAAAAATATTAGCAGGAAGGCATGTCCCAAATAAAGTAACAACATTTTAATACTTGCTTCAGGTTCTGTTTCCTAGAGAACTCAGGTCACTACAGCACATTAAAGATTGAAGTTGAAAATCCAATCTGAATACATCAAGAAAAACTTGATAGCACACAAAATAATCTAAAAATCTCATTAAATGAGTAAAAAATTTTTAATGTGACAAAGCATATATCTGAAAAACCCATTCTAATTCTTAGAAATTAAGAATTAGAAACACTACCTTTAAAATCCATTGTAAGAATCACACAAATGTGACAATATATTGTGGCAGTCAATAAGAATTTAATAATGAGGTTGTTTACAAAACTATGGGCAGGGTTAAGGGAAACTACGAAGGATGCTGCTGCACCCCACGGCTAGCAACAGAGAAGAAAATACTTATTACCTTGGGCTGAAGGAGCAATTTACCAGATCTAGAGAGACTCGGGTCTGCCAGACATGCGTGCGTGCTTGCTTGCTTGCTTAGGTGCTCAGTTGTGCCTGACTCTTTGTGACCCTTTGGACTGCAGCCCACCAGGCTCCTCTGTTCATGGGATTGTCCAGGCAAGAATTCTGGAGTGGGTTGCCATTTTCTCCTCCAGGGGATCTTCCTAACCCAGGGATTGAACCAGCATCTCCTGTGTCTCCTGCATTGCAGGCAGATTTTTTACCTGCTGAGCCACTGGGGAAGCCCCTGCAGGACATGATCTGTGGCCTTTAATAGAGGGGATACAGCCAACCCTCAGTAACCTAGTAGATCTGTGGGTGTATTAACGAAATCTTCAAAGTTCTTTCTAGCATACCTATAGTGGGTTAACCAATGTCCCCACAAAGTTCATGTCTACCATGTGTGTTTATTTGGAAATAGAGTCTCTGCAGATGTAATTAGAGTAAGGATTATGACAAGATCATGTAGGATTAGGTTATGTCCTAAACTCAGATACAGGAAAGGACACAGATATACACACAGGGAAGAAGTCTATGAGAAGATAGAGGCAGAGACTGGAGTTATACTCACAAGCAAAGGAACAAAAGCAGTCACCAGAAGCTGGAAGAGGCAGGGCAGGATTCTCCCCTAGAGGTTCTGAAGGACTGTGTCTTGCAGAAACCTTCATTTCAGACTTTTAGCCTTCAGGATTGTGAGAGAATGTTTTGTTATTGTAAGCTACCATGTGGTAATTTGTTATAGGAGCCCTAGGAAACAAACCCGAATTTAGAGAGAAACCACTTTTCTCCTTTTTTTCCTTGACTAAGGAGTAGTAGGAAACAAATCCAAACATAAACAATGGAGTTGACTCTACAATAAAAATAGAGCTTACACAACTATATCTTTAAAAGAAAGAAACCATCCAAGCTTTCTGACACATTCTCCCTTAGAAAACTACACACACACACACACACACTTTAATTAACAGATATAAACACTGGAATGGAACATTAAGAAGGTTAAAAGACTTCAGCCCAGTACCTAAAAAGAACTGCACAAAGCTTAAACTCTACCCTTGGCTAATAACTCAGACCAAGAAAATAAGAATAGAATACAAAATACCCAGCCTTCAAAGAGTTCCTTGATGCAAGGTGGTATCCTGTGATTGTGATAGTATCAAAGATCTTAGATTTAAAAAAAATATTGAGACTGCATCACACACATACCAGTTAGAGCAATCTGACTAATCACTGAGCAAAATAAAGAACTGTTACAGTAAATATGTAATATATATCATAGTCCAAGAAGGAGTGGGGGTTCAAGAATAGCATACAAATGACTAAAAGATAAAGTCCAATCTAAAATAAAACAGTTCAAAGAAGAGAAAGCCTTCACTTATTGGGTTGGCCAAAACGTTCATTTGGGTTTTTCACTCAAATGAACGTTTTGACCAACCCAACACATTCAGCCCATATCTTCTTGAAAGTAATACCCAGAACATGTACACAATAAAATAAATACACACACACAAAAAAAACAATATAAATGAAATAATAAGATAAAATGGGATTGCAGTTCTAAGGAAACAAAATAAGCATGAAAACTCTGAGAGAGAATAAGAATATAGAACTAACTAAACACAAAAGGTAGAGAAGGAAATGGCAAACCACTCCAGTATCCTTGCCTGGAAAATCCCATGGACAGAGAAATGTGGTGGCTGCAATCCATGGGGTTCCAAAGAATCAGGCATAACTGAGCAACTAACACACACACACACACACACACAAATACAAAAGGGGCTTCCCCAGTGGCTCAGTGGTAAGGAATTCGCCTGCAATTTAGTAGTCACAGGAGATGCGAGTTCAATCCCTGGGTTGGGGAGACCCCTTGGAGGAGGGCACGGCAATCCACTCCAGGAGATTCTTTCCTGGAGAATCCCATGGACAGAGGAGCCTGGCAGGCTACAGGCCGT
Organism: Bos grunniens; assembly: GCF_055505025.1. NCBI lineage: Eukaryota > Metazoa > Chordata > Mammalia > Artiodactyla > Bovidae > Bos > Bos grunniens. The sequence goes on from NC_141165.1 coordinate 104,305,517, forward strand.
GGGGTCACAAAGAGTCAGACATGACTGAAGTGACTTCACACGTGCATACACAATACAAAAGAGATGCTACTGAAAGTAAATTATTATTATTATTATTTTTAAAACCTACCACCGTTGCCCCTTGTGTCAGGACGGAAATTAGACACTGAAGAGACTTTCAAACAGAGAAGCCAAAATAAACAAACAGGGAACCGCTCTGGAAGTGACAGGGGCAACAGATTAAAACCCTGTAGTTTGAGAGTCCCTTGGACTGCAAGGAGATCCAACCAGTCCATTCTGAAGGAGATCAGCCCTGGGATTTCTTTGGAAGGAATGATGCTGAAGCTGAAACTCCAGTACTTTGGCCACCTCATGGGAAGAGTTGACTCATTGGAAAAGACTCTGATGCTGGGAGGGACTGGGGGCAGGAAGAGAAGGGGACGACAGAGGATAAGATGGCTGGATGGCATCGCTGACCCGATGGACGTGAGTCTCAGTGAACTCCGGGAGTTGGTGATGGACAGGGAGGCCTGGCGTGCTGCGATTCATGGGGTCGCAAAGAGTCGGACACGACTGAGCGACTGATCTGATCTGATCTGAAGCACTGGAAGGGCCTATAGACCTTGAGAAGAAGTATAAGATGGAATAAGGAACTATCTGAAACTGAACTGATCCCACACTGCCCTCAACCACTCCAGAGAAATTCCTAGATATACTTTTACTATTGTCATTTTTTTAATTGTGAAGTTCTTTATTACTCCTTTAATCTTAATTTTTATAACCTATTATTATCTTGCAAAAAAATAAGAGACACTATTTTAGAAGCAAATTTCATATATTTTTTTACAATTTTTGTGATTGATTTTGTTTTGTATTTTTAATATTGTATTTTTCAGAGTCTAATCTCTACTCCTGATTTTTAATCTTTGCTTTTTGGTATTTGCTATCAATTCTGGACCTTTTAATCTAATCTTCAGTAACCATTTTTACTTAGGGGTGTGATTACTGACTTGATTGCTCTCTCCCCTTTTGACTCTCCCTTCTCTCCCACAGGTCACCTCTATCTTCTCCCTTCCCCTTCTCTTCTCTACTTAACTCTGTGAATCTCTCTGGGTGTTCCAGACTGTGGAGACAACATAGAGAATTGATTACTGGCTAGCTTGCTCTCTCCCCTTTTGATTCCCTCTGGTCTCCTCCTGGTCACTTCTATCTCCCTCATCCCTCTTCTCTTCTCCATGTAACTCTGTGAACCTCTCTGGGTGTCCCTGATTGGAGAATCTTTTCACCATTAACCTAGATGCTCTATCATTTGTGCTGTATGGATGGAGAAGTCTTGAGGCTACTGTAAAATTAAGACTGAAAGCCAGGGGCAGGAGACTTAAATCTAAAACTTGAGAACACCAGAAAAATCCTGACTCCAGGAAACATTAATCAACAAGAACTCATTCAAAAGCCTCCATACCTACACTGAAACTAAGCTCCAACAAGTTCCAGAGCAAGACATATCATGCTAATTCTCCAGCAACATAGGAACATAGCCTTGAGCATTAAAATACAGGCTGCCCAAAGTCACACCAAACCCATAGACATCTCAAAACTCACTAATGGACACTTCATTGCATTCCATAGAGAAGAGATCCAGCTCCACCCACCAGAACACAGATGCAAGCTTCCCTAACCAGGAAACCTTGACAAGCCACTAATCCAACCCCACCCACAGGGAAAAACCTCCACAATAAAGACGAATCACAAAATTCCAGCCTACAGAAAAGGCCACCCCAAACACATCAATATAAACAAATGAAAAGGCAGAGAAATATTCAGCAGGTAAAGGAGCATGATAAATGCCCACCAAACCAAACAAAAGAGGAGGAGATAGGCAGCTTACCTGAAAAAGAATTCAGAATTATGATAGTAAAGATGATCCAAAATCTTGAAAACAAAATGGAATTACAGATAAATAGAGACAAGGATTGAGAAGAGGCAAAAAATGTTTAACAAGGACCTAGAAGAAATAAAAAAGAGTCAGTCAATAATGAATAATGCAATAACTGAGACCAAAAGCACTCTGGAGGGAACCAACAGTAGAATAACTGAGGCAGAAGACAGGATAAGTGAGGTGGAAGATAGAATGGTGGAAATAAATGAAGCAGAGAGGGAAAAAGAAAAAAGAATTAAATGAGGACAACCTCAGAGACCTCTGGGACAATGTTAAACACCCCAATATTTGAATCATAGGAGTCCCAGAAGAAGACAAAAAGAAAGGTCATGAGAAAATACTTGAGATAATAGTTGAAAACTCCCTTAAAATGGGAAAGGAAATAACCACCCAAGTCCAAGAAACCCAGAGAGTCTCAAACAGGATAAACCCAAGGCAAAACATCCCAAGACACATTAATCAAATTAACGAAGATCAAACACAAAGAGCAAATATTAAAAGCAGCAAAGGAAAAGCAACAAATATCATTCAAGGGGATTCCCATAAAGATAACAGCTGATTGTTCAATAGAAACTCTTCAGGCCAGAGGGAATGGCAGGACATACTTAAAGTGATGAAAGAGAAAAACCTACAACCCAGATTACTATACTGAGCAAGGATCTCATTCAAATCTGAAGGAGAAATCAAAAGCTCTATAGACAAGCAAAAGCTGAGAGAATTCAGCACCACCAAACCAGCTTTTCAACAAATGCTAAAGGATCTTCTCTAGACAGGAAACACAGAAAAGTTTTATAAACTTGAACCCAAAACAGCAAAGTAAATGGAAATGGGATCATACTTATCAATAGTTACCTTAAATGTAAATGGGTTGAATGCCCCAACCAAAAGACAAATATTGGCTAAATGGATACAAAAACAAGACCCCTATATATGCTGTCTACAAGAGACCCACCTCAAAACAAGGGACACATACATACTGAAAGCAAAGGGTGGGAAAAAGATATTCCACACAAATGGAGAACAAAAGAGAGGAGGAGTAGCAATACTCATATCAGATAAACTAGGTTTTGACATAAAGGCCATGAAAAGAGACAAAGAAGGACACCACATAATGATCAAAGGATCAATCCAAGAAGAAGATATAACAATTATAAATATATATGCACCCAACATAGGAGCACCGCAATATGTAAGACAAATGCTAACAAGTATGAAAGGGGAAATTAACAATAACACAATAATAGTGGGAGACTTTAATACCCCACTCATACCTATGGATAGACCAACCAAACAGAAAATTAGCAAGGAAACACAAACTTTAAATGATACAATGGACCAGTTAGACCTAATTTATATCTATAGGACATTTCACCCCAAAACAATGAATTTCACCTTTTTCTCAAGTGCACATGGAACATTCTCCAGGATAGATCACATCCTGGGCCATAAATCCAGCCTTGGTAAATTCAAAATAATTGAAATAATTTCAAGCATCTTTTCTGACCACAATGCAGTAAGATTAGATGTCATCTACAGGAAAAAAAAAAAAAAACTATTTAAAATACAAACATATGGAAGCTAAACAACACACTTTTGAATAACCAAAAAATCACAGAAGAAATCAAAAAAGAAATCAAAATATGCATAGAAACGAATGAAAATGAAAACACGACAACCCAAAACCTATGAGATTCAGTAAAAGCAGTGCTAAGGGGGAAGGTTCATCGCAATACAAGTTTACCTTAAAAAACAAGACAAAAATCAAATAAATAAGCTAACTTTACACCTAAAGCAACTAGAAAAAGAAGAAATGAAGAACCCCAGGGTTAGTAGAAGGAAAGAAGTCTTAAAAATTAGGGCAGAAATAAATGAAAAAGAAACTAAGGAGACTACAGCAAAAATCAACAAAACTAAAAGCTGGTTCTTTGAGAAGATAAATAAAATAGACAAACCAGGCAATGGCACCCCACTCCAGTACTCTTGCCTGGAAAATCCCATGGATGGAGGAGCCTGGAGGGCTGCAGTCCATGGGGTCGCTGAGGGTCAGACTCGACTGAGCGACTTCACTTTCACTTTTCACTTTCATGCATTGGAGAAGGAAATGGCAACCCACTCCAGTGTTCTTGCCTGGAGAATCCCAAGGACGGGGGAGCCTGCTGGGCTGCCGTCTATGGGGTTGCACAGAGTCGGACACAACTGAAGTGACTTAGCATAGCATAGCATAGCATAGCATAGCCAGACTTACCAAGAAAAAGAAGGTGAGGAATCAAATCATCAAAATTAGAAATGAAAATGCAGAAATCACAACAGACAACGCAAAAATACAAAGGATCATAAGAGACTACTATCAATAACTATATGCCAATAAAATGGACAACTTGGAAGAAATGGACAAATTCTTAGAAAAGTATAACTTTCCAAAACTGAACCTGGAAGAAAGAAAATCTTAACAGACCCATCACAAGCACGGACATCGAAACTGAAATCAAAAATCTTCCAACAAACCAAAAAGCCCAGGACCAGATGGCTTCACAGGTGAATTCTATCAAAAATTTAGAGAAGAGGTAACACCTATCCTACTAACAGTCTTCCAGAAAATTGCAGAGGAAGGTAAATTGCCAAATTCATTCTATGAAGCCACCATCACCCTAATAACAAAACTAGACAAAGATGCCACAAAAAAGAAAACTACAGGCCAATATCACTGATGAACACAGATGCAAAAATCCTTAACAAAATTCTAGCAAACAGAATCCAACAACATATTAAAAAGATCACACATCATGACCAAGTGGGCTTTAAAACCCCAAGGATGCAAGGATTCTTCAGTATTCACAAATCAATCAATGTAATACACCATATTAACAAAATGAAAGATTAAAAACCATATGATTATCTCAATAGATGCAGAGAAAGCCTTTGACAAAATTCAATATCCATTTATGAGAAAAAAAAAAAAAAACCTCCAGAAAGCAGGCATAGAAGGAACATATCTCAACATAATAAAAGCTATATATGACAAACTCACAGCGAACATTATCCTCAATGGTGAAAAATTGAAAGCATTTCCCCTAAAGTCAGGAACAAGACAAGGGTGCCCACTCTCACCATTACTATTCAACATAGTTTTGGAAGTTTTAGCCACAGCAATCAGAGAAGAAAAAGAAATAAAAGGAATTCAGATTGGAAAAGAAGAAATAAAATTCTCACTGTTTGCAGATGACATGATCCTCTACATAGAAAACCCTAAAGACTCCACCAGAAAATTACTAGAGTGAATCAATGAATATAGTAAATCAGCAGGATATAAAATTAATACACAGAAATCCCTTGTATTCCTATACACTAACAATGAGAAACAGAAGGAGAAATTAAGGAAACAATTCCATTCACCATTGCAACAAGAATGAAATATGTAGGAATCAATCTACCTAAGGAAACTAAAGACATATATAGAAAACTACAAAACACTGATGAAAGAAATCAAAGATGAGACAAATATATCATGTTCATGGATCAGAAGAATCAATATAGTGAAAATGAGTATGCTACCCAAAGCAATCTATAGATTCGATGCAATCCCTATCAAGCTACCAATGGTATTTTTCAGAGAACTAGAACAAATAATTTCACAATTTGTATGGAAATACAAAAAACCCTAAATCGCCAAAGTAATCTTGAGAAAGAAGAATGGAACTGGAGGAATCAACCTGCCTGACTTCAGACTATACTACAAAGCTACATTCATCAAGACAGTATGGTACTGGCACAAAGACAGAAATATAGATCAATGGAACAAAATAGAAAGCCCAGAGATAGATTCACACACCTATGGACACCTTATCTTTGACGAAAGATGCAAGAATATACAATGGAGAAAAGACAATCTCTTTAACAAGTGGTGCTGGGAAAACTGGTCAACCACTTGTAAAAGAATGAAACTAGAACACTTTCTAACATCATACACATAAATAAACTCAAAATGGATTAAAGATCTAAATGTAAGACCAGAAACTATAAAACTCCTAGAGGAAACATAGGCAAAACACTCTCTGACATGAGTCACAGCAGGATCCTCTATGACCCACCTCCCAGAGTAATGGAAATAAAAGCAAAAATAAACAAATGGGACCTAATTAAACTTAAAAGCTTTTGCACAATGAATGAAACCATAAGCAAGGTGAAAAGACAGTCTTCAGAATGGGAGAAAATAATAGCAAATGAAGCAACTGAAAAAGAATTAATCTCAAAAATATACAACCAGCTCATGCAGCTCAATATCAGAAAAATAAATGACCCAATCAAGGAAACAGAACTAAACAGACATTTCTCCAAAGAAGACATACAGATGGCTAACAAACACATGAAAAGATGCTCAACATCACTCATTATCAGAGAAATGCAATTAAAAACCACAATGAGGTACCATCTCACACAGGTTAGAATGGCTGCTATCCAAAAGTCTACAAGCAAAAAATGCTGGAGAAGGCGTAGAGAAAAGGGAACCCTCTTACACTGTTGGTGGGAATGCAAACTAGTACAGCCACTATGGAGAACAGTGTGGAGATTCCTTAAAAAACTGGAAACAGAACTTCCATATGACTCAGCAATCCCACTGCTGGGCATACACACAAAGGAAACCAGAATTGAAAGAGACACGTGTACCGCAATGTTCATCGCAGCACTGTTTACAATAGCCAGGACATGGAAGCAACCTAGATGTCCATTGGCAGACGAATGGATAAGAAAGCTGTGGTACATATACACAATGGAATATTACTCAGCCATTAAAAAGAATACATTTGAATCAGTTCTAATGAGGTGGATGAAACTGGAGCCTATTATACAGAGTGAAGTCAGAAAGAAAAACACTAATACAGTATATTAACACATATATATAGAATTTAGAAAGATGGTAATGAAGACCCTATATGCGAGACAGCAAAAGAGACACAGAGATAAAGAACAGACTTTTTGACTCTGTGAGAGAAGGCGAGGGTGGGATTATTTGAGAGAATAGCACCGAAACATGTATATTACCATATGTGAAATAGATCACTAGTTCAAGTTCAATGCATGAAACAGGGCACTCAGGGCCAGTATACTGGGATAACCCTGAGCGATGGAATGGGGAGGGAGGTGGGAAGGGAGTTCAGGATGGGGGACACATGTACACTCATGGCTGATTCGTGTGGATGTATGGTGAAAGCCATTACAATATTGTAAAGTAATTAGCCAATGAATAAATTAATTAAAAACAAAAACAAAAATTAAAAAAACCTACAGTTTTCCCCATGTGCCTTCTATACTATTCACACAGAAAACTACTGCTGATACTTTTGGTCATCAAATGTGTGGGGGATTTTGCCTCACCAAAGCAATTCTGTTATACCAGCTGGGTACTGTTATGATTTAACATTCTAACCCTATTTACTGGAGATATTGTCAGATTCCATAAGTTAAGGACTCATTCAGTTCCACAAGACTGTCCCCTACTTCAGAGGCCAATCTCCAGTAGTAGGTCCCTGCTGCTGCTGCTGCTAAGTCGCTTCAGTCGTGTCCGACTCTGTGCGACCCCATAGAGGGCAGCCTACCAGGCTCCCCCGTCCCTGGGATTCTCCAGGCAAGAACACTGGAGTGGGTTGCCATTTCCTTCTCCAATGCATGAAAGGGAAAAGTGAAAGTGAAGTCGCTCAGTCGTGTCCGACTCTTCGAGACCCCATGGTCTACAGCCTACCAGGCTCCTCCGTCCATGGGATTTTCCCAGGCAAGAGTACTGGAGTGGGGTGCCATTGCCTTCTCCAAGTAGGTCCCTAGGTTACCCATAAATTCTGTCTGACTTGGCTATAAATTGGAGATTCCTATAACCTCCTCTGCACTGGATTTGATTATTTGGTGGAGTAACTCACAGAACTCAAGGAAACACTCATCTTTGTCAGTTGATGAAAGGATATGATAAAGAACACAGAGTCAGATGAAGAGTTACACAGGCAAGGTCTTGGAGGGCCCCAAGTGCAGGAGCTTCTGGGACGTCCACATGGAGCTGGGATGTATCACCCCTACTGGTATGTGAATGTGGTCACCCATATGGAAGCTCTCTGATCCCCACAGAATTGGAAATTTTATGGAGGTTTCATTACACAGGTATGATCATTGATTAACTATTTTTGGCCTTTGCCTTTTCTCTCAGTGAAGTAAGGGGCCAGGCTTTCTAGTCTTGCTGATCTTTCTGGGGACCAGTCCCTATCCAAGAGCCATTTAAGGGTCCACCAAGAGATGCCTTATTAGAACAAAAGACATTCCTAGTATTTTTTTTACTCAGGAATCTGCAGGGGTTTCAGGAGTTCTATGTCAGAAAGGACATCAAAGACAAGTATCAGAACTAGAGATACTCCTAGTATTCCTTTTCCCTAGGAAATTACAAGGGTTTTAGGACTCTGTGCCAGGAATCAGAGGCAGATGACATCATGATTAGAACATTCTCTTATTTCATACCATAGTACAGAAAGACTTGAGATACCCTGATAAATCAAAAAAAAAAACAAAAAAATTCTCTGAAATGAAGATAAAATTGAATTTTGATTAAAAGAACATCCTATGTTCCAGAAATAGTGATACAGAATACTCAGGACCAAGATATACCCTAATTAAACTGCTGCATATTAAAAGGGGAGGGGAGGTGAAAGTTTACTTTTTTTTCCCCCCTAAACCAATCAAGCAACCAAGAGACAGGGATAAAGAAAAGGAAAAAAGGAGGACTCTTAAGTTCACAGAAGACAATAGAGAGTGCAGATTCCATGAGGTTTTCTTTCCTATCAATTGGTGCTATTTTCTTGCCAATTGGAAGGAAATGGAGCCTCAGAAGGAAAAGTGGAAGAAAAGAACACCGTATCACCTCTTCCTTTCTATTCCCTCTCTCTTCAATTGCAGGACATGCTGTTGCACATTCTCTTCTGAGTTACCAGACTAGGTAAAGGCACTTTCCTCACCTGAGAAAAATCCCTTGCAGAAAGGAAATACTAAGGAAGTGACCACAATGGAATTGGAGAAAAGAAAAAAGCTAATAAAAAATAAAAATCTATTACTTGTCTTGAACAGAACTGAATGTCTTAAATTGTCTAAATCAAAAAGTCTTCAAGCTGTAAACTGAAAAAATCAAAGTAAATTAGCAAGGCATGAAAGTTGGGGGAGATGCAAAATTGTCAATAAAATATTGTCTGTCTCAACAAACTGTGTCCAAAATAAAAGCAGATAGCTGGACACATGCACAGAAAAGTATTTAGATTTCAGTTAACCCAGTGCTTATCATTTCAGACCAATTATATAGTGACAGAAAATAAAGTGAGGGATTTTCTCCTTGAACCAGATCTTCATATTAAATTCCATTTCATAGATGTAAAAAGCAGATCAGTGTAACTAGAAAGTATATATATTCTTGTATGAATTAGATGTGAATATAAAAATCAGGGAACATTTCACACAAGGACAGGCACAATAAAGGAGAGACTGGGCAAGGACGTAACGGAGCACAGGAGCTATATAAAAAGGTTATAACGACCCAAATAGCTATAATGGTGTGGTCACTCACCTACAGCCAGACATCCTGGAGTGTGAAGTCGAGCAGGCCTTCAGTTCAGTTCAGTCGCTCAGTTCAGTTCAGTTCAGTTCAGTCGCTCAGTCGTGTCTGACTCACTGCAACCCCATAAATTGCAGCATGCCAGGCCTCCCTGTCAACCACCATCTCTGGGAGTTCACTCAACCTCACGTCCATCAAGTCGGTGATGCCATCCAGCCACTCAACCTCACGTCCATCAAGTCAGTGATGCCATCCAGCCATCTCATCCTCTGTCATCCCCTCTTCCTCCTGCCCCCAATCCTCCCAGCATCAGAGTCTTTTCCAATGAGGCAGCTCTTCGCATGAAGTGGCCAAAGTACTGGAGTTTCAGCTTTAGCATCATTCCTTCCAAAGAAACCCCAGGGCTGATCTCCTTCAGAATGGACTGGTTGGATCTCCTTGTAGTCCAAGGGACTCTCAAGAGTCTTCTCCAACACCACAGTTCAAAAGCATCAATTCTTCGGCACTCAGCTTTCTTCACAGTCCAACTCTCATATCCATACATGACCACAGGAAAAACCATAGCCTGGACTAGAGGGATCTTTGTAGGCAATGTAATATCTCTGCTTTTCAATATGCTATCTAGGTTGGTCATAACTTTTCTTCCAAGGAGTAAGCGTCTTTTAATTTCATGGCTGCAGTCACCATCTGCAGTGATTTTGGAGCCCCCCAGAAATAAAGTCTGACACTGTTTCCACTGTTTCCCCATCTATTTCTCATGAAGTGATGGGACAAGATGCCATGATCTTCGTTTTCTGAATGTTGAGCTTTAAGCCAACCTTTTCACTCTCCTCTTTCACTTTCATCATGGGCTTTTTAGTTCCTCTTCACTTTCTGCCATAAGGGTGGTGTCATCTGCATATCTGAGGTTATTGATATTTCTCCCAGCAATCTTGATTCCAGCTTGTGTTTCTTCCAGCCCAGCGCTTCTCATGATATACTCTGCATATAAGTTAAATAAGCAGGGTGACAAGATACAGACTTGACGTACTCTTTTTCCTATTTGGAACCAGTCTGTTGTTCCATGTCCAGTTCTAACTGGTGCTTCCTCACCTGCATACAGGTTTTTCAAGAAGCAGGTCAGGTGGTCTGGTATTCCCATCTCTTTCAGAATTTTCCACAGTTTATTGTGATCCACATAGTCAAAGGCTTTGGCATAGTCAATAAAGCAGAAATAGATGTTTTTCTGGAACTCTCTTGCTTTTTCGATAATCTAGCAGATGTTGGCAATTTGATCTCTGGTTCCTCTGCCTTTTCTAAAACCAGCTTGAATATCTGGAAGTTCACGGTTCACATATTGCTGAAGCCTGGCTTGAAGAATTTTCAGCATTAATTTACTAGCGTGTGAGATGAGTGCAACTGTGCGGTAGTTTTAGCTTTCTTTGGCACTGCCTTTCTTTGGGATTGGAATGAAAACTGACCTTTTCCAGTCCTGTGGCCACTGCTGAGTTTTCCAAATTTGTTGGCATACTGAGTGCAGCACTTTCACAGCATCATCTTTCAGGATATGAAATAGCTCAACTGGAATTCCATCTCCTCCACTAGCTTTGCTCATAGTGATGCTTTCTAAGGCCCACTTGACTTCACATTCCAGGATGTCTGGCTCTAGGTGAGTGATCATATCATCATGATTATCTGGGTCATGAAGATCTTTTTTGTACAGTTCTTCTGTGTATTCTTGCCACCTCTTCTTAATATCTTCTGCTTCTGTTAGGTCCATACCATTTCTGTCCTTTATCGAGCCCATCTTTGCATGAAATGTTCCCTTGGTATCTCTAATTTTCTTGAAGAGATCTCTAGTCTTTCCCATTCTGTTGTTTTCCTCTATTTCTTTGCATTGATCGCTGAGGAAGGCTTTCTTATCTCTTCGTGCTATTCTTTGGAACTCTGCATTCAGATGCTTATATCTTTCCTTTTCTCCTTTGCTTTCTGCTTCTCTTCTTTTCACAGCTATTTGTAAGGCCTCCCCAGACAGCCATTTTGCTTTTTTGCATTTCTTTTTCATAGGGATGGTCTTGATCCCTGTCTCCTGTACAATGTCATGAACCTCAGTCCATAGTTCATCAGGCACTCTATCTATCAGATCTAGGCCCTTAAATCTATTTCTCACTTCCACTGTATAATCATAAGGGATTTGATTTAGGTCATACCTGGATGCTCTAGTGGTTTGCCCTACTTTCTTCAATTTAAGTCACTCAGTTGTGTCCAAGTCTTTGCAACCCCATGAATTGCAGCACGCCAGGCCTCCCTGTCCATCACCAACTCCCGGAGTTCACTCAAACTCATGTCCATTGAGTCAGTGATGCCATCCAGCCATCTCATCCTCTGTCGTTCCCCTTCTCCTCCTGCCCCAATCCCTCCCAGCATCAGAGTCTTTTCCAATGAGTCAACTCTTCGCATGAGGTGGCCAAAGTATTGGAGTTTCAGCTTTAGCAGGAAGCATCAATATGAACAAAGCTAGTGCAGGTGATGGAATTCCAGCTGAGCTATTTAAAATCCTAAAAGATGATGCAGTTAAAGTGCTGCACTCAACATGTCAGCAAATTTGGAAAACTCAGCAGTAGCCATGGGACTTGAAAAGGTCAGTTTTTATTCCAATCCCAAATAAGGGCAATGCCAAAGAAAGTTCCAAGTACCATAAAATTGCACTCATTTAACATGCTAGTAAGGTAATGCTCAAAATCCTTCAAGCTACGCTTCAGCAGTATGTGAACTTAGAACTTCCAGATGTACAAGCTGGGTTTAGAAAAGCAGAGGAACCAGAGGTCAAATTTCCAGCATTTGTTGGATCATGGAGAAATCAAGGGAGTTCCAGAAAAAACATCTGCTTCTAATTCATTGACTATGCTAACACCTCTGACTGTGTTGATCACAACAAAACACAGAAAATTCTTAAAGAGATTAGTGTATCAGACCACCTTCCCTGCTTCCTGAGAAACTTGTATGCAAGTCAAGAAGCAACATTAGAACCAGACATGGAACAATGATTTGGTTCAAAATTGGGAAAGGAGTATGACAAGGTTGTATATTGTCACCCTGTTTAACTTATTATCATAAGAAATATTGGGCTGGATGAATCAAGCTGGAATCAAGATTTCCAGGAGAAATATAAACAACCTCAGAAATGTAGATGATGCCACTATAATGGCAGAAAATGAAGAGGAACTAAAGAGCCTCTTGATGAGGGTGAAAAGGAAGAATTAAAAAGATGACTTGAAACTCAACATTAAAAAACTAAGATCAGTTATACACACTGGGGATTGGTTCAAGATGGCAGAATAAATGGACATGCATTCATCCCCTCCAGTGAGACGACCAAAATAACAACTAGCTGTAGGACAACTATTGACAGGAGGACACTGGAACCCATCAGAAAACATATTCCATGTCCAAAGATAAAGGAGAAGCCACAGTGAGATGGTGGGAGGGATGTAAACAAGATAAAGTCAAATCCCACACCTGCTGGCTGGACGACCAACAAATTGGAGAATAATAATACCAAAGAAATTCTTCCACTGTTGTGAGAGCCCCATGCATATCAGGCTTCCCAGCCTGAGGATCTGGCAAATGAATTAGGAATCCTCAGGGAATCTGACTTTGAAGGCCAGCAAGATTTGACTGCAGGACTTCCATAGGACTAGAGGAAACAGAGACTTCATTCTTGGAAGCCACAAACTAAATCTTGTGCACACCAGGACCCAGGGGAAAGCAATGACCCCACAGGAGACTGAACTGGACCTACTTACTAGTGTTGGAAGGTCTTCTGCGGAGCTGTGGGTTGGCATTGGCTCACCACAGGGACAGGTGCAATGGCAGCAGCAGTCCTGGGAGATGCCCCATTGCATGAGCCCTCTTGGAGGTCACCATTAGACCTATGATAGAGCTCTAGATACCAGGGCAGGGTTGCCTCAGTCCAAATAGCTAACAGTGAGAGAGAGCATCACTACCCATCAGCAGACAATCAGATTAAAGTTCTACTGAGCACAGCCCTGCCCACCAGAGCAAGATTCAGTTTTACCCACAGCCAGTCCCTCCCATCAGGAAGTTTACACAAGCCTCTTATCCTCATTCACCAGAGGAGAGGCAGAAGGAGCAAGAACTACAATCCTGCAGCCACCAGGATGAAAACCACATCACAGAGAGTTAATCAAAAAGAAAAGGCAGAGGATTATGTTCCAGGTGAAGGGACAAGATAAAACCTCAGAAAAACAGCTAAATGAAGTGGAGATAGGCAACCTTCCAGAAAAAGAATTCAGAATAATAATAGTGAAGATGATCCAGGATTTTAAAAAAAGAATGGAAAAGATGTGAAAACTGTTTACCAAAGCCCTAGAAGAAATAAAAACATACAGGAACAATACACTGGAAGGAATCAATAGCAGAATAACTGAGGCAGAAGAATGGATTAGTGATCTGGAAGAAAGAATGGTGGAAATCATTGCCATAAAACAAAATATAGAGAAAAGAATGAGAAGAAATGAAGACAGCCTAAGAGACCTCTGGGACAACATTAAGTGCACCAACATTCACATTATAGGGGTCCCAGATGAAAAAAAGAGATAGTATAGACTTGAGAAAATATTTGAAGAGATAATAGCTGAAGACAATATTTTAAGAGATAAAACCTCCCTAACATGAGAAAGGAAATAGTCAACCAAGTCCAGGAAGCAAGTATGGAGAGTCCCAGGAAGGATAAGCCCAAGGAGGAACACACTGAGATACATAAATGAAAATGACAAAAATTAAAGACAAACCCAAGGAGGAACACACTGAGATACATAGTAATGAAAATGACAAAAATTAAAGACAAAGATAAAATATTAAAAGCAACAAGGGGAAAACAACAAATAACATACAAAAGAACTCATGTAAGATTATCAGCTGATTTCTAAACAGAAACTCTGCAAGTCAGAAGTGAATGACATGATATATTTAAAGTGATGAAACAATAGAACCCACAACCAAGAATATTCTACCCAGCAAAATTCTCAATTAGATTTCATGGAGAAAATCAAAAGCTTTAGAGACAAGCAAAAGTGAAGAGAATGCAACACCATCAAAACAGCTTTACAACAAATGCTAAAGAAACTTCTCTAGGCAGGAAACACAAAAGAATGAAAAGATCTATAAAAAATAAGCCCAAAACTATTAAGAAAACAGTAATAGAATCATACAGGTCAATAATTACCTTAACTGTAAATAGATTAAATGCACCAACCAAAAGACATAGATTGGCTGGGTGGATGAAAAATATGCATATATAAAATTTTTTTTTTTTTAAGAAAAATATGCACTTCCACTTACCACATCTCTCTACTTAACCCCCCAGATTGCATGTAGTTATTTTATATTTTAGGTCAATCATGTTTCCATTATGGTTTGCAATTGTAATTATTTTTTATTTTCTGTTTGGCTATTGATAGTGAAAACTGATAAACATCCTCTACTATTATGTTTGTGATTATGTAACTACTATCTGTTTTATTACCATTGTATCATGATTGGTCCACAGAAAATAATAGAATTCTATATCACTAAAACTAACATTTAATAGAAAAACCTATAATCACTTTTTAAAGTCCAGATGCACATTAGAATTATTTTGAATTTTTTGATAAATACAAATGCCCAGATATTGTTTTTTTCTCCAAAGCTCCAGATGTGACTTTAATGAGCAGCAATGTTTAAAAACAACTGGACAAAGGATGATCTTTTACTTTAAAAAAAAAAAGAAAAGAAATACATGCAATCAGAGTTAAAGTCTGAATGAAGCAGCCTAGTTGTCTTCCCATACCTGCTGATGTGATTGCTCAGGGGAAGGATAAAACTGTATTAGTGACGATCCCTGGACCTCCCCCCATCCCCCCAAAATGAAAATATACACCATGAACTCACTGTTATTCTCATGAATAGGTTATTCTTGGAGCCAGACTGTACTGTGGGTTGTCATTTACACCTCAACATTCAAGGATATGCTACCATTAAAAGAAAAATATGAAGAAAACTGTAGGTGAATCTTCAGCTAGAGAAACCTGAACTTGACCTGAACTCAGGATAACTTCACCTGCCCAGCAAACAAGGCCTGTCCTTTCTTAACTTTTCCTTTCTATGGACAAAATTTACCTGTCTGCTAGATTACACAGCATTGGTAAAAACGCAGCTCAAGCCTGAACAGAAGTATAATATGTCAATGTCATGTGTCACTTTATAGTCTCACCCACTTACTGGTAGACTGTGACAAGGCTAATGAGAGACTGCTATGTGGACCAACTTCTCGCATTTGAGGAACCCTGCTTACTGGAGAACTCCATCAACTATTGTGAATGGACTGTGTCCTCTAAAACCTACAACACGTTTTTTAAAATAGCCCCTCAATTAGTACGTATTATAACTGATGATGCAAACACTACCTCTATATATCACTTAAGAACCCCTTTCTCTGGATGCCTAACACATGTTGATCTTTTATATTGGAAGGGGACCATCTATTATTCCACCCCATCCCCCATGAAAGCTCAGGTGTTATCCACTTAAATGCTATTTCCTACTTTATCTATTCCCGATATTAGCTTTTCTTTAGAACCCCTATGTAAGATTTTGCAAAGAAACCAAAGTATTACAAAACTACAAAATTACAAAGTATTACAATTACAAAAGGAAAAACATAATTGTACCTTAATAGAACATTCTGTTGTTACTATTATAGCTGATAAGTTAATGGATACAGGAGTTAATGTACAAAACATACTTCTTATTTATGGTGGGACTTGTTATTTACTACACCCACTACTGCTCAGGAATGGTTTTCTGCATTGTTTAACCCCTGGCTTATTTCTTTGATTATCTTGTTTCTTTTGACCATCTGGAATTGTTATTTGTCCTACATAATTAACAAGACTGCTCATGTTACTCATAATACTTTGCATTATTCCTATGCTCTTCAGCATACACAATCATGAGGTCAACTGTTTGGGAAGTTAAAATGGAAGAAGTCTTGGTTCAGACTTCAGAAGCAGGACAGCAATCCTCTGATCTTGTTTCTTTTCCTGCCTGGCCACTGCCCAGATTCCACTGCTGCCTGCAAGGTCAGCAAGTCAGGGGTAAGTACTTTAGATAAGGAAGGAAGTGGCCCATGGAATTCGTAAGCCCTTGGAGGCTTGACCAATCACACCAGGGTTTTTACAAAATCCTATGACTCACAAGATAAAATAAACAGCATTATAAAAATGTTAAAGTAAAACAAGAGCTACCTTTTTGTGCAGAAACTGATGATGATATCAGTTTGTGGTTTGGGACTATAAGCAGGAACTCCCAAAACTGAAGTCTCACTCGTGGAGTGAGCACACTGCCCAGGACCTTTTCTTAGCTGGGATTCCAGATTGCTGTTACTCTGGACTTTCCATCATGCTGCTTAAGTTTGGATGACATTTGGCCCCATTTGGTGATGTACATGCTGTTACTCTTCTCTATTGTTTCTATTTCTCTTTTCTTTTAATGACTGTATATTGAAATTAAGTTAAATAATCCTCTATTAGATATTGACATTGTTAAAATAAAATAAAATCATTGTTTAGGAGGTGCTAGTGGTAAAGACTTCCCTGGTGGCTCAGACGATAAAGTGTCTGCCTACACTGCGGGAGACCCAAGTTCAATCCCTGGGTTGGGAAGATCTCCTGGAGAAGCAAATGGCAACCCACTCTAGTATTCTTGCCAGGAAAATCCCATAGACAGAGGAGCCTCTTAGGCTGCAATCCATGGGAATGCAAAGAGTCGGACCCAACTGAGTGACTTCACTTTCACTTTCAGTGGTAAAGAACATGCCTGCCAATGCAGGAAACTTAAGAGACATGGGTTCAATCCTTGGGTCAGCAAGATCCCCTGGAGAAGGAAATGGCAACCTACTCCAGTATTGCTGCCTGGAGAATCCCCATGGACAGAGGAGTCTGATGTGCTACAGTCCATAGGGTCGAAAAGAGTAGGACGCGACTGAAGCAGCTGAGCATGTAAGATCATGGCATCCAGTCCCATCACTTCATGGCAAACAGAAGGGGGAAAAGAGGAAGCAGTGACATATTTTATTTTCTTGGGCTCCAAAAATCACTGCAGACAGTGACTGTAGCCATAATATTAAAAGACACTTGCTCCTTGGAAGGAAAGCTATGACAAACCTAGACAGCGCATTCAAAAGCAGAGACATCACTTTGCCGACAAAGGTCTGTACAAAGCTAAGATTTTTTCAGTAGTCATGTAGGGATGTGAGATCTGGACCATAAAGAAGGCTGAGAGCCAAAGGAAGAATTGATGCTTTCGAATTGTGATGCTGGAGAAGACTCTTGAGGGTCCTTTGGACTGCAAGGAGATCAAACCTGTCAATCCTAAAGGAAATCAACCCTGAATATTCATTGGAAGGACTGTGGCTGAAGCTCCAATACTTTTGCCACCAGATGCAAAGAGCCTACTCATTGGAAAAGACCCTGCTACTGGGAAAGACTGATGATAAAAGGAGAAAGGGGTGGCAAAGGATGAGATGGTTAGAAAGCATCACCAATTCAATGGACATGAATATGAGCAGACTCTGGGAGACAGTAGAGGAGCCTGGTATGCTACATCCTTGGGGTCACAAAGAGTAGGGCACAACTTAGGGACTGAACAACAATTACAGCTACCGCATAAACAGTAACACAGAAATCAAACCTCAAATTCTTACTAACATTATTTCCTAAACCCATAACATATCTCAACTTTCTTCTAAAATGAAAGTACTATCCAAATATCTTGGCTCAGTTACACAGATTAAATTTGCCTTACCTTTTATAATGAGCAAGCAACACCAGGACTACTGAGCTCAAGGGAAGCTCTCAGCAAATGAGTCACTCAGATTAAAAACAACTGGAAGCAAAAGAGAAAGAGACAAGGCTTAAGGCAGCAGGCAGGCAGAAATGGGAAATAAAATATGCTGATTAGTGCCAAAAAGAGAAGAGGAGGCAAGATGATCTTAAGGCTGCTTGGTTTTTGTGGGCCACTCTTAAAATGTCCAAAGGGAAAGAGGAGCAATGCAGTCTCTCATATTAGCCTAAGGAAGAAAGCAAGAAAGTAAGAGACAAGGACACTTCAAATAATTGGAGGTGGAGAGAGAAATACAACCAACGTCAAATGGTGGGAGAAAAATATGAAGAGGGCACTGGATTTGAGTTTCCTCTGTCATACAGCAAATTTCTACTGGCTATCTTTTTACATCTGGCAATACATATGTTTCAATGTTATTCTCTCAATTTGTCCCACCCACTCCTTCCCCCACTGTGTCCACCCAATACAATATTGTAAAGCCATTATGCTCCAATTAAAAAATAAAAAATTAAAATAAATACAGGGAGAGAATTTTGAGTTACCTGAAATTTTGAGTACCTCTTTCAGGAGGTACCTGAAAGAAGATAGTTGTCAAAGAAAGTAAATGCCCCTAAAAACAACAGATATGCTTTGACTCTTCAGAAAAGAAAAGTAGAAAAACAAAGCAAGGGCATCCTTGGAATTCAGTGATTTCTGCTATCACATCTTTGGGATTCACAGGGCAGACAAATGAATGGTAAAAGGCCCTTCAAAGATATGAAAAACTTGCAGACCTATGTCAATGTATGCAACACTAAAAGCACAGGAATGTACAAAACTTAGAACTGTAATCGATATCCACACTTAGGATATGGAGTTGTTTTGCACATAAAATAAAAAGCTAAATTCAATGGGGAAAATTAGTTTGGAGGACCTAGGTCAAATTAAAAAAAAAAGACAAATTGCAAGACCAGAAGACAAATTAGAAGAGATATTGGTGAATGTATAATTTCCTTTTTCCTTGTCAATGGGAATGGAAAACTTTTTTCATTTAATGCTATGAAATATTTCAGCTGTGTCAGAAGACTATTTAATGTCATTAGTCATTTTTGATTACTTTCAATCCCAAGATTAAATTACATTTAGATAAATATGGCATGGTTCTTAAACTGAGAATTTAGACTTCTGTTGCAAGTAATAACAATAGCAGCAAAATTCTGGAACAAACTGGCTTAGAAAACAAAGGAAATTTTCTGAGAAACATAACTGAAAATTCTGGAAAGTGAAAGTGAAAGTCACTCAGTCATGTCCGACTCTGTGACCCCACTGATTGCAGCACACCAGGCTTCCCTGTCTATCATCAACTCCAGAAGCTTGCTCAAACTCATGTCCATTGAGTCGGTGATGCCATCCAACCATCTCATCCTCTGTTATCTCCGTCTCCTCCTGCCTTCAATCTTTCCTAGCATCAGGGTCTTTTCCAATGAGTCAGTTCTTCACATCAGGTGGCCACAGTACTGGAGTTGCAGCTTCAGCATCAGTCCTTCCAATGAATATTCAGGACTGATTGATTTACCTTATGACTGACTGGTTGGATCCCCTTGCAGTCCAAGGAACTCACAAGATTCTTCTCCAACACCACAGTTCAAAAGTATCAATTCTTTGGCGCTCAGCTTTCTTTATAGTCCAACTCTCACATCCATAATAGACGGACCTTTGTCAGCAAAGGAACGTCTCTGCTTTTTAATATGTTGTCTAGGTTGGTCATAGCTTTTCTTCCAAGGAGCAAGCGTCTTTTAATTTCATGGCTGCAGCCACAATCTGCAGTAATTTTGGAGCCCAAAAAGATAAAAGTCTGTCACTGTTTCCATCGTTTCCCCATCTATTTGCCATGAAGTGATGGGACTGGATGCCGTCATCTTAGTTTTCAGAATGTTGAGTTTTAAGCCAGCTTTTTCACCTTCCTCTTTCACTTTCATCAAGAGGCTCTTTAGTTCTTCTTTACTTTCTGCCATAAGGGCGGTGTCATCTGCATATCTGAGGATATTGATATTTCTCCTCACTATCTTGATTCCAGTTTGTGCTTCATTCAGCCCAGCATTTCGCATGATGTACTCTGCATATGAGTTAAATAAGCAGGGTGACGATATACAGCCTTGATGTACTCCTTTCCCAATTTGGAACCAGTTGTTATAACTGTTGCTTCTTGACCTCCATACAGATTTCTCAGGAGGCAGGTCAGGTGGTCTGGTATTCCCATCTCTTGAACTTTTCCACAGTTTGTTGTAATCCACACAGCAAAGGCTTTGGCATAGTCAACAAAGCAGATGTTTTTCTGGAACTCTCTTGCTTTTACGATGATCCAACATATGTTGGCGATGTGATCTCTGGTTCCTCTGCCTTTTCTAAATACAGCTTGAACATCTTGAACTTCTCGGTTCACTGTTGAAGCCTGACTTGGAGATTTTTGAACATTATTTTGCTAGTGTGTGAGATGAGTGCAAATTTGTGATACTTTGAACATCCTTTGGCATTGCCTTTCTTTGGGATAGGAGAATGAAAAGTGACCTTTTCCAGTCCTGTGGCTTAGTCCATGGAGTTCTCTAGGGCTGAATACTGGAGTGAGTAGCCCTTCCCTTCTTCAGGGGATCTTTCCAGCCCAGGGATCGAACCCAGGTCTCCCACACTGCAGGTGGATTCTTTACCATCTGAGCCACAAGGGAAGCCCAAGAATACTGGAGTGTAGCCTATCCCTTCTCCAGCAGATCTTCCCAACCCAGGAATCAAACTGAGGTCTCCTTCATTGCAGGCGGATTTTTTTTTTACCAACTGAGCTATCAGGGAAGCCTCAGACCAATTTCATCCAAGAATCATGTTACTGAGTCCTATGTTTCTGCTTTGCTCCACATGCAGTCCAGCTTTCCTTGTGGTAATAGTACAGCTGCAGGAGTCTCCTGGGCTTGACTTCCACACACTTTCAAATTCCAGTGAAAATAGTATTTTCAGCCAGCACCTCTTGTTTAGAAATTTCCCAGAAGCCCAAGGCAACTACTTTTTGCATGTCCTAGGCTCACCTGGGTTACGTTCTCATCCCACCTAGCATGCTGGCCACCCAACTCCCTAACTGGTTTCTCCTGGGAGTACTATCTTAATTAAGTCATTTGTACCTAAATCTTTAGCTAAGCA
Source organism: Bos grunniens (assembly GCF_055505025.1). Lineage (NCBI taxonomy): Eukaryota > Metazoa > Chordata > Mammalia > Artiodactyla > Bovidae > Bos > Bos grunniens. The sequence continues at coordinate 104,327,062 of NC_141165.1, forward strand.
GCTGCTTGTAGTAGAATATTTCCTACGACACAAATGAATGTACTGAACCACCCTGGCAGGTTATCCTTGAAATTCCTGAATTGTTCTTTTTCATCTTAATATTTCTGCAAAAGCTGGCATTTCCCTCTGAACAAGACACTCATCTTCTCACATATTCCCTTTCCTAGGTTCTGTGTTGCTTCTCCCCTGTCCAAGCCTCCTACTTCACCTGCCCCTCTCAAATCTCTCCCATGTGCCCTCTGAAAACATTATTCCACACTGAACTGCCTTTTACCTGCCATAACCAGCTGAGATTTCTGCTGTTTCCCAGCCTCAATTGAAACCTGATTCATCCCCAAAGGTTCCATTTCCTTTTCTTCTCTTTTTTTCTTAAGAAAGGGTAACTCTTTTTCCACCTTCTCTCACATTGAAATCTACAGATAAACCTGGCAACCTACATTATACAACAATGATCTTTACAAACCTGTCTTTCCATGGGTACACTCCTATACCTTTCTCTGGATTTCATTATGAAAATCAAAATTTCTTCTGAAGTGACTCTTGCTCCTACACAGGAGGGCCCCTAGGAAGAGTCAATTATATTAAGCTGGATGGGGCATATATGGTTGGGTATAGTATTCTCTGTATCTTTCATAGATCTAAGGTGTTATTTTAGATCCACAAAAAGAGCAAATACCCTCTTTTAACAATACACGATAAGACTCTATACATGGATATCACCAGATGGTCAATACCGAAATCAGATTGGTTATATACTTTGCAGCCAAAGATGGTGAAGCTCTATACAGTCAGCAAAAACAAGAGTGGGAGCTGACTGTGGCTCAGATCATGAACTCCTTATTGCCAAATTCAGACTTAAGTTGAAGAAAGCAGGGAAAACCACTAGACCATTCAGGTATGACCTAAATCAAATCCCTTATGATTATACAGTGGAAGTGACAAATAGATTCAAGGGATTAGATCTGATAGAATGAGTGCCTGAAGAACTATGGACTGAGGTTGGTGACATTATACAGGAAGCAGGGATCAAAACCATCGCCAAGAAAAAGAAATGCAAAAAGGCAAAATGGTGGTCTGAGGAGGCCTTAAAGTTGAGAAAAGAATAGAAGCTAAAGGCAAAGGAGAAAAAGAAAGATATACCCATTTGAATAGAGTTCCGAAGAATAGCAAGGAGAGATAAGAAAGCCTTCATCAGTGCCAACATCCACTGGATCATCAAAAACGCAAGAGTTCCAGAAAAATATCTACTTCTGCTTTATTGACTTCTCTATCAAAGTAATGGAGTATAAATCAAAGAAAAGAAAAAATTTCAAAAAGAAAATCTATATAGAACCTTAAAAAGATGAGGAGTTAAAGAGGCCTTTTCGATGCAAATAAATCTTTGAAAAGATGTTAAAAGGCAGGGTAATTAGTTGTGAACTTTAACAGTTGCCATTTAAATCCCTATTTGCTCTCCATTTAAAATGAGAATGTGGAGGTTGAAAGAGTAAGCAAACTGCTCAAAGTCACAAAGATGTTCCAGCAGTGGACCTGAGTCCCATTCCAAAGCCTACTCTCCTTCCATTCCATGCTGTGTGCATCATCAAGAGGCTAAGAAGCCAATCATCTTTTGGGCATGTCCAGGTGTGACCATTACAGCTACACTTCTTTGGAGTGATATGGTTTCTGGATGTTCTTGCCTTCCAGGTGAACACTCAAACTCAGATATATAAAGTAAATAAAGTCAACTACAAAAAGTTGATCTTACAAAGCTCTCAGTGGTTTTTTGGGTTTTTTTTGCTGCCCACAAAGACAGCTTAAGCAAAGAGAAAGACCTCCTTCACCCACTCACATGAGAAGCTCTGCTGTGGTCCACTTTGTATTTAATAGAAGTCACTCAGTAATTCGTAGGCTTCCCTGATAGCTGTTGGTAAAGAATCCACTTGCAATGCAGGAGACACCAGTTCAATTCCTGAATCGGGAAGATCCACTGGAGAAAGAATAGGCTACCCACTCCAGTATTCTTGGGCTTCCCTTGTGGCTCAGCTGGTAAAGAATCCACCTGCTTTGCGAGAGACCTGGGTTTGATCCCTGGGTTCAAAGATCCCCTGGAGAAGAGAAGGGCTACCCACTCCAGTATTCCACCCTGGAGAGTTCCATGGACTATATAGTCCATGGGGTCGCAGAGTCAGATGCAACTGAGTAACTTTCACTTTCACTTCACTTTCAGTAACTCTCCGTGATGTGACAGGAAATTTGCTACATATGTTATAAACATTTCTTCACGTGATCCCAGCAACAACGCTATAAAGTACATACTAATGTGACCATTTTATAGATGAGTACACTGTGGGGCAAGGAATTAAATAATTATTTATTGCAAATTCATAACCAATGGCAAGGCCTAAGTATAAAACACCTGCTATTAACCTCAAATCAAGATGGTGGAGTAAAAGGACTTGTGCTCATCTTCTCCTGTAAGAACACCAAAATTTCAACTAGCTGCTGAACAACCATCGACAGGAAGATGATGGAACCTATCAAAAAAAAAGCTAACCCATGTCCAAGCACAAAGCACAAAGCAGAAGCCATAAAGAGATGGCAGGAGAGGAACAACTGCATTAAAATCAAATTTCATACCCGTCGGGTGGGCGACCCACAACTGGAAAACAGTAATACTAAAGAAGTTCTAACGCTGTTGCAAAGGTTCTAGGCCCCACATCAGACTTCCTGACCTGTGGATCCAGCTAATGGACTGGGAATCCCCAGGGAATCTAACTTTGAAGGACAGTGGGATTTGATTATAGAGCTTTCACAGGACTTGGGGAAGCAGAGACTCTTGGAGGGCACAACCAAAAATTTATGTGCACCAGGACCCAGGGAAAAGGAGAAGTGACCCCACAAGAGACTGAGTCAGACCTGCCTTGAGTGTTTGGGGGGATTCCTGCAGAGGCATAGGTCAGCAGAGGCCAACCATGGTGGCAGCAGCAATCTTGGGAGGTGTATGTGTTAGGGGAAGCACACTGATTGAAACCACCCACCCTGGCCAGGTAACCATTTGTATGAGTTGTTTTATGACAGGAGATCCCGATAAGGAATTCGGAACTAATAAGCCACCACCAACCGGAAGAGTTTGGGAAAGGTCTAAAGGAGACACCATGTGTCCGTCCACTTCCCAGAATCCCTCTCGCTAGCATCCATCTTGGCTGAGTGATGCGTGTGCCACCAGGAAAGACTCTGAATTAGAACGATTGGTCAAAGACCACCCGGAAACTATTCCCATCACCATAAAACCCGATATTGCGAGCCCCGCGGCAGAGCAGTTCTCCTGGGTTCCCTTACCCTACTGCTCTCCACCCAGGTGCTCCTTCCCAATAAAATCTCTTGCTTTGTCAGCACATGTGTCTCCTCAGACAATTCATTTCCAAGTGTTAGACAAGAGCCTAGTTTCGGGCCCTGGAAGGGGTCCTCCTTCCTGGAACACATGGTGTTATAAATCCTTTTGGAGGGCTGGCCAGAGAGGAAAAAGTGATTTTTGTCCTCGAGCTATTAGGGCCAATCCTTCCAGTTCATTTCCACAGATTCCACAGAAAGAATACCTAAGGAGTTGAGACAAAAGCCACCTGAGAGCCTCCTCTGGTCCACTAAGAGCTAGCATTACCAAAGGAAGAAGCCCATTGCACATCCAATCTGACTAGATACTGTAATCCCTGATCTGTGCCCTCAAAAACCTCATGGTCACCAGCAGTGCATCTATCTACATAGATCAGAGGCATAGCCATGACAAAAACTCTCTTTCAGGTTGCTGGCCCCTGAGGCAGGCAGCCAAGAGAGTGACCTCTAGCCTGAGAGACGTTCCTGGAGCCAGAGCTCCACCTCACTCCTGAATGTATTCTTGTAACTTTCAGCTCCTAGCAAGGCTAGGCACTTCTATACTTGGGGTCTAAGTAAAAGTACACAGTAACAGCATGGATCACAAGTCCCTTGCAAGTGGATGACCTGACAGATTAGGTTAGTAGTTTCAATTCCCAGACCGTTATGAAGTGGTCAAAGAGACCGGAAAGTTTCACTGAGAAAGGAGCGTTCGGTCCACAGGCTTCATCTATGTCTGGCTGCTCCCCTGGAGGAAACATTCAGTGCCTCTTGACATTAGCAGGTTGGTATAATCCCCTGACAGGGTTTCTGCCATAAACCATAGGAGGTCACCGTGGAACCGCAGATTAGGACACAGCTCTTGCTTTGCACTTGCTTGTGCATCTCTTTCAATCAATCACACACACAGGCACACTGTAGAGTTAGTAAGGTAAAGCAGAAAACGTGTTTACTAGGAGAACAAAGAACTAAATCTCTGAGCATCTTTACCTTGTCCTGAAGAATTCTGGATGAGCCACCAAGATGAAAGGTTGCTGCTACAAGCCATGACCCTGGGATTCTTGGCTTTTGGAGGAGAGGAATTCAATCCTGGGCCAGTGACGAGGCTTGATTGCTCAGAGCTTTTTGTGTAATAAAGTTTTATTAAAGTATAAAAGAGACAGGGAAACCTTTTGACATAGACATAAGAAGGGGGACAGAAAGAGTGCCCACTTGCTAGTTTTTAGCAAGGAGTTATATACCTTTTAGCAAGCTGCTAGTTAGAGAAAGGAAATGCCTCAAAACTGAGAGAGTTGCATCAGGCCCCTCACCCACAACATGCACTTTGAGATAACATTGGCACAAGGTGAGTCATTCAGGGCCATAAAACAATTGACAGGAACCTTGAAGAAAGGCAAATTTCCAAGCAAATACATAGTTCATTAACATAGCTTAAGAAAGATACTTCCATGAGAAAAATGCATTGGTTAGCTCAAGGTCTGAGATAAAGTTCAGTTCAGGTGGAGCCAGGTGTCTCCATAACAACACAGGATTAAAAGAGAAAGGAAAAAAAAAAAAAAGTTTGCCATTTGCAGTTTTATTTCCTCCTGCCCCTTGGGGACCTCAGGCCTCCCTACTGAGGCTGTTAACATTCTCACTACCAAACAGTCTATAGACTCCTGGACTGAGTCACCTCAGGCCAAACAACTAACAGGGAGGGAGCACAGCCCCATTCATCAGCAGAATTTGAATTAAAGGTGTACTGAGCATGGCCCTGCCCACCAGAGCAAGACCTAGGTTCCCCTCAGTCAGTCCCTCCCATCAGGAAGCTTGCACAAGGCTCAGCCTCATCTACCAGAGGGCAGATAGAAAAAGCAAGAAATATAATCCTACAGCCTCTAGAACAGAAACAACAATCACAGAAAGTGAACCAAAATGATCACATGGATCACAGCCTTGTGTAACTCAAAGAAACTATGAGCCACATGCTGTGTAGGGACACTGAAGATGGACAGGTCATGGTGAAGAGTTCTGACCAAACATGGTCCACTGTAGAAGGGAATGGCAAACCACTTCAGCATTCTTGCCTTCAGAACCACATGAACAGTATGAAGAGGCAAAAAAGATATGACACCGGAAGATGAGTCCCCCAGGTTGGTAGGTGTCCAATATGCATATGCTATTGGGGAAGAGCAGACAAATAGCTCCAGAAAGAATGAAGAGACCAGGCCAAAGTGGAAACAACACTCAGTTGTAATGAAAGAGCAGTCCAATATGGTAAAGAACAATATTGCATAGGAACCTGGAATGTTAGGTCCATGAATCAAGGTAAATTGAACATGGTCAAGCAGGAGATGGCAAGAGTAAACAATGATATCTTAGGAATCAGTGAAATTAAAATGGATGAGAATGGGTTAATTTAATTCAGATGATCATTAAATCTACTACTATGGGCAAGAATACCTTAGAAGAAATTGAGTAGCCCTCATAGTCCATAAAAGAGTCCGAAAAATGGCAGAATGATCTTGGTCTGTTTCCAAGACAAAACATTCAACATCCCAGTAATCCAAGTCTATGCCCTAATCACTAATGCCAAAGAAGCTGTGGTTCTGTGAAAACCTACAAGACCTTCTAGAACTAACACTAAAAAAGGATGTCCTTTTCAACACAGGGGATTAGAATGCAAAAGTAGGAAATCAAGAGATACCTGGAGTAACAGGCAAGTTTGGCCTTGAAGCACAAAATGAAGCAGGGCAAAGACTAACAGAATTTTGACAAGAGAACACCCTGGTCATAGCCAACAGCCTTTTCCAACAACATAAGAGATGACTTTACACATGAACATCACCAGATGGTTAATACTGAAATCAGATTGATTATATTCTTTGCAACTTAAAATGGAAAAGCTCTTGATACAGTCAGAATAAACAAGAATGGGAGCTGACTGTGGCTCAACCCTGTGGCTCATATCATGAGCTCCTTATTGCATAATTAAGGAAGAAATTGAAGAATGTAGGAAAAACCACTAGACCACTCAGGTATGGCCTAAATCAAATCCCTTATGATTATACAGTGGAGATGACAAGTAGATTCAAGAGATTAGATCTGGTAGAAAGAGTGAATTCCAATCCCCTGGAGTAATAGGCAAGTTTGGCCTTGAAGCACAAAGTGTACACCCACATATGGAGTTTGTACTGGAGGAAGGACGGGCTGTACTGCTGAGCATGTATTTAACAATTAAGACAGTCTTGCCAGTATATTCCTATTAAAGATGGTTCTCTCAAAGTAATAAAACAAAGAATATCTAAAAGTGAACTGAAGGTCCAAAGAGAACTAGAGTCTTCAATTCCTGGGGGAAACAACACAAGATACAGAAAGATTTGCTTTGCAGTTATAATTATGGAGTCTTTATCAAATTCCAAAGGTTAATCTCACATGCAATCTTTAAACATAATGTACACTGTCAGTGATAAACTTAGCTGCTTGTTTTCCTGAGGTACCCAGACATGCCTGGATAGTCTGGAGTTGGTTGTGGAGTAGATTGACACCTATCCCTTTTATATCCATACTACCCTACTGATTATTTAATGCTGTTTGCATTCTGATTGGGTGGTGTCCCCACTGACTGGCTAGTGTCCCTGCCTCAAGGGTTTATAAATATTTTGAATATACCCTTGCTTGTGAATAAATATTAAATACATACTGTACAGGTGAAAACTAGAAACAATTATGGCAACTGATTATAGGATAGACCAGTTTGTCACAATATGACCAGTCATCTATGTCTGATGATACCTGAGCAGAAGGGATATAAGCACAACATGATTTATCTTATTGAGAAAGACCAAAAAAGATGGCTTAGTTTGAGAAGGTCTCTGATGGCTCAGATCTGCCTGCAATGCAGGAGACCTGGGTTTGATCCCTGGGTCAGAAAGATCTCCTGGAGAAGGGAATGGAGAATTTCATGGACAGTAGAGCCTGGAAGGCTTCCGTCCATGGGGTCACAAAGAGTTGGACATGTCTGAGCAACTAACATGTTCAGTCTGGGCTTCCCTGGGGGCTCAGATGGTAAAGAATCCTCCTGCAATGCAGGAGACCAGGGTTCAATACCTGGGTTGGGAAGATCCCCCGGAGAAGGGCATAGCAACCCACTCCAGCATTCTTGCCTGGAAAATTCCATGGACAGAGGAGCCTGGCAGGGCACAGTCCATGGGGTCACAGAGTTGAGCATACCTGAGCAACTAACACCCTTTAAATAAGGAATAAGATTGTTGGGACATAAATCCTGGCTCTTGACTCTGTGGCACTGGACAAAAATGGAGAAAATCTCTTAGATGGTTTGGAGGATTAAGCAAATGAATGTGTATAAAAGTATTCAGAATAATGTCTAACATATAGTACATAAATAAGTTTTAACTGTTATTTAAGCCTTGGAATTCAGAAATGAGCCCTGACCCCACCTTACCAACAACTATCAAATAGAGTTTTAGAAGTTGCCAAAGACTTTTTTGCCTTATAATCAAAAAGGATAAGAGTACTGGGAATAAAAAATACTCATATTTTTATTGCCTAAAAGTTATGGCCAACCTAGACAGCATATTGAAAAGCAGAGACATTACTTTGCCAACAAAGGTTCGTCTAGTCAAGGCTATGGTTTTTCCAGTGGTCATGTATGGATGTGAGAGTTGGACTGTGAAGAAAGCTGAGTGCTGAAGAATTGATGCTTTTGAACTGTGGTGTTGGAGAAGACTCTTGAGAGTCCCTTGGACTGCAAGGAGATCCAACCAGTCCATTCTAAAGGAGATCAGTCCTGGGATTTCTTTGGAAGGAATGATGCTAAAGCTGAAACTCCAGTACTTTGGCCACCTCATGCGAAGAGTTGACTCATTGGAAAAGACTCTGATGCTGGGAGGGGTTGGGGGCGGGAGGAGAAGGGGACGACAGAGGATGAGATGGCTGGATGGCATCACTGACTCGATGGACGTGAGTCTGAGTGAACTCTGGGAGTTGGTGATGGACAGGGAGGCCTGGCATGCTGTAATTCACGAAGTTGCAAAGAGTTGGACACGACTGAGCGACTGAACTGAACTGAAAGCTTCCACAGGCAAAAAAATGTATTTTAGAGGGAAAAAATTAATAACCAACCACATCTTAGTTCTTAGGACTCTATTTCAATATACCCCCTAGGAGATGATCTTTCCTGTAACTGACTAGGTAGAGGATGCTTTTTACAATGTCTTAGCATTTTATGAATTTGAAATTGACTCTAGGATTATTTATCAACACGTGTGCACTCAGTTGTCTCCAATTCTTTGCAACCCCGTGACTGTAGTCCACCAGGCTCTTACATCAGTGGAATTTTCCAGGCAAGAACACTGGAGTGGGTTGCCATTTCCTTCTCCGGGGGCTCTTCTTGATCCAGGGATCGAACCTGAGTCTCCTGCATTGGTAGGTGGATCCTTTACCACTTGTGTGACATGGGAAGCCCAAGGTTATATATGCTCTATATTTATTAAGACATTGCTTTCAAACAGGTTTTTGCAATATACCTTAGCCGGGTTTGGAAGTGCTTGTCATACTCCAAGACCTGCCAGCACTAGATATTTTCAATATTTTGCTAATAAAAAGGGGCATCTTGGTTTTGTGTTAATTTACATTTATAATGCTTTAAACAAATGAGACATCTTTGCTAAATATTTTAGCTTGATGCCTGTGTTTCTTAGAAACAGTTTGAAAGGATTTGTGCAATTGTATCAAAAATTACAGTAAAAATTGCTTACATAATTATAGGTAAAAGATCATTAAATGTTTAGGGTTTTAAAAAATATAGCACAGCTTTAAAAAGAGGTATAGTAAATTCTTTCGAGATCAAATGATTAGATGAAATGATTCAAAGAATGTATAAATTAAGAAAGTCTATTTTATGTGTTTCTTAAAAATACTTAATGCAGACTGAGGTAGAGATTAGGTGATCTGGGATAGCATGAGAAGGGAGGCCCAGTTTAACCAGACTGGGTTTAAAAGGAAAAATATGGCTAAGGTAGTGCCAAAACAATGAGTAAACTTTTAAACATATTACTGGGAAAGAACATTTAATGAAGTACTGAACTTTGTATAAGACAGTGGTGTTTTCCAAGAGAATACTTACTTTCTTAATTTGAAATGATATTGAACTTTATTATCCAACAGATAGAAATATTACTGAAGTCAGTAACATTGATCTTGTACAAATCAATGAATTGACAGGACATTCTAGTGATTTCAGCTAAGGCAGATAGAAGATGAGGCAGAAAGAGAAAGCTTTTCTCTTTAGAAAGTGGTCTCCACACTGCCTCTAATCTATATTATACTGGATAAAAAGAACCCCATTAGTCAAAGATGGTATGTAGGACAGAATCTGGGTGGCCACGGCAAAGACACATATGAAACAGAAAGCATTAACGTAAACGTACTTTTACATATCTCTGGTTGTTATCTCAATATCTGGTTGATTGGGAATTCTTAGTCTGAACTCTTAAACAGCTGATAAGGAGTGATGTACAATTTATAAAATACAAGGTTCCAAGATCAGCAAAGGAAGAGCAAGCCTCCACTACTCAAAATTTAAAAGTAACCCTCTGAAGGGACATTTAGCAGGCTTTACAGAGAAAAATTCTGAACAGATGATAAACAGCTGCCCCTTTTAGCTACATCTGATTCTTCAACAGAGAGGAATGCAATAGAGGGCATTATCACAGAGACCTGATGGAAAGGAATTTCAGAGAAAAGCAAGCCTCCAAGGGTAAACTCTATCACAAAAGAAACAAATACATACATTTTTTTAAAATCATGGAGTAAAAGAGACCCTAAAATATTTACTGGGAACTTTGCTTTGGGCCAAATTTGAGGTATTTTGAATGCTTTAACACAACTGAATACAAATGAAAGGCGTACATATGTGAGAAAGAGAGTGTGTTGTTAGGAGAACCTAAAGTTAAACAAAGCAAGAATAGCAGGAGTTTTAGGATGACATATGTTTATAGCTCCAGTTAAGTGGAATGAACTTGGACCCTAGTTTTCTATCCTAGGAAAGTCAGGTCATAGTCCTAGGGAGTGTACACCCAAGGGCCAGTCTTACCTGGGAGAAGTCTGAGAAGGACTGGAATTTTCCTGAGTAGGCAATTTGGTTTTCCTAGGGCTTAAACTAAATCAAGGAGTGACTGGGCAGTTTGGTAGCCCCTGAACTGCTGCTGGGGAAATCTCTACATGTCTGGAGTTGGAAGTCAGTTACAGATATTCATTTAAAGCATCCAAGAGGATGCTGTAATGTAAGTTTAGAACAAAATTTCCACTCCTGCAAGTGTCTGGGAATTTCTCATTGACCCAGACACCTATGATTTCCTTACTATACAATGTATACTTAGTTACTGACCACAGCAGGGAGCAGCTGCCCAGGATCCCCAGTTACTGATCAAAATATTCATACAACGTTGGTCTTGTCTATGTGTCTGGAAGAAAACTAAATCCAGGAATTGGTGCCTTCTCCAGCACAAACCAGCTGATAGAGCGTGCTGAGGTGGGAAATGGGCAGTGGCGGGGGGAAGGGGGTGGGTTGGGGGGGACAGACTGAAACTGGGCAGAACTTTCCTCCAAGGAGCCTAATTTACTTAAGTTCAGGATTCTCAGTTTTATGAGAGTATATTAAAATATCATGTTACAATGTGATTAGGAAATTATTCGTCTTATCTATATTCTGAAATAATAATGATCAATATTTATGGAACATGTTCTACACACCAGGCATGTTGCTAAGCACTTTAAATACAGTTTGCTTCTTCATAGCAAACCTCAGAGGTCCTGTCTACCTCACTTTAAAAATTAAGAAACTAAGCCTCAGAGAAAAATATACAATTGCTTAATGGTGGAACTGGTATTCATGTCAAGGATTATTTGCCCCTAGAGATTATGATCCTAACCACCACAACTTATTATAACTTTTCATGAAAATTTGCTTATATAAAAAAAAAGAAAATTTGCTTATAAATCTGGGAGATGACACCAGTTTACTGTTTAGACAGAAGGATTTCCTCCACAGTTTGGGGAAATGTGGAAAATCTAGTTTTCCTTCTTAGGTAGCAGCAACACAAAAACATAAATTATCTTTTAGTATTTTTTTTCTAATGTCCCAAGTCCCAAACAACATAAATCTAATGAGAATTAAATCTTAATTTGTTAAGTCCTTTCTTAGGTATTAAAAAGGAGCTTTACTTAATGACTCCCTTGAGACAGTGTAAATAAGTAGCCAACTTCAGCTTCTTATTTTAGAATTCAAAAGTCACTTGATTCTGCTAGATAAACCACATTTCTTTTTCTTCCCCCACACAGGGAGAAAAGATGTATCCTTGGGTCAGCTAACAAGCTTCTGTAGTGTAACCAGAGGAATAATCAGAGGTGAGAATACACTCTCAGACACGAATTTCCCTAAATACTTTTCAGAACAAACATTTCTCATCCCTCTTTCACAACTTTATCAGAAGATTATGATGTCTGTCCTTTGTGTTTTACCATTTTTGCTAAATTATTTGAAATATTTCAGCATGATCCTCCAAGAAAACCTTTTAGTAAGCACATTTTTTGCAACTGTAGATATCTGCCCTAAATCAATCTAGAATTCACAGTTACAAAAAACAGTCACAATTTTTTATTAACAGAAAAATAATTTTTGTGTCATTCTTGCCCTATTTTAAGTTTTAGGTACATACAACTTAGGAAAAAAATCTTACCTTACTTAGAAGTGTAGGCCTCCCAGAAGTCCATATCACTAAGCAGTTCATAAGAATACAGGTTGAATTCAGGTGTGAGAGGTTGTACTGATGAATACAGTCTGAGTCAGAAAGCGAAGTCTAAAGGTGTATTTGATTACTTGCCTATGATAGTTCAAGGAAACCAATAATGTAATGCAAGACTCCTGACCCTATGCAGATCAGGGTCAATACAGATGTTTAAAGTCCAGAAATCAGGACGCCCAGTTACAGATAGTATAATGGAGCAGCTGGCCCCTTTGGTATCATGCTTTGCATGCCATCCTTCACCATCAGCAAGACCCAGGCAACCTCTCTGGGGTGGGACTGCTCTCTGGTCTCCAGGTGCAGAGCAAGCCTATCTAGTTGGCTAGATTACTACAATCACCTGCTGCTGATTGCAGCGAGTGCTGATGGTGCCATGCAAAAGAGCCATAACCTTGCACAGAGTCACAGCACATCTGCACCTACAATTCTCATTGCAGTTCTGACTGGGAGCATACTCAAGATGAACAAACTCAGCTTCAGAGAATAGCTTTCTTTGTAAAGACTCCCCTGAACTCCGTGGGGAGACCTTAGCAGTGCATGCCTCTGATTTATGCTATTGCTATTATAATTATTGGGTGTTTACTTTTCTCTCTCACACATACACTCACGCATGTGGAAGACACTAGGCATCATGCTTTACTCACTCCTGTAACCCCAACTAGCAATGTGCCTACTACATACTAGCACATAGTAGGTGGTCAGTATTTGCTTGTTACTTCACAAGGACATTAGACTCTTTGAAAGGACTTCAGCAGGACTCTCTTGTCTGATCAAAAGGCATACCAAGTCCTTGATCCTGTGGCCCTGGCTGACTATCTAGCCTCTGTGCATTACTGCCCGCATCCACTTAGCCGCCTGTCAATGGAGACACTTGGAGGGGAAGGCAAGGTACATTGCGGGAGGGGGAACTCTTCCCACTTCCTCTCCCTCCTTCTTCTACTCAGCTCTCACCAGTGGTGAGTCTTTTACTACTCCCTGAAAGCTGAATTGGAGGTTGCTGTTCCCCTCCCAGGATCCCCAAAGTCACCCATGCCAACTTAAATCACTATTTAATAAGATTCATTATGAAATAAGATCAAACAAAGGCAATCCCAGCTTTCACCTCTGAGTCCCCAGGGCCACACAGTTCCTCATACATCACAGCCACTCTAATATTAGTTTAAGGAAATAGCTAAGATCCTAAAGCCCACACATGGGGAGAACAGACTTTCACGGAATCTCAAAATAGAAGAACCAGATAGTCTTTGAACATTTTTGAAGTCTTAAGATGAAATACCATATAGGTATTTATTATGCAGAGACTGTTAAAGCTGAAGTAAAAATAGAATTACGGTTTTTAAGAATATCAATAGATGAGAGATGAGGGTTGCTCTGAAGTTAATGTCACAGAGAAAGTTACCTCAACTCAACATTTATACTATAACTAAAGACTAGATCAACAGCTGTAGGTTATGCACCTTTCCCTTGAGATGGATTTGTCACTGCCTCTCCAGGAAGGGGTACATGAAAGGAAGCAGGATGAGCCATTAGGAACTAGATTAGGGAAGCCCACAGGGTCACTGCTTGCAGAGGTTCTATTGTTAAACTCTGACAGCTGTTACCAATCCAAGTATGTATCAGTTTGGATTCTCCTCTGCCAAGTTCCTACATAATGTCTTCAAGTTGCTGGGAGGAGAAATGGCATATGGAATATTGTTAACATTGATCGTATCTATCATGCATATGCACCTACTCTAAGGCTCAGAAGAGAATTTAAAGTAACACTGGCATTTAACACTTATTAAATTTGCAAAAGTTCTGAAGAAATAAAAGTATAACTGTCGTGTAACTTGAGGATGGGAGAGTAGTTACTGCTGAATCCTCAGAGATCAAATACGGCTGAAATTAATAATCCAACCAGAGTCTTTCAACTGTCAAAACACTGCAGAAGAAAGTGAATTTGAGCTCTAACGTGGAGGAGTAGACAGACATGACTAAAATTTAGACAATCTTAAATTGGTCTGAAAGGCAGACTAAGCATTATATATTAGGCATTTGCTAAATCAGTTCTATCAATTTTTATTTCTAACAAGAAACAATCTCCTAGTACTAGCTAGTAGAAAATTTGATCTGTTAAATTCACACCCTTGTTTTCCTAGATGCTAAACGTGATGTCTGTCATCGTTTGTGCATTTCTTCCTGTCCTGGCCCATGGCAGCTACAGAATTGTCACATCGGATGCTGGGGCTTCTCATTCTTCAAGATTCTATCTGTGACCTCCTCTTTGTTCTCTGTTTTCCTTGTATTTTCACACATCTCATGTATAGAACAGCCTCAACAATCTTCAGTTTTATAGTGTGTTATCATTTAAAATTGCTTCCATGTGCAATTCTGTGTGTCTATTCTTCCATTCTGTGTGTCTATCTTGTTCATCCCAGGGATTCTGTTTCCTAGAGAGTCATAAAGGAGAGAAAATTAACACCCTTCAATGTTCATTTGCAGCCTGGAGGGGTCAAGGTTTTCCTTTCTTCAGGGTCTCTTGTTGACCATTTTGAAAGTTTTCTACATGGTTCCTTAAAACATGCCTCCCCCACCAGGACAAAGCCCCAGCTACCCACGGGAACTGTTAACTCAAGAACACCCTTGGGTTCACCCTCCCTCTTTCCTTCCTTCTTTCACTCTTCTCAGGGCCCTCCACCATTTGGGTTCCCTTCCTCAGTTCAACTACTTGCATGAAAGACTTAGCTCAGGCTCTGCTTCTTGGAGAAACCCAATTACTTAAGGCTATGAAAACATTCTTTTGATTTTCTGGTTCATTCTTATTACCCTATCAATCACCAGAGCTAAAACTCAATACTCTTTTTTCCACTTACAATCACAAAGAACAGCCTCAAGACTTAATATTTGAATATCAAGTATAACTTCCATAAATTCTATTCAGCCTTGCACACATTAGGTGGTTAATAAGGGAAAATTGTGGTTACTTTTAAGGTAGTGATCACTTAAGAAGAATGATGTATATGTAAATATGAAAAGAAATACATAAATTGCCCTTTTGCAGATGACTTAAAATAGCTAGAAGTAGCTATAACTACCCAGTGACATTTCTAGGATCAGTTCAGAGAGTTCTACATCTATAAACCTTCCTGGCTGTTTTCTTTTCATCCTATGTTTTCTAATAAAAAGTAAAAACTTAATTCTTATGGCTTCTTATTTTATGTATATATTGATGGTTTACAGTCTTACAGAATGGAGAAAACACAATGATGTCCTTATAGCTTTGAGGTTTATAATAGCAATAATACCAATGTTCATCCACTGTAATTATCTATACATATATGTATTAATGGGGGTTGCTTTCACTAATTTTATAAAGATGGAACATGATCATCTTCTCTGTTTCTGGTTAAAAAATTAAGAAAATCTCTTGGACAAAGTACCATATTGTTATCAGCTTCACATATCAGCACAGTATTCAGAAAACCAACTGCTGAATGTGAAACTATTTTTGATTTGGAAAGGAAAAATCTAAGTATAAGTAGTAGTACCAAAAGGAACAGTTCTATGCAGCTTATGCAGACTATCAGATCAGTTAGCCACAATGCTTCTGATTTAAAAGCCAACAAAGATCATTTTATAATATTTGACAGACACCAGAAATCAAGCAACCTGAATGTAAACATTGCTGTGATTGCTTGTCACTAAAGATTGAGATGCTGTGTATTATGTTATAAATATGAAGCAAAGAAATCAAGACCCAGCTTATGAATCTCAGATATACTGGCTGACACATTCATCAATGTGGAAAAACTGGATTTTTTCCAGGGTTTCCAAAAGTACACACAAGAGTCAATACAGAGTGGCTGAGGAATCTATTTCTCTCAAAGTCTAAAGCAGATATACCTATAAATAGGCCTCAGTTACTTCCATGAACACCAGAATTATCCACATAATTAATAATAATACAATTTTTAAAGAACATTTAAAGTGTAGTTTGCTTGAACATAAAAATAACAGGTCATGTCAGTGGAAAAAATAATAAAGTGAAATCAGTTTTCATGACTGCTTTTAATTCCTGAGGAAAAATATGTATTGTTTTTGTTGTTCAGTTGCCCAGTCACGTCTGACTCTTTGAGACCCCATGGATATAAGCGTGCTGGGCCTCCCTAACCCTCACCACCTCCAGAAGTTTGCCCAAGTCCATGTCCATTGCATTGGTGATGCACAATTTTAAAAAATTATTGAAGCTCTAAGTAATTCACTCCTTAGTCAAAAAATAGAATATCTTTGTTTCAATAAGCCCATCTTTTCACTTTGTATTCCACTAGAACATAGCTTTCCATAGGTACACTGTCATGGCTTTCCCTATTCTCCAATATTATAATCAAAATTAGATTCACATTTACATGACTGTCTTGGTAAAAACAAAATTATGAAAGTGCTCTGATCAATTTTGCTTAAAATCTTATACTATGTTGACTTGGCAACAATCAGTTGGAGTGCACAGAAAAGAGCCAGATGTTCACAGAACAACAATGACTGAGGAACAGTAGACATTACAAACAGCCACCACCAGTGGTCACCTTGTAATGGTGCAAATGGTCAACAAGTTTCAACAGGTTCCACAGCAGAAAAATCTCTCTGGAGCTCATGGTAAGACTAAGGCATCAAATACTGGGAGACAGGATGGACTTTATTGGATATGCATTATGAAGTCGTCACTCTGTAGGAAATTATATACTTGCTCTGGAAACGGGGCAATTATGTGAAATGTTAATGAATACTTTCAGACAAAAGAAGTGTCAAAATAGCAAAGTGGGATTGGATTTTATGAGGAGGTTAATTTCCAAAGTCAGCATATAAAGCAAAACACTTGCAAAGTCAAAATTACCTCTGAAAGTCCTTACAAAAATCCCTTACCACATAAGAAACAGACAGAAGTATCCCAAGTTTAACAGAAGAGTTTGTCTTTTAGAGTTTTATTATTTAAGCATGGCAACAGACTATTTCTTTAGTTCAAAGTACTATTTTTCATTTGAGGACCCAATGTAATTGACATGCATTTCAGGTCTATGTGGTACTAAAAATACCTGCAATATATGCCTGAAGTGAAGTCAAGTGAAGGTTGCTCAGTCATGTCCAACTCTTTGTGACTTCATGGAATGTAGCCTGCCAGGCTCCTTTGTCCATGGGGTTATCCAAGCAAGTATAGTGGAGTCGGCAGCCAGTCCCTTTTCCAGGGGATATTCCCAACACACGGATTGAACCCAGGTCTCCCGCATTGCAGGTGGATTCTTTATTAACTGAGCCACCAGAGATATTCTTAATCACTATGAAATCGTTGCATTCAAAACTACACATATGACTTATAGAAAGTCACAGAACACTGTGTGGTATCAATTACCTTTAAGATTTGGTGAGGTAGTTTCACTTATATATGAAAGCAACAGAACTTGAAGTCACTCCCAACTCTAAGGTATGGGTCTATGAAATGTCTTTTCTATAAGAAAGCAGTCAGTAAGTATTGATCCACAATTAAGAAAATCAGAAAACCCCAGTGCAAAATGCTACCTCTGACCTGTCACCACTAAGCCCCTAGGTCAGCACCCATGTCAATCACCTAAGTCTGAATTCATAGTTTAGATTTTTGACTCAGTGTCAGAATTGATGGCCCTCTGACACACGACTGTGTCAAAGGTTGGGTCAGATTTTTAGTCTAAGCTTTAGCAACAGACCTACGTTTGAACCACAGAGTCACTTCTGTTTTTTGTTTTTCACTTTTTGAGATAATTATAGGTTAATGTACAGTTGTTAAGGAATAATACAAGGAGATCCTAGGTACCCTTTACCCAGTTTCCCTGAAAGATAACATCTTGCAAAACTAGTATAATATTAGAATGAATGTGTTAGTTTCCTAGGACTGCCATAACAAAGTACCACAGTTTAGGTGGTTTAAACAACTGAAAGGTATTTTGTCACTGTTCTGGAGGCTTGAAATCTGAGAACAAGTTGTCAGCAAGGCTGGTTCCTTCTGAGGTCAAGAGACCTCAGAAGCTAAAGTTCAGGTGAGCTGAACACCTCAAGGTCTTTGCTGTCAAGGTTGGTTTCTCCTGGCGTGTAGATGGCTGTCTCCCCGCTGGGTCTTTATGTCTCCCCTCTGTATGTGTCTTAGGATTTCTTCTTAAAAGGAAATGACTCATATTAGATTAGGACTCTTCCTAATGACCTCATTTCAATGTAGGAACCTCTTTAAAGACTGAATCTCCAAATATTATTACATTCTGAGATCTTGGTAGTTAGGATTTCAACTATAAATTTTGGTGGGGGAGGTGTAAAATTCAGTCTGTAACAACTAGGGTATTGATATTCATACAGTTAAGATACAGAACATGTCCATCACCACAATATTAGCTCATATGGACCTTTTTAGGCACATTTATCTTCCTCCTCTCACCCTACTCGAAGGCAATGGCACCCCACTCCAGTACTCTTGCCTGGAAAATCCCATGGACAGAGGAGCCTGGTAGGCTGCAGTCCTTGGTGTTGCTAAGAGTCGGGGACGACTGATAGACTTCATTTTCACTTTTCACTTTCATGCATTGGAGAAGGAAATGGCAACCCACTCCAGTATTCTTGCCTAGAGAATCCCAGGGACAGAGGAGCCTAGTGGGCTGCCGTCTATGGGGTCGCACAGAGTCGGACACGACTGAAGTGACTTAGCAGTCTCACCCTACTTAACCCATTAACCCCTGGAATTTATTCATCTTTTCTCCACTCTATAATTTTGTCATTTTGAGGATGTCTTATAAATGGTACAGATAGTGTATTACTTTTAGGGATTGTCTTTTTAAACCTAGCAGAATTCTCTGGTGATTCATCCAGGCTGTTGCATGTGTTACTAATGCATTCCTTTTCCAAGGCTAAGTAGTATTCTATAGTGTGAGTACTACAGTTTAACCACTCACTAGTTGAAGGACATGAGGGCTGACTTCAGTTTTTGGCTGTTACCAGTAAATCTGCCATAAGTATCTATGAACAGGTTCTGAGTGAGCACAGTGTTCATTTGCAGGGATAAATACCAGGAGTGCAATTGCTGGAATATTTTGTTTTTTTAAGAAACTGCTTATTTCCCAGAATAGCTGTACCATTTATATTCCCTCCAGCAGTATGAGTAATTCACTAGCAATATGAGTGATCCAATTTCCCTAAATCTTCACCAGCATTTGGTGTCACTATTTTTTAATCAGCATGTGGTGCTGTCACCATTTAGCTATTCTGATAGGTAGGCAGTACTTCATTCTGAGTTTAATTTGCATTTCCCTGTTACCTAACAATGTTAATATCTTTTCACATGCTAACTTATATATTCCAGTGAAATGTCTGTTTATGTTTTTCCTCATTTTCTAATGATTTGCTTATTTGTTGTTGAGTTTTAAGCACATTTTATATATTCTAAATACTAGTCCTTTGTCAGACACATGGTTTAAAAATATTTTCTGTCTGTAGCTTGTCTTTTCATACTTCTAACAAAGACTTTTGCAGAGCAACAGTTTTTAGTTTGAGACTTTAGATCTTACTCTTACACTGTATTTTAATTGATTTTTTCTGATACAGATTCAGTGGGGAAAGGTAGGGATGTCATTCCTGTACTGTCCGCAGAGTGTGTAATTTCCTTGGTTCTGTCTCGCCGTGGAAAAATTTGAAGTGGTAGACCAGTGTTGCAGCTCATTTACAGCTCAGTTTTATTTGACAAACAAAGGAAAATATATTCTCAAGGCATGAGGGCAGGTTGATCCAAAAAAAGAGAGGGGCTTAATTTTGGCTCCTCTTTTTATATATTTTTTTCTCCTCCCCCTGAGCCTGCCCTATGTAAATTGGGCTAGTCAGGAGGGCTGTTTGTTTCACCTGAGGTTCTCACTCCAGTCCTCAGACCTTCCTTTGTTCCATTTTGGAGGGCTTTTTCCTTTGTCTTTTAGCCAACACTATTTTGGATTCCTTTTTCCTATTCTAACTACCTAACCCTACTACAGAGTGGGGTGGAACTCCAGGGTCCCACACAGTCTCTGCTGGCACTCAGGGGTGGGCAAAGTTCTCCTTTCTGCCTAGGAGGGACAAAAGTTCCAGTTTCCTATTCAGCCTTCTCTCCCACCACCCCCGTAGCGGGGCATGGCACTTTCTTACAGCCTCTAGAAAATACAAGCCTCAGTTCTCCCACCACCATTTTTCTGTGATGTTTGGTATAAATTGAGAGGCTATTGTCTAAGTTTTCTGTCTTGCTAGGATTTCCCTTTCTGATTTGTTTAGTAGAGAGAACAGATTTTTGTTTTGGCCCTTTCATCTATGCCTGTTGGCATTTCCAGTTGCCAGAGTCTAGGATTCAAGGGCTTCCCTGGTGGCTCAGACGGCAAAGAATCTGCCTTCATGTGGGAGACCTGGGTTCGATTCCTGGGTCAGGAGGAAGGCTAAGAGAAAACCCAAGGAATTCTCTACACTGTAGCTCCTTGGGTCCTGGATGCCCTAACCTGTTGTCCTTTCTCTTTCTACCTTTCAGAGCCTTATATTATTCTATATACAGTGTTCAGGGTTTTTACTGTACTTAGTGGAATAAAAAGAGACAGGTGCTTCCACTTAGTCTGCCTGGAAGCAGTGATAGGGAAGCCCTTCTCTGTCACTTTAGCTTCTGTGAGACCCGGGAAACACCTACCTCATAGGGTGGTGCAGAAGACTAAACAAGACAATATATAAGGTGCGTGGCCCACTGTAGACAGTGAACTACTGAATTGTTTCTCTTTGAAATGAAACTATTTTACCAGCCTTCTGACCTTTCGGGTGCATTTTACAAGACTTCCTCTGAATCTTCTAGTTCCAGGGATCAGTATCTGCCAGACCTTTACATCCTCTCAATACCAATAAGACTATTCCTGCCTTTCCTCCTTGGAGTTGGCTATTTCATATAGGGATGTGATTTCCTTAACAAAGCCCCTTGTCTATAGCAGACACTCAAACATCTACTCAAATGCAAGTTCCTCCTGTATCATTGTGAATTTTAGGAATGCCTTGGGGGAAATTCTCTTACAATAGGGCCATTTCCCCAGTAACAGAATGGTAATGACACCAGGTATTTACCTCATAGGAACAGTGGCTCCACATGCCAACCTTCTCATCTGAATGATATCCACACCTTAAAAAAAAAAAAAAAGGCACACTGCCAGAATAATGCAATAAAGTCCTCCCATTATCACTGGTCTTTCCCTGACTCCCCCCCCTCCAACCTCACCGCCCCCCGCCCAGTTCCACCATTGTTCCACAGCAGGGGGAAGTAAAATTATAGTGAAGACAGCAAAACGGAAGAGGAGACAGTTACCAGAAGAGTCAAAGACTCTTGTGTAAGGGAGTTACACACAGACACCACAAGGGAGGATTCAGGCTTCCCTCCCAGCAGTCACAAACCAGAATTTCCTTCACTGTAGAACAGCAATACAGGGACATAGATAGTGTAATGTACAGATACAGAGTCCTATTTCTCCTGAACTAAATTCTTGGATGAGAGCTATGCATAATCAAATGTAACTACAACATTCCAAAAGCACATTATTGAGTGAAGAACACTTTTAAAATAATTTTGCAACTCTAAAACAATGGACTATGCAATGAGAGTTTCTTTTGGTTATTAAATAGTTATTTAGAGCAGGAGACAATAACCCTGAGGTTCCAGATTCTGACAAGTTAAAGTCATCTGAAGGTGAAGATGATCTAATGTGTTTTGAGAAACCTCAGGTATGTCAATTTGGTTGCCCCTCCAGTGGTCTGTTTAAAACATTTACACTTTCTTAAAAACAATAAATGAATCCATCTAACTTTTTACAGGCTCATTTTAAAAGATTTTTCTGGAAGATGTAAATTCAGAATCTCCAACCTACTTTGAAGGAGAGTTGAAGGATAAAAATTCCTTAGAAGGAGCCTATTTTATTTGAAGATCAGATGTGTGTATATTTCTGTGGAATGGATTTTGTCTCTGCATGTTACACAAGGAACTCCCATTCCCAGAAACATAGATTTATCATCTCCATATGAGTCAGATATGTCCTCATATTTTTTCTCCTATTCATCTGTAGATGTCAAGCTTACCCAACCTTGGATTGTATTTCTTCAATTACCAGTGGATGTGAAGAATGTTTCAAATGACAAGGAAACTGTTTACTTACCTATATACTTTTTTAAAAGGCTTGAAGACAAGTATCATATTTCTTCACGCTGTCATCCTAGCAACTAGGGTCCTCATTACCTGGAAAGTAATAAGCACTTATTGAATGAAAGGACTGTGAAAGGAGAAGAAAAACAAAAGGAGTTAACTCAAGCATTTATTTTTAAAACTTATGATGAGTGCTCAAGTTGAGTGTTCTAGGGGGACAAGACACTTAAAAGATTTTTATAGGCTATAATAAGGAAGGTCAATTTCATTATGAAAGTTCTTGAAGGGTATGAGAAAACTGAGGTTGTGTTATTAATAATCACAGAAGAAAATGCAAGGACATCAAGATTGGTTTAGCAGCAGTTGAGGGGACAATTTAGTTTAGTAAGAACTGGAGAGGAAATTGAGGCTAAGGTTTTTCAGGGTTCAGTGAAAATTTTTTAGTCTTTTAGAATCTAGCACAGGAAAAATAATGTAACTGGGTACCTCAGAAATACATATTTCTACTTTTCAATGGATTGAATGTTGCCTTACAATAAGAGCATTCAAAATAGCCTGTGGGGATAGAAAGGAGAAGACGACAGAAGATCAATAGAAACATGAAGGTTCTAGAAGTACAACAGGTAAACCAGAAAGCAGTAAGTTTTGTTAACAGCAGTTTGTGTTAGATAACAAAGGAAAGCAGCAAGTTGGCTTTAATAAAGGAAATATTTGGGGACAAACAGGTTATTTTCCCTGAACTAGTTAACTTTTTTCCTTCTCCTTCACTGGGAGCTTTCCTCCCAGGAGTACTTTTGGGCAAGTTAGATTTTTATTGAATGTTGATTTTATTTAAAGGATCTAATTATGAAAATATGCAATTTGAATAAGAAATATTTGGGGGGAGGTTGGAATTAAATAAAGTGTATAATAAAGAGCTATCAATATTTGCAGTTTGAGAAGTATGGTAGATTAAATATCCTAAATAACCATTCACAACCTAATCTAAGAATTTATGTAAATATTTTAAAAATCTTCTATAAAATGTCAATAGACAAAATTAAGGAACATAAGAAAAAATTCCCTCAAATTACTTAAAACCAGGAATGTTGAATAAATAGGCACCAAATCCATTTCTTGACCTGTCAGTTTCTGAGGAACCCTAGAGAGTCTCAAAGAGATTCTTTGTGAGCAAAAATGAGGAAGAACTAAGTCCTATGTCCCATCTAGTTAGGGAATCTAATAGAACAAGTGTTAGTCACTCAGTCATGCCCAACTCTTTGAGATCCCATGGACTGCAGTCCACCAGGCTCCTCTGTCCATGGGATTCTCCAAGCAAGAATACTGGAGTGGGTAGCCATTCCCTTCTCTAGGGGGTCTTCCTGATCTAGGGATCAAACCTGGGTCCCCTGCACTGTGGGCAGATTCTTTACCTTCTGAGCCACCAGGAAAGCCCTAGTATTCTAACAAAATATCCTAATACTCTAATAGAATATCCTGCATAAAATTTTGACTCCTTCAGAATATAAGGTAAAAAAAGAACATTGCCCTAAAAGATGACATCAAGAAAACATGCCTTTCAAACATGGTGCTAGGTGAAGGGAAAATAAAAACAAATGTCTCCCAGAGAACATACAAACATCAACTTGTTGTCAAGTTCACTGTCAACACTCAAGCTACCTGTGTAGTCCAAGGAAACCCGAAGCACAAAACTAATTTGCAGTTGTACTGGATTAGTTGTACCTCCAGGATACTAAGATAAGAAAATATCAATCCTCTATAGGAACTTAACAATCACCCAGAACTCTTAAGAATTCCCACAGATAAAACTCCAAGAAAACTGAGCACCTCCTTACACATACCAAAAGACAAATCACAAAGTAATAATGAAAACATATTATGAGTAAGAACTGTCAGAAATAGACCCATAAACATTTCAAATATCAGAATTATCAATGAGAACAAAAAGCAAATATATTTAAAGAAACGAGATCTTTGAGAATGAGCTAGGAACAAGAGATTTCAAAGAATAAGAACTAAGAGATTTAAAACACAATCAAACAGAATATGTATAAAGGAATATAGTGCATAAAATGTAAAGTTCAGAGTATGAATTAAAAAGCTAATTTTATTTGCTCTGTCTACACTGGAGGTATAATTTGAAAAAAAAAACCCAAAATGCATCTTAGAAGGACTGATACATAAATATAAGGGAGACAGCAAGAGACATGGAGAACAGAATGAATAGAATAGAATAGAATGTCTAACTGGAGTTCCAGAAGGACATGAGAACCTGAGGAAGAGATGGATAATGGCTGATAATTTTTATAAGTATTAAAATATCAAGATTTCCTAAAAGTCTGAAGCAGAAAAAAATAAAACCATACATTGATACATCATAAGTATTAAAGAAAGGTAGATTTTGAAGTTAGTCAGAGAGAAGTTGAAAGACAGCCTATAAAATAAAGGCACCAGAATAATGGTTGAACTCTTAAAAGACTATCAAGGAAAGTAGAAGATGGAGAAATAATATATGTAAGATAACATCAATTCATACCTAAAGACATTTTGAAGAAAAAAGATATTAAATTATTCTGTTTTTTTACAACCAGAATAAATTCATTAAGTAAATTCTAATGAATGTGATTCAAAAAGAAGGGAAATGATCACAGACAAAAGGTCTGAAATGTAAAAAGTAATGTCTAGCCTCTAGCCCACATCTAATTTGGCAGCATAAAAGTACAAAAGCACATTGCTCAGATCTCCCTTTCAGGGAGAACCTATAACAAGGAATACAAGCCACTGACAATCTCTAGCTGTAGCATCTTCAGGATCTACTGTTGTGTTTGGGCCAAAGATAATCCTCCCCAGACAGCTCCCAGCCAATGACAGAAAAACAGCAGTACTGGAATGTGATTACTTCTGGCCAATGCCAGCATTCTGTGATGCTGTCTTTGCTCTGGAGCTCTCTGTCAAACTCAAGACACCTCAGCCTCACACTTTTCCTGTCCAATCTGTCCTTCATTCCCTGACCTGTTTCATAAATGTCAGATCTGCATCATAGTCAGAAGGCTTTCCCTATTCCTGCTTACTTTCCTCTTTATATTTCACAGGCATTACCAGCAAAAATAAACAAACAACAAAAAAACCTCATCAGGTCAGGGCTAAGAGTAGGAAAGGCGGTATTAGGATTTGGCTCATTCATAGCAATGGGGTTCATGGGCAAAAATAGGAGAGAGGTGGTGGTGCTTAAATACCATAAACCAGAGACCCCCAAATTACCTTAACAACCAGCAAATTTAGAAGGGTGGCTAAGGGGCTTATCCCACAGGGGATTGCAGTGCCTACAGACAAAACAGACCAGCAGTTAGTAAGGATGCTGCTACCACATACAAACAAAATAAGGTAAGAATGGAAAAGCAGAAAGCTGAATGCAGTCATCTCTTTTAAAAGTCACATTCTTCTGTGTAGTTCCCAAACTCAATCAGGTTTTCCTGGAACTTACTGACTGAAGAGGTGGTTGAGTCCTCAGGATGAAGGACTTCTCAAAACCATAGTAGATATGTACTGTGAAGATTCCACTAGTTATTTTCCAAAGAAAAATATGGCCATTTACTTGAACACAGGGGAAAGGAGAATACCCAGATATCCCAAGACTTTGGGGCATAAGATTTTTATGAACACTGATAATAAGAAAACACAGTCAAGGTTCCTCTGTTACAGGGGGACATGCAAATTCCAGGTAAGAAATGGATTACACTGATTACGGATAATGGATTACGGTACATCTACTTGGTTTGCAGAACCACACATCATCAGTTTCTTAGTCCTCAAACAGATAATTAGGATTGACATATTTGTCAGTTAGCATAACCCCCATAATGGGTCCTTGTCCTAGGGGTAGGAGCTATAACAGGGGGGAAGTCTCTGAAATAATTTTACACTACATGTAATAGTAAATATACAACAATATCATATTCCAAAAAGAATACAAGGGTGGTGGTCCCTATTCTATTTCTATTTAATTTGCCACTCTGATCCTAGAGAAACCGAGTGCATCCAAAGAGTGTCTATAGACCATGGCAAGCTCACCAACTAGTAGCCCCTGTCACAGCCATTGTGCTGAATGTGGTTTCATTGCTAGAGCAGATTAATAAGGCCTCAGGTACATGGCACACAACCAGAGACATAACATTTTTTTTTCTGATCCAACCAGGTATGAGAATAGAACACTTGCATTCATGTGAAACAGACAAAATTTCTCTATAATTTTGCCTAAAGGACAGCTAACAATATCCTCACTTAATAAGGCCCTCTGTCCAAACACAGTCTAAGAGATCTGAACCATCAGCTAGGATTCACCTTACCAGTTACAGCCACAAGATCAAATGCAATGGTAAAGCTATGGTACAGTTATCAAATGCAATGGTAAAGCTATTGTAAAGCTATGCAATGGTAAAGCTATCTGGACCATCAGCTAGGATTCACCTTACCAATTAAAGCCACAAGATCAAATGCAATGGTAAAGCTATGGTTACTCCAAGTCCCCACTCAGGCAGAGAAGCCCATGGGAAGCCTGGAGAAGCCATCTCCTGAACAAGTGTGGACTATGACAGCAATGTATAGTTGCATTGAAAGTGAAACTCACATAGTCAAGTCCAATTCTTTGCAATCCCATGGACCATAGCCCAACAGGCTCCTGTGTCCATGGAATTCTCCAGGCAAAAATACTGAAGTGGGTTACCATTCCCTTCTCCAAGGGATCTTCCTGACTCAGGGATAGAACCCAGGTCTCCTGTGTTGAGGACAGATTTTTCTTTACCATCTGAGCCACCAGGGAAGCCCAAAGTTCCATTAGCACCTCCTGTAAAGAGAAAACTTGCCACAAGGAGTACAGTTGGCTGACAACTTCCAAGGACTGTGCTTTTGAAATCTATCACAGCACTCAAATCTCCTCAGGCAGGTTGTGCTCAGGCACTCTGGTATAAGATCCTGGCCATTTTTCCTTAAAGGGCATTCTTTGCTCCAGAGCTCCCTGTTAGGTTGACCAAATGACTTTCTCTGACACTTACCTAGTTTGAAGTGCTTTGTTCTTAATTCTCCTTCTTTTACAAGTATCAGACCTAGATCACAGTCTAAACACTGTAGTTGACTACACCTGAAGATCCTGCACTTCTTGACATTTGCTTTCCCAGAGGTTCTGAACTAACAGTCAACTATAAATCTGATGATACTACATGCAGCACAGCCCCTACTGCTAACAGAAAACATCTAGCACTTTCTATTGATGCTGAAACAATTATGAAATATTGTTATTTTTTTCCCTTCATTTTCATATCTACTGATTTAGAATCCTTAGTCCAGCAACATGATTAACCTTACCTAATGAAAGAGAACCACATGGTTCTTCTTCTATACTTTGAAAAGCATCCATCATAGAACAGATCTTTGGGATATGCCCATATCAGATTCACACTTTTTTGTTATTGATAAGTTTTATTTTAAAAGTGAAAGGTAATAATACCAGAATGGTATTGTTGGATAAGCAATTACTCTAGACTCTCTCATAGAACCCAATCCCTTAAAAGAACCCAAATCAGCTCAAATAGTCGAACTTGTAGTCATACAAAGGGCATGTTAAATTGCCAATAAATATGATACACACACATTACTGATACGATTTTGGAAGTTCATTCCAAATAGTTCAGGACTTTGAAATGCTATGGAAACCCTAAGATTTTCTACCTGAGAAAGTTGCTATCATCAAGATAGAAGCCTATAATAAAAAAGACAACCATAGTATACCACCATTCTTAATAGGTGGTGTTAACAAAAGTTCTAGTACAAATGCACTCTCTTACAGAACAGAAAGGAAAAAACTTATGCAGAAGTCCAAGGAGTCCACAATAGAAGCATAAAATTAGACCTCAAAATCTGGGCAAAAATAGAAGTCATCACATTTTAAAAGTCATGAAAAATCTGTGAAATCAAGGAAAGATGTCTGGTGTCACCAGATAACTTGCAAAGAACCCTGCTAAAACCCTCCATGAAACAGTTAATTATAATTGAGACAAATTGCTTCTGATATTAAATATTAATGGGAAACCTTTCCTAGAAGAGAGGATATGCCCAGTTTATGCTCCTATCTGTAATTAACATAATGCTAAAAAAATGACAAAGGTAATACAGACTGAAACTACAAATGACAGGATTGGTTGAACATCTCCAAACAAATTTTATAAAACGGTTTACCCCATAGGTGAATATGTAGTAGTAGTAATAGAATATTTATTTTCTGGATGGTCCAAGACACAGCAATTGCAGTGAGCATAATTTAAAAAGAGAGACTAAGTTTTCATAACTTCTACCTAGGTCAGCCTAACATTTATCCCCATCCACTGATAGGGAAAGACATTTTGGTGGGGAGCAATTATTCATAGTTTATGAAAGACGTTGTCCTTAATTCAGAAAACTTCACTGCCCTTATTAATCCCAAACTCTCTGTAAAAGTGGAAACATTCTTAACATAACTAGAAAGTTACAACTACTGGAGACCTTAAAATGACATTCAACTGCAAGTCAACTGCTGATTCAAGATCCTCAGAGGAAGCAGGCAACTGAGTGAAGTAGATATTTCTGCCCCAAATCATCTGAATAAGATATCCAGAACCACTATTGGCCTGACTCTACACTGACCAAGAACTGGGCAAACAAAACTGAATACACTTGGGGACCAACCAGGACAGAACTGTTTCCATTAGCACCTACTACAGTCACCCTAGAAAAGGGCGCCAAGTTTCCTTACCTCCAATATTTAAGGTACTACAGAGGCAGTATTGAACTAGGCAAGGGGACTTGGGCTGGCTTGATATTAAAGACAGCAAAAGCCATCAAGAAGTTGATGTAAACACACACTCTTGACAGCCATAGACTAGACTTGGAGTTACTTTCCACCTTGGCCCTGGAGATTCCATGACTGCTGACCTGGTTTATACCACCAGGTAGCAGCCTGACTCATAAACCCTATACAACTCTGCCCTGACACATGCCTACCAGGTGCAAAAACCTCAGTAAGACCTTCAAAAGGAGAGATATAAAGATCAAAGGCATATGTCCTAGATTTTCTCAAGATCATAAGATACCTTTTCCTAGCCCCCAAGGTACACATGATAGCTGTAACTCCTTAGGCCAAAACATATAAAGCACTTGTTGTTGGGTTTGTTCAGTTGCTGTGTCTGACTCTTTGTGACTCTATGGACTACAGCACACCAGGCTCCTCTGTCTTCCACTGTCTCCCAGAGTTTGCTTAAATTCACGTCCATTGAGTTGGTGATGCCATCCAGCCATCTCATCTTCTGTCACCCCCTTGGCCCTCTCCAGCCTATCCAGACTTCTTTATCCTCTTCATCCATCTCTCATGCCCTGGGAGTCAGGATGGGTCTGAGACTTAACGCCCAACAAATTCTAAACATGAAGCTGGTATCAGCTCCCTGAGGTCTTATGGAAGAGTCTGTTGCCCACCCCCACCCCCAGAGTAGAGGAGCATTAATCATTTTTCTACCTCCTCCAAATCGGTACTTCAAAACATTAGTGTCTAAAATTATTCAAGGATCCCTTGAAAGAACAAACACACAAAGCTGGAGCCTGAGTAGCCTCAACACAATACCTTGAAAAATTCTGACTATGCAAGCATATCAGAAAAGGACAGGTAAAACCAAGTTACCCATTTATTATTTCTACCTGTGTGAAAGGATCAGGCAAGAAGGTAAATCATATGAGAAATATCCTTATCTGTAACAATTTGTAACAGGGGGAAACAGATATTCAATATCTTAATATTAGATACTGATGACTTAGATATTTATACTTACTGTTACTTGAACATTATATTGAACTTATATGCAGAATATATCATGCAAAATGCCAGGCTGGATGAAGCACAATCTGGAATCAAGATTGCCAGGAGAAATATCAACAACCTCAGATATGCAAATGACACCACCCCTATGGCAGAAAGTGAAGAGGAACTAAAGAGCCTCTTGATAAAAGTGAAAGAGGAGAGTGAAAAAGTTGTCTTAAAACTCAACATTCAAAAAAACTAAGATGATGGCATTTGGTCCCATAACTTCACCACAAATAGATGGGAAAACAATGGGAACAGTGAGAGACTTTATTGTGTGTGTGTCGGGGAGGTACTCCAAAATCACTGCAGATGGTGACTGCAGCCATGAAATTAAAAGATGCTTGCTCCTTGGAAGAAAAGTTATGACCAACCTAGACAGCTTATTAAAAAGCAGAGACATTACTTTGCCAACAAAGGTCCATCTAGTCAAAGTTGTGATTTTTCCAGTAGTCATGTATAGATGTGAGAGTTGGACCATAAAAGGCTGAGTGCCCAGGTATTGATGATTAGAACTGTGGTGTTGGAGAAGACTCTTGAGAGGCCCTTGGACTGCAAGGGGATCCAACCAGTCCATCCTAAAGGAAATCGGTCCTGAATATTCATTGGAAGGTTGATGCTGAAAATGAAACTCCAATACTTTGGCCACCTGATGCTAAGGACTGATTCACTAGAAAAGACCCTGATGTTGGGAAAGACTGAAGGCAGGAGGAGAAGGGGATGACAGAGGATGAGATAGTTAGATGGCATCACCGACTCAATGAGCATGAGTTTGAGCAAGTTCTGGGAGTTGGTGATGGACAGGGAAGCCTGGTGTCCTATAGTCCATGGGGTAGCAAAGAGTCGGACATGACTGACTGAACTGCACATTATGTTTGGTAACTGACTTAGAAATATGAACCTAAGGAGAAAATGAACCAATTAATTGTTCCCTCCTTCTAATTCAGTATCCAGAGGGAGACAGTCCATTAAGCAGCAGAACCTCAAAGTTACCTGTTACATTAGTCATTCATCTTAGAAGAATATCCAGATCATTATATAAGTATTTAGAAAAGGAAATATCACCTAACAAAAATCTCAAATTATTTGTCATTGGACTAGGAGCTAGAGAGAAAGAAAATTAACTTTGGCAGCTGAAAGAGTAACAGTCCATATTATATAGCAGTGAAACACTTGGTGAAGTTGTCACCTGTGATACTTGGAAGGTATGTAGTGTACATGCTTGATACACTTGCATCTCAGAGGGAAGAGGTTAGAAGACAGAATTTTAATTACCATAGGTTATATCTGCCAACAAACAGTAAATAGATGAAATTATTTAACTTGGGGAAAGAGCTAGCTGATTTATAAGAATGCATGAAAGGGAACAGAGCAGATCCAGAAAGTCCAGGACTTGCAGGGTTAAGAAAGGCAATGCTTCTCCCCCAACTGATAAAAGATAAAAATAAGAAGACATCTGATCCAAAAGAAAGGTTTATTAAAATTTAGCCTTATAGCCAGAACTAAACCAAAAGCTTGGCTGAAACCGAAAACTTCCGAATGGTTATAATTATCAGAAACCATAGATCTATTTAAGGTTGTGGCAACCACTACATCATTTTTAAGAGGACAAAATGACTCAGTGAAAACAGACAAAACTATGATTCTCCCACCAAATCTTCACAGGTTCAAGCTGTGCATTTAATTGAACTTAGCCCAGCACTGAAAATTATTGTGGATATCTATTGGCACATGCTGCTGAATGGAATCAAACAGATGAGAATTCAATTAAATGTGTAGTTTTAGTCCAAAGAACCATAAGACTAGACCAAAATTCGATGATTATTTGAAACTTAAAATGATTCTTGGCCCTAAAACACAAGCTGAGAAAGCTTCTTCATCTCTAAAGAAGATATATTCTCAAATGTAGCCGCCGGATATAATGGAGAAACTTCCCAGGGCCTAAGCCAAGGACCTTGGAAAAATGAACTTGGAAGTCCTTTCCACAAAGCAAAATTGAGCTCTAATTAGAAATGTCCTCAATCCACTGATAAAGAATAGAAACAACACATTCCCAGGGAGATTTTTAAACTGCCATTGACTTTCAAATTTCCCATTCTTTCCCAACCTGAACAGGATTATTTGTTTCAGTTATCCTTTCTTTTTGCCACTAAAGTATAATGATTGTGTGAGAAATTAATAAATTTTCCTCTTAGTTCATAGGTTTCCAGATAATGAAGGGCCATAACTAGACCTGATGAAAAGAATTCTATTTATTACTTAGAGATTCTGGGCTTTGAGTTTGATGCACTGACTGGAAGTAAACTTTGCATAGTATCTCTCAAGAAAGATGGAATGTGTTCTGGCTGCAAGAAAGAAAGGGTGACCTGCATATCTGATGGCCAGAAAGACATATAATAGAGATTTTTACTATTTCCATCTTGATTATTTCTCATAAAAACAGTATTATACTTCCTGGACCTTTTGGAAATGGGTAAATGACAAATGACCAGTGACCAGAAACAAGACCAGGAGCTGACTGTAGCTCAGATCATGAATTCCTTATTGCTATATTCACACTTGAATTGAAGAAAGTAGGGAAAACCACTAGACCATTCAGGTATGACCGAAATCAAATCCGTAACGATTATACAGTGGAAGTGAGAAATAGATTTAAGGCACTAGGTCTGATAGACAGAGTGCCTGATGAACTATGGATGGAGGTTTATGACGCTGTACAGTAGACAGGGAGCAAAACCATCCCCAAGAAAAAGAAATGCAAAAAAGCAAATGGCAGTCTGAGGAGGCCTTACAAATAGCTAAGAAAAGAAGAGAAATGAAAGGCAAAGGAGAAACGAAAGATATACATTTGAATGCAGAGTTCCAAAGAATAGCAAGGAGAGATAAGAAAGCCTTCTTCAGCAATCAGTGCAAAGAAATAGAGGAAAACAATAGAATGGGAAAGACTACTGAAGACTTCAAGAAAATTAGAGATACCAAGGGAACATTTCATGCAAAGATGGGCACAATAAAGGACAGAAATGGTATGGACCTAACAGAAGCAGAAGCTATTAAGAAGAGGTGGCAAGAATGCACAGAAGAACTATACGAAAGATCTTCATGATCCAGATAATCACGATGGTGTGATCACTTACCCAGAGCCAGATATCCTGAAATGCGAAGTCAAGTGGGTCTTAGGAAGCATCACTACGAACAAAGCTAGTGGAGGCAATGGAATTCCAGTTGAGCTATTTCAAATCCTGAAAGATGATGCTGTGAAAGTGCTGCACTCAATATGCCAGAAAATTTGGAAAACTCAGCAGTGGCCACAGGACTGGAAAAGGTCAGTTTTCATTCCAATCCCAAAGAAAGGCAACACCAAAGAATGCTCAAACTACCGCACAATTGCACTCATCTCACACTCTAGCAAAGTAATGCTCAAAATTCTCCAAGACAGGCTTCAACCGTATGTGAACCAAGAACTTCCAGATGTTCAAGCTGGATTTAGAAAAGGCAGAGGAACCAGAGATCAAATTGCCAACATCTGTTGGATCATCAAAAAAGCAAGAGAGTTCCAGAAAAACATCTACTTCTGCTTTATTGACTCCACCAAAGCCTTTGACTGTGTAGATCAGAACAAACTGTGGAGAATTCAAGAGATGGGAATACCAGACCACCTTGCTTGCCTCCTGAGAACTCTGTATGCAGGTCAGGAAGCAGCAGTTAGAATTGGACATGGAACAACAGACTGGTTCCAAATAGGAAAAGAAGTGAAGGTTGTATATTGTCACACTGCTTATTTAACTTATATGCAGGGTACATCCTGAGAAACAGTGGGCTGGAGGAAGCACAGGCTAGAATCAAGATTGCCAGGAGAGATATCTATAAGCTCAGATATGCAGATGACACTACCCTAATAGCATAAAGTGAAGAAGAATTAAAGAGCCTCTTGATGAAAGTGAAAGGGGAGAGTGAAAAAGTTGGCTTAAAACTCAGCATTCAGAGAACAAAGATCATGACATCTGGTCCCATCACTTCATGGCAAATAGATGGGGAAACAGTGGAAACAGTGGCAGACTTTATTTTGGGGGGCTCCAAAATCACTGCAGATGGTGACTGCAGCCATGAAATTAAAAGACGCTTGCTCCTTGGAAGAAAAGTTATGACCAACCTAGACAGCTTATTAAAAAGCAGAGATATTACTTTGCCAACAAAGGTCCATCTAGTCAAGGCTATGGTTTTTCCAGTAGTCATGTATGGATGTCAGAGTTGGACTATAAATAAAGCTGAGCACCGAAGAATTGATGTTTTTGAACTGTGGTGTTGGAGAAGACTCTTAAGAGTCCCTTGGACAGCAAGGAGATCCAGCCAGTCCATCCTAAAGGAAATCAGTCCTGAATATTCATTGGAAGGACTGATGCTGAAGCTGAAGCTCCAATACTTTGGCCACCTGATGTGAAGAACTGACTCATTTGAAAAGACCCTGATGCTGGGAGAGATTGAAGGCAGGAGAAGGGGACGACAGAGGATGAGATGGTTGGATGGTATCACCGACTCGATGAACATGAGTTTGAGGAAGTTCCGGGCATTGTTGATGGACATGGAGGCCTGGTGTGCTTTAGTCCACGAGGTTGCAAAGAGTCGGACATGACTGAGCGACTAACTAAACTGAAATGACCAACTCCTGGCCAATATTTGTTGGCATTAAACGCTCCAGAATTCTTTCTTCTTCTTTGTCTCAGCATCCAGCAATGCTGGTGGGGGGGCGGGGGGAGGGGGTCTGATTGACAGTCCCTCAGTTATTGTGACAAGCAGAAGCCCTCTGGTGATCCACACTTGACATATTTCTTTCTCACTCAGGCATGCTGCCTGTTTAAACCATAAAGATATGGGAATGTATGGTACTGAAACATGATCTAATATATCCCGACTGATAAAAGAACCAATTACTATAATTTTCTTCTTGGTACACTTTCACCAAAAATTATGAAATTTGAGTTTCTAATTTTAGGACCTGGATAGTAAAAGTACTTAAATATGTTCCTCCAAAGAAGTTTGTAGGATCTGAAACAAGAAATTAACATCTAGAATGTACAATAAAGAGACAGGAACACCAAAGAAAAAAGGATTGTGCAAACTATATACCCACAAGCTATTTACAGAAAATGCAAAAGCTAGCAACTATATAACAAGGTGCTCAAACTCATTAATAATCAAAGGAATGTAAATTAAGAAAAGATATTATTTTACACCTATTAGCCTAGAAATAGAAAGCTGGATGACTGTCAAATATTGGCAAGAATGTGTGAATACAGGGATCCTCAAGAATGGATGATGGGAAAGTGATGAGTGAAATCTTTCCAGAGGACAACTGGTTACAACATAGTCAAATTAAAACTCTTTAAAACTAATTCTCATATGAAATAGAGGAAGATGGATTGAGAAAAACCATTTCTGTAAGTTAATATACGTCTGCAAAACAGAACACATTTTATAAGAACACATTAAAAAATATAGACAGTAAATTGATTAGAATGCTTGCCAATGACAGCAGAGGACTTATGGGAATAAAGAATGAGGATGAAGGGAAATAATAAAGGGCTTAATGATAATGAGGCACAAACTGATTACCACCACCATCTGCACTAGAGATCTCCCTGTAAATAAGTCATTTGTTTCTTACCTCATCCCAACTAAAAGTGGGTTATGTAAAAGGAGCAAATCATTTTTTTCAGTAGTTGTCATATAGCCAGTGATTATAAGCCACAGGGAGATACCCTTGAGCACAAGTAAATGCCAGTGACTATAGTTGAATCATTTCATAACCTTTTGAACAGTAGTATATATTGATGCAAGTTTTAACAATTACTTCTGAAGCAGGGAGTAGGGGCTGGATTTGTAGGGTTTTCTCATTTTTTTGATGTAAATATTGCCATCACAATTGGTTTCAAACTATCAAGGAATTAACAAACTAATGACAAAACTCCAGAAAATTTAACATTTGGCCCTCACAAGCTGGTAGGAGCATGTTCCAAGCAGTACCTTTGAGACTCCAGAAATTACAGCAAAAGACCCACTGATTTAAATGTAGATCTTGCCAAGGGGGGCACACAAACACTTAGAGATTTTCTGTTCATAAATACTTAGAAAGCAACACATTTCACCCACACTAAATCTTTAATCTGAGCTAACAGGAACTTCTTCCATCTTTCAATTTGGAATTCTTAATTATTGTTCAATCACAGGGCATGTTATTTAATGTGGGTCTCACCAAAGTGAGATCTGAATCAGAGTTTAAACCTTGAGTGGTGTAATTTTGTTCCTACCTAGAGGGAACAAAGTACAATAATTGTATGTTCTTAACCACTTGGACAAAAGACATTAGCTCAGGTTAATAGTACAGAGTGCCTGCACTACCATCTCACAAAGGGTTTCTCTGTCTTCCAAATCATTGATCTCTCTCATCTAAAAGCCTGCTTAGATGGCAACCTGCTCTATTTCCAACATCCAGTTTTCTTTTTGTTCCTCTTTTTTTGCAGATTCTGTTTTTTTTATTTATTTATTTATTTTAATTGGAGGCTAATTACAATATTGTATTGGTTTTGCCATACATCAACATGAATCCGCCACGGGTGTACATGTATTCCCCATCCTAGTAATATTCCATTGTGTATATGTACCACAACTTTCTTATCCATTCGTCTGCCAATGGACATCTAGGTTGCTTCCATGTCCTAGCTATTGTAAACAGTGCTGCAATGAACATTGGGGTACACATGTCTCTTTCAATTCTGGTTTCCTCGGTGTGTATGCCCAGCAGTGGGATTGCTGGGTCATAAGGCAGTTCTATTTCCAGTTTTTTAAGGAATCTCCACACTGTTCTCTATAGTGGCTGTACTAGTTTGCATTCCCACCAACAGTGTAAGAGGGTTCCCTTTTCTCCACTCCTTCCCCAGCATTTACTGCTTGTAGACTTTTGGATCACAGCCATTCTGACTGACGTAAAATGATACCTCATTGTGGTTTTGATTTGCATTTCTCTAATAATGAGTGATGTTGAACATCTTTTCATGTGTTTGTTAGCCATCTGTATGTCTTCTTTGGAGAAATGTCTGTTTAGCTCTTTGGCGCATTTCAGGTTCTGTTTTTCAACTGAAGTAGGAAGGGAAGTGAAGTGAAAGTTGCTCAGTCATGTCCAAGTCTTTGTGACCCCACGGACTATACAGTCCATGGAATTCTCTAGGCCAGAATACTGGAGTGGGTAGCCTTTCTTTTCTCCAGGGGATCCTCCCAGGGATCAAAGAGTACATAATTTCTCAGGATCGCAATTTCCTCTACTATTAAGGAGACTTAATTGAGGACAGTGCAACCTCCTCAGGGCTTTTATGGAGATTAGATTTGGAAGTATCAGTAGAGTTCTTGGCACATTAAACTAACACGCTTGCATGTTAGTTTCCTTTACTTCTTGTTTCCCAAGTCCTAATTCAGCTTTATGGACTAAAAAGCAACAAAAAAAAATGAGCAAAATTAGTCTCTGACCTAGTTTTCTTCTTTGCTAACAGCCTATTTCCTCCTCAAGTACATTTCCTTCTCTAGGCTCAAGCAGTTGAAAGTAACAATATTCCTTCCTCATGAAAGGTTAGGAACCATAGATTTAGTTGTGGTTCTCAACAAGGCTGGTACTATAGGCTAAGGTACATCCTGAAAACATGGGAGCATTTTCGCTTTTCTGATGACTGTGACAGAGACACGGAGGCTCTTAGGCAATTAGGTTAGGGGCCAAGAATTTTAGATGTCCTAAACTAGAAATGACAATTTCACATAGGGAGTATCTTCCGGAACAAAATTTTAATACGCCAGGTGTCAAACCCACTACAAGTACAAACTAATGATACTTTAGTAGATGAGATACCAAAAAGATTTTTCATATATTTATGCAAAAAGTCAACATAATTTAAGGAGAAGGCTGTTATAGAAAGAAAAGCTTAAATGGAACAAAGACCATTTTCAAACTATTCAAGAGTTTACTATCTCTCTACTTTCTATCTACTCACTGTTATACAGCATTTTTTAATGCATATTAGTTTAAAAATGGTTTCAGCACAGAAATGCAATTTCTGTAAAAACTTTAAAAACAAGGCAGATTGCAAATAAATGATAGCTTTGGGACTCCTTTTGTGACTTCATACCAAGTATTATTACACTAGCATAACACTACATTTCATTATAAAAATATTTAAATTTCACATATCATTTTACATTATATTTCTGTAGTACAGGGACAAAAACTTACACTGTGAAAACAGCATTAAAATTATTTGGGGGTTGCCTGTTTTCAGCTCTTACTATTCAATACAATATATTCCCTCATGGTTCATCACAATTTCTTATAGCCTCTTAGTCATAGTTTCTTTCCAATCTATAGTCACTATTCTTACGGAAGAATAGAGCCTCCCAGGTTGTTTTAGCTGAGACTTATGATGTGTTCCAATATATAGCAGAATTGCAAAATGGCAGAACACATGAACTTTGTCACTAACACACCCTATGTCACAATATAGGAAATTTTAACACCACTCTTGTTATAGTGAACTCATTTGTGAGAATCATATATCCTCATTTGTTTTCACTTCAACAGTCTGTAATTTATCTTGGCATATTATTTCTACTTCAACTGGGGCTGTTCTTTCTCATTACACATAAATAAGTTCCAATTATGCACAAGAGCAATACTTAAATTATATTCTAGTGTCCATTCATACCATTGCTTTAATTATATGAAATGACTTCTGATTGTCTCACTTATTCAGGAAGAAGGTAATAATGCCTACTTCATTATGTTCTAATATATTTAATGTATTTATGACTGGACATTTATATGCTTGAATACATATTTTTTAAGATTTCTCCTATATGTAACAGGACATTATACTGATTTTTTGAAACCATGTAGTTAGGCTATATTACTGATAATTTCATTTTGGCATAGAAAAGAAAGCATTACAAACATTTGTTGTAAGGGTGCACTGTGTCTGACAGGACTGAGAAACATGGATTTCAGGGAATTTCTACAAACATGAGCTCTCCTGGGTCTTGAAGCAAATTCCTTAGCTGTGAAGCCAGGCCACATTCAGTAAGGAGGAGGCAAAGTCTATGGTTATCAGTGTCTTTGACAGTATCATTTCCTCTAATTAATTCTTCTGCATTGCAAAATAAAATAATGTACTGTCTTCTAGTACATTTTTAAGAATAAAAATATAATTCACTACTACACATTATAATGGATAGTTTAAAAAAAAAACAAACAAGCATCCTAATTGCTTGTGAAATTAAAGGACACTTACTCCTTGGAAGAAAAGTTATGGCCAGCCTAGATAGCATATTAAAAAGCACAGACATTACTTTGTCAACAAAGGTCCATCTAGTCAAGGCTATGGTTTTTCCAGTGGTCATGTATGGGTGTGAGAGTTGGACTGTATAGAAAGCTGAGCACTGAAGAATTGATGCTTTTGAACTGTGGTGTTGGAGAAGACTCTTGAGAGTCCCTTGGACTACAAGGAGATCCAACCAGTCCATCCTAAAGGAAATCAGTCCTAGGTGTTCATTGGAAGGACTGGTGTTGAAGCTCCAATACTTTGGCTACCTGATGTGAAGAACTGACTCATTTGAAAAGACCCTGATGCTAGTAAAGATTGAAGGCAGGAGGAGAAGGGGACGACAGAGGATGAGATGGCTGGATGGCATCACTGACTCAATGGACATGAGTTTGGGTGGTCTCCGGGAGTTGGTGATAGACAGGGAGGCCTGGCGTGCTGCAGTTCATGGGGTCACAAAGAGTCAGACACGACTGAGTGACTGAACTGAATTGCTCGTGAGGATGCAGAGCAACAGGAACTTTCGTTCACTGCTGATGGGAATGCAAAAAAGTTACAGTAACTTTAGAAGACAGTGACTTGGAAGTTTTATTATAAAGCTAAACACAGATTTACCATATAGTCGATCAAGTATACTTCTAGATATTTACTCAACATAAAAATGTATGTTCATACAAAAATCTGCCATGAATGCTTCTTGTAACTTTATTCATAGTCACAAAAACCTAAAAACCACCAAAATGTTCCTGAATAAGTGAATGGATAAATAAACTGAGGTACAAATGGAATATTAGTTATTAAAAAAAAAAAAGAAACAAGCTATCAAATCAGGAAAGAACATGGATTTATTTTAAATGCATAAGACAAAGTGAAAGAAGACAGTGACATTATGGAAAAGTATAACTGTAGAGACTGTAAAAAGATCAGTGTTTTCCAAGGAGAGGGAAGGGTGAGTAGGTGAGGCATGGAAGATATTTTTAAGGCATGCATTTTGTATTATCACTTAGTTGTGGATACATTCAATTATGCATTTGTCAAAAGCAATAGAACTTCATAGCTCAAAGAGTAAACTGTAATGCATGCAAATTTAAAAAATCATTTAGACGGTCAGAGGATTGTAGGATGGAATGCAAACTGTGACAAAACAATCTAATTGTACTACAAATGTATGAGACAACTTTACTGAAAAAGTAGAAGAGGTGCTGAACAAAGTTTAACTGTGGAAATTAGTGGACCCTGTAACACCAAAGTGAAAGAAACCGTACATAACCACTATACCCTCACTGATAAAGTTGTTTCCCACTGGGGTACAGACGCACAATTCTGATATCACTATGTACATATAGTGGAGTTGAGCAATTAAGTAGTTGGCAGATGAGAGGAGCCAGTTTTCTCATTGTTGGGAATTTACAGATAAGCAAGAGAAGAGAGAGTCCCTAGGACAGCAAGGAGATCAAACCAGTCAATCCTAAAAGAAATCAACCCTGAATACTCATTGGAAAGACTGATGCTGAAGTTCAAATACTTTGGCCACCTGATGCAAAGAGCTGACTCACTGGAAAAGACCCTGATGCTGGGAAAGACTGAAGGCGGGAGAAGAGGACAACAGAGGATGAGATGGTTGGATGGCATCATCAATTCAATGGACATGAACTTGGGCAAACTCTGGGAGATGGCGAGGGACAGAGGCCTGGTGTGCGGCAGTTCATGGGGTCACGAAGAATCCAACATGACTTGACAACTGAACAACAAGGGAAGGAAGCTAGAATGATCCATATGGTAACAGATTAAAGTTGGAAACGTCAATATAAACTCAGATTTAGCTTAGTTATAGATACAGATTGTTACATATAAAAATATTTCTAGATATATACATGCAAGTTTTAGTGTATGGGTTAGTGTAATATATATTTCTTCGCTCTGTAGGCTAGAATGGTTGATTCTAGGACTAAGGCAGAAAATCAGCCTGAACTTAAGAATAAAATATAAAACTGTAGAACTTTTAGGGGAAAAAAAAAATAAGAGAAAATCTTTAGTAACCAGAGTTGGATGAAAGTTCTGAGATTTGACACTAAATATATGATCCAAAATCCTACTTAAAGACTTAACATCCAAAAGTTTAAACTTTTACTTTGCAAAAGACTCTGTTAAGAGAAGGAAAACTACAGACTGAGAGAAAATATTTGTAAGCCACATATCTGGCTAAGGACTAGTATCTGAAATATAGGAAGCACTTCCAAAGCACAACAGCAACAAAGCAAAGAATCCAAAAGAAAATGGACAATAGGCATGAGGAGACGTTATAGCTAAGGAGATACAGAGACAGCAAATAAGCAAATGAAAAGATATTCAGCATCATTAGACACTGGGGAAATGCAAAGGAAAACTACAATGAGATAATCACTGCTGCTGCTGCTGCTGCTGCTAAGTCACTTCAGTCGTGTCCGACTCTGTGTGACCCCAGAGATGGCAGCCCACCAGGCTCCCCCATCCCTGGGATTCTCCAGGCAAGAACACTGGAGTGGGTTGCCATTTCCTTCTCCAATGCATGAAAGTGGAAAGTGAAACTGAAGTTGCTCAGTTGTGTCCGACCCTCAGCGACCCCATGGACTGCAGCCTTCCAGGCTCCTCCATCCATGGGATTTTCCAGGCAAGAGTACTGGAGTGGGGTGCCATTGCCTTCTCTGAAATAATTCTGTTAGGGGCTGCTATATTATCTAAGTACCGTGGAAGAAGCATGGTAATATTCAATTTGTAGTGGAAAGACTATGGGCTTTGTCATTCAAAACCTTGGGTCAGATACAGCTTACCATATATCAGCTGTGTGACCTTGGACAGTCTGACCTTCAGTGTCCTCTTCTATAAAACACTAGATTCCTTTCAAGGCTTAAGCAAGCACCTTTATAACTGCTAAATTAGATACATAAAACACTGTGTACTTAAAACCTCGGGCACGGTGCCTAACCACATAGTAGTACTCAAATGTTAGTTATCATAAAGGAGAAAGAATCAGAGCAATTATTTAGCAAGCAATTGTTTTCCTCTGTCCCTATGACGTGTCCCTTGATAAGTGATTATTTATTGTAAAACAAAGTATAAAAGAGACAAGGAACCCCAACTAAGCAGACATGTTAACAGAAGTGTATATGTAATTTTTTTAAAAAATGGTCTAATAACATTTCCTTGTTTTTAAAGAATATATGATTATAGAGACTGAACATTTTAAAAAGAAATAGAAAATGCAATCATTATAGAATAACATGATTAATCTTATTTTTATATGCATATATTTTTAGAACACTGATATTATGTTGCTCATATACAATTTTCAGATCTACTTTTTGATTGCATAAGTATTTTTCCACATCATCAAATATCTTAAAACATGTTTTGCAATGTTACCTAAATTAGAGCCTTAATAAAATGGACATGTTAGTTGATTCCAATTTTTTTTGTCCTGTAAAAACTAATAGAAAAATTCTAGTTACATAAAATTTTGTATAAGTTGACTATTGATTAAGGAATACTTTCTATAGAGGGGATATTGAGAAAAAGAATATACAGGTAACCCGCACACACACCTTTTTGAAAGTTTGCTTTACACTTCATTTTTACAAATTACCTACATTAGTACCTGTTTTTGCTAACAGAAAGAAATCCAAAGAGGATTTTTGCTTTTACAAAAAGCAGGCAAAAAGCAAAGACTGTGTTCAGTGTTTGTTTTGCAGCTGAGCAGTTATAAAGGTGCTGCATGCCCCAGGCAGTGAGAGTGGCACCGCCCAACTCCTTTCCGGGAACCACACTCAGCCTCTCAGCTTTGAGCCGCCATTGCTTTGAACTGTGTCTATGAGCACGTGTGATTTATCCTGATTTACTTTGTGCATCCGTTAGCAAAATGGGTCCTAAGATAATTGCTTCTTTGCTTTACACCATTTCAACTTACAAAAAGTTTACTAGGAACGCTCTACTTTCAGATAGCGGGGGAAACTTGTTCTCTAAAATTCTTGATTTGTGTGACAAATCCTTCTGAAAAGAATGCAGCAGGATTTTTAAGAAGATGCTTTTTTGGAAGTAAGTATTTGTTCCTCTTGAATTAATTTCACTCTGATCAACACACATTAATGCTTTTTGAAGTAGAAGTAATAGAAACTTGGGAAGAAAGTGAAAACACCTCAGAATCTATTACAATCAAAGAAAAGAATGTCAAGTACGTTGTGAAAAGTATACCAGATATTGGGAAAATTTATTTTAAAGCACTTAGATCATTCAAATAAATGCTAGACAGTCTATTATTCTGAAAAACAGTTCAGGACTGATAGGAGGCTCAAACTAAACTCTGGAATCATTTAGGAAGTTACAGAGGAAAGAAAAAAGGAAACACATATGTAAATTCAACATCCCAAATTACAGTTTCAGGGAACAGGCATATAATCAAAAAAACAAGAAAGGACTGCATTAGGAAGCCAAAATTAAGTTTTCAAAGAAAAAGCAATAAAGACAGGATAGACTCCCTGCTTAAAGAATAGGATTAAAAAACCATCCAGTGAAAAGAAGTAGAACTGCTAATTTTGTTTTTATTTCTTCTTCATAAAGGAGAGAAAAAAAAATCTTTATTGTATGGTTGAAGAGTACTGATCGAAAGCTGAAGCCCAAGATGGATAGAGCAAAATGATAATGAAGGGAGGAAAATTCACATTGCACAATGTCACAGGTAGTGTAGTCAATCCAACAAGCAGTATTTTGTGAAAAAGAAGATAGTTCTGAATTTTTAATCCACAGCAATATGATGTAAGATTGAAGCAGTAACTTTCCTGGTAGGATGATATAGCTACTAGCTGCATTTCAGATTCAACTGTAGAGAGATTGTAACCACGTAGATGTACAGGCTCCATTCAAATGCAGTAAATCAAAACACCCTTGTTGGCTGGGGGATGGGCATAACTGCTGCTCAGTGAACTAGTCTTTAGTCAA
The DNA here is from genome assembly GCF_055505025.1 of Bos grunniens. Taxonomy (NCBI): domain Eukaryota; kingdom Metazoa; phylum Chordata; class Mammalia; order Artiodactyla; family Bovidae; genus Bos; species Bos grunniens. The sequence goes on from NC_141165.1 coordinate 104,371,594, forward strand.
CTAGGATCGCCAACCCCACACATTTAGGAAGACTCATTAAATATTACTTTTAGAATCTAAAAGGTTAATCCTCAGTTACCTTGACTTTATAGCCAGAAACTGCCAATGACAAGCAGGTATTATATAAAATATATGTCTTAATGGTGCATACTGAATGATACCTTAAGACTCAGATAAGTTCAATTAATTTCTCAAATGAAAAGAATCTCCTCTCTAGTTCTGTAGCTTTAATTAACATCAAACATAGGTGCCCTACTACCCCTCTCTCCATGACGTTTAGAAATGATCTCTAAACAGGATATAACTACCAAACAGAATTTTCTGGATTCATGGTACTTTTCATTATTACTTTAAGCTTTCAACCCAGTACTTTACGCAAGAACAAAGTAAAAGAACTATCCCCCATCTCTATATACATATTCCCTCTTTGATCAGGCCTGTCAGAAGTGAGAAAGAGAGACCATGGAGAAAGCAGTCCACTTTGTTCTATGGTAGCCTGACTACAAAAACAAACGGAATGTAGGAAAGATAAAGGTATAATCCTACGCATTTTCAAGAAAGACAGGCCCAAGTGCAATAATTAGATTCTGTACATCACAAGGGAAATGTATTGCTTTATCAAATCCATAATGAAAAGCAAGGATTGGTAAGAAAACCTTTTCTAATTTCAACGGATCTTTGTTTTCTCTTTAGAACTGTGCAGATTTCTTAAGTTACCATGCTATGCAAATTATAACAGGCAAAATCAAAATTACAAATAAATGATATCTACTGCCGCACAAAACTAAAATAAGAATTTTATATTTAGTGACAGGTCAGAGCTAAGTTTGTAGTAAGGATTTCATTCGTGACAGAGCTTTGTACTGAGTTTTGCTAGTCCTGAAGCCAGTGTATTTTAAATGGTGGATTTTCTTATCTTCCCAACTCATTTTAGTTTAGAAAACCCGACTTCTCTCTGATACCTCTGAATTCTTCAAACAATATCACAAATTAGTGAGCTCTTAATGTATAAATCACATAGAGATTAAACAAACTCGGGGGTAATTTGACATAGCCGTAAGATGTAGTTTTGTTTGGTCTCATTTATTTCCCTCTTGCTTCTTCTGTTACTTTGCATTTTAACCACTGTATAGATGGAGACTTGATCCATTTTATTATCTAATATTCTTCATTTACTTTTTGGTAATATTTTTAAAGGGAGACATAGTAGGGGAAGGTTGAAGAATTGTTTGGAATGTCCTTCAGGACAAAGTCCTGTCGTTCTTACCACTTCTCTCATGGTTTTCTTACTTGGTAAACACTGCACTGGAATACACTGGAAGGTCCTTAAGAAGTCATTAGCTTCCTATTAAGGCCATTTAATTACCTTTGGATGAGAACTCAGCTCCCTAATTCCCAGTTTAGAAAGGCCATTTCAGGAGGCGTTAGGATTTTATTGTTTTGGAATTAAATGTCAGACTACGGTTCAAATGTCCATCAACCACCTCAGAAAAAGGAAGAATCTTGAAATAGTTCCCTGCAGTTTGTTATTTGGAAAATTCCTAGTTTTCAGCATCCCAGATTTAATTCAGATGAGGAAGAAAAGAAGACTTAACTCTTATCGTACAACTGGAACCACATGAACTTGTAATTTTATTATCCTACATAGTTTTGCTCCCAAAGCAGGTTTAAGGGAGGAACAGTTAATTGAATGCCTATTAAGCACCTGTGTGCCAGATGCAGAGGAACAAAGAAGATGGAAACAGAAGTAAATGGGCAATTATAACACAAGTGAAGTGTGTTATGATGAACATAAATCCAACAAGCTAGCAATGGCAAGAAACTAAGCTGCAGGTTTCCTACAGCCTTCCTTGCAGGATCCATTGACCTGCTGAGGTGTTCAGGTGCCAGTCCCTTCAGTGAAGTTTTGAGAATTCAGTAATCACAGGTATGCTGGGACATGCCCCAGAGAAGAAGACAAAGCACTATATTTTGTATTCTCTACACAAAGAAGAAAGCGACACACTCCAAACCTGGGAAAAAAATTCACCCCACCCATTTACAGGGTTATATAAAAGGCTTCCAGCTTTGACGGAGGCCCTTGGACTGCATGTCCAGTGAAGTGTGAGCGCTTCCACACGGGCTTTCTTCCCTTTAGTCTGCACATAGATCAATCTTGCACCAAGACTGAGTGTTGACCCAGCCTTTGCCAGTTCCCTTCCCATTTTCCAGCCAAGACATATAGACTAATAAACAAGACAGCATGTTCAATCACATTTTGGCCTCTGATTCCGTAAAGACTCAAACTAACACAAGTGCTTTAGAGAAAAGTCACCTAAAGAATAAGGATCCACTGCCATCTTTGAAAAGAAACTCAAGAGGAAACAAAAGAGAGGAACTGAATTTATACAGTGAGGAGAGGATGGCCACATGGGGTAAGAAACAAGGAGAATATGTATAGCCATTCTCACCATTCCACCCTCTGTCTCAACTGAGAAGAAACTAGAAGCATCATTTGGCGTGAGGAAGTTACTCAGAGCATGACTTTGGTGGTATTGACTACAAGCGCAGATAAAGGCAGAAGAGATATAGGATCTAAACGGCCATGGTTAAAACAGCATTAAGATTGGTGGCTCTCCCAGACAAGAAGACTGACAGATATTTCAACCAGGATGAAGGATCAGTGAAGGACGTTAGTTACTACTGAGGGCAGATGGCTACGATCTCAAATTAGATGGAAGTAACTTAGTAATTATTAAGTAATGCAACTTAGTAATTTAAGGGTTGAACTTGAATCTCCTTGAAATAAACCTAGTGTGAAAACTACGGCTTAATATTTTCCTTATTGTAGTGACCATAGAAAGGGCTTAAAATCTATCTCGTTAAGAACCATCCTTGCCATATGCAGCCTCTGGGTTTTGAGTTCTAGTGAGATCTCTAGGCTGTAGGGGATCTGAATATGACATATTAAAATATGCCACATTGACTTAAATATTATTTTGAGTTGAAGATAGCTGAGACATAGCAGATGCCAAAAAAAAAAAAAAAAACCCAAAACTAACTCTCTGCCCTCCCCCACATTTGCCTAAAACTAAACTTAGACTCTTCAATCACTGGAGATGCCTTCCAACCTAGAGCCAGCACTGAGAAGAATCTACATGACATGCTTTACCAAAATAACCCTTATCTTCCATTGGTTTCCCCCATATATTTACCTTGGAAGCTTAAAACCCTTTTCCTTTGTCTTATCTCTTCTCAACATATTTACCGTCCTTTGTCAAAAATACTACATGAGCCCAATTCTAACCACCTCTGAGTTACTCATCACTGAGTTTCTCCTGCATTATAAGCTCACCACACATATTAACAAACTGTTTATTTTTCTCTTGTTAATCTGTCTTGTCAGCAGGGCCTCAGCCAAAGAAGCTAGAAGGGCAGAGGAAAAGTGCTTTTCAACTTCAGCTTACTGGACACTTTATCTCAGTCATTATTTATTGACCTGGTAACCACAACTCATTTGAGATGACAAATCAATTCCCTTTGTAGAGGCAGATATACTAGGAAATTAGTAAAATTTATGTTCCAAGGAGCATTGCCCCTTGCGTTATCCCTCCTAAGGCCCTGAGGCTCATTTTGAAATCAAATTTTATATTTCTTTATATTAGGAAGAATCCCCATCTCCAAATTCCATAAGCTTCAAGCTCCACAAAGCCCAGATATGCCCACCAGAGGCTTGTATAGCAGGCTAAGAAATGTGGATATTGTCCCAAATGGAGGATCATGTATGGATGTCAGGCAGGACAGTGATGTGTCCATATTTGCATTTTAGAAAGATTACTCTGGAAACAATGTGAAAGAGGACCCTATTTGCAGGGGAAATATAAGGAAGCTGACATTGTATTTCAAGCAAGAATAAAGACCTTTTTCTTTTTCTTTTGTTAAAAGGACCTGTGTTCCTTTTGAAAGAGCAAGATCCTCTGGGGCATTTCTAATTTTACTTATAAAAGCTCTGGCCTCCCATTTCAGAAGTATTATTCTTCCTTCAAGAAGCTGAGGAGATTCGGATCTTTTGCAGTGTAACAATCCTTCCTCGCCTTCAGAAAGCAAAATATGGAGTTTCCATATTCAACAATGCTAACTTACTAGCATAAGGAGAACGGCAAGAATTTATTTTAAAATTACCTGTCAGTTTAAAAATCGAAAATAGAACAGGTTTAAATAGAGTATATGCTATATCCCTGGATGATAAACTTAATGTTACAAAAAATATACTAAGAGTACATATTTTAACATTAAATAAATTTAGAGCTCACCTGGAAGAAGAATGTATCATAAACAAGAAGAGTGAGGGAGTTAGAGGTGGGTTGTTCTACCTGAGAGTAAATTTTAAAGCCACAAAAAACAGGGCTTTTTCCACAGGCATGAGAATAAGCAAAGAGAAGTCTGTTCAAAGTTTGAACTTTGAAAATGGACCAAGTATAAACATTCCACATTAATAGGGTGAGAATGAGCTGGTAGATGGCTAGTCATCTTTTCGTAGTTCTGTGGGATGAAGGGGAAACAATCAATTTTTCCTCTAGGTGGGAGCTGTAGGGAAGGTCGCTCATTCTTCCTGGCGGCTGAGACAACCACACAGTCTATTACCATCATAACTGTTTGTTCTTCCTCCGAAAGTGACTATGACAAATCCATACACTGCCTTGGGGTACTGCTGAGAAGGAAGAAAAGTTTTATACAGAGTTTATGAGTATTCTTCTGCCCTCTATAATTTTTTTGAAATGTACATTGGGGCATGCAGATAAAGCACAAAAACACACTGAAAATGGTAAGATGTTAGAAAGTCACAAAAAGTTTTTAGTTTATGCTCTTGATTCAGGCCTGGGTCAGATGATAAAGACTCTGCCTGCAATGCAGGTGACCCAGGTTCAATCCCTGGGTCAGGAAGATCCCCTGGAGAAGGGCATGGCAACCCACTCCAGTACCCCTGCCTGGAGAATTCCATGGACAGAGGAGCCGGGCAGAGTATAGTCCATAGGGTCACAAAGAGTAGGACACGACTGAGTGACTGACACTTTCATATTGGGGTGAGGGCTTTAGAATGCACTTACACACATTTCAGTTTGAATTCTTAGTGAATTGGACAGAGGTGCACGTTCTTCTTCAGATTGAAAATACCTGACTCTATAGGCAGACCCCTTGCTAAAGTTCCCAAGTAAAAAGAGTCAGGTCAGCCCCTCTGCACCTTTCAGCTAAAGGGCATCAACCCCCACAGACCTCTCCAGGCAAGAGATCTACCTCAATTATATAAATTCTCCTACCAATTTCCCCTAAAACTTACACTCCTTCAGAGCCTAGGAGAAAAACAGGACTCCAGAGAAAGTATGTACAGAGGAGACACAAGCAACTCTGCCTTGTGGAGAGGTATGACAGAAGTCTGGAGAGCCTTTTTCGAAAATACTCTCTACTTCTCCATATCCTAGACTGCACCTCCCAATTTACACATATATCCCACATGAGCATATGAGCTGTTTGAGCACAGAGGCCAAGCTCCTAAGTCTTTGTATCACCACGCCCAAGCATAGTGCCTAACACATGACACATACTCAAGTATTTGCTGTATAAAAATTTAGAAACTACTCTGTCAAAAGCAAAATTCTGATCTCTAGATCAGTTTGGACTATCGCATTCTTGCCTTCAGAAAGAAAAAATTCTCTTTTTGTCAAAATCTCACTAGATGCAAAAGCAGAATGGATTAGTTGTTCTATTCAGGCACCAAAATATGTAGGTATGGAGTAGGAAATCATTTCCACTAAACACCTAGGAATAAAAATAAGATGTTTGGATTTAATGCTTTAGTATTATGTAATGGTTTGGGCAATGGGTTCCAGAACCTCAGGACAAGGTGCTAATAACTGTTCAACAAACAGCCATCAGAATGGCTGATGTATTGTGTATTGCAATGCAGAGCTGTACTACAGAAATAGAATGGGATCCTATGGTCCTGCATCCCTATATCCTATGTTTGTCTTTGTCTCTGGAAAAACTTTAGCCAGAGAGTAAGTTTAATCAGAGAAGTGAGAAAATGCAGAAATAAAGGTAAACAGTCAAAGAAGACCAAGTAATAATAATGTAAGCATAATCAAGGACCTTTAGTACCTTAAGGGCTACAGATAATATTCTGAGCCATATTCAGTCTTACAGATACTGAGTCCTCCACCAGGTGGTAGAAGTTAACTACATGAAGACTAGACTGTAGCCATGATATAAAGCTGCCACAATTCCAAAAACTCAAAGAAATGGAAACAAACCAATCCTGGAACTGAAGGTTCGTTGTACTTAAAACAATTAAAATAATGCCGGTTAGGCCACTGATGACTACTTTCAAGATGCCAGTCAGGGCTGCTGTGCTGTGTCTGCATGCAACCCCTTTCCTCAGCCTATAAAAACTCTTGCCCATGGTTTGTCAGTGGGGGAGGGGTGGGGGGGGTGGGTAGGCCTTTGGGCAGGCATCTGCCTTCCACCCTCCACCCCTCACCTGTTGCCAGGATCCAAAATAAAGCAAACCTTCCTTTTCACCAAGCCAGCCTCTTTATTAGCTTTTGAGTGGTGAGCAGCCACTTATGGTTACACTATGAAAGCGTGGCATCTAGCAGATTTTGCTTTTATTAGGCTCTAGGGACCCCCGTTAAGAATGATTTTTTTATGACATTTGTTATTTAATCTCCATCTTGAATTTAATTTTTCCTTGAGAGAAAAGATGCTGTCCCAGACTGTAAAATAAATTGAATCATCTCAATCTAGACCTTAAAGAATAAACCTATTTCTATTTAACCTTCAAAACTCTGACAAATCCAATCAATCCTTCTTGTTAGTACCCAATATATATTAAAGTGTTACTAACATATATGATGCAATAGAACGCTATATCAAAAAACCAGAATGAATGTTTCAATATTTGCAGAGTTACTTACCTATTTTCCCACCTAACAGTATATACTATAGCTGATCAATCTTTAGCAGACTTTAAAAAAAAAAAAAAAAAAGCTTCGGACCCTCTTCACTACTTCAGAACCACATAAGAAATTCAGAAATGTTGCATTTTAATGTCAACTATTGCAGCAAAAGTTGCCAGTGCTTGCTCACATCCCTTTTCACCAGATTGATAGTGCATTCCCCAGTTGCTATGAATATTGGGGCTCAGTGTTCACAGCTGCATTCTTTTCCAGAAAATTACCCTTGCCAATAGACGCCACCCCACCCAGAGATGTATGTGGACAGCCTACAGCCAATGAACCAGGGAGGAAAGGGTATAAAGGGCTTCTTGCCCCACAGTGGATACATCCTATGGAGACATTTGTGCCCCAGGGAACATACCATGATGCCCGTTACTACGTTCTGTTGAATCTCCTTCCAAATATTTAACTATCATTTTCTCACTATTCTAATTGCCCCTCATCCCAGTTCAGAACCATCTCTCACCTGACTATTCAAATTGCCAAATCGGTAGTCCCTCCTCTACAATATTGCCTGAATACTCGAAGATGCAAATATAATCATCTTCCACACCCCTCCCACAGCACATGCATATCTACGTGAAACCCTTCAATAAACACCCCCATCATCTACACAGAGGGAGGAAATGGAACTCAGTTCACCATGCACTTCGTTTCTCCTCCAAGAAAATGAAACCAGGGAACAAAATCTTGAAATACACAGAATGTAATTGGATGACATTTATCTATCTTGAAAGCCAAAGTTAGCTGAAACAGTTAATTAATCCTAATTAATAATTAGATTAATAATCTTGGAGTTAGAAGACTTCCTTCCATTTAGTAGAGAACTAAAAAAAATGAAGTAAATCCAGGGAAATGGGTTACAAAACTATTCACTTCTAAGTTAGGGAGTTTGTTACAGCAAGTTAGGACTTGCTGTGTCCTATGGTGTTTGGGGCAAGAATCTCTTGTATCTCTGGCCCAGAAATTGGTACACTGGATGGGAAATTTCACAGGTTCAGGTAGGGATGATTAGTTGCCAAGGGGGTAAGTAATGAAGAGAGTCAAACCTACAGTAGTATAATTACGTTAAATAAAAACACGTGCTTCTTTGATATTTAAGTATCTAATGTTTCAAAGTTTAGCCTGTTAGAGAAACAGACTTGAGATTCTGAGTAACCGATTTAGACTTTTGGTTTACATTGACACCTACCTTTACAAACAGTATTGGAATATTTAATAGAACTTATTTCCCTCCTCTCCCATTTTTTACTTTTAGATTCAGGAGATCTTATAGCATCTGCAATAGTTTGTCAGATAATATCAAAACAATGTAATAAGCTTATGTTTCTTACAGTTTAATACCTCTATAGGAATTTAAGTTGTAAATCCCCTCATTAAACTCTGCTGTAACAAATTTACTGTACTTACAAGTTGAATAAGATTTGAATATCAAAAGAGTAAGGCTTCTCATTGTGAACTTCAATGCATTAATAAATCAAATATATTGAACAACTAACGTAGCCCCTGAAATAATATTTTCTGTGTTAGGTCACAGGATTTTGGATCCTAATGATCCAAAATCATTAGGATCTCAGTGACATACAAACCCAAGTTCAGATCCTTGTAAAATCATAAAACACAGCAAAATTGAGCTGAATTCCTATATGACAAAAACGTTCCCTCCTTGAGATGGTTTCTGAGTTTTCTAGTTCATTATCGCCATTCCCCATACCACATGTACACGTCACTCAGCCACTCAGTTACCTTTACCCTCCTGGTTTTTATAAAGGCACTAGCTGTTTCAACCCATGTATCCAGAGAAGTGGTTCTCAACCAGGGGCCTACTGTCACCCAGGGGCCAGCAGGCAGTGTCTAGAGATATTTTTGGCTGTTACAGTTATGCATGGGTGCTACTGGCATCCAGTAGGTAGAGGCCAAGGATGCTGTTAAAATCTTACAATGCACAGACTAGCTCCCAACAACAAAGAGCTGTCCAGCCTAAAATGTCAACCATGCTAAGGTCAAGAAATCCAGACCTAAAAGGATACTTCTAAAACTCTCCAACATGGCACAGAGGCCTTACAATGATCTATCATCTTTGTGTGTCCTTGGAACCAATCCACTGACATTAAATAGATCACAAGTTTATCTTTATTGTTTAGAGTCCTCTTTGGTATTTAATTTCTTAAAATTTGAAGAGTTTCTCATTTAAGTTTATTCTTTATTTCCTTCAAAAAATCCTCCCTTACATTGAAATTATTTTGCTTCCTTCTAACCATCCTACATGGAGAAGGCAATGGCACCCCACTCCAGTACTCTTACATGGACGGAGGAGCCTGGTAGGCTGCAGTCCATGGGGTCGCTAAGAGTCGGACACGACTGATCGACTTCACTTTCACTTTTCACTTTCATGCATTGGAGGAGGAAATGGCAACCCACTCCATTGTTCTTACCTGGAGAATCCCATGGACAGAGGAGCCTGGTGGGCTGCAGTCCATGGGGTCCCACAGAGTTGGACGCGACTGAAGCGACTTAACAGCAGCAGCGGCAGCAACCATCCTACAAGTATTTCACATTTACATCCTCAATCCATATGGAATTTATATGCTGGAATTCAGAGATGTAATTTTGTTTCCATATAGATAACCCATAGCTTCAACAGCATTTATTGAATAGTTTATCTTTCTCTACTAGTTGGTAAAACCTATCATATACTGAATTTTCATATAAACTCACCTGTTTCCAGGCTATTTTCTATTTATTCCTGAGGTGCCATTATTTTAAATTATATATTTTATTAGGGAACTTACTATCTGATTTCTTCCTCACACTTTTACTCTTACATGAGTTTCAGTATCAGCTCTCATGAAATTTTAAGTTGCAACTACACTGAGCTTATGGAATAGGTTAAAGATAACTGATTTTTCTTATTGATGAATATTATATCCCTATTTGGATTTTATAAGCCTTTAACAATTACTCTGTAATTATCATGACAGACTTATTCCTGGGTGCTATATATAGTTTGTTTCTGCGGTTTTTGGTTTAAGTAAATTTTCTGATCTCTAGCACAGTTTTTAAGAGTGGATATCTTCACTTTGGTTTTGACCTAATGCTTCACATTTAAATGTTACTTTTTTCCTTCTAGATTTTTGGCCAATACTTTCTATCAGGTTAAGAAGTTTTATTCAGTTAATGGCTTTCTAAGTTTTTAACATCCTGAATGAGTGGTACTAAGCCATTTATAAAACAAAGCAACTTTGTTCTTTAAGTCTGTTGAATCTTCTTGGAGGACTTCTTATATTCGGAGATGCAGATGGAAAGCATTCCTCCATCTTTGAACCCGCCTCCTTTTCACCCCTAGCTTTGCTCATCTCTCAGGGAAATCCATTTAGCTTAAATCACCTTTGATTGGAATGCTCTTCAGTTTTCAGAGATTAACCCATTCACAGCAATATCTTAAGGGCCTTAAAAATTACCTTCTATCATTTCACAGACAGTTTGCAAGAAATAAAAGTCAAAGTTAGAAGCCTAGCTCTTAATTGTGCTCAAACACATACAATGAAGGATAAATCTCTAAGATTCTTGAAAGTACTCACATGCTGCAACATCCTACTCTTTTCAAGCTCTTATTTAACTCCGCAGTCAGTGAGCAGGTCCTGCCAAAATACTAACACAAATGTACCCCAAAACTTCTGGGTGGTTGAGAAAGCTGGAGGAGGATTTGAGTGTGTATTCTCACACACGTGAAGGGAACTACTTCCATCAGGCAAAAGGCCTCTTGAAGTGTTAAACTATTGTGGGTAAACAAAAATTCAGCAAAAATAATCTCTAGGCCTTATAAAAATGAAATAGTATTTCAGAGTATTCTTTCCTATCTTTTTTTCCCTGTGGGAAAATATGTTCAGCCTTGAACAGTGGTTTTTTCTTTGTTTCATTTTTTTCTGTGACAGTTACTAGTGGACAGTTTATATTTTAATGTCTTTTTTTTATTCTTCACATAATTAAGGGGGAAATAATTCTTCATACTGGTTTCAAGCCAAAGTGTATCAGCATTGTACCTGGGAAGGAAATGGTTAGGTTCTGGGAAAGATTCTCCCCCCCGACCCCCAGCAAATGTCCCCAGTCAAAATACATATGTTGTTGGAGAATTTGTCAGCCAGAAAACAATGTTTGACTGTTTCATTCTGAGTGTTATATATAATTTTCTGAAAATGTCAGAATATCTTATGTAAGCAGTCTGCCTTCAAGTGACTATCTCCTTGATTATAATCAATTTACCTGTAAAGTCTGACACTGTTTTGAGAGTCATCTTAAAAAGCCACAGGTTACTTGCTAATCAGGGACCTCAAAGGATATGTGCTGTGTTTAGTCACTCAAGCATATGACTGAGCTTTAATTCTCTTCTTCCAATCCTAATAGACTATGCATCTATCTTGTTCTCTGAAAGTTACAAAGACATATCATAATATCCCTTACCCACATATGTGGTGATTGCTGTTGGTCTATATCAGGGAGAAACACCGTTCTAAGGAGGAAAAGAAAAACAACAATTTGGCAGCGGGCTTTTGGCAGTGGGTTGGAATCAAATCCAAAGTTCCCACTCATTTTTATTAAAAGCAGCCGTTAATGACCTGCAATAGGCAAACAATGCTATTTATTTTTAAAGTGGTCTCCCCCTTTGAGCTATTTTCTACATAAATCAGTTACTTTATGCATTTACTTTCTTCGGTAAGTAGGTAAAGGTATTTGCCTTTCTGATTTTTCACTCTGATCCTTTATAAATCTCAGAAACAGGTTAGGTCTAGGCTGATATAAAAATGAGAAGTGCTCTTCTGCCCATTTTTCTAACAAAAAGATACTACAAATAAATTTCAAACTTCAACTCTGTCAAAAAATGGGCCTCTGTATTTTCTAGTAACAGATAAAAGTACAGAGATCAAAAATCACATAAACACATAGTTTCAATCTCTTGCCAAAAGTTTTCATCTCCCAGGAAACCCCCAGCATCTACCACTTACCTGATTTTTCATATAGCTGGTAGGAAAACTGCTTGATACACAAGCTTTTTTTTGAGACCTGTAAAGCAGTCAGTTATGCCTCCTTCCTTGTATTGGTATTTTTCAGGTCAACAGCTGCACAGTACAGTGGTAACATTCTGTCTTTAGCCACACTTAGAGCTACAGGGGAGGGGATTCCTCTCAAGATTATCTCCTTTGTTATTTTAACAAGGTACCCCAAAACTTTACACAACATGTAATGGCCTTGAAAGATTAAGCAGCAGGATGTGAGTTTAGAATTTTTGTTTCTGAGGTACAACAAACCCTTTCCTATGCCTCCTTTCTGCTTATCCTCTGCCTTTCTTCTTCCCCTCCCAACCAACAACTTTTCCCATCCCTGGAGTAACAGCAGAGAATTATAATACTTCAAATCTTGCAATATACTGTTAAATCAAATATTGCATTCCCGAATGAGAGACAGATTAAGAAAAATAAGGAAAATTCTCTTTGGAAAACTCCTGAAGTAAAGGGAAACCTATGATATCGACTATCTTTACATCTGTGAAAACTTCCAATTTTGAAAAGAAAAATTAAAAAGATACCAGTGGGCTATGGTAGCCTTCAATACTGCACGCCTCCCTCTCTCTTTAATCTTTTTATCTGCTACCAGCTGACTCAGACGCCGACTCAGAGGCTCTTGATGACCGTTCCAAGCCTCCTAGAGCCTCCTAAGGACCATCAAGAAAGCACAACAGAAACGCCCGCTGACCCTCACTCTTTAATATGAAGCGGTAGGAGGCGTGGCCCAATGTGACTAGGAGAACGCCACGCCTATGGGGCGGGGCTGCTTCAGCCTCCGCCTCTCCAGAGGCGGGGGAAGGGGCGGGGGAAGGGGCAGGAGCCAGACATGACGCCCTCAAGGAAGCCCGCCCTGGTTGGAGAAAATTTAGAACGTTGGAGCGGGGGAAGGGGGAGGAGTCTAATTTTCCTGTTGTTGGTGTGCCCGGGTCGCCTGGGTAACCGGCCGCGCTGGTCCTGGCTGCGCCAGCGCAGGCCGCGGAGGTCTCTGGGTCAGAGCTAGCGCTGTGCTCTTTCGGTCTGTTCCGTGATGGCAGCCGCCGCCGCCGTGGTCACCCCGTCGGGTTTGGAGGATGAGGTGTCTCGGTCCCGCGGCGAAGGAGCGGGGGAGATGGTCGTGGAGCGGGGGCCTGGCGCGGCCTACCACATGTTTGTGGTGATGGAGGACCTGGTGGAGAAGCTGAAGTTGCTCCGCTATGAGGAGGATCTCCTCCGGAAGAACAACCTGAAGCCCCCGTCCAGGTGGGTGCCCTTGTCCCCCGAGCGCCTGGATGCGGCTGGGCCCTGGGGAGAAGCCTTCCTCCGACCTTTGGGGAGCGCGGGTTACCAAGCACTTGCCTCTGTCTTCCCACGCAGGAAAGAGCACTTCACCCCAAAGTTGGCGACGGAGGTCCGGACTGCTCACGGAGTTTAGACTTGGTATTTTTGTAGGGAGAGTAAAGTTTTGGAACTTCAGAAAAGGACTGGAAGGCAGCTTGCTTAGGGCACTCACGCAGCTTCATAAAACGCAAACTTTTTTTTTTTCTGATTGTAAATATAAAACAACCTCTTATAAAACTCAGAAAACTTACAATGTGTAAAAAAAGTACTGCAGTCACTCATGATCTCATCCTCAAAGATGAATACCATAATCAATTTAGATCTATTTCTAGTTTTTGTTTTCCTTTTCCAGAATTTGTCCCTACAACTTGTAACTTTCGTACCGGACACCTACCTGTGCATTTTATAAGTGGTTAGTAAACTTGTTCACTAATTGCCGTCTTTTAAAAGACTTCTGTCTTTGCAGTAACAGTACTTTTGGAAACTGAGAAGTGAACAAGACAAATGAAGTGACAATGGAATTGTCTCTTTTTCATAGAACCTGAAGTTCTGCTCTGTTCTGTTGGGGGGAAAGTCCATCATATTCTGAAGCCGCGGCTGGTATTGGTTGCTGAAGATGATGGACAGCCAGCACTTTCTCTTTAAATTAGTGTAGCCTAGTGATAGGCCTCATAAACTTTGTAGTTTCCTTCACATTAATACTTATTTTTTTTGTATTAAATTTTTGTGTTTGTTTAATTGTGTAAGAGGCAGTTTAGTTTAAGAATCTGTAGTACTTTCTCTAAATGACTATACCTAGGCTCAAATTATTTTCTTTTTTTTTTTTTCAGAGTTCTAGGACTTTTAATCTGTCCCAAAATTGCTGAAGCAAAAATCATGATAAAACGTCTGCTTTCCTTTACACCCCCCAACGCAAAATAAAAAAAACTCCGTAGGAAAAAAATGGTTTTGTACATGGGAAGAAACATTATGAATTCAAAACTTACAGATAAGGGTTAGCTCTATCACTCTTTAAAAAGTTTATACGAATATCCAGTCAACACCAACAGGGTTACCTCCCTTGAAATGTTATCTATACGGATTTCCAAGTAGACCACAGAGCTGTATACTGTCTTGGAATGTCCTCAGAAGGTTCTGTCATTGATCAGTTAACAGAGTAAAAACCCCAGAGTCCTTTCAAATGGAAGAGGGAGAGACAGGGATAGAAGAAACTATTCAAACTTCGTCTTTCCTTGTGTTCAAATTATTTACCTTGACAGTTTAAATTTAATTCCTTACTCTCTTCCAGTAACTTCCATTAGAAGATAATGTTGGCTTCATGTAAGCTGCCCATATTGCTAAGCCAGTCCATAATAGAAAAGTTAGAGGAAGAAATAATGTTGCTTGATCCATGATATAAATTGTAAGATTGGAAGTTATTACTTAAATGAATAGTGTAATATAAACAATCAACATTTTCTGTTAATAAAAATGTGTTTTTTTTTCTCCAAGTATATTTTTCAAACAAAAATAAATTGGCTTTAAGATTCTGTTGATAACAATCTCTGTTATTTCCTCAGAAGTTCAGGAGGGTACTTTGAGTCATGGATTTGCATGGAGATATCCTAGTCTACGGAGAAGGCAATGGCACCCCACTCCAGTACTCTTGCCTGGAAAATCCCATGGACAGAGGAGCCTGGTAGGCTGCAGTCCATGGGGTCGCTAAGAGTCAGACACGACTGAGCGACTTCACTTTCACTTTCCACTTTCATGCATTGGAGAAGGAAATGGCAACCCACTCCAGTGTTCTTGCCTGGAGAATCCCAGGGATGGGGGAGCCTGGTGGGCTGCTGTCTGTGGGGTTGCACAGAGTTGGACATGACTGAAGCGACTTAGGAGGAGGAGGAGGAGGATCCTAGTCTAAAGGTTCTCAAAGTATGGTCAACAGATTAGGAACATCAACATCACCTGGGAACTTATTAGAAGTGTAATCCTACAGGCCCTTTCCTGAGTCCAATATATCAGAAATCCTAGAGGGTGAGGCGTAGAAGTCTGCTTTTGCAACAAGCCTTCCAGGTGATTCTGATACCCACTTAAGTTTGAGAACCAAAGGTCTGTCTAGTCAAGGCTATGGTTTTTCCAGTAGTCATGTATGGATGTGAGAGTTGAACTATAAAGAAAGCTGAGTGCCAAAGAATTGATGCTTTTGATCTGTGGTGTTGGAGAACACTCTTGAGAGCCCCTTGGACTGCAAGGAGATCCAACCAGTCCATCCTAAAGGAGATCAGTCCAGTGTGTTCATTGGAAGGACTGATGTTGAAGCTCCAGTACTTTGGCTACCTGATGTGAAGAACTGACTCATTTGAAAAGACCCTGATGCTGGGAAAGATTGAGGGTGGAAGGAGAAGGGTCTGACAGATGACCAACTCAATGGACATGAGTTTAAGTAAACTCCAGGAGCTGGTGAAGGACTGGGAAGCCTGGGTGTGCTGCAGTCCATCAGGTTGCAAAGAGTCGGGCACGACTGAGCTATTGAACTGAACTGAACTGAACTGTCCTGGGTCTACAGTATCTATCAGTATCCATTCCTCTGTCCTGGAGTTGTTATCAGCTAATAAGGAAAAAAAAAATGAATTATTAGTACTGGGTGAACATATACCTACTTGGAAAGACTTCATGACCTTTTTTCCCTCCCAGCTGTTATTTTCCAGAACATTTAAACTTATCCTGCAAGAAAAAAAATTGGGAAGGAAAAAAAACTGGAAAAAAAATCAAGAAGGAGTAGATTGCTTATGAAAAATAGTTATAGTATCTATAAATCTAAGTATAAACAATAGTAATAGCTTCACATAAAAGCAAAATAAGGTCTTTGATCAAAGTAACAAATGCTGTGGCTTGCAGGTTTTATTCCTTATAAGTTTAGGTGTGAATCATGTTGGTCCTCAGAGGGCTATTTTTAGGAGGCTAGGGGCTTTAACCTAAAGTCCACAAATGTTTGTTAGACTGGGATATACACAGGCAGTGGTTCTTAATCCTGGCTGAACCTTAGAACTATCTAGGAAGCTTTTGAAACATATCTACTCTAGACTTCACTTCCAAAAGTTTTGATTTAATTCGTGAGGTAAGAAGCAATGTTTAGTCAGATAGCAGTAGTTTAACAAGCTCTTCAAGTGATTTAGCCAATTGAGAACAGTATATAGTATACAGCCAATTTGAGAACAACTGTCTATAATGGTGAGTAGGTTAGAAACAGTAAATAAAGATTAACAGTTACACTGTATTAAAAAAAAAAAGTAAAAATGCATAGTAAATAATCATTACTATCTTTATTTTAAACTCCAAGAGTCTCTTAAATTTCAAATTACCATTTCAGGAGATATTCTCTTATTAATTATCCTGACACATACATGATTTTGTTCAAAGTTCTGCATTCATCAGTGCATTTTTTGAGTTAAAGTCTTTGAACTAATATTTTGTGTCCAGTAGAAATTGCCCTTATCCTGTTGATTAAAATCTTTACTATAAGAGTGTGGTGGGTTACTAGAAACCTCAGAATGAATTGTGAGTGTCTTTTGATGTTAAAGTCATTGGGACAAAAAATCCTTTGGCAATTTCAGATTTTGTTCATTTAACTACTATGGACTTGTTTGTTATTTCATATTCTGTTCTCCTTTGTTTTGGAACAGACACTATTTTGCACTGCCTACCAATCCCGGGGAACAGTTCTACATGTTTTGCACCCTTGCTGCTTGGTTAATTAACAAAGCAGGACGCCCCTTTGAGCAGCCTCAAGAATATGATGATCCTAATGCAATAATATCTAACATATTATCTGAGCTTCGATCATTTGTAAGTATAAACAACTCCCTTCTTTCTGCATGTTTGCAAGTTAGGACATTTTTAATCTTGATAATTCAGCAACATAAATGCTAGCCTTTTAGAAGAATTCTCTGTGAATAACTATGTGTGTGTGTTCAGTGTGTGTTCATTATTAATGTTGATATGTCTCAGAGATGAATTTATGTATACTTAGTTCACCTTCTAAAAAATGATTAAAAACTAGAAAGCTGAAACACTGTATTTTGAAAAAGAACTTTGATTTAATAGACCATGATAGCAGTGGTGCTTTTCATTTCTGACTTTTCCTGGGGACAAGCAGTAAGAATTTTTGGCACACACATTATTAATTTTTGACAAGTGAATCACTTCATCCTTCACATAGTTGTTTAACAGTATGATACCAACCTAGTGGTTTTACTGATTTTTCACCCTAATAACATCAGTGATTTGTTCTGCTGTCATGAGGTTATTGTCTTTTAATTTGATACTATTGCCTTTTAATTTGATACTTTTGACAATAAAACATCTTCATTTTCCTTTTGTATATATGTACCAATGGATTTTTAAAAGAAGACTAAAGAGATGGATTTCTGAGAAGCAATGTAATTACAGTTACTTTAAATCATTTGAAGAATCAAGAAGTGATACATTTATTCAACAGTACTTTGCTTAAAATATTTTGACATTGCAATATAAATAACAAATAATACCCAGTTTATCTTTTGTATTTCAGGGAAGAACTGCAGATTTTCCTCCTTCAAAATTAAAGTCGGGTTATGGAGAGCATGTATGCTATGTTCTTGACTGTTTAGCTGAAGAAGCATTAAAATATATTGGTTTCACTTGGAAAAGGTAAAAATTACCCAACCTGGAAATAGTAATTTTATGTGCATAGCTTTTTCTTCTAACTGTTCAAAGCTATTTAACTGAACTGATAGGAAGTATTTCCTCTTGACCGTTAAACTAAAAATGCCACAGGTAATTAGAAAAGTCAGTACAGACAAAATTGAAATATCTAGTATCTTCAAAACTAGATATTCTACTGTTCCCCTTCCCAATTCAAATATATAGTTATTAAAGATTTAACTATAACTATATCCTAGTCAATTGAGTATATTTTTTTGAAATTTCTTTGAATATATTTATGATACAAACAAAGATAGTATATACACGGGAAGTAACTGATAGCCTACAAATTTAAGGAAAAAATGGAAATTAATAGAGTATTTCAAGTGGGATTTTTTTCCTTTGTTTATAGTGACGAGGCAAGAATAATACTGAAGAAACACTCTGTTAGATATTGTTCATTACTTCTTTCTCTGACCTATGATTTGTTTATATTTCTGTTGCCATATCTTTCCCATGGTATTAAAGTCATTTATGTACAAGTCTTTCTTTCTAGAAATTATGAAATCTTTGTATGGCAGTTAGCATAGCATTTGGTATATCATAGATACCCAGTAAATGTTGACCACATGGATGAGGAAATAAAATATTTAGAAACTGTCAATTTGTATAGGTTATAATTAGAAAATATATAAATTTTGTCTTTTGAAGACTGAGATTATTGATAGGTTAAAAATTGTGGAAGGCATTATTTAGGTAAAAACATGAGCAAACAGTGATTTTGAATTAGAACTAATTTCTTGGAAAGGTATATATATTATTTCTATATTTTAATGTATTAGAGAAGGAAATGGCAACCCACTCCAGTATTCTTGCCTAGGAAATCCCTTGGACAGAGGAGCCTGGCAGGCTACAGTTCATGAGACTGCAAAAGAGTTGGGCACAATTTAGTAACTAAACAACAACAACAGATTTTAATGTATATTCAATTACATTCTCTCAGGAAAACAGTCTACTCTTTATTAATGAATACTTTTAAACACTTACTTGACTTAGCTTATCATCAAGTTGAACCATATGAAATTACAGATAGTCATCTATTTTTTAATTAAAAAAGAGTGGCAATTGCATATGCTCCAACTCAAACATTACGACTTAGTGCAATATGGAGAATGAGTATATATGATCCACATTACTTCCTTATTAGAGTCTATGAAAAGTTATGAGATATCCTACATTTGTAATTTTTAGAAATTTTTAAATTTATTGCCCAGTGGATTCTAAATTCAGGAACTATTAGTATTTCAGCTACTATTTAATTTGGTACTTCCTTTGTTTCTTAGTATATCTTATTCTTGGCCACATATTGTAATTTGGATAATTTATAGGGACCATATATACATGGAGAGAGAAGGAGGAGGGAACATTGAAAATCAGATTAGAAAAACATTGAAAATCAGAATTACATATCAGCTATGTGATATGTAAGTGACAAAGAAGTTACATGTTTGTATATGCTTATTTTGTATATTTAAATATGCTAAAATAAACCCTAGAAAACATAGAAATCCTAGGAAAACATTGCCTTTAAGATATAATCTAATTCTAGTTAGTAATAACAAAAATAGGAAATTTATCCTTTAAGATTAATTTGGTGTGTAGTACTTTCCTTCCGTAATATTAAATGTCAGTTTTTGTTTTTTGTTAACCTTTCTGAGGTATGGATTTTTATAAGTTTCCAGAAATAAATGCAAATACTTCTGAATATTTTTAATATGAGAAATGTGTGTCATTAATCTTTTTTTAAAGCATTAAAAATTTCAGTATTTAATAAGGATTATTTAACTTAATTTCAATGTACAGTCATTAAAAGGAAAGAGAAATAGAAACAATAAAGAAGCGTAATAGCACATACATCACCAAATTAGGCCAACCAACATCCAGAACTTAAGCAGCATGGTTGGAAGTTCCAAATAATAGCAGTCTGGAGTCCTGCTTGGGAAAAGTATGTCCACGCCACAAATGAGACTTCAAATTGCAGTTTCAGGGGCTTTTGCTTATAATCCCAAGGTGCAAACTAATATCATCAGTTTGTGTGCAAAAATGAAGCTCTGGTTTTATGTTAACACTTTTACAATGCTGTTTGTTTTATCTTACGAGTCATAGGATTCCATTAAACCCTGGGCACAGTTGGCCAGGCCTCCAGGAGCTCAAGAATTCCAGGCCCACTCCCTTTTTTATTTAAAGTGCTGCCTGACTAGTTGTGCTTGCAGACAACCATGGAATATAGGCTGTGGCCAGGCACATCAGAAGCAAGGTCAGAGACCTCTCTCATGCTTCTGAAGCCTGAACCAAAGCTTCCTCCATTTTAATTTCCATAATAGCCTCAGGATTGTTTATACTTAAGAGCATAGGAATAAGGCAAAATAACATGAACAGTCTTGTTAATTCTGTAGGTCAAATTACAATTCCAAAACAGTCAAAAGAAACAAAAAACAAGCAAAGAGTTAAACAATGGAAAAAAACCATTTCTGAGTGATAGGGAATGTAGTAAAGGAAAAGTCCCACCAGGAATGAGAGGTATGTTTTTGTACATTAACTCCTATATCCATTAACTTATCAGCTATGATAATAGTAAAAACAGTAGTAAACCAGTAAAATATTCTATCAAGATACAATTGTGTTTTCCTATGTTCAGATGGGAAAGAATCCGCCTGCAATGCAGGAGACCTGGGTTCAATCCCTGGGTTGCGAGGATCCCCTGGAGGAGGGCATGGCAGCCTGGAGAATCCCCATGGACAGAGGAGCCTGGTGGGCTATATTCCGTGGGGTCGCAAAGAGTCAGACACTACTGAGCGACTAAGCACAGCATATGAAATCTTTTAATACTTTGGTTCCTTGCAAAATCTTATGTAGGGGTTCTAAGGAAAAGCTAATATTAGGAACAGACAAAGTAGGAAATAACATTGAAGTCAATAACACCTGAATTTTCATGGTATGGGGGGGAAATAATAGGTGGTCCTCTTCCAATATAAAAGATCAATGTATATTAAGCATCCAGAGAAAGGGATTCCTAAGTGATACATTAAGCTAATGTTTACATCATCAGTTATAATACTAATTGAGGAGTGATTTCAAAAAACATACTGTAGGTTTTAGGGGAAACAGTCCATTCACAATAGTTGATGAAGTTCTCCAATATGCAGGGTTCCCCATATGCAAGAAGTTGTTCCACATCACAGTCTATCATTAGCCTTGTCACAATCGATCAGTAAGAAGGTACAACTATTAAAGTAACACATGACATTGGCATATAATCTTTGTGTTCAAGGCTTGAGCTGTATCTTTACCAATGGGATGTGATCTAGCAGACAGATCAATTTTGTCCATAGAAAGGCAAAGTTAAGAAAGGACAGGCCTTGTTTGCTGAACAAGCGAAGTTATCCGAGTTCAGGTCCAGCTCAGGTTTCTCCAGCTGAAGATTATCCTATAGCTTTCTTCATATTTTTTTTAATCAAGGCATATCCTTGAAGGTTGAGGCGTGGATGACAACCCACAGTACAGTCAAGCTTCCAAGAATAACTTATTCATGAGATTAACAGTGGTTTAAATGGCACATTTTTCTTGTCTGGGGATCATCACTACAGTATTATCCTTCCCCTGAGCAATCACATCAGCAGGTGTGGGAGGACCACTAGGCTGCTTTACTCAGACTTCAGCTCCAACTGCATGTATTTCTTTTTTTTAAGATCATTATATAGTCCAGTTGTTTTTAAATATGACTGCGCATTAGAATCACATCTGGAACTTTGGAGAAAAAACAATAGCTGGGCATTTCTATTTTTTCAAAAAATTCCAAGATAATTCTAATGTGCATCTGGATTTTTAAAAGTGATTATGGGTTTTCCTATTAAATGATAGTTTTAGTGATTTAGAATTATGTTATTTTCTGTTGACCAATCATGATGCAGTGGTATTAAAAGGGATAATAGTTAAATAATCAAAATCACAATAGTAGATGACTTTTATCAGTTTTCATAATCAATAGCCAGACAAAAAATAAAAGATAATTACAATTGCAATAATTACATACAATCTAGAGAGTTAAGTAGACTGATGATGTAAGTGGAAGTGCATACATGCCCATGTTTTCATCCACCAGCCAGTCTATATATTTTGGTATTTAATCCATTTACATTTAAGACAATTACTGATCTGTATAATCCTGTTACTGTTTTCTTAATTGTTTTGGGTTTATTTTTTATAAATCTTTTCTTTCTCTTGTGTTTCCTTCCTAGAGAAGTTCCTTTAGCAGTTGTAGATAAAGCTGGTTTGATGGTGCTGAATTCTCTTCACTTTTTCTTGTCTGTAAAGCTTTTGATTTCTCCATCAAATCTGAAAGAGAATCTTGCTGGGTAGAGTATTCTTGGTTGTAGGTTCTCTTCTGTTTTAGCACTTTAAATATATATGCCAAAAAAAAAAAAAAAGCCACTCCTTTCTGTCTTGTAGAGTTTCTGTTTAGAAACCAGCTGATAAACTTATGGGAGTTTTCTTGTAAGTAATTTGTTGCTTTTCCCTTGTTGCTTTTAATATTTTATCTTTGTCTTTAATTTTTTGTCTTTTTAATTACTGTGTGTCTTGGTGTAGTCCTCCTTGGGTTTATTGTGCCTGAGACTTTCTGTGCTTGCTTCCTGGACTTGTTTGACTGTTTCCTTTCCCATGTTAGGGAAGTTTTCAGATATTATCTCTTTAAATATTTCCTTGAGTCTTCTCTCTCTCTCTCTTCTCCTTATGGGACCCCTATAATGTGAATGTTGGTACATTTAATGTTGTCCCTGAAGTCTCTTAGGCTGTCTTCATTTCTTTTCATTCTTTTTTCTATATTCTGTTTTATGGCAGTAATTTCCATCAATCTTTCTTCCAGGTCACTTATCCATTCTTCTGCCTCAGTTATTCTGTTGTTGATTCTTTCTAGTGTATTGTTCATCTCTGTTCATTTGTTCTTTAGTTCTTCTAGGGCTTTGATAAACATTTCTTGCATCTTCCTTCTTTTCTGAGATCTTCCTAGATCATCTTCTCTATCATTACTCTGAATTCATTTTCTGGAAAGTTGCATATCTCTACTTCATTTAGTTGTTTTTATGGGGTTTTATCTTGTCCCTTCATCTGGGACATAACCCTCTGCCTTTCCATTTTGATTAACTTTCTGTTACGTGGTTTTCATCCTGGTAGATGCAGGATTGTAGTTCTTCTTGCTTCTTCTGCTTGCTCTCTGGTGGGTGAGGCTAAGAGGCTTGTGTGAGCTTCCTGATGGGAGGGACTGGCAGTGGGAAAAATTGGGTCTTGCTCTGGTGGACAGGGCCCAGCTCAGTAGAACTTTGATCTGATTGTCTGCTGATGGGTAGGGCTGCATTCCCTCCCTGTTAATTGTTTGGCCTGAGGAAACCCAGGCCTGGGGTCTGTAGGCTGTATTTTAGGGTTAATGGAGATCTCCAAGAAGACTCACTCAAGGGGCACCTCCCATGACTGCTGCTGCCAGTCCCCCTATCCCCACAGTGAGCCACTGCTTACATACGCCTCCAAGAAGACACTCCAACACTAGCAGATAGGTCTATTTCAGTCTCCATGGGGTTACTACTCCTTTCCCCTGGGTCCTGGTCTGCATAGGATTTTGTTTCTGTTTTCCAACAGTAGAGTCTCTATTTCCCCCGCTCCTGCGAAAGTCCTATAATCAAATTGTGCTGGTCCTCAAAGTCAGATTCCCTGGGGATTCCTAATCCTTTTGCTGGGTCCCCAGGCTGGGAAGCCTACCTTGGGGCTCAGAACTTTCACAAAAGTAGGAGAACTTCTTTGGTATTATTGTTCTTCAGTTTGTGCATTACCCACCCAGCAGTTATAGGATCTTATTTTATCATTATTACACCCCTCCTACCATCTCGTGGTGGCTTCTCCTCTGTCTTTGGACATGGGGTGTCTTTTTGGTGGGTTCCAGCATTCTGTTGATGGTAGTTTAAGAGCTAGTTCCAATTTTGGTGCCCTCGCAGGATGAGATAACTGCACATCCTGTTACTCTGGCATCTTGATCCAGTGCCCTATGTGTCATTAATCTTGGTAGAGAAATAAGTGTTCAATACTTACTTTTACTTTCCAACACAAGAGATGACTCTACACATGGACATCACCAGGTAGCCGATACCGAACCAGATTGATTATATTCTTTGTAGCCAAAAATGGAGAAGCTCTATACAGTCAGCAAATACAAGACCAGGAGCTGACTGTGGCTCAGATCATGAGCCCCTTATTGCCAAATTCAGACTTAAATTGAAGAAAGTAGGGAAAACCACTAGACCATTCAGTTTTGACCTAAATCAAATCCCTTATGATTATACAGTGAAAGTGACAAATAAATTCAAGGGATTAGATCTGATAGAGTGCCTGAAAAACTATGGATGGAGGTTCATGACATTGTATAGGAGGCAGTTATCGAGACCATCCCCAAGAAAAAGAAATGCAAAAAGGCAAAATGGTTGTCTGAAGAGGCCTTACAAATAGCTGAGAAAAGAAGAGAAGCTAAAGGCAAAGGAGAAAAGGAAAGATATACCTGTCTGAAAGCAGAGTTCCAAAGAGTAGCAAGGAGAGATAAGAAAGCCTTCTTCAGTGATCAGTGCACAGAAATAGAGGAAAAGAATAGAATGGGAAGGACTAGAGATCTCTTTAAGAAAATTAAAGATACCAAGGGAACATTTCATGCAAGATAGGCACAGTAAAGGACAGAAATGGTGTGGACCTAACAGAAGCAGAAGCTATTAAGAAGAGGTGGCAAGAATACACAGAAGAACTATTCAAAAAAGATCTTGATGACTCAGATAAGCATGATGGCATGATCACTCACCTGGAGCCAGACATCCTAGAATGCAAAGTCAAGTGGGCCTTAGGAAGCATCACTATTAACAAAGCTAGTGGAGGTGATGAAATTCCAGTTGAACTATTTCAAATCCTGAAAGATGATGCTGTGAAAGTGCTGCACTCAATATGCCAGCAAATTTGGAAAACTCAACAGTGGCCACAGGACTGGAAAAGGTCAATTTTCATTCCAATCCCAAAGAAAGGAAATGCCAAAGAGTGTTCAAACCACCACACAATTGCACTCATCTCACACACTAGCAAAGTAATGCTCAAAATCCTCCAAGCCAGGCTTCAACAGTGTGTGAACTGAGAACTTCCAGATGTTCAAGATGGATTTAGAAAAGGCAGAGGAACCAGAGATCAAATTGCCAACATCTGTTGGATCATCAAAAAAGCAAGAGAGTTCCATAAAAACATCTACTTTTGCTTTATTGACTCCACTAAAGCCTTTGACTGTGTGGATCACAACAACCTGGAAAATTTTAAAGAGATGGGATATCCCATCTCTTTACCAGACCACCTGACCTGCCTCTTGAGAAACCTGTATGCAGGTCAAGAAGCAACAGTGAGACCTGGATATGGAACAACAGACTGGTTACAAATTGGGAAAGAAGTACGTCAAGGCTGTATATTGTCACCCTGCTTATTTAACTTACATGCAGAGTACATCATGTGAAATACTGGGCTGGATGAAGCACAAGCTGGAATCAAGATTGCTGAGAGAAATATCAATCACCTCAGATATGCAGATGACACCACCCTTATGGCAGAAAGTGAAAAAGAACTAAAGAGCCTTCTAATGAAAGTGAAAGAGGAAAGTGAAAAAGTTGGCTTAAAACTCAACATTCAGGAAACTAACATCATGGCCTCTGGTCCCATCACTTCATGGCAGATAGACAGGGAAGCAATGGAAACAGTGAGAGACTTTATTTTTTTGGGCTCCAAAATCACTGCAGATGGTGATTGCAGCCATGCAATTGAAAGACATTTGCTCCTTGGAAGAAAAGCTATGACCAACCTAGTCAGCATATTAAAAAGCAGAAACATTACTTTGCCGACAAAGGTCCGTCTGCTGCTGCTGCTAAGTCACTTCAGTCGTCTCCAACTCTGCGACCCCATAGAGGGCAGCCCTCTAGGCTCCCCCATCCCTGGGATTCTCCAGGCAAGAACACTGGAGTGGGTTGCCATTTCCTTCTCCAGTGCATGAAAGTGAAAAGTGAAAGTGAAGTCGCTCAGTCATGTCTGACTCTTGGTGACCCCACGGACTGCAGCCCACCAGGCTCTTCTGTCCATGGGATTTTCCAGGCAAGAGTACTGGAGTGGGGTGCCATCGCCTTCTCCGTCATAGTGAAAGCTATGGTTTTTCCAGTAGGCAAGTATGGATGTGAGGGTTGGAATATAAAGACAGCTGAGTGCCTAAGAATTGATGCTTTTCAACTGTGGTGTTGGAGAAGACTCTTGAGAGTCCCTTGGACTGCAAGGAGATCCAACCAGTCAATCCTAAAGGAAATCAGTCCTGAATATTCATTGGGAGAACTGATGCTGAAGCTGAAGCTCCGATACTTAGGCCACCAGATGTGAAGAACTTGATCACTAGAAAGACCCTGATGCTGGGAAAGATTGAAGGCGGGAGAAGAGACCAACAGAGGATGAGATGGTTGAATGACATCACCGATTCAGTGGACATGAGTTTGAGCAAGCTCCAGAAGTTGGTGATGGATGGGGAAGCTTGGCTTGCTGCAGTCCATGGGGTTGCAAGGAGTCAGACACAACTGAGTGACTGAACTGAACCAAACTCTGCATATAAGTTAAATAATCAGACACAGATATTTTTCTGGAACTCCTTTGCTTTCTCCATTCTGCACTATCCAGCAAATGTTGGCAATTTTATCCCTCGTTCCTCTGCCTCTTTGAAATCTAGCATATTAGTCTGTAAGTTTTTGATTCACATATTGCTAAAGCCTAGGTTGAAATATTTTGAGCATTGTCTTTCTAGCATGTGAAATGAGTGCAGTTGTATGGTAGTTTGATCACGTACATGTAAAATGAGCATAGTTTTACAGTAGTTGTACGGCACTGCCCTTCTTAGGGAGTGGAATGGAAACTGACCTTGTCCTGTCCTGTCCCCATTGCTGAGTTTTCCAAATTTGTTTATGTGTGAAGTGCAGCACTTTAACAGCATCATGTTTTAGGATTTTAAGTAGCTAACAGGCATTCAGTCACCTCCACCAGCTTTGTTAATAGTAACGCTTTCTAAGATTCACTTGACTTCACACTCAGGATTTGTGGCTCTGGGTGAGTGACCACACCATCCATGGTAACCTGGATCATTAAGACCTTTTTTGTACAGTTCTTCTGTGTATTTTTACCATCTCTTCTTAGTATCTTCTGCATTTGTTAGGTCCTTACCTTTTCTGTCCTGTATTGCTCAATCCTTGTATGATTTGTTTTCTTGATATCTCCAGTTTTCTTGAAGAGATCTCTAGTCTTATCCATTGTGTAGTTTTCTCCTCTTTCTTTTCATTGTTCACTTAAGAAGGACTTCTTATTTCTCCCTGATATTCTCTGGAACTCTGCATTCAAAAATATACTCTGTTGGGTATATCTTTCCCTTTCTTCCTTGCTTTCACTTCTCTACTTTCCTCAGCTATTTGTAAAGCCTCCTCCCCCACTTTGCTTTTTTTCTTTTCTTTTTCTTTGGGATGGTTTTGGTCACTGCCTCCTGCACAGTGTCACAAATTTCCATCCATAGTTCTTCAGGCACTCTGTATATCAGATCTAATCCCTTGAATCTATTTATCACCTCTGCTGTACAAACATAAGGGATTTGATTTAGGTCATATCTGAACGGCCTAGTAGTTTTGTGTACTTTCTTCTTTTTAAGTCTGACTTTTGCAGTAAGGAGCTCATGATCTGAGCCACAGTCAGCTCCAAGTCTTGTTTTTGCTGACTGTATAGAGCTCCTCCATCTTTGGCTACAAAGAACAGCCAGAGTCATCTCTTATATTGTTGAAGAAGGGTGTTTGCTATGACCAGCATATTTTCTTGACAGAACTCTGTTAGCCTTTGTTCTGCTTCATTTTGAACTCCAAGGCCATACTTGCCTGTTATTCTGGGTATGTCTTGACTTCCTACTTTGCATTCCAATCCCCTATGATGAATAAGATATCTTTTTTGGTGTTCCAGAAGGTGTTGTAGGTCTTCATAGAGCAGGTCAACTTCTTCAGCATCAGTGGTTGGGGCATAGACTTGGATTACTGTGAATGACTTGCCTTGAAAACAAATCTATAACATTCTGCTGTTTTTGAGTTTGTACCTAAGTGTTGCATTTCGAACTCTTGTTGACTGTAAGGGCTACTCCATTTCTTCTAAAGAATTATTGCCCACAGTGGTAGATATAGTGATCCTCTGTATTAAAGTCACCTATTCCTGTCCATTTTAGTCTACTGATTCCTGAGATGTAGATGTTCAATCTTGCTGTCTCCTACTTGACCACACAAGATGGTAAGTTGTCCAATTTACCATGATTCATGACACTAACATTCCAGGTTCCTATCAATATTGTTCTTTACAGCATCAGTCTTTACTTTTACCACCAGACATATCCACAGTTAACATCGTTTTTGCTTTGGCCAAGCCACTTCCCTCTTTGGAGCTAATAGGAATTGCCCTCCTTTCTTCTCCAGTAGCATAATGGATACCTTCTCACCTGGGGGCTTCATCTTTCAGTGTCCTATCTTTTTGCCTTTTCACACCGTTCGTGGGGTCTCAAGGCAAGAATACTGGAGTGGTTTGTCATTTCCTCCTCCAGTGGACCACATCTTCTCAGAACTCTCCATTATGACCTGTCCATCTTAGGTGGCCCTGCACAGCATGATTCATAGCTTCTTTGAGTTATGCAAGCCCCTTTGTCACAGCAAGACTGTGATCCACGAAGGGATGTTAGATATATGATGTGAAAATTAGGATTCATGCAAGAAAACGTTGCAAAGTCTATGTAATAATAATTATAATAGTCCTGAATAGCTAATATTTAGGTAGTAAGCTAAGAAAAATATCTTAACAGGGTAAGTGTTAGTTGCTCAGTCGTGCCTGACTCTTTGCGACCCAATGACTGCAGCCCACAAGGTTCCTCTGTCCGTGAGATTTTCCAGGCAAGGATACTGGAGTGGGTTGCCATTTTCTTCCCCAGGGGACCTTCCGAACCCAGGGATCGAACCTGGGTCTTCTGCACTGCAGGCAGATTCTTTACTGACTGAGCTACAAGGGAAGTGCCTAACAGGGTTAGGCAAAGTATTAATTTTCTTAATATACACAAAAGCAGAGGGCATTGATAGGCATTTCACTGAAAAACACATAACCAGTTAAAACATGAAAAGGCATTCAACCACTCTCATGTGAAAGAAATGCAATTAAAATAAGAGTGGGATTTTTTTCCCTTAATGATTGACAAAAATTGAAGCTTATTTACCATATTGGCAAATGTATGGAAAAGGCATCACTGCTGTTGGGAGTTTAAATTAGGGTGACATTTTGGAAGTTGTTTTTAGTAATATTGAACAAAACAACAAAATATACATAGTTGTTGGCCCAGCCGTTATACTTGATGTGTAAGGATGAACCTAGATAGCATATTCAAAAGCAGAGATATTACTTTGCCAACAAAGGTTCATCTAGTCAAGGCTATGGTTTTTCCTGTGGTCATGTATGGATGTGAGAATTGGACTGTGAAGAAGGCTGAGTGCCGAAGAATTGATGCTTTTGAACTGTGGTGTTGGAGAAGACTCTTGAGAGTCCCCTGGACTGCAAGGAGATCCAGCCAGTCCATTTTGAAGGAGATCAGCCCTCGGATTTCTTTGGAAGGAATGATGCTAAAGTTGACTCATTGGAAAAGTCTCTGATGCTGGGAGGGATTGGGGGCAGGAGGAGAAGGGGACGACAGAGGATGAGATGGCTGGATGGCATCACTGACTCGATGGACGTGAGTCTGAGTGAACTCCGAGAGTTGGTGATGGACAGGGAGGCCTGGCGTGCTGCAATTCATGGGGTCGAAAAGAGTCGGACACAACTGAGCGACTGAACTGAACTAGTAAGGAAATGAAAAATAATGTTCATCCATAAGTTGCTAGTTATATTGCTATGGTACTGCTGTTCGATTGAAAACAGTGCAAATATGTTAAGAGAGAGAGCTAGCATGAGGGCAAGAAAAAGAGATGAGGAGGGAGAGAGAGAGATGCACAATTGACCTTTTAACAGTGCATGGGTTAAGGATGTGGAAAATCTACATGTAACTTAGTGTGCTTGTGCTTATACTCAGGTACTCAGTCGTGTCTTTGTGACCCCATGGACTGTAGCCCACCAGTCTTCTCTGTCCTTTGGATTTTTGAAGAATCCTGGAGTGGGTAGGGCTTCCTTATAAGCTGTTCCTCCGTATCCAGAGTTCCACATGTGTAGATTTAACCTACCAAGAATCATGTAATAGTTAGTATTTACTATAGATTAAAAAAAAAATCTCTGTGTTAAATAGACCCACACAGTTCAAACCTATGTTGTTCAAGGGTCAACTGTGCTGCTGCTGCTGCTAAGTCGTTTCAGTCGTGTCTGACTCTGTGCAACCCCAGAGACGGCAGCCCACGAGGCTCCCCCGTCCCTGGGATTCTCCAGGCAAGAGCACTGGAGTGGGTTGCCATTTCCTTCTCCAATGCATGAAAGTGAAAAGTGAAAAGGAAGTCGCCCAGTCATGTCCGACTCTTAGTGACCCCATGGACTGCAGCCCACCAGGCTCCTCCATCCATGGGATTTTCCAGGCAAGAGTGCTGGAGTGGGGTGCCATTGCCTTCTCCAAGGGGTCAACTGTATATGTACTTAAATATGGTATGTTAGTAAGTGAAGAAAGTAGGTTGGCTAATAGTATGCATGGTACCATCCCATTCATGTATTACTACTTAAATCATCAAGTTTGGAAATAAACGTTTTTGCTTCTTTACATAGAGAGTTTCAGGAAGGATACATGAAACATTTAACTGATTATGGGAAGAGGGGCAGGTGAAAAAGAACCAGAACTGGCGTAGAATGGGGAGGATCCTTAATACTCACATTGTACCTTTTTGCCCTGCTGAAATGTTTTGTTTTTCCCTCTCATCTCATGTGCTGCTGCTGCTAAGTCATTTCAGTCGTGTCCGACTCTATGTGACCCCATAGACGGCAGCCCACCAGGCTCCCCCGTCCCTGGGATTCTCCAGGCAAGAACACTGGAGTGGGTTGCCATTTCCTTCTCCAATGCAGGAAAGGGAAAAGTGAAAGTGAAGTTGCTCAGTCGTGTCCAACTCTTAGCGACCCCATGGACTGCAGCCCTCCAGGCTCCTCCATCCATGGGATTCTCCAGGCAAGAGTACTGGAGTAGGGTGCCACTGCCTTCTCCCTCATCTCATGTAAAGCTTTATTATTTTAGACCAGCATACCCAGTGGAAGAATTAGAAGAAGAAACTGTTGCAGAAGATGATGCAGAATTAACATTGAATAAAGTGGATGAAGAATTTGTGGTATGTGTGTTGCTGAACTTTTTTGTCCATCTTCACCTTTGAATTCATTTCCCTTCTCTGAATTCCCCTAGACTTCCATTATCTGGATTAGTTTATTTCATTGTTTGTAGATTAAAAAAAAGCTTTTGAATAGAGTGCCAAATAATCAGTAATTTAAACCTTTCGTTAAATTAATTTTCATGTTAACTAATGATTATGGTGTGAATTTAGCAGAGGTTCTTCAAATATAGACAGAAAATAGTCGACCACTAGTTATATAGGTAAACAGTTAACCATTCATGATCTTAAATAGACCATAAATAATAGAGAATTTAGAAGACAGCAATAGACTTTTGAATTAATACAGTCTGCTTCATAAGAATACCATTCATTTCTCAGGAACTCCTTTATGCTTCTGAAATTAAGATGATTAGTACCCTACCCTGAGGAACATTAAAAAATACTTATAAATATCAACATTATTTAAGTTGTTTGGCAACCTCTGGGCATATTCTCATTCTTAAAATTCTATCTATAGTGTGAAATTAAATGATCATATCTTTATAACAGACTGGACTAGGAGAATGGTAGAGAAGAAGAGTTCTTCCTCAGAATCAGAGATGAGTTGACACTAGTATTTTAGAAAGTGTATATATGATTTAAAGTGAAAATGGTGGAGAAGAAAAATGTTGTAGTATATTTTACTGTCATAGACCAATTACATTTTTCAGGTGATTTTTTTTTTAATCAATAGATAATACATACAGTCTGTATTTTAACTTAAAAGTAATTTATTATGCTACTGTAGGCTGCAAAGATACTAATCACTGCATTATTTTATAGTGAATGCTGAAAATAACCATTAAATAAATTAGACATATGCATATGGTAGAATGTCATATAGCCATTAAAAGAAATGTTAGTGACATGGGGATGATAACATACTTTATGCACAAACTCAACTATGTAAAATACACAGAAAAACAGTTAACACCAGTATATTAACATTAGTTATGTGTGGGGAGGATTATGGATGATTATTTTCTCTTCATGCTTTCTGTCTTTAAAGTTTTTAATGTATTTTGTCAGTAGTATAAATATTTTAAACCATATGTGTAAAAAAGATGATTGCTATTATAAACAGTTCTGCAGTGAACATTGACGAACACGTGTCTCTTTCAGTTCTGGTTTCCTCAGTGTGTATGCCCAGCAGTGGGATTTCTGGGTCATAAGGCAGTTCTATTTCCAGTTTTTTAAAGAATCTCCACATTTTCCTCCATAGTGGCTGTACTAGTTTGCATTCCCACCAAAAGTGTAAGAGGGTTCCCTTTTCTCCACACCCTCTCCAGCATTTATTGTTTGTAGACTTTTGGATTGCAGCCATTTTGACCAGTGTGAGATGGTACCTCATTGTGGTTCTGATTTGCACTTCTCTGATAATGAATAATGTTGAGCATCTTTTCATGTGTTTGTTAGCCATTTGTATGTCTTCTTTGGAGAAATGTCTGTTTAGTTCTTTGGCCCATTTTTTGATTGGGTCGCTTATTTTTCTGATTTTGAGCTGCATGAGCTGCTTGTATATTTTTGAGATTAATTTTTTGTCAGTTGCTTCATTTGCTATTATTTTCTCCCATTCTGAAGACTGTCTTTTCACCTTGCTTATAGTTTCCTTCGTTGTGCAAAAGCTTGTAAGTTTAATTAGGACCCATTTGTTTATTTTTGCTTTTATTTCCATTACTCTGGGAGGTGGGTCATAGAGGATCCTGCTGTGATTCATGTCAGGGAGTGTTTTGCCTATGTTTTCTTCTAGGAGTTTTATAGTTTCTGGTCTTACATTTAGATCTTTAATCCATTTTGAGTTTATTTTTGTGTATCGTGTTAGAAAGTGTTCTAGTTTCATTCTTTTACAGGTGGTTGACCAGTTTTCCCAGCACCACTTGTTAAAGAGATTGACTTTTCTCCATTGTATATTCTTGCCTCCTTTGTCAAGTATAAGGTATCCTTAGGTGTGTGAATCCATCTCTGGGCTTTCTATTTTGTTCCATTGATCTATATTTCTGTCTTTGTGCCAGTACCATACTGTCTTGATGACTGTGGCTTTGTAGTAGAGCCTGAAGTCAGGCAGGTTGATTCCTCCAGTTCCATTCTTCTTTCTCAAGATTGCTTTGGCTACTTGAGGTTTTTTGTATTTCCATACAAATAGGACATGGAGAGGACAATGGCAACCCACTCCAGTACTCTTGCCTGGAGAATCCCATGGACGGAGGAGCCTGGTAGGCTGCAGTCCATGGGGTCGCTAAGAGTCGGACACAACTGAGTGACTTTACTTTCACTTTTCACTCTCATGCATTGGAGAAGGAAATGGCAACCTACTCCAGTGTTCTTGCCTGGCGAATCCCAGGGACAGAGTAGCCTAGTGGGCTGCTGTCTATGGGGTCACACAGAGTCGGACATGACTGAAGTGACTTAGCAGCAGCAGCAGGACATGGAAGCAACATAGATGTTCATCGGTAGACAAATGGATAAGAAAGTTGTGGTACATAAACACAATGGAATGTTACTCAGCTATTAGAAAGAGTACATTTGAATAAGTTCTAATGAGGTGGATGAAACTGGAGCCTATTATACAGAGTGAAGTAAGTCAGAAAAACACCGATATAGTTTCTTAATGCATATATATGGAATTTAGAAAGATGGTAACAATGACCCTATATGCAAGACAGCAAAAGAGGCACAGATGTAAAGAAAAGACTTTTTGACTCTATGGGAGAAGACGATGATGGGATGATTTGAGAGAATAGCATTGAAACATGTATATTACCATATGTGAAACAGATGACCAGTCCAGGTTCCATGTGTGAAACAAGGCACTCAAAGCTGGTGCACGGGGACAACCCAGAGGGATGGGAATGGGGAGGGAGGAGGAGGGGGGGAGTTCGGGTTGAGGGACACATGTATACCCATGGCTGATTCATGTCAATGTATGGCAAAACCCACCAAGTATTATATAGTAATTAGCCTCCAATTAAAATAAATAAATTTTTTTTAAAAAAGATGATTACTATCTATAAAAAGAAAAAGACCATTGTAAAACCAGTTTAAAAGATATCTTTCTTAATGTGATAAATTTTTAAACTTAAGGTAAAAATGTAGTCATTCATGTGTTTATTGAGCACCTGTTATGTAGCAGGCACTGGGCAAGACCCTGGTGGAGCTGCATGTACAAAAACTCAGAGGAAGGAGGGCGCTTACCATGATCAAGGAACTGAGGGAAAGTCATTGCTGCCAGCTCTCCTGAGTGAGGAGGAGAGTGACTTCAGATTGTGTGTGTTAGTTGCTCAGTCTTGTATGGCTCTTTGCGACCCCATGGACTATAGCCTGCCAGGCTCCTCTGCCCATGGACTTCTCCAGGCAAGAATACTGGAGTGGGTTGCCATTCCCGTCTTCAGGGTTAGCTGGGAAGAAAGACCAGGTCCAGATCATTTTGGTCATTTTAGGGAGTTTAGACTTTATTCTTTGTGTAATAAATCTTTCCATTCAGTCCCTGTTGTTCATCTCACTTATTTTACTCAGATATTTCCTCATCTTGTTTCTTAGTTACTGTTTATTATTAGTAGTAAATAGTTTATCTACAGATACCTGGTCCTAATGCATCAATATTTAGCTTCAAAGACCTATAACTCAAAACAGCTAGTCAGGGAAAAAAAGTACAAAAACCAACTAATCAGAAGGAAAACTCCATGAGGGCATAAACCAATTTTGCACATTTGTTGTCTCCATTTTATTATGCAATGCCTGGTGCATAGTAGCTGTTCATTAAATATTTGACAAAAAATCATCTGTCACAACATTGCTTGTAACTTTTACAAAATAGAGGGTTTTTTATTTTTTTTTTCCTGAGAACCATTTAAAGTTCAAAGCAGGATTGCTGTTTGTATAAATTAGAGAAACAAACTAGAAAGCATCCTATTCACACATTTCTTGCCAACTGTGAAGTAAAGACCTTCTGCTGTCATAAGACCAAGCTGAAGCCTTCCTCAAAGCGTTGTGTCTGAGGCTCTTAGTTCCCTTACATCATGTCTCTTGAATTTTTTCCTTTTCCTTCTTCCTTGTTGTTATATTATTCTAAGGAGGCCTCTTACCTCTCCCATTCCTCTTAGTAAGGAGAGCTGGGTCAATGCCAAAAGCCTCTGGATGGTGTGATATTACTTCAATTTGGTGCCAGAGTTTGTGGGATAGCTCACAGATGGCAAAGATCATTTCTGACAAAGTAAAGTTCTTCTGTGATCAACAAGAAACTCAAAAGCTTCCATTTTAGACTGGTCAAATCAAGTTAGGACACATTGATAACTGGAAAGTGAGAGAGAGGGATGGAGGGAGGAGAGAGGGAGGGTGGCCGAGAGGGAAGAAGGGAGGATTGGGATCACGACACAGAATGTTCTCAAAGAATGTCCTCACAGAATGTCCTCACAGAATGTCCTCACAGTATACAGTCATATCCTTAGTGATTGGCAGTAGGAGAATGAAGACACATATTAGGCAAAGAAATGACAGGAAATTGAGTACCTTTTAAATTACTGAGATTAAAATCCTCTTCATTTAAAGCTATTTTTTGAGTCTGTTTATATTCAAATTCATTTTGATTGCTTTCTTAATAATTTTTAATAACTTAAATTCTTTTTCTAGTACCTACTCTTAAAGCTTTTTGCCTAATAGTGTTCAATCGACCACAGTTCAACAAGTACTTATTGATCACCTATGTAAACAGTACTGATTAGGTTATTATAAAAGCATTATAAACTCGTCTCTTCTCCCATCGGCACTGAGTCACTGGCATCTCTATCATTTGCTCTGGTTAAGTACACCATCATTAGTGCAAACACAGGATAGACTGAGCTGTTTCTCAAAGATGTGCTTGTGCATATATGCTTAGGATTTAAGATGTAAACCCATCAGTTTTGTCTACACATCTAGGCCCCACTGCCTCCATCCCTAAAAAAATGAATGTTATTTGATTGTATGTTATCTGCATTTATATTGTTTCATATTTTACTATAATCTTTCTAATTTCTCAAAGATTAACATAGTTCTAATGTCTCAGCTTAGTGGCCCCACCCCTAGGAGTTTCTTTGTAGATCTGGGATGGTTGAATTACATTGTCACAAGCTCCCAGGTGATACTAATGCTGCTGATCTAAGAACCACATTTTGAGAACCACTGTCTTACATACTTCTAAGTGCTTAACGATAAGGGTTATCTTTGAAATCTACGACTGCCGCTTTTGTGCAGCTCTACATGTGAAAGTGTCCACCAAACAACTCTCACTTATTTTTTTTGTTTTTCTTTACAAGACTTTAGAACCAAGCTCTATTGGCCTCATTATCATGTCTTTAAGCTTTGGATATTCTTGTTAAAATTGCTCCACCCACTTTGTCACTTGTCACCACAAAGACATTTTAACATTTTGTCCTACCTGCTTATACAGCCTGCTCAAACTCTGTATTTACTGTGTATTGGGGAGGAGATTGCTTGTCAAAGGGTCTTTTCTGACCCTGTCCCCCACATCAGTTGGGCTTAGAATCTGGACCAGCTTGGAATCTACCTGAATTATCCTTTTGTTAGATAGTTAATATCTAAGATACAAAGTTAATATCTTACATCCTTATATAGAATTAATATTTAATATCTTTAAACTTAAGCATATAGAAGATGAGATGTCAAAAATATACATTACTGTGATTGGTCCCTGGAGTAGGTGAGAGTATTCCATATCTATCAACCTCTCATTTTTGTCCATTTTAGTCATCTTACTCAAAATTTCCATTAACTGTTGCTTATTCTGTTCTTATGTTTATTTATCCCTAGTTTCACAGCTGGAGAAGGCAATGGCACCCCACTCCAGTACTCTTGCCTGGAAAATCCCACGGACGGAGGAGCCTAGAAGGCTGTAGTCCATGGGGTCGCTGAGGGTCGGACATGACTGAGAGACTTCATTTTCACTTTTCACTTTCACGCATTGGAGAAGGAAATGGCAACCCACTCCAGCGTTCTTGCCTGGAGAATCCCAGGGACAGGGGAGCCTGTTGGGCTGCCATCTATGGGGCCACACAGAATCGGACATGACTGAAGTGACTTAGCAGCAGCAGCAACAGCAGTAGCAGCAGCAGTTTCACAGCTCTTCTTTTTCTTAAGTGATTGTAAAAAAAAGCAGGTCCTATTTTTAAATGGCATCATCAAAACCTCAAAAAACAGATAACATAATGCCCTACTTTATGCACACTACTAGGCTTTAAATGTCCTTTCTTAGTCTTCCTGTTGAGCTTAGCGTAAGTGTTTAGAATTGACATGCACACGTTGCTATATTTAAAATATATAACCTACAAGGACCTACTGTAAAAAAAATCTGGAAATATATTTTTTAATTACAACTTTTATAATTATTAACTTTTAAACTCTTTTATTTTCCTAAGGAAGAGGAGACAGACAATGAAGAAAACTTTATTGATCTCAACGTTTTGAAGGCCCAGACCTATCGCTTGGTGAGTTACACAGGATACATGCAGGACCAACAAGCAGTCAATACATGTATTCTGCTGGGAATGGAAGCAAGTAGAAATCATTGTTCTGGCCATTGTTCTGTGTGTCATTTGAAAAGTAGCTCTTGAAATTATTTTAGCAAATATAAAACTCAGAGGGGCAAGTGAAACAGCCTCTGGTCTATATCATGAAATATCAACTCAGGGTCAGTTTCAAGTTATTTTCCATTATAATGGCCCATAATGGTCTTCATTATAGGAAAATACTTAAATTGTAGGTAATTCTTTGAAATAAAATGGATTATATTAAGACTGGTATATGAATAGATGGTCAGTTGCTTCAAGTCAGTTTTTGCTTTATTTTAATTAGGAAATAAGCCCAGTCTATAAAAGAGAACCCACTCAATGAAATAATTTCAAAGTACAGTTTGGATTTTTGTCTTTTCCTATATGTATGTTATGTTTCAATAAAATGATACTTATCACATGCCAAATACGTATGAAACAAAATCTTATTTGTACTTTATTTAATTTTTCTTATCTTAATTCTGCAAACAAATTTGGACCTAGTTTTGGGTACATATCATGAAGACTTCCTTGGCCACCTCACCCCAAGGTGGTCTCTTCATTTATCATTCACTGCCATAGTATTGTTAGCATTTGTAACTATTATTAACAATATGGGTGTGTTTTCTGCCCAACTTGAGATGTATGTAATATAATGTGGCTATCTTGCCTGACTGTGTGAGTTGTCTTTGAGACTTTTTAGTACTTACTAGGTGTATGACTTTGAGTAGGTTTCCAATTTTCTTATGCCGTATCTTCATCATCCATAAAATCAGAATAAAACTATTACCTTTAACAAAGATTTTTTAAAGATTAAAAGAGTTACTGCACATAAAGCATTTATACGATGTCTGTCTGGCACATAGAAAGTACTTACAAGTTATTGGCAAAAACCAAAACCACACCTCCCCCTACATTCCTTCTCTTAAATCTGACTTGTATAAGCTCCTTGGTAACAGGAATAACTATCATTTTTTATATTCTCCATAGTGTAATACAAAAAGTACTGACTAAATGCTTCTTAAATCAACAAATAAACTTTTCTTGCCTAATTGAAAATTATTTCAAAATAACTTGTTAACATTTAAATACAGCCAAGCTTCAGTTATAACAATATACTTGCCAATCACTATAGTTTTCAAAGTACTTTAAAACACATCCTTTCCTGACTTTTTAAGGTATTTGAGAAGATGTTACCTCCATTTTCAGTTCAGTTCAGTTCAGTTCAGTCGCTCAGTCCTGTCCGACTCGAAGCACGCCAGGCCTCCCTGTCCATCACCAACTCCCGGAGTTCACTCAGACTCATGTCCATCAAGTCATTGATGCCATCCAGCCATCTCATCCTCTGTCGTCCCCATCTCCTCCTGCCCCCAATCCCTCCCAGCATCAGAGTCTTTTCCAATGAGTCAACTCTTTGCATGAGGTGGCCAAAGTACTGGAGTTTCAGCTTTAGCGTCATTCCTTCCAAAGAAATCCCAGGGTTGATCTCCTTCAGAATGGACTGGTTGGATTTCCTTGCAGTCCAAGGGACTCTCAAGAGTCTTTTCCAACACCACAGTTCAAAAGCATCAATTCTTTGATGCTCAGCTTTCTTTATGGTCCAATTCTCACATCCATACATGACCACAGGAAAAACCATAGCCTTGACTAGACGGACCTATGTTGGCAAAGTAATGTCTCTGCTTTTGAATATGCTATCTAGGTTGGTCATAACTTTCCTTTCAAGGAGTAAGCGTCTTTTAATTTCATGGCTGCAGTCACCATCTGCAGTGATTTTGGAGCCCCCAAAAAATAAAGTCTGACACTGTTTCCACTGTTTCCCCATCTATTTGCCATGAAGTGATGGGACCAGATGCCATGATCTTTGTTTTCTGAATGTTGAGCTTTAAGCCAACTTTTTCACTCTCCTCTTTTACCTTCATCAAGAGGCTTTTTAGTTCCTCTTCACTTTCTGCCATAAGGGTGGTGTCATCTGCATATCTGAGGTTATTGATATTTCTCCTAGCAATCTTGATTCCAGCTTGTGCTTCTTCCAGCCCGGTGTTTCTCATGATGTACTCTGCATATAAGTTAAATAAGCAGGGTGACAATATAC
Organism: Bos grunniens; assembly: GCF_055505025.1. Taxonomy (NCBI): domain Eukaryota; kingdom Metazoa; phylum Chordata; class Mammalia; order Artiodactyla; family Bovidae; genus Bos; species Bos grunniens. The sequence goes on from NC_141165.1 coordinate 104,411,755, forward strand.
AGCCTTGACATACTCCTTTTCCTATTTGGAACCAGTCTGTTGTTCCATGTCCAGTTCTAACTGTTGCTTCCTGACCTGCATACAAATTTCTCACGAGGCAGGTCAGGGGGTATGGTATTCCCATCTCTTTCAGAATTTTCCACAGTTTATTGTGATCCACACAGTCAAAGGCTTTGGCATAGTCAATAAAGCAGAAATAGATGTTTTTCTGGAACTCTCTTGCTTTTTCGATGATCCAGCAGATGCTGGCAACTTGGTCTCTGGTTCCTCTGCCTTTTACAGATACAAAAACTGAAATTTCTAACCTTGAGACAGTTTAATCTTTTAAAAAGCAAATAAATTGCAGTGCCTTAATTTTAGCTCAGTTTCTTCAAACTCCCAAGTCTATTGCTTTTTCTCCTTTACCTTATAACAAAGAGTTCAATGGCATAGATTCCTAACTTAAGCAAGGATGCTTTGGTGCTTGGTGTTCTTGTGATGAAGATGTGATGACCGAGTTCTAAAGTGTGAAGAAAAAAACAAAAGGAGAGTTGCATACACAGTTATTCTTATAAAGAATTTGTTGTTTGTACTATTCATTCTTATATTGATGGTGTAAATAGAAGCCTGTGCAGGCCACCTGTGATTCTCTCTAGACTACGTAGTTTGAGTATTGGGAAGGAGCAAAGTAATTTAACTTGCCTCTACCATGACTCTAAGTCCTGATTGGTCCTAATTTCAATTTTCCACCTCCATTAAACTGTGTAAGGATGGGTTTTTGCTCTACCAGTGACTTTATAAATGATCTAAGTATTAGCTCCTTTGGTCGATAGTATTCATATATAACCTGTACTTTTTTTGAGCTAAGACTATATGGTTGTGTTTTCACAAGAGGAGAAAGTCTGAACACCAGGTGTTTGTGGATGGTCAGCCATGAAGTACTAATGAGGCAGAAAACCCTTTCATATTTTAAAAAATCTGGCAAGTTTATGATGTTGCCCACTACAGCCATCTGCCTGAGACAGCTGTATCTGACTAGAGCTTTCAGTGGCTCAGGCTGCTCTTTCCCTAAGACAGAGCTGCTGTATAGTTAGTAACACAGATTTAAGATTTTATGTTTCATGAAGCAGGTGGGCTCACAATGCAGAAGAAATATTATGTCACTCAAGTTGATGCGATGAATTCGTCGCTAGAACAAGAATGGTGGATTCTGTCTGGGAAATTGATTTCCTAATGTATACGTGACTGTGCCAGCCCAGCAGCATGTGGCTACAGCAGTCCCCTCTACCTGTGGTTTTGAAACATTAGATGCTTCTCCAGTCATTCTCTGTCTCCTCCCCCAGCTTTATGGTTCTTCACAGGCTCTAGCATCACACTCATCTGATTTGTTTATGGTCTGTCTCAACCAGTAGAACGCAAACTCCTCTAGAGCAGAAACTTTTTAAACTGCTTTTTCACCTACCTGTGCCTGTTGTGTAGAACATGCTTGATATTGAATAATATTGAATGAAAACACATGTGAATGGGTGCTATTTTATATTTATAATTTTATGAGAAAGTATAGTTTAATCTTCATAGAGAAGAGAATCTCTCAGCAGTAATTGGGTTCTCTTCTATGTACCATGTAGGATCGTGCAGGGAGAAATCTACTTATATTCCTTTCGTTCATTTAATAAAGCATAGTCTAGACCCTGAGAAGTTTGCTTTTAAGGATGGTGGTAACTCAAGAAGCTGGCTCTACATGAGCATTTTCCTGAGACTTGTGGTAGGAACAAGAGAGAAGGCAAATGAAACAGATATACGCTGTAGATTGTGTTCTCTGGAAGTAGACACTGAGACAGTTTGGGATGCAAGATGTTCATGGTGAAAAGACAGGATGAGAAAGCGGTATTGGGCTGAGGGTGGACGGAACTGTGAGTTAGGCCTGATAAAGTCTTGGCCAGCCTGCTGAGAAGCTGTGGAGAAGTGCTGCCTGCTGGGCTTGGTCTCTGGAGGCAGGCTGCCCTGGGAAGGAGGCAACCCCCAGGATCGGTAGCTCTGCATGTAGGACAGAGCCCGAGGGAGCTGACAGCAGGAAAGCCACTTGCTGCCCAGCTGAGCCCAAGTCCTTCCTTGAAAGAAATCCAAGAGGTTCAGCGTCCTTACTCCCACTAAATAGCTGAAGCCTATAACTGCTAATTTGAAGAAGTTGTAAAGAGATGCTATATGCCCATTGACTAAACTTTGCAATGTCTGCCTAATCAGAGCATGATGCGGCAGCAGCATTTCATGAACACTGAAATCGGGATTCTAAGAAAATGGTGCTTCCTATCAATCATGAATGCTTGAGGTGATGGCATTGGCTTGTGTGGAAGCAGGTGTTTTTCAGAATAGTTATCTACTTTGAGGTTTAAAAAATATACTTTGAAGCCATTTTTTGCTGTGATTTCCTCCTCTAGTCTCTTAACGCATTATAGTTTTACCAATAACACAGGTATACCTCATCTTGTGATACTTCACTTTATTGTGCTTTGCAGATACTGCATTTTGCAGATACTGCCTTTTTTTTTTTTTTTTTTTTAACAAATCAAAGATTTGTGGCAACCCTGCATTGAGCAAGTCTGCTGGTGTTATTTTTCCAACAGTATTTTCTCACTTGGTCTCTGTGTCATATTTTGATAATTCTAGAAATGTTTCAAGCTTTTCCATAATTATTATATTTGTTATGGCAATTTGTGATCAGTGATCTTTTTTTTTAATCAATGATCTTGATGTTACCGCTATAACTTGCTAAAGGCTCAGATGACAGCATTTTTATTGATAAAATCTTTTTTAATTAAAGCATGTACATTATTTTTTAGACATAATGCTGTTGCACACTTAACAGACTACAGTGTATTGTAAACATATCTCTTATGTGTACTGGGAAACGGAAACAGTTGTGTGATTTGCTTTATTGTGGTATTCACTTTATTGAAGTGGTCTGAAGCCAAACCTGCAACATCGCAGAGGTTTATGCCCATACTGTGCAAGAAAACAATTCCTGAAACTAGTAAGGAATTGCTTTATTTTTCCAGAGTTTGATTTGCAGGCTATTTGTCTAAATTTTGAATTTTTTCTTAGAAAAAAAAAATGCTAGCCCCCAAGAGTTCCACATTCTCTTAGTCCCTCTGGTTTCTGAATGTTTTCCAAGTCTGAAATTGAGTTAAAAGCATCTGTGAGATTGGCCATGGAGTGGGGGACACTAGTGGGGAATGAAGCTCTGACAGTTGGTCAGAGCCTGTGAGGGTTAGTGATGTGGTAGAATGTTCAAAGATGTGAGGAGTGGGAGCAGGGAAAGAAGCAAGGTGTTCGGCAGGTGTTCTGGTTATTACCATTTGAAATTTGAGCATGCTGATTGGAAAGTGCCTGCATGTTCATGGTAACTAGGCTGTAATTATGAGTGGTCTCTGAAAAACCTCTCCATTCTATAGCTCAACAGAATCCCAGCAGTAACGATCTGGCAGCATAATGCAGATGTCTCATTCTTCTCCCCCAGCAAAAAAAAAAAAAAAAATGGGAGGGAAGCTGCACACTCTCTGAATTCTATTTTTAAATGCCCATCACTTCATTTCAAAACATTTTTTTCAAACGTGCCATAGACACCATTCTTCCTTGAGATGCTAAATTTAAGGTTTTAGAAACCAAATCCTAAGTTATACAGCACAAAACCAACTCTCTGAAAAGGTTTAAACACAATTGGTTTTTAATTACTTAGCAAAAAATTCATTGTAGCAAGAATGAGAGAATTTTTAGCTTAAAAGGCTAAAGCTGTAAGGAAGTAAAGCTCTGGGCTTAGGATAAAAATCATTTCAGTTGTAGTTTAGGGTGTCACTGTGGCAAGTCTGCAATATTGTAATAAAAAAGGGAAAGAAGATAGATCTACTTTGAGTAATAGCTTAAATACTTTACATTTTCTTCACTTTACATATGGTTTACACTTTACTGTTCAACAAAGTGTCTTTCTGAGTAATACGAGGGAAAATACACCATGCTACAACATGACATGCCCCATAGTTTATCCCTGGTTCTGATTCCTGCTTGAGGAAAATGTTCTTTCTTCTCCTTTCCTAAAACAATGGGGGTGAGTTCTCCTCTCTGTGCTGTGCCTGTGCTCTATCACTGGTACTTCACAGAAGAAACAATTAAAACGCCACATGTTTTGAGTGTGATGGAACGCGTTATGGCTGAGCAAATGCTTTTATTTCTCTGTTAACTAACCCGTACCACCCCAGCAGTTTCACATCTGGAGGTGAATAGGAAATGTAGGTTAGAGAAAAAAGCTGCACCCCTCACTGCTCAGAGGAGACTCAAATGGCAGTTCTTGCTGGGTTTAAAAGAGAGTTTTGCTTGATCTTTAGCGTTGCTTTTGAATCCACATTTGAAATAGGAAAGATCCTCATCTTCATCCTGGTTTTATTGTGAGGAAGCAAGGACTTTTCAAGGTCTTTTCCAACTCTGAGTCCATACCTTCAAGGCCAGTGCTACAGTGGAAAAGCAGCCTTAGATAGAAAATCCTGACCACGTGGCCATAATTTATCCTCTCTCTAACTCAATTTCTTATCTTTAGGTGGGGACATAATTCAACCCAGGGTTGTTTTAAGATTAATAGAACTTGGGGACCACACCTAGCATGGTGCTGGCAGAGAGTGTATGTTTGATGAATTTCTTATTTTGTATAATTTTCACCTCTCTTAGAGATTGTAATTAGTTATAAACATTCTTAGGTGTTATAGGAGAATAGAAAAAAGCCCCAGTCTCACAATACAAATTTCTAGACCACCATGAATATTTTTGAGTAAGAAGCTTATATAGCATGTAAGTTATAAGGAAGATTGCATTTTGATGTAAATTAGGAAGCTCTGGTGATAGCATGGCTTTAATTTTGTTATCTGTCGCTGGATTATTACTGAAGGCCCATTGGACTCAGTCTGCTGTCGCATAGGATCTCCTCTATAGAGATGACTAAGGGGAATCTAATGAAAAGTATTGTAATTTTAGGATCTTTTCTAGGAATCATTTGAAAGCAGTCATTTTATGAATGGATGGGTTTTACTTCCTTAGTCAACACTAATAGCATGTAATTTATTATAAAATTCAGTACATTAGATGTGTACCCGGAATGTTCGCTCTTCTATAAACCTATATTCTTAAAAACCCTCACCTGCACCCATCTACCCCTCAGAGTGTTAGTGCTTTGAATATCTGACAACTGATTCATTTTCATCCAGGACATGTAGTTAGTTACTAAGACCTGTAGATGGTGCCTTTGAAATCCCTCTCATATTCACCTTCCCCATCTCCACCCTTTGCTGAAATATTTTTCCTCTTATTCCTCAATCTTTTTTTTTCCCATGTTGTGGGATCGTAGTTCCCTGATCAGGGACTGAACCTGGGCCCTCGACAGTGAAAGCATGGAGTCCTAACCACTGGACCACTAGAATTTCCTCTTACTCTTTGACGTTACTACCCCAAACATGACTTGCCAGATCATTCTGAATCCAATAACTTTTGTTGGGTTTTCATTGCCTACAGCTAAGTTTAGACAGATAACAAAGCAATACATTTTTGGTCTGGCTTTCAAAACCCCTAGCAATTTGACAACTGTCCATATAGCCAACTTTATTTTCTTTTGCTGGGATAACTTTTCCAGGTAGACTCATGAGGTTTCAAGGTAACCTCATGAGTATATCTGCTCTTATCTCATCCTCTTTTGTCTCTTACCTAAAATGCCTTCCCGTCATCTGTCTACCTGACCCTTCAATGTTTAAGGTTCAGCTCAAATCCTGCCTCCTTAGTGATACCTTTCCTTATCACCCCAGCTCCATTTAATCCTATGATTCACAGATCTACAAGCTATAAATTTTCATAAAACAAAACTAAAATATTCTTTTATGAGGATTTTTTATCATTTTATTCACTATCCCTGGAGTAGAACAGTACCTGGTATTTAGTAGGTAGTAAATAAAGATTTGTTAGATTAAATTATTTTACCTTGTTTGTAACTTTTCTTTGTCCTCTGGCTTAGAGGACAAAATTCACATTCCTCAGCCTGGCCTCTGAGGTCTTCACGATATATTCAATTTTCTTTTGCTTCCCAATATTTAGCTTTTTAATCTCCTAGTCTCTCATCTCATATGATCTTCACAAGCTATGTTCGTTCCATATTTCATATTTGGCTTATGAAGCTTTCCTGCCTATGTAAATGCTTGACTTGCCTCTTCTGCCTGTTTACATCCCAAACATCCTTGTAAAGTTAAACTTAAATTTCACCATTGCCATTAAAATGCGCTTCTCTCTGTTATTCAGACTCCTAAAGCATTTACCACCCCTGTACCAGCTAGTGTTTGGAAGTTAATCAAACTTACATTTTTACTTGTTTTTATTGAAAAAACTTTATATTCTTTTTAAAGGTAAAATATATTCCTTGTTTCTTTTAAATGAAAGCCCAAAAGAATACAAAGAAAAAATTAAAAATTTCTTCAGATCTCAGCACCTAGATATAAACATTGTATCCCTTTACACATAATTGCCCTGACGTCAAGTGAGATGCTAACATTTAGTGAATCTGGATGAGGCGTATATGTGAATTTTTAATGCTATTTGTGTGATTTTTTATAAGTCTGAAAAAAATTATACTGATGCAAAAATAGATTACTGAAGTAGTACAGAGTTAAAAAATAATCCACATATATGGTTATATTAGTATATGAAGAAATGCAAATCAATCAGAGATTCAATTAAATGGTGATGATAACAAGCTGTTCATTTCGAGAAAAAAGATGGATTCCTCCCTCATATCTTACACCCAAATAAACCTCATATGGATCAACAAATTAAAAACTGATGAGGCCTAAGATATGAGTGGCAAGTGTAATATTCATGGGTTGAAATAGGCATGATAAAGCATGGTGAGAAAACTAAAAACCATAAAGGAAGAGTACTGATAAATCTAAATGCATAAAAATTAAAACCTTATATATGGAGGGATGGGAAATACCATAAAGTTAAAAGACAAGTAAGAAACTGGGCAAATATAGTTGTAACTTATATGACAAAGGATTGATAGCCATATAGTAAGGTGCTTCAGAGCTTGTGCTCTAGGGTGACCTTGCCTGGGCCCTGCCACTTACTAATGATGTGACATTGGGAAAATTGCGTAACTACTCTCTACCTCATTTTTCTTATTCAAAAAAATGGGAATAAGGCTCCTTTGATTCATGGTCTTATTACTGGGCATTTAACCCATGTGTAAAAGCGTCTAATACCATGCTTGGCATATAATAATGGTGATGGTAATTATAACTACTAACATATATTGGGGGCTTATTATGTATCAAGTATTATGAAAGCCTTTCAAATGCATCATTTAATTTAATCCCCATAACAACACTTTCAATGTGGAGAGGGTACAATTATTACTTCCATTTTACAGATGGGGACCCTGAGATTTAATGACTAGCAGCTAGTAAGTGATGAAGGTGGAATTTGACCAGAGATGGGATGCCTGACTCATTGTCTTAACATTTACGTCATACTGTGGTGATTCTTAAGACAACTTAATTCCCTGAGTCCTGGGAATATTTAATCTTGACAATTAATTGGATTTTAATATTCCTCTCAGTAGGTTTGAATTGAGCTCTTCAAATGTATTTGAGTGCTGGTATATCCATGTGGTTGCAGTCTCAAAAGAAACCTTATAGAAATTCCTGCCATAAAAAGTTAGACTTATTTTGCATACTCTGCAACACCTAGTATTGGGGCACTGATATATCCATGTTGTTGCCATCTCAAAGAAAAGAAGCCTTACAGATGTTTATGCCATAAAAAGTTAGACTTATTTTACATACTCTGCAACACCAAGTATAATGTCTACATTATTTTCTCCAGACGCACTTCCTGTGTTACTTTCTTTGGTTTTAGTTTGAGAAAATAAAAAGTCTATGGAAATGATTTTATCTTAGCACTTAGTATACCAGTGTAGCTAAAGTAGTTAAAGTAGCAAAGGTAGTTTGATGTGTTAAACAGAAATAATATTGGAGGTTAAATTCTCACTCAAAAACAATTTCAGATCTTTTATTGGAAAATTAAATTTATTTTGTGTTAATTTGGGGAGCTTTCTTTTTACCCTTTTGGGTATATGGGAACAAAATTTGTTCAAGTCTTGGTTCACATTATAACTCAATAAAATTTCTTTTGATAGTCTTAAAATTGAACTTAAAACTTTTGTGAACTTCATATATTTCAAGATGGAGGCTACCGTCTATTTCTTTTGATAGATTAGCCAGGGTTTAATTTGGTTATTCAGAGCAAATTTGAAGATACTTTTTGTATGGTATTAAACATTTTTCTTCACAGTAATATAGTGTTAAATCATGTAAAACCTAATTTGGAAAGAAAATAATGAATTAGATTCACATTTTGTGCTTCTTTAATCATGAAGAAGAATTGACTTGTAGCGACATGAATGGTTTTATCTCTGCCTTAAATATAATTTGTTAAAATCATTAGATTTTGAGGAAATACTCTGATTGAAATATCAATAACTTATTTACCCCTTTCTCTAGCTTTATTGATAGATGGGAAAGAAGGGCACTAGATACCCTTAGGAGAAACCCTGTTTAATCCATAGTAATACTATATATACTCTATTAGCCTTTTGGCCATCTAGCCTATCTTTGAAATGCGGCAAATGAGGCAGAATTCAAAAAAGACCCCTGAACAACCAAAATAAGAATAAACACTTCATTTAAAATTTTTCTGTGAAGAGTCCTAACCTCACTACCCTTCATCCCTGAATGCTCACTTTTTTCTCTTGTATTCTTGTGTTCAGTCACTCAGTCATGTCCAACTCTGCAACCCCAAGGACTGTAGCCCACCAGGCTCTTCTGTCCATGGGATTTCCCAGGCAAGAATACTGGAGTGGGTTGTCATTTCCTTCTCCAGGGGATCTTCCCGACCCAAGGATCAAACCCAGGTCTCTTGAGTCTTCTGCATTGGCAGGTGGATTCTTTACCACTGCACCACCTGAGAAGCCCAACGTTGCCCAAATTCTAACAAGGTTGGTTAGTAGGTTTCTAAATCCACAGCAGCTTAGGAGAAGGGAGAGGTGCTACAGACAAGCAGGAAGACAGCCACAGGTGACCACTGGCATCATCATAATAAACACAGCTCTAGGAACAATTTAAAAGCAGACATTAGAAAGCAAAACTTATAGTTATCTGGGATTGTTTAGTGTGGGATCAGTCAGTCCAGATTTCTCTGCTTTTAAGGCATTGTTGTATTACAGCATACTACAATAAGAGACTATGTAACTTAATAGTTACAGCCAGTAAATGTTAGCATTCCCCGTATCTGAAATCCATTCTGACAGTGGTGTCTGATCTTCCTGAGAGGCAGGGATTTGGGCTTGGTAGTTGCCGGAGAAGGCAATGGTGCCCCACTCCAGTACTCTTGCCTGGAAAATCCCATGGACGGAGGAGCCTGGTAGGCTGCAGTCCATGGTGTGGCTGAGGGTTGGACACGACTGAGTGACTTCACTTTCACTTTTCACTTTCATGCATTGGAGAAGGAAATGGAAACCCACTCCAGTGTTCTTGCCTGGAGAATCCCAGGGACGGGGGAGCCTGGTGGGCTGCCATCTATGGGGTCACACAGAGTCGGACACGACTGAAGTAACTTAGCAGCAGTAGCAGCAGCAGTTGCAGGCTTAAGCACCTCCCCATGCTCTTGTTTGACTACTAGTTATGTGTTGGGATCTTCTAAATCTCCCTTCATCTCCCATTTTCACCTGGAAGTCGGTGAGTCCAGTTTCTGCCCAGGCCTTCATGATCTAGATCCTCCCAGCAGGCTCCAGTCTGAACTTGTGATCTCTCTGTGGTGTCTGACCTGAGGTATCTGTTATCAGAAATGTGTTCTCAAGGGTGCCTGAGCCTTGAGCTTCACTCTCGGGTCTACCCATCCAACAGCTTTATTTACCCTCATGTGATCTCCCTTTCTGATATGCAGGGCCTTTCCTTATTACCTCTCTATCATCATATGACCAAAACCACATCTACTTGTATATATTTGTGTGTGTGTGTACATAAATGCACACACAGAGAACATAGTATTTCTTCAGATGCTAAACTATGCCATTCACATTTCCTGGGCAAAGGGGAGACTACTTTATGGAATAGGATTCAGAGCAGGCTAGTACCATTGCATATTTGATCCTTGAACTGACCTTGGGTGATATGCATCAAGGTTACATTATGGGATGGCTTAGACTGTTATCTTCATTTCTTCCTTTGGCAGTCTTAGGGTCAGTTCTCATCAGTTTCTCTTTCTTAGGACCAATTATTACCTGCATTAACTAGCCTCAGGTGCTTTCTAATAGGCTATGAACTCTTTACAGGCAGGAATTAAATCCTTCTGTCATCCCATACTAAGCACAGTGCCTGGATTCTTACCTTGCATGTTGTAGAAGCTTAACAGATAGCTTATTGGTAAATTAATTAATTATAAATGAGACTTCAGGATAGTCTATGTATTATTGAGCTTCTAATTGTTTCTTCAGCAACATTAACTAGAAAATGCAATTTCCCAAGAGGCATCCTTTATCTTAGTTAATATTGTTTCAGAGAGGGACTTCGTCATGATGATATAAAATTTTGATTAAGTGGAAACAGCAGTTTATTTCTCTTTACTAATAGCTTCACATAAAATACCATTTGTTATCAGAGAAACAATTAGAAAGGAAAGATTTTCTCAAAGTATTATAACCAAGGCATGGTTAAAATGATTTATACTTCATATGTAGGGCTTGCTCAGTGAATGTATCCACTTATTAGGCATTAGGAAATTTTGAGTGAGGAACAAAGCTATGAAACATATGTGCAAAGATGGAAGTATAAAGAGACTGTATAGTTTGAATACGTTAATGCTACTCTACCAAATCTAATGTGCTTTTTTTTTTTTTCTTTGCCTTTTTTTCATTTAGGAACCTAGGTTATTTCCCCAAGTATATTAACTATAGCCTAGGACTGAGTGAAAACTTTCAAGCTACTATATTAAATCACTTCAGGATATTGGGAGTAGGAGTTAGCAAATCATTGCTTACCAGAACTAAATAATAAGCTAAGAAGGGTAAATGCAGCTTACTGAAGGGCCCAGTGTAAAATAAATAGTAGCTCATGCACTGGACTATCTTGATGTGGTGTTTGATCTTCATGTATTCTGTTAACTCTTGGATTCTGAGTCTGATTCAGACAGGGCCGATGCTAACCCATTTGCCTTTGTGAAAATCAGAAAAATGTGCCCTTCCTTGAGTAAAAATTTTACGTATGTTATGCACGACTTGAATAATCCTATGTTCAGGCCTGAAGAAAGTGGGAATGTGGATGGCTTTGGTGATTCTGGGCTCCACCCTCCTTGTAAGGAAAGGAGGAAGGGGGCATGGGGATGAGAGGATAGTCTTGGGGAGCAATGGCTCGGGTATTTCATCAAGAATACCAATTTCAGTTCACTTAGACAGTGGGTCTGTAAAGCAACTGATTTTTAAATCACTGATTAGAACATCTATTAAGAATCATAGAAAAACTGCTGCTTCAGAGGACATGTCCCTTTTTGACTCAGCCTGGCTCTGCAGGGTTGGGACGTGGGGGCCTCGTAATCCTGGCAGGAGCAAGCCTGTGTATATACCATACACACGCCCCAGATGTCAGGGCTCATATCCCACTGGCAGTGCATCCACCCTCCTACCCTCACCCTCATCCTCATAAGACCTCACCCTGTTTGTTACAGACAATGAGTTGGTCAGAATTGGGCTTCCTAGAGCCAGGGAGGGGAACTGGAATGTGCCAGTAATTGTGCAAGTATATGAATGTTAATGAGTATCTGTGTTGAGTTACATGACTGAGAACATTTCCTGTGGCTTTACATTTCCCCTGAGAGATCCAGTATCTCTTCTCATGCCGTCACATACATCCTTATATAACTTCACACATGTCTGTTTTGTGAATACACCGCCACTCCCCAGTTTTGGTGCTACCTTGGGTTTGGTTTTTACAGATATATAGCATTATATTAGGTGCTCAATATAATACAATGTTTCTATATTTAAATGAGCACTTTAATGTTTAAAATAGGATCTTGAACATTTTTCAGTTAGAGTTTCCACATTTTACTTTTCTTAATGTAATACCTGTATTTTTTCATACTTTCTGGGTTTTTTAAAAATAGAATGTAACTGAATAAATTCAGACCACATATTGTGAAGTGAAAAAGCATATATTAGTTACCCATCCTCTAACTGCATGGTTAGAACTGTATAGCCCCCAGACTTTCTGAACAAAAAGCAGTATATGCTCCTTTTAAGGCTCTTAGCCTATTTCGAACTTGCTGATATGAACTGGGAGGTAGGAGAGGGAGAGAGGCTTTCTCATGTTAGCAGTACCCTAGAGACTCAGTCAGGAGTGAGTTCAAAGCCCCTAAAGACCTCAAGCTCCCCATAAAATCAAATCCCGATATAAGGTTATTCTTATACTTGGTGTTAGACTGGATAAAAATATCTTTTAGTGACATAAATTCACATTGAGTGTAATTTCACCGTGAGGTTGTTTATATAGTCTTGTCTTTTAAATGTTGTATTTTGGGAAATTTCAAACATATACACAATTAGAATGAGATAATGAACCCTTAGGCAGTAGCACCCAGTTTAACAGTTAACATTTGGTTGATTGTGTTTCCTTTGAAGCCCCTGCCTCTTTTTTTCTTTGCCCCATAGTATTTTAAAGTAAATTTCAGACATTACATCAATTCACTTGTTGAATAAAATATTTATTTTAGCACTTATCTCTAATTTATAAGTCTTTTTTAAAACATATCCACCATGCCATTATCATACCTATAAAATTAATAATAATTCCTTAATATAATCTAATACTCCCACATTCCAATTTCCCTGATTGTCTCAAAAACATCCTTTTACAGATTATTTAAATTAGAATCCATAGAAGGTCTATACATTGTATTTGGCTGTTAATGTCCCTCAAGTTTCTTTTTTTCTACATTAACATTTTTCCTTACTTTTAAAATAATTTTTCAAGGGAGCATAAAAGGAAAAATACTACCAAAATTAACATATTAAGCTTTATGTTTTGTTGTTGTTCAGTCACTCAGTCATGTCTGATTTTTTCTGACCCCATGACTTGCAGCATGCCAGGCTTCCCCATCCTTCACCATCTCCCGGAGTTTGCTCTAACTCATGTCCATTGAGTCAGTGATGCCATCCAACTATCTCATCCTCTGTCCCTCCTTCTCCTCCCGCCCTCAGTCTTTCCCAGTATCAGGATCTTTTCCAATAAGTTGGCTCTACACATCAGGTGGCCAAAGTATTGGAGCATCAACTTCACCATCAGTTCTTCCAATAAATATTCAGAACTAATTTCCTTTTGCATTGACTGATTTGATCTCCTTGCTGTCCAGGGGACTCTCAAGAGTCTTCTCCAACACCACAATTTGAAAGCATCAATTCTTCAGCGCTCAGCCTTCGTTATGATCCAACTCTCACATCCGTACATGACTACTGGAAAAACCATAGATTTGACTATAAGCTTTATCTTTAAATCATTAGTTTTTATGTTCTGTATGTTTTCAGATCCATACACACTTAATGCTGAAGTGTATAGGGCTATAAAATGGGGAGGAAAAGTTTTCCTTTTCTGATTTGAAAACAGGCATGAATGATCTTATTACTCAACAGCAGAAATCAAATGCAGAAAGTTGACCCTATTTGAGTTCAAATAGGTCTGCATTAAATCACATTTTTAAGCTTATTATGGTTTAACCTAACCAAAATATCACCTTATAAATATAAAATTTGTAAATCAAGTGCCCTTTGCTTCTGGAATTTTATCTTGTTTTTCAGATTTGGGGTTTGTATTTCAGTACAGTGAGTTCAATCTAAGACAGTGTTTTCTTACCAAACATGTGAGTGTTTGTATCTTTTCAACTGTTATTAACATACCTAAATGGCTTGTCCATTTGACAGTATTCCTATTGAGTTCACTCTGATATCTCAGAAGCCTTATTCTTTGTAAAAAAAAATAGTTACATCACAAATTTGCTTCTTTATAATTCTAAATACTTATTTTGCTATTCTACCAGCTTGGTGCATTATCTTCTTTCAACATGGATAGGAGGACAGAAAAGAATTTCTTCTGCTGCTATAATTTTAACACTACCGTGCTTGATATAAATTGTGCAGTGCTGCTAAAATGCCTCAAAATTTTACCATTTCTTTTTATAAACTCTCAATCCTGTGATATCTTTCCTTTCTTAGGATATGAACGAGTCTGCCAAACAAGAAGATATTTTGGAATCTACAACAGATGCTGCGGAATGGAGTCTGGAAGTAGAACGTGTACTACCACAACTGAAAGTCACGATCAGGACTGACAATAAGGTATAGAAGAGAGAACACATTTTGGTCAGATAGATTTTTATATGGCCATTTAGGATCAAAGGTACTGCCACTTATACAAATGATTTAAGAAGGGATTCAGTTTCCAGTGTTTTAGTAGAGATTTAGTAAACTGTTGTTGAATGAATATATAACATTATATGGTCCACAAATCAAGGAATATATCTTTAAAATGATTTGGAATATATCACGTTTCCCTGGGAGTAAGGTGTATTTTCTCAATATATTTTGATATATTTTCTTGGCAGTCATATTTTGTCTAGGTGAATAGTGAATGAAATTGGAATTCTGTGACTGTATACTAACTGAGTAGAGTTAAAAGTGGTTTTAGATCTCTGCTGGATGGCAAAACAGAAGACGTCCTGGAAGTTACCTTACATAATCTACTCAGTACACGTGACTAAAAGTTAAATATTAAGAAAATAGTCAAGAAACCATATGCAAAATATATTTGAAGATAAGGCCAAATGAACCAGCCCATTTAATAAAGTTTCTGCTTTTTTACCTACAATTTATGAGTAAGAACTTCAGAACAAGCTAATAAGTGACTAGACAATCCTATTCTTTAGACAATACTATATAGTAATCTCTAAAAAGAGCTAGAGAGACATCTAGGTTAAAAAAAAAATAAAAAAGAAAGGATTTTCATCTTTGGAACCTGAGACAAGCTCCAGAATTATGGAACAAGGTTCCAGGGAAACTTGTCATTCTGCAAATGTGGTTGTGTGTCTATCCTCAAAGTAGAAGCCTTGCAAAGACTGCTGTTCTCAGTTTCTGGGAAGCTAATTCATACTAGATTGTCTGGATTTGGGCTTGTAGAGTTGAATCCTGGAGAAGGTAAGACGGGGCCTAGGGCCAGTCCACTCCTAGGGCAGTCTTAAAATAAGGACCTCAGAGATCTTCCGAGAGTGTGAAGGGCTGTGGAACAAGCTTTCTCTAGAGTAGATGGCAAATCCTGCAGCCCTGTTTACCATATATTTACCCAGTCATTATGGAGGACAGTTATTATTTGCATACATCGGGGGTAAATTCCTGTTTATATATCTTATATATAAATACATATTAATAAGAATTTCTTTCCTGATTTGATCTCTGCTGAAAGTCATAATTTGCAAAAATGTAACTTTTTCTTAAAATGTAATTTCTCATTTTTTAGTTTTGTCAGAACAAATTCTCTTCATAAAATTAAAGATCACTACTATTGTGACTGTAATTAGAACATGTTAAAATAATTGTGTAGTTGGGAGCTCTCAAGCACATTTTAGTTCCATGAGTAAACAAGTTTAATTTGTTTACTTTCAAGGTAAGTAAACTCTTGAAATCAAACATCTCACAATAGGATGTTTGATAGGATAATAATAGGACCACACTAATGGTCTTGATCACCATATAATAGAAGTAATTGAATAAAAAAATGAGAGAATATAAATGTAACTGCTAACCTGTACGGTTTTATAAACCAGTATAGCAGTAATCAAAATCCTGGATTCTTACAAAATCGGGGAAGAATTAACTAGTTCAGAGTTGAACTGAGTCTCATGCCATTCATTACCAGCCTTGACCTTGTGAGGATATATTGTGTTAAATTAACTATACAATCCCTGTTACAGGCAATACTCAAAAATGTCAGATAAAGTTTTTAGGGGGGTTGGTACTTTTTTTAGAATATGTGAATTATCATTTTGAGTTAGATTTTTGTGGTAAAACATACTGATGTAAAATCATGTTTGATTGCTTTTTCTGAATTCTTCTCTAGATAATTTGGTCTTTGTGTCCAGTAGTTAGTTCATAAACCCTTTTTTTCCCCTAAGTATTTCAGCTGTAGCAAATGGGAATTGCAGCTTTAAGGTCAATTCTTTATTCAGCTCACTTAAGAAAAATAAAATTATACATTGATTTGAGAAAATAAGGTGCTAATGAATAGAGAAATGTTTTTCATGTCTCAGAAGTAAAGTAATCTGGTAATATATGTGGTTTCTCACGGACTCATTATCCTCCTTCTTCAGGAGAGGTTGACTCCAGCATCATGGTAGATCCCCTTCTTCCTCAACTCCTGACTCCACTAAAACCAAAACCTCCCCTTTATTTTTGGACAAAACAATAACCTTTTGCTCATCTGCAGGCTGTTTAGGACCTCTTAAGATTTCAACTTCATGTTTGGCGGTGGGTGGTGAGAAATTAATTACTTTCAGATCAATGTGTTTTACTGATCACTGTTAGATTAAGTTTTAAGTAGCATAGAGATGTAGGAGATAAGTAATGCAGAGTTTCCATTATTTAAAGCCATTATAAATTTCTTTAAAATGACCTGGTGTTATAAGTAAAAAAAGTTGCATATTTATTTGGCACCAGATCAAGCATTTGTTTTGCTTTTTTTCTTACAAGTTCAGTTTATTCCTTGTATGCTTCACAACTGCAAAAAAAGTAAATCTTTTCTGTTCTTTTTGCATATGACAGTCTGTATGCTTGATGAGATCCTGTCATACACCAATATTTTATTTTGTATATGAGTCATCTTGTAATCAGGTTTTTATTGCAAGGCTAGCTTATCCTTGTTTCTGGCACTACTTGTTACTATTGCCAGTTCCCAAAGAAAGCAAATAAATTTTAATATTAGCTTAAACAAATTACAATTGGGAAATAAATATGTTGCCAAAACTACAAATAATATATTCCACAGCTGAAGATAAAAGATTTTGTCATATGCTGGCTTGAATGGACCGTATGAGCGGTTTCCCTTTTTAGAGCTAGATACAGAGACTGCTCCTGGTGATTACTTCTAGAGTAGCTGTATATCCGTCTCAGATCTACCTCAACTTGGAAAAATATGTCTGAAGACACAGTCAGAAGTTCTGCCAAGAGAGTCAATAAATTCAGCCAAATCTGGGTCGTTCAGCCCTAGTTAATGCTTCATTTAGGGCCAAGTGCGTAAGGCTAGGGCATCAGTTCCTTAAAAGGACAGTCTGAGGACACTTAAGCTAGAGTAGATGTCAGTGCCACCTAATAAAATTATCTACAACTAATAGTCTGCAACTCTACATCTTATTGTTCTTTTTTTCCTCTTTATTTCTCTAATCTTTCCTTTCTGCTGTGTTTTTTATTTTTTTATTCTTTATTGGGCTTCTCTGGTAGTTCAGTCGATAAAGAATCTGCCTGCAATGCAGGAGACCCAGGTTCAGTTGCTGGGTCAGGAAGATTCCCTGGAGAAGGAAATGACAACCCATTCCAGTATTCTTATCTGGAGTATCCCATGGACAGAGGAGCCTAGCAGGCTACAGTCCATGGGGTCACAAGAGTTGGACATGACTTAGCCACTAAGCCACCATTGTTCTTTATTAGATCCAATAATAAGTGCCCACAACTGTTGCACACCTACTTGGATGGAATGTAAAACTTTAAGAGCAAACATCTGTGATTATACTCAGACTAGACTTAAATCTGTAACTGCTCAAGAATTATCCTAATCTCTTGAGTCTTTTTAAAATAAAGTTTTATTTTTAATTATATAAGTAATACAGAAATAATATTTCAGGGGGAGAGGAGGCAAGCAGTGTGCTGTGAATTAGAAGCTAGGGAGAACACATTTAGTCCCACCATCAAATCCTGTTTTATTGAACAAAGTTTCAGAAACTTAATAAAACTGTGGCAGTTATAAAGACCCAGGGACGATGGAGCCTATCTCACACACCTTCCATGGGCACCTGAAATTCATATTTCTACCACTTAATATCTGTGTGATCCAGGGCAAGCTACTGTACCTCTCTGTTCCTCTTTTCCTTATCTCTAAAAAGGGACTAATTATGTTACTCACCTCGTGGAGTTGTTGTAAAGCACCAAGAACAGTATCTGACACATAGTTATTGCCTAATAAATATTGATTATTTTTATGTTACAGCATTGTTTTGTAATATTATTGTGTTCTATCATAGCCCTCTTTGTGTCTGTATCAGTGTTCAGGAGGAGTTTACAAAATGTCTGCACTAATGCTTCCATCATTTAAGGAATATTGATTACTGTCAGCCTTATATTTTTTAATAGGATATAGTTAGATTCATATACATATTATTTTTGTAATAAATATTTCTAGTTTTTCCCTAGTAAAAGTATATATAATATGATGAAAATAATAGTAGTAAATGATATTTCTTCAGTGTTTGCTTTGTGCCACGTGCTGTTCTTAGCACTTCACATCTGTTAACTCATTTAATCCTGTCCACTGCCCTATGATATGCAGGTACCTTTTAATACAGATGAGGAAACTGAAACAAGGAGAAGTTATTTGCCTCTGCCTAGTAAGTGACAGTGGAGAAGGCAATGGCACCCCACTCCAGTACTCTTGCCTGGAGAATCCTATGGATGGAGGAGCCTGGTGGGCTGCAGTCCATGGGGTTGCGAAGAATTGGATACGACTAAGCAACTTCACTTTCACTTTTCACTTTCATGCATTGGAGAAGGGAATGGCAACCCACTCCAGTGTTCTTGCCTGGAGAATCCCAGGGACAGGGGAGCCTGGTGGGCTGCCGTCTATGGGGTCGCACAGAGTCGGACATGACTGAAGCGACTTAGCAGCAGCAGCAGTAAGTGACAGACACGATATTTGAGCCTCCAACCTGGGTTCTTACCTATTCAATTAATGACTATATAGCACACTGGTTTAAAAGCACAAATTCTGAATCCAGGATGCTTGAATAATAATCTTGACTCTAAAACTTAGCGGTTGGACCCTGTGGGTAGGTTATTTAACCACTCTATGCCTCAGTTTCCTCGTCTGTAAAATGGAATTCATTATAAACCCTCTACTACTACTACTAAGTCACTTCAGTCGTGTCCAACTCCACTCGACCCCACAGACAGCAGCCCACCAGGCTCCGCCATCCCTGGGATTCTCCAGGCAAGAACACTGGAGTGGGTTGCCATTTCCTTCTCCAATGCATGAAAGTAAAAAGTGAAAGTGAAGTCACTCAGTCGTGTCCGACTCTTCACGACCCCATGGACTGCAGCCTGCCAGGCTCCTGTGTCCATGGGATTTTCCAGGCAAGAGTACTGGAGTGGGTTGCCATTGCCTTCTCCGATTATAAACCCTACCTTAAGTTATTAAAAGTATTAAGTGAATTAACATATCTAAAGCACTTAGAATGGTGCCAGAAGAATCACTTAATACATGTTGCTGTGTGCTTTTTGTGTATAGTGTTGAAATTATACCTCTTTTTTTCACCTAACATTTCATCATGTATTTCCACATATTCTTAAAAATTATAAAGCATAACTTTAGATGATTGTCTGTAGTGCTAGAAGGTTACCATCGCTCTCCAGCTAAGCACCAGGTAGCAAGATGGCTTGGCCAAGTTTAGCAGGTTAGGATCAAACCAGGAGGTCTAAGATCTGGGTGGAGAAATGACAGGGCAGTGTCACACAAGAGCTAGTGGTTAGGGTATGGGCAAGCCTAAGGACCATAAGATCTGAGAACACAATCCACTAGCTGGAAGTGGATTGGCTAGTGAGTCATTTTAGAGAACAAGTGGTTGTTGAATAAGAAAATCCAGTTGAAAGAGAAAACATGGAGAACAGAAAGCCAATGATGATTAAATAGAAAATGAAATTAGAAATCTTACATAATTACTTATTGATGCAAGAATGTACAGTCAGAAAAGCCTATGGGTTGTAACTGCTGTTATCTGTTTTTAACTGTGTGAGGGGCTCTTCTCCAGGTTACTTTATGATGATTATTGAAGGATAATATTTCCTACTTGATCGAAATATTTTAATTTCTATGATAGCAATTTTTAAACTTTTTTTTACAATGTATTTATTTATTTTAATTGGTGGATAATTACTTTACAGTATTGTGATGATTTTTGCCATAGTGAATCAGTTGACAGTTGTTGCGTTGAATAATAAAATAATTGAAGCTGAGATGCCAAAGAATACTGCATGTCCTCTATTTCTGGGAAAATAGAAAATTGCATGCATATTCATATAGATTTCACTTTCTGTATTTTTGATTAATTTTGATTGCTAAGGAAATACTTAATGCCATTTCTTAAGGAGAATTATTCTTTTTTTAGTTTTCTTTTTACTATAGAAAAGCAAGCCTTTATTTGACTTTATGAAAATAAACAGAGCCCACCTAAATGAGAGCAAGTCTATTTATTCAGAGCTTACTATAGCAAGGAATCAGCCACCACCACTTGCATTTGGCAGAGAATTTAAGGCATGCAGGAATATTTAAAAGAATTATAGTACAAAAAAGGAAAGGCTTCAAATGTTCAGATGTGACTGGAAATTTGGAGGCAGGGTCACTAGAAACAGGGCCTCTCGTGATCGGTTAGGGGAGGATATTTGGCTTTGTCTGATTGGGCCTACATTAGAAATGGGGTGGCAGCGGGGGCCAAAAATCGGAGAAGCCGACAGTTATTAAGTGCTGACCATTTTGGTCACTTGTACACAGGTTGTGGCTTGGCTTCCTAAAGTAGTGGCCACAGACTGTGGGTCAGAATTCTATTTTGAGTAATGGTCTGGCTATTATCTGTTGTCCATTTGTATGTTCAGTTTCTCAACTTGAGTCATTGAATCAAAGGGAAGTATCTTCTTAAAATGATCAATCTTATTAATCTTTATCAGGAGAATGATTTTTTTCAAGTCAAGGGTTTTTACGTAGAATCCAAGTAATCATTAATAATATTTATTTCACAAATAAGGAAGAGCAGCAAGTGTGAAATCAGTTTTCAACTAAACCTTACACAGATTCTTTTTTTTCAATTATGCAGTATTTATTCCTAAAAGATTGTATATTAGAATGATTTAATATTAGGTATTTAATGCAGTGAGCAAATGTTCTATCGTGCTTTAATGCCCTATGAATATTGTAATTAGAATTTTGATTAATGACTTAAATAGACTTTTTTCCAAATTATAATTAAATGTTTCCTGCTTTGTTGCTTTAAAAGATAATTGGCTAGGTACCCCTTCTTTCTACCAAAATGTCTTTAGTCATTATGTAAATCTTCAGGTTCATTACAAGGAATTCAGATAAAGAGATGATTTTTTACTTAAAGCTTAGGTAGTACTGCAGCATGTGTTTCTAATTATTTCAAGCCTTTGATTCACTGAACTGCTTTTTTACATCCTTACTTGTTCTTCAGAGTCCGGCTTTGTCAGGGTGCACTTGTAAAAAGAACCTTAAACTTTAAATTTCAACTCTAAGCAATTGGATTTTGTTTTAATGTAAACAAACCATACAGATGTTGCCTTCGGTAATTCACAGCAAGAAACCTTTCAGGAAGTCTTTGTGCTAAGGGTAGAATCATTACAATAGTCTTGAGCCCTTGGGCTCTCCAGTCACTGTGCTAGCTAAAACGTAAAAGCAATAGAGAGGCCTGCATTAATCAGGAGGTGGAATTCCATTTAAATGAACCTGAAGGGACCACAGAATTGCTGTATTATTTCTAAGTCTCTTCGTATTATAAGCCAAATCCTGCAGAAGTGTACAATGCTAGGCTTTCTCTTTGTAGTCTTGTAGACAAATCTGTACCTGGAAGCAATAGAGGGTACTTTTTCCATTCCAAAGCAGTGGAAGGTCAACTTGCTTTGATCTTCTGCCATCAGTGTGTTGAAGAGTGTTAATAAAATTTAGCTTTCTAAGTATTTCTTACCTATACGGATTTATCAATTATTACAGTTCTGGAATAAAGAGCATTTCTTAAGACTTGTACTCTGGTTGCTGGATAGGCTATATTGATAGGATCCTTGTTCAGTTCAGTTCAGTCATTCAGTCGTGTCCAACTCTTTGCGACCGCATGAATTGCAGCACGCCAGGCCTCCCTGTCCATCACCAACACCTAGAGTCCACCCAAACTCGTGTCCATTGAGTCAGTGATGCCATCCAACCATCTCATCCTCTATCGTCCCCTTCTTCTCCTGCCCTCAATCTTTCCCAGCATCAGGGGCTTCTCAAATGAGTCAGCTCTTGGCATCAGGTGGCCAAGTATTGGAGTATCACCTTCAACATCAGTTCTTCCAATAAACACCCAGGCTGATCTCCTTTATGATGGACTGGTTGGATCTCCTTGCAGTCCAAGGGGCTCTCAAGAGTCTTCTCCAACACCACAGTTCAAAAGCGTCAATTCTTTGATGCTCAGCTTTCTTTATAGTCCAACTCTCACATCCATACGTGACCACTGGAAAAACCATAGCCTTGACTAGACGGACCTTTGTTGACAAAATAATGTCTGCTTTTTAATATGCTATCTAGATTGGTTGTAACTTTCCTTCCAAGCAGTAAGCGTCTTTTAATTTCATGGCTGGAATCACCATCTGCAGTGATTTTGGAGATGAAAAAAATAAAGTCAGCCACTGTTTCCACTGTTTCCCCATCTATTTGCCATGAAGTAATGGGACCGGATGCCATGATCTTAGTTTTCTGAATGTTGAGCTTTAAGCCAACTTTTTCAATATCACAGTAATCCACGTCTATGCTCTGACCAGTAACACTGAAGAAGCTGAAGTTGAACAGTTCTATGAAGACCTACAAGACCTTCTAGAACTAACACCCAAAAAATGATGTGCTTTTCATTATAGGGGACTGGAATGCAAAAGTAGGAAGTCAAGAAACACCTGGAGTAACAGGCAAATTTGGCCTTGGAGTACAGAATGAAGCAGGGCAAAGGCTAATAGAGTTCTGCAAAGAGAACGCACTGGTCATAGCAAACACCATCTTCCAACAACACAAGAGAAGACTCTACACATGGACATCATCAGATGGTCAAAACCGAAATCAGATTGATTATATTTTTGCAGATAGAGTTCTATAAAGTCAGCAAAAACAAGACCAGGAGCTGACTGTGGCTCAGATCATGAACTCCTCATTGCCAAATTCAGACATAAATTGAAGAAAGTAGGGAAAACCACTAGACCATTCAGATATGACCTAGATCAAATCCCTTACGACTATACAGTGGAAGTGAGAAATAGATTTAAGGGACTAGATCTGATAGACAGACTGCCTGGTGAACTATGGACAGAGGTTCATGACATTGTACAGGAGACAGGGATCAAGACCATTTCCAACAAAAAGAAATGCAGAAAAGCAAAATGGTCATCTGAGGAGGCCTTACAAATAGCTGTGAAAAAAAGAGAAGCAAAAAGCAAAGGAAAAAAGGAAAGATATACCCATTCGGAAACAGAGTTTCAAAGAATAGCAAGGAGAGATATGAAAGCCTTCTTCAGTGATCAATGCAAATAAATAGAGGAAAACAATAGAATGGGAAAGACTAGAGATCTCTTCAAGAAAATTAGAGATACCAGGGGAATATTTCATGCAAAGATGGACTCGATAAAGGACATAAATGGTATGGACCTAACAGAAGCAGAAGATATTAAGAAGAGGTGGCAAGAATACACAGAAGAACTGTACAAAAAAGATCTTCATGACCCGGATAATCACAATGGTGTGATCACTCACACTCACCTGGAGCTAGACATCCTGGAATCTGAAGTCAAGTGGGCCTTAGGAAGCATCACTATGAACAAAGCTAGTGGAGGTGATGGAATTCCAGTTGAGCTATTTCAAATCCTGAAAGGTGATGCTGTAAAAGTGCTACACTTAATATGCCAGCAAATTTGGAAAACTCAGCAGTGGCCACAGGACTGAAAAGGTCAGTTTTCATTCCAGTCCCAAAGAAAGGCACTGCCAAAGAATGCTCAAACTACCGCACAATTGCACTCACCTCCCACGCTAGTAAAGTAATGCTCAAAATTCTCCAAGCCAGGCTTCAGCACTACATGAACCATGAACTTCCAGATGTTCAAGCTGGTTTTAGAAAAGGCAGAGGAACCGCAGATCAAATTGCTAACATCCAGTGGATCATCGAAAAAGCAAGAGAGTTCCAGAAAAATACCTATTTCTGCTTATTGACTATGCCAAAGCCTTTGACTGTGTGGATCACCATAAACTGTGGAAAATTCTGAAAGAGATGGGAATACCAGACCACCTGACCTGTCTCTTGAGAAACCTGTATGCCGGTCAGGAAGCAACAGTTAGAACTGGACATGGAACAATAGACTGGTTCCAAATAGGAAAAGAAGTACATCAAGGCTGTATATTGTCACCCTGCTTATTTAACTTCTATGCAGAGTACATCATGAGAAACACTGGGCTGGAAGAAGCACAAGCTAAAATCAAGATTGCCGGGAGAAATATGAATAACCTCAGATATGCAGATGACACCACCCTTATGGCAGAAAGTGAAGAACTAAAGAGCCTCCTGATGAAAGTGAAAGAGAGTGAAAAGTTGGCTTAAAGCTCAACATTTAGAAAGGATCCTTGTAAACATGAGCAAAAATGTATTATATATTCTGTGGGCTCAGCTCAGTCCAGTTCAGTCGCTCAGTCATGTCCGACTCTGCGACCCCATGGACTGCATAATGCCAGGCTTCCCAAACTTGCTTAAGCTCATGTCCATTGAGTTGGTGATGCCATCCAACCATCTCATCCTCTGTCGGCCCATTCTCCTGCCTTCAGTCTTTCCCAGCATCACAGTCTTTTTTAAGGAATCAGTTCTTCACATCAGTGGCCAAAGTATTGGAGTTTTAGCTTCAGCATCAGTCCTTCCAATGAATATTCCAGGCTGATTTCCTTTAGGATTGACTGATTTGATCTCCTTGCAGTCCAAGGGACTCTCAAGAGTTTTCTCCAGCACCACAGTTGAAAAGCATCAATTCCTCGGGGCTTAGCTTTATGGTCCAACTCTCACATCCGTACATGACTACTAGAAAAACCATAGCTTTAACTATACAGACATTTGTCAGCAAAGTAATATCTCTGCTTTTTAATATGCTGTCTAGGTTGGTCATAGCTTTTCTTCCAAGGAGCACACGTCTTTTAATTTCATGGCTGCAGCCACCATCTGCAGTGATTTTGGAGCCCAAGAAAATAAAGTCTGTCACTGTTTACATTGCTTCCCCATCTATTTGCCTCAAATGATGGTACTGGATGCCATCATCTTAGTTTTTTGAATGTTTAGTTTTAAGTCAGCTTTTTCACTCCCCTCTTTCACTTTCAAGAGGCTCCTCAGTTCCTCTTTGCTTTCTGCCAAAAGGACGGTGTCATCTGCATATCTGAGGTTATTGATATTTCTCCTGGAAATTGTGATTCCAGCTTGTGCTTCATCCAGCCTGGCATTTCGCATGATGTACTCTGCATATACATTAAATAAGCAGGGTTACAGTATACAGCCTTGATATACTCCTCTCCCAATTTGGAACCAGTCCGTTGTCCCATGTCCGGTTCTGACTGTTGCTTCTTGACCTGCATACAGATTTCTCAGGGGGCAGGTCAGGTGGCCTGGTATTCCCATCTCTTTAAGAATTTCCCACCATTTATTGTTATCCACAGTCAAAGGTTTTAGTGTAATCAATCAATGAAGCAGAAATAGATGTTTTTCTGGAATTCTCTTGCTTTTTCTATGATCCAGGATGTTGGTAGTTTGATCTGATTCCTCTGCGTTTTCTAAATCCATCTTGAACAGTCTGTGAGCTATGATACAGGAATACATTTTACATACATATTTGTCAGAAGATGTGATTCTGCCTGTTATTTGAATAATGGGGAAACTACAGTTGTAATTCTTACAGATTTTCTGGTAGACCTTTTGTTGAAAAATATTCACAAAATTTTTAAAAAATAAGGCACCAGATTTTGCAATTACCAGTAATACATGTAAATACAGGTAGCAATAAGTTGATCTCCATGAGGCTCCATGCAGGAGTAATAGCTCCAATTACTGTCACAAATGTTTGTAATTGTATCTATTGCTGCCAGACAATAAATGCCTTTTAATATAGTAAGGCCATAAATGTACATGCTGCTGTTGTTTAAACAAAATACAATTTTCAGCAAATTTATCCTTGAAACACCTGCTATAATCAAAAAGAGGTGAATGCTATCAAAATAAACGGCCTAAATTAACTAGGCACACATACATTTTTAGAGCAGCCAGTGTGATTACTCAACTGCAGGTTGTCTCAGAGAATGAAAGGAAATATTCACTGATGAACTTTTTTACAGGCACACTTTCTTTCAGGGAGACTACACGAAAGAGAGTACTGTTTTGGATTTTTGTATTGTTTTTAAAAAATGGTGTCATTTAGTGGACTTTAAATTGTATTCTCAAGGTCAGCTGTATTTTTTTTTTCTTTGTAGCTTGTGGGTCATGGACAGGGTCGTAGCAAAGTATACTAGGCATAATTATGCATTTGAAAATACTACAAAGGGGCGAAGGAAAATCTAGCCATCCTTAGGCACCTGGAAATGATTTTTAGCTGCTTGTGGCTGAACATTCAGGATATTCTGTGTTTAAACTTGGTTGATGATGCTTTCCTTCCTATTTACCCTGAGTGTGATAAATGTTTCAACTGGATCCCGAAAGGTTTCCTTTATCACAAGTTGAAACAGTTTTTGCTTTAGAGATTACAATCAGCTCTAACTAAAGAACATCAACAGTGGTAGATTTTTAAGTAAATAACCAATAAAAATTACATGTTATGTAAATGCTGTAGAGGAAAGTGATTCATGCCTCATGGCAGATATACCTCAGGTAGACGTTTGTGATTGAGAGTGTGGAGTTAATACACATTGATTATAACTGGAATTTCTAGACTGCCTAAATATTTCATTATTGCAAAGTATAATTTCATGTTTCCTTTTAATTACTTAATATAAAATATGAATTGAAGCAGAAACCATTTATCATATGGACCTATGAAATGCTCTTTGTAATTGCCTTGCCTCATTTTTCCAATCAATAGAGCAGTTCTCACCATCAGAATGTTTTATTACAAATTTCTTAACATTTGTACAGATTGTTACCCCCATAGTCTTTATCCCATTATATGTGGTTGTTTCTTTATGCCATGGTATCGATTTATGTTTCTTAGTTCTTCAAATATGTAGATGACTTCCGTTTTTGTTTTTTGAGTATCAGTATGAGATCAAAGTTTTGATGATTCATTCTTGAGGTTGAGAGGGACTGGCAAGGTCATCCCTTCTGGCCCTCCACCATGGTTCCTCAGCGTCCTGTGAAATAATGACATTCTGAGTCAGCCTGAGAGTGTTCCTGCATTTTAAAAAGAGCCCCTTTCTCTGCCTTGCCAAATCTCTTCTCAAGGCTCATGTCATGACTCTATCTAAAGTTTGGAAGCCTTCATTCAGAAGATTTGGACTTTTAAAAGGGTTGTGGATAGAGTAAGCATGAATAAGAAGACTGAGTCAACATATGAAAATGCTTAGTAGCAGATGGTAGTCAGTAAAGATAATCTCTGAGCACACATTAGAGATGTTATTTTTTTATCTAACAAGGTATTTTATGGAGAGATTATGGATCTCCAGTTTCAGTTCAATTACAGTCAGGTGTGAGGATCCCAGTGATTGTTATGATAGCCTTTGCTTACCCTTTATGTGCACGTCTTATTTTCTGTACAAGAGGAATATCTAGGAAGCAAGAACTTTCCCAAGGAAATACATATTTCTAGCATGATTCCCACACCCCCTGCAGCATATAGCATACACCGAACATACATACTGAACTCTTCCTAAGTCATATGGTTAGTTCTTTGAACACTTAGAAAAATCCTGCTTCCGCACCAAAAAGGTGTACCACAGAAGACTTTAAGCTGCTGACAATTAAAGAAAAATCTCCCATTTAAAAATTCAAGGCAACCACATTCTGCAATTATCCTGCAACCTGGTGGGCATTTTTCATTAAGGAAGTAATTTAATCTCATGAAAAAATTATTTAATTTAATGCACAGTGTCTCTCTTTTTCTCTCTCACTCACATACACACACGAATACATAAATGTGAGCAGTAATGAAGCTGAAAATTAATCTAACAATTAGGACAGGAAGAAGCGATTGCAAAACTGCTTGTGCAGAGTGCAAAAAGCGAGAATACAGATAATATTTTGTCATTAGAGTAGGGAGTGTTCTGGGTGGAGGAGGGAAATATGCTGCTCATATCCTTGCAAAGAGTATGATAAATTATTGACCTATTCCAAAAATATTTGCTACAGTGAACTTGGCCATATGCAGCTCCTTCTATCAAGCTGTCTTCTCTGCCTCTTTGATTTAACCTGATTTCCTGCTATCAGATTACCAGAGAATTTTGTCATTGACTGTGGATGGGATATTAAACATGTCACAGGAACATCAGTATTCCAGAGTGAAATCTTGAGACTGATCGCTTTGGGACCACAGCTCACCCTTGGCCCTATCTCTGTATGACTGCAACGACAGTTATCATTTTAATAACTAGGTCTGTCTCCCTCTGGTTAAAACACAGATGAGTTGTCCAGGTCCCCTTCCAAGCAAGGCCTTGCTGCCCAATTTCAGAGAGTGCCGTCTGCAGACAACCTCCAGCTGTCAGCTCCTTCAATACAGAGCTGCCTAACCCAAGCTCATGCCCTGCCAGGGTAACCCACATCTGGCTTATGTGAGTTGTTTATAGTTTGTGACTTACATACATAATGCTGATTTGAAAATTCTTGAACATGTCATTTGGGAAACATAAGTACACATTTCTCCTACGGTTTCTACTAAGAATGGAATTGCTGGGTCATAGTGTCTGCGTGTGCTCACCTTTAGCAGACCCTGCCAGATAATTGATAGTTTTTGAAAGTAATTATACAAATTTATACTCCTTCCGGCCTTGTCTGAAAGTTCCGGTTGCTCCCCATTTTCTTCAGCATTTAGTATAGTTTTAGTCTCTTTTATTTTAATCACCATGGTGAGTTGCCTGTGATGTCTCATTGTCATTTTAATTTGCTTTTTCCTGATGCCTGATGAAGTTGTGCCCATTTCCATATGCTTATTTGGCAATTGGGTATTCCCTTTTGTCTTTTGCTGTTGGGTTACCTGCTTTTTCTTTTGATTTAAAGAAGTTTTTTTTATATACCCTGGACATGAGTCCTTTGTCAGATATATTAATATGTATTGTAAATACCTACCTTTTGGCTTTCTTTTCACTCTTATTGGTGTACTGTGATAAAATGGCTTAATTGTAATATACTCAAAATGATGTGTTTTGGAGAGAGTGGCATATGGCTGATATTTGTGTTTTAATCTTTGTTTCAATAATCTTTATTTAAATCTAGGTTTAAGAATCTTTGCTTCCCAGTGTTACAAAGATAATCTCTTGTTTTCTTCTTGATGCTGTATTGTTTTACCTTTTTCATTGAGATCTGCAGTCCATCTAACATTTATTCTTATATACAGTGTGAGAGTGTAAGGCAGAACTCAAGATTTATTTGGTTTTCATATGTTTATGCAATTGACCCAATTTATTTTTAAAAATTTTCTTTTTACCAGTGCTCTGCTTTGTCATAAAAAGAGAACATGTTTTTGTGGGTCTGTATCTGGACATTCTGTTTTATTTCATTGGTCTGTTTGTTTAGGTAGTATCTCTTAGATTTTATTTTCTGTTTATTTGTTGCTGCTATTTAAAAATACATTTATCTGTGTATGTGTGTATTTGTACACATCTCGAGCAAACTTGCTAAACTCACTTATTCATTCTAACTGTAGGCCTGTAGACTCTTTTGCATTTTCTGTGTATACAATTATATTATCTGCAAATAACATCCATCTTATTTCTTTCTTTATAAGCCTTATCCCTTTTATTTCCTTTATCTTGTCTGAAATATACTGTTTAAGAATCCTAGTCTATGTTGGATATACGTTGCATTAGTAAGGAGAACGCTTTCAATATTTCAGTTTTACCATTAAGGATGATGTTAGCTTTATGACTTTTATAAATATCATAAGATGGGTTAAGGAACTTTATTTTTTGTTCCTAGTTTGTTGAGTTATTATTATGAATGGATGTTAAATTTTTTCAAGTGATTTTTTTCTTTATTCATCTATTGAAATGACCATTTGATTTCTCTCTTCTTGTTTTCTCTCTTCTTGTTTTCTCTCATGTTATAATGGTTTATTGAGTATTAAACTAACCTTGCATTTTGGAATTAATGTACCTTAATCATGTTATATTATCTTTTTGTATGTTACTGGATTCTGTTGGCTGTTAGGTTTTTATATCTCTACAAAAGATACTGATCTGTATTTTTTTTCTTGTTTTTTAAATATCTTTGTCAGGTTTTCATGTGATGCTCTGAAGTTCTTATAAAACAAGTTGGCAGTTGCTACCCCTTTTTTTTCTATATTCTGGTAGGGTTCACATAAGGTTGTTGTTATTTCTTTCTTAGGTGTTTGAGAAAACTCACTGATAATGCCATATAGGTATAGGAATTCCCTGGTTGCCCAGCTTCCACTGCTGAGGGCGCAAAGTCAATTCCTGATTGAGGAACTAAGCTCCCACAGGCCATGCAGCATGGCCAAAAACAAAACGAGACACACAGGCAAAGCATGTAGGTGTGGCTGTTTCTTTGTGAAAAAGTTTTTAATTACATATGTTTATCCTAAAATGTTTCATATTTTTTCATTATACTATTGATATATAAATACATTCTTATAAAAATTCAAATATTAAAGATAGAACTAAAGACTCCTTTAACCATCACCCCATAAAATTTTTAGTTGTGCTTTACTGCATTTCATCAGAGACGTGACTTGATATCCTGTGGTGGTCTTCAGAGGTTTAGGCTCTACCCAGTTTGCCTATGTGAGCTTGGGCAGCCTACTTTGAAGTAGCCACATCTCAATATCCTCATGAAGTTTTTAAGAGAATCATATGTGATGATTTTAGAAACAATGTTTAACATAGTGCCTGACACATATAAAGCATTCCTTGAATATTAACATTGAAGTTGCTATTATTAGACTTAAAAAGATCTCAGAATGGATGTAAAGTACATAGGATTTCCTCCCCAGAGTGATTTTTAAAAATTCCCAGAGAAAGTGAATTCAGAGTTGAAACAAAGGTTTAAAAAGAAAAAATGGGTTAGACACTCTTCATGGAGGGAGCCCGTAAAAGCTGTTGTAAATGGTTTTATATTCATTAAAATAAAACTATAAAAACAGAACAATGAATGAAGATTTCATCACTAATTATTCATAACAGAATTGAGGGAGGAACAATAAGAATAGAGGGAAAAGGTGGGACATACAGCAGAAGTAACATTCTGTGATGGAAAGCAGTTCAAGACATCAGGGCCTGCCCCTGCCACTGGGGGCTGGAGCGAAAGGTGCCCATAGATCAGTCAGCTGTGCCCTGGCATGGACTTTTCCTGAGCCTGTAAGAAAACCATCCCACTACACACGAAGGTGCCTTCCTCAGCTTTTCTATATCAAGAGTCTTTGGCACAATGCCTTTCCACACATAAAGAAGCTCAAACTTGGGTGGAAAAAAAAAAAAAACTGAGAGTTTGACATTTCACAAGTTGTAAATTAGTAGAACTTATACACAGATAAAAGTTTCATTTGCCATCCCTAGCTCATGTTTCAGACTCTCTTTTCCCTGCTATTTCAGAGAGGCGCTTTAAGCACTAAGTTGGGAAAAAACAAAATGTCTCTATGTATGCAAAGGAAATTGTTTAGGTGTTGTTCTGTTGAAGTAAAACCCAAAGATCTGTAGTCTTCCAGTCACCTTAACTTTTGTAACTAGATCTCATGCATTTTGATTTTATGGTATACAGTGAATCACCATCTGCAGAGATGTTATCACAGTTCTCCAGTTTCTGAAAAAAGGAGATATATAATTTGGTACTCAAGAATTTGGAACAGGGAGGAGGATTATAGTTTCAACAATACCTTTGCCATCTACCTCACAAGATTTTGTGTGACAGAACTACGCACAAGATTTTGTATGAAAGGATTTGTAAAATAGAAGGAAAGTCTAAAGAAATTATATTCTCTATCATTATTAGTTTTCTCATTTCCATAGAGAGAAGAAATGTGCTAGATTAGATGAAAAGGTCACCTTCAATAGCGATGAGAAATGATGCTTAATAGACACACGTGGAGCACTTTGGAACAGGTGACCAGTAACCTCTCGTAGTCCATGTGATCTCACTTGACACGTAACAAAAAGAAGTCTTGGTTTACCTTAAGTACTCTTTGGTAGTTCATTTTATGACAAAGAAAAGCAGCATGTAGTATGTTAAGAGGCACCAGCATGGAATGCTTTCCACTTTCCAGACATGAAACTTTGGAAAGGTCATTTAACCTGATTCTTTTCTTCCCTATAAATTATGTATATATAGTCAGATTTCTGTATCACAAACCACCCCCAAATCACAGTGGTTTACAACAATAGTAACATACATTTATTCTCATTCAAGATATGCATCTGCCAATGTGTGCTCAGCTGTGGCTTTGCTCCATCTGCTTTCCATGTTTCTTATTCTCAGACCTATAAGATAAACCCTTTGTGGGGCTTGCCTATTATCATGGCTGAAAGAAAGGGCAAGTGAGTTGACGATACCCCTTAGATTTTCTGCACAGTCCTGGCGTAGGCCCTGTCCGTCATCATTCCACTGGCCAAAGAGAATCACGTGGGCAAGGCCAGCATGACTGGAGCAATGAAGTGCACTTCCCCCACAGCCAGCAGCAAGTCACATAACCCTATTACAGGCAAGGAGAGCGGTGAAAAAGAAGGGACAAGGAATATCTACTAGTGCTCTCAAACGTTGTCTCAGACGAGAAAAGTATTTAAAAGTGCCTCATAACCGAATGGATTCTCTCTTATTTAAGAATTGCTGTTATTGTTTAACAGTTCTTCTTACTGCTCCTTATTTGGAGGATTGGATCCTAACATATCATTGAAACCTATATTCTCCATTCTTACCACTAACCTTTCTAAAGTTTTTAACTCTCTCACTTGTAGTTTTTTAAAGCTATGTATTCATGTTTTGGGACCTCCCAGATGGCTCAGTAGTGACGAATCTGCCTGCAACTTAGGAGACACAGGTTCGATTCCTCAGTTGGGAAGATCCCCTGGAGAAGAAAATGGCAACCCACTTCAGTATTCTTGCCTGGGAAATCCCAAAGACAGAGGAGCCTGGTGGGCTACGGTCCATGGGGTAAAAGAGTTGGATACAACTTAGCAACTAAACAACAACATTCATGTTTTTAAAATGTTACAAGTACAATTATTTATGTCCTCTATTATAGCTATATTAAACCCCTCTCAGAAATGTCTTTGGGCACCCAGAAAGTTTTTGACATTTTTTCCCTTGATGATTAAAACTGACAAGATTCTCTTATAGGAAATTGGGAAAGTGTTGTTAGAAGAGGAAGAAATTTAAAATACCAACATTCAAATCCTGTTTTAATAAACACATATAAATATACACAGATATTAATTTTTACTACGTGGACAACTAATGAATATACTCTATTGGCAGTGTTTTTTCACCTTACTGTATGCTACATGTGTGAAAAACAGGCTTTTTTTTCTGTGAAATATTTTTGATATGAATTTAACATTTTAATATACAATATTATATATTGTATATATATGCCTGTGTGTATATATGTTATATAATTGAATATAAAATCATATGGAATTTTAAAATCCAGTGATGAGCACTTATGAACCCAGTACCCAACCTGAGAGAGAACTGGGCCATTACAATACCCTGGAAGTTGTCCATGTGCTGCCCCGCTGCTGCCCCTCCCCACCCCCACCCCATAGGTAATCACTGTCCTCTGATTTGTGTACTGCCAGTAGCTGCTACTGCCTCTTCTTTTTTTTTTTTTTCCTTTTTAGTGTTTTCACATATATGTGTGTCCTTCCCAGGTGGCTCAGTAAAGAATCCACCTACAATATAGGAGACCCAGCTTTGATCCCTGGGTCGGGAAGATTCCCTGGAGAAGGCAATGGCAACCCACTCCAGTATTTTTTTATGGAGAATTCCACGGACAGAGGAGCCTGGTGGGCTACAGTCCATGGGATCACATAGAGTCGGGCATGACTTGGCGACTAACACAACAACATGTGTGTACATCTCCAAATAGTGTATCCTTGACTTTTGCTGTGAGCTTTATAAAAACGTTACCATACAACATTGTTTTTAGGAATGAAATATATGTTGCAGAATTAGTTTAAATCGTCCTCTACTGTTAAGATATTTAGAGAGTGTTCTACTATTTTACACAGAGCTTATACATTGTCCTTTGTGTGTATCCCAATTATTTCCTTGGGAATAATTTCTAGAGGTGAAATTGCTGGGTTAAAGTATAAGAACACTTTTATAAGGCTTTTATAAAAATAGTTGTATGTCAGGAAATGTGTCCATCTCAAAAGATTTTAAGAAAACAAGCATTCAGATTTGCCTGGCAGATAATTATAGATCATTACTAGTTTTCCACTTTAAAAGGCAATAAGAATACACAAATGTCCCATTAGCTTATCAAATTAGAAAGTCCAAAACCAAATTCTTCAGTATTTCTGACCCCCTGAAATCTATTCTGTTCTTGTCACACTGTGATTGTACTATGCTCTCAGTTCCTAAGGCTAGAAACCTTGCAGACATCTGTCTACTTGCCCACATCTGTCTACTTGCCCACCTCCCCTTCAGCCGCCTCACACTTCCCCTGAGTCAGTAATCAACACACTTCCCCTGAGTCAGTAATCAAATACTTGTAGTCTGTCTCTGCAACGTCCCTGGAATCCACCCCTTCCCTTCCATTCTTACAAGCACTGCTCTGATAAACCCCTGCTAATCTGTCAAGTGGACCATGACACAGCTTCTTAATTGGTCTGCTGCTGCTGCTAAGTCACTTCAGTTGTGTCTGACTCTGTGCGACCCCACAGATGGCAGCCCACCAGGCTCCCCCGTCCCTGGGATTCTCCAGGCAAGAACACTGGAGTGGGTTGCCATTTCCTTCTCCAGTGCATGAAAGTGAAAAGTGAAAGGGAAGTCGCTTAGTCGTGTCCGACTCTTAGTGACCCCATGGACTGCAGCCTACCAGGCTCCTCCATCCATGGGATTTTCCAGGCAAGAGTACTGGAGTGGGTTGCCTTTGCCTTCTCTAATTGGTCTGCTACCTGCCTTCAATCTCAACCTTTCTAATTAGTCGTTCACTCTGTTACTTTCTCAAAACACAGACTTGTCTTTAAAACTGAAACTAAAAATCTTTGATAGCTCTCCATTATCTCTACAAGGTAAAATCCACACTCCTTAATTAAAGCCCTTGATCTAATTTAACCTACCATCTCCAGCTTTGTTTCCTTGTGATTCAACCACCCCACCCTAAGAACTTTGTGTGTTATATTCTAGCCAGCCTGGCCTACTGTTCTCTATAATTTTTCTGTTTTCCGTTGTTCTTGTTACTCCCTCAGCCTAAAATACTGTTCCTCTCCCCCTCCTTTTCAGCAAGTTGAAATGCTAGTGCTCATGTTTCAAGGTTCCAATGAAATGGCAGCTCCTCCATGGAGCTTAACATCAATGTAAGTTATCATAGTTATGCACAGATGAGTCAGGCATGTTTGCTTCTCTCAAAATACTTTGAATATCAAAACATGAAAAAAATGCATGTTTTAAACATTTGTTGGATCGAAAACAGTGCTAGGTAGAAAAAAGTAGAACACAAAACTGTTTTAAACACCAGTTACACTAAATTTTAAATGTATGTATAAATATATGTGTATGTTTATACATTTATATATGTAAATATATACACACATATACATATATATCTATTGACAGAGACAGAGACTGATAGGAATACTTGAGCTTGATGTTTATTAAGCTTCTAACATTTTTTTTTTTTAATCAGGCAGGATGAGTACTTCTTTACAAAATTATTATAATGATACTTGTTAGGTTCATTATCTTTCATCAAGATGCTTGCTTGAGCTTAAACAGGTTCCCATTTTAAAACTTAACCACATTAGATCTAGTTGCAGGAGGTCAGCCAGTTGCTTCTCCTTCCTTTTCCTTTGTTGACTGGCTTAGTTGGAGGGGCCTGTTTCCAGGTCACGTCTGTCTAACCATAGTCATAGGTCATGAGCAGTCCAGGCATTGCTATAGATGACTATTAGATGGGTGAATCAATGATCTTCAAGATTCTTTCCACGCTTGTATTCTGAGATACGTTCCACTCATGAGACAGAAAAAATGCTTAAGGACACAGCAAAGTGCTGTTTGTTCTCTGCTCTAGGGTTTCCCTGGTGGCTCAGGCAATAAAGAATCTGTCTGCAATGCAAGAGACCCAGGTTTGATCCCTGGGTCAGGAAGATCTGGAGAAGGGACTGGCTTCCCACTCTAATATCCTTGCCTGAGGAGCCTGGCAGGCTATAGTCCGTGGGGTCGCAGAGTTGGACACAACTGAGCAACAAACACTTCTTTCACTAGCACCTTCACTGATGTCAAGCAACCAGTTTCTCCTTTTATTAACTCTGAACTGCCAAAAGATACTGTGTGGGGATTAGTACACTGGGCTTCTGATCCACATGCACCACTACCTCTGGGGCCTTGGACACGGCCCTTTCTGTCACCGAGCGTCTGTTTGCTCTATCTGTGAAATGATGAAGGTCAGGCTAGATGCTCTTTGAGCTTCTTTGCAGATGTAATGTAATTTCATAATTGATATGTGTGAAATATCCAAGGATTTTTTACCATATAATCACAGACACGTTTCAAAGTTAAGAAATTATTACACTAGAACTATTCACAAAAGAGTTTTTCCTTCATAAAGTGGTGTAGATATAAAATGGGAGCAGGAAGGGAGAAAATGCAGGAAGGTATGTGTGATTGAAGGATAGCCTGGCCCCATCACTTACTTCAACTCACCTTAATATTTTTTCTCTTCTGATGAATATTTCTCAAGTCTTAAAATTGTTACCTTTAGTAATATAAATCAAAAATTTTGAGAATCTCTTCTAGGAAATTAAAATGTTGGGATAGATTTTAAATATGCACACAAATTTAGATCAGTCTCAAAGTAGTAGAATATATCTCAAATATATGAACTCTAATAATCATTATAGAGATTTCTTAAGAGAGAGACTCTGAAGTCTAAACAAGAGAGCCCCATTTTAATTTCAAGGGACAAACTAATATTTGATATATGATACAAGTTCAAACTACCTTACAATTGTGCTCGTTTCATATGCTAGCAAGGTAATGCTTAAAATCCTTCAAGCTAGGCTTCAGCAGTACATGAACCAAGAACTTCCAGATGTACAAGCTGAATTTAGAAAAGGCAGAGGAACTAGAGGTTAAATTGCCAACATCCATTGGATCATAGAAAAAGCAAGAGAATTCCAGAAAAACATCTGCTTCATTTACTACACTAAACTGTGGAAAATTCTGAAAGAGATGGGAATACCAGACCACCTTACCTGCCTCCTGAGAAACCTGTATGAGGGTCAAGAAGCAACAGTTAGAACCGGACATGGAATAACGGACTGTTTCAAAGTTGGGAAAGGAGTATGTCAAGGCTATATATTGTCACCCTGGTTATTTTAACTTCTGTGCAGAGGACATCATGTGAAATGCTGCAATGGATATATCTGTCACAAGCTGGAATCAAGACTGCCGGAAGAAATATCAACAACCTCAGATATATAGATGATACTCCCCTAATGGCAGAAAACAAAGAGGAACTAAAGAGCCTCATGATGAAGGTGAAAGAGGAGAGTGAGAAAGCTGACTTAAAACTCAACATTAAGAAAACTAAGATCATGCCATCCAGTCCCATCACTTCATGACAAATAGATAGGGAAACAATGGAAACAGTGAGAGGCTATTTTCTTGGGCTTCAAAATCACTGAAGATGGTGATTGCAGCCATGAAATTAGGACACTTCTTCCTTGGAAGAAAAGCTATGACAAACCTAGACAGCATATTAAAAAGCCCAGACATCACTTTGCTGACACAGGTACATCTAGTCAAAGCTGTGATTTT
Organism: Bos grunniens; assembly: GCF_055505025.1. Lineage (NCBI taxonomy): Eukaryota > Metazoa > Chordata > Mammalia > Artiodactyla > Bovidae > Bos > Bos grunniens. Next base: position 104,450,080 of record NC_141165.1, read on the forward strand.
TCCAGTAGTCATGTACAGTTGTGAGAGTTGGACCATGAAGAAAGCTGACTGCCAAAGAATTGGTGCTTTTGAACTGTGCTGTTGGAGAAGACTCTTGAGAGTCCTTGGACTGCAAGGAGATCAAACCAGTCAATCCTAAAGGAAATCAACCCTGAATATTCTTTGGAAGGACTGATGCTGAAACTGAAGCTCCAATACTTTGGCCACCTGATGTGAAGAGCTAATTAATTGTACAAAACCCTGATGCTGAAAAAGACTGAAGGCAAGAGGAGAAGGGGGCAATAGAGGACAAGATGGTTCCATGGCTTCACCAACTCAATGGACATAAGTTTGAGCAGACTCTGGGAGATGGTGAAGGATGGGGAAGCCTGGCGTGCTGCAGTCCATGGAGTCACAAAAAGTTGGACATGACTTAGCAACTGAAAAAAAACTTGATTCCAGAGTTGCTTCTGTTATACATAATTGTTACTGTTTAAACAAGTATTTCTTTTCTAGTAATTAGTTTTTTTTTTTCTATTTTGATGGGTAGTCATAAATATTAACCACCAGCAGTGCAGGGATGATTTATATTCAAATTGTCAGACATCACTCTGTGAACACATAAAATAATTTAAATTTATTTAGAACCTTTTATCCTGAAGTGCTCTACACATATTTCCTTATAATCTGATTGCAGGCTATATATAGGCCTCTCCTACCTGAAACAGAGCAGCAACCAAAGTAATTAAAATAAAGAATATAGCTTCAAAACTGTAGAAGAAAGAAGGAAATGTATTTTTCACTTGTTTCTCTATGCTCTTATCCCTATAGGATTGGAGAATCCATGTTGACCAAATGCACCAGCACAAAAGTGGGATTGAATCTGCTCTAAAGGAAACCAAGGTATGTGACTTACTTCAGATGAGTCAGTGAGTCCATTTATTCATCTGTGAAGTACCTGTTAAGGGAAGACATGAAAGAAAAGTGGCGCAGTCCTTACCCTTGAGGAGTTTACTGATCAAATATACCATATTATATTTCAGCAGCCCTAAGATTTAAACCAACTAAATAAAGGTAACTATTTAAAAGATGTGGGTGTGTATATATATATATATATATATATATATATAGTTTATTGCATACTTTATACAATATATATATATAGTTTATTGCATACTTTATAGTATAGATATAGTTTATTTATATATGTAGGCGTGTTAGAATCATTTCATCATTCTTTCCTCTTTGAATCCCGAAGAATAACAGAGCGCCAGGCCAGCAATGCCTAGAACCTACAGCTTCCAGGCTTGCTGCCCTGCCAGGAATAGGGACTTTTGGAGACTACCACAAGGAAGCCAAGCTGGAGTAAGGTTCTGGTTCCCAGACTGGAGCTATAAGTTTGGTTTGGTTTGGTTTGAACGGTATAAGTTTATTTTCCCACAGTTGCAGAGGCTAGAAGACTGATATCAGGATGCCAGCTGACCAGGTTGTAGGGAGGGCTCTCTTCCTGGCCACATGCAGCCACTTACTCACTGTGTCCTCACATGGGGAAAGAGAGCTATGATATCTCTTCCTCATATTATAACAACACCAGTTCTGTGAGCTCCACTCTGATGACCTCATTTAATCAAAATCACCTCCTATAAGGCTCCAATACAGTCACTTGAGGGGAGACGGGGGAAAGGAAGGCATCAACATATTAATTTCGGAAAACACAATTCAATCATAGGAAGATTGCTCATGCCAAAGTATGAATCTGCTATAGAACCCCTTATTCCCTCTGAATACCACTCAAAACTGGCATCCTTTTTGTGTCACCCAATGATGTCACTGCAGACTAGAGCGATAAGTTTAATGATCTACTTCCAGCTGCAATATTCCAGTCATCTTTGAATTGTGCTTATAAGAAAATCATGTTATTCCCTTACCTACTTTGATTGTGAACTTTAAAGCAAATTCCACTCACACACATTTTGGATTTGCATAAGGACAAATAAATCAACTAACACTACCAGGTGCTTTTTAATTTTAACATTCTGCAGTGTGACTAAAATAATTTTCCTTGCACACTTTTTTGTTACTGAAAATTTCAAACTGTTTCATCTTTTTTATTTGTAACTAAGAATTTGTGGGCTGAACAGAGGGAGATTTAACCCATTTAAAACTACTTTGGAAAATCATATTTGTGTATTCTTTGCCTATTAAAATTTCATGAAATTTCTAGGGATTTTTGGACAGACTTCATAATGAGATTAGTAGGACTCTGGAAAAGATTGGCAGCCGAGAAAAGTACATCAACAATCAGCTGGAGCACTTGGTTCAGGAATATCGTGCGGCTCAAGCCCAGCTGAGTGAGGTAACTGAAGAGTGATGCCTGGGGCTCATTCCAGTTCATGACTCTGATCCCTAAACTTGACACAGCACTTCTCTTCTAGAGGGTCATGCAGTACTTTTCACAAACAGCAGCACAGTAATTCTCTGCCCGCATTCGGAAGCAAACGGAACTTGTCATCTCCATTTTACGTGCGATAGAAATGACATCCTAGGAGTCTTTAAAATGCATTTCTTCATCTGATTGAAGTAAAAGAAGTCATATATTCCTTAGAAAAGGAACAGAGTGTCAGGACACCTGGTTTTGTTTCTAAGTCTGCTGTTAATTTACTGTCTGAGTAGGAGGAAGTAGAAGAGTATGCATATACATGTGTTGGGGGAAAAGACAGCCTTGCCATAATGGCTTACAACCACATAATAAGGGATATGAAAGCCAGACACATTCAAAGACAGCAGTTTAATTAATTAAATGAGCACATTTTTTGATCCTGTCAAAGTTTTAGAATTTCAACCAAAAATAAAATAAAAACCTTCATCCTTTGAAAGCAGCCATGCTTTGTTCCAACGGTAGGGATCTAATGACTTTTCTCTGGGATTTATGCTCCCCACTTTCCTGATGTTGAGGAAGACCACTAAGAGCACTTACCAATGTCAGTTGAAGGCAGACAAGGTTAGAAGGAGAAAAGAATGGGAATAAACTGGAGATACTTCTATATTAATACTTTTAGGAGTTCTCAAAGACGAAGCAGAAGCTAACCTTCACATTTTTTATTGTTTGTTTAATTAACTGTTCACACATATACACACGTATTCATGGGTATTTTTATTTTTAAAATGCTGTAAAAAGTCTCTGATTAAAGCCACCCTGTATTTCTCAAACACTGACACTAAATAATTGTTAAATTAGTTCCCAAGAACATTTCTGTATTCTCATACTGCTTGTTAAATCTTACTAATTACTGATTCTGATGTTCTATTGTTTCTGAGAACGAGTTTTCTCTGCATAGCAGGCAGATTAGATCAACCAAGAGCCATTGTCTAAACTGTTGAGGAATGGCTGAGGACAAATTTTTATTGTGAACTGTGGCCCTGAGTGTTACACAGTCAGTACATGGTGGTTAAGGTAGTTCAGCCTTATATAGTGTTTTCATTAAACACATGGTGCCTGTTAGGAACATTCAAATAGCCGCTGTTAAAATGTCGCTTTTCACAAATGTATTCACAGACAAGGAAGGGGTTGTCATAGAATGATATGCAGAAATTGTAAATACAAAGAGGTCATATTTAAGTAATCTGCTTGTTTTGATTTTGCCATTAAACAAAATATTTTCTCCCTCAGGCAAGGGAGCGTTACCAGCAGGGAAACGGTGGAGTAACTGAAAGGACCAGAATCCTGTCTGAGGTACGCACTGTTCACCCAGATTCTCACCTGGCAGCAGGGCCCTGCTGTTGACAGCCATGGATGGGTTAATACTGCTACAGCCACGGTTGTTTACTTTAGTAATTGCTTCCTGTGGCTCTAAATCCTTTTCTTCAGGAGAAAAATCCCTAAATTTTCTTTTCAATGAATCAGTTAGATATTTATATACCTACTTATTTCCACAAAATGCCTAAAATTGTTTTACTAAATGTAATGTAAAATATGCTGATGATATTAGCACGTTTATAACCTTCCTTAATCTTTTTAAAAACATAATAATTATAATTAATATATAGAAGAGTTAAGTATTTACTTAAATGTCTATAGTAAATTTTAATATTAGTATTTAAGATATAATTTTTTAAATGATTGTTGTTGATAAATTGTATGTGATCCTATTTCTCTGTCCACAAATTGAGACGGGCATTTAACCCTTTCCCTTCTAAAGACTTTTTAGAAGGGATTTTTAGAGTATTTTTAGAATAGTCTAAAAAGAAGACTTTTTACAATGTTTACATACATTGTTGTATTTACTTTCATCATTTTGCAAGAAACAGAAGACCTAATATATATTAGTTATATTAATAATACATGTATTATATTTTATGTATTAGGTCTTACCTTTAAATATTTGTGTGTGTGTGTATATATATATATTAATAATATATACTCCCACTTCTCACTGAAGAGCTGAGAGGAAAAAAGACCTGAAAAGATCAGTAGCCAGTGTGGGACTAAAATCTAAGACTATCTTTGGATATACTCAAGTATAATTGTTACAAACTTTTCTGTATAGTGGGCTTCCTAGGTGGCTCAGTGGTAAAGAATCCACCTGCCAGTGCAGGAGACACAGGAGATGCGTGTTCAATCCCTGGGTCGGGAAGATCCCCTGGAGAAGGAAATGACAACCCACTTCAGGACTCTTGCCTGGAGAATTCCATGGACAGAGGTGGGCTCTAGTCCATGGGGCCACAAAGAGTCTGACATGACTGAGCAAACAGAGCACACACACACACACACACCCACACACACACACATTTCTATACAGTAGAATTAAGCTTTTTTCCTGGAGATTATTTGAGGAGTAAATAGTTATTTTAAAATAATAAAAATATTACTTTAGAAATACTTAGACTGTAGTCCTGTGGTGCTTCTAGGCAGATAAAACATTATACAGAACTAAAGTGCTCACTTACATTAGGTAAATTAACACTGGAAGGGAGTCCAGGGAACCATTTAGTTCTTTCGGAGTATGTAGTTATCCCCAGTTGTAACATTTCAGATGCCTGAACAAAATTAATTTGCTTTACTTGGATGTGCACTTTATTCCCAAGGAAGTTTTTACTCACCAGTATGATAAAAAATAAAGACTACTAAGTTACAATAATTATGGTTTGGTTCTAAATTGTATCAAAAATTTTTCAGTTTTTTAAAGGTGATACTTTCTACCAATATTAATTCTAGTTTGGAAGTTTGCTAATAACAGAGACTATAGTACAATTTTGAGTATGATGTAGAGTATATATAAGGGCCAGTATAGCAGCACAGTATGCTTCTTGGAGTTCATGGTTTGGATAAAGCAGTTAGAATATTTTTACATATAGCCATATGGCATAAATGTTATTTTTAGTGTCCTATAGTGGAAGAGGTGGCATATTCTCTTACAAAACTATAATATTAAGAAAGATACCTAGTAAATCTTTAGAATTAGCAAAGCTTTTAGGATGTTTATGGTATTTTAATTAATAACTAGTCATTAGAGACTTGCATGGTAGATGCTATGAGATAACTGCAAGGCTTGAGTGCCTAATGCCTAAAAAAAAACAACTTAGATCTTTTTTATTCTATCATGTTATAACCTGAGAGAGTTAATGAGAAAGTAATTTGGTGATGTCAGTATCAGACTTTATTTTTTGGGGCTCCAAAATTACTGCAGATGGTGATTGCAGCCATGAAATTAAAAGAGGCTTACTCCTTGGAAGGAAAGTTATGACTAACCTAGATAGCATATTCAAAAGCAGAGACATTACTTTGCCAACAAAGGTCCGTCTAGTCAAGGCTATGGTTTTTCCTGTGGTCATGTATGGATGTGAGAGTTAGACTGTGAAGAAAGCTGAGCACCGTAGAATTGCTGCTTTTGAACTGTGGTGTTGGAGAAGACTCTTGAGTCCCTTGGACTGCAAGGAGATCCAACCAGTCCATTCTAAAGGAGATCAGCCCTGGGATTTCTTTGGAAGGAATGATGCTAAAGCTGAAACTACAGTACTTTGGCCACCTCATGCAAAGAGTTGACTCATTGGAAAAGACTCTGATGCTGGGAGGGATTAGGGGCAGGAGGAGAAGGGGACAACAGAGGATGAGATGTCTGGATGGCATCACCGACTCGATGGACGTGAGTCTGAGTGAACTCCAGGAGTTGGTGATGGACAGGGAGGCCTGGCGTGCTGCAATTCCTGGGGTCGCAAAGAGTCAGACATGACTGAGCGACTGAACTGCACTGAACTGACTGAACAATAGGAGCATGCTTAGAAGATAAAAAACTTAGCATGTCTGCATACTTTATCTTATTGTTCAAATTGGGAAGCCCAAATTATGTCTGGGATACTGCTAATATCTTTGTATCCCTTTATGTGTGTATTATGTCTGAATTATTTGTCTTAATACGTCATTCAAAAATTTGGAAGTTTCTTTAAAATCCAGTGCTCATGAGATTTATAATTTATAAAGTAATTTAAATTTGTTTTCAATGAAAGGTTACAGAAGAGCTAGAAAAGGTGAAACAAGAAATGGAAGAAAAAGGCAGCAGTATGACCGACGGTGGTAAGTACACACGAATTTTAAGAAGAAAATAAGCAAAAGTGTCTCTCCTTAAGAAATGTATTTTTTAGAAGGTATTAATAAATAGGAAGTCTCCTTTTTAAAATGAATTTGTTTGAAGGAGGGGTACATGGTACAAAAATGATGTCTGATAATCAGTATACTATTTTCCTTATAAATGAGCTGAGAAGAGTCATTTTTACTATCATTCAGGATTTTATTCAAACTATATCTGTTCGGATTCATTTTGATATTTGGCAAAACTAATACAATTATGTAAAGTTTAAAAATAAAATAAAATTTTTAAAAAAAAGAAAGAAAGAAATAGGATATGCCTGTTTAAAAAAAAAAGTAATATTTTGTTCTGTTTTCATCCAGTGAGATTCATCATTCCATTTTATTGTACAAAAACAGTCAGTGTAGGTGGTAATGTGATGACTCCCTTTTTCACTCACCCTCAGTAGGCCTGATAGTCAAGGGTCAGATAGGGAAGAATTAATATTCCGACAGTAATCATCTTCCATTGTGAGCTAGTTACTTTGACATGGCCTGGTGGTGATTGCCCAAAGGCCTTTCTATGTTCTAGAAAGATTTTAGAGTGTTAATGGTACATACTGAGTGATCTTTCAAAAGGTGATGTATAGAGGGTTTGCAGTATGTTTGAATGAGCCCATTAGCTGTGTCTCAAAGTAATTCTTTTTTCCCTTTGCATCCCTTTTTTAATCTCCTTTCTCCCATAGTATCCTTTTTTCCTTAGACAAATATACTAGCCCATTAAAAAATACTGAATAAATCATTATACACCCCTTTAGCAATTCTTCCTCTAGAAAAGAAGTTCAGCCTCAGTACATCAAATGCTACATCATTTCCCAGCCTAGAAATTTCAGGTGTTTAAAATGCCACAGCAAAACTGTGTGAATGTCAGTAAATTGTTGGCTGTTTTTAACCCTATTTTTGGCTTAAGACAAAGTGAGGAAAATGTCATACCATTCTGTAATAAACTGATACTCCAAATGAAAATTTTTATTCCATGTTATTTTCATTCTGCAGCTCCTCTGGTGAAGATTAAACAGAGCTTAACAAAGCTGAAGCAAGAAACCGTTCAGATGGACATTAGAATCGGTGTTGTGGAACACACATTACTCCAGTCGAAACTTAAGGAAAAGTCCAACATGACAAGAGACATGCATGCCACAATCATTCCAGAATCTGCAATAGGCTCTTATTAAAACATACCATTTATCATGCTTCTGATTATTGGTTTTTTATAGAAAATCATATTTCATGTTGCATAGATTACAAAGCACAGTTATTCCTCTTAAAGCATGTTGATGGGTATTTTTTTACATATATACACACATATTGTATCATGATGATTATGGATGGTCAAAACTTTTAAATTGAATATAATATTTAATAAAGTAATTTAAAATTCTCACTTTCAAAGCAGCTTTCACTAATCATTACATATAGTAAAGCCCTGACCTGGTGGCTCACTGTTCTTATGGTTCCTTGCATTTGAGAGAGAGGAACGTGGTGCAGAGTGGGTAGGACCCATGCTTTCTGCAGGTGCTGCTGCTGCTGTCAGCACGTGGACCTTTGGGACAAGCCAGCCCCTTCCATTTGATACACACACAGTCATCTCAAGTGCTTCTGCTCCCAGACGCAGCCAGCAATGGCTGGGAATTCTTTCCAAAATTCCAAACTACCCTTGCCTCAACTTTATGGTTACCTAAAATTACATTTTTTAAAAAAAAGCATTAGAATAAAACTTCAGTATTTTTATTAACATTTGAAGTTTATTATTTACCATGACCATTTCATGACTAAACTGATTTTATATCTACTATGATCTAAGGTTCCCTGATAAAAAATAAATATTTCAGTCATGTTTGATTATGTTTCTGTAGTGAATTAAAAGGTGTATACATTTCTCAGTTCTACTTTGTTCTGTGGTATCAGATATACTAAAGAATCATTTTGTAGCAGAAGGAAGGATAGCAAGTCATGTCACAATCATCCTCCTGGTACTGGCAGTCTTTACTTACATATCTTACTGAGCAACTTTCTCATCTGGGATTTCTAAGTTGGTGACATAAGCAATATGAGAGTGACCAGACTTGCAACTGGGGGAAACTGATGAGATGTGCTCAAACCAGAAGACAGCCCACACTTATTTTTTGAAAATAAGGGGGAAACAAGGATCTACTGATAAATTTTTATTAAAATACTATATATATGTGTGTGTGTATGCATATATATGTATATATATATGACAGAAAAAATAAAATCCCCTTATTTTTCATTCAAGTATTTTATTTCCACCCTGCTTTATTTTTAGCCTTTACTTTCCATATATATACCCTCACACACACAAATCATTTTCTTTCAAACTTTCTAGTTTAAGATTACATTTAGATAAATCAGTATGCATAAACTATTCTTTTACTCAAGAGTGAAAGTGAAAGTCCTGTCTGCCTCTTTGTGACCCCATGGACTATACACTCCATGGAATTCTCCAGGCCAGAACACTTTATTGGGTAGCCTTTCCCTTCTCCAGGGGATCTTCCCAACCCAGGGATCAAACCCAGGTCTCCCATGTTGCAGGTAGATTCTTTACCAGCTGAGCTATCAGGGAAGCCCATTACTCAAGAGGGTGGCAATCAATACAGTGGCAAAGTCAGTTTATTTAATTTGGGATAATAGGTAGTTTGAAATGAAGTCCCACATTTTTCCCGTCCTTTATGGTCATTGGGAGGCACAGAACAGAAAGACCAAAACCTAACATTTGGACCCACAAACTTAACAGCAGTTTCCTTGGAACTTATTTGCATAGGTATTGTCTTGGCTAAATAGTAATGTGACAAATTCAATCAATGCAAAGACCCCTTCTAGATAAATGAGAGCTCTCCATAAAATGTGCTTTTACTCAGAAACAAAGTGCACTCTTTATTTCATGCAAATGCAATAATCTAAGAACTTCCAATAACTAGTGTAAGCAACCTATTTTTACTTCCTTTGAAATAATCCAGTTTACTCAGGTTGGGCCAGGTGGTCCTCCTCTCAGTTCCCATAGAGCCCTGTGAATAACAGAACTTGTACTATATTGTCATTATTTTTTCCTCCATCATCTCTAATAGATTGAGCTACTTGAAGATAAGGAGAAAATCTTTCTTGTTTCTGTGTTCCTAAACAGTGTCAGGCTTTATTTTTGGGGGCTCCAAAATCACTGCAGATGGTGACTGCAGCCATGAAATTAAAAGACGCTTACTCCTTGGAAGAAAAGTTATGACCAACCTAGATAGCATATTCAAAATCAAAGACATTACTTTGCCAACAAAGGTCCATCTAGTCAAGGCTATGGTTTTTCAGTCGTCATGTATGTATGTGAGAGCTGGACTGTGAGGAAAGCTGAGCACCGAAGAATTGCTGCCTTTGAACTGTGGTGTTGGAGAAGACTCTTGAGAGTCGCTTGGACTGCAAGGAGATCCAACCAGTCCATTCTGAAGGAGATCAGCCCTGGGATTTCTTTGGAAGGAATGATGCTAAAGCTGGAACTCCAGTACTTTGGCCATCTCATGCGAAGAGTTGACTCATTGGAAAAGACTGATGCTGGGAGGGATTGGGGGCAGGAGGAGAAGGGGATGACAGAGGATGAGATGGCTGGATGGCATCACTGACTCAATGGACGTGAGTCTGAGTGAACTCCAGGAGTTGGTGATGGACAGGGAGGCCTGGCGTGCTGCAATTCCTGGGGTCGCAAAGAGTCAGACATGACTGAGCGACTGAACAGAACTGAACTGAACCAGGTCCTAGCACATAGGGTGTGAGTTAGTAAGTGAATGGGTAGATGTATCATGCAGTTCCAGAGTATACTGCAGGTCCTATTCTACAGCAGATTAATGTTACCAAGTCTGAGATCTGACACAGTTTCAAGGCAGTAATTATAGGTCCAGGATTGGAATTGGCAGCATTAGTATGAACTCATGGATTTTTCATACATTTAAATTAATTGAAAATATAAATATTTATAGATATAGAAATACAAATACATATATACATGTGTTTACTAGTTCTGTCCTCTAAGAGTGTCTAGAAACAGTCACAGTAGATAGCAATGAGAATACCTAGCACTTAGATCTTGGTTTCTAAATTTTCTACTTAACGAAAAAAAAAATGAAAACAGATTTCTTAGAAAAATTACTAATTCCTGGGCTAGGTCAGGGAAAGCACAGATGAGCCCAGAATTCTTTGCCAGATAGTAAGGACATGTGCAAAGAAATGATGAGGATATGGCTAAAGGACATAGACTGTAGAATATCATACTAGCCAATCTGGGACAACTGAGCATTAAAACAAATAATTATAGTAATAAGTTATAACCCAGAGAATAAAACAACAAACTATGAATCCATATTGCTGTTGCTAAGTTGCTTCAGTTGTGTCCAACTCTATGTGACCCCATAGACAGCAGCCCACCAGGCTCCCCCGTCCCTGGGATTCTCCAGGCAAGAACACTGGAGTGGGTTGCCATTTCCTTCTCCAATGCATGAAAGTGAAAAGTGAAAGTGAAGTCATTTAGTCATCTCTGACTCTTAGCGACCCCATGGACTGCAGCCCACAAGGCTCCTCTGTCCATGGGATTTTCCAGGCAAGAATACTGGAGTGAGGTGCCATTGCCTTCTCCGATGAGTCCATACAGGTAGAGATAAATGAATCAATGGCAGAAGAGAAGGGTCCTCCCGGTACAATAACAGCTAAAGTAAAAGAAATATGGCATTTAGAAATCACCATCTGGCAACTGCCATGCAGGTGTATCTCACAGATACTGCAGGTTCAATCCCAGGCTACCACCATAAAGTGAATAACACAATAAAGTATATCACATGAATTTTTTAGTTTCCCAGAGCATGTAAAGGTTATGTTCACAATAAACTGTAGTCTCTATTGTCTGCAATAACATTGTCTTTTAAAACTACATTGTACTATATTGTATATATTTTAATTAAAAAATACTGTATTGCTAAAAACTGCTAACCATCATCTGAGGTTACAAGTCATAGTAATAGAATCAAGGCCCACTCATCAGGTTGTGAACAAGAAGTTTAACTGTGAATAAATTGTGGACTTTCCTGGTGGCTCAGACTGTCTGTCTGCAATGCAGGAGACCCGGGTTTGATCCATGTGTTGGGAAGATTCCCTGGAGAAGGAAATGGAAGCCCACTCCAGTATTCTTGCCTGGAAAATCCCATGGACAGCAGAGCCTGGTAGGCTACCGTTCATGGAGTCGCAAAGAGTTGGACACGACTGAGTGACTTCACTTCACTTTTCACTTCCCAGGATGGTTGAGAAAGGATGGACAGGAAGGAGGGGAGAGGAAAAGTCTCCACTTCTGCTGGTACTTTTTAAATAGTCAAGAAGGAAAAGTACTCTTCAAGCAGAAAATTGAGAGACAAATTTGGATAATAGCTAATTATCTTCAGTAGCAAATAAGAAGGAATTTGATGGAGGAAAAAAAGATCACTAATCAGGGAATTTCCTCGTGTTCCAGTGATTAGGCTTCCATGCTTCCTCTGCAGAGGGCATGGGCTTAATGCTTGGTCAAGAACCAAGATTCCAAATGCCACATGGCATGGCCAAAAAGGAAAAAAAAAAGATCACTGATCATATAATAATAATAGTAAACATTTGAAGAATTAACTTTTCTTAATAATTACCCAAATGAAGCACAGAGAATGCAATAAGCATTTCCAAAGCATGTTAGAAAAATGGCACAGTATTACCAGTAATTTGAACTGGCCTCAATTTCCTTCTTTATGTACGTTGTTGTTGTCTCGTTGCTAAGTTGTGTCCGACTCTTTGTGACCCCATGGACTGCAGTCCACCAGACTCCTCTGCACATGGAATTTTCCAGGCATGAATACTGGAGTGGGTTGCCATTTCCTGACAAATGCTAAAACTAGTAGGTGAAAGTTTAATGAAAAACTGAGTATCTACATAATCTCAAAGCCCATGAGATATTCTACAGAGAGAAAAATCATAACTTGACAGTGGAGAAACCTGGGATATATCACTTTAAGGGATCAAAAGTTAACGTTACTAGCAGCGAAACAAATAGATATCATGTTTCTCCTGAAAAGAGCACACATTTCTGAAAGTGTATGACTTGAATCTGTTAATAGTCATGAGAAAACATCAGACAAATCCAATGGAGGGGTGTTTTACAAAATGGCCTCTGTTCTTCAAAAAAGTGTACTTATGGCTGACTCATACTGCTGTATGGCAGAAGCCAGCACAATATGGTGAAGCAATTATCCTCCAATTAAAAATAAATTTTAAAAAAATCAAGAGAAGCTGTGAAATTTAAAAAAAAAAAAATTACAAGGTCATGAAAAACAGACTGAGGAATTGCTCCAGATTAAAGGAGGTGAAAGAGACATAATGAAATGCAACAAACAATTCAAGACTGAATACTGGGCAAAAAAAATTAAAAAGCCTTTATTTGTTAGAAAAGGACATTACTGAGACAGGTAAGATTAAGATCTATAGACTGGATAATAGTGTTAAATCAACATTATTTTTTTGCTATTTGTACTGGAGTTATATAAAAGGATGTCCTTTGTTTTAGCAATACACACAAGTATTTGGAGGCAAAGAAGCATCATGTCAGCAACTTGCTCTCAAATGGTCCAGGGAAAAGAATGTATACTTGTGTGTGTATTTGTATATTCACACACACATAGAGAAGAAGAATGATTTTTAAAATATGGTTAACATTTTGAGATTTGAGAGAATAATATATAGAAATATATAGAAATCCACTGTGCATTTTTAGAACTTTTCTATAAATCTGAAATTATTTCAAAGTATAAAGCTAAAAAAATGATGGTTCTTGGAAATGATATGCTTCATATAAAGTAAATCTCCCTTTGATTCAAATAGGCAACTTGTGTGAATCGTATGACCTCTCCAATAAAATTATATGGCCCACTGAACATGTCTTAAACTTACATAATCATTTATTCATTGATGAAGTAGGAACAACTTTCTGACACCTCTAAAGAACTATTTCTCTACTGCCCTCTTAATTAACCTAGGTCAGCATTAACCTAGGTCAGCATTTCCCATGAGTTTAAACATAAGCAAATGTTTCTATAACCAGTAAATTTGAAAAACATTAAACAAGTTTCATTTTCTTCAGAACTTCTCATCTACACTGTGAATCTGCAAGCAGCAAATGTAGTTCCTTTTCTTTTTCACAAATAATGTAACAGCAGACCCTCTTCACTGAGAATGCCCTTTAAGAATGTAGATTTAGGTAAATGGGTATGAAAAATCAGTGTGCAAATCTTAGATTATTTTCCAACCTTTTATTAGAACAGGTGGATCTGTGAAGGAAAATGAGAAAACATGTAATTCTCTGATTCAAAACTCTTCTGCGTGACGTGGATGGGTTTAAATGCTGAGGGTCAGTAGACTTTAAGGATTTAGGAACCTTTGTTGAGAACCTAGGATTAAATGCCCAAATGCTTTTCTTCTTAAAACTCTTTTCTGCCAGGCTGAAATGCTTTTTGTGTTTTCTTCAAAGCAGTCTTCATTATAACAATGTGATTGAAGTAGTTAGAAAGGATCCTCCCTATTTTGTGGTCAAATAGCAAATCATTGTCAAAGCTTTACCTTTTTAAAAACTGAATGTCCCCAACAACCAAGTCATAATTCCTAAAACTTTATATTTGAAAAGGTGGCATGGTCTTTTAAAGGGTAAAATCAATTTTGGATTCACTAGTTTGTTGTCGTTTGACAAATCTTTTTATAAATACGGGGAAGAGGAGGGCAAGAACCATCTTAATGTGTTCATGTTAACATGTTCTAAAGAATACATCTCAAGCATTAGATTTCCGTAATTGGGTGCTTTCAATACAGACATGCAAAGTTCAAACCTGTGATTTGCTGAGTCACCATTAGTACTTTATTTCAGGCCACCTGGTCCACTCCATACTTTGTTCTTGCTCCTTTAAGAACTACAGTGACGCTTTCCAGTTGCTCCTCAATAGTGCCCTAGAGCTCATCATCTGCTTTTTCCCATCCCCTATTTGAGAAACTATTGGATAAAATTTTTGTACATAGCCCCTACTCTATGAGTCAGTAGTCAACAGCAAGTTATCACTTCCTTACCCTACACAGCATTCTCTAGGTTGGAAACCTCTGAAGTTCCTAACTCTAGTATGGAATCAAATAGGCAACTTCTTAAAAAAAAAAAAAATCCAATTTCCCAGCCCTCCTCTCCCTCAATTATTGCACAGGTCTTGGGTGGAAACTTGGGTGCTCAGAAATTTTAGACAGCTCCTCAGGTGCCTTTGATGCAGCTAATCTAAGAACTCCTTTAAGGAATTACCACTCTAGAAATGTTTCCTGGCTATGAGTAAACAGATAAACTACCTTAGATCCAAAAGGGTCTTCAAAGAGGATCTAAATTAGTGCTTCTTCTGTGAGCTATCTTAAAATTAACCCCATCTGAAATGATTTTTAATAAAGTACCCTAGATTATTTACCACTAGAGTTTAAGACATACTAATATTAAAAACTGTCTTTAAAAAATAGTAAAACCAAAGCCATAGAAGGTTAAGTGCCCTGCCCATTTAACAAACCAAGATTACAAAGTGCACGGTTTCCTAAGCGATTCTTAACACAGTTTGGAGCAACTCTGAGGGAGCTTCATGTTCACAGCCCGTCACCCATCCTGTCCCATCTATAGCCCAACACACGATTATACAATCAGATTTCCAGTCATAGCCAAAAACTACTTTTTTCTCTACTCCCTGTATAAAGGCTTTGGCATAGAACACTGCATGGGGAGTCCAGACACCTTGATTCCAATCCCAACTTTCCTAGTCATTTTCTGCATGACTTTAAGGATGTTACTTATCTTCAGCATTAATTTTCTTCTTCTGAAATGTTAGGAGTAGGACTAACATATTCTGGATGCTACTAGTCCTAAGACTGCATGATTTTAAATTTTAATAGGCTCACCTCCACTGTTTGTAGTAGCTTGCAATGGTGTACCAGCCCCTAAGAGCTCATTGTCAGATATTCAGAAATTTTGAGAGTGGTTGTTAAACTGTTGAACCTTAAAATCAGCCATTAATGGGAGTATTTACACCATAGAAATAGGAAAACACTAAAAATCATGGCTTTAGAAACAAAAAAACAAGAGGAAAACAAGATGACAGAGGAGTAGGTGGATGTGGAGTACATCTCTCTCCATGGATACATCAAGAATACACCTTCAAACACAGAAGTGCATGCAGAACACCAGCTGAGCACAGACAGGAGGACCTGATCAGTGGAAAAGAATATATAGAACCACGCAAAACTCAGTAGGACAAAGGAACTAGGTGGGAAAAACAGGATTGTTAGTAGGACTGGACTGGCCCTCACTGGGTGGAGGAACTGAAGCAGGGGTCTGATCCCCAAATCAGGCCAATTGTCTGAGTCAGAGGAGAAACATTTAAGGCTAAAACAGATGATCTGTGGCAGCCTAAATGGAATGAGGATCAGACAGTCCTTGCCACAGCCATACATACCCCAGACAGGAACACTGGCCCCCTGGAAGGAGCAGCAGCTGGGAGCTGGAGTTTAGGGATTGTGGAGCAATCCCAGGGCCAGGGCTGCTGTTGACTGCGGAGAGACAGATCAAGGAGATGTGAGGGAGGAGATCATGGTGGGAATTGCCTTTAGAGGAAAGCCAGGCAGCCATGGAAGCAAGGCGAACTACCTGAAAAAGAATTCAGAATAATGACAATACAAATGATCAAAAACCTTGAAAACAAAATGGAGAAAATGCAAGAATCAATTAACAAAGACCTAGAAGAATTAAAGAATAAACATACAGAGACAAGCAACACAATTACTGAAACTACAAATACTCTAGAAGGAATCAATAGCAGAATATCTGAAGCAGAAGAACAAATCAGTGAGCTGGAAGATAAAATGGTGGAAATAACTTCTGAAGAGCAGAATAAAGTAAAAAGAATGAAAATAACTGAGGAAAGTCTCAGAGATCTCTGGGACTATATCAAATGCACCAACATTCGAATTATAGGGGTCCCAGAAGAAGAAGAGAAAAAGAAAGGGTGTGAGAAAATTTTTGAAGAGGTTATAGTTGAAAATTTCCCCAACATGGAAAAGGAAATAGTCAATCAAGTCCAAGAGGCACAAAGAGTCCCATATAGGATAAACCCAAGGAGAAACATGCCAAGACACATACTAATCAAACTAACAAAGACTAAACACAAAGAATATTAAAAGCAGCAAGGAAGAAGCATCAAGTAACATACAAGGGAAACCCCATATGCTTAACAGCTGATCTTTCAGCAGAAACTCTGCAGGCCAGAAGGGGATGGCAGGATATATTTAAAGTACAGAAAGGGGAAAATCTACAACCAAGATAACTGTACCCAACAAGGATCTCATTCAAAATTGATGGAGAAATAAAAAGCTTTTCAGACAAGCAAAAGTTAAGAGAATTCAGTACCACCAAACCAGCTTTACAACAAATGTTAAAGGGTCTTATATAGTCAGGAAATTCAAGAGAAGAAAAAAGATCTACAAAATCAACTGCAAACAATTAACAAAATGGCAATGGGAACATACATATTAATAATTACTTTAAATGAAAATGGATTAAATACTCCAACCAAAAGACACAGACTGGCTGAATGGATACAAAAACAAGACCCATACATATGCTGTCTACAAGAAACCCACTTCAGATCTCAAGACACATATAGACTGAAAGTGAGAGGATGGAAAAATACATTCCATGCAAATGGGAAGCAAAAGAAAGCTGGAGTAGCAATCCTCATATCAGACAAAATAGACCTTAAAATAAAGTAGATTACAAGAGATAAAGAAGGACACTACATAATGATCAAGGGATCAATCCATGAGGAAGACATAACAATTGTAAATATCTATACACCCAAGATAGCAGCACCTCAATACATAAGACAAACACTAACAGACATAAAAGGAGAAATTTACAGTAACACAATAATAGTAGGAGACTTTAACACCCCACTCACACTAATGGACAGATCATCAAAAAAGAAAATTAATAAGGAAACACAAGTCTTAAATGATATATTAGATGAGATGGATCTCATTGATATCTTCAGGACATTCCATCCAAATGCAGAAGAGTACACCTTTTTCTCAAGTGCACACAGAATATTCTCTAGGATAGACCACATTTTGGGTCACAAATCAAACCTCAGTAAAATTAAGAAAATTGAAATCATGTCAAGCATCTTCTCCTACCACAATGCTATGAGACTAGATATCAATTATAAGAAAAAACCCATGAGAAACACAAGCACATATAGATTAAACAACATGTTTCTAAATAACCAACAGGTTACTGAAGAAATCAAAAGGGAAATAAAAAAATTTCTAGAAACAAATGATAAAACACAACAACTCAAAACCTATGGGATGCAGCAAAAGCAGTTCTAAGAAGGAAGTTTATAGCTATACAATCCTACCTCAAGAAACAAGAAAAACATCAGACAGACAACCTAACTTTACACCTAAAACTGGAAAAAGAAGAACAAAAAACCTGGAAATTAGTAGAAGAAAAGAAATCATAATGATCTGAGCAGAAAACATAAATAAAAGAAACAATAGTAAAGATTAATAAAACTAAAATCTGGTTCTTTGAGAAGATAAACAAAATTGACAAACCTTTAGCTAGACTCATCAAGAAAAAAAGAGAGAATAATCAAATCAACAAAATTAGAAATGAAAAAGGAGAGGTTACAACAAACAATGCAGAAATACAAAGGATTATAAGAGATTATTATGAACAACTATATGGCAATAAAATGGATAACCTGGAAGAAATGGACAGATTCTTAGAAAAGTTCGATCTTCCAAGACTGAACCAGGAAGAAATAGAATTTATGAACAACCCAATTACAAGCACTGAAATTGAAGCTGTGATCAAAAATCTCCCCCAAAAACAAAAGCCCAGGACCAGATGGCTTCACAGGAGAATTCTATCAAACTTTTAGAGAAGAGCTAATGCCTATCCTTCTAAAACTCTTTCAAAAAAATTGCAGAGGAAGTAACACTTCCAAACTCATTCTACAAGGCCACCATCACCCTGATACCAAAACCAGACAAAGACAGCACAAAAAAGAAAACTACAGGCCAATATCACTGATGAACATAGATGCAAAATTCTTCAACAAAATTTTAGCAAACAGAATTCAGCAACACATCAAAAAGCTCATGCACCACGATCGAATTGGGTTTATTCCAGGGATACAAGGATTCTTCAATATATGCAAATCAATCAATGTGATACACCATATTAACAAATTGAAAAATAAAAACCATATGATCATCTCAATAGATGCAGAAAAAGCCTTTGACAAAATTCAGCACCTGTTTATGATTAAAACTCTTCAAAAAATGAAGAAGGAACCTACCTCAACATAGTAAAGGCCATATATGATAAGTCTACAGCAAAGATTATTCTCAATGGTGAATAACTGAAAGCATTCCCCCTAAGATCAGGAACAAGACAAGGGTGTCCACTTTTGCCTCTATAATCAACATAGTTCTGGAAGTTCTAGCTACAGCAATCAGAGAAGAAAAAGAAATAAAAGGAATCCAGATTGGAAAAGAAGAAGTAAAGCTTCTGCAGATGCAGATCTGCACTGTCTGCAGATGACATGATACTGTACATAGAAAACCCTAAAGTTAGTATCAGAAAATTACTAGAACTAATCAGTGAATTTAGCAAAGTTGCAGGATACAAAATCAGTACACAGAAATCACTTGCGTTTCTATATACTAACAATGAAAAATCTGAAAGAGAAATTAAGGAATCAATCCCATTCACCATTGCAACAAAAAGAATTAAATATCTAGGAATAAACTTACTTAAGGAGACAAAAGAATGGTACACAGAAAATTATAAGACACTAATAAAAGAAATCAAAGATGATGTAAACAGATGGAGAGATATTCCTTGTTCCTGACTAGGAAGAATCAATATTGTGAAAATGACTATACTACCAAACACAATCTACAGATTCAATGTGATCCCTACCTAATTACCAATAGCATTTTTCACAGAACTAGAACAAAAGATTTCACAATTCATATGGAAGCACAAAAGACCCTGAATAGCCAAAGCAGTCTTGAGAAAGAAAAATGGAGCTGGAGGAGACAACCTTCCTGACTTCAGATTATACTACAAAGCTACAGTCATCACGACAGTATGGTACTGGCACAAAAACAGAAATATAGACCAATGGAACAAGATATAAAGACCAGAAATAAACCATGCACCTATGGGGTACCCTATTTTTG
Organism: Bos grunniens; assembly: GCF_055505025.1. Lineage (NCBI taxonomy): Eukaryota > Metazoa > Chordata > Mammalia > Artiodactyla > Bovidae > Bos > Bos grunniens. The sequence continues at coordinate 104,470,007 of NC_141165.1, forward strand.
ACAAAGGAGGCAAGAATATACAATGGGGCAAAGACATCCTCTTCAATAAATGGTGCTGGGAAAACTGGACAGCTACATGTAAAAGAATGAAATAGAACACTTCCTAACACCATACACAAAGATAAAGTCAAAATGGATTAAAGACCTAAATGTAAGACCAGAAACTATAAAACTCTTAGAGGAAAACATAGGCAGAATCCTCGATGACATAATTCAAAGCAAGATCCTCTATGACCCACCTCCTAGAGTAATGGAAATAAAAACAAAAGTAAACAAGTGGGACCTGATTAAACTTAAAAGCTTTTGCACAGCAAAGGAAACTCTAAGCAAGGTGAAAAGACAACCCTCAGAATGGGAGAAAATAATAGCAAATGAAACAACTGACAAAGGATTAATTTCCAAAATATACAAGCAGCTCATACAACCCAATACCAGACAAACAAACAACCCAATCAAAAAGTGGGGAAAAGACCTAAATAGACATTTCTCTAATGAAGACATACAGATGGCTAACAAACACATGAAAATATGTTCAACATCATTCATTATTAGAGAAATGCAAATCAAAACTACAATGAGATATCACCTCACACCAGTCAGAATGGCCCTCATCAAAAAGTACAAACAATAAATGCTGAAGAGGGTGTGGAGAAAAGGGAACACTCTTGCACTGTAGGTGGGAATGTAAATTGATACAGCTGCTATGGAAGACAGTATGGAGATTCCTTAAAAAACTAGTAATAAAACCACCATATGACCCAGCAATCCCACTCTTAGGCATATCCCCTGAGGAAACCAAAATTGAAAGAGACACATTTATTCCGTTGTTCATTGGAGCACTATTTACAATAGCTAGAACATGGAGGCAACCTAGATGTCCATCCACAGATGAATGGATAAAGAAGTTGTGGTCCATATACACAATGGAATATTACTCAGCCATAAAAAGGATCACATTTGAGTCAGTTCTAATGAGGTGGATGAACCTAGAACCTATTATACGGAGTGAAGTGAGTTAGAAAGAGAAAGAGAAATACCATATTCTAATGCATATATACCGAATCCAGAAAAGTGGTACTGAAGAACTTATTTACAGGGCAACAATGGAGAAACAGACATAAGAATAAACTTTATGGACATGGGGAGAGGGGAGGAGAGGGTGAAATGTATGGAAATAGTAACGTGGAAACTTACATTACCATTTGTAAAATATATAGTCAACGGGAATTCACCGTATGGCTCAGGAAACTCAAACAGGGGCTCTGTATCAACCTAGAGGGGTAGGACGGGGAGGGAGATGGGAGGGAGGTTCAAAAGGGAGAGGACATGTGTACACCTATGGCTGATTCATATTGAGGTTTGACAGAAAACAGCAAAATTCTGTAAAGCAATTATTCTTCAATAAAAATAAATAGATTTTTTTTAAGTGAAAAAAAAAAAAAAAGAAAACAGAACAGAGAGGCAGTTTACCAGCATGCCATGAATAGTAAGTATTGTAATGTTCCATAGACCAGAACCAAATGCACTAAATAGACAACAGAACATTCCACCATATTTGAAGGTATATTATTATAGTACTAACTGAATTAGACCAGATTTGGAAATTGTTCTCAAAAATCACCATCCCCATAAACCTACTAAGCATGTGACATGTGCATCCACTGCACCACTTTATCAATGCTATTTCACTGTCTTCCTAACCAAACTCAGTTCCTTTTACTGCTTCTCAAATCAATAAGCTAAAGCAGTCCAAGCGTCTTCTTACATGATAGACTCAAAGATCACGCTTGTACTACTAAAAATATGTAGACTGCACAACCAGTTCAATTACCTGGCTATAAAAAAACAACTAATTCAGTTCACTGCATCATTGATCCATTTAATTGTAGAGCAGCTTCCTATTGATAACAGGAAATGTCCCTGACCTAATCATGCTGAGACTGAAACTGGCCAGTTTTCCACAAGCATAAATTTCAATAAGGATTATTCATAAAGCACAGGAACTAAGACCACAGCCAGAGTTTATTAGATTTTTTTCTTAGTTTTACTGACTTATTGCCCTTGCATATGACCCAATTTCTTTTATGCTTCCTGGACTTTGTTGGTCATTATTTATGTTCATCACTGGATATTTTATCTCAGATAGCCCCTGTGATACATTTTAAACCATCTATTCATCTGGTTCTTGGAAACCATTCAGGAACCCACGAGCTTTACAGAAGGTAGTGCTGATTCAGAAGTGCCACCTTCAGTCGTATATCTTACCTCTTGGTTTAGGCAGATGCTTTTTTAGTGCATTTATATAGGACAAATACAACAACAAAAAATGGATAAATTACTCTTCTATTTTGAGCACAGTATTAGGTACTGAGAGAAATAGATAAGAATAAGACATTGTCCTTCCCTCCAAGAGTTCACATTCTAATGGGAAAGATAGATGCATATAATTAAAATGTTATAATGCCAAGTTTCCTAAGGGAGAAATAAACAGTGTTATTGAAGCTGGGGGAAAGAGTAATTCTAACTTGGAAGAAACAGAGAATTCATAGAGTTGGTCCCTGATGAATGAGTAAGAGTCCAGTTGTAAAGAAAAATAGGAAAACTTATTCCAGCAGAAGGAAAGACAGTCATGGGAGTGTGTTTGCAATAAACTGTAATAATAAACCTGGGTGCAATGAGACATGATTGAGAAAAGATGACTCCACTGGGAAAAAAGGGTATTTCAGCCAGGTCTCTAGAATTTTGCAAAATGAAAAGGAGGATAATCAGCATTCTAAGACTAACATGAGCAAAGGCACAAAGGGTAGTGATAATGCTGACTGATAGTGCTGACTGATATGCCAGGCACAGTGCTAAGCATTTTATCTATATGATCAGCTTTCATGTTGCAACTGAGGGAGGTATTATTTCCATTTTAGAGATGTGAAGCTGAGATTCAGAGGAGTCACATGCCCAAGGCCCCACAATAGTGTATTTGAGCCCATTATGCTGTGATACATTCAATCTAAATGCAAAGATATACAACATAAGAGGACAGCGGTAAGTCAAGCTGATAATAGTGCAGTACAGTTTTTAAATTATAACAGTCCTTTATGGAACAGCTACTACTCTGAAAGCAATTTAATATATGTACAAACATACCCTTGAAATACTGTGGTTCAGTTCTTAACCACCACAATAAATCAAGTCACAGAAATTTTTTTGGTTTCCCAGTGCATATAAAAGCTGTATTTATACTATACTGTAGTCTATTAACTGTGCAGTAACATGCCTAAAAAGCAATCTACATATTTTAATTTAAAATATTTTATTGCTGAAATATATTAACCATAATCTGACCCTTCAAAGAGTCATCCTCTTTTTGCCTTGGTGTTGATGACTGCTGACTGATCAAGGTGGTGGTTGCTGAAGGTTAGGATGGCTGTGGCCACTTCTTAAAAGAAGACAAAAGTAGTTTGCTGCACCCACTGATTCTTCCTTTCCTGAGTGATTTCCCTGTAGTATGCAAGGTTGTTGGATAGCATTTTACCTGAAATGGAACTTCTTTAAAAATTGAAGTCAATTCTTTCAAACCCTGCCCCTGCTTTATCAACTAAAGTTTTTGTCATATTCTAAATCCTTTGTTGTCATTTCAACATCATCACAGCATCTTCACTAGTAGTAGATTATCTCAAGAAACCACTTTCTCCGCTCATCTATAAGAAGCAACTCATCTGTTCAAGTTTTATCACGAGATTGCAGGAATTCAGCCACATCTTGAGGCTCCACTTCTAATTTTAGTTCTCTTGCTATTTCCACCACATCTGCAGTTACATCCTCCACAGAAGTCTTGAACCCCTCAAAGTCATCCATAAGGGTTGGAATCAACTTCTTCCAAACTGCTGTTAATGCTGATATTTTGCTCTCTTCCCATGAATCTCAAATGTTCTAAATGGCATCTGGAATGGTGAATTCTTTCCATAAGGTTTTCACTTTTCTTTGCCCAGATTCATAAGAGCAATCACTATCTAAGGCAGTTACATCCTTACGGAATGTATTTCTTTAGTATTTAGATGAGGCCTTACAAATAGCTGAGAAAAGAAGAGAAACTAAAAGCAAAGGAGAAAAGGAAAGATATACCATTTGAATGCAGAGTTCCAAAGAATAGCAAGGAGAGATAAGAAAGCCTTCCTCAGTGATCAATGCAAAGAACTAGAGGAAAACAATGAAACGGGAAAGACTAGAGATCTCTTCAAGAAAATTAGAGATACCAAGGGAACATTTCATGCAAAGATGGGCTCAATAAAGGACAGAAATGGTATGGATCTAACAGAAAGAGAAGATACTAAGAAGAGGTGACAAGAATACACAGAAGAACTGTATAAAAAAGATCTTCTTGACCCAGATAACCACGATGGTGTGACCACTCACCTGGAGCCAGACATCCTGGAATGTGAAGTCAAGTGGACCTTAGAAAGCATCACTACAAACAAAGCTAGTGGAGGTGATGGAATTCCAGTTGAGCTATTTCAAATCCTGGAAGACGATGCTGTGAAAGTGCTGTACTCAATATGCCAGCTAATCTGGAAAACTCAGCAGTGGCCACAGGACTGGAAAAGGTCAGTTTTCATTCCAATCCCAAAGAAAGGTAATGCCAAAGAGTCCTCAAACTACTGCACAATTGCACTCATCTCACAAGCTAGCAAAGTAATGCTCAAAATTCTCCAAGCCAGGCTTCAGCAATATGTGAACCGTGAACTTCCTGATGTTCAAGCTGGATTTAGAAAAGGCAGAGAAATCAGAGATCAAATTGCCAACATCTGTTGGATCATTGAAAAAGCAAGAGAGTTCCAGAAAAACGTCTACTTCTGCTTTATTGACTATGCCAAAGCCTTCGACTGTGTGGATCACAACAAACTGTGGAAAAATCTTCAAGAGATGGGAATACCAGACCACCTGACCTGCCCCTTGAGAAATCTGTATGCAGTTCAAGAAGCCACAATTAGAAATTGACACGGAACAACAGACTGGTTCCAAATCAGGAAAAGAGTTCATCAAGGCTGCATATTGTCACCCTGCTTGTTTAACTTATAAGCAAAAGGCAATGGCACCCCATTCCAGTACTCTTGCCTGGAAAATCCCATGGACAGAGGAGCCTGGTAGGCTGCAGTCCATGGGGTCCCGAAGAGTCAGACACGACTGAGCGACTTCACTTTCACTTTTCACTTTCATTTATTGGAGAAGGCAATGGCAACCCACTCCAGTGTTCTTGCCTGGAGAATCCCAGGGATGGGGGAGCCTGGTGGGCTGCGGTCTATGGGGTCGCACAGAGTCAGACATGACTGAAGTGACTTAGCAGCAGCAGCAGAGTACATCATGTGAAATCCCTGGCTGGATGAAGCACAAGCTGGAATCAAGATTGCCAGGAGAAATATCAATAACCTCAGATACGCAGATGACACCACCCTTAAGGTAGAAAGGGAAGAAGAACTAAGGAGCCTCTTAATGAAAATGAAAGAGGAGAGTGAAAAAGTTGCCTGAAAACTCAACATTCAGAAAACTAAGATCATGGCATTGGTCCAATCATGTCATGGCAAATAGATGGGGAAACAATGGAAACAGTGACAGACTTTATTTTGGGGGGCTCCAAAACCACTGCAGATGGTGACCGCAGCAATGAAGTGAAAAGATGCTTGCTCCTTGGAAGAAAAGCTATGACCAACCTAGACAGCACATTAAAAAGCAGAGATGTTACTTTGCCAACAAAGATCTGTCTAATCAAAGCTATGGTTTTTCCAGTAGTCATGTATGCATGTGAGAGTTGGACTATAAAAAAAAAGCTGAGCACTGAAGAATTGATGATTTTGAACTGTGGTGTTGGAGAAGACTCTTGAGAGTCCCTTGGGCTGCAAGGAGATCAAAGCGGTCAATCCTAAAGGAAATCAGTCCTGAATATTCATTGAAAGGACTGATGCTGAAGCTGAAGCTCCAATACTTTGGCCACTGATGCAAAGAACTGACTCATTGGAAAAGACCCTGATGCTGGAAAAGATTGAAGGCGGGAGGAGAAGGGGATGACAGGGGATGAGATGGTTGGATGGCATCACTGACTCAATGGACTTGAGTTTGAGTAAGCTCCAGGAGCTGGCAATGGATGGGGACGCCTGGCGTGCTGCAGTTCATGGGGTCACAAAGAGTCGGACACAACTTAGCGACTGAACTGAACTGAGGACTTAAAAGTTGAAGTGACTCCTTGATCCATGAGCTACAGAATGGATGTGTTAGCAGGCATGAAAACAAGATGTATCTCCATCAGAGCTCTTGGGTGACCAGGTGCATTGTCAGTAAGTGGTAATATTTTGAAAAGAATCTTGTTTCTGAGCAGTGAATCTCAACAATGGACTTATATTCTGTAAGCCATGTTGTAAAAAGATATGCTGTCATCCAGATTTTGTTGTTTCATTTTTAGAGCACAAGCAGAGTAGATATAGTATAATTCTTAAGGGCCCTAGAATTTTCAGAATTGTAAATGGGCACTGGCTTCGACTTAGAGTCACCAGCTGCATTAGACCCTAACAAGAGAGTCACATTGTCATTTGAGATGTGAAGTGAGGCATTGACTTCTTCTCTCTCACTATGAAAGTTCTAGCTAGCTTCTTCAAATGTAAGACTTTCATCTATTTTGAAAAAAATCTGTTGTTTCATGTAGTCATTTTCATGGATTACCTTAGCTAGATCTCCTGGATAACCTGCACTTGCTGTTTCCCGTTATACTTTGATGTTACGGAGGCAGGTTTCCTTAAACCTCATGAATCAACCTCTGCTGACTTCAAGCTTTTCTGCTGCTGCTTCCTCATCTCTCTCAGGCTTCATAGAATTTAAGAGAGTCAGGGCCTTTTTTAGGGTTATGGTTTGGTTTAAGGGAATGTTATAGCTGGTTTGATCTTCTATCCAAACCACTAAAACTTTATCCATACCATCAGTAAGGCTGTTTCTCTTTCTTACCATTCACGTGTCCACCGGAGTAGCACTTTGATTTCCTTCAAGAACTTTGCCTTTGCATTCACAACTTGGTCAACTATTTGGAAAAGAGGCCAAGCTTTTGGCCTGTCTCAGCTTTTGACATGCCTTTTTCACTAACCTTGATCATTTCTAGCTTTTGAATTAAAGTGACAGATGTGCAACCCTTCCTTTCATTTAAACACTTAGAAGTCATCATGGGGCTACTAACTGGCCTATTTTCTTTTTTTTTTTTTTTTTTATTATTTTTTTTATTTGATAAATTTAACGCCTTTTATTGCCATACCTCATTTTACTGTACTTTGCTTTAGTGAACTTTATAGATACATGTTTTTTTTTTTCCTTGTTAATTTTCTGTTTAGTTGATCTATCCATAACTGTGAGTGGGGTATTAAAGTCTCCCACTATTATTGTGTTATTGTTAATTTCTCCTTTCATACTTGTTAGGATTTGTCTTACATACTGCGGTGCTCCCATGTTGGGTGGATATATATTTATAATTGTTATATCTTCTTCTTGGATTGATCCTTTGATCATTATGTAGTGACCTTCTTTGTCTCTTTTCACAGCCTTTGTTTTAAAGTCTAATTTATCTGATACGAGTATTGTGACTCCTGCTTTCTTTTGGTCCCACTTTGCATGGAAAATCTTTTTCCAGCCCTTCACTTTCAGTCTGTATGTGTCCCCTGTTTTGGGGTGGGTCTCTTGTAGACAACATATGTAAGGGTCTTGTTTTTGTATCCATTCAGCCAGTCTTTGTCTTTTGGTTGGGGCATTCAACCCATTTACGTTTAAGGTAATTACTAATAAGTATGATCCTGTTGCCATTTACTTTATTGTTTTGGGTTCGAGTTTATACACCATTTTTGTGTTTCCTGTCTAGAGAATATCCTTTAGTATTTGTTGGAGAGCTGGTTTGGTGGTGCAGAATTCTCTCAGCTTTTGCTTGTCTGAAAAGCTTTTGATTTCTCCTTCATACTTGAATGAGATCCTTGCTGGGTACAATAATCTGGGCTGTAGGTTATTTTCTTTCATCATTTTAAGTATGTCTTGCCATTCCCTCCTGGCTTGAAGAGTTTCTATTGAAAGATCAGCTGTTATCCTTATGGGAATTCCCTTGTGTGTTATTTGTTGTTTTTCCCTTGCTGCTTTTAATATTTGTTCTTTGTGTTTGATCTTTGTTAATTTGATTAATATGTGTCTTGGGGTGTTTCTCCTTGGGTTTATCCTGTTTGGGACTCTCTGGGTTTCTTGGACTTGGGTGATTATTTCCTTCCCCATTTTAGGGAAGTTTTCAACTATTATCTCCTCAAGTATTTTCTCATGGTCTTTCTTTTTGTCTTCTTCTTCTGGAACCCCTATGATTCGAATGTTGTAGCGTTTAATATTGTCCTGGAGGTCTCTGAGATTGTCCTCATTTCTTTTAATTCGTTTTTCTTTTATCCTCTCTGATTCATTTATTTCTACCATTCTATCTTCTAATTCACTAATCCTATCTTCTGCCTCTGTTATTCTACTATTTGTTGCCTCCAGAGTGTTTTTAATTTCATTTATTGCATTATTCATTATATATTGACTCTTTTTTATTTCTTCTAGGTCCTTGTTAAACCTTTCTTGCATCTTCTCAATCCTTGTCTCCAGGCTATTTATCTGTGATTCCATTTTAATTTCAAGATTTTGGATCAATTTCACTATCATTATTTGGAATTCTTTATCAGGTAGATTCCCTATCTCTTCCTCTTTTGTTTGGTTTGGTGGGCATTTATCCTGTTCCTTTATCTGCTGGGTATTCCTCTGTCTCTTCATCTTGTTTAAATTGCTGAGTTTGGGAGTCCTTTTTGTATTCTGGCAGTTTGTGGAGTTCTCTTTATTGTGGCGTTTCCTCGCTGTGTGTGGGTATGTAGAGGTGGCTTGTCAAGGTTTCCTGGTTAGGGAAGCTTGTGTCGGTGTTCTGGTGGGTGGAGCTGTATTTCTTCTCTTTGTTCAGTCGCGCTATGGGGAGGGAGGGAGGGATGCTGCAAACAAATGACACTGGCGTGCGCTCGCAGTGCCTCAGCCACACTGGGTCTGCCCCCGCTCACAGCGCGTGTAGCCTCCCTGCCCACACTGCTCGGGCTCTAGGTTGTTCCACCGGGAACAATCCGAGGCTGGCCCTGGGTTGCATGCACCTCCCAGGTCCAAGCCGCTCAGGTTCAGGCACTCAGGTAGTCCTCAGAGGCGCAGACTCAGTTGGGGCTGCGTTTTGTGCTCTTCCCAGGTCCGAGCAGCTCAGGTGATGAGGTGTTTGGCGAGCGCCAATGCTGCGACTTATCGCCTCCCCGCCACTTGGTTATCTGGGTGTAAAACCGGCGCACCTTCTCAGGCAGATGTTGACCGTCCAGACCCCCAATAAGTTTTAGTTAGCAAAGAAGCCTGCTTACAGTTTTATAGATAATGTCTCTCTGGGGCTGCGATTGCCCCCTTCCGGCTCTGGCTGCCTGTCACCGGAGGGGGAAGGTCTGCAGCCGGCTACCTCTGTTTAGTCCTTTGTTCCGTGCGCGGGCTGGCGGTGTCTTAGGTTAGGGCTGGCTTTTCGCATGGTAGATATCCCACAGTCTGGTTTGCTAGCCCAAATTATTTCGCTCAGATAGCGCTCAGGGTATTCAGGCCAGATTCTTACTCTCAGCGATGCAGCCCGCGCCGCGCCTCCCTGCCCAGCCCCCGCTTGCTAATGGCGGATGCAGGCGTCTGCGCTGCTTCTCCGCTGGAGGAGTTACCGTAGGGCTCGCAATCTGCGAGTTTTAATTGTTTATTTATTTTTTCTCCCTGTTATGTTGTTCTCTGTGCTTCCAAAGCTCGGCACGGATTCGGCAGTGAGAAGGTTTCCTGGTGTTTGGAAACTTCTCTCTTTTTAAGACTCCCTTCCCGGGACGGAACTCCGTCCCTCCCTCTTTTGTCTCTTTTATTGTCTTTAATATTTTTTCCTACCTCCTTTCGAGGAGTTGGGTTGCTTTTCTGGGTGCCTGATGTCCTCTGCCGGCATTCAGAAGTTGTTTTGTGGAATTTACTCGACGTTTAAATGCTCTTTTGATGAATTTGTGGGGGAGAAAGTGTTTTCCCCGTCCTACTCCTCCGCCATCTTGGCGCCTTCCCCCCTATTTTCAACTTTATTGTGTTTTAGGGAGTAGAGAGGCCCAAGGAGGGGGAGAGTTGGGGAACAGTCAGTGGAGAAGTCAGAACACACACACTTATCCTTAAGTTTGCTTAGATGGACATGGTTCATGATGCCCCAAAACGAAGAAAGATCACTGATCACAGATCACCATAACAACAATAGTAATAATAATAAAATTCAAAATGTTATGAGAATTACCAGTATGTGACACAGACATGAAGTGAGCAAACTCTGTTCGAAAACTAGTGCTGATAGACCTGTTCAACGCAGGGTTGCCACAAACTTTGAATTTGGAAAAACAAAAAAACAAAATAAAACAAACAAAAAACACTATATCTGTGAAGCACAGTAAGGTACCATGAAACAAGGTATGCTTATATTAAATTTCCAGCACAGCTTGAAGAAAAATATTGACCAAGGCACCCCGTTAGTGGCAAAGTCACACAAAAACGGCAAGGGGAGATGAGTAGGGGAGGGAGAGAAGACACATGACTTTCTAGAGAGGTATCAATAGAAAAAAGTGAGGAAGTTGGGGCAGCTATGGATGACAGTTATACTATGCTATGCCACATTGCTATGCCACTGACTCTTCTTCCATATGAACATAAAGAAGGATCCAGGGTCATGGTCAGGAGAGACCCTATTTTATTTAAGTCTTGAGGGATCTGAAGCATGTTGAAAACATATATGTGGATACATTCAAATAGACAGCTGCTGATGCTGTCAGTCAGTAGTTGATACTGGAGAGGGTGGAGGAACCTGACTCCAGAGTAAAATGGAGAATGAGAAAATGAACCAAGCTTCTGTTCCTCAGAGGGGACCAGTATGGGAAGCCCAGCTCTGCCGGGGGATGTCACGATTTAGTCCAGTTTGGAATCAGGAAGTGGCAAATCCTGGAGTTTCAATCCAGGGGCAAGGGTCAGAGCAGAGTGGGTATGACACCATATGCCAAACCAGGTAAGGCCAGATTGTGGAGAATGAGAGGAAGAGCTGGTCTTCCCAGGCCTTGGGGATGGTAGGGAAATAGGATTTGGAGGGATAATGGATGGGTGTCCTGCAATGAACCTACCTGGGAAGGGATCCAAAGTGTCCAGAAAATTTTACAGCCCTAGAAACCCACTCAGCCCTATTATTTCCAGAGGGTGCTGCTGATCCAAGGTGTCCCCTGCAGTCAGATTCCTGACCTCTTGGTTTAAGCAGATGCACTTTGGTCCTACCTTCTCTCACTAGGATTCTGGAAAGGGCTGGAGTAACTCTGTCCTGCCCTCCCCCCAACACACACATATACCCATTACCCATTACCCATAAACAGTTTAGCCCTGCTCATTTATGTGTACAGGGAGCTGGGAGCAAGCAAGGCTGACACACCTCTTGAATTAGGACAGAATTGGGAGTAGAGGTGGGAGTCATCTTCCAGAGGCTATAACTCAAGCCTGGAGTGGATAAGATCTTTCAGAAATAGAAACTGGGATAAGAACCAAAGGTTGGAAGTGCTTCCCTTTAAGGACTGTCCGCTGGGAGGAAAGGAGGAAAGAGTAATCAAGTAAGTTAAAGGCAAGTGAGGAGGAGGCAGCTTCTAATGTTTCTCTTCTTTCCCTCCTCCTCCTCCTTTCCTGTGTATCGCTTTTATTTTTCACTTTGATTTCTAATTAGAATCTACAAAAAGAAAAAAAAAACTCGTTTCATTATAAAATGAAGGTAAGGATTCCTCCCTCTGGGGAAGCTGTGAATGTTAATGGGGATCATGGACGTGACTGCATTTCTGGGTGTTCAATGTGTTGATTTTCACCACTTGTGGCACCAGTGCCTGCCCTCCTGCTTCCCTGGGGTTGTCTGCCTCAGCTTATAAATCCCTTGATCTCATCATCAAAATGGAAACAGGTGTGCTTAAATTAGGTATGGCTGATTTCTACATGCAGGCTTAATAGCAAAAGAAAAGAATCAAGCCTTTGGTTTCCAAATGAGCATTCACAGCATATTGAAAACATGTTCTTTGCTACACCCTTTAATGGGTGAGAAAATTGAAATAATCAGCTGAATAGAAGTACTCTATCCAAATTCATAGTTCTAGTCTGTGCCCTGGCAGATACTTTCTTGCCTGACACTTAGCACTTGGGAAATTGCAGGGAGTGAAAAGAAGCAAGACAATAAATCATTGGGAAGTACTTACCTTTCCAATTCTGGAGCAAACAATTCCCCAGAATTACTTTACAGGAGGTCTGCAGCTTAGCTCTTACGTTTCAGCTCTGCTGTTTTACAAAAGCAAAGGGCAATCATCAGCCTGTTTACCTTTTCCCCTTATTAGAAATAGCCAGTGTTTATGACTATAGGAATGACCAAATTCCATTTCCTGGACCCACCTTTCCTGTAATATTCAATACAATTGATATTGTTTTCCTTAGGAAACCATAGAGCTGTCAGAGAATAGTGCCACAGTCTGCACATTAATTCTCCTATGGCCAGGGAAATCCATGATCCTGGACAAATTAATGGGAAATCTGAACAGTTGTAAAGTAACCTTCCTCAACTGCCAGTCCCTAGAAAGTTGATGATTGCTTCTGCCATGGCCCAGCAGCCTCTCAACCCTTGGAGCTTGGGCTGAGCTCTGGAAGAAAACATGTTATGGTTGTTATAATCATGTCTACTTCTGCCTGACATCATCAACTCCTCTCCATCACCGGAGGGTCCAGGTATCCCCAGGAGACTACCCCAGGTTGTATCACATAATGATCCATGCATGTATATATGAGTATATATGTATACAGATAGAATAATGTCACATAAGATTCAGATTTAGGCCTCAACTAAAAATCAGAGGATGCTACAACATGAAGCCTCCATTCCCATCTGGGACTCCAATCAAGAGGAGTGATGCTCTCTGTTGAACAGTAGTCTTCCTGGATATCCTTGAAATGAGGTGCTCAGTTGCAGTTCTGAATGTGAAATGTAATGATGCTGGATTAAAAGAATTCTTATATTGGCTGCTTCACTCTTCTGCATTATCTGCTTAGTCCAATACACATTTGAGTGAATTCTCGCTGCCTGCTAGACTCTAATCACCACCATGGGTACCAGCATCACCAGCCTCCAGTTAGCTGTCCACTTTTAAGAAAAACAAAACAAAATCAACAGAGTTCCCCCCGCCCTTTCACTGAGTCCCCAGAGCTCCTGGAATGGAGTCTGTACCAAGCTCCTAAGGGTATTCAAAGGACATGGGCCTGTTCCCAGGTCTGGAATGTGGGCTGGCAGGGCTCTGAGTTTGGCATTGGGTCCCTTTAACATTTCCTGTTTCCTCAAGGAGCAGAAAACCAGCTTCCCTCATAGGCCTGTTTGGTATGAGCTGACTGAAAGAGAAATCCTTTTTCTATTGTTGCTACCATTGAAGTATTGCTTTCCCTATATTTTATATTGATATACGTATATTTGGGGGCTTTCCTAGTAGCTCAGCTGGTGAAGAATCCTTCTGCAATGCAGGAGACCCCAGTTCGATTCCTGGGTTGGGAAGAACCCCTGGAGAAGGTATAGGCTACCCACTCCAGTATTCTTGGGCTTCCCTGGTGGCTCAGATGGTAAAGAATCCACCTGCAATGTGGGAAACCTGAGTTCAATCCCTGGGTTGAGAAGATCCCTTGGAGGAGGGTATGGCAACCTATTCCAGTATTCTTGGCCTGGAGAATCCCCAAGGACAAAGGAACCTGGTGGGCTGAAGTCCATGGGGTCACGAAGAGTCTGACACGACTTAGCGATTGAACAACAAAATGCATATTTTACATAAATTTTGTTTACATATTTTACACATATATAGGCCTATATAATTTTGATATATCAGAGTAGAAACCTTAGATATGTTACTGGTCTATAGTTCAGTTGAGGTTGAGAAGCCCGAGTCTAAAGTGTGTGGCCCTTGTTTCCTGACATCTTCGTTTTCTTTACTAAAGTATGAGTGCCCTGCGTAGACATTAATAGAGTAATCTTTAATGGACCTTCACCCTTATGGCAGAAAGTGAAGAGGAACTTAAAAGCCTCTTGATGAAAGTGAAAGTGGAGAGTGAAAAAGTTGGCTTAAAACTCAACATTCAGAAAACGAAGATCATGGCATCTGGTCCCACCACTTTATGGGAAATAGATGGGGAAACAGTGGAAACAGTGTCAGACTTTATTTTTCTGGGCTCTAAAATCACTACAGATGGTGACTTCAGCCATGAAATTAAAAGACGCTTACTCCTTGGAAGGAAAGTTATGACCAACCTAGATAGCATATTCAAAAGCAGAGACATTACTTTGCCAACAAAGGTCCGTCTAGTCAAGGCTATGGTTTTTCCAGTGGTCATGTATGGATGTGAGAGTTGGACTGTGAAGAAGGCTGAGCGCCAAAGAATTGATGCTTTTGAACTGTGGTGTTGGAGAAGACTCTTGAGTCCCTTGGACTGCAAGATCCAACCAGTCCATTCTGAAGGCGATCAGCCCTGGGATTTCTTTGGAAGGAATGATGCTAAAGCTAAAACTCCAGTACTTTGGCCACCTCATGCAAAGAGTTGACTCATTGGAAAAGACTCTGATGCTGGGAGGGATTGGGGGCAGGAGGAGAAGGGGACGACAGAGGATAAGATGGCTGGATGGCATCACTGACTCAATGGACGTGAGTCTGAGTGAACTCTGGGAGTTGGTGATGGACAGGGAGGCCTGGCACGCTGTGATTCATGGGGTCGCAAAGAGTCAGACACAACTGAGCGACTGATCTGATCTGATCTGATCCTACTAAATGGGCTTCCCTGGTGGTTCAGCTGTAAAGAACCCGCCTGCCAATAAAGAAGATATGGGTTCAGCCCTTGGGTCAGGAAGATCCCCTGGAGAAGGAAATGGCAACCCACTGTAGTACTCTTGCCTGAGAAATCCTATGGACAGAAGGGCCTGGCAGGCTACAGTCCATGGGATCACAAAAGAGTCAAACCATCTTAGCAACTAAACAACAACAGCATCCTACTAAACTACCTGCCCATCCATTCTCTCTGAGCTTTCCCGTTCATCCACAAAGACACACAGGGCAGCAATCATTACCCTAATTTGATGAAAAGGAAGCTGAGGCTCACGTGAAGTGGCTGCCCACAAGCATTTAGGTGGTTGGGGAGGAGTCAGAGAAAAGTCGTTTCCCAGCTGGCAGCCCAGGGCTCTTTTTGAGACTGAAGGTTACACAGAACCCAGTGAACATTTAAAACATATCTAGGGATTGATTAAGGGCTTCCCGGTAGCTCAGCTGGTAGAGAATCTGCCTGCAATGCACGAGACCCTGGTTCAATTCCTGGGTTGAGAAGTTCCCCTTGAGACTATTCTTGGGCTTCCCTTGTGGCTCAGATGGTAAATAAACCACCTGCAATGTGGGAGACCCGAGTTCGATCCCTAGGTTGGGAAGATCCCCTGGAGGAGGGCATGGCAACCCACTCCAGTATTTTTGCCTGGAGAACCCCCATGGACAGAGGAGCTACAGTTCATGGGGTTGGAAAGAGTTGGACATGACTGAGAGACTAAGCACAGCACAGCATAGCACAGTGACTGACTCAACTACCCACAGTCCCTGGCAGTTAGTAAGTACATAAGAAGATAAAGCCAAATATTAAAAATACATATGCACTGTACTGAAAGTTCTCAGGTATTGTACTGGAGTTCCAGGCTTAAAGCAGTTGTCAGGTATTCTATAATGAAAAATGGTCATGGTTGGAATGTGCTTCTTTATCTCACTAATTCTATAACCAATTTTTATCAAGAACCTCAGGGCTGAAGAGCTCAAACTGAATTTTGAAGCTTATCTTATTAATATTCACCACCACACTCTCAGTGGGTGCAGGGCATGTATCATTATTTTCATGTTTCCTGTGGAAACATGGCAGTGAAAAGAAGCATAGCCATGTGTGCCTGGGTTAAGGATTCAGAAACCGTTTTCTTTTAGCACCATCATCCACGTCCAATGCGGCTCTGCCCTCCCCTGTAAGAAGCAACACTGAGATAAACCAACTGTCATTTCAGCCTGATGGCCCCGGTGTCACAGTCTGACCAAAATAATAAGATCGAAGCCCCAAGGCTATGATGAAAATAAAAGGCTATGATGAAGCGAGATCAGCAAAGAACCCTGGGTACTCAATTGTCCTTGGAAAATAAGTAAGAATATAGATGTGTATTATATGATACAGTGGCAATTAAAACCTATACATCACAGTGAAAACAGCTTAGCCATCCAAGCAATGGCCACACAGAGCTGGGGTTTTTAGATTCGATTCTGCATTGATGTTTCAGCCTAGTCTTGAGCATCCATGTGAAATTTTATTGCTTCCCAATCCTTCTCACTATTCCTCATTCTGCAAAACTCTCTGGTTTTTTTTAACCAGGCTAAAGACACCTGGCATCAACAGTGACTACTGAAAAAAACATAATAATGTCATGTACGGCAGGTCAGTGGTCCATTTGATCAAGAATCTTGTCACCATTATCTGAGACATTTGGGGGAGGACATGACTTCTTAAAAACTGGTTTTGCACTTCTGAAAATGCATCCCACAAATACAAGAATCACGTGAGATTATTCACTGCAGTGATGTTTGTAAAACCAAAAACCTGGAAACCAACTAAGTAGTCATTAATGACATTGGCTGAATAAATTAAGGCACATCCACACGATGGAGTATAACTCAGCTCTGCTGCTCCTGCTACTGCTAAGTCGAGGCAGTAGTGTCCGACTCTGAGCGACCCCATAGACGGCAGCCCACCAGGCTCCCCCGTCCCTGGGATTCTCCAGGAAAGAATACTGGAGTGGGTTGCCATTTCCTTCTCCAGTTCATGAAAGTGAAAAGTGAATGTGAAGTCACTTAGTCGTGCCCGACTCTTAGCGACCCCATGGACTATAGCCTACCAGGCTCCTCCGTCCACGGGATTTTCCAGGCAAGAGTACTGGAGTGGGTTGCCATTGCCTTCTATAAAAGGATGAAGAAGGTCTTTATGTACACATAAGGAAAGATCTTGAGGACATATTTTCAAATAAATATTTTCAAGCAAGATGCAACAAGCAATTATGTATAGGATGCTGCTATTTGTTTAACACTTTTGGGGGTAAATATATTTGATCACGTAGTATATATTTATTGAATACTTTCAATGTCCCAGGAACTCTTATAGACTCTGAGGATATGACAACAAACAAAACCAACTAAACTCCCTGCCTTCAAAGAATTTATTCTTATTTGTCTACATACGCATTTTTAAAAATAGAAGATACAAGAAGTCCATAATAGTGATTAACTGTTGGGAGATGCAAGGGCTGGGCGAACATAGAACAGCTGCAAGAGAACAAGTTTTCACTGTAGGCCTTTTGTATTTCCTAAATACTTATATAAAAATGAAAAATGGACAAGAAAATCTTAAACATCTTTCATTAATGATATGATATAGATTTGTACTCAGTAATGTCTTCAAATCTGTCTTGAACCTCTTTATGTATTTAGCCTACATATTATACCCTGTTAGCAGAGACTCTTCCATATATTTACTTGTTGAATTAAATGAAATAGAATTCCTTTCATTTATACTATAAACATTTCTTTCTTGGTTGAAAAACCAACCCCTTTCATCTAATATGCCTAGATTAAATAAACGTATTTATGTTTATTGTCCCCAAACCATTCATTAATCTATAAACCTTAATGAAATCTTCCCATTATCTTTTGCCTTTTCTCACTGAAGAGTTCTCATTCCTGCTAATAAATTTCTTAGTTCTCTTCGGTTAATTACATAAATCAGCTTCTCTGCTCGTAATTGAAGTGACTGGGACTCCATTTCATCTCCCTGCAGAAGCCACCAGCCACCAGCCTCATCCCTCTCCTGACTATCTTTCACCTTCATTTTCATCCGTGAACTCTTTTCCATCAGAAAACATCCAAATGATTCTTATGGAGCACAGATTATTTTTTAAAATCCCTTCAGTAAATCCATCTCTTCCTGTCCCCCACCTCTGACTCCCGGGTTTCTTGTTCCCTGTCTGACCTCGCCCATGGAGGATGCAGTGCTGTGAGGCCATTGTTGGGTTTCATGTCATACCAGTGTGTTTCTACTTCTCTTTTTTCACCCATGCCTCTCACTGCCAAAGTAAAAGATATTTCCCCACTCTGATCATCCTCAGCCCTTCTACAGAGTTTGAAACAGTTTGAAATCATTTACAGTCATCATAGATTACAGGCTCTTATCATTAAGAGGGTTTCTGGCTGCTGGTTTACCTCCAGCATCCCTGGTCTCTTACAGAGGTGCCTCTGGAGAGTCCTGTGGGCCCCACTTTCTCCAGTTTAGAGATATCCATAGGCTCTGCCCACATCCCCTAGGATCGCTTTCTAGGGTGGCCAACTAACAGCTTGACTTCCCCAGAACTGAGAAAGTTCCTGAGATGTGGGACTTTCCATTTTGAATGCAGTCCTCGGTAAGCTGGAATGAACAGGTCACTCTCTTTTCTAATTTACACATCTGCTTCTGTGTTGGTCTTCACTCCTGGTGCCTGTGTCTCCTTGCTGAAGAGCTACTTTCACGCTGCTAACCTCCCCTAACCTCCTCCCCACGACCCCCCAGAGAGCCAGAAGTGACTGAGAATTTATCTGTCCCTGGGGCAGCTCTTAACCAATGACTGAAATGTAAAGGAGTTTAGACATGCCGGCATTTTTGACCCTGAAGGGGACAATGCTGCATTAGGACTTTCACTGTCTCCAGTGCTTCTTGCAAGATTAGGTCAAACTTACTCTCCATGGGACTTTGGTGCTACAGCCTTGCCTGGTTGTCTCTCCTTTGCTGTCCCACTTCCTCATTCACCTCTAGTGTTCCCAGGAATACCTCCTAATAAATCACTTCCTTATCTCAAAGTCTACTTCTGAGGAGTCTAAATATTTTAGTTGTCTATTGCTGTGTGTAAAACCATCTCAAAGTGTAGTGGCTAAAACAACCATTTTATTATCTCTCACAGTGCAATGAGAGGACTGGCTCAGGGAGGTGGTTCTTCTAGCCTGTGTAATGACAGAGGGGCCGCAGTCATCTGGGGGCTTTACTGGGCTGGACTGTCCAAGGTGCCCCATGCTGTGGAACCTCATGTGTTTGAGGTCCCTTGACAGTTCTGCTTGTCACACCTGGGGTCTCCCATGTCTGTGGTCTGATGGAGGCTGGGGCTAGAGTCACCTGGAGAGCCCACCTGATTACTGGATGCCTGGTCTTTGCTCCCCCTCCATGTCGTTCCAAGGCTGCTTCACTTGTATTCATTTCCTAGGGCTGCTGAAACAAAGAACCACAAATTGCTGGCTTAAAACAACACATACGTATTCTCTCACAGTTCTGGTGGCTGGAAGTCAAAGTCAAGGTGTCAGCAGGGCCATGCTCCTTCTGAAGGCTCCAGGGAAGAATCCTTTGTCACTCTTTCTAGCTTCTGGCAGTTGCTCTCAATCTTTGAGGTGCCCTGGCTTGTAGCTATATCATTGTGATCTCTGCCTCTGTCATCACATGGCCTTTGCCCGGTGTGTGTCTATGTACTTACATGACCTTCTTATGTCAGATGGTAAAGAATCTGCCTGCAATGCGGAAGACCTGGTTCAATCCCTGGGTCAGGGAGATCCCCTGGAGAAGGGAATGGTAACTCCCTCCAGTATTTTTGCCTGGAGAATTCCATGGACAGAGAAGCCTAGCAGCCTATAGTACATGGGGTTGCAAAGCGTCAGACAAGACTGGACAACAAACATTTTCACTTTTTCACTTTCTTATGAGCATACCAGCTATTGGCTCTAAGTTTCATCTAATCCATATGATCTCATTTTAATGCAGTTCTGCCTACAAAGACCCTATTTCCAAATAAGGTCTCACCTACAGTTTTCGACTGGGCACACGGTCTCTCTATGTGGCCTCTCTATTAGAGTAGCCAGACTTCTCAGAGGCAGCTCAAGGTTCCCAGAGATGCAGAAATAGAAGCTACCAGGGCTTATTAAGACTTATCAATCATTTGCAGTGTGCCTGGCACTGTTTTAAATGTTAAGGTTACAATAAAGAACAAGATGGGAGAGGTGCCTGTAGTCATACAATCTTCACTGTAGTAGAGAGAACATCACTAACCATTTCTCTTCCCTAGAACTCTTAGAGTTAGCATGTTGCAATAAAATGTGGGAAGAACTAACAAACTACATCTGGACTCTAGCTGAGCTTTGGGTTCCAGACAGAATAAAAGATAAGGGAACCTGTCCCAGGGCTCAATCACATAACATCCCTGGGCCTCCATTGCCTCATCTAAATAATGGGGGTCTGAACCCGATGACCTGACAGCCTATCAGACAACCTACCAGTCTTCCAACTGAGGTCTCCACAATTGATGCCACAGCTTTCTTTTGCTCAGACAAATTTCCAGCCTTCATCTCCTTCATGGGCTTTAGAACTAGCTAATGCTTTATGGTCGTAGAAGGCAATGGCACCCCACTCCAGTACTCTTGCCTGGAAAATCCCATGGACGGAGGAGCCTGGTAGGCTGCAGTCCATGGGGTTGCGAAGAGTCGGACACAACTGAGTGACTTCACTTTGACTTTTCACTTTCATGCATTGGAGAAGGAAATGGCAACCCACTCCAGTGTTCTTGCCTGGAGAATCCCAGGGACGGGGGAGCCTGGTAGGCTGCCATCTGTGGGGTCGCACAGAGTCGGACACGACTGAAGCGACTTAGCAGCAGCAGCAATGCTTTATGGTAAAAAAAAAAAAAAAAAAAGTAAGGGTGGAATGAGAGCTTATAAAGAGGAAGAAAGAAAATGAGGTTCCTGGGCAATTGGTAATCACCTCTCCCACTTCACAAGACAGCCCATCTTCTTGTACTCTTTCCTTTAAATTATGACTCTTCCCTAAATTATTAACACACATCTGCTCAAATTGTGGTTTCCATCTCAACTGACCCATTTGGCAGGAGTAACAGGCTGCAAATTGTGATCTGGGCCAACATCATCTGATTTTTTACCATTGCTATCTTGAGCATACACCTGTTACAGAGAATGCCAGGTGTGCAGCAACAGATGTGCCTGGGATTCACAAAGAAAAATAGGTAGCTGCTCCTCTATGTTTCTAAGCATAAAAACACAGTGATACCCATTACTATACTTAATAGAAGGGACCCGAGGATCAGCCCACTGGTGAAATATAGGTATCTTGTTCCAAGCAAGTCAGCAGAGCTGAGAATATGGGCCTTTTTTGAAAATAAGTGTTAATAGTGCTCTGAATAAAAGGTGACTCTGTGCCAGTGTTGTTTCAAAGTGCAGTACAGGGACCACATGTATCAAAATTACTTGGGCTGCATATAAAAGTGCAGATTTCTGGACCAATTTCAGAGACTCAGCGTTAGTAGATCTGGCACTTAATCATTTCCCCAAAGCACACTGAAAATATTGAATCCTATTAGTATCTCATCCTTTCATGCAGTTCTCATCATTCCGTGTTCTTTCGTCTAGGCTGTTTGGATTCTAGGTCAGATCTTCTCAAATAACCCTCTTGTCAGGGACCTGGAATGAGCCCATCAATACCCCAACTCCTACCCTCTCTTCCTTCTACCCTCAGGTCTGCACTCTCCACTTCTGCTGAAGCTGTAGGGACACAAAATCCAAGGGTGGAGCCAAAAATAGAATCACCCCAACCAAGGGCCAGCCGTAGGCTCTGACCTGAAGGCAGGATAGCTGGGGAACCCAGAAAGTTGGCAATGCAAGAAGTCTGGTGAGTGTGGTAGAAAGGGGAACAGCCAGGCAGTATCCCAAAGCAGCACGCTCTGACTGCCATACACTACAGTGAGGTCGAGTTTCAAAACCCAGGGGTGGAAAAGACTAGATTTTGTCATATGTCACTGAGAAAATTAAAAGGATTATACAATGAAATATTCAGAGTGTGGCAAGAAGCTTACACCAGAAGAAGAGAGTTTTGAGTCAAAAAATTTTAACTACCTTAAAATTTAATACATTCCCTATCATTCAACAGAGATTTAGTTCCTGCCATTTAATCTGTTGCATTCAAAATTAATTCTGTTGTGTTGTAAAAGTCATTCATCTCATGTTGATTCCATGAATATTTATCAATGCCTGCAGGGGATACAATGGTCAGCAAAAACTAACTTGGTCCTTGCCCTTTGGGAGTTTATATTCTACCAGAGGAAGAAAGTCGTTGAGTAAATAAACACAGAAACAAAGGCATTATGACAAACTGAGCTATTATGACAATGAGGTTCAGGGTGTTATAAAGATATATTACAGGAGACCTGTCCCGGTCTAGTAAGGTGGGGAGTGGAGGAGCAGCAAGAAGGTGTCCCTGAAGAAGTGACATGTGGTCTAAGAGTGAAGAATGAGTAAGTTAACCAAACTTGGGGGGTGGAGGGGAGGACAGCATTTCGGAGCAGTAGGATGAAGATACCCACGTGCAAGCAGGCAAGTAGTCCTGACTACAGACAGCAGAGAGAAGGGGGTCCACATGAGGCTGGATTTTCTAGTCCTGTTAAGTAGGTAGTTCTTTATCTAAGAACAATGAGAGCCATGAAAGCAGGAGATAATATGGTCAGCTTGCATTTTAAAAGGCCTCTTATCCAGCAGTGTCACAAGCAGATGAAGAGGGCCAAGGCTGGAAGTGAGGCCACTACTCAGGGGCCTACGGCAATAGGTCAGATGAGTGATGACAGTGGCTGGGGCAAAGCGTGTGGCCATGGAGATGGGGAGAAGAGGATTTGAGACATATTTCAAAGGCATCAATGACAGGACTTAATCATCGATTGGATATAGGATTGAAGGAGAGGGGAGGGATGAGTCAGGAATGATGTCCAAGTGTCTGGCTTATACCACCAAATGGAAGACCCTGTCCTTCCCTGATGGAGGAAATACTTAAGAGGGTGGGATTTGTGTATGTGTTGGTTGGTGGGGGTGGTGGTGGATAATTACATAAACTTTGGGGTATGTTTAGTTTGAAGTGTCTTTGAGACATCCCAAATGGAGATCTAGAGGCAGGTACCTGAAGTCCAGGAGTCATCATGCTTGGATGGCAATTGCATTCACAGGTGTGAATGAGGTTACCTAGAGATTCCATACACCCTATGTTAACACAGAGTGGTGGTTGAGGGCAGGAGTCCTGGAGTAAAATTGCTTGGATTTGAATCCCAGCTCAGTTACCTCCTAGCTGTGCTACCATGAGAAAATGACTCAAATACTCTAAACCAAATTTTCCTATCTATAATACAGAGACAATAGCACTTCCTATCTTATAGCCCTTTTGGGAATATAAAGTGGCAGAAGGTATTTAAAACTCTGAGTGTGGTTCTCAGAATCTAGTATCAATTTTGTTAACTAGTGTGGACTTTCCTTCCTCTAGAGTTAGTAAGTAGGACCCAGGGCTAAGCCTTGTGGAAATCCAATGTTTAATGACTGGATAAAGAAGGATGAAGAAAAACCACATTATGGTCTGAATCTGTGCTGTCCAAATCCACCCACCAGAGAAACTAGGTCAGCAGCTGTATCTGGAGTCTGCTAGGGTGGGTTATCCCTTTTCAGGCAGATAGAAAGGGAGGCAAGAGTTCTTGAAGGGAGCTCCAAATCAAAGGCCTAGTTCAAGGAATAAAGGGAAATAGAGTAGGGCATGATAAAGCAGAGTTCAGGAACAGGCTAGAAATAGCCCAGGAGCAGATCAGAAATGAAAGAGCAAAAGACTGGGAAATGCTTGCTAACTATGGGATTCCCGGAGCATCCTCCTGAAGGTAGGGGGACAAGATGGGAGAAGCCACAGGATTTCATACCATCCTCAGAGAGATCGAGGCCTGCTGCTCAGAACCACTTACCCTAAAAATATTTAAAATGGTTCTATACATAAACAGGGGGCTTCCCAAGTGGCTCAGTGGTAAATAATCTGCCTGCCAATGCAGGAGACTCAGGAGTTGCAGGTTCAATACCTGGGTTGGGAAGACTCCCTGGAGAAGGAAATGGCAACCCATATTCTTATCTGCAGAATCCCATGGAGAGGAGCCTGGTGGGCTTCAGTCCATAGGGTCACAAAGAGCCAGACACGACAGTGACTGAGCATGCGTGCGTGCATTCATAAACAATGAAATAACACAACTTGGTAGCCCTTCTAGTTTAAGAGATTAAGACCATCCTATGTTATATAATGGAGAAGGCGATGGCACCCCACTCTAGTACTCTTGCCTGGAAAATCCCATGACCAGAGGAGCCTGGTAGGCTGCAGTCCATGGGGTCGCTAAGAGTCATACACGACTGAGCGACTTCACTTTCACTTTTCACTTTTATGCATTGGAGAAGGAAATGGCAACCCACTCCAGTGTTCTTGCCTGGAGAATCCCAGGGACGGGGGAGCCTGGTGGGCTTCCGTCTATGGGGTCGTGCAGAGTCAGACACGACTGAAGTGACTTAGCAGCAGCAGCAGCAGCATGTTATATAAACTTAGGCAGGACACAGTATGAAATTTTGATACATATATATTATGTTAATATGTCACTTTAAAAAGACATTGTCTGCTATTTTCAACTAGTGTTATTGTTTTGGGCTATAATATATCAGACAAGAATTATTTACTTTATCCAAAAACCAGATTGAGAGCCACATTGAAAATGTTGTAAAAATGCTTATCAAGATGATGATAATGATGATGGTAATAGTGATATCTTCCATGGCATTATCAATGTTGTTCAGAGACAGTGGGATCTGGTCAAATGTGACACCTGTGCTATGAAAAAAATTTTATATATACATATTAATTTGTGTGTGTGTGTGTGTGTGTGGAGAGAGAGAGAGAGGACAAGAGGAGTATGCATGGCAAGAAAACTTAATTAAAAGGAAATTTGGATTGAAACCAAATATATAGCAGTAGAATTTGCATTATTAAAGTATTGATATTGGCTCCTGCTCCCAAAAGTCTATTCTCATTATTAGGATAGCTTCTATTTCTCCCATTAGATTGATGAATTGCTGAAGGAAGCAAAAAGTGAATTCCTCTCAGTAAGTGAAAATCATTTCATTGAGCATGAATTTCTTTTGGTCCAGCCCCAATACTAAAATAGTCACAGGATGAATATCAAGTGGTCTCCAGTCCAATCTATTTTCAGTCCAAGGCAAACATGCAATGCAGTTGAAAGGAAGAAACATTATTACTTGAAATTTAATAGAGACCTTGGGAAATGTTTAAATAGACTAAATCTACCACTCCCCCCTCCCGCACCCCACCCCCTCCACCCTCGCGTAGAAGTGTTGTTCTGAAAGGTCTCCAGTTGACACGGTCTGTTTACTTATTGATTGCATGTTTCCCACTGTGCCGACAGCCTTCTAGTCCCTGGGATCATTTTTGAAAGTAGCTTTTTAGTTTTTTAAATCAGGGCATTGTAATGTATTAAAGACAGGCAGAATGAAAAGCAGCTCTCTCTCCACACACACCCACAGGCATACACGCACCTCCACGACATACTCCCTACCCGTCTCCTTGCTGCCCTCCCTCTCTGCTGGTATCCTCCCGTTTTACTGGAGTTTGGGAGTAAAAATCACTCATCCAATCCTCACCTTCCGATTCCACGCAGTTAAGAACCTGGCAAAAGAAGCAAGCGGGGTATCAAAGCACGGTATCAGCGCTAGCGGCAGTAAAGCTGGATAGAATAAAACGGCGCAGACCTAGCACCGGATCCGATTTCTGTTACCAGCCAGAGAACACTCGGCATTTGGTTAACCTGTGCGGAAGTACAGCCCGGACCTATTAGTTCTCTGCTCAGTAACTTTATACCTGGGAACCTACTGGACCGTGACTTATTAGCCACCTGCAAGTGGAGAAGCCAGATCGAGTGACTTTGCTGGATCCATCAGTGACAGGCTAACCACTTTGAGACCTGAGACAGGCAAGTGCAGCTCCTAGGAGCACTTGGGTCTAAGTAGCCAGGAGAAAAAGAACCGTGACCTACCAGCACTTAAACTTCGACTAATAAGGAAATGTGTCCCTCCTCGCACCAATCAGAAGACCATCTTCCTTCAAGAGAAGAACAGGGAAAGGCGAAAAGGGCAGTGCCAAAGCAAATTTCCCACCCGGGGCCACTGGCCATTCCAGATATATGTAGAGAAACTGATACTTTTCACTATTTTCCCGATGGAAATAATGCACAAAAATACTTTTTCCTTTCATATCAAGCACTGGTTATTGATGACCCAGAAATACTAGGACAGAAAAAAGTTTATTGAGGTCAAGTTTAATTATTCATGTTCACCATTTTGATGATTATTAACCCCCTTTTTCAACTGGCAGCAAAGGATTTCTGGAGATCAGCTAATTTGGTGTCTCTGAAGAAGCTGATACAGTTTGTTGTTAAATGTGTTTTGCTTCACAGACAATGTGCTGTGATGGAATGGTTTGGCCATGAATCTGCAAATAAATGAATAAATCACACACCTGTTAAATTGTGTGCTGCACATAATGAAGGGGTTGTGATGTGGAGTTTTTTTTTTTAAGCAAAAATGTTACTTCTCTCCATTTGCTGCTCCTAAACAATTTCTAAATGTAATGTCTTGTATATCTCCCCTCTTAGTGATACTCAACGGAGAAGGCAATGGCACCCCACTCCAGTACTCTTGCCTGGAAAATCCCATGGACGGGAGCCTGGTAGGCTGCAGTCCATGGGGTCGCTAAGAGTCAGACACGACTGAGCGACTTCACTTTGACTTTTCACTTTCATGCGTTGGAGAAGGAAATGGCAACCCACTCCAGTGTTCTTGCCTGGAGAATCCCAGGGACGGGGAAGCCTGGTGGGCTGCAGTCTACAGGGTCGCACAGTCGGACACGACTGAAGTGACTTAGCAGCAGCAGCAGTGATACTCAAAGTACTCATGGTGTCAGTGTATGTGAATTTTAATTCTATTTATTCTTTCCATCAACTTTCAGAGTTGCAAATATAAGCACTGTGATTTGGCCTATGAGCAAATTAAAATATACCAACATGCTGATCCTGTTCTAGGTCATACTGTAAGGCAAGTAAGGAGAAGTAGGAGTGATAGACACTGAACTGGTGCCAGAGCATGCCACTCACCCGGCCAGGTGGCCTGTGGAAGGTGGAAGGTGCGCAGAATCCTGGAGGAACGCACCTAAACCTTGGAGCCTCAAGGTAGCCATTCAGGAACATCTGCAATGGATGAGTTCAGCATGCCAGGAACGTGGCCGTTTTATCCACTGGCCCAGGCTAAAGGAAGTAAGCAACCATGGAGAAGTTGGGTTGAAAACTTACTCATGGATAGCTTCTGAGTTGTTCGGTAGTTCTGCTGAGTTGTATCTTGCAGCTTTAAAACAATTTCATCTTCAAGAATAGAGAAATGTATTCCCTATGAAAGAGGATATTGCATCTTTATCTAAGCTAAACGATAATTGTAACACTGAATTTGTGCTACTCTGTACCTGTTATCTCCCAAGATAGGCAGGAAAAAGAGTAAAGGCATTGGAGCCAGAAAAGCTTGCTTTAAATTCATGTTCCACATTTCTAGTTGTCATTGACGGAGTTACTTAAGTTACTGATTTGTTTATTCATCTCAAAATAGGCATTTTTAAGATTCCAAATGAAATAGAATCTAAAAAATACAGCAAACTAGTGAATATAATGAAAATAGAGGCAGATTCACAGATATAAAGAATAAACTAGTGGTTACTAGCAAGGAGAGGGAACAGGAGAGGGACAACATAGCAGATTAAGATACACAAACTATTAGATATAAAATAAGTTATAAGAATATGCTGTATAACATGAGGAATATAGCCAATATTTTATAATAACTATAAATGAAGTGCATGCTAAGTTGCTTCATTTGCGTCCAACTCTTTGCAACCCTATGGACAGTAGCCCTCCAGGCTCCTCTGTCCATGGGATTCTCCAGGCAAGAATACTGGAGTGGGTGGCCATTCCCTTCTCCAGGGGATTGTCCCGAACCAGGGATAGAACCCAGGTTTCCTGCATTGCAGGTGGATTCTTTACCAGCTGGGCAACCAGGGCAACCCATAAATGGAGTATAACCTTTAAAAATTATGTCACTATACTGTTCACCTATAACATATAATATTGTACATCAACTATATTTCAATGGAAAGTTTTTTAAGAGGCAATAAATTATTATACAGTAAGGCTATTGGAGGAATTAAATGAGATTGTATGTGTGTAAAACAGAAACACTCAGATTGAAATAGACATGTAGAAGTTAGATGCTTTTACTATGTTTTGGCTACTTTATGTATTAACTTCTTGGTTCACCTGTTCCATATATATTTATCTATAACAGCATCAAAGAGGTTCTTTAGCTTGAAATATCATAAAGACAAAGGGATGTGAAAGCGATAGAAAAAAAGAATTTTAAATGATTGAATGCTGTGTTACTGACAGCTATATGCAGTTGACTTAGCCGTAATTGTGCTAATAAACTATATGTTCCATATAGTGGAGTTTTGATAAAATTTACAATTCCTCCTTACTGAGAACTGAAGCCTCCCACAGGAAAGACTAATAGTCTCTGACTCGGGGTAAACTTTCCTTTCTTCTTTGTACTATTAGTTCAGCTAAGCCTTTCCTGCCTGCCTTGAGAGGTTGCAGCCTAGTTGGCCAGCTCTTATCACTTCAATGATAAGAAATTATCAATGCAAAGAAATAGAGGAAAATAACAGATTGGGAAAGACTAAAGATCTCTTCTGAAGGAGGCAATGGCACCCCACTGCAGTACTCTTGCCTGGAAAATCCCATGGACGGAGGAGCCTAGTGGGCTGCAGTCCATAGGGTCTCTAAGAGTCGGACACGACTGAGCGACTTCACTTTCACTTTTCCCTTTCATGCATTGGAGAAGGAAATGGCAACCCATTCCAGTGTTCTTGCCTGGAGAATCCCAGGGATGGGAGAGCCTGGTGGGCTGCCTTCTATGGGGTCGCACAGAGTCAGACACGACTGAAGCGACTTAGCAGCAGCAGCAGCAGAGATCTCTTCAAGAAAATTAGAGATACCAAGGGAACATTTCATGCAAAGATGGGCTCGATGAAGGACAGAAATGGTATGGACCTAACAGAAGCAGAAGATATTAAGAAGAGATGGCAAGAATACACAGAAGAACTGTACAAAAAAGACCTTCACGACCAAGATAATCATGATGGTATGATCACTCACCTAGAGCCAGACATCCTGGAACGTGAAGTCAAGTGGGCCTTAAAAAGCATCACTACAAACAAAGCCAGTGGAGGTGACGGAATTCCAGTTGAGCTATTTCAAATCCTGGAAAATGATGCTGTGAAAGTGCTGCACTCAATATGCCAGGAAATTTGGAAAACTCAGCAGCGGCCACAGGACTGGAAAAGGTCAGTTTTCATTCCAATCCCCAAAAAAGGCAATGCCAAAGAATGCTCAAACTACCACACAATTGCACTCATCTCACATGCTAGTAAAGTAATGCTCAAAATTCTCCAAGCCAAACTTCAGCAGTACGTGAACCGTGAACTTCCAGATGTTCAAGCTGGATTTAGAAAAGGCAGAGGAACCAGAGATCAAATTGCCAACATCTGCTGGATCATGGAAAAAGCAAGAGAGTTCCAGAAAAACACCTATTTCTGCTTTATTGACTATGCCAAAGCCTTTGACTGTGTGGATCACAATAAATTGTGGAAAATTCTTCAAGACATGGGAATACCAGACCACCTGACCTGCCTCTTGAGAAATTTGTATGCAGGTCAAGAAGCAACAGTTAGAACTGGACATGGAACAACAGACTGGTTCCAAATAAGAAAAGGAGTACGTCAAGGCTGTATATTGTCACCCTGCTTATTTAACTTATATGCAGAGTACATCATGAGAAATGCTGGACTGGAGGAAGCACAAACTGGAATCAAGATTGCTAGGAGAAATATCAATAACCTCAGATATGCAGATGACACCAACCTTATGGCAGAAAGTGAAGAGGAACTCAAAAGCCTCTTGATGAAAGTGAAAGAGGAGAGTGAAAAAGTGGCTTAAATCTCAACATTCTGAAAACGAAGATCATGGCATCTTGTCCCATCACTTCATGGGAAATAGATGGGGAAACAGTGGAAACAGTGTCAGACTTTATTTTTCTGGGCTCCAAAATCACTGCAGATGGTGACTACAACCATGAAATTAAAAAACGCTTACTCTTTGGAAGAAAAGTTATGACCAACTTAGATACCATATTTAAAAGCAGAGACATTACTTTGCCAACAAAGGTCCGTCTAGTCAAGGCTATAGTTTTTCCAGTGGTCATGTATGGATGTGAGAGTTGGACTGTGAAGAAAGCTGAAGTGCCGAAGAATTGATGCTTTTGAACTGTGGTGTTGGAGAAGACTCTTGAGAGTCCCTTGGACTGCAAGGAGATCCAACCAGTCCATTCTGAAGGAGATCAGCCCTGGGATTTCTTTGAAAGGAATGATGCTAAAGCTGAAACTCCAGGACTTTGGTCACCTCATGTGAAGAGTTGACTCATTGGAAAAGACTTTGATGCTGGGAGGGATTGGGGGCAGGAAAAGAAGGGGACGACAGAGGATGAGATGGCTGGATGGCATCACTGACTCGATGGACGTGAGTCTGAGTGAACTCTGGGAGATGGTGATGAACAGGGAGGCCTGGCGTGCTGCGGTTCATGGGGTCGAAAAGAGTCGGACACGACTGAGCGACTGAACTGAACTGAACTGAACTATCACTCCTGATAAGAGTATTCATTAGTATTGATAAGGAAGGTCTCATTCTCTCCAGTGACTGAGTCAAAATGTTAGCCACTGTTTACTTGGGATATTGAAACAGTCCTTTGTATTTTTGTTTCCCTAAAAGCGTCCTTGGCTTTTTTATCTGACTAGAGTAGCCCCCGCTCTTATCCATAGACCATACATTTGAAGACCCTCCGTGGATGCCCAAAAGCACAGATAGTACCAAACCCTATATACATCAATATTAGGTTTTTTCCCTATATATACATAGCTATGATAAAGTTTAATTTATAAACTAAGAGATGTAGTTTAATTTATAAACAGTAAGAGATAGACAACAATAATGCATAATAAAATAGAATAATTGTAATGATACACTGTAATAATAGTTATGTGAATATGGTCTCTCTCTCTCTCAAGGTATCTTATTGTACAGATTTAAAAATTTTTCCATATTAACTGACTACTTAAGCCCCGTATTGAATTTTAATTTCTTTGTCCTTCTTTACAATTTCACAAAAAGAAGATTAATTCTTACCATAGATTTTGGCAACCACAGAGAACCATTTTTTTTACATTTTGTATTAAGTCAAGAACTTTCACCTTTTCACTTAAAGTTGGAAAGCACTTTACAGTTCCTTTTTGGATATCCAAATTGCCAGCATCATTACCTTGAGGCCATCATTAAGTAAAATAAGGGTTACCTGAAAACAAGCGGTGTGATACGGCAACATTTGGTCTGATAACCTAAATGACTACCTGGCAGAATACACTCAACAAAGGGATGATCCACCTCCTGGGAGGGATGGAGCGAGATTTCATCATGCTTCTCCGAGCAACATGCAGCTTGTATGTCTGTGTGTGTTCAGCTGGTTAGTCATGTCTGACTCTTTGCAACCCCATGGACTGCAACCCACCAGACTCATCTGTCCATGGGATTCTCCAGGCAAGAATACTGGAGTGGGTTGCCATTTCCTTCTCCACAACACGCAACATAAAATGTTGCATTCAGAAATGTTTATTTCTGAAATTTTCTATTTAATCCTCTCTGACCAAGGTTGACTGTGTTTGATTGAAATCTCAGAAACCAAAACAACTTGTAAGGAGGGTCTTACTGCATTCTATGCCATACTGGAGAGATTTTACTTTTGTTTTTCTTCTCATTTTCTCCTGCTACTGATGGAAAGG
Source organism: Bos grunniens (assembly GCF_055505025.1). Taxonomy (NCBI): domain Eukaryota; kingdom Metazoa; phylum Chordata; class Mammalia; order Artiodactyla; family Bovidae; genus Bos; species Bos grunniens. Next base: position 104,502,074 of record NC_141165.1, read on the forward strand.
GAATTTTTCATGTTGGTTTCAACCTGAACAATGGATTCCCTCATTGAGTAAAACGTGGATGCCACAGTACTTTCTGTGTAATTTTTGCACCTGGACTGTACTGTAAGGCTGTACGCTGTAGTTATTCCTTAACTAACCATTTACAGCTGATGCTGAATGGGCTTCCAAAGCGCATAAAGTGATACTGAAACCTATGTCTGCTATCTTCAAGTGCCATTTTCAGCAGTTTGTCAGCAGGGCCTTCTAGCCTCATAAAATGACTAAGTAGAAGGCATAAGTGAAAACCATCTGGCTTCCAAAATGCTGCTCTTCTCTCTCCTCACTCTTCTATAGCCTCTGAAATTCTTAGCACTGTTCATTCATTCTTCAACCCACAAGTATTTATTGAGGTCCTCCAAGGATTTCATGACAGAACTAGGTGGAAACTCATATAGCAGTATATGTATATCAATATACATGAGGCTGCAGCACACACAGAACTCACAGTGGGCACAGGAGGGGGACGACTAAGCAATTATTACAATAATGGGTGCTCAGTGCCATTGCAGGAAAAGCACAGTCCTCTTGTGAACCTTTCTAGAAACTTTTAGCCTGTGAGGGTGGAGGGAGGCAGGAGACGCTTCCTGGAGGAAGTGGGATTTTAACAGTCCTATGACACCATTCTTCTGAACTAAGGCATTTCTTTTAACCTTTGTTAAACGACTCAGTGATAAAGATTTCACCTGCAATGCAGAGACACAGGAGATACGGGTTCCATCTCTGCGTGGGAAAGATCCCCTGGAGGAGGAAATGGCAACTCACTCCAGCAATCTTGCCTGGACAATCTCATGGACAGAGGAGCCTGGTGGGTTACAGCCCGTGGGATTGCAAGGGATCGGACACAACAGAACTACTGAGCAAGCACCATCACCATACCAAAATGCAAACCACTTACTTGAAAGAAAAACACTTTTAGATCATAAGAACTATGGGAACTAGTTCAAACTAGTGTTCACAAACTGAGGCCCTGAAGAAATAAATATTTGAATTGTTAAATATTGGATGGTGGCAGAAGGGAAGTTAAGCCTAAGGTGGCGTTGATAAAAGAGCTGGGAGCCACTTCTGTGGAGAATTTTGTGTCTGCAGAGATTTGAGGCACCCGGGTGGGGGTGAGGTAGGAATAGGGCTTGGGGCTCAAAACCCTGAAACAAGATGCAGCTGCAGCAATCATTTCCTCCACATTTAGTTTTGCCTACAGCCTTCTCCACTCTTGAGCTAGTCCTTACAAGTCCCACTCAACGAGGAAAATGCCTCAACTTGGCTTCTAGATAGTGAAAGTGAAGTGTGAGAGGAAAAATATCTTTAAAATATCTGACAATATGTCCAAGGTATCTGAGAGCCAAGACAAGTTTGGCTGGAAAAATCCATCTTGTTTTCCTGTAGGTTATCTCTGTGACCCCTCCTTCTATGTAAATTGTTTATAACTGTGTGATTCTATAACTCAACATAAAAATTGATCATTCATTATTTGGTTACATTATATGAACATGATCTGGCATCTCCATCTTCCTCATCCCTATAACAGTTCAGAAATGCCAGTAAGTGAATCTCCTCTTTATTATTTATAAAAACTTCCAGCCAAACATAATTGCAACATAATTTACACAGGTACTCTGGATATAAAAAAAATCCTTCACCTTAATCTCAATTTGTGTCATTTTTGAGTCCACCCAAACCCATGTCCATTGAGTTGGTGATGCCATCCAATCATGTCATCCTCTGTCGTCCCCTTCTCCTCCTGCCCTCAATCTTTTCCAGCATTAGGGTCTTTTCCAATGAGTCAGTTCTTCCCATCAGGTGGTCAAAGTATTGGAGTTTCAGCTTCAACATCAGTCCTGCCAATGAACACCCAGAATTGATCTCCTTTAGGATGGACTGGTTGGATCTCCTTGCAGTCCAAGGGACTCTCAAGAGTCTTCTCCAACACCACAGTTCAAAAGCATCAATTCTTCTGCACTCAGCTTTCTTTATAGTACAACTCTCAGATCCATACATGACCACTGGAAAAACCATAGCCTTGACTAGATGGACCTTTGTTGACAAAGTAACATCTCTGCTTTTGAATATGCTATCTAGGTTGGTCATAACTCTGCTTCTAAGGAGTAAGTGTCTTTTAACTGATGGACAGGGAGCCCTTGCATGCTTCGGTTCATGGGGCCGAAAAGAGTCAGACACGACTGAGCGACTGAACTGAACTGAGTCCAACTCAAAACATTTATCAAATGATTTGCTTTCTTCTATTAAGTGACTCAGTAGTAAAGAATCCACCTGCCAATGCAGGAGACGTGGTTTGATCCCTGGGTTGGTAAGATCCCCTGGAGAAGGAAATGGAAACCCATTCCAGAATTCTTGCCTGGGAAATCCCATAGACAGAGGAGCCTGGTGGGCTACAATCCATGGGGTCACAAAGAGTTGGACACAACTGGGCAACTAAACAACAGCAACATTAAGAAAATAATAGGAATGGTTTTCCTATGAAAATGAAGAGAGTTCACAAGTTATTGTCAACTAGGCAACTGGGAATTTTGTCTCTATTCCTCTTCCTGCTGCAAGAGATGTAAACTCTGAACCAGGAGCCCTACCGCTCCTCCTGATAGCAGGATGTGTGTGTGTGTGTGTGTGTGTGTGGTAAGTTGTTTAATTTATCCGATTTGTTTATTCATGCAAAAATGTCATAAAATTATTATAGAGTTAATAATTGGGGGAATTAAATGAGATTGTGTGTGTATCTGTGTGTATGTTTGTAAATAAAACATGTACCACACCCAGGCTGAAATAGGTAGAAGTTAGATATTTTTATTGGGTTTTAGCCACTTTATGCAGAGAAGGCAATGGTACCTCACTCCAGTACTCTTGCCTGGAAAATCCCATGGATGGAGGAGCCTGGTAGGCTGCAGTCCATAGGGTTGCTAAGAGTCGGACACGACTGAGTGACTTCACTTTCATTTTTCACTTTCATGCATTGGAGAAGGAAATGGCAACCCACTCCAGTGTTCTTGCCTGGAGAATCCCAGGGACGGGGGAGCCTGGTGGGCTGCCGTCTATGGGGTCGCACAGAGTCAGACACGACTGAAGCGACTTAGCAGCAGCAGCAGCAGCAGCCACTTTATGTCCTGACTCCTCTATTGGTTCTTCTAGTCCATATAGGTATTGATCTATAACAGCATCAACAAGTTTCTTCAGTTTGAAATATCATAAAGACAGAGGCAGATAAAAGATACAGAGAAAAAGAGAGAAGAAAGAGAAGAGAAAGGAAAAAAGGAAACTAGACGACTGCACACACGTTCGTATGTTTGAGGGGCTGCGCGTGGAGTTTCCGCTTTTGCCACGGGGGGAAGATCTGCACCTGGTGTCCCAACATGGAAGTGTGGAAATGGGACACATTTCATGGAAATGATAACAAAGATCTGAATAACATGCCATAGTTTCACTTTCACTTTATTCCAACAACAAACCTGTGAAGAAAGTAGATTAGTTAGTCACTCTTCGTTTGCCGGCTTTCAACCTATGGATGTGCTCAGATAAAAACAAAACTCTCCTGTGAGAACACACTGCATGGTAGCAGCAGATGATGTTGGAATGTGGGATGCTGCCTTTTGGACTCTAAAACCACATTGCTTGCCATCAGTGCATTTTGCTGTGTTTGTGTTTATTTTAAGACATTTTCCCAAACATTATTATCCACATCAGGTCCAGTAAGTCCAAGAGCATAAGAGTGTTAGAAGTCTTTGTCAAGATATACAATCACCATGGAAACAGAAGAGATTTTTAAAATTTTACAGTGGTGAAAAAAGGAATATTTCGTGTGAATGTAGAATGAATTGTTCAGAGTAGAAATGACTCTGAAGGACAAACAGCAAGTCATGTCACATAAAAATGCTGTGCATGGTCCAACAGACAATAACATCAAGAGAAAGGAAGAGGGGCACGGTGGAACACTATTTGAGTACGTAGCTAGACATGGGCTGGGTAGGAGCCTTGTGTAATTCTAAGCATTGGAGAAGTTTAAGGATTAGCTGATGTGGCCCTACTCCTGAAACGCTTGTCTCTTGCCAAACAGAAAGTCTTTTCCAGTCTGCCTTACATCCACACAAGGGCAAAAATGGTGAGAAGGGGGACTAGCCGCAAAGGGACAGTGCAGGACCTGGGAGATTCCCAAGAAGAGCAGTCATCTGCCTGCACAGACTTCCATTAGACACACACAAGGATGATTTGGAGAAAATACATCATTCACTCATTCAAAATGTATTTATTCAATGTATTCTGCATGCCAAGTTCTATTGTCTCAGGTAGACGTTCATGGTAGAGCACATGTATGAACAAGATCAGCCTTAATTAAAAGTTTACAAAACTGATGCATTCTCCTGTTGCTAGCAATGCACTTGGGACTGGAAGTTTAGTCATTTTGAAAGTGAAAGAAAGAAAGTGAAGTCGCTCTGTAGTGTCCAACTCTTTGTGACTCCATGGACTGTAGCCCACCAGGCTCTTCTGTCCATAGGATTTTCCAGGCAAGGGTACTGGAGTGGGTTGCCATTTCCTGCTTCAGGTGATCTTCCCAACCCAGGGATCGAACCCGGGTGTCCCACATTGCAGGCAGACTCTTTACCATCTGAGCCACCAGGGAACTTTCCAATAAATGGATTCACTTACAACTTGATTGTAAGTAGAGTTTCTGTATTAACATGTGGTCTACTGGTGAGGAAAGTAGGGTTTGGAGAAGTTAAGAGATTTGCCCTCAAGTAGTCAGAACTGGAATGAAAATTCAAATCCCAGAGTTGACTTCAAGACAATTCTCTCTTCTGTGCTGTTCTTAGTCACTCAGTCATGTCCAGCTCTTTGCAACTCCATGGACAATAGCCTGCCAGGCTCCTCTGTCCACCTGATTCTCCAGGCAAGAATACTGGAGTGGGTTACCAAGACCTCCTCCAGGGGATCTTCCCAACCCAGGGATTGAACCCAGGTCTCCCACATTGCAGGCAGATTCTTTACTGTCTGAGTCACCAGGGAAGAAGTTCTCTCTTCTACTACATCATGATTCTTTAAAATAGGGTTCAATATATTTTGCAAAACTGGACCGAAATTTAATCCCCAAAATTTCCTTCCTCCAGTTCTTGGAAGGAAATGACATAAGATGCCTTAGACTTTCTTTTTTACATATGATGAGATCTTCTTTTTAATAATCAACAAAGTATGTTACTAAGAATTACTAAAATACAATATTAGAGTTTACCAAGGACTTACTCCTATATTCTACTAAGAAGACTGAATAGCACCAAAAGATTGTCAGTTTTGGCCTATGACCTACTAAAATGCATGGAGATAGTTTGGAACTTCTGCAATTTTGAGTAAATACACTCTACATTTTTAGTGTTGTTATTATGAGTGGACTGGAGATTTCAACTTCTGCCACCATTATCTTTACTTATAACTCATTGCTAATTTAATTTTAGAATTCTCCTAGTTTGCTCTGAGTTGTTAGGTTAGTCTTATAGTGAATAGTGAGTTATCAGTAATATTTGGGGTCAAAATTATCTAATGACTAGATTTTAAGACTTAGGTTCTTCGAAGCTCAAAATAAGCATTTATTTTGCTAAAGCACATATATGTAGAATCCACCCTCAGCCAACAAAAGTACTGATACATGGACAGTTCATTTGGAAAGTGGAAATGAATAGAAGAGTGAACAGTATTTTCTACCTGTGCTCAAGAATATCTGAGAGTCACTTTAATCAATGAAGAAGTGAAAGTGTAGTCGTTCAGTCCTGTCTGACTGTGATCCCAGGAACTGTAGGTGGCCAGGCTCCTCTGTCCATGGAGTTCTCGAGGCAAGAATACTGGAGTGGACTGCCATTCCGTCTCCAGGGAATCTTCCTGACCCAGGGGTTGAATCCCCATTTACCACAATGGCACCCCACTCCAGTACTCTTGCCTGGAAAATCCCATGGACGGAAGAGCCTGGTGGGCTGCCGTCCATGGGGTCTCGAAGAGTCGGACACGACTGAGCGACTTCACTTTCACTTTTCACTTTCATGCATTGGAGAAGGAAATGACAACCCACTCCAGTGTTCTTGCCGGGAGAATCCCAGGGACGGGGGAGCCTGGTGGGCTTCCGTCTATGGGGTCGCACAGAGTCTGACATGACTGAAGCGACTTAGCAGCAGCAGCAGGCAGATTCTTCACCATCTATTACTATCCTCTAGGTGGCACTACTGGTAAAGAACCCGCATGCCAATGCAGGAGACAAGACATGGGGGTTCGATCCCTGGGTGGAGAGGAACCCCTGGAGGCAGAAATGGCAACCCACTCCAATATTCTTGCCTGGAGAATCCCATGGACAGAGGAGCTCGGTGGGCTGCAGTCCATGGGGTCGCAAAAGAGTCAGACAGAACTGAGCAACTGACACACACACACACAGACACACACACACACACACAGACACACACACACAGTGTATCATTTACTACTGGTTAGCTATTCAAGAGCTGCTCCCAATCCTTTCTCTCTTTCCACCCCACACTATTGATGTTGGAAAACAAAACCTGTGCTTTCCCCATTTTTCTTGAAGATAGAGACAAGCTTCTCTGGCCTATGAGATGTAAATGGAAGTGTTTTAGGGGAGGTTTCTTAGTAAGCTTCTTTTTTTCTCTAGTGAATCAGAGCACCCTCACTTCCAAATTTTTCTACCATTGAAAGCAACACCCAGAACAAAAACAACTGTTTTGTAAACTATGAGGAAAGTAGCAACAGATTCACAGGGATGCACTGTTAAAACCCTGAGCTTATGCCGGCAGTTGCCTATCTACACATTTCTTATTATGGGAGAAAAAGTAAATCCCTATTCGATAAGGTCAATGAGTTTTGAGTTTTAGGATCCAAAAGCATCTCTATTAATAGTTATGAATGAGAAAATAAGAATTCACGTGCTGACTTTTGTATATCAGCTCAGTTCAGCTCAGTCGCTCAGTCACGCCCGACTCTCTGCGACCCCATGAATCGCAGCACGCCAGGCCGCCCTATCCATCACCAACTCCCGGAGTTCACCCAGACTCACATCCATCGAGTCAGTGATGCCATCCAGCCATCTCATCCTCTGTCGTCCCCTTCTCCTCCTGCCCCCAATCCCTCCCAGCATCAGAGTCTTTTCCAGTGAGTCAGTTCTTCGCATGAGGTGGCCAAGGGACTGGAGTTTCAGCTTTAGCATCATTCCTCCAAAGAAATCCCAGGGCTGATCTCCTTCAGAATGGACTGGTTGGATCTCCTTGCAGTCCAAGGGACTCTCAAGAGTCTTCTCCAACACCACAGTTCGAAAGCATCAATTCTTCAGCACTCAGCCTTCTTCACAGTCCAACTCTCACATCCATACATGACCACAGGAAAAACCATAGCCTTGACTAGACGGACCTTTGTTGGCAAAGTAATGTCTCTGCTTTTGCATATGCTATCTAGGTTGGTCATAACTTTCCTTCCAAGGAGCAAACGTCTTTTAATTTCATGGTTGCAGTCATCATCTGCAGTGATTTTGGAGCCCCCCAAAAATAAAGTCTGACACTGTTTCCACTGTTTACCCATCTATTTCCCATGAAGTGATGGGACCAGATGTCATAACATTGCTTCCAAGAGGACAAAGTGTCCTGGGTTCAGACTTTGTTTTAAAATGTTTTAAACTCTTTTTAAACTGATGCAACATGGTAAATCAACTGTACTTCAGTGAAAATGTTTTTTCACAAAGTTTTTGAACTTAAGGCCCAAACTGCTAAGCAGGTTCAAGTGTTCATCTTCATTATATCTCTCTCAACTTGATGTTCTCACCAACCCCACACACATTTGTGCACACACACCTACTCAAAGACCTATATTTGCCCCTATTACCTAGTGCCAGGATGATAAATTGCTTTCATCTCCGGTGCCAACATTGATAGATTGGTAGTGGCTGTCCAGATCACTATGCTGAGAATAATTCTGAGGCAGACAATACAACTCAAGAGGAAGAGTTGATCAATCTGCCAAGGCCGCCATACAATGTGAAAAATGGAGCGGCAGCACCTGTGTTTTTGTAACAGTTGACCTGATCCAGTGTATCAGATTTTAATTGCTCAACCTAGTGTAATCCTTTTCTTCTCTCAACTCTGTAGGTAGGAATTCAGTATTTTCAAACTGGGACGTTTAAGTCCTCAAAGTATCGTAAATAAAACAATATCCAGCTAGCATACTTGAACTGGAATTGCAGAGAAAATATCATATCTTAAGTAACATTCAATATTTGCTGTACTGACCATGGGGTGCACTGCTTGCCTCTCCCCTTGAAGAAGAGCTTGACACTCAGCTACAAGATGTGCAACTAGCTGATAACATCCAGATGCAGAGCCTGCAGAATCCGCTTCAACTTGCAAGCTGAGGACACATACTTCCTGAGCACTCAGACACTGATTAGAAAGGCGAGGGGTCAAGGCCTCACCATTTCTACCCAATATGCGGCTTCACTACTCTTCGCTCTGAGATTCCCCTTGTATTGGTCAAGACTTCATTAGATCTGTATCACGGTTTGAGGCCCTCAGAGCTTGATTCAGCTTCCTTCTGCCTTTTCTTTCACAGGGGGGAATGCCAGTTCAGCATTGCTGCCACACCCTGCTCCCTCCTTCTTTGTCTTTCACATGTGGTACTCCCTCCTCCTCCAGTACTCCTAACTCCATCGAGTGTTGGCTTCCTGGAGGCCCCAGACAAACACACAGACCTCGTATGGATATGTATGTGCTCAGTTGTTCAGCCATGTCCGAATCTTTGCAACCCTATGGACTGTAGCCCGCAAGGCTCCTCTGTCTATGGAATTTTCAAGGCAAGAATACTGGAGTGAGTTGCCATTTCCTTCTCCAGGGCATCTTCCCGACCCAGGGATCAAACCTGTGTCTCTTTGCATTTCCTGAGTTGGCAGACAGATTCTTTACCACTGAGCCACATGGGATGATGCTAATATGCTAGTATGGATATGGCTACTTACATTTATAAGGGCTTCCCTGGTGGCTCTGCAGCAAAGAATCCACTTGCCAATGCAGGACACTCAGGTTTGATCCCTGGGCCAGGAAGATCCCCTGGAGGAAGAAATGGCAACCCACTCTGGTATTCTTGCCTGGAGAGTCCTGTAGACAGAGGAGCCTGGCATCCTGCAGTCCATGGGATTGCAAAGAGTCAGACACAACTTAGCAACTAAACAACAACAACTTACATTTACAAGACTTTTACATTAAGTGTACAACATTCCAAAAGAGGCAAAGTGCTGCATTGGCTTCAGCATCCGAGAATATGGATTAAAATCCCAGGCACTTAGCATCAAATGGCATTAAACTGGTGTCCTTATCTTTAAAATGAGGATACTAATGGTGATAACTGCTGGGGCCGTGTGAGGACTGAATGATATAATATCCATGAAATTGATTTCTAAACTATTAAGCCCTACGTTTCCAAACTTCCCTGGTGGCTCAGATGGTAAAGAATCTGCCTGTAATGCAGGAGACCTGGGTTTGATCCCTAGGTGGGAAATATCCCCTGGAGAAGGAAATGGCTACCCACTCCAGTATTCTTGCCTGGAGAATTCCATGGACAGAGAAGCCTAGGCACAGTTCATGGGGTCACAAAGAGTCGGACATGACTGAGTGACTTAAAAAAAATGCTGCATAAATTTTGCTTATCACTAACATCACTACAAACAAAACTAGTGGAGGTGATGGAATTCCAGTTGAGCTACTTAAAATTCTGAAAGATGATGCTGTGAAAGTGCTGCACTCAATATGCCAGCAAATTTGGAAAACTCAGCAGTGGCCACAGGACTGGAAAAGGACAGTTTTCATTCCAATCCCAAAGAAAGGCAATGCCAAAGAATGCTCAAACTATCGCACAATTGCACTCATCTCACATGCCAGTACTCTTGCCTGGAAAATCTCATGGATGGAGGAGCCTGGTAGGCTGCAGTCCATGGGGTTGCTAAGGGCTGGACACGACTGAGCGACTTCACTTTCACTTTTCACTTTCATGCATTGGAGAAGGAAATGACAACCCACTCCAGTGTTCTTGCCTGGAGAATCCCAGGGACGGAGGAGCCTAGTGGGCTGCCATCTATGGGGTTGCACAGAGTCAGACACAACTGACGTGACTGAGCAGCAGCACATGCTAGTAAAGTAATGCTCAAAATTCTCCAAGCCAGGCTTCAGCAATACGTGAACTGTGAACTTCCAGATGTTCAAGCTGGTTTTACCAAAGGCAGAGGAACCAGAGATCAAATTGCCAACATCTGCTGGATCATCAAAAAAGCAAGAGAGTTCCAGAAAAACATCTATTTCTGCTTTATTGACTATGCCAAAGCCTTTGACTGTGTGGATCACAATAAACTGTGGAAAATTCTGAAAGAGACGGGAATACCAGGCCACCTGACCTGCCTCTTAAGAAATTTGTATGCAGGTCAGGAAGCACCAGTTAGAACTGGACATGGAACGACAGACTGGTTCCAAATAGGAAAAGGAGTATACCAGGGTCCAGCCCAGGTTGGATCCAGGGATTCCCTCAGGATGACAGCATTGGCGATTAAGGATAGCAAAGCAGAGATTTTAGAGGCTCATTATAACTGGTTTACGTGGAAAATCAATATAACCCGTGACACCAGGTTTTCTCTGACCACAGAGGCCGCAGGCGCTCTCTCGAATCGCTGAAGTTGGGCACCTTCTCGAGTGGGTCTTAGAAGCCCAGGCAAGTAAGTGGTCTCAGAGGACCTTCACGCTCCAATTATTTTGGCCTGAAGGAAGATCAGAAGAGAAAAGGAGGAAAAGGAAACAAGAAAGAATGACACACAGGGAGACCAAGCTTTGAGCAAGGCCCATAGCTTTATTTTCAAAGGGAGCTTATATACCTTAAGTTGTGCATAGAGGATAATACGGGGTGTGAAATCATGCAAAGTCGGCAGTCTTTGATCCTTATCGAGACCAGGCTTTCTTTTCTGCAAACTTATTGTATACAAATGGTTTAGGTGATTTACATCATCTTCTGGCCAGAAGGCCTGTTAACATTTTATGACTCTGATAAAGGTCTGTCAACCATAAGACTTATTTTCTCCAAGAGTAATTAAAGTGTGGCGCCATCCTCTGAAGGTGTTAGATAAAGCTGCATTCCTATAGGGCAGAAGTGCAGTGGGTTTACAACAAGGAAAGAATTTATTACCTTAAGGGTCTAAAGTTGTTAGCACCAAGGCCACTACTTATTTTTTCTACATACCAACTATATTAATTAATACACTGTCAAGGATACAATACAGGGGATGTGGAAACTTGGCAGCAAGCATTGGCTCAACAATGAAATCTTCTACTAGTTCTAACAATTCTTAACTCTCCGAGAGGCTCTATACTGTTTGAATATCTTAAGCTTCCTGTGTCTCTCGCTGTTGGGAGACTGTAAACAATCGTATGGGTAGCTGTAGGAGTCCAGGTAAACCTGTCAGGCAAGTTAGAGAGCCATCTGAGGGGTTTGGATTGAAACACCCCTATTATGCCCAAGAGGCTAATTAGCTAGAGCTCTAAGTTGATTTCCTTCAGAGAAAGGTGATTGGGGATAGCCCCCTGTTAATGTCAGAGGAGTTGGTGAAAGTCGTAAAATAGTAAAACAGACAGATTTTGGTTTTGGGGTAGATGCTCAGGCAGGTCCAGGGGGGCCCCTCGAGTCCTGACTCGCCTTTGCACATCAGGCCTCTCCGCATGACCTTTGTCATGGGTGGGAACTCCCGTGCTGGCTCCCAGCAGGAGTACATCAAGGCTGTATATTGTCACCCTGTTTATTTAACGTCTATGCAGAGTACATCATGAGAAACGCTGGGCTGGAAGAAGCACATTCTGGAATCAAGATTGCCGGGAGAAATATCAATAACCTCAGATATGCAGATGACACCACCCTTATGGCAGAAAGTGAAGAGGAACTAAAAAGCCTCTTGATGAAAGTGAAAGAGGAGAGTGAAAAAGTGGCTTAAAGCTCAACATTCCGAAAACTAAGATCATGGCATCTGGTCCCATCACTTCATGGCAAATAGATGGGGAAACAGTGGAAACAGTGTCAGACTTTATTTTTCTGGGCTCCAAAATCACTACAGATGGTGACTGCAGCCATGAAATTAAAAGATGCTTACTCCTTGGAAGGAAAGTTATGACCAACCTAGATAGCATATTGAAAAGCAGAGACATTACTTTGCCAACAAAGGTCCGTCTAGTCAAGGCTATGGTTTTTCCAGGAGTCATGTATGGATGTGAGAGTTGGACTATGAAGAAAGCTGAGTGCCGAAGAATTGATGCTTTTGAACTGTGGTGTTGGAGAAGACTGTTGAGAGTCCCTTGGACTGCAAGGAGATCCAAACAGTCCATTCTAAAGGAGATCAGCCCTGGGATTTCTTTGGAAGAAATGATGCTAAAGCTAAAACTCCAGTACTTTGGCCACCTCATGCGAAGAGTTGACTCATTGGAAAAGACTCTGATGCTGGGAGGGATTGGGGGCAGGAGGAGAAGGGGATGACAGAGGATGAGATGACTGGATGGCATCACTGACTCTGTGGATGTGAGTCTGAGTGAACACCGGGAGTTGGTGATGGACAGGGAGGCCTGGCGTGCTGCGATTCATGGGGTGGCAAAGAGTCGGACACAACTGAGCAACTGAACTGAACTGAACTATTTATTACTGGGCTTCCCTGATAGCTCATTTGGTAAAGAATCCACCTGCAATGCGGGAGATCCCAGTTCGATTCCTGGGCTGAGAAGATTCCCTGCAGAAGGGATAGGCTACCCACTCCAGTGTTCTTGGACTTCCTTTGTGGCTCCAAGTAATCTTAAAAAACAACTACTGGCAGATCAATTAACATTCCTTTACAAGTATTGATTGTGCCTTTACCAGGATCTAGGAAACAAGGTTAACAAAGTCCCTGCCCTGGTGAAGCTTACATTTTCTACGCTAACGAAGTCAATATGAGTTTCATTTTAAAAATACTAATTAATTAGCAACAGGTCGCTAACAGTGGAGGCTGTATCTCTGGCTTGTGTTCTTAGTCACTCAGTTGTGTCCAACTCTTTGTGACCCCATGGACTGCAGCCCGCCAGGCTCCTCTGTCCATGGGGATTCTCCAGATAAGAATACTGGATTGGGTTGCCATGCCCTCTTCGTCTCTGTCTTGGTTCAAGTGTAATCCCAATTTGTTCTTGTCCCAGGCTTTGTCTTTGTTGATCTTTCCTGCTGAACTGCCTTTTCTTGCTTTTAGTTTCACCATCCTTGATGCTGTGAATCCTGCAGGGGGCTAACAGACTAGAGCGGTAACTTCTTACTACACGGCAGCTCAGCTGGCCTGCTGCTTGCCTCACACACTTTTTTTTCTCTTTGCTTTTCTCTCCTTGGTGACCCTACCCCTCTTTTCCTGAACACTGCACATCTCACTTCTCTAGCCCCTATCTCCCTGTCTTCACTTTGGCATTTCTTTTTTTGCTGCCACCCTCAGTGGGAGTTGTTCTCTCTGTGTCTTCAGACGGTCTTGTTGTTTTGGCAGGAAAACAACATACTTTCTGGCAGAAAACAACAGAAGACACACGTCTCAGGAAATTAGACCTCTGTTTCTAACACTTCTTGGCACATTGTAGCCACAAGAACCAACATGCATGTCTAAGAGGTTTCGTCACTTCAGGTGAACTCAGGCCTCAACAAGATAGAAAGGAATGCAGCCACGCATTACAGACTGTGATCAGGGTCAGCTGGTCACCATTCACCAAGAGGTTGGCTGGGGTGAAGTCACTGTATGGAGTGTACAGTATCAAATGTCTGCAGAAACCTCTGGTCCAAAATATTTTATCACATTATACACCCAATTTTTAAATTGGCTTTTAAAATTTTTATCCTCATGCCTAGAAGCCAATAGATTAGTGGTTACCAAACTTTTTGACCATACTCTACTGTTAGAAATAAATATGTGTGCAAGTTAAGTCACTTCAGTTGTGTCTGACTCTTTGCAACACTGGACCATAGCCCTCCAGGCTCCTCTGTCCATGGAATTCTCCAGGCAAGAATATTGGAGTGGGCTGCCATTTCCTCCTCCAGGGGATCTTCCTGAACCAGTATCTTTTATGTCTCCTGCCTTAACAGGGAGGTTGAGAGCTGTGCTCAATTTCTGTGTTAGGAAGATTCCCTTGGAGAAGGAAATGGCAACCCACTCCAGTATTCTTGCCAGTTTCTGGCCTGGAGAATACTTCATGGACTGTAGCCCAACAGGCTTCTCTGTCCATGGAATCACAAAGGGTTGGACATGTCTGAGTGACTAACATTTTCACTTCACTTTCTTTACCACTAGCACCACCTGGGAAGCCCAGAAATAAATATCTATATGTATAAGTACATGCATGTGTTTGTACATATGTGCATTTGTACACATATGTATTTTTATATATCTGAAACTAAAATTTCACAAAACAATATCACTTTTATTATGTGTGAAGCTCAAATTGTTCTTTTTCTTTTTAATCTAGTCTATCAATAATAACTTTTTAAATATATTGGTCTTGATCTTGGGATTTTTAATTTTTTTTTTGGTGCCATTTCTACTCAATGTGGTAAAACTTATGGATTTCCTTCTTGGACTAATATTTTTAAATACGCAAAACAAAACTCATAGGATTACAAAGAAAATCAACTGTATTGAAATAGTCTTATCTTTGGACCTCTGTGGGGAAAAAGGGCCACATACATGGACCCAAGTTAAGAACCCGTGCTTGACTAAATTGATCTAACAACCGTCTGCAAGCCACAACCTGCAGTATGGAAGCGATGACTGTAGACAAAGGCTCAGAATACTTTGTAGTAATTCAACATTTCAGATGCTTTTTATCTTCTCATGGTTTTGTCATTCTCTTCTCCCTCCTTTTCCCCACGCTTCCTTTCCAGTGACAGCCCCTCCCCTGTGTGTGCACGCATATGAGAGCACACACACACACACACACACACACACACACACACACACAGAGCCAGGTCTTAGGTCACGTATCTGAAGTGAGACAAGACCCTGGACTACTGTGTCTGGCCCCCTTATGTCCTTACTCTCACTCCCAGGCTTTGCCTGGGTCCCAGCCCCTCTGACCCCCACCACAGATCTATTTCATTGGCTTATTATCTCTGCAAGCCAGTGCTCGAAACTGTGGTTTTCTTGGTTTCCTACATGGCACTGTGATCTGATAAGTGCATTCTAACCAGAATAATGGTGGAGCCCAGAGTCCTCAAGTATCTCTCAAGTTTCAGTGACCTCTCTGTGACAGGTGTTTCCGTTAGATCTGTGGCTGAGCCTCCACCCCACCGCAGGAAGCCTCTCCCAGTCACTCCCAGGTTGATGTCCCTGATGCCCCAACCTGGCCCCGCGGCCATACAGAGCACACATTGACCCCAGCAGTGAGCAGCTCAGTGAGGGCCTTCAGGAGGAACTGAAGTCACGAGCCACACTGAATGGCACAGGTGCTTTCTTGAATGGTTTGTGGCTAGGATTTGCCACAAAAATGTGCGCCCTCCCCTAAACAAAGCAGGAAACAGGAAAAAGAACGGTCTGCTTCCTGTTTGGCCTGAGAATGAGCAGGCAGCTCTCGAATCATTATAATAGGCCAATAGAACTTCCTGGTCTAAAATATGAAACAGTTCAGTTCAGTCACTTAGTCATGTCAGACTCTTTGCGACCTCATGGACTGCAGCATGCTAGGCCTCCCTGTCCATAACCAACTCCTGGAGTTTACTAAAACTCATGTCAATCAGATCGGGGATGCCATCCAATCATCTCATCTTCTGTCCTCCCCTTCTCCTCCTGCCATTTTCCCCAGCATCAGGGTCTTTTCCAATGAGTCGGTTCTTCGCATTAGGTGGCCAAAATATTGGAGTTTTAGCTTCAGTATAATTCCTTCCAATGAATATTCAGGACTGATTTCCTTTAGGATGGACTGGCTGGATCTCCTTGCAGTCCAAGGGACTCTCAACAGTCTTCTCCAACACCACAGTTCAGAAGCATCAATTCTTCAGTGCTCAGCTTTCTTTACAGTCCAACTCTCACATCCATACATGACCACAGGAAAAACCATAGCTATGACTAGATGGACCTTTATTGGCAAAGTAATGTCTCTGCTTTTTAATATGCTGTTTAGGTTGGTCATAGCTTTTCTTCCAAGGAGCAAGTGTCTTTTAATTTCATGGCTGCAGTCACCATCTGAATGATTTTGGAACCCCAAAAATAAAGTCTGTCACTGTTTCCACTGTTTCCCCATCTATTTGCCATGAAATGATGAGACGGAATGCCATGATCTTAGTTTTCTGAATGTTGAGTTTTAAGCCAACTTTTTCACTCTCTTCTTTCACTTTCATCAAGAAACTGTTTAGTTCTTCTTTACTTTCTGTCATAAGGATAGTGTCATCTGCATATCTGAGGTTATTGATATTTCTCCCAGCAATCTTGATTCCGGTTTGTACTTTCTCCAGCCCAGCATTTCTCATGATATACTCTGCATATAAATTAAATAAGCTTAAGGTGACAATATACAGCCTTGTATAAGGTGACAGTATACAGCCTTGGTATACTCCTTTCCCGATTTGGAACCAGTCAATTGTTCCATGTCCCGTTCTAACTGTTGCTTCTTGATCTGCATATAGATTTCTCAGGAGGCAGTCAGGTGGTATGGTCTGATTCTCATCTCTTTAAGAATTTTCCAAGCAACACATTAGGAAGGCTTTTTTCTTGCCTTGAGTCAAATCCTATTTCTGTTGGTGTTGCTCTGTGCTTCTGGGCTCAGGAAAACAAGTCCAGCCTTTCAGATGATAATGGCAGAGCCCAGGGAAAAGGAAGTAACTCAGTTCTCCGTGGACTTCACAGTGAAGGGTTTTAGTACAGTGTTGATTTAATCATTACACTAACTCTCTGAGGTAGGTATTATTAATATTATTACCTAGTGTTATTAGGTTTAGTAAACAAACTAGAGAATGCATAGTTAAATTCAAATTTCAGATAAAAGCAAATAATTTTTAATATAAAGATGCCTCTTCCCCTCTCCCCAAATTGTGACATTAATGTGTGCATAGAGAACAGCTACCAAAGTGTCATATATTTTACTGGCATCCCTATTATTATGTCCATTTTGGAGCTGTGGAAACTATGGTTCAGAGGCTGGCAAGAAGCAGAGCTGGGATCCAAGCCCAGGTCTTTGGTTTTAAAGTTCAGTTGTTTTTTCTTTTCTTTCAACACATGATACAATTACATAGTATCTCCCCCTGACCCACTCCAAGCAAAATGTGGACTTCCTTGGAGGTCCTGTGGTTAAGATTTCCCCTTCCAGTGAAAAGGGTGAGTATTCAATCCCTGATAGGGGAGTTAAGATCCCCCATGCCTCATGGTCAAAAAATCAAAACATAAGACAGAAACAATATTGTAATAAATTCAATGTTGTGTTGTTGTTTTCATGGGCTTCTTAGGTGGTGCTAGTGGTAAAAAAAACCCATTTGCCAATGCAGGAACTATGAGAGACAGGGTTCTATCCCTGCGTCAGAAAGGTCCCCTGGAGAAGGGAATGGCAATCTGCTCCAGTATTCTTGCCTGGAAAATTCCATGGGCAGAAGAGCCTGGAAACTACAGTCCATAGGATCGCAAAGGGTCAGACACAACTCAAGCGACTGAGCATGCACAGAGAGAGCTACCAAAGCAATTAAAACAAACAAATAAACATCAAGCCAGAAAATAGCAAACAAAGAAATCAAACATATTTTCAACTAAGAGAAAACAACCCAGAGGAAACTATTGCTCTGTTTACTTGTGGGCAGAATTCCTGGTGAGAAACCAGCAAGAGCTTTAGCTTGGCGTGAACACTGGAGGTGTTTGGTGACCCTGAGAACAGAAGAGAACTGTGGACCGGAAGCCCCTTCCATACAGAGCTGTTTCCAGGGCCTCTGGAAAGCACCCTCCTCTATCACGGAAGTGGAGGGAAAGGGGAGATTGGACTGCTGATGCATGCCTTTCCACCTGGTGTCACTGGAACCTGATGTCCTAATCATATTTCCCTGTCACCTCTCAGCACTGATTTACTTTCTCTTCCCATTCTCCATGCGGCAGAACTAATTGCCTGCCTAATTGCCAAAACTAATTGCAGTGACATTCATTGTTCATCTGCTCTCTTCTCTGGCTGGAGCTCAGGCAGGTGGCTCACGCAAAGGCAAGGATGGAATTATTTCTGGGTTGCTTCAGGGACACAGTGCTTCAGAGCAGTGTCCCAGCAATAGCTTCAGTCATGGAGGTGGATCAAGGAAATAGCTTCCTGGCTGTGGAGAAGACGGTGGTTCCTGGCAGGGGTTCACCTTCTTCTGGCTTGAAATGGGATTGGTTTGACAGATTTTGAGTCCATTAAATTATACTTCTCTGGAGTCCTTTTCTCCCATTTAGAGATTAGAATTAGACTTGTTGATTAAAAAATCGAGAGAGATGCGCCTGCTTCTCTCTGGCCCCATGGTTGGTTAGAGGCAGGGCTTGGATCTGGTACCATGATGCTCCTTACTGTTACTCTTGCACTAGTTTTCTTTTACATTTCCTTATACATTTTTATTAAAACACTATCAAGTAATTTCCTCATCAGTAGCTAGAATAACAGTTGTTAATATTTACTGAGTTGTTATGAACATGAAGCCCTTTCCATACATGTTTAAATTTAATCCTCAAAAACAGCAGCATGAGGAGGTGCTATCAGCATCCTTAATTTACAAATGCAAGGAGAGCTTAATAGTTTGCTTTGGTTCAATCCGCTGGCCAATACAAAGTCATGTGCAGGATCCTTATGACCATTTCTGGATTCTGATAGATGGAAGAACTTCCAAAGATGACTTGAAGGTAGTAGTTGGAGCAGTTTAAAACTAATCAGCCAAATTATGCAAATTATTATGTACATTTATTGTTGACCCAGGAGTCATGACATCCTCTTTTCTTCCATATTACTGACACAAACACAAATGGACTGCAATCCTGGTTTGGAGTTTAGCTCAAGGAGTTTCAGAGGACTTCCGGGGACTCACCACACAGAGGACAAAAAGACAGTGTGTTGAGAGTTGGAGGCCCAAGTATCTGCCTCTAGCAAGCTATGCAGGATGACCTGGTCACCTCAGTTTCTTCCGTGAAATGACGGGATTAGACTCCGCGGTCTAGTAGACCAAAATCATCGCCATCCTACGTGTCTTAGATGGCCCGTCCAAGATGGAAGCCCACAATGGCAGAGGCCTGTGATAACTTTCAAGACAGCTCTCCAGTTACTGTAAATAAAAGTCTTATTGTTTGGTTCTTGATCTTGTCCCCACTCAGTGACAGGAAGAATAATAAAAGCACTGTCACTATTGTGTGAAATGAGAGATTTCTCATCCAGAAGAGAACTAGGACATATACAATAGCAAACTATGTGGAAGCTGAGAAAATAATTATATAATTGATTAAACAGGGTAGGAAAAATGAATTGTGATAAGGGAAAAAGACTAACAGTTTAAAAAAGTTTTGGAATTTTGTTTGCCGAAAAGGAAGTAGTGTACAGTGACTAATGTATAGAAAGAAAGAACTATTTCAAAGAATTTTTAAGAGGAAGACCTAAACACAATTAGAAGAAAACCAGGAGAGAAAAAAGAAAAATTAATTTTATCTGATGGAAAAAAAAGCTGTCTTCATGAAAAACAGAGATTTTGAAATGAAGAATTCTGTCTTCAATTGCCTTTTTAGAATTCCTCTGGGTAATTTTATGAGGCCCTTGTGATCTTGAAACATCGAAATGCCTGTTTGAGGGAAATATAGTAAGGCATGAATTTAAAAATGAATTTTATAGTAGAACACTCATTAGCAGGATGTTCCTTGGAAACCTGGTAGAAAGATCTCCAGAGAAGAGGGCAGAATTTGAGTTCCTAATCCGATCCTTCTTGCTGTGTGACCTTGGGCAAGTCCCTCCGTCTCTCAGGGCCTCGTGTCCTCCGATTTGCATGAAGTCATTGGATTGAATGCCTCGAAGGCCATATTCTGTATGTTTGCATTGCTCATTGTAGATCATACTTAAAAAACCATTTGGTTAGTCATAGGTCTATAGACCATATGCATTGGGATAAAATCCAGAAAATGTATTTTTAAGATTCACATCTGGGCCGGATGAAACACAAGCTGGAATCAAGATTGCCAGGAGAAATATCAGTAACCTCAGATATGCAGATGACACCACCCTTACGGCAGAAAGTGAAGAGGAACTCAAAAGCCTCTTGAAGGTGAAAGAGGAAAGTGAAAGGACTCCAAAATGGACATAACAATAGGGATGCCAGTAACATATATGACACTTTGGTAGCTGTTCTCTATGCACAAATTAATGTCACAATTTGGGGAGAGGGGAAGAGGCATTTTTATATTAAAAATTATTTGCTTTTATCTGAAATTTGAATTTAACTATGCATTCTCTAGTTTGTTTACTAAACCTAATAACACTAGGTAATAATATTAATAATACTACCTCAGAGAGTTAGTGTAATGATTAAGTCAACACTGTACTAAAACCCTTCACTGTGAAGTCCACGGAGAATTGAGTTACTTCCTTTTCCCTGGGCTCTGCCATTATCATCTGAAAGGCTGGACTTGTTTTCCTGAGCCCAGAAGCACAGAGCAATACCAACAGAAATAGGATTTGACTCAAGGCAAGAAAAAAGCCTTCCTAATGTGTTGCTTGGAAAATTCTTAAAGAGATGGGAATCAGACCAGACCACCTGACCTGCCTCCTGAGAAATCTATATGCAAGTCAAGAAGCAACAGTTAGAACAGGACATGGAACAATTGACTGGTTCCAAATCGGGAAAGGAGTACACCAAGGCTGTATATTGTCACCCTGCTTATTTAACTTATATGCAGAGTACATCATGAGAAATGCTGGACTGGAGGAAGCACAAGCCAGAATCAAGATTGCCGGGAGAATAATCAATAACCTCAGATATGTAGATGACACCATCCTTATGACAGAAAGTAAAGAAGAACTAAACAGTTTCTTGATGAAAGTGAAAGAGGAGAGTGAAAAAGTTGGCTTAAAACTCAACATTCAGAAAACTAAGATCATGGCATCCGGTCCCATTATTTCATGGCAAATAGATGGGGAAACAGTGAAAACAGTGAAGACTCTATTTTTGGGGTTCCAAAATCACTGCAGATGGTGACTGCAGCCGTGAAATTAAAAGACACTTGCTCCTTGGAAGAAAAGCTATGACCAACCTAAACAGCATATTAAAAAGCAGAGACATTACTTTGCTAACAAAGATCCATCTAGTCAAAGCTATGGTTTTTCCAGTAGTCATGTATGGATGTGAAAGTTGGACTATAAAGAAAGTTGAGCGCTGAAGAATTGATGCTTCTGAACTGTGGTGTTGGAGAAGACTGTTGAGAGTCCCTTGGACTGCAAGGAGATCCAGCCAGTCCATCCTAAAGGAAATCAACCCTGAATATTCATTGGAAGGACTTATATTGAAGCTGAAACTCCAATACTTTGGCCACCTGATGCGAATAACTGAGTCATTGGAGAAGACCCTGATCCTGGGAAAGATTGAAGGCAGGAGGAGAAGGGGATGACAGAGGATGAGATGGTTGGATGACATCACCAACGCGATGGACATGAGTTTTAGTAAACTCTGGGAGTTGGTGATGAATAGGGAGGCCTGGCGTGCTGCAGTCCATGGGGTAACAAAGAGTTGGACACAACTGAGCAACTGAACAGAACTGAGCTGAATGTGTTGCTTCTGGCTATGGGTTGCAGCTCAGGCTCAGAAAGGCTGAAGAGGAGAATGGAACATCAGAAGAGTGACTGAACTTTGCCTTCAGGTAGGTCCCTTCCCTGGGCTTCCCTAGTGCTCCGTGGTAAAGAATTTGCCTGCAATTCAGGAGCCACAGGAGACCTGAGTTTTTTCTTTTTTGTTTTTCTTTTTTAATTTTTTAATTATTATTATATTTTTACTTTACAATGTTGTATTGGTTTTGCCATACATCAACATGCATCCACCACGGGTGTACACATGTTCCCCATCCTGAACCCCCCTCCCACCTCCCTCCCCATACCATCCCTCTGGGTCATCCCAGTGCACCAGCCCCAAGCTTCCTGTATCCTGCATCGAACCTGGACTGGCAATTCATTTCTTATATGATATTATACACGTTTTAATGCCATTCTCTCAAATCACCCCCCCACACACACAGAGTCCAAAAGACTGTTCTATACATCTGTGAGACCTGAGTTTGATCCCTGGTTTGGGATGATCCCCTGGAGGAGGACATGGCTACCCATTCCAGTATTCTTGCCTGGAGGATTCCATGGATAAAGAAGCCTGGAGTACTACAGCCCGTGGGGTCACAAAAGAGTCAGACATGGCTGAAGCAACTTAGCACGCATGCACAGGTCCCTTCCCTACCCTGAGATTCTGAACTGGTATTTTGAGCTGCTTTTCCCATGAAGAAGAACTGAAAACAGCTTAGGAGGAGACAGGTGGAATCAGGAGTGTGGTGACACAACACAACAGCATTTTCTCAGTGATTTTAGGAAAAGTCAGGGATGGAATCTGGTGGCTGACTTCACACTTGGTGGTCTTCAGTGGACCTTCTGAGGACCCAAGTAATCAAAGGCACCTTCAAAGTTTGTGAGCATGAAGCTTCTATAATTAAGAGAGCCCTCTTTAAGTAAAAAAAAAATTGCAGATTTACAAATACAAAATTAGGCATGGAAGTGAAATATTTACTTCGAATAAGAAAATAGATCATGACAGATTTCCGGATCACTGAAGAATTAGGTCCTTTTCTTCTGAGATCTTGTCAGGCAATTTACCAGAAACACTTCTGATTGTCAAGCTGCTCTTTCCACCTGGATCGCTCTACAGTGCTCAGCAACTCAGACCCCTGTGGGGCCAGATAAGTGAGGGGATCTGCTGTGTATACTTTACTCGGTTCATGATTTATCTTCTCCTGCACCCAACTGAAACTTTTATGTGTGTGTTAGTCACTCAATCGTGTCCGACGCTTTGTGACCTCATGGGCTGTAGCCCGCCAGGCTCCTCTGTCTATGAAATTCTCCAGGCAAGAATACTAGAGTGGGTTGTCATGCCCTCCTCCAGGGGATCTTCCCATCCCAGGGATCAAACCCAGGTCTCCCGCACTGCAGGCAGATTCTTTACCATTTGAGCCACCCAGGATAATAGAATACTTTTATAATTGTATTTATTATATATATAATATATATATATATATAACTGTACAGTTATAATATATACAAGTGATATTGTAAGAGTGTCAATGGAGAACTAAAAAAAAAAAACCAGTGGGGGGAACTTTAATAATCCCACCATCTTAACCAACCATCTTTTTCCTTTGTCCATGTTCCCTTTTCAGTCCATGGGCATAACATGTGTGTTTGAAATCATGGTACAGATACAGTTTCATATTCTTTTTCTCTTAACATGCCATCATTTCCCTATGGTGCTCTATTGTTTTTATCAACTTGGTATTTCTAGGATGCACAGTTATCCAGTCTCCTACCATTATCAGAAATTTATATTATACAAATAAGAATGATGAAGATGAGAATGGAGTTTTACCCTGGCTATGGACAGTTCTAGGCTTCCCAGGTGGCACAGTGATAAACAGTCCGCCTGCCAATGTAGGCGGTAGGAGACTCAAGAGACTTGAGCTCAACTCTTGGGTGGGGAAGATCCCACAGAGGAGGAAATGGCAACCCACTCTAGCGTTCTTGCCTGAGAAATCCCATGGACAGGATCCTGGCAGGCTGAAGTTCATGGAGTCACAAAGAATCAGACTTGACTGAGCGTACACAGACAGCATGGACAGTTCTAACGTGCAAAAAAAATTTTTTTTGAAGAAAGACCCTACTGCTGCTGCTAAGTCACTTCAGTCGTGTCCGACTCTGTGCGACCCCACAGATGGCAGCCCACCAGGCTCCCCCGTCCCTGGGATTCTCCAGGCAAGAACACGAGTGGGTTGCCATTTCCTTCTCCAATACATGAAAGTGAAAAGCGAAAGTGAAGTCACTCAGTTGTGTCCGACCCTCAGCGACCCCATGGACTGCAGCCTTCCGGGCTCCTCCGTCCTTGGGATTTTCCAGGCAAGAGTACTGGAGTGAGTTGCCATTGCCTTCTCTGGAAGAAAGACCCTAGTAACATTTTAATTCACAGAGGCATAAATAATCTGTCAATTTAAAGAGAAAAATCAGTCAAAACAATTACTAGGTGTGGGCAAATAAAGAAACCATCAGCAGGTTGGATTTCTACTTTTCAAGTAATTTCTTCAGGTAAGCAATGGAAAATCCAGTGCGAATGACCCTTCTCATGAGGTTATTGAATAGAATAAACAGAGATTGCCATCTGACTGAGTACTACAGGGGACATTATTATTTTCTTAAGGAGCATTTCCTAGTGGAAAGTATTTCTACCAAAGTCACCCCTTGCCAATTCTAGGGAAATAATTTAATTATGCTATTTAGAATAGAAATTATTCCACAGAATAATACTGTGAGGACCCTCTCTCTGAGAAAATCGGAACAAAACGTTTCTGTAGGCTCAGTAGTTCTGCCTTCCTGGGTGGAAATTAGCTGCTGAGCACAGTGATTCAGAACTTCATGGAACAGTTGCTGTGGGTGGACTCATGCCACTCACGTCCCCCTTTACGCCCATGGCTACACCTTCTAACCTTTTACTTTCTCAGCTTCTCAGTGTGGTGCAGCAACCAAACCACCCTGGAGGGGGTTGGCTTTTTAAAATTCCATTATAAAAAAAAACTTGGGTAATGAAGACGTGGCAAAAGAATCAAAAATCTCTTATTCTAAATCCTCTGATGTCAACCGCCAGCAAGATCAGGGTTTGAAACGGTTGTTTCTGGGATTTGAAATTGTCTCCACAGTGCAGTCAATTCATAAGTAAAGTGATTACAGCTCCTCACAAGTCACTGACAGCTTTACACCTAAGATGGGTCTAAGCTACTAAAATTATGCCTAAGTCATTTTTGGAATGAACCTAAACCTTAATTGACTTGATTCATTTTATTTGGGAGGTTCCTAATATGTCAAAGGTTGTCGCAAAGGTCCTGTATGAGAATTTAAATCTCATGCGCTCATGTGAAGGGCAGACAGGGGTCTGAGAGTGTCTTAGCAGAGGCCAGGTGTCTATTTCAGCTGAAGATATCATAGAAGTTATGACAGTGTTGAGGCTTAGACCCTCCCCAAACTTCAACCTGTAACCTCTCTTCAAACTTTGTGGCTTTATTGCCTTATAATGAAAGGCAAGATTTGGGGTTAACTACAAAGAACTGGTTTCACAGAATCTCCTAAGGTATTAATCTCCCTTCTGCATCAGTGACTCATTTGATGTCACAGGGATGGCGATGATCAAAGGGTTTCCGCCTGGCAAAGACAAAAATGTGTACATTCCATTTTTTTTTTAATTTTATAAAAGCCAATGTCTATGTGAACCAAAAACAGGGACTGACATTGTGACCAGCCAATTTTCTCCCTGATGCTTTTGTAAAATGAAATTTTCTTTGCTTCCTATTTTTATTCTGTCTTATAGTGTTGCTGGCATGGGTAACAATCACACTTGGCGCTTCTGTCGTGCTTTTCATCCAAAGATTTCAAAGTGCTCCCCAACAGGATTTCATCTTCACTGCAGGGCAGGGAGGAAGGTCAGCTCTATTTTGCCTAGTGAGCAGATGGAATGCTGAGAGGTGACATGACTTATAAGCCTGCCCTGCAAAGCGGCAGGGGGAGAACCAAGTTAGAGCCCAAGCTTCCCAATTTCTAACTCCATCTGCTGTTCACTTGTCCAAACTGATGTGGCCTCTTCTTCGAAGGGCTTGAACAGTCAAACCCAGCAAGACATGTTACAAACAGCTTGTTAAGTGTTTTCCTTGGAAAGTCACCATGCCAAGGTGAACTGACCTCCAGGAGAAACTAGAAGCCCCAATCCAAAGAGGTTGGATTTGTTTTGAGAACTAGTTTTCAGACTTTAGAAGCTTGGAAAAATATGCCTAAAAAGTGAGTGCAAATCTTCTGAGTGAAAAATGGCTACCAGATTTCAATACTTGAAAATATCAAAGTATTGGCAAGGAAGTCAAGCAACAGGAATCTTATACTCTGCAGTTGGGAATGTAATTAGTACCGCCACACAGGAAAACAATTTAGCAGTAGCTTATAAAGTTGAACATGAACATGCACTTCAACCCAGTCATTCCATATCTGTGTATTAATATACACATGTATGTATAGGTATACCTGGGCTTCCCTGGTGGCTCAAAGAATCTGCCTGCAATGTAGGAGATGGGTTAGGAAGATCCTCTGGAGAAGGGAATGGCTACCCTCTCTAGTATTCTTTCCTGGGAAATCCCATGCACAGAGGAGCCTGGGCTTGCAAAAGAGTCAAACATGACTTAGCAACTAAAC
The DNA here is from genome assembly GCF_055505025.1 of Bos grunniens. NCBI lineage: Eukaryota > Metazoa > Chordata > Mammalia > Artiodactyla > Bovidae > Bos > Bos grunniens. The sequence goes on from NC_141165.1 coordinate 104,528,608, forward strand.
AACAATAAGTGTGCTGTGCGCTATGCTCAGTTGCTTAGTTGTATCTGACTCTGTGACCTCATGGGCTATAGTCCGCAAGTCTCCTCTGTCCATGATATTTTCCAAGCAGGAATATTGGAGTGGATTGCCATCTAAACAACAAAAAATATGTACACATAAGATATATATAATTCATGAGGTGAAATATTATCCGGGGTGAAGATGAATAAATCATATATCCACATAAAATATGGATAAATCTTATCTATAGTACTTAACAGGAAAAAAGCAAGACTGAGTAGATAAGCTAAAAACTGAATCTATTTTTGTAAAGCTCAAAAATATGAGAACTAAACATATGGTCAGAGGCACAAACATATACAGGACAAAACTATTTTTTAAAAAATAAGGGATGATAAAGACAAAAGCAGGTGGTACATCTACATCTTGGGAAAGACAAGAATCTGAGATTGGGGAGCATATAAATCAAGGTTCTCCAGACAATCAGAGCCAATAATATATGTATAGGTAGAGATTCATTATAAGGAATTGGCTCATAAGATTATGGAGGCTGGGAAGTCCCACAACCTGCCATCTGCCAGTTGGAGGCCCTGGAAAGCAGGTGGTACAGTTCTGGTCCAAAGGCCCAAGAGTCAGTGAAGCCTATTGGGGAGATCCCAGTCCAAGGGCAGGAGATGACCAACATCTCAGCTCAACAGGCAGGAAGCAAAAAGGGAAAATTTTTCCTTCTTCTACATTTTTGTTTTATTCAGGCCCTAAACAGGTTGGGTTACTTTGCCAACAAAGGTCCATCTAGTCAAAGCTATGGTTTTTCCAGTAGTCAGGTATGGATGTGAGAGTTGGACTGTAAACAAAGCTCAGCATCGAAGAATTGATACTTCTGAACTGTGGTGTTGGAGAAGACTCTTGAGAGTCCCTTGGACTGGAAGAAGGTCCAGCCAGTCCATCCTAAAGGAAATAAGTCCTGAATATCCATTGGAAGGACTGATACTGAAGCTGAAACTCCAATACTTTGGCCACCTGATGTGAAGAATTTATTCATTGGAAAAGACCCTGATGCTGGGAAAGATTGAGGGCAGGAGGAGAAGGGGACGACAGAGGATGAGATGGTTGGATGGCATCACCAACTCGATGGACATGAGTGTGAGCAAGTTCTGGGAGTTGGTGATGGATGGGGAAGCCTGGCAAGCTGCAGTCCATGGGGTTGCAAAGAGTTGGACACAACTGAGTGACTGAACTGATTGATTGAAACAGGTTGAATAATTCCCACCCATACAGAAGAAGGCAATCTACTAAGTCCACCAACTGGAATGCTATCTCATCTGGAGAAGCACCTTCACAGATATACCTGGGTGTAATGTTTAATCTGGGTCACAGTCATGTTGACACACAAAATTTGCATCAGTAGGTTTCAGTTCTTAGGTAAAGTGGTTAAGTCATGTGATTTTGGTTTACCATTTTTCTTTAAAATGACACATGTATATTACACATACTATTTTCAAATATTACAGAACAATTTTAAATCTGATAAACTAAGAGTTTTAAAAAATGGACTTTTAGAGGTCCATATACCTCTGCCAAGGGTTGTATGTATGTGCTTGTATGTAATCAGAGTTTGATATGCTGCATAAAGGTCATAAACATCCAAGGTTTTTAAGGGTATTTTAAAAACAGAAGGAGGAGAGTGGAAAAGTTGGGTTAAAGCTCAACATTCAGAAAACGAAGATCATGGCATCTGGTCCCATCACTTCATGGGAAATAGATGAGGAAACAGCGGAAACAGTGTCAGACTTTATGTTGGGGGGCTCCAAAATCACTGCAGATGGTGACTGCAGCCATCAAATTAAAAGATGTTTACTCCTTGGAAGGAAAGTTATGACCAACCTAGATGGAAAATTTAAAAGCAAAGACATTACTTTGTCAACAAAGTTCCGTCTAGTCAAAACTATGGTTTTTCCTGTGGTCATGTATGGATGTGAGAGTTGCACTACAAAGAAAGATGAGCGCCAAAGAATTGATGCTTTTGAACTGTGGTGTTGGAGAAGACTCTTGAGAGTTCCTTGGACTGCAAGGAGATCCAGCCAGTCCATCCTAAAGGAGATCAGTCCTGAGTGTTCATTGGAAGGACTGATGTTGAAGCTGAAACTCCAATACTTTGGCCACCTCATGCGAAGAGTTGACTCACTGGAAAAGACCCTAATGCTGGGAAGGATTGGGGGCAGAAGGAGAAGGGGACAACAGAGGATGAGATGGCTGGATGGCATCACCGACTCGATGGACATGGGTTTGGGTAGACTCCAGGAGTTGGTGATGGACAGGGAGGCCTGGCGTGCTGCGATTCATGGGGTCGCAAAGAGTCGGACACGACTGAGCGACTGAACTGAACTGATCCAATAATTAATCAGGAAAAGTATCTGAAGCAAGTATGACATAAAAAGAGTTATTATAGTTAGTCTATAGAGAGTTCATATAAACTGAGAAGCAAGATATTAAATATAAAATCTGAGAAAGTATATGAACAAACAATTTATAGAAAAATTCACATGACAAATATATGAAAGAGGTTTAAGCTTTATTCATAAACAAAAAATGCAGATTGGTTAGAGTAACTTTTTAAAAATTTGTAACATTGATGAAGATTGAAAAAATCCTTAGCGCTGGCAGGAGGTCAGTGGAGCAAGCATAAACACTGCTGATGTACATTTTTTTTAAAGCATTTTAGAGATAGAATTCAGTAGCTTTAACTAAGCCCATAATTTTTCACCCAATTCAGTACTCGAAACCTTTCCAAAAGAAATCATTAGACACTGAAAGCAACATGTTCAAAGCAACATTATCTTTAATGGGAAAAAATCTGTGCAAATGCTAAACAATAGGAAAATGGTTAAATAAAGTGTAGCAACCCTCAACAGAAAGCATACAACTATTAGCAATGGTGTTTTTAAAAAAGTATCTACTGATATGGAGGCACACTCATGCTAAGTGAAAATCAGATACAGAATTATTTGTACAGCACAATTTAGATTTGTAAAATACATGTACACACACACATTCTCTCTCACACACACACCCAAAGGAAAATGCATGGAAGTTGCCAAAATGTTTAAATCGTGATCACTGCATTATGGATTTGTGTGGTTTTTAGTTTCTCCCATATTTCTTTCCATGGCTTCTAAATTTTCTAGTTTAATAATAAAATATAATATTTTTGAGATAAAAGCATACACAATAAACAGGCATTTCCTGTAACACAATAGTGCTGGGTCATAAAGTGTCTACTGTAGGGTGATGGGCTCACATGTTTTAACAAAGAGAATATCACATCCTGGGAGCCCTCTCAGCCCAGGCAAAAGCAGGACAGTTGGTCATCCTATCTTTTGGCTTGAAAAAAATCAGTGGGGTGGAAAGAAATCCCAACTGTGAACTGCAAAAGCAGTCACGATGATTCCCTGAGTCTCCTTATAGATAGAAGTGGCTATTTTGACCTTGCAGATTTTTATCAAGAATTTTAAACAAGTCATGCCTTAAAGAGATTGTTGAAAGCAGGGCAGATTGCATCAGTGCTACATTAAGGCTGGTTAAGCTACATTACACAGGCTCTGAAAGCATACCCAAATAGGTCAGGAAACAACTACCTCTTTCTTGTCTTCAAGAAGAGAAACCTATTTTATTTATCTCTCTTTTCATTTTTGTGCTGAGCATATTCTTTCCTTTTGCAAGAGTGGGAGTGGCCGGTGTAACATGTAACCAGAGGAAAACTGAGCTCAGCTTAGAGGAGCTGAGGGGAGTCAGCTCAGAGGGTGAAGTGAACTCCCAGTTAGGGCTAAAGCCCTCTGGAAGAACAAGGATTCAGGTTAGACTGCCTTTACCTGCCTTTCCTGAACCATCAGGACAAATCCCCTCCCATGCTACATCTACAGGGAGTTTTTCTACATCTTTGCTTAGGAAGCATCTGGAAAAAATGATAGCGTTAACATACTGAGTGTGCCAACAGCCATCACTTATCACAGAGGAGAGCCACTTGTGGCAGACCAGGAAGTGACAGGGCTGTCAGTTGTCTGTGTTTGAGTCAAGCCTTGTACCTTTCAGTTCAGTTCAGTTCAGTCGCTCAGTTGTATCTGACTCTTCGCTACCCCATGAATCCCAGCACACCTGGCCTCCCTGTCCATCACCAACTCCCGGAGTTAACTCAGACTCACGTCCATTGCATCAGTGATGCCATCCAGCCATCTCATCTTCTGTCGTCCCCTTCTCCTCCTGCCCCCAATCCCTCCCAGCATCAGAGTCTTTTCCAATGAGTCAACTCTTCTCAAGAGGTGGCCAAAGTATTGGAGTTTCAGCTTCAACATCAGTCCTTCCAATGAACACCCAGGACTCATCTCCTTTAGGATGGACTGGTTGGATCTCCTTGCAGTCCAAGGGACTCTCAAGAGTCTTCTCCAACACCACAGTTCAAAAGCATCCATTCTTTGATGCTCAGCTTTCATCACAGTCCAACTCTCACATCCATACATAACTACTGGAAAAACCACAGACTTGACTATATGGACCTTTGTTGGCAAAGTAATATCTCTGCTTTTCAATATGCTATCTAGGTTAGTCATAACTTTCCTTCCAAGGAGTAAGTGTCTTTTAATTTGATGGCTACAATCACCATCTGCAGTGATTTTGGAGCCCCCAAAAATAAAGTCTGACACTGTTTCCACTGTTTCCCCATCTATTTCCCATGAGGTGATGGGACCAGATGCCATGATCTTAGTTTTCAGAATGTTGAGATTTAAGCCACTTTTTCACTCTCCACTTTCACTTTCATCAAGAAGGTTTTGAGTTCTTCTTCACTTTCTGCCATAAGGGTGGTGTCATCTGCATATCTGAGGTTATTGATATTTCTCCCGGCAATCTTGATTCCAGCATGTGCTTCGTCCAGCCCAGCGTTTCACATGATGTATTCTGCATAGAAGTTAAATAAGCAGAGTGACAATATACAGCCTTGACGTACTCCTTTTCTTATTTGGAACCAGTCTGTTGTTCCATGTCTAGTTCTAACTGGTGCTTCCTGACCTGCATATAGGTTTCTCAAGAGGCAGGTCAGGTGATCTGGTATTCCCGTCTCTTTCAGAATTTTCCACAGTTTATTGTGATCCACACAGTCAAAGGCTTTGGCATAGTCAATAAAGCAGAAATAGATGTTTTTCTGGAACTCTCTTGCTTTTGCCATGATCCAGCAGATGTTGGCAATTTGCTCTCTGGTTCCTCTGCCTTTTCTAAAACCTGCTTAAACATCTGGAAGTTCACGGTTCACGTATTGCTGAAGCCTGGCTTGGAGAATTTTGAGCATTACTTTACTAGCGTGTGAAATGAGTGCAATTGTGCAGTAGTTTGAGCATTCTTTGGCATTGCCTTTCTTTGGGATTGGAATGAAAACTGACCTTTTCCAGTCCTGTGGCCACTGCTGAGTTTTCCAAATTTGCTGGCATATTGAGTGCAGCACTTTTACAGCATCATCCTTCAGGATTTGGAATAGCTCAACTGGAATTTCATCATCTCCACTAGCTTTGTTCGTAGTGATGCTTTCTAAGGCCCACTTGACTTCACATTCCAGGATGTCTGGCTCTAGGTCAGTGATCACACCATCGTGATTATCTTGGTCATGAAGATCTTTTTTGTACAGTTCTTCTGTGTATTCTTGCCATCTCTTTTTAATATCTTCTGCTTCTGTTAGGTCCATACCATTTCTATCCTTTTTCGAGCCCATCTTTGCATGAAATATTCCTTTGGTATCTCTGATTTTCTTGAAGAGATCCCTAGTCTTTCCCATTCTGTTGTTTTCCTCTATTTCTTTGCATTGATTGCTAGATACAAAAAAACAAAAAACAAACACTGGGACAAAATTCTGGTAATTGTTGATCTAGGTAAAATACATTGTATGTATTATTCTTTGAGTTTTTCTGTGGACTTTTACGTTTTCAAAACTATAAAGTCAGGGGAAAAGTAAGAAACCTTTTCTTGTTGAAGTGTCTGGCACTTGGCTTCTTACTTATCTGCAAACCTGTTAAAACAGAAAAGATGAACAACATGGCCTGAATGGGAATGAATAAGTCAAGCACTTAAAATACACCCTAATTTTTTATAAGTCAAGCAGGAATTAGTAGAGGGAAATCTCTGGGTTTTAATATAAAGTGAAGTCGCTCAGTTGTGTCCAACTCTTTGCGACCCTTTGGACTGTAGCCTACCAGGCTCCTCTGTCCATGGGATTTTCCAGGCAAGAGTACTGGAGTGGGTTGCCATTTAAACACCACTTAATTCTCAATGAAATTGTAGAGGAATTAAATACATGATGTGTGAGCACTTAGAAAGCACAAGAACAACCCTTAGGAGATGACATATGTTATGAAGAATTTTTGTTGTTCAGCTGCTAAATCATGTACAACTCTTTGTGACCCCATGAACTGCAGCATGGCAGGCTTCCCTGTCCTTCAACATCTCCTGGAGTTTGCTCAGATTCAGTCCATTAAGTCGCTGATGCTATCTAACCATCTCATCCTCTGCCATCTTCTCCTTTTGTATTCAATCTTTCCCACATCGGGTTCCCCCCCCCCCCTCAGTGAGTTGGCTCTTTGCATCAGGTGGCCAAAGTGTTAGAACTTCAGCTTCAGCATCAGTCCTTCCAATGAAAATTCAAGGTTGTTTTCCTTTAGCATTTACTGGTTTGATTTCCTTGCAGTCCAAGAGACTCTTAAGAGTCTTCTCCAGCACCATAATTCAAAGGCGTCAATTCTTCAGTGCTCAACCTTCTTTGTGATCCAGTTCTCACATCTGTACATGACTACTAGAAAAACCATAGCTTTGACTATATGGACCTTTGTTGGCAAAATGATGTCTTTGCTTTATAATATATTGTCTATGTTTGTTATGAAGAATAGCCATGCAAAACACCTTTCCCAGAGGGGAATCAAAGATACAATTTAATTGCAACAGAGTATTTGAAAAAGTCAATCATATTGGTATTGTGATTAAAATGGAAAATATAAAGTGGGTGATTAGCTGAGTCTTCCTTCCCATTCTTCATTCCTTCATCCCTTCAATCATTCATTCAGTATTAATCATGTGTTCAGCACTACAGAGACAACCACCCTATTAGAATGAATGAACACATTACTGTCAACTCAGGCCTAAAGGAAATTTCTAAGTTTCTAAAGTGTGCTCTAGGACCAAAGCATCAGGATCACATGTGGTGCTTGTTAGACATGCACATCTGAAGTCCCATCCCACACTTACTGAGTCAAAATTTCCAGAAATGAGACTTGGTAATCTGCATGTTTAACAAATGTTCCAGATAATTCTTTTGTACACTAAAATCTGAGAGCCACACCAAAGTTCTCTGCTCTTTTCTGAAATCTTAAATATATTAATCAGTAAGTTAGGTGGATTCCAAGTTGGAGTAAAAATTGATAAACCATATTAAAGAATCAAACTTGAAAAAGACCTTGACAAAGGACAAAGGTGGAATGAAATTAATGATATACAACTTAATAGGGTTAAATGTTAAGTTCTGCATCTAAGTTCAAAGAATCAACTACTTAAATACAAGGTGGAAAAGCTCTGGACTGACAGCAGTTCACTGGGAAAGATATAAAGTTCAGTGAGAGTCAAAAATGTGGTATTATTTTTTTAAAAAAACTAACACAAATTTTAGTATGCATTAATAGAAATTGAAATTAAGGAAGGGAGAGGGAGGGTTACACTCATTATATTTTGCATTGGCAAAGCACATCAATTTCAAGATATTTAAACACCTGTTTTTTAAAAAGTCATTGTCAAACTAGAGTTTGCCCAAGGGAAGGTAACTAGGTTGTAAAGTGTCTTAAGACCACATCAGTGAAGACTCAAGAAGAATGTATCTCATATAGAAAAATGAAGATTTACTTCTTCATGATAGCTGACTTTGTGGGATTGGAAAGCTATCAGTTGAGGAAAGAATTGATTTTTTTTCCTGCATGATTCTACAGAAAAAACCTGGGAACATTGGGGCAAAGTTATAGAAAAGCTATTTTTGGTATAATGTAAGAAAGAATTATCTAAGAGTTGGAAGGCTCTGTATACGGTATTAGCTGTTCACTTTAGAGATAGTGAGTTCCCGAAGTAGGTTAAAGCATCTGTCAGAGATATTGTGGAGAGGATTCCAATTAACCAATAAATCAACCAAGGGAGGTCTTGCTCAGACCAATAGTGCTGGTGGGCTGGGAACTAAGGAGTATGGTTAACTCAACCCTCTATAACTAAAATACAAAAAAAAAAGAAAAAAATTTTTTAATAAATAAGAAAGAATACCTGCATTACCTAGGTGGTCTCTTCAAACAATGTTTCTGTTTTTTAAATTTCTGTATAAGTTTATCCAGAATGTGTCAATGAACAGGCTTCAGACCTTTATCTTGTTTTATCAGCTGTTAATCCTTCCAAAGGCAACCATTTCTGATATCTTTTACGGAACCTGTTTTGGAAAAGGCAAGAGTCAGAATGCCCACGACATACTTCCATGGTCTCCTGCAGAGGAAACCTGACCCTGGTCAACTGACATGCTTTTAATCCATAAACTGTTACTCCCCTGACACAACAACAGACAGCCTCCCCAGAAGTGGGAGCTGAACTCGACGTGTAAGCTGGCTGGTGCTCTATGAGGCAACTTGGCACAAAATCTGTATCAAAATAGGGTTAATATGACAGCAATTAATTGCAGGAATTATGTTCCCTCTTTTGAAGAGTTTCTCATGTAATACACAAATTGGTTTGAGCATTTGGAAGATGGAACAGAAGATACGATACCCTGGAAGAAAATGGACTATAAAGGATATGAAAGACCACTGGACATACTGAAATTATTAGAGAAACCAATAGATACATAAAGGAAAGAAGAAACCAAAAGATATACAAAAGAGAGGAGAGGGTGGCTGGCTGGTGGGAGTAAAGACTGTTGAAGTAGTCCTTCAGAGTTATGCTATGGGCAGAGGATGAAACACTCTACTGCTGAGGTGATGTCAAGATAATTCATTTGCTAGAGCCATCTTGGACTTTTTCTCAGCTCACTCTGTTCTTTGAACAATATTCCAATTTCCAACATAACTGTTGTTCAGTTCTTGAGTTTGTCCTTATTTGTGTGTGAATCCTAAGCAATACTTCTCTGACCTTTCCACTTAACCGAAGAAAAGAAGAGCCTGTGTACTACTAGCAGTCTGGGATGGAGTCCATGCAGCTGATCACAAGTTCAACGTTTCTTTGTGATCTCTTGTTATTTTTATCTTTAAAATTTCATGAGAAATTTGCATTCTCCTCCTTAATATATCTGTACTGATTTTTACATAAATATGATGTTCAACCCATTAATTTAAATTAACATCTTAGGGAGAGACACCACATATTTTTTCAGTTGCTTCCCAAATCTCCTGGCCCGTAACTCTTGTAATCCTTGGAGGTGTGGCTACCTCAGCTTGAGAAACATGGTTGCATGACACACTAACGTTACCCGAGGTTATCTGAGTGACTGGTCCCTGAAGATTCTAATATATGCTTTTAGGGAGTTTTTTTTTAAGTTGACAGTGAAAGTTTGCAATTTACTATTTGAGCTTTGTTGCTAAGGACACTGGTTTGCAAGTGGATTTGGTTTGGTTTGATTTTTGCTTTATTTACTTATTTAATTGAAGTAATAGTTGATTTATGGTGGTGCAGGTATACAACAAAATGATTCAGTTATATACATATTATATATAACTATATTTTATATATATATATATATATATATATATATATATATATATATTTATGCCACGTGCTCAGTCATGTCCAGCTCTTTGCAACCCTGTAGACTGTAGACTGCCAGGCTTTTCTGTCTGTGGAATTTTCCAGGCAAGCATACTGGAGTAGGTTGCCATTTCCTCCTTCAGAGGATCCTCCTAACCCAGGGATCAAACCCACATCTCCTGTGTCTCCTGCATTGCAGGCAGAATCTTTACCCACTGAACCATCAGGGAAGCTATACACATACACACACACATATTCTTTTTCAGATTCTTTGCTATTATAGGTTATTAGAAGATAATGAATCTAGTTCCCTGTGTTATAAAGTAGGTCCTTGTTGGTTATCTATTGATATTTTATATACAGTAGTGTGTTTCTATTCGGAGAAGACGATGGCACCCCACTCCAGTACTCTTGCCTGGAAAATCCCATGGATGGAGGAGCCTGGTAGGCTGCAGTCCATGGGGTCTCGAAGAATCAGACACGACTGAGCAACTTCACTTTCACTTTTCCCTTTCATGCATTGGAGAAGGAAATGGCAACCCACTCCAGTGTTCTTGCCTGGAGAATCCCAGGGAAGGGGGAGCCTGGTGGGCTGCCATCTGTGGGGTTGCACAGAGTCGGACACGACTGAAGAGACTTAGCAGCAGCAGCAGAAGCAGTGTGTTTCTGTTAGTTAAATGCTTTTAGAGATATTAATATGAAAGTGTGTGTGTGTGTGTGTGTGTGTATGCCTCAAAGCACCAGAACCTCTTCTGAATCACAAAAGCCAGGAAGACAGTATTGTAGGTATTTTAAATACATGTTGATTTATAATAAAATTAACCACAGGCTACAGAAAAATGGAATTTAATGTTTAAACATAAAAATGTTTATTTGTATAAATTTTTATATCTTCCTATATATTAAAATAACTATATATTTTTTTCTTTAGTCATTGTTGTTTTCCCCCGCTTTATTGTAGGCCTGAAGAAAGTCCATCTTCTTTCACATGAACCTTACTGAAGAAATAATAGGGAGAAGAAAGAGAGAGAAAGTTATAGAATGAGCAATACAAAGAGACAAGGATAAGATTAGACCTAAAACTAGTTCAGGTGTAGAGTTGCATATAGAGTACTTTTTCTATTGCTGCTGCTTCTGCTAAGTCGCTTCAGTCGTGTCCGACTCTGTGCAACCCCATAGACCGAAGCCCACCAGGATTCCCCGTCCCTGGGATTCTCCAGGCAAGAACACTGGAGTGGGTTGCCATTTCCTTCTCCAATGCATGAAAGGGAAAAGTGAAAGTGAAGTCACTCAGTCGTGTCCAACTCTATCGACCCCATGGACTGCAGCCTACCAGGCTCCTCTGTCCATGGGACTTTCCAGGCAAGAGTACTGGAGTGGGGTGCCATTGCCTTCTCTGACTTTTTCTATTACATTTTATTAAAAATTAATTATGTTAAAAATTATGTGCTTTATTTGCTAAAATATCATTGACAGTTATTACATGTTATTTATTAAAACCCTTATAAGAATTAAAATTTTAAATTAAATATTGACTCCCAATAAACTAAACTTAATAAGTAAGCCTAATATTAATGGTGAAGGATTACAGGAGAAGAAGACATTCATTAAAAGTTTTATACATAAATAATATGTTCAAAGATAATGATTTTCCAAGCCATTCCCCTCCCCCCCTGCATTTCTAGTGTTTACATTCTCTAGAAACTGGTGTGTTCTTCCCAGGCACTATTATGTCCAGTAACATTTACTGAGAACTCACTAATGACTGTACTCAACAGTTTAGTTCAGAGCCCCTTACTGGATAGTTATATCTAACTGACACAATAACACTAAGACTGACCCTGCCTGCAGGAGCCCACAGTCTGGAAAGAGGGAGGGGTGTGAAAACACATCATTGCAGTGAAGCCTGGTACATGCTAGAGGAGAATGTGTACAGGCATCGAGACAGGAGGCTCAGGAAAGTGTCCACAGATACAAGGGTCCCTGGGTAGAATTGTGACATAATACTAGGCAGGACTTTGACAGCGGAATATCCAAGAGGAGGAGTCCAAGCAGAAGTATCCAGTGTATGCAGATGTGTGAAGCAGCATGGGGTGTTAAGGAGCAGCCATTATTTAGGTGTGACTGGGAGAGGTTAGAGGAAGTGAATTACAGAGTGAGTAAGAAAGGAAATGGGATCCAGGCTAGATTTGTCGTTCCTTCTCTCTGTGTGACCATAGGCATATGACCTGATCTCTCTCTACAAGCTTCGGTTTTCTCATTTATGATTTTTTTTGTATAAAATCAAATAAGATAAAGCAATTTCAGATGAAGGCGAGGACTGGTTCTGAGCTCTCAAAGTAGACTAGTTGTTCATGGTGTTTGTGGAGATTGATACAACTAAACACAAAAAAGGGAACTCCAGGCCCACGACCTCACAGGGACCACCTCAAACTCACTGCCATCCCAATGTCTGTAAACTGGCAACAACACAAAGACAGGACTCTGGTGTGTGTGTGTGTGTTCGTATGTGTGTGTGTATGTTGACAGACAAAGACACAAACAGAAAGACAGAGACAGAGATTGACCCTGGGAAGCAGGAATTATAATTCTACCTGTGTCTTCTACAGGCTTCCCTGGTGGTTCAAATGGTAAGGAATCTGCCTGAAATGCAGGAGACCGGGTTCAATCCCTGGGTCGGAAAGATCCCCTGGAGAAGGAAATGGCAACCCACTCCAGTATTCTTGCCTGGAGAATTCTTCTATGGACAGAGGAGCCTGGAAGGCTACAGTCCATGGGACTGTGAAGAGTCTCTGACACCTCCCAGATGATTACAATACTTCATCCACTTTTCATAATGAAATAAATATGTTGTACTGCCCCTTTTCTTCTCATTATCACAGCTGGCCTGGACAACCACGGAGCTTGTAGGAACTGCACATGTTCCTCCTCCACTCCCTGTATGACAGATGAACTCCTACGAAAGTGATGCCTATTAGAGTGAAATACAATATGCTTCTTTAAAGACCATTTGATTGAGGCATGATTGACATACGAAGAGCTCTATGTAGTTTGTGCATATATCACTTTATGAGTTGGAGATATGTATATATCCATGAAACCATCACCAAAATCTATGCCATAAATATCAATATATTTATCATCTCCAAAATTTTCTACTGCCTTTTACTATTTTTAATTTTTTGTAATAGCATATAACAGCTACCATCTTAGAAAACTTTTAAGTATATAAGATAATATCATAAACTATAAGCACTTTGCTTGTAGTAGTAGATCTCTAGGACTTATTTATCTTGTATAACTGAAACTTTGTCAGTTCAGTTCAGCTCAGTCGCTCAGTCTTGTCTGACTCTTTGCAACCCCTTAGACACACCAATCTTCCCTGTCCATCACCAACTCCTGGAGCTTGCTCAAACTCAAGTGCATCGAGTCAGTGATGCCATCCAACCATCTCATCCTCTGTCGTCCCCTTTTTCTCCTGCCTTCAATCTTTCCCAGAATCAGGGTCTTTTTCTAATGAGTCGGTTCTTTGCATCAGGTGGCCAAAGCATTGGAGCTTCAGCTGTAGCATCAGTCCTTCCAATGAATATTCGAGGTTGAGTTCCTTTAGATTGACTGGTTGGATCTCCTTGCAGTCCAAGGGACTCTCTTTGTACCCTTAGACAAATAACTTCCTCATTTCTGCCTCCCCGTAGCCCCAGCAACCACCATTCTACTCTCTGCTCTGTGAGTTTGACTATTTTAGATTCCTCATGTAAATAGGATCATGCGTTGTCCTACTTTGGCTAATTTCACTTAGCATAGTATCTTCCTGGTTCATCCATATTGTCACAAATGGCAGGATTCTCTTCTTTTTTAAGGCTGAAAAATGTTCCATTGTATGTATATACCATATTTTCTTTTATCTGTTGATGGAAATTTACATTGTATTTACATTGCACCCATTCCTTGGCTATTGTAAATAACACTGCAATGAGCATGGGAGTGCAGATGTCTCTTTGAGATCCTGATCTTAATTCCTTTGAGAATGTATCCAGAAGTGGGATTGCTGGATCATATAGTATTTTTTTTTTCTATTTTTTGAGGAACCTTCAAACTAATTTCCATAGTGGTTATGCAAATTTACATTCCTTTCAACAGTGTACAGTGTTCTTTTTCTCCATGATATACTCAATAAAAGTCCTCACATAGAAGTTCAACTGGACATCTTTCTAGTTTTTGATTGGGAAGACACTTGGAATTCATTTATCTGAAAGTCAGTTTCCCTAAACATTGCCCTCAAACTCGTATATCCTTCTCTGCTCCCAATACTAGTCAATAATAGCATCATTATACACCCAAAGCTCATGCCAGCAGCATGAAAGTCATTCTTGATGCTTCCTGTCTTTTACTCCCTGTGTTCAATCAGTCATCAAGTCCCAGTAAATCTGACTTCACATCATCAAACCTGTCTTCTTCCTTCCACTTCTGCTTTGGCTTCCTCAGTTCAGGTCCTTATTTTTGTTATGTTCTCATGGAACTTAACTGTGAAAGCCCTTCTCACGACTTCCTACATCCGACAGAGCCGTCACCCATGAAGGCAGAGATGTAACCTTACACAGTTCTGCTTAAAGCCCTTTCAGGGCACTCTACTGTCTACAAAGTGAAGTCAAGACAGGGCGGCCATGGTCCTACCTGATCTGATCCTGCCTCCCTCTTTAATTTATTTCCCACCTCACAACCCTTCACATTTTGTGCTCTGATTATACAAAGTTCCTGATTGTTTCCCAGAAAAACTCTTTGAAGACTTCATACCTTTGTACCTACAATCTTCTATACTTTGCCACTCAAAATATGCACCATGGACCAGCAGCATCAACATCACCCAAGAGCTTATTACTGAATCAGAATCCATGTTTTAACAAAATCTCCAGGTGATTCTACTCACATTAAAATTTTAGAGTACTGCCTAGAATGCTTTTTCCACCTACTTTGCCCAAGTCATGGGTTCTCACCCTAGAGATGGAATGCCCCCATTTTATATATTTTTAAAAGGTATCCTGCTTTTTACTATCTTGCAACAAATGCTATAGATAAGATATATACACTCATAATTTTTAAAAATCCGTAATAATACTTTAACTGTAATAGGAAAAAACGCAAGTAGTATGGAATAAAATGGATGTTTCTGCATGTATATGCTTGGGCACACCTACACTCAAAGACATAACAAATGTTTGCCTAGAACCACAGGGGACTGATAGGTACAAATGAACCAATTCAAGTGTATTGTTTCAGAGCCACAAATGCCAACAGCAATGAGACAGTCAGTGATATGACTTTTCAGGCTGGTGAATGACTCTTGGCAAAATTCCAAAAAGAACAGAACACAATCTTTCTTTGACTCATAAGGGAGTTGTATTCCTGGAAATGCACTTTTTATTAAAACTGGGTAAAGCATACTTTGTATTTGCATGTGACATGAGTTGGCTATTAGGCTCAGACAATTGTAACCAAATTTTCACCCAGACAAATGTCTGGTGGAACACTCAAATGTCCTGTTGGATGCAGGATGAGTCTTTGTGAGTAAGATCAAATCATACATAGCAGAACATCTAGCATTTCTGGCCTTCATCCACTAAATGCCTCCTATCAGTGACCAATGGTAACACCCACTAAGGTTCTCAAACTCTTGGCGGGAGCATATCTGTTCTGCTGAGAACTTTTAGTCAACTTGACCAACTCTAAAGCTTCCTTCAAGCCTTGATCATTCTCACCACAGTCTCCTTCTCCAACCCTGGTACTTTCTGGCTCTTTCCTTCCACAGTCCTTAGCTCTCCTGAATGTAGTACTGGCCCAACCTCCTGCAGTGTGGGAGGGCAGGTGTATAGGGCAGGAATGCCTATCGATCACCTTCATACTTGCCCAGGGAATCACACAATCTGAAATTGAATAAATGTTCAAAAACATTGCTGAATAAATGACTTTAAAAACAAAAATAAAAAGAACAATAGAGCTCTAAGAGCATGTAGATTGAAGATTAGAGATATAGTCATCCATAACAACCAAGTGTTACCTAATATATCTACTTTACCCTGACATGATAAAAATAACACACTTCTCAAACAGGCAATTTGAAATTAATATCATAGTTTTTTTTCACACTGATGTATTGAGCATAACACTTGGACCCTCAGGAAATTTACCACTAAAAAATACACTCTTTTATATAGTTCAAATAGTGTATAGAATAGGTCTTAAATATATTCTTACTTTTAGGGTGGGTTGTGGAGATGGTGGTAAAAAATTAAAATGAAAATACTTCTGACAGCTGTAATATTAAGGATTTACAACAGGCATACATCTGCCTGGTTCACTGTCCCAGAATATGCCACAGCTCCTGGCATGTCCAGGCATGTAGTAAGTGCTTGTGGAATGAATTCATGCACGCATACATAAATGCATTAATTTGGTCTCTATTTCCATTTGCTCCAAGGCTTGGAATTTCTATCAAAATTACTCAGCTTTAAGGAAATAAAACATATTAAGGAAAACAACCGAGAAGGGTTTTCCCTCCCATTCTGTAGTGAATGCAGCCTTTGAGGCGCTGAGGACACCCGGTCAGGGAACGCTGTGACCTTTGGAACTTAGCACAAAGGTGGCCTTTTTTGTTTCCCTCCTGTTCATTGGTTTCAGAAGCTGGTGCCAGCTGAGTCTAGATGGTGTGAGCTTTACACTTGAATGAAACACTCCCTGCCCTCCGTTCTGGGAGCTCCACTCTGCTGCCTCCATCTGCTACTCTGATAAATGCTCATATTTTAAATATATTACTATCAGCTCACTCTCAAAGTGGTTTGCCAGCTCCCCACACAGCAAACAACCCCACTGGCACTGAGCCACTTCTTGGGTGGAAAGAATTCGGGCAGACAGAGGATATACCTCCCAGGGAGGAGAGAAAAGAGGGAGGAAATTGCCTGCAGAAGCTAGTGGCAAAGACCACGTCTGTGTCCTGAGGGTCCCCAGGGGCCGTCGGGATCAGTGCCCGGCTCCCGGGTGTCTATGCAGAGGGTGAGTGGGTCTGAAGTGTGGCCATTCTGAGAGTGGAGCTGAGGTGAAGTCGAAGAAGATGTTTTGCTTTTTCTCTGAAAACAAATTGAACATTCTTAGCCTGGTCGGCTGACAACCCTCCATTATGAGTAACCTCCAGGAAACTAAGATACACAGGAATTTGCCTCCAGCTCTCAAAGCCTCCTCAGCACGCACACCATTCGTGCTGCTCTTCCAAGTGCTCCTGCTAGTTTCGGCTGGCAGTTGCTCCCTTTCAGTGTGCCTGCCTTCCAGCAACTGATCTCTAGCTAGCATACTCACCAATTGCATTTGGGAAAGTGGGGTAAAACAGAGTGGAAGGTCTCTCTGAAGAACACAATTACCATAGAAGCCACTAGGGTAGCTGTTTATTTTCTCACAGTTGTGGAATCATAGAATATGAGGACTGGACAGAGGGTTAGAGGGAACTGAAGGCCCAATTCCTTTATCCTAAAGGCATCTTGCATTTTCATTTCCCAAACTGACTCCTGATACCCTCCTCTCAGTCCTACACTAATCTCCCTGCTGGGTTTTCTCCCTTTATTTCAGTAGTGGTGACTCTGTTTATCCAGTTGCTCAAGCAAAATGCCTTACAGTCATCTTTGGTTTCTCTCGTCACTTTCCTTGGTTTCTCTCACACCCCACATCTGGTCTGACAGCAAGTCCTGAGGGCACTAGCTTCAGAATGTAGCCAATATCTGATCTAACTTCACCACTTCAACCTGGTCCAATCCACCTTCATCTCTCCTGTGCATTATTGCAACAACACAAGGATCAGTAGGGGCCAAATCTGGCCTGCCACCTGTTCTTGTAAATAGAGTTTTATTGAAACACAGCCACACTCACTAGTTTACCTTCTGCTATGGCAGCATCATCAAGGAGTCACAACAGATACATTGTGACCTACTAAAGATAACTATCATCTCTAGGCTTTCCCGGTGGCTCAAAGAATCTGCCTACAGTGCAAGAGACAGGTTCAATGCCTGGGTCGGGAAGATTCCCTGGAGGAGGGCAGGGCAACCCATTTTCCTTGCCTGGAAAATCCCATGGACAGAGGACTCTGGCAGGCTATAGTCCATGGGGTCACAGAGTCAGACCCGAATGAAGCGACTGAGCACAGCACACACCATCTCTAGCCAAGCCCAGCAATAGCCTATTAAATTGAAGGTTGGATAATGACACTGTCCCTCAAAACTCTCTCACTCAGAGTAAAGGTTAAGTCTTTTAAGGTTCTGTGTGAACTGGACCTCATCCCCACCCTGCCCCATGATCTTCGGGCCTTATCCCTGCTATTCTTCCCTGTGCTCACTTTTGTCTGACCACACCCCCCCACACACACCCCCACCCTTCCTCAAATAAGCCAGACAGATTCCTGATGCAGGATTTTGTATTTTTTACTCTCCCCTCTGCTGGAACTGATTTCTTCATGGACACCTGTGGGGCTTCCTTACTCCTCACTCACTTTTTACTCAAGGGGTCACCTCCAGTGAGCCATCTCTGAGCATCTTATTTTAAATGGCGATTCCTCCCCAGCCCCTCACTGCTTTCTTCTTCTCCAGAGCTCCTATCAGCATTTAACCTACCACGCTTCCCTTATGCATTGTGTCTGTTGTCTCTCCCCACACCCCATATCCCTTCTCACTAAAATGCAAGCTCGTTAAGGTCTCTCCCATCTGCTGTTGTCATATACCCACAGTGGCTAGGCATGTACTAGATATTCAATAAATATTTGTGAATAGCTAAATAAATCCCTGGAAATAGTGATGCTACAGCAAATGTGAAATGTACCAGTGTCTCAGCAAGGGTTTCTACAAACACACCTGCCTGGGAAAGAATCTCTAGGAGTAGCTGGCCTAAATGACCCATGGACTTGGGGACCCACCTTATTTCGCATGCTCCTTTTTTTCGTCTCGTTTCTTACCATGTAACTAATGTCCTTATGCTATTCCTTGAGCCTATGGCTATAGTTTCTGTAGTATTTTCATTCTCACTCTGTCTTCCCTGGTGGCTCAGATAGTAAAGAATTTGCCTGCAATTCAGGAAACCAGGGGTCAATCCCTGGGTTGGGAAGATCCCCTAGAGAAGTGAATGGCAACCCACTCCAGTATTCTTACCTGGAAAATCCCATGGACAGAGGAGTCTGGCGGGCTACAGTCTATGGGGTCACAGAGTTGGACGTGACTGAGAGGCTTTCACTTTCACTGTAGTCTTTTCCACCTATTGTTATTAAAACATATCTCTCTGGCTTCTATTACCAAAAGACTCTGGTCTGTTCTTTTCTAAGCTGATAAACTCATTAAAGCCCAAATATTAATGAATAATAATGTCTTTACCACCTAGAAAATAATTTGCATTTAAACAGCTTTCAGTGCCTGAATCCAAAGACACCAGTGATATGGGAATTCCCAGCAGGCAAATGGCCTGGGCCATCTGGGGTCGTCACAGAGAGGGCTCTAGAGCAAAATCAAATCCCAGCCCATGGGCAGCTGTCCACTTACCTCTATAGGGTGAATCCAGCTGTGTATATCCCCATAAAAGTGTGTGTGTGTGTGTGTGTGTGTGCATGCGCGCACACACACAGATAGGCAGGGCATCAATTAGATGCACTGAGAATATCTTAACTTGCATGGAAACGAGCCTGTCACTTGTGATATATACCCACACTTACACATATTACTATCGATTCCTTCCCTTCGTGCTTTGATAGCTTTTCATCTAGCTTACAGTTCCACTGGCACAAAGCCACTTCTTGGGGAGGGGAAAGAAGCTGGATAAGCATAGACTTAACTCCCCAAAGAGGGGAGACGGGGAAAGGTAAGATGACTTTTAGAGCACAAACCACAAGCATGTTCAGTTGGCCTTCTGGGGCTGAATTTACCATGCTCCAAAACAGAGTGAGGGCTCTGAGGGTGGAAGGAGGAAGAGCATGAGAAACACAATCACAGAAAAGTCACAAAAAATAAAATTCCTAGTTCACAAGATTTTGTGCTGTGCCAGGAAACCAGCAGAGTTTCTCTGGCTTTCCAGGACTGCCAACAAAATTAAGAGAACCATCCAAACAACTGGAGGGGAACATGAAAGCGAAAGTGAAGTCTCTCAGTCATGTTCGATTTGTTGCGACCCCATGGACTGTAGCCTACCAGGCTCCTCTGTCCATGGGATTTTCCAGGCAATAGTACTGGAGTGGATTGCCATTTTCTTCTCCAGGGGATCTTCCCGACCCAGGGATTGAACCCGGGTCTCCCGCATTGTAGACAGACGCTTTACCGTCAGAGCCACCGGGGAACATACCCATTAGCAAATCTGACTGATTCATCTGTCCAGAGCCCTTCTCTTGCCTCCAGAGGCATACCCCCTGGACAAAAATGTCACTTACCCCTTAGTGATAGAGAGGGTTAAGACGCGCCCTGTGCCTTAGTTTACCAGAACCTGCTCCAGGTGGTCTAGCCAGTGTAGCTGTTGAACATGAACACCTCATTTTCTTTTGAATTACGATAGAGTATGATTTTTTTTTCTCTCCTACTTTATATGCTGCCCTGTGGTACCTCTGAATTTGTCATCTGATGTAACGGGTACTGATGCATCCTTCCCCCAGGGAATCCCCCAGTTTTAGTCACTTCATTTTCTAGGCAAAGAAGCACAATTATGTAACCATATGGAAATTTTCTGCATTTTCATCAAAATGGCATCTTGTATGTAGAAACTCAGAAGAGATTAGCACAGATTTCAGGTCCTAAGTACTCTGATGGACACACAGGAAAGGCCATTGGTAAACTACAACAAAACCAGTTTCTAAATTCACTCAATATAGCACTAAAGAGATCCTCAAGCTACTTGGAAGTACACATCTGTTTCTTTCGGAAAGCGGCAGAGTATGAGTTCCTTCACCATGAGATATCAGAGAAAGCCTGCTCCCAAGGTGAGAGACCCTTCTCTTGTGGCTTCTGTGATTCTGTCTTCAGGTCACCACCACAGCCCGGCTACACTTGTGACCTAATGCCTGGAAGCCGGGAGATAACCTGGGGCATTTTGCACTTACTGTAGGCTACCTGCATTAGTAATCTAATAATCTATCTGCAGGGGATTCTCCACTGTACTACATGTGGGACTTCCCACCAAATCAAAGGGGGCAGAGGAGCTGATGATGTTTTTACAAAGATGAATGACCTCCTAGGCAGGCCACCTGACTTCTGAGATCGAGCCCTAAGCTGGTGGCTCTCAGATTCTCACATGCACCAGCACCTCCTTGAAGACTCCCCAAAACACAGATTCCTAGGCCTCACACCAGAGTTTCTGGGGTAAGGTCCAAGAACTTGCATTTCAACCAGTTCCCAAGTGTTGCAGCAGCTGCTGATCCAGATACCAAGCTTGGAGAACCATCCTTCTAAGCACAGTGTTTTGATAACTTTTTCTTTTTCTCTTGCTATTGGGGTTCATGGAACCTGTGATTGGGGGAAAGCAATAGAAATTTCAGCTGCAGCAGCAGGGGGCATGTGGTGCCTTCAAGTCCAGGCTGCCATTCAAGGCACACAGATAAGTCAGAGTAAAAGCACATGGAATTAGTCAACCTTTCTCATGATTCCAAATATATACATCTGTCTTGTCTGGGAGTCTCATCCTAGTTTATCCACTTCACTTTTAAAGCTCATCTGATGATAGTTTGAGTCTCTGGTCCATGCCTGTAGCAATTAGGCCTAATACTGAAAGTAGGTTGGCATAAAAGTAGAACTCATGTAGCATCAATAAGCAAACTTCACGAGGCACAAGAGTCTTGAGTCATTTTGTGTCATGGTCGTAGTAGGGCAGGGAAAAGCACACTGAGGGAGTCCTGGTTTTGGTGGAGAACAAAGGTTCCTCAGCAGACATTCCCAGCTGCTGCAGGTGGGGAACTCTTCTGAAACTGGAGGTGAGACTGTCAGCCTGAAATGTACACAGTTCCTCTGCAGCTAATTTCAAAGAACACCCATGTGCTCTAGCCTTCATTCTTTTTTTTTTTTTTTTTTTCTTTTCTTTCTAGAAAACTTGCTCCTCTAAGGACACAAAAGGCTGTCTTTAAAATCTTTCTCTTGGGACTTCTCTGGTGGCCCAGTACTTAAAGATACACCTTGCAATGCAGGGGATGTTGTTTCAATCCCTGGTGGGGAACTAAGAACCCATGTGCTTCAGAGCAATTAAGTCTGTGACTACTGAGCTCCAGAGCCTGTGTGCTACAACTAGAGAGCCCATGAGCTGGAATGAAGATTCTGTGTGCCACAACTAAGACACAACATGGCCAAATACATAAATAAAATAGAAGATAAATAAATAAAATATAAGATAAACAAATAAAATATAAAATAAATAAATAAAATAAAACCTTTCTCTTTTTACACCTTGGCCCCCAAAGAGGAAGGATAAGCAGCAAAATGTTGCCAGTGGAGTTGGGACTAACAGGAACAGTGAGCCTGCAAAAGTCCTTTTGGGTAATGCCAGTATTCAGGGTGTTCTTTTTTAGGTAAGGTAGGGAATGGGGGAGCCGCATTAGTTGCTGGAAATATCTGTGAAGGGCTTGACGGTGTCATTAAACCCTTCAGATGTGATCCCTTCTGGAGAGATGACACATTTATTTCTATTCTTATTGTGCTTCCTTTGTAGATCAGCTGGGGCACCACTCTGCTGCATCTTCACTCCGGGACCCAGGCTGAGGGAGCAGCCACTGTCTGGAGGGCTGCTGATTGCCATGGGGGAGGGGAAGAGAGAGTGGCAAATCCCATGCTCAGATCTGACATGCTTTAATGGCTCTAGTGAGTTGACTAGTGCCTGTATGCGTGCTCAATCATTCAGTCCTGTCTGACTCTTTGGGATCCCATGGTATCCCCTCCCAATTCATGTCCCCTCCCGGTACCTCAGAATGTGCCCTTATTCAGAAGTAAGGCCTTTACATATGCATTCAGTTAAGAATCTGGAGATGACATCATACTAAATTTAGGTTTGGCCCTGAATCTAACAATTGGTGTCCTCATAAGAAGAGAGGACACAGACAGAGCAGAAGACCACATGAGGATGGAGGCAGAGAGTGAAATGTTGCCACCAATAGTGGTAGGGTCTACCAGAAGCTTTCCTGGTATCTCAGCTGGTAAAGAATCTGCCTGCAATGCAGGAGACCCTGGTTCAATTCCTGGGTCAGGAAGTTCCATTGGAGAAAGGAAAGGCTACCCACTCCAGTATTCCAACCTGGAGAATCCCATGGACTGTATAGTCCATGGGGTCACAAAGAGTCAGACACAACTGAGTGACTTTCACTTTCACCAGAAGCTAGGAAGAGGCAAGAGACGATTCTTCTCTAGAGCCATCAGAGGGACTGTGGCTCTGCTGACACCTTGGCTTCAGACTTCCAGAATATATTTCTCTTGTTTTAAGCCCTCTCTTAATGGTAATTTCATAGGGCAGCCCTAGGAAACTAAGACTCTGGGCGAAGTCAGTCTCAGCCAATTTCAGGGGAATGGAGAGGGATAATCCTGCTGTGTTGAATATTCTCTCTCAGACCAACTCTCCACCCTTCCATACTCTGCAGAGCCTGGAAAACGAACTTCAAGAACTGCCTGCGCAGACCTCTCCCCCTGTGGATTCTGGCTGAGAATTGCCCATGGCAGGAATTCAGAGGATGGGAGTGAAGACTTACTCTGACACCTTTTTCTCTGCCAGGCTGGTAGTGGCTGTGTTCCCCTATCAAAGGCCACCAGCTCTCGCCCAGAAACCCTCCTTCAGTTTCACCTTTCTCTTTCTCATAATCGCTTCCTCCTTTTGCACCTCCAGACCTAGGGACCTGGGAGCAATAACTATTGCTAGCTAAGAGCCCCTCTTCTTTCCTTGTCAGTTTCTTTTAACCCTACCCACATCCTTGTAAACAGTCCTTTAACCAGTCTCTTCTAAATCATTCATTTGAGTGTGCCACCTGTTTTCTGCTGATGCCCAATGGATACACTTCTCTGGGACCCTGGAGAAGAACTGAAAACTTGGTGGACACAATGGTGACTACTTCACTAAGTTGAGAAACAGCACTAGCAAAACAATAGTGGGAACCACAGTGACGGTAACAGATGATACAATTGCTTTGCTTCCACTGTTCCTTTTCCCTAGCAGAGGAAGGGGTGTGAACTCTGAAGCAACATTCAAGCTCCAATTCTACCATCTCTTACCTGTGGTATAAACCTCTCTGAGCCTCAGTTTCTACACATACACAATGGGTATAATCATGCTTTCCTTATTGGACTGTGATGAGGATTGAGGGACATAAATAGGAAAGAGCTTGACTGTGGTAGGCAGAATAATGCCTCCCAAAGATTTCAGCCCCTAATCGCTGGCAGTCGGAGACTACGTTACTTTACATGGCAAAAGAGACTTTGTGGATGTGATTAAGGTTACAGACCTTAAAATAGGGAGCTTATCCTGGATTACCCGAGGGGCCCAATCTAATCACTTGAGCACTTAAAAGAAGAGGAAGGCAGAAGAGTTAGTCATAGAAATGTGGCAGAAGGTGAGAAGGCAGAAGAAGTATGACAACAGAAGAAGGATTTTGGGTACTGTTGCTAGTTCTGACATGTTTTGAGACTACATGCAACTATTTGCAATGACCCCAAAGAGGTCTAGGTGCTAAAGAGCCCCCCTAAAAGGCAGCAGGCAAAGGACTGTGGACATTAGTCCTATAGCTACTGAATTCTGCCAACCATGGGAGTGATGCTGGAAACGGATTCTCCTGTAGTGCCTCCAGAAGTGAAAGGAGCCCAGTCAACACCTTGATCTTGGCCTTGTGAGACCAGAAGCCAAGAAATCAGCTGAGCCACTGGACTTCTGAACTACAGAACTGTGAGATAATAAATGCGTGTTGTTTTAAGTCCCTACATTTGTGGTAATTTGTTCTGGCAGCGATAGAATCTGCCTGCAATGCAAGAGGCTCAGAAGATGTGGGTTCAATCCCTGGGTTGATGAGATTCCCTGGAGGAGGAAATGGCAACCCACTCCAGTGTTCTTGCCTGGAGAATCCCACGGATAGAGAAGCCTGGTGGGCTACCGTCCATGGGGTTGCAAAGAGTCGGACACAACTGAGCAGGCCCGCATCACCCTCAATGATAGAAAATGACACACTAGCGTGGAAATGTCTGGTACCTAAGGTGACCCCCTATATATATATTCCCTGCCCTCAAAGAGGAGAGGTAGGCAAGATACAAGGGGCCTTCCCAGCATCCCAAAAGTCATGTGCTCTTCAAGAAATAAGCCTGTGGCAATTTTGCAGTCTAATGTGGAGGCTGTCTTTCTCTAGCACTTTCCAGCTGTTATGAGGATGGGCCTCCTACAGGGGTAACCTCCAGCAGCAGCAGCAGGAAGAGCAGGACACACTGTGCTTCCTTGTGACCCAAGCGAAACAAGCCTGTGCACCTCTGACACCTGCAGGGAAATTCACACCAGAGCAGGCTGTCATCTCTCTGGTAGGATATCTCTTACTGGAAACCTTTAGTCCTGCTACCATCCTCCTCCAGGCAGGCAGCTTCTATTTCCAGTATTCACCTCTAACTGAAACACCAGGGAGGAAGAAGATCATTTCCTGCTGCTGGAGCCTTCCTTCCATCTCTCTCATCAAATCCATCTCCCCAGCCACACATGGAAATTTTTCAGCTGCCTAACAAACCAAACCCAGAGAACACAGACCCTCATTGCTACTCAGCTTTATTCAATGACCGGGACTCCTATGCTTTCCTGGTGGCTCAGTAGGTAAAGAATCTGCCTGCAAAACAGGAGACTTGGGTTTGATCCCAGGGTTGAGAAGATCCCCTAGAGAAGGAAATGGCAACCCACTCCAGTATTCTTGCCTGGAAAATCCCATGGACAGAGGAGCCTGGTGGGCTACAGTCCATGGGGTCACAAGAGTCGGACATGACTTAGCAACTAAACCACCACCTGTGCTTTAATAACTGGGTCAAATTGAAGTAACATCCTAGGACACTGGGCCCTGAGCTAGGTGAGAGAGACAAGGGTTCCTCAGCATTCAGTCACCAGCACAGTGTGCAGAAGAGCAAGAGGATTAAGGCCTTCCCACTGGGCACAGACGTGTGACTCTAGCTTAAGTCAAAATTGTAGACAGTTCACCAAATACGTTGCTTTTTCAAGGCTCCAGATCAGCAGTTGGGGATCCTTTTGAAATACTTTTAACTGCCCTTCTAGGTAGGAGACCCATCTCACTATAAGAAGATTGTAATCCTAAGAGCTGATACTGATTGTGTGATTATTGTGTACACAGCTCTAAGTAGCTATAAAAGTGTTATTAAATTCTCAAGGCAACTTGAAGAGTTAATTTCTATTATTTTTATCAGTTTGTCATCTAACTTTTAAAACGAGGAAAGGAAAAATAAGACTCAGACAGATTATATAACTTGTCCAAGGTTGGCTGGTGGTACATGGCTGTAACTCAAACTTAGGCTAATGTGTTTCAGTGTGCTATGGGGTGTTTCTGTACACACGAAGCACACTGAGTTCTCTTGATTGATTTAACATACACAGAGCCCTTAGAACTCAACCAGGCACTGTGCCAGACCCTGGAGATACAAATAAACCCAGAAATGTTTCATTTTTTTCATTGATAACATGATAGAAGAGGACAGGTATATAGAAAGAAATATATACTGACACATTTTACTGTGTCATGAACACAACTGTTTCATGCCACAATGTTTATTGAGGCATGAACAAATAGAAGAGGTTATTAGACCTTAAAAGTGGTAGAGAGAGTGAAGAGAAAAGGGAAAAATAGGGTTGAGAAAAGCTACTTAGAGGAGGTAAAATTTGGTCTTAGTCTTGAAGGATGAGTTGGAATTCTTTGGCTTGAAGAGAGAAGGAAAAAAAATGTGGGGGAGGAC
Organism: Bos grunniens; assembly: GCF_055505025.1. Lineage (NCBI taxonomy): Eukaryota > Metazoa > Chordata > Mammalia > Artiodactyla > Bovidae > Bos > Bos grunniens. The sequence continues at coordinate 104,555,358 of NC_141165.1, forward strand.
ACATGAGGCAGAGGGAACAGCATGACTGAAACACAGAAGCTTGAAAATAGAATAGTCCCAGCAAGGAAAAGTCCACTGTTACGAGTGTAAAGCACTTGACTGGGGCATGAAAATTAGCTAGGAGCACATTGGCCAGAATCGTTAAAAATACAAGAATCTTCATTACAAATAGCTCCCCCTCTCAAATTATATTCAGAAACACTAAGAGAGATAATATTCATCATGTACTGCAACTAACTTGATGACTGATAAGCCCCAAAATGGAACTTAATGGTGATAAAAGCCTCTGATGTACCAGACAAGCATCAGGGTTAGCTCATTAGTGCAGTTCACGGAGCATCCCCTTTTGATGGGTACTTTGCCAGACAATCATAGAAAATAGAGTTCCTGGCCTTGAGAGGTTATTGATCATTCTTTCATTCATCATTTTAATGATCGATTTTTGATTACCTCTTGTGTGCCAGGCAGTGGGGCTAGCAGAGAACAAGACTCATGTGGCCTCTCCCCTCATTGGGCTTAGGAAGGAGTTACTATTGAACGGGAAGAAAGCAACAGAAACAGGTATTTTTTAATATAACAAAGTAACTGATATGTACCAAACAACAGAAAATACAGAGAAGGGGCCCTGAACTTACAGTGGGGGAATCCTGGGCTTTGGTCTGCTGTGGGATCATTTGATGTAGGTTCACTTACATAAAAAGGTATATCTAGCCCTCCACAAATTATAGGCCTTGCACAGTTAGGCAGGTACAGTTCTGAGCTAACTCTCCAAAGTATCAAGGATCAAGCATGGCACACCAACATGGGAACAAAAAAAAGTTCTAGTTGAATGAAAAATTGTAGTAAGGACACAACTGTATCAACACAAATTTTTAGATAATATCCTAACAATATGGGCCATGTGGTAGGATGTAGGTATAGTTTGGGGAGGAAGATAAAAGTAGATATACTGTTAAGATAGAAAGTGAAAGAAAGGGGAACTGACCATGAATTGAGAAGGGAAGCTTGTGAACATTTTCGCTGGCCTTGGAGTCAGACTAATCACCATCCCCTCCCTGAGCACAGTTCACCTTCCTTATTTGTAAGGGTAATGATGATGGGATAGGGTAGCAATTGTTTGGGCTTGTGAGTTTATTTACCTACGAAGGGGAAACTATAACATCTTTGGTGTTACAGAGTGAAAAGAAAAAGTAGGAAAAAGAAGGCAAGTGAGTTAGACACAAAGGATCATAGACAACGTGCTCATCATCCCTCTTTCCTTTTGCTTCTTTGTCGCTGAAATGAAGATCATAAAACCCATTCCAAGGTCCTTGTGAAGATTTAGGTAATATACCTAATGTGTATTACTTCTGTTCAAAACATTCTATGCATTATTCTTTTGCTTTCTATCCAAGAAAACTCCTTATGTAAAGATAAGATGAGCTCAAAATCCGCCCCCCCACCTCAAAATGCTTGCAAATGTTAAAAGGGAATGTTAAAATGTTAAATATGAGGTGCTTAGATACTTGAGAAAGGAGCCCAAGGTTATCTCAAAGAGAAAATCATCAAACTTAGATAGGTTGCTTTGGATCGTCTCTCCCAGAACAGGCCTCCTCATGCCCCACCATCAAAACATATCCTGGTCAGATTCCCAAAGCAGAAGTGGTCACCCAGGTGGCCTCTCATTCACCTGACTTAAGCTATTCCATTTTCTTCACAAACTACCTTAAGCACATGACGTCAGCAGTTCCCACAATAAAACAGAGCATCACTGATCTCCACCTCTGAAGGTTAGGGACAGTCCTCCCCAGTCATTCTTTAGCTTTAGGGGGGTTGGTGGATCTCAGGGACAGCTGACAGCCTTATTTAGCCAACCAGCTGCTCTGTGATACACAATGTCCCGAATGCTCAAAGTCTGATGGATGATTCTTTTGTATCCACAGAAGCAGCAGTTGGAGGAGAATCCACCAGTCTCTTTGGTAGCCTCAGGGTGTCAAAGCTGTCATTCAAATCATTACCATCATAATTATTAACCATTGTTTTAGTAAGATATCTGCCAGGCAATTGTTTTTTCTTTCTTTCATTCTTTTTTTAATCATTAAAAAACAATCAAATTTCACTGGAGCAATGCTTGCCTCAAGTCACATCTACATGTTTATTAAAACCCCTTCTGTTTGCCTAGTTCAACAGGAAGTCTTGGAGAAGGGAATACTTAATATATCCTCTCTGATTGTAAAAAATGGATAATGCTGTGGGGAAGAGATTTACACCCACACACACACACACACACACACACAAAATCAAAGGGAAAGTTATGCAGTATATATAACACAATGCTACAGAAGGTCAGAGAGTGGTAATTTTATTTCCTGGATTTTATTACTATGGGGATGCAATGAAAGAGACACCATGGGTAGAGGATTTGGAGGACTGGAATATTGTGGTGGGAAGATTTTTTGTTTTCCACCAGGTGAGTGAAAAACAACCAAGGGAGCAGTGGATATTGAGAAATGGAATACTTCCTAGCAGGTTGGTACACAAGATGTCACAATCATCAGCGATTGCACCCATCCAGTGTGAGCAGGTGAGCCCTAAGGGAACTTAGGTAGAAGAATACCTGCTATCTAGTAGCCAGCAGACTATAGCCAAACTCTATTATGAGCCCTGGGGAAAGGAAGCTCAAGAGTGAAAACACAGGATGCTGGCCCCAGATAGCTATGATGCCTATAAAAGGAATGATTTCAGTGAGCCCAGACTCTTGCATCTTCCCATACACAGTTGTTATGTTCAGTCACTAAGTTGTGTCTGACTCTTTGCTACCCAACCCCAAGGACTGCTGCCCAGCAGGTTCTTTTGTCCATGGAATTTCCCAGGCAAGAAGACTGGAAACCCGTTGCCATTTCCTTCTCCAGGGGATCTTCCCCATCCACTGATCAAAACCACAGATTGCACTCCAGTCTCCTGCATTGGTAGGAAAATTCTTTACCTCTGAACCACCAGGGAAGTCCCTTCCATACATAGAAAAGTACTAAATTCCTTAACTTGGGATATCTGGTTTTCTTAATTAACAATAACCTTCTCATGTTCAGACTACCTGCCCTTTGTTGCAAAGCTTCTATGTAACCTGGCTCCTCCCCCCTCGCCTCTTTGGAGTTCTCTCAGGGTTACTTGAGAGGTTCCCTCCCTGGCTTACCTTCTAAAAATGTCTGCTGAATAAAACCTAACGCTCAGCATTTAGATTGCATGTAATTTTTAAGTTGACAATATGCACGCCAATACAGTAGTCACCAAGCATGACTTTTCAGCAAGCATTTTCATCATTTAGGGTAAATGTTAAAGGGAGTTCTAAAAGGGAATTTGCTTCTGTATAAATGATGTGGTCTGTGTGATTCAGACAGCTAATCAAAGACCTTGTCCACACTGTGGCTTGGAGACACACTTCGAACCCATTTTTTAAGCAAGGTAAACTCAAACAGCATAGAAGAGGGACCACTGCGAGGGAACTAACCAGGCCCAATGACTTCGCAGGAAGGGGCATCGTGGATACTTCTGCTAACCGTTGCGACCACCCCTGATGGTTGCTAGGGTTTCAGCATCAGGACTTCGAGACTGAACAACAACAAAGTGTTCACCACCACGAAAGGAACTTGAGTAATCCCCTTCAAAGGTTGAAAACACAACAGAACTAGGCGAGAAAAAGAACGGAGGATCTCAGAGCGGCCGACAAAAACCAAAGCAGACGGGACGCGGAGAACCCCGGAGGGTCCGACAGCCCACGAGCAGCGAATGGAAGTTCCCAGCGGACACACGACCGCCTGCGACCTGTCCTAGGCGTGGTCCCTCCGGGCTCGCTGCAGGCGGGGGAAGCGTTGAGACGCCCCCACGTGGTGTGCGCTCCCACTGCAGGCGGCGGAGCTTTGGGGGAAATGGAGAGGGGTGAGAAGTGTGGAGCCGCGGAGGTCCCATCGCGCGGGAGGACGGTGGATGAAGGGAGAGGCGAGCCACTGCGGGCTCCAGAGGGAAGTGGGCTTCGAGGTAGCGCCTCGGAGGAGCGCCTGGGGAGGGGGTTCCTGAAGCTTGAGGCTGGGCGTGAACGCAGGAGAGGACCAGTTGAGATAAGATAGGGGGTCCCCAGGGACGTAAAAGGGAACAGCAGACAGGGACAGGTCCAGTGAGGTCCCCGGTAAGCGGGAGAACACACACTCAGCCTCCAGCGGGTGGGGGTGGGGGGCGGTGTGTGGACATTGACGTGAGAGGAGGCGGCCGGGGGCCGCGGGGCGTGACCGGGAAGCGCCGCGCGCGCCACCGCCAGGGAGCAGGCGGGAGCGGGAACTAGAAGCTGCGAGTCTGGAGGGCGCGGCGTCAACAGCCACCGAGGCGGGGCGGAGGCGAGGCGAGTGCGCGTGCGCGGCCCGCGCGGGCGGGAGCGCGCGCGCGCGCCCGGCCAGGCAGCCTGGGCAGCGGGTCCTGCTTGTGACAGGAGGTGGCGGCGGGTCCTCTCTGTGTCTGCTGCGGCGCCCGCTCTAGACGCCTGCGGCGGCTGCGGCGACCCAGCGGCGGGCGCGGAGATGTGGCCCCTGGTAGTGGTTCTGCTGCTGGGCTCGGTGCGCTGTGGTGAGTGGTCACTAGCTCTTGGTTCTCTACAGCTTGTGTCTCGGCGCCCCCGCGTGTGTGTGGGCTGCGTCCCGGCTGGCCCGGCGGCTCCCTGGAGAGGGTGGCCGGGGCGCGGGACAAGCGGGCCCTTGCACGGGTGCAAGGCCCGGGGTGCGGAAGCGGGAGGGCCCAGCGGGTATTCGGCACCCCCTTCCTTTCTTCCTTTCCCTCCTCTTCCTCTTACCCCTGGGTGAGAGCGGGGCACATCTTCCCTTGTTTGTCACCACCGAGGAAGACTCCAACCGTGCACCTCGCGCAAAAATTAGCTCTAGAGAGAAGGGGCACGATCGGAGGCGAGGGGTTGGCAGCTGTTAGGGTACCCGTTCCTCCCCGTGCTTTAAACGTTTTGGGGGTTGAAGGAAGGAGAGTAGGAGGGCCCCAGCCTCTTGTGATGCAAGTACGCATTTTGGCAAAGTCTGCTAGAAGGGGTTTCCTCCGTTTGCCCTCCCACACGAACATAGGAGTTAAGAGGACGTAAAGGACACAATTAAGTTTCATTTCCAATCCAGCGTTTAATCAGAAGATTCTCTGGCTTTTTTTTTTTTTTTTTAAACCCTAGGAATATAGCTTACTGAGTGGAAACTACCCCCACGCCCCACCACCATCAGCCACTTCAATACAGTCTAAATTGCGCGTTCAAGTTTTCCTACATTATTTAGGGGAACCGTTTTAAAAGTAATCCAGACTTCGCTTCAAGTATGAAGATAGTAACCTCTAGTCAAAACACATTTGCGGTAGAGTGGGATTTGGTGTCTTTCAACACCAAAGGCGTTTTGGCCCCCCAAGCTTTTGGAATCCATTTCGCTTTTTTAGAACGTGTGCTTCGCCTGTAAAAACTGAGGAAGGAATAGGAATTTTCGTGGCTCTATAGTGCCTGTCACGCTTCATATCTATACATTCTGTTGTGAACTTTTTGTAAAATTCAGAATTGAGTTAGAGTAGTAGTATCAAGCAGTTGTTACATTTAATTCTGGAATGCTAAATTAATTAGATTTTAAATGGGTTATTAGCCTCCCTCTACCATTTATGAAGGCTTGTGACTTCAAGCTGTTTACAAAATGCCCTTATGCCCCGACTTAGCTTCTTCCCCTTCTGTGAAACCTCCTGAGATGTTGGAGCTCTTAATAATCAATCTCTGTTATCTAAAGGGTTGATACTAGGTAAGGTAGTGTTTTCTGTTATCATCCTTAACATCTTGTTTCCTGTTACCATCATAGCTCAGATAATACTGCTTTCAGAAACCTGTTGTATGATCGGAAAGCCTTATACTGAACCCGGTAATGAATTTTTAATAAAATATTACTAAATCAGACCAGTGGTCTCAAAGCTAGTTTGAAGCATAAAAAAATGTGAATCATGCACTGTTTTAAAAACAAGGGTCCTATTTTCAAGTAGATTAGAAAGAACTGCTAGAATGGTACTTTTGAGGATAGAAATGGTTAGGCCTTCTTTAGTAATAGGTATGATCACGTATGATTAGCATTCATTTACATACAATATTAATATGCTCAAGTCCCTACAGAGTCTTAGAATTCAGAATTTATGGTCTTTTATTGTAGTTAGTTAATAATGACCTAAAAAAAAAAACAGAGATATTATACATTTGAGTTGTTAAGTGTTGAATATAAAACAGGAAGGGATAGTGTTTGTCATAAGCTATAATGTATTTTTGTGCATGTGTGTTTAATATGTAGTTTTAAAAGAGCATGTAGGAAGAAATGTTACATTTCAGAACACAAGTAGTTGTAAACCCAAGTATTTGGAAGGCTGAATTTAGATTCTCGAATGAGTAAGGAAGTCATGGATTTGTATGTTTATTTGTACTCAGGTTTGATTTTGCTTTCGGTTTCATTTATAAGTAATTGCTGGTCAAAGGCTATTTCCTGGTAGCCAGTACAGATTCAGTTGATCTTTATAGTAAAGAAAGTTATTTAAAATGCCCATTCCTTTTAATTATAGGCAAAATACAGTTTTCTGTATTGGTTTACAAGATACAGAATGAATTATTACTATTCTCCTTTCCTCCTCCCTCCCCCATATGTCCAATTATATGTTGTTTGAAAGCACATCATCAGTTTCAGTGATATTCACTAACTGGTAAATAAAAGGTTACTCAGATAATGACACTGATAGGAACCGTCTTTTCAGTGGTTGATTTTTCTTTATTTAAAGTGAGTTTTTAGAATCACAGGTACACATGATTTTAAAGCATTTTTATTGTCTAAGTCTAGTAGTAATTTAGTTGGCTTAAACAAAAATGTTTTCTTTTCTCCTAACAGATACATTACTTTGAACCACAATTTGCCATTTTAAGGAAGTAAATGCCTCTTTAAATGTACTTATTTCCGGGGCCGCCCAGCAGTCTAGAGGCAGGGTGCTAAAGCATCGCACTAAGTGCCTACTATTAGGACACTTGCTCATGCTGTCATCTGTATTTTGGCAGATGTTTTATGTTTGCCACTGAGTTGTTAATGAAGATTTGAAAGGCCAGGTTCTAAAATAGAGAAATAGGTGGTTTCCCCAAAATTGATAAACATTGTAAATCCAAAATGCATTATTAAAACTAAGTTTGCATTCCTTAATATTAAATCAACTCTAGCTAGAATAGGTGTCATTTTTTTAAAAATACATTCATCTTCTTTTAGAGACATAGTTTTCATGTAACCATTTTACCCCTCTTTTAGCTTATTTTGCCGTCATACCTTTTTATACAAGAAAAAATTTTCTGTATCTTGTGGCTCAGCCTAATATAATGCACTCTTGGGCTGTGAGAAAGCAAATTTCACTCTGTGTACTAGTGCTGATATTTCTTCTATGATAAAAGAACAAGAATGATAGTGTAGGATCAGTTTTGCTGAACACATTGTAGCACTAAAGTGAAAAAAATGTATAGAGCATTCAGGAAATTTGATTGTGGTATACCTAGACTAAGACAGTAGAGTCTGGATTTTCATTCTCTGTGGTTACATGGAGTTGAAACAGGAATTAGAAGCTACACCCTGCTCTGAATATTTTATTCCATCTCCATGATGTGTGTGTGCTCAGTTGCTCATTTGTGTCCTACTCTTTGCAACCCTATGGACTGTAGTCTACCAGGCTCCTCCATCCATGGGATTTTTCAGGCAAGAATACTGGAGTGGATTGCTATTTCCTCCTCCAGGGCATCTTCCGGACCCAGGGACTGAACCCTCATCTCCTGTCTTCTGCATTGCAGGTCGATTACTTAACACTGAGCCATCAAAATCTGGTCAATCCCAGGGTTTGAGATTTAAATTCGGATTTAAATTAAGTGCATATTTGAACTTAATGGCTCAATTGGTAAAGAATCTGCCTGCAATGTGGGAGACTTGGGTTCAATCCCTGGTTTGGGAAGATCCCCTGAAGAAGGGAATGGCAGTCCACTCCGGTATTCTTGCCTGGAGAATTACATAGACAGAGGAGCCTGTTGGGGTTGCAAAAAGTCAGACATGACTGAGTGACTAACACACACACACACACACACACACACAAGTTAAACAGTAAGTCAAGGGATTGGGGAAGTGCAGGGTCTGTCAACATTGCTTATTCTGTTTCAAGTAAGTATGAACCCATGTTATGCTTTAAGCATTTTGCAAGGCCTTCTTGGGCATACAGACAAATTTCAGACTGTACGCCTCTTAATAACTTAAAGTGTAGTTTATAAAGAGAAGGGATTTTTTGTTTTTATACCTCAATAGTACTTAATATATTTTAAGTGCTTGAAAAGGCTATAATTGTGGATGTTACTGCCTTTAAACTGCCCTGGGCCTTATAACTCTAAGTTGACTACTTCTGTTCTTTTGCTATGCTATGCTAAGTCACTTCAGTCGTGTCCGACTCTGTGTGACCCCATAGACGGCAGCCACCAGGCTCCCCCGTCCCTGGGATTCTCCAGGCAAGAACACTGGAATGGGTTGCCATTTCCTTCTCCAGTGCATGAAAGTGAAAAGTGAAAGCGAAGTCGCTCAGTTGTGTCTGACTCTTAGCGACCCCATGGACTGCAGCCTACTAGGCTCCTCCATCCATGGGATTTTCCAGGCAAGAGTACTGGAGTGGGGTGCTTATAGGGACCATTTAAAACCCCAGTGGGAGATCAGTTTGAGTCAGAACCAAACACCTGTGGACACTTGCCTTTTTAAAAACCTGACTTTGTTTGGTCTCTGTTGAGGAGAGATCTGACTAAATCCTCGCTTTGACCCTAAATTTAACCTGATTCAGTTTGAGACTCCAGTTCTTCATACCAGAACCCAAGCCTGATGGCAGAAATTAGATGGATTCATTTCTAGCAAGTGTCTTGACTCATGAGCTTTGCTTCATTCACCTTAGTGACTGCTGGGGCTTCTTACCCCATTCCTGATCATCCATCCTGAACAAATAATTAACTTCCTACTCTGCTGCAGAAAATAGTGATGTGTGGTGTGGACTCTTTCAACTTCCCACCCACCATTACTAAACTTGTGTGTAATATCTTAGGCAGCATTCATTTCATTCTCCTCCTTCACCAGTGTCGGAAGTGCTCCTATTCACCTTTCCAAGGAAAGACCCCCACTGTCTACAGGTCTTGCACTTCCACCATCTTGGAAACCTGCCTAATCACCTTAATCCTTCAGTCTTGTACCTTAGATCTTTCCCTCTTCATTGATTCCTTCTTCTTAGTTTGAAGACAAGCTCAAGTTTGACTCCATATTAAAAACAAACAAGAAGAGCAGTTCCATGCTCTTTCCATCATCGCCTTGTTTCTCTGCTCTCTTGTGTGTGTTACTCAGTCAGTTGTGTCCGACTCTGCAACCCCACGGACTATAGCCCACCAGGCTCCTCTGTCCATGGGATTCTCCAGGCAAGAATACTGGAGTGGGTTGCCATTCCCTTCTCCAGGGGATCTTCCTGATCTAGGGATAGAACCTGGGTCTCCCACATTGCAGGCAGCATCTGAGCCAGCAGGGAAGCCCACAAAAGTGAAAGTGAAAGTCGTTCACTCCTGTCCGACTCTGCGATGCCATGGACTAAACAGTCCATGGAATTCTCCAGGCCAGAAAACTGGAGTGGGTAGCCTTTTCCTTCTCCAGGGGATCTTTCCAACCCTGGTCTCCCGCATTGCAGGCGGATTCTTTACCAGCTGAGCCACGAAGGAAGCCTGCTTTCTTATACTGCCAAATTTATTCATAGAGAATCACTGCCTCTTCTTTCTCCCCTCCCCTTCACTTCCCAAATGCAGTCTGACTCCAGTCCCTCGTCTGCTGACATCGCTGCAGATAAAGAAGCTAAGATTGAAAATTTAAATCTAGAGGTTTTTTTTTTTTTTTTTAACTCACCCTGCTTAACATCTATTTTGCCCATAGTTAAGACCCTTCCATTGTGTCTGCAGTGGTGTTATTTGCTGCCTCACCTACTTCACCTCTTTTCTCACATCCTTAGTTTGTTCCTCTTTAACTATTTGCTCCATAAATATTGATATTCCCCAGCATTTTATTCTCTGGTACCTGCTCTGTTTGCAAGGACTCTCTGAGTGATCTTGTTTATGCTCACAGTTTCAGTTATCAGCTGTATTCTTGGTAATTCCCAAGTCTCTGTAGCCCAGACCTTTCTTCTTAAATCCACATTAACATATCCTGGGATCCACTGGACATCTCCATTTCAGTGTGCCACTGGTACTTTTAATACTCAGACTATTGAATATTGAAAGAATATTTACTGCTGAATCTCTTAAGTATCTTTACTCTGTAGTTAATCTACAATCTAACTAGTTATACATACCATTTTAGTTAATAACTGTAATTCTTCTTGCTTCTCCTTTACCTCTCACATCTGACTTAGTCCGTTTGCTTTTTTTGTTCTTTCACTATTATTTTTGGCCTTCTCTTCACTTGTCATTTTCCTGGATTATTGCAGCCATCTCTTAATGAATCTCCTTTCCCAAAGCTCTTCCTGTCCTCAATTCACCCTTCATACTGCTGTTATTGTTATTTTTTTAATGTCATTAAGTCTGAGTGGTTTGCCATTACTTAGGTTATCAGCTCCAGACTTCCCACAATGACATTCAAGGAAGCCTTTACAATAAGTCTTAATCATCTTTTCCAGCCCCTTTTCCTGGAGTTCGCTTGAATAATCATTGGCCTTCGGGTCTTTATTCCTCTATACTTGTTATGGCCTGAAAAGCCCTTCCTTTTCTAGGACATTGCAACTCATCCAGTTTAAACACCGCCCAGTAGGAGAAGCATTCTTAGAGACGTCAAGTGATTTTAAAGGAACTGTTCCATCCAATCTGCATCCAACTTGGTTTAGATTTTTCATTAAAATATGTAGCCTCATGATACTACAATCAGGGCTATAGAAGTAAGAAACAGTGGAGGAGTCTCTTGAAATAAGGAAGAAGAATGAATCTTCCCTGATATGATATTTAGATTTTCTTTTCATGTGATTCATACTTTAAATTTTTACATTCAGGAGGAATGTATTGAGCCCTACTGTCTGGACCCTGAATTAGATCCACAGGATATCAAATGAATACATTGTCCTTGTGTTTCTACCTTTTTATCCTAATGGAGAAATCAGTAGAGTAGTTAAAAAATTTGGAACTGAGCGACAGCACTTGAATGGGGGGAATAGGAGCAGTAAGGAGGGAAGAATAGAGTTGAGTAGTAGCAACGACAGGGACAGTATTGAACATCTCAGCTGTGCCTTCAGGAAGAGCCAAAGTTAGTGAATTGTAGCTGCCATTTATTGAACATTTGCTGTGTAAGTGAAAGGCATTGCAGTAGGAACTCCATGTTCATTATCTCATTAAATCTCACAAAATCTCTATGAGGTGTACATGATCACTGGTCACATTTTATAGGTGAGGAAACTGAGATACAGAAATTAAGTAACTTGCCTAAGGTTATACACCTAGGAAGTGCTAAGTCTTGAGCCAAGTGTGTGCTCTTACTTGTACCTCCAGTGAAAGGTATGGGCCTCCTTAGGCTGGGTAACAGCTTGTGTGAGTGGGGAAAGGCCTGGAGATGAGAGTACATTTGCATATCCGGGAATTGCTAGGTCATTATGATTGAAGCTTACTTGGGAAATAAGAGAGTGTAAGAGGTGAGGATGGACAGGATCCTGAAGGACCTGGTTTGTATTCCATGATAATGTACTTGAATTTAGCCTGAAAGTGGGGGAAGGGGTGCTGTTAAAGTATATTAGGCAAAGGAGTGCACATTTGTGTTTGGAACAGTTATTTTGGGAACTGTGCAAAATGTATGACTGGGATGGGGAAACTTTGAGGCTGAAGGCAGGGAGCTAGTTAGGGGTTGCAGCAATAGTTCAAGGCAGAAATGATGAATGTCTAGTTAATTCATATAGCAGACATTGGATTTAGGAACAATTACATAGATTGAGCCTACCCAGAACTCGCCTGGCTGAGGAGAGGGCAGAATCTAGCATGATTCTTATCTAGGTCTGCTTGACTGCTAGATAATAAAAAGTACTTTAGGGAGGTGAGGATTTGGGATGAATGTAGGCAGAAAGTAGATAGATTTTTGTTCATGTTGAAAGTAGATAGATTTTTGTTCATGTTGACTCTGAAGTAACTGTAGTATATCCAAGTGGAAACGCATAGCACATGGTTGTCTTCTCAAGCTCTGCAGCTAAGGAGAAAGGTGGAACCCAGTTAATAAAATGTGTGGGTAGTTAAAACCTGGAGTAAGGGAGAATGCTGGAGTGGGGAGGGATGGGGGTCAGGGCTTGGTAGGAAGTCCTTAGCAACCTAATATGTATTGTGAGTCAAGGAATAGATTTCAGTAAAGCAAGCAAGCTGCGATGAGGTGGAGAAAGCACTAGGAGGAAATTCAGAGATACAGAAGCCAAGAGACAAGAAAGGGGCTCCCCACAGGCTCAAGAACTGTAGAGAAGTCAAGATGGAGAGCGAACCATGTGCATTCCGTTTTCACGGGATGATTGGCGACGTTGGCAAGAGCCGTTGTAGTGAAGAAGGCAAGGTGGAGGCCAGGTAGCAGGGATGTAGGAAGTAAGAGATGAAGAAATGCATTTAGATTATCTTTCTAGATGCTAGGAAAGAGAAAGACAAGTACAAGGGATTTTTTTTTCCAGTTGGCTGATATTCAAGTATTTAAAAAATTTTAAAAACCTATTGTAAATGAACTTGGGGGATGTCACAGGATGGTAAACAACTAGGGGAAGTCCTTGATATTGATGAGTGTGGAGACAGAAATGGAAACTAGCTCTCAAGTGAAGGAGTTCATTTCTGAAGTGGAAGAAGTGAGGGGAAGCGAGGTGTGGATAGGTAGGGCAGCAGGAGAATGTCCAGGGGGAAGTATTGGAAGCTTCTGGTTTCTTATCTGGAGGACTCAATTTGAAGTAATCAGGAAGGGAGGGCTCCTTTGAAGAGTATTGGATAAGCTCTTACAAAAGGAGAGTATTTTCAGAGTTGTTCTAAAGGAGAGAAATTTTCCGTGGAACATGTGAAAAGGTAAAAGAATGAAGGATTAAATAAATGGACAGAGTCTATGATAGTCTTCTGTTTTTCCTGTAGTAGCAACAAACATTTTCCTAGAAGTCTAAAGACTAATTACTCTCTTGCCCATCCATAGCACTTTGTTCATATAGGAAAGAAAGCACTTAACGACCTTGGGTTATAAAAAGTATATATCAGTCCCCCAGGGCTTCCCTTGTGGCTCAGCTGGTAAAGAATACGCCTGCAATGTGGGAGACCTAGGTTTGATTCTTGGGTTGGGAAGATCCCCTGGAAAAGGAAACGGCTACCCAGTCCAGTATTCTGGCCTAGAGAATTCCATGGTCTGTATTGGGATCACAAAGAGTGGGACACGACTGAGAGACTTTTACTTTCACTTTCATCAGTCCCCCAGGTGAGAATTCTGTTTTTTAAAGATGATTCCTACATTTTTTTCATTATTGTATTCGCACCTCCTGTTAAGTGTTTCAGATCAGATGAGATGGTTTGACCTAGCAGTTTGTATTCATAGAAGTTGTAAGGTCCAATATTTTTGGCATTTGATATAAGTTAATTTTCCCATTTCATTTGTTAATTTATCTGTAACTCCAGCATCATGGATGGTTATACTTATCAATTTCTATCTGATTAGACTGCTGTAGGCAATTCTTGATTATTCAGAGTTTACTTATTCATGATAATTATCTATATGATCCTTTATTTGCTCTGTATATTTTAGATCCTTTCTTCACTGTGCTGTTTCATCAGAAGGCAGTAGGCAAAATAGAGAAAAACCAAATCAAATAATTCCACTGCTTAATAGCTGTTTAACAAATGTTTGTACAGGATGAAGTTGTAGTTAACAGCTGATGAAGCAACATTTTTGGACTGTATTTATTAATTGTTAGTGCAAGGATTATTCAAATTATAGTTGATCCAGGTCAATTTCACTTTGAATTTTATTGACAGCATTTATTAAACTTAAATTGCTTCAGCTATAAAAATGGCTGTGTTGATATTACAACAAATACTGCAGTGGAATCAGTGCTTTCTGTATGCTTTAGAAAATTCATTTTCTAAACACAAGTTATAAAGTCACTGAGTGCTTGCTGACCACTTTGTACTCACTTGCTGCTGCTGCTGCTGCTGCTAAGTCGCTTCAGTCGTGTCCGACTCTGTGCAACCCCATAGAAGGCAGCCCACCAGGCTTCCCCGTCGCTTCTAAAAAACTTTGCTGAGGTAACTTAGCTCTTCACTTGTATCTCTTTAATTAAAGGATAATTTTTAGGAGGTATAGTTTGACTCAAACAAATATGAAATGCTCATGTGTCTAAGTTTTTATTTCACACATTAATTAACAAGCAAACCAACAAGATGGTACAACCATCTTGGTTTTAAAAGAGAATTGGAAGGGACTTCCCTGGCAGGCCAGTGGCTAAGACTCTGCACTCCCAGTGCAGGGGGCCCAGGTTTGATCTCTGGTCAGGGAACTAGATCCCATATACCACAACTGAGAATTTGCACACAACAATTAAAGATCCTGCATGCTGTGGCTAAGGACCCAATGCAGTCAAATAAATATTAATTTGAAAAAAGAATTGAAAGAATAGACACATGTACATATAGGCAGTCAGGAATGGTGAAATGAATCTGTGGATAGATGCAAAGTTGGTCAGTGTCCTCAGGGCAATAAAATCTTTTTTTTTTCCCATGCTGTGTGGCATGTGGGATCTTAGTTTTCCAACCAGGGATCAAACCCGTGCCCCGTGCAGTGGAAGCACTGTCTTAACCACTGGACTGCCAGGGAAGTCCCTAAAATGTAATTTTTAAAAAAATTCCTCTCTTCCAACAGGTCCAAATCAACTGCAGAACAAAGTTTGTTTGTATCTCTATGGTTATGAATCGTTTGCATTACCATCAGTTTTCTACATCTTACAAAACTGTAAAAACAGCCTAGTCTTGGCAAGAGGCCCAGGCTGCTATAGAGTTATTCCAAACGGATCTGTCCGATAAGGCCCAGCACCCCGTTGAAAGGACTCCCGGTAATCTTTTAGTCCGTTTCAAAATCATTGACCATAGTTTCTGACACTTTCCTTCCTTTCTTTTTTTTTTTTTTCTTTTGCTGCTTTTTTTAAGTCTTTTTTTTTCTCTTCAGATTTTCTGGAGATTCTTCATGGTGGTGAAAGAAATCACAAAGACTTTGAAAGAGAAAATGTGTTACTGTGTTAGTTATTAAATAAAAGCATTCCCTTAACTCTCTGGAAAGAGAACTACAAAGAAAAGCTGAAGTCACTTAAAAGATTTATTTCTCTTGCCCTAACTACTAGTGAATATGGATCAAGATGGACACCCAGTGGCCAAATTTAATTTCTTTTATCCCTGAAATTCTTCTCTATGTGATTTGCCATTTTCCAAAATCTCCACTGAGTATTACTTAAGTCTATGACTTGTTCACTGACAGTGAATTATATCTTACAAAGCCAGATTAAATTAGTAAATATTACTTCACACATAATTAATAGAAGATTTTTTTCCGTATCTTTGCTTTTTGTTAACCTAACATTAGTAAGTAATTTGCCTTCTGTTGACAAAACAATGTATTCAATTTCTTTTTTTTTTTTTAATTTTTCAGCACTTTATTTTTTTTTTTTTTTGATAAATTTAACGCCTTTTATTGCCATACCTCATTTTACTGTGCTTTGCTTTAGTGAACTTTATAGATACATGTTTTGTTTTTTTTTTCCTTGTTAATTTTCTGTTTAGTTGATCTATCCATAAGTGTGAGTGGGGTATTAAAGTCTCCCACTATTATTGTGTTATTGTTAATTTCTCCTTTCATACTTGTTAGGATTTGTCTTAACATACTGCAGTGCTCCCATGTTGGGTGGATATATATTTATAATTGTTATATCTTCTTCTTGGATTGATCCTTTGATCATTATGTAGTGACCTTCTTTGTCTCTTTTCACAGCCTTTGTTTTAAAGTCTAATTTATCTGATACGAGTATTGTGACTCCTGCTTTCTTTTGGTCCCAATTTGCATGGAAAATCTTTTTCCAGCCCTTCACTTTCAGTCTGTATGTGTCCCCTGTTTTGAGGTGGGTCTCTTGTAGACAACATATGTAGGGGTCTTGTTTTTGTATCCATTCAGCCAGTCTTTGTCTTTTGGTTGGGGCATTCAACCCATTTACGTTTAAGGTAATTACTAATAAGTATGATCCCGTTGCCATTTACTTTATTGTTTTGGGTTCGAGTTTATACACCATTTTTGTGTTTCCTGTCTAGAGAATATCCTTTAGTATTTGTTGGAGAGCTGGTTTGGTGGTGCAGAATTCTCTCAGCTTTTGCTTGTCTGAAAAGCTTTTGATTTCTCCTTCATACTTGAATGAGATCCTTGCTGGGTACAATAATCTGGGCTGTAGGTTATTTTCTTTCATCATTTTAAGTATGTCTTGCCATTCCCTCCTGGCTTGAAGAGTTTCTATTGAAAGATCAGCTGTTATCCTTATGGGAATTCCCTTGTGTGTTATTTGTTGTTTTTCCCTTGCTGCTTTTAATATTTGTTCTTTGTGTTTGATCTTTGTTAATTTGATTAATATGTGTCTTGGGGTGTTTCTCCTTGGGTTTATCCTGTTTGGGACTCTCTGGGTTTCTTGGACTTGGGTGATTATTTCCTTCCCCATTTTAGGGAAGTTTTCAACTATTATCTCCTCAAGTATTTTCTCATGGTCTTTCTTTTTGTCTTCTTCTTCTGGAACCCCTATGATTCGAATGTTGTAGCGTTTAATATTGTCCTGGAGGTCTCTGAGATTGTCCTCATTTCTTTTAATTCGTTTTTCTTTTATCCTCTCTGATTCATTTATTTCTACCATTCTATCTTCTAATTCACTAATCCTATCTTCTGCCTCTGTTATTCTACTATTTGTTGCCTCCAGAGTGTTTTTAATTTCATTTATTGCATTATTCATTGTATATTGACTCTTTTTTATTTCTTCTAGGTCCTTGTTAAACCTTTCTTGCATCTTCTCAATCCTTGTCTCCAGGCTATTTATCTGTGATTCCATTTTAATTTCAAGATTTTGGATCAATTTCACTATCATTATTTGGAATTCTTTATCAGGTAGATTCCCTATCTCTTCCTCTTTTGTTTGGTTTGGTGGGCATTTATCCTGTTCCTTTATCTGCTGGGTATTCCTCTGTCTCTTCATCTTGTTTAAATTGCTGAGTTTGGGAGTCCTTTCTGTATTCTGGCAGTTTGTGGAGTTCTCTTTATTGTGGCGTTTCCTCGCTCTGTGTGGGTATGTAGAGGTGGCTTGTCAAGGTTTCCTGGTTAGGGAAGCTTGTGTCGGTGTTCTGGTGGGTGGAGCTGTATTTCTTCTCTTTGTTCAGTCGCGCTATGGGGAGGGAGGGACGGATGCTGCAAACAAATGACACTGGCGTGCGCTCGCAGTGCCTCAGCCACACTGGGTCTGCCCCCGCTCACAGCGCGTGTAGCCTCCCTGCCCACACTGCTCAGGCTCTAGGTTGTTCCGCCGGGAACAATCCGAGGCTGGCCCTGGGTTGCATGCACCTCCCAGGTCCAAGCCGCTCAGGTTCAGGCACTCGGGTAGTCCTCAGAGGTGCAGACTCAGTTGGGGCTGCGTTTTGTGCTCTTCCCAGGTCCGAGCAGCTCAGGTGATGAGGTGTTTGGCGAGCGCCAATGCTGCGACTTATCGCCTCCCTGCCACTTGGTTATCTGGGTGTAAAACCGGCGCACCTTCTCAGGCAGATGTTGACCGTCCAGACCCCCAATAAGTTTTAGTTAGCAAAGAAGCCAGTTTTATAGATAATGTCTCTCTGGGGCTGCGATTGCCCCCTTCCGGCTCTGGCTGCCTGTCACCGGAGGGGGAAGGTTTGCAGCCGGCTACCTCTGTTTAGTCCTTTGTTCCGTGCGCGGGCTGGCGGTGTCTTAGGTTAGGGCTGGCTTTTCGCATGGTAGATATCCCACAGTCTGGTTTGCTAGCCCAAATTATTTCGCTCAGATAGCGCTCAGGGTATTCAGGCCAGATTCTTACTCTCAGCGATGCAGCCCGCGCCGCGCCTCCCTGCCCAGCCCCCGCTTGCTAATGGCGGATGCAGGCGTCTGCGCTGCTTCTCCGCTGGAGGAGTTACCGTAGGGCTCGCAATCTGCGAGTTTTAATTGTTTATTTATTTTTTCTCCCTGTTATGTTGTCCTCTGTGCTTCCAAAGCTCGGCACGGATTCGGCAGTGAGAAGGTTTCCTGGTGTTTGGAAACGTCTCTCTTTTTAAGACTCCCTTCCCGGGACGGAACTCCGTCCCTCCCTCTTTTGTCTCTTTTATTGTCTTTAATATTTTTTCCTACCTCGTTTCGAGGAGTTGGGTTGCTTTTCTGGGTGCCTGATGTCCTCTGCCGGCATTCAGAAGTTGTTTTGTGGAATTTACTCGACGTTTAAATGCTCTTTTGATGAATTTGTGGGGGAGAAAGTGTTTTCCCCGTCCTACTCCTCCGCCATCTTGGCGCCTTCCCTTTCCTTCCTTTCTAATTCCAGCATCATAACCACTTTCTTCTGTCCTTGTACACTCTATAGTCTCCACCCAGTGCTTATTTCTCAGGGGAAGTAATTCATAACTCCAGTGTTTTGAAGAATGCAGTTGGAAGTCCAGGTTTTGTCTAGAGCTTCCTGATATTTAGGTGGCTAGAAACGGAGAGAACTGGGGGAAGGTGAACTGTGGATGACCACAGGGTTGATTTAGACTGCAGTTCCCAGAAATGTAACAGTTTAGACCTGCCAGTCAGAGAAGGTCCAGAGCATTACATTAAGATGCTGGAGTGCCTAGTTTTTATAGTATGACCTTACATATTTATAGCACAGTACAGAGCACTGACCAATGTTTTCTCCATTGATGCCGACCACAATTCTGTGAGGGGCTCCCCAGGTGGCGCTAGTAGTAAAGAACCTGCATGCCATTGCAGGAGATGCATGACATGCAGGCTCGATCCCTGAGTCAGGAAGATTCCCTGGAGAAGGGCGTGGCATCCCACTCCAGGATTCTTGCCTGGAGAATCCTGTGGACATAGGAGCCTTGCAAGCTGCAGTCCATAGGGTCACAGAGAGTCGGACATGACTGAAGCGACTTAGCATGCACAATTCTGTGAAGCAGCCCAGTGTTCATTTTTTGATCCTCTTACTTATAGAGAGTAAACCAAGGCATAGAAAGTTAAGCAAATTGCTTAAGGTTTCACCCTGAAAAGTAACAGACAGAGATGGGATTTGTTCTCAGGCTTCTGAGCATTGTTCAGTTCATATTCCATGCTGCAGCCCAGCATTCAATTCAGTGGGCATTTATTGAAGAGTAATTATGTTCCTAGAGTAATAATATCCTGTGCCCCTGATAAAGGAAAATTCTTAAAGATGAACAATTAAAACTAAGGTTTTATTTATATCTGTCAATCCTTTTTTGAAAGGAAACACCAACTCACTGCTTACATGAAAGAAGTCATAAGTGGCTGAAGAATATGGAGAACAAGTACAGTTTGTCCACATTTTTGCACATTCCACATGAACGGGGACCCATTTCTCAACCTCTCTTTTATAAGGCAACAATCAGTAGTTTATATTATTGAAAAGAGTTGATCTGATACATGCTACTTATTAGTAGTATCCGCTCTTGGTTTCAGCTTGCATCTTGTCTTTGTTTTGGGTGGTTTGTGGTTTCTAGAAGAAAGGGACACCTGTAATATATATTTGGAAGTTGTTCCTTAGTTTCAGTGAAATGTGGGAGTGGGAAAATGCCATTCAATTGTGTATAATCCTTTATGATACGTGCATACTGAATGTCTGTGGCTGTCTGTATTTTGCAATGGAAAAATAGCTGTAGAGAATATTTTTTTTTCTTAATCCTTAGCATTCTAAGGCTTACCATCCTAGTAGAAAGATGTGATGTGATTCATGTGATTTACTTTTTATATTTAAGTACAGTGGAGCCTGCTACCTTTTTTGGAAATGCAACCTAGGGATAGAAATAAACTTCCTATCAGTTTAGCAAGTTCTATTTGGAGAAAATGTATAGAAGTTGAGACTGAATATATTATTTGGTTTTACTTTCAATTTAAAAATTTTCTCATAGTAAAGTCAGTATTTTTCTTTAAATATCAGAATACACAAGCTTCAGAGTTTCCAAAGCCAGATACTACATCTGCATGTTCTAACACAGTTGCTGAGTTTATTCCCAGGATACATGAGAATGTATATTTTGTGTTAGTGGGAATGAATAAAGAAGAGGTACAGTGTTGTCTATCAGCTGAGCACATTAATATTAAAATAATTTGTTCTTTTCACTTCACCCATCTTCCCTATAGTTGCTTACTTGCTTAAGTGAACAATAGAAGCACTTGTCTTTATCTTAAGAATTTGTAACATACCTAAGATCTCATAGTATTCTGTATGAAATGAAACAATTTTATTTCTCTTTTCCAGGTTCAGCTCAACTAATATTTAATGCAATCAAATCGGTAGAATATACCCTTTGCAATCAAACCGTTGTCATCCCATGTTTTGTTAATAATGTGGAGACGAAGAACATTACTGAATTGTATGTCAGATGGAAATTTAAAGGAGAAAACATTTTCATCTTTGATGGAAGTCAGCGGATGTCCAAGCCCAGCAGTAACTTTTCTAGTGCAGAAATCGCACCATCAGAATTACTGCGTGGCATTGCCTCTTTGAAGATGGCTAAAAGTGATGCCGTCTTAGGAAACTACACTTGCGAAGTAACGGAGTTGAGCAGAGAAGGGGAAACCATAATAGAACTAAAATATCGTGTTGGTAAGACTTCTATAAAGTTTCCCTGTTATTTCTTCTGCAGCAACATGATCCTGTTAAAGGAGGGTAAAATGGGGCTAGGAACTTCTTTGAATCAAAAAGCATACTATTAATACTTAATGTTGGAGTGTTTAGCAGCATTAAGATCATGAGTTTTATCTTATTTGCTCTTCTCCTTTTCTCAATAAATCTCCTTTGTTGGTTGATAATTTGTGCATTGTATGGTCCTCAGACTTTAGGTCTGAAGACTGTGACATTTGCAGGGAGCAGTCCAGGGGTCATCTCCTCTGAGGTTTTGTTTGCTGCCATCAGAAGTATTTTCTTTCATGTGATTTATTTTCAAGCCTTTTTCCCAATTATTTCACCTTTTTTTTTTTAACCTTACACTTTGATCAAGGGTTGCCAAGTCCCAAACATGCTTCCTCTGGAAAGAACAGATTAGGAGGAGAATAAGAATATTAAAAATCATGTTATCATAGCTGATTCCTTGAGATTTCCTGTGCTTAGCCTTGCTTTGGTGTTGTTCCCCCCTCCTCACCTTGGCTAAGATGTGGGAGAGCTAGGGATTCAATTTAATATATTTAAATTCAGCGTTGATTATAGTAGCACGATCCTGCCCTTTCTGAGTTGGTGAGTTGCTATAAAGCAGTAAAGTTAGCTGAGTAAAAAGTTTTCATTTCTTTCCTATTCCTTGCAGTGCCAGCTAAGTTCTTCAGCCACACAGAGGTACATTTCGGCTTTCTGTTTTGAAATCTCTATTTAGAATTGCTAGCTATATTACTGATCTCAGGATTAGACCATATTTTGAGAACCCGCTCTTTTCGTGGACTCAGATCGGTTCCATTGGATCCACTATTTGCCTCTGTTCTTCTTGCATTTACCATTAATAAATGTCTGTTACCACACTGGGAATGAGGTGCTCGGGTTGATAGAATCCTTTAACATTGCTTGGTATTATGAAATCAGCAGATCCGGGTTATATCCCCTATTCTGCAACTTAACTGTTCACCTTTATGCTGTTGAGAAGTTACTTTGCCAAGTCAAGTTACCTCATCTCTAACATGGGGATGAAGATAGATTCCTGCCTTTATGTCTTATCCTAACAGTCTGATGAGGACCAAATGAGGTCCCTTGTGTACAAGCACTATGTGAACTGAAGTGCTTTACAGGTGTGAATTGTGTTCTTGGGATGTTTGTTTTATAAAGGATGGTGTCAAGCTGTGAAGCTGGCCTGCGGTTGTAAGAGGGATTCTTGCACCATGAGGAGAGGCTGAGAGATGGCTTAGAGTAGGCTAGCAGAATCTGGAAGGCTTTTCTGCTCAGAAATCTCTCTTACATTGTAACTTGTATTAAGTTGTACTAATTTAGGCTGAAGAGCTTTTTTTGTTTTATTTATACCTTTCAACAGGGGGTCGAATCTGGAATTGCATAATCTAATATGTAGTTGAAATTTTTTCTGAAGGAATGTACAGTTTTATTGGAATGAAAAAACAAGACATAGGGATCAATCATTTGGTAGTTGTGTAGGTCACCGAGAGGTAATCTCAAGATATGAGACTCGAAAGGCCAGGAGATGGAATGAAATGAATGGGAAAGGAATACCAGCATCTGGAGATGAAGAGAAAGTTTATAATTTTGTGTGTCTGTGATTGTTTTATTTTTCTTTATTTTCAAAGTACCCTATAAAAATATGAACTATGTTTACTTTGGGACCATTCAAATGAGGAAGTATTGTTTGGAGAGAAGTATTCATTGGAGGAAGTATTCATTGAGGAAGTATTCATTGGTGAGAATGTATGAAATTCCACCAGAGGTCTCAGACATTTGGCTTTGCACTCATTGTTTATTTTTTGAAATAACTATAGACTCATAGGAAGTTCACAGAAATAAAAAATTCACAAAAATAAAACAGAACAGTGCTGGGTGCTGTGTACTCTTTTCTAAGTTACCCCTAATGCTTAAATCTTGTGTAACTTTAAAAAAAAACAAAACTGGGAAGTTGACAGTGGTACAATATGTGGGTATTTCTTTGTCATTTTGTGATATGTATATTTGTGTAACTACCACTGCAATCAGGACGTAGAACGATTGCTTTAGCACAAAGCTCTCCCTCACGCTGACCTGGCAAGGACTGATTTGTTCCCCTTGTCCATAGTTTTGTCACGTTAGTGCTGTTATGTAAATGGAATCATACAGTGTGTAATCTTTTGAGACTGGCTTTTTTCGGTCAGCACAGTGCCCTTGAGATGTAACCAAGTTGTTGCCCGTATCAGTTGGTTCTCTTTCTGTGGTTTTTGGCTGAGTAATATTCCATGGTATAGGCATATCACAGCTTGTTTAACTGTTCACCTGTTTTAGGACATCTTGAGTGTTTCCAGTTTTTGGCTATTACAATCATGTAGAGGTTTTTTAGGTGGGCATAGTGTTCACCTCTCTGAATAAGTACAGATTATTTGGTTGTTTGCATGTGTATGCTTAGTTTTTAAGGGAACCATCGAACTGGTTTCCAGAGTGGTTGGTCCATTTGACACCCCATCAGCAGCATATGAGTGATCTCATTTCTTCACATCCTTGCTAGCATCTGCTGTTGTCATATCATTGTTTTGCATCCATTTTTTACTGGGGAAAAAAAAAAAAAAAGAACCTTCTTCCGACAAAAAGTTAACTGGAGCAGGACTGTTACAGTGGAATACAAATGTATTGTGATAATGGAATTTGCCCTCATATGGACATTGGGGATTTAGGCAATAGAAACCAATTTTTTAGGCATAGATGAGGAACTGAAATTGTGTCATAGAGAATTATACTTAGTAGAATGTGGATTAAAGGTGGCCATTCTTTGTGCCATTCTTTTAAGTATTTTAGAACTACTGTCAAATATATAGAAAATCTTTTATATATATATATTTTATATACCTCTGGTGCCTATGTATAGTATGGTACCATGGACAGAGCACAGGACTCAAATTTAGAAAGCTTTTTATATACATTTTTATTTTCTAGTTCAAGAAAATTTGGATAAGAAAGTCAACCTGTCAGGCCCTCTGTTTTTACCCGCTAAATGCAGACCATTTCATCAAAGTCTTTCTCAAAATGTCTTGCTTACCTAACCAGAGATTTATTGAGCACCTACTGTGTGCTGGGCAGTGTCCTGGGCACTGGATTCAGTGATGACTAAGGCGAGATCCCTGATTTCAGGGAAGTGATAGTACAGTACCACGGTAAAATAATCTTATAAGACCAAGTAGTTTATGTTTATTGTGTCTTTAATTTAAGAACTCTGGGAGTTAGTTATAAGTCTTACCATTTAACACATGAAGTAAGAGATTTTGAGTACTTGTTCAAAATCAGTGTCATAGCCAAGATTTTAACCTAGTTTTGTCTTTCTTTAAAACCAGTATGTTTACTACCACTGCATATGGTTGCTATGAAAACATCTTGTAAACAACCAAATTACTAAATGTAAATAATAATAGTTATATAATGTGTTACTCTTATTTGTATGTATAGTATAGTGATTCAAAAACTTAGAAGCATAAATCTTTACTTTTTTCTGAGTAAGCTCTTAGGGTTTTGTTTTAAAAGGTCTGTTCAAGTTTAGAAAAGTTGCCATTTCCGTTATTATCAACATGAAATGTGTTATGTTCCTAATGTTGACATGAAGGCATTTTGAGATCCTTGTGTTGGTTTTCTAGTGCATGTGCAAACAACCACAAATGTAGCAGCTTTAAACTGCACCCATTTATTAGCTCAGCACTTTGCAGATCACAGTTGTGGTCATGGTATAACTAGGTTCTCCATTCAGTCTTATGAGGCTAAAATCAAGATGTTTGAAGGCTGTGTTCTCATCAGAAGCTCAGGGTATGTTCCAAGCACACATGGTTGTGGAAAAATTAATTTCCTTGTGGTTGTAGAACTGAGGTCCCTGTTTCTTTGCTGGATGTCTGATGAGGGCTTCGCTTAGTTCCTAGAGGTTGCTCCATTCTTGCTCCAGAACCTCTTCCATATTTAAAGTCAGCTAAGAATAATCTTCTTCTTATTGATTCCTTTGCACACGTTGACTTTTTTTTTTTTTTTTTGGCTAGAACAATCCAGATCCTTTTAAGGTCTTATTAGGTTTGCCTCCTCTCCCTCAAGAATAATCACTCTTTTTCAAAGTCAGCTGATTGGGGACCTTAATTTACAGTCAGCAAAATCCCTTTGCCATGTGACACAACATAATCATGGGAATGAAATCCATCATGTTCACAGGCCCCATCCCTCAAGGGGAAGGAGTTTTTAAAAAAAAAAGGCTTGCAGGGGACAGGGTTTGGGAACCACCTTAGAATTCTGGCTTTGATTAAATAACTAGGGATTATATCTTAGCCAAGTCAATGCATCAGAAAAACCCCTTCACAATCCTAAAGCATCACTAAAAATGTGGCTTGAATTTATTGTGATCTTCTTTTATGGAAATGTGTTCTTTGTGCATGGAGGTGTACCTTGTATATATTTGAAGGAGTTGTTGTTGTTTAGTCACTAAGTTGTGTCCAACTCTTTTGCAACCCCATGGACTGTAGCCTTCCAGGCTCCTCTGTCCATAGGATTTCCCAGGTAAGAATACTGGAGTGGGTTGCCATTTCCTTCAGATCCAGGGATGGAACTCACATCTCCTGCATTGACAGGTGGATTCTTTACCACTGAGCGACCAGGAAAGTGATCATATACATGAGTTCAGTTCAGTTCAGTTGCTCAGGTGTCCGACTCTTTGCGATCCCATGAACCACAGCATGCCAGGTCTCCCTATCCATCACCAACTCCCAGAGTTCACCCAAACTCATGTCCATTGAGTCGGTGATGCCATCCAACCATCTCATCCTCTGTCGTCTGCCGGGGTCCAGCCCTGGCTGGATCCAGGGATTCCCTCGGGAGGATGGCGTTGGTGAAAGGATAGATAAAAAGAGAAAAAGATAAGGAAAGAATTTTGCAGTTAAGAAAATAGAGGAGAGAAAAGAGGCTGATATTTCTTGGTTTACGCAGAAAGCCAATAAAGCCCCAGCACAGGACTTGCTCTGTTCACGTAGGCCGCAGGCGCCCTCTCAAATAGCTGAAGGTGCCCCACCTTAGGCACCTTCTCGAGTGGGTCTTAGAAGCCCAGGCAGGAAAGTGAACGCAGAGGGCCCCTCCGCTCCAGGAGATCAGCCTGAAAAGGAAAAGGAAAGAGAAAGAATGACATGGGGAGACCAAGCTTCGGTGAGCAAGGCCCGCACTTTATTTTCCAAAGTAGTTTTTATACCTTAAGTTGTGCATAAAGGATAATGGGGGAAGGGGTAGAGTCATGCAAGGTCAGCAGTCCTTGATCCTTATGGAAGCCAGGCTTTCTTTCTGCAAACTTATCATATGCAAAAGTTTTAGGTGATTTACATCATCTGGCCAGGAGGCCTGTTAACTTTTCTTGAGAAAACTTATTTTTCTCTAAAGGTGATTATTCTAAAGTCAGGCGCCACCCTCCAAAAGCATTAGATAAAGTTGCATTCCTACAGGGAAAAAGTGTGGTGGGCTATAACAAGAAAAGAATTAACTCAGGGGTCCAAGGTTACAAACATTAAAGCTACTACTTACATTTCTATACACCAACTATATTAATCAATACACTCCCAGGGACACAGTAGGTAAGGGATATGGAAACTTGGCAGCAAGCATTAGCTCAACAAAGAAATCCTCTACTAGTTCTATTTTAACAATTTTAACTCTCTGAGAAGCTCTGCATTGTTGGAATATCTTAAGCTTCCCGTGCCTTTCATGGTTGGGAGGCTGTGAATCTGAACAAACCTGTCAGGCAAGCTAGAAAGTCATCAGAGGGGTTTGAATTGAAACACTCCTATTATGCCCAGGAGACTTATTAATTAGAGTTTTAAGTTGATTTTCTTACAGAGAAAGGTGGTCGGGGATAGCCCCCCGTTAATGTCAGAAGAGTTGGTGAAAGTCGTAAAATAGTAAAACAGACAGATTTTGGTTTTGGGGTAGATGCTCAGGCAGGTCCGGAGGGCAGACCCCCTCGAGCTCTGACTCGCCTTGCCCATCAGAGCTCTCCTGCATGACCTTGTCATGGGTGGGGACTCCCGTGCTGGCTCCCAGCAGTCATCCCCTTCTCCTCCTGCCCCCAAGCCCCCCCAGCATCAGAGTCTTTTCCAATGAATCAACTCTTCACATGAGGTGGCCAAAGTATTGGAATTTCAGCTTCAACATCAGTCCTTCCAATGAACACCCAGGACTGATCTCCTTTAGGATGGACTGGTTGGATCTCCTTGCAGTCCAAGAGACTCTCAAGAGTCTTAAACACCACAGTTCAAAAGCATCAATTCTTCGGTGCTCAGCTTTCCTTATAGTTCAACTCTCACATCCATACATGACTGCTGGAAAAACCATAGCCTTGACTAGATGGACCTTTGTTAACAAAGTAATGTTTCTGCTTTTTAATATGCTATCTAGATTGGTCATAACTTTCCTCCCAAGGAGTAAGTGTCTTTTAATTTCATGGCTGCAATCACCATCTGCAGTGATTCTGGAGCCCCCAAAAATAAAGTCTGACGCTGTTTCCCCTGTTTCCCCATCTATTTCCCATGAAGTGATAGGACCAGATGCCATGATCTTAGTTTTCTGAATGTTGAGCTTTAAGCCAACTTTTTCTTTCTCCTCTTTCACTTTCATCAAGCGGCTCTTTAGTTCCTCTTCACTTTCTGCCATAAGAGTGGTGTCATCTGCATATCTGAGGTTATTGATATTTCTCCTAGCAATCTTGATTCCAGCTTGTGCTTCTTCCAGCCCAGCATTTCGCATAATGTACTATGTATAGAAGTTAAGTAAGCAGGGTGACAATATACAGCCTTGATGTACTCCTTTTCCAATTTGGAACCAGTCTGTTGTTCCATGTCCAGTTCTAACTGGTGCTTCCTGACCTGCATATAGATTTCTCAAGAGGCAGGTCAGGTGGTCTGGTATTCCCATCTCTTTCAGAATTTTCCACAGTTTATTGTGATCCACACAGTCAAAGGCTTTGGCATAGTCAATAAAGCAGAAATAGATGGTTTTCTGGAACTCTCTTGCTTTTTTGATGATCCAGCAGATGTTGGCAATTTGATCTCTGGTTCCTCTGCCTTTTCTTAAAACCAGCTTGAACATCTGGAAGTTCACAGTTCACGTGTTGCTGAAGCCTGGCTTGGAGAATGTTGAGCATTACTTTACTAGCATGTGAGATGAGTGCAACTGTGCGGTAGTTTGAGCATTCTTTGGCATTGCCTTTCTTTGGGATTGGAGTGAAAACTGACCTTTTCCAGTCCTGTGGCCACTGCTGAGTTTTCCAAATTTGCGGGCGTATTGAGTGCAGCACTTTCGCAGCATCATCTTTTAGGTCATATACATAATTTTATATAAAACATTGGTTTTACCCTAGAATCTCATTTTATATTTGAATATCCAATTCAGTGATCATCATACTTTTCCCATCTTACCAGTTAGAGGTACCATGTTTATGTCAATGAGAGAAGATAAATTACAGTAGTGATTTTAAACTGAGTAAGTTGTGGACACCCACCCCCCACCCCCATAGCCACACACACACAATTGTTGGAGTAAAAGCTGAGAGGGCAGTGTATGTAAAGTGAAGTGAAACAAAAGTCACTCAGTCGTGTCCAACTCTTTATGACCCCATGGACTGTATAGTCCATGGAATTCTCCAGGCCAGAATACTGGAGTGGGTAGCCTTTTCCTTCTCCAGGGGATCTTC
Source organism: Bos grunniens (assembly GCF_055505025.1). Lineage (NCBI taxonomy): Eukaryota > Metazoa > Chordata > Mammalia > Artiodactyla > Bovidae > Bos > Bos grunniens. Next base: position 104,584,042 of record NC_141165.1, read on the forward strand.
CCAACCCAGGGATCAAACCCAGGTCTCCTGCATTGCAGGTGGGTTCTTTACCAGCTGAGCCACAAGGGAAGCCCAGGAATACTGGAGTGGGTAGCCTATCCCTTCTCCAGTGATCTTCCCAACCCAGGAATGGAACCGGGGTCTCCTGCATTGCAGGCAGATTCTTTACTAACTGAGCTATGAGGGAAGCCCTGGAGAGTATGTGATGTTTGGATAAACCCCAGGTGGTTTTGATAAGTTTCAGTTAAGAATCACTTAGTCAATAATGTTATTTATTCATAATCCTACCCCACATCTTTGAAATAGCTCTTATACGTGTTATTTCTGCCTAGAGGTATAGAGTCAGCTGTTAGTCATCTAGTCTGTTTCCCCATCTAATTCATGATTTCCTTCTATCATACCGTAAGTAGTTGGTCATTCAGACTTTTTACATAAATGTTTGACATGAGGAAGCTGTTACTTCCCAAAGGATTTTAGTCTATTATTAGGCAGTTCTAATTCTTCCTGAAATCAAACTAAAGCTTGCAACCCTTCAATTTCTCACTCACTAGGAGGGCTGTGGTATTTCTCACCCAAGTTTCTTCTCTAAGGTAAAAATCCCCAGTTCTTTCAATCATTGCTCATAGTTTCAGCATCCCCATTCTAGTCACTTTCCTTTGTAACAGTTCCCTATTATGACTTTAAATTTGATGAGTAAACTGAACACAAGACTGGACTGCATTTGTCAAACACATCCTACCTTTGTGCTACTACCTGACTGCTGCATTAACTTTCTGATAAGTCCTGTTTCTCTGTAATCCATTCTCCTCATGGCTACCAAGGAAGATTTTAAGTAAATCATTTTTCTGTTTGACGCTTTCCAATAACTTTTCATTGTAGAATAAAATCCAAACTTTCTAAACAAGCTAATAAGACCCAGCATGATGTTAATCCCAGCAAACTCTTTCCATCTCATCGTGTATCATTAAATTTTAGTCACACTGGCCATCATTTAGTTGCTCAAACTTGCTGTTCCTTTGGTGTATCTTCTCCCCTGTCTGGAAATGGCAGGCTATTTCCAGTCCAAGGTTTGGGGCCAGTTCCTCTCCCCAGAGGCCTTTCCTTACTACCCACAAGAGTCTTGTCCCTCAGCCCCTCCCCCTCCTCAAGTCTATGGCTTCACCTAGCTTGTTCACTGCTGAATCTCAGATACCTAGAAGAAATCCTATCCATGCATGCATTCTCAGTTGCTCAGTTGTGTCCAACCCTTTGTGACAATATGGACTGTAGCCTGCCAGACTCCTCCCTCCATGGGATTTTCCTGGCAAGAATACTGGAGTGAGTTACCATTCCCTTCTCCAGGAGATCTTCCCAATCAAGGGAACTGAACCACATCTCCTTTATCTCCTGCATTGCAGGCAGATTGTTTAACCACTGAGCTGCTGGGGAAACCCACCCTACCCATGGTGGGCTTTTAATAAATTTTGTGTAATAAATGAAAAATGAGTGGTCAGACCAGGTCAAACATACTTCTTATTTTCACTGGTAGATTTCTGTTAATAAATGCCAAGAATGTTGAATATCATTCTGTTGTGTAGGCAGGGAGGCCTGTGAAATAACATTTCCTTCTCAGCCCATCTTGAACATGAGATCAAATACTGGCTGTATCTTGAAAGCAGCAACCACAGGATTTACTGTCAGACCAGAAGTAGGGTGTGAGAGAAACCATGGAGTCAAGGATGATTCCAAGGCTTTTAGCTTGAGCAACTGGAGAAATGGGGTCACCACTACTGAAATGGGGAAACTGAGAGGGTAGGTTTGGTGAAGGAGTAGGGGGAACTTATGTCAGAAGTCAGTTGCTTAATTATCTAGGCCTTAGTTTCCCATATGATAAGGAGGGTTTAATTAATCCTCCTGTAATAATTGTGAGGATTTGGGGAGTTAATGATATACACAACTCAAAACAAAATAATGAAGTAGAGAAAAATAAGTCAATTAAGAATAATCATTAAATCATAGAGCTTTTACTAAATCCTTTGGGCATTTAGATGTGAAAACCTAGGGATAATTCATAAAGGTTTCTCTTGGTAGGATTTTAGACTGAATTGAAATGGATTTTTCTTGGTAAAGGAAGATGCTCAGTAATTGTTGGAAATTAAGGTATTAATTCAGAAGACATCTGTCTCTTGGTAGAGACCTGCAACCATGAGAGCATCCACCCCTCACCCAAAAAAGCTGTCTTTCATTCACTCACTATTTTTTGACTGTTGGGACCTTCAGCAACAAACCAATTGAGTCTCTGCATGTGTAGGGCAAAATGTTAGATTATGGAAAGCAAATATCTGTGAGATAGAGTTTATAACATTATTATATTCTGTGGATTATTGTTAACATCTACCAGAGCTTAACATTATAAGCTAAGGTGGGAAATGCATAGTTAGCCTTACTGTATGAAAGCCAGATAGTTTCCTTACTTGCTGATAAAGAGGCAGAACAGTGGAAGATTTGAAAGAGTTAATTTTAGAAGAACATGAGTGCTTGCTTTGGATAAAATTAGCATTTCCCTCTATACAGACAAACTCTGAAATGCTTTCAGTGCATTTACTTTGCTTTATTGTTAGAGAAGAAATTTCACAGGTAAAATTATGGTCTTAAGATGCAGCTAAACTTAATTTTTTTTAAGTTCTCAACAAACCTTCTTTGAAGACTTAACATCACAATTTCTTTTATATAGAATGTATCATTTTATAATATCATTCTCTAGGTAACTTGTAACACACTTAATTGTTGTTGTTGTTCAGTCACCAAGTCGTATCCGACTCTTTGTGATCCCATGGACTGCAGCATGCCAGCCTTCCCTGTCTTCTACTATCTCCCACAGTTTGCTCAAGTTCATGTCCATTGAGTCGGTAATGCTGTCTAACCATCTCATCCTCTGCTGTGCTCTTCTTTTGTCTTAATCTTTCCCAGCATCAGGGTCTTTTTTAATGAGTCGGCTCTTTGCACAATTAATAGAAGCTTCCTTAATAGCTTAGTTGGTAAAGAATCCGCCTACAATGCAGGAAACCCATGTTCGATTCCTGGGTCAGGAAGATCCGCTGAAGAAGGGATAAGCTAACCCACTCTGGTATTCTTGGGCTTCCCTTGTGGCTCAGCTGGTAAAGAATCCGCCTGCAGTGCGGGAGACCTGGGTTTGATCCGTGGGTTGGGAAAATCCCCTGGAGAAGGTAAAGGCTACCCACTCCAGTATTCCGGCCTGGAGAATTCCATGGACTGTAAAGTCCATGGGGTTGCAAAGAGTCAGACACAACTGAGTGACTTTCACTTCACTTCACTTAATACCTAAAGCCCCTCATGTTACTTTACACGTAAACAATCATTTGAGGCCTAATTATTCATAAATGCATCTTCTAATCTAGAGTAAGTTTGAGAAAAGCTAGGGCTCACATCTGTCCGGTTTTAGTCAGAGTAAGGTGAAGGTACCCAGTAGTACAACTTCCTCACTTTGATACCCTGAGTCAGTCTTTACAGAAAGGCGTCACTGTTAGCTTAAGATAAATTCTTGGCATTTACATGTAACAGGTATTCATTGTAGCAGTGCATAATTATAATTGTAGTTAATGTTTACTGAGCACTTGGTAAGTGCCAAGGTTTTTTTATGTATTAACTTTGTTAGCAGTCACAATAGTCCAGTGTAACAATGAGGACACTGAAGAACAAGAGGGGTTAAGACTTTGTTCAAGGTCACAGAGATTGTAAATTAGCGTTGCGTTTCAAAGCCAGACACTGTGGCTGTAGAACCTTGTTCTTAATTCCTGTGCCATACCACCTCCTTCTAGAAGTCATAGGTTAGGGAAAACGTGGTGAAAAGCACTTACATAAATAATTTTTTGTTTCATAAGTAAAATTTGTTGTGTAAGTAAATTATATGTATAGTTTGTTTATTTTAAAGGTGAACTTTTAATTCAATTATTTTTATTTTCCATCTCCACAATAATACACATTGTTGACTAGTCACAGTTAGGATTTATAAAGTGATTATAGTAAGTGTTAATTGTGATTTTTGTTTTCTTTCTTCCCAGTTTCATGGTTCTCTCCAAATGAAAATATCCTCATTGTTATTTTCCCAGTTTTGGCTATACTTCTGTTCTGGGGACAGTTTGGTATTGTGAGTAAGTATTTATTTCTATTTTTCATTTATGTTTTACTGGTTAAATTGTTGTTTCTGGGAGGCAGTGTTGGCAAAATGTTTAATTTAGCTGAACTGTATTAGCAAGTATGATATTGTGATAAGTAAGAATGTGTAATCAATATTAATATTCTCCTTGAAGTCTATATTGTCCTTCATAGTTTACTTTGGTTCACTTTTAATTCCACAGAAGGTTTTCATTTTTTAACTTCTTAAGAATTAGCATTGTGAATCCTGATAATAACAGTACCTTGACTCAGCTGGTTTTAATGTTTACAGAACATATATAAAAATATTATTTTCTTTGGTAAAGATATGGTTACAGTCTTCATTGGTGATAAGATAGGATGTTGTAGAAGAAGGAATCAAGATGGCAGCATATGAACACCCTGAGCTTACAACCTCCCCTGGCACATCAAAGTTATAATACAACTGTTTTCAGAGCAGCTGTCTCTGAGAATGACCCAAAGACTGATAGAGAACATATTCTACAACTGTAAAGAGGAAACCACAACCAGATGAGTAGGAGGGGCAGAGATGTGGTCTGGTCAGAACCCACACTTGGGGTCCTTAAGTGGGAGGAAAATCACAGCAGTGGAGATCCTCCCTGAGGGGTCAAGCCCCACATCTGGCTCCCCATCCTGGAGGTCCTAAACCAAGTGTGTGTGTGTGTGTGTGTGTGTGCGTGCATGCACGCGTGCATGCACGCACACACGCACATGCATTCAGTCATGTCCGACTCTTTGTGACCCCATGGACTGTAGCCCACCAGGCTTCTCTGTCCATAAAATTTTCCAGGCAAGAACAGTGCAGTTCAAGTGCCCAAAGTATCTGACCTTGAATACTGGTGGGACTTAGGTTTGGGAGAACCAGTGACTGTGGTATACCAAGACTTTGCTCTTAAAGGGTGTGTCCAAAAGCATATTTGCTTCAAGTCCCAGCACAGAGGTAGCACTTGACAGCTGTCTGGGTCAGACCCAGTGACTTTTCATGGAGAGCCTTGCTAGGAGACCATAGGCAGCTGGGATTACCCCCCAGAACTGAGATGCTGGTGGCAGCCATTTTTGTGATCTTGTAGTACCCCTCTTGATGCCTGAGCTGGTGGGCACCATGTTGGAATTGTCTCTCTCACATATTAGCACCTGGGGCTGGCACAGGCCACCAGCAGTCATGAGACTGGTAATAGTCATAGACTGACAGGTTGCACAGCCAGCAGTGTTGGGAAGTCTATCATGCCTACCAGTGTGCCTGCAGGAGTCAGCCTCACCACAATAGAAGAGCACACACAGGAGATACTTCTGGTGCATCTGGCTCTGGTGGCCATAGAGAACCTTGACACTGGGCCCCATAAGACATCTCCCACATAAGGCCACTTATCTAAGATTAGGAGGTGTAATGGATCTACCTAATATCTAGAAATAAACAGAGATTTAGGCAATATGAGGAGACAGAGGAATATGTTTCAAATGAAAAAACAAGAGAAACTCTCAGAAAAAGAGCCAAATGAAACAGATAAGCAATTTTCCTGATAAAGTGTTTAAGGTAATAATCATAAAGATGCTTACTAGTCTGGAGAAGAATGGATGAAAACAGTGAAAACTTCAACAAGGAGTTAGAGAATAGAAGAAAAGAATCCATCAGAACTGAAGAATACAATAACTGAAGTCAAAAGTACGGTCAGTTCAGTCTTTCAATCATGTCCATCTCTTTGTGATCCCCTGGACTGCAGCATACCAGCCTTCCCTGTACCATCTCCTGGAGCTTTCTCAAACTCATGCCCATCGAGTCAGTGATGCCATCTATCTCATCCTAGGTCATCCTCAAAGGACAAAGGATTGTCACTTAAAAAGTGAAGGTTAAATGACAAAAAATAATTTTTGTAAAATCAAATGTAACTATATACAGTGAGTGTTATTTGTGTGTACAGAATAGAAAGATATAAATATGACATCAAAAACATAAAACATGGTTTGAGAGTAGGGAGGAGTAAAAACAGTTTCAGAATGTATTTGAACTTCAGTGACTATTAGCTTAAAATAATCTGCTGATAGATCCATATATGTAAACTTCATGATAACCACAAACCAAAAGCCTATAATATATACACAAAAAGTAAAGGAGAAGGAGCCCAAACACAAAACTAAAAATCATCAAACCATGAGGGAAGAAACTAAAAGAAGAAAGAAACAGAAAAGAACTACAAAAGCAACCAGAAAATAATTAACAAAATGGCAATAAAAGTGCATACCTATCAGTAATCACTTTAAATGTAAATGGATTAAATGCTCCAACCAAGAGACACAGGATGGCTGATTGGACACAAAAACAAGATCCATCTATGTGCTGCCTACAAAAAACTCACTTCAAACCCAAAGACATACATGGTCTGGAAATAAAAGGCTGGGAAAATATGTTGATGCAAATGGAAACAAACAGAAAGCTGAACAGCTGTACTCATATCAACCAAAATAGACTTTAAAACAAAGACTTTAATAGAAGACAAAAAGAGAGAAGGTGTTACATAAGGACAAATGGCTCAATCCAAGAAGAGGATATAACATTCAAAAGTATTTATGTATCCAACAAAGGAGCACCTAATGTATATAAAGCAACTATTAACAAATAATAGGAAAATTGACAGTAATACAGTAGTTGGTTACTTTGATACTCCACTTACATCAGTGAATAGATCATCTGCACAGAAAATTACTTGTCAGGCTTCATGTAACTTATATATACATACAGATGACTCTTGAGAGTCCCTTGGACTGCAAGGAGATCAACCAGTACATTCTAAAGGAGATCAGTCCTGGGTGTTCATTGGAAGGACTGATACTGAAGCTGAAACTCCAATACTTTGGCCACCTCATGCGAAGAGTTGATTCATTGGAAAAGACCCTGATGCTGGGAGGGATTGGGGGCAGGAGAAGAAGGGGATAACAGAATGAGATGGCTGGATAGCATCACTGACTTGATGGACATGAGTTTGAGTGAACTCTGGGAGTTGGTGGTGGACAGGGAGACCTGGCGTGCTGTGATTCATGGAGTTGCAAAGAGTCAGACATGACTGAGTGACTGAACTGAACTGAACAGACACACACACACACACACACACACACACACATATATGAGCACACACACACACACATATATATATGAGTATACACACATATATAGGATATCCCATTCAAAACCAACATAGTACACACTCTTTTCAAGTGCACAGGGAATATGCTCCAAGATAGATAATGTGCTGGGCCACAAAACAGTCTCAATAAATTTTATAAGATTTACAGACAAGCAAAAGCTGAGACAATTCAGCACCACCAAACCAACTCGTCAACAAATGCTAAAGGATCTTCTTTGGATAGGGAACACAGAAAAAGTTTATAAAAATGAACACAAAACAACAAAGTAAATGGCAAAGGATCATACTTACAAATACTTTAAATGTAAATGGGTTAAATGCCCCAATCAAAAGACAAAGACTGGCCGAATGGATATAAAAACAAGACCCCTGTATATGCTGTCTACAAGAGACCCACTTCAAATCTAGGGACACATACAGACAGAAAGTGAGGGGCACGAAAAAGATATTTTAGGCAAATGGAGACCAAAAGAAAGCAGGAGTAGCAAGACTCATATCAGAAAATAGACTTTGAAATAAAGACCGTAATAAGAGACAAAGGAGGACAGTATATAGTGATCAATGGCTCAATCCAAGAAGAAGATATAACAATTATATATGTGCCCAGCATAGGAGCAACTCAATACATAAGGCAAATGCTAATAAGTATGAGAGGGGAAATTAACAGCAACACAATAGTAGTGGGGGCCTTTAGTACCCCACTCACACCTATGGATAGATCAACCAAATAGAAAATTCGCAAGGAAATACAAGATTTAAATGATACAGAGGACCAGTTAAACCTAATTGATATCTGCATTTCACCCAAAAACAATGGATTTCAACCTTTTCTCAAGTGCACATGGAACAGATAGATCACATCCTGGGTCATATATCTAGCCTTGGTAAATTTTATAAAATTGAAATAATTTCAAGCATCTTTTCTGATCACAATGCAGTAAGATTAGATGTCAGCAACAGCAAAAAAAGGAAAAATACCATTAAAAACACAAACATATGGAGGCTAAACAACACACTTCTGAATAACCAACAGATCACCATGGACAAAATTGAAAAGGAAATCAAAAGAAACAAGTGAAAATGAAAACATGACAACCCAAAATCTATGGGATTCAGTAAAAGCAGTGCTTAGAGGGAGATTCGTAGCAATACAAGCCTATCTTAGAAACAAGAGAAACCTCAAATAAACAACCTAACTTTATACCTAAAGCAACATAGAAAAAGAGCAGTAGAACCCCAAAGTTAGTAGGACAGAAATCATAAAAAAAAAAAAAGAAATCATAAAAATCAGAGCAGAAATAAATGAAAAAGAAATGAAGGAGACTGTAGCAAAAATCAATGAAAACTAAAAGCTGGTTCTTTGAGAAGATAAAATAGACAAACCATTAGCTGGACTCATTAAGGGAAAAAGGGAGAACAATCAAATCAGCAAAATTAGAAATGAAAATGGAGAAATCACAACAGACAACACAGAAATACAAAAGGTCATAAAAAACTACTATGAGCAATTATATGCCAATAAAATGGACAACTTGGAAGAAACAAATTCTTTGAAAAGTATAGCCCTCCAAAACTTAACCAGGAAGAAATAGAAAATCTGAACAGACCCATCACAAGCACGGAAATTGAAACTGTATTTAAAAATCTTCCAACAAACAAAAAAGCCCAGGACCAGATGGCTTCACAAGTGAATTCTACCAAAAATTTAGAGAAGATCTAACACCTGTCCTACTCAAACTCTTCCAGAAAATTGCAGAGGAAGGTAAACTCCCAAACTCATTCTATGAGACCACCATCACTCTAATACCAAAACCAGACAAAGATGCCACACAAAAAAGAAAACTACAGGCCAATATCACTGATGAACATAGATGCAAAAATCCTCAACAAAATTCTAGCAAACTGAATCCAACAGTATATTAAAAAGATCATGCGTCATGACAAGTGGGCTTTATCCCAGGGATGCAAGGATTCTTCAGTATTCACAAGTCAGTCAATGTGATACACCATATTAACAAATTTAAAGATAAAAACCATATAATTATCTCAATAGATGTGGAGAAAACTTTTGACAAAATTCGTTTTTGTCAACACCCATTTATGATAAAAAAAAACTTCTCCACAAAGCAGGCATATAAGGAACATACCTCAACATAATAAAAGGCGTATGCAACACACCCACAGCAAACATCCTCAATGGTGAAAAATTGAAAGTATTTCCCCTAAAATCAGCAACCAGACAAGGGTGCCCACTCTTACCACTACTATTCAACATAGTTTTGGAAGTCCTAGCCACAGCAGTCAGAGAAGAAAAAGAAATAAAATGAATCCAGATTGGAAAAGAAGAAGTAAAACTCCCACTATTTGCAGATGACATGATCTTCTATATAGAAAACCCTAAAGATACCACCAGAAAATTACTAGAGCTAATCAATTAATATAGTAAAATTGCAGTATATAAAACTAGCACACTGAAATCCCTTGCATTCCTATACACTAACAGTGAAAAAACAGAAATTAAGGAAACAATCCCATTCACCATTGCAACAAAAAGAATAAAATACTTAGGAATAAATTTACCCTCACGCGAAGAGTTGACTCGATGGAAAAGACTCTGATGCTGGGAGGGATTGGGGGCAGGAGGAGAAGGGGATGACAGAGGATGAGATGGCTGGATGGCATCACTGACTCGATGGACGTGAGTCTGAGTGAACTCCGGGAGTTGGTGATGGACAGGGAGGTCTGGTGTGCTGCGATTCATGGGGTCACAAAGAGTCGGACACAACTGAGCGACTGAACTGAACAGAAACAAAAGACCTATATATGGAAAACTATAAAACACTGATGAAAGAAATCAAAGATGACACAAATAGATGGAGAAATATACCATGTTTGTGGATTGGAAGAATCAATATAGTGAAAATGAGTACACCAGTCAAAGCAATCTGTAGATTCAACACAATCCCTATCAAGCTACCCATGGTATTTTTCATGGAACTAGAACAAATAACTTCACAATTTGTATGGAAACACAAAAGACCTTGAATAGCCAGAGCAATCTTGAGAAAGAAGAATGAAACTGGAGGAATCAATCTGCCTGACTCCAGACGACACTTGATGACTACAGTCATCAAGATAGTATGGTACTGGCAAAAAGACAGATATACTGATAACTGGAACAAAATAGAAAGCCCAGAGATAAATCCACACATCTATGGACTCCTTATATTTGACAAAGGAGGCAAAAATATACAATGGAGAAAAGACAATCTCTTTAACAAGTGGTGCTGGGAAAACTGGTCAACCACCTGTAAAAGAATAAAACTAGAACACTTTCTAACACCATACACAAAAATAAACAAAATGGATTAAAGGTCTAAATGTAAGACTAGAAACTGTCAACCTCTTAGAGGAAAACATAGGTAGAACACTCTCTGACATAAATCACAGCAAGATCCTTTATGACCTACCTCCCAGAATAATGGAAATAAAAACAAAAATAAATGGGACCTAATTAAACTTAAAAGCTTTTGCACAATGAAGGAAACTATAAGCAAGGTGAAAAGGCAGGCTTCAGATTGGGAGAAACTAATAGCAAATGAAACAACTGACAAGGTATTAATCTCCAAAATATACAAGCAGCTCATGAAGCTCAATGCCAGAAAAATGAACAATCCAATCAAAAAGCGGGCCAAAGAACTAAACAGACATTTCTCCAAAGAAGACATACAGATGGTTAACAAACACATAAAAAGATGCTCAACATCACTTATTATCAGAAAACACAAATCAAAACCACAGTGAGGTACCCATCTCACGCCGGTCAGAATGGCTGCCATCAAAAAGTCTACAAACAATAAGTGCTGGAGACGGTGTAGAGAAAAGGGAACCCTCTAACACTGTTGTTGGGAATGCAAACTAGTACAGCCACTATGGAGAACAGTGTGGAGATTCCTTAAAAAAACTGGATACAGAACTGTCATACCACCCAGCAGTCCCAGTGCTGGGCATACACACTGAAGAAATCAAAATTGAAAGAGACACATGTATCCCAGTGTTCATTGTAGCACTGTTTACGGTAGCTAGGACATGGAAACAACCTCAGTGTCCATCAGCAGATGAATGGATAAGGAAGTTGTGGTACATATATACAATGGAATAATACTCAGCTATAAAAAAAGAACACATTTGAGTCAGTTCTAATGAGGTGGATGAAACTGGAGCTTGTTATACAGAGTGAAGTAAGTCGGAAAGAGAAACACCAATACTGTATATTAAACCATATGTATGGAATTTAGAGACATGGTAACAATAACCCTATATGCAAGATAGCAAAAGAGACACAGATGTAAAGAACAGACTTTTGGACTATGTGGGAGAAGTTGAGGGTGGGGTGATTTGAGAGAACAGCATTGAAACATGTATATTACCATACGTAAAATAGATGACCACTGCAAGTTCGATGTATGAAGCAGGGCACTCAAAGCTGATGCTCTGGGACAACTCAGAGGCATAGTGTGGGGAGGAAAGTGGCAGGGGATGTGGGGATTCATGTACATCCATGGCTGATTCATGTTGATATATGGCAAAAACCACCACAATATTGTAAAGTAATTAGCCCCTGTTAAAATAATTAATTAAAATAAAAGATTTAAATCATAATGAGCATTTTTTTCCTATTACAACAGTATGAAACTAGAAATCAGTTACAAGAAGAAAAATGAAAAAAATACAAATAAGTGGAGGCTAAACAGCTTGCTACTAAACAAATATTGGGTCACTTGAAGAAATCAGAGAGGAAATTTTAAAATACCTCGGGACAAATGAAAATGGAAACACAATGATCTAAAATCTTTGCATTGCAGCAAAAGCAGTTCTGAGAGGGAATTTTGTGGTGATACAGGCATATGTCAAGAAGTAAGAAAAATCTCAAACAATATAACCTTATATCTAAAGGAACTGGAAAAGAGGAATCAGCAAGGCTCAAAATTAGTAGAAAGAAGAAAATAGTAAAGATCAGAGCAAAAATAAATGAAAAAGAGACTTAAAAAACAATAAAAAAAGATAAGTGAAACTAAGAGCTAGTTTTTTTTAAAGATAAAATTTATGAACCTTTAAGCCAGACTCATTAAGAAAAAGAGAAAGGACCCAAATATAATAAGAAATGAAAGAGGAGAAGTTATAACTGATACCACAAGAATACAAAGGACCGTAAGAGATTACTAAGAACAATTATACACCAGCAAATTAAACAACTTAGAAGAGATACATAAATTCTTAAAAACATACAATCTTCTAAGACTGGATTAAGAAAAAAAAATAGAAAATCTGAGCAGTCCAATTACTAGAAATGTAATTGAATTGTATGCTAAGTCGTTTCAGTCATGTCCAACTCTTTGTGACCCCATGGACCATAGCTCACCAGGCTCCTCTGTCCATGGGGTTCTCCAGGCAGGAATACTGAAGTGGGTTGCCATGCCCTTTTCTAGGGGATCTTCCTGACCCAGGGATTGAACCTGGGTCTCTCACATTGCAGGCAGATTTTTTTTTTTTTTTTTTTACCATCTGAGCCACCAGGGAAAAAAAAAAACTCTGAACAGAAAAAAGTCTAGGAGCAGATAGCTTCACAGGTAACTCTACTAACATTTAAAGGAGAGTTATTAGGTATCCTTCTCAAAAAATTCCAAAAAATTGAAGAGAGAACACCCTCAAATTTGTTCTATGAAACTATATTTAATCCTGATACTAAAACCAGACAAACACACTAGAAGAAAAGAAAATTACAAGCCAATATCCCTGATGAATATAGATGCAAAAATCCTTAACAAAATGGTAGCAAAATAAGTTCAACAATACATTAAAAGGATCATGTACCATGATCACATGGAATTTACCCCAGAAATGAAAGGACAGTTTAGTATCCACAAATTAATTTAATATGATATACCACATTAGTAGGAGGAAAGATACAAATCATTGGATCATCTCAATTGATGCAGAAAGAGCAGTTGACAAAATCCAATATCCAGTTATGATAAACACTCAACAAAGTGGGTATATCCAACATAATAAAGGCTATGTACAACAAACCCACAGCTATTAATAACATCATATTCATTGAAGAACTGAAGACTTTTCCTTAAAGATCAGAAATAAGACAGGATGCTCACTCTCACAACTTTTATTCAACATTGTATTGGAATGACTGCCACAGCAGTCATACAGGAAAAGGAGATAAAAGGCATCCAAACTGAAGAGGAAAAAGTAAAACTGTCATATTTACAGATAACATGATACTGCATTTAGAAAACTGAAGAGGAAAAAGTAAAACTGTCATATTTACAGATAACATGATACGGCATTTAGAAAACCCTAAAGACAAAGACATTGGTGAAAGAAATTGAAAACAACACAGAACCCTGAATTTTCATTGGAAGGACTAATGCTGAAGCTGAAGCTCCAATACTTTGGCCACCTGATGCGAAGAGCTGACTCATTTGAAAAGACCCTGATGCTGGGAAAGATTGAGGGCAGGAGGAGAAGGGAGATAGAAGATGAGATGGTTGGATGGCATCACCAACTCGATGGACATGAGTTGAAGTAACTCTGGGAGATAGTGAAAGACAGGGAAGCCAGTCTGTGGGGTTGCAAAGAGTTGGACACAACTAAGCGACTGAGCAACAGCAACAAAATGGAAAGATATTCTGTGCTTATATATTGAAAGAATTAATATTTTTAAATGTCCATATTGCCCAGAGCAATCTTCAGATGTAATGAATCTATATCAAAGTATCAGTGACATTTTTTACAGAACTGGAACAAATAATCCTAAAATTTGCATGGAAACATAAAAGACTCTGAATATACAATCTTAAGAAAGAACAAATATACCATATGGTTTCAATATCCATGGAATCTAGGAAACAAAACAAATGAACAAACAAAACAAAATAGAAACAGACTCATAGATACAGTAGTCATCAGAAGGGGGGGGTCTGAGGGGAATGGGCAAAATGGGTGAAGGGCATTTAGGAGTATAGTCTTTCAGTTAGAAAATAAATAAGTCATGGGGGGTGTGATGTGCAGCATGAAAAATATAGTCTAACTTTGTGTGGTAACATGTTTACTAGATTTACAGTGATCAATTTGTAGTGTATATAAATGTTCATTCCCTATATTGTACACTGAAATGAATATAATGTGTCAACTATACTTCAGGATGTTGTTCTTTTAAGTATTAATTATTTCCCTCTCTTAATTTTTCCAGTTTGAACTTCCCAGGAAAATACATGTGCTTGGAAAAGCCCAATTTAAGCCATATTTTGTCATCCTTTCTATATAGTTCTGCAGCCTCTAAGAAAGTAGCCATAGAAAGTGATGTTATTGGATTATATTTTACTATGATAATCATGTGACTGAGCTTCTCAGGGAAAATCTTTCTGTATCAGATTTAGCATCAGCAATGTAGAATTGTCATTAGTAGTTAAAAAATGGTATTTTGCATTTTGGTTGATGTTTATATTCAGCTGTATTTCTGTACCAGTTTGGTAAAGGAAATTTGCTAAATTAGTAAAGTTCTGAGATGATAGTCTAAACTTTTAAACTTTAAGATTTCTTTCCCATCTCCTTATAACACAATGAAATAAGTTAGTCATTGAAGGCCACTAAAGAAAGGAAAGGGGAAAAGTATATTTAAATAAGGCAAGGAGTAACTAATGGGTGGTTTCATTTACTTATTTTATTCTGCAGCCTTTATAAAAAGAAAGCTAGTAAAATATTGTAGCAGATTAGCTATTATGGGATTCCCTGATGGCTCAGATGGTAAAGAGTCTGCTTGCAATGTGGGAGACCCAGGTTTGATCCCTGCGTCAGGAAGATCCCCTGGAGAAGGGAATGGCAACCCACTCCAGTATTCTTGCCTGCAAAATGCCATGGATGGAGGAGCCTGAAAGGCTACAGTCTGTGGGGTCACAAAGAGTTGGACACGACTGAGCAACTTCACTTTCCTTTTTTTTCAGTCATGTGTATCTAGAGTGATACATAAAAGTAGAAGTGAGATGACTGATTATATATTCTAAAGACTCTCTTCAATGTAGAGCACCCTGGAAATGCTTTGTGATTTCAAAGCTGTTCTCAGCTTTTGTCTAAAAGGCAAAAAAGACAAAGAAAGGGCTAAGAAAGACAACTGTCAAGACGTTGCACAACTTTTTCAAAACAATGTCTGAAATTCTTATGGCAATTTCTTAGAGTTTCAGTAAGCTTTTTATATTAAGAAAATAACTAGTATAGCATCAAGACCTTGTCCACTGACATTAGGGGAAGCCTTTAATCCTATCGGCAGACTCAGGTGTTAAGGCCTATGTCTTGTGATTTAGGTGGGAAGTAGCCTTTTTCTAAGATCATGAACTCACTTAACAGAAGTGTGACTTGTTGCATGTGGATTGATTGAACTGTGCTGATCATGGCATTATCATTAGTGAACTGAACCAGGAGTATGTTCACTATCAGCCATATTTTTACAAAAGTAAGTTTTACCATTGTTTTTCTGAATTAAAAAAGTAATACATACCACTTTAGGATACCTTATGCAACATAGGAAGTGTAAAGAAAAGACAAATATCATCTAGAGTCTCAGAACCTAGAAATAAACTATTGAGGTATTCTGGGGAATTTCCCACTTCTCTGTCTTTTTTTTCTTAAAAAAGGAAAACCCATAAATGGATTCATATAGCTTATATACTTGTGAATGCTGATTTTCCTCCTGTGTTTTCAGAAATCTTTTTATAGTTGCCTGTGCTCTACTTTTATGGCTGTACTGTAATTTACTTAACTCTCATCTTGATGGATATTAGGATGTTTCCAAATTTTCTTGATGTTACGAAAGTAAGTGTGCTAAAGATATGTAACACTTGAAATGGCAGAGAAGGTATTTTAAGGCTCATGATATTAATACATATTGCCAACATGTTTTCTAGCACCATTTTATCAATTATTACTGCAGGTGAGAACACCCATCTTCCACCTCACAAACTTGACATCATTGTAATTCTAAAATCTTTGGTAATTCAATGATTGAAAAAAACATCATCTTAATTTTCATTTTTGTGTTAGTGAGGGTAATTCTTTTTTATACTTATTCTGTTGGTCATATTTTTTTTTTTTTTGACCATGCCTTGTGGGATCTTAGTTACCTAACCAGGGAACCGAACCCCTGCCCCCGGCAGTCAAAGCACAGAGTCTTAACCACTGGACTACCAGGGAATTCCCTTTTGTTGGTCATATTTTAACAAATGTGATCATAAACCTAAAAAAAAAAATTGTGGCAATGTTTATTTAGACTCATCTTAGAACAGGTAAATGTGTGTGTGTGTAGTGTTAGTTGCTTGGTCATGTCCAGCTCTTTGCGACCCCAGGGGAATCTTCCCAACTCAGGGATCAAACCCAGGTCTCCTGTATTGCAGGAGAATGCTTTACTGTCTGACCCACCATGGAAGCCCATTTGTGTGCGTGCGTGCTTGTGTGTGTGTGTGTGTTTAGGAGGAACCAATATACTTGATTCACCCAGCCTGCACTCACATTTAAAGTGTTTGTGATAATAGCACCTAAGCTTTGTGTGACAGCACTATGCAAAGTACTCTACATCTGAAATCACATCTGCTTCTTTCGGGAACTCTGTAGGGATAGACACTGGGGTTCTCATTCTCATTTTGTAGATGAGAAATAGAGGCACAGACAGACTAGGCAATTTTCCTACAGTCACCCAGCCATTTCTTGATGGTACTGGGATTTGATAGAGTGCTGTTTACCACTACATTATACTGCTTCCTTGTCTTGAAATTATTTTAAGAGTGTGCTTTTTTTTTCCCACAAAGGGTGAACCTGTATCTGGGAATACACACTGAGTAAGTGAAGCCATTATTGATAGAATAGAATGTGGACCCACTTTTTAAAATAAATGTCTTTTGACAGGGTACATACTGATTCTTAGGCACTGGGCTGTGTGCTCGAGATGTGGAAATGAAATGTTCATTGCCCCTGGCTTTATAGCATTCCCGTTTCTGTTGTGATATGTAAGTGTACATGTTCTGTGCCTTCTGTCACATCTTCATGATAGACATGAATCTAAAATCCACTTTTCTCTCGGTTCTCTTTGTGGGAGACATTCTGTTTCTGGCCTGGGGATTCCACCCAAGGAAAACCCCTTTGTTTTGCACTCGCTGCTTGGTTATGCATTTTTTAGAGTGCAGAATCTTACAGCCTCTACAGTATTAATGGTAACTCAGACCCATGTCTCTCCCTTTCTAGATTTTCAGTTCCTTTTAACTTTTCCTGATTATCATTTATAGTCTTTCATTTATATCATTTATACACAGGGAATTTCTCTCTGATTTATTTGGCTCTGTGTGTCATTCTTTTGGTCACCCAAAATAAAACCTAGACTTTTCATCAGCTAAACATCCAGTAAAGACATCAGATTACACTTTCACTTTGAGGAGAAAGTTTCTTTATACCAGAACTGTATTTTGAACTCTGTCTCAGGATGCCATTGATCTTACTGAGAAAAAAGCTTTAAAACCTCTAAACTCTGGAAGCCAAGCCAAGGACTCCCAAATATGGTGAGCCCTAGCCCATGTTTCGACCACAAAGGTCCCTCACAGGGAAATACCTTTGCCTTTAGCTTTAACTTACAAACGTCTGAACAGAATCTTATGGTAAACCAACTGCTCAGAGAATCCTAGAATCAAACACCGAGCCTTCTGCTAACCGAGTTACTTTGGCTAACAAATTATGGATTTGCTGGCCGAAGTAATGAATCTCTAATAGGATTTTGTTTCAGGTATTTTGTTTTTGTTCTGAAAACTGTACCAACTCAGTTTCCCACCGCACTGGCAATTATGTTCCTGACTGATTTTCAGGATTGTTCTTCCTTACTCGTTGTCAATATGAAAGGTATTTTCCATCATTTAGCTGTGTAATGAATGATTTCAAGTGCTTCTCACCAGGATATCCAGTTTTTATAGGATTAATGTTTAACTCCATGTTGAGAACTGGATAACATGTTGAAATTCTTTGTGATATGATTGCTTGTTCTTATTTTTTCTTTTTTAGAACTTTTGTTATATTCAGTGAATCCCTGCTTTACACAGAACTGCAGGACTATAAACATGACCATGTAAGCTGAAACTCTGCAAAGCAATCTAATAATAAATGCCAAAACTACTGTTGTTCCATGACCTTTAAATTTTTGTCAAAACATTAAAACCTCTTATTGTCAATAATAAATGTATTAGGAAGTGAAAAAAGAGTAAATTTAATATTTAGTACATGATAAAACATTGAGAATTGGTGAATTTTATCAAGAGCAGGTTGAAAATGCTTGCCTTTTCTTGTTATATAACTTTGAATACAGAGCATGCATCTTGTCTACACCTTGGTGAATTGTCATACTCCTTTCTAAGCTCTAATCAGCTCCCAGCACTTTCATGTCTTGAACTATCCTTTATGCATATATTGTCATGAACCGTCTCCAAGAGTTGCTTTCATATAAAGTTTTTTTTGCCAGTCACTTCTGGGACATCTTCGTTTTTGTCACAGCCACCTCATTGTCCTCATGTATGCCAATAAGTTCACTTTTACTGAGTTCTTCTAACTGTGTATCTAGAGATTCTTGAATGGCAATAGTATTTACATTCCACAGTTAGCTATTCTATAATGCCAGTTACTGTCTATTGGAATTTCGCTTCCAGCATTATCACATCTCGTTTCTTTGCTCCTTCATCTTTATTGCCCGGTTTCCTTTTTTGATTATCCATTGTAAAATGTCACCATGGTTTATGACTGGGAGACAGGAGGTAGCACAACATATGTTTTGCTGTCTGTGTGTGAATTGAATAACAGATGTGCAGTGAGCAGTCACCAACAGTCTTTGAAAAGGATGACATGAGTGGTCACTGATGGTGATGCACATCTCTTATTTATATAGTGACTTGTGGATTGAAGAGATAACAGTGAAGTTTACACTTTATGCAATTACTCAGTTATTATATTGGGGTGGTAGAAATTTAAACTGTGTTTTGGGAGGACTTGTGTTATTTAACTAAATGATGGTAACTGAAATTGATGCATATCAGAACCAGAGAAAGAGAGGGACAGCTGTAATTTCAAATTTGTTCATTGTAGGCATCTTTCATTTTGTTTTCTAACTTTCTAGTCCTTGCTCAATATTATTCCACAATGATTTTGGTTACTGCTCAGAGGTTTTTGACTGGAGGCCTCTACTGAAATCAGTTAGAAAATTCAAAGGAAAAATTTCTCCATCACAACACCCTTGAGATCCTGCTAAGTTCTTGAGTCCAATCTTGAGTACTAGCTTGATTTTGAAAGTGATTAGACCATGAAACCACATTTAAAAGAAGTAACGGAACAGAATTTCTTTGTAGATTAGAAAAATCATTCTGAAGAAATAAAGACATATATGGGCTTCCCAGGCAGCACTACAGGTAAAGAATCCACCTGCCAGTGCAGGAGACACAAGAGACTTGGGTTCGATCCTCGGGTTGGGAAGATCCCCTGGAGAATGAAATGGCAACCTGCTCCAGTATTCTTGCCTGGGAAATTCTGTGGACAGAGGAACCTGGCAGGTTATAGTCCGTGGGACTGCAAAGAGTAGACATGACTGAGCAACTAAGCACACATGCACACACACAAAGACATACTAACTGTCTAGGAAACTTCCATCCAGGAAGGCAAAACATCATCATAGTAAATGTTATTACTAAGATTCTGTTACATAATCTTGAACTCCCATTGCTTTTCCTTGGTCCTGTCCACATAATTATCCAATTCTGCTTATTAAAACATGTTTTTATATACTGGTTTTATTGTGGAAGGAACTGAACAAACCTACAACTTAGCAATATACTCTTTTGTAGAAATATAGTTGCTGTTACTTTGACTCTTTCCAAATTCAAACGTGCCACCTTCCTACATCTATTCTGAAGGGGTGGCATGGTCCATAAGACCAGGAATGTTTGGAACTAAAGAAAAGAAGTTAGTATGTTAGGTGTTGCCTTCTTTTATCTTTTATAGTCAAAGTACTTCAAAGCCCAGACTTCATGAAACTTGAACTCTTTTATTTCTCTGTCCTGTAGACTAGGAATGTGATTTCTCATCCGTCTTCATTTTGACAAAATTGTTTCATCAAAGAAAGTTGGATAGTGCATGGTGTTCATTATAAAATTATTTTACTCGCCTTCTGGCAAGTAATCAGTTTGTTATTGGCATTCTTATTCATTTTTATCTAGTACCAGTTTCACAAAGCCTTCTTTTTTTAATGTGTGTTAAATATTTTTAAAATAGTAATTTTAATATAATTAAATACAAATTTTGAAGTTGTAATCTTTTTTAAAACTTACCAGATGTGCTTTATCCTTCATCAGGTAGAGTACCAATGTGCAGCTCAGTTCAGTTCAGTTCAGTCGCTCAGTCGTGTCCAACTCTTTGTGACCCCATGAATCGCAGCACGCCAGGCCTCCGTGTCCATCACCAACTCCCGGAGTTCACTCAGACTCACGTCCATCGAGTCAGTGATGCCATCCAGCCATCTCATCCTCTGTCGGCCCCTTCTCCTCCTGCCCCCAATCCCTCCCAGCATCAGAGTCTTTTCCATCGAGTCAACTCTTCGCATGAGGTGACCAAAGTACTGGAGTTTCAGCTTTAGCATCATTCCTTCCAAAGAAATCCCAGGGCTGATCTCCTTCAGAATGGACTGGTTGGATCTCCTTGCAGTCCAAGGGACTCTCAAGAGTCTTCTCCAACACCACAGTTCAAAAGCATCAATTCTTTGGCACTCAGCTTTCTTCACAGTCCAACTCTCACATCCATACATGACCACAGGAAAAACCATAGCCTTGACTAGACGGACCTTTATTGGCAAAGTAACGTCTCTGCTTTTCAATATGCTATCTAGATTGGTCATAACTTTTATTCCAAGGAGTAAGCGTCTTTTAATTTCATGACTGCAGTCACCATCTGCAGTGATTTTGGAGCCCAAAAATATAAAGTCTGACACTGTTTCCCCTGTTTCCCCATCTATTTCCCATGAAGTGATGGGACCAGATGCCATGATCTTCGTTTTCTGAATGTTGAGCTTTAAGCCAACTTTTTCACTCTCCTCTTTCACTTTCATCAAGAGGCTTTTTAGTTCCTCTTCACGTTCTGCCATAAGGGTGATGTCATCTGCATATCTGAGGTTATTGATATTTCTCCCGACAATCTTGATTCCAGCTTGTGCTTCTTCCAGCCCAGCATTTCTCATGATGTACTCTTCATATAAGTTAAACAAGCAGAGTGACAATATACAGCCTTGACATACTCCTTTTCCTATTTGGAACCAGTCTGTTGTTCCATGTCCAGTTCTAACTGTTGCTTCCTGACCTGCATACAGATTTCTCAAGAGGCAGGTCAGGTGGTCTGGTATTCCCATCTCTTTCAGAATTTTCCACAGTTCATTGTGATCCACACCAAAAACATCCTAAAATTACTTTCTGAGAGTTATCAGAAGATAGCACTGTAATAATAAAATCAAGCATATGTCTTCTCTTCATGATTTATTCTTTATTTGATGTGTCTTTTACCTCACTGGTTAACCTTCCTATCTCACTACTAAACTCACTAATCACTTAGGGATCATTTAATTGTCATGCAGTTAGAACAGGCATTGAATTCATGAATTTTGGGGTTTTGTTAGCTGGACTTCAGCCTGTGGTGGATCTATATGGGCTTATTGAATCCCATCTTTGGGATGTCATGAAAACTAAAATGATAGTTTTATTTGATCTCCAGGTTGAACCTGGTAATTTCACAAGACTTCTTCAATGACAGCCTGCATTGTTGTATATGTCCTTTACATCAGTGACGAAGACACAAAAAAGCCTTAATGGAGTATCTATCAATAGTATTAGCTACGTTTCTTCAGGTGGCTAGAGGGACATGTCATGTCTCTGTTCACATGAATTTGAAAGCTTAAATACGTAACAAGCCTTGCTTAGGCTAGACCCACATCTTTTACTTAACTGGAGGAGAATATCTGGGAGTAACACTTCCTATCACTCATTCCCCACCACCAACACACACACACACACACACATTCATTCATACATTAGAATATAAGGAGCATTGAGGCAGAATTATTGGTTCACTGCCAGCACTTAGAATAGTGATTGTCACTTAGTAGGTGTGTGATCAATTATTATTATTGAATAAAGTAACTTCTACTTGTGCCTCAATTTGGTTGATGTGACTTGGGCTAATAAATGGGCCCAGTACATGGTAGGCACACAGTAAAGATAGAACAAATGAATGAACTACCCATCTCATCTCTGAGAAGTAGCTGGCTAGATTTAATTATTTTATAGAATGTATAAAAGGGAAACTTGGAATTCCTAATTTGTTGAAAAAAACTTGACATTGTCTCCCTGTATATTTGGTATTCCTGTGTCAGGCAGCACTAAGTTTATAGGTTTTTCTTAAAAACATAAGTTTTGACCACACCAAATGTTGGTCAGTGTGTGGAGCAAAAAGAACTTTCATTCACTGCTGGTGGGAATGCAAAATGGTACAGGTACTTTGGAATACAGTTTGGTGGTTTCATATAAAGCTAAATATACTCTTATCATATTTTCCAGTAATAGTTGTTGTTTAGTTTCTAAGTTGTGTCCGACTCTTATGCAACCCCATGGACTGTAGCCCACCAGGCTCCTCTGTCCATGAGATTTCCCAAGCAGGAATACTGGAAGTGGGTTGCATTTCCTTCTTCCCAACTCAGGGACCAAACCGTCATTTCCTGCATTGCAGGTGAATTCTTTACCACTGAGCCACCAGGGAAGCCCTACTCCTTGGTATTTACCCAGATGGAGTTGAAAACTGAAGTCCACACAGAAAACTACACATGGATGTTTATAGCAGCTTTGTTCATCATTGCAAAAATTTGGAAGCAACCAAGATATTCTTCAGTAGGAGAATGGATAAACTGTGGTACATCCAGACCATGGAATATTATTCAGCACTAAAAACAAATGAGTTGTCAATTGTTAAACGATATGCTGCTGCTGCAGGAACCTTAAATATATATTCCTAAGTGAAAGAAGTCAATCTGAGAAGGCTACATGCTATGTGATTCCAACTGTAAAACAACAGACCCTAACAACAAGATACTCTGCAGACTTGCTATGGGACCTGCTAAAACATGGCCATTGTGAGCAAAGAAAATGAGTCAAAAGAAACCCTTTTTAAGGTTCACTAAAGAAAACATGGACATAATCTTTCATTGCCTGTGATTACTAAAGTAGACTCCACTAATATATTTATTGGAAATTGCTGCTTAAATTTGAGGAATAATTTAGGTAGCCTTGAAAATTAGTAGTTGAACCAATCAGCAGAAATGAAAGCTACATCCAAAAGTTTTTAAAAAGACCATTCTATGGTAAAACACTGTCAGTAATAGCATTTTGTGGCATTTTATTTTTGTTTCTGCTGTTGACATTATTTTTCTCCTGTAGCTCTGCTAAGCATAAAGAGACTGAATTTTATATGAGGTTCAAAGTCTTATTTTTCTTAAGAATGGTATAAATCAGCCATTTTGCATGTACTTATACTAGACTCTTGGAGAAGGCAATGGCACCCCATTCCAATACTCTTGCCTGGAAAATCCCATGGACAGAGGAGCCTGGTAGGCTGCAGTCCATGGGGTCGCGAAGAGTCGTACATGACTGAGAGACTTTACTTTCACTTTTCACTTTCATGTATTGGAGAAGGAAATGGCAACCCATTGCAGTGTTCTTGCCTGGAGAATCCCAGGGACGGGGGAGCCTGGTGGGCTGCCGTCTATGGGGTCGCACAGAGTCAGACACGACTGAAGGGGCTTAGCAGCAGCATACTAGACTCTGGGCTTCCTTTGTGGCTCAGCTGGTAAAGAATCCACCTGCAATGTCGGAGACCTGGGTTCAATCCCTGGGTTGGGGAGATCCTCTAGAGAAGGGAAAGGCTACCCACTCCAGTATTCTGGCCTGGAGGATACAATCCATGGAATCTCAAAGAGTCAGACATGACTGAGCAACTTTCACACGCTGGACTCAGGTGAAGTCTTGCTGCTTGATCTTTGTAGCTCTTTTATGTGCTGAGTTAAACCTAGGGGTGTATCTTATGAATATTTGTTTGATTGTGAGGTAATTTGAAACAGCTTCTATTTTAGAAGCCTTTTGCAGAAATTTCAAACTCTTTTTAGTTAATAGTATACATGGGATTGGGGCTTCCCAGGTGGCACAGCGGTAAAGAATCTGCCTGCCGATATAGGAGACATGGATTTGACCCCTGGGTTGGGGAGATCCCCTGGAGGAGGGCATGGCAACCCACTCCAATATTCTTGCCTGGGAAATCCCGTGGACAGAGGAGCCTGGCAGGCTACAGACTGTGGGGTCGCAGAGAATTAGACACAACTGAGCGGCTGAGCACACATACATGGGATTAAAATGAAAACCTTGCCGTATGTCCAAATTGTAAAGCATTTATCCTCCAATTAAAAGTAAATTTTGAAAAAAAAAATTAAAAAGAGAAGGTTTCTTTTTCTGTCTTTATCTGTGCCTTTTGTAACATATGCACTGAATTTTTATCATCATAGCCAGTGTTTGAGACTAGAAAGTAGGCGTATAGGAAAAAATCTGTGCCCTATAAGAAGGCAGGGACATGACTGAGTCATAGTCACATAAGTTCCAAGTCTGGATAGATCAAATGAAGGCTTGGCAAGCTTATTGTTTCTTCCTTTTTTCTGATTAATGTGAATTTCACTTTTCAGCTTCAGGATTAATTACGATTAGCCCTCCATCCCCCTAAAGAGGACAAAGTTGAGGTTACAAAGTATGAGTAGAGATTTTAAAAGGTAATTATACCTTTTAAATGCTTAGCCATAGGTTATAATCTAACTCTAGGTTATAATACCTTAAACATGGACTTATCATGTTCATTTAGGAGTTTATTAGTTGTTCTTACTGTAATTTATCTGTTTGTCATTTTACTAGATGAAAATTAAATGCTAAATATAAAATTATTGAAAAAATTCTCCTCAAGACAACTGCCCATTGGTAAATAACATGGAGAGAATCATGTACGGATGGAACAGCTGAATTTCAATCACACACTCTTTCTCTCGGCTACTCAGTGTGCTTTTAGGTTACTCTTAGCAACTTTCTCGGTGAAGCACTAATTTTAATCTTAACCAAAACAAAACTGGAAGGGTAAATACATGATTAAAAAAATAACATTTTTAGGTTTATGCATTATATCACTCTTTTACGGAAGCTGGATTCTTGACAACAGAGCCAGCATCAAAAGTGTAACATATATATTAAAACCTGTGGAGTATTTGTAGTTTATTTGTATGAAAGTATTTTAATTGAACAATGTAAGCACTTCCCCCCACCTCAGGATTTCAAGAGGGTGGGATTTGTCCAATGTATACTTTTTCAAAACAAAATATCTGGATTTCCAGACGTTCTACTAATTTTATAGAAGGTATTACAAATTTCTCTTTTTCTCAATATAACTGATTAGTCAGTTATTTCTCCTCAGTAGTGTGTCTATCAGTCATAAATAGACACAGCAGTTCTGTTCCTCAGGGAACAATGTCTGGAGATATTTTTAACTGACACCGTTTGGGGGTTACTACTGGTATGAGATGTGCAGAGGTCAGGGATGGTACTAAACATTCTGTTGTGTGTGGAGCAGTGCCTAACAGCAGCAACTTACCTGACCTAAAGTATTAATAATGCTATGATTAAGAAAGCCTGATACATATAACTTCATTTTAGGGGAATAAAGTATCACCTATAAAGTCAGCATCCATATTCATATTGCCGGGATACCATTTAGCCATTGACTCATTATGAAAGGGATTTGAGGTGGCTTGACATGATGTGGAGTTTTGTTTCTCAAAGGTTATTCAATTATAGTAAGTTACCAGTTTAATCTTTGTACCTTGTAAGTTACATAAATGGCTTTATTTCTTGTGATTGAGTTCATGTAATTCTTTGTGTTTTTTTAAGCGCTTAAATATAAATCCAATTATACGAAGGAGAAAGC
Organism: Bos grunniens; assembly: GCF_055505025.1. Taxonomy (NCBI): domain Eukaryota; kingdom Metazoa; phylum Chordata; class Mammalia; order Artiodactyla; family Bovidae; genus Bos; species Bos grunniens. The sequence goes on from NC_141165.1 coordinate 104,610,492, forward strand.
CATTTTCCTATTAGTTGCTGGACTACTGCTCACTGTCCTTGTCATTGTTGGAGCCTTTCTTTTCATCCCAGGTAAGATATACAGTTATTATGAGGGAAAGGAGGATTGATAAGGTTGAGGACATTTCTGGAGAGGTGCATGTTAGTTTCCTAGGGCTGTTGTTAACAAATTACCACAAACTGGGTATCTTAAGACAATAGAAATTCTCTCACCGTTCTGGAGGTCATAAATCTGAAATAAAGATGTTATCAGGGGCTTACACCCTCCTGACCCATTCAGGAGGGGAGAATCCATTCCATGCTCTCCTAGCTTCTGGTGTTTGCTGGCCATCTGTGCATCTCCTTGGCTTGTGGTAACGTAGCTCCCAGCTTCCTCCATGGTCACGTGGTCTCCTCCCCTCTGTGTCTCCACTTAATTTCCTGCTGCTTCTCTGCTACAAAGCTACCTGTCACTGGATTCAGGACCCACCTGGGAAATCCAGGGGACATTCCTTCTTTCAGATCCTTAACTTCTTCATGTATTTTACTATATACGTTAATATTTACAGATTTTGGAGTATCTGGGAGGTGGACATATCTTTAGGACAGCCATTAGGCCACTACAGAGGCATACTTTATTAGCCAAGACTTGGTAGCGGGAATGAACTTGGGAACCCAGATGGGTCTGAAATTGCAGTTGCCCATGAAGGATGGCAGTATGAGTTGGGGGGAAGGGTCTGCATCCCATGAAAAGAGCAGCAGAGACAGGCTGGGACTCACAAGTGCAAACTGGAAGAAGCCTTGTTTTTTGAGCAGAATACAGTATAAGCATAATGTTTAGGAATATCAACATGGTAGCTCTTTTTGCCATTGGAGTTAGTAAAGACGGGAAGTTCAGCTCAGTTCAGTTCAGTCACTCACTCGGGTCCAACTCTGTGACACCATGGACTGCAGCACGCCAGGCTTCCCTGTCTATCACCAACTCCTGGAACTTACTCAACTCATGTCCATTAAGCCAGTGATGCCATCCAACCATCTCATCCTCTGTTGTACCCTTCTCCTCTCACCTTCAATCTTTCCCAGCATCATGGTCTTTTCCAGTGAGTCAGTTCTTTGCATCAGGTGGCCAAAGTATTGGAATTTCAGCTTCAATATCAGTCCTTCCAATGAACACCCAGGACTGATCTCCTTTAGGATGGACTGGTTGTATCTCTTTGCAGTCCAAGGGAATCTCAAGAGTCTTCTCCAACACCACAGTTCAAAAGCATCAATTCTTCGGCATTCAGCTTTCTTTATAGTCCAACTCTCACATCCATACGTGACTACTGGAAAAACCATAGCTTTGACTAGATAGACCTTTGTTGGTGAAGTAATATCTCTGCTTTTTAATATGCTGTCTAGATTGGTCATAACTTTTCTTCCAAGGAGCAAGCATCATTTAACTTCACAGCTACAGTCACCATCTGCAATGATTTTGGAACCCCCAAAAAATAAAATCTGTCACTGTTTCCATTGTTTCTCCATCTATTTGCCATGAAGTGATGGGGCCAGATGCCATGATCTTAGTTTTCTGAATGTTGAATTTTAAGTCAGCTTTTTCACTCTCCTCTTTCACTTTCTTCAAGAGGTTCTTCAGTTCCTCTTCTCTTTCTTCCATAAGGATGGTGTCATCTGCATATCTAAGGTTATTGATATTTCTCCCGGCAATCTTGATTCCAGCTTGTGCTCCAAGACAAACCATTCAGTATCACAGTAATCCAAGTCTATGCCCTGACCAGAAATGCTGAAGAAACTGAAGTTGAACACTACTATAAAGACCTACAAAACCTTTTAAAACTAACACCCCCAAAAAGATGTCTTTTTCATTATAGGGGACTGGAATGCAAAAGTAGGAAGTTAAGAAACACCTGGAGTAACAGGCAAATTGGGCCTTGGAGTACAGAATGAAGCAGGGCAAAGGCTAATAGAATTTTACCAAGACAACGCACTGGTCATAGCAGACACCTTCTTGCAACAACACAAGAGCAGACTCTACACAGGGACATCACCAGATGGCCAATGCCAAAATCAGATTGATTATATTCTTTGCAGCCAAAGATGGAGAAGCTCTATAGTCAGCAAAAACAAGACCGGGAGCTGACTGTGGCTCAGATCATGAACTCCTCACTGCCAAATTCAGACTTAAATTGAAGAAAGTAGGGAACACCACTAGACTATTCAGGTATGACCTAAATCAAATCCCTTACGATTATACTTTAGAAGTAAGAAATAGATTTAAGGGACTAAATCTGATAGACAGAGTGCCTGAAGAACTATGGACGGAAGTTCATGACATTGTACAGGAGACAGAGATCAAGACCATTTCCAACAAAAAGAAATCAGAAAAATGGCTCTCTGAGGCAGCCTTACAAATAGCTGTGAAAAGAAGAGAAGCGAAAAGCAAAAGAGAAGAGGAAAGATATACCCATTTGAATGCAGAGTTCCAAAGAATAGCAAAGAGAGATAAGAAAGCCTTCTTCAATGATCAGTGCAAAGAAATAGAGGAAAACAATAGAATAGGAAAGACTAGAGAGCTCTTCAAGAAAATTAGAGATATCAAGGGAACATTTTCATGCAAAGATGGGCTCAATAAAGGACAGAAATGGTATGGATGGACCCAACAGAAGCAGAAAATATTAAGAAGAGGTGGCAAGAATACACAGAACTGTACAAAAAAGATCTTCACGACCCAGATGGTGTGATCACTGACCTAGAGCCAGACATTCTGTAATGTGAAGTCAAGTGGGCCTTAGGAAGCATCACTGTGAACAAAGCTAGTGGAGGTAATGGAATTCTTGTTGGGCTATTTCAAATCCTAAAAGATGATGCTGTGAAAGTGCTGCACTCAATATGCCAGCATTTTTGGAAAACCCAGCAGAGACCATAGGACTGGAAAAGGTCAGTTTTCATTCCAGTCCCAAAGAAAGGCACTGCCAAAGAATGCTCAAACTACCGCACAGTTGTACTCATCTCACATGCTAGTAAAGTAATGCTCTAAATTCTCCAAGCCAGGCTTCAACAATATGTGAACCATGAACTTCCAGATGTTTAAGCTGGTTTTAGAAAAGGCAGAGGAACCAGAAATCAAATTGCCAACATCTGCTGGATCATCACAAAAGCAAGAGAGTTCCAGAAAAACATCTATTTCTGCTTTATTGACTATGCCAAAGCCTTTGACTGTGTGGATCACCACAAACTGTGGAAAGTTCTGAATGAGATGGGAATACCAGATCACCTGACCTGTCTCTTGAGAAATCTGTATGCAGGTCAGGAAGCACCAGTTAGAACTGGACATGGAACAACAGACTGGTTCCAAATAGGAAAAGGAGTATGTCTAGCCTGTATATTGTCACCCTGCTTATTTAACTTCTATGCAGAGTACATCATGCAAAATGCTGGGCTAGAAGAAGCACAAGCTGGAATGAAGATTGCCGGGAGAAATATCAATAACCTCAGATAAGCAGATGACACCACCCTTATGGAAGAAAGCGAAGAAGAACTAAAAAACCTCTTGATGAAAGTGAAAGAGGAGAGTGAAAAAGTTGGCTTAAAGCTCAACATTCAGAAAACTAAGATCATGGCATCCTTTCCCATTACTTCATGGCAAATAGATGGGAAACAGTGGAAATAGTGGCTGACTTTATTTTTGGGGGCTCCAAGATTACTGCAGATGGTGATCATGAAATTAAAAGACCCTTATTCCTCTGAAGGAAAGTTATGACCAACCTAGATAGCATATTAAAAAGCAGAGACATTACTTCACCAACAAAGGTCCGTCTCATCAAGATCATGGTTTTTCCAGTAGTCATGTATGGATGTGAGAGTTGGACTATAAAGAAAGCTGAGTGTCAAAGAATTGATGCTTTTGAACTGTGGTGTTGGAGAAGACTCTTGAGAGTCCCTTGGACTGCAAGGAGATCCAGCCAGTCCATCCTAAAAGAGATCAGTCCTGAGTGTTCATTGGAAGGACTGATGTTGAAGCTGAAACTCCAATACTTTGGCCACCTGATGTGAAGAACTGACTCATTGGAAAGGACCCTGATGCTGGGAAAGGTTGAAGGCGAAAGGAGAAGGGTACAACAGTGGATGAGATGGTTGGATGGCATCACTGGCTCAATGGATATGAGTTTTGGTAAATTCCAGGGGTTGGTGATGGACAGGGAGGCCTGGCGTGCTGCAGTCCATGGGATCACGAAGAGTCTGACATAACTGAGTGACTGAACTGAACTGTGCATATAAGTTAAATAATCAGGGTGACAAGATTTAGCCTTGACATAATCTTTTCCCAATTTGGAACCAGGCTGTTGTTCATGTCCAGTTAAATGTAGCTTCTTGATCTACCTACAGATTTCTCTGGAGGCAGGTCAGATGGTCTGGTATTCCCATTTCTTTAAGAATTTTCCACAGTTTATTGTGATCCACACAAAGACTTAGGTGTAATCACTAAAGCAGCAGTATATGTTTTTCTGCAACTCTTTTGCTTTTTTGATGATCCAACAGATGTTGGTAATTTGTTCTCTGGTTCCTCTGGCTTTTCTAAATCCAGCTTAAACCTCTGAAAGTTTGTGGTTCACGTACTGTTGAAGCCTGACTTGTAGAATTTTGAGCACTACTTTAACAGGGGGAGGAAGGAGATTAATTCAGAAGACAGCTTGAAAGAACAATTGCTTTGACTTTGAACAGGTTGAGTATAGCAAGGGAAGGGAATGGTAAGAGATCCGAGTTTCTTGTTATAATTATGTGAAGTAGTTAAGAAGGAGGCAGAGCCAACTCAAGGGCTGACGTCTTCAGACTTATGTGCTGACATTTACGTGTCTTAAATTTGGTCTAGAATAATAAAAAAAAATAGTCATTTATTTTGTGTGAAGTTTTGGGGGAAATATTTTTAAACCTTTTGTAGTTTATAAGAGTGGTATAGAGATTAATACATTTAATAAATTAAGTAATCTTTTGTAAGAGTAGGAGGTTTGTAGGAAAATATTAATTATTATGTTTAATTATTAACAGGTGAATATTCAACAAAGAATGCTTCGGGACTTGGTTTAATTGTACTTCCTACAGTAATATTAATATTACTTCATTACTGTGTATTTATGATAGGTGAGTATTTGTTGTGATGGAATGATTTTTCCCACCTTTTTCATTTAAAGAACAGCATTTTTGGTTAAAATATTCTTGTATTTTTTTTTAACTACTCAATAGAAGTTGCTTTATTAAAAGATTTCCCAGGCTATTCTTAGTGATATTTTACCCATATGGAATTATTTTAAAGTTGGCTTGGGTTTTCAAGGCATTCAGTTATCTTGTAAAAAATTATTTTTATGTATATTTGATATCAGTGTATTTTTAAAGTTATGCTATATAATTTCCTAATGATTATTATCATATTTTTATTTCAGGTTTTAACTATTCTACAAAATAGAATTATAAATAAGAAAGAGTAGCTTTTTTTTTTCAGTTATGGCAAATCTTAACATGTAGATATCCAACCTGTAATTGGTGTCATTTTAACTGCATTTTAGGAGTAAATCACTAGCATTTTTGTTAATATTAGAATCTATTTTTTTCTAGTTACCCATGTGACTCTCAGCCTTAGAGCCTATCTCTGGCCTGCTGTACATTGGAAAAGTATTGATTTGTTATAAAATTACAGATCTAGACATAGAAGATAGGTCACTGGGAAAGAATTTACCATCTGACAAGAACTCCAGAGGTGGTCTTTGGTCATAGGCTATTATTCCTGATTGCAGAAAATACAAGCAGAAGTGATTGCTTTTTAAATACTCTCAACCCGCTTTTCCTCCGTCCAGCTATGGGGATGTCCTCCTTCACCATCAGCATACTGATCATTCAGTTACTGGGCTATGTGCTCTCTGTGGTTGGATTCAGCCTCTGTGTCTCAGGTAAGAGTCCCCAGCCTTCTCTAGTCTCACCTTGTCTTAGCAGGGCTTTCTCTTGAACGGAGTTCTCTTTTGTTTTCTTCTTGCTTTTTTTTTTGTAGGCTTCATTTTTTTTTAGAGCAGTTTCAGGTTCACAGCAAACTTGAGTAGAAAGTACTGAGTTCCTATGTACCCCCATAGCAACCTCTTCCACTATCAACATCCCCCACCAGAGTGGTAAATGTGTTATAATCATTGAACCAACACTGACATATTATCACCCCAAATGCATAGTTCACATGAGGGTTCATTCTTAGTGTTGTATATGCTATGATTTTGATTCATGTATAATGATATGGATCATAGTCATGGATATGATATCATTCAGTTCAGTTTCACTGCCCTAAAAATCCTCTCTTCTGCCTGTTTATCTTCCCTCTCCCTAATTACCCCAGCAGCCACCAGTGTTTTTAATGTGTCCATAGTATGTTGCCTTTTCAAATTAGCTTCTTTTACTTAGTAATATTCATTTAAGATTTCTCTGTCTTTTTGTGGCTTGATAGCTCATTTCTTTTTAGCACTGAATAACATTCCATTGTATTGTATACTACAGTTTGTTTAAGCATTCCCTTATTGAAGGACATCTTGGTTGCTTCCAGTTTGGGGCAATTAAGAATAAAGTTGCTCTAAACATCCATGTGTAGGTCTTTGTGTGGACGTAACTTTCTCCTCCAGTGGAGTGCAGTTGTTGGGTTGTATGTTAAGAACATATTTAGTTTTTCGGCACACTGCCACACTGTCTTCCAAGGTGCCTATACCATTTTGCATTACCACCGGCAATGGATGAAAGTTCCTGTTGCTCCACATCCTTGCCGGCATTTAGTGTCGTGTGCTCCCCACACTGAGGATAGTGCTTTCCACATTGCCGTGGGTATACTGGCTGTATATGGCTTGTGGGTTAATTCTTTCAGCAGCCAGACTGCTCTGCCTATATCTGTGAGAGAGCTTTTAAAATAACTAGGCTCCATCCAGTGGGCTGGGGCCTTCGGCTTTACACACTATTTCCCATTAGTCTTGATGTGATAAGGTACATATAATACAGACAAAGGATTTTTTTCTTTTAATAATTTGAAGTCATTTCATTGACTGACTTAATAGTGATGAACAAATGTAGATAATTTTTGTTTCTTAATAAAAGGGTGATTTCTTAAAACTCAATATTATTACTGTCGTTGCTAGTTCTTTTAAAAAATCAATTATTGCATATGAATTTCTAATATAGAACTTCATTTGTTTTTGCAGAATGTATCCCAGTGCATGGTCCTCTTCTGATTTCAGGTTTGGGTATTATAGCTCTAGCAGAATTACTTGGATTAGTTTATATGAAATGTGTTGGTAAGTCAGCCTTATTTTTGTTAGCCTATGCCAGGAATTTCAAATATATAATCTGGATAATGCTTTTGGTTGATTCTTACTGTCTAGGACCAAAGAAACGCATGAGTAATTCCAAAAATGAGAAAACACAGCAAATGCCACTCTATTTTTTAAATAATTAATTTGAAATCATTTGTGCTGTGCCTTGTGCTTAGTTGCTCAGTTGTGTCCAACTCTTTGTGATCTTGTGGACTGTAGTCCTCCAGGTTCCTCTGTCCATGGGCATTCTCCAGGCAAGAATATTGGAGTGGGTTGTCATTTCCTTTTCCAGGGGATCTTCCTGACCCAGGGATCGAACCAGTGTCTCCTGCATTGGCAGGCGGGTGCTTTACCACTGAGCCACTAGGGAAGTCCTTGGTTTATATTAGTCTCCCTTTAAGCTTCCCTGTGGAGAAGGCAATGGCACCCCACTCCAGTACTTTTGCCTAGAAAATCCCATGGAGGAGCCTGGTAGGCTGCAGTCCATAGGGTTGCTAGAGTCGGACATGACTGAGCGACTTCACTTTCACTTTTCACTTTCATGCATTGGAGAAGGAAATGGCAACCCACTCCTGTGTTCTTGTCTGGAGAATCCCAGGGACAGGAAGCCTGGTGGGCTGCCGTCTATGGGGTCGCACAGAGTTGGACATGACTAAAGCGGTGTAGCAGCAGCAGCAGCAAGCTTCCCTGGTGTCTCATAGAGTAAAGTGTCTGCCTACAAGGTGGAAGACCTGGGTTTGATCCCTGAGACCTGGGTTTGACTTTTTAATCACCATTTGTCTGGTTCTTGAAGATGACTCTGCTAATGATGTTGCTCCCTGTTAATACTTGAGAATAGTATGTGACCTGCAGTATCCATGCAGCTGATGTAGTATTAGGTGTCTTTGACTGGTGGTCAGCTCTTTGTTCTTTTTTTCCCCTCATTATCTGTATTTCCCTCCCTTTTATTCCCATGCTCTCTCTTGCCTTCCCTGTCTGACGACCAGCAGGTCTGGAGATACTGACTCAGTGGAAATAGGCATCTTCTAGCTGCTGCCCCCTTGATGTTGCTCTCTCCCTTTTTCCACCACTACACCCCTGAGAAGCCTGTGAAACCATTATCATTACAAACGTATTATTCTCACATCAAATTCAAAGTGAAACTGAATTCCTAGCAAGTTCCTTAAACTGTTTTTTCTTTATGGTAGTTTTATAAGTATATGTAAGTGAAGAATTAAGTTAGGTTTTATTTACATTCTGAGACTTTTCTAAATTAACTTTTCAAATCAACTTATCTGATACTAGAGTTCAGAGAAATGCCTTCGGTCAGTTGAAGGACAAGAAGAGAAAAGGTACAGGGAAGTAGCTCTTTAGATAATGTGGTAGACTAGAAAAGTTGATGTATTTTTCATATATAACTGAATATGTAAATATAAGTATATATAACATTTAAGGTTGCAAATTTGAGCATTTATATTAAGAAGTAAAAATTGTAAATGCTTTCAGTGTAACTTTTACTTGTTGCTGATGTTCTGTTTTGGAAAAGTCTAAAGAATGTGTCTTGACTTTTAAATCCAAGCTGTTTATGTCCCTGTGAGAGATTTAACTTTCATTATTTTCATTATTTCCCAATTTAAATTTGTAGCCTTAAATATTACTTAAAGAGTAGGATTTTAAATTTCATTTTCTGTGTTATTTTTTAACTGTGTTGGAGTTTGTTTACTGAAACATTTGTTTCATAAAATGAAATCAAGGGTTGAGAACAATAACAATATGAGAAAATATAGAAGATTAAAAAGAACTAACTAAACTCAGCAGTGAAGTTGGGTATATTACCTATGTAGGGTGCTAATGTTCATTCTTCATAAGAGTCATTACTTATTAATTTTCTTAAGCCATTACTATTTAATTCTGTATAAGGGAATATAGTAATGTTTTGATACAAATATTGACCACATCTCACATGTTTTAGAAAGACACAGAATAGATATGTAAAATTCAGTGAAATTTTCTTGCCCATTGTTGGGGAGAGGTGAATATGGTATCAAAAGATAAAGTTGTCCCTGAAAATTCAAAACCTGGAAATATATTTAGTCCTTGTGTCAAGTGTTTTTGGTAGAGAAGAAGCTTTGCAAGTGAGCTTACGTGAAATGCTTAAGGCTTGTGATTTATACACACACCCACACTCACATACATACATACATGGCTGTCATGCCTTAGGCCCATAGCAACAGCAGACAAATCACAATCATTCTTTAGTCACATAGGTCATATGCCTATTAAAGAGGATTAACTCAAGCTAAATTCACTTCTGCATTGTTTGGTCTTACATTAGAGGGGTCACAGCTGACTGGTGCCCTTTGAATCAATGTTCTTTATAGAGCTCTTTGTTTCAGAATGGGCTAGCCAAATATGATGCTCCTTGGACCTGAGAATTAGAACTCAGAAACTTCTTCACACTTTTTTAAGACTGTTAAAAGAGTTGCTTGGCAGTTCTTAATACTAATTCTAACAATTTATGAGGTCAAAAATATAGCTTTAAAATCTTACCTCTGACCCTTCACATTACATGGCTGTTAAGTTCTATTTTCCTAGATAGAACATGGACACGGGGCATGGTTTAGTTGAAGTAAGTTGTATATACATATAACTACCATAATTGTCCCAAATAAAGTTCTATAATTCTGCTTGGTTTATTTCAGAGGTTGCTAATTGTGATTACCCATATTCCCAACACATTTTATTCCATAGTACTTTAAAAAGACATTTCTTCTTGTTTGGTCTCAAGAACCAAACCACTTTCAAATGCCTCCAGTAAAGGAGATTTACTTTGACACCACACATGGCACTAACAGAGATCGGAATCTCGTGAAAGCAGATACATAACTGATCCTCACAGAGAGTGGAACAACTAAGTGGTTTAGGAATTGGAAGAATCCAACACATCTCTGAAGTCTATGAGTCATGATTTGCCCTCTCAGTAGCAAGAGCTAGCGGATGCCCTCCTGCCAGTGTACTTACTTCCTCTCTCTCTCTCTTTGGTTCTTTGCCTGCTAGCCAGATAGCTCATCCTCTCCTTAATGTTTTGTTTTTTTTTTGATCCTATTCATGTCTTCTCACTGGTCTATTTTCTTACCTTTGGCTCTAACCTTTGAGCTTCTCCTTGCTTACTTTCTATCTCCTTTTCACCTTTCTTTCCCTTCACCAGCTTTCTCGTCTTCTTTCTTCTCTCCAGGTTCCAGTGGGAAAGAAACTTTTCAGGCCAGTCAGTTGCCATTTTCCCTTTTTCTTACCAAGCTTCTGACTTGTCTGTAGATTGGCTTTCCATGGCTCAGGTCTTACCCCCATTTCCCATCAGCTTTGGAAGCTTGATAGAGAAGGCATGGAGAAGTGGTAGGAAATACTGAGCACAGAAGACCAGAGCAGTTCTAGGGGCCTGCCTCAGTCTGCTCATAAATAAATCCAGTGCCATCATCCAATCCAGAGATCAGTGGAATTGACCATCCAGTAGCATCCTCTTCCTATAGAATGACCCGCAGGGTGTTGCCCCTTGACGCTTTTGTATCTGTAGGACTCTGATTCTGTATTTAAGACCAGTTTTAGCTGCTCCTGGACCTTCTCACTTGGTTTTTATAAGGAGCGTTTCTCTTCTTCCCTGTGCAACTAGAGCCATTCTTGTGTCACTTTCTTCATGCCCTTATTTCTTCATCTTCATTAACCAATCCAGTGAGAGGCAGTGAAGGGTAATTTGAAAAGCTAGGGAAAAAAAAAAAAAGAAAAGCTAGGAAGGAATACAGACAGAGAAGGGCTTGATTGTAGCTAAAACTAGCTGGCCTCAAATAATTCTCTAAACTCAGAGGGATCTGATATTTTCTTTAGTTTGTAAGCTAGCTGGAGCTTTGAAAACTGGAAAGATGGAAGGAGAAAAAAAAAGGACGGGCTGCAGGAACAACAGCAGGGAGCTAAGGGTGGGCAATTCCACATTCCAGCTGGGTTGAGTAGGGAGGGGTGTAAAGCCTACTGCGGGGGTGAGTAGATGACTGTTTTTCCACCACGAAGTGTAACAAGTGACTGATTTTGAGGGACATATGGCATGTACAAATGAGAGTGTGTGTGTGTTTATTATTTGATTGGGGTGGATTGTTTGCATATTTTTTTGTGTCAGTGTATATGATTGAGTGTTCTGTACCTTTAGTCTATCAAAGCCAAACTCTTTCAGTGGAGTTTCTGACATGTTTAGTTTTAGCCCTAAATGTTTTATCTTAAAATTAAACATAATATTGCCTTAATTTCTTTCATTTATTAAATTAATTTTCTTATTTTTTTAATATGATCAGCTTCCAATCACAGGACTATACAACCTCCTAAGGTAAGTTAAAATTTCTTAAATAAATTGGGTGTGATACTTGATGGTTTAGTCTGAGGAATGGTAATTGAGATATTGAACCCCATTACTCACTGTTCACCATGACATCAAATTAAGAGAACACTGAAGTTATTTCAGGGTTTCCCAGGTTGCACTGGTGGTAAAGAACCCACCTGCCAATGAACGAGACATAAGAGAGGCAGGTTTGATCCCTGGGTCAGGAGGATCCCCTGGAAGAGGGCATGACAAGCCACCCTAGTATTCTTGCCTGGAGAATCCCATGGACAGAGGAGCCTGGCAGGCTATAGTCCACAGGATTGCAAATAGTCGGACACAACTGAAGCAACTTAGCACACATGTATGAAGTCACTTTATGACCTTTGCATGGATAGATCTAATCTATTTTAAAACTTGGTAATTTACTAGCAATGGGTTAGAATAAATGATTCCTTAAGATTGTGCTGTTTTCTCATGCCCAGAACTGGAAAGTTTGTGTGTAAGAATAATGGTCATTATCTGCTGAAAGAATCTGATTCCAATATGTTGCCTCACCTGTTGGACACATTTGAAGTGCATATACAGAATGATATTTCAGGCTTAAAAATGAGGAAAGAAGTTCATATTAAATTTATTTCATTAAAAACAATAATCTATAAAATAAATGGAACTATGGCCAAAAACTAGCTGTTCTGAATTGATTCATTTCCCTCTTTCTCCCATTTTATAAGCATTTTTCTTCCTCCAAATTGCACTGTAGTTTTTCTGTATCATAAACTACCTGATAAAATTCCAAGAAAAGGAGCAATTTAGAAGGTAAACTGAAAGGGATAAATGATGGGGGATGAAAAAAGCCATTTTTTCATCATGGTGACAGGGACAGGAACTACTTTATGGAAATAAGATCTGGAAAGGGCTATATTGTATTCATCTTCCTAAAAAGGATTAAGGATTAGTAATAGCTCTCTCTGGGATGCCAAAAGTGAGACTCTGTCCTGTCTGTGGCAGGAAGGGGTGATTACACATGCCCGTAAAGCTGATAAGCCTCCACAGACATTCCGGAAAGGTGAGGGAAGTGGGGGTCACCTTACCCCACGTGTTCATTCTAAAAAGATTGATACCATAGCTACACAGGTCCCAAACAGCTAGAAGTTTTAAAAGTGCCTCTGTTAAAGATAATTCTGCCATTAGACCCTTCAATCCTAACACCTGTCTTTCCTGTTACCAAGTTCAGTTTGCATGACTTGAAAATGATTGCTCTCATATCTGGCTTAACTGTATTGCTTATTATGTTGCTATCTATGTTTGTGTTCTGTAGTTAGGATTTCTTGAACAGAGAGAGGTAGGGTAGGGTGGGAAGTTCTGCACAGAAAGTATTAAGAGAATGATTCTGTTATTAATCAAACTATTAGCTAAACTTGGCAAGCTCTGTCTTCCTAACCTTTATTGCCTTACTTTGTCTTTTGGCTGTAGGATTCACTGTTTATATACAGTTTAAATGTTAGCATATATAAATTATAGTATGAAAGAACATGAAATAAATTCTCTTTTATGTAAATATATTTTAAATATTTTCCAGAAAGCTGTAGAGGAACCTCTTAATGGTATGTGGTTATTACAAATTTATATGTTCTTCTTGATCCATTACCAGATCATAATAAATTGAGTTAGCCCCCAAAGCAGTTAGAATGCTCTCTGTGCCTTGAGAAGAATCTAGTTTTTTTTTTTTTAATTGCCTAACCTCTCTTTTCTTGATTATTCATCAAGAATTAAGAGTATTGCTTTTGTAGTGTTGTCACCTCTGAGAGAAAAATGCACTGTTCTGTGTCTCTCAAGCCAAGTGATTTTGGGTGGGGGCACTCTCTTGCCTTTTTAATTGGCCAAGATGAAATGTAACACCCCCAGTAGAGAAGGATCTCAGTTAGTTTCAATTTTGTATTATAAATTTCAGATCCAGTCTGTCATCATGGAGTGAGACCAGAGTATCTCACTTCTCCCCAAATCTAGATCTGTATTCCCAATGGCTTTGTGTCCTTCGTGGAGCCTGTGGGTGTGACCCACAAGAAGGCTTTCGTAACTAAATAGTAATCTTAACATTAACTGGGCATGATATTACTGCATATTTGTTTGCCTAGAAATGATTTCTAATTGTGGAATCTTACTAACTGCTTGGCTTGTTACTAATTCTTAGCATTTAAAGAATCAAAAGGGATGATGAATGATGGTAAGTATAAAATCCACCTGCAATTATAGCTTGGTTAAAATATGGACGTTGAAAAGAAGTAAAATTGCTTCTTGAAAGTGTGGTGTTTTTTTTTAAGGGACACTGTCAAATCATAAAGGCCCACATTTCTCAGTTTATAAAACTTATGTACTGTGTTACAAGTTGCAAAATTAATAATATAAAAGCTGTAGGGTATCACTAATCAGACTCTCCAGTCATATTGCTCATAACAAAGAAAAATAACTGCTTTAAAAAATAAACATTTTTCAGATGCAGTGTGTGATGACTGAAACTTTAAATGCTCTTTGTAAGACACTTAGATAATTTGGCACAAATCTTTATCATCTTGACAGGGTTTCTTTTGTGCTCATGTTTGGTGATTTTTGTTGCATTTAGCCTGTGAAGACTTAATATCTCTGCTTTTCCAAGCAAGAATTGGGTTCTAACCTTTTGGGAGAGGATTGAAAAAGAGATATTTAGTCACTCCAGCTTTTTGAAGAGGGGACTCTAGGCTAATAATTTTTAATTTTTAATGACTGTTTCAAAGACCTATATTTATTAGTTCTTAAAGCTAATTTAGTATGAGATATTGAGTACTGTAAGCATTCATTTTAATTTTACCTTATCATATTCTGATATTTGAGTTCTGTTAACATTTGAATAATTATGTTTTCATTTTATTGAAACTTTCTTCATACCTTTGATATTTATAGTCATTCCTTGATCATGTAAATAGTCTGCTTTCAGTATTACTGTTCTAAAGTCTGTGACCTATGTGCTCCCCTCTACAGCAAAATGCAGCATTTAACTCAAGAGGCTATATTCCCCTGAGTGCAATTAATTTTTGCATAAGATTAAAAACACGCCAGTTGTGTTTGGTGAACTCAGTTTAAAACGGTGCCTGGACTGTGTTCAGTAAGCAGTCACAGAATGATCCCACTTTTGTAAATTTGTGTCACAGCCTTTATTACAAAAAATGCATGCTCTGCTAACCACTGCACTCCTAAAAAAACAGGATTAGAAGGAAAACATTAAATGACATTTTAAAAAGAACTGATACCTGAAAGTGTGGCATGGTTTGTCTGTGTTTGCATTCTCGTGTTCTGTTGTTGGTTTTTTGTTTTTGTTTTTTTTAAATTTCATTGTTTTTCTCCTTTTCCTACTGTGGTGTCAATCTTCTGTAGTCGTATGAAGAAACTGAACTCTTCCCCATTTTCAGAAAACCAGTAGAAGAGCCTTGAGTGCCTCTTCCTTTATTAATTTCCCTTAAGATATGACTTTTTGGGCATCATTGTATAGACAGCAGATTTTGTATTTTCATAGCACGTGATAACTATAGCAACCTTTGAAATTCCCTTAATTTTGTTAATTTTAGCTGTTCAGAATTTGTTGGGTTTTTTCCAAATGTCTGTGTGGTGGGCTCTTCCTACTGACAGGTCACAATGCCCATGGTGTATCTGCCTTTTTGGTGAGTGAGGTACCAGGTGCCCCCTTGGGACCACAGTCCCATTTCCTCTTTCACTTAACACCTGATCACATATTTAATTTTCTTACATTAAATGAATGGTGTCAATCTAAAATGAAAGTGATAGCATATTATTCTAGGATCAGTGTCTTTTGCTTTGGAAAAATCAACCTCTCTTGATTTCTTCTCAGCTAACCCAGCAAACTGAGGTTATCAGATTTTGTTGATTTACATTTCCATTTGGCATTGGCCTTTTGCTTACTGCAGCTAAAGAGGCTAATGGATTGTCTAGTTTATGCCTGTGACCTTTGCAAATCTAAGATTAAATAATTTTTCCTTATTTTTAGATACTGTATATCTGAAATAATTTTCAATTTTTAAAATACATCAACTTGTTAAGGCATAGAAAATAGACATGCATAGCAATTATATATTCATTTTTCAATTTTCCAGAGTAACTGAAGTGGAGTGATGGACTCTGATTTGGAGAGTAGTATGACATGAAAGAAATACACTTGTATTTAAGCACCATGGCCTTGATTCATTGTCCTGGAGAAGAAAACAAGAAAAGTAACTGGTTTCCATCTATGGGAGAAAGTAAATAATTGACCTTTAAATGATTGTTACAGTTAAGTTTTTATTCAAAGCATTTTAAAATTTAATTAATAAATGAATTATGATCTGTGTTGTGTGCCCAATTGATAATCCAGGTTTTTGTTGTTATTTTTATTCAGTTAGGGGCAAAAGTAGAGTGGGCAACTTCCAAGAATGATGCCCTCCAGATCCTGAGGCCTCTTAACTCTAGGTCACCAACTTAAATTGGTTCAAGGTGAAAATTTCCTGGCACTACCCTGGTTACCCAGAGCAATCTATGAAAACAGAGGCTTCCATCAAACCTTAGCAAAGTTTGGCACCGCCACTTTGGCTGTTACGGTGTTAACTGAATAATGTCTGCCTCTTCTGGGTCAGGGGCATAATATTAAGTACAGACGAGAAATTCATTTAGGAACATCTTGTCGGCTGCTTACATGGGGTATGATACTGCTGAGGATCATGGTCTTCATTCTTGGGGGTTGCCACTCACACGTTATCCCCTCAACATACAGTGTACCAGACCCTTTCCAGATTGAGGGTAATTTTGTTGATGGATGTTTTCTTCCCTTTTTTTTCACATGACCCTTTACATGCTGTCTTGTCCTCCTGTTATTTGCTTCTGCTGTATGAGATGTAGCGCTTTTTCTCCTCTTTGAACATGGTCCAGTGACA
Organism: Bos grunniens; assembly: GCF_055505025.1. Lineage (NCBI taxonomy): Eukaryota > Metazoa > Chordata > Mammalia > Artiodactyla > Bovidae > Bos > Bos grunniens. The sequence goes on from NC_141165.1 coordinate 104,627,098, forward strand.
CAGTAGCATCACTTCAGAAAGGAGCCAGACTTATTCTCAAAGAACTATGTTCACACTTTTCAGCAGAAATAGCGATGGTTGTAACATATGTATCCCCTCCCTTGGATTTGAAGGCACAATCTACAGTGTTTCTTCGCTTCTTTTCTGATCTGGGGCATGAAAAACCAAGATTGAGATTTGAACTATGAGTCTCCTGCATGGCAACATAATGTGTGTCACCGTCAGGCCAACAGGCCAGCCCTGAACGGGTGGTTTTATTACTGTTGTATCTGTGTTGCATGATAAACACTCATCATCTCCTCCTGTAGTCCTGCCTCATATTCACTTACCCTAAGATTGAAAAGTAAAACAAACCCGCCCCCCACGTTTCCTACCCCCCATTAGAAGATTAACATTCTGACAGTTGTGATCACCTGGAGTACTTTTAGATTATTAGGTTTTCTTCCCTTGCAGGTGTGTGTTTGTGTGTGCACATGTGTAAGATAGGCAGGTACCTCTTCTGTATGGACAACAGTGAGGTACCTACGGGAGAGCAAATGTTAATTTCATGCTTCTAGCGAGAACATTTAAAAACAAAGATCTTTATTGGGTGGACTTCTATTTCATGTGAATAGTCGATCACTTAAAACGTTTAAAAAGTTCTAGGTAATTTGCCAAGCTTTTTGACTGCTCACCAGTGCCCTCTAAAAATACTGGTTTTTCTTCCTGTTTGTGTAATAAGACATTGCTATTTGTAGTTGCATTATTAATAGTTATTTCTTAGTCCACTGAATGTTCCCATGTACCTCATTTATGCCAAATAACGTCATATTTTACGTTGGGACCAAGTGGTTTGCCCATGGCAAACCAAAATTTATGACCTGCTGATGCCTCTTAGAAAAGTGAACATACTATGAAAACAGTTCTTTTTGAAAAAAAGAAAAATAAATGTTCTTCCCTAATTGTGTTCCTGTCCAAAGTATTAACATGTAGAGGGAGCTCTATTCCTTTATACAAATTTGATGGCTCCCATTGCTCTTCTTCCTTCAGAAAACATTTGTATTTTACTAATATAGTTTGTTAATTTAGAAATCAATTCTGATGAAAGGAGGAAAAAAGCAGATGGACTTGAAAAAGATCCAAACTCCTGTTCTCTATATGAAATCTTATAATAAACTTTTTTGTGAACCAGAGTTGTACCTTTTAATATGTAGTCAGCTCTCATTTATTTGGGGCTCAGTCTTGGGACTTATCCATCCTTTGTGTTCTCTTTAACACTACCTGTCTTTGGAGGCAGTCCCTGCCCTAGACAGCACACAGAGGTGGCAGGAGAAAGGCCAGGTATGTTACTGTTACCCTTGCTGTTACTTGTCAACTTCTCTGGAAGAGGGACCACAGCAGCAGGCGCCGTCTTACTTGGGCATCGTTGGGCCAGTTCATTCTCTTTAAATTAGACTTCTAATGACAGTAAGTTTTCTGTCACACCAAATTAAAGTTGTCAGCTGTTTTGAGTATCAATATTGTCTGTTACCCCATAATATGCTTTTTTAATCAGTGATCCCAATTTCTGCCGTCGACTTCAGCTTTATTTACTGTATGTTCTCAGAGTGACAACATTTGTCATTTTGGCAACAAATCAAATTCTCCTTCAAAACATTATCCTCCCACCTTTCCTCCCCTTCTGGCTCTCCTTTGAGGTCTGTGCCTATCTGGCTGCCTCTCATCTCTTACTTACCTTTCCTAGTACTTTGCGTGTCTCTGCTTAGCTCTGTTGGGTTTTTGTCTTGCTCCTCTCATTCAGTTTTAAAAATTCCACCATAAAACAAAAGTCTTTTTTCCCTTTCCTTTCTCTTCCTGCAGTGTTTGCATACATTAGATGCTCACTCTGTAAATTTGATGATTGAGTAGGCTGTATTTCAGTTTCCCTATATTGTTAATAGAGTGAGCCAGAAATTTTTCTTTTTAGACAAATTTCACATGCTCTGAAAACCTTCAAAGGTGATAGTTTTTTCACCTGAAAACCCTAGGTCCAATCTGGTAATTTTCTGAGAATGTCAGAATGAAAATAATGGGGTTATCCCATACTTGAGAGTATTGTTCTTTTCAGGATGTTGTAGTTATTTTAGTAAGTGACCAACCAAATTGTGATTTGACTTATAATAAAGCTGAAAAAGTTGTGAGTTTATGCTTTCTTCTCGTTAATAAGAATTAAGCTCTGTATCACCTAGATTTCTCTTGTCCTAACATGGGTATTCAAAAACAGACATCTGTAGTGTATGTATGGAATGGCACACCCCTTGTTTACCTGTTATTGGAAACTAGAGAAGTGATTGTTGGGCAACGCTTTATCGTTACATTGTGTTTAATTTGATGAAGATTCTGTGTAGAAACAGTCTTTCACGTGTCATGTTTTCAGCCACTAACTGCCATCACCCACTGGGGTCCTTTGTTAAGTCATCTTCCATGGCTAATAGGGATAATCCAGGTAACTTTTCAGAGATGAGCAGTGAACAGGAAGCTTTCCTGCCTTTGGCTTTTGACAGCCCTTCCTTAATATTTAAGAACAGCTTTCCCATAAATTTAGCCTTTTGAAAAGAAGAGAGCATCTGTAGTGAACTTCTCTGTAAGGCAATATCAGTGGAATCTTAAATGTTGTTATCAGGGTTGGTGAGAGACGGAAGCATTTTTGTTTTTATTAAACAGAGCATTATTTACAAAGAGCCATTGTTGAGAATTAGATTCCACACCGTATAAATATCCATTAACGATTCTAAATAAAGGAAACTCTGGTGTTGCTATGCGTGAGATCCTCTCCTGGGGGCTTTTTTCCATAGCAATTAAAGGTGTGCTATTTGTCAGTAGCCATTTTTTGCAGTGATTTAAAGACCAAAGTTGTTTTACAGCTGTGTTACTGTTAAAGGTTTTCTTTTTATATGTATTAAATCAATTTATCACTGTTTGAAGCTTTGAATATCTGCAATCTTTGCCAAGATACTTTTTTATTTAAAAAACATAACTTTGTAAATATTACCCTGTAATATTATATATACTTAATAAAACATTTTAAGCTATTTTTGTTGGGCTTATTTCTATTGCTGCCTCAGCAGGCGACAAGTGCATTACTGAGAAATTTTAGTTTATCAATGTATTTTCAGGTCCATATCCTATGTACCAATGCAAATGATGACTTAAAATATTAATTTGTAAGTTCTTTTTTTGAAGTATAACAATATCCAAAAAGTAAATGTTTGATCAGAGCAGAGTTTTAATTGAAAGTTCCAAGTAAGTCCAATGCATTAGTTTTCCCCATGGTAGAGTGAATACTTCACTTTTCTAGTCCTGGGTGTACATACTCCGGACTAGCAGAGGACCTCAGCAAGCCAACTTACCTGCCTCTGTGTCCCCCCTTATCTGTAGAATCAGATCAGCCTCTTTAAGACTGAAATGCAAATTGAAATGGTTCTCCATGTTAATTGGTTATCAGCTAGGTCTAGTTTGATTGCAAGTGAAAGTAAAACTAAATATAAGAAAAGTGGGATTTATTGGCTCCTATAACTGAAAATTCACCTGTCCAGCTGGAGAGGGCCTCCCAGCAGTGTCCTCAGGATCAGAGTCTTCAACTTTCAGCTTCAGTCTCCTTCCTGTTGCCTTCTTCAGAGCCTGTGTGTGATGGCAGAATGGCTGACTGCAATCCAGTACCCACCTTCTCCTGAGTTCAGGGAGGGGAGAGGGGAGAAAAAAAGAGTGTCTCTCCCTTTCTGAATAGTCCTATCCACCCAAGATTGCAGCTCGGAGCTCGGCCTGGGCCAGGGGCCTCTCAGTCAGTGGGGCCCAGTATCTCTGACACCCAGTTTGGGCCAGCCTGAACCTCATGTCTGTCTGTCCTGGAGGGAATGGAGCTGTGGACTCCATCTGGGATAGGGGTGGGGGACAGAGGGAGTTAACTGAAGCAAAATCGTGATTGTAACCAAATTAAGATGGCATTAGATTTTAGGCCTGTTTCTTGCAGGTATATACTGTGATTCTGCATTGTATGTGTGATTGTAAACCATTTGAATGGAAAATAATATTTGGCAGCAAAGTACCATCTCATTCCTTACCTCATAGGCAATTTAATTTTTATGCATTTATGAGGACTTTTTTCACTCAGCAGGAGTAACTAATGGAGTTCAGAAAGCATTTAATAGCCTACCTCCTGTACAGAAAGCTGTTCTGTGCAGCTCATAACAGCGCTCAACTTCTTTCAAACTCCCACGGAGGTGTAGGCTTCCAGATGCATCTGGATTTCGTTTTTGTGTGGCAACCCTTCCAGCTCAAGGCCTCAAGTCTGACAGCTTTAGAAAACAATGTATTATGGTAACACCATCCATGTAGGACATGATTTCACCAGTAGCTCAGAGATTTCTGCACAATTGACAGAGTTGGGTGTTTGAAGTGAGACTGTGCTGGGACTCAACCCCTGGTGTTTATTTTGAGAATTTAAGTTTCATGCTCAAGTACCCATCCATCAGATCAGAGGGAAATGAAGTATTTAAGTTATGGATAATTGGATTGATTATTTAATGCCAAAGACAGCACTGCAGACTACATAGAAGTGATCGTAGATTACATGATTAGAGCTCCACTTATTCAGCATTTATTTAGTCATTTGGTGATAAGACAGCAGCTTTTCAATTCTGTTCATAGTCACTTGTGGAAGACCAGGTATGTCGTCCCAGTTTGGAGAATGAGAAATGTTTGGTAAAGAGTCTGGTTTGGAGAGAAATGATTTATATGTCGGAAGACCCATCCGATGTCAATCTGGAGGCCAGATAGCAGGCAAATCTGGCAGATTCATGAACCTGCTGCTGTTTTTCCCTTACAGATGTTGCAACTGCATGCACTATACCGGGCGCCCAGATCCCTCTCTTAAAATGACCTTATTTAATCATAGACTTGTCTTCCAAAAAAAGAACCATTATCGTTTGCTTCCTAATTTTCTTTGAATTGCCTGCTACATTCTTCAAGGTCAAACTGACAACGTAAAATCTGGTAGACTTCCATTCTAAACAAATGTGGTTTTCAGAATTAAAGCGTATTTGTTTAAAACGTGGATTATATCTTCCCTGGATATACTCTCTACTTATTAATTTCTTAAATAAATGATAATTAATCTTTTTAAGCCAGTCCATAAAGGCCTTCTGAGTCATTTTTATTTAAAAAGTGTTTGTTTTGGGGGTGCTGTGGTTAGGTTGCATTATGGGTGAAGTTTTGGGGTACATAGCAATCACTGTGTAAATTCTGTGGGGTAATTTTTCTCTCATGCGCTCATACTGAGGGCAACCAGAAAGCACTGAAAACTGCTACATCTCTTTCTCCAACAGTTGTAGCAGTAGCTGCCCCACCGCCTTTGTGTAAGCCCTGTGTTGGAATGACTTACCCACCCTCCCAGGTAAGTCATTCTAGGAATGCTGCTCACTCTCCAGGGAGTCTCCACCCCTAGCTCCACCAGACATTTTTAGAATGTAATGTTCATAAACCTCTTTGCAAGTTAGAGGATGCATATATTTGGTTACCCCAAGAAACGTTTCTTTATTGCAGTGTTAACAGTCATTTAATTCTTGCAGTTAAATTGGTAGGCATATATGTTGGTTTTTTAAAGTTTTATTATCCTTGATTCAATAGAACTCATGCCTCCTCATATCTTGAACTATATGCCTAACTATCAACTGAGGTTGTTGCTTAACAACTATCACTATGTGGAATAGAAAATACTACTCTGGGTCCTGGGCAGGGATGTATTTGAAAGCATCAACAAATATCAGTTGTTCTCACCCCTATTCAAGGGAAGTTGTTTAAAAAAATTATAGAATCTTTATTCTTTAAGCTGATTGACAGACTGTGGTTTATTTATTAATGGCTTAAAATCATTGTGCTTGAAATTACACAAAACATTTTTTCAACTTTTTCAAAAGCAACAAGTTTGGTAAAATTAAACACTCATATTATTTTATGCCTCTGGAAAAGTCATTGATGCAATCTCCCAGAAAACATTTGATGGAAATGTTTGGCTGGAATATTTACCAAATCTCATCCTTGGGCCTTCTGGCTGGAATCGTTTACTTTACTGTGTAAATAGACTAGACTTAGTAAAGAGAGACCAGCCAGCTCTTTGTCCTTCCTCTAAGGCACCAGGGATTCTCCAAAGGAGTCATAATATAAAGTGATAAGACAGTCTCAGAACAGATTTCTCCTGAGTGACTGGGTCCCGAGAGGCCACTCAGTGGCTTTAACACATGTTAATGAGGCCCATGATCCCCCACCTGAGCCAGCTTCATATTTCTGTGGCTTTTCTTGCTCCTCAAAGGATTTAGAGTGCCCCATTTGGGTCAGATAGCTGCTTTCCATGATCACAACCACTCAAGCGTGGTTGTAAATCAGCGTGGGTGTGAAGGAGAGCAGTGCAGCATTGGGTAAACAGCAAAGCCTAAACGCCTTGCTCAAAGCGACCTCGCATGAGGCCAAGAGATTCGTTTGTTCATATAAAAAGCAGTTTTATATTTTCCCCCCTGAGGAGCAAAGCCACCACCATAATTTTCACATATATGTAGAAAATTTATATTTAAAACATTCCAATAGCCTGGATGCAATCCAAGTGAGCCTCTCAAAGACACAGGTGCTGATGGAAACGACATTTGATGACGCTAACTTCTCTGGTCTTCCTGGGGATCTTTGGTCTGCAAATTGGAGATAAAAATAAGATTTGATCTCTCAAGGTGAGGAGAGAGACGGTAGTGTGTGTTCTTCAAAAGACTCAAATAGATAATAGATTTTTTTTAAAGCTGTGGCTGAGTGTAACTTATAGCTTCAAAGGGCTTTTTTAAAATGAAATCTTTACAAGCAATAGTAAAGAAATCTAGAACCCCCTGGGGTGGTGGTTAGAGTCCTGTCAGGGATTTAGATCTAATTATTAGCCTGAAAGTAAAGAAGAGAAAGAACCAGCCAAGTGTCAGCCTGGAAAACAATAATAGCTCATGGAGTTCAGCAGCCCAGTCATTAGCGCCTTAAAGGAGAATTCAGCAAATTTATTCTTATCCTGGAAGGAAGGCCACAGCGGTTGCAGTGTTTTCTGACAACAGTTCCTTTTTCTTTGGAGTAGAGATGCTGCTTACGCTTCTAGATTTCATCTCTTCCTATCACCTAGTAAACCTTAGAGCCGGCTCCCCATGCAGGTGCTTAAAGGAGAGGCAGTACGCACGGAGTCAGAGCGCCTTCATCAGCTGTGTGGCCCTGTGCAAGTAACCTAACTTCTTTGGGCCCTTTGCATCTCCCTTTTACACATGAAGATGAAATAAGATAATGCATGTGAAATATTTAGCACAGTACCTGGCCCATGGTAGGTACTCAGGAACTGTCAACTATTTATCTTTTTCCCCTTCTTATTAAACTTTGGCTGGGGAGGAAAAAACTTAGCATGATAGTCTAGAGATGAGCACAACATATACTGGAATTCATACTTACCTATGTTGGGTTACTGCCAAAGAAGCAAATCAAACATAAACTGACTCGGCATATAAAGTGATACGACAAGCACTGCTACGCTGCAGACCTGATCCATCCAAACACGATGTTCTTGTTAGGTGTACCCTCTGGTTCCCTCAGGGCTTCCCAGGTAGCCCTAGTGGTAAAGAACTTGCCTGCCAATGCAGGAGAGGTAAGAACCACAGGTTTGATTCCTGGGTTGGGAAGATCCCCTGGAGGAGGAGCATGGCAACCATTCCAGTATACTTGCCTGGAGAATCCCATGGAAAGAGGAGCCTGGAGGGCTACAGTCCATAGGGTTGCAGAGAGTTGAATACAACCGAAGCAACTTAGCACACACGTACGTGTGCTGGTTCCTTCAGTGAAACCAGAGGATGGCAAGTGAGAGAGAAAGGCATCGGAAGATCTGATTCGCCCTTTCCTGGAGAGACAGGAGCTTGTCCTCATAAACATGTGGAGGGTCTTTAGAAACCACTTTGCCTGCCAGCAATACTCAACTCACCCATTTATTCATTCATATCAGAGGCTGATGCTCAAGACTCTAAAAGTGTGCTAAGAGCAGGCCCTTAAATCACTGTAGATTCATGGGAGAACTCAGAGCTGCCTTTAGGCTAATACCTAGCAAAGACTAAAGCCAAGTATTGATACATGGGCGTGGAGGTGCTTGTTGAAAATATAGAGGCCTGGTAAATATTATTTCACCGATGGAAGTATTTCAGTCGGGGGTTTTAATAAGGCTTAGGTGATATGTAATCAGCTCACTCTCTTCTCTGAAATGATGAGCGTCTCTGCTCTACCAGTGCTCCTGGGTGTCTGCAGAGAGCAAAAAAGGCAGCTGAAGACATGCTGTGAATTGGAAGTGACTTCTATTTACTTCTTCTCCGCCTACTCATATGGCCACGGATGATGCCCAGTTCAAGGGGGAATCAAAAGCCAAGTGGGGCTGTCTGGCTGCAGTCCTTTGAGTGGAGTACAAAACGTGCTTCAGAGAGTGCTTGATTAAAGGCCCCCAGTTCGTTTGAAGGCTTGGTTTTCTATTAAGCCTTGGATGCTTAGACTGTTGGGTACTTTCCACAGAGACAGAATCTGAGCTGTCCTCGTACGTTGTTTCAGCTCCTGACTCCCGACTTGGCCAGATGTGTGTTGTGAATCAATATGTCACAATCTGTTAAGGTGTTTTACTGTTTATGTTTGTTGGGTGTTTAGAGATGCAGTAACTATAGGAGTCTTTTCTTAGTCTGTCATCTGCATCTGAAGAAAAAGAGAGTAATGCAGAAAGCCAATCACAGCACCATAATTATATCCAAAAGTAGGCACTTGTGTCCTTCATCAGGGACATTTCCAATCCATGCTACCCAATGAAACATCTTTTATAGACACCTCTCTCTCATTTCTTCCTCCAAACTGATTCCTCACTTTCTTCCACCCAAATTAAAGTATACTGTGAGTCACAGCATTATTGATGAATGTTCAGTAGGGAGGATGTTAGGAGCAGTGAAAAATATAAATAATTGGTTCTACACTGGATAATAATTGGTTCTACACTGGAATTAATGGTGAAGCCAGGAAGATAAATACAGCACAATTAATTGCATTCAAGCAAGATTAACAAGAGTATTGTTCTATGGAAAGAAAAAAATCAACAGCGTTAATGAAAATTCAGCAATATCTTAGTGGAACTAGTAAATAAATAAATATATCTCTATATGTTTAATTAAAAGCAAGACTCAATTATGTCTCATTTCTTACTGAGCTGCTTAATTCAAGAAATGTTAATGTTAAACGAGAAAATCAACTCAGGACACCTTTTCATCTGCATTTAATTAAGACTTCTGTGTCTCAGACAAGCTTTTGAGACAGGTAGTGGCAAGTGTGTACTTAAGAATCTCGAATGAACTCGCTTCAGCTTCCAGTTTACAGGTCTTTAGATTTCCTGTTTGGGTACAGAACTCTCCTAATAGTATTGCAACTGTAAAGCCCCTTCCTCTATTACCTTCGTTTTGTCATTTTGATAAAAAGATACCATTTCAGACTTAAAAAAGCAAAGCTTAAAGCTATAGCTAAAATTATTAGTACGTTCTTTTTTTTCTAATAATAAAAGCAACACAGAAATGTTCAGCACTGCGTTTACATGAGGTTTTGCTTCAGTTCAACTCAATTTCCTGCAATGTTTTAGGCCTTACAGAAAGCATTACAGATCAGATTTGGGGAAGAAGATCTGGGAGGTCATTTCTCATCTGTGTTGTTCCCAGTCTCTGGGATGTAAGGCCAGGTAATCTGAGAGGGAGCCTGATGTAATAATGGTAGAAGCAACGTGTGCAATGAATGCGGTGTGCTTGAATCATTCCAAAGATCAGTGCCCCACCCCCGCCCAGCCCATGGAAAAATGGCCTCCCACAAAACTGGTCCCTGCTGCCAAAAAGTTGGAGACTGCTGGTAAACACTTCTCTACAATCAATTCTTCTAAGTCGTTTTTTCTGTACCTGCTAAGAGTCCAAGGTGAATTCGAGTTATTCCTCTTTGCTGAGGTCATCTCCAAGGTGATGGAATGGAATAGGGGGCAGAAGTCCCTCTCCGCAGAGGTACTGAAGAGGGGGTGCCCTGAAGGTTCCAGTGGGGCCAGAAGGCAGGCACACAGAGCAGGAAGTAACTGTGTCTGCCCCGGGGCTCTGTGTGTGGCCCTTTCTAAATCCTTCCGTGTTTCATGTCCTCTCACTTGGCAAGAGTATTGCCAGGACTGGTGAAGAGACAGTGAGATAACTGTCCAATACCTCAAAATCCTTGGAAGAAAGATGCGGTGGTATAAATCAAAGTCATTTCTTATTTCAGTATTAATTATGCAAACCTCTTTCTTTTCTTCATCCTACAAGGTCTCTTTTCATCTTTCCTGAAGGTCTCATTGCTCACCGGTTTCCACAGGGGAAATAACATTATTGGCAACTCTTCTGAGCACTTGTTCCCAGCAGGCACCATGCAAAGGCCTAAGGATACAGCTGCAATGACAGACACAATCCTCCAAGCTGGGCTGTATATTTAGTAAGTTTCTCACTTTCTCTGAGCCGTGAGCCCTTTATTTGTAACATAGAAAAAAAAAAATTTTTTTTTAATAGGTATCATGCCTTCCAGAAATGTTTTGAGGATTATTTGAGATAATGTATATAAAATTGTCTAGTGGAATATAACTAAGAGTTTAATCATGTTACTTCCCCCACCCCCATCATAAGCAAGAAAAGGAAAAAAAACTAAATTCACACATTTCCCCATTTCTTAACAATTTTTTAAAAAAATAGATTGTTGTTTAATAGAAAGTTTAAGGTCTTCATTTAAAAGAATACGTCATTTAGGATGAAACAGCAGATCACAGGTTAGAGATCACAGGACCAGAATCTTCAAGCCACTCTTTCCCTCCCAGGATACATTCTATCAGAAAAAGCAAATCATTCACCTGAGTCAGAAGTGTGTAGTTTTTCATCTCAAGATAGTGGAAACCCCTGAGCCGAAAGGATGGAGGGAGAGACCTTGGGAGGTTGAGCCAGAGTCTCTGCAGAGCCAGTGCCCAGCTCCTTGGCTGACCTGGGGGAGCAGCTCTGTGAACTGGGGAGACCAGCTCTGCCAGGGTGGCCTGCAAGTTGAATTTGCCTGGCATGACCTATTGGTGTTCCCAGGCTCTGGAAACAAAATAAGCAAGAAGCCTTTTTTGGAGGGATCTCAGGAAAATTTTGTTCACTTCCAAGAGAGAATATTCCAAAGTTCCTTCCCACCTCTGTTTCCCTTTGGCCTTCCTCACTTTTCCCAGCCTCTGCTCTGAGGTCTGCTATTTATGCAGATCCAATCTGGTTTCCCCGATGGCTCAGTGGTAAAGAATCATCCTGCAGTGCAGGAGTCTCACGAGATGAGAGTTGATCCCTGGGTTGGGACGATCCCCTGGAGGAGGGCATGACAATCTACTCTAGTATTCTTGTCTGGAGAATTCTATGGACAGAGGAGCCTGGTGGGCTACAGTCCATGGGATGGCCAAGAGTCAAACACGACTGAAATGACTCTGCACGCACGCGAATGCCCGTAACCTCCAGAGAAGGCCTGGAGGGCTAATGTGCCCTGTGTGGGCAGGCACAGCAGGAGATAGTAAACAGTGCTGGGCAGTGAGGAAGGAGTCCTGGGATTCATCCCTCAGCTGTCATCCACAAGCAGTGGGCCTGCGGAGGTGTTGGGAGATTTCTGCATCTCTTCTTCCTTATGTGTAAAGTGAAGGGCTTGGCCTCCATGCCTGAAGGGTTCTCCCTAGCACTACTGATCTGACATCTTCCCAGAAGTCAGTGCAAATAGCAGGGCAGTGTTCCTTTCTTAGTATCCATCATACAAGAAGCCAGGAGGTGGCCCACAGAAGGAACCAATGCCTCAAGGTGATAGAAAGACCCCAGGAAAGAAATTCTGCTGTGTGAAGGAGACTGTACTTCTGTCCAGCCCACGCCAGCCCCCGACATCCCCTAAGGACACGAGGCCCAAGTTAAGGTCAAAGACATAGCTTCCCTTAGTCAATGAGGGTTCCCAAAGCTCCCAACTTCCCAACTGAAAGAGGAGACACATGTGGAATGCTAAATTTGGAATAATTTAGCAAGAACACTTCAACATTCAGAGTACCATGCAGAAGGTGGGATACAAACAGACCACAGACGGGTAGGTTTTATGTGGTGTACACAAAGATTTAAACAACATGTGCACTATTAAAAGAAAAGAATAAAAGGAAACTGTGAAAACAGGAGGCTCTCCATTTTAAATATATATATATATTTCTAGCGTTTGTTAAATAAACGCAGTAGAAGATCTGGCCACACTGGTTCCCATGCCCACCCCCCAACAAAGGGCTCAGTGGCACAACTCCTGGGTTTCCATAAGGTGCAATGTGATCCTGTAGTTTAGAATTTGTTTGTACTAGAGGAATAATTTCCCTGTGATCACAAATTCACAAAAAGTGAGAAAACAAAACATATACACAGAGGACCACTTGTTTTACCAGCAAGTAGAGAAAGCATCATTGTGAAAGTGGGAGAGGTAGTTAATGCTTACTATGCAGACCCCAAGCATACTCCATTCATTTCCACTACCTGCCTAACTCACAAAAACAGTGAATTTCTTCTCCTCTCCCTGGAAAACCTGGAAGATGGAAATCTGCAGACAGTCTGCAGCTTTCTTCCAGACCTTCCTCTTCCAGAGGTATGTAAGGTCATGGTGGGGTGGGCTTGGCACCTAACCTTGGCAGGAGTCCTCTTATCTTAAGACCTTGCTTTGTCATCAGCAGCAGAAAACTTGACAAGTCTCATCCATCAGCCTTTGGGCAGGTAGGAATCTAGGAAATTAATCCATAGTTCATTTGCTTGATACTAATAACAGGGCTTTCTCTGATGACTTTCTCCATCTTTCACACAAATGAGGAAATTTAGGCTCAGACAGGTAAGTATCATACCCCAAGGGTGGCATCCCAGTATCAGCTGGTCTAGAAAGGGGATTGAGAAGGGAACTTTTCCTTGCCCTTTCTCTGGGGACAGTGAGATGCCCTTCCAACCCAGCCCTTCCTTGTTCTCCCAGCTCAAAGGCAACATGAACATACACATATTGTAAGGCTGTAAGCTGGCCAGCTCCTCCCATCCTCTCCTGGTGTCACCCTCACTGAGCAGATGGGGTGGTGCCGGGAGAGGAGCCAGCTGGTCTCTGCATGCTGTGGACCTGCTGCCCATGGGATGGCCACTGCCAGCTACCACCACCTGAGGCTGACTGCTGAGAGCCAGGAGCTGGAGCCCTCAGCAGGCATGGACAAGGATAGGCCACAAGCTCACCCAGGTTTCTACGTAAGGCTGCTTGGTGCTGCCTGGACCCCAGTCTAGAGGGCATTGGGAAGGGAGTAAATACTCATCCCAGCTCTGAAATGGAACTGAGAGCAGAAGCCAAATCAGTGCAGTCATGATGCACAGAGGGTATATAAACATCCTAGCAAAAGAGCAACCCAGTAGCACTGGTGTGGGTGCAGCAACATTATAGCCCCAGATGTGGACTCTGGGTGGCCTTGCCTCAGTGGTAGTCATCTACTCAATCCCTATCTGATGAGTGCCTACTCTGTGCTAGGTACCCAGAAAATACACAGTCCTCAGCATCCCTGGATGAGGCCACAGGAGCCACAGAGGAGCTTGTTTGTTGACCATGGGCCAGATCTGAAGAAAGTTCCAAGGCTTCTATGTCTGAAGTTCCAAGTCAGTGTGGAAGCAGCCGATTCACTTCCTATGGACTGAACGTGTCTCCCCAAAATTTGTATGTTGAAGCCTTGATCCCCCTATAATGGTATTTGGAGGTGGGGCCTTGGGAGGCAGCTAGAGTTAGATTAGATAACGAGGATGGGGCCCTCATGATGGGATTAGTGCCTTCAAAAAAGGGGAAGGTCAGTGTAGGCCTCAGCAAACCAGGAAGCTGGGTCTCACCAGACATCAGATCTGGGAAATCTGGTGGACCCCAGATCTTGGACTTCACAGGATATCCAGAACCGTGAGAAGCAGATGTTTGTTATTTAAACTACCCAGTTCTGGTATTTTTGTTATGGCAGCCTGAGCTAAGATACCTCCCAAATTGAATTCTTCAGCAACAAGCACCAGTCAGAAGGCTGGGCTAACATCTTCTATCCAGAGTATATAGGGGCCTGACCAGGAAAATGGTCAGAACTTGAGTTTCTAACTTCTAATACTGCATAGGTGTTCTTCTGTATGTTGTTATTCTATTTACTTCCAGAACTCAACAGTAGTTTCTCCAGACATATTTTATTCCTGAGGCATGTGAGGGTCGGAGAGGGTAAGAAACAATCCAAGGTCACTCAGTCACTAACTGATCCACCCAGGATCAGTTCCTTCTGGTCATAGCTCCCTCTGTTCTCTGCAGCTGTGCCTGCAAAGACGGTGCTGTGGAAACATTTTTTGGTCTCATACTGTTGAATTCACCTTGAATTCTCGGAAGAGTTTTAAACCAACTGCAAACACAATTTCTAAAGAATGTCCCCATACTTCCTTCTTGTGCTGATATCTTCTTCCAGATGACTGAGACATGTCTGCTAAGACCAGATTAACCTATTTCAACTTGATGGCTGGATTCTGACACACTGAGGGGAAGGAAATATATAAAGGACAAAAACCTACAGTTACACTGAACACAGTAACATTTCCTCTTAGGAAACCTTCAGGTTGTACAAACAAATATTTCCTTAGAACTGAAAGAAAATAAGAATCACCATCCTTCCTTGATTCCAAGATAGGTAGTTTGGAAAGTCTGAAAGCTGGGTGTCTCAAAGTCAATATGTCATTTAATGGGGCTGTCTTTTCTCCTCCCCACCCCAAGTGGGCTTTGACCTTAAATCAAGAGATATCAAAAGCTGCAGTAAAAATAATTGTGTGTTTTAAAACCAATGGTATCTTAGAAATAGGAAATATGAAATGATGACAAGTCTAGCCAGAACACTAATTTGTTTCTATATCCCCAATATATAGCGGGCAGTATGATTTCAATATGTTTATGAGAAGGACGAATATCTCAACAAAATAGACACTGACTTTTTTTTAATTAGAAAAAGTTTCAAACGTATACCTAAAGTAGATAGTGTATTGTGGTGAACTCCCATCACCCAATGTCAGGATTTTCAACTCAGGTGATTTTGTTTTCTCTTCCACTCCCTCCCCAACCCAGGTCATTTTGAAGAAAATCACAGATGTCAGGGCATTTCACTGATAAATGTATCTGTATATATTTATAAACAACCAAGACTTATGCTTTTAAAAAACAATGATGACAGTATCATCACACTTCCTGAAATCACTAACAATTCCTGAATATCATCTCATATCCATTTAGTATCTACAGTTCCCCGTTGTTGTTGCTTAGTCACTAAGTCGTGTCCTACTCTTTGTGACCCCATGGACTGTAGCCCGCTAGGCTCCTCTGTCCATGGGATTTCCCAGGCAAGAATACTGGAGCAGGTTGCCATTTCCTAGTCCAGGGGATATTCCCAAGCCAGGGATTGAATCTATGTCTTCTGCATTGCAGGCAAATTTTTAATGCTAAGAGTTCCTCTCCCTTTTCCTTTTGTGGTAGTTTGTTTGCCCCAGGATCCAAACAAGGTTTATACTTTTTTCTGTTGGTTGTGTTGTTATTGTTGAAGAACCCAGGTCTTTTGTCTGGTTGAATTCCCCACAGTTTGGCTCTGCGGGTGGCATGCCCGTGATGTTGTTTAATAAGCTTCCTTTTCTCCCCGATTTCTTATAAAATGGTGTTCAGAGTTGGAGGTTTGTGCAGACTTAGTTTGGGGTTTGTAGTATTTCCATCATGAGGTTCATCATACCTGACTGTCTCTATCTTTGGATGCCATGAGCTATGATGATAATTGCATAGGTCATATCATCACTTTTGAGATGACTTTCTCATTTACTAGAACTACCCCCAAAAATATACATCAAAAATCAAGAATCTGAAACATTGGATATGTTACTATTGAGTCGAAGATCCTGTCGGTTACTATTCAGAGTGATTCCCTTGGCTTGGCCCAAATAACAGGGGCTCCAGGACAGCTGTCTACAAGGATATGAGAGCTGTGTACCTGGGCAACCTTACCTTAACAAAAACAGCGTCATACAAACTTGTATTTTTACAAAAGAGAGAGAGGAGGAATGGGGGCTGTGGTCGTCATTGTTGTTCAGTCGCTAGGTCGTGTCCCACTTTCTGTGACTCCCATGGACTGCAGCATGCCAGGCCTTCCTGTCCTTCACCAGCTCCCAGATAGCATCACCAATTCAATGGACATGAACTTGGGTGAACTCCAAGGGTTGTAGGAATTGCTATAAAATAATCATTGCTATAGTTTTATGTGTGCTGCTAGAATACTTAAATGTACACATAAACATGCAGTGTGAGAGTCCCTCTAGCTCTTGCTCAAGGATCACGTGTTATGTGCTCAACAGGGCAGCATTTCTTATGCATTTCCATTACTTGGAGCAGCACAAAGAGTGGTGACCTCAAGCAGCAGGTCTTTCCCTCTGCCCCAGCAAGCTACTTTTATACTGGGTGTAAGCTCATTTCCCCTAGTTAATCAATCATATTAAGTCCCGTTTGCTATTTGAAAACTCACTCTGTGTGCACACAGAGCAACAGGGGAAACTGGGCTCTCGCAGGCACCCGGCACCCTGGTAAAGAGCCCAGTGGGTGAGTAGACCTCCTGGAAACGTCGACAGGGTCAAGGGCAGCTGCCCAGACCACAGCAGTCACAATCGGCATGCGTACCTCTGCACCATCAGTTCTTTCTAGCTCTGTCCATTTCTCTTTCCCAGTGTAGACTAGCTTTGTTATGCTAGTAGATGCTCTACCCTGCATCTCTCTGTGGGTGAAATAGGCATTCAAATGTCTAACACAGTCAGCAAATGCTTTCAAACCTTTTTGGCCACTGTTTAATAGATTTTCATTATAACTAAGTACACACAAACATGCAGATGTGGAGGTGAATGTACATGCTGTAATATAGATAGACGCACACAACTCATCTTTCAAACTAAATGTCATCTAACTAAACTAAACACCATCATCTTACTTTGTGTGATATGCTTTGATATTCTCTTTTCTATTCTTTTATTTTACAAAAAAATCCTGGTTATAATCCACTAATGGTTTCCCAGGTAGCACTGAGTGGTAAAGAACCCACTTGACAATGCAGGAAACTGAGAGACTTGGGTTCGATCCTTGAGTCAGGAAGATCCCCTGGAGAAGGGCATGGCAATCTTCCTGGGCACAGAAGCAGGCTACAGTCAGTCCATAGGGTCACAAAGAGTGGGACATGACTGAAGCAGTTTAGCATGCACACGTGCAATACACTAAATTTATTTCAAAACCTGTTGATGGGTCATAACTTTCATCCATAACCATCCCCTACAGTGAAGGTAGAGATCAAAGGCATCAGAGTAAAGTTCTCGGGAGCTTGACTGATTTATTATTACACTGTGAATTAAATCAGAAATTAGAACCTGTTTATATTTGTCACATAATAGCACATTACAAGCTCCACCTTAGGTGACCAGACAGCCCTTTGGCTGTACTTTGTGATTAGGTTAATCTGGGGAGTGAATCTATCAGGGAGAGAGAAGCCCTGCAGGCCTGCGAGCTGCCCGGAAGCCCTGCCTCTCCCATTGTTACCGTGATGGATCTGCACTTCCAAACAGTAATCACCCATCACATGAACCCAGTTCTATTTTTCTAGCTCAACAGGGCTCAGTGTGCTCTCTGAAGCTACAAAGGGGAGAAAATACTCCCTCCAATCTTTCTGCATGATGAATTCTTCCACCTCTACATAAAGCCATGCTTACAGGCCTGTCTTATGGGCTTTTTGAATGTCCCAACAATGACAAAAAAGGAAAGAAAAGAAAAAAAAAAAAAAAACTGGGTAGGAGAACAATAATGCTGTGCTGCAGCCAGGTCATATTGCCTTATATTTTTCACCTCTTTCCTTATAAGAGCTCTCAGCTCTAGGGGCAAAAAAAAGATAAGAGGAAAGAAAAACCTACACAATATCAATAAGTTTACCCTTGAGAATAAGTCACTTTCTCAGATGGTGTTTTCACAACATAAATGTTTTATGCATTTGTGCTTAGATTTTAAGATATTAGATAAGAAATCAAATTTCCCTCCAGCTTTTATTCAGCACCATCCCCTCACATACAAACTCACACATACACACATGGAAACTGATTCCTAATGTCAGAGTTAATTTCTCATTTACCAGGAGCATGGAGCTTTTTCTACAGAGTATGATCAACCTAGAGGTATTGTCGTGTGAGTTTAATAATATTTTTGACAACTAGAAAGGAGGAAATTAACCCATGAGTCATGAAAAACCTGAAAAGATTATTCTGATGTTTGTTTATCTTGAACTAAATTTGCAAGGAAATAAAATTACTCTGGTAGCTAAGACTGCATACTCACATTCTTTTGTTTGAATTAATTATACTTAACTGCTCTATAATGTCCTGATTAATTATTTCCTGTTCCAGTCAATTGATTGTGCATTTTTGATATGAAACTTGCATCATGATGAGAATCTTGGACCTATTTCTCATCTTGCTTGAGGGCTCCCATAGAGTTTATCTGAAGAACTATCTTCAAAGGAAGCTCCACCAGCAATCTAGGAGGGTTGTGTCACAGCACAAGCAGTGACAGGGCAACTGCATTTTCAGATTTGCAACTGCAGTTCCAGAGCATGGAATCAACACTTATGTATGGGCAGCAGTAAACTAGAGCTTTAAATGCTGCACCATTTGTGAGAAGCGTAACCCCCACTCTGCGCAGGCACTGCGTGTCTAGTCTCCCATCAGCAGACTTTCCAGAGTGAGGGGCTCTACACAGGAGGGTGGACAAGACTAGGTAGGTCCTGGAGACAGGAGAAGCTGAATGTATCATTTTCTTATCACAGCTGTAACAGATTACCACCAGCTTAGTGATGTCATAGCACACAAACTTATTATCTTAGAGTTCTCTGTTTTAGAAACCCTATGTCAGGATGGGAGTAGGGCTGCATTTCTTCTAAGTGCTCTAGGGCACAGTCCATTGTTTTGCTCTCTCCAGTTTCTAGAGGCTCCTGTCTCCTCCCTCCCAGAAAAGCCAGCAGAGATGCATCTTCCAATCTCTTTCTCTGACCTCTTGCTTCTGTCATTTTAACTCTCTCACTTTCCTGCCTCCCTGCTTTTCTTCTAAGAAGCTTTGTGATTATATTGGGTTCAGATAATCCCCAAAAATCTTCCATCTCAAGATTCTTAACCACATCAGTCCCTTGGTACATAGTCACAGGTTCAGAGATTAGGACGTGGACTTCTTTTGGGGGGACACTCTTCTACCTTTTGCACGAAGTATCCAGACCAAAAAAAAGCCAGTGTAGGTCAGGCCTGAGCCGCCCCAGTGTCAGGGCATGTTTAACTAGTCCTGCACCAGGCGCCAGGGAGAGGGGCTAGAGCAGAAGTCAGGAGGTGTGAGTTCTAATCTTGGTAAGAGGACTTAAAGTATATACCAAGACCTGCCTTGCTTTTTACCTTGGTTAAAAGTTGATTTGCATTCATCGTGCCCTAAAACCATGTAGCAATTACTACAATGGTCCAAGATACCAAATTAGCTTGTACACATGACTAAAGACAGCAGAGAGGTGACACAGAGGACCTGAACACTGGGAGTGCCCCTGGCATGAAACGCTAACATCAACAGCATAGTCGACTGAACAAAGGGATGCAGTAAGCAGTTAATCCCAAGCTATAGTTAACATTCACACATTTCAAGGAAGACTGTCAGAGTGGGGAAGGTTAATAAGCTTTGGAGTGGAGAGGTGCAAAGAGGTCAGGGTGGGCCGGGCCCTCACCACTTCTCTTTCCCCCGACAAATCCACTGAGCTCGTCCTGACGAGAGATGGATACATCAGACACATAGCCTGAGGTCCTGAAGTCCTCAGGTCATGTGACTAACTGCTCTTTCCTCTGATTCCAGGCCTGCCATGAAACCCTGGGATAACTGGGCTCCCCAGGGAGGCCCCCATGCAGGGAGAGGGACGAGATGTCAATCTTTGGTCCACTTGACAGATCGACTGTGTTTCTCCTAGAAAATTAACAAACCGGAGTACGGACTTGCATATATTAATGCCTTGAGAGTTTAGTTGGCATGAGTCAGCACCTCAAAGCTGTCAATCTCTGGTCTGTGTGAAAGATATATACTCTAATTTCTCATGAAAATTAGCAAACAGCTATGCTGGTTTGTATTTATTAATGCCTTAGGAGTTTCTTTAGGATGAGTCAGTGTCTAAACACTGATCAGATCTGAGGTACCACCCCTCTCTGTCCCCCACCCCCAGCACATGTCCCAACCCTCATTCTGGGCCACGTCCTCACACATCTCCTCTAATTCACACAGAGCACACCATGCAAGGTGACTTTGGAGCTGGACAGCCCTGCAGCATTGCCCCGGGTCACCCCCAAGCATTCTTCAGGGTGTCGCTTAAATGCTGCTTGTTTTAAAAGCCTTTTGTAACCCTTCAGCATTCTTCAGACATCCCTGCTTTTTGTTTGAAGAATCCTGCATTTTCCTCTCTTCACCCTCATTTGGCATCTTTCCCACCACAAGAGGAACCAGGGGAGTTTTACTCATTTTTAGATGCCCAGTGCCTAGCATAATAACTGGCACAAAGTAGGTACTCAATGAATATTTATTGAACAAATGAGTAAATGGACACTCTCCTGATCACCCCTGATGCTTCTTTTCATCCACTAGAGAGTGGAAAACAGATGCTAGCACACCAAAAGATTCAAGAGTAGATAGTATAAATTAAAAGAAAGGTCACATTCAATATAGCAGAGATGCCTTTGTGGAGTTAACAGGAGGCTGTCTTCCCAGGAGCCTTGGAGAGACAGCCCATGAGGGTGACAGCCCAGCAGTGACAGGACAAGACTGCTGCAGTGACACGGCAGCAATAAGGTGTCCCTAACAAACAGTCAGACATTTCTATCTGAATGTCCTGACAATACCCAACTCTACAGGTCCCAGAGCAAGCTCACAGTCTTTTTTAATCTCTATGACCTCCAAGTGTTCTTATTTCTGGGTGTTTCCCAGGATCCTAACTTTGGAGTTAAGATTTCTCTGTCTTAAGTTCTACCAGCTGATAAAGCAAACACTTAGATGGGTTTCTCATGTTACTGCTGCCTGAATTCCAATCACATCAAGTCCCCAACCTGGGTGACTGCAAAAAGTGTCTTGAGTTACCTTCCAGTTTCTGGCCTCTCACTTTTCCTTACCTAGGCGTGTGTGCGCCCAGTTGCTTCAGTCGTATCCAATTCTTTGTGATGCCATGAACTATAGCCTGCCAGTCTCCTCTGTCCATGAGATTCTCCAGGCAAGAATACTGGAGTGGGTTGCCATTCCCTACTCAGGGGATCTTCTCTACCCAGGGATTGAATCCACATCTCCTGTGTCTCCTGCCTTGTAGGCAGATTTTTTACTGCTGAGCAGCAGGGGAAGCCCTTTTCTTGTCTATACTGAATCTCAAACACTTTTCTTCAAAAACAAATACCCGGGCTCCTGGGAGGTACAGTGGTTAAGATTTCCAGCTTCTAATGCAGGGGACGTGGGTTTGATCTTTGGTCAGGGAACTAAGATCCCACATGCTCGCCACATAGTGCAGCTTAAAAAAAAAGAAAACACCCAAATACCACTTATTATTATTTTGGCCACACCAAGTGGCATGAAGGATCTTAGTTCCCCACCAGGGATCAAATCTTTGCTCCCTGCAGTGGAAGCTCAGAATCTTAACCACTGGACCGCCAGGCAAGTCCCAGTACCACTTTTATAATCTCATCTCCTTCCTTTTCTGAAACCCTTCCAGCACACTGTCAGCAGAGGGTCCTGGAACCCCGCACCTCGGCCCTGTCTCATCCACCCTGTGTCCTTCAGTTTCACATCCAACTCCTGACATTGGCCTCTCCCAGGCCATTTCTCCTCCTCCTCCAGGGGAGGCAAATCCCACCCTCTCCTTCCAGATGCCCAGGCCCTCCAGCCTCTTGTTCAGGCTGGACTGTCTTCCCTTCTCTTTCTCCTGTTTGATCTCTTCTATACGTCACAGGTCAGCTTAAGTTTCAAGGCTTTCGTAAAAATCCCTTAATTATCTCAGCACACAGAGCAGACTGGGTGTTGAAAGAACTTGGACTTCAGAACACGGCCTTCTTTGCAGCTCAGGAAAATGCGGCTGATGGCCAGAGACCCAGCTCCCTTTCTGAAGCTGTCACTTTTCCTTAACGGTTTGTCATGGTGCTTAGTGATTATCCCACCTGTGTTCTCGCTGCTTCCCGTCTTCCCGACCAAGCAGCCTGGCTCCAAGAGGACAAGGAGATCTATGAGGCTTCTTCTGTCACAACCTCAACTTCTCACTCTGTGGCAGGTTTCAAAGGTTCTCAGTAAATGACTCCTATTGAAAGAAACCCAGAGAAAATAGGTCACAGCGAGTGTAAGGTAATGAAAGTACAGGAGAAAGAATGTGACTGCGGGTCTTTCCAATCACTGCCAGGTAACAAGTGGCCTAATTTTCAGTGACCCATCCCAACTTGCAACCATCAGGTAACCTGGTCTAACACAACACTCCTACAGGCTGGTTTCTTGGCACCTGAAGGAGCTGACAGCCAGAGGCTATTCGCTTAGCACACTCCCCATAGCTAGACAGTGGAACAGGGTGAATAATGGTCCCACAAAGTAAGAATGTCCACCTCCTAAACCCATCAGTTCAGTTCAGTCACTCAGTCACGTCTGACTCTTTGTGACCCCATGAATCGCAGCATGCCAGGCCTCCCTGTCCATCACCAACTCCCGGAGTTCACTCAGACTCACATCCATCGAGTCAGTAATGCCATCCAGCCTTCTCATCCTCTGTCGTCCCCTTCTCCTCCTGCCCCCAGTACCTTCCAGCATCAGAGTCTTTTCCAATGAGTCAGCTCTTTGCATGAGGTGGCCAAAGTACCACCTGAAGCTGGAGTTTCAGCTTCAGCATCATTCCTTCCAAAGAAATCCCAGGGCTGATCTCCTTCAGAATGGACTGGTTGGATCTCCTTGCAGTCTAAGGGACTCTCAAGAGTCTTCTCCAACACCACAGTTCAAAAGCATCAATTCTTCAGCACTCAGCCTTCTTCACAGTCCAACTCTCACATCCATACATGACCACAGGAAAAACCATAGCCTTGACTAGACGGACCTTTGTTGGCAAAGTAATGTCTCTGCTTTTGAATATGCTATCTAGGTTGGTCATAACTTTCCTTCCACGGAGTAAGCATCTTTTAATTTCATGGCTGCAGTCACCATCTGCAGTGATTTTGGAGCCTAAAAAAATAAAGTCTGACACTGTTTCCACTGTTTCCCCATCTATTTCCTGTGAAGTGATGGGACCGGATGCCATGATCTTCATTTTCTGAATGTTGAGCTTTAAGCCAACTTTTTCACTCTCCACTTTCACTTTCATCAAGAGGCTTTTTAGTTCCTCTTCACTTATGACTTTTTTCAGAAAAAGGGTATCACAAATGTAATTAAGGATCATGATATGAGATCATCCTGGATTATGCAGATTGATCTTAAATCTGATGACATGTCCATATAAGGGCAGAAGAGCAGACAAGACAGAGATGAGAAGGCCACTTGAAGATAAACACACAGATTGGAGTTATGCAGACACAAGCCTGGAGCCAACAGCAGCTGGAAGAGGCCTGGATGGATTCCACCTAGAGCCTTCAGAGGGCACGTTGTCCTCCTGACACCTTGATTTCAGACTTCCGGCCTCCAGAACCGTGAGAGAATACATTCCTATTGAATTAAGTTACCTAGTTCCTGGGACTTTATTTCAGCAGCCTTAGGACAGCCTTACAAACAGCAAGTGCTTCCTGAAAGAAAGACCTGGGAAGCCCATCTGTCTTCTTCCGCACTGTCCACAAAGACCTTTGTGGAGCCATCAAGCATTAACAGGTCCGCGTAACCTGATAGTCTGGGTGTTGGGAGAGTATTCCCAGGATGCAGGGTATACCCAGAGGAGAAACTCGTCCAGTCAGTGTCAGAATGAGGGTGGGGGCAAGAGGAAAGCGGCAAAGAGAAGCAAGGGAGGAGTTCAGGGAAGGTTTCTGGGGGGATAAGACTGCAGTGAGCAGTCAGCTGGGTGAGGGGTTGGAAGAGCTGTCACACAGGTGGCAGAGCACAGCAGTCACTGTTAACAGAGAACCAAGTGTGTGGTAAGGAGGCCAGGAGTCTAGGTACGGGTTGGGTCTCTGGGGGCTTTGCAGACCATGGTAAGAAATACAGAGTTTTTTCTTAGAGGAGATTGTCAGCTGGGGAAGTAGCAGCACATGTCTGGGTATCTGTGTTTGCATTTCTTGGTTGTCACTGTAAACGAGAACGACTCTTTCTTTCTTCCCTTCTAGGTTCTTTCGTTGGCCTAATAGTTAAATTGACATACGATAGATCAACAGGAATAAAACCTAATTGCACATATGTACAGAAACTCATAAAAAATATGAGACTCAAAGAACTGACCAAAGCAGGCAGCTTTTATACCATTTAGACAAAGAAACAATAAATTTGTGAGGAGCTGACAAGGCAAAGGGATTTGGGCTTGGGATCAATTCAGTTTAGTTCAGATCCTCAGTCACGTCCTACTCTTTGCAACCCACTCCTTCCAGTGAATATTCAGGATTGATTTCCTTTAGGATTGACTGGTTGGATCTCCTTGCAGTCCAAGGGACTCTCCATAGTCTTCTTCAAAACCAAGTTCAAAAGCATCAATTCTTTGGCACTCAGCTTTCTTTACAGTCCAACTCTCACATCCATACATGACCACTGGAAAAACTAGAGCATTGACTAGATGGACTTTTGTTGGTAAAGTAATGTCTCTGCTTTTTAATATGCTGTCTAAGTTTCTCAAAGCTTATCTTCCAAGGAGCAAGTGTCTTTTAATTTCTTGGCTGCAATCACCATCTGCAGTGATTTTGGAGCCCTAGAAAAAGTTTGTCACTGTTTCCATTGTTTCCCCATCTATTTGCCATGAAGTGATGGGACCAGGTGCCTTGATCTTAGTTTCTTGAATGTTGACTTTTAAGCCAACTTTTCATTCTCCTCTTTCACTTTCATCAAGAGGCTCTTTAGTTCCTCTTCACTTTCTGCCATAACAGTAGTATCACCTGCATATCTGAGGTTATTGTTCTTTGTCCCGGCAGGCTTGATTTCAGTCTGTGCTTCATCCAACCCAGCATTTGGCATGATGTACTCTGCATATACAGTGGAAGTGAGAAATAGATTCAAGAGGTTAGATCTGATAGACAGAGTGCCTGAAGAACTATGGATGGAGGTTCATGACATTGTACAGGAGACAGAGATCAAGACAATCCCCAAGCAAAAGAAATGCAAAAAAGCAAAATGGCTGTCTGAGGAAATAGCTTTGAAAAGAAGAGAAATGAAAGGCAAAGGAGAAAAGGAAGGATAAACCCATTTGAATGCAGAGTTCCAAAGAATAGCAAGGAGAGATAAGATAGCCTTCCTCAGCAATCAATGCAAAGAAAATGAGGAAAATAATAGAATAGTAAAGACTAGAGATCTCTTCCAGAGAAGGCAATGGCAACCCACTCCAGTACTCTTGCCTAGAAAATCCCATGGATGGAGGAGCCTGGTAGGCTGCAGTCCATGGGGTCTCTAAGAGTTGGACATGACTGAGAGACTTCACTTTCACTTTTCACTTTCATGCATTGGAGAAGGAAATGGCAACCCACTCCAGTGTTCTTGCCTGGAGAATCCCAGGGACGGGGGAGCCTGGTGGGCTGCTGTCTATGGGGTCGCACAGAGTTGGACACGACTGAAGCGACTTACCAACAGCAGCAGAGATCTCTTCAAGAAAATTATAGATACCAAGGGAACATTTCATGCAAAGATGGGCTAAATAAAGGACAGAAATGGTATGGACCTAACAGAAGCAGAAGATATTTAGGAGAGGTGGCAAGAATATACAGAAGAACTATACAAAAAAGATCTTCATGACCCAGATGATCACAATGGTGTGATCACTCACTTAGAGCCAGACATTCTGGAATGTGAAGTCAAGTGGGCCTTAGGAAGCATCACTACAAATAAAGCTAGTGAAGGTGGTGGAATTCCAGTTGAGCCATTTCAAATCCTGAAAGATGATGCTGTGAAAGTGCTGCACTCAATATGCCAGCAAATTTGGAAAACTCAGGAGTGGCTACAGGACTGGAAAAGGTCAGTTTTCATTCCAATCCCAAAGAAAGACAACGCCAAAGAATGCTCAAATGGCACAATTGCACTCATCTCACATGCTAGCAAACTAATGCTCAAAATTCTCCAAGCCAGCCTTCAACAGGACATGAACCGTGAACTTCCAGATGTTCAGACTGCATTTAGAAAAGGCAGAGGAACCAGAAATCAAATTTCCAACATCTGCTGGATCATCAAAAAAGCAGGAGTTCCAGGAAAGCATCTATTTCTGCTTTACTGACTATGCCAAAGACTTTGACTGTGTGGATCACAATAAACTGTGGAAAATTCTGAAAGAGATGGGAATACCAGACCACCTGACCTGCCTCTTGAGAAACCTATATGCAGGTCAGGAAGCAACAGTTAGAACTGGACATGGAACACAGACTGGTTCCAAATAAGAAAAGGAGTACGTCAAGGCTGTATATTGTCACTCTGCTTATTTAACTTATATGCAGAGTACATCATGAGAAGCACTGGGCTGGAGGAAGCACAAGCTGGAATGAAGATTGCCAGGAGAAATGTCAATCCCCTCAGGTATGCACATGACACCACCCTTATGGCAGAAAGTGAAGAACTAAAGACCCTGTTGATGAAAGTGAAAGAGGAGACTGAAAAAGTTGGCTTAAAGCCCAACATTCAGAAATCTAAGATCATGCCATCCGGTCCCATCACTTCATGGCGAATAGATGGGGAAACAGGGGAAACAGTGGCTGACCTTATTTTTTTGGCCTCCAAAATCACTGCAGATATTGAATGCAGCCATGAAATTAAAAGACGCTTGCTCCTTGGAAGAAAAGCTATGACCAACCTAGACAGCATATTAAAAAGCAGAGACATTACTTTACCAATAAAGGTCCACCTATTCAAGGCTATGATTTTTCCAGTGGTCATGTATGGATGTGAGTGTTGGACTGTGAAGAAAGCTGAGTGTCAAAGAATTGATGCTTTTGAACTGTGGTGTTGGAAAAGACTCTTTAGAGTTCCTTGAACTGCAAGGAGATCCAACCAATCAATCCTAAAGGAAATCAGTCCTGAATATTCATTGGAAGGACTGATGCTGGAGCTGAAACTCCAATACTTTGGCCACCTGTTGTGAAGAACTGACTCTTTGGAAAAGATCCTAATGCTGGGAAAGATTGAAGATGGGAGGAGAAGGGGATGACAGAGGATGAGATGGTTGGATGGCATCACCGACTCAATGCACATGAGTTTGAGTAGGCTCTGGGAATTGGTGACGGACAGGGAAGCCTGGAGTGCTGCAATCCATGGGGTCTCAAAGCGTCAGACAAGACTGAGCGACTGAACTGAACTCTGTGTATTCTTGCCACCTCCTGTTAATATCTCCTGCTTCTGTTAGGTCCATACCATTTTCGTCCTATATTGTGCCCATCTTTGCATGAAAGGTTCCTTTGGTATCCCTAGTTTTCTTGAAGAGATCTCTAGTCTTTCCCATTTTAATGTTTTCCTCTATTTCTTTGCATTGATCACTGAGGAAGGCTTTCTTATCTCTCCTTGCTATTCTTTAGAACTCTGCATTCAAATGGATATATCTTTTCTTTTCTCCTTTGCCTTTCATTTCTCTTTTCTCAGCTATTTGTAAGTCTTCCTCAGACAACCATTTTGTCTTTTTGCATTTCTTTTTCTTGAGGATGATTTTGATCATCACCTCCTGTACAATGTTACGATCTTCCGTCCATAGTTCTTCAGCACTTTGTCTATCAGATCTAGTTCATTGAATTTATTTTTCACTTCCACTGTATAATCATAAGGGATTTGATTTAGGTCATACCTGAATGGTCTAGTGGTTTTCCCTACTTCCTTCAATTTAAGTCTGTATTTGGCAATAAGGAGTTCATGATCTGAGCCACAGTCATCTCCTGGTCTTTTTTTTTTCCTGACTGTACAGAGCTTCTCCATCTTCGGTTGCAGAGAATGTAATCAATCTGATTTCAGTATTGACCATCTGGTGATGTCTATGTGTAGAGTCATCTCTTGTGTTGTTGGAAGAGAGTGTTTGCTATGACCTGTGTGTTCTCTTGGCAAAAAACTTTGTTAGCCTTTGTCCTACTTCCATTTTGTACTCCAAGCCCAAATTTGCCTGTTACTCCAAGCATCTCTTGACTTCCTACTTTTGCATTCCATTCTCCTGTGATGAAAAGGACATCTTTTTTTTTGGTGTTAGTTCTAGAAAGTTTTGTAGGTCATCATAGAGCAGTTCAACTTCATCTTCTTTGGCATTAGTGGTTGCGGCATAGATTTGTCATATTGAATGGCTTGCCTTAGAAACAGAAATCATTCTGTTGTTTTTGAGATTGTACACCAGTAATGCATTTCAGCTTCTTTTGTCACCTATGAGGTCTACTGCTGATGGGCTGCTGTCTATGGAGTTGCACAGAGTCGGACACGACTGAAGTGACTTAGCAGCAGCAGCAGCATTTCTTCTAAAGGATTCCTGCCCATAATAATTGACATAATGGTCATCTGAATTAAATTTGCCCATTCCAGTCCATTTAAGTTTACTGATTCCTAAAATGTCAATGTTCACTCTTGCCATCTCCTGTTTGACCACTTCCAATTTACCCTGAGTCATGGACCTAATATTCCAGGTTCCTATGCAATATTGCTTTTTACAGCACAGGGCTTTACTTTTCATCACCAGTCACATTCACAGCTGTGTGTTGTTTTCACTTGGCTCAGCCTCTTCATTTTTTCTGGAGCTATTTCTCCACTCTTCTCCAGTAGTGTATTGGGCACCTACCGACAGGGGAATTTCATCTTTCAGTGTCATATCTTTTTGCTTTTCATACTGCTCATGGGATTCTCAAGGCAAGAATACTAAAATGGTTTGCCATTCCCTCTTCCAGTGGACCACGTTTTGTGATCCAAACATGGATTGTAAACTGATAAATAAATGAGAAGTTTTGTTTATATAGCTTTCTTGGCCCTCAACTTCCTCTGTCTGGTATAAAGATAACTTTCTTCCTCCTGATCCAGGGAGGGTCCATTTTATTTCCTGTTTTCAGGAGAACAAAAGAGGGTCAGAATGTCCTTCCTGCACTGGTGTTTACAAAACAAATTTAATTCAATTAATCAATGTGCCAAAATGGTGTATTGTGTGGTGATGCATCCTGCCCCCTCCTTAAACAGAGCAGAACCCTGTGGGGCCCTGCAGTTACAAATTCCCTCTGTGTGCCCCACTTCTTGTTTGTAGGAAACACACTCCATTCAGCCTCCTTGGTCTACCCTGAGTTTCACAGGGCAGATTCAAAGGGTTGCTTATCAGGGAAGAGAGAGAATACAGAAACTAAGGAGGAGCAGTCAAGAAACAATAATGCTGCCCAGGGATAGGACCCTGGCTCCTCCTCAAGAAATATATGTATTTATTATGTATATATATGTATATAATATACATATTATAATATATAATGTGTATATGTGTGTGTGTGTATAATATAAAACCTTTGATGAAGGGTGGTAATTCCAGGCTGAGCACAAGATTTCTGGAGCACCACCCTGTTACCTCACCACCGACCAATCAGAAGAAAGTCTGTATACCGTGTAAGATAAAGAAGATGCTGACCTCCTCCCTAAATGATCCTCTCTTTAAAAACTTTTATGGTTGATCAAAATCTTTGGAGTTGGTTTTTGAACACAAGTCTGCCATCTCCCTGTGTCACTGGCCTTCAGAATAAAGCAACCATTCCATTCCCACCAGCACTTACCTCTTGAGCATTGGCTTTCATACTTGAGCAGCTGAATTACAGTTCAGTAACACTACCACACAATTGCACTCATCTCACACGCTAGTAAAGTAATGCTCAAAATTCTCCAAGCCAGGCTTCAGCAATATGTGAACCGTGAACTTCCTGATGTTCAAGCTGGTTTTAGAAAAGGCAGAGGAACCAGAGATCAAATTGCCAACATCCACTGGATCATGGAAAAAGCAAGAGAGTTCCAGAAAAACATCTATTTCTGCTTTATTGACTATGCCAAAGCCTTTGACTGTGTGGATCACAATAAACTGTGGAAAATTCTGAAAGAGATGGGAATACCAGACCACCTGATCTGCCTCTTGAGAAATTTGTATGCAGGTCAGGAAGCAACAGTTAGAACTGGACATGGAACAACAGACTGGTTCCAAATAAGAAAAGGAGGACGTCAGGGCTGTATATTGTCACCCTGTTTATTTAACTTATATTCAGAGTACATCATGAGAAACGCTGGACTGGAAGAAACACAAGCTAGAATCAAGACTGCGAGGAGAAATATCAATAACCTCAGATATGCAGATGACACCACCCTTATGGCAGAAAGTGAAGAGGAACTAAAAAGCCTCTTGATGAAAGTGAAAGTGGAGAGTGAAAAAGTTGGCTTAAAGCTCAACATTCAGAAAATGAAGATCATGGCATCCAGTCCCATCACGTCATGGGAAATAGATGGGGAAACAGTGGAAACAGTGGCTGACTTTATTTTTCTGGGCTCCAAAACCACTGCAGATGGTGACTGCAGCCATGAAATTAAAAGACACTTACTCCTTGGAAGGAAAGTTATGACCAACCTAAATAGCAAATTCAAAAGCAGAGACATTACTTTGCCAACAAAGGTCCGTCTAGTCAAGGCTATGGTTTTTCCTGTGGTCATGTATGGATGTGAGAGTTGGACTGTGAAGAAGGCTGAGTGCCAAAGAATTGATGCTTTTGAACTGTGGTGTTGGAGAAGACTCTTGAGAGTCCCTTGGACTGCAAGGAGATCCAACCAGTCCACTCTGAAGGAGATCAGCCCTGGGATTTCTTTGGAGGGAATGATGCTACAGCTGAAACTCCAGTACTTTGGCCACCTCATGCGAAGAGTTGATTAATTGGAAAAGACTCTGATGCTGGGAGGGATTGGGGGCAGGAGGAGAAGCTGACTTCATGGCATCACTGACTCGATGGACGTGAGTCTGAGTGAACTCCAGGAGTTGGTGATGGACAGGGAGGCCTGGTGTGCTGCGATCCATGAGGTCACAAAGAGTCGGACATGACTGAGTGACTGATCTGATCTGATCTGATCTGAACACTCCTCAGCACAATGAGATTTTCTATCAGCATATAGCAGCATGCTTACAGAGATGCTTAATGTCCTGCAATGTGAAGAGACAATCCAGCACAATGAAGACCTTCTTGTCCCTCCCAAACTTTCAAAAGAGCCCTACCCAGTTGAGAAAACTGCTGGCAATAATAGAAAACCCCCAAAGGGGTTTAAACATGGAACTGACAAAATTGGGAGCTGCAGACAGATGGCTATGGTACAATGGGAGTGTAAGATTCAGAAAGACAGAGGTACAATGTTAAGAAAAATTAGGAGGGCACAGTTCAAGTACAGAAAGTGTGAAAAAGGAGAAAACTTGAGCCAGCTGGGAAGGAAGGATGTCAGGAGAAAGAGTGGGGGAGGGGATTGGGAGGCAAATTCAGCAGATATATAGGTTAAAAATGCATGAATTTGCATTTGAATAAGAGATTGCATCTCAAATTTCTAGTACAGAGTTGTCACTAACAGATATAAAGAAGGAAAAAGGAGTTATCAGATCATAATTCAATTTGGGGATTGTTGATATGTCTATGAGATAGCTAAACAGAAATGCCCATTAGGCAGTGAAAGTGAAGTCGCTCAGTCGTGTCCGACTCCTAGCGACCCCATAGACTGCAGCCCACCAGGCTCCTCTGTCCATGGGACTTTCCAGGCAAGAGTACTGGAGTGGGGTGCCATTGACTTCTCCGAGTTGAAATCTACTAACATTTAAAGGACAGTGTTCATGCATTGGAGAAGGAAATGGCAACCCACTCCAGTGTTCTTGCCTGAGAATCCCAGGGACGGGGGAGCCTGGTGGGCTGCCGTCTATGGGGTCACACAGAGTCGGACACGACTGAAGCGACTCAGCAGCAGCAGCAGCAGCAGCAGCAGTGAACACTGTAATCTCTAAGGAGAGTATTTTCAAGCGACCAGCAGAAGATGTTTTCCTTAAATGGACAATTTGAAGCCTGGAAAATAATGGATTGGGTGCTTATAATTTAGTGTAAACCATAGACTGGTTGAAACCAGAAGGCAGATGGTTGAGATTCCTGGAATTTCACCCTGTTACCTCATCACCAGCCAATCACACACCTTGCAGTCCTCCCCCCAGTTTTGCCTTTAAAAATTCTTCCTGGAAGACTATGAGGGAGTTTGGGTGTTTGGGTAATAAGCCATCCATTCACTCTGTGGTTTCTTTAAATAAAAGATGGAAGAAACTCTTGAACTTTAAAAGAAGGGCTTTGTTTGCGCTCAGATTAGTTTACAAAGCAAGATAAGGGCTCAGGTGCTCAGGGTTCTGCCTCTTGACTAATAAGGAACTAGACTGTTCTTATGAAACAGTCAGAGAAACACAAAGCATTGGAGTATTTAGACAACTAAGACTGGAATAAAGATCGACTCTTGGGCTTCAAAAGAAGAATCTAGCCCAAAGAAGATAGTATTTCATTTTCAAAATATTTTTCTTCACTCTACTTATACCCAGAGTACTTGAGATATTTCTATTATCTTATCCTTGATTGTAAAAATATCTTTAGTATTTTGCTTCAGTTTAGTGGGGCTAAATTTTCTCATACTGTTCATTTTCTTTAACTGTTTCCCATCTATGAAAGATCCCCAAAGTTCTAAGAACTTGTTCTTACTTCTTAATTTGGTAACTTTATGTAAAACCCATGGAGATAAAGATCAAATCTGCCTGGTTCACACTGAATCCCCAGTAGCCAGCACATTCTCATGCATGTAGTAGGCATGAAAATGCACAGGACCCTGTGGGGCCCTCCCCTGTACAAAAGCCTTTCTGTGTCCCTCATTTCTTGTTTCTAGGAAAAAGGCTTCAGTCCCACACCTTCCCTGAATTAAATAGTTACTAATTAGGGAAGTGAGGAGTGCAAAGACAAAGGAAAAGCACTCAAGAAATAATAGCACAGCAGTAAAAAAGTTCTAACTCCTGCTCAAGGGATAAACACAGCAATCTGACACATATCTCCGAGTTTTACAGGAACTAAGGCACCCACCCAGGATGGGTAACTTCCACCTGAGAACAAGCACATTGGAAACCCCAAACTGGTTGAAACCAGAAGGTTGATGGCTGAGATTCCTGGAATTTCACACTGTTTCCTCATCAACAGCCTATAGCCCTCCCTGCATGTTTCGCCTTTAAACTCTTCCTTGAAGACTATGAGGGAGTTTGGGTATTTTGGGCACAAATCACACATTCACCTTCCTTGGCTTTCATAATAAATTTTTCTCTCTCCAACCTCCTATGTTTTGATTTATTTGACCTCTGTGTATTTAGCACAGGAACTTGACTTTGACAACAGGCACCCAATAAGAGTTCCAAACAATAGCAAGGAGAGATAAAAAAGCCTTCCTCAGCGATCAATGCAAAGAAATAGAGGAAAACAACAGAATGGGAAAGACTAGAGATCTCTTGAAGAAAATTAGAGATATCAAGGAAATATTTCATGCAAAGATGGGCTCAATAAAGGACAGAAATTGTAGGGACTTAACAGAAGCAGAAGATATTAGAAGATATAGCAAGAATACACAGAAGAACTGTACAAAACAGATCTTCACGGCCCAGATAATCACGATGATGTGATCACTCATCTAAAGCCAGACATCCTGGAATGTGAAGTCAAGTGGGCCTTAGGAAGCATCACTATGAACAAAGCTAGTGGAGGTGATGGAATTCCAGTTGAGCTATTTCAAATCCTGAAAGTTGATGCTGTGAAAGTGCTGCACTCAATATGCCAGCAAATTTGGAAAACTCAGCAGTGGCCAGAGGACTGGAAAAAGTCAGTTTTCATTCCAATCCCAAAGAAAGGCAATGCCAAAGAATGCTCAAACTACTGCACATTTGCACTCATCTCACATGCTAGTAAGGTGATGCTTAAAATTCTTCAAGCCAGGCTTCAGCAATATGTGAACCATGAACTTTCAGATGTTCAAACTGGATTTAGAAAAGGCAGAGGAACCAGAAATCAAATTGCCAACATCCGCTGGATCATGGAAAAAGCAAGAGAGTTCCAGAAAAACATCAATTTCTGCTTTATTGACTATGCCAAAGCCTTTGACTATGTGGATCACAATAAACTGTGGAAAATTCTTCAAGAGATGGTAATACCTGCCTCTTGAGAAACCTGCTTGCAGGTCAGGAAGCAACAGTTAGAACAACAGACTGGTTCCAAATAGGAAAAGGAGTACGTCAAGGCTGTGTACTGTCACCCTGCTTATTTAACTTATATGCAGAGTACATCATGAGAAACGTTGGGCTGGAGGAAGCATAAGCTGGAATGAAGATTGCCAGGAGAAATATCAATCCCCTCAGATATGCAGATGACACCACCCTTATGGCAGAAAGTGAAGAACTAAAGAGCCTCTTGATGAAAGTGAAAGAGGAGAGTGAAAAAGTTGGCTTAAAGCTCAACATTCAGAAAACTAAGATTATGCCATCCAGTACCATCACTTCATGGCAAATAGATGGGGAAACAGGGGAAACAGTGGCTGACTTTATTTTTCTGGGCTCCAAAATCACTGCAGATGGTGATTGTAGCCATGAAATTAAAAGACTTTTACTTCATGGGAGGAAAGTTATGACCAACCTAAACAGCATATTGAAAAGCAGAGACGTTACTTTGTCAACAGAGGTCCGCCTAGTCAAGGCTATGGTTTTTCCAGTAATCATGTATGGATGTGAGAGTTGGACTATAAAGAAAGCTGAGCACCGAAGAATTGATGCTTTTGAACTATGGTGTTGGAGAAGACTCTTGAGAGTCCCTTGGACTGCAAGGAGATCCAGCCAGTCCATCCTGAAGGAGATTAGTCCTAGCTGTTTATTGGAAGGACTGATGTTGGAGATAAAACTCCAATACTTTGGCCACCTGATGCGAAGAGCTGACTCGTTGGAAAAGACCCTGATGCTGGGAAAGATTGAGGGCAGGAGGAGAAGGGGCCAACAGAGAGTAAGATGGTTGGATGGCATCACTGACTCAATGGACATGGGTTTGGGTGGACTCCGGGATTTGCTGATGGACAGGGAGACCTGGCGTGCTGCGGTTCATGTGGTCACAGTGAGTTGGACACAACTGAGTGACTGAACTGAACTGAACCCAATAAGAAAATGATTTCCAAAAAACACTTTCATTCCAGTAAGTGAGAGAGATGGGTGTTAAACAACTAACTACAGCAGTAAACCCTGAATTGCTTTTTGATGAAGTCTTCCAAGGGGAGGTTGCTATGAGAAGGGACATCCTATAGGATTGATCTTTTCTGGGGAGAGTAAGGCTTAGGAAGAATCATTTGAACTGAAATCTAAAAGCTAAAATGAATAGCTGTTAAGACAGGAAGCAGGAGGACAGAGGCAGTGGTAGGTAAGGGTTATGAGGGATGGTACAGATGTGTGATGTAAATAGGAGATTAGGAAAGAGAAAGAGGCTTGACTCTGTCAGCCTCAATTTTATGAGCTGTAAAGAGGAGCTGCAGTCTGAAATCTAAGCTCTTTGACTATGTGGGATTGAAATAATCGAGAGAAGCTGTATGAAGGCCTTGGACTGAGTCTGCGTTGTGAAAATAATAGATGAGGCTTAAAAGGAAAGAGGGGATGAGAGGAGGGAAGACTTACTTAGGTGGAGACACTCTGAGCAAAGTTACAGGAGCAGGAAGGAGCATGGACCTTCTGGAGAGAGAGGGATACGATTTGCCTCTTCAGCAAGGGGAGGAGAAATTTAGAAATAACGGAAGACAAAGATATATGGTAGAAGTTATTAGGCCAAATCATTTACTGAGCCAGGAATAGGTGATCTCATACAATATCACAAAACTCTCTGAGACCAGGACTGTACTCTTATGGTCCTAATTTTACAACTGAGAACATTGAGGCACAAAGAAATGTCCAAAGACATATGACAATCGAGTGATGGGGCCAGGAATGCCATGTGGGTGATCCCACTCCCCAGAAACCCCTGGGGCAGGGGGCACTCAAAACCTGTGTGGTGTATCTCTTATCACAGTCCTCAACAAGTACTTCCCAACATGACCAAGACTTTAAGCTCCCTTCTCCCCAGTAAGAGAGAAGCCCTCTGAGCATAAGAAGAAAGATCCCATCAAGTTTCTTATAATTTATTATAGTTGTAAAGCCTGGACAAGGACTCAACCCTAAATTTTTTATTGGAGAGAAGTCTAGAAATCTGTCCCTTCCCTATGAAGTGAAACCAAGCAGGATTCTCTGGGGCTCCTGGACACAGAAGCCTTTCTGTGTCACCTGAGAAATCTGTATGCAAGTCAAGAAGCAACAGTTAGAACTGGACATGGAACAACAGACTGCTTCCACATTGGAAACGAGTACATCAAGGCTGCATACTGTCCCATCACCCTGCTTATTTAACTTATATGCAGAGCACATCATGCAAAATGCCAGGCTGTGGATGAAGCAAAAGCTGGAATCAAGATTGCCGGGAGAAATATCAATAACCTCAGATACGCAGATGACACCACCCTTATGGCAGAATGTGAAGAAGAACTAAAGAGCCTCTTGATGAAAGAGAAAGAAGAGACTGAAAAAGTTGGCTTAAAACTCAACATTCAGAAAACTAAGATCATGCCATCCAGTCCCAACATTTCATGGCAAACAGGTGGGCAAACAATGGAAACAGTGAGAGACTTTATTTTGGGGGGCTCCAAAATCACTGCAGATGGTGATTGCAGCCAAGAAATTAAAAGACACTTGCTCCTTGGAAGAAAAGTTATGACCAACCTAGACAGCATATTAAAAAGCAGAGACATTACTTTGCCAACAAAGGTCCGTCTAGTCAAAGCTATGGTTTTTCCAGTGGTCATGTATGGATGTGAGAGTTGGACTATAAAGAAAGCTGAGTGCAGAAGTATTGATGCTTTTGAACTGTGGTGTTGGAGAAGACTCTT
Source organism: Bos grunniens (assembly GCF_055505025.1). Classification (NCBI taxonomy): domain Eukaryota; kingdom Metazoa; phylum Chordata; class Mammalia; order Artiodactyla; family Bovidae; genus Bos; species Bos grunniens. The sequence goes on from NC_141165.1 coordinate 104,664,403, forward strand.
GAGAGTCCCTTGGACTGCAAGAAGATCCAACCAGTTAATCCTAAAGGAAATCAGTCCTGAATATTCATTGGAAGGACTGATGCTGAAGCTGAAACTTCAATACTTTGGCCACCTGATGCCAAGAACTGACTCATTTGAAAAGATCCTGATGCTGGGAGAGATTGAGGGCAGGAGGAGAAGGGGATGACAGAAGATGAGATGGTTGGATGGCATCACCAACTCCATGGACATGAGTTTGAGTAGGCTCTGGGAGTTGGTGATGAACAGGGAACCCTGGCATACTGCAGTCCAGGGGGTCTCAAAGAGTCGGACATGACTGAATGACTGAACTGAACTGGACTATACAGTGCATGGAGTTTTCCAGGCCAGAATACTGAAAAGGAAGTTCCAAAGGCCAGGTTCAAACAGTTGCTTTTCAGGAAAGGCAGGAGAAGCAGAGACAAAGGGGGAACAGTGAAGAAACAGTAGTACAGCCTTGGGACAGGATCCTGGTTCCCTCTCAAGGGAAACATACACTTAACAATATCATTGATCACTTCTGTAGAATTAAAACTCCCAATGAATGGATGATGTTAACTACTTGAGGAAGCTTTCTTCAATCCAGAGAGCAGGTCACAGTTTGATAAATTTGAAAACTCCTCAGGAGAACACCTGGGTCCAGAGTAAAGGCTGTGCAGGCCCTGCACACACCCTGGTGCTTATCAGCAGCCCCACCTTTAAACTATTTCTTTGTAACTCCTTATCAGATCCCTTGTGGGTTGGGATAAATAGTTTTGGCAGTTACAATCTCACTGTATCCCCATTTGCCTGGCAAAGCAATAAAGCTATTCTTTTTCAACTTCACCAGAAACTATCTTAAAGGCACTTAGGCACCAGTGCGCAGAGGCTACATCAAGACCCCCTTCTGCTCGTGTGCCCCTGCCACCCTGGCGAGAAGTGGACACCTGAGTCAGGGTCAGCCTATGACCTTGAGACTAATTATTGATGGGGTTCTTCCTAACAAAAATGATCTCTGTTAGATGGTATCCATGTCAACATTACCAGACTCTGTCGTGTGTAGGGTCTGAAAATGAGGCCAAATGACATTCAGAAAGAAGGCAGTAAGCAGAAACTGTAAATCAGAAAAAGAGAATAGAGTCAAATATTTAACCAAATATTTGACTGAAAAGTCAAATAAGGAGATGATGAAGCAGGGATAACTGAGTCAGCTGGTGGAATATGCTGGGACAGAGATGGTGTGGCTTCTGGCAGGATGCGTTTTGTGGATGTGTGACCCATGTAGTCTCTCAGTCCTGAGCTCCGAGAACCTCCCACAGGCTATCATCACCTTAAACTTTCTGATAACTTTTAAAAGAAGGGCTCCACACTTTCATTTTGTACAGGGCCCTGCAAATTATAATAACAAAAGTGATTACAATGACAACAGTGATTACTATTAAAAAAAAAACCAAAAACAGAGCTGAGGACTTGGGCAGACTTGAAAACTGAGGAATGTCAATATTGTCTTCTCCATCCATCCCCTCCATCCTCAGTTCTCCAGACCCACCAGTCGAGGCCCAGGTAGGACTCTGTCCATTGCCTCCAGCATAGTCTGCTTAGAACACAGGCCACACCACTCCATTTAAAACCCTCCAGTGGCTCCCAATGCCCTTAGGTAAATGCCACAAATGATCACGAACTTGACACTCTCCAATTCATCTATCCTTGTCTCAGAGACAAGTTAAAGACCAGCTTGAGGCAATTCCATTGGAGAAACCTCTGTGAGAGACAGCAAAATACAACCTGGAGCCAAACGCTCACCAGAGAGGGAGGGGCTTTGTGTATCCATATGGCTGACTCATGTTGCTCAACAGCAGAAACGGAGGCAACGTTATAAAGCAACTATTATTGGCATTGTCGTTCAGTCGTCCAGTCATGTCCAGCTCTTTGCTGGCCCCATGGACTGCAGCACACCAGGCCTCCCTGTCCCTCACCATCTCCCGAAGTTTGCCCAAGTTCATGTCCAGAGCAACTATACTCCAATTGAAAAAACAAACAACACACACAGAGAGAAGTATCTGCTCAGGGATTACTACAAGGAAATGACAACCTACTCCAGTATTCTTGCCTGGAGAATCCCATGGACAGAGGAGTCTGGCAGGCTACAGTCCATGGGGTCACAAGAGTTGAACACGACTTAGTGACTAAACCACCACCATAGAGCTTAAGACCTTTGGGAGTGGGAACAGGGAAATCATGACTCTCAAGAGTGGCAAGGAGAGGATGAGACTACCCAAAGGGGATACTGTAGGAAAAAGAGCTGATGGCTAGAATGAGATCTGAGGTCGGTTGAGAGGTACAGTATGAAGATGGAAGAGCCTCGTTAACCACAGAACCTCTGCTTGGCTGAGTTGTCTGTGAAGCCTGAGGTCAGAGCTAAATTAGGATTGTGAAATAAATGAGCACAGCTTCCTCTTCTGCCTTTTTCCCAGGCAGCACTCAGCCTCTCATGTAAATAAATGTTGAGTAAATGTTTAAAGAACAAAGCTTTAAAGGGTGCCAAGTTATTGAACTACAAAACTGGGCATGTCTCAGGCCAGTCATGCATACCCCTCGCTCCTCCTTCTCTGTTGACTGGCTGTCTCTCTCTCTTTCTCTGCACACCTTCCTTTTCTGAGTCCCTGGAAAAAGCTACCACAGGGACTTCTCAGAGGCTCTTTTCTTCTGCCTAGAAAGTGCATTTTCCTTCAGCTTTTGCGGTCCAGTCAGCTGTGGACACAATGGCAGGTTCAGGTGGACAGAAAGAGTTGTAGGGGTGGCAGGTACAAGGCAGGATAAATTTCTCTCCAATTTCAAAAGGAAGCCCCCAGAACTGCAGAGAAGTATAAAAAATATGGTGGAGTCTGGGTTCTTGCTCTGAGACATCTACATGGACCGTGTGCTTCTAAGTGGTGGAGATGGGATCTCCAGGTTCTCTCCCTGCCCTCCCATTCCCAGCAGTGGCCAACTGCACAGACTGAAGCACTGATCTCCCTGTTGGATTCCTGGCCTCACCACTCAACATTTACGTGGCCCTGGGCACGGATCTGTTTCTGTTTCTTTTTAAAAAATTCATCCCTGTGCCTGGCTTCTCATCCATAAAGTTAGGATAACAGTAGTATAATACCAACATTAGAGCTGATAATATTAAATGAGATAATCCAGCACCATACTTGCATAAACATTTTAATTATTAATACAATGCCTAACACCTGCTAGTCCTTTGAATCACTCAACTCAATAAGTACCTCGTAGATGTTCCTTGCATTGAATTGGATTGAATGCTGAGTCCCAAAAGGCTCCTTTCACTGTGTCCTCACATCTCTCTAATTTCATCCCCTCCCTTGCCAGAACTACCTGAAGTCAAGATAAGAACGCAAGGAATAATCCAATTTCTCCATTCTTAGATCCCATAAGATATTTTGAATTACAAACAGAAGCAGAATGTCTTCTGATGAAATAGTCTATTATATTATTCTGAAAGGTTCTGTAGCAGTAAAAAGGAAAAAATAAAAAGAGAGAGAGAGGGAAATGAGGGTTTTGGTTTTTTTTTCCCTTTTCCCTTTTCTGAGGACAAGGAAGATAAAGAGAAGAGTGACCAGGCCTGATCATTCCTAGCTTTTTTATTTTATTCCTAACTCTACATGTCTGTAACTAAGTTTGCTTTTCTGCCCCCTTGACTCTGCAGGAGCTACACTCTGCACCTATTTTTCAATGACTCTGTGTTAAATGCATCCCGTATCTGGTGTTTGCCCTTACAAGACTCTTCCACTTATAGTTCTTCTTATTTTTAAATCAAAAAGAAGGCCACAGAGCCACCGAACTGCCAGACTCAGTTACTGGGTTACCGATGCCAGCCTATGACTGTCTTTGAAACAAAGTCAGAGGAAGAAATCAAGATCCTAACACCTTTGATCATCATTAGTGACTCCTGACTTCAAGCCTTCATCTTATATAAGCCCCAAGGCTCCTCATAAAGAGAGGGCGTGGAAAGGTATTCCCCTTTCTACCAGCTGACAATTAAAGCCACCCTTCTGTTACCTCCAAACTCTGTCTCTGTACTTTTTATTCGGCTTCAGTGGGCAGAGAAAGCCAAGGTTTTGGCCAGCAATAGGTCTGAAAATATTCATCCACCACCATACTTAGTAAAAGAGGTCCAGTTTGCAAAGCAGGTAAAAGATACTATGAAGCTCTCTGTTAAGCAGAAGAGCATCAGTTTGTGGGAATTTATCATGTGCAGTTCACGAGGCCCCAGGGCCGTGATGTTGCCATTTAAACATTTGCAAGAATAGCACGGAGAGCAAAGTTGACATCTGAAAGAATGAGTGGCCCCAGTGCTGCCTTTTTGTTTGCCTGGAAAGATCACAGCATATGAATCAGAGCTTCTCCTAATTCTTCCTCAGCGGCTGCCACAACTCTCTGAATACACCAGCCTTTCACCCTCTGGATGGTTTATATAGTGATAATGGAGTGAATTTTAATAGGGTCCCTCCTTCCTTCCTGGGCTTCCCTGGTGGCTCAGCTGTTAAAGAATCCACCTGCAATCTGGGAGACCTGAATTCCATCCCTGGGTTGGGAAGATCCTCTGGAAAAGGGAAAGGTTACCCACTCCAGTATTGTGGCCTGGAGAATTCCACAGACTGTATAGTCCATGGGATTGCAAAGAGTCAGACACAACTGAATGACTTTCACTTTCCTTCCTACCTCCCCTCCCTCCTCTCTTTTCCCCTCCCTTCCTTTCCCCTTTCCTTTATTTGTTTACTCAAGAATATGCAAGCCCTTGCTTCCCTCAGTTGGTAAAGAATCTGCCTGTAATGCAGGAGATACTGGTTTGATTCCTGGGTTGGAAAGATCCGCTGGAGAAGTGATAGCCTACACACTGCAGTATTCTTGGGCTTCCCTTGTGGCTCAGCTGGTAAAGAATCTGCTTGCAACGCGGGAGACCTGGATTCGATCCCTGGGTTGGGAAGATCCCCCTGGAGAAGGGAAAGGCTACCCACTCCAGTATTCTGGCCTGGAGAATTCCATGGACTCTATAATCCATGAGGTCGCAAACAGTCTGACATGACTGAGCAACTTTCACTTTCATGCAAGCCCATCAATCAAGAGCCAGGCTGTAATTTGATCTGATACCCTCCTGGCACTTACAGTCTAGCAAGGAATGTAGGCATTGAGTGCTAGTGAACTAGAAATGGCCTTGACAGTGAGAAGATATTGAACCCAACCCAGTGAGAGAAAGCCTCCTGGAAAAAATAATTTTCCTCTGAAATTCGAAAGTTGACCAACTAGAAGAAACAACTGGGGAGGGTGGGGAGTGGGGGCCAGTAGGGTAGTGGGAGAGGACCATGGGCCCTGCTGAGCTAGAGAGCATGAGCTCCCCACGGCCTAAAATGCAGCTGCCCCGGGGACGCTCATGGCCCCTCCCTCCTCTGCGTCTGTGCTGGGAATGACTTTGCTGTCAGGTGAAATCAGCCCTCCTGGCGTGATGTGAAGGGACACTACCCTCCTCTCCATCTCGGCAAGGGTCGGTGATCACCTCCAGCTTGCACAGGCATCTCCAAGAAGCAGAGAAACTTGCTCCAGGCTCATTGCTCTTGTGTCGCAGTTACTGAAGCCCGCCTGCCCTAGAGTCTGGGCTCCGCAACAACAGAAGCCACTGCAGTGAGAAGCCCTTGAACCGCATGGAAAACCCAGTGTAGCCAAAATAAATAATAAATAAATAATTAAAAAACAAAATCAGAAGGCTGAGCTGGAGTTGAAGCTCAGGACTGCTTGGTGTCTTTGAAATATGTGCCCAGAGGGAGGCTCAAGAGGGCGGGGATATATATATATATAATTATGACTGATTCACATTCTTGTATAGCAGAAACCAACACAACACTGTAAAACAATTATCATCTGATTAAAAAATAAAATAAATAAAATATGTGCCCATTCCACAATAATAAGACAACTCCCAGACCTTCCTGGGTCAGTTCCCACCACCCCCCAAAATAAATACCGTCTGCAATTCCTCCGCCAGAAAGGAGTTAATACCTTAGAAACAAAAGACTGCTTCTTTCCTCATGTCCCTCTTTTATAAACAAACACTGAGCAAGCTTTGGAATGTTGAAAAATGCTCATGACAAAGAAAAGGGGACCAGACACCTCTTATTTTGTCTTCACCATTTAAATCATGAATACTTCCATATCTTGAGTTCTTTTATACCTTAAACAAATACATAATAAAAATTTTAAAATTCTGCAGGGCTTCCCTGGTGGTCCAGTGGCTAAAAGTCTGCACTTTCAATGCAGGTCCGATCTCCAGTCAGAGAACTAGATCCCAAGTGCTGCAACTCAGAGCTTGTACGCTACAACTAACAAAAGCAATGAAAATCGAAGATCCTGCATGTCGCAACTAAACCAAAAAAAATTTTTTTAATTTAAAAAAGCAGATACTCCTTGGTAGAGGTCACCTATGAAATCAGTAATACTTGCTGCTGCTAAGTCGCTTCAGTGGTGTCCGACTCTGTGCGACCCCATAGACGGCGGCCCACCAGGCTCCCCCGTCCCTGGAATTCTCCAGGCAAGAACACTGGAGTGGGTTGCCATTTCCTTCTCCAATGCATGAAAGTGAAAAGTGAAAGTGAAGTCGCTCAGTCGTGTCCGACTCTTAGCGACCCCATGGACTGCAGCCTACCAGGCTCCTCCATCCATGGGATTTTCCAGGCAAGAGTACTGGAGTGGGGTGCCATTGCCTTCTCCGAGTAATACTTAGGAGTGTATATATTTATCAGGAGATTTTCATTCGAACAAGAGAAATGAGGGCAGCACATAAATTATGGGCGCCCACCAAAGTTTGAGATACAGAGGCAGAGCTTATAGTACTAAATATAATTGTCATGGTCTTCAGGATTTCACCTTGTGCCAACTCTTCTAAGTTATTATAAAATACTCTTCTCTCCCCAAGCCTAGCTCACATTTCTGCTGGACATTAGCTCCAAGTCTTCCCTTTGGGTGGAATATCCTCTAACCTTTTGATACAGATTTTACCTCCCTGGGGGAAACTGTGTAGATCTCTTAAGTCGGAAATCACCTATACCCTTTATTTTTCTCATACCATGTGGTGATGTCTCTACTATTAAGCCCTTATTGCATTAGTATTTGTCCTAAAGTTAATTAGGCATTCACTTGACTCCCCTTCTAAGTTGGGAATACTCAGGAATCACAGCTCATTAATCTGTGCATTTCCCATGATGTCCTGCTTAATACTGTGTACATAGTAGGGGCTTAATACATCTTTAAAGACTTGAAAGAAAAATACGTTCTTTCTGGCTTGAGTAAAACTTTAGTAGGAATTTCTCCATAAATATCCATAATGAAGAGTTTTTCAGCTTGAGACATTTGTAGGATTGCTTTGGCCTTGATAAATTTTCTTTGATAGAAAAAAAAAGTAACCTGAATACTCTTTCCTGTGATAAGAGTTATAATTTCGAGAGACAGAGCTGTTCAGAGGAAAACATTTTTTGAATTCTGTACTATGTTCTGAGCCAATTAGAAGCAATTGGGTTTATGAATTTTTTATTTTCCTGATTGATTTTCTATTTGGTTTCTTCTGAATAAGTACTTAAAAATCTTTCCATAACATTCACCCTTTCCGTTGATTTCTAGCCTTACAGAACTTACCTTTCAGCAATTATATAGGCCCTTCACACATTTTTTCTTTTTTGCATTCCACTTCTTTTAAAGTAGTTTATTGAAATCCTCTCCAGATAAAAACCTTGAAATCATTAAGCAGATCACTGTTCAGAACCACATTAATTCTTCTATTTTTCTCCTTAAAGGAGATGACTGGTGGACAGCTCAGAATAGCAATGAGGAATGGTATTTATCTATAATACCTCTCCCATGATGAATAACTAATTTATTCAAAATCCCATTACTCGGAACACTTCAATCATGGTAGAATGAGGTCTCTGATTTGGGTTCTGGTTAGTTTAGAAATGGCCTCCTTCCCTGGGGACATTGAGAGATGCTAAGGCCAGCTGGTGATACAGACTGAATGTGAACACTGCAACGCTGGGAATTTGAGCAACATCTTCCTAATTCCTGGCTCAGAATAGCCTGCGAGGTCTGGGGCCTTGCCCACCTCCATTTCCTCCAGGAATTTCAGCCCTCATTGCAAGGATCATCTCCCTGCCCTAAACACTGCCACAGCTGTCCTGATGGCCTTGCTATCTACAGGGATTGGACTTTGTCAGCACTCAGAACTACTGAAGTATGAAGCACTCAGACTTCAGGTACCCCCTCCCAGACCACAGCCTCGAAGGCCCAAGAAGCTGTGTTCTTAAAACTTATCATAGCATCTACCACTGCTTCCTAACTCACAGAGGAACAGCCATGGGTCCTAGTGGTGGCCATGGCCCTTGGAGAGCAGCCCACTCAGGGATTTTAGCTCAGGATCCTTTTCCTCAAATGAAATCATATGTGGACACCCCATAAGAAAGAAGAAACAGAGCCACTCAGGCTGAAATGGAAGTGTAGACCACAGCCACTCATTCTGTCTTGTGCTGTGATTTTATTACAGAGTGGATGTCTAAATACATGGCTGCTGCTACTGCTAAGTCACTTCAGTTGTGTCTGACTCTCTGCAACCCCATGGACCGCAGCCTACCAGGCTCCTCCGTCCATGGGATTTTCCAGACAAGAGTACTGGAGTGGGGTGCCATTGCCTTCTCCTAAATACATGGCATTTTGATTAAATTATGCGTGTAGCCTAGGCTTTAATTCTTATCTGTGACATGGAGCCTCAGCACCCAGCAAATCCCCCTTTATAGGCACTCCTTCCCCTGATACTTTTGGAAGGCTCCAGAGAGTTTCTCTGAGTAGCTCATGAGTGAAATCATTCAGTTCCCCACACGGGTCTTCTGTGTGGTCTCCACTCTGTTTCCCCCTCTCTCTACCCTTGCTGCCCTCCTGACTCCATGCAGGATGCTCCCAAATCCCGCAGGCTCTGCTGCTGCCTTTGCTGGGCACAGCTGCCACCCTTTGCAGGCACAGCTCAGCTAGTGCAGTAAACATGGGGGGACCCTGACATTGACCAGTCTCCTTTATGCATTCCTTCTGCTCAAAGGATACCAATGCAAGCTCTTTTCTGAGAGAATCATTCATGAAAATAGCCCTGTTATGTTTGCTTACAGACTTCTTTCTCTCAGGACCTGAAAATTGAGTCAATATAAGGTTGGGAGCTGAGCACCAAAGAAGTGATGCTTTTGAACTGTGGTGTTGGAGAAGACTCTTGAGAGTCCCTTGGACTGCAAGGAGATCCAACCAGTCCATCCTAAAGGAGATCAGTCCTGGGTGTTTATTGGAAGGACTGATGTTGAAGCTGAAACTCCAATACTTTGGCCACCTGATGTGAAGAGCTGACTCATTGGAAAAGACCCTGATGCTGGGAAAGATTGAGGGCAGGAGGAGAAGGGAACGACAGTGGATGAGATGGTTGGATGGCATCACCGACTCAATGGACATGGGTTTGGGTGGACTCCAGGAGTTGGTGATGACAGGGAGGTCTGATGTGCTGCAATTCATGCGGTCACAAAGAGTCGGACACGACTGAGCGACTGAACTGAACCGAACTGAAGGTTGGGATAAAGACCCATCTTTACTGAGAACTGAAGATTTAGACTTGGGTCTGGTGAGTCAGCTATGCTATGCCCTCTGTGAGGAGTTCCCATCTTCCAGCTCTTCAGTTTCTCAGACAAATCGTTTCTTCTGGCAGTCTGCTAGGTGATAGCCTCCAGCGGTGGTGCAGACATAAGCAGAGCCGTCTCCTTGGCCTGATCCTGGACTCACCCGAAATCACTTCTGTCTTTAAACACACTGTAGAGAAAAAGGTTGTAAGACTCAATTTAAATGGATTGATTTTTACCAAAATGAGAGAGCAGGGTATTTTGAGAAAATACAAGTTTCTATTGGCAAAAATAATGAAAATTGTATTGATCATAACTGTGCATCAGTGAGAACTGATACTTGAGCAATTAATTTAAAATTTTGATAAAGCAAACCAATAATCATGTAGGATCTGAAGAGAGCACAAGGATAAAGCTAGTCACTAAGAAATGTGGGAACCACACACACACACACACACACAGCTGTGCACATACACACACACTTCCCTAAACCAGAGAGAAAAGGAGGGATCTTTCCCACTCCCATTTTCTCCCTTTAGAATTGGCTTAAAGCTTGGCAACTTGTGAAATAGCAAGAAATTTATACATTGGTCTCTGCCCCACCCCACCCCCCACCCTCCCAACTCCACCCCCATCGCAGTTCCCAACATGGAGCTCCTGAAACTCATAAATGCTTAAGTGATAGGAGCATTAGGAGCATCTTTGTTCTAATGAGGAGACTGAGTGGGCTCCCCAAAGGACACTGGTCACCGGAAAGACTCAGTCACGACTAGAAGCTTGAAATCTTCAGCCCCACCTTCCCATCTCCAGAGAGAGGAAGGGGCTGGAAATGGAGTTAATAACTGATTATGCCAATGTGATAACGTTTCCATAAGAAGCCCCAAAATATAGGATTCGGGGAGCTTCCAGGTTGGTGAACATATCCACATATGCAGGGGGTAGGTGGGTGATGCACCTCAACTCCATGTGGACAGAAGTGCCTTTACCCGGGACCCTCCTGCACACCTCGCCCTATGTATCTCTTCATCTAACTGTTCATATGCATTCTTTATCATATCTTTTGAAAAACTGGTAAATATAAGTAAAGGCTTCCCAGGGGGCACAGTGGTAAAGAATCCACCTGCTAATGCAGAACACTCAGGTTCAATCCCTGAGGAAGATCCTTGGAGAAGGAAATGGCAACTAAACTCTAATATTCTTGCCTGGGAAATCTAATGGACAGAGGATCCTGGTGGGCTACAGTCCATGGGGTCGCAAAGAGCCAGGCACGACTGAGTGACTGAGCGCACACACACACACAAGCATAAGTGTTTCTCTCAGTTCTATGAGCTATTTGCAAAAACATTGAATCCAAGGTGAAGGAGCTCATGGGAACCTTCAATTTGTAGACCAGTTGGACAGAAGTTGTGGGTAACCTGGAGACCTGCCACTTGTGATCCAAATCCAGAGTTGGGGCAGGAGGGCCGTCTCGTGGAACTGGGCTCTTAACCTGGTGGGGGCCTGATGCTATGTCCTGGTTGATAGTGTCAGAATTCTGCTGAATCGTAGGACACCTAGCTGGTGTCACAGAGTTGCTTGGTGTGGGGTAAACTCACACATCTGATGTCAGAAATGTTTTGAGTGTGCTAGGAGTGTAAGGGTAAAGGAGAAACATAGGAGGAGGACTGGAGGTTGTTTCAACATACAGTTCAAAATTCCACCCACAGACCAGCCACACATCAGCATGACCTGGGAGCGTATGAGAGATGTAGAATCTTAGCCCCACTCCAGGGCTGCTGATCCAAACTCTGCAACTTAGCACTGTGGGAGATGCACACACACTTGAAGTCTGTGAGGCACTCTCTTCTGTGCTGCCCTGAGTGTCACTCAGTCATGTCCCCACTCTTTTCCACGGCATGGACTGTAGCCCACCAGGCTCCTCTGTCCTTGGGGTTCTCCAGGCCAGAATACTGGAGTGGGTTGCTGTGCCCTTCTCCAAAGTGCTCTTCTACATATTATCAACCACTTACATGTACAGAATATATGTCTCAGATCCTTCCAGAGCTCACATGTGGCTGCAGTACAGGAAGAAAGAAGTGTCTGAGAACTCAGCGAGGACTAAAGACAAAAGTGTTTAAGAGGAATACTGGGAATATTCTAGGGGGGAAAAAAGCTTCAAACTTCTCTGCTTTGCCAAAGATTGGCTCTGGGCACCAGCCTTTATAGTCGAAGCCAAGAGAAACATCATCCAAGTGTAAAATTCGAATAGGAGCTGCAAGGTTTCCTCCAACTCCAGCGCTAGGCAGAGATCAGGAGCAGACCAGGACCCCAGCTCTCCTGTTCCCGACTGATTACAGTCCTAGAAGAATTTTTTAAGAAATGGATAACCAGCTTGGCAAAAACAAGACATATTCACTGTTGCATTCCCCTTGAATGGAGTCAGTGAATGCTCTGCCTCAAGATTAATTTCCAGCCCCTGACAGCAATGCTTAAAACATGCAGATGGGGTGAGCAAATCCTAACTCTAAGTAGGGAACAGGGATACAATGCAAGTTTCTTTCTGTTTAAAGCTCCTCATGCTGAGGTGGTTGGAGAGCTGCAGAATAGGAGGGAATTACATGGCTCCCAAAACAATGCTTTCTCATTTGCAGAAAACAGGTGAAGGTCAGCAGAACGTCTCAAAGTGACACACATCTCTCTTCTGGGTGCTTCTGGCGTGCTGTCCTGATGATGAATTTCTCCCTGGGAAAGCACCAGACAGTGGCATTGCAGAAAGTGGGGGGTGGGGTGAGACCTGCACAGGTGGGCCTTGTCTGTGCTCTGCTTGTCCCGTCAGAGAGAGAAGCACAGCCACACCTGCTCCTTGGGCTCACACCCTGCTCTGGGTATGTGCCATTGCCCTGGCTTTCTTCCCTTTTCCACTCAGAGAATCGGGTTTGGTGACCCAGGAAATCCAGGGCTTGCAGCCAGACTCTGCGCTGTGAACACTGTGCCTCTGCTTGGCCAAACAGCTGCCTGTAACAACACAGAATTCAAAGTGGAGCTGGGGCGATCCGTCACTCGCCACTCTCAGACAGGCTGCTATTAATCACGCCGGCCACATCCATCAGGTTCTTCTCTTTTGGCCACGGCTCATAGTCACAGAAGCGCAGCCAGGGTCTCCTGATAAATCAAACCCAACAGTTCTATGATATGGATGACACAGGTGAATGGGGGACAAAAGTGTACAGTCTTAGCCATGTATCCACAAAATTTAAAAAGTGGAGGACAGAGATGACTGCTGACTGCCAAGAGCCAGAGACTGACTTTCTTCTTTCTTTTCTTCGTTCGTTCTTTCTTCCTTCCTTCGTCTCTCTCTCTCTCTTTCTATTTATAACCTTCTTAAACCTCCATCATGTGTGGGAGTTAGTATTACCACTGTGCTCAGCTGAAGAAATCAAAGCTCAGAGAGGTTGAGAAATGTGCACGAGATCACAAAGTTTGTAGTAGCAAAGCTAGTATTGAAGTTCAGGTCTAGGTGAGTGGCAGAAATAGTTAGAATAGCGAGGAAGATAAGTAGTAAGGAGCTGAGTCAGGGGCATAGAGAAGATGAAAAGAGACAGAAAAGAAAAGAATAAGAGGAAAAGTCCAGGAGCAGAAAGCAAACTGCCTTCACAACCAAGTTCCTCTGCTGGACTCTCAGCTTTGCCACATGCAGCCTGGTGACTCAGGACAATCCTATCACCACAGCCTCTTCGTCTGTGCAAGGCGACCAGGGCCAGCCAGCCAGCTGTGACACTGGTTTGTTTTCAGGATCAAAAGACGCTGTGTGGGAAGTTCTACATCACTGGGCATGCTGTACACATGGAAGCTCTTCAGCTGGTGTTTAGAGGATGGATGAGACTCAGAAGGGCAGACCCCAGGATATAGGGAATGAGAACATCCACCAAATGGTGAACAGAGCTGTGAGGAACCCCTGCCTAGGATGTGGAGCCAACTTGGATAACCACCTGCAGGTCTGCTTCACCCAGAATCGACCCAACAGTGGAGGTGAGTCTACTGACCCAGGCACTTACCCCAGGTAGAGACAGCAGCTCATTGAGGTTTTAGAAAAAAGGAAACCCCTTCTCCCAAATCTGTACCGGAATCGAGAGGGATCACTCCCTTTCTTTCTGGACCAGGAGCATGTCGTTGAGTCATCATCACTAATAGCTGCTGGGGAAGACAGTCAGAAATGAAAATGTGGTGAATATTGGGTGGAGAGGGGATGGGTGGAGATGTGGGAGGAAGGAAGCTGGGAGTTTGGCCAATCCCACATGAAGGGTTCATGTGACTCGATTCAGCAATCAAGGAGGGGGTACTGATGAGGCTTTTTAGTGAAATAAATCTAGAGAGAAGAAACCAGAGGACAGGAAGTTAGTTGGAGAACCTTCTCTTCCTTTTCTGTGCAGAGCAGAAGGCCAGAAAGGAGAAAGGCTAATGTGAGCAGTTTCTTTGAGGTGAGAACCATAAAGGAATTTTTAACTCCCGAGGCTGGGAGCTCCAGAGAGTGCTACCTGGCCTGAGCTGGAAATACGAAGGCCTGGCTGAGTCTATTCATGGTGCTCAACTCCCAAGACTGCAAGGTTGTGTCTGTGAGTATCCTCCTGTTTGGGATGTGCCTCCAGGTTTCTGCCTCTTCTGTAGCTTGGCCCAGAAGGTGGAGGAAGATGCTGCAGAATGAGGGAGCAAGGCCCAGATCCCAGGATGTGCTCCCAAGAGGAGGAGTCACAAAGCTCCTCTGTGCTTCATCCTGCCTCCCCTGGGAGGGAGGTGAGGTGGGCTGAATGGTGCCCCCAAAGATACGACCACGTCCTAATGCATGGAACCTGTGAATATTACCTGAGGCAGGAAATGGGTCCTTGTGAAGAGGGCTAAGTGAAGGGCCTTGAGATGAGGAGAGCATCCTGGATCATCAGAGTGGGACCTAAACGCCATCACAGGTCACCTGGAAAGAGTGAGACGGAGGGAGAGTGAAAGGACACTCAGAAGAGCAGTCAGTGTGAAGACAGAGGCGGAGCTTAGAGCCACATGGCCTTACGAGAAACAAGGTCTGGAGCTGCCAAAACCTGTAAGAGGTGAGAATGGATTCACCCCAGAGCCTCTGTGGGAAGCTCGGCCCTCCCAACACCTCGATTTCAGACTTCTGCCCTCCCAACCTGTAGGAGAATGCATTTCCTTTGGTTTCCTTTGTTTGTTTTTTTGACTGTGCCACACAGGATCTTAGTTCCCAGATCTGGGATAGACCCAGGCCCATGGCAGTCAAAGCACAGAATCCTAACCACTGGACCGCCAGGGAATTCCCATACATTTCCATTGTTTTTGGCCATCATTGGAAACTAATGCAGGCTGCAATGGAAAAGTTGCCCAGAGGCAGAAACACCTCCTAGTCTTCTGACTTCCCTCTTCGGGGAAAGTTCAGGACAGGGTTCATTTGCCAGAACAGGACAGAGGTGGAATTGACCAGCCCCCATTCTGTGTACACCCATTGTGCAGAGTTTCAAAGGGAGGCCGACCACACAGGCATGCTTGCCACAGGGGATAAGGGCTGAAGCAGAAGACCAGAGGTGTATGTCCAGGGTCTCGGCAAATCTC
Organism: Bos grunniens; assembly: GCF_055505025.1. Taxonomy (NCBI): domain Eukaryota; kingdom Metazoa; phylum Chordata; class Mammalia; order Artiodactyla; family Bovidae; genus Bos; species Bos grunniens. The sequence goes on from NC_141165.1 coordinate 104,679,684, forward strand.
CAGCAGTCCTGTGAGATGGAAACGGAAGCTCAGCATTCAGCCCAAGAGAAGAGTCACTCAGATTTGGGTTTGAATTCCAGCTCCCCCATTCAGTGACCAGGTGACCTGACACCCATCCTCCCACCCCCACCCCCAACTCTAGCCTTTAATCTGTGAAACTGAAATTATGACACCTACCTACAGGCTTGTTGCTGTGAGGTTTAAAGCCCTTCACAGAGCTCTCTGCTTCCTGAACAACCTGGTAAATAGTTCTTGCTATTATGGCCCAGGATCCCAGAGCAGTCAGACAGGCCTGACTAATGTGGGAGCCTGAGGCAGACTCACACTGCAGGGCAGCCTATCTATGTGGAGGAGCTCATTTCAACTCCCCCACAACACTGGTCTGCGTGGGTGTTGCCTGCTGTGCTCAGCACCAACCTCTCGGTGCTCCCCAAACCACAAGGGCTAGAAGCCTGAAAACTATGTCTCTCAGATCCCCCCTGCCAGCAGGGTTCCGGTTTAGACTCTGCCTTTGGAAGGCTTTTGCACCAGAGCAGGAGGCAGAGAGGGAAACTGTTTCTCTGGCTCCAGACTGGGAGGCAGCCTAGCCCTCCTGCAGAGACAGAGCTAGCAGCAGCGGAACCCTGCAGGACAGTGGCTGGTTCCTGCTGGCCTGAGAAGGACAGCAAGGCTATTTGAGTCCTGTGGGCTCAAGTAGGTTCCTACAGAGTTACAGCGACTGACTGCAGAGCTGGATCTCTGGGTAGCATCACTGTCACCATCTGTAGTTTTGCTCCTTCCCTTCCAACAACTAGGAAACTTCACTCCCTATATTAAATTTCACTGTGTTTGAAATACCTATAGTGACTTTCGTTTTCCCAACTGAATCCCTGACCAGTCCATCAGTCCTCTGAGGTGCAGGGGCCAAGGTATACAGATCGTAGGGGGCTCAGAGGGCCATCTTCGCCAGGAAATATGACCTTATATTTCCCATTAGAGATAACCCTTATAATGAAAATACACCATGTCTGCTAAGTCACTTTAGTTGTGTCTGACTCTTTGTGACCCCCTGAACTATAGCCCGCCAGGCTGCTCTGTCCATGGGATTCTCCAGGCAAGAATACAGGAGTGAGTCACCATGACCTCCTCCCGGTGATCTTCCTGACCCAGGGATCAAATCCACATCTCTTAAGTCTCCTGCTTTTTCATGCAGGTTCTTTACTGATGAGCCACCAGACCAGAGAAAGCTATAATACTGGCTCAAATGCTACCTATAGGGAGTCATTGACCATCTCACAGTCTGTCTTTAGTGAAATTTTTGTAAATGAGGAAAAGCGCTAAATACAGTAGGGCAGAGAGGAAGCTGGGATGAAAGAAGGGGAAAGAAAATCCCTCAAAGGGAGGAAAAATATCAGAGAGATGTTACAGAGAGAAATACAGATTTGCCCAGGCAGCAGCATATTGCTTGACTTCTTTATTTTTAATATTGTGGTAAAATATACCCAGGAAAGAATTTACCATTTTAATTATTTTTAAATGTACAGTTCAGTGGCATTAAGTACATGCACATTGTTATATAACCATCACCACCATCCAGAACTTCTACAGCTTTCCAAACTGAAACTCCATTTCATTGCACAGTAACTCTCCACTTCCCCCTCCCCCAGCCTGTAGGTATCATCATTCTACTGTGTGTCTGTGAATCTGGCTACTCTAGGTACCTTAGGTAAGTGGAATCACACAGTTATTTGTTCTTCTGTGTCCGGCTTATGCCACTCGGCTTAATGTCTTCAAGGCTCATCCGTGTTGTAGCATGTGTGTGAGAATGCTATTCCTTTTTAAGGCTGACTTGTATTCCACTGAATGTACATACATACCACTTTTTAAAAAATTCATCTGTGTTGAATTTAAAACTTCAACTTGTGTTGCTTATACATTTCGGCTATGGCAAATAATGCTACTGTGAACATTGGTGTATGAATGGTTGTTCAACCCCTGCTTTCAGTTCTTTGGGGTAGAAAAATTCTACCTAGAAGTAGAATCATTGAATGACATAGTGATTTTAGGTTTAATTTTTTGAAGAAACTCCATGTTGTTTTTCACACTGCCTGTATCATTTTACATTCCCATCAACAGTGCACAAAGGTTCCAATTACTCTACATCCTCTCTAATACCTGTTATTTTCTTTTTTTCAATAATAGCCATCCTATTGGGGATGAGGTGGCATCTCATTTTGATTTGTGATTCCCTAATGATTAGTGATGAACATCTGTTCATGTGCTTATTAGCCATTTGTGTATCTTCTTTGGGGAATGTAATGACTTTTTACAGGAATCTTTAAAACAAAGAGACTTAAGTCGGTAGGAAGAAAAAAATATGACTCCCTATCCCTCCTCATATAAGCTTGAGAGAGTTTGAAAAAAATTTTTTTGAATGTATTGGGTCACATTTTTTATGTATATTGGGTTCAAATGGATGCAGAATGCGATTTTTCTGCCTAGTCAAATAAACTTATTCAGAAGGCAGATTCAATATAATTCAAAAAAGTTATGAAATAAAATGTATTAAAACACATCAATTTCTACTGAAGGATGCATTAAAAAAAATAAAACTCCCCCTGTCATTCAAATTATAATTGGTAAGTATCTGGGCTCAGGAGATGAGAAGCTGCACTTTAGGGTCATGGAGTAGGGAGGGAGGGATGGAAGGGGGGAGCGCAAATTTAGAATAGCAATTCAGTGAGAAGAATAAAAAGAACTGCTTCCTGGCTTCTCTCTTTCACACCCCACTTGAGGCCCACACAAGTGATACTCAAAACTGTAGAGGTGGGGGATGTTTTTTGCAAGCCGGGGAAGGAGGATTTCCTGCTCACATTTGTTGAAGCTATTTGTCTGAAATGGGTGTGTGAGAGAGGGTCTGTTTCAAACCTAGACACAAAAGGGATCTTATTTGCTTTCATGATTCTTTTTCCCCTCCCTCCCTCCTCAGATTTTTACTCAAAAGTGTGTGCACATTTTTTCAAACATCTGGGACCTGATTCACCATCAATCTCTCTATAGCTTTTTTTTTTTTTTAAGTTTTGTATCATTTACAAAAGAATAGCAATGATGTTAGTTAATGGCCAAATTAGTTGAAATCTTTATTTCATAAGATTTCTCTCTCAATGTTTTTAGCAAAAGAAAAAAAACAAAAAAATTGCACCAACACTAACTGAATGGAGTGGCTGATACATAGCAAGATGCTCAATATATGTGAAGGAATGAACACTTGAAAACCTGAGTCCCCATCATTTCTTCCGTGAACTGTTATCACTGCTTTCTAATCGCTCTCTTTTGCATCCCACATTGTTGCCGTCCACCAGATCAAGTAAGTGGGAGTCACCCTGAACTCCCCTTTTCTCACTCTCCACTAGTCATCCACAATCAGAGACTGTTGTATAGAAAACTAAATCCGCACCATTTCTGCTCCTTTCCAAGCTCCCCAACACAGTTTAGTTGGGCCCCTGATCAGTTATCACCTGGATATTTTAATAGTCTTCTAACTGTCCTCTTTTCCAATAAACCCTCTACATTCTAATACTTCCAGTAGAATTCCAACACAATGATCTTCCTTTCCAAATTGAATGATACCAGGAATATTGTTTCTAGATGCTTACATAGCAGAAACTGGAAGCCTATGTCACAAAACAATAGGCATGAATACATGGAGAATACATGATATTCTTTGCATCATAATTTGTAATACCAAAAATTGCAAACAAACCAAATATCACTTTGTACAGGAATGATTAAAGAAATTCTTTGTCTACAGATGGAAGACCATGTAACTGTGATAAAGAAGTAGACCTACATGAACTGGCATGGAGAGACATCCATGATAGTATTATCTTCAAAAACTGCATACAGACAACAGCAGAATATATATAAACAGAGCATGTTGTACAAAATATATACGTTATGTGAACAGTGTAGGAAAGCTAATTCAGCAGGCCCAACTGTAATCCTTTGAAAATCCTACTTAAAAGGTTGGCTCTTGGTGGGTATCTAGGAACTTGGACTTCAGGAGACTTCATACCATTTCTGATACAAAAGATGGGTCACCATTCCTACACTCTTTGTTAAAACAAAATGGTTTGTGCTAAGCACTTGTTTTCCTTCTGGGAGTCTGAAATTTTAGGATATACCTTCTCAGTTCAGTTCAGTTCAGTCGCTCAGTCGTGTCCGACTCTTTACGACCCCATGAATCGCGACATGCCAGGCCTCCCTGTCCATCACCAACTCCTGGAGTTCACTCAGACTCACGTCCATCGAGTCAGTGATGCCATCTAGCCATCTCATCCTCTGTCGGCCCCTTCTCCTCCTGCCCCCAATCCCTCCCAGCATCAGAGTCTTTTCCAATGAGTCAACTCTTCACATGAGGTGGCCAAAGTACTGGAGTTGCAGCTTTAGCATCATTCCTTCCAAAGAAATCCCAGGGCTGATCTCCTTCAGAATGGACTGGTTGCATCTCCTTGCAGTCCGAGGGACTCTCAAGAGTCTTCTCCAACACCACAGTTCACAAGCATCAGTTCTTCGGGCTGCCTATGTAACCAGCCCTCAGTAAAAACCCTGGATGATGAACGTCTGAAGAGCTCCACTAGTGGACAACATTTCACAACTCCTTGCAGGGGAATTAGGCAGGGACTGTGTGATTGTACTAGGAGAGGACCCTAGAAGCTTGTGCCTGGTTGCTCCCAGACTTTGTACCATGAACCTTCTGCCTTTGTTGATCCTGTTCTATACCTTTCCACTGAAATAAATATTAGCCAGGAGTACGACAATCTGCTGAGTCCTGGGAGTTCTCCTAGCAAACCGTAGAAATTTGGGATGGTCTTGGGGTCTTGTGAATACATAGCTTTCCTTATATTGTTATTAGTCACTAAGTTATGTGTCACTCTTTTGCGACTCCATGGACTATATATATAGCCCACCAGGCAGGCTTCTCTTTCCATGGGATTTCTCAGGCAAGAATACTGGAGTGGGTTTCCATTTCCTTCCCCAGGGGATCTTCCCAGCCCAGGGATGGACCATGTGAAAAGTGTGGAATCACTGAGAATTTTTAATTCTCAGTAGTGTGTTGAAATTGTCATTTTACCTCTCACTATAGAATATTTTTAAACTATGGGAATAAAATAAAATTGTAATTTCATGAGTCTTCAGTGACTTTAGTGACTTACTATGTTGCAATGATTGCTTACCTGTACATCCCCACATTATGATGAGTCCCTCTCGGGCGGCGGGGACAGAGGGGAGTCCTGTCTTATTTTTCAACATCTGCCGTGATTAACATACACCTGGGACATACTGGGTGACAGAAATGATGATGCTAACTGAATTTGAAAGAAAACTAAGCAAAGGGGCATAGAGATGATTTCAAAATAAACTGAAAGGTAATATTTCCATGCCAGATCTCCTTTTCTTTCGAGTTTCAGATTTTTAGTACCCCTGACTTCTCAGCTTACTTCAAGCCTCTCCCATGTTCATCCCTCTTTAGAAGAAGATAGGGAAAAGCCAAAAACGTAGAACAACAACAAAAAAGAGGTGAGATAGAATTAGATGAGGTTAGAAAAACAACTACAGTTTAAACTTCCTCTCTTCTCAGCTTAGCCAGAGGCAAGCAGTTGGCCCTTTCATTTAACATAGTTTATCCTAAAGAGGATGGTATGTGTTCTTTCTCAAACAAATCTCTGTTGGCAGCATGACTGCTATATCAAAGGACGTCTGATGTGTAGTAGGAAGGGTATAAAACAAATGCAAAAAGCTTTAAAATTTTCTTCCTTTTTAAGGTGCAGCTTTGTAAGACTGATTAAATACCTGAGTAACTACAGGGCACCACTAAGTGAAGATAAGCTAAATCAGGTGTTTATTCACTGCTTTAGGTTATACAAACACACAACAGTTGGGTGTTTGTTTTTGTTTTTTCCATTTTACCTGATACATAAAAATAAGCCATCATAAATTCAAATTCTAGCACCAAATTCTGAAGACCTGTCAGAGCACAGATTTTGAGGCGATGTAAGTAATTGAAGAAACATATACAAACCCCCAACTACTAGGTAAAAAATAGGTTTGCTCCAAAACAATTTGAGTTTTAAACTCTGCCTTAGCTTAGCATCTGTAATTCAAGCTGGCACCAAGTCAGTGTTTTCTAAATTTCTTCTTGTTTAATCATAGATGGATCATGTATTATATAGACAGTCACAGAAATACACAGACAGGCACAGAAATACATACCTGACATATGTATATGAATTTTTTTTAATTTCCATGTTGCAGCCAACCGGCAAAATATTCCTACTTGAAAATTAACATATTCAAATAGTCAGGCTAGCCCTACCCAGGTTCAGAGAATAATTTAGAAGCATCCAAATCATTCTTTAATATCCATTAAATTCTTCCCTGAGCTACTGCTACAAGGGCTTCCAGCCAGAGAGACTTGAATAGGTTTTTATCCTGGTGAAAGATCAGAACCTGTTTTACATGCTGAAGCTTTGTGAAAAGGTGAATCCATCTAACTCTGGTTACAGAAAGTCAGAGTTTGCTTGACATTTTCATTACTAACAGCTATTTTTCAAAGTAAATTCACACTTCACTTGGTTCTCAGGAGTCATAAATGGTTGTCAGAACTTGCCCTGGGTTCATCTAGATATTCCTTTGGGATAGACTTATTAGTGAGTGGATAGATTTTTTTCATATGCCATAAGATATAGCCCACATGTGGCCAAATACAAAATAGCATCTATGTGTGTGTGTGTGTGTGTGTGTGTGCATTATTGTGTCATATCTTAATGAAAAATTCTCCAAAGAAGACATACAGATGGCTAACAAACACATGAAAAGATGCTCAACATCACTCATTATCAGAGAAATGCAAATCAAAACCACAATGAGGTACCTTGTCATGCCAGTCAGAATGGCTGCGATCCAAAAGTCTACAAGCAATAAATGCTGGAGAGGGTGTGGAGAAAAGGGAACCCTCTTACACTGTTGGTGGGATGCCAACTAGTACAGCCACTATGGAGAACAGTGTGGAGATTCCTTGAAAAACTGGAAATATAACTGCCATACGACCCAGCAATCCCACTGCTGGGCATACACACCAAGGAAACCAGAATTGAAAGAGACACGTGTACCCCAATGTTCATTGCAGCACTGTTTATAATAGCCAGGACATGGAAGCAACCTAGATGTCCAACAGCAGACGAATGGATAAGAAAGCTGTGGTACATATACATAATGGAGTATTACTCAGCCGTTAAAAAGAATGCATTTGAATCAGTTCTAATGAGGTGGATGAAACTGGAGCCTATTATACAGAGTGAAGTAAGTCAGAAAGAAAAACACCAATACAGTATATTAATGCATATATATGGAATTTAGAAAGTGGTAACAATAACCCTATATGCGAGACAGCAAGAGACATAAAGAACAGACTTTTGGACTCTGTGGGAGAAGGCGAGGGTACAATGATTTGACAGAATAGCGTTGAAACATGTATATTACCATATGTGAAATAGATCACTAGTCCAAGTTTGATGCATGAAACAGGGCACTCAAAGCACCTGGGACAACTCTGAGGGATGGGATGGGGAGGGAGGTGGGAAGGGGGTTCAGGATGGGGGACACATGTACACCCATGGCTGATTTATGTCAATGTATGGCAAAAACCACTACAATATTGTAAAGTAATTAGCCTCCGATTAAAATAAATAAATTACATGAATATATTAAAAAAAAGGCGGGGGGAACTGTCTGTGCGGATTTGGGCCAATTTCCCCCTTTTACATATAGGTTTAACTCATGAATGAGAAACAAAGTTTTTAAAGTCAAATACCTGGATTTAGAATTCAATGCAATGCACAGCAACTGAACAATTAACTGTTTGAGCAAAGCCCAAAGGCTTTGAGCTCTGTGTGTATTTGGGAGGAGAGTGTTCCAGGCAAAGGAAGAAACAAGCAAAAGGCCCTGGGGCTGGAGTGGAATGGGTCACAGGAAAGGCGCAGATAGTCGTTCAGAGAAACCCCAGGTCATCTATTCCACAGGGCCTTGCAGCCATTGTAAAGACCGATTTTACTCTCAGCAAAGTTGCATAACCACAGTGCCTGCATGCTAAATCACTTCAGTCATGTTCAACTCTTTGCAGCCCTATGGACTGTAGCCCACCAGGCTCCTTTGTCCTTGGGATTATCCAGGCAAGAATACTGGAGCGGGTTGCCATTTCCTCCTCCAGGGGATCTTCTTGACCCAGGGATCAAACAGAGTCTGTTACATCTCCTGCATTGTCAGATGGGTTCTTTACCACTAGCACCAGCTGGGAAGCCAACCAGACCCAAACTGGCCTTATCCTGTTTCTAACAAGATACTGAGTTTCTTTTCAGAGACAACGGATCAAAAGCACAAGTCATGCAGGTGAGGCACGCACAGAGGAGATAATATTAATCTCCACAGCCAGAACCAAAGTTTCTTCCCCTTCACAGAACTGGTACCTGAACATGGGAACCCTTTCAGAAGCAAAGGGTCTGTTGTCCAGGAAGACCCCTTTACCATCCTCACTGTGAAAGGCCAGGTTCCAAAACCCTCCTACCACACCTGTTCTGCTAGTGCTTCAGCATCCCAGTCCTCATCCCCTAACTCACAGAGGTGTGAGCGAACCCCAGATCAGGGAGACGGATTTGAGTCCTGCCTCCTGTCTCCTAGCTCACTGACCTTGCAATAAAACACTCTCTTTTCTCAAAAGCCAGTGCCATAGCATTGGCTTCTATGCACATCACGTGGGGCAGGGAGCCCTTTGCTTGGTAAGAGTGGAAAACCATTGGAGGGAAAGTTGTAAGCAGAGGAATAACACATCTGATCTGCTTTTGGCAGCATCACTTTGCTGCACAGATTAGACCACAGAGCAGCAAAGGCGGAAGAAGGGAGGTGTCAGGAGCTTTGAAAGAGACAATGGTGTTGGAGTAGAGTGGAAGCAGCATAGGTGGCAAGAAACGGTCAGACTCTGCCTGTGTTTTAAAGGTAGAGCCCTCAGGATTTGCAGGCTGGTAGACTAAGGGACAGGGAAGCCTGGTGGGCTTCCATCTATGGGGTCGCACAGAGTCGGACACGACTGACGCTACTTAGCAGCAGCAGCAGCAGACTAAGGGATGGGAGAGGAGGCAGAGACAACGCCAAAGTTTCAGTCAGAGCAGCTGGAAGAATGAAGCTGGCGTTACTAAGTCTTCTCCATCTAATTTCATCCTTCAGTAAACTTTTCAGCCCTCCATTTTGCTGGAGTGATGAAGATACAGCCTCAGTGAACAGACGGGCTGACAGCCCCTCTCAGTCACAGGCAATTCCTGGGGTGTGTCTGGGGACCGGGCTGGGCACACCCAAGCTGCAGTCAGTCCAAGCCCAGGCTTGTGCTGCAGGGAGGCAACCTGGAGGGGGACAGGCCAAGAGTCTGTTTATTTGAGGAACTGATGCGTTTCCCAGAAGGGAACTCTCTCAAGGAAAGAGAAAGTGAGAGTCATCAGACCAGTGACAGAGGTGGAGTAGAATTTCAGAAGCGGAATAGAAAACAGAAGCAACAGAAGTGGAGGAGAATTTCCAGAATCACTGTGTACCACTGACGCCAGGTTCTTCCCCAGCCCAGGCCTCCACTGACTTCCCTCTGCATCCCAGAGAGAGTGAGAGCAAGAACGAGAGCAAGAGAGAAAAAAAGAGAGAGATGAGAATAATGCCTGAAAGAGAGCAGCTCTCACTGAAATCTCTGAAGGACCCCTGGGCTGAGCCGTACCCACTTGGGGCCCTAGAGCAGAGGCTCTCCTCTTCCTCACCACCCCACAGGGCTGGCCCGTAGTCACCCAGTAGAAGAAAAATAAATTAGCAGGGGATCATTGCAAGTGAATGCAGGGCACTCCTGGGCACTCCCAGAAACAGATGGTGGGAACCAGTGGGGCCAAAGTGACTCATTTGGGGTTAAGGATTATACCAGTTAAGCACAGACTGTGTGAGTCTTCAGTGAAGTGGTGATTTCTTAGGCGACAAAAGGCCAGCACACTATACAAAGGTTTCTGGAGAGCCTGCCCTCCCACTCAGACCTCGGCAGGGGCTTGGCAGCCCACCTTCAGCTGGGATAGCCCCGGGGGAGAAATGTTAGGACCACGGGGAGAGTGGACACACACCAAAGATGTGTGTCTGTGTGTCTGTGTGCTCAGTCATGTCTGACTGTTTGTGACCCATGGACTGTAGCCCTTCAGGCTCCTCTGTCCATGGGATTTCCCAGGCAAGGATACTGGAGTGGTTTGCCATTTCCTTCTGCAGGGGATCTTCCCGACCCAGGGATTGAACCCACATCTGCTGCATTGGCAGGTGGATTCCTTAACACTAGCGCCCAAAACAGGAACCTTCAAAGGGATAAAACACTGAGATCAAAGGTTTCTACCTTTTTTATGAAATTGAAATGAAAGATTTTTTTTACCTCTTTAGTGAGGATTAAGTTGCAAAGTGATAGCAGCTAGGATGTGGGAGGGAGATGAGAGGATCACAGCTCAGGAGCACACATTACCATGGGCTTGGGGCACACTTAGCCTCTGCTCTGGTCCAGCTGCCAGGACCCCAGCCCTTGGGATCACTTGGGCCAAGTGACCTTGGCCTTCTGCACAAATGCAGGCAGGAGAGTTAGGCAGGGCTCCCACTCCCTCTAACCTCCAAAATGCTTCTACCTGTCTCCAGGGTCCTAAAATGCTTCTTGTACGCTGATTGTCCTTCTACAAATAAGTAAAACCTTCCATTGCTCCCAGGACTCATCTATCTAGAGGAGTTATGATGGAATGGCTCCAACTGGGTGCTGGAATGATCAGATAATTGCCAGCAAAAGGAGGAGGTGTAACAGGAGTAAATTGGGGTCAACTCTTTTAAATCCCAACCTCACTCCTCAACTTCTGTGGATCTTAGTCAAAATATTCCATCCAGTGCCGTGGATCTCAACTTCGACTACAATAAATTCACCTGGTGAAACTTTTAAAAATCTCAGTGCCCCTGGATGCAAGGGTTTTGGGAGAAAGAAGGAAGGGCTGACTAGGCAAACCACAGGGGATTCTTAGGGCACTATTCTATTAGAATAGAGTTTTAGGAAACTATGCTGTGTGACACTATAATGGGGGATTCATAATCGTATGCATTCACCAAAACCATGGACCTACACATGAAGTTCAGTTTAGTTCAGTCGCTCAGTCATGTCCGACTCTTTGTGACCCTAGGGACTGCAGCACCCCAGACCTCCCTGTCCATCACCAACTCCCAGAGTTTACCCAAACTCATGTCCATTGAGTCAGTGATGCCATCCAGCCATCTCATCCTCTGTCGGCCTTTTCTCCGCCCACCTTCAATCTTTCCCAGCATCAAGGTGTTTCCCAATGAGTCAGTTCTTCACATCAGGTGGCCAAAGTATTGGAATTTCAGCTTCAACATCAGTCCTTCCAATGAATACTCAGGACTGATCTCCTTTAGGATGGACTGGTTGGATCTCCTTGCAGTCCAAGGGACTCTCAAGAGTCTTTTCCAACACCACATTTCAAAAGCACCAATTCTTTGGCACTCAGCTTTCTTTGTAGTCCAACTCTCACATCCATACATGACTACTGGAAAAACCATAGCCTTGACTAGATGAACTTTTGGTGACAAAGTAATGTCTCTGCTTTTTAATATGCTGTCTAGGTTGGTCATAATTTTCCTTCCAAGGAGTAAGCATCTTTTAATTTCTTGGCTGCAGTCACCATCTGCAGTTATTTTGGAGCCCCCCAAAAATAAAGCCAGCTACTGTTTCCACTGTTTCCCCATCTATTTGCCATGAAGTGATGGGACCGGATGGCATGATCTTAGTTTTCTGAATGTTGAGTTTTAAGCCAACTATTTCACTCTCTTCTTTCACTTTCATCAGGAGGCTCTTTAGTTCTTCACTTTCTGCCTTAGGGTTTGTGTCATCTGCATATCTGAGGTTATTGACATGTCTCCCGAGAATGCACTGGTCATAGCAAACACCCATTTCCAACAACACAAGAGAAGACTATACATGGACATCATCAGATGGTCAACACTGAAATCAGATTGATTATATTCTTTGTAACCAAAGATGGAGAAGCTCTATACAGTCCACAAAAACAAGACTGGGAGCTGACTGTGACTCAGATCATGAACTCCTTATTGCCAAATACAGACTTAAATTGAAGAAAGCAGGGAAAACCACTAGACCATTCAGGTATAACCTAAATCAAATCCCTTATGATTATATGGTGAAAGTGGGAAATAGATTTAAGGGACTAGATCTGATAGAGTGCCTGATGAACTATGGATGGAGGTTCATTACATTGTACATGAGACAGGGATCAAGACCATTCCCAAGCAAAAGAAATACAAAAAAGCAAAATGGCTGTCTGAGGAGGCCTTACGAATAGCTGTGAAAAGAAGAGAAGCGAAAAACAAAGGAGAAAGGGAAAGATATACCCATTTGAATGGAGAGTTCCAAAGAATAGCAAGGAGAGATTAAAAAAGCCTTCCTCAGTGATCAATGCAAAGAAATAGAGAAAAACAACTGAATGGGAAAGACTAGAGATCTCTTCAAGAAAATTAGAGCTATCAAGGGAACATTTCATGCAAAGATGGGCTCAATAAAGGACAGAAACGGTATGGACCTAACAGAAGCAGAAGATATTAAGAAGAGGTGGCAAGAATACACAGAAGAACTGTACAAAAAAGATCTTCATGACCCAGATGATCACAATGGTGTGATCACTCACCTAGAGCCAGACATCCTGGAATGTGAAGTCAAGTGGGCCTTAGGAAGCATCACTATGAACAAAGCTAGTGGAAGAGATGGAATTCCAGTTGAGCTATTTCAAATCCTGAAAGATGATGCCATGGAAGTGCTGCAGTCAATATGCCAGCAAATTTGGAAAACTCGGTAGTGGCCACAGGATTGGAAAAATGTCAGTGTTCATTCCAATCCCAAAGAAAGGCAATGCCAAAGAATGCTCAAACTACTACACAGTTGCACTCATCTCACATGCTAGTAAAGTAATGCTCAACATTCTCCAAGCCAGGCTTCAACAGTATGTGAACCATGAACTTCCAGATGTTCAAGCTGGTTTTAAGAAAAGGCAGAGGAACCAGAGATCAAATTGCCAACATCTGCTGGATCATCAAAAAAGCAAGAGAGTTCCAGAAAACCATCTATTTCTGCTTTATTGACTATGCCAAAGCCTTTGACTGTGTGGATCACAATAAACTGTGGAAAATTCTGAAAGAGATGGGAATACCAGACCACCTGACCTGCCTCTTGAGAAATCTGTATGCAAGTCAGGAAGCAACAGTTAGAACTGGTCATGGAACAACAGATTGGTTCCAAATAGGAAAAGGAGTACGTCAAGGCTGTATATTGTCACTGTGCTTATTTAACTTATATGCAGAGTACATCATGAGAAACGCTAGGCTGGATGAAGCACAGGCTGGAATCAAGATTGCTGGGAGAAATATCAATAACCTCAGATATACACATGAAGAGTGAACCCTAATATAAACTATGACTTTAGTTAGTACTCATGCTTCCCTACTGGTTCATCACCGTAATAACTGTACCACACTAATGCAAGATGTGACTAATCGAGGAATCTGTGTGTAGGGAAAAGGGGGAATTGGGGAATCCACTATATTTTCTGTGAAGTTTTCTTAAGACTGTGTTAAAAAATGATGTCTTTTAAAAAAAAAAAAAAAGCCTCAGGGAAAAAAAAAATTCCAGTGCCCTAGGCATCATGTCAGACGAACCAAATCAGTATATATTTACAGCTCTCCATTTGATTTTCATGCACAGGCAGCATTAAGAGCCATTAGTTGTCCTGGTCCACTTTCAGGCAACTGAAACAATCTCCGTGGGAGGCCACGTTTTAGAAAAAACTCCTGTGTGCTTATCATATGCAGTTAGGGCTGACAACCAACCATAGCCTCTCTTGTTAATAAGAAGGTGATCACACTTAACTCATATAGACTGTCATCGGGATTAAGCAGGATAATATATGAAATGAACTAAACATAGTGGTTGGTTCTTAATAAGCATTTAATAAATGGTAGGGTTTTTTATAAAATTATTATTGTTATTATTATTATCCACAAGAGGACAAAGGGATACAAGGAGAGAGATTAAAGATTATAAACACAAACCTAGGGCTTCCCTGGTGGCTCAGATGGTAAAAAATCTGCCTGCAATGTGAGAGACTGGAGTTCGACCCCTGAGTTGGGAAGATCCCCTGAAGAAGGAAATGGCTACCCACTGCAGTATTGTTGCCTGGAGAAGTCCATGAACAGAGGAGCCTGGTGGGCTACAGTCCATGGCGTTGCAAAGGGTAACACTTGCACAGAGGCATTCTAGGGAGGACAAACCTCACTCCACCAACCTTTGTGTTGGGCTTAGGAAAGCCCAGTGAAACCCCAGAACTCTGACTTGGCAGCTTGTCCAGAAACATCTCAGTCTCCAGGGCAAAACCTTGATCTCTGACCACAGCCATCACCCCCGTTTGGTGCTCCATTGGCCTGGTTCCAGAGGAAGAGGTCAGGGGAGGGAACAGCGCCCAGGGTTGGGTCCTGAAAAAGAAAGGGAATTTTGAAAAGAGGCACCAGTCAGACTGACTACTGATGGCTTCGCAAAGACACATCCAACTAGCTTCTGGGTGCTACACAGGACTGAACCAGAAGAGACAGCTCATTTGTAAAAGGCTGAGGTGGCTGTGACAGCAGGCTGTCTCTGGTGCTGAAAGTGTCCCCTGGGCGGGATGTGTAAAAGGACGAGAGAACAGAGGTCACTTGGGACCTCCTCCCAGCACCTGGGAAGGACCTAGGGATGATTCTGGATTTTGCTTTCTGTCCCTCTCATCAGTGTGATGTTTTCCTAAATGTCTCCTTGAAATCAGACAGAACTACCACCTCCCAGCTATTGTTTGCTTGGGACAGAGACACAACCTCTCTGAACCTCAGATACTTTATCCTAAGAGCAGGCCTAAAATACTTTGAAGTTGGCTTTATGAATGAGGGACTCCATCGAAGATTGAATGAAAGTCAATGAAATGAGGCAAGACAGCACCCAGCACATGGTAGGAACTCCCAAAGCTCTGGCCTCCTGTGGGGCTGGACTGCCTTCAGCAGACCAGCTTCGTTGTTTCCATGACAGAAGAGGATCGTCAGAGGAAAGCGACTTCAGAGTTGGCTTTAATTAGAAGAAACTCTTAAGGAAGGAATTGATTTGTCCTGCTCTGTTTGGTGCCCCCTACCAATACAGCCTTTCTACGGTGAAGACAGCGGCTTGGACTCAAGGTGTTCGTTTATTTTTTTTTAATTTTCCTCTTTGTTTGTTTGTATGTTTTTAGTTGTGGCAAACAGAAGCTAGTCTCTAGTTGTGGTGTGGGGACTTCTCATTGTGGTGGCTTCTTTTGTTGCGGAACACAGGCTCTAGAGCATGGGCTGAGTAGTTGCAATGCACAGGCTTAATTGCCCTGAGGCATGTGGCATCTTCCCAAACCAGGGATCAGATCCATGTCCCCTGCATTGGTAGATGGATTCTTAACCAATGGACCACTAGAGAAGCTCTAGGCCTTCATTTCCTGACTTCATGAGCTCAAAATGCAGCATGGGAGTCAAAAGCTACTGCTCTTTGAAAGGCCCATCCCACCTGTCCCATCCCACTGACCCCAGGCTTGCAAATCATGGGAAAGAACCCCTTTATGCCATTGTGTGCATCCTAAGTCATTTCAGTCATGTCTGACTCTTTGTGACCCACTGGACTGTGGCCCGCCAGGCTCCTCTGTCCATGGGGATTCTCCACACAAGAACACTGGAGTGGGTTGCCATGCCTGCCTCCATGGGATCTTCCCCACCCAGGGATCAAACGTGTATCTCTTACGTTTCCTGCATTAGCAGACAGGTTCTTTACCTTTAGCGCCACCTGGGAAGACTCACTAGGCAATTACTAGGAATTAATCCAGGACAGAAGATAGTCAACAGCAGCCCACCGAGAGTGGGCCATTAAGGAACGACTGCTCTTCTCTTCAGGTGTGATAAATAGTGCATTTAAAGTATTCAATACTATAATAAAGGTTGTAATTAAGTGAGGCAACTTGGCATCTTAATAACTGCATGCTTGAAAAGATTTAAACTTCAGACTGAGACACAGACCAACATTCATAATCCCTCAAATGGGTTTCCTTTCTAGAGGCAAGAAAATAAAGTCTGCCTCATTTCCTGAGAAGCTGACAGGGCGGGTGTGTTCCCAGATCTTCATGGAGTTAAAAGTAAGAGGTGACTTTGAGCTCCTGCTGCTGCCTTTTTTGTTTTCTCTCAGTGTTTTCCTGCTAGCTTAATTATTAACATCCTCCTAGTGGGAAAAAGGGAGAAGAAAGGCCTAGGGAACGCAGTGCAGGGACCTGGTAGCCCCAGCGATATGCAGATCACTTAGCAATATGTAAATGACTCCAAGGAAGTACAGTAAGCCTTCCTGGATCAAATTGTCTCCATTTCTGTGACTTATTATTATGAAAAGAGAGTCACTTTTTGCCATCACTTGTCCTTTTGCCCTCCCCGGTCCTTTCCAGAGTTTGCACCCACGCATGCCCACACTCACATGCACACACAGATTCATTTTAAAATCCAATTTTCCCTTTCCCTGTAAGTTCCGAGAGAGGACGTGCTTTTGTCAACACTAGAAAGGACTTTCAGAAAGATTTTGTAAAATACTGTGTTGAAGAAGAAAAGACTGCAGAGATGCATAAAATGAAATCTACAACCCAGGCGAATCGGATGAGTGTCAATGCTGTAGGGACTGAAACACTCAGAAAAACAGTTGAGGACTATTTGAAATGCAAATTTCAAATACATGTTATAATTACACGTTCAGCTCGGCAGTTTACAAAACAGAGGCACTTTGTTCATTTTCATCCCATCCAGGAGATGTGTATCAACTGTCAACGGCTGGACATTTGAAAACGGTTTCTGACATCATTCATAGAAGATTTCCCTAAGGCCTAGGATCGTGAGTCTGAGAAGAGATTCGACAAAGGAAAGGAAGAGAATGCTTTCACTCCCACACATCTTTGTTTAAGTGCACACTGCCTTTGATCATAATCTACTGACAGTGTTTATGGAAAAATGATGTTAATCAGATACTTTTATCCTGGGAAACATTTCAGCCCTATAGACAAAGAATGAGCCTGTCAGAGAACAGCTGAGCTCTGTCTCTGTCATCCGTCCCCACTCAATCCCTGTGTGTCCCCCAATCACTATTATTTCAAATTCGGAATATTCTAATTAATTCTGATCTCTACCTCTAGTAGAGATCACAGATTTCAAGAGTGAAACAATGCTTGTGGAGACCATTAGGGAAGCTTTTAAGCTTAAGACTGTTACTAAAGTTTCAGTTTAATGTTAGGTGACAATCTCTTGCTTCATGCTCTGGTGAGAGGACGTTTATATTTGTAGGGGGCACAGCTCTCTTTCTCCACTCAGTGAACAGTGCTGCCCAAGACGCAGAGGGGAGAGGAAGTTTCTCAGATCTTCTCTGGGCTCTTCCCGCTCCTCTGGGACAAGCCTGGAAGAAGAAAGTTCCAGCAGCCCCATTGACTTCCCACACAAGGGCAGACACGAGCAGAGAAAGTCCTGCACTTTACACAAAGCCCAAGTCCTGCGCTTCTGTATAACATGCAGTGACTGAGCAACGTACAAAGGATAGTGAGCTCTGTAAACAGAAAGGACATTTCTGGCAGGGCTTGTTGTTGCTGTTTAGTTCTCTCGGACTCTTAGCAACCCCATGGACTGTAGCCCACCAGGCTTCTCTGTCCATGGGATTCTCCACACAAGAATGCTGGAGTGGGTTTCTATTTCCTTCTCCAAGAGATCTTTCCGACCCAGGGATCAAACCCTCATTTCCTGCATTGACAGGTGGATTCTTTACCACTGAGTCACCAGGGAAGCCCCTCTGGTAGGACTGCCCTCTGTGCAAAGTATCAAAGTATTAAAAGTTTACTTCTCTGGGTCATGGCTTGGCCTACCTACACCCCACACCCTCCACACCCCAAATTGCCCTTTCCTCCTGGTGGGAAAATCCCCCACCAGGCAGGTTCACTGCTGGTAAGGGCGACTAGGGTGTGGTTCAGACCTCACTCGTCCCCTGGGCCTGGTGCCCAGGTGGTGGTTCTGACTTGCTGATTTGCATTGGGATTGGGTTGAGAGTATCCAGTGCAGTGAGGGTGAGCAGTGTGAGTGGAGTCACAGTTGGTCAGTCACAGGGTGGAGAAGTGAGAGGCAGACTTCGAAACCCTGGGCCCACCCAGAATTTCTGCAGATAGAGCCAGGAAGGCATAGAGCTGCGTAGAGGATGTGTCGCTCTGTCCATCTCAGAATATGCAGTTGTAGCTCAGAAGGTTTTAGGGATGGAATATTGCAAATGCCGCAGCCTCAGCTGTCAGAAGAGGGTCCAGACAATGATCACAGGTGCCTGAAGTATTCTTCTGCCTTAGAGGTAAGAGCAGCTCGGGAAGCTTGCCCAGTCGCACCTTGGCAGGCTTCCTTGCTGCCACTGTCTAGCAGCTAAGAACCCAAGCCCCTGGTGCCCTTTTTCACTTGTTCGGCAAATACTTAGTGAATGCATAGAATGTGCCAGGCACTGTGTTAGGTGCTGGGGAGATAGTGCTAAGTAAGGAAGAAATCTACCCTGTCCTTCTGGAGTTTAATGTCTACCAAGGGAGACAGATGCGAAATAAATAATTCTAGTGAAAGTGAAGTCACTCAGTCATGTCTGACTCTTTGTGACCCCATGGACTGTAGCCTACTGGGTTCCTCCGTCCATGGGATTTTCCAGGCAAGAATACTGGAGTGGGTTGCCATTTCCTTCTCCAGGAGATCTTCCCGACCCAGGGATTAAACCTGGGTCTCCTGCATTGTAGGCAGATACTTTACTGTCTGAGTCACCAGAGTTAATAATTCTAGTAGTTCCTTTTAATTGAGAAATGAGCTTTAGTGCAAGGCTGTCATCCTCTAAGGGCTTGGCCAAGCACAGGGCTCTTGACAAGCTTTTTAAGAAATTCAGACTTAGTTTGGAGAATTGCAAAAGAACATGTAAAGTCAGAAAGACTGGGAAAACCATTTGGTAACCCCACCCTTCGTGTACAGATGGGTGATTCACATACATAGTCAAAGGGAAATTTGCCCATGTCGCAAGGCTTCTTGAGCCACAAATTAGAAATTGAGAATATGTAGTAAACCACATATGAAAGAATATGAGTGTGGACCCCAGCATAGCCTTCAGAATTATTTTAGTAGATGACAAGGAGTTGTGGGGGTAGAAAGTCCCATATCACAGTGACCCTGGCTTTGATTTTAGAAATCGTTTATATATAACATTGGCATATACGTGCAGCTGAAGTCCTGGGAGTTCCCTCCAAAAAAATGGTGAAACTGCATGATAATGACCTGACTCACAAGTTGCAGGAAGCTGTCCAGTATCTCCACCCACACTCTTGCTCAACTCCTCTGTTAAAGCCACATCTTCTGGGAAAGCACATTTCTTGGTGTCACAATGGTAGATCTCCTCTTTGCCCCCTCTTTATAGGAGACACAAAACTCTCACTCAGGAAAGAATGTCTTGTTTCAATCAGGCTAGATTCTAACTGATTTAGAGAAAAATATTACCAGTGAGTATCCAATTCAGTCACTCAGTCGTGTCTGACTCTGTGACCCTGTGGACTGCAGCACGCCAGGCTTCCCTTTCCATCACCAACTCCTGGAGCTTACTCAAATTCGTGTCCATCAAGTCAGTGATGCCATCCATCTCATCCTCTGTCATTCCCTTCTCCTCCCACCTTCAATCTTTCCCAGCATTAGGGTCTTTTCCAATGAGTCAGTTATTCGCATCAGGTAGCCAAAGTATTGGAGTTTTAGCTTCAGCATCAGGTCCTTGCAATGATGATTCAGGACTGATTTCCTTTAGGATGGACTGGTTGGATCTCCTTACAGTCCAAGGAACTCTCAAGAGTCTTCTCCAACACCACAGTTCAAAAGCATCAATTTTTTGGCGCTCATCTTTCTTTGTAGTCCAACTCTCACACCCATACATGACTACTGGAAAAACCATAGCTTTGACTAAACGGACCTTTGTTGGCAAAGTAATGTCTCTGCTTTTGAATATGCTGTCTAGGTTGGTCATAGCTTTTCCTCCAAGGAGCAAGGATCTTTTCATTTCATGGCTGCAGTCACCATCTGCAGTGATTTTGGAGCCCCCCAAAATAAAGTCTGTCTCTTGTTTCCATTGTTTCCCCATCTATTTGCCATGAAGTGATGGGACCGGATGTCATGATCTTAGTTTTTAGAATGTTGAGTTTTAAGCCAACTTTTTCACTCTCCTCTTTCACTTTCATCAAGAGGCTCTTTAGTTCTTCTTCACATTCTGCCATAAGGGCGGTGTCATCTGCATATCTGAGATTATTGGTTTTTCTCCCAGCAATCTTGATTCTAGCTTTTGGTTCATCCACAGCCCAGCATTTTGCATGATATACTCTCCATATAAGTTAAATAAGCACGTGACAATATACAGTCTTGACATACTCCTTACCCGATTTGGAACCAGTCTAACTGTTGTTTCTTGACCTGCATACAAATTTCTCAGGAGACGGGTAAGATGGTCTGATCTGGGTGAGTATCCAGGGTGTCTCTGAAACAAATATCTGCTTTGTGAGGACTCTGCACCATCCAAGGGGTCTGGGAAATCCCAGGCAGCCTGGGAAATCCCCTTGTGGGCTGGTTTGCTGCAGCTAATGGGAAACTATGCAAGCTTGCTCCCTTGATGGTTTCCAGAGACCATTCATTAGGCTGAGTAGTTATGTGAGTGCAGTATTTTCAAGAGAGGATTTAAGTTGAACACTGGTAGGACTGTTTGAAAACACTTTTAATGTAGTGGTTAAAATTAGATGATGTTACAATCCCAGTGAAACTTATGCTGGCAGGAATGATTTAAATATTTTAAGTATTTAAATTGTTTAGGCTGTAAAGATTGTGTATTGAAATGGTGTGAATTTGGTCCATCTTGCCCTGCAGTCACCCTCTGGCTCAGTCTCATAGGTGACCTGGGTGTCACAGTTTCACTCCAGCAAAGGAGATCCTAACCCAGGGCTGCTGAAAGAAAAGGATCTGAAGGAAGATGGTTCACATTTCTGGTCTCCTGTGTTCTCTGGGACCCAGCAGACCACTCAGATACTTTGATGCCATTGAGGGAACTCAACCAAAGAGCCAACCCCTTCTTCTGTCTTCTCTCCAGTCACCCATGAACCTGTTCATGATCTAATGAGTTGGTGGCAATAAACTTTTGCGTGAGGATGGCTTTCCCGTTGGGAATTTTATATTCCTTTCCTGCATGGACTTTGCTTAATGGCACAGCTAGAGTGAAAAGAATCACGAAGCTAATGCAGGGGCACACAGACTCCAATTAGAAACGTGAATGATTTTAAAATAGGCAATAAAGATTACTGGAGATTACTCCAGTCAAGGCCTCAGCTCCATCTTTCATCATCTTTGAGCTATTTTACAATTATGTAAGTTGCAGAAAACTGATGAAAATGCAAATGATTTGTATCCAGACAAACGCAGACAAATTGTGTCTACTTGAATGCAATTGATTATTGCTGATGGATCATCATCAATTTTTCAACTATTCATTTCAGTATTTCTGTTTGTATATCTGTATGTCTAAATATAGATATCTGCTCTGAATTCTCCTTTGAACCAATTGTATCATCTTATTGACTTTCTCATTAATTAATGACTTAAATAAAATCTTTGGCATGTGTTCACTTTATATTTGTATGAGCATCACAATTAATCTATCCAAAAACATTAGCCTTTAAAATAAAGGTAAGCTCTGTCTTATGCAGTATAGTTGTAGAAATATTTCTTAATGTTGACCATGATGATTAAAAAGGAGGAAAGGATAACAAGTTCACCTCTATAAACTATCTAAGATTGCTGCCAAAACTCAGCCTCTATGCAGTGGTGCTGAATTGAATCTTGGAGATGGAGTTTTGGGTAAAGTAGAAAAGAATAACTTTACAGTAATTCCCTTGCATATGAACCTTCAACCTTCAAACTTTCAAAGATGTGAATGTGCATTCACATGTGCACTCACATAAGTTAGTTCCCATGTCTGGCATCACTCGCCTGCAGCCTCTGCACGTGGTTGTGCTTTTAGGTGCTTCGCAGTACTGTGTAGAGCACAGTAGTACAGTATCTTTATTTCAAGCCCAAGATGTCCGGAAGCAAGCATAAAAATAGCAGTGATGTAACTGGTACTGCTCAGATTTGAGAAGCAATAATGATGGAAACAAAAGTGTAAACTGAGAGAGTGGAGCAAGGCAAAAAGTTGTAGGCATCACTTGTTCTTATAACATGAATCATTCAACCATCAGCACAATTCTAAAGAGCAGGGACAAGATGATGGAACATGTGAAGTCTGCTGTGTCAGTGATGTCAAAGATAATATCGAAGAAGCATGGAAAAAGTGATGGAGAGATGGAGAAACTTCTCAGGGTGTACATGCAGGATCAGCATCAGTGTTGTGTCCCACTCAGCTTAATGCTGGTTTAAAAGAAAGCTATGAAGACATGAAGAAGAAGCACAGTGAAGAACCAGAGGGTGCATCTTTTAATGCCACCCATGACTGGTTTCATTGGTTGGAGGTTAGAGCCAAATTTCACAATGTAAAATTGGGGAGGCAGCGAATACAGATACAGTAGCTGCCCAGGAATTTTCTGAAATGCTTCAAGAAATTATTGATGAAGGTGTGTCTTTACCCAAGCAGATTTTTAATGTGGCTGAGACAGGACCGTAGTGGAAGAAGATGTCAGACCAAAGTTACATCAGTGAGGAGGAAAAGTTGATGCCGGGCTATAAAGCAACAAAGGACGCGTTAACTCTGATGTTTGGTGGCAATTCTTCCAGCAGCTGAAGCCTCTCTTTGTTTACCATTTGGAGAACCCAAGAGCCCTAAAGAACATAGCCAAGGGGTCTCTTCATTTTGTGTCAAAGAGCAACCCCAAAACCTGGGTTAACAGGCCATTTTCCAGAACTAGTTTTTCTACCACTTTATCCCAGAGATACGGAAGTATTGCTTGAAGAGGGGTGTCCCATCAACATTCTGTCGCTGCTCAACAATGCTTCAGGCCACCCCCCATTCATGGGTGACTTTCGTTCCAACATCAAAATAGTGCGTCTGCCACTGAATACTACATCACACATCCAACTTATGGGCCAGGAGTTATAGTGCCTTTCAAGAAATATTATTTATGTCACACTTTTTGTCAGGCAGCAAAGGCAAGTGACAAATCAGGAACAACCTTTTGACCATTTTGGAAGGACTATAACATCTACAGTGGCCTTGTAAATGTTATAGTCCTTCCAAAAACATTGACTTTGCTTGGTGGAGGTGGTAGCCATCACCATGAATGGGGTTTGGAAGAACGTTTGCCCACAGTTTGTTCATGATTTCTATGGATTTGAGAAGATGGATGAGGAGTCTGAAGAGGTCTTCAACAGCATAGTGATCCTCAGCGAGAAGCTAGAGCTAGATCTGTAAGAGGACAGCTTCACTGAACTCCTTGCTGTACAACACGAGGAGCTTGGTAATGAAGATCTGATGGAACTGGAGACACAGGAAAAGGACAGAGACAAGAGGCAGAAGATGTAACTGAAGAACCAAAGAGATTCACGATATAGGAAATGGCAAGATTTTCTTTATGTGAGAAAGCACTGTTAGGGTTTTGAGGCACAGGACCCAGAGAATGGTACACAAAATTTGCAGCAGCCATTCAGAATGCAATCCAGTGCTACCATGTTATTTATGATGATAGAAAAAGAGTTACCACTCAGCAGTCCATGGGGTCGCAAAGAGAAGGACACGACTTAGCAACTGAGCAGTACAACAACCCAGACACCACTGGATCATTTTTTTCCAGAGGGTAGATAGAATTGAATCCAGCCGGGACCCAGAACCTGTGGCATCAATGTCAGGCATGAGTGAAATTGCAGCTTGCCCTCAATCTCTCATTGCTCTACCATCCTTTAGCTCTACCATCTCCCTCTTCCAGTCAGTAACTCTTCTTGCTGTTCACTTGATGCCAGCCCCTGTAGGCCAGCTGTTACACTGTACTATTGTACTTTTCAAGGTAATGTACTGTAAAATTTAAAATGTTTTCTTTATTTTTTGTGTTGTTTTATGTATTATTTGTGTGAAAAGTATTATTAACCTATTACAGTACAGTGTTATATACCCAGCTGAGCGACTGAACTGAACTGAGGCTAACCTTGTTGGATTACAAACAAATTGGACTTATGAACACACACTCAGAATGTAACCCGTTTGTATGTAAGGGACACACTGTATTGCTTTGCCAGGCAAATGGGGACACAGGGGCTCATGACCTCAAAACCTGAGTGTCCTAAAAGGGAGAGATTTAGTAATGAGTTTTATAGCAGTGGTTCAAAGGCAGGGTTGCTGATAATGATCAGTTAGTGTGTAGGGCCTGAATCCCTTTAGCATGACCTGATGAGCTTTTGTGGTTCTTGAGGTTATAAAACTGTGACCTTCTCTCTGGAATGAAGACTGCTTCATCAGTTAGTTAACCTCTTCCATTTTTTGGGGTTTCATCTTTAAGTATCATATCTTTTTACCTTTTCATACTGTTCATGGGGTTCTCAAGGCAAGAACACTGAAGTGGTTTGCCATTCCCTTCTCCAGTGGACCATGTTTTGTCAGAACTCTCCACCATGACCCATCTGTCTTGGGTGGCCCTACACAGCATGGCTCACAGTTTCATTGAGTTAGACAAGGCTGTGGTCCATGTGATCAGTTTGATTTCTGTTTTGTTGTTTTCATTCTGTCTGCCCTCTGAGAGATAAGGATAAGAGCCTTACAGAAGCTTCCTGATGGGAGAGACTAACCATGGGGGAAAATGGGTCTTGTTCTGATGGGCGGGGCCATGTTCAGTAAATCTTTAATCCAATTTTCTGTTGATGGGTGAAGCTGTGTTCCCTCCCTGTTGTTTGACTTAAGACCAAATTATGGTGGAGGTAATGAAGATAATGTCCACCTCCTTCAAAAGGTCCTACGCACACACTGCTGCACTCAGTGCCCCCGACACTGCAGCAGGCCACTGCTGACCCACGCCTCCACTGGAGGCTTCTGGACACTCACAGGCAAGTCTGAGTCCATCCCTTGTGGGGTCATTGCTCCTTTCTCCTGGGTCCTGGTGCACACAAGGTTTTGTTTGTGCCCCCCAAGAGTCTGTTTCCCCAGTCCTGAGTAAGTTCTCTAATCAAATCCCACTGGCCTACAAAGTCAAATTCCCTGGGTGTTCTCAGTCTCTCTGTCAGATCCCCAGGTTGGGAAATCTCTTGTGGGTCCTAGAACTTTCTTAACAATGTGATAATTTATTTGGTATAATTGTTCTTTAGTTTGTGGGTTGTCTGCTTGGCGATTCTATGGTGGGGTTAATGATGACCTCCTCCAGGAGGGCTTATATCACATGCTTTATGACCCAGGTCTGCTACACCCTGAGCCCCTGCCCCTGCAGCAGGCCACTGCTGACCTCTACCTCCACAGGAGACACTCAAACACTCAAAGGCAGGTCTGGCTCAGACTCTGTGGGATCTCAGGGTCCTGATGCACACAAGCTTTTGTTTGAGCCCTCTGAGCATCTCTGGCAGGTATGGGGTGTGATTCTAAACATAATTTCACTCCTCCTAACATCTTGCTGGGGCTTCTCCTGCTTGGACATGGGGTATATTTTTTTGGTGGGATCCAACATTCTCCTGTCAAATGTTGTTCAGAAGCAAGTTGTACTTTTAGAGTTTTCGCAGAAGAGGATGAGCGCACATCCTTCTACTCTGCCATCTTGAGTGCTGACCTTCAAAACTTTCTTGAACTAACCAAAAAAAGATGTCCTTTTCATTATAGGGGACTGGAATGCAAAAGTAGGAAGTCAAGAAACACCTGGAGTAACAGGCAGATTTGGCCTTGGAATACGGAATGAAGCAGGGCAAAGACTGATAGAGTTTTGCCAAGAAAATGCACTGGTCATAGCAAACACCCTCTTCCAACAACACAAAAGAAGACTCTACACGTGGACATCACCAGATGGTCAATACCAAAATCAGACTGATTATATTCTTTGCAGCCAAAGATGGAGAAGCTCTATACAGTCAACAAAAACAAGACCAGGAGCTGACTGTGGCTCAGACCATGAACTCCTTATTGCCAAATTCAGACTTAAATTGAAGAAAGTAGGGAAAACCACTAGACCATTCAGGTATGACCTAAATCAAATCCCTTACGATTATACAGTGGAAGTGACAAATAGATTCGAGGGATTAGGTCTCATAGAGTGCATAAAGAACTACCATCAGAGGTTTGTGACATTGTATAGGAAGCAGTGATCAAGACCATCCCCAAGAAAAAGAAATGCAAAAAGGCAAAATGGTTGTCTGAGGAGGCCTTATAAATAGTTGAGAAAAGAAGAGAAGCTAAAGGCAAAAAGAAAAGGAAACATATACTCATTTGAATGCAGAGTTCCAAAGAATAGCAAGGAGAGATAAGAAAGCCTTCCTCAGTGATCACTGCAAAGAAATAGAGGAAAACAAAAGAATAGGAAAGACTAGAGATCTCTTCATGAAAATTAGAGATACCAAGGGAACATTTCGTGGAAAGATGGGCACAATAAAGGACAGAAATGGTATGGATCTAACAGAAGTAAAAGATATTAAGAAGAGGTGGCAAGATAACACAGAAGAACTATCAGTTCAGTTCAGTTTAGTTGCTCAGTCGTGTCTGACTCTTTGCGACCCCATGAATCACAGCATGCCAGGCCTCCCTGTCCATCACCAACTCCTGGAGTTCACCCAGACTCATGTCCATTGAGTCAGTGATGCCATCCCTCCATCTCATTCTCTGTCATCCCCTTCTCCTCCTGCCCCCAATCCCTCTCAGTATCAGAGTCTTTTCCAATGAGTCAACTCTTAGCATGAGGTGGCCAAAGTACTGGAGTTTCAGCTTTAGCATCATTCCTTCCAAAGAAATCCCAGGGCTGATCTCCTTCAGAATGGACTGGTTGGATCTCCTTGCAGTCCAAGGGACTCTCAAGAGTCTTCTCCAACACCACAGTTCAAAAGCATCAATTCTTTGGCGCTCAGCCTTCTTCACAGTCCAACTCTCACATCCATACATGACCACAGGAAAAACCATAGCCTTGACTAGATGGACTTTTGTTGGCAAAATAATGTCTCTACTTTTCAATATGCTATCTGGGTTGGTCATAACTTTTCTTCCAAGGAGTAAGCGTCTTTTAATTTCATGACTGCAATCACTATCTGCAGTGATTTTAGAGCCCCCCAAAATAAAGTCTGACACTATTTCCACTGTTTCCCCATCTATTTCCCATGAAGTGATGGGACCAGGTGCCATGATCTTCGTTTTCTGAATGTTGAGCTTTAAGCCAACTTTTTCATTCTCCACTTTCACTTTCATCAAGAGGCTTTTTAGTTTCTCTTCACTTTCTGCCATAAGGGTGGTGTCATCTGCATATCTAAGGTTATTGATATTTCTCCTGGCAATCTTGATTCCAGCTTGTGCTTCATCCAGCCCAGCATTTCTTATTTCTCTGCATATAAATTAAATAAACAGGGTGACAATATACAGCTTTGACGAACTCCTTTCCCTATTTGGAACCAGTCTGTTGTTCCATGTCCAGTTCTAACTGGTGCTTCCTGACCTGCATACAGATTTCTCAAGAGGCAGATCAGGTGGTCTGATATGCCCATCTCTTTCAAAATTTTCCACAGTTTATTGTGATCCACACTGTCAAAGGCTTTGGCATAGTCAATAAAGCAGAAATCGATGTTTTTCTGGAACTCTCTTGCTTTTTCCATGAGCCAGTGGATGTTGGCAATTTGATCTCTGGTTCCTCTGCCTTTTCTAAAACCAGCTTGAACACCAGGAAGTTCACGGTTCACATATTGCTGAAGCCTGGCTTGGAGAATTTTGAGCATTACCTTACTAGCGTGTGAGATCAGTGCAATTGTGAGGTAGTTTGAGCATTCTTTGGCATTGCCTTTCTTTGGGATTGGAATGAAAACTGACCTTTTCCAGTCCTGTGGCCACTGCTGAGTTTTCCAAATTTGCTGGCATATTGAGTGCAGCACTTTCACAGCATCATCTTTCAGGATTTGAAATAGCTCAACTGAAATTCCATCACCTCCACTAGCTTTGTTTGTAGTGATGCTTTCTAAGGCCCACTTGACTTCACATTCCAGGATGTCTGGCTCTAGGTGAGTGATCACACCATCATGATTATCTTGGTCTTGAAGATCTTTTTTGTATAGTTCTTCTGTGTATTCTTGCCATCTCTTCTTAATATCTTCTGCTTCTGTTAGGTCCATACCATTTCTGTCCTTTATCGAGCCCATCTTTGAATGAAATGTTCCCTTGGTATCTCTAATTTTCTTGAAGAGATCTCTAGTCTTTCCCATTCTGTTGTTTTCCTCTATTTCTTTGCATTGATCACTGAGGAAGGCTTTCTTATCTCTTCTTGCTATTCTTTGGAACTCTGCATTCAGATGCTTATATCTTTCCTTTTCTCCTTTGTTCTTTTCTTTTCACAGCTATTTGTAAGGCCTCTCCAGATAGCCATTTAGCTTTTTTGCATTTCTTTTCCATCAGGATGGTTTTGATCCCTGTCTCCTGTACAATGTCACAAACCTCATTCCATAGTTCATCAGGCACTCTATTTCTCACTTCCACTGTATAATCATAAGGGATTTGATTTAGGTCATACCTGAATGGTCTAGTAGTTTTCCCTACTTTCTTCAATTTAAGTCTGAATTTGGCATTAAGGAGTTCATGGTCTGAGCCACAGTCAGCTCCTGGTCTTGTTTTTGTTGACTGTATAGAGCTTCTCCATCTTTGGCTGCAAAGAATATAATCAGTCTGATTTTGGTATTGACCATCTGGTGATGTCCACGTGTAGAGTCTTCTTTTGTGTTGTTGGAAGAGGGTGTTTGCTATGACCAGTGCATTTTCTTGGCAAAACTCTATCAGTCTTTGCCCTGCTTCATTCCGTATTCCAAGGCCAAATCTGCCTGTTACTCCAGGTGTTTCTTGACTTCCTACTTTTGCATTCCAGTCCCCTATAATGAAAAGGACATCTTTTTTGGGTGTTAGTTCTAAAAGGTCTTGTAGGTCTTCATAGAACCATTGAACTTCAGCTTCTTCAGCATCACTGGTTGGGGCATAGACTTGGATTCCTGTGATATTGAATGGTTTGCCTTGGAAATGAACAGAGATCATTCTGTCATTTTTGAGATTGCATCCAAGTACTGCATTTTGGACTCCTTTGTTGACCATGAGGGCTACTCCATTTCTTCTGAGGGATTCCTGCCCACAGTAGTAGATATAATGGTCATCTGAGTTAAATTCACCCGTTCCAGTCCATTTTAGTCTGCTGATTCCTAGAATGTCAACGTTCACTCTTGCCGTCTCTTGTTTGACCACTTCCAATTTGCCTTGATTCATGGACCTGACATTCCAGGTTCCTATGCAATATTGCTCTTTACAGCATCGGACCTTGCTTCTATCACCAGTCACATCCACAGCTGGGTATTGTTTTTGCTTTGGCTCCATCCCTTCATTCTTTCTGGAGTTATTTCTCCACTGATCTCCAGTAGCATATTGGAGACACCCACTTAAGTGTTTGCAAATCAAAGTAGGACCCTCCAACAGGAGGCAACTTTATGGGCCACTTCTCATGGCAGAATTATGTTACCATTAACTGTTGCCTGCCCAAGAATCCCAAGCTACATTAAGACTTGTCATGTTACTCAGAAGAGGCTCCTTCCTTGAGAAAAATAAGTGGCTCAGGATGCAGTTTCGAGGGAGACAGCATGATCACCTGATCAGACATAAGTTCTTTTCTTCTGTGCCCTCTCATCTTTACTTTTGTTTATCTAAACTAGAAAAACAAGAAAAAGAATTAGTGTGACAAGCACACAACTTGAGCTATAAGCTATTGCATTTATTCCTGGTTTGCTCTCACCTGACTTCAGGAAAAATTAAGACTTTCCATTCTGATGTTCAAATCCAAGGCAGACATTACTTGTGCTACGAAAGAAAAAGGATTACCAAATTGTAAAATCCCATTTCCATTTAAACAGATCTTTTAAATGTCTGGAAGTATATATGCAAAAAAATAGATATCTGTGGTGAATTACAGGTAGTTTTTATTGACTTTCATTTATTTATTAATTTTTATAAGTCTAAATTTTCTATAATAAATCTGAATTTATACTATGAGAAAAATTTATAATAGATATATTGAATTTAATTCTAAAGTCTATTAGGCAGACTTTTTAATTCACAGGAAAGAAACTTACACCAGTCACCTATAGTGATGAGTGCTTTTTTCCCCCCACAAATAGAAGGACATCCCATCAAGTTGTCTCATCTGAACCCAGAATTTCAAAGACTGGAACACAGAGCATGTCTCCCTGAGAATTAGTTCAGTGAAACAGCAAAATCCTCAGAGAGCTGCAGCCAAGGGAAATGATTGATGTTATGACTCAGAATTTATTATAGATCTATAATTTTTGAACAGTAGGGAAATACAGGTTGTGTTCAGGCTTGCCAATTGCTCTTTGCTGGCCAAAAAAGGAGGAAGTTTCAAAATCTTCCATATATTGGGATTTTGGACAGAGTTGAAACTCAGAGACAGAGAGACTGAGAATTTTTTTTTAATTAACATGGAAAATCCACGGACTGAGGAAATGACCATTTGAGACAAACTGCTGAGTGAAAACATAAGCAGACTGGCAGAAAACAGAAAGAGAGAGACAATCCCAAAGAAAAACAGGGACAGAGATATTTCACTATTTCTCAGGAGGAATCATTGGATTTTAACATCAGAACCTCACTGTGAATGGTCCTTATCTAGGCCCCCAGTATGGGTTCAAGTTCTACACAAGCTGAAACTTTCAGGATGCCTAGTGGGCCTGTGGGTAAACTTTAAGCAGTTGTTGACATGGGGGACCAAGGAACTTCACAGCATGGAAAACTGACTGGAAATTATGAAGATGAACTCTGGATCTTAAAACCTCTAAGCCAGAGGAAAACAAAGATTATCTTTGAACACTCCTCTCATTTAGCCCCAGCCGTTTTCAGGATGGGGCAAAGTTCTTTCCAAGCAGAAGCAGGAGAGTGGCCGTTAGAACTTCCTGTGGCTGGTGACATACCAGCCCCGGCTAGACCGGTTATGTAAGTTACAGGGAACAAAGAGCAAATGATAATGTCAATAATAAGAAGGAAACACTTCTGGGCATATACTGAGAGAAAACCATAATCCAAAAAGATACATGTACCCCAATGCTTATCGCAGCACTATTTATAATATCCAGGACATGAAAGATCCTAAATGTCCATCAACAGAGGGTTGAATAAAGAAACTGCAGTTCATATAGACAACAGAATATTATTCAGCCATAAAGAGGACAAAATTGGGTCATTTGTAGAGATGTGGATGGACCTGGAGACTGTCATACAGAGTGAAGTCAGAAAGAGGAAAACAAATATTGTATATTAACACACATATGTGAAATCCAAAAAAATAGTATAGATGATCTCATTTGCAAAAACAGAAATAGAGACACAGCCATAGAGAACAAATGTATGGACACCAAGAGGAAAAGGGGGGATGGGTGGCAGAAACTGGGAGACTAGGATTAACATGTATGCACATGTTATACTAGGTATGAAATAGGTAACTAGTGAGAACCTACTGTATGGCACAGGGAACTCTACCCAATGCTCTGAGGTGATGTAAATAGAAAGGAAATCCTAAAAAGAGAGGATACATGTATATGTATAGCTGATTCACTTTGCTGTACAGTAAAAACTAACACAACATTATAAAGCAACTATACTCCAATAAAACAGTAATAAGAAGGAAGCACACAAATGAAAAATCTAAGAGCTCAAGACAGCACAGTTATGAAACCTAAAAGTATCTTTTAGAGGGATATTTTTCCCCTTTCACTTCAAAAGAGATGTTTGGAATGAGAAGGATAAAAGGCGATAGTGATGCATTGGAGACCCAGAGAGAATTTGTAAGGAAGCGGGTGGAAGAGGAAAATGGTGCACCACAGGCTCTGCGAGAGCTTCGGAGGCAGAGCTGAGGGACGTCCTCGTCTGGCTGGTACTACGCTCGGCAGTAGTGCAGGGCGTGTCCCTTCTGTCACCTGTGTGACATGCTGCAGGTCCGCTCTGCAACGAAGCTTGGGGGGTTAGAGAGGGATGAAGATCCTGGAACTGTATCAGGGGACAAACAAGAGATTTACTCTTTTATTTCTCTTTAGAAAGAGAAATGAATTGTGTCACCTGGGCAAACACATTTTCAGCCAGTGGCTTTGATATTCTTAAATGATATATTCTATTGACACACAAATTATACAATAAAATGAGTCCTTCGTGTATTGTTAGACATCTTGGCTAGGTGTAATTGAAACGTTCTGTGAGCTTTTTAGAGCCTACTTTCAAATCGGGGTGTTGGGAAGATAAAGTGGCACCATCTTTAGGAAAGCAATCTAACAATATGCAACTTATAAATTTTAAAGGTACTTCTACTCTGTCCAGTTATTCATTCCATTTTTGGAAACATCCAAAAGAGATTTAATTAATGCAAATATCCTTGGGTGAAGATGTTTATCATCTTACAAAAGTCAAAAAACTTCTTTCAGTCTAAGTGTTTAAAAATTAGAAATTGGTTAAATAAATTATGAAGATCTTCACTATGGATGTAATGGAAACACTAAAATGATGGCTATAAAGTGTTTTATGTCAATAGGCTGTGTCTAAGACATAATTTTAAGAGGGAAAAAGCAAGCTAGTAAACTTTAATATGCAATATAAACTCTAGCTATATAAAATATGCATTATGCATAGAAATAGGAAATAGATGAAAAATTATCTCTGAG
Organism: Bos grunniens; assembly: GCF_055505025.1. Taxonomy (NCBI): domain Eukaryota; kingdom Metazoa; phylum Chordata; class Mammalia; order Artiodactyla; family Bovidae; genus Bos; species Bos grunniens. The sequence goes on from NC_141165.1 coordinate 104,712,771, forward strand.
TGATAAGATTACATTTAAGTTTTATTTCTTCTCCTTTACCATATTTAGATTTTACATTCCAAGTTTCCATATAAGCAAATAATTAATTTATAATCTAAAGAAAAGAAATGAATATGTGTGTGTGAACATAAATGTACGTACATTCCTATGTGTTCATGTGCAGGCACACATACACTTGGTACTTTGACAAGGAAGCAGCTTCATCTTGCACAATGGTTGTCACTTGTGTTACAAACTCATATTCTTATTGCTTTTCCTTCTCTAGCTTGACTAATAGTTGCAGAATTGCACACATGTGCAATATATGCCCTGAAGGAGGGCACAGCTACCCACTCTAGTACCGTTGCCTGGAGACTCCCCATGGACAGAGGAGCCTGGCAGGCTACAGTGTATGGAGTCGCCAAGAGTCGGGCACAACAGAAGCAACTGAGCACACATGCACACACCATATAAGCAGAGACTTCCCAGGTGGCTCAGAGGAAAAGATCACCTGCCAAGCAGGAGACGAGATCCCTGGGTCAGGAAGACATCCCTAGAGAAGGAAACAGCAACCCACTCCAGTATTCTTGCCTGGGAAATCCCATGGACAGAGGGGCCTGACGGGCTACACTCAAAGGGGCTGCAAAAGAGCTGGACACAACCTAGTGACTAAACAACAGCCACGTATGCGACACACGTGAACACAAACACATTCACACACTTGACTAAAGTCTTCGTGAACAGGGACCTGAGATCAAACAGGATGAAGTATATAAAACTCCCTGTCCAAAAATTTTCTCTCTGTCTTCCTCTCCCTTCCTTCCTTTTTTATTTTCCTCCTGATCATCACTCTTCCACTCCATGATGCCTGAGGAGAGAATGAGAAAGGCAGGCATCAGGGAGGGGACAGTGAGCCCAGCAGATTGCCTTGGCAGGATTTCAGTGTAGTCGCATCCTCAAGCAATGAGCCAAAAACACTGCTGCGATGGGGGTCCAGGCTGCGCTGGAGAAGGGCCTGGGAGGCAGAGAGCTTGGATTCCATGCGACAGGACATTTGGAGCCCCAGTAGGCTCCCCAGCGGGGAACACCCATATTCCAGAGAAGACAGAGAGCCGAGGTGCAGGCCCAGCTTCCAGCCCGACCTCATCTCTGGAGCACAAGAAAACTCAGGGTTGGCTCAGAGTTGTTCTCTTTCTGTGGGTCAAGGGGCCTATTTCCCCTCTTCTTTCCCAATATACCAGCTTCATGTTAAACAGAGGTCACAGACCTCAGGATTGGGCTGTTATGTAAGTGAGGCAGATGAAGTGTGATGAAATACAGAACGACAGGGATCGCAGCCTACCGGGAACGGTGCTCTCCAAAGTGGTCCTGCATACCTTGTGCCAGCATTTTTGCTCATTGGGTATGAGGCCAAGAGTTGCAGGTCTTCCAGTTTTTCAAAGGAAGCTGAAAATCCAAAGGAGCTTGGAATTCTAGGGGTGTATGTGCGTGTGTGTGTAAGAGCTCTCCATTTTTTAAAATGTTGGCTCAATTAAAAAACAAACAATGACAGTCTGTAGACCAAATAAAACATGTCTCCTGGCTGGATTTAATATGTGGGCCTTAGGTTGGGGAATTTCTGAAATAAAACTACATAAAGCTTCCCCCATTTCTTGCCTTATGGCTAGTAAGAAACATGGTGTCTCTTGTAAAGAGATAAATATTTAATTCTTACGATGTGCACAACACACCCTATCTACTCTAAGAGACACATAAGAAATGCTGAGTTGTTCTCTGCCTTCTAGAAACTTAAAATACTGTTGAGGCAATAAGCTATTCACTCAGGAAAGTCAGGTAACGGTGCTATGCAGAATTCTGGTATCAAGGCCTAAACAGATTCAGATTAAATATACCAAAGTCACCTTAAAAAAGAAAGAATGGCTCTTAGATCTTTATCAAAACCTGACTGTAGTAAAGCCAGTGGTGTGGAAGTATCTAGGGTATTGTTCACTTTTATATTCCTAGCATTTCATACATAGTAAATGATGTTCAACAAACATTTCTCAAATAAGAGGATCACATTAATGAGTTATAGAGGGAAAAACTAAACCTTGTGAGCTTAGAAAAGTTGGAGGGGGGTGGGAAGAGAAAAGCAGATGTTTTCACTGTTGATGACAATGTCCAATGGAGAGACACTGAAATTGGAGACCAGAGCATTTGGTTAGTGGAGTCCTCATTCCTGCTAGTGAGCAGAAAGGAATGTAGCCAGTTCTCGCTGTTGTTGTTTAGTTGTTAAGTCATATCTGATTCTTTGTGACCCCATGGACTGTAACCCACCAGGCTCCTCTGACCATGGAATTTCCTAGGCAAGAATAACAGAGTGGGTTTCTATGCCCTTCTCCAGGGGATCTTCCCGACCCAGGGATCAAGATGACATCTCTTGCATTGGCAGGCGGATTCTTCACCACCTGAGCCACCAGGGAAGCAGTTCTCACTGTAACCCATGTTAAATAGTTCACAAGAATATTTTCCTTCTTTGCCGAAATGTCTAGTCAACCTCCTGATGACTAATTAAGCTTCTCTGACATCTTGATGGAGGAAGAAAGGAGCCCAGGATAGGGGACCCATGAATTCTGCTGTGAATGGCTTGCATTTTTTTACAGTGAGAATTCTGACTTACACACAAGTGCTGGGAGAGTCAGGTTAGCGGTACTCCATCTCCCAAAGCCAGATACCATTCTTCAGGATCCTGTCTTGGTAACTGCAACTGACCTTCCTCTCTGGTGCCTCTTATCCTTCATCTCTTTACTCCTAGCACTGCCCTCATGGAATAATGGCCTCAGCAGGCAAAGCAGACAGAACATGCACAGTTGTAGATCAAAGAAGGAAGCAATCATTGTGTTTTGAGTAGTCAAGAGAAAGCTCAGAACAGAGGGGCCAGGGATAGCTCTTTAAAAATGAATCCGTTTTGGAAAGGTGGAGAGTGGGGAACAGATGGCATGAAGGCTGGTGGTAAAGCTTACCTGCTCTGTCAGAAAGTTTGTTTTGAGTTAGGTCAGCCCAGAAGTCAGGCTGAAGAATCTGAACTTTATCGAACAGACTCACAGGGGATAAGTTCCGAGGAGACAAATGATAGGATGAAATTGATGTTTACTTGGATCTTTTGGAATGACTAGAAAAGGCTTCATTACATTCTCATTATTGTTCAGAATTAGTGAATCAATCCTAAAGGGCTTTGTGGGAGTCAAAGAGGGCCGTCTCCCAGTATGTGAGCTGATTGCAGATACCTGATGCTTGGTCTCCCAGAGACTCGTGGACAGTCTGAGAACACAATGGGCCTTGGATTCCTGGATCAAGTGCAGCCATGAAGACAGCACTGTGAGAAAACAACACAATGAACTCGGATCTGTTGCTATTAACAGCTCCTCTCCGCTAATTCTGATGCAGGCAAAGCTCACAGTCTGGTTGTCATCATGGAGAACATTTCCAACACAGCCATTTTCAACCCCTTGGAAACAACCTTAACCTCTGGCAATTCTAGGAATTCAAAGTCCCAGCCACGTTACTCCCGAAAAATTAAAACTTCCAACGGGATGAGCAGAGACAAGTGCTCTTAGGGCCCCTTATATTAGCGGGGGGACTTGTACAGGTCCCAGCAATCTGGGGCCGTGGTTTTCAATCTGTTTCATTTCAGTGTCAAAACCCACTGTTGAAAACTCATTTAAGATTCCAACTCATGAAATGGGTGGACTTGTGAAGGTCCCTATAGGGAATCCTTTCTGATGGGCCTTTGCCCATGCTGTTTCCACAGCTAACACACCTCCACCTCTGGGGTCCCTGAGTCACCCCCGCTATGCCCAGTGCTCCTTAGAACATGGTGTGAAAGCTTCTGGGCTCGACTGCAAACCTGGAAAATGAAAACTCTGTTTCTCAGTGGGCCAAGGTAATAATAGCAATTGTAATCATACTTTTATGTAACATTTACTTTGTACTTGTTATGGGCCAAAAATTGTTGTAAGCACTTTCCATGTGTTAATTCACTGGATTTCCCGCCCCCCACATAATCCACATTTTATGGATAAGGAAGCTGAGGTTCAGGGAAATTCAGCATCTTGCCCAAGCTAGTGTTGTAAGTAGTAAAGCCAGGATTTGATTCCAGAAAGTCTAATGACAGAACCAGCTCTCTGAATACTTCAGTCTCATTGGTTCTGCCTCATTACCTCAGGAAATTTATTAAACCTGTAGAGTTTCTGTGCAAGTGTTCAGTTTTAGTTTTTTTTTTTCCTCTTCTCTAAAATGAGAGGAATTTTCAGAGGAGCCAATCAAGGTTCACAGGGGCCTGGACTCCAGGCCAGGTTTCTTCCACCCCTCTTTGCTATACTAAAAGACAAATGATTCCTCCAACAACATCAGAGAAATCTGACACCACTGTTCTGTGTTTCACAAGAGGAGGGATTGTAGCATTGATATTATAGCTATAAATATTGGCGTTAATGAAGGAGGACTCCTGGAGACCTAAATGAATCCATTTTATCCATTTGTCATACATCAGGTTAATATGATTCTGGCAAATAATTATACTGAAAACTGGACAGAGATCAGATATGTTGCTACTCCTTGTGAATGTTACAGCAGAGCCTTTGGCCCATTAAAGGGTGATGACGCCAACACTGAAGTGCAGAGCTAAACTATAACAATTTGTGGCATTTAGACAAAGGAGCTCACAGCTCTGCACCCGCTCGGGCTCAGGCAACAGGATTGTCATTGTCTGATTCCTTAATGAGTAGAGCAGCTCCTTCATATAGATTACTGAATTGTCAGATCTAGTATGGATACAGGAAGACAGGGTAGAGACAGAATGGAATACTAATATAGCTTTTCTTTCCTTTTCTTTTTTTTAAAACATCGTCTTTAAGAATGTTCACACAGAAGGATATATACATTGGGTGAGCCCTGAAAATGGGATTTCTGTTTGAATATGTCAATCATGATGGCAGCTTCTTGTTTGACTAGAAGGATGGCTTATTCTCTCTTGGGTTAATTACAGTGGCCTCTGAGGGGAAAAGGGCTTCTTACAGAAGACGGTGGAGGGGAAGGAATTATGTGGCTGTGACATTTGCCATCGTCCACTTGAGTTGTCTCAAGTCCTGGCTCTGTGGTCCAGGCTAGAGGGCTGGGACTCCCAGGAAGACTGACCTCAGGGAAGACAGTCAAGTTCAGGGGCCTTTCTGCAGCCACAGGGGCTTCTCTTTTGCCCTGTGGGTTGTCTGGTGCACTATCCCAGGGGGTGCAGAGAGATAAAGTTCAGCCCTTGCTCTGCTCACCCAGTCTTACTGCCATTCTTTATCTTGAACAAAGTTTACATGAGGGTCAGTAGTGGCCCTTGGCTCACCCAGCGTGGGCAAGGACCCACTGTCTGGGCTGTTACAGCACCATAAAGGAACAGCTTTACTTTGCTTTCTAGTGCTCCCAAGCAAATTCCCTCTGTATTCTCCTGTCTTATCACGCTCAACCTCCTCTCAGGTGGCATAAAAACAGTGAGGAAAAAATGAACTCGTAGTTACAGAGAACAGATAGGTGGTTGCCAGAGGTAGGGTGTTGGGGGTACGGGTAGGGGAAATGTGAGAGGGGGGTCAAAAGGTACAAACTTCCAGTTATAAGATAAACAAGTGCTAAGATGTAATAGCATAGAGCATGGCAACCATAGTTAACAATACTGTATTGTGTATTTGAAAGCTTCTAAGAGAGCAAATCTTTAAAGTTCTCATCACAAGAAAATAAAAGTTTGACTATGTGTGTTGATGGATGTTAATTAAACTTATTGTATTGAACATTTTGCAACATACATGAGTTTTGTATCCCTGGGTTCACCAATTGCAGATCAAAAACTTGAATAAAAAAAAAATTCTGGAAAGTTCCAAAAAGCAAAACTTGAATTTGCCACACAACTATTTACAGAGTTTACATTGTATTAGGTACCATATATAATCAAGAGATGATTTAAGGTATACAGGAGGATGTGTTTAGGTTGTATGCAAATACTACATCACTTTACAGAAGGGACTTGATCTTCCATGGATTTTGGTATCCAAGAGGGTTCCCATAGATACTGAGAGACAACTATATATATATATACTGCTTAGTCACTTCAGTTGTGTCTGACTCTTTGTGACTTTATGGACTGCAGCCTGCCAGGATGCTTTGTCCTTGGGATTCTGCAGGCAAGAATACTGGAGTGGGTTGCCATGTCCTTCTCCAGGGAATCTTCCTGACTCAGGGATCGAATCTGCACCTCTTACATCTCCTGCACTGGCAGGCGGGTTCTTTACCACTAGCACCACCTGGGAAGCCCATATAGATAGATAGAGATATCTATATAGATATACAGGTATAAAATCATTACATTGCACACCTAAAACTAATATAATGTTACATGTCAATAAAAAATTTACAAATTAATTAATAAGTTAATTAATATTTAAAAAGAGAAAGTGAGAAGTTATGGCTACACTAAGAACGAAATCCCATTTGGCTCTGACTCTGTTAGCACTATTTCTCTCACTAATAAGTACTATGTGAGTAAGAGTACTATGAATCTCGCTTTTCCTCTGCAACTCTCTCCTTCCCAGTAGCTTTTCAGCCAGGAATTGCCAGTGAGATGTTTCTTCAAATGCCCACACCAAGGCTGTCCTCCCCTTTGTACAAATTGAAACTTAAGGAAACTGCTTTAGTAAGAAGGCAACCTAGAAACTGTCTCGCACCAATCAATCAACACTAAACATGGAGACTTCAACATGGTGTTTTTCTTCATAACATCCTGCAAAGCTGTTCTGTGTTAAATTGTTTAGCAAAATTCTCATTAGGATAACTGGTGACTTCCATGAAAATGTATGCCAGAATATTGCTATGTGGAAAAGCCTCAGTTTTGAGGACAGCTGCTCTTTTCTGCCATTCAAAAAGTTGCCCAAAGTGTGGGCTCCTCTCCAGGCCACTGAGCGCTGTCCCAAGGACCCTCTGTCAGGGTCGCTCCAGGCTCCGTGTGGTCCTGCCACCAACCAGTCTGAGCAGGCAGGCTTTGGTTTGAGTGGTGCATCTCCAAAAACAGAGAAAAGCCTAACTCTGAAAGCAACTCGGACCTTCCACCCAGTAATTGGAGGATATGTCTTCCTTTTTTCTCCCGCAATCTCAAGAAAGAATAATGCCATGTATTTTTCTAAAGAGAAGACACACAGCATAAGATAAAATCATTTTTTCTCCAGCTAAGACTCCCGCTGGGTTCCCCAGCCAACTTTCTGCAGCTCATAAAATAAACCCAATTCCCATTCATCCCCCTCAGCTCCAGATCCATCATTACTTGGCTGTGGACAAATGGGCAGGTGGTACTGCACAACGGGGCTTGGATGAGCTCTTTTTTCCTTCCTGGGCGGAAGAGGGAGGATTAGCATAAAGTCTTTTCTGTTAGTGAATGACAGGGCAGACAACTGGGAGGATCATCTGAATTTCATCTTGGAGGAATGTGCAGAGGTGATTATCAGAACAGTTTTGCTGTCTCCATAAAGGCAGCTCTGGAATTCGCCATACTGGCCACCATCTCAACGCACAGTCCACTGTTTTCACTGGATTGAGATGAACATCTATGTGGTGGGGAGGGGAGGCGGGGGCAGGGGAGAAATAACGTGTGTGAGGGAAAAGTGGATTCTTTTTTTTTTTTTTGAAAAGTGGATTCTTGATAAACATGCAGCCCTACTGCAAAGCTTTACCTGCCTTTGGTTTCCTTTTAAATTTTGATAATTGGGGGAACTTCCATGAAGTAGCCTCAGGAAAGGGAAGTCATATACCGATCTAGATTTTTCTGTAAAGTTTTTAGAGCCTAAGTGTCCTCATTTACTTGGGCCTCGAGGAGAGCTGAGAGATGCTGGGAGCTGTAGAATGTTCTAGGTGGGGAGAGGAAGGCAGGTTGCAGCTAGGAAGTACTTCTGGATAAGCACACACTAATTTCAAAGCCGCTAATGCTTTTCTGTGTGGGCACACACACAAAGCTGCCAGATCTTTGTGTAGCTGAAAGGTGGCTATTAGAGGTGTTGCCTGAGGAAGAGTCCCTCCTTTTAACATCTGCAGGCCCCAAGGCCAGGTCTGGAAGCTGGAAGAGGAACAGAGAGTTTCTGAAGGTGCTCGAGGTAGACGGCAAATGTTCAGACTCCTGTGGGGTGTGAGCCTTTGCAGGGTTAGTGGTGTGAGCAGGAAACAGGATATCCTCCTCAGGAAGATCTGGGGCTTTCTGTCACTGATATCAGTGATTGGCCTAAGGCCTATTACCTGTGAAAGTGTAATATGTTTGATCCAGTGATTATATATGGGTGACCTGGAATAGTGAGGAGGCAATGCATATTTATAGGAGCCCACTAGCTACCGAAAATAATGCTGAACATGGTGTCACCAAACTCAGGTTTGGCTACTTACTGCTTGAAACCCCACAGAGAGATGAGTCTTGGTTAGAAAAAGGAACTGTTGCTTTATTCAGCAACCTGGAGAGATGCAGATCTGTGTCCCAGAACCAACTCCCAAGATTGTGCTCAGCCATGAAAGTTTTTAAAGGGAAAAAGGAGAAGTGAGTCACAATTAATCAGTTGGGGACGGGGTTAGAATCTTGGTTGTTGTTCACTGAGTGCAGACTTGCTGAACACTTGTGATCTTTCTTTAGACGCTGTCTTGTTCATGCAGTTTGCTCATAGGATTACTAGAGAGGAAGAGGGGGAAAGAGTGTGCGTGCTCAGCTGTGTCCTACTCTTTGTGACTCCATGGACTGTAGCCCACAGGCTCCTCTGTCCATGGAATTGTCCAGGCAAGAATTTTGCCATTTCCTCCTCCAGGGGATCTTCTCAAACCCACGTCTCCTGCGTTTGCCACATTGACATGTGGATTCTTTACTGCTGAGCCTCGTGGGAAGCCGAGGGAAAAAAGCTAGTCATCCATTAATAACTTGTTCCTCATTCCTACTTCTTTAAGAAAAGAATCAACATGTTAGGCAAGGCATTGTGTGATCAAAAGATTTGACAGGTGTGCTTGGGCTAGAGGTTACTGAAGCATGGGGGCACCTGGTGTAAAGGTAAATTTAAAATACAGCTTTGTTCAGGTAACAAGACAAACTGCCTTCTGCAAAGAGCTACTTACAATGGGGGAACATACATCTTTTCAAATTAGTGTTTCCATTTCCTTCAGATAAATACCCCAGAATGGAATTGGTGGATCAAATATTCTTAATTCAGCTATAAATGTCTTTGCTTAGAGGGATCCACACAGTTCAGAAATGCGCAATGTTTGTGGAGAATTGTCTTTCAACAAAAGCATGTAGGTAAAGTAAAAATCCTCTTTCCTCAGTAAAAATCCCTTTAGTTATACACAGCTCTTCAAGAACATTTTATATAACTATACCACTTTATATATAAGCATTTTGGAGGGTAGAAGTAAGGGCAGTAAAGGAAAGTGTGACTGACTTCCATGTTTTTCCTCTATATTGACCACATGTGGAAAGCAACATTCTATTAAAGAACACTGGAGTCTGGATATTCCATACTGGGACCATCAATAACATGAATGGTGGTCACAGTAATGGCAATAACATGCAATGTAAAAGTACATCTGTTCAGTGAATGACAGTGGAGGCATGAGATAAACTCATTTTTCAAGGGATGATGGAGACTTACACTTGAACTACAAGGGTACCCTATCTGCTCCAAGGTGAGCTGGCTTCTTACCTTGGCCTAGAGAGAGGCTGGACCATCCCCAATTAGAGGAAGCCCAGCTTGAAAATCTTGGCTCTTCACCCACCCTCTTCAGACTAAAAAGCTTTTGACTTATCTGCAGATGGCTCTTTCACTAACAACTGTCTCCCTGGGCTTCACTAAAAGGATGACGAAAGGTTTGTTTCTTCCAAAGGTGTGTAGGAATTCCGTCCCAAGAATACATCCCTTCTTGGCAGTTCAGCCAAGCAGTTCATCAGCACTCACCGGCCTTGGTGTCAGCTGAACTTCTCCAGTGCTGGTTTACCCTGGTGAGGTCATCCGATTGTCAAACTACAGTTTGAGTTTTCCAGTCTCTGTCCAACAGCTCACTGTATCCACACAGGAGATCGATTATTCAAACTCTATGGTGGTGGCATTTTGGGTTCTGAACCCAATATTCAACATGTGCGGTGAGGGGGTTTCCCTCCAAACCAGCAGGCAATACTCAGGACACCAGCTAAGTATCCTGCAAGTCAACACATAATCTACCAGAAGACAGCATTAGATCCACAAGACCCTGACTTCTAGTCCAAGTTGTTACCTCTGTTTCTGACTGACTGGCTATAAATCTGAGACTCTCCACAACCCCCTCATTGGGTTTAATCAATTTTCTAGAGCAGCTCACAGAACTCAGGAAACCCATTTACTCACTAGATTACCGGTTTATTACAAAGAATATTGAAGGATGCGAATCAAAAGCCAGATGAAGAGATACACAGGCAAGGTCTGGAACAAAGGAGCTCTGTCCTCGAGAAGTTGGAGCTGGTACAGTGGCAGGTGGAAACACTCTGATTCCCCAACCTGGAAGCTCTCCAAACCCTCTCTTTTTGGGTTTTTATGGAGGTTTCATCACATAGGCATGCCTGATTGAATCATTGGCCATTGGTGATTGAACGCAATCTCCAGCCCCTCTCCCCTCCCTGGAAATCAGGGGGCGAATTGAAAGCGCCTCTATTCATGGTTGGTTCCCCTAGCAACAAGCTCCCATCCTTAGGTGCTTTCCTAAAGGCACCTCATTAACATAAACCCAGTTGTAGTGGAAAGGAGCTTATTATGAATAACAAGAAACCGATTTCACCTTTATGGCTGTGAAGGGATTTCAGGAACTGAAAGCAAGAGACCAAATATTATATGACAAAAGATATTCCCATTGCTCATATTGCTCAGGATATTTCAAGGGTTTGGAGATCTGTGAGCTAGAAATCATGGGCAAAGGCTACATGTATATAAGAAATACATTTTGATCATCTAAAGGGCCAAATACATATTTCTTACAAATTGCAATATTGCAGAGGATGAAAAATTCTCATGAGGTATAAAGATGGGTCTGCTTTTCGTTTGAACCATATGAAATTTTTTTCTTGACGGTAGAGAAACAGTTAAATACTGGCAATTTCATGTGATTCATCTAATGGTTGTTCCTTCCTCAAGAGGCGATACAGGGTATACTTCAACTGCCCAAGTCAACTAGACTCATTCAATTTCCATGATTTCAACTACAGCCCACACATGGATGACTCAAGCGTGTATCTCCAACTTCTCTTCTGAACTATCTGACATCCCCATTTGGATGTCACAAATAGAGCACACATTTGCTGGTATATCCAGATTGAATCACTCTTCCTTCCTCTTCTCAGATATACTCATTCTATACTCTTAATGCACATGGCTCCAGTGTCTACCCAAGGTCACCAAAGTTCACCCAGGAGACTTCTTGGCTGCCTTATCCTTAATCTTCCCCTTCACTTGATAGACACATATAATAATAGTATCTCCTTCAGTTCAGTTCAGTTCAGTTGTTCAGTCGTGTCCGACTCTTTGCGACCCCATGAGTCGCGGCACGCCAGGCCTCCCTGTCCATCACCAACTCCCAGAGTTCACTCAGACTCACGTCCATCGAGTCAGTGATGCCATCCAGCCATCTTATGCTCTGTCGTCCCCTTCTCCTCCTGCCCCCAATCCCTCCCAGCATCAGAGTCTTTTCCAATGAGTCAACTCTTCGCATGAGGTGGCCAAAGTACTGGAGTTTCAGCTTAGTGGTGGTCAATCTATGTCCTAGTTCCCCACTGCCGTCTTTTAAGCCTTCAGAATTTCTTACTTGTATTTTAGCAACAACCTCCTAATTGTTTTCCCAGCATCCAGTTTTCTCACACCTCCAAATTACAGAGAGTCCTTCAGAGAAATAGTTCTGAAATGGAAATCTGATTGCTTTTCCTCTTCATGTCTCCTATTGCCTTTATGACAAAGTCTTCATGGCCCACAAGACTTTGTATCTCATGGTTCTCAAAGGAAGACGGGATCTAGAAATATCATTCATTTAGAGTTATTTGGGGTTTCTCAGTGTCCAGGATGTTACTGTCATTTAGTGGGCAAGGAATAGTGATGCTGAATATCCTGAATGAGAGATACAGTTCTGTCCGAAGAACTGTCGCATCCAAAGACCAACAGCTCTTGAGTTGAAGTACACTGCTTGTCTCCTGCCCACTTCTCCAGTCTGATTTCCAGCTACTCAAACTTTTTAGCTTTGAACTAGAATCGTCTTAAATTTCCCAGTTCTTGGAAGTATCTGTTATCTAAAGCCTCTCTCTTTATCTCTCCCTCCCTGACCCACCAGATCCATGCACCAGCTTCTTAGTTTGCCAACTCCTTCCTACTTATCCTTTTGGAACTCAGCTCAGATGTTATAATTCTGGGATTCCATAGTTGTGGAGCTCCCTGGACTCCAAAGCCTCTCACATCTCTCTCTTTACTACTGTGTTGATAGTGTGTCTTCATTTTTAGGTATCTCCCAATTCTCCTGTGAGCCCTGAAGGACCAGTTTCTGTATTCCTAGCATAGAACTAATTTACTGTAGTATCCCAAAGAACTTACAAATAGCAAAGCATAGAACTACTTTACTCAAAGAACTTGTAAAACTACAAAATATCTTCCACTTTCTGCCAAGAATTTTTTTTTTAATCTGAAAATTGATACAACTGCTTAGTAAAAAATTCAAACAGTATAGGAAGGGAGACCATGTAGCATAATGGATAGGCTCACCTGAGTTTGAATCCAGGCTTCACTGTTCTTTCCTGGCTCTCCATTTCCACATCTGGAGGGTGGAGGTAATAATAGCAGCACTATTGTATAATGATAAAGTGCAAGTGGTAAGCAGACTGATCTCAAGTTCCAGCTCTGCCCACCTACTATCTCTGTGACCTTGGGCAAGTAACTTGACATTTCCATGCCTCTGTTTATACTTCCCAGGTGGCTCAGTGGTTAAGAATCTGCCTGCAATGAAGGAGACGCAGGAGATGCGGATTCAATCCCTGGTTTAGGAAGATCCCCTGGAGGAGGATGTGACAACCCACTCCAGTGTTCTTTCCTGGAGAATCCCACAGACAGAGGAGCCTGGAAGGCTAAGGTCACAAACAGTCAGACATGACTGAGGTGACTTAGCACACTTGCACAAACTAGAGATAATAAAATCTATCCTACAGGTATTCGGATAATTAAAGGAGATGATACATTCTTAGTACTTAGAACACAGCCTGGCATAGGGCAAGCACTCAATAAATATTAACATTCAGTTCAGTTCAGTTCAGTCGCTCAGTCGTGTCCGACTCTTTGCGACCTCATGAATCGCAGCACGCCAGGCCTCCTTGTCCATCACCAACTCCCGGAGTTCACTTAGACTCACGTCCATTGAGTCAGTGATGCCATCCAGCCATCTCATCCTCTGTCGTCCCCTTCTCCTCCTGCCCCCCATCCCTCCCATCATCAGAGTCTTCCAATGAGTCAACTCTTCTCATGAGGTGGCCAAAGTACTGGAGTTTCAGCTTTAGCATCATTCCTTCCAAAGAAATCCCAGGGCTGATCTCCTTCAGAATGGACTGGTTGCATCTCCTTGCAGTCCAAGGGACTCTCAAGAGTCTTCTCCAACACCACAGTTCAAAAGCATCAATTCTTCGGCGCTCAGCCTTCTTCACAGTCCAACTCTCACATCCATACATGACCACAGAAAAAACCATAGCCTTGACTAGATGGACCTTTTTTGGCAAAGTAATGTCTCTGCTTTTGAATATGCTATCTAGGTTGGTCATAACATTATAATATTATTATTAATAATAGCAAAAATATTATAAAGGGGTATATATTGAAGTTGGACTTCCAGGTGGCACTAGTGGTAAAGAACTCGCCTGCCGATGCAGAAGATGTAAGATCCCTGAGTTTTGATGTAAGATCCGGTTTTGATCCCTGAGTCAGGAAGATCCCCTGGAGGAGGCATGACAACCCACTCTAATATTCTTGCCTGGAGAATCCCATGGACAGAAGAGCCTGGCAGGCTACACAGTCCATAGGGTTGCAGAGTTGGACATGAATGAATCAACTTAGCATGCACACATATGTTGGGGGCCAGAGTGAGGTACTCCGCCCGTGACAAAGGTCATGAGGAAGGAGGCTCGACATATGCAAAGGCGGGATCAAGCCTCAGGAGTCCCCCTGGAACTCCTCGAGCATCTACCCCCATAACCAGAGCCTGCCTACTTTACTACTTTATGCTCACCTACACCTCTGACTTTACGGGGGGCTCTTCCCCACCACCTCTTTCGGAGAAGGAGTTAACTTAGAGCTCCAGTTAATAATAATTCCTGGGCGTGATAAGAGTGTTTTAACCTACAAACTCCTCTGAAGGTTCTCTAGCCTGCCTGACAGGCTTGTCTGGCCACATGTGATTGCTCACAGCCTCCCAACCGTGAGAGGCACGAGATGCTTTAAATCTTCTAAAAACAGGTTCTTTAGAGAAGTTAGAAAACTATAAGTATAGTGGGCTGATTAGAAATTGTGTTGGTGAAGGGTTTTTCATTTGTTGAGCCAATGTTTGTTGCTAAGACTCCACATCCCCTGACCTTATACACATTAATGAATATATAGAAGAAATAAGTATTAACCTTTGATATTAATCATGTTAGACCTTAGGCTAAGTAAATTCTTTCCTTAACTAAAACCCACTACGCCTTCACCCTATAGGAATGTAACTTTATTTGGGTAGTGTCTGTTTTAAGAATAATCACCCCTGGAGAAATAAGTGTCCTGGTTGACTGACCGATGTCACAAGGAGAGGGTCGTAATTGTCAGCAGGCCCCCCTGGCCAGAAGATGATGTAACACCCCTAAGACCTCTGTATACATTTGTGTGAAGCACCTGACTTTGATAAAAGTCAGGACTGCTGTCCCCACGTGACTTTTGTATAACATCTCAGTGTATAAAAACAGACTCTGGAAAATAAAGAATTGGGATCAGTTTCTCGAAATACTGGTCTCCCCATGTCTCTCTCTCTTTCACTCTGGCTGAGTCTCCATCTGGAGCGCGGAACCCACCATGCTTACTAATTATGCCTGGGCTTCTAAGATCCGACCGGGGAGGCCTCAGTGTCTCCTCTCCTTCGGGAGAACGGAAGGACGCCTGCGGCCTACGTAAGTGGAGCAAACTTCTTGTCTTGAAGTTTTATTGGTCTGCCGCGTAAACCAAGCTACTCAGCCTCTTTTCTCCACTGAATTTTCCTACTGAGCTATCCTTATTCTATTACTCTTTATATCTTTAATTAATATCTAATTGAAGCTATTGTATCCTGACCCTCGCCGATGCCGTCCCCGCTTCGAACTCCCTGGATCAGCCGGGGCTGGACCCCGGCACACATATATTGAAGACACCAGTGTCTCTTACCAATAACAACATTTATTAATATTTTATGCATTACTCCAGAAATTTTATGTGGATATCTAGTGATATATTTATAGAGTTTCAAAAACAAATAGGAGTAAATTATGCATTTCTTATTTTTCCCCATTTGCAATATGCTTAGAGACCTTTGCCTGAAAGCACATGTAGTTCTGATTATTTTCATGGCTTCATTGTATGGCAGTTCATGTTTTATTTACTAGCTCCATAATTTTTTTTTACCAGCTCTCTCCACTATTGATGATTATTTCCAGTTGCTAGTTATTGCAATAAAAGTTTGCTGTTGAGTAATTACATTCATCACAAATAATTCCCTCTCTCTTAATAGAAGGTAGTCTCAATTACTCTCCAAAATATCAAGGCTTTTGGACTCCCAACTTACTCAGTGATCTGCTCCATTGTCCCGTGCAAATGTCCTGGCCATCTAGTCTCCAACTTGACTCTCTTTACAAGGCCTCTTACCAGACTGTCCTCCACCCCTGCAGGCCTTGTAGTCTTTGGGATCCATATAACCTGAGTTTTCATCAGTTAATACTTACAAGTAATTGATTACTACTTTTAAAAATGACCAAAGGAGACAATTTAGGTGATACAAGCAAACTTTATTTAACACTTCATGAAATGAACAGTTTCCTTTTGGAGAATTTTAAATTGGGGTGGATGGGAGGCAGGAAGTTTTATAGGCTAAAGAGGAACAAGGAAGGAAGGGGAGAATCCAGAGTTGGCTTCATGTTTGGGAAACTGCCTTTCTGGTCAAGTGGAGCATTTCCCAGGGACAAAAAGGCTGTCTAAATATTGACTTGCTGACATGGCACCCTGTGCAGAAGCAGCTTCATCTTGGGTCAAGAAACTTATTTTTATTTCAACCCTACACAGGAAGAACAATGTGAAACTATGTTCACAGATGGTGGCAGCTGGGAAGGAGGGGGAAACATGGCCCTTCATCTTTCTACCAGGGGAAATGATTTATAACTGTCAGAAATCTGATAAAAACGTTAGAAGTACATAAAATCCATTATATAAATTATAAAACGTAAGTCATGATTCTATTTGTTTGGTGACAACTTTTAAAATGACTAATTTTCATCAATATAGAAAATCAATATGAATCACTACAACATCCAAGTGGTTGTCCCCACTTCCTCCCTCCCCTGCAAACATTATGCTCACCCTGTGCCTGTGGATGGAGTTCAGTACTAGAAGGGGAGGAGGCTGGAGGGAGTGGAGGGCAGGCGGAGAGGATCCAGATGGAAGAGATGGGAAAATGTCAGAGAGAAATTTCCCTCGTGTCCCTGCTTCCCCCAGAGCTGTGTCTGCCTGGGGCTTTACAGTGAAAACGGTTCAGAAAAGAAGCCCAATAGAGGGAAAAAAACACTCTTTTGTGACGCTTTCCAGGCATGGACATGTCTGAAAAGCTCAGTTGTGCAGGTCTACAGTCATGCCAGCACAAAGACTGAGACGGTAAACCTCCTTCACAGAAATTTCTGGAACCCAGGCATCTTTTCAGAGACAAAAGTCACGAGAAACATACAGTTTCTCTCTGTTCATCGCAGCCTCATGTTTTACTCACTGTCAGTTGGAGAAGCAAAGACAGGAGTCAGCGCCACATCCTGGGATCTATCTTCTGGGGATTTCAGGAGACACCAGTGAGCTATGGGGAAACTTCCCACGTTTGCCCAGGAGGAGCAGTTCATCTTGTTACTGTATTTTGTACAGAACGAACCATTTTTCAATCAGACAGAGGTTTTCCCACTTTTATTCCTACTGGTAGAACTTTTTTGCACCATCCATCAGGTTGGCTGAGCAGAAAGACTAGCCGGTTCATCCCAGTATCTGGAAATGCCAGGTGTACTTCTTTTAAATCCTGGACTGCTTTTCACAGAACGAGGCCAAGCCTCCATCCAGAAGGTTCTGCCTGGCAAGTAAGCCAGGTGCTGCACCTGAGCTGTGGCAAGTTGGGCTGCGAGCAGTCAGAAACTCCTGTTGGGCTGTGAGAGCTGGAGCTTCCCCATTCACGTCCACCGTGAGGTGAGCCGGGGTCGAGCAGTGGAGGAGCACGGGTTTACAGTTTCTAGCTCATTCCTTACTAGTGCTGTGCTTCTTTCTCATAGTTGGCACTCAAGGCATCATTAGCTGGTATCATGGACAAGTGTTAGTGGTCAAATGCCACCATAGCTAAAGCACGGTTTTCTTCTTGTCCCTTGCTACTCACGGTGCATTCGTACACCAGGTTCATCTTCATCTGGAAGCTTATTAGAAATGCAGGTTCTCAAGCCCCAGTCCAGAACAATGGAGTCAGATTCTACATTTTCCCAAGGTCCCAGCAAGTTCCCATATGCACAGTCTGAGAGGCCCTGCAGTCTAGTAGTCAAACCTCCTGCCTCCGTGCAAGGGCCAACCCACTCACTCTGCTTTATTCAGAAGGACAGTCTCTCCAAGCGTTCTCCTTGTGGTGAACACTCTTCCTACAACCTAAATCTGGACAGATGGTCAAATCAAATGGGAACTGACTTAATGAGAGCAGTGGGACAGAGTGTTTGACATTGAGATTGACCTTCACCATATTTAAGTCTTTTCATAGCCATTTTGCTTTCTTCTTTCTGAAAAGGATAGAGCATTATTTCAAAACAGTCCACCTCCTCAGTGGAGTCATGGATGAGGCTGTATGGTAGTTTTTATAACATTTTCTGTCAAAATGTTTCTTTTAAGGAAAAAAACAGTCCCTACCAGACACACGATAGGAAAATGGCCCTTTCCCACACAACATCCAGAGGTCAGTTGCTGCACTGACGGAGCTGGTCTATGTGGCCATTGTACCTCCCCCTTCAGTGAATGTTACAGGCCTATTAAGTGCCCTTTTATTACGTCTGCACAAGCAGGACACTGGGCCATTTGCAATGGCAGTTTTTGAAGGTGAACTACAATGCATTCTTACAGCAACTCTTCGTCAGGACCCACCAAATCAGAGGCAGAGGCAGATGCAGCTCCTAAGACCCTGAGTTCCTGATCTGAGGCCTCTGCTGACCATCAGTGACACCATGGAGACTCTGTTTAGAATCAGCAATGCTGCCTGAACTATGAATTGTGACTCGGAGGCTGTGAGCAAATAGAGATTTCATTCAAGTTTGGTTTAAGTTTCCAATTTTTCCCCTTTTCTATCTGAAAAAAAAGTCTATGTCCACTGAGTAAAAACTGCAGCAGGAGTGACCTTCATCACATACCCTTGACCAAGAGCTGGACAGTTCATGGGCAGCATAGGAATTGCTCTGAGACCTGTGGAATCTTGGGAATTGCTCTGAGATCACTGGAATCATGGGACTTGCCCTGAGACCAGTGGAATCAAGGCAGGGGTTGGCTCTGGGCTCTGAAGGCAGAAAGACATGTCAACTGGGAGCTGATCACTTGCAGGTACTAGAAATCTAGCTAACACCAGCTCAGGTTGGCTTAGTAACTGGGAAGAGTGCTGAGTGGCTCAAAAGTAGAAGAGAGAGTTGAGAACCAGGGTATTGGGAGACCTAATGCTTCCAGGCATTTTTTCTTTCCTTGTCGTGTGTGTGTGTGTGTGTGTGTGTATGTACTCAGGCTGGCATCCTCTTTGCCGCTAGAGATGATTGCTGCAAGGTGTTCTTTGACTTGTTTTTCCCTTGCATGATGCTAAAGGGTCAGCAAATTATTGGCCTGGTGGCCTGTTTTTGCATGCCCCCAACTCCACACATGGCAGACTAGAAATGGTTTTGAATTTTTAAAGAGTTACAGCAAATAAAGAAGGCTATGAGACAGGATGTTCTGTGAGTTGCAAAGCCTAAAATATTATGAGTATTTACTATTTGGCCCTTCTCAGAAAAAATGTTCTGACTCCTGAAGGGAAAGAGTTTCTCCGGGCCTCCACCAATTACAGCAGAAGGGGCCCCGAGAGACACATGAATTCCTGAGGCAGTCACTGTGGCCACTGTAGGTCTGTGCAGGACTAAGAGGTCTGGGAGCCGAGGAGGGGCTCTGATTGACCAGGTTCGTATGGCTTTTGGGTGCTGGAGGGCAGGATAGTTCTTCCAGGAAAAAGCAGGTTGCAGCCCCCAAAAGAAAAAGGGAGAATTGGACAAGTCAACCAACAGGTAGTGGTAGGAAACAGACGACTCTCTTATTTAAAAAAGGGCTATTTCCAAAGGTTTGGACAGTGACAAGGGAGGGAAGAGAAGGCTGGAACAAGGCACGGGGAGGGCCTTTAAGGGGCAGGGAGGGAATCTTTAGCTAAATCTACAGGAGCTGTGACCCTGAGATCATCACCAGACTGGAGAGAGAGGAGAACACAAAGGCTGAACTGCCACCTGATCTGCTGCGGAGAGGAAGCGCACACCTTCCCACCCTCGGGCCGCCCTCCAGCCTCCCACCCTGCCCCCGCACCCGCCACACCAACCAGAAGCCTCGGACAGCCTAGAAGTCAGCCTCCTGAGCACGAAGCCCATTAACAAGTGTCCGGAGTGGGTTGGGAGGGGCAGATGGAGACAATGCAGACAGTCCACTGAGAGAGCGAGCTTCTACTGGACTCTAGGCTGGGCCGCCCTCCCAGGCTGTTGGCCTGTGCTGTCAGGGGACCTGGGCTAGACGGACCCCACACTTGGTTCAGTGCTCTGCCACCACCATCTCAAAGTTCTTAATTTTTTAACAAGGGTCCCCATGTTTTCATTTTGCACTCAGCCCTGCAAATTGCACAGCCAGGCCTCACTCTATTCTTATGACTGTGTGATGTCTACAAGTCCTTTCATCTCTTCTGCCATAGGTTTCCCGATCTGTAAAGTGATCTGAGAGACATTTTCCTCTCAGGGATGAAGGGCAAATGAGGTGTGTGTGTGAAGGGCCTGCTGGAGAGGGTGAGCAGCCAGCCGGGAAGTTCTTCCCCTCCCACAGTGGTTCTTCCCCTGTGTTCCTCAGACATGGATCTTGACAGCTCCAGGCAACTCCAGCAAGAGGAAAGTGAAAAGTGAAAGTGAAGTCGTTCAGTTGTGTCTGACTCTTTGCGACCCCATGGACTGTAGCCTACGAGGTTCCTCTATCCATGGAATTTTCCAGGCAAGAGTACTGTAGTGGGTTGCCATTTCCTTCTCCAAGGGATCTTCCCGACCCAAGGATCGAACCTGGGTCTTCCGCATTGCAAACAGACGCTTTTACCGTCTGAGCCACCGGGCAATGCAGGCAAGAAGAAGGGACCTTAAAATGCAACTCAGCTAGAATGATTCCTAGTCTTATCTCAGGCCTAGAGCTGACCAGGAGGGAAGAAGTGTGAGAGAAGGGGAGGACTGGTTGGCTGTTTAGCTACTAGTCATTCAGAGACCATTGGAAATAACCCTAACAATCCCCTGGTTCCTTTGTCACATGAGGAAACTGGCGTCCATAAATACCCCAAACCTTACCCAAGTCACAGATGTAGTGAATAGCAGAGCTTGACCTCAACTCAGGACTTTTGGGGCCAAGTCCAGGAAGCTCTTAACTCCCTGCTGTTAACAAGGAGGCCCTTAGACTGTGAGGGCACTGATGTCCCCACCCATGTAAGCAAACCCAGTTCTAAGCATGGAAATGTCTTGGGTTACCAAATCAAAACTCAAAGGACAATTGGTCACAAAGAAGCAAGTCAGCTTTAGGCTACAACCAGTCAGGACTTTCTTGCGGTTCACTGGTTAAGACTCTGCCTGTCCACTGAAGGGGCACAGGTTTGATCCCTGGTTGGGGAACTAAGATCCCCACATGCCCCTCTGATTGGCTAAAATTTTTTAAATAAACAAATAAAATAAGGTGCAGCCAATCAATCATTTCCTTTATTTGCTTCCTCACTTTCCCTATATAAGTCTTTCCCCCTGACCTCTTTAGGTTTGGCACTGTCCTATTACAAAGGCTAAATGCTCAAATAAACTCTTAAAATGTTTAATATACCTCAGTTTATCTTTTAACAGAATGCATTTATACCCGCACAAGAAACTGGGCATGATTTGATTTCAAGTTCATTGATAATCTAACTTTTTTCCTCTCTTCCTTCCCCAAGAAATCCCCTCCTTTCTTCCTCTGCACTTCCAACTGGAAAACTCTGGCTTTTATTTCCTTGAGGGTGTGTACTAGCACCATGGGCCTTGAACCAAAGAGCCTCAGTACTCTAATGACGCCTCTGGCAGGAGGCCCTGAATATGTCTCAGCGCTGAATGGAATCTGGATGAAAATTTCATTTTGTCCACGTCAGGTCTGGGCTCCAAATGGTCAATGTTTTTGTGAGTCTCTTTAAGGTGAAATAATTCTAATCTTACTGGCTCAGATTTTCTGCCTGCTTATATACCTAAAGGTTTTTCCAATTCTCGTCAAGTAGTTTTTTATGCAAAATTGTCTTATATCCCACAGCAAGCTTTAATCTGGTGAGGACAGTCTGTTTCTCCTGGCAACGTTGAGGATACTAGATGAATGGGGGTCAGCTGGATAGCTTGAAGAGAAGCCTTGGTAATCTGTTCAACAAAGCTGGGAATTTTCCAAAGAATGTTTAGCAAAGATACTACAGTTGGAAATGAATAGGAAGGGTTTTGTTCGCAAGCTCTGCCTCACTGTTGGATTCGAAGAGTGTTCAGCCCCAGAAAAGAACATCAATGTCTTACTTGGAAATTAAACACACACACACAAAAGGCTTCTTTTCTGCCCACATTGAGCTTTGCTTAACTCTAGAAAAGTTTGTCATGCCTGAAAATATGTATCTTTGCCTTCAAGCCAAAGCAAATGCTATAGAGAAACAAAAATACCATATCTTTTGTCTTTGGGAAAATGAATTGTTGAGGATTGTGCTTCAGAAAGATCATCAAAAGACCAAAATGACTCTGCAGAATGAGTTCTGGGAGTTTGGACTGTGGAATGGGAGTCAGGGCCCTCTGTTTCTGACTTTAGGGAGGCATTTAAGCTCTTTGTACCTTTATTCCTCTATTTGAAAATCGAGGATAATACCTGCTGCCTACTTAACCTTGGAGGGATATGTGAGGATTAGTCAATTAAAGTTTGCCAAATGCTTGGAAACCAATGGAGGGGGAAATCTGTATGAACATAAAGCATTATTAACATCCCCCTCTTCCTCTTCTCTCTTCCTAAGGATTGCAGTCCTGGGAGATGCGGTGAACATTACTGTGGTTTTGCTTCTCGTTGCTTTTGTGGAAAGGGGATTTTTCACTTTATCAGCCACTTATTAAATGGTTTGTTTGAAAGTTGTCCTTTCTGTATCATTAAGGGAAGGTTTCTAAACATCTTAGACTGATGGCCAGTAAGCCACACCTGGCAAAGCTTCTATTGTGTTTATCTTTAGAATGCAATCGAGAGGCAAAAACAACCATTTTCAGGTAAAATAGTAAGTATAATTTGGAAAAATTTGCCATTAGTAATGCAAAGTTAGTGAAGTACAAAAATAAAGTCAGTTTAGAGCTTTTAATACAATCCTTAAAGAAATTCCCCGTTTTAACTAAAATAGTGATAATACTTTATATTTGTAAACATTGCCCCTCTGGTTCTTACAGCTACCTATAAAATGAGTATAACACAAACTGATCATATTACACTTACTTTACAGATTAAAAAATTGAAATGCAAAGAGGCTAAGTGATTTTTCCCAAAATAATTTAGTTAAGAAATGGCAAAGCCAGAACTAGACTCTATATTTATATAAGAGTTTATAATATAAGATTCTATATATTCTGGTTCCTAGGGCAGCAGATTTTCCCTGGCAGTTATTTTTTCACTATAGACCAAATGATGCCAAGTGATGTTAAAAGTCCAAATATTGTTGCTTTGGTTCTGCGCCACCAAACAGCTAGGTTCTGACACCACCGACCTGGAGATAGCATCAGAGCTCACAAGTTGTGTTGTCCTATAAGACTGCACCTGCTCCCCCTACTTCAGAGGCCAGTCAAAAGTCCAGGTTGTCACCCATGCTCATGCTTGGAGATTCCAATGACCCCCTCCTCAGTTCAGTTCAGTTCAGTTAGTTGCTCAGTCGAGTCCAACTCTTGGCGATCCCATGGACTGCAGCACACCAGGCCTCCCTGTCCATCACCAATTCCCGGCTTTCACTCAAACTCATGTCCATCGAGTTGGTGATGCCATCCAGCCATCTCATCCTCTGTCCTCCCCTTCTCCTCCTGCCCCCAATCCCTCCCAGCATCAGAGTCTTTTCCAATGAGTCAACTCCTCACATGAGGTGGACAAAGTACTGGAGTTTCAGCTTTAGCATCATTCCTTCCAAAGAACACCCAGGGCTGATCTCCTTTAGAATGGACTGGTTGGATCTCCTTGCAGTCCAAGGGACTCTCAAGAGTCTTCTCCAATACCACAGTTCAAAAGCATCAATTCTTCGGCACTCAGCTTTCTTTATAGTCCAACTCTCACATCCATACAGGACTACCGGAAAAACCATAGCTTTGACTAGATGGAAATTTCTTGCAAAGTAATGTCTCTGCTTTTTAATATGCAAGAGAGTTCCAGAAAAACATCTATTTCTGCTTTATTGACTATGCCAAAGCCTTTGACTGTGTGGATCACAATAAACTGTGGAAAATTCTGAAAGAGATGGGAATACCAGACCACCTGATCTGCCTCTTGAGAAACCTATATGCAGGTCAGGAAGCAACAGTTAGAACTGGACATGGAACAATAGACTGGTTCCAAATAGGGAAAGGAGTACGTCAAGACTGTATATTGTCACCATGCTTATTTAACTTATATGGAGAGTACATCATGAGAAACACTGGACTGGAAGAAACACAAGCTGGAATGAAGATTGCCAGGAGAAATATCAATAACCTCAGATATGCAGATGACACCACCCTTATGGCAGAAAGTGAAGAGAAACTAAAAAGCCTCTTGATGAAAGTGAAAGAGGAGAGTGAAAAAGTTGGCTTAAAGCTCAACATTCAGAAAACTAAGATCATGGCATCCTGTCCCACCACTTCATGGGAAATAGATGGGGAAACAGTGGAAACAGTGTCAGATTTTATTTTTTGGGCTCCAAAATCACTGCAGATAGTGACTGCAGCCATGAAATTGAAAGACACTTACTCCTTGGGAGAAAAGGTATGACCAACCTAGACAGCATATTTGAAAGCAGATAGCATATTCAAAGCAGACTTTGCCAACGAAGGTCCATCTAGTCAAGGCTATGGTTTTTCCAGCAGTCATGTATGGATGTGAGAGTTGGACTGTGAAGAAAGCTGAGCACCGAAGAATTGATGCTTTTGAACTGTGGTGTTGGAGAAGACTCTTGAGAGTCCCTTGGACTGCAAGGAGATCCAACAAGTCCATTCTAAAGGAGATCAGCCCTAGGTGTTCTTTGGAAGGAATGATGCTAAAGCTGAAACTCCAGTACTTTGTCCACCTCATGTGAGGAGTTGACTCATTGGAAAAGACTCTGATGCTGGGAGGGATTGGGGGCAGGAGGAGAAGGGGAGGACAGAGGATGAGATGGCTGGATGGCATCACCAACTCGATGGACATGAGTTTGAGTGAAAGCTGGGAGTTGGTGATGGACAGGGAGGCCTGGTGTGCTGCAATCCATGGGGTCACAAAGAGTCGGACATGACTGAGCAACTGAACTGAACTGAACTGCATTGGTCATAACTTTTCTTCCAAGGAGCAAAAGTCTTTTAATTTCTTGGCTGCAGTCACCATCTGCAGCGGTTTTGGAGCCCCCCAAAACAAAGTTTGTCACTGTTTCCACTGTTTCTCCATCTATTTGCCAGTAAGTGGTGGGACAGGATGCCATGATCTTAGTTTTCTGAATGTTGAACTTTAAGCCAACTGTTTTCACTCTCCTCTTTCACTTTCATCAAGAGGCTCTTTAGTTCTTCTTCACTTTCTGCCATAAGGGTGGTATCATCTGCATATCTGAGGTTATTGATATTTCTCCCGGCAATCTTGATTCCAGCTTGTGCTTCATCCAGCCCAGCATTTCTCATGACGTACTCTGCATACAAGTTAAATAAGCAGGGTGACAATATACAGCCTTGACGTACTCCTTTCCAATTTAGCAGCAGTCTGTTGTTACATGTCCAGTTTGCTTCTTGACCTGTATACAGATTTCTCAGGAGGCAGTTCAGGAGGTCTGGTATTCCCATCTCTTTAAAAATGTTCCACAGTTTGTTTTGATCCACACAGTCAAAGGCTTTGGCATAGTCAATAAAGCAGAAGTAGATGTTTTGCTGGAACTCTCTTGCTTTTTTGATGATCCAGCAGATGTTGGCAATTTGATCTCTGGTTCCTCTGCCATTTCTAAATCCAGCTTGAACATCTGGAAGTTCATGGTTCACATACTGTTGAAGCCTGGCTTGGAGAATGTTGAGCATTACTTTACTAGCTTGTGAGATGCGTGCAATCGTGCAGTAGTTTGAGCATTCTTTGGCATTGCCTTTCTTTGGGATTGGAATGAAAACTGACTTTTCCCAGTCCTGTGGCCCCTGTTGAGTTGTCCAAATTTGCTGGCATATTGAGTGCAGCACTTTCACAGCACCATCTTTGAGGATTTGAAATAGCTCAACTGGAATTCCATCACTTCCACTAGCTTTGTTCATAGTGATCCATGCATTAGAGAATGGCAATGAAGGCAGTTAACCATCAATATATGCAAACTATGAAAGCCAGGTGGGGGCCTCTTTAGCAGTAGTTAAAGGGATGCTCATCTCCTGCAGCATGAAGGCAAAAAAATCAGAGGACTGGGGCCAGGATTTAAGTATAGAATCCATGGCAGAACTCCATGCTCATGAGTTGGAGTTATTAAAATTAAATAACTCAAAGCAAGTTATTTAACTTATATGCAGAGTATGTCATGAGAAACGGAGGTTGATGCTTCACTTATAGTTCACCTACACGAAGTTCGTGGCCCTGTTTGGGAAGGAGTGGGACCCTGAGAGTTAAGATGAAGAATCTAAATCTTCATATTCTACTAGACTCTGGGCCAAGGAAAAAGGCCCTTCCCATCTTGTTAAGGATAGTTCTTCCTCCTTACCTGAAGATGAGACAGAGGGTTCTACCTTGCAAAGCAGTGTGTACCCATCCCTATAATCTACCCCACCTCCCCTTGTAATCACCAGAACAATAATTTAGAGTCTAGACACACCACAACCCAGCAGGGGAAGTGAAACAATTGAAAAGCAAGAAAAGGGATTATACTCCGAAGGAACTGAAAGACATAACCAACATTTGTTGTCAAGAGCCAGCAGAATGAAAATGGACTGGATTCTTGGAGGTGCTCGATGAAAGGAAATGGAATATAAAGTTGGATAAAGGACAGTTTATAGATATCGGAGCACTAACCCTTGATGCAGGATTAAAGATGATGGCAAGAATCTTGGGAGGCATGCCAAAATTATTGGGGGAAATGACGAAGGAAAGAATTGAAAGGCTGGGAAATTGGGCATATTGAAGTGGCTACATTATGCAGTGTCAAAAACCCTGTTGACTTATTATGATCCGTGAGAGAGTTCAGAGGACATTCCATTTACCAAGGAACATGGGGTGTGCAGGGGACGCCAGCATTGTTAAGAGTCTCGGCGGTGGTTGACCTCTGTAGAATAGGACTGATTTTGGAGGATGCTGTTGCAAAACTGACTCTCGAATAGCACAGTGCTGGTAGACTTCTGAAAAAAATAGAGTCCAGGTGGTAATGCTTAACTGTCAAAAGCAAAGTGAGCTCAATTATTGTAAAGAGTGGCAAGGTTGGCGGGCGGGGAGTGGCATGACTCATGTAGTGCCATGATGGTAGTTAATGGAACACAGCATCTCCAGGGTCAAGACTGAGCAGGCAACAAAGTTATTTCTCAATCTGTGTAACAAAAGGAAACAAAGGTTCAGAACTACTGCTACAATAAAATGATACAATCCCTTGCTAAGTTTCTGGACCTGATTCAGTTTTTAACCCCAAAACCACTGACTGAAATCAAGGCTGGTTTTCGTGAGTGAAGGACAATGCAAGATCACAGCAAATGCTATCATAATGATTCTCCTTGTCCTTCTCTGGAGGGATCTACAGTCACCTACTTGAGGAACCATGTACTGGGGAAAGGAGACTACTCAAATGTTCAAAAACTGTGTGTTGAGATAAGTACCTGGCTCATGGTCAGCTAAGTGTATGGACCCAATCAGTGGTTATTTCTCCAGTCTCTGACTGTGTATTTGGATTATGAAGTTGACAGAATCTCTAAATTGGTTCCTTGGCCTGTGAGTTAAGAATTCTCATAATGAGAAAGGCCAAGTGGAAGCCTCTGATACTGTCCCTCCTACCATGGACAAGGTATTAAATTGAAACCAACATTGCGTCCTTGGGAAATAGACTACTGTCAGGCTGGAGGACCTAAAAGATTGGCAGAGTCGGCAGTTTCTGCCCTACCCACATTTAATTCGCCAGTGTGGCACCTACAGAAGCCAGATGGACCCTGTGGTATGATAGTGGTTTACTACAAACGCAGTCAAGTAGTGGTCCTAATTGTAGTTGTGGTACCAAAAGTGGTTTCTTTCCTGGAGCAGATTAACATGGTATATAACACACTGTATGCAGTCCTGGATCTCAATGTGGGATAAATAACAGTACAGACTTATGATCTTGCCCCATGGCCATGTTAACTCTCTCCCTCTGATAATACAGTGACATGACTGGGCATTCCAGAGAGCCACACATTCCTTTACTTGACTGATGGCATCATGTTAATCAGGTCAGATCAGCAAGAAATGCCAAGAATTTTTGGAGGCTTTGGTAAAAGACATGAACTCCAGAAAGTGGAAAATATCTCTAATGGAGATTCAAGGACCTACATATCAATGAAGTTTTCCGGAGTCCAGTGGTTTGGGGCCTGCCAGGACACCCCCTTCAAGGTAAAGAACAAAGAATCATAAGTTGCCCCTTCCACTACGGAGGAAGTATGATGGCTGGTAGGTCTCTCAGGTTCTGGATGTAGCCTCTTACACATTTGGCAATAATGCTGTAACCAAATGTTCATTGTTATGTTCAAAACTTAATTATTTATAAGCTGTTGTGTGTTCAGCCGCTAAGTTGTGTCTGACTCTGCGATCCCATGGACTGTAGCCCACCAGGCTCCTCGGTCCATGGGATTCTCCAGGCAAGAATATGGAGTGGGTTGCCACTCCCTTCTCCAGGGGACCTTCCCAACCCAGGGACTGAACCCAGGTCTCCCACCTTGCAGGCAATGCTTTACTGTCTGAGTTACCAGGGAATTTATTTATACAAACAGTAATTATTTTATTCATAGTTTTGTGGGGCAGGAATCCAGAAAGTGCTCAGCTGGGTGGGTCTCATTTGGGTGTCTCATGTGCTGCAGTCAAACAGTGGTTGAAATTATTATAGAATAGCTGGGGGCAGGGGAGTGGAAGGGAGGGTTGTTAAAAAGCAGTGAGACAGAGCAAATCTGAAACAGCTTGAAGTTGACAATGCCTATTTCTCTCTCTCTCATCTCAGGATCTTTCCAGAGACTCCCTCCATGTTGACCAGCTTGGATTTCCTCATAGCATGGCAGATGGGTTCCAAGAGCATTTTCAGAAAACTAAATAGAAGTTGTACAGTCTTTCCTAAACCAGTCTCAAAAATCATGCAGCATTACTTCTGCTACTCTTCTTTGGTTGGAACTGTCAGAAGTTCCCACTCAGCTTCAATAGCAGGGGACAGACACCACCTCTTTACGGAAGGAGTGTCAAAGGATTTGGGAGTATGTTTTTTAAATGCTAAAGTGTGATAAACTGACTTCAGCACCGATTTTAGAAAA
This sequence comes from Bos grunniens, assembly GCF_055505025.1. Taxonomy (NCBI): domain Eukaryota; kingdom Metazoa; phylum Chordata; class Mammalia; order Artiodactyla; family Bovidae; genus Bos; species Bos grunniens. Next base: position 104,742,007 of record NC_141165.1, read on the forward strand.
GTCTGGGCAGGATGTTGACTCAACCACTTCCTACTTGCAGGTCTGTGAGCTGTAATACAATCCATCTTCTCAGGAAAGGACTTTTGCTTTCTCTTTGTGCTTTAGTGTGCTCAATAGCATCATGGAAGATAACAATGCTTTTCAGTCAAATTCCTTTGGATGCAAGGAACAAAGACTCACTCATGCTAGTAAAGGTTTCTGGGAAAACAAACCAAGAGTAGCAAAAGCAGCTGCCCTGGAACAGGAGGTGAAGATTCAGCAGCAGGTGACCTCAGCAGCAGGAGGTCATGCTTCTTTCATTTATCTCATTTGGCTCTTCTCTACCTTTCAGTTTCCCCCTCCTATTCCCTGCTCACCTTCTGCTGTCTCTGTGTCTTTTCTTTCCCTTTCACTTCTGATAATGAATTGATTTTGCTCTCTTAGAACCTCAGTTAGTATCATGGCCTCTCCAGCTTCTTCCCACATCAAGGCATTTCTACATCAGTTCTCACCACTGTCGTATTCTTTAGGAATTTCCCAGTTCAAATTCCCAGGAAATTTTCAGGGGTCAAAATGGATTGTCTCTGTTTGGGTAACATCATGTTCTTGTTCACTGATTGACCACTTGTATGAGGAAAGGCTCAGCTCTTAGCAACTGACACTGGAAGGAAAAGGCAGCCATGATTGGCACAGCTATATCTTCACCAGTAGAGTCCAATGTAGATGTCGACCTCCAAAGAACCGTGGTGTGGATCAATTAAAACAGGAAAAGTCAAAAGTATTGTAAAATATTAAGTTATCTAAGAAGATGTGATATTATGTTTTAAACATACAGAGTACCCGTATATTCACTTTCTAAATACCAATATATCAAGTTAGGGTTTCTCAGATGGTGCTAGTGGTAAAGAACCTGCCTGCCAGTGTAAGAGACATTCAATTCCCGCCTCGGGAAGATCCCTTGGAGGAGGGCATAGCAACCCACTCCAGTATTCTTGCCTGGAGAATCCCATGGACAGATGAACCTGGCAGACAATAGTCCATAGGGTCACAAAAAGTTGGACGTGACTGAAGCAACTTAGCATGCATGCATGCGTATCAAGTTCACATCCTTGCTAATTAATCTAGCAAACTGGTATTTGCTGATTAATGTTTTGTTTCCATGAACGATTATTGTGACTGCTCTTCCCTGACATCCAGCTACATGCTAGCTTTGTTAGGTCCTCTAAGCATTGAGACTGACTCAAATGTCAAGCAATTAGATGTTCAAATCATGCCATGCTAACTAATATATAGATTATAGCATTATATTTTCTTGGATTCTGTTTAAAAAGGGGGAAACTCAAATTATTCTTAGATCAATAATAAAGTCTTGAAAGGCATCTGTTTCTAACTGCATGTTGTATGTACTTAAATCTGTATTGAAAAATTACACTGTAAATGTTTTGTAGGCTTTTTCTTTTTCAGTCATTTCAGTCTCTCACCGTCTCTCACTTCTTAATCAATTCCTCTTTTCTCAAAACAGACTGCCTTGCCATCGAGCTATCAACTAATAATTTTCTAGAGCTCAAAATGAAAAGAAAAACCTAATCAAACAAATAAACAAAGTAAAGCTTCAGGAACCTTTGTACCTGAACAATTATGCTAAGGCATCCAGCTAGCCCTCTGCACACGGTGGGTTGAATTCAAATGGGCACCTGAGATGGTGATTTTTTTTTCTAACTTAAGAGTTTTTTAAAAATCCAAAATGAATTTCCTTTTCCTTGTCTTCAGGAAAGCCTGCAAATACCAAATCCACTATGAGAGAGATTTAATTTCCCTTTTGGTCTATGACACAGCACAATTATCTGTGGATGTTTAAAGAAAATTCATAAAGCAGAATGAGCTTAGTTCACACCAGATAAAGCCCCTATGAAATGATGCCATGGTTGGCGTCATCTGTTGACGTTCATGCATGATTCAGCACCTCTAGACAACAATTTGGAGGAAATCTGCTTCTCCATTACAAGCCAGGCTCTGCCCTTTTGCTGGAAATTGAAAGGATCACAATTCTCAGCTTTTAAGGCTGACTACCTCCTGTGACATCTAGCACCCAGGAGCAATCCAGAGCCTCTTTCTGGTGTTTTCTCTACATGCCATTCAGTGCATAGTAGACAGGAGGCATCCAGGTGATTGACAGACATCTCGCTTGTCCTCTGGCTGCTTTTGCATCTGTTGATACAGCCCCTGTGTTTATATGTGTGATTAGGCTGAGGCTTTCTGGGTCAGCCACCCACGGATTGTATCAAAAATAATCAATCTTATTTGACTGTCTTAACATTTTGGCTATTTTAGTTGTTAAGGCAACCAGATCTGATGAAGTATTCACTCATCAATTTGATGTTCAGCAATCGTCTGTCATGGTTCTGAAGCTGGAGGGAAAATAAAAATAAAAATCAACTGTCAAAACAGTCAATCCAAAACAATCAATCCAATCATGAATTTCTCCCTGACACCAGAGACCATTGTTTCCCCTTTCCCTTATTTTTCTCCTCCTTCGCCTCCTCCTCTTCTCCTGAGATCTGTGCCTCCCACAGTTTCTTTCCTCTAGTGAAGCTGATGAACAGCAGAGAAGGGAGATATTTTAGGTTCACAAAGGCTTACATTTTCCTAAAAGGTTTCCCTTTACTTTGTTTTGATGTTTGATAATTTTTGGCTAAATTATCCTAAAAGGTCCTAAAAGGATGGATACATAAAATGTATGGCAAATGTTACTCTGAATGGAGAATTTCAGGAGCAATGTCCTTTGCTTTCTCTTTCAAGATGAATTTCCCTTTTTGGGGAGTGCAGCTCCAAAGTCAGCCACAGGCAGCTGGCTTGCACAGTCCCTTCCTGTCCCCTGAGTCTGTTCCAACCTCCTTGGAACAGAAGAGCTCCGAGTCTGGCCCTGGTGTGGGATGTGGCTGGCTTTCCAAGTTGGAAAATGTGTTAGTAATTACTTTTTACTGCTGTCTCCGTTTGAATTTCCAGACTTCTGCCCCTCTCCCAGCCTGCGTTTCTCCACCCAGCTTCCTACCTCATTCTGACTGCTAATTTAACCCTGGCTCCCTTCCTCCAGAAACATTTGACCTTGTGCAAGAACTTGGCATCAATTTCTCTCCTCTGCTGGACTAGGGCAATTAGCATCAGCAGGCAACCCTGCCAGACCGCCTGCCTGTTGTCCTCTGGGCTCTGCCTGGTACAATAGCAGGCCTCTGTTTCCAGGCAAAAGGGCAGTGGCCACTAGTTGCATTTGCCAGGAGACCTTTTCCAACATTTTGCTTCAAGATGTTGTTACCAGGGATGTGGACTAAACCCAATTAGCTTGCTTAGTGAAGTAACCTATGGGGAAAAAATGTAGAAGCATCGAAATCTCCTTACCTCACATATTCCTGCTTTAGATTTGAAAGAATTCTCTTGGTTTCTCCTATCAAGAAAGGTTATTCTATGTTGATTGATAACCTGGAAAGGCTATAAAGAAAGTAAGAGTTGTTTTACTTGCTTAAGAGAACAAACTTCGCAATCACTTAAGAAATGCCCATTTCTTCCTTTTGTTGATAAGTTGATTGCATACCATTTTAATCTTCCCATTAATTAGTCCCCAAGAACAATTACAGGGTAGAGTTTCATAACTGAAATAAGAACATATAGGTACTTGAGAATAATGCCACTTCAGTTTCTTAAAAATCGTTCACAATTCCATATTCTCACTAATTCCTTATTCTCACTAACATGAATGAGTGGGTTTCATGTTATATGTGTGTGAATGTATATCCTTAAAGTTTATAGACTAGAACTGTCTTTGTAAAATACCTTGGGTTATAGAGATTCATTTTAGAGCTAGAAATTGGTTGAGGAGAGATTGGGATAGAAATTACAAATGGAAACATGGACTCTACTCATTATGATACATATTCTATATCACTCAGACTATGAAATGCAAAATACATAGTACAAATATGCATACACATACCTACATGTGGATGTATACATATAACACACATGTATAAAATGCATAGTATGGAATGAAACTCTGAATAAGCCAGTCTATCTATTTATTGGGCAGGAGGAAGTATCAAATGTAGGGATCTAAGTGACAAGACCTCTATGTCTTAGGAGATGCACGTCCAGAAACGGGTATCCTCCATATTGTTTCCACTTCCCAGAGGAAGGAAAACTGAGACTGTTTTTCTCACAGTGTCCTTTTCCCTGCCCCCACATCAGAGGACTAGTACCTTAATTAAGTTCAAGTGTTCAGTAATGACGTTCACTACTACTACTACTAAGTCGCTTCAGTGGTGTCCGACTCTGTGCAACCCCATAGACGGCAGCCCACCAGGCTCCCCCGTCCCTGGGATTCTCCAGGCAAGAACACTGGACCGGGTTGCCATTTCCTTCTCCAATGCATGAAAGTGAAAAATGAAAGTGAAATCGCTCAGTCGGGTCCTACTCTTAGCGACCCCATGGACTGCAGCCTACCAGGCTCCTCCTTCCATGGGATTTTCCAGGCAAGAGTACTGGAGTGGGGTGCCATTGACATTCACTACATACATCCAAAAAGAGTTTGTGAGAGCAAGAACACATGCTCTGAAACCAAAGCCTTGGCTTTAGCTGTGAAACTGTCAAAGTATGACAGTATAAGGTAAAAACTTGACTCTTGTGCAAACATACAAAGAGCACATGTCAAAATTCATTTAATTTATTAATGAGGGAAGCATTAGGATTATAATACTGGTTCAAAAATTGGAAAGATTGAATGCATACCTATAGATAGATAGATGGGAAGGAAGGAAGGATAGAAGGAGGGGAGGAAGAAATGTGTCTCCATGGAATTATATTCTCTACTGGACAAAAATCATTTGCATTGTTATCAGACAAAAATCTACAAGTTAACCTAGAGTTTCACAGAGTTTAGGACTAATCAATAGTAAGTAGTAAGTCAAACAAAGGTACATTCTGTAAGAGAATTAACAATCTGTAGGCTCGAATTAGGTAAAGCTCTAGTATAATGTTGAAAGGATATATAAGATTCTTTTTGCCTTATTTTCACATTTAGGATAATTTTTCTTAACAAGATGTAGGGCATATTACCTCAAATCTCTCTGAACTTCAATGCTTTTATTTGAAAAGTGGGACTAACAATATCTACCTTATGGGGTTGTTGTAGGATTTAAATGAAATTGTATATATAAGGCACCTCCCACAACACGTCATACAAGGTAATTACCTTCCCTCCAAGTAGTCCTTTAATTCATATTATCTGACATCATGCCGTCCAGATCTCTTTAAATTGGCACCTCCTTGTATTACCAGGGATCAAGACCATCCCCATGGAAAAGAAATACAAAAAAGCAAAATGGCTGTCTGGGGAGGCCTTACAAATAGCTGTGAAAAGAAGAGAAGTGAAAAGCAAAGGAGAAAAGAAAAGATATAAACATCTGAATGCAGAGTTCCAAAGAATAACAAGAAGAGATAAGAAAGCCTTCTTCAGCGATCAATGCAAAGAAATAGAGGCAAACAACAGAATGGGAAAGACTAGAGATCTCTTCAAGAAAATCAGAGATATCAAAGGAACATTTCATGCAAAGATGGGCTCGATAAAGGACAGAAATGGTATGGACCTAACAGAAGCAGAAGATATTAAGAAGAGATGGCAAGAATACACAGAAGAACTGTACAAAAAAGATCTTCACGACCCAGATAATCATGATGGTGTGATCACTGACCTAGAGCCAGACATCCTGGAATGTGAAGTCAAGTGGGCCTTAGAAAGCATCACTACAAACAAAGCTAGTGGAGGTGACAGAATTCCAGTTGAGCTATTCCAAATCCTGAAAGATGATGCTGTGAAAGTGCTGCACTCAATACGCCAGCAAATCTGGAAAACTCAGCAGTGGCCACAGGACTGGAAAAGATCAGTTTTCATTCCAATCCCAAAGAAAGGCAATGCCAAAGAATGCTCAAACTACCGCACAATTGCACTCATCTCACACGCTAGTAAAGTAATGCTCAAAATTCTCCAAGGCAGGCTTCAGCAATACGTGAACCGTGAACTTCCTGATGTTCAAGCTGGTTTCAGAAAAGGCAGAGGAACCAGAGATCAAATTGCCAACATCTGCTGGCTCATGGAAAAAGCAAGAGAGTTCCAGAAAAACATCTATTTCTGCTTTATTGACTATGCCAAAGCCTTTGACTGTGTGGATCACAATAAACTGTGGGAAATTCTCAAAGAGATGGGAATACCAGACCACCTGATCTGCCTCTTGAGAAATTTGTATGCAGGTCAGGAAGCAGTAGTTAGAACTGGACATGGAACAACAGACTGCTTCCAAATAGGGAAAGGAGTACGTCAAGGCTGTATATCATCACCCTGTTTATTTAACCTATATGCAGAGTACATCATGAGAAACACTGGACTGGAAGAAACACAAGCTGGAATGAAGATTGCCGGGAGAAATATCAATAACCTCAGATATGCAGATGACACCACCCTTATGGCGAAAGTGAAGAGGAACTAAAAAGCCTCTTGATGAAAGTTAAAGTGGAGAGTGAAAAAGTTGGCTTAGAGCTCAACATTCAGAAAACGAAGATCATGGCATCTGGTCCCATCACTTCATGGGAAATAGATGGGGAAACAGATGGGGAAACAGTGGAAAGAGTGTCAGACTTTATTTTTCTGGGCTCCAAAATCACTGCAGATGGTGACTGCAGCCATGAAATTAAAAGACACTTACTCCTTGGAAGGAAAGTTATGACCAACCTAGATAGCATATTCAAAAGCAGAGACATTACTTTGCCAACAAAGGTCCATCTAGTCAAGGCTATGGTTTTTCCTGTGGTCATGTATGGATGTGAGAGTTGGACTGTGAAGAAGACTGAGTGCCGAAGAATTGATGCTTTTGAACTGTGGTGTTGGAGAAGACTCTTGAGAGTCCCTTGGACTGCAAGGAGATGGAACCAGTCCATTCTGAAGGAGATCAGCCCTGGGATTTCTTTGGAAGGAATGATGCTAAAGCTGAAACTCCAGTACTTTGGCCACCTCATGCGAAGAGTTGACTCATTGGAAAAGACTCTGATGCTGGGAGGGATTGGGGGCAGGAGGAGAAGGGGACGACAGAGGATGAGATGGCTGGATGGCATCACTGACTCAATGGATGTGAGTCTAAGTGAACTCCGGGAGTTGGTGATGGACAGGGAGGCCTGGCGTGCTGCGATTCATGGGATCACAAAGAGTCGGACACGACTGAGTGACTGATCTGATCTGATCTGATCTGTATTACCAAAATATTGGTAATTGATGGTTATAATGATGATCTTGAGACTCTTTGCAGCCTTCTATACCATTACAGATAAAATTATGTGCTCAGCATAGTATTAATGTTAACTGCAATTTATTATGTTTCACTTTATAAAGTCATTATCCATAGAATCCAACTCCATTAAAACAAAATAACCAGTTAACCAAAGCTATATTTTCCAGATTATTAAGCATAAAGAAAAATTTTACCAATTATTTTTACTTGGAATAATAATTTGAATCCAGAGGTGCCTGTGTTAAGTGGTAGCTTTGAACAAACACCTTCTAAATTTTCTTCCAACTCTGAGATTTTATATTAAGTTGAAAAGTATATTTGAGAAAAAACACACAGAAGGAGAAAGTTTGTATATTTTAGTTCTTAGAAAAAAAGAACACAATTGTATCCTAAAAATAATGACTGCAGGGATGCATTTTTATTTCTTTTAAAACATGTAATTATAGGCAATTTCGAATAAAGAGAAAATAACAAAATGCTCAGGTCAATATTTAACACAATATATAACACATATTAATAATAGTCAATATTTAACACATCTTAATATTTATCCATGTCTCCTTGAGACTGAAAAAAGTAAGCTATAACTAGATTTCTCTTTCATCCTCACCTTTCTCCCTTCCCCCATCTTCCATCCCCCAAATGACACTGTTAGACTAAAGTTGATCTATATCCGTATGGTAATGTTATGCATTGAAAACACTTGATGGCATTATTTTGTGAAATTTTAGGCTTTACTCAAATGATATCATATGCTATATGACGATTTTCAACATCTTTTGTCCACTCACCATTAGGTTCTTTATCTGTGCAGATATATCTAGCCTATTTTACTTTGAATTCCAAAATGTAATTATTCTGTAATTTGTTGAACCACTTTTTTACTGAGTTATTATCTCCAATTTTTTGCTAGAACAACTCTGCAAAGCTGTCTTTGTATACACAAAGAATGCCCTATAGGAAAGGTGCACCTTTTACTGTGGTAAGTATGGCCAAATTGCCCTCTGAAGGAATAATACTGATTTATATGTTGGCTAGCATGAAGGGGATGACAGAGGATGAGATGGCTGGATGGCATCACTGACTCGATGGACGTGAGTCTGAGTGAACTCCGGGAGTTGGTGATGGACAGGGAGGCCTGGCATGCTGCGATTCATGGGGTCGCAAAGAGTCGGACACGACTGAGTGACTGATCTGATCTAGCATGAAATTTTCATATGATTACGGTCATTTGCTTTTCCTTTCCAGTAAGGTGCCTGTTCATAATCTGTGCCCATTTTCTAATAGAGTGCTTCTTTCTCCATACTGATTTTGTAAGTGTGCTCTGTATGTGTACGTGTGTGTTTGCATGTTTTATAATCCTTTGAGGTTATATGCATTAAAAATATTTCCTCCTAGTACTGGTTTGTATTTTCAATTAATTTATGTAATATATATTCTTTTCACTTGAATGTAGTCCATTTTCCACTCTTAAGAGGTAGTGTATAGAGCAGTGACTCTAGCATAGATCTTGAATATCTAGGATCATCTCACACCTCTGCCGCTTACCACACAGGTTAAGGAAGTGAACAGTCTCTTCAGGCCTTGGTCTTTTATGAAGATCATAATAATAATGGCCCTTGATCTTCATAAAAGACTGAGGGCTGGAGAGACTGTTCACTTCCTTAACCTTTGTGGTAAGTGGCAGAAGTGTAACCTAGGGTTTTCATGAGGTTTACACAAATTAGCATATATAAGGTACTCAAAATATTGTATACAAATAGAATAACAAAATAAATATTGGCTTATTGTTATTATATTACTTTATGGTGTGCATTTTTATGTCTCATTTAAGAAATATTTTTCTGCCCTGATAGAAAAAATATCTTAAATTTTTCATTCAAAGTTTTTAAATGTTGCTTCTATGCTGATATATCTGGAATTTTTTTTAAAGCATGGGATGGGTAGGCAATGTATTTTTTCTCGCAAAAATAGCCATTTTCAAGCAGTATTTATGGATAGCTTATCTTTTTCTCATAATGCTACCTCTGTCATGTATATCTCAAATATTTATGGCCAGACAATGGGTTCTTAATTTGTTTCAATTCTATGCTGTTTCAATGACTATAGTTTTATAAAACACCTGCAAAAAAGTTAGTATGGGTCTTCCCTCCTTATTCTTTTTCAAAATTGTCTTGACTCTTACTGACTTTTTGCCCTTCCACATGAATTTTAGAGTCAGGTTGTCAAATTCTACGAAAAATCCAACTAGTTCAATTTGGTTTTGAAGAAGGTTCAATTACAAGAGTAGATTTCATCCTAAGAAAGTTCATTTGTACTACACGTTGGCAGCACATTATGTGAAAAAAGCCCTGGATGAAGATTTGAAGATTTGGGTATGAACTCTTTGGGACAAACCTATTCATAACTATAGGCTTCAGTTTCTTCATCTGTAGAAGAGGCTGGACCATGCTCATAGAACCTAAAACAGTACTCCTCAAAAAGTAAGCCCTAAAAGAGCAGCATCAGCATCCCCTGGCAAAAGGATAGCAAATTAGAATCAGAAATCTGAAGGCAGAGTCCAGGAATCTATGTTTGACAAGCATTTCAGGGGATTCATACTTATGGCATGAATGCTAATTTTGTGTCAACATGACTAGTCTATGGTATCCGATCAAGCAGTGTTCTAGATGTTTCTTCAGAGAAATTTTTTTAGATGAGATTACATTTAAATCAATGAAATTTGAATAAAGCAGATTACCCAGCATAATGAGTAAATGAGTGAGTCCCACCCAATCAGTTGATGGCTTTAATAGAAAACGGACTGACCTACCCTCCTGGGAAGAGAGAATTATAACATCAGACCACCTCTGGACTCAAACGGCAGCTCTTCCCTGGGTGTCCAATCTATTGGCTTATGCTGTAGATTTTGAACCCGCCAAGCCTCTGTAATCACATGAGTGAATTTCTTAAAAAAAAAAAAATCTACCTATCTATATGTATATACACACACACTATATTTACAAATTTTATATACTCTCCTCTTATTGGTTCTGTTTCTCGGAAAACCCAGACTAATACACACAGTAAAGTTTGAGAAGCTCATCTTCCAATGCACCTGGCACAGCTCCATTTTTTATGTATGACTTGTCCAGATTCATGCATTTGTGGAAGAGCTATGGCTAGAATCTAGGTCATAAGACACCCAGTTTGATGTGTTTTCTGCTGTGCTCTGCTTGTTAGGGAAAATCCCCTATAAGGAAAATAAACTGTTTATGTTGAGTGGGTGGGTAAAAGAGTAGAAATTTTATTTCCACAATGAATTAATTTGACTTCCATTTAAATAAGAAGTTCACCTGGTAATTCATTTATAAATTTCTATAAGCTTGACAGAAAAAGCAGCAGCAGGGGGCTGAAATATTAGGGCTAAATACCCATTTAAAGCTGAATCATAAATGAAAATAAAGTATCTCTGAAATGAAAACATGAGACAATATAAGCTTCTTTTAGCAAAAATATTTTATTTCCCTACGCAATGTGTATGTGTCAATAGAGCCGTAGACAAAGTGTGGACTTAAGTTCGGTGTGCTCATCCACTTGGGCCTAGAAAGCATTTAGTGGGAGAAATTACTCACTCAGGCTCCAGGAATGTGAGAGCCTAATAAGGGAGAAAGAGTAAATGCAACACCAGGCTTCATCCACTTCCTAGGAACATCCCTAGATGTGGGCAGAAGAGTTAACACAGAAGGATCTAGTTTTTGGTCCCTAGACAGTCAGAAAAATGTCCACAGTGTAAGCATTTTGTCACTGTGGGATGTACTCTCCAGGAGCTGATCTGAACTCCTACCCAGCAAGTCGATGACCCTGTGGGTCCCCAGGGCCTACACTTTGTTTCTGAATGTATGAACTGATCACTATCAGAGAGATTTTGCTGACTTGCACTCCATGGTGGATTAGGCCTTAGCGAGTAATCAGTGGATTTAGAAAAAGGGAAATAAAAAAGAGCATCTTCCAGTCAGGCAGATCTCTTTCCTCACCATGTGAAGCTCAAAACACACAGAACCGTGACTATTTTTAACAACCGGGAGACTTTGCAGAGAGAGGAAGTTAATCCTCTCGTGTGGAATATAAGCTTGGACACACAGACATTTATAACCCTTTATCTTGACTGGAAAGTCTAGTGTTTTCAAATGACTCTAGGTTGTCTGAGGCTGACCCAGGGCCTTATTAGAATTTAGCATCTCCTCTGGCACCACTCTCTCACCAGGGTAGAGAGCCTTCACTGAGTCAGTCAGGGAGGCACCGGGAACACTGCATGAATATTTATAAGTGAAATGTATTAATAGAGCTTAGAGAACCTCTATCCCCAAACCTCCAAGAGACAAAAGAAACATCCAAGGGAGATCACTGACTAGAATTTTTTAAGCTACTGATATTTTAAAATCTATTATTTTTAAATGGCACCTCTCTTCCCAGCATCTGAATGGGGAATTTCAAATACACACTGCCCATTCCGAGCCTTTATCACTTGTCCTCTTAGGAACTCTATTGGGAAACTTTCTTTTGAGTTTATCAGACCTGACTCTCCAAAGAGAAAGCAACAAAGCCAGTGGGTTTCACAAATGCATATGCTCTCGTTAAAATAGCTGTCCCTTCTCTCAGAGAGCCTCCTGTAAAAGCATTTTAATTCCCCAACTAAAATGTAGCTCAGCCTTTATTCCACTAAGCCAATTTGTTTATGTTTCCAAGTTCAATCACAATCTATTTGTAAAACCTATTTAGAATCAGAGTCACATAGCCAGAAATGATCATGCTCTAATTTCCTTATTAGAGAGATTCTTGTTGCAGCTGGCAGCCTGATTTGACTGCTCCCAGAGTCTGGAGCGACATGTTCTTTCCCTCGTTTTCCGATTTTATTCTTCATTCCTTTTGTTCCCTAACACCACCCCCTCCCCAACATACAAATATCAAGCCAGAATGAACAATTGCTGATGTTGTTGATTAGGTGGAAGTGAAATAAGAAACTGTCACCTTTTTGCCTGCAGAAGAGAAAGGAAGGAAATGTTCACAAAATGCACCACAAAAAGGAGGCTTTAGGATTCAGATAAAAGGTCAATTATTTCAAAGGACTTTGGGAGAATGACGTTTTCTGGATAATTGAATGAGAATTAAAGTAGAAAATCAATGCAACATTTGAGAAGACTTATTTCATCTACTTTTTCTTACAATTTTTTTTCTTTATAAAACAGGTGAGTTGATATTTCTGATATAGCAAGATGTCTTTTCAAGGTAATTTAACAATTCTCTAACAAAGCAGAGGCTTGAAGTGTCTGTGTCTGCATGAGTTAGTGAAATCTTACTCATCCTTTAAGGTCTGGTTCAAATGTTATTCTGTAGAGATTCCACCAGCGTTTCACTATTGTCCTAATGTAATAAAGTCATTCGTTTTATATAGTATTAAAAATTCCACTAGTCCAAGCAGAAGAGTCTATGAAATCTGCTAAGGTGCTTCCATTTGGTTTATGAAAGTGAAAGAGTTAGTCAGTCAGTCGTGTCTGACTCTGTGACTCTGTGGATTGTAGCCCATTTTGTTCCTCCCCTGTCCATGGGATTCTCCAGGCAGGAATACTGAAGTGGGTAGCTATTCCCTTCTCCAGGGGAATCTTCCCAACCCAGGGATCAAACTTGGGTCTCCTGCATTGCAGGCAGATTCTTTACCATCTGAGCCATCAGGGAAGCCCCATTTGCTTGAATGGTGGCAAAATTAATATCATATCATAAGGTTCACCTGTAAGAGATTATCAATTGCCCAGAGACTCTATGTGCTATGTCTTTCAAGTTAAATTAGACTGAGAAACAACACTGCCTACTAATAAATAAATGTCAAATATTAATAAATATGTAACACCTGTCATTCAGCACTAAGCTTGTTCTCCAAAAGACTCTGGGGAACAGAGAATCAGGCATGTTCCAGATCTAAAATATGGAGGTTTACTTTGAATTGGGTGATCTGACCCCACTTGAGGTCATATATTAGTTTGTGTAAACAGCCAACCTCATACAACCTCGTCACTCATGCTTCCAAATCTCTTTGGGATTCCTCCACCACTCACTCAGACTTTCTGTCTTCCTTTCATCCACTGCTGAAATACCACCTTCTCCATAATTGACTTCTTTGGTGGCTCAGATGGTAAAACGTCTGCCTGCAATGCGGGAGACCCGGGTTCAATCCCTGGGTTGGGAAGATATCCTGGAGAAGGAAATGGCAACCCACTCCAGTACTCTTGCCTGGAAAATTCCATGGACAGAGGAGCCTGGTAGCCTACAGTCCATGGGGTTGCAAAGATTTGGACACGACTGAGCGACTTCACTTCATTTCACGTCCATAATTGACTTAAGACACACACTGCTTATTGCCCACCCAGTATTCATTCATTTTTAACAATTTTCCTTAACAACTGAACCTTGAATTTATCCAAGGTGTATGCATCCAGTTTTCCAGATTCTCAGTGATCAGGAAGCCCATATGACCAAGTTCTGACCAAGGAGATGAAAAAGGAATTCATTGGGTGCAACTCACAGGCACTTTTCTTGGAGACAACTTCAGTTGGCATGCTCCTGGGTTCTTTAACCTTTATCTTGCCCTTTCTCTCCTTCTCACCTGCCACCTGCACTTAGTGTCTGAAAGAACAGCAGCCATTTTATAATGTTAAGAGTGGTGAAACAGTGAGATGAATGGAATCTGGACTCTTGGTGACATCGCTGACTCATGCTAGCCTTGGACTACCTAACTCCGACTTTCCATGGCATGAGACCAGTAAACTCCTTTCCTGTCTCAGCTATCTTTTATTGGGTTTTGTTACCTGCAGCTGGGAAACAATCCCGACAGATACACTCTTCTGAACCAGTTGAGAGGCCTAGAGTGAATCTGCCTGGGACAGGGAAAGTCACTACCCTACAATCTCCTTTTACAATAATGCTTAACAGGAATTTCAGAGAAACTGGCAATCTACACCAGTGGAATCCCCAGAGGTCATCAAGCCCTCTTATTTTTAACTGTTTTTAGAATTTCCAGATAAAATATTTTCATTTGTTAAATCTAGGAATTTTACCCTTTTTTGGCAGGGGGAACTGTGTCAAATGTTTTATAGGCTTTCCAAAACATCTTGAACGTTTTGTAACTTTATTACTTTCTACATGTTCTGTGATTACTACATTGTGGTTTCTATACAATGCTCTTTATTGATGTTTACCCATGTGTTTACCCTATATTAAGTGCTTCCAATCTGCGAAGTTTTATAGATGTGTATACACACACACACATTTTTCCCTTCTTGTCAACTGGCTCTGCGTTACTGTCAGAAAGCTGTCTATATAGCATTTTGATCTCAATTCAGTTCATTTCAGTCACTCAGTCCTTTCCGACTCTTTGCAACCCCATGGACTGCAGCACTCCAGGCTTTTCTGTCCATCACCAACTCCTGGAGCTTGCTCAAACTCATGTCCATCAAGTTGGTGATGCCATCCAGTCATCTCATCCTCTGTTGTCCCTCCCCTTCTCCTCCTGCCCTCAATCCTTCCCAGCATCAGGGTTTTTACAATGAGTCAGTTCTTCGCATCAGGTGGCCAAAGTATTGGAGTTTCAGCTTCAACATCAGTCCTTCCAATGAATATTCAGGGTGATTTCCTTTAGGATGGATTGATTGGATCTCCTTGCAGTCCAAGGGACTCTCAAGAGTCTTTTGCAACACCACAGTTCAGAAGCATCAATACTTCAGTGCTCAGGTTTCTTTTTGCTCCAACACTAATATCCATACATGACTACTGGAAAAATCATAGCTTTGACTAGATGGACCTTTGTTGGTAAAGTAATGTCTCTGTTTTTTAATATGCTATCTAGGTTGGTCATAGCTTTTCTTCCAAGGAGCAAGCGTCTTTTCATTTCATGGTTGCAGAGACCATCTGCAGTGATTTTGGAGCCCCCCAAAATAAAGTCTGTCACTGTTTCTATTGTTTCCCCATCTATTTCCCATGAAGTGATGGGACCGGATGGCATGATCTTAGTTTTCTGAATGTTGAGTTTTAAGTCAACTTTTTCACTCTCCTTGTTCACATTCATCAAGAGGCTCTTCAGTTCCTCTTCGCTTTCTGCCATAAGGGTGGAGTCATCTGTGTATCTGAGGTTATTGTTATTTCTCCCAGCAATCTTGATTCCAGTTTGTGCTTCATCCAGCCTGGTATTTCTCATGATGTATTCAACATATAAGTTAAATATGCAGAGTGACAATATACAGCCTTGACGTATTCCTTTCCCAATTTGGAGTCAGTCCATTGTTCCATGTCCGGTTCTAACTATTTCTTCTTGACCTGCATACAGATTTGTCAGGAGGCAAGTAAGGTGGTCTGATATTCCCGTCTCTTTAAGAATATTCCATAGTTTGTTGTGATCCACATAGTCAAAGGCTTTAACTTTTTGTAATCAATGAAGCAGAAGTAGATATTCTTTTGGAATTCTCTTGCTTTTTCTATGATCCAACAGATGTTGGCAATTTGATTTCTGGTTCCTCTGCCTTTTCTAAATCTAGCTTGAACATCTGGAAGTTCTCAGTTCATGTACTCTCGGAACCTGTCTCGGAGAATTTTGAGCATTACTTTGCTAGCAAAATCTACATCTTTAAGAAGACTCCCAGGTAATTCCTATGCACATTGATGTTTAAGAAGCACTGATCTAAAACAACAGTTTTCTGACTTAGTGTATATCAGAATCACCTGTGGGGCTTAATAAAATACAGATTTCTGAGCCCCACTTCCAGTATTTCAGATTCAGTAGGTCTGGGAGTGCTGAGAATTTGCTTTCCTAACAAGTTCTCAGATGGTGCTGATTTGGCTGGTCTTCGGACCACACTTCGGAAAACCACTGCTCTAAAGAAAACAAAGTGGCAGAATTGGCAAAAATTCAGTGGCTTAATAACCAGAAGCTTTGCATATTCGCTTTTATTCCTCAAGTAGCTAGCCGTGTGACCTTGAGAGGGCCTTTGCACTCTCTACGGCTCTTTTCCTCACTGGTAAACACAATGATCTGAGGATCAGCTCAAGCACAGCACTTGTCTTCTCAATTCTGTGTACATGTCTCCGCTCTGCACTGTCAGCTCCTGAAACCAGGAACCATATTTTAATTATCATTTTATCCCCAGTGAGACCCTCGAAGTCTCTTGGTTGTATGAGTGCATAAATGAGCAAATAAAGAAATGAATCCAAGACATAATATCCTGGTTGTGAAAGCATTTTAAAAATGAAAGAGGAGCTGCCCTGGTGACCCAGTGGCTAAG
The DNA here is from genome assembly GCF_055505025.1 of Bos grunniens. NCBI lineage: Eukaryota > Metazoa > Chordata > Mammalia > Artiodactyla > Bovidae > Bos > Bos grunniens. The sequence goes on from NC_141165.1 coordinate 104,758,622, forward strand.
ACGCCAGGCTCCCTGGGCAGGGGGCCTGAGTTCAATCCCTGGTCGGGGAACTAAAGATCCCACATGCCACAGCAAGATCTGGTGCAGCCAAATAAATAAAAATAAGTATTAAAAAGAAAGATATTTTTATGACTGTTGTATATGGTACCTAGTTCTTCAAAACTGTTGATTAAACACAAGAGTTTCAAGGACACAGATGATCATGAAAACAACAGCATCAAGAACTAATTAATATTCATCGTGATAATATCAGACTAAATGCAAAAGATAATAATAATTGATGAAGAAGACATATTCCAGATATTGAATCCAGTAGGCATGGAAACTATAAGACACCAGGAAGTGTGATCTGATGTGTCACGAGGGAGATGAAGATTGGAGCAATTAAACCAGACTCAGGGTCAGCCAAAAATTCTAGCAAACTGGCAGCCAACTTCTGCTTTAAGGGTGAGTCAGAGGATTTCTGGGAAGAGGACTCTGCAGTTTCAAGCCTGGCAATTCAGCACTCTCTTTCATGGTGTTTGGAGTGGAGAGCGAGCAGGGTACAGGTTTGTCTGCATTCCAGCCCCTCCCAGCACACAGTCCCTCTAGGATCCCTGCATGACCTCAAAAGAGCAGTTCAAACCTCCAAGCCAGATCTAGGCTCTAACTCTCATTTTATAGGTCCTGCTGCTTGCAAGGGACTCAAACTGGCTTAGAATCCTTCTGCTCCCAATGGACCAGGGTGTGACACTAAGAAAGCGTACAACTTCCTTGTTACTTTAGAAACTGTTCAAGTTCCCCTGCGGGCTACTGCCTTACCTTGTCTAATGACAATAAAAGCAAGAACCAAATATTTCTGCCTGTGTCAAGAGAATAATGTTGAAAGAAAGGAAAATTGGATCAACAGTTCTATATATAAGAAGATGAGCAGCCGAATGTGATCAGGGGCTAGAATATTTTATTAAGAGGGAGTAGATGTCCTTGGTACGTGAAAACTCAAATTTGTTTCCTCAAGAAGTTTTCATTTTCCTCTGCTATGTACCTCTGTCATCTACTTGCTTGCATTAATTTTTTTTTTTTTCAGAATAAAATGCAGCATACAACTAGGCAATGATGTAACGGGGTTTAATTAACGTTTGGGAAGTATTTTGAGTTTCTTCGATGAACCATGTCGGCTGCCACTCAGAGACTAATGGCACAATATTCCTGCTGGTTGTTAAGATTTTACAGCAAAAAAAATTCCACTGGATCTAAAACACTGCTGATGGGTGAGGTTTTATTTAATAAGCTAAAAGAAAATAGCACATTACAATCACCTATGCACATGAATGTCTGTAAGGTTGCTAAGCTATAACCAAATGTATCTGCAGCAGGAAAAAAAAAAGGTAGCAAAGCCCAGGAAAGTCAGTATTAGATTCCTACCAACAGATAATTGTAATGCTAGTGTGGGTTGCTAGAGGAAACACCAATAAAATTACCAGGCATCAGACCCTGGTGTTTTAGGCAATTTACAGGGAAAAGTTGAGCATGGCTATTATTTGAGCTCAGCAAGGAACAGAACATTTAAGCAGAGCCAAATGTGGGTGCAGCAGACATAAACATCTATGTATTTATGTATGCAAATTAGTATAAACATTTGATAGGCTTCAAATTATTTTCAACGGCTTTTCCTTCTCTGTGATGACACTGAAATGTCACCATCTCCAAGCATCAACACTTCTTTGAGTGCAGCTCAGCGACTTCCATATTTATACTTACTCTTATTTGAAGCACAATTCTATTAATAACAGGTTTGGTTAGCTGATTTCTGGACCCATGGCATATTAGAGGCAAGAAATAAGGTAAGAGAAGAGGGCTGCTAAGAAGAATGCTCTGATATCACCAAATAGTGACCCAGACACTCTTGCCAGTATTTCATCCAGCAGTCATTTTAGGCTGTGCAATGCTCACTTGTATACAATATCTGCCCAGGTTGGTCAGGTAGCTGGGGAGCAATCTACCCAATGAGTCAGCAGTTCCCGGTCATCCACTCATGTCCTGTGTGAGGTGCTGTCCTGTCATTCCAGTGAAATTTCTAGCTGTCTGGATTTGTGCCCTGTTAGTAAACCTATTCCCCTTCATGGATCACAGGCTTGTCAGGATGAAGGGGTTTGCATAACTCAGTAAAACTATGAGCCATACCACATGGGCTCACCCAAGATGGTCAGGTCAGAGTGAAGAGTTCTGACAAAACATGGTCCACTGGAGGAGGAAGTGACAACACACTCCAGTATTCTTGCCATAAGAACCCCATGGACCATATGAGAAGGCAAAAATATATGAAGCTGGAAGATGAGCCCTCCAGGTTGGAAGGTGTGCAGTATGCTACTGGGGAAGAGTGGAAGGCAAGTACTAATAGCTCCAGAAAGAATGAAGTGGCTGAGCAAAAGAAGAAATGAAGCTCAGTTGTGGATGTGTCTGGTGGTGGAAGTAAAGTCCAATGCTGTAAAGAACAATATCACATAGGAACCTGGAAAGTTAGGTCCATAATTCAAGGTAAATTCAAAGTGGTCAAGTAGGAGACGGCAAGAGTAAACATTGACATCTTAGGAATCAGTGAACTAAAATGGACAGGAATGGGTGGATGTAATCCAGATGACTATTATATCTATTACTGCAGACAAGAATCCCTTAGAAGAAATGGAGTAGCCCTCATAGTCAACAAAAGAGTCTGAAATGTAGTGCTTGGGTGCAACCTCAAAAATGACAGAATGATCTTGGTTCACTTCCAAGGAAAATCATTCAACATCACAGTAATCCAAGCCTATCCCCCAACCACTGATACCAAAGAAGCTGAAGTTGACCAGTTTTGTGAAGACCTACAAGACCTTCTACAACTAATAACAAATAAAAGATGTCATTTTCATCATAGGGGGTTGGAATGCAAAAGTAGGAAGTCAAGAGATATCTGGAATAACAGGCAAGTTTGGCCTTGGAGTACAAAATGAAGGACGGTAAAGGCTAACAGAATTTTGTCAGGAGAACACATTGGTCATAGCAAACACTCCTTTCCAACAACCCAAGAGATGACTCTACACGTGGACATCACCAGATGGTCAATACTGAAATCAGATTGATTATATTCTTTGCAGCCAAAGAAGGAGAAGTTCTATACAGTCAGTAGAAACAAGACCTGAAGCTGACTGTGGCTCAGATCATGAGCTCCTTATTGCAAATCAGCCTTAAATTTAAGAAAGTAGAGAAAATGACTAGGACATTCAGGTATGACCTAAATAAAATCCATTATGATTATACAGTGGAGATGACAAATAGATTCAAGAGATTGTATCTAATAGAATATCAGAAGAACTATGGATGGAGGTTCATAACATTGTACAGGAGGCAGTGACCAAAACCATCCCAAAGAAAAAGAAATGCAAGAAGGCAAAATAGTTGTCTAAGGAGGCTTTACAAATAGCTCAGGAAAGAAGAGAGGTGAAAGGCGAGGGAGGAAGAGAAAGATATACCCAACTGAATACAGAGTTCCAGAGAATAGCAAAGGGAGATTACGAAAGCCTTCTTAAATGAACATGTAAAGGAATAGAGGAAAACAATAGAATGGGAAAGACTAGAGATCTCTTCAAGAAAATTGGAGATATTAAGGGAACATTTCATACAAGAAGGTTCACAATAAAAGACAGAAATGGTAAGGACCTAACAGAAGCAGAATCTATTAAGAAGAGGTGGCAAGAATACACAGAAGAATATGCAAAAAGAAGTCTTAATGATCCAGATAATGACGATGGTGTGCTCACTCACCTAAGGCCAGACATCCTGAGTGTGAAGAAGTCAAGTGGCCTTAAGAAGCATTACTACAAACAAAGCTAGTGGATGTAATGGAATTCCAACTAAGTTATTTAAAATCCTAAAAGATGATGCTGTTAAAGTGCTGCACTCAATATGTCAGTAAATTTGGAAAACTCAGTAATGGTCACAGGATTAGAAAAGGTCAGTTTTCATTCCAATCCATAGAAGGGCAATGCCAAACTACCATACAATTTCTTCCAGTTCATATGCTAGCAAAGTACTGCTCAAAATTCTTCAAGCTAGGCTTCAACAATATATGAACTGAGAACTTCTAGATGTACAAACTGGGTTTCAAAGAAGCACAGGAACTAGGGCTCAAATTGCCAACATCCATTGGATCCTGGAAGAAGCAAGGGAATTTGAGAAAAACATCTACTGCTACTTCATTGACTACTAAAGCCTTTGACTGTGTGGATCACAACAAACTATGGAAACTTCTTAAAGAGATGGGACTATGAGGCCACTTTACCTGTCTCCTGAGAAACTTGTGTGCAGGTCAAGAAGCAAGAACTGTCCAGTTCTAACTGGACATGGAATGACAGATTGGTTCAAAATTTGGCAAAGGAGTATGTCAAGGCTATATATTATCACTCTGTTTATTTAACTCATATGCAGAGTATCATGTGAAATGTGTACATGGATGAATGTACAGCTTGGATGAATCACAAGCTGGAATCAAGATTGCCAGGAAAAGTATCAATAACCTCAGGTATGCAGATGACACCATCCTAATGGCAAAAAGTGAAGAGAAACTAAACAGCCTGTTGATGAGGATGAAAGAGAAGAGTGAAAAAGCTGACTTGAAACTCAAAAAAAAAAAACCCTAACATTAAAGCATCTGTTCCCATTACTTCATGGCAAATAGAATGGGGGAAAGTGGAAATGGTGATAGACTTTATTTTCTTGGGCTCCAAAATCACTGTACATGGTGACTGCAGCCATGAAATTTAAAGATACTTGCTCCTTGGAAGGAAAGCTATGACAAACCTAGACAATGTATTAAAAAGCACAGACATCCATGTAAAGTCCAGGTAGTCAAACCTATGGTTTTCCAATAGTCATGTATGGGTGTGAGAGTTGAACCATAAAGAAGGCTAAGCACCAAAGAATTGATAGTTTTGGATTGTGGTGCTGGAGAAGACTCTTGAGAGTCCCTTGGACTGAAAGGAGATCAAACAGTCAATTCTAAAGGAAATCAACTCTGAATACTCATTGGAAGAACTGATGCTGAAGCTGAAGCACCAATACTTTGGCCACTTATGTGAAGAGCCAACTCACTGGAAAAGATCCTGATTCTGGGGAGGGATGAAGGCAAAAGGAGAAGGGTTTGTCAGAGGATGAGATGGTTAGATAGCATCACTGACTTGATGGATATGAATTTGAGCAAATTCTGGGAGACAATGGAGGACAGAGGAGCCTGGTGTACTGCAGTCCGTGGGGTCTCAGAGTCAGACACTACTTAGCAACTGAATAACAACAAAAGTAAGCCTACTGGGAAGGACACATTCCACCCATCATAGTATGGGCAGTGCATGGTTGAGGGCATAGAGGGTTACTGCTGCGCGGCCATTATAAAAGGATCTATCGTGTGTATCTCTGAGCCCTGCCATTCAGGGTACTCATATTATGTGTAGACTCTGGGTTCAAATCTTCATTTCCTAGCCAACTGATAGTTAAATATCTCTGACCAGTTACTCATTCTTCCTGAGTTTCAGTTTTCTCATCTGTATATTTAGACCTGACTCAAAGGGTTATGAAGAGGATCATATGAGGCAACATAAGGAAACTCCTTAGCACCTTTATCAAGACTGATATAGGAGACACTTAGAGCTGGAAGAGACCCTGGCAGTCGACTTATCATCATATCTCATTTTAAAAATGAGGAAAACAAGTTCCAAAGAGGTTAAGTTCAACAGCTAGATACTGGCAGAACAGGAAACTTGATGGAAGAAAAGAAAAACAATTGCATACCTAGTCTATACCGGGAACATCACATCTACTATCATTTTTGATCCTCAGAAAGTTGTATGAGGTATTTTTATATCTGCTTCATTGAAGAAGAAAGCTCAGAGAGGTTCGGTAAGTGGTCAAAGGCCACACAGTGTGTACTAGAACTGCAATACAAATTCAGCTGTGCTTGACTTCAAAGTCCATGTCCATTCCTCTTTACTCTGGCTCAACATAGGAGGTAGGATTCCTGTTTTTTCGGTAACCTGCTTGAAACAAATCAGAACACTCCTGAGCTGTTATAAGACTGGGGTGGATTTAATTGTATCCTCAGTTCAGTCCAGTTCAGTTCAGTTGCTCAGTCATGTCTGACTCCCTGCGACCCCATGGACTGCTGCAAGCCAGGCTTCCCTGTCCATCACCAACTCCTGAAGCTTACTCAAACTCATGCCCATGGAGTCGGTGATGCCATCCAACCATCTCATCCTCTGTCATCCCCTTCTCCTCCTGCCTTCAATCTTTCCTGGCATCAGGATCTTTTCAAATGAGTCGGTTCTTCACATCAGGTGGCCAAGTATTGTAGCTTCAGCTTCAGAATCAGTCCTTCCAATGATTATTCAGTATTGATTTCCTTTAGGACTGACAGGTTTGATCTCCTTGCAGTCCAAAGGACTCTCAAGAGTCTCCTCCAACACCACAGTTCAAAAGCATCAATTCTTCGGTGCTCAGCTTTATTTATAGTCCAACTCTCACATTTATACATGACTACTGGAAAAACCATGGCTTTGACTAGATGGGCTTTGTTGGTAAAGTAATGTCTCTGCTTTTTAATATGCTGTCTAGCTATCCTACAGGTGCTCAATGGGACATTCACTTTTTAGCTGAAAATCCCAATACCAAAATGCTTCTGCCTAGCAAAGGTAGAGAAACATGGCTCTTTTCACAGCTTAATGTGGCCGAGAATGCTAATAGAGGCGAGGAACACAGACAGGGCATGGAGGGCACGGTGGGAGCAGACAGAGCCACAGTGCCATGTAAACAAACCCAGAGAGAGGCATTCCTTGACAATTAGAGGTAGATATGTCCGAGAAAGTATTGAGGGAGCCAATCTCCATAGATACCAACAGACAAAGACTGTACTTAAAGGGAAAGATGAGAAATTACATGAGCAGAGATGGAGAACCATCTCTAGGCAGTAGCTGAGCCCCCGCGAGGAGCCAACACCATTCCCACACAGGCTGCCTATAGCAAAAACGGTGCGGGGGCCGCAGGAAGGATCAGTGGAATTTGAGAGCAAAGAAGTCCTGACCATATGTAAGCAGCCACTATTCCCTTCATCACAGAAGGGACTGGAAGTTTCACTGGTCCCTCATGCATCTTTTGCAGAGATGCTTATCACATGGGATTTGAAATCAGACTGCTGTGTTTGAATCCCAACTTCATCACCTGCCAGCTGCATGACCTTGGACACGTTATCTAACCTTTCTGTGTACCCAGCTTCCTCATTTATAAAATGGGCCCCAAACTGCCCCCATGTCCTGAGGCTATTAGGAGGATTAAATAAGTTAGTACACAGATGACACTTGGAACTATTCCTGGCACATAATGAGAGCTCAGTAAATCCTAGCTTTTATTTTTACCTCATAGGGTTGCTCAGAGGATGAGGTAGGCTTCATGCCTGGCATGTGGTAAATAATCAGTGTTCACCTTTATTATGTATTTGTATAAGTCGCTTCAGTCATGTCCGACTCTGTGCGACCCCATAGACGTCTGGCAGCCCACCAGGCTCCCCCGTCCCTGGGATTCTCCAGGCAAGAACACTGGAGTGGGTTGCCATTTCCTTCTCCAGTGCATGAAAGTGAAAAGTGAAAGTGAAGTCGCTCAGTCGTGTCCGACTTTTAGCGACCCCATGGACTGCAGCCTACCAGGCTCCTCCATCCATGGGATTTTCCAGGCAAGAGTACTGGAGTGGGGTGCCATTGCCTTCTCTGATATATTATTTATCGTTCACAGGCCTAGTGAATGTTTACTGTTGAATTCATAAGGTCCCAGGCTGACCCATTTGGTTGAGTTGTAGATAGATATCTGTCCTGGGTAAACCCTACCACCAAGATCTTAATACACAGAGAAGGCAACTGGGAAAGTACCACTGCCCTCTGCCACGCACCATGGAGAAGATGTTTAAACAGAGATTTCTATCTGAATGCCTACAACGTGATCCACTGATGGGAGATTATGGTGTGGTTTCTTTTCCTGATGATGTTAGTAACTAAAGGACACCAACCATAAAGCAGCCTTCAGAATTCTCAGCCAAGGGATCATCTGGATTAAAAGCTATCACAGATCCTCTTCCTTAAACATCTTTCAAAATTCTCCCCAAGCCAGAGAGCATTGACCTGCTGTTTTATTGGAGAGAGAGGGGAACTCTTCATAATACCAATGAACAGCACTTTATTTTAAAGGGTCATAACTGATCCTAACGGGTAAAAGCTGTAAAAAGTGAGATTCATTAAAGTAGCAGGAAAATATACCGAGTGTCTTTGCATCAGTCAACTGAGATTCAGAACAAGGTTCACCCAAAAACAACCCTCCAACTGGTGATTCACATGGTCTGAGTTAAATAATAGAGCTGTCACTGGGAAACTCACTGAAAAGAAAATTTCTTCCTCTGCTGCTTTACTGGGTAGTGGAGAGTGAAGTTATGTGACCCCCAGAGAAAGAAGGCAAATGTGGGGTGCAGGTTGAAAGGGTCAGAGAGTAAAATCAGGCAAAAATGGTTTTGTCTTAATCTGAGAGGTCTTAAAGTTATGAAGAAACAAAGGAAGGCTTGGCAAGCTGAGATCCATGATAAATAAAGCAATATGCAACCCCATGAATAATAAGATGGCAGCAGAAAGAGTGTTGTTTCTGACCAGCTCTTTAAACCTACTGAAAAGCAAAGCACTTGCGATACTAAATAAGACAGACATAAAATGTCCAGTGCAGTGTGGAGTATATTTTATTTTAAAAGAAGCAGCTCTGTACTCTCAGGCTGTGTTTATGTCTATGCCATTGCTCTGGCCATGGCAAGAGACATGACCAGCAGATGCAACTGAAGCAGATCAGTGAAGAGATCACCTTGGTGAAACTTCCCTTGGAGTTGGGATGCACACGGCTCTCAGAACCTTCACACTGCAGAGACAGCACATGGCCAGCCAGCCTGTCAGCCTGTTCACTCAGGCAATCTACAAATCCCTCTAGAAGATTCCACAGGGCACAGTCTGGCTTTAGTGGAAACCTAATTTAAAGTGATTCCCAGATGACCAGCCTGGAGCCATCCTCTCCTGAATGCAGAGAACCCTGAGGTATGGGGTTGCGGGGGCAAGGGGGCGGTGGGGGGGTTGCATGTCTTCAGTCTGACATGAATATCAGCCTTCAAATTTGTGCATATCTTCCTTTCAATATAATGAAGCATTCCATAAACTGAGCATCCCAGGACTCAATTATAAAGGCCAAATTGCTATTTTACTCACTAAGATAAATAGCTCTAGTCTCATCAATCTTGCCCTTTGTAATTTACCTTATCTGGTGGACTCTTCACAATAACCCTATGAGGAAAGCATTTGTTCTAGTCAGGGATCTGTTGGTCACAGGTAACAAAAGCTCAATTCAACCCAAGACAACAGGAAGGAATGGAGGTTGGGGGGATTGTTGCAAGGCTGTGGTGCAGTAGTGCAGTCTCACAGGAATCTAGGAAACATTGAACAATCAGGCCTTGGGACTTGCAAAATTGAGGTGGCTTTGTAAATTGTCACTCTCTACTTCCACCCCTTGCATCCAGTGACCCCCTGGTCTGTAGACTTCTTCTGGAGTAGGATCATGTGCTGAGAGCGCCACAAAGCCTGATTATCAGGGGCTAAGGTGACAGGCAGGCTTCCTGCCTGCAATGCAGGAGACACAGGTTCAATGCCTTGGTGGGGAAGAGCCCCTGAAGAAGGAAACAGCAACCCACACCAGTATTCTTACCTGAGAAATCCCATGGACAGAGAAGCCTGGAGGGCTACAGTCCATGGGGTTACAGAGTCAGACATGAGGCTAAAGAACAACAAGGTGAGAGGCAGATTGCCAGACCAGAAGGCATAGGCAAAGCGTTACCCCCAAGTGATTCTAGTGCACCACTATTAGCTCCTTTCATCACATAGGGAAACTGAGGTACATGAAAGTTAGGAGGGCTCAGTCCTATAGCAAGCAAGTGGCTCTCAGCTATCTGAGGGCTTGGGTGTTGTATTCAGACAGACCTAAATTGAAATCCTATAGTTTGCTTGCTGTTGGGTCCTAAACAGGTTACTTAATCTCTTTGCATTTCAATTTCCTCACTATCAAAATGGGCTTATGTCAAAGGCTCATTTTTAGGATTAAATTAAATGAGTATAATTGATGTAACCCATATAATTTAGTACCTGGAATAGAAGAGCAGGCAAAAAAAAAAAGATACTAGCCTTTCCATCATCTATGGAACCCATGACCTAGGCTGCACCACAGTTTACCACTGAGTGTGATGGGTTCTGGGCTTCCTCAGTGGCTCAGCAGTAAAGAATCTGCCTGCAATGCCAAAGACACATGTTTGATCCTTAGATCAGAAAGATCCTTTGGAGAAGAGCATGGCTACACACTCCAGCATTCTTTCCAGGAAAATCCCATGATCAGAGGAGCCAGTCAGGCTACGGGTCCATGGAGTCACAAAGAGTCAGCTACAGCTGAGCACACATGTACCCGTGGTACGGGTTCTTCCTTCAAGTGTCTGTGTTGCCACTCTGACTTCCAGCTCCATGGAGGCAGTGTCTCATTCCTCTCGCATCACACCCTGGGCTGGCTAAGCACATTGGCAGTCCCTTCAAATTCTTGTAGAATTAAACCGGCTGAATCATTTCACAAGTCACTCTAGTCCCACAATCCCCTAAAGACGCCACGCCACCACTGTTTCATTGCCCTTGGCATCTCTGGGGTACCAGCCTGGTGTTTTTCTCTTTTCCCGTCTTTCTGTCTTTCACGCAGCTCCACCTGGAGGCCAACGGCCTGAGTTTGTCATGAAGTCAAATTTATCACAAGAGAAAAATGTCCCCCAGTAAAGCAGGGCTGTTCAACTTCACATGACTACAGACAAAGAAAAGAAATCCTGGATTCTACTTGCTGGGAATATTATTAGGGCATTTCTTTGTTGGGGTGAAGGGGGAGGGAGGGCGGGAAATCTTTATGTCAAGTGGGGATTTGGGGTAACATTTAAAGTAAAGGACTACATGAAAAGCAAGTCCAGTTAACCCTTGAACAGCATGCATTCGAACTGTGCAGATCCACTTATATACACATTTCTTTTTCAATAAATTTATTGGAAAAAAATTTGGAGATCTGCAGCAATTTGAACAAACTCACAGACAAACCACATAACCTAAAAAAAATTGAAAAAAAAGTAAGAAAAAGTAAGGTATGACATGAATGCATAAAATATAGAGAGACATACACATAACATACAAAATATAGGTTAATCAGCTACATTATCAGTAAGGTTTTTGGTCAAGAGTAGGTTATTAATAGTCAAATTTTGGGGGAGTCAAAAGTTATACATGGATTTTCCATTATGTGAGGATCGCTGACCTTCCCCTGTGTTCAAGAGTCAACCATATTAGAATTATGAAGACAAAATAAGAAGTGAAGAATTGCTTGCCTAAGGGTGACCTCACAATCCTCCTCCAGTTATTTGCAAAGTGAATACCAGCAGTGTGTTCCAAAAATCTCTTATGAGAGTGAAAGTGAAAGTGTTAGTCATGTTGGACTCTTTGTGACTCCATGGACTGTAGCCTGCCAGTCCATGGGATTTTCCAGGCAAGAACACTGGAGTGGGTTGCCATTTCCTTTTCCAGAGGATCTTCCCAACCCAGGCATTGCAGACAGACTCTTTACCATCTGAGCCACCAGGTAAGCCCTAAAAAATCTCCTAGACAAGGTGTTCACATTGAAGAGAGATATTCCACAAGGATGCATTAATGATAAGACGAGCTAGGGGAAGGGAACTTCTATTTGACAAATACTATCATGTGTCTGCACTGACCTATGCCCTTATAGTACTTCATTATTGTCCCTTCCCAACCTTGCAACATCAATGATGTTCCAGTATTACAGGTAAGGAAAACCAAAGGTAATACCCTTAGGCTATGCAATAAGTAAAGGATGTGCTGGAGCCCAGCCAGGGGGCTGCTGCAGACAAGATACCAGGTCAGTCTTGCTTCCCCAAATTGCTCATTTCTCTTTTTTGTGTTTCAGGCAACTCAGCTTGACTACCACTATCTGAGAGAGAAAACTGGTCCCTAACAGGACCAACATAGAGTAGAAGAAAGAATGGAGTTGTTGTTTAGGAACCAGCCACAATTGACAAACACTCATAAAGAAAGATTTGCACCACTAAGTTTTAAGGAGCTATTGAAAGATCGTTCTGTTAAGTATAAAATTATTAGCACATGGGCTTTTGGGTCGGACTGAACTGACCTGCCCCTCTACTATGTGTCCTTGAGCAAGTTACTCAACCTTGCTAAGTCTCAAATTCCTTAGTTTTAAAGGAGAATAATAGTTATACCTACCTAATGCTGCTGCTAAGTCACTTCAGATGTGTCTGACTCTGTGCAACCCCATAGACAGCCTCCTACCAGGCTCCCCCATCCCTAGGATTCTCCAGGTAAGAACACTGGAGCGGGTTGCCATTTCCTTCTCCAGTGCATGAAAGTGAAAAGTGAAAGGGAAGTCGCTCAGTCGTGTCCGACTCTTAGCGACCCCACGGACTGCAGCCCACCAGGCTCCTCCGTCCACGGGATTTTCCAGGCAAGAGTACTGGAGTGGGGTGCCATTGCCTTCTCCATACCTACCTCATAGACGTACTGTAAAGATGAAATGCAATAGACTTACAGAAAGTGTTCCTTGCTTAGGAAAATGCCTTGTGCATAGCAAGTACTCAAGAAATGCTAGCTATCATTAACAGTGGATAATTTTAAAGAAATGGGGATTGGTCACAGAAATTGTTACAAGACATCTATTTCTGCTTTATTGACTATGCCCAAGCCTTTGACTGTGTGGATCACAATAAACTTCTGAACAATAATATTCTGAAAGAGATGGGAATACCAGACCACCTGACCTGCCTCTTGAGAAACCTGTATGCAGGTCAGGAAGCAACAGTTAGAATTGGACATGGAACAACAGTCTGGTTCCAAATAGGAAAAGGAGTACGTCAAGGCTGTATATTATCACCCTGCTTATTTAACTTATATGCAGAGTACATCATGAGAAACGCTGGGCTGGAGGAAGCACAAGCTGGAGTCAAGATTGCCAGGAGACATATCAACAACCTCAGATATGCAGATGATACCACCCTTATGGCAGAAAGTGAAAAACTAAAGAGCCTCTTGATGAAAGTGAAAGTGGAGAGTGAAAAAGTTGGCTTAAAGCTCAACATTCAGAAAACTAAGGTTATGGCATCCGGTCCCACCACTCCACGGCAAATAGATGGGGAAATAGTGGAAACGGTGTCAGACTTTATTTTTGGGGGCTCCAAAATCACTGCAGATGGTGATTGCAGCCATGAAATTAAAAGACGCTTACTCCTTGGAAGGAAAGTTATGACCAACCTAGACAGCATATTAAAAAGCAGAGACATTACTTTGCCAACAAAGGCCCATCTAATCAAGGCTATGGTTTTTCCAGTAGTCATGTATGGATGTGAGAGTTGGACTATAAAGAAAGCCGAGCATCAAAGAATTGATGCTTTTGAACTGTGGTGATGGAGAAGACTCTTGAGAGTCTCTTGGACTGCAAGGAGATCCAACCAGTCCATCCTAAAGGAGATCAGTCCTGGGTGTTCATTGGAAGGACTGATGTTGAAGCTGAAATTCCAATACTTTGGCCACCTGATGGGAACAACAGATTCATTTGAAAAGATCCTGATGCTGGGAAAGAATGAGGGCGGGAGGAGAAGGGGACGACAGAGGATGAGATGGTTGGATGGCATCACTGACTCAATGGACGTGAGTCTGAGTGAACTCCGGGAGTTGGTGTTGGACAGGGAGGCCTGGCGTGCTGCGGTTCCTGGGGTCACAATGAGTCGGACACGACTGAGTGACTGAAGTGAACTGAACTGAATGAAGAGATGTGAATCATTTATAAATAGTACACATTTGCATGTAGACAGTAATGAGATAATATCCTTAAATACAGTGTGTTTCTCTAAGAAGTCTGAACATATTACTTCCCACTGATCCTGAACCCCACCGTGTTACTTATTTATATTGCTAAATTGCTTAGCAACTGCCATTCTAGGCTTGAGTAGAGACATAAAATTTCAATCAAGAATAGGACAAAATACCACAAATGTTAAATAAACATGCAACTATCATATTAAATGTCAAACATAAAAATCACATTTATTTTAAAGTATCTTCCCAGGATTTGACTCTCTGTAAATTCAAATGGTTTTTCCTATGTTACGTGTGAGGTGAGGGCTTGATGTATTGGTAGAAATGTGGGGAGCATCTCAGGAAGGGTGTTTTGCTCCTTTTTTTAAGCACGTAAGGGATTTATATATATATATATATATATATATATATATATATTGAGGGGGGCGCATTTCTCTGCTTGTGGTATCTTAGTTTCCCCACCAGAGATCAAACCTATGACCCCTGTAGTGGAAGCACAGAGTCTGAACCACTGAAGTCCCAAGTAAGGAATTTAATTGTCTCATACAACAAGTTAGAAGCCTGGGGAGGCCAATTCAGGTCTGGAATGGGCAGCTAAACTTGTCTGCCAGCTCTGTCATCCTTATTGAGAAGATTTTGTGTCCCTGGCACCTGTAGGCATTGCTCCAGGAAAAAGGAAGGAAATGAAAGGCCAAAATGGCTTACAAGTCCAATTTTTCTAGATGCTCTGCCCAAGAAGTCTTCCCAGAAGCTCTTTAGTTAGGATTGGGTCCAAGGGAATCTGTCTCCCCCTGAATCTTGCAGCTGGGGTGTGTGTGTGTCTGTGTGTATACATCCTAGGAAGGAATGAATTGCTCTGCTCCAGGTTCCAGAATCTGGTCTCATTAATCCTACACTCTCTTTCCTTCCTTTCAAACTTTGATTAACTCAACAATGATAGAGGGGAGAAAGATGACAGTGATAAACTCTCCCTTCAGAAAGAAATAGAAAGATTTACTTATTATGTTTTTGAGGACATGAATCCAGTCTTTGTCTCAGTTATTCTATTGAGCAGAGTAATTCATGAGCCTCCAACATCCACAACACCCTGAAATTTCATCTGCTACCAATATCCTTCTGCCAAGGATAATGTTCTCAGCTTTCTGATAACAGCCTTTCCCACTCTTCACATATCCTTCCTATTTGCCCCATCTGTAACCTTCCCTGGAGGAGCTCTTATTGGCATGCCATTTTAAATCCTGTTTTCAAACAAGGTAGGAAAAGCAGAAATAAGCAAATGTTAGATTTTATGATTGACTTAGAAGGCATTAGTTAGGTTTTCCAACATGAATTTTTGAAGGCTGATCATTTGAATGACTATAGCAAAGACTCCAATATTGCTCTCTTTTTCAGGTGGAGACCTTTCCATGGTATATTCTTTTTATCTCTGTCTCTTTTTCTCCTTCTTGTCCCCCTGAATGCAGAACTTAGCATCAGGAGGCCCACCTCAAAGCTTTTCTCAGGTCTAATTTCTAGCATGATTAGTTTGGAGTCTAGGATAAAACACTTTACCATTCTTGGTATCTATTTTTCTATATATCCAGTGAAGTATCTGTATTAGGTAAATGCCAAAGTCCTTTCCAACTCCAAAATTTCTCACCCTTTATGCATCTGAGAGGGACTTTTACCTGTGGATAAACTGTAAAAGGTCACAGCAGCCTAACATCTACACCATAGCAAAAGAAAAAAAAAAAAGAAAAAGTACATTTCAAATATCATTAAAGATACTGAAGAGCTATGGATGCAAAGAGAATTAAATAAACTAAAATTTCTAAGTGAGCTTACATTACCAACTGTTTGCTTCCCAAGGAGCATTTGTCCATTTTGGGTACAAACTTAAGACTGGATTTAGGCCAAGAAGAAGGACTCTATTGGGAAAAAGAGCATACAGCAGAACACTTGGTGAAGGTATGAGACTGAAATAATGAATTAGAGAACTGTAAGACTCACTCCCGTCTGCTCAGAGGTGGTAGGGAAAATTTATGTGAGCTGAACCAGAAAGAGAAATTAAAAACTCTTACAGTCTGCAGTGCGTAGGAGACACAGTCCCACTAGAAATAATGGGTTTGAAATGAATGCACAACAGCTCTTCCTCTCAAATCATTTGCCAGACTTTGAACCTGTGTGAAGCAGAAATCTAAGCTATAAACCTGAGACCTCTGATGACCAGGACTTTTAGAGCTGAAGAGACAGGGAGCTGTTAGGTTTCCAATTGAAAATCCAAAAGAACTCTCTGCAAAGAACAGGGACAAACCAGAGGTGAACTGGACACAAAATACTGCAATTCAAACTCATATCCAACTCAATTTTTACCTATCTGCCTATCAGAGAAAAGGAAGAACCCTTGCTGGTAAAAGATTTCAGCCAAGCATTCTCCGATTTTTTTGTTTTGTGTTGTTTTTAATACTCAAAGTTTATGCTACAAGTTAAAATTACTAACATGAGAAGAGAATGGAAGATGTGATTGATAATCAAGAGGAAAAAAATTAAACAATAGAACCATATCCACAGATAATTCAAATATGGTAATTAGCAGAAAAGAATTTTAAATAATTAAGATTATTATACTAAAGAAAATAAAGGAGAAACTGATTAAAAGATTAAACATTTCAACAAAACTGACATGCTAAAAAAATCAAATGAGCATTCTGAAGTTGAAAAATACAATAATACATTATCTAAACCATAGAATTCACTAGATGAGTTTAATAGCATGTGGAACACTGTATATTTTATTCAAAGACAAGATTAGTTTAAAAAAAAAGAAAGAAAGAAAAGGAAGAAAACCCAAACTGAAACACCAAAGTGTGGGGAAAGAGTGAGAAAAACAGAATGAAACATAAAAGACATGTGGAACATAGTCAAAAGATCCAATGCATGTATAATTGAAATCCTAGAGGGAGAAGAGACTAGAGATCTCTTCAAGAAAATTAGAGATACCAAGGGAATATTTCATGCAAAGATGGGCTCAATAAAGGACAGAAATGGTATGTCCCTAACAGAAGCAGAACATATTAAGAAGAGGTGGCAAGAATACACAGAAGAACTATACAAAAAAGATCTTCACAACCCAGGTAACCATGATGGTGTGATCACTCACCTAGAGCCAGACATCTTGGTATGCAAAGCAAAGTGGGCCTTAGGAATCATCACTACAAACAAAGCTGGTAGAGGTTACGGAATTCCAGTTGAGCTATTTCAAATCCTAAAAGATGATGCTGTGAAAGTGCTGCACTGAATATGCCAGCAAATCTGGAAAACTCAGCAGTGGCCACAGGACTGAGTCCATTTTCATTCCAGTTCCAAAGAAAGGCAATGCCAAAGAATATTCAACTACTACTACTAAGAGATGGGAATACCAGAACACCTGACCTGCCTCTTGAGAAATTTGTATGCAGGTCAGGAAGCAACAGTTAGAACTGGACATGGAACAACAGACTGGTTCCAAATAGGAAAAGGAGTTTGTCAAGGCTGTATATTGTCACCCTGTTTATTAAACTTATATGCAGAGTACATCATGAGAAACGCTGGACTGGAAGAAACACAAGCTGGAATCAAGATTGCCAGGAGACATATCAATAACCTCAGATATGCAGATGACACCACCCTTATGGCAGAAAGTGAAGAGGAACTAAAAAGCCTCTTGATGAAAGTGAAAGTGGAGAGTGAAAAAGTTGGCTTAAAGCTCAACATTCAGAAAACGAAGATCATGGCATCCGGTTCCACCACTTCATGGGAAATAGATGGGGAAACAGTGGAAACAGTGTCAAACTTTATTTTTCTGGGCTCCAAAATCACTGCAGATGGTGACTGCAGCCATGAAATTAAAAGACACTTACTCCTTGGAAGGAAAGTTATGACCAACCTAAACAGCATATTGAAAAGCAGAGACATTACTTTGCCAACAAAGGTTTGTCCAGTCAAGGCTATGGTTTTTCCTGTGGTCATGTATGGATGTGAGAGTTGGACTGTGAAGAAGGCTGAGCGCCGAAGAATTGATGCTTTTGAACTGTGGTGTTGGGACTCTCAAGACTCTTGAGAGTCCCTTGGACTGCAAGGAGATCCAACCGGTCCATTCTGAAGGAGATCAGCCCTGGGATTTCTTTGGAAGGAATGATGCTAAAGCTGAACTCCAGTACTTTGGCCACCTCATGGGAAGAGTTGACTCATTGGAAAAGACTCTGATGCTGGGAGGGATTGGGGGCAGGAGGAGAAGGGGAGGACAGAGGATGAGATGGCTGGATGGCATCATTGACTAGATGGACATGAATCTGGGTTAACTCTGGGTGTTGGTGATGGACAGGGAGGCCTGGCGTGCTGCGATTCATGGGGTCGCAAAGAGTCAGACACGACTGAGGGACTGATCTGATCTGATCTGATCTGACTACTAAGTCGCTTCAGTTGTGTCCGACTCTGTGAGACCCCAGACACGGCAGCCCACCAGGCTCCACCATCCCTGGGATTCTCCAGGCAAGAACTCTGGAGTGGGTTGCCATTTCCTTCTCCAATGCATGAAAGTGAAAAGTGAAAGTGAAGTTGCTCAGTCGGGTCCAACTCTTCGAGATCCCATAGACTGCAGCCTACCAGGCTCCTCTGTCCATGGGATTTTCCAGGCAAGAGTACTGGAGTGGGTTGCCATTGCCTTCTCCAAAGAATATTCAAACTACCATATAATTGCATTCATCTTACACACTAGCAAAGTAATGTTCAAAATCCTTCCAACCAGGCTTCAACAGTACATGAACTATGACATTCTAGATGTTCAAGCTGGATTTAGAAAAGGCAGAGGAACCAGAGATCATTTTGCCAACATTTGTTGGATCAAATTGCCCACTTTCATCGGATCATCAAAAAAGCAAGAGAGTTCCAGAAAACCATCTACTTCTGCTTTACTGACTATGTCAAAGTTTTTGTCTGTGTGGATCACAACAAATTGTGGAAAATTCTTAAAGAGATGGAAATACCAGACCACCTGACCTGCCTCCTGAGAGATCTGTATGCAGGTCAAGAAGAAACAGTTAGAACTAGACATGGAACAACAGACTGGTTCCAAATCAGGAAAGGAGTATGTCTAGCCTGTATATCGTCATCCTGCTTATTTAACTTATATGCAGAGTACAACATACAGGCTGGATAAGCACAAGCTGGAATAAAGATTGCTGGGAGAAATATCAATTAACCTCAAATATGCAGATGACACCACCATTATGGCAGAAAGTGGAGAAGAACTAAAGAGCCTCTTGATGAAAGTGAAAGAGGAGAGTGAAAAAGTTGGCTTGAAGCTCCACATTCAGAAAACTAAGATCATGGCATCTGATCCCATCACTCATGGCAAATAGATGGGGAAACAGGGGAAACAGTGACAGACTTTATTTTGGGGGGCTCCAAAATCACTGCAGATGGTCTCTGCAACCATGAAATTAAAAGACACTTACTCCTTGGAAGAAAAGCTATGACCAACCTAGACAGCATATTAAAAAGTAGAGACATTACTTTGCCAACAAAGGTCCATCTAGTCAAAGCCATGGTTTTTCCAGTAGTTATGTATGGATGAGAGTTGGACTATAAAGAAAGCTGAGCACCAAAGAATTGATGCTTTTGAACTGTGGTGTTGGAGAAGACTCTTGAGAGTCCCTGGGACTTCAAGGAGATCCAACCAGTCCATTCTGAAGGAGATCAGCCCTGAATATTCACTGGAAGGACTGATGCTGAAGCTGAAGCTCCAATACTCTGGCCACCTGATGTGAAGTACTAACTCATTGGAAAAGACCCTGATGCTGGGAAAGATTGAAGACAGGAGGAGAAGGGGTTGACAGAGGATGAGATGGTTGGATTGCATTACCAACTCAATGGGCATGAGTTTGAGTAAGCTCTGGGAGTTGGTGATGGACAGGGAAGACTGGTGTCCCGCAGCCCATAGGGTCACTAAGAGTCAGACACAACTGAGTGACTGAATTGACTAAGAGGGAGAAGAGAAGGGGAGTAGAAAAGAGCAATCATTGTAGTGATCAGTCAGTTCAGTTCCCAAGATTGGTCAAAGATATCAACCCACAGATTCAAGAACAAGAAAACTAAGAAGAATAAAAACAATGAAAACTACATCTAGGAGTATTATATTCAAAATGATGAAAGGTAAATACACAGAGAAAAAGATCCAAGGGAAAACAAAACAAAATACAATGCTTTCCAAGTGACAACATCAAGACTGAGAGCCAACTTTTCAGTAGAAACTATGGAAGCAGGAAGATAGTGTTTTAACATCTTTTAAGAGCTGAAAGAAAAATATTATATCAAGTGAAAAGATACTTCAAAAATTAAGCCAAAATAAAAATATTTTCCAACAAATAAACCTTGATGACTTTGTCTCCAGAGAATGCAACTATAAGATTTACTAAAAGAAAATTTTCAGACCAAAGGAAAATAATCCCACAGAGAAATATTGGACTTTGGGAAGGAATAAAGAACACTGTGAGTGAGTGAGTGAAAGTCGCCCAGTTGTGTCCGATTCTTTGAGACCCATGGAAACTGTAGCCCACCAAGATCCTCTGTCCATGCAGATTCTCCAGGCAAGAATACTGAAGTGGGTTGCCGTTCTCTTCTCCAGGGGATCTTCCTGACCCAGGGATCAAACCCAGGTCTCCCGCATTACAGGCAGATTCTTTACCATCTGAGCCACCAGGGAAGACCAAAGAACACTATAGCAGGTAAGTATATGTATAAATATTTGAAAATATTGACTTTATGAAACAAAAGTAAAGAAATACTTATGACAGCATAACAAAGGAGTAAAATTATAAATAATATCACAGAGAACTTGAGGACCTAAATGAAGTTAAACTGTTACGAAGTTCTTAAATTACTTGTGAAGTGGCAAAAATACTAACTTAGGATATATATTGAGAAGCTAGAAAGACATACTGATTCTCTAGGTGGAAAGCTATAAGAAAATCAAAAATTATAATAAAAAGCTAATAAAAGAGAAAATGGAATGTACATACTTAATTCAATTGCAGGTAGGAAAGGGGAAACAGAAAATAGTGTAAACCAACTATTTCAATAATTACATAAAAAATGGGATAAACATTCCAATCAAAAAAAAGAATGAATTTTTTAGAGTACATGATTCAATTATAGGTTCTTTTTTCTGGCTCTGCTGGGTCTTCACTGGCATGTGAGGGCCTTCTCTGGTTGCAGTGTGAGGGTTTCTCACTGCAGTGGCTTCCTGTGTGTGGAGCACTGGCTCTGGGCACTTGGGTTTCGAGAGTCGGCAGCACGTGAGCTCGGTAGTTGTGGCACATGGGACCAGCTATCCTGTGGCATGTGAGATCCTAGTTCCTGGATCAAGGATCGAACCCACGTTCTCTGCATTGGCAGGCAGATTCCTAACCACCAAACCACCAGGGAATCTCTAAAGGTTCTCTGTAACAAAAATATTTAAAACCTTGATGTACTTATCTCGTAGTCAACAAGGCCTAGGAGATGAAGTGCCCTGGGTTTGAATTCTAACTTCTAATTATAAACTGTTTGAACATAGATTAGTTATGTTCACTGACTAACTGAATCTCTCTCTCCTTACCTATATTAAAGGGGCAATAGGGCCTATCTGCTAGCATTTGTGTGAGAATGAAATAAAATTAACAATAAAAGCTAGGACAGAAGACCCTCAGTGAATGATAGGTGGTACTGTTTTATAATCACCATCACCTACCAGCCCAGTCTCTAATACTGTGGTTAACGACTTAGGTGCTAAAATTACAATTCTTAGCTTTTAATTTCTGCTCTGCCTGTTATTTAGCATGTGATCTCGAGTAAGTACTTAAACCTAAACTCCATACATCTTGATTTCCTCACCTGTAAAATGGGTACTTTGAGATTTGTGAAGTTAAAATGAACTCACCTATTAAGCTATCACACATTGCCGTTGTGTGTGAAAGGTAGGTGCTCTCTACCCAGCAACCAAAGTGACTATTAAAATGTGTGATAATGTCAATCATTTGCTCAAAAGCTTCCAATGTCTTCTCATTGCACTTAGAATAAAAGCTAAAATCTTTACAGTCACTTCCGAGGTCCCTTAAAATCCATTCCTCCTCTGAACTCATCTACTAGTTACCCCTTGCTTACTCTGCTCACTTCAGACACACTGGCCTCCTTGTACTTCCTCAAACAAGTCAGTAACACTGTTGTCTGATGGTCCTTGCACTCTCAGAGTCTTCCTCTTGGAGAGCTCTTCCTTCTGCAGTCACCCACCGACTTCTCAGACTGCTCTCCCCCGCGCCACTTGCTCCTTCACCACTGCTGGGTCTTCTTCAAATATATTAGTCAGGGAAGGCAGATGGAACAATACTATGTAAAAGAGCACTTTGCTACCCACTTCACCCCCCCTCCCTAGCTTACTGCCTTAGTTTGCTTTTCTTTTTTGCAGAAATCACCATGTTACATTCCTTTCTATTATAATTCTTTATTAATTTATCATATGCCTTCCCTCATTACAACATAGGTCCATGAGGGCAGGGATTTTTGTCTTTGACCAATGCTGTAACCCCAACACCTAGACAGCCACCTGACACATAGTAGGCACTCAAGAATATTTATTAAATAAGAGAGTTTTAAAAGTTACTTATTATATTCTTATTACTAGTATTATTGGATTGGCCAAAAAGTTCATTCAGGTTTTCTGCACCATCTTACAGAAAACACAAACAAACTTTTTGGCCAATCCAATATTTACTTATTTGATTATTTCTTCCTCTTTTTCCTTCTTTAGTAACTATTGGAGGCATGGAGCCATCCCTGAACTCAAGACATAGCTCAGCTTAGTCACTACTTCCTCAAGGAATTCTCTTGAATTCCCTGTCATTTCTCATGTTCTGCCTTCTTACAACACTGATCTCTGTTGTGTGATTCTTCAGTTTGAGCCTATCTTTTCTACTAGAGTTGTATCGCTAGGGACCTCATCAATTTTGCTCACCTCTGTATTCCCAGTACTGAGTACAGAGCTTGGCATGTAAAATAAACTCAATAAATAATGAATGAATAGTCAGAATAGGCTCTTGATTTATTTTGCCTACTGTAAAACTAATTTTGCACATTACTTGACCATTCTGGCTGTGCTTTGTTTAGGGTATGTTCATGATTGATAAGCCTTGGCATTTACTATGCCATTTCCTCACTGATGTTGAACTGCATAACTTAAGCCAACCTGTGTTCTGACAGATATTCACAAATGTTTTTCCTTGGTTTGTATGCAGAGTAGAAGATGAAAGAGCAGTAGGTTGCCAGTTAGCAAAAATCCATTTGCTCCTGCTCAGATCTGTGAAAGTATCCAATTAATATGATGCATTAATATTTCACAATAAGGAGGAACTTGGAAATCAGTCTAGTAATAAAAAGAACAAGTGAAGATAGACACATTCTTCTTTATTGGGATGGAGGAATTATGGCAACCATAGCGCAGGTAAGAAAGAATGGTCATTTATTTGGAGCCTGTCATATGCCAAACTCCATTCAAGATACTTTGCATTTATGATCCCATTGGATCCATATCCAATGGATATGTGGTTGAGAAGGGAAGATGTTGGCAAATGCGGACATATCTGTGTAAACTTTTATGTGTACATATATGTGGGTGTTTGAAATAAGCAGTCTCTAGCCCTGTCTTTGCTTCATATTCGTTGTGCAAGCTTAAGCAAGTCAGTTAATGCCCCTGAGCTTCAGTTCCTACATTTGTAAAGTGTGGATCAAAAGACCCATCTCACAGAGCTGGTATTAAGATCAAATAAAATAATGAATATGAATGTTCTTTGAAAATAAGTGTTGGGGTGGGGGCGTAGGGTGTTACAAGGATCAAAGCAACAATCTACTCCTTTGGATAGCATGATGTTTTTGCATTTTCCCTGATGAAAACTAGACCTGGGGTAAAGTCATATTATATCAGGCCATTACCTATTCATTTATTGCATTTCAATCTAATAAATATTTTAAATATCTGTTATGTGCCAGACTCCATAAGGCCACGGAGAATAAAAGGGATGAAACACGATCTTGCTTCCAGGAGTTCACACTTCAGAAGAGGAAGCATATGTGTATAAAAATAACTATACAGTTCAAGGGAGAATACGCACAATGCTATGCATGTAGATATCAGGAAATCACATCAAATAATTTACACAATAACTGTATCCTGAATACCAGCTGTGGACCAGGTACTGTTCTACAACCCAAAGAGACAGGAGTGAACAAGAAAGATAGGGAGCCTGTTTTCCTGGGGCCAACTTCTGATACATGAAAAAGGATAAACAGTCCAATTCCAGTTAACTGCTGTGTTGAACAGAAAACAAGGTGATGTGATCCTGAGTTCTGGAGGAGCAGAGGGCGGTCAGTTAAGGTCTCTGATATCTCTGATATCTGAGCTGAAACTGGAGCTGTGCCAACAGGGCAGCTTTGAGAAGATCTTCTGAAAGGGAGTTCTGCACAGAGAGAAAAGCAAGTGCTAGGAGCTCGTGGGTTTAAGGCTCTGACAGAAAGTGAGAAGCTCTGGTGAGATGACAAGGGGCCAGTGGGGGTGCAGCGGCCAGCTCACACACTGCATTTTGGCTGTGGTGAAGACTTTGGGGTCTAATCCATTACAATGGGTAGCCAGGGAAGGTTTTACAAAGAGCAGAGATACAATCTGAGATCTGATTTATGCTTTAAAAGAGCACTCTTGTTGCTAAGTGGAGCAAGTCGACTGCAGTGGGGAGAAAGAAAATCCAGGAAGCCTAGACAAGATGCTATTTTATCCAGGTGAAGGATAACGAATGGCAACTTGTAACTAAACTAGAAGCAGTCTAGATGGGGAGGAAGGGACAGATGTAGAATATGTTTTGGAGTGGAGCCAACAAGAATGTGAGGAAGAAAAAGGTTGTTTCTAAATGAAGAATGCTTCAGCTTCTATCTTTACTTCAAAATCCTTTAATGTCAAACAACAAATATGTCTAATGTATATTGAAGCTAATATTAAAATACTCTGGCTGTTTAAAGTTTCTCTATGATAAATATGGTTATTCAAGAAAGTTGTTAAAAATAATAGAAAAAATTAAGAAAAATACATAAATACATCATATAAAACATGCTGTGCACACATCTAAGACTAGAATGCTTAAATTTTTACCCCCAGAACTATGACTTGATCTTGTGCTTCTGAGGAGGCAGTGCTGTATCAGATTTTGCCTCTGTCTATAGCATCTGTCAACAACCGAAAATAGTTCGACAACTTAAACACAAGAGCTAGGTGTGAGCATTTCTTTATATCGGAGAAGGCAATGGCACACCACTCCAGTACTCTTGCTTGGAAAATCCCATGGACGGAGGAGCCTGGTAGGCTGCAGTCCATGGGGTCGCTAAGAGTCGGGCACGACTGAGTGATTTTACTTTCCCTTTTCACTTTCATGCATTGGAGAAGGAAATGGCAACCCACTCCAGTGTTCTTGCCTGGAGAATCCCAGGGGTGGGGGAGCCTGGTGGGCTGCCGTCTATGGGGTCGCACAGAGTCGGACACGACTGAAGCGACTTAGCATAGCATAGCATTTCTTTATATATTGGAGATGACTTCCACCGATTGGGGAAAGTGGGAATGTCCAGTATCCCAGTATGTCAGGGACTGGATGGAGCACCTGGACATTTCACCAAGGCCTTAAATATTATGCATGCAATCACACAGATTGCTGTAAATGCGGGAGAAGGGAGTTTGTAGCTATTTACAGCAACTGTCTGAGCGAGGCCTGAGTAACACAGTCACTTAGGGAAGCTAGGTTAGAAACCTTAGTCCACAGGCAGTCAAGCTCTGGATGGTTAGAAGCGGCCAGTGCCTCTCTGCATCTACAGGAGGCCCCCCCGTCCCCATGATGGTTCTGCCTTTCGGGTCCTGTCGATTTAAACAGACGTAGGATTCCATAGAGGTTAAGGAGTGGGCGGAGTGGGTCCTTGGGGGGTCCGCCAGGGGAATGAGTTCTGCAGAGCTCAGTGCTGCCACCAACTGCAGGAGTGTATCCTCCCACTGCCCACCCCACGCGGATCTGAGGCCGGATGAAGCCGGGACCAGCCAGCGAGGCTGTACTGTGGCGTGCATCATCTCCTTGCAGCATCCTCTCCCCTGCCGCGGCTGTAATGG
This sequence comes from Bos grunniens, assembly GCF_055505025.1. Taxonomy (NCBI): domain Eukaryota; kingdom Metazoa; phylum Chordata; class Mammalia; order Artiodactyla; family Bovidae; genus Bos; species Bos grunniens. The sequence continues at coordinate 104,784,800 of NC_141165.1, forward strand.
ATCTCTGCGTCCTAAAAGAGGAAGATAATACTGGGTTTAGCTTATAAATAGATGGTTGTACGCTCTCCCTGCAATGCATTGATTGAGAGAGCCAAGCTGACTATTGATCTAATTTTAACTTACGTTTTAGCTCACAGCCTCTCCGCCTCCCTGTCGCAGTTTGGTGGAGTGCAGGGCTCGACTGCCTCAGGCGACCGCCAGGGGGCGGGCCGCTCGTGTTCCTGCCACCCTACCCGTCTGGCCTCTGTTTACGCAGGATACAATGCCGGCCTTTATTGGGTTTGAAAAATAGGAGTTTGATTTTCCTGCGCCGGGATGACCTCATCACTCATGAAAGTCGGAGGGAAGTGGGGAATTGGATGACAAGCAGTCGGGAAAATAAAGCTTGCATTTCACCTCCTCCCACTCCACCACCTACACAGAGTAATCCGGTGTGCTTCTCATTTTAAAACCACGTTGCTGAGGCCGGGAAGTGGGGGAGGGCGGTAGGAGTGGAATGTTAAGTAACCAGACATTGTGTGTTTTGTTTAAAAGGTTAGTATCACCTCCTCTCTGCCTACTAGGGTTCTCTATGGAGCTGTCACCAAATGCCAGTGCATCAACACTCTCTAGGAAAGAGTGACTTGACTTTAAAATTTTTAGTTATTCCTAAACTCGATTCATCTTGCCAGTTTAAATAATGGTCATCCGCAATTTTATACTGCTACCTTGTACATTTCAGATCTGCTTACAGCTTCAGTTGAACAGGATCGACAATTAAAATCTATCACATTTTTGTTGCCACCTTTGGGGACCACAAAGTATAGGGTAGGTAGACTATAATGTAATGGGAAGGGAGATAGAAAAAGAAAAAAGCCTCCTCAGAAATCCCCCAGTCCTGGACCTTGGTATGTGAACTCTCCTCCTGAGGTTAAGTGAAACATAACAATAGGAGCTAGTATTTGTTGACTTAAAAAAAATGCTCAAGGTGAGAGATGAGAATTTTTTACTTTGGGCAATATGAGGACTGCAGCCCAGCACCTCAGATAGCGCTGAGAAACTGTTCCAAAGAGGTAGGAGGGAAGGACAGTATATATGTGATTTTGGTAATGGGAGTACTTGCAATCAAGCGCATATTTTTTTGTAGAAAAGTTTCTGCTGACCTCATGAAACTTTAGATAGTCACGAGAAACAGTTGCACCATCAAGGATTTTAGTGTTTTTCTAAATATGAGAAGACATAAGAATCAGGCTCATAAAATCAGCTCCTGGGAATATCTATCTGGGACCTATCCTGCTAGTTTCCTGGAGCACAGAGTGCCTCATTTCCACCTCGCCAACCTGAACTCCTTTCATGGAGTGTTGTTCAGCAGCTGCAGCAGCACATACTTTAATCCTTGTGAAGGTAGATGGCAAACCAATTGTATTTATCAGACACTTGCTATGTGTCTGGCACTGTACCAGCCATTTCACCTTTGCTACGTCCTTAAATTCTAAAGACAACCTACCAGTTAAGTTCTGTCATTATCCCCATTTTAGGATTGAAGAGATTGAGGCTAAATTACTTCCCCAGAGTCAGATTAGCTAGGAAGGGGCAGAGACAAGGTTCAAGGTTCAGTACTGAGTGACAAGTCAAGAGCTTGAGCTCTTGATCACCATGTTACAGCTCTTGAAAGCCTGCCTACCCTTGGCAAACTCGAAAAGTTTCTGCATCCCTAAGCAAAGGAGGATACATGTAACAAGAGGGTGACAACCTTCAGATAAGACCTGCCAAGGCCAAAACCAAAAGATTCTTCATAGGTAGGGCTCTTGAGAAAGTGAGAAATGTACAGAGAGGTTATCATCTTCAGCATCACTCATGACAAAGCTTATAAGAGGGAAATAGAGTGACAACAAGAAGGGATGTTCGTTTGGTCAGTCATTCAACAAATATTTGCTCATGGTGGACTGGTCTTTGTGGTGAGCACTGGTATATCATGGTGAAGACGACAGACACGGTCCATCCTTTCCTGGAAATTCTTGAGGGAGAGGTTTATAAATAGGAAAACAAGGAAATACATAATTATAATTGGTGATGACTGTGAAAAGAACATGAGTTATTTGGGGAGAGGGAGATGAGGCAGGCCTGTCAGGGGAAATGACATTCCAGCTACAACATGAGTAGGAATTAGCCGAGTGAATGACAGGTATGAGTGTATTGTGGACAGACATGGGGAGGCTTTAAGGAGGATATGGTGTTGGGAACACAGTGATCAAGAGGGGGGGGACTGTGAGAAGAGCCTGGAGCGCTCACATAAGGTCTTTTGCTCCAGAGTGAGGATTTTGAACACCATCTTAAGTGCAATGGGAAGACCCCTTGAAGAGTTTTAAGCATGAGGGTGAAGTGATTTACTATAGAATGATTACTTTGTGATGGGAGAATGGAAGGCAGATAGGATAAGGTATTGGGCGTGGGGAGATCATTAGGAACTCAGTGCGGTAGCTCAGGTGGGAGATGATGGAGCTTTCACAAGGTCTGGCATGATGGAAGAGGAGGGAAGTGGATCGACTAGTTGGGGGTTTGGTGATGGATAGGAGAGTTGAGGGAGAGAGAGAGGTCATAGATCTCTCCCAGTTTCTGGCTTGAGGCACAGGATTGAATGAGGCATCGTGTATAAATCCAGTAGACATGCAAAAAGGAGCAAACCGGGGCAACAATTGGTTTGGGCCTTTCTTATTTGAAGAACAAAGGCTGCTGACCACCAGACAGAAAGAAGACTTCAAAGGGAAGCTTTGAGTGAAGTCATTTCTTTATGGAAATGACCTTGTTGTTGTGGCCTTCACACTTGACAGGTAAGCTTTAAAACTGTTGTGAGTAAGATGGTATAAGAAAGCAATGAGGTGGTGGTATATGTATTTGCTTCTATTATGAAACTTGGAATCTGTGAGCTTCAAAAGAAACTGAGGAAAACAACCAGCAGCAACTCTTGACTTATAGGATTCTCGAGACCAGGCAATGGCACTGCAGTTTACAGCCCCGCATGGGAGGAGCATCACCAGTATCAGAGTTGGAAAGGGTCACATTACCCCCAGTAGGAAACTAAATACCTACAGAGATGAATGATCCTGTCCAAGATCTTGCAGCAAATCTGTAAGTGAACAGAGGAAGAGAACAAACAAACAAACAGGGCTTCTGCTTCTTTCCCATGCCGCTCTGCCTCTCAGAGGTTAAGGTTTTTTTTTCTGGGCACACAAATCTTCTGGTTCATCAAGGGAGGTTGCTGGGCTGCTAAAATACTGGGCATACACTTTGATCCAAATTCTGTGAGAAATGCAAGCCTCTGGAATCTCCCCAGCATCCTGCAATTCTTCCAGACAAGAACCAAAACTTCCCTTACCATTTCTTGGCACTTGATCAAGCTGCTTGAAGTACCCAGCTCCTGGCAACAGATTGTTCTTTCCTGAGTCAGAAGAGAGGATGGATTATTTCCTTCCCTCAGAGATTGTAGGATGCATTCTTGCCCTTGTGGGAGGCTCCCAATTATGAAGGAAGAGTTGATCACCTGCTATGCACCAGAATCTTTGCCTGCGGTGCTCTTCTGAGTTAAACACGAGCTGCTCCTCTCCTTAATTCCCACTCTACTTCCGTGCCTTTTTTCCTTTGGAAATTTTAGAACAGGACTGAAACTGGAAATCATTTTCCTATGCTTTCCTATCCTATTCTGCTTTAGAATCATGGAAATGTCTCTTTCTTTTTCCTAAGTTATGTGAATACCTGAGATGTGATCAATTGTCTGACAAATTTGACTTGTTTAAGAGTAGAAACATGATCAAAATTTGCTGCTTTCAAGGTGAAGCAAGAAAGGTGAAAGTGGTTTAAATCCATTTATCTATCACATAATTTTGAAATAAAGTTTTTCTCAACTATGATTAGTGGTGATATTTAATAACTATTGATTTTAGGTGTTAGACATAAACAGTCCTGTTTGCTAAAATGCACTCGTTTCTTTCAGTCTGTTCAAGTGGTAAATGTTTGTGTGTACATATAATTTTTTTCCACTTTTGTTGAGATCTAATTAATACATAGCCCTATATACCTTTAAGGAGTATAGCATAATGATTTCAATTGGTAAATGTTATTATCCTTATTTATACAAGTTTCTTCTGAAATATTTAATCTCCAGAATTATCAGTCTCTGCTGTAAAATTTAATGGCAGTAGTTTTTTAAAGAAAGATACATTCTAAAGTATGATTTATAGGAAAGCAACTGAGGGTATTTCTCAGCAGAGATGTACATTTATGAAACAGGAAACAGTCATAATGATGCTTTAACTAAACAACTAGGTGAAAACAATGGCATGAGGAGAGACTTAGGAACCATTCCTATAGCATAGACTTTAATCAGAAGACCGTTCATCATTTAATCAAGTCATCTAAATGCTGAAGGATGCTTCATCATTTAGCCTTAGTTTCTTTTTTAAAATCTTTTCCACATTGACTAAAGGAGGCTTAATTTTTTAATTTGTACTTTTCTGCATTTTATTATTTCTAAAATGCATATATGTGACTTTTACTAAGAGAAAAAACAAAAGCATTAAAGATAATTTATCCCACATATAGATAAATAGATTATATAAAATCTCAAAATCAGAGGATTGTTGCATAGTGGGAGGATGCTTCTTTGGTATTAATCTCCAGCAAAAGTGATTCAAGGGAAAAAGTACCTGTCAGAGCAGAGAGATCATATGAGCAACAGGAAGAGCTTTGGAGCTGAAAATTCTGCCCTTCAATAGAAAAGTGTTTATTCTTTAATATCAGAGCATAGGGGCTTCCCCAATGGCTCAGCAGGTAAAGAATCTACCTTCTATGCAGGAGACACAGGAGACGTGGGTTCGATCTCTGGGTTGGGAAGATCACCTGGAGCAAAAATGGCAAGCCATTCTACTATTCTTCCCTGGGAAATCCCACAGACAGAAGGGCCTGGCAGGCTACAGTCCATGGGGTCACAAGGAGTCAGACATGACCGAGCACCATGGCACATCAGAACATAATGACAGTGATTTGTGATTCATACAAGATATACACTGAAATGACATTGCTTTGAATTCTTTCTCCAGTGGAGGCTAGGCCTGTGCTGGCCCTGAACATACCCATTTAAAAGAAGGATTAGTCTACCTGGGATTAGGCGTCCAGTTTGTGACTATGCAATACAACAAGCTAACTATCCTAATTAGAATTATAGTCCATGCCCTTGGCCTCATTAACAGACAGTGACCCTAACTGCTTACCAGCAAGCCAAAACATTGATAACCTAAGCTGCACAGATTAATGAAGGAAAAGGACTCACTGCTCTGTGGGAGCAGACCTTTCCCAGACAGACAGTGGGTGAGCAATGGCAGTCTCCTTCTGGATATTATAAGCAAATGAATTATTAAGAACAACTGAACAAACAAATAGAAGCTTCTTTTCTCTGCTTTTCATGCTGCTTATCTAGTGTTGGCAATCTGCTCACTGATGAGAAAATATTTTTTCGCAACAAAGTTTTGGGAGGTCCCATTATTTTCATGGCCATCTTGATAGCCTTTAACGTGTTCAAGCACAAGAACAGCGCTTGAAACTTCTCTGCCTGCTATGCACCTGTGTCTTGTCCCTTTTTCTGTTGTTGTTGGGGAACTGAATTTGACTTCTTGATGCTAATTAAGGAAGAAGATTGAGAGTGAAAATGCTTTAAAATTCCTTCCTGTTTTATTATTGTGTCCAGGCAAAAACACGTTTTCATACATATATATGTATAACTGAGTCCCTTTGCTTTCCAATTGAAGTTGTCACAACATTGCTAATTGGCAGATTCAATCCCTGGGGCGAGAAGGTCCCTGTGTGTACTCCAGTATTCTTGCCTGGGAAATCCCATGGACAGAGGACCCTGGTGGGCTACAGTTCATGAGTCAGACTCGACTGAGCGACTGAGCACACGCACACACACACACACACACACACATGCACAATCGGCTATACTCCAATGTAAAATAAAAAGTTTTTTTTAAAAAGTCTTTTCTACTTTTCAATCATTTTAACTCTCCCCTCTCTGCCTTATATTCTTTTTGTTTGGAGCTGTGGTTCCCAGAGCTTTTTCTGCAGAAATCACATAGGCATATACCACTTTCTCTAGGAGAATAGAGATAAGATGGGCAGCAGGATATTTGCTGTCCTCCTCCTCACCTGCTCTGTCCCCACACTGAAAGCCTGTGGGAATGTGTGGGAATGAGAGTGACCTTACCACAAAGATCATCTTACAGCCACTGCAATTTTCATGAAAAGCACCCTATTTGCAAACGTCATAACTTTATTACGTATAACAAATTGCCTGTGGCAAACTCCACGGCTGACTGGGCAGCCTGTCCCAACACTGCACTTGGGAATTAGAGCAGGAATATATTGCCATTTTTAAGATGAAGACAGGGACAGAGTCTGTAGGATCTTGCCACAGAGGCAGGCCTCATCAAGCATAGTATCTCCTATTTAGAGCAGATGTTTCTCCATGAGGTAGTGTTCAATCTGTAAGAGAGAAAATTAACTCCGATCTGATACAAAAGAAAATAAATACAATGTGCAGACATACTGAAACAATCCGGCTTATGATAGCACATATTCATACAGGGGGGCTTCCCTGGTGCTTCAGCGGTAAAGAATCCACCTGCAATGCAGGAGCCACGGGAGACACTGGTTCAATCCCTGGGTCAGGAAGATCCTTGGAGGAGGGCATGGCAACCCACTGCAGTATTCTTGCCTAGAGAATCCCATGGACAGAGGAGCCTGGCAGGCCACAGTCTATGGAGTCTCAAAGAGTTGGACAGGTTGGAGCAACTTAGCACGCATGCATTCACACAGAGAAACAGCATCAATCCAGCATCTTATCTTTTAATGATGTGGTTTCCTCTTTACAGTGAAGGCAATAATAGTACTTACCTCATAGGACAGTTAATACCTGTGAAGCAGTGCAAATGCTGCCTATCATATAATAATCTCTCAGTAAAGGTTCATTCCATCATTAATATTATCATGACTTGGACACAGCCATTTTTGAAATTAAACTGAGGATAAACTCTAACATTGCTAGTACTGCTAATTTTACCAGCACTAGTACATCATGGACTGTAATCTGCCTCCGTTCATTGAATTCTCTGGGCAAGCATACTGGAGTGGGTTGCCATTCCCTTCTCCAGGGGACCTTCCCAATCCAGGAATCGAACCTGCATCTCCTGCATTGCAGGCAGATTCTTTACCATCTGAGCCACTGATGATGATGTTGGATTCATGATCACCAAAAAAGAAGACTTAGCTTCAGAACAAGGGACCAGGCTTGAACACTCGAGAGCTTTTGTGTAGCAGAGTTTTATTACAGTAAAAAAGGACAGAGAAACCTCCTGACATAGACATCAGAAGGGGGATGGAGAGTGCCTCACCCTCACCAGTTTTATCAAGGCCTTACATACTTTTACCAGACCCACTCCCACGACACACATCTTAAATTAGCAAGATTAGAACTAACAATTGAAAGGTCTTACCAGACTCACTCCCACAACATATGTTTTAAGATAACAAGATTAGTCAGAAGGTTCTTGTTAAAAAAGAGAAACATGTCCTGAGCAAGATACATTGTTGTTGTATAATCCTTAGTACAGAGTTTAAGATGAGTTGTTTTTTTGTGTGATCATTAGCTCTGGGCTTAAAGAAAATACGTGACTAAGAGAAAGCAATGTAGGGGAAAAAAAAGTTTGTCCTTTTCTCCTCCTTGAGAGTACCAGACCCCTCTCTCCTCCTCGATGGTTCTGGACCCCTTCCTCCTTGAGGGCCCCAGACTCCTTATCAACCTATGTAAGCATTAGCTATCTCACCATTAGGGAAGCTCAAATTCACCCTGAAAGTGAAGTCGCTCAGTCGTGTCCGACTCTTCAAGACCCCATGAACTGGGGCCTACCAGGCTCCTCTGTCCATGGGATTTTCCAGTCAAGAGTACTGGAGTGGGTTTCCATTTTCTTCTCCAAGGGATCTTCCCGACCCAGGTATCAGAACCCACGTCTCCTGCATTGTAGGCAAATGCTTTACCATCTGAGCCACCAGGGAAGTCCAAATTCACCCTAACTATGACATAATACTGAAAGGGAGGTGGATTTAAGGCCATCCTTTTAACCAGTTCAGATAATTGCTGAGCCTGAATAGAGGTTTAGTTGAATAGAAAATTAACCTTTAAAAATTGTTCATTTCTAGTGGGAAACATACATTGGCACAAACCTTCTGAAGAGCATTAAAAAACTTAAAATTTGAATACTCTATATCTCAGCCATCTCTTAACTGTGAATTTATCTTATGAAAAGAATTAGAGATGTGTGAAAAGATGTACATCTAAGATGCTTTATCAAATTTATTTATAGTACTGAAAACCTGGAAGAGCCTTAATGTCCAACAATGAGCTACTAGTTAAGTAAAATATGTACATTTAAATGATAGAAAGCTGTGCATACATTAAAAATTATGTCATGGAAGACTGTATAGTGACATGGACAAATGTTTCCGATGTAGCCCAGTGAAAAGAGCAAATTGCAACACAGTATATTATAAAAATACTATTCGCATATAAATATAACAGACTGAGGTGTACCAATGCAAATTTTTTTAAATGAAGCTTGTTGCTATATTCTCAAAACTTTAATTTTCCAATCTACCAATCCAATGTGTATACCATTATGCAGGGTATACATATTTTTGGCCTATTCTTTGTTAAATCTTAGTCTGGTCCCCTGATCTTTATAATCCAATCTGGTTATTAGAGTCCTAGGCTCTCTTGTTGACTTTTTTTTCAAAGTACAATATTATTAGCTGTCACTATTCATAATTTCAAGCTTTCTCTCTCTGAACCAACACTGTCTACTCCATCTTCACCAACTCCAAGCAGAGCAGAGGAGAGAAATCCTCTTTTTGTTTTTGCCTGAGAGCACAATAGTGGGAGACTTGGTTCGGACCTGGGGCCACCTTAAAGTATTTTCACAGCTCCTGCTGCTCTGGAGTTTCAGTATGAGCCAGATGCATGTTTTCCTGAGACCATATTGCGTTCCACAATAGCCCCTTCACAGAACACTCCTTCACCGTGTAGGGACAGCTGTGAGTCCTTTTGCTCCACACTCCGGAAGCTCTACACTTCCTACCTGTCCGTTAATCTCTGTGCTCCCATAAGACCGTGGGATCTTCTTCCATGTTCTCCTCATGGAGAACTGGGAAAGGTATATCTCCTTTGTCCTCTCTCTTCCGGGAACACTCCAAGATCTGTCTGAGTTCTACTAGCATTGATCATCTCATCACCTGATTTCCTGAGTAGGAGCCCCCATCTTTAAGGGTCACATGTCAAATAGCTACCTTGCTCCCTGGGGATGGGATGGGATGGGATGGTGGAAGGGCCATGGAGCCAGGAAGACAATTTCTCATCCCTGAAGGATCTCAGAGAATCATCCTCAGAACTCCAGTCAAGCGTTCTCAATTAAAAAAAAAGTTTCAGGTATATTTACATAAGATAAAATGCTCCACTGTAAATGTAGAGTTTGATGAGTATTACCAAATGCAAACACCCATGTAATAACCACAGTCAAGCTACAGAATATTTCATAGATCCAAAAAGTCCTCTCTTCCCTCTTCAAAGTCAATTGCTGCTCCCTTGTCTTAGGAAACTGCGGATCTGCTTTCTATCCCTTGAGATTTGCTAGAATTTCATGTAAGTGCTATAATACAACATGTACTTCTTTGGCTAAGCAAAGTGTTTCTGAGACTCATCACATTTTTGTTGTAATTTGTTTCTTTTCATTGGCAATATTTCGTTATGTGGATATATCATAATTTGCTCCTCTATTCACTTGTTGATGTATATTTGGGTTGTTTCCAGTTTGGGGCTATTTCAAATAAAGCTGCAATAAACATTCATGTACAAGTCTTTGTGTGGATATCTGTACTCATCTCTCTTGGGTAAATACCTAGGAGTGGAATGATTTGGTCAAAGGATAGTGTATGTATAAATTTCTAAAACTGCCCAACTGTTTTCCAAAGTAGTTGTACCATTTTTTTCATTCTTATTAGAAGTGCATAAAAATTCCAATTTCTCTACATCATTTTCAGTACTTCTTTTTGTCAGTCTTTATAATTTCAGCCTTTCTAGCAAATGTATAGTGGTATCCCATTGTGGTTTAATTTTCATTTTCTGATGACTAGTGATGTTGAACATCATTTTGTGTGTTTATTAGCCATTTGTGTGTCTTCTTTGGTGAAGTACCTGTTCAAATCTGTTGCCTATTTTTTTAATAGAATTTTTATTTTATAATAGCTTTTTTATCTATAGAAAAGTTAAAAAGATAGAGTAAAAGAGTTCCTATATTCCACACACCTAGTTTCCTCTACTGCTAACAACTTATCAATCAATGTTTCATTTGCTACAACTAAGCCAATATTGGTATATTATTGTTTACTAAAGTTCATATTACATTCCTATTCCCTTTCTTTTCACTTAATGTCCTTTATCCTCCCAGGATCCCACCTATGATACTACATTAAGCGTAGTTGTCATGTTTACTTGGGCTCCTCTAGACTGTTCATTCCTCAGGCTTTCCTTGCTTTTGAAGATCTTAACAGTTTGGGGGAATATTGGCTAGCTTTTTTACAGGAGGTCCTTGACTAGAGTTTAGCTGGTATCTTTCACATGATTAGACTGGGGTTGTGAGTTTTTTGGGAAAAGACCACAGAGTGGAAGCACCATTCTCATCTTGTCAATCATGTCAGGGGTGCGTGTGTGCTCATGGTCAGTTGCTTCAGTCATGTTTGACTCTTTGTGGCCCTAAGGACTGTAGCCTGCCAGGCTCCTCTTTCCATGGAATTCTCCAGACAGGAGTACTAGAGTGGGTTGCATGCCCTTCTCCAGGGGATCTTCCCCACCCAGGGATCAAACCCAGGTCTCCTGCATTGCAGGTGCATTCTTTACTGCTGAGCCACCAGGGAAGCCCCCATATCAAGGGTACATGCTACCAACATAACTGATCTCTCTTGATGTCAACCTTGAACACATGGCCAAGGATATGTCAGCCTTTTCCATTGTACAGTTATTTTTTTTCTCTGCCTCCCATAAGACATTTTGTGGGAAGAAGTCACTATGCACAAACCACAGTTAAGGGATGGGGAATAATACTGCACCTCCCTGAGGTAAACTATCTGAATAAATCATTTGGAATACTTCTGTATGGGAGACTTGCCATTTATTTACTCATTCAAGCATTTATTTATATCAGTATAAACTCACAGGCATGTATTTTCAACTTTGGATTATATTCCAATACTACATTATTCATTTTGTTGCCCAAACTATTTTATCAGTAGTCTTCCAGTTAGCTCCTGTGTCCATCTGGTATACCACCATCACTGTGTTTTTTTCAAGCACTTCTTATCTGAAATGACAAGGTATATCTGAAGAAAAGATTTGGTGTATTAGTTACTTTGCCTTTTCTCCTACCCAAGTGCTGGCAAGACTCAGATCTTCCCACACTTGGTCACTGTTGGATCCTTTATGTGTGTTCCCCCCTCCTCACAAGATGCCATCTTTTGTTTGGAGAACATAGGGCAAGATGTGTAGAGAAACATTTCTTTACATGCCTGAAGGGTGCTTGAGTGGTGTATATAGGGAAAGAGGTTACGGTAATTGGTAGCCCCGTGACAACACTGAGTATAAGATTCTGCAGGTGCAGGCACCAATGTGTCCTGTAGGAACTACACAGTGTGTGTGGTATGAAATACCCTCTAAAGCAAAGTTTGAACAGTGGTACCAAGTGGAGGAATGTATGTAGGTCAACACAACAAGTGACTGTCCATTCTGTGTTTAAAAACCTGCAATGGAACACCTCAGTCAACCATTCCAATGTTTAAATAACTTCTTCCTCTGGTTGCAATGTATCAGTGGTCAAAAAACTATAGCCCACGGGCCAAACTCAACCCACTGACTACTTTTGTAAATAAAGTTTTATTGGCACACAGCCATTCACTCATTTGCGCATTGTTTATGTCTACTCTCATATTCAAATGGCAGAGGTGAGTAGGTGCAAAGCTTAAAGAAATACTTCTCTGACCCTTTACAGAAAAGGTTTCCTGACCACTGCTCTATTTCATGACTAGCCTAAGTTTTACACAAGAATAAAGGGTCATGTTTGTGCATTACAGCCTACAGGGGGACAGAGAACCATCTGTCAGTGCCATCTCTTCAAGTAACCTTCATATGAGAAGTCTGAAGTACTCACTTGTAAAATGAAAACTCTGCTTGTCTAATCCCCTTGCTTTGACCTTCTCTATCTCATCTAAAACCAAAATTCACAATTATGCTTAATTGCTAAACAGGCTCACGGGTTAGGAATACATATGCAGAAGCCTAAAATGTTGATCAAATACCTTTCAGAAATTTACAAGGGAGAAAACTTTCTGCTTAACCAGAAGCTGTCAGGCATTTAAAAAAGGGAAGAGCACCTAGGTATCTTGTGGGACTTGGATCTTTTCCACTTTTCTGCTTTTCTAAATTCAGGCCTTTGTATTGATCTACAGAAAGGCTTTGGGCAATGGGTGTGGAGAGGTGGAACACAGGGCAACACAGGTGTAACAAAGGCTTGCAAAATAAGATGCAAATTGTGTTTTAATAGAGTGCAACTATTGCAAAACCATGAAGAGATCAGGAAATGTTTTGCTCTACCTGCTTGACCTGGGAGAGTTTTATCTTATTTACTTGATTTTCTTCTATGTACACAGTTCTTTTTTAAGAAATGCAGAGACTACTGAGAATGGTTATGAGAGCTCTGAAGGAAGATGAACTGGGAGACTGCGATTGACATATATACATTACTATGTATAAAACAGATAACGAATGAGAACCTACTATATAGCATAGAGCTCGTACTCTGTGGTGACCTAAATGGGAAGGAAAACCAAAAGAAGAAGGGATATATACACACACACACACACACACACACAGGACTTCCCTGGTGGCTCAAACGGTAAAGAATCTGCCTGCAATGCAGGAGACCCAGGTTCGATCCTTGGGTTGGGAAGATCCCCTCGATAAGAAAATAGCAACCCACTTCAGTATTCTTGCCTAGAGAATTTCATGGACAGAGGAGCCCAGCAGGCTAGAGTCCACGATATCCCCGAGTCGGACATGACTGAGTGACTCACTTTCACTTTCATGTATACGACGTATAACTGATTCACTTTGCTTAACAGTAGAACTAATACAACTTTGTAAAGCAACTACACACCAATAAAAATTAATTTTTCTTAAACAAAAGGGCTAAGCAGCTGGGTAGCTGTTCTAACTTAAGGACAAAGTGGCTGCCTGAGAACTCTGTTGCTCAAGCTTGGCTGAAAGTGTGTTTGTAAACAGGTGGTGTTGTCTCGTGGGAAGATACCCTGTCTGGCCTTGGCTTCTGGTTCAGCCACCCTTGGTTTTGTGACTTGAACAAATTCCGTAGTCTCTCTGAGCCTAATCTGTAAAACAGGGATTGCGTGTGCCTCACAGAGTTATTATGAGGATATGGAATAATAGATGTATGTACAGTGTATCAGTTCAGCTCAGTTCAGTCGCTCAGTCATGTCTGACTCTTTGCGACTCCATGGACTGCAGCACGCCAGGCCTCCCTGTTCATCACCAGCCCCGAGAGCTTGCTCAAGCTCATGTCCATTGGTGTATGGTACTTGATAAAGAATAGTTTTAATGACTTATTATTTCCAGGACACTGTACTGCTACATACACCAAGAGTAAGGGTGTCAGAGAGTAAAGTGAGATGAGACAGACCACAGGCATTCTGGAATAATCACAGTGATCATCTTGGCTCCAAGAACCCCTTTCATGTTTACAGTTTTCTTGGACCTGGAGAAGGTTAAGGAGAGCCCTGCTATAATCTCAATCCTACTCCCTTTTCATTCCTCCTTCTGCCTGCACAGAAATTCAGGGACAATCATGACAAGCTGCAGACATCCTTGGAGGAAAAGCAGACTCCATCATAACAGAGACTCAGAGCACAGGGAGTCTGCAAGCATGTGATACCCTGGCTGCGCCCGGCCTCTCATCCCAAAGTCCATTTTCTCTAGCTCCAGGGAAACGATCTAGGATCAAACTCAGAGTTTTCTTTGACTTCTCTTCTGATTTTCTTCATAACAGATGGGCCCTTGGTTTAATCCTGAAGATGCCCAGGCAGGTCCACATTGTGTTTATCTGTCTCTGAATGGTCAGGAGGCCCCTGAGGTCATGAACTCCAGGTTCCACAAGAGGCCAGACCAGGGAATGAGGCAGCAACAAAGATGTGCGGCAGAGTTGAGTCACCAGCGGGGCTGGAGTCAGGCAGGGGTGGAGGAGGTGGCTGCCTGCACCTTGTGATTGGGGTGAGGATGGTCAAGGAGCCTATGTTCACTTGCTAGGGCTGCCATTACAAACGGGGCGGCTTCAAACAGCAGACTCTTATTGCATCACAGTTCTGGAGACTAGAAGTTCCAAATCAAGGTGTTGGCATGATCCTGTTCCCTCTGCAGCCTGAAGAGGAGCATCCTTCCCTGTCTCTTCTGTGCTGTGCTGAGTCACGTCCAACCCTTTGTGACCCTATGGACTGTAGCCAGCCAGGCTCCTCTGTCCATGGGGATTCTCTAGGCAAGAATACTGGAGTGGGTTGCCATGCTTTCCTCCAGGGGATCTTCCCAACCCAGGGATCAAACCCAGGTCTGTCTCTTCTAGCTTCTGGCATTTGTCAGTGGTCCTTGGTATTTCTTTGGGCTTTCCAGGTGGCACAGTGGTAAAGAATCTGCCTGACAAAGCAAGAGACTCATGTTCCTTTCTTGGGTTAGGACAATCCCCTGGAGGAGGAAATGGTAACCCGCTCCAGTATTCTTACCTGGAAAATTCCATGGACAGAGGAGCCTGGTGGGCTACAGTCCAGGGGGTCATAAAGAGTCGGACACGACTGAGCGACTGCGTAAGCACGCACCACACTTGGTATTCCTGTATAGCCATGTTCCATTCCCTGCCCCCGTGGTTACCTGCCACTACTCTCCCTGTTCACCTTCATCATCTCCCTGAAACCAAGGACACTGCGAGGCTCCTGGGCCCAGAAGACTTTCTGTATCCCCTCTTTCTTATTTTCAGGGAATAGGCTTCAGCCTCCATGATCTTCCCTGAGTTCCAAAGGGTAGGTTCAAATAGTTGCTAATCAGAGCAAGGAAGGGGTGTGCACAATCTGATCCTTATCAGAAACCCCACCTTGAACCACTGCTATAAAACTCCTCACCAAATCCCCCCAGGTTGGGACACACAGTTTTGAGGACATGAGCTGCTGTGTCCCCCTTTGCTTGGCAAAGCAATAAAGTTATACTTTCATACTTCACCCAAAACTCTGTCTCCAAGATTCAATTCGGCACCAGTGCACAGAGGCCGAGCTTCGTTGTCATTCCCTCTGTGTCTGTCCCTGCATCTCTTCTCTTAAGGACAAGCCTTGCAGCACCAGGGCTCACTCTGCTCCACCATGATCTCACCTTGGGGTTTGGGTCTTTGATTACATCTGCAAAAAAAGTGAAAGTGTTAGTCGCTCAGTCATGTCTGACTCTTTGTGACGCCATGGACTGTAGCCCACCCCCAGTCTCCTAATCCATAGAATTCTCCAGGCAAGAATACTGGAGTACATTGCCATTCCTTTCTCCACGGGATCTTCCTGACCCAGGAATCAAACCTGGATTGCCTGCATTGCAGGCAGATTTTTTACTGTCTGACCTAACAGGGATGCCCTTGATTACATGTGCAAAGATCCAGTTCCTCAATAAGGTCACATTCACAGGTTTAGGGGGTTAGGGCTTTAACTTATCTTTGGGGGATAAGTTTGCAACAGTGGGGTGTGAGGGAAGAAGCAGACCAGTTCCTTCCAAACCAATTACTTCTCCCAGCGGGAAGACCTGTAGAGCTTCATACCTTTGACCTCCAGCCAGATTTTTCCAACTGTGGCAAGCAGCACTGCAAACCCCTGTGGGCTCTTGCTCACAGTAGAGATTCTTGGCGTAGTGATGTACAGTCAGAAGATCTGCAACCTTAGAACTGACATTTTTTTAGCCAACCTGAGAATCACAGCCCTCAGTAAAAAAACAAAGCAAAAACTAAAACCAGGAGGTTTGCTCTATTACCAGCTACTTTCACTATATGGTGAAGAGATTTCAGATTCTTTGGATAAAGCAAAGGAAAAAGAGGTTTGAGGAACTTGGTAAAGAGAAAAGAAGATTGAAAGAAGAATGCTGGGTATCTTAGGAGGAAAAAACTTCCCTCTACTCTGTTTTGGTAACACTTGGTCCTGGACACCAGCCTTTACATGCAAAAGCCAAGAGAATCATCATTGAGCCATGTAATTTCAATCACGTCTGCATTGTTGCTTCTATCCCCTTGCCTGTTGGGGGTGGTTGGTCCTTCAGGCCAGGGCCCGGGTTCCCCATTCCTCCCAGACTCACGGGGCACAAATTGATCCTCAGTCAGAATACCACCACCTGAATAGACCCTGCTTATTTCTTTTTTTCAGGAGAGTCCTCTTCAACCCTTGAGAGGAGGGTTCCAGTCCTAGCACAGATGGGGGGCATTCAATTGGGAATGAGCCTTATTTAGAAACCCCTCCAAGAGAAGAGTTGCTGCAGCTTGTCCTCTGCCCTCTCTGGGCACCAGAATTGTCATTCAAACAACAGGAGGTGGGAGGCAGTGGAGGGGCTGGGGAGTGTGGTCAAACCAGCTCAACACCTCTCCTTTGTAATGTCTGAAGATACTGTTTTCCCTGGAACTTGATGAAAGCAATAAAAAGGGAAAACGAGAGTTACTGAACCAGAATAATGAAATGGATTATTAACCATTCACTAAATGTGCAACATGCTATAAATAACACAGAGTTATATCCTTAGTATACCTCTGATGCTCCCTGTTAGAAAGGTCCTGGCCTCCCAAATATTTGAAGGAGACCCCACGTCCCTCTTCTTCAGCCTTCATAGGAATTTAGCTTCCTGGAAGGCTAGCGGCTCTAGGCTAGAGGAGAAATGTATAGGAATGTATTCAGGAAATGAATCATTGGTCTTGAGCAAAGTAGAGAAAAGATGTCCCAGGAAGGGACATTTAAAACAGGACCAATAGATTTTACATTCCCAGGAGGAACAGTAATAGTCACATTCTGTACAAATGAACAAAGGAAATGTGGAAAAGAATTCCAGGACCACTCACAGGAGGGGTTGGACTAGGAGTAAATTTGTCTGTGTCCATCAGGGAAGGAGACTTTTAGGGAGGAAGAGAAACAACTTTTATGTTTCTATGTTTTAGGCCTAGAACACTGGGATATGGCTCTGTTTTCCACAGTTGACAAATTGATACTTGATATACTTGAACAAAGCTGAACTTGAGCAAAGGGAGTTATGAAACTCTGGGCTCCCTTTGTCTTTAAGCCAGCCAATGGTGGTGGGATTTCTTCAGTTGGAAGTGCTCTTTCATTGTAAAAAAAAGTGTCCACAGATGTCAGTGCCCCAAATTGTTACTGTTTTAAAGAGTTTGTGTTCATCTGTACTTCATATACACTGTGATTTGCTGGGGACATGAGGCTCTATCTACCTCCAAACATCACCTGTTTTGTGCTTAGTCTCTCAGTTGTGTCTGACTCTTTGCAACCCCATAGACTGTAGACTCCCAGGCTCCTCTGTCCATGGGGATTCTCCAGGCAAGAATACTGGAGTGGGTTGCCATGCCCGGCTCCAGAGGGTCTTTCCAACCCAGGGATCAAACCCAGGTCTCCGGCAGTGCAGGTGGATTCTTTACCATCTGAGCCACCAGGGAAGCCTTGTTTTAGTTTCCTCCAAAGTCAAATCTCCATCCTCAAACTGCTTCCTCCCATTTAAGACATGTTCTTCTCAAGACTCCTGTAAAATGCAAATATCTTCCTAAGAAAGGTAACTCACTGGCAACATTCCATAGTTCGTCAGATTCCCATCAATACAGTTCAGTAGCAAGGTCGCAAGAGCACTAAATTAGTCTGTAAAAGTGAGAGAGGTATGATGTGATAAGGAGAAAAGTCCTTCTCCCCAGCAGGCTCCATCCGTGCAGGCATGCGAGCTGCAGAGAGGCTGGCCATGGGTGTCTCTACAGTGCTGGGACCCTGGCAGTGGGGGGCCATCAGATGAGGGCCGGTGGCAGACCATCCCAAAGGGTGGTCTTGGGAAAAACCAAAGACACAATCAATTTAATGGCACAGGGCCCTTCATGAGAAATACTGTTTGGTTTGAATTTCTAAAGGCATACTTTGTGTTTTAGGTACTTTCTAATTTTTTACAATATGGAAGAACATGTTTTCCTTAAGCAACACTATACCAAAGACGACATTGCTCAGGCTGTTAAAGTTGATGTGCAGACATTGTACTTGAAAAGAATATACTTCAGTTCCTTTGCTTACTTTAAGAAGCCTGGGACTTCCCTGGTGGCTCAGTGGTTAAGACTGTGCTTCTACTGCAGGGGGTGCTTATTTGAACCCCGGTGAGGAAAGTAAGATTCCACATGTCCCATGGCGTAGTCAAAAAATAAACAACAGCAACAATGACAACAAATGAAGCCCTGAGATGGGTACTGCAAGTCTCCTGGGTTTCCTTTCTTTCCAGGTGTGATTCTTTCCTCCTTGTTGATGCACCCCCAGCCCTGGGGCTCTTCTCCCTTCTGCGCAGAGCACCCCTAAACACTTGGTTCCCTATATCTTTTCTAAATAAGACTGTTTAACTTGAAATTTTACTGTGCATTTTAAATTCTACTTTTTTAAAAGAATGAAGCTAAGACAAAATAGCTACTTCATAGGGCTAATATGAAATGCACATAGAGCATAGAATAATGAAACAAACACAATACAGTCCCTTTTAAAATTGTCTTTAAGTTTTTGCAGATCTCTGCTTCAGGATAAGTTGAGAAGTTCTTTTCTTTTCTGTGTAAAAGAATAAAGCAGGGCAAGACTGGGAAATCCATGAACTTTGGACCTAGACAGACAAGAATTTGAACCAACTCTGCCTTTTGTAAAGTGTGGTCAGACAAGTTTTTTATAAGTCCTCTCTGAGCTGTACCCATTAAGCATGGATAGAAATTGCTATGCTGTAGAGCTGTAAGGATTAGAAGTAATTCTTATATCCTAAAGGCTGTTTCGAGGACTAAATAAGTTAATGTATGCCAAGTAATTGGCACTTAGCAAAAACTCTATAAATGCCATGTAGTCTTACTAAGTTATTAAAAAAATAAGATATACGTAAGAAAACTAGAGATGACAAATCAAGTCAGACAATGGAATATTATTCAGTACTATAGAGAAATACATTTTATCAAGCCATGAAAAGACATGGAGGAAACCTAAATGCAAATTACTAAGTGAAAGAAGTAAAAAGGCTAATTAATATATCCCAACTACATTCTGGAAAAGGCAAAGTCATGGAGACAGTAAAAAGACCAATGGTTGCTAAGGGTTTGGTGTGAGGGCAGTGGAGGGAAAATAGGAAAACACAAAGGGTTTTAAGGCAGTGACAGTACTCTGTATAATACCATAATGATGGATATATGTCACTATACCTTTATCCAAGCACGTAGAATGTATAATACCAAGAATGAACCTTAGGATGAACCATGGACTTTGGATGATAATGATGTGTCAGTGTAGGTTCATCCACTGTAACAAATGGACCACTCTGATGGGGATGTTGATAAGAGGGAGGCTACGCATGAATGGGTCAGGAGGTATATGGGAAACCTCTGTACTTCTATCTCAATTTTGCTGTGAATTGCTCTAAAACTGCTCTAAAAAATAAAGTCTAAAAAATTTAGCCAGACTAGGAAGAGAGAAGAAACACTGAGCAGTGAGACATAAGGTTGCATTCTTTCCCTCTGAGTTAAGGCCCTGACTTTTAAGCTCTGTAAATCCAACAGCAGAAGAAAGATGAGGGCCGCTGGAGGAGGGAAGACGCAACCTGAAGGAGGACGACAGGAGAGGAAGGGAACACACAGGCTTTCAGGCAGCTACGGTCTCACAGCATTTGGTAATAGCTTGAAAATGCGAGATGCCACTATCATAAAAGCACACAAACAAGGAAGTGGAGAAGTACTCATTGTTTTAAAGTCACTTAGTCAATAACATTTATTTTTTTGTCTGATTTTGAGAATAGTGTATGTGCGTATTGAAAAATTAGAATAAAGAGAAAAACACAAAGACAAAAATGAAACTAATCTGTAACAGAGAGAAGACTATCCATCACTTAGGGTCAGTCCTTGCAGTCTTTAATATACATGTTTCTTCCTTCTACAAATTCAGGCTTATTTTATAAAAGTAGCATATCTAACTTTTCAGTTAATGATATAATGTGAACATTGTCTCATGTCATTAAATAATTTTCTAGTGCATTTTTGAAAAATGTACTATTAAAATTTTTAAATATGTATTTTATGTTTATTGCTTACAAAAATAGCACAAAAGCAGATTTATGTTAGATATTAGAAGCCTAAGCCAACCAATAAACAAAACAAACCTAATATATTTACTGGCTCCAATCAAAGCATGAATACTCAATTACCAAGCAAAGAATAATTTGACATATGAAAATACAGAGTTCAGAATAATGACCTACATCTATTCCTCACTCTGATACAACAATTAACAACTCATAACCAGTTTTCTTTTATCCATATACTGTCCACTTCTTCCATCCAACCCTTTGATTTTCCTGAGGCAAATTCCATGTAACATGGAATTTCATATATAAATATTTTAGTATGTATGTCTCTCTAGAAGACAGAGGTATTCTTTTAGAAATATAATTGTGATAATATTATCACATCTAAAAATAGTAATAATTCCTTAATATCATCAAATTATATTCAATGTTTACTATTTCCTGGTTGTCATGTTTTAACTGAATCACAATCAGACTTGGGTATGTGAGATACTGTAAGAACTCTGAGTTTAAATTTGAAGTATTGATATGAACTCACATGTATTTTTATTTAAAATCAAAACACATTTTAAAAAATTCTGTACATCAAAAAGGCCTAGAAACAATGACTAATCCAGTAGCAAAGAACAGGCTCTAAATACCATTTTCCACTAAGAAAAACTAGTTTCTTGGAGAAATGTCAGATTCCAAGTCTGGGGCAGAAAACGAACAAGATCTTACCCCAAAGAGCAAAGAAAGTGTGCACACAGCCCAGAGTCATGTCCAAAGGACTCAGGAACTAGAACAGCACCGCCCCCCATGAATCAATGATGTGATCATTTAATAAGGATAACATTAAAAGTACTCACAGGTCACTTTGAAAGATAGTAGGAAACAAACTGTATTTTGGTACTATGCAAATTCAAGAGAAAGCATCAAATATTCACTTTCCTTCTCGGTGACTCAGATAGTAAAAATCTGCCTGCAATGCAGGAGATCCAGGTTCAATTCCTGGGTCTGGAAGATCCCCCTGGAGAAGGCAATGGCTACCCACTCAAGTTCTCTTGCCATGGATAGAGTAGCCTGAGGTCACAAAAAGTCGGACACGACTGACTGACTTTCACCTTTCTTTACAAATGATACCTTAAGATAAATGGTTAATGAGAAGTTTCTTTTTATATTAAATTCCAACTCCAGATTTTAAAAAATGTAGGATTAGAATAGCACCATTTTGTAGACTTTTTATTCAAGGTTTCTAACATCACCAATAAAAAAACAAGCAAAACAAACTACTTAACTTCTATTTGTTTGTAATCATTCATCTCTCCAAGCTTGTGCTGATTTTATAGCTGTTGGGAGCCACGTTAGGCATCACTGAAAAAATGGAGGCATGGCCCCAGCCTGCTCTCCTCATTCTGCAGGCACGGACCCGGGATGGAGTTAGCTCTTATAATTCTGACTTGTTTCTTCCTTTCTTCCATTGAGTTGGCTGGAAAGAATGTTAAGGTGCTTATTGTTCTTGAGAGAAGCGTGAGAAAGCACAAAGCCTTCTGCAGTTGTGCCCAGAAAATAATCTATAAAGTAACCATTGACATTTGTTCAAGGATTTTTAAAAAGAATGTCCCAGGATGAGCACATAGGCCGCAGCTTGAGGCCATGGGAAAGATTGTTATCTGAGACCTGTTTGTGAGGGAAATGTTTATGGCAAAAGAAATTTGCTGAGTTTAGGATTTAGGAATAATTAAGAATTGTTAGAAGCCTTTTTAGGAGATAGTGAGCTTAAGATACTAGGGGCAAGCAGGATTTAGCAAGATAAGAAATAAACTGAGGAATGTGGTATGCAGCCCAGACATAAGCATAAGCTACAATGTAATCATAAGTAAACAGGATTCTGAGACAATCGCTGAAGCAGGAACTCTGTTTGAAGGGCAACAATGAGACAATAATTTGGGTGAAGGGGAACTGAAAATGTCAAACCTAACCTAGTCTCAGTGAACTCCGGGAGTTGGTAATGGACAGGGAGGCCTGGCGTGCTGCAATTCATGGGGTCGCAAAGAGTCGGACATGACTGAGCGACTGATCTGATCTGGTCTGAACCTAATGCTTTTGAAAAGTATAAAAGAGAACCTGATGCTTGAAATAAACATGTAGTCCCCTACCTCACCTCGAGTCAGAGGCTACATCATTTCCCGCCGACACCGCTCATCCCTTCAGGCTGATCCCCTGGCTGCTGGAGCTGGACTCCGGCACATAGCACGCCCCAGTGACATTGACCTTGGTCATGAGACTGGCTTTGAATAAGAGAATGTGAGCAAACCTGACACAGGCCACCTCCACACAGAAGCAAGTGCAACTACATGGTTCGGCTCTTCTACCCCTGAGTTTCTGTCCTCAGTCATGGAAATGGCCAGCACAAGGGGGTGCCTGCTTCCTCACTCTAAGTGCCAGAATGAGAATTCACAGAGAGAAAAAGCGCTGACCTGCAAAATCTGTGAGCAAGACATAGTATCAGCTCGAGCAAGCCGCTGAGATGTGAGGAGTTTGCTAGTGGAGTTATTTTGCCAAAAGCATCAAAGCAAGTTACCATCCTCAGCAATGACAGGACACACACAGGACAGAGCCACACGTTAAATGACTTCATGGGATTCACTCAGCTAAAGCCAGATTGAGAAAACCTACATGATAAAAATTCCAGTTTCTTGGGGAAAAAAAAAAGAAGGAATAAAAAGGAGATAGAATGAAAAGAGACTTAAAGACATGCATGTATTCTGTAACTTTAACCTAATAAATATCTTTAATGGGACACCCCTAGATCCAAGAGTGGTCAAGGGGTGACCACTTACAGGTGGAGGCTGGAGGGTTATGGACATAACTTGATTGTACCCTATACCTCCTTGGCCCTTTGTGGTGGGATATATTGAGTAGAGAAAGCAGGTGAACCAGAGATTTTATCTGTACTCTTATTCCAGTGCTACAAATATTAGCAAGTAACCGCCCTAAAGAGGATGGATTGCTAGGGGTGAGAAGGGAAGCAAGCAGCTCAGTTGAGAGGCTCCTGCAATAACATAAACAAAAAAGATGTGTGGAACTTCCCTCGTGGCCCAGTGGCTAAGACCCTGTGCTCCCGATGCAGGGGGCTTGGGGTCCATCCCTGTTCAGGGAACTGGGTCCCACATGCCACAGCTAGGAGTTCACCCACAACAACTAAAGATGCCGTATGCCACAACCAAGATTGAAGACTCCGCATGCCGCTAAGACCCGGTACAGCCAAATAAATTTTTTTTTTTTTAAAGCGATATGTCAGTCAGGATGGGATGGAATGAGAAATATGAGAAAAAATTCAGGCACCATTACATTGCATGCTGACAGAATCTCCACTTCTGAAAAATTACAGTATTGCTCAAACATTCCCAGGTCATGAGATGATGCTAGTAACTATATTCAAGAATCAAAATTTAAATGTTGAATTCTGTACCTACTTATGGCTTCAAAGGAGGGAAGTTGGGCAGAAGTGAAAGTGTTGAATCAGGAGAGAACCCAGTGTGACAGCTGCAATAAAGAGTGCCTTACCAGCTGGGTATACACATTGGTAAGAGAAAGCTAACCGTGAAATTATGGTGATGGGGAAAAGGGAATTTTCAGCAAAGGAGATGGAAGGCAGATGGGGGTACTGTGAAATTAAAGAAGGAGGCAGGGTAGTTATTCATAGCTATTCTTCTGTTATACCTCTTAAATATGTGTGCTTCAAGAGTGAATAGAAAGTAATTTGATTTGAAATAGAAAAGCATTAAAGCTTGGAAATATGAAAACATGAGAAATGACCTCAAATTAAATGTGTTTAAAATGGTTTTTAGGGCTTTCTTTGGTCCATATAAGTCACCTTAACAAAACATTTTAATAAAGCACTTTGAAAAAATAGTGGACTTTTTGGAAGAATATGTCCCCATTGATTCAAGGTAAATTGTATGGCTAAAATCTATGAAAATTGTTGCAGAGCTCCAAAAGCCAGCTCTTTTCCCAGGGTGGATGCTGATTTTTACTCTATGGAGGGAGTCCATGTGATCAGCACCAGAGGTTCCTCCCTGTCCCTAGGCAGATCTCCTTGGTGCAGCTCCTGAAATGAGTGATGCCACTGAATGCACTTCTCTAGAGAAGAGGATTGCCATGGTCGCCGGCCAACACTGCAGCCCCTGGGGAAAAGTGTGCCAGCTGGGAGGGCAGGTCTTGAGGGGCATTGAGACCCCCCAAGACACCACCTAATCACCTTCCACCCAGAGACCCATCAGATAGCAACAAATGTACACTTTCATCAAAATCAAAACTGAGAGACAGTGAGGCAGCTCAATGCAGAGAATCCCTTTGATGGAGGCGGCACACTCAGACAAAAGTTTGCCTTCCACCCAAGTTGTGAGACTTGGGGCAAATCACTCAGCCTTCCCAAGCTTGTTTCTCCATTCATAAGACTGGGAAAAAATTTAAATGCCGATTCTGAGTCCTAGTAGAAAATAAATATGATATACATAGAATATATTTACATATGATATACTAGTGAATCACATATTCTTTTTTTATATTAATAGAAAAAATTCTGGAATGCTGTCCTCTAAGGCTACCTGTAAGTGATGGGTGAGGGCCGTTGTCATACAGAGAAGCATAACTGGTTGCAAAGAGCACAGACCTTGGAGTCAGGCTACTTTGGGACTTGAGGAAAGCTGTTTAACCTCCTTGTGCCTCAGTTTCCCTATCACTAGAATGGGGCTAAATAAAAACCTACCTCAGAAGGTTTCTTTGAGAATTAATTGACCTAACCTATGAAATCATCTCAAACAGTGCCTAGTATGCTATAAGGGTAATAAAACTGTTAGCTATTTATATTGTTTTATTTGGTTTATTCCTGTTTTCTAATTTTTCTACAGTGATTAAATATTGTTTTTACAATATGAAAAATGTATAAAGCCTAAAAGAAAGGTTCTTTGTGATATACTGAATATGAACTGTTACTGACAGACATTTTAATTAATTTGTATTCTAAATGAAACTAAAATAATGAACACTACTCAAGTGATATATCAAACAGAGAACCAGGGCCATAAGCTTTTTACTGCTCCATTCCAGGAAGTAAAGCCTCTTAGGAGCGAGGTTTATATATTTGCGTGAGTTTTTGCCACTGTTTTCTTTATCTTGCCCTTTGCACAGCAGCGCGCACCTCAAGTCCTGTATTGTGTACTGCTTTGTTCACAGCCAACTCTATGTATATGCAACATCAGTATTTCCCCATCAGTGGTGGGGGTAACCTTGCTTAGTTGTCCAAGCTGTGCATAGCTGTTTCTTTTTTAAATGAAAAGGCAACAGCAGCTGTCTCACTTACCGGAGACAAACGCATACAAAATGGCGGACTCATCAGCAGCTCCCGACAGACTCTAAGCCCTGTGGACAGCAAAGCTCTCCAGAGGCCAGACACCTCGGTCACAGCCTCCTTTTGTTAGGGTCACATGCAAACTCAGCACGATCTCCACATTCAGGGCGTCTCTTGCCCGAGGGGTGGGTTCAGGACAACCAACTGCTGTTTTATTGAAAATATTCAGCTGGCTGAGCCAGACCAATATTGAAGAAATTTATTATTTGAATTGTTCAATTCCCTGAGAATTTTCCTCTTACTGTTCAGGAAGAATGAGGAAATGGCAGTGTCACACACACACACACACACACACACACACACGTGCGCTTTAGGTCAAATTATCATCAAGAAGCCAGTAGGATACCTCTTCAAATGCGCTGCTGCAATCACGCTTTCAATCCGGCCAGCACACTTTGCAGGTAATTGCAAGCCAGGGGCAAGCCACAAATACCATTAAATACAGACATTACCGTTCCTGACGCCCATGAGCACCATCACCACAATGAACTACCAGCACACTAGGACTCCAGATCACATGGACTATACATTTCACAAGAATCTCTTAAAGTCCAGACTAAGGGAGGAATTCTCCAGGCTATAAAATTTCTTTGGAGACAACATGAATTCAGAAGGAGAAAGTTAATTGAGGTAAAGCAAAAATAGTGATGGATTTTTTTCTAAATTTAGAAAGCAGAAAGGTTTCTCTTTTTTGGTTCAACTCTTTTCTTTCGAAGTTTCTTTCTGTCTTTCTCCAGTGAGTCTATTAGCATGACTCTCTAGACCTAATTGGCAAACAGAAATAAATGAATCACAGGCACACACCCAAGCATTTTGAGGGAATTTATAGCTGGAGTGTGTACATATGGATCAAAATGGGCATCCTGCCATTGTTGATAAGGACCTTGGCAGACAGACCTCAGAAAACTGAGCAAAATTATAATACCATAAACTGTAGAATCACTGAACATTTCAGCATGTACCACAAATAAAGCAATACAGTTTCTATCAGAGGAAATTATTCCTGATAGAGCTGCCAGCCTGTTTTGGGGTACTGGGCATGAAAATATGAGATGCTAGGCAACTTGCTTTATTTCCATATTTTTAAAACCTTCAGCAAGGTTTTATTTCAAAGATAATGTAAAACAGCACACCCTGTGTTGGGTGGGGACACACCAAGGGGAATTTTTTTAAGAAATACCAATTTTGAGACAGAAATCAAAATTTAGAGGCAAACAAGTGCTTCTCTGGTTAAAGAAACATAAGTAGCAGAGTCTCTAGGAGAGAGTGCCATTTAACCTATTTTATAAATGCTCAAGAAGTGGGAATACAAAAGCAAGTACTTTCAGGGACATAAAGACATTACAGAGTTCCCTCATAGCTCAGTCAGTAAAGAATCTGCCTGCTATGCAGGAGACCTGGGTTTGATTCCTGGGTTGGTAAGATCCCCTGGAGAAGGAGATAACAATCCACTCCAGTATTCTTGCCTGGAAAATCCCATGGCCAGAGGAGCCTGGCAGGCTACAGTCCATGGGGTCGCAAGAGTCGGACGCAACTTAGCGACTAAACACTTTTTTTTTTCTTGATAGTTTAGTGGTAGACTAAAGGACACGATTGATTCTGTATGGGACAGGATATGATGTTTGGGCATCAGAATAGGTAAATCAAGAGGAAATATCTTCAAGATAAAAGAGAACAAAAATTACTTGTAAAATTATGACCTGTCCAAATAGGGAATATTCAATGTCTTTTTTGTGCATAGTACATGTATGGTAATTCTAGAGAATAAGACAGCTGCATGGTAAAGTTTTCCATGGATGTGGGACCAATGCATGGCTGGAAAATAAGCTCTAGGTGTCATTAGAATGAGAATTAGAAACAAAATAAAAAGTACTCTTCAACCTTTGTGGAAGTCCTGTTGAACTTGAACCTGAAAATTGCTTCAATATTGGACATGAAGAAACGCAGTGAAGCCACTGAGGAGAGAAAATCTACTGCGGGGACAAAAGACCTGATTCATGTATAAGGAGAGACATACATCTTGAATATTTGGATAAAAGGAACTGGATACTCATTCAACGAAATTCTGAGAGATATTGAAACGCTCCATGTGGGCTTAATCCCTATCCTTCCTTTCTGGTTCAAACTTCTTAATTATATATATATATATATTTTATATTTCAGATTTTTATTTTCTCACCTCTATTTCAGTCTTCAATCATTTAATCAAACATCTGTACTCATTACTCCAGATAAACAACTCCTTCTAAAGGAATTAAAAATTCCATAATTCCAGATCTAATAGAGAATTTCTTCTCATTGACTTGATCTTTCTTCCCTGGTCATATCTTTATTGAAACTCTCTCCTCCCACTGCTCCTATAATGCCGCCTCCCTGGTTTCCTTTCTGCCTCTCTATTTCTCGTCACTCCACCAGCTTCATTCTCTCTATCTGTACCTTCAATTAGGTTGTCCTTGCCTCTTCTCAAGCTGCATGCACACCCATGATCTTCACCGTGCCCAGATTTCAATTACAACCTATTCTTGAGTTATTTCCCAAATTCTCCTCTGTCCCCATTGTCTCTCCCCCTGAATTCTTGATCCATATTTTCAATTGTCCACTGGACAACCCAGATGAATGTCCTTCACAAATACAAAGATAACATGCCTAACATCAAACTCAAGAGTTCTCCCTGCACTTCTAACCCACTCCTCCTCAATCTCAGTCCCACACGCAGAGTCCTTACATTGGGTCTTGGGGAGATTACAAAAGGCATCCTTCCCTAGGCTAATTCAGCCCTATGCCAGACTGGACCCTGGCACTCAGGGGAGACTTGAGCACTTACACCTCCTCTGCAGACAGTTCTTGGTGGAAAGTACAGCCTGCACGACTGTTTGAAGTAGGTAGTCTGTGTCAGGGAGGGAAATTTTCCCTCTACCTCTCCTGATTCTTTTGACATGTCTTATAGTTCAGTTCAGTCACTCAGTCATGTCCGACTCTTTGCGACCCATGGACTGCAGCACACCAGGCCTCCCTGTCCAGCACCAACTCCCGGAGTCCACCCAAACCCATGTCCATTGAGTCGGTGATGCCATCCAACCATCTTATCTTCTGTCGGCCCCATCTCCTCCTACCCTCAATCTTTCCCAGCATCAGGGTCTTTTCCAATGAGTCAGCTCTTCACATCAGGTGGCCAAAGTATTGGAGTTTCAGCTTCAACATCAGTCCTTCCAATGAACACCCAGGACTGATCTCCTTTAGGATGGACTGGTTGGATCTCCTTGCGGTCCAAGGGACTCTCAAGAGTCTTCTCCAACACCACAGTTCAGAAACATCAATTCTTCACCGCTCAGCTTTCTTTATAGTCCAACTCTCACATCCATACACGACCACTGGAAAAACCATAGGCTTGACTAGATGGACCTTTGTTGACAAAATAATGTCTCTGTTTTTTAATATACTGTCTAGGTTGGTCATAACTTTCCTTCCAAGGAGTAAGTGTCTTTTAATTTCATGGCTGCAGTCACCATCTGCAGTGATTTTAAGTTGACACAAAACAGAGTAACAGGAGGGGAAAAAATTGATTTTGTATGCATGGAGGTCTTATAAATATAGGACTCAAAGAAATCATCAAAGCAGGCAGTTTTATATGTTTTAGACAAAAAAAAAATGATACATTCATGAAGAATTGATAGACAGCACAGTTTGGGCTTGAGGTAGTAACTAGTGAAGAAGTAACAAGGTTTGTTTATACAGCCTTCTCAGCCCTAATTTCCCTGTCTTTCGTGGTAAGGATGTCTCTCTACCTCCTGGTACAGGGAGGGTTCCTTTCCTATGAGAGATTTATTTCCTGCTTTCAGAGGGACAAAGGAGGGTCAGAGTGTCCTTTTTATACTGGCTGTTTCCTATGTAACTTTAATTCAAAATAATCAATATGTCAAAGTGATATAATTGGGAGCAGCCTGCCCTGAACCCCATCACCTTCCATCTTCTTATCACTCAAAGTTAGAATTTCAGAGTTATCATTTTTATAACTATTCAGGCATCAAATTCTGTCCATTTCATCTTAGAAATAGCTCTACTATATAAGAAATATTTTTATCTAATATACTTGCTGTCACCAGGGCTTCCCTGGTACCTCAGATGGTAAAGAATCTGCCTGCAGTGCAGGGGACCTAGGTTTGATCTCTGGGTTGGGAAGATCCACTGGAGAAGGGAATGGCAACCCACTCCAGTATTCTTGCCTGGGAAATCCCATGGACAGAGGAGTCTGGTGGGCTACAGTCTACAGGGTTGCAAAGAGTTGGACATGACTGAGCAACCAACATTTGCTCTCAGTTCATATAGTGTATATTAGCAAGGCTTAATTTCTTATTTATTAAAATATTAATAAATAAACATCAACAGAAATTCTAACATTTTGTTTTAGTCTATCTAGATTGCTATAACAGAATACCACAGACAGGGTGGCTTAAAAAACAAACATTTATTTCTTCCAGCTCTGGAGGTTGGAGATCTGAAATCAAGGTATCAACATGGACAGGTTCTTGGTAAGGGCCCTCTTCTGGGTTGCTAATTGCCAATTTCTCACTGTATCCTTACATGGCAGAAAGACAGCAGAAGCAAGTTTTCTCATGACTCTTATAAGTGCACCAATCCCATTCATTAGGGCTCTACCCTCATGACCTCTTCTAATCCTAATTACTTTCCTAAGACCTCACCTCCTACTACTACTCTGTTGGGGGTAGAGCTTCAACATATGAATCTGGGGGAACACAAACATTCAGTCCATAACATCTTTCTTTGTTGTTGTTTTTTTTTTAAGAATTTACTTATTTATTTTTGGCTGCACTGGGTCTTTGTTGAGGCACATGAACTCTGTTGTTGCCCTGTAGCATGTGGGATCTTAGTTTTCCAACCAGGCATCAAACCCACATTCCCTGCGTTGAAAAGCAGATTCTTAACCACTGGACTACCAGGGTAGTCCCTGTAACATCTTTCTTTTCTCAGTGCAGTCGATAACTCACTAGGGTAGATTTATCCCACTTTGGAGATTATGTTTGTAAAGATTAAACTGCATAGCATACGTACAAGATCTTTTTTAATATTAATTTTTATTGGAGTATAGTTGCTTCGCACTGTGTTAGTTTCTGCTGTACAGCAAAGTCAATCAGCTATATGATTGATTCTTTTTTAGGTTTCCTTCCCATTTATGTCACCACAGAGCATTGAGTAGAGTTCCCTGTGCTATACAATAGGTTCTCATTAGTTATCTATTTTATACATAATATCAATAGTAATGTACAAAACCTTTAACAACCAGCCACAAAATGTGTTTTCAGCCCTGTGTTTTATTCCTCCATTCTTGCTCCACTCAGATAGAAGTACTTGGTATTTCTTGAATGAATCCACATGGCTTCCTGCCTCTGTACATTTATACATTCCCTGGTTCTTTCTGGAATTGCCTCACCTCTTCTTTTCCGAATGTACTCTTCCTCATCTTTCAAATTTTAACTCAAAGGTTACTTTTTCCATCAAACTTCCTCCAATCCTTATTCCACCCTCTCCCACTCCAACATTCATATGTTAAAACTCTACCCCAAGTACAGTAGTACTAGGAGGTGAGGTCTTAGGGAAGCAATTAGGATTAGAAGAGGTCATGAAGGTGGAGCCCTAATGAATGGGATTGGTGCACTTATAAGAGTCATGAGAAAGCTTGCTTCCGCTGTCTTTCTGCCATGTAAGGAAGAGTTATCACCTCCCCCTGCAGTGACACCATAGCTCCTTCTACATGAATTATGTACTGCAACCCTCTCGTGCTAGTTGGTTTTTTTTTATATGACTTTCTCCACCATTAGATTTTACTCTCTCTGAAGTAGAAATCATGTCTTATTCATTTTATATACTAAAGGCTTAGGATTGTTTGACATATTGTAGGTGCTTTGTGAAGGTTGAATGACTGAATAAACAAAATGGATGAATATTTTAAATTGAAGTTCCCTTACCCTGTGTCCAAGCAGAGGCTGGTAGAAGGAATTTAAATATTGACTAGTTGCATAGTCAAGATAAACTTTAACACACGTAAACAACATGTGAGTTTCCTGAGCCATACAGCAAGTTCCCGTTGGCTATCTATTTTACATATGGTAATATAAGTCTCCATGTTACTCTTTCCATACATCTCACCCTCTCCTCCCCTCTCCCATGTCTGTAAGTCTATTCTCTATGTCTGTTTCTCCATTGCTGCCCTGTAAATAAATTCTTCAGTACCATTTTTCTAGGTTTGTATATATACGTTAGAATACAACATTTAACTTTCTCCTTGTGACTCACTTCAAACTCAAACAGGGGCTCTGTATCAATCTAGAGGGGTGGGATGGGGTGGGTGATGGAAAGGAGGTTCAAAAAGGAAGGGATATATGTCTACCTATTGCTGATTCATGCTGAGGTTTGACAGAAAACAACACAATTCTGTAAAGCAATTATCCTTCAATAAAAAAATAGATTAAAAAGAAAAAAAATGTGTGTGACAGCAAGCCCCTTCTAACTTCAAAATGTCATGTTACACACCCCTCCTCCTCAGCAGGACACCTTCAGTGTCTGCAGAAAGAATTGAGATTCTGTAAATCTGCATTTATTTTCACCAGGCACTAAATGTGCTAAAACATATTTCTGTCTCCTAATTCTATTGTTCATTGTAGTGATTTTACAACATGTACACAGATTTTTGCTACTCTTTTCTTAAAAGGTGAGCCTAATCCTCCTCTCCTTGAATGTGGGCTGGACTTTCAGGTCCCTTTCCAAGAAATAAAATCAAGAGGGGGTGGGATGGTGGTGTGAGACATCAGAGTTTAGAATTTTAGATCACAAAAGGCACTTCAGCTTTCCACTCCCTCGCTTGCAGTCTGTTGGACTGCTTACTCTGGGGGAGCCAGCAGACATGTGAGGACATTCAGGTTCCATGCAGAGAACACCCTGTGGTGTGGAACCCCAGAATGCTGCCACCAGTCATGTGAGGAGCCATCTTGGAAGCAAACTCTCCAGTCAAGCCCTCGGATGACGGCAACCCTGGAACTTCTCAACTGCACCTTGAGAGACCCTGAGCCAAAACCACACCTCAGAAACCTTGTGTGACAATGAATGCTTGTTTTGTTAAACTGTTAAACTGAGATAATTTATTAGACAGCCAAAGTTAACTAATACATGCATAGACTATCTTTGTTTTGAACAATTCCCAGAATATTAGAAATAGGCTCTCCTGCTGCTGCTGCTAAGTCGCTTTAGTCGTGTCCAACTCTGTGCAACCCCATAGACAGCAGCCCACTAGGCTCCTCTGTCCCTGGGAGTCTCCGGGCAAGAATACTGGAGTGGGTTGCCATTTCCTTTTCCAATGTATGAAAGTGAAAAGTGAAAGTAAAATCACTCAGTCGTGCTGGACTCCTAGCGACCCCATGGACTGCAGCCCACCAGGCTCCTCCGTCCATGGGATTTTCCAGGCAAGAGTACTGGAGTGGGGTGCCATTGCCTTCTCCGTAGGCTCTCCTACCTCTCTGCAATCCTCTGGAAAAAATAACTGTAAGGGAAAAAAAAAAAAAAGGAACTAGTGTCTGCCAAGGCCCAAAGTAAATTTATGGAACCCACTAACCCATGAGTTGTAATAGCTTGGATGTATTTCTAGGTTCAAGAAGGGCTTAGCTACACTTATGAATGATATTCATTTACTCATTCATTCATAAGTCACTTAAAAGCACCTGTTCCGTGTTAGTCACTGGGCCTGATGATCGTAGGATCCTACTTGGTTATCAAGGAAAATGATTTATGTTGGGGGGAGGTGTTTGGCCCTCTGAGGTTAAGGGAGACATCCACACCCTCCTTCAAAGGGCACCAGAGTCACCCTGAGGGAGAGGAAGTGAGCCATGAAGCACAGACCAAGAAGAGGATTATTTACGCCCTCGTAGTTTCCGAGTTGATCACTCACTGACTTCTACGTGACAAACCCATGGTTTTCATCTCCACAGCATCCAGTGAAGTTCTCATTTTCAGAGCCTGAGCGCCCCTCTGCACACAGTGCTACGGACATGAAATGGAAAGGCTGCCCAGCATAGAACATCAGCAGAGCCCCAGACCTACAGTCATGCTTTTCCCAGCCAGAAATTTTTAGACACTTCAACAGGAAACTTGTGGCACAGATGGAAAATAAATTGCATCTGTTAAGCAGAGTAAATGGGAGGGGGGGAGCTTCAAAGATCAAAAAGCTGTGTAAGAGATACTCTGAGGACCCAGATTATATAAATGCTTGTAAGCTATGAGTGTTTTCATACAGTGCTATTAAGAAACCTGCAATTAAGGTGTTGGAGGTTTTTCTTAAACACACACGCACACATACCCTCGCAGGGAAATCAATCCCCTCTCATAAAAGAACAGTGGTAGGTGTGCGGAGCGGTTTCCGTGCCCCGGGCAGGCACAGCGCCTGGAGACGAGTCAGTCTAACCTGTGGGAAGATACCATTTGATGTACCACCAAGAGCTAGAAGACAGCAGCGCCTCCCTGGGAGCCTGCCACTTCTCCTACAAACCTCAAACCAGGGTGTATGGAAGACTCTGCCCCTAGAGGTGGGGCAGGAGGGGAATGAGGGGTGGGGGAGATGTGCTTTCTTCTCCAGAGCCAGGCAGGGCATTTGTGAGACTGTCCTGCCGGCTCCTAACCAGGTAGGCACGCGGGCCTCACACCTGCAGCGTCTGGAATCGAGCCGTCCTGCTTCTGCTCAGCCGGGTTCCATAAAGGGCACAGATGGAACCTGACATTTTAGCGCGGCCAATGCCATCACCGGTGCTCTTTTCTCAGGGCTGACTCACAGTTAAAGTGTTTGAATAATTTAGACCCACTGCCATCTGAAAAACAAAAAACAAAACAAAACAAAACAGTCCAGGCTATTTAACTTCAGTAATGAGACCCAACCAGAAAAACTGTGGTGTGGGTAGAACCAGGTGAAACCAGGAAGTCTTTTCTTTAGGAAATGACGCTCAGGTGTGGTCGCTGGAATAGCAGCATTGCTATCACCTGGAACTGGTTAGAAATGAAAGTTCTCAGGCCCCATCCAGACTTCCTGAAGTGAGACTCCAGGAAGGGAGCCTAACCATGTGTGTGCTAACACAGCTTCCAGGGGTCTTGGTGACACGAAAGTTTGAAAACCACTGTCTCAGAGGGGTAAGTCGTGATCTCATTCTGTTTATTTATAGAATCATACAAATGGTAGAGGAGAATGGATTGGGTTGCATTCGGGTGAGAATTTCTGGCTTCTTGTCTTTCCTGACTTGTCTCAGGAGCCACGGTGAAAAATCCAAGGATACTTCCTTCCACGTGTTAGGCTGATCGCTGCTGTGCAGTTTGGGAGAGCTACATCAGCGGGTCTTACACTTTCTCAAGTTGCATTACAACCAAGTCTAGTTTATCCTGTTTCATATTGCAGTAATGTTTTCCTAAAAAAGCAGACAAATGCTGTGTACGTTGATATCAGGTAACTGTGTTTGGGCTGTGAAAGTACACAAAGGCCCACATAGAGAAAAAGTTTGGCTAGCAATGAACAACTACTGCTGAACATCACAGAATCACGCTGGATTCAGGGCAGGGGCAGGCAGAAGATGGAGACGTTATGACAACATTCTCTTCTGTCACTCAAACTTCATTTAGAAAACGTAGGCCTCCTTCAGAATTAAAAGGGGGGAGGATCCATAACTTCCACTTAAATAAAATAGCCCCTCTATTTAAGGCTCTCATAGTTATTAAACTAATGTTAGTACAGTACTTCTGGACTCACCAGTGTAAGAAGCTAAATAACTGCATGTGTACTATGATTATCAGCAACTGGAAGCAAGTGTCAGGGCATGCAGGAGCCACAAATCAAATATCTCATTGTTCTCTCCTTGACAGGCTTCCTCTGTTCCACAGATGTCATTAGTCCCAGGAAGCTGACCTGCAATTTCTCTAATCATAACCATCCAGTATTAGAGCTCCAAGAGTGAGATGTTTTTCTCCTAAAGTTTAGTGAAAGAGATTTTTACAACCATGTTTCTTATGCATGGCAGTCAGAAAATGATAAAATGCTGTTCTGAGGTATTTTGAGATGCCATATAATTTAATACATAACTGTCATCATGTTTTTCATTGGGTTATTTTTCCAAGAGAAGATTCCAGAATTTCTTGTAGGGGGTAATTATGAGCATACAGGGTATCTGTTGAGCAGCTCTGTAAAGGTGAGGAAGTGGGAGAGAGCTGTAGACTATAATAGAATAAACTCCCGGGGAAATTTTCAGCCCTAGTTCTCGACCTCATGAAAGATATTACCATCTCACTATCCCTAGAACAGGCCTGGAAGACAAAACAGAATTTAAAATTCTGATCTGACTCTCCCAGCAACATTTGATTTCTGTAAATGCTGCACTATAATTTCCCAAACTTTAGGCATCAATAAATCCTCTACTTAAGCCCCTATGTCTGATGTGGTAGATCATGTGTCAAATAGCTTCCCAAAGCATTTCAATCTCTGTCCTGTTCTCATGTAGAGGGTACAAGATCATGCGTGCGTGCTGACTCGTTTCAATTGTGTCCAACTCTTCACAACCATAGCCCGCCAGGCTTCTCTGTCCATGGGATTCTCTAGGCAAAAGTACTGGAGTGGGTTGCCTTGCCCTCCTCCAGGGGATCTTTACAACCCAGAGATCAAACCCTCATCTCTCGTGTCTCCTGCATTGGCAGGTGTGTTCTTTACCACTAGTGCCACCTGGGAAGCCCATGAGATCATAGAAAACATGTACGTTGGCCTCTGCCCCTGGTTCCTGGCATAGAGTTTCTGAAACCCTTGTAACAACCTGGATGATAGGAGAGGGTTTTGCTCTGATGAGATGACTCTGGTTGGGCTCGTGGATGTGGATGGGTCACTGGAAAGGCCAAGACATGATTAGGAACTTGAAATCTTCAGCCCTGCCCCTCATTCTCTTGAGAAGGGAGAAGGGCTGAAAATGGAGTTTATGATTGGTCATGCCTACATGATGAAGCCTCCATAAAATTCTAAAAGGAAGGAGCGCTGGAGAGTTTTCAGGTTGGTGAACAGGTGGAACTTCTAGGAGAGAGGCATGCCCAGAAAGGTCATGGATGCTCTGCATCCCCTCCCATATTCCTCACCATATGTGTCTTCTCATCTGGCTGTTCATCTGTTATCTTTCACTGCATCATTTGGTAAACTGGTAAGCAGATGTAAGTTCTTCCTTGAGTTCTGTGAGCTCTTTGAGCTAAATTAATCAAAGCCAAGGAAAGGGTGGTGGAACGCTCCTTTGTAAGAAAAGTCAGACAGAAGTCTGACTAGTGACCCGCTATGTGCAATTAGCTCTGAGGTAGGGTGGGGACAGTCTTATGGGACTGTATCAGATGACCCAAATACTGGAGTTTCAGCTTTAGCATCAGTCCTTCCAGTGAATATTCAGGGTTGATCTCCCTTAATATTGACTAGCTTGATTTCCTTGCTGTCCAAGGGACTTTCCAGGAGTCTTCTCCAGCACCACAGTTCAAAGGCATCAGTTCTTTGGTGTTCTGCCTTCTTTATGGTCCAGCTCTCACAACCTTACGTGATCACTGGGAAGACCACAGACTTGACTGTGTGGACCTTTGTCAGCTGAGTAATGTCTCTGCTTTTCAACACACTGTCTAAGTTTGCCATCACTTTCCTGCCAGGAAGCAACTGTCTTCTGATTTCATGGCTGCAGTCACCATCTGCAATGATTTTGGAGCCCAAGAAGAGGAAATCTGTCACTACTTCCACATTTTAGCCTTCTGTTTGCCATGCAGTAATGGGGCTGGGTGCCATGATCTTGGTTTTTTTTCATATTTATTCTTAAGCTAGCTCTTTCACTCTCCTCCTTCTCCCTCATCAAGAGGCTCTTTAGTTCCTCTTCACTTTCTGCCCTTAGAGTGGTATCATCCGCATATCTGAGGTTGTTGATGTCTCTCCTACCTATCTTGATTTCAGCTTGTAACTACAACCCTGGCATTTCTAATGATGTGCTCAGTATATGGATTAAGCAAACAGGGTGACAGCAGACGGCCCTGTCGTACTCCTTTCTCGATCTTAAACCAATCAGTTGTTCTATACAGGGTTTTAACTGTTGCTTCTTGACCCACATACAGGTTTCTCAGGAGACAGGTAAGATGGTCTGGTATCTTGGCTTATAAAGCATCATAAAAATTCTTGGCTTATAAAGCATCATAAAAATTCTTGGCTTGTAAAACATCAATTTACCATGGCTAATCAATAAGTCACATCAAAGTTTCCTTTGGAAAAGCCTCCTCGTATGTTACTCTCTCACCAGTCATGTTTTTACCTTGCTTGATATGCAGATAAAAACCTGTTGTTAGGGACTGAATGTTTGTGTCCCCCCCACCAAGCTTATATGCTAAAGTCCCAACCTCCAATATGTGAGTATTTGAAGTTGGGGCCTTTTGGGAGTAATCAGGATTAGGTGAGGTTGTGAGAGTAGAGCCTTGGTCCCATGAGATAAGTGTCCTCATAAGAAGAGATGCCAGGGAACTTAGTTTCTCTCCTTTCACCATGTAAGGGCACAGTGAGAAGGCAGTCTTTTGTAAGCCAAGAAGAGAGCCCTCACCAGAAACCAACCAGCCTGGCACCTTCATCTCAGACTTCTAGCCTCCAGAACTGTAAGAAATAAATTTTTGTTTAAGCCACCTAGTCTATGGTGTTGTGTTAATATACATGCTTTGGCCTAAGAATCTTTTTATTAGAAAATTTAGTATTAATGTATTTTTTGGCTTTGCTGTG
The DNA here is from genome assembly GCF_055505025.1 of Bos grunniens. Lineage (NCBI taxonomy): Eukaryota > Metazoa > Chordata > Mammalia > Artiodactyla > Bovidae > Bos > Bos grunniens. The sequence continues at coordinate 104,823,497 of NC_141165.1, forward strand.
CATCTTGCAGATTGTTAATTCCCCAACCAGGGATTGAAGCTGAGCCCTTGGCAGTGAAAGTGCAGAGCCCTAACCACTGGACCACCAGGGAATTCCCAAGTATTAATTTTTATTTTGAAGACATTACAAATAACAAATGAAGAAAAAAATAAAATACTTATTGATCAATTTGTATATATCAGGAGCTGAAATAACAATAATTGTTATTATTATTATCAATAATATTATTATTACAAATGAAGAAGCTGAAGTCTAGAAATGTTAAGTAATAATAGGTCCAAGATCACTTAAATAAGAATCAGTCAGGATAAACCCCATGACTTGTCTTCTGGGAATGACTATGCTCTTTCCTTCTCATCCAAATCCTCTTTCTCCTGTATTCTAAGAGAACTTGGTCTGTTCCATTCATGAAACTCTTTATATATTGTCTTTCAATACAGGTATTTGTAAGAAAAGTATATATATATATATATAGTCATTGAATATAATAAATATATGGTCAAAATATTATTTTTTACATACCTTTCATTTTTTTACAAGTTGAGACCTTGAGGCCATTAACTGCAGACCTGAGAAATTATGTCTCTATACAGAGTACCAACAGTTTGAATATTTGTTGCTTGATGAGGGACTTAATTTCTGCTTTGAAAAGCTTAAGTTTATAATCATTACTCTGAGTTAAGCTTTTTTATAACAAAGACTACATTAAAATAAAAATTATAGAACTTTTCATTTTAAAAATTATGAAATAAAACCTTAGTGGAAGACTAAGGTAAACAGTTGGGAATGAGATATTTTGCGAAATTGAGTTTTTTTTCTCATCATTAAGAATGATGGGATATAGAATATCCAATATGTTCTTGAATAAAGCATATTGAATAACATCAATATGTTCTATGAGTGGAAATTTGCCATGTTAGAGATTCTATAAAACTCTTGATGTACTGAGGACATTTCACAGATGTTTATTGTTATATCGCATTAAAAATACCAGTGATGAGGTAATTAGACATACTGTCCAATCTTAATCCTAGTTAAAAAGAAAATTAATTAATGTAAAATGTACCTCAAAATTATGTCATTTGCTAAGGTAATTAGAAGGCTTAATGTATATTTAAATATATTTATACATATAATAACAATTGAGCTAAAAAAGATAAAAATTCAAACTCTCATTTCTTTAGAAACCATTGGTATCATTTTAGGTGGATGAACACAAGAGTGAAAAATAAAACCTTCAGCTTGAACACTCTGGTACTTCATAAAAAACCACCTATCCTTTGTTCTGACTGCCCAAAAATAAAAATGATTTAGGGGCAAGAAGGTTTGAAATAATCTTTAAGTCAAGTAGTATATAAAAGCAATTATGAGGAGTGACATGTTCTATGCTATGCGGGAAAAAGTATATAAAAATGTCAAAATAGTAGCAATAAAAAGACTATAAACTTCATCCTCGTGTCCAGTCAGGAAATGAAAGATCTTTGTAACAGGCCGTGTTTTGAAAAAGTTAAAGTACTCTGGAGTTAAACATATTGTAGGACCTGTAGGGCCCGGTCGCCACTAGTTCCCAGGAAGGATAAGGGGGAGAACGTACACATGACGTAAAAGTGGTTGTTTTAGAACTTTCTTTCCTTTTCTTTGTACATGAGGGAAATAAAAGGCAGACAGTTTGCTGCCATGTTTCTTCCCGCCCAGAAAAGCTCTGGATAAAACACGGGTGCGGCCACACGCCCGCCCCCTCCGTCACATTCCTGCGCTTCTTCCCCGCGCTGTGCGCCCCTCCCTATGCGTGCTTCAGGGCCGCTCCAGAGTTGCCCTCCGTGGACCCCACCTCGACCAGCAGTTATCCGCCCTGAACGCCATTCTCCAGAGCTTTGCTAGGTGTTGCCAACTAGATAAACAATATAAGCTAAAATCTTTCTCGCTGATAAATGGTAGAGTATGTTATCCAGACTGAAACACATTTCATTTTAATGCCTCCTGCCAGGAGGAAAACAGCGTAGACATTTCTGCTAACGTCAATAGAGAAAAACTCTGGGCCTTTGACTTTTCTCCCAGATAAAGCATTTCACCACATTTTTAAGATCTCCCTGCAGTCAGCCAAGTTGCAGCCTTCCAGTCTCACTGCCTACTTTCATCAGGAAAGTCCCCCAAATACCCTCTTATATCCTAAGACCTCCTTATGTTAAAGATGCCTACACACACACACACACACACACACAAGAATTTAATAAATTGAGTCTTTGAGCATGAGTAGAACTTTTATCTATGCAATTGTGTTAGCTTTCATGGCTGCATAACAAATAGCAGGAAGAGAGTAAAGCATCATCCATTTATTAGCTCCCAGTTCTGTGGATCAGAGTCTGGGTAGGCTCACCTCAGTACTCTGCTTGGGTTCTCACAAGGCTGAAACCCAGGCATCAGTCCAACTGAGTTCTTAATTGGAGCCTCTTCTCAAGCATTCAGATTCTTGGAGAATTCAGTTACTTGCAGGGCTGAGGTACCCACTTCCTTCGTGGTGGTCACTTAGGACTATGATCAGTTCCTAGAGTCCACTCTCAGGTCCTGGCTCTGAAACTCCTGTCCAAACAACAGCTTCCTTCTCATTCATCCCTACTCAGGCTTTTGATCTTCCTGTCTCTCCTTCTGCCACCAGCTAGAGAAAACTCTCTACTTTTAAAGGGCTCTTGTGATGAGGTTAGTCCATATGGATAACCTATCTATGGTCAATTGATTGATAACCTTATTTACAAGTGGAAAACTTTCTTTTATCATGTTGTTGTTCAATCGCCAAGTCGTGTCTGACTCTTTATGACCCAATAAACTGCAGCATGCCAGGTTTCCTGCCCTTCACTATCTCCCAGAGTTTTCTCAAACTCATGTTGATTAAGTCAGTGAGGCCATCCCACTATCTCATCCTGTCGTCCCCTTCCCCTCCTGCCTTCAATCTTTCCCAACATCAGGGTCTTTTTCAAAGAGTTGGCTCTTTGCATCAGGTGGCCAAAGTATTGGAGCTTCAGCATCAGTCCTTCCATTGAATAGTCAGGGTTGATTTCCTTTAGGATTGACTGGTTTAATCTCCTTGATGTCCAAAGGACTCTCAAGAGTCTTCTTCAGCACTACAGTTTGAAAGCATCAATTCTTCAGTGCTCAGCCTTCTTTAGGTAACACAACAGCAGGAGTAATGCTGAGAGCAATATTCATAGGGGCCATTTTAGAATTCTGTCAGCTACAGGGATCTCATAGATATTTGCTTATAAAGTTTTTATAGCAGTCTTTATTTTTGCCCATTTTATGGGTGACTTCTGTAGATGCTTTAGCTGTCTCCAACAGAAAAATAACTCTTTAGAGCAGAGATGTTTTCTTTCTCAGTAAATTACTGTGAAAGAGAGACAATTGAGGCAAAGAAAAAGTAAAATATAAAAGGGTGCCATATTTGTTATGTCTAATCAGACTATAAGGAGATAAGCTGCAGTTTAGGTAAGGGATTCAGAATTATGTATATGGAAATCAAATAATAAAAATTTGTAAATTTGGGTCAGGATGAAACTCAAAAGGCACAAAAAGACATATGTGATACACTGGATTATGAAACTAAATTTTATCCCAGCTGAAAATTACAAGCTGGGAGTCTTCCAGGGTTAAAGCTGCTAAAACCAGATTGTAAGAAGGGACTCAGAGGATGTGGCTCAGGTAGCAGCACCCTTGAAGAGGTGCCTGGGTGCTGTGCCCAGTCCACGTTCCTTACCTGAACCTGGATCAGTACCCTTCCTGTGGTTCTAAGTTGTTACCCAGCAAACACAACATGCTTTCTCTCTCTCTTTTTTCCCAGTTTTACAATTGACAGACAAAATTGTATCTGTTTAGAGTGTACAGTGTCCCTGGACTGGAAAAAGTCAGTTTTCATTCCAATCCCAAAGAAAGGCAATGCCAAAGAATGCTCAAACTACTGCACAAGTGAGTTCATCTCACATGCTAGTAAAGTAATGCTCAAAATTCTCCAAGCCAGGCTTCAACAGTATGTGAACAGTGAACTTCCAGATGTTCCAGCTGGTTTTAGAAAAGGCAGAGGAACCAGAGATCAAATTGCCAACATCTGTTGGATCATCGATAAAGCAAGAGAGTTCCAGAAAAACATCTATTTCTACTTCATTGACTATGCCAAAGCCTTTAACTGTGTGGATCACAATAAACTGTGGAAAATTCTGAAAAAGATGGGAATACCAGACCACCTGACCTGCCTCTTGAGAAACCTGCTTGTGGGTCAGAAATTAGAACTGGACGTGGAGCAACAGACTGGTTCCAAACAGGAAAAGGAGGATGTCAAAGCTGTATATTGTCACCCTGCTTATTTAACTTATATGCAGAATACATCATGAGAAATGCTGGGCTGGAGGAAGCACAAGCTGGAATTAAGATTGCTGGGAGAAGTATCAATAACCTCAGATATGCAGATGACACCACCCTTATGGCAGAAAGTGAAGAAGAACTAAAGAGCCTCTTGATGAAAGTGAAAGAAGAGAGTGAAGAAATTGGTTTAAAGCTCAGCATTCAGAAAAATAAGATCGTGGCATCCGGTCCCATCACTTCATGCGAAATGGAAAAACAGTGGAAACAGTGGCTGACTTTATTTTGGGGGGCTCCAAAATCCCTGCAGATGGTGACTGAGCCATGAAATTAAAAGACAGTTACTCCTTGGAAGAAAAGCTATGACCACCTATACAGCATATTCAAAAGCAGAGACATTACTTTGCCAACAAAGGTCTGTCTTGTCAAGGCTATGGTTTTCCCTGTAGTCATGTATGGATATGAGAGTTAGACTATAAAGAAAGCTGAGCGCCGAAGAATTGATGCTTTTGAACTGTGGTGTTAGAGAAGACTCTTGAGAGTCCCTTGGACTGCAAGGAGATCCAACCAGTCCATCCTAAAGGAGATCAGTCCTGAATATTCATTGGAAGAACTGATGTGGAAGCTGAAACTCCAATACTTTGGCCACCTGATACAAAGAGCTGACTCACTTGAAAAGACCCTGATGCTGGGAAAGATTGAAGGCAGGAGGAGAAGGGGCTGACAAAGGATAATATGGTTGGATGGCATCACTGACTCAATGGTCATGAGTTTGAGTAAACTCCAGGAGTTGATGCTGGACAGGGAGGCCTGGCGTGCTGCAGTCCATGGGGGTCGCAAAGAGTCGGACACGACTGAGCAACTGAACTGAACGAAACTGTCCCTGGAAAAGAAAGTGTCAGCCCTCTCCAGTATTCTTGCCTGAGAAATCCCATGAACAGAGGAGCCTGGCAGGCTACTGTCCGTGGGGTCACAAAGAGTCGGCCACAGCTTAGCAGCTAAGCAATAGAGTGTACAGTGTAATGATTTGATATGCATGTGCTTTGTGGAATGACTACCACAGTCAGATTAACAAACACATCCATAAGCTCACATAGTTACCTTTGTGTGTGTGTGTACACTTAAAATCTATTCTTTTAGCCAACTTCAAGTATACAATACAGCACTATAAACCTTGGCCACTAAACTGTACATTAGATCCTCAAATTTATTCATGTTATAACTGAAGGCTTCTACCCACTGACCAGCATGCCTCCCCTGTTATTCCCACCCCCAGACCCTGGCAACCACCCTTCTATTCTGTTTCTGAAAGTTTGGCTTTGTGAACATTTTTTAAGATTCCACATATGCATGAGATCATACAGTATTTGTCTTTCTCTGTCACACACAGCAGGCTCTTGATGGTGATCTGTACCTTTTAGTTGGGTGATTGAGTGCTCTACTGCAGAAAAGGATAAATTCAATAGAGTTCACCTCTTTGTGTAAGCTGTTCTGTAGTTATTATGCTGCTTTATAAGTGCTTTATCTGTTGTAAGATGTTTCAAGTGGATATGAGCATCTAATTTATTGAACTTATAAATCTGATTTACTAAATTTAGAAGAGTTTATAAAGATTACAGGTATCTTACATGTTAGATTTGTAAGTTTGCCTTATCAGGTGAAATATTTGAGAGAATCAGTTCATCAAATTGGCAATAAAAGAGTGAAATATCTAAGAAAATCTAGTTCATAAATGTTCTAAGTGATGTTAACATTTAAAGCATTTAATCCCTCAAATCTATAAGGTAATTGAGCATTAATTAAATAACAAATTGTGTTTAAAATTATAACACAATAACATTTGTAAATATATTAACAAGATTTGTGAGTTAAAAGTGAAGGCTTATATAAACTAGGCTATAAAATTTATACTTTTTATAAATTGAATATTTGCACAAGCATATAGGGAACTATAACTATGATCTTCTGCACCAAAAAAAAAGCAGCTTTGGGTACTACAAACTCAATTACCATTATTAAACATTGATGAGTAATATAACTGTAGGGGATATCAATCACAGTAGTTACCATTTATTACCTCCAACTACATATCAGTTCTGTGATATACATCAAGTTTATTCATTTATTTTTTGTTTTGTTTTTGCTCTTTAAGTGTGCTGACAATCTTTTAATGAGCTCACAATCTTTTAAAGTCTAAAAATATAATTTCACATACTAGTTGGAATTCCTTTGGTCACAAGTAACAGAAAAGAACTGAAGTCAAATTGTTTTAATAATAATAATGATAACAGCAGTAACAGCAATAAGAAGACAGGGATTTGGTGGGTCAAGTAACTTAAGAAGTCCAAAGGTAGAGAAGTTACACCATGTGGATCTTCTTTCCAAAAAGGATGGACTGTCAACTGTGACGAGTGGAGGTAACTCAGCCACCAGCCACTGGGCATTGGGGTTCCCACAGTCTTGATCTGGGACCACACTCTTTCTGGGCAGCCCTGGTCAGTAAGCACAGGTGGAGTACCAGGGCCTGGGCATTTCTGCCAGTGTGAGAATCCTCTAATAAACATGTCTTACTCTAAATCTCCCTGTTGGGCTGGCCAGTAGTTTATAAAATCTGCATCACAGTCTGGGCTCCCCTTGCCCAATCCTGAGTTCCTCCCCTTTGCTTTCACAGGTGTCACTGTCCAGCACGCTTCTTCACTTTTTTCTTCCACTGGCATTACCCCTAATAAATCGTGGTCACTGGGCAGCCATCTCCAAGCTGCTTACTGAAGGGCATGAATGGCCTCTTAGGCCAGTAGTTTAGTGATGCCACAGGGCCCACTGTGTATCTGACTCTCTACTCTGCCTTGCTGAGTGCAGAACTGCCCTAAAGCTGTCAGTCTTCATGACAGTACCATGCCACAAGAACCAGCTGGAGCTAACTGCTTCCCTTTCACAGCCAGTGGGAGAAGGGAGCATCTTTTGGTAACATTCACATGAGAGAGAATAATTTTATTCTCCAGATGTTCTTCATCAAACATCTCCTTTATGGCCCTTTGACACAGCTTGAATCATCCTATCCGACCACTGAGACTGTGGTCCACTTCTTCAGCTCCTGTGAGATCAATTCCAACCAATCTGCAAAGCTGGGAAGCTCTAGGTCCCATTAGAAAGGAGACAGAAAGAATGAATGCTGGGGAGGCAACAATGCATTTCCTTGAGAGGTTTGTTTTAATGTAATTTCTTCTAGGACAATGAAGCAATTCATATCACCCAGGAAAGTAAAATTCTGAAACTGATTCTTACTGTCATCCACAGATCCATTGCAATTAACCTAATGTTAGACCACCATCAAAGGTGGCTGCACAAAATACTCCTGTAAACATCTGTGCAGGTGTTAGGCAGAACACTTATTTTACTATTACTGGGGGAATGACACTCTTGCACTATTAACAGTCTCTGCGTTTGTTTCACAGACACTGAGCCTCAGGTCATCATAGTTCTCCTATTTTCCTCTGGAGTAAGCAGTATGCCCCAATTTTATTGTGCAAGATTCCTTTTGTGATTCAGCTATTTGCAGCTTGTTTTATTTTTTTTTTTCCAATGGTGCTGTATCAGTTAAGTTTTTCAGTTCCGGAATCAAAGGATAAGCATTCTTGAACACTACCCAATATCATACCACAGAATTATTCCCGTGAGAGCACTGCTGCTACTAGCCATGAGCATAAGCTCTAGAGTATACACTGCTAATAATGCAGGCACACAAGCCAGATGCTGCCACTGGAACTCTGACCACTGCAGTTTCTGGAAGCTGGATGTCCTGGTGCCTCTGCCCACAGACTTGCCAGAGTGAATTCTATGGAGTTCTTCCTTCTCCAGATCACTGGGTTCCCCTTCAAACAGGGGCCAGAGCACCTGATGAGTAGAGCCCACATCCTGAGCCTTGGCTGTAAGGGAACAGCAGGTGGACAGTTTCTACCAATTTCAACTTCTAGAACGGGAGATGAGCTCTGCCTCCCAAGGTAGAAGATTCCATATGCTGGATTCCTTGCATTTACTTTTGTTCTTCTAAAGTCTCCAGTGAGTAATCCTCAAAAGGATTTTATAAGTTTTCCTTAGTAGTTAAAGCCTATGAGAAAAGAATACACTGGTATTCAAATGTCTTATGAGCCAAGTGTCAGTCATAATTGTCAACAACCCCATTAAGCTTGGACTTCCTGGGGAAGCTGGTTACAGCATTCAAAATACATTTGTATTCCATTTTTGTTTTGTTAGTAAGATGAGAATATATTGCCTTTATTAATGCTAAACCCATAGACTTTACAAAGAGTACTTGTCACTATTATCTCACCATTCCTATAAACATTCATCTTGGAAAGATTAAATTCAACTCGGCAGATGTTTATTCAGCTCATAATAAATGCAAGACTTTGTGCTAGGGACTGGGGGATGACAAATTTGCCTTAAACTGTCACTGTGGTGACTACTTATTTTAATTCCTTCATCATATAAAAATTGAGTATTAACCATTCATGATCTACTTTTATATTTTACTGTCAACTTTCTATTATTTCCAATTCTATAGAAGAGTTCAAAAATCTCCACAATACATTTTTAGAGGTTAATCTTCATTACAATTTATCTCTTGTTCATATTATGAATACAATTTTGAAATCCAAGCAATATATATTTGAAGATAAAATGCAATTGATAAAGATGTTATTATTCATATACTTAAGTTATTCCTATCATTATTGTGCAAAAAGAACATTAGAAATTCACAAATGTGAGTGTGTGTTTGAGGAGACATATTGTTTACACTTGCTTGTGTGCTAACATATTTAGTAGGTGTTATCAGCAGAGGAGCCTTATGAGAAGACATTGATCAGAGTTCTGTTTCAGTGATGGAGGTTGGCACAATCCTATAGTATTTGAACTGGATAAAAAGGTAAAGGTCACGACTCATCTCTGAATTGAGTTTTGAATTGAGCCTCATTGTCACCTTCATATTTCTGTTGCTTTATGATCCACTCCTTCAGTTTCTGCAATCAAACAAGCCTGAGTTTCTCCCCACAGACCACATGAAAAGTGCAAGTGTTAGTCTCTCTGTCGAGTCCAACTCTTCATGACAACATGGGCTATAGCCCACCCAGCTCCTCTGTCCATGGAATTCTCCAGGCAAGAATACTGGAGTGGGTTGCCATTCCCTTCTTCAGGGGATCTTCCTAAACCCAGGATCGAACCCGGGTCTCCTGCATTACAGGCAGATTCTTTACCATCTGAGCCACCAGGGAAGCCTCACAGACCACATACTTTTAGGCAATTATATAACCTCTGTCTATCTTAGTTTTCATGTCTAAAGAGGAACTGAAAACAATGCTTTCACAAATGGCTGCTGGTGAGAATTAAATAACACACTGTATTTAAAACTCTTAGTCATATCACCCAGTAATCCCGATCCTAGATATTTACTGAAAAAAAATAAAGACACATGCCACCCCAAACCTATACAGGATGACCGTTACAAATAGCGATGTTGTTGATCAGATGTGAATTGGATACGTAAAGTGTTGTGGGCAGTGCCAGCTCTGAGGGAGGCCTTTGAGGAGTTATTAGGGTCCTTTCCATTGGTTAGAATTGCACATTGAGGAAATCAATATTTATCAGTTTACTATGAGATAACAGGTTACAGGAGACTGATTTACTTTAACTAGTCTCGTAACCCATTGAAGTATAAAGGCAATAGAACCTGTCAACAGAATTCGTAGGGTCAGCACGATCCTGTGCCCTGGTCCTGCCATCACAATTTCTCCTTGTGGGCAGGAGATACATATCAGGGCAGCCTTATACATATCAGCTTCCTGGGTGGGCAGGGGGTCAGCACAGGGAGAGAAGTTAGTTCAAAATGTCATACGAACCAGGTCATAAGAAGAGCTCTGTCAATAATTCCTGTTTTCATCATTCACCAGAATCCATATCTTTGTTGAATAGTGTGGGATAAAAACCCATGACATCTTGTTGGCAGCTCTCTGTGCTCCTGCTACTCAGTCTTCAGGTCTGGTACATCACCCTTGACAGAAGCAACTTTCAGCTGCTCTTTCCTCTGAGATGTTATGCTTATTAAATTTGGTGTTCCCAGGTTGCCTTCACCTCATGAGAGCTAGTATCTAATATACCCTCAGCAAGTAGTTAATGCCGTCCTTTGAGGGATTGCTTTTGCTAGTTTCACAATGAAAGCACAATTAAAACTTTGGTTATCTATTGCTCCATAACAAACCAACCCAAGGATTAGTGGTGTAGAACAATGGCAATCATCTTTGTATTAACTCTCCTGGTTTGGGGTGTTGAGTGGGCTCAGTCAGGTGGTTTCCCTCAGGGTGTCTCCTGTAGTTACAGTCAGCCAATGGACAGTGCTGGAGTACTCTGAATGACATGAGAGATTAATAGGAAAAAAAATTTTTATTTAACATATGTATATTGGGACTCTATAAGATATGGTAAGTTCTTTTAGAACTAATACCCCCAAAAGATGTCCTTTTCATTATACGGGACTAGAATGCAAAAGTAGGAAATCAAGAAACACCTGGAGTAACAGGCAAATTTGGCCTTGGAGTACGGAATGAAGCAGGACAAAAGCTAATAGAATTTTGCCAACAGAACGCATTGGTCATAGCAAACACCCTCTTCCAACAACACAAGAGAAGACTCTACACATGGACATCACCAGATGGTCAACACCGAAATCAGATTGATTATATTCTTTGCAGCCAAAGATGGAGAAGCTCTATACAGTCAGCAAAAATAAGACCGGGAGCTGACTGTGGCTCAGATCATGAACTCCTTATTGCCAAATTCAGACTTAAATTGACAAAAGTAGGGAAAACCACTCGAACATTCAGGTATGACCTAAATCAAATCCCTTACGATTATACAGTGGAAGTGAGAAATAGATTTTAAAAACTAGATCTGATAGACAGAGTGCCTGATGAACTATGGATGGAGACTATTGTACAGGAGACAGGGATCAAGAGCATCCCCAAGAAAAAGAAATCAAAAAAGCAAAATGGCTGTCTGAGGAGGCCTTACAAATAGCTGTGAAAAGAAGAGAAGCAAAAAGCAAAGGAGAAAAGGAAAGATATATCCATTTAAATGCAGAGTTCCAAAGAATAACAAGGAGAGATAAGAAAGCCTTCCTCGGTGATCAATGCAAAGAAATAGAGGAAAACAACCAAATGGGAAAGACTAGAGATCTGGTCAAGAAAATCAGAGATACCAAGGGAACATTTCATGCAAAGATGGACTCAATAAAGGACAGAAATAGTATGAACCTAACAGAAGCAGAAGATATTAAGAAAAGGTGGCAAGATACACAGAAGAACTGTACAAAAAAGATCTTCACGACCCAGATAATCATGATGGTGTGATCACTGACCTAGAGCCAGACATCGTGGAATGTGAAGTCAAGTGGGCCTTAGAAAGCATCACTACAAACAAAGCTAGTAGAGGTGATAGAATTCCAGTTGAGCTATTTCAAATCCTGAAAGATGATGCTGTGAAAGTGTTGCACTCAACATGCCAGCAAATTTGGAAAACACAGCAATGGCCGCAGGACTGGAAAAGGTCCGTTTTCATTCCAAACCCAAATAAAGGCAATGACAAACACAATTGCACAATTGCAGTCATCTCACACGCTAGTAAAGTAATGCTCAAAATTCTCCAAGCCAGGCTTCAGCAATACGTGAACTGTGAACTTCCAGATACTCAAGCTGGTTTTAAAAAAGGCAAAGGAACAAGAAACAAGAAACAATAAACAAAAAACTTGCCAACATCTGCTGGATCATTGAAAAAGCAAGAGATTCCAGAAAAACATCTATTTCTGCTTTATTGACTATGCCAAAGCCTTTGACTGTGTGGATGATCACAAACTGTGGAAAATTCTGAAAGAGATGGGAATACCAGACCACATGACCTGCCTCTTGAGAAATCTGTATGCAGGTCAGAAGCAACAGTTAAAACTGGACATGGAACAACAGACTGATTCCAAATAGGAAAAGGAGTACATCAAGACTGTATATCGTCACCCTGCTTATTTAACTTATATGCAGAGCACATCATGAGAAACGCTGGGCTGGATGAAGCACAAGTTGGAATTAGATTGCTGGGAGAAATATGAATCACCTCAGCTATGCAGATGACACCACTCTTATGGCAGAAAGTGAAGAAGAACTAAAGAGCCTCTTAATGAAAGTGAAAGAGAAGAGTGAAAAAGTGGGCTTGAAAACTCAACATTCAGAAAACTAAGATCATGGCATCCCCATCACTTCATGGCAAATAGATGGGGAAACAGTGGAAACAGTGACAGACTTTATTTTTGGCGGCTCCAAAATCACTGCAGATGGTGACTGCAGCCATGAAATTAAAAGACACTTACTCCTTGGAAGGAAAGTTATGACCAACCTAGACAGCATATTAAAAAGCAGAGACATTATTTTGCCAACAAAGGTCCATCTAGTCAAGGCTATGGTTTTTCCAGTGGTCATGTATGGATGTGAGAGTTGGGCTATAAAGAAAGCTGAGCACCAAAGAATTGATGCTTTTGAATTGTGGTATTGGTAAAGATTCTTGCGAGTCCCTTGGACTGCAAGGAGATCCAGCCAGTCCATCCTAAAGGAGATCAGTCCTGAGTGTTCATTGGAAGGACTGATGCTGAAGCTGAAACTCCAATACTTTGGCCACCTGATGGGAAGAGCTGACTCCTTGGAAAAGACCCTGATGCTGGGAAAGATTGAAGGCAGGAATGGAAGGGGCTGACAGAGGATGAGATGGTTGTATGGCATCACCAATTCAATGGACATGTTTGAGAAAACTCCAGGAGTTGGTGACGGCCAGGGAGACCCTGAGTGCTGCAGTCCATGGTGTTGCAAAGAGTCGGACACGACTGAACGACTGAACGACTGAACTGGTAAGATATGAAGCCCAAGGAGAAGTTAGGAAATTGAGGTTTATATGTTATCTGAGAAAAGGGGAAGGTGGTAACGGTTTAGGTCTTCAAAGGGAAGGAAGACCCTCACAAAAGAAGATGAAAAACAAGCAAAATTTAGTAAACAAACATTTGCTGGGCCATATAGATATCATGGGATGCTGAGAGAAATTTTCACAAACAGACTTTCTCAGTTCCTCCCTGGCTACCAAACCAATTCACATTCTAGTTTACATTATATTGTGGTTATCCATGATGATAGCTCCCGTTCTAGAACAAGTTATATGTAAATTCTTTTAGGCAGGATAATGGGCAAGGACAAAGCTTCTTCTGTGTCTTTTTAGCTGGAAATGATTGTTTTTAGCTCAAAATAATCCCCATGCTAAAGAGACACATTTTGGGGTGGCAAGTTTTGCTTCCATACAATTCCATTAATCCACAAAGATTCAAGTTGAAGACAGTGAAATTCCCCAGGCTGCATGATTCAATCTACATCTTATCATTTATGGGAACTATTTGCTATTTGTACTAGAAAAGGCTTTCCTAGTGTCTCAGACAGTAAAGAATCCACCTGCAGTGAGAGACCCATGTTCAATCTCTGGATAAGGAAGATCCCCTGGAGAAAGGAATGGCAACTAACCGAAGTGTTCTTTCCAGGAGAATATCGTGGGCAGAGGAGCCTGGTGGGCTACAGTCCATGGGATCACAAAGAGTTGGATACAACTGAGTGACTAACACTTTCACTTTACTTTTTCACTTTGTACTAGAAATCATGGTTCAGAAATGGAGAGTTTTACCACATTGATGTCAGTGAGCAAAATCACATCATTTGCACTGCGCACCCCCACACACACACCCACCCCCTTCAGGCCTACATTTGAGGCTTGGTAGGAAACCAACAGATTTAAAATCTTTACATATGGTCACTAAATTTTCTTTAATCTTTGAAACTAAACCATGGAACACTTGTCAGCCTCACTCTAGAAAGAGTTTTCACACAGGCTGTGAATATGAGCTGCAGACATGTGGTGACCTGACCCACATTCTCCTCCTCTAATCTAATGTAACTACGTCTCCTAGTGTCCAAGATAACTATTAGTAGGGCTGTAGCAACAACCACTGCTTGATAAGTCCTAAAACAGAGCCTGCATGGGATGTTCAGTGAATTCCCTTGATTATACATCACAGAGGAGACCACAGGAGTAAGTGAAAATTTGCTAAACTGACAAGGCCCGTCCTCTGTTGATGCTGTGCTAAAATGTAAGCTGCCCTCCAGGAAATTACACGGACTTGCAGTCAGGAAAGACTGTTTTTTGTTTCTTTGAAATTTTATTTATTTTTTAATTATAGTTGCTTTACAATGTTGTGTTAGTTTCTACTGTACAGCAAAGTGAATCAGCTCTGTGTATACATATATCCGGAGAAGGCAATGTCACCCCACTCCAGTACTCTTGCCTGGAGAATCCCATGGATGGAGGAGCCTGGTAGGCTGCAGTCCATGGGGTTGCTAAGAGTCGGACACGGCTGAGTGACTTCACTTTCACTTTCCACTTTCACGCATTGGAGAAGGAAATGGCAACCCACTCCAGTGTTCTTGCCTGGAGAATCCCAGGGACGGGGGAGCCTGATGGGCCGCCGTCTATGGGGTCGCACAGAGTTGGACACTGTGCGACTGAAGTGACTTAGCAGCAGCAGCAGCAGCAGAAGCATACATATATCCCCTCTTTTTTGGTTTTCTTTGTAGCAGTTCTTCAAGAACAAAGCTGGTTCCTGAATATATTACCTTACCTCTTAGCAACACTTAGTTTTTTCCTCTTAGCTCACTTCTCCTCACCCGCTCTGAACCAGGGATGCCCAGACCAGATACTGTAATGTGGCCAACTCGATCAAAGAGCAGAGTCTCATGGCAGAGAGTGGAGTCACTGGTGAACTCATACAACAAGCAGTAACTGCACTTTAATTGGTCTCCATTGTCTAACTCCACAATTACTTTTGATTAGGGTATGTTTACAGCAAGAAGAGAGTCTAAGCAATTCCACCAAGGATGATATATATTATTCACATGGGTCTGAAAAATTAAATATACCCTCAGAATTATTCACAACCAACAAAGCTAATTGTCCCCAGAATGGTAATCAGCAATTACATTACAAAGACAGGAAAGGAAACATCCACATTATAGCTTTGCTTCAATGACTTAGAAATTTTCTCACAGGTAACATTTATATACATTCTCATTTAACCCTACTTTATGGCTCATTAAATATTTAAGAAGAAAATTAAAAAGGAAAGAACAGAAAATTTTTTTTTCCATAAAAATTAGAGAGACTGTCACTTCTAGAAGCCAAATTTACAGAGAAAATGCTCTTATTTCCTTTACTTATATATTAATTTATTCAAAACACATTTGTTAAACTCTCACACACTACTGGGAGTAAAATGTGGTACAACCATTTTGGAAAACTGGTGATTTTTATTGTAAAAAAATTAATAAACAGAAACCTCAGTTAAGAAGTCAGGAAACCAGAAGGGGGAGGTTTCATGCCCTATAATGATAGCAGAGCCCAACAGGGAGAAGGAAGACTTCTTTCCAGGCAAGGACTCAGCCAACGGAAAGTCATGGATTCTTGGTTTACTACAATCCTCCCGGCTTCCTTTTCCTTCTATAGAAGTGTCCTCTTTCCCTTGTGTGGGGACTTGCTTGTGATTCACCGTGGTTATAGACGCCAAACTGAAAATTCTCTGCTGGTCCCAAATAAACGTATCTTTGCTGGAGGAATATTTGGTGGTCTATTTGTTTCAGGTCAACACCAAGAAAGGTGAAAATATGCAAAACTTATGATTCATCGCTTTTTCTCTTAGAAGTGCAAATACACATGCACCAAAACACACGTATGAGAATGTTCACATCAGCACTGTTCTTAACAGCCCCAAACTGGAGACTTAAATGCCCAGGAGTGGACCAAATAAATAAATTATGGTATCCTTACACAATGGAATATTATCAAGCTAGGAAAATAAGTTAACTAGAGCTGTACATATAACAATACTTGGAAGAATCTTCTGTACAGGAGGAAAAATGATTTTCCCTCTACCCTTCTGTGTTCTTGACCGAGACCCCTTGTAATAAAAGACATGGTCACAACAGGAAAAAAAAAAGTTAATTTATATGTATACTTCATGTATATGCGAGAGATACCCAGGAAAAACGAGTTACTTTCCAAGACGGTGCAAACTACCACGTCGACTACCATCTTCAGCTAAAGACAAAAGAAGCGGGGCGTGGGGGGCATTTATGAGAAATTATCAGGAAAAGCATGATGAACAAGGATATTTTATGTGGATTTAGGTCTTGCCTTCTCCATTGACAACAGTTTCTCATGAGTCATCTTTCTCTTCTGTACAGAGTAGGAGATACCCTTACAGATAGAGATTTCCTTAACAAAAGTAAATTTCCTTTACAAAAGGCTAACTTCCCTATTTTCAGAGCTTCTTTGTGTCTGTTGTTTTTCAAAATAATCCTTAAACCAAAGAGGAGTATTTTGGGGTGGCATATTCCACAGCTTCAAGGTTATATGGGATAGGTTGTTGTTGCTTAGTTGGTAAGTTGTGTCTGATTCTTTTGCAACCCCACGGACTGTAGCCCACCGGGCTCCTCTGTCCATGGGATTTCCCAAGCAAGAATAATGGAGTGAGTTGCCATTTCCTTCTCCAGGGGATCTTCCCGTCCCAGGGATAGATTGCATCCCCTGTGCATCTCCTGCATTGCGGAAGATTCTTTACCACTGAGCCACCTGGACAATTGGACTATAAAGAAAGCTGAGCACCGAAGAATTGATGCTTTTGAACTGTGGTGTTGGAGAAGACTCTTGAGGGTCCCTTGGACTGCAAGGAGATCCAGCCAGTCAATCTGTCAATCCTAAAGGAAATCACTCCTGAATATTCATTGGAAGGACTGATGCTGAAGCTGAAACTCCAATACTTTGGCCATCTGATGCAAAGAGCTGACTCCTTGGAAAAGACCCTGATGCTGGGAAAGATTGAAGGCAGGAGGAGAAGGGGATGATAGAGGATGAGATGGCTGGATGGCATCACCAACTCAATGGACATGAGTTTGAGTAAACTCTGGGAGTTGGCAATGGACAGGGAGTCCTGGCGTGCTGCAGTCCATGGGGTCACAAAGAGTCGGACCCGACTGAGGGACTGAACTGAACTGAACAGAACTGGACCTGGGAAAGTCCATATGGGGTAGAGCTTTTTAAAACTTTTAATTAATTATTACATTTTAAATTAATATTTTTTAATTTTTAATTAATATTAAAATTAATAATTTTGAGATATTTAAAACACAATATTTAAAAGTTCTTCTCCTTGTCCTACTGTTAAAGTAACCAGGTTAGGCCTGATTCGGTAAAAGTCTTAGTCTCTCAGTCAAGTCCAACTCTTCGTGACCCCATGGACTATAGTCCACCAGGCTCCTCTGTCCGTGGAATTCTCCAGGTCAGAATACTGGAGTGGGTAGCCTTTCCCTTCTGCAGGGGATCTTCCTAACCCAGTGATTGAACCCAGGTCTCCCACATTGCAAGCGGATTCTTTACCAGCTGAGCCACCAAGGAAGCCCCAAAGAAAGTGAAAGTCACTCTAGGCAAGGGGGAGATGAAAGGAATAAAGTCCTAATTTCATTGAAGTGTACCTTTCTACAAGTTAGTTCTGGGAAAAGTCTGTTTGGTCAACAAAGAGCTGAAGTCCAGCTGCCAGCACAAAAGAAAAGTCCCTTATCGCTATAGCTCATTGCTAGGGACTGGAGATGCTTGTTTTGAAGGGCAAGATCATCTTCTCAGGGCCACTCCACAGTTTTCACCACTGCTGACACCACTGCGAACAAAGTGTCACTTTGCCCAAGGAGGAGCTAATGTATCAAGATCTTCGAGAGCTATTTACCTGAGCAAAGGTTCAGTTCACCTCAGTCGCTCAGTCTTGTCTGACTCTTTGCCATCCCATGGACTGCAGCATGCCAGGCTTCCCGGTCCATCACCAACTCCAGGAGCTTACTCAAACTCATGTCCCTCAAGTTGGACATGAGCAAAGGTTTGCCCTGCCCAGACTCAACATTCCCAAGCTGCAGGTCAAACCTCTTGGTATTTAAAGCTGAAACATCCCTTAGTCATAGTCTCTTCTGCATATTCTTATTGATAAGTCCCCAGCAGTACTCATCAATAGCTATGCTACTGAGTGCTGATAGACAACCTCAGATGTTGATGACAACATCCTGGTGCAGCTTCCTCAGTGTAAACAACATCACCCTTAGGACAAAACAGCTTCATTCTTAGATTAAAAAAGAAAAAACAAAAACCTGGATTTGAAATCATATCAAATCAGTACACAACACATTTGTTTGCTCCAAACAAAGAAAGTAACCCTGCCTCAACCAATCAGCAAACCTCATCACAAAGTTCTCTGACCTTGTTGAATTCTTCTGAGCTCCTCTCTGTCTACTAGGTTGGATGCTGCTCCATTCGTGGATCACTGAACAAAAGCCTCCTAGATCAGTAAGTTGGAAAATATTCTGTGGAAAATGGTAGCTGTGATGAATTATTGGAGGCTGAGTGTGAAATAACAGGATAAGAAACTCCTGGAAGACACATTTTTGGGAGGGAGGGGCACAGTTTCATGGTCTTTACCTCCAGGAACTCTACCAGACTCTAATGGTGAAGAGTCAAGAGAGATCCCCTTTATTCTGGCAGGGGGAGAGAAAGAGTAATTATTGTGAAATATATCTCTAGACCTCCTTTCCTGGGGAAGAGACTTGGCCAGAGCCTTATCCCAACTTGGAAGTGCATTCTCCTCTTTCTGTCTCACATAACTGGGGGGACAGTGTAGTCAACAGAGGTCAAGGTCTTAAGAAAATAGATTGGGAACACAACATCCAGGGAGAAGATTTTGGGATGGGGGAAAAGCTATGCCACTGGAGAAATATTTCTGAAGGTGACTCAAGTCACAAGCTCACTAGGGGACTGAGATTTGATTGGAAGATTATAGAATGTTTTCTGTCTCGCATACCTTAGCACCACATCAGAGGGCTCAAGTAAAACAGTGGATACTGCAGAAAGATTTGCCAAACGTATACTCTCTCTGAGGAGGAATACAAAGAAGTCAAGAGAGGAGACGAAAACAAGGAATTTGGAGCCTCTGGCACCTGAAGCTACAAAAAAGATTTAACACAACACAACTCTTAGCCACATAAACAGAAATCTTCATATAGATTCATTTTCTGTATGAATAATTTCTATCATCCAATATAACATGTCCAGCTTTCAACAAAAGATTATAAGGAATATCAAAAGACATAAAAACACAATTGAAAGAGATGACATAATCATCAGAACCATACTTAAATATGAAACAATGTTGGAATTATAAAATAGGAAACTTAAAATAACTATCACTGGGACTTCCCTGGTGGTCCAGTGGTTAAGACTCCACACTTCTGCTGCAGGATTTGATCCCTGATCAGGGAACTAAGATCCCGCATGTCTCACTGTGCATCCAAGAAAAGAAAGAACATAGCTATGGCTAATATTTAAGGCTCTAATGGAAAGAGTAGACAACACACAAGAACTATCACGTGTAAAATAGCCAGTGGGAAGCTGCTATAGAACACAGGGAGCCCAGCCTGGTGCAAAGTGGGAGGGAGGCTCAAGAAGGAGGAGATAGTTGTGACTGATTTGCATTGTTGCAGAAACAAACACAACATTGTAAAGCAATTATCCTCCAATCAAAAAATTAAAAAAGAACTAACTTAAAACTACCATACAATAAATTTTCATACAGTAATTTTAAAATAAAGTATATTCATATAATTTATCCTCTTCCCAGATTAAAAAAGAAAACCATACAATCTGTCAGTAGACGTGAATAAAAGCACATGATAAAATTTAGTGTATTTTTATTGTAAAAACTTGGCAAAATAAGAAAACTTTCTAAATCTCACAGAAGGTATCTATGACAAGAACTCACAAAAATGAACAGTTGGCATAATTCTTAAAGCATTAGAAGCATCCCCTTTATTGTCAGAAAGAAGCCAAGAACTTCCATTACCCTGGATTTTATTAAACATTATACTGGAGGTCCTAAACAATGCAGTAAGACAAAAAAAAAAAAGGTTGCAAAACATAAATATCAGAAAGAAAATAAAATACTGTCACTATTTACAAGTACTGTCAAAATTAAATCTAAACGAATCTACACAAGCTCTCTTAGAGCTAACAAGAAAATTTGGCAAGGTTGTTGGACACAAAGTCAACCACTAAAATTGATTTTCTTCTTATGTATCAGCAACAAATTAGCTTCGGCCCTGGCTGCAAGTTAAAATCCTCTAGGGAAATTTTTCTAAATGTTAATGTACCCGGCAAATTCATTGAGTCAGAGACTCCATGGGGGTGGAATCTGGCATCTAGTGGGGAACTACAGGATTCAAGTGAAGAGAAAATTTAGAAATACCTAATTTGGTAATTTTAAAAATAATTATTTTTAAGTTGTTGGAGCCTTTTTTCAAAGTCCAGTTAAAGCAAACTTAAGTATATACAATGTGGACCGTGCTGGCTTAGTGAAGGTGGGGAGGACAATGTTGGGGCTGGGAAGATGGTGTCCACAGTCCTGCCTGCTCACACACCCTGTCCTGCTCTCTGCCCTCCCAGATCCCAAGTGGTTCTGGACTCCTTGGAGCCAAGTTTAAAAACTTCTCATCTGAAAGTTTCAAATGTTTTATTTGGCAGATTCAGAAGTGAAGACCCAGATGCTGCTCATTAGTGCCTATGAATAGATTAATAGCCTTTTCAGATGTCTAGAGAGAAAAAAATATCACCAACAGAGTGCAGGCCTGAAAATGTTTACAAAATCTCTTGTAAAGAGCTTTATAATGAGAGGTCATTTGTCCACAGTGATTTAAATACAAAGTCAGTAAAATGGAGATGAACTCACATGATTCCATTTTCAGATCTGCTGTTCTACCCATCAGCTGTTTAGCCAACTTTTTTCCATCAGAGGAGCACTAAGGTTACTGTTGAGAAAAAAATTCTTCTCTTAATATATTAGCTTAAGCTGTTAATTACTGTTGCTGTTTAATGATTCATTTATGATAATTAATGTATTAATGCTTTGTACTTGTACCCTCAAGCAATTCTGTGCAGGAGGCAAGTTTAAAAATTCAACAAATGTAAATAACAAGCAGTAACTGTCCAAGCAGTATCATTTAAGCGTTATTTCATGAATTATAATATTTCAATTCCATTAAGTTAAAAGGATTAGCTTCCAAGGTATTGTTGTCCTCTGATCCTATTTCATGTTAATTACTCTTGCAATACCAATAACATTTGCACAGCATCTTTCTTTCATGGGATCTTTATTCATAGTGATAGCAAGAGTGTAAAAAAGAGAGATACTGAATACTCCAATTCAATTAAATGCAACAACTATTTATAGAATGCCTACTATGTGCTGGACTCTGAGACAGCTACAAAGATAGGTGAGTTATGGTCTGTTTTTATCTCCCTGACAACGGTGCAGTTCAGTTCAGTTCAGTTCACTCAGTCGTGTCTGACTCTGCGACTCCATGAACCACAGCATGCCAGGCCTCCCTGTCCATCACCAACTCCCAGAGTCCACCCAAAAACATGGCATCAGTGATGCCATACAACCATCTCATCATCTGTCGTCCCCTTCTTCTCCTGCCCTCAATCTTTCCCAGGGTCTTTTCCAATGAGTCAGCTCTTTGCATGAGGTAGCCAAAGTATTGGCGTTTCAGCTTCAACATCAGTCCCTCCAAAGAACACCCAGGACTGATCTCCTTTAGGTTGGATTGGTTGGATCTTGCAGTCCAAGGGACTCTCAAGAGTCTTCTCCAACACCACAGTTCAAAACCATCAATTCTTCGGCGCTCAGCCTTCTTCACAGTCCAACCCTTACATTCATACATGACCACTGGAAAAACCATAGCCTTGACTAGACAGACCTTTGTTGGCAAAGTAATGTCTCTGCTTTTCAATATGCTGTTTAGGTTGGTCATAACTTTCCTTCTAAGGAGTAAGCGTCTTTTCATTTCATGGCTGCAATCACCATCTGCAGTGATTTTGGAGCCGCCAAAAATAAAGTCAGCCACTGTTTCCACTGTTTCCCCATCTATTTCCCATGAAGTGATGGGACCGGATGCCATGATTTTCATTTTCTGAATGTTGAGTTTTAAGCCAACTTTTTCACTCTCCTCTTTCACTTTCATCAAGAGGCTCTTTAGTTCTTCTTCACTTTCTGCCATAAGGGTGGTGTCATCTGCATAGCTGAGGTTATTGATATTTCCCCTGGCAATCTTAATCCAGCTTGTGCTTCATCCAGTACATTTCTCATGATGTACTCTGCATAGAAGTTAAATAAGCAGGGTGACAATATACAGCCTTGACGTACTCCTTTTCCTATTTGGAACCAGTCTGTTGTTTCATGTCCAGTTCTAATTGTTGCTTCCTGACCTGAATACAGATTTCTCAAGAGGCAGGTCATGTGGTCTGGTATTCTCATCTCTTGAAGAATTTTCGACAGTTTGTGATCATCCACACAGTCAAAGGCTTTAGCATAGTCAGTAAAGCAGAAATAAATGTTTTTCTGGAATTCCCTTGCTTTTTCGATGATCCAGTGGATGTTGGCAATTTGGTCTCTGTTTCCTCTGCCTTTTCTAAAACCAGCTTGAACATCTGGAAGTTCACAGTTCATGTATTGCTGAAGTCTGGCTTGGAGAATTTTAAGCATTACTTTACTAGCGTGTGAGATGAGTGCATTTGTGTCGCAGTTTGAGCATTCTTAGGCATTGCCTTTCTTTGGGATTGGAATGAAAACTGACCTTTTCCAGTCCTATGGCCACTGCTGGGTTTTCCAAATTTGCTGGCATATTGAGTGCAGCACTTTCACAGCATCATCTTTCAGGATTTGAAATAACTCAAGTGGAATTCTATCACCTCCACTAGCTTTGTTCGTAGTGATGCTTCCTAAGGCCCACTTGACTTCACATTCTAGGATGTCTGGCTCTAGGTGAGTGATCACACCATCGGTGCAGGGTAGGATATATAGTCTCTATTCTGATAATGAAAGGTAAAGAGTTAAATGACATACTCACAGCCACACAGCTAGTAGTGGTAGAGCCAGCATTTGAACCCAAGAATGACTTGCTGGAAAATCTGCATTTTCCTAGTAGAACTCATAATCAGGAGACTCCAGCCAAAATGTTGAAGTAGCCAATGCTTGCCTTTGGTCTTCCTGCCACTCCCAATTTTGTGTGATCTCATTTTTCAATTGGAGTCCATGCACTCTTCCATGCCTTTTCTGGTACTTTCTTTGTTGCTCTTTGTATTCTAAGCACAACATAGAAACAGTCCACTGAAATATCCTCTCTCCATTAAGTCCTCTTTACTGTCCAATGAAAGACCAGAGATGCCCAATAAAACTTTTAGCAATAATAGAAGTATTCTATATCTGCACTATCCGATATGGTAGCCACATGTGGTTTTTTAGCACTTGAAATGTAGCTGCTGCTACTGCTAAGTCACTTCAGTCGTGTCCGACTCTGTGTGACCCCATAGACGGCCGCCCACCAGGCTCCCCCGTCCCTGGGATTCTCCAGGCAAGAACACTGGAGTGCGTAACATGACTAAATGACTGAATTATTTATTTCATTTTAATTGATTTAAATTTGAATTTAAGTTTAAGAATCCACACTTGGCTAGTGTCCATTGAATTGGACAACACAGCTCTAAAACATTCTCAACTCACTTTTATTTAAAATATTTCCCCATGTTTGATTTTCCAAAGCCTGTTCAGCTAGGACACAGTATCACTGCATTTAGTACATTGATGGTAATTAATTTGCATGTGTATCTCCCAGAAAAAAATGTTGCATTTGAACAAGGGTATTATGGACATAAAAATGCAAATTTTCAGATGCTATGATAAGACACCTGGGAATATTTTTTTTATCACAAAGATCTTTGAATCTCATTAATCCTATAATGTGGACAGCCAGATGCTGGTGCTGCACAATATTTTTTGTCACATTCACCTTTTACAATAATCAAGCAATTTGTATCACATATCTCAATACAGAGCTCATTTCAGTTCAGTTCAGTCACTCAGTCGTGTCCGACTCTTTGTGACCCCATGAATTGCAGCACGCCAGGCCTCCCTGTCCGTCACCAACTCCCGGAGTTCATGCAAACTCATGTCCATCGAGTCGGTGATGCCATCCAGCCATCTCATCCTCTCTTGTCCCCTTCTCCTCCTGCCCCCAATCCCTCCCAGCATCAGAGTCTTTTCCAATGAGTCAGCTCTTCACATGAGGTGGCCAAAGTACTGGAGTTTCAGCTTTAGCATCAGTCCTTCCAAAGAACACTCAGGACTGATCTCCTTTAGGATGTACTGATTGGATCTCCTTGCAGTCCAAGGGACTCTCAAGAGTCTTCTCCAACACCACAGTTCAAAAGCATCAATTCTTCAGCACTCAGCTTTCTTTACAGTCCAACTTTCACATCCATACATGACCACTGGAAAAACCATAGCCTTGACTAGACGGACCTTTGTTGGCAAAGTAATGTCTCTGCTTTTTAATATGCTATCTAGGTTGGTCATAACTTTCCTTCCAAGGAATACAGAGCTCAGATGTTTTCAAACATTTCCAAAGTACTCTTCCCAGTGAAGATTTTATTCTGTTTTCTGATTTCTTTCTATTTCAGAGCCCAGAAACATAACACCAACTGGTGAACCCAATTTCATGAAAAATATTGCTGCCAGGAGCCCAAAGGCAGCAGCCTCAACCTGTCCCACACTTGGAACAGGTGTCTAGGAGGTGCTAAGGAGGTGACAAGTGACTCTCCATTCCAGAGATACCATATTCACACCCCTCCCCACCACCAGAGTTACAAAATTGAAAGCTTTCAGAGTTACAAAATTGAAGGCTTTCAGAATACAAAATTGAGGAGGAGCAAAGTGTATAGCAGAAACACCAGCAGACAATAGAAGCTTACCTCATCCAATCAAGGGGCTTTGGGGAAAAAAAAATGATGCAGAGGGCTGGAGGACTGTAGATCAGGGATCAAAGTGGAAGCTGAAATCCAAGGACCAAGTAAGACAACTCTAAATCATTCCCCAGGTGAGAGGGACCAGGCTCAGTGGAGCCTAGAAAACAATGCAAGTTCTTCAAGGTCCATGGATCTGAGAGTGCCTTAGCTTTCCTGGTTTTCCATGTGACAACCAGGTGGTCACCTGGTCTTACCTAGTCTTAAAGCAGCCTGACAGGAGGTTGTGTGAGGAATTGTCTTGCCCTAATGCAGCTGTCTAGTCAAGGCTATGGTTTTTCCTGTGGTCATGTATGGATGTGAGAGTTGGACTGTGAAGAAAGCTGAGCACCGAAGAATTGATGCTTTTGAACTGTGGTGTTGGAGAAGACTCTTGAGAGTCCCTTGGACTGCAAGGAGATGCAACCAGTCCATTCTGAAGGAGATCAGCCCTGGGATTTCTTTGGAAGGAATGATGCTCTAGCTGAAACTCCAGTACTTTGGCCACCTCATGCAAAGAGCTGACTCATTGGAAAAGACTCTGATGCTGGGAGGGATGGGGGGCAGGAGGAGAAGGGGACGACAGAGGATGAGATGGCTGGATGGCATCACTGACTCAATGGACGTGAGTCTCAGTGAACTCTGGGAGTTGGTGATGGACAGGGAGGCCTGGCGTGCTGCGATTCATGGGGTCTCAAAGAGTCGGACACGACTGAGCAACTGATCTGATCTGATCTGAATGCAGCTGTGAGGGCGCAGGAGGGCCTAGAGGAGCTATTCTACATTCAAGGTCAGGAGGGGTGGCAGTGAGGAGATACCCCTCATCCAAGGTAAGGAGCAGCGGCTGCTCTTTGCTGGAACAGCCGTGAAGAGATACCCCACATCCAAGGTAAGAGAAACCCGTAAGACGGTAGGTGTTGCAAGAGGGCATCAGAGGGCAGACACACTGAAACCGTACTAACAGAAAACTAGTCAATCTAATCACACTAGGACCACACCCTTGTCTAACTCAATGAAACTAAGCCATGCCCGTGGGGCCACCCAAGACGGGCGGGTCACGGTGGAGAGGGCTGACAGAATGTGGTCCACTGGAGAAGGGAATGGAAAACCACTTCAGTATTCTTGCCTTGAGAACCCCATGGACAGTATGAAAAGGCAAAATGATAGGATACTGAAAGAGGAACTACCTAGGTCAGTAGGTGCCCAATATGCTACTGGAGATCAGTGGAGAAATAACTCCAGAAAGAATGAAGGGATGGAGCCAAAGCAAAAACAATACCCAGCTGTGGATGTGACTGGTGATAGAAGCAAGGTCTGATACTGTAAAGAGCAATATTGCATAGGAACCTGGAATGTCAGGTCCATGAATCAAGGCAAATTGGAAGTGGTCAAACAGGAGATCGCAAGAGTGAACGTGGACATTCTAGGAATCAGCAAACTGAAATGGACTGGAATGGGTGAATTTAACTCAGATGACCATTATATCTACTACTGCGGGCAGGAATCCCTCAAAAGAAATGGAGTAGCCATCATGGTCAACAAAAGAGTTCAAAATGCAGTATTTGGATGCAATCTCAAAAATGACAGAATGATCTCTGTTCTTTTCCAAGGCAAACCATTCAATATCACAGTAATCCAAGTCTATGCCCCAACCAGTGATGCTGAAGAAGCTGAAGTTGAATGGTTCTATAAAGACCTACAAGACCTTTTAGAACTAACACCCAAAAAAGATGTCCTTTTCATTATAGGGGACTGGAAAGCAAAAGTAGGAAGTCAAGAAACACCTAGAGTAACAGGCAAATTTGGCCTTGGAATACGGAATGAAGCAGGGCAAAGACTAATAGAGTTTTGCCAAGAAAATGCACTGGTCATAGCAAACACCCTCTTCCAACAACACAAGAGAAGACTCTACACATGGACATCATCAGATGCTCAACACCAAAATCAGATGCTCAACACCAAAATCAGATTGATTATATTCTTTGCAACCAAAGATGGAGGAGCTCTATACAGTCAACAAAAACAAGACCAGGAGCTGACTGTGGCTCAGATCATGAACTCCTTATTGCTAAATTCAGACTTAAATTGAAGAGAGTAGGGAAAATCACTAGACCATTCAGGTATGACCAAATCAAATCCCTTATGATTATACAGTGGAAATGAGAAATAGATTTAAGGGACTAGATCTGATAGATAGAGTGCCTGATGAACTATGGACGGAGGTTCATGACATTGTACAGGAGACAGGGATCAAGACCATCCCCTTGGAAAAGAAATGCAAAAAAGCAAAATGGCTGTCTGAGGAGGCCTTACAAATAGCTGTGAAAAGAAGAGAAACAAAAAGCAAAGGAGAAAAGGAAAGATATAAACATCTGAACACAGAGTTCCAAAGAATAGCAAGAAGAGATAAGAAAGCCTTCCTCAGCGATCAATGCAAAGAAATAGAGGAAAACAACAGAATGGGAAAGACTAGAGATCTCTTCAAGAAAATTAGAGATACCAAGAGTACATCATGAGAAATGCTGGACTGGAAGAAACACAAGCTGGAATCAAGATTGCTGGGAGAAATATTAATAACCTCAGATATGTAGATGACACCACCCTTATGGCAGAAAGTGAAGAGGAACTAAAATGCCTCTTGATGAAAGTGAAAGTGGAGAGTGAAAAAGTTGGCTTAAAACTCAGCATTCAGAAAACGAAGATCATGGCATCCGGTCCCATCACTTCATGGCAAATAGATAGGGAAACAGTGGAAATAGTGTCAGACTTTATTTTTCTGGGCTCCAAAATCACTGTAGATGGTGACTGCAGCCATGAAATTAAAAGACACTTACTCCTTGAAAGGAAAGTTATGACCAACCTAGACAGCATATTCAAAAGCAGAGACATTACTTTGCCAACAAAGGTGCGTTTAGTCAAGGCTATGGTTTTTCCTGTGGTCATGTATGGATGTGAGAGTTGGACTGTGAAGAAGGCTGAGCGCCGAAGAATTGATGCTTTTGAACTGTGATGGTGGAGAAGACTCTTGAGAGTCCCTTGGACTGCAAGGAGATCCAACCAGTCCATTCTGAAGGAGATCAGCCCTGGGATTTCTTTGAAAGGAATGATGCTAAAGCTGAAACTCCAGTACTTTGGCCACCTCATGCGAAGAGTTGACTCATTAGAAAAGACTCTGATGCTGGGAGGGATTGGGGGCAAGAGAAGAAGGGGACGACAGAGGATAAGATGGTTGGATGGCATCACTGACTCAATGGATGTGAGTCTGAGTGAACTCTGGGAGTTGGTGATGGACAGGGAGGTCTGGCGTGCTGCGATTCATGGGGTCGCAAAGAGTTGGACACAACTGAGCGACTGAACTGAACTGAACTGAATGCAGCCTTTCTCTCTTGCACACAAGTGTAGTGCAGATCCCTAGATGGGCTATATCCTGTTGGCCTTTAACTTTAGGTAGATGTGAAATAATAAGAAATATACACTGGTCTTTACTCCTGGTTCCTGCTAATATTTGGTCTTTGACCTCATTTCTTGACACAGAGCTTGTAAATCCCTTGGAATTTCCCAGATGACTGGAGTGTCTTTTGTTCAAATGAGGTGGCTCTGGCTGGGCTGCTGGATGGGGCCTGGTCACCAGAAAAACCAAGCCATGATTAGAAGCTTGGAATCAAGATTGCTGGAAGAAATATCAGCAACCTCAGATATGCAGATGAGATGGTTAGATGGCATCATCATCAAGTCAAAGGACTTGAATTTGAACAACTCTGGGAGATAGTGATGGACAGGGAAGCCTGGCATGCTGCAGTCCATGGTGTCACAGAGATTTGGACATGACTTAGTGACTGAAGAACAACAGAAGCTCGAAACTTTCAGCTCCATCCTCCATCCTCCAGAGAGGAGAGAGGGGCTGGAGGCTGAGGTGATGATCTGTCATGCCCCCATGATGCAGCCTCCAGAAAAATCTATAGAGTACCTCTAGTACAGGATATGTTGCTGAACACAAACACATCCTGGAAGAGAGGTGTACTGTAACTCCTCAGGGACAGAACTCCGGCACTTAAGACCCTTCCAGACCTGGCTTTAGGTATCTTTTAGTTATCTGACTGTTAATCTGTATCTGTTATTATATTCTTTATAATAGACCAGTAAATGTATTTCCTTCAGTTCTGAGAGCCTTTCTAGCAAACTATCCAATCCAAGAAGAGGGTCATGGGAAGCCAGTTTATAGCCAGTTGGTCAGAAGTACAGGCGCCAATCTGGGATTTGCAGTTCTTGTCTCAAGTGGGGGCACTCTTGAGTCTCACCCTTTAACCTGTAAGATCCACATGAACTTCAGGTAAACAAAGTCAGAAATGAATTATAGGACATCCTGCTGGTGTCAGAGTATTGGTCAGTGTTGGGGGGGGGGGGGGAAACACCTCAAATCCGGCGGCAGAAGTGGGAGAGTAAAGGCAAACACAGGAGCTAGGTGACATGGAAAGAAGGCGGGAATCCACAGAAAACAACCAAATACCTCCAAATTTTCACTCAAAAGCAAGTCAGGGAAAACCACCCTTGTCAATGTTTATTCTCGGAGATGTGTTAACTCTTTCATTCACAATCAGTTTGCCTTTACTCTGGGCTCTTCATGTAAAATCACCATGTTGCTCAGCTTTCATTGGAATGAGAGGGCTGCCCTCTGGGAAAAGCATTGAAAGGCATTACAATTTGTATTTCTATCCATTAGAGATGGCTCTTCAGGTACCCAGAGCCTCTCCCTTGAGGGACACAGCATCACAGCATTAAGTTAGCAGATGTGAAGTACCATGATTTCCAATGAAAATAATAGTAATTTGGCTAAGTAAAATAAAACATCTTTTTAGGGAGCTCACAACCATTCATCTTCTGTCTCTTGAAGATGACTTTCCTCAGTCTTTTATGCAGATGGCACATTCTTTGGATTCAACACCAGGGCTGAGAAGAGCGAGCAGTCTCTATTCCAAGGCTGTTTCTTGTAACAGGGCCTCACTGAGCCTTTGGGAAAGGTGACTCTATTGTGTTCACCACATGAAATCCTCAGGTTTTTCTGCATACATATTAAAAAGAGCTTATTCTCCCTGACAGAGCCTTTCTGATTTGACAGAACTGTGTAAGATATGCTCACTCAAGTGAGAAAAAAAAGGAAATTGAAGTCTGTTTGTATTTCCTTTAGGCCATAAGTTTCCTAAGCTGAGACATTCACATTTTTGCTCATTAGTGGACTGTAACGATAGCATGATTTTCTGCATCTAATTAGTCATTTCATTGATTTTATTGGAGCCATGATGTTGACCACCAGGCTAATTCGAAAGAATCACCCTTGGCTTCTAGGCTTAAAGAGAAGCCCTTGTAGTGGAGAGGGAGAAGATGCACTTGACAAACAAATAAAAATAAAAATAATTGTGCACTGCCGTCACTGCTGTCTTTGCTTTGCATTTCTCATTTCCTTCAGTCTCTGTCTGCCGAGGCCCTGCCTGAGAAGTGTTGGCAAGCGGGGTGCTCACAACCCCTCACAGGAGCGGGAGGGGACCTGGGTTCCACTATGCTGTGATTTGTGGTTGCTGGGTATTGGGTGAGAGCTTTATTAATGAATTATTGCTTTTAAGTTAAATGTACACATTTTAAAATTATAATTTGAATATATGTATTGTGTATGTATAACTGTACATTATACATATATGTGTCTGTGTGTAACTATATATATTTTATTTAAAAGACATTACTCTTAAAAAGGATCACAACTGCTTAAGAACTTTTACCAGATTTATAATCTACATAATGGTGAATATTCAAACTACTTAACTAACAGAAGCAGAAGATATTAAGAAGAGGTGGCAAGAATACACAGAAGAACTATATAAAAAAGACCTTCACGACCCAGATAATCATGATGCTGTGATCATCCACCTAGAGCCAGATATCCTGGAATGTGAAGTCAAGTGCGCCTTAGGAAGCATCACTACGAACAAAGCTAGTGGAGGTGATAGAATTCCAGTTGAGCTATTTCAAATCCTAAAAGACGATGCTGTGAAACTGCTGCACTCAATATGTCAGCAAATTTGGAAAACTCAGCAGTGGCCACAGGACTGGAAAAGGTCAGTTTTCATTCCAGTCCCAAAGAAAGGCAATGCCTAAGAATGCTCGAACTACTGCACTGCTGCTACTGCTGCTGCTAAGGCGCTTCAGTCGTGTCCGACTCTGTGCGACCCCATAGACAGCAGCCCACCCGGCTCCGCCGTGCCTGGGATTCTCCAAGCAAGAACACTGGAGTGGGTTGCCATTTCCTTCTCCAATGCGTGAAAGTGAAAAGTGAAAGTGAAGCTGCTCAGTCGTGTCCAACTCTTCTCAACCTCATGGACTGCAGCCTACCAGGCTCCTCCGTCCATGGGATTTTCCAGGCAAGAGTACTGGAGTGGGGTGCCATTGCCTTTTCACACGCTAGCAAAGTAATGCTCAAAATTCTCCAAGCCAGGCTTCAATAATACATGAACCGTGAACTTTCAGATGCTCAAGCTGGATTTAGAAAAGGCAGAGAAACCAGAGATCAAATTGCCAGCATCCACTGGATCATCAAAAAAACAAGAAAGTTCCAGAAAAACTTCTGCTTTATTGACTACACTAAAGCCTTTGATTGGGTGGATCACAACAAACTGTGGAACATTCTTCAAGAGATGGAATAGCAGACCACCTGACCTGCCTCTTGAGAAATCTATATGCAGGTCAAGAAGCAACATGGAACAGTTAGAACCAGACATGGAACAACAGACTGGTTCCAAATAGGGAAAGGAGTGCATCACCCTGCTTATTTAACTTATAGGCAGAGTACATCATGCAAAATGCTGGACTGAATAAAGCACAAGCTGGAATCAAGATTGCTGGGAGAAATATCAATAACCTCAGATATGCAGAGACACCACCCTTACAGTAGAAAGTGCAGAAGAACTAAAGAGCCTCTTGATGAAAGTAAAAGAGGAAAGTGAAAAAGTTGGCTTAAAACTCAACATTCAGAAAACTAAGATCATGCCATCTGGTCCCATCCCTTCATGGCAAATAGATGGGGAAACAATGGGAACAGTGGCTGACTTTATTTTGGGGGACTCAAAAATCACTACAGATGGTGACTGCAGCCATGAAATTAAAAGACTCTTGCTCCTTGGAAGGAAAGTTATGACCAACCTAGACAGCATATTAAAAAGCAGACACATTACTTTGCCAACAAAGATCCATCTAGTCAAGGCTATGGTTTTTTCCAGTAGTCATGCGTGGACCATAAATAAAATGAGCACTGAAGAATTGATGCTTTTGTATTGTGGTGTTGGAGAAGACCCTTGAGAGTCCCTTGGAGTCCCAGTCCATCCTAAAGGAAATCAGTCCTGAATATTCATTGGAAGGACTGAGGTTGAAGCTGAAACTCCAATACTTTGGCCACCTGATGCGAAGAACTGACTCATTTGAAAAGACCCTGATGCTGGCCAAGATTGAGGCCAGAAGGAGAAGGGGATGACAGAGGATGAGATGGTTGGATGGCATCACCAACTTGATGGATATGAGTTTGAGCAAGTTCCAGGAGCTGATGATGGACAGATGAGCCTGGTGTGCTGCAGTCCATGGGGTCACAAAGAGTCAGACACGACTGAGCAACTGAACTGAACTGACTCCCCAAACACATTTTAATTTTTCAAGCTCTTTTAAGCTCTCATGATAGGCATCTGCCTACACCTGGGGAACTTTTCTATTGTATCCAGTCCATCCCAATTCCGGGGCTATGAATAGAAGGAGACTTCATTTTCATACCTCAGAGAGTTTATTTTTCCTGACAGAGTTTACTTTCAGAAGCCAGCTCCCACCCCCAGTTTTCTCTAACAATTCATTATAAAAAGCCGACTTAAGGAACAAATGGTTAAGCAGGAAGATTTAGTTGTCCTCATGTTTGCAGTTTTATACTCCCTGTTTAAATTTTCTGGTGAAAGCACAATTAACATTTGAGTCTGCCTAACCATGAAAAAACAGTGATTACTGTTTTTACTGAAAATAATTCCTTTTGGTGTCTTTTCACATCCTGGTTGCCTAATCCTTCTAAGGTTCCTCTTCTCCATGACAACCCATCCAGCACGGCTTTCTTCCTGCCCCGGTGTTTTATTTACTACGTGTAAGTGAAGACTCCTTTACGTGCTGCTTGGTATATTTTTGCCAAAAGGAAAAAAAAATTGTTGAGGACAGGGACTGGATTATATGCAGTATTTCTTTAGAAGCCCATTCAGAATCTAAGACAATCCTTGGTACATATAGGACCCTCCATAAATATTTGCTAAAATGAAACTAGAAACAAATGTTAAGTCAAGCTCAAATCCATGAATCACTGTGGCTATTAATCATCTTTTAGGAAGAATTTGAATAATTTCTCAGCTATTGCCTTAAATCACTGAGAAATCATTTTTCTGACTTTTCCCTTTGCCACTCAACCACATATTTCTCAAATAGATTTTTACCCAAACCTAAAAGTCTGGACTTGGAAGGAAATCTTAGATTATACTTCTAGGCATGTTCAGCAGCAGGAAATTCTTTTCAATGAAAATGTCCAAATTTTCCCTATTTGAAAGCAATGAGATATTCTCCAGCTCACAAATTCATTTGTGACCATACAGTAAAATGGGTGCCTGCTGACTGATCGTCCTGGAAGAGAAAACTGCCATTTTGCTGTCTTGTATAGTGGCAGTTTCCTGGTCAAATCAATAGCCTTCTCCTGGTGCCATCTTGTGCCTTCTGTACTGTGATCAAGAGAAAGTACCCTCGAGGTTTACCATCATCATGTGCTTAGTTGCTCAGTTGTGTCCAGCTCTGCAACCTCATGGACTGTAGCCCACCAGGCTCCTCTGTCTATGGGGATTCTCCAGGCAAGAGGTGGGTTGCCATTCCCTTCTCCAGGGGATCTTCCCAACCCAGAATCGAACCAGGGTCTCGTGCATTGCAGGCAGATTCTTTACCAGCTGAGCTACCAGGGAAGCCACACATTAAACCCCAAATACACCAGGCAACGTGGCCCTTCTTAAAGGCAAGGATGATGTCTCTTTCACCCTGGTGTTTCAGGGCAATATTATTTCAGGTGCTTTCTCTCAGTTATCACCACAGTCCAACTGGTAGTCATGCTTATATCACTTTTAGAGATGAAATATCTTTTGAATTGGAAATGTAATACCTAGATTCAAAGATTTTAAAATATGTAAACATGAAGATGAATAATTTTGCTTGCCTCATCTCCCACCTACTCAGTTCTCTTTCTCCCAGCCCATACCCTGCTTGTTGTTGGTTTCCGCGAATCCTTCCAGAGTTCATTGATGCATAAAAAGTAAAAAGTGAACATATAATCTTATCTCCTTTGTTTACTAAAAAGAAATGTTGGTATGCTACCATATAGCTTGTGCCCTCATAGTAGAAATTTTAATCCAATCCTACTGGGCTTCAAAGCTCAAAGTTTCTATACACTGAGAAACTGCTTTTCTTAAGTACAGAGAAGCTGGAAAAACATTTTGGATCTTGGTCCACATTCCTACCCGGACAGCCTCCCCGTCTCAGCTATTTGAAGTCTTCAACTCTCTCTAGGACTGATGATGAGCTGAGAAGTGCTGAGAGGATCATATGAAATTAACAAAACTTTTAGCTTTGCTGGTTTCAAGGTTTGCATATGGCATGGTGAAGGCAGGAGAAGAAAAAGAAATGATCAATGATCCAGAATATTTTCTGGCCATGATACTTCTATTCAGCTTGCACTCCAATTCAAGATCTGTCTTTTCATATCAAAAGTAGCGCGTTTTACTGGTGGTAGGATGTCTAGGGTGAGTAATACAGAACCAACCCAGGTTGGTCATGGAAGCCAGGATGAGGGAGTAGGAGAGAAAGGGAATTTAACTCTTACTAAATCTGGAATCAAGATTGCCGGGAGAAATATAAATAACCTCAGATATGCAGATGACACCACCCTTATGGCAGAAAGTGAAGAAGAACTAAAGAGCCTCTTGATGAAAGTGAAAGAGGAGAGTGAAAAAGTTGGCTTAAAGCTCAACATTCAGAAAAATAAGATTATGGCATCCGGTCCCATCACTTCATGGGAAATAGATGGGGAAACAGTGGAAACAGTGTCAGACTTCATTTTTCTGGGCTCCAAAATCACTGCAGATGGTGATTGCAGCCATGAAATTAAAAGACGCTTACTCCTTGGAAGGAAAGTTATGACCAACCTAGATAGCATATTCAAAAGCAGAGACATTACTTTGCCAACAAAGGTCCATCTAGTCAAAGCTATGGTTTTTCCAGTGGTCATGTATGGATGTGAGAGTTGGACTGTGAAGAAGGCTGAGCGCCGAAGAATTGATGCTTTTGAACTGTGGTGTTGGAGAAGACTCTTGAGAGTCCCTTGGACTGCAAGGAGACCCAACCAGTCCATCCTAAAGGAGATCAGTCCTGGGTGTTCATTGGAAGGACTGATGCTGAAGCTGAAACTCCAATACTTTGGCCACCTCATGCGAAGAGCTGACTCATTGGAAAAGACTCTGATGCTGGGAGGGTTTGGGGGCAGGAAGAGAAGGGGACAACAGAGGATATGATGGCTGGATTGCATCACCAACTCGATAGACATGAATTTGGGTGAACTGCGGGAGTTGGTAATGGACAGGGAGGCCTGGCGTGCTGCAGTTCATGGGGTCACAGAGAGTCAGACACAACTAAGTGACTGAACTGAGCTGAACTGAAACTCCCTGTGGACAAGGAGCCCAAAGGGAATCATTTTAAAATGCAAATGGTTGCAGCAACATGGATGGAACTAGAGATTAGCATATTAAGTGAAATAAGCCAGAAAAAGACAAATATCATTTGATATTGCTTATAAGTGGAATCTTAAAAAATGATACAAATGAACATTTACAAAATAGAAATAGAGTCACAGACATAGAAAACAAGCTTATGGTTACTGAAGGAGTGGGAGGGAGAAGGGATATTTTAGGAGTTTGGGATTAAATTATACACACTACTGTATATAAAATAGATAACCAATAAGAACCTACTGTATAGCAGAGGGAAATATACTCAATATCTTTTAATACCCTATAATGAAAGAAGAATGTGAAAAAATAATATAAATTTTTATATATTTCCAACAATCACTTTGCTGTATAACTGAAACTAACACAGCATTGTAAATAAACTATATTTCAATAAAAATAAAAAGAAACAATTTCTTTCTTGTTGAAAAAAAGTAAAGAATAAAATGCAAATTGTATCCTATCACTCCGTCTTAAAATCAATCAACGGCTCCCATTATCTTTGGATGAAAAGTCTAAACTGGTTCTAGTCATAGTACCCAAGGCCCTTGATTTCTTTCGGGCCTCCTGTGTCCTGACACACATCTCTCTGCTGCTAAGTCACTTCAGTCATGTCCCACTCTGTGCGACCCCATAGACGGCAGCCCACGAGGCTCCCCTGTCCCTGGGATTCTCCAGGCAAGATCACTGGAGTGGGTTGCCATTTCCTTCTCCAATGCATGAAAGTGAGAAGTGAAAGTGAAGTCTTTCATTCTTGTCCGACTCTTAGCGACCCCATGGACTGCAGCCTACCAGGCTCCTCCATCCATGGGATTTTCCAGGCAAGAGTGCTGGAGTGGGGTGCCATTGCCTTCTCCTGGGTCTGGCCATGCTTAAAGTTCAAGGTGTACTCTTGGCTTCCAATGCCCTTCCACGCCCCTTCCTAGTTAATTCACGTTTGTTTTTCAAGAAGCAGATCTGACTTCAACTTCTCCAGAAAACCTTTCCAGACATCCTTATTCTGGATTTGTTGCCCTTCCTATGTGTACCTGCTGAAAGTTTGCTTTTCTAATAATAACACCACCCATCACACCATATCCTCATTCTGTTTCCCCTACCAACTGGGAGGTCAGTCCTACATTTAACAGGGGCTTATTTATAAAGTTTTATAGCCCAGGAACAAGATTTCCTGAGTTTGTACTTCATCTCTGCCACTCGTGGGGCTTTGAGAGGTTGTGTAGAGTGATTTACCCTCTCTGCCCTTCATTTTCCTCATTTGTAACATTAAATGAATAGTAGTACCCACATGGGTTGTTCTGATAATTAAATGATATGGTGTAATTAAGTGCTTAGCACAGTGTAGAAAGAGAGTCATTAGCTTGTTCATTTATTTGTTTACTTTTCATTGTTTTTTCTTCCTCTCTGGAATGCAAACTCCAGGAACACAAGGAGCTTATCTGGTTTGTTCACTGCTATATTCTCAGCACCAAGAACAATCCCCAGGAGCCCAGTGTATAATTATAGACTATGTGTTGAATGGATGTATTGATGAATGACGTGTGAGTTAGTCATGGTATGTTTAAGCTTGCAGGCCATTCACTTTCCTCCTAGCATGATCCCTGGACATATTAGCTGCTCAACAAATATCCGGGCCTTGTCCTTCATGTTGCCAGCCACAATTTCTTACATGAGAATGAGACCTTTTGGCAATATCTGCGTGGAGTTTGGTGACAGTGACAAATATAAGTACAGATATCAGCAATCGCAATCTCTCTTTCAGACGTGCACATACGTGCCCTTGCTGATAATAACGACAAGTCATTACAACTGTTTCAAAACAACTCAGGAAGAGCAACTTCCTTGTTATCACTCGTATCTCTACAGATATTGGAATCCAAGTCTTTGTAGAGTTTATATCGTTAACCAGAAGTTCATATTTTGTAGTCACTGACATCACCATTTAACAAACAGGAACTCGACATTTTCAGTATAAGAAATGTATTTGTGACTCCCTTTTCTCTGTAGAAGAAATTTTTTAAGCATCTGAAAGTAAGGAGAGAATCATAAATAAAAACTTTGGGGAGGCTGAGGGCTATTTTTTATAAATAGAGTTTGGGAGACAGAATTAAATTCATCAAAATTTATACTTTTTTTGTTCAAGCTAGCTGGCAATGCAGTCTACAGTGAGTAAAGAAACCAGTCTTTATTTACTATAGACCAGGCTACTCAATGTGCACATATGTGCCTGTGTCATCTTGAATAATCACTCTATTTCTTACTGTACATGCAGGAGAGTTGAACAGGTGATCTCCAAAATCCTCCTAGTCCTATCCTCCTGGGTGTCTTCAGCTGACATAGTCCTAACAGCTCTACATCGGATGAAACAATCGTGGAATGACTCCCTGCTTTGACTCTGTGCAAAAACATAGGAAAGAATGTATAAGTCTCTGAAAGCTTACCAAATCAATAATATTTAAGAACAATGGGACAGGTGGGACAGACGTTGAAAGCAAAGCAATTCTCTGTCCCATTGCTTTGCTTTTCTTTTAAATACATACATTAATTTGTTTTAAAATATTATTTTTAAAAAAACCATGCTAAAGAAGTCGTGAAATTTTTTTGTGGTTATCATAGGGAAAGTGAAGAGGAACTAAAAAGCCTCTTGACGAAAGTGAAAGAGGAGAGTGAAAAAATTGGCTTAAAGCTCAACATTCAGAAAACTAAGATTATGGCATCTTGTTCCATTACTTCATGGGAAATAGATGGGGAAACAGTGGAAACAGTGTCAGACTTTATTTTGGGGGGCTCTAAAATCACTGCAGATGGTGATTGTAGCCATGAAATTAAAAGACACTTACTCCTTGGAAGGAAAGTTATGACCAACCTAGATAGCATATTGAAAAGCAGAGACATTACTATGCCAACAAAGGTCCATCTAGTCAAGGCTATGGTTTTCCCAGTGGTCATGCATGGATGTGAGAGTTGGACTGTGAAGAAGGCTGAGCACCAAAGAATTGATGCTTTTGAACTGTGGTGTTGGAGAAGATTCTTGAGAGTCTCTTGGACTGCAAGGAGATCCAACCAGTCCATTCTAAAGGAGATCAGTCCTGGGTGTTCTTTGGAAGGACTGATGCTGAAGCTGAAACTCCAATACTTTGGCCACCTCATTCGAAGAGTCGACTCATTGGAAAAGACCCTGATGCTGGGAGGGATTGGGGGCAGGAGGAGAAGGGGACGACAGAGGATGAGATGGCTGGATGGCATCACAGACTCAATGGACGTGAGTTTGAGTGAACTCCGGGAGTTGGTGATGGACAGGGAAGCCTGGCGTGCTGCAATTCATGGGGTCACAAAGAGTCGGACATGACTGAGCTACTGAACTGAACTGAACTAGGGAATGGATAGAAAAAGTGGTGGGTGGGTCAAGGGAGAGGATGGTGGAGGGATGGATTGAAAGGACTGATAAGCACTGGTCCAGTGAACAGGATATAGGTATCAGCTATGAGGTGTTGGACACATTCCTTGTCTCTCACCCCAGTTTCCAGCAGCCTCATCTATGACATGCGATAACACCCTTCCTGCCTACCTCCCACACTTCTGGGGAAGATTCCATTTCCCACAAGTTCATGGAAACGCTTTGACATGGTAAAATCTACAATGTACATTTAATCATTCTAACACCGACAGAGGAGGCTAGGGATAAGTAACACTGTAGGACATGAACCTTCTGCATAATTCAAATGTACAAAAACATAGCTGATGTTCTCCCACTAAATTCAATGTTTGTTTCAAGCCTAAATACCTTGGCCTTGTGACAAAACCCTGGTCACTCTTACACTCAGAGTGGAGTGTGAACCCTGGGGTCTGGAGGAGCACAGGTGAGTATGGGGGTGGGGGTGCCAGGCTTCCAATGCCCCACAGATGCCTGTGGGGGCCTCTGGGCATCCTCGATGTTGCCCCATCAGTTGCCAGTGACCTATCCTTTCTTTCTGTCTGACTGGCACCTTAGACCCTATACACCTTGCCGCTGTGTCCACACATCCTTGGAGATATGGGGGTTTCCTGAGAGACTATATAAGGACCCTCTTCCTCAATTTATCAACTTCTCTCTCTGGGGTCTTCAGATAATAATGGGAGCCCATCTGTTGCCCAGTTCTAAGACTGTCTCTCAGGTTCCTATTTACTAACAAGAAGGAAACATCTGTCCATACTTGCGAGTCTCCTTACTGGTGCTGGGGAAATGCCTTCCAGGCCCGGAGGAGTCTACTTCCCTTATAATTCCTTGTGACAGTCTCCTTCCCAGACTCAGCTTTTTCCCAAAGGCGCCATCATTCCTGGAGGCCTTGGGTTTATTTTGCCCATGATTCCTTCCCTCTCTTCCTCCTTCAAGATAATGAGCACAGAATTGCCAATTGACATGAAGCGATGGAGACAGGGGTGGAAAATACCGACATGAACATAGAATGTTCAGTTAACATTTTATACAACAAAATATCTTATACAAGTTTATATCCCACTACTGCTACCAACATAATCATGAGTGAGTGAGTGAAGTCGCTCAGTCGTGTCCGACTCTTTGCGACCCCATGGACTGTAGCCTACCAGGCTCCTCCCTCCATGGAATTCTCCAGGCAAGAGTACTGGAGTGGGTTGCCATTTCCTTCTCCAGGGGATCTTCCCGACCCAGGGATCAAACCCAGGTCTCCCGCATTCCAGGCAGACGCTTTAACCCCTGAGCCACCAGGGAAGCCCATGGGTGTGCGTAAATAGAACCAAGTAAGTTGAGTTTGAGACAGTCCACCCAGCCAAAAAAAAAAAAATGGGGTAGAGGTTTCAGATAATGAAGAAAAGAGAAAATAACATAAGGTCTTTGTAACATGGTTCCTTTTTTTTTTTAAGCAGGTCAGTGCTGTGTGTGGGATCTTAGTTTCCAGACCAGGGATCAAACCCACAGCCCCTGCATTGGACGTGAGGATTCTTAACCATTGGATCACCAGAGAAGTCCCCCATGATTGCTTTTGAACTTACTGGATTCATGGTGAGCAGCATCGTTTTGTCACGTGACTCTCCTGCCTCTCTCCTGAGTCCAAGCCCTTCCCTGAGGCCAGTCTGTAGTCAGAAGGACACACCTGTTTTATGTCCTCAGGTGTTCAGGTGGCCCCAGGTCTGTGACCTGAAAGCTAGCATTCACTGTACCCCACAGGCGTAAGGAACAAGCTTCACCCTCCTCCCCACTCCATCCTCACACACCCACTCCAGCCTGTCACTCCTGCGAACCTGTCAGGCTGCGTTTTCAATTACTATCTTTGAAAAATGTCCAGGTGGACCCATTAAATCAATGAATGCAATGAGCTCAACACAAGAGAATAGCAATTCTGTGGCCTTCCTTGGGATAATTGGTGATACCAGGGGTGTTAAAAATCTAAGCCTGAAAATCATTGCTTTGAAGGAAGGAAGGACAACTGAGCCATTTTTTTCTATTAAAATGCATGAAATTTAAATAATGTCCCCTTTCTTCTGGGTGCCCATCAACCTTCCATTTTTTATGCACTGAGAAGTCTAAATATTTATTAACTTCAATTTATAGAATTTATTATGGCTGTCTTCAGCCAGGGCATGTATGTGTTTTAAAAATACATGGCACTTTAAAATTAGCATCATTTATAAGTAATTAGGAAATAATTGTGTTTTATTTTAAAGATACAAGATACTTAGCTCAATGAAATAACAGAAAAAAAAAGTGGTTCTTGCTGGCTGACCCCTAGTCAACAGGTTTCTGTTCCTTGAATCAGCTGGATACAGCTGGCATCGTAGACAACCAGAGTTGGTGGCATTTGAGGAAGTGCTGGCTGGCCCGCTTTGACTGATCCACTGTCAGAGGGAGCCGAGAAAGTCTCTCCAGAAAGTTTGCTTGTAGCCACATTCCAGGCTATCTGGTTGTGCCCTTCTGTGAATTTAGAAAGCTGGTTTTGTGCTCTTGTGGAGGCAGATGAGATCTCATCCTTAGGAGGATCACCTTTTCAGGTGGCCACACTGCAAAGATTGGGGGCTGTGGGGAAGGGGAAACTTTGGCCATAATCTCTATAATTACCCTCCTCAGTTTTTGACCCAGAGAGAGTTGGAATTGATACCGTCCCTGTCTTATTTGGAAGGCTCTGACAGCTTCAGCCTGCTCCTCCCAGCAGATACCTATAAAGATGTTCTGAAATTGCCTGTGTGTGTTTCTTAATGGCCATTTCCCACAAAAACCGCAAGTGATGAAGAGGACGCTAT
Organism: Bos grunniens; assembly: GCF_055505025.1. Taxonomy (NCBI): domain Eukaryota; kingdom Metazoa; phylum Chordata; class Mammalia; order Artiodactyla; family Bovidae; genus Bos; species Bos grunniens. The sequence continues at coordinate 104,865,970 of NC_141165.1, forward strand.
GTCTTTCCTCCCTGTCCCCTTCATCACCATGCTTTGTTATCAACTAACACAGTTTTTGGAGATAATATTAAGGGGAAAAAGCCAACAAAGGAATGTAATTTGAAATTCCACCGTGCAGAGAAAACCACTTTTCCTAGGAAATATAGACCGCTTTCAATTTATGCAATCATCTAGTTTTCAAAGGTCTGGAGTAAATCACATTTTGTAAACATTGAAATGCTTGAGATTTGCTTCCACTACTTTTGTATCAGCACCAGCAGTGTTACCATTCCCTTTTAAAATGATTTTTTTTTACAGAAAAAGACAAGATCTTTAGAACTATTGAACCACCTGTGACTAGCCACAAACTTTGTACGAAGGACGAAGTATTTTTTTTCCTTTTATGCCTTCAAATAGACTGCTGGCCTCTGCCTTATCACCGCTGTGCAGCTGCAATTAGAATGCAGGAAAGGCAAATGGCACAAACAACAGGGGCCAAGCGGTCGACTCCTAGGATCCCACGGCAGCAGGACCAGGCTCGGCGGCTGCTGTGGGCTCACTGGCACTCCCCACAGTTTGTCTGTGTGCTGGGCTACTTCGTGTTGCACGCTGGGTGTGAGAGTGTCCAGTCTCTAACATTAAATTTCATCTCTTTTGGAGTAATTTGCATGAAACAATTTTGTGTCCATTCCATGTCCCACAACCTGGTTTAACATGTGTATACTTAACAGTTTTCTTTAAAAAAAAAAAGAAATGCATAGTATATATACCACTTGGTAACTCACTTTTTTGTTGCCAAACATCTCTTTACATCCATAAATAAGCACAGACATCATTAAAAAATATTCCATTGTATGAATCTACGACAATTTGTTTAAACAGCCTCTAATTACTTGGGCGTTTGGGTGTTTACACTTTGGGCTGTAGTGATGTCTCTGGTTCCCAGGGTCGTGTTCCTCGATGGACCTACCTCTGGTTGCAGCCACAACTGCAGTGGTAAAGTGTCAGGGGAGCGCAGACTCGCCGGGAGCTGATAGCCAAGCCCAAGGCAGCATGGGCTTTCCAGTGGTGAAGGAGCCCAGAAGCAGAGGAGAGGGCACTGTGCCCCTGCCCCCAGGCACCCTTCAGCCAGTGGAGAACTGAGCTGGTGAATAAATGCTCCAACTGCCTGTCCTTCAAGAGGAAAATTCCAGAGGCCCATGAGGGTACAATGCAGGAGACCAGAACTCAATCCTTCGGTTAGGAAGAGCCCCTGGAGAAGGAAATGGGAACTCACTCCAGGATTCTTGCAGGGAGAATTCCATGGACAGGCAGGATGCAGTCCATGGCAGGATACAGACCCATGGCAGGATACAGTCCATGGGTCGCAGAGCTGGGCACCACTGAGAGACTAACATTTTCAGCTTCAAGAGGGTAGAGTGGAGTCTAGCCCCAGGAACCCAAAAGCATTATATTTGTTTTTCCTCCTTTCCTACTCTGTCTCTCCTGCTTTTAGGATCATCTTGGAAATAAACTACCTGTATCCAGGTAAGTCCTGCTCTCGGGCTCAGAATCCAAATAGAGACTATGATAAGTAGTGACACATAAAATGTCCTTAAATGTACATCTTGGCCATTGACTTATCCTTAGAATAAATTCCTAGAAATGTATACTACTGAATCAAATGGCAAGAACTTTTAAACCCAAGTTCAAACTAGTGCTCTGTGTAATGGGGCTCCTAAGTGTGAGGGAATTGATTTTATTTGCCTGTGCCTATTCAATCCCAGAGCTATCATGAAGCCGACTCTTCCATCAAGAAGTGAAGCACTGATACTAACTTCCTGAAGTCTTTCAAGCCACCCTCCCTGGAGGCCCTGCATGCTACCCTAAAATCATGATGAATGGAGTAATTGGAATGCACACCCACTGTCTCCCAAACAGACATCTCACTTTATTGCTTGGTAGTTATTAAGAATGAGTAGTAATTTTGCTGCTGAAAAGACTACTTATGGGGAAAGTAAGAAATAAGAAAAACATTCACTCATAATTTAAGCCACAAGGAAGTAAAACCAACCACAAGATAAAATATCTGTTTCCCAATCTTTATATCATGGTGGCAGCAAAAGTCTTAATTATAGGTAGTGAAGTCTCTGGATTTTATTTCTTACCCAGCATCAGTGGTAAGAAAAGTATAAAAGTAACTGCTTGGCGTCGTGCAGAAGGAGCTCTATATGCAGGCACTTACATGGGGGGGGACAGCAGAATCCTGTCGCTAGAGAGAGGACCATGGAAAGACAGTGTCAGCGCCAAATTGGATAAGCAACAGCCTTTCCATGAGGAGAACTGCTGAGCATATGTTTGCATGTATAATTTATATAAACACATATGTGACTATTTTTAAAAATAAATGAACTATTCATACATCATTTAAAGAGGCAATGCACCTTTCTGACATCTTTCAGGAAGTCTATTTTATTTTACTTTTGTATTTTTTGGACAGAGAGAAGTTCTATTTGACTTTTGAAGGCAAGTAGTACCCAGCATACCAGATCTAATGTACACTCCCTGCCTTCTTTTTTCCCCATCTGCATTGTGAAATCTCAGCTCCTCATGAAGTCTATTTTAAAAGGGTATGTAAAATCTTTCTCTTGGCAAACACTTGCAGGTTCCGCCCTCTTGAATGGTTTCCTTAAAAAGAAAAAGAAAAAAATAAAAAGCTTCCCTTGGCCATGTTTGCCATCAACATCAATAACCGAGGCAAGGCATTCTGACTGCTATTTATTCTGTCATAATTACTATCACGAAACTTCCATGATTACAGCGCTAGTAATTCTGTTGATTATAAATAGCACTAATGCTGTAATACATCAGCAAAGACTGGCAGCATTGTGGAGACGTGGTCCATACGCACATGGATAGTTGGACCTTGGAGGATTATAATTGAAACATTTCCCAGAAAGCGTTATCCCCACATGGCCTTTCTTTCCAATGGCTCCAATAAACGCTTCCTTTCAACGTTACTACCCTGCTCCCTGCTCAGTGTCTCTGCTGCTGCTGCTAAGTCACTTCAGTCGTGTCTGACTCTGTGCGACCCCATAGACGGCAGCCCACCAGGCTCCCCCGTCCCTGGGATTCTCCAGGCAAGAACACTGGAGTGGGTTGCCATTTCCTTCTCCAATGCATGAAAGTGAAAAGTGAAAGTGAAGTCGCTCATTATTGTCCGACTCTTAGCGACCCCATGGACTGCAGCCTACCAGGCTCCTCTGTCCATGGGATTTTCCAGGTGAGAGTACTGGAGTGGGGTGTCATTGCCTTCTCCGGCTCAGTGTCTCTGGCCTTCTCCAACGTCCTTCATGCAGTCTGGGCTGTGCTTTGTATTCAAAAGGTAATCCCTTGATAGTATATGGGCCTAGTAATGTCTTGGTTTCCTGCATTTGCTAAAAGCAAGGGCAGTGGGTTGTGAAAGCACACTAGACCCAGCTCTATTTCTGTTTTTAACAGTGACGTATCTTCCTTTTGGCAAGAGGTTTATTGAGTGAATTCTTGTAGCATTAGACCCTTTTCTGTTGTGAGGTTCATTTGGTTTTTGTTTGAGGGAGGAAGGCAAAGGGTACAATTAGACTTTTACTCAAAATACCCACGTGTTGCAGAGAGACTCTGCATTTACTATACAATTTCAGTTTTCAGAGTCTTTGCAAAGGGTCACCTGGGCGAAGAGAATTCTCCTGTGGAATGATGTGTTTCCAGCTTTCCTGAAGCGTACTCGTCTCTGAGGAATGATGCTTTCATTTAAAATGGTGTGTACCGAATAAAGCTGACAAATTTCCTGTTTTCAGCTGTCTACCTAGTTCTTCAGGGCACTTTTTTTTTTAACATAAATCTTTATTGATTCAGAACTATAAAAATGTATAATGCAGCAGTAACATTTATTAACAAACAAAGTATGTTTTTGGAAATTCTCTAGTTCATGGCATGAATGTGTATGAGTCTGTGTATATAAAAACTCCTTTGATTCATCTTAAGGCGAGTTTAAAAAAACAGAACTATATAAATTAGTATGCTGGTAATCAAGGCTACAGTTTGATATTTTATGAGGTCATTTTCTGCTCATATTTGGATTCAGTGGCCTTATATCTAGAAGTTTTCAAGGATAATAAAAATTCCAAATATTCTGTCCTGTTATTAGATCATTTGTCCTGATTTGAAGGTACAGAAAAGATGCCACCTTAGGTAAGAACTGAAGACAAGATAATTGTAAAACATGATAAAAAATATACAGACTGTAGGAACTCTTATCCCAACCTTTCTTTCAAATTACGTTTGTTCTACTTGAAAGAGTTTTGAAGCAAATAAATCTTTTGTCTCCTAAGTTTATTTCAAATTAAATTTATATTCTGCCTAAACTTCTAAACAGGTATATGTAGACCCCAAATAGATGCAAATACTGAAGTATATTGACAACTAGCTGTCATATGCGGACCCAACTTAAACAAAAAGTGGTAGATTTTCAGTCTGTAATTCTATTTTGAAAGGAAGCCAATCCCATTGTTCTTAGTGCTCACAAATAAGTCCTAGCTTATTTGTAGCATAAATTTATCATCTTAACAAATAAAATCAATCTTCCTGCCTTACCTGACAGTTCCCCAAGCAGAATCGAGGCCCTCTGGCAACATGACTGAACATTTTCTAAATAGCCACAGACTTCAGATTCTTGCATTAATTTCTACAAATGTCAGGTAGAGAGATTCTGATTTGCCTTTTTCTTAGTCCTACTATAACTATGAAAAGGCTTTTGATGAAGCTCAGAAATTTGGATGAAAAGTAGAGTAGAATATATCCAATGACTCCAGTGGCTGCTTGGGTCCCCAGGCCAAGGCAATGAGTTGGTTTTTATTTCATATTTGCTCTGAGTGAGGATCACATGACTTAAAAGAAGGATGTATTATATTGATTCTAATGCTTCCAGAATATTTGTATGTCCCTAGAGAAAAGAGGAAGAAAAAGGGCCTTTCTTGAGAGTCACTTGGTGCTCACATTTGTTTTCAATTTGAGGAGTGCTTGCTCTGTGTAGGGCTCATCTTCAAATTTGAATGACCATGAGGAGATTTGATTACAAATTTAAACACTCCAGAAGGCACAGCCTGCCCAGAAGGTAGGCAGGTCAGGCTGTTTTTTTTTCCCCCCACACTGGTTTGACTCAATCCTCTGGTGGCTCAGATACAACTTAAGCATGATTAAACTTTAGGACAAGATGCCAAGAGGATTGTGAAATCTTTATCCCTAAAATCAGGAGTGACAATCACTTGCCTCAGACGGTTTATGAAGACAAGATTTGAGCTGGATTATTTCTAAATGCTGGTCCCTGTCCCCATGCCGGACCACTATGAGAACACCATTCCTCAGCAAAATGAGGAAAATGAATAATATATCATGTTTTTCCATAAGTTAAATTTGTTCCTTTTTAATTATAGATTTTATCTGTAATAGAACTCACTTTGTTTGTAACATCACATTGTTGCTGGTAGCTGGAAATTAATTTTCCCATGCCTTAGCTTAGAAAAATAAAAAGTAATCAGCTCCATATCAATTCCAATTTCCTTTTAAATGTTTTAATGGACCTTGAAATCCAAAATTCTGCTAACCACTGATCTAGATAATCTTCATTCAACAAATGTTCCTTTATCTGCATGCTCTTATGTCATACAAAGGAAAAATAATAACTTTGTCCTAGGAGAATGAAAATAATAAAATCAACTAACACTCATTGTACATGACACCATGATAAGTGCTCTAGGTATATTATTTTATTTAATTTTTGCAATATTCTGCAGACAAAGACACTCAAACAAAAGCAGTGGAAGTGGGATTAGCACCAGTCACCTCTGGCAAAGGATCCCATAGCTGACCTGTTTTTGTTCTTATCCTCCTAAGAAAAGAAACTATTAATGGTACTTGCAAGAAGGTATCATGTTACCAGAGAAACACTGGAAAGTTTTAAATATATTGCTTTTTATGAAACCAAAGCTTGAGCAGTGAGGTAGGTAAAAACAAAAGAAAAGGGTGGATATTATAAAAATTAGTAGAATGCTTTGATGTAGGGAACCCTTTCAATCAGTCAGTTTTCAGTAATCAGAGACCATGTGTCCAGAAGGCCTGATCTTCCAATCTCAGCTTCATGTGGCATCTGCTTTCATCTCCTAGATTCATGTGAGCACTTCTGCATATGCCAAAGCACTAAACGAGATATGAACAGGAATTGGCATCTAGCTCATTGTGAAGATCAATTATAGAACAGAAAAATAGTAATTTTCTTTTGATCAAGCCACTTTAACATTAATTCCAAATTCAAGATCAAGAACAGGAAGGCAGGTATATGCCAAAGCCATTTGAAACTGCTAATACACCCAATCCATAAGTCACAAAGCCCTAAATTGGATGGGTTAAGTCATCATTTTCACGCTACTTTTCATATGTAGAGTGAGATGCCATAGGTAGGGTCTATGACCCCTAGAAGATGATCAGGTAGCTGTTACTATCGACAGGTAGTATTGTGTCTCTCTCACCTGAAAATCATGTACTGGAGCTCTAAACCCCAGTGTGACAATATTTGGAGGTATAGACTTTGGGAAGTAATCAGATTTAGATGAGTTCATGAGAGTGGGGCCCATGTGGTGGGATTAAGAGAAACCCAAGTAAGATGGTAGGTGTTGCAAGAGGGCAGACACACTGAAACCATACTCACAGAAAACTAGTCAATCTAATCACACTAGGACCACAGCCTTGTCTAACTCAATGAAACTAAGCCATGCCCATGGGGTCACCCAAGACGGGCGGGTCATGGTGGAGAGGGCTGACAGAATGTGGCCTGCTGGAGGAGAGAATGGCAAACCACTTCAGTATTCTTGCCTTGAGAACCCCATGAACAGTATGAAAAGGCAAAATGATAGGATACTGAAAGAGGAACTCCCCAGGTCAGTAGGTGCCCAATATGCTACTGGAGATCAGTGGAGAAATAACTCCAGAAAGAATGAAGGGATGGAGCCAAAGCAAAAACAATACCCAGCTGTGGATGTGACTGGTGATAGAAGCAAGGTCCGATGCTGTAAAGAGCAATATTGCATAGGAACCTGGAATGTCAGGTCCATGAATCAAGGCAAATTGGAAGTGGTCAAACAAGAGAAGGCAAGAGTGAATGTCAACATTCTAGGAATCAGGGAACTCAAATGGACTGGAATGGGTGAATTTAACTCAGATGACCATTATATCTACTACTGTGGGCAGGAATCCCTCAGAAGAAATGGAGTAGCCATCATGGTCAACAAAAGAGTCCAAAATGCAGTACTTGGATGCAATCTCAAAAACGACAGAATGATCTCTGTTCTTTTCCAAGGCAAACCATTCAATATCACAGGAATCCAAGTCTATGCCCCAACCAGTAATGCTGAAGAAGCTGAAGTTGAATGGTTCTATGAAGACCTACAAGACCTTTTAGAACTAACACCCCCCAAAATGTCCTTTTCATTATAGGGGACTGGAAAGCAAAAGTAGGAAGTCAAGAAACACCTGGAATAACAGGCAAATTTGGCCTTGGAATACGGAACGAAGTAGGGCAAAGACTAATAGAGTTTTGCCAAGGAAATGCACTGGTCATAGTAAACACCCTCTCCCAACAACACAAGAGAAGACTCTACACATGGACATCACCAGATGGTCAACACCAAAATCAGATTGATTATATTCTTTGCAACCAAAGATGGAGAAGCTCTATACAGTCAACAAAAACAAGACCAGGAGCTGACTGTGGCTCAGATCATGAACCCCTTTTTGCCAAATTCAGACATAAATTGAAGAAAGTAGGGAAAACCACTAGACCATTCAGGTATGACCTAAATCAAATCCCTTATGATTATACAGTGGAAGTGAGAAATGGATTTAAGGGGCTAGATCTGATAGATAGAGTGCCTGATGAGCTATGGAATGAGGTTTGTGACATTGTACAGGAGACAGGGATCAAGACCATCCCCTTGGAAAAGAAATCAAAAAAGCAAAATGGCTGTCTGAGGAGGGCTTACAAATAGCTGTGAAAAGAAGAGAAGCAAAAAGCAAAGGAAAAAAGGAAAGATATAAGCATCTGAATGCAGAGTTCCAAAGAATAGCAAGAAGATATAAGAAAGCCTTCCTCAGTGATCAACGCAAAGAAATAGAGGAAAACAACAGAATGGGAAAGACTAGAGATCTCTTCAAGAAAATTAGAGATACCAAGGGAACATTTCATGCAAAGATGGGCTCGATAAAGAACAGAAATGGTATGGACCTAATAAAGCAGAAGATATTAAGAAGAGGTGGCAAGAATACATACAAAAACTGTACAAAAAAGATCTTCACAACCAAGATAATCACAATGGTGTGATCACTCACCTAGAGCCAGACATCCTGGAATGTGAAGTCAAGTGGGCCTTAGGAAGCATCACTACAAACAAAGCTAGTGGAGGTGATGGAATTCCAGTTGAGCTATTTCAAATCCTGAAAGATGATGCTGTGAAAGTGCTACACTCAATATGCCAGCAAATTTGAAAAACTCAGCAGTGGCCACAGGACTGGAAAAGATCAGTTTTCATTCCAATCCCAAAGAAAGGCAATGCCAAAGAATGCTCAAACTACCGCACAATTGCACTCATCTCACACACTAGTAAAGTAATGCTCAAAATTTTCCAAGCGAGGCTTCAGCAATACATGAACCGTGAACTTCCATATGTTCAAGCTGGTTTTAGAAAAGGCAGAGGAACCAGAGAACAAACAGCCAACATCCACTGGATCATGGAAAAAGCAAGAGAGTTCCAGAAAAACATCTATTTCTGCTTTATTGACTATGCCAAAGCCTTTGACTGTGTGGATCACAATAAACTATGGAAAATTCTGAAAGAGATGGGAATACCAGACCACCTGACCCGCCTCTTGAGAAATGTGTATGCAGGTCAGGAAGCACCAGTTAGAACTGGACATGGAACAACAGACTGGTTCCAAATAGGAAAAGGAGTACATCAAGGCTGTATATTGTCACCCTGCTTATTTAACTTTTATGCAGAGTACATCAAGAGAAACGCTGGGCTGGAAGACACACAAGCTGGAATAAAGATTGCAGGGAGAAATATCAATCCCCTCAGATATGCAGAAAGTGAAGAGGAACTCAAAAGCCTCTTGCTGAAAGTGAAAGAGGAGAGTGAAAAAGTTGGCCTAAAACTCAACATTCAGAAAACGAAGATCATGGCATCTGGTCCCATCATTTCATGGGAAATAGATGGAGAAACAGTGGAAACACTCTCAGAGTTTATTTTATCCAAAATCACTGCAGATGGTGACTGCAGCCAAGAAATTAAAAGACACTTACTCCTTGGAAGAAAAGTTATGACCAACCTAGATAGCATATTCAAAAGCAGAGACATTACTTTGCCAACAAAAGTCTGTCTAGTCAAGGCTATGGTTTTTCCAGTGGTCACATATGGATGTGAGAGTTGGACTGTGAAGAAAGCTGAATGCTGAAGAATTGATGCTTTTGAACTGTGGTGTTGGAGAAGACTCTTGAGAGTCCCTTGGACTGCAAGGAGATCCATCCAGTCCATTCTGAAGGAGATCAGCCCTGGGATTTCTTTGGAAGGAATGATGCTAAAGCTGAAACTCTAGTACTTTGGCCACCTCACGTGAAGAGTTGACTCATTGGAAAAGACTCTGATGGTGGGAGGGATTGGGGGCAGGAGGAGAAGGGGACAACAGAGGATGAGATGGCTGGATGGCATCACTGACTCGATGGACGTGAGTCTGAGTGAACTCTGGGAGTTAGTGATGGACAGGGAGGCCTGGTGTGCTGTGATTCATGGGGTCACAAAAAGTCAGACATGACTGAGTGACTGAACTGAACTGAACTGAAGAAGGAAACACAAAAGCATTCTCTTCACTATGTGAAGACACAGCAAGAACGTGACTTTTTGCAAACCAGAAAGAGAGGTCTCACCACAACCCAGCATGGTGCCCTGATCAGACCTCCAGAACCATGAGAAAATAAATCTCTGTTAAGTCACCCAGCCTATAGCATTTTGTAGGCAGCAGAGCTAAGTGCTGTCCTTAGAACTGTGAGGAGATAAGTCAACTGCAGTGGAAAGAAGTAATCAGCACTTTTGACTGAGATTTGAAAAAGTAAAAGCAACCTAATCCCAAGATACCTGAGTCTTTGGGGAAGAGAGGGAAGAAGGGTCTGTATCCATCAGGGACAGATGTCTGGCAGGATTCTGACACAGTTCTGACCTAGAGAGCTGTGATGCCAGCAAGCAAGCAAGGAGTGTTGTCTGTGTTCATCTCTGACACAGAGATTGTCTGGGCCATCCCAGAGAGCAGAGACCACGCCAGTGCTGGCTCAGTCTGTTGTGATGCTGTGATAGCTCGGCCTGGGGCCAGTTTCCAGGAGAGCCAATGGGCAATAACAGAATACAGTGGCGGGAATGGTGGCAGAGAACTTTACTCCCTCCTCCATGATTCCATGTAGCTAACTCCTCATATGTCATGTGCAGCCTGTAGCCTCAGTGGAAGAGGAACACTCAAAAGGGAGATAACAGATTTGTTGACCATCTGGCATAGGGAAACCTAAGCTTGTTTGTATTTTTAATGGGAGAAATAGAGGCTTGTGTATGTGCATGTATATATACATGTGGTGCTAGTGGTAAAGAACACTAGCCAATGCAGGAGACATAAAGAGACACAGGTTCAATCCCTGGGTCAGGAAGGTCCCCTGGAGAAGGGCATGGCAACCCACTCCAGTGTTCTTGCCTGGAGAAGTCTGTGAACAGAGGAGCCTGGAGGGTTACGGTATAAAGGGGTCATGAAGTCAGACTCGACTGAAGCGACGGCATGCACCCACGCACACATTCTATATTGGTACCCTTTGTTTATTGAGCTGTTATAATATAAATAAAGGAAATGTTTAGAAATAATAAAAATATTTTGAAATAATAGAAATAAAGGGAAAAAATGGCTTTTTTAAGGCCAGTCATCAACTCTGACTCTGAAAGTTCCAGAGGGGCAGTACAATGTGGTACTTCAGAGCCTGGGCCTGCACCAAGTCCCCTGGGTTGGAACCCCAGCCCTGCCGATTCACTAGCTGTGTAACATGAAGCTAATTCCTTTATCTCCATGTGCCTCATCTGTCACGTGGATATGATGCTAATGCCTTCCTTCAGGAGTCACAGTGAGTGTTAAGCGTTAAGTATTCAAAACTACACCATCGACAAAATTCATTCTTAATATTATTGTCAAAACTAGTATTTTATGGAACAAGTTGCCAGAAATAAATCCCAGAGGTCACTAAAGCAATTTAGTGTCATTACTATCAGCAGCATGTTAGGGTGACCACCCACCCAACTTTCCCAGGACTATCTTGATTTTAGCATTAAAAGTCCTGTATTCTGAGCAAAGTTGGATATTTGGTCACTCTGCTGTGATGAGGAGAAAGTCGCCTGGAGAGGGATCAGCTGAAGAAGGTCCTAACCATTGGAGAGATTTTCTTTTGGAAGGGAGCAACATCACCACTGAAGCTGTAACTCCAAATCTGAGTGCCTGGTGTGAGACTCTGATAACAGTTAAGAAAGCATCTGTTGAGTTGTGTGTGACCATACAAAGCAAAGCTTAATATTGTGTTAGTCTGGTGGTCAGGAATTTTCCAGACAGGCTTTCTATCCTCTGAGTGACTTCTAGCCATGCTCATGTGGTCTGGGTCTCATAAGCTGAAGTTCTGTCCTGATATTTACAGAATGGAATTCTGAATAATAATCTAAGATTGCATTTGTAGAATATTTATCTCCAAGGAGCTCGGTGTTCTTGGCAGTCATTATTTAATTAATCCTTACCCTGTCTCTGTGCGACATAGAGCAGGCAGGTGTAATTATCTCTGTTTTGCAGATTACGTGACTTGGAGTCATGCCTGATTATAAGGTGCCTTGGAAAGAGATGTTCCACTCTGATACCAGGTTTGATTTGGTTCCCAATCTTTTTAGGGAGACTGAGACTTGATGTGACTCTAGGGAACCCTACATGAACACCATAAATGTATTCCATCTCTCTGTGCTTGTCACATGCTTTGTTTGGTGACTGTGTTGGACAGCTGTGCCCTACCGGCAAGACATTCAGCCTCTAGAGATCAGTCAACTCAGTCCATTCCCCGCATGAAAGACGTTCATGCTATCCTTTTGTGTGAACTGCGAGATCTTTACTGACTGATTAAATAATGGATTAATAATTGAGAAATGCCGTATAACTCAGCCCACACCTTTGCCTCGGGAGCAGTCAGTCCAAACAGGAAGGGAATCTGTGAGGGCAGGAATTGATTTCCCCATCAGAGGAGCTGGGCTCACAAAGGTGGTGCTAAGAGTAACAAAATGAAATAACTGTCAACATGCACTGAATTCTTAAGGCACACCAAGCACTGTATATGTATCGGTGCTATGGGCTCAGTGTTTGTGCCCCGCTACCTCCCAAATTCATACGTGGGAACCTAATCCCCAGTGTGACAGTATCAGGAGGTGGGGACTCTGGGAGGTGATTGGGGTGAGTGCCCTGATAAAGGATGCCCCAGTTTGCTCCCTTGCCCCTCGCATGTGAGGTCACAGAAGACGGATGTCTATGAAGCAGGCTGCAGGTCTTTACCATATGTCAAATCTTCCATCAACTTGATTTTGGACTTCCCAGTCTTGGGAAATGTGAGAAAGAAATGTTGGTCAAGTCACCCAATCTGTGGTAGTTTGTGATAGCAGTCTAAACGGACTCAGATAACCAATGCATTTAATCCTCAACAACAAGGCAGGGGCTACTTTTCAGATAAGAAAACTGAGGCACAGAGAAATAAAATAATTTGTGAAAGGTTACAGTGCTAGCAGGTGTCAGCGCTGGGATCTGAACCCAGGCACGCTGCCCTCAGAGACCTCAGAGGAACTACCATGCTTAGTGACAGCAGAGATCAAACAGTTCAAAGATAATTTTCTCCTGATTAAACGAAACTCATGTCCTGCCTAAAGGATAAACCCAGCGGCCACACGTCTGAGGGAACTTCACCTCCTCTAACTAGTGGGGGGAGGGTGTGACCAGCGAGGAGAAAGTTTTATCTTTCTAACCTGAGCTCAGAAGGGGTGACAGTAATAGGCAGAGCAGCAAGTTTGCCAGTATCGAAGGCCTTTCTTGGTTTAACTAGTTTTCCGAACTTGTCACTCAGGCTAATCGGAAATCAACATAATTATTCTATGCCCCGCGCCTCCACATTTATCATGGTTTGCTCCAGGGGCACCAGCTCATCATTTATTGTGATGTCAGCTACAGCACCTTCGTTTGTCCTTGTGCAAATCGGGGAAGGTGGGGTGGGGAATCCAGAGAGAGGAAAGATTTTGGAGGTGCTCAGATAGGAAAGCGAAGGCTGTTTCATTTTGGAATATTTTGCACTAGTTCCAAAAAACCAGAATTGTCACCATGGGTCCAAGACACACCCCAGGGTCAAGTAGCCTCTATGAACATTTGTGGCCATGGGTACAGGGTCTCATAAGCACAAAGCATTTACAATAATGAGAAGTGCATCGATAAAAGCTAGTTTTATGACAATTCTAAAGCCTTGGACATCATCAGCAAGGTCTTAAATCAGGCCTCATAGGCAATTTCCTTCCATAGTTGCTTTTTTTGAGGTTGCCACTAATCTGCTTGGATGAGAACAATTGGGAAAAACTGGTTTCCATTTCCTTTTCATCTTCAAGCCTCTATAAACTGGCATATCACTTGCCAATTTGGACATTGCTAGTGGCTCAGCTGGTAAAGAATCCACCTGCAATGCAGGAGACAGGTTTGACTCTTGGGTGGGAAAGATCCCGTAGAGGAGGAAATGGCAACCCACTCCAGTATTCTTGTCTGGAAAATCCCATGGACAGAGTACCCTGGTGGGCTGCATTCATGGGGTCACAAAGAGTTGGACACGACCTAGCGACTGAACGACTCAGACAATCAAAAATACCTGAGAGTCGGCAATGGCATATCTTACTAAAGCTGCCTCTGCCTGCTTCAGATTCACCAGTGATTCTCCCGCCAACATGTTCCGTCCAGTCTCCCAGTATCCAGTCAGCTGGAGGCAGGTAACAGATGAAGGTGAGGAGCATAAACACTGATCTGGCCTCACCACAAATCTCTTCCTCAACACCAGCTTCCTCATTCTCTGACACAGAACTGCTTTTTTTCTGAGTCAGACTCCCAAACCTCATGTAAAGGACTGAGTTCCTCCCCAGCTCTGCCTGGATCCCTGTGAGCCCAGTGATTCCTCTGAGGCCCTGGAACTCTTACCTTCCCACGCCCTGGTTTTCTCCAGGCTTGTAGCATGGACTGATGGGCTACGGGAACTGGGGATGGTGCCAGAGCGAGATAGACTAAGCCCTGGCCTCTTACGAGCAAAAGGAGATGAGCAGCAAACAAAAAATAAGTATTGAAATTTCAGGACAAGAAGACTGCTCTAAAGTGTCAAGCAGGGTGAAGAGGTAATAGTGATGGAGACTGTGGAATGGAATGCAGTTTTGCCCCAAGCCCCAATCTGCTGCCTGGGGCCCCGTCAACTGAAAGAAACATCACACTCCCCTATCTTGACAGGGCCCCATGTCACAGCTCAGGGAAAAATGAAAATGCCAGCACCTTGTTTAAAAAGTATTGAGTTTCAAGATCATGAGAGCAGAGAATTAAACCAAGCTCAGCGCCCTGCACATCTACACAGGCCACCAACCACCAAACCTCCGCGCCTCGGAGGGACCCCGCCCCATTCCTGTTGGGCTCAGTTCAGCCATCAGAATGTCCCTCTGCTTCTATTGCCATGAGAGGCATTGCCTGTTTGCCTCTATGTGGCTGAGGGTTGCCAGACCCCTCGAGCCCAGATCCTATACTCCCACACTGCCCGCCAGCCCCCACCCTGGCCTCCGGGAACCTGCCCAGCCTGAGCTGTGCCATAGAAGCCGGTCCATTTCCAGGTTATTTCGGATTATCCTTCCTCCCTCCCCTAGGCTCTTCTCATTTCCCATTCTCCACTCCTTCGCACCTGCTGCTCCTCAGTCTTGCAGCTGGCAACAGGATTGGGTCAGTGGACACCACTGATGTTAGTATTTGGCTTTGCTTTCAGGACCTCTGGGCATAATCCTCCCAGCACCCCCGAAGGCAAGAGTTCAGGGGGTCGCCCACATTGAAAATACGGCTGTAAGGAACCAGCCAGCCTGTCCACTTGAGAAACACTGTCCTGAAGATGCTGCTGTGGGAATATTCACTGGGCTCTTTAAAGGCATTTCAGCACCCAGGTTTCAATGCCATGTTCATCCCTTCTCTGCTCCTGCTACTGGTGAGATGAAGGGGAGGGTATAACTGAGTATGTTTGTTGAATCAGCTTCTGTGACAAGAGAGATAACAAATGTGAGTCAGAAAGTGAAAGGAACAGACCTTTCAGGAAGTAGCAGCAGCATCCTTTTTTACTGGCAAGGAACTTGCAGCTGAGTCACGTGGGGAGGATCGGGCCGGGTAAGCTTCTTTAGTATATAGGAAGAAGGATGATAAGGGCTCCTGCCAGGGACTCACTATTGTACAGGTAGGAAGAAGGGAACTGATACCCTTTCTAGTTTAGTAATAAAGAGGATTAAAAATGTGCTTTCAGAACTCTGTGAGCTCTTTTTTATATTCTATAGCAATAGCAAGGCATATAGATTAACCTGGTTCCATCTTCCCACCACAGAATACCTATGAAAAAAAAAAAAGATGTCTTAATTTTATGAGTTGATATGACTTAAGCATATTCAGATAATCTGAGATAATGGCCTATTATTTTGGCAAAAAATATACATATATTAAAGCCTGCAATTGATTCCTGCTGAAAAGGAATTTATCCAAGGCACGATTTCATTCCTAAAATGGAGACAAAGACCTGTGGAAAAGTGCAAACTTGAAACTACGACTTTGACTCTCTCTCCAAGCCGAGGAAGATGCTGGGCACGATGTCAGGATGAAGGCCGGAGGAGGAAAGGCCCAGCGGGGAAGTGGCCACACCTGGTCTGACCCCCAGTGCCTGAGAGTTCCCTGTGCCCACATGCCCGCCATGCCTTTACACTATGTTCTCCCCTTCTCTCAATCCTCCTGTTTCGCTTTATCTTGACCCATTTCCGGCTATACTGTCCTTGATCTTTTTGTTTTGTTTAT
The DNA here is from genome assembly GCF_055505025.1 of Bos grunniens. Lineage (NCBI taxonomy): Eukaryota > Metazoa > Chordata > Mammalia > Artiodactyla > Bovidae > Bos > Bos grunniens. The sequence continues at coordinate 104,882,167 of NC_141165.1, forward strand.
TTTTTATTGGAGTATAATTGCTTTACAATGTTGTGTTAGTTTCTGCTGTACAACATCATGAGTCGGCCATATGTATACATGTATCCCCTGCCTCTTGAGCCTCTTCTCCCATTCGCCTATTCCACCCCTCTAGGTCATCACAGGGCACCGAGCTAAGCACCTTGATCTTGAAACCCACTCAAGTGTCCGCTTTCATCTGTCTGGCTTTAGACTCCTTTCTGGTGAATGGCTCTTGGCCCAGGTCGTCTGCAACCTCCAGACCCACCCAGGTGTGGAGCTGAGCATTCTTGGATGCTTCACCTAGGGCAGGGGACTCCCACCTATCCCTTGCCTTCCAAACAGCGCCATCTCTTACCCCGCACCCTCTCTCCGGGCCCTGAGCCAAGCTTGCGGCTTTCCCCTCCACCTCCAGCTCAGCTTGTACCAAATATTTGTGTCTTGTTGCTGTTTAGTCCAGAAGTCATGTCCAACTCTTTGTGACCCCATGGACTGTAGCCCGCTAGACTCATCTGTCCATGGGATCTCCCAGGCAAGAATACTGGAGTGGGTTGCCATTTCTATCTCCAGGGGATCTTCCTGACCCAGGGAATCGAACTGCATCTCCTTCATTGCATGTGGATTCTTTACTGCTGAGCGACCAGGGAAGAACCATATATACATAGTTCATGGATAAATATCATTGAACAAGAGCAGGCAAATTATTTTCTACTTCTCTTTCTTGGGATAGTTTTCCCAAAAAGTAATATTTTTTTATTAAGCCCAGATCCTGTGAGTAATATATACACAAGTGCTCTGAAAACTGTAAAGTGCTGTGTAAACATCAGTTATTATGTTTCATCTGAAAGAATATCTCTGTAATGGCAAGTAGAAATAAAGCCCTCACAAGAGACATATCTACTCACTTTAGCTTTTTGTTTTAGTTTTCTAAAAACATTCATCAGATTTCAAACACCATTTAATATTTGAAAGTTCCCCTTATCCATATTTTTAACCATCTTGATCTTAAGGAATTCCTTTCCGCACATATGCCTATTGTACGAGATTACAAACTGGTTACATCAGAGTCTGCATGATCCCAGACAGGCAGGCTACAGGCCAAATAGAGTGTTTCAGCTTTCTGGTAAAAACCTCCCTAGGATAATTTCCACCGCAATCTTTGTTATAACTAAAGTAAGCTCTGATGTAGGGTTCCCAGGACGTGTATGTAAAGAAATACACCCATGGACCTTTTAAGATAACCGCTCAGTACTCTGTTTCAATGATTTGCCAATTAAAAATTTTTCCCAAATTACTTTTGCTCATTCCGTTTTTATTGATCCAGAATGATACATGATAACAGCACAAGATTTAATTCTAAACCAAGGTTTTATAATCTCTTTACTGTTGGCATTAATTGAAATGAGCCTATTCCATCTAAAATGATTTCTATTGCTCCCACGTCATTGTCAATAACACATTTGTTTGTTTAGATTCTCCATGTTTGTTTAACACTCTGTTGGCTCCTTCTACGGCCTTATGAGGTCTGAGTAGAACACACTGAAACATGTTTGGGACTGTAATTTAGTGAGCCTGTTGTTGTTTTTCTTAAGTATGCAGTGAGAATTATTTTAAGAAGATATTCATAGCGTTACACGTACTGTATGTGCTAACAGCTAGAGCCTTTATGGTGTAATAGTTAAGTCAATAAGGGCATTTAAATTGGGTCACACTCAACTTTCAGCAGTTGATATTATGCTACCTTGGTATTTTGCATCTCGTTTTCACATCACATGTAACTTGATAAAATTAATGAACTTAATAAAATTTTTAAAGTATATGTTTCCATGAAAGAAGTCCATCAGATTTAATAAGTAGTTCTTAAGCCTAATTGCCCATTAGAATCACCTGGGGAATTTTTGAAATTATGCACGCCCAGGTCCCATCTGTGTGTGTGTATGTCTGTGCGCTTGGTCACTCAGTCGTGTCCAACTCTTTGCGACCCCAAGGACTATAGCCCGCCGGGCACCTCTGTCCATGGAATTCTCCAGGCAAGAATACTAGAGTGGATAGCCATTTCCTCCTCCAGGGGATCTTTCCAATTCAGGGAGCTAACCCGTATCTCTTGCATCTCCTGATTGGCAGGCAGGTTCTTCACCCTGAGCTTCCCTGGTGGCCAAGCGGTAAAAGAATCTGCTATCGTTGCCTGGGAAATCCCATGGACAGAGGAACCTGGCGGGCTACAGCTCATGGGGTCGCTGAAGAGTTGGACACAACTGAGCAACTAAACAACAACAGGACCAGACCCCATCTAAGACCAGTTAATTCCAGATCTCTAGGTCTTGATTCTCAAAGTGTGGTTCCCAGACAAGAACTTCAGCATCACCTGGGAACTTGTGAGGAATGCAGATTTTTCAGGCCCACCCCGGACGTACTGAATCATTACACTGGGGCGAAGGGCAGGCCTGGGGTCCAGCCATCTGTGCTTTGCAAGCTCCCCAGGTTACTCAGATGCTCAAGTTCAAGAACCACTGCTTTAGGTACCAAGTTACCTTTTTCAAAAAGCTTCCAGAGATTAGAATAGACATCCAGGGTTGAGAATTACCAGGATGGTAGTGCTGTAGGACTTCAGAGGCATAAAAAAAGGAAGAAACTGCTGGAACAGAAAAACACATCAAACTTCTATTTATAGGGGAGCTGCCTCCTACACCCCAAATGCAGTGCTGAGGAGAAAAGCAGTCAGTGTAGCTTGCTGAGGTCATGCTCAGTGACTGGAAGAGAGGGTCCATGGCCTGGGATGGGATACTACCCACGCCTCCCCCACCACCGCCCCCATCCAGACCAGCTCCTCCCGGTCAGGATACAGAGAGAGCAATGAGCACAACTGGCCAAGGGACTCAGGACTCACCTACAGCATCAGACAGCATACAGCGCCGCCTGGAGAGAGTATTTCAGACCAGATGGTTAAATCTGGGAATTCAACTACATAATATTTTATTTGAACTTATTCCTAGTAAGTTTGATTGAAGTAAATATTCCAAGTGATTGTCTCAAAGAACATTCAGATAAATACATAATTATGACAAGCCAGCAAATGTTTCCACTTGATCAAGCATTCAGATTGAATACAATAAATCATTTTCAACAATTCTTTTGAAACTTTTCTAGGAGCAGCTCTTTAAGAGACTGATAACAGGCATGTGGAAAAATACAGACAGAATCAATTTATACCTTAAGTTGTCTGCAATTAATTCCTCTTACTAAATTATTGGTAATGAAATATATTAAAAATAAAATATCTATTTAATTTCTGGAGTACGTCAAAGCCGTATATTGTCACCCTGCTTATTTAACTTCTATGCAGAGTACATCATGAGAAACGCTGGGCTGGAAGAAACACAAGCTGGAATCAAGATTGCTGTAGAAATATCAATAACCTCAGATATGCAGATGACACCACCTTTATAGCAGAAAGTGAAGAGGAACTAAAAAGCCTCTTGATGAAAGTGAAAATGGAGAGTGAAAAAGTTGGCTTAAAGCTCAACATTCAGAAAATGAAGATCATGGCATCTGGTCCCATCACTTCATGGGAAATAGATGGGGAAACAGTGGAAACAGACTTTATTTTGGGGGGCTCCAAAATCACTGCAGATGTTGACTGCAGCCATGAAATTAAAAGATGCTTACTCCTTGGAAGGAAAGTTATGACCAACCTAGATAGCATATTCAAAAGCAGAGACATTACTTTGCCAACAAAGGTCCATCTAGTCAAGGCTATGGTTTTTCCTGTGGGCATATATGGATGTGAGAGTTGGACTGTGAAGAAAGCTGAGCACCGAAGAATTGATGCTTTTGAACTGTGGTGTTGGAAAAGACCCTTGAGAGTCACTTGGACTGCAAGGAGATCCAACCAGTCCATTCTGAAGGAGATCAGCCCTGGGATTTCTTTGGAAGGAATGATGCTAAAGCTGAAACTCCAGTACTTTGGCCACCTCATGCGAAGAGTTGACTCATTGGAAAAGACTCTGATGGTGGGAGGGATTGGGGGCAGGAGGAGAAGGGGACGACAGAGGATGAGATGGCTGGATGGCATCACTGACTCGATGGACATGAGTCTGAGTGAACTCTAGGAGTTGGTGATGGACAGGGAGGCCTGGTGTGCTGTGATTCATGGGGTCGCAAGGAGTCAGACAGGACTGAGCGACTTAACTGAACTGAACTGATAGTGTATACATATTTACTAGATATCAATAGAAATTCTACTTTTACTTAGGATTTTTAAGCTTATCGTTGCCAGAATTTTTAAGCTTACCTTTGTCAGGCACTTTAGGGTTAAGTAATTTTTCATTGAAATCACTTCTTTCAAAAAGAAAGGAAGCCTTGTATTTAGACCCTGTATTTTAAAATGTAAAATACATTTTAAGAATTATTTAAAATAGAATTACCTTAGAAAAGAGGAAGAAAATAGGTATTAGATTCAAAGTCAGCTCACTGTGGTAAAAACCTAAACTGAAACCTTCTCATTAGTCTTCAACCAGAAGGCCACCTCCTCCTTCTACTCTGGTTGCATGTTGATGAGATTTTATTTAGGGCCACTTTAAATTCGACTTTGTATCTGGAAAAGATACCACCTGATGTCTGAATCATCTCTGCTGTGTCCCTCTCTAGACACCTCTAGTGACATGAAATCCACCCCTCCTGATATAGAGGAAGTATCCTATTTTTGTTTTGAAGGTAGAAGATTACTTTTCCATGCTGACCCTCCCTTTATCTGTCTTTCTCTCATCCACATCTGTCCTGCTTCTGGCCTCTGGTCTCACAAACCCTGTCTAATTCCTCCACAAGTATACTAAACCTTCACATATTGCAAAATTGCTACCAAGAAAAATTTGACTGAGATAAAAGTAAAGGTTTCTACAGAGACCTAAGGAATAAGCTGTAAAAATACAAGATTGGAATAGCGTGAGTCAACAGCCCACATATTTTAGCTCCAATGTATGGAGAAGGAAGTTGAGGCTGAAAACCGTGAATGAGCTTGCAGCTCAAGTGCTAGTCACTGGAGGGACTGAGACTTGAGCCCAGACAGTCGTATGTGAACTTCTGTCCTCTTCCCACCTCTCCATGATGCCACACTCTACTCTTTCACAGTCTTTTTGAATTTCCAATTTAATCCAGTTTATTATCTCCCCACGCCTGCACTCTCGGTATGGTGAACTGTTTACTTGGCTTCTCAAAGCCTCTCCTGTTAGAGAATGATATAGTTTTTAATGACAGACATCATGTCTTTAATTTAGTCTAATATTCCCATAGTATCTTCCACATTAGGCTTCCCTGGTAGCTCAATCGGTAAAGAATCTGCCTACAATGCAGGAAACTTGGGTTCGATCCCTAGGTCAGAAAGATCCCCTGGAGAAGGAAATGGCAACCCACTCCAGTATTCTTGCCTGGAGAATCCCATGGACAGAGGAGCCTGGTGGGCTACAATATAAGGGGTTGTAAAAGAGTCGGATACGACTTAGTGACTAAACAACAGCAGCCACAATCACCCACACTGACATGTGCAAAATGTATTTATTGATAGTCAATGAAAAACCAAATCTTTATTTTGACAATTTAGTCTCTGTGAAGCAACAGAAGGAAAAAGAAAATTATCCCAACCTAGAAATGTAAATTCGTTTTTTCTTTTCTTTTTTTTTTTTAAACTGTTGTCTTACATTACATGTAGTTACTGATGCCAAAGATATGTCTTGGTTAAAAACTTGGTACATTTTTTCCCCTAAAGAAACGAATGCTTAAGTACAACACTAACAAATGCCTAAATATTTTGCAGTTTTTCATTTATTTGATTAAACACACTGCTGATCTTAAGCATGTTTCTCTCTTCCAGTCTTTCTTTCCTCCAGATCTGTATATAAATTCCTTCCATACACTTTCTCTGTAATAACACGAGTCTCCTGGCCTCCAGAGTCAGTTACATACTCCTCGGCACAGTTCAGGGCTGCACAATCCTGCTCATTTATCTCTCTCTGCTCCTCTTGCAAGGACCGTGAGCTCCCCGCCACACAGATCCAGGTGCCCTTCTCCAGGTCCATGACAAGTTCTCCTGCCCTGATCTGGCTGTATTTTTTCTGCTTTCCTGTAAAACTCTGGAATAGGAGCAGTTTCTTTACTTTCTGTTCTATTCCAAACTATTAAAAATTTTCGAAAAGAAAACCTTCAAACCATAGATTAATCCATTTCTTAATACGACTATGAACACTAAAAAGAACATATTTCAATTCCTGGTTATTCCTTCCATAGGGAGAGTGCTGACAATGGAACTGTCTGTCATCGAATTGTTTTAGGCTGAGCCTTATTGGCCAGGTGTGATGGTTAATATTATGTGTCAACCTGACTTGGCAAAGGGATGCCCAGATAGCTGGTAAAACATTATTTCTAGACATGTCTGTGAGGGTGATTCTGCAAGAGATTAGCGTTTGACTCAGTAGACTGAGGAAAGTAGATAGCCCTCAGGAATGCCTTGACAGCTTGAATAGAACAAAAAGACAGAGGAAGAGAAAAGCTAGCTGTTTTCTCTTGAGCTGGGTCATCTATCTTCTCTTGCCCTTGGACATCTGTGCTCTGGTTCTCGGGCCTTCAGACTCAGACTGAATTACACCTCCAGCCTTCCTGGATCTCCAGCTTTCAGATCGTGGGAACTCTCAGCCCCTATAATCACATAAACCAATTTGGGGGGTTGTTCAGTTGCTAAGTTGTATGTGACTCTTTGGACCCTGTGGACTGCAGCATGCCAGGCTATATCTATATATATACACACACATACAGGCTTCCCTGGTGGTTCAGACAGTAAAGAATCTGCCTGCAATTCAGGAGACCTGAGTTCAATCCAGAAGATCCCCTGGAGAAGGGCATGGCTACCCATTCCAGTATTCTTGCCTGGAGAATTCCATGGACAGAGCAGCCTGCTGGGCTACAGTCCGTAGGGTCGCAAAGAGTCGGACACGACTGAGCAATGAACATTTTTCATACACACACACACACACACACATTGGTTCTGGTTTTCTGGAGAATCCTGAAAATGTACTAGGAAAAGTCTACTGAAAAGGCTTCTTATGAATATTCTGTTCTATCCTTCCACCAAGTGGTGATATTGAAGAGAATGAGGAAAATAGTGATAGTTAACTCTTACTGAGGGCTTACTCTTTGCTACTATATGCCATGAGTCTAAGCTCTTACTTGTGAGGTTGGTGCCGGCTTTACAAGAAGACAGGCTCAGAGAGGTGACGTAGCTTACCCAGAGTCACAGAGCTAGAGGGGACAGAACTGCACCTAAATCCACATAGCCTGATACAGAGCTCTGGCTTGTAGCCACCATGAAGCACTGTCTTCCCAGCTTCAAGGGTCTGTGAGCACCCACTTTGGGTAGGTGGGCTCATGCTTTATTTTCTGTATCAGATCTGCCCTGGGGTCCCTGGGATTCTGGGATGACTCCCCACATTGATGTGCACAGAAGTGAAGCAGGTGCTCAGATGTCACTGTGGTTTCACCTGTCTGTCCATGGGAACCACCTCATGGGCCCTTTCAGACCCCAGATCCCCTTCCCAGAGATCCTAAGTTAATCTGCAATGAGGCAGCCATGCCCATAGTTTTTAAAAGCTGGAGATTCTAATGAGAACCAATGTGGGTCCAGGTTGTCACAAATAAATGAACGAAGACTTTAACTTCATTGAAGAGGAGCCCAGCTTCACTCCTCCCCGTGCCGACAGTCCTCCGGAAGGGACCAAGCCCTCTGGGACCGCCATTCTCAATCTCCAGGCACATTTAACACTTGGGGTTAACTCCACACCAGAGCCCACTTGCTGGCCCAGAGGAGGGAAGAGATACACGCAGGGATGGCCGAGAGCTCTCAGCCAGGGTCCGAGTCCCTGCTGCACCCCTGACCTGGTGAGGGCCCAACACGCAGGTGTAATCAGAATTTCTTGGGGGATATTCAGAGCAGATCCCACAGCAGGCACAGCTTCTAAATTTGTCCTCAAGAATGATTAATCTGTTTAAGCAAATTCCTGGAGCATAATTAAGAAGCTCTAATCAAGGAAGGAGATTGTTATGCTGCAGCCTCGGGTGCTGATTTGGCGGTAGGCACTCGTGACCAAAAGACCCGAATAACCTAGAGGAGCCGGTGAAGGTGATGGAGCCAGCTCCGCCAGGCAGGTAGGAGAAATGGATGGCTGGAGGCCTCTATGTGGAAGGGGAGAAGGCAGAGGGCTCAGAGGACAGAACCACACTGAAGGTCAAGGGCCATGAGCCTCAAGGTCACACCCCCTGATGGGGAGACCCAGGTCAGCTTTGGGAACAGCAGCTGTGTTTGTGGAGGTGATGTTCTCAGGGGAGGGGAGTATGGGCTACTTAGTCCCTGTGAGCTTCCAAGGTTGGGAGAGCGAGGCCAGGGACCCTCAGGGAGTATTAAGGAAAGGGGTGCTGGGGGCTAGGCTGATTCTCCAGCCTGCGTCTCTCTGTAGGTCTTGTCTCTGCGACCCAGGAAGTGGCAGTGACAGAACCCTCCCCAAGAACCCTCCAAGGCCTAGCATCACAGAGGGATTCGTCCTCCTGTCTGCGCTGGGCAGGAGGGCTACTGCTACCATGCACAGAGTCTTTTTTCCTTAATTTATTTACTTTTAATTCAGAGATAATTACAATATTGTGTTGGTTTCTGTCATACATCAATATGGATCAGCCATAAGTATACATATGTCCCCTCCCTTTTGAGCCTCCCTCCCACGCCACCCCACCCCTCTAGGTTGTCACAGAGCCCCGGTTTGAGTTCCCTGAGTCATACAGCAAATTCCCACTGGCTCTCTATCTTACATATGGTAGTGTGTATATTTCCATGTTACTCTCTCCGTGGATCCCACCCTCTCCTTCCTACCCCTCAGTCCGCTGTGTCCATAAGTCTGTTCTCTATGCAATACATGTACAGAATCCTAAAGAGACCTTCTTGCCGGTCCCAGGTCTCTGACTGCAATGACAGGTAGATTTTCCTCTCTTCTGTCCCCTCCCTTGCACAGAAGAGTGCGATCCACTCTCAGGTGCTGGAAGATGCCTGGGGGACAGTGGGGAAGGCAAAGGGAGAGAATCTTCAGGAAAGGCAGGAAAGGGCAGAAGGGGGTTTAATATTTCTACTCTCATCTCTGTCCCTGGCTTGATCTGCCCCCACCACACATCCTCCCTACCTTCCATTCAGTCGTGCTGTGCCACCCCCAGCCTCTGGATAACACACATCACATCTCCCCTGTCCCCTTCTTGAAGCCAGCTGCCCCAGGCCGGGCCCACGTTGCTGATGAAAACGTACAGTCTCGGTTGGTTGGCGCTCTAATTTCCTCTTAACCTGCATGAGGCCCATTAGATTAAGCACTCGTGACACCCAGGCTCTCAAAAGAGAAATGGCTTGGAGGGCTGCATGGTCAGCGTAGGAAAGATGGTTGGGTGTTTGTCCAACCCCTTCCCTGCTTCTGGGGGCTGGAGCTCTCTCACCTAGACCTCAGCTAGCCCGTGGAGTCCCTGCAGCTTAAACAAGGGGGAGGACATGGGGACACTACAGATAAAATGATAAGTATCTTACAGATGTATTATGGATAAGATGATGGTACCAGCTGAGGCACCTCGATCATCTCCAGCACCTGCTCAATGGCTCGGCTCCCCCTAGTGAATTGTTGTTTAGTCACTTAGTCGTGTCCAACTCTTTGCAACCCCATGGACTGCAGCTCCCAGGCTCCTCTGTCCATGGAATTCTCCGGCCAGGAATACTGGAGTGGGTTGCCATTTTCTTCTCCAGGGGATCTTCCAAACTCAGGGATCAAACCTGTGTCTCCTGAATTGGTAGGTGGATTCTTTACTGCGGAGCCAACTGGGAAGCCCCACTGGTGAATTATATTCCCTTTCAGGGCACAGGGACATAGTTTCTGAATTTAGAGGCCAGGAGAGAGAGAAGTGGAGTCAATGCGTGAGGCCAGTGTCAACAGGCTGGAGACATGTTTTCTAGGAATTCCAGGGAGATACTTGACTGGACGGGAAGGAGAACGCTTCCCTCTGAAGCAGAACCACGTCTCTCTCTCGAGGTGCAGCCTCTGTCCAAGGACATGGCCCTCTGCGATGAAATGAGCAAGAACAGCAGCCTGAATATCCCTGAGACTGGGGCCTTCCTTCCCACCTCTAGCGCTGGAGTTCATCTTCCCCATTTGCTAATTCAAGGGCCCTTTTGAGGAGCTGACACAGTCCTGATTCCTATTCAAATGTTTTCTAAGGCTTGTTGACTAATATTGAAGACAGATTCCAACTCCCTAAAGAGTGTGGCTACCGGACAATGTCAACAGCATTAATGCTCAACAAACACAAGATATGTTTAACTCAAATATTTAAATATAAATGCTCTGTTTTGGTACTGCGCACAGATGAAAATGCTCTGCTGCATCTAACTGAGGCGATCCAGTGAGAGACATCAATGCTATTAAATAACCACAAACGTTTGCCTGGAAAAATCCACTGGGCTGTCATGTACTGACGCTGATTTTTTTTTTTCCCCACATTGGTTGTGGGGGACAACTTGCCTCCTGAATGACGTGTCTCTCCACTCCTACTGGCCCTGAAGTGTGCCCACCAGACAGACACAGAGAGCCGCTGGCGTTGCGCACGTGGGCTGGCCTCATGAGCAGGTTAGGCCCTGCCCTGCCCTTCAGACTGACAGCCCAGCGCCTCTCAAGGTCAGAGCCCAGGGAACTCAGCTGAGCAAAACATATGGTCCTGCCTCCAGAGTCTTTGATGTTCTTGGCCGGAGCTCACTGAAAACTACCAAGATATAACACCCTGACTTTCCAGGTCAGATGTTCCCAAGGGGAAGGGTCAACTGAGAATTTTAGAGAGGCCTGGAGCTTGAAAAAAATTGTGGCTGCTCTTTTTACCATATGTTTCAAAATAATATACTAAGATACAAGAGAAGTCGAGACATTTCAGGTGCCATCAACGACACATAAATATCCTCTGCCAGGTATCTCCCCTTTGCCGCCCCATTCCACTGTCCACCTCTCTCTGTCTGGCTCTGTGTCCTGGGAGTCTACGCAGATGGACTGTTCCAACAGGTTCTCTTGCTCTTGGCTTCCAGTGGGGTTTGACCATTGGGAAACAGGGCAGGAGATGAGAGGGTGGGAGGAGAGGGAAGTCGTGTCACTGTGAGCTGACTGTGGCTCCATCACCTGCCCTCCCCACCCAGCTCTGTGTATCTCCAGGTACAGGTCACCCTTCCAGGACTAGACTCTTCATGCCTGGAAGAGACGGGGGTTACAGGGCCACTGTTACTAGCTTGAGGACCATGATACATTTTTTGTGGTTTCCCTATTCCTTGTTCAATAATTTTCTTACAAAACTCAAATTTGCCTGATGCAATTGTGTCATTTATTTCCAGCTTATGTATGGTGTGTGTGTGTGTGTGTGTGTGTGTGAGCACGTGTGCATGTTTAGTCACTCAGTCATGTTTGACACTCTGCAACTTCATGGACTATAGCACGCCAGCTCTTCTGTCCTTGGGATTTTCCAGGCAAGAATACTGGAGTGGATTGCCATTTCCTCCTCCAGGGAATCTTCCTAACCCAGGGACTGAACCCACATCTCTTACATCTATAGCATCAAATGTCAAATTATTTCAAAACCATTTCCTTTGGTGCCCCATCTTTGTTAATGCCTTAAGAATATCCTGAGTTTTTTCTTGGGTAACCCAGCACCTCAAACGAGGGCCAGTTTTTAATGTATACAACTCGCCCCTGTATTGGGTCTACCCCTAAACCATTACACCAGGGCAGATGCACTAAAGTGCAGCCAGCCATGGGCAACCAGTGTTGAAGAACAGGATGGAATAGTCAAAGGCAAAAGAATCAGTACTTTTCTTACAAAAATCTGGAGTGATTATGATTTCTAATTTAGTATTGCTAAAGATCATAAATAATTTAATTGCAAACATCTACTTAAATAAAAATGATTTGGACTTCAGTTATTGTCAGTTGAAACACTGTAAAAAGCCTAAAACCTGGGGAAGAAAATAGGAGTAAATTATCAAATTTTGTAACATTTGTGCTCACTAGGAAATCCTCCATGCCTTCTCTCTCTCCTGATGCCACGGTTTGCTTCCCACAGAAATGAAACAGAAGCGAGCCCTCACTCCACAGTCCAGGATGTGCCAGCCTGCTATTTATTACCTTTGATTTCCTGGGTCAGGGATAGAGATCAGATGACTCATCCTGATTCCAGGCTTAGTTTAGTTATCTCCCCTGGGAAGCCATCCTGGCTCCTTCCACTGTGCTCCTCAGGCTTTAAAAGGATTAGTAATTTTATATCATAATTCTCAGATTTCTGTCTTTCTGGCTTCCCTGCAGGTTGTGATTTTGCTGACAGCAGAAATGAGGTCTATCCCCCTATTATCTCCCTCATACACCTCAAGTCCCCCTCCTCAGTTATTTGCTGAGAGGATGGATAAATGAACTTGTGTGAGAGAGAAGGTCTATCATTTAGCAAGATAGATTCATTCTCCGATTTTTTTTTCCAGATCCTAATAAATGTCACATTCCCAAACCTGATATACAACAGTGGTGCAGTTTGGAAGTAATTTTTTCCAAATCTAAAATACTGAAGTGGTCTAGTCAAACAGGACAAGACCCCACCACCTCTCCTTTGAGGAGCATCAGGATTCTCTGGTGATTATACATTTTAAAGCACTCTTTTATATTTGATAGCAAGCAGGAGAATGCATGTAAAATGAGGTAGGTATCCTCCTCAGAGGAGAACTCTGTTTATTTTTATTTACATGCAGTGTTTGCCAATCGTTTTGTATCTGGGCCCATTCAGGAAAAGGAAAAATGTACCAAAGACTTACTTTTTCCATTCAAAATAGGAAAAAAAAAAATGTCCCCAAAGAAGGGAAATCATGGGATTTTTCTTCCACACAGTTACTTACTTTATTAAACAGAAAAAAGCCAATGAAAAAATTAACATGACTTTTTAGCCACTAACCTGTTCCATTTTGGAGACATTTGAGAAGTAGACACACAAAGGGGATGTTCTAATTTTTATTTAATTAATAGACTTTATTATCTGTACTGGTCTTAGGTTTACAGAAAAACAGAGCAGAAAGTACAGCTGCTGCTGCTGCTAAGTCGCTTCAGTCGTGTCCAACTCTGTGCGACCCCATAGACGGCAGCCCACTAGGCTCCCCTGTCCCTGGGAGTCTCCAGGCAAGAATACTGGAGTGGGTTGCCATTTCCTTCTCCAATGCATGAAAGTGAAAAGGGAAAGTGAAGTCGTTCAGTCGTGTCTTGACTCTTAGCGACCCCATGGACTGCAGCCTACCAGGCTCCTCCATCCATGGGATTTTCCAGGCAAGAGTACTGGAGTGGGGTGCCATTGCCTTCTCCTCAGAAAGTACAGAGAAACCTATAAATCCTCTCACTCTTCCAGCCCTTCTGCATTCCCCGGCCTCAGTTCCCCCATCATTAACTTCCTGCGTTGGTATGGTGACTTTATGATTTGTGACATGGTCCACTAAAATTCATTGTTTACATAAGAGTTCCCTTTCTGTGATGCACATTCCATGGGTTTTAACGAATTCACAGTGTCATGTACCCATCATTACAGGATTTTACAGAAGAATTTCATGACCTAAATAATCCCTGGGCTTCACCTATATACCCTTCCTCAACCACTGATCTTTCACCGTCTCCATAGATTTGCCTTTTCTATAATGTCACATAGTTGGAATCATACAGTATGTATGTAACCTTTTCAGATTGGCTTCTTTCACTTAACAATACACGTTTAAGTTCATCCATATCTTTTCGTGCCTTGATGACTCATCTCTTACTCTTGAATAATATTCCATTATATAAGTGTACCACAATTTATCTATTTCCAATCAAAGGACAGTTTTGGGCAATAATTTGTTTGTTGCTTTCAGTTTTGGGCAATAATTTGTTTGTTTGTTTAGCTTCTATAAACATTCATGTGCAGGTTTTTGCAGGACTATATGTTTTCAAATCCTTTGGGGAACAATCGTTGGATCATGTAGTAAGCCTATGTTTCACCGTGTAAGTGACTGCAAACTGTTTCAAAGTATCTGTACCAATTTTGCATCCCCACCAGCAATGAAAGAGAGTTCGAGTTGCTCCACACTCTTGTTAGCATTGGTGTTGTCGTCTTTTGGATTTTGGTTATTCTGATAGGAATATGGTGGTATCTCGTGTTAATCTGCAAGTCCCTAATGACATCAGATACTAAGCGTCTTTTCCTGTGCTAATTTGCCATGTGTGTATATTCTCTGCCACCTCTATGTGTTATCTGTTCAGATCTCTTACCCACTTTTTAACTGGGCTGTTTTCTTATTATTGAGTTTTAAGAGTTTTTTTTGTATAGTTTGAATACAAATCCTTTATCAGATATGTTTACAAATATTTTCTCACGTTCTATGGCTAGTCTTTTAACACACTTAAACTTTTCTAATTTTTTGTTTTTGCAGCTGCAGTCTTTACATTTTATTAACCATAGAAGATACTTTTTTAATGAGTCTAATAGAGACATTAACTGTGCAAAAGCTGATGAGATATACAGTCTTAAATACAAGCACCAACACGGAAAGGATATTGTGTCAGTTCAGTTCAGTTCAGTCACTCAGTCGTGTCCGACTCTTTGTGACCCCATGAATCGCAGCACACCAGGCCTCCCTGTCCATCACCAACTCTCGGAGTTCAACCAAACTCTCTAATTTTTAAAGTATAATAGAATTTTAGAATTTACAAAACTTGTTCAAATGTTGTATCTCATTGCATCCACAAAATTATTCTTGGATGTAGATGTTACAATGCCCTCATTAAAGATATAGACACAAAGAGGTGAGGTGATTTGATTCTGGTCACATAGGAGTTCAGGGTAGAGAGTAGAGAAGAGGGGAAAGATTTGCTTCGATCACTGGGATTTGGGGGCTGCCTGTGGTGTGCCGGCCCTGTGCTCGCTAGGGGCTACACGGCTGTACAAAGTAACTTCCTCTACTCCCAGCTTGGCTGTCTGACTCCTGGGGATGTCAGCTCTCTGCTTGCGGTGATTCTGGTTTTCAGAGATCTCACATCTAGCATCCTCATCCCACATCTCTCAATGAGTGATGGGATTCAGGACAAGGCAGCCCAAATCATGCCACCTTGGCATATTGATTGTTTCAAATTAAAGTTAGGACAGCCAGTACAAGAAGGACACTCTGACCCTCCTTTGTTCTCCTGAAAGCAGGAAATAAATCTCGCATGTGAAAGGCAGCCTCCCTGCACAGGAGGAAGAGACGTCCTTCCCACCAGAGACAGGAATTTGAGACCCAGAAGGCTATGTAAACAAAACTTGAGACCCAGAAGGCTGTGTAAACAAGACTTGTAACTTCTTCACCAATTCACTACCCCAAGTCCACACTTCTTTATCTTGCCAATTCTTCACAAATGTATTGTTTATACATTTTATGCCTGTCTAAAATGTATAAAAGCTGCCTGCTTTGGTCACTTCTTTGAGTTTCATATTTTTTAATGAGCTCTCATATGTACTGAATTAAATTTGGTTTTCCCCTGTTAATCTGTCCTATGTCAATTTAATTAGTAGGTCAGTCAGAGAACATAGACGGAAGGAGGGAATTTTCCCCCCATCCATGGGGTAACTCTCTCCACCAAGACAGCCCGGGGTGTCTGTGGTCTGGATCCCATTGGTGTGAAGCTACTTTGAGACAAAAGGGTTCAAATTTTTTTTCCAGAGTCCAAGGTGATTCCCCTTGAAACACCCTCTCCTCCTTTGGCAAAATGAACAAACAAGCAAACCACAGCAAACAATACCAAAGCGAAACGGTGAGCCCTCTCCCTGGGAGCTGACATTACTGCATTTTGGCTCATGTGTGAGTGAGCACATCTTCTAGGGGGTGTTGATCTCCATCTCACTCCAGTCTCAGTCCTTCCGGAGATGGGAACCACACTTTGAGAGTCATGGCACGTGGGGTGTGTGTGTGTGTGTGCTCAGTCCTGTCCAACTCTTTGCTGACTATAGCCCGCCAGGCTCCTCTGTCCGTGGAATTTCCCGG
The DNA here is from genome assembly GCF_055505025.1 of Bos grunniens. NCBI lineage: Eukaryota > Metazoa > Chordata > Mammalia > Artiodactyla > Bovidae > Bos > Bos grunniens. Next base: position 104,898,281 of record NC_141165.1, read on the forward strand.
GCAAGAATACTGTAGTGGGTTGCTATTTTCTACTCCAGGGGATCTTTCCGACCCTGGGATCGAACCAGTGTCTCTTGTGTCTCCTGCACCGGCAGGCGAATTCTTTAACCCTGCACCAGCTGGGAAGTTCCATGGCACATTAGGAAGCTGCCTAAACTCAGTGTATCACTAGCGTAGTAAAGGAACCATAATATACAGACGATACCTCTGTACTATAGAGAATCCCAATGAACAACACCCATGTACAGGGACCCCATGCCAACTTCTGCCCACCAGGATGCTCAGGTCCAGCCTAAGGCAGCGTCAGGGTCTCCAGGCTTGCATCTTTCCCAAGTCTAGAGATTTTAAGTTCCCTTTTTTCTTGCTCTTGCTGAATCAGATTAAATAAAGACAGCATTAGCAGCACAAAGAATTTAATGAAGTGGTTAATGGTGTGGGTGATGTCAACAGGAATTTGGCAGCATCTGTGAGGATAATCTGAGAGAAATAATCAAGAGTTGACAACCCTTCTTTCAGAAAGCAAAATTGCCTGGTTCTGGTTATACCAGTAGTTATTGGCTTCCCTGCCTGCAAAAATGTCACAGTAATACCAATGGGGTTGTTTACACAAGTGGAAAAAAATCTGACTCCTTGATAACATGTTTCAGTCGCAACCCCTTTAATGACACTCAGAGGCCTTCCAGTAAGAGAGAAATTTCCTCCAAACTAAGGGAGCAGTTGTCCGGAAACAGTGCCCTTCCTCACTAGGGTTATTTATGTTCATTGGCCTAATGGTTTTTGTCCAGTAATACATTTAAATTGCTTTTCATTTTACAGTTATGCTTTGCTATCACATTTCAGAAAGTGGCTTCTCTTCCTCTGTATAGCTGGCAATTTCCTCAAGTACACGATGACAGCATTGTCCTTTTGAAGTCATTTGAAATAGACTCGGTCTCAGCCATCTCTCAGGAGAATATTCTCTGGCTGATCATCATAGCCAAGTGGAAAGTACAAATGAACTCGGGCTGTCTGGTCCTCTCTCTCTCTGGTTCCCTGGAGGCCCTGCAGCAGGTGATGGCGAGCCTGTTGATCTGGGATGGAGCCCAACTTTCAGAACTCTGACGTTATTTGAGAAATAGGCCCCCAGCTCGAGTGTGAGAAGTGCAAGGATGGAGAGGAGACACTGCAAATGATTTATAAACTGAGTCACACTTGGTATGGATGACAAAGAAGAGAGGGCTCTGTAGAAACGAACACAATTAGGTTTGTAGCAGAGATTGTTCAGTTCAACTGACAGCTCATGGGGCAGTTGAGGAAAAAAAGTCGTCTTTAAAATCTAGGGGGAAAATGGTGGATCAGGCTGTGAAATAAATCTGAAGCACATATATAATTATATTCAAATATATGGGGTAGTAACTGTGATATAAGTGCTATATTAGCTTTATTTAAAAAAAACAGAAGTAAAAATTTACATGAAGATGGATCACACTTTTGCCTGATTTTCAATCTGAGAACTATGTGTATATTGTAAGTTTTGAAGGTACAGGCATACCTCACTTTATTGCATGCCACATATAATGCAATTTTTTATTTTTTTTAACAAATTGAAGGTTTATGGCAACCCTGGGTCAAACAAGTGATTTTTCTCCAATAGCATTTGCTCACTTTGTGTCCCTGTCTCAGGTTTTGAAAGTTCTTGAAATAGTTTAAACATTTTCTTTATTGTTACATTTGTTACCATGATCTGTGATCAGTGACCTTTGATGTTACTACAATTCCCTGACAGCTCAGTTGATAATTAGCATTTTTTAGCAATGAAGTATTTTAAAATTAAGATATGTATATTTTTTAGACATAATGCCATTGCACATTTAATAAACTACAGTATAGTGTAAATGTAACTTTTACATGCACTGAGAAGCTGGAAAACTCATGTGGACTCACTTCATTGCAGTGGTCTGGAACTGAATCCACAATATCTCCGAGGTATACCTGTAATGGTTTAAGTTAATACGAGGTTAACATTCAAGTTTAAAAGTTTTAACCTTACTGTAGAGTTGACTGGGAAGCAAAGAAAAGGGACCAAGAATGTAAACGGCATTGCTCATCGGTAGCAGTTTCATTTCAGAAACCTTGGCTCTGCTCCAATACGCGGAGGACTGTGGTGGCAGCCATTGCTCCTTGGCAGGGAAAGGTGAGCCCTTGGGGAAAATCTGCTCCCTGCTCCGTGAGGCGGGCATCTTCCAAGGCCCGGCCCGCTGTGCGATCTTGCCACTTGGTTGGCTCTACCTTGTCTGTGACTGTAGGACAGGGCCTGCTCTTCCCCAGGAATACTATTCATCAGCTAATTCATGACTCCGTTCATCTTGCCACCACCAATTACTGACGTTGCTCTCTGCAGTCGGCTCAAAAGCTGGGACAGACTCTGTCTAAAATAGATAGTTGGCTGAGGAGCAGGTGGTGGTGGTCGTGGCAGGCAAGAATGTCACACAAAGGCAACTCGGAAGGGAGAAGTGCACACCCGGACCAGACAACCATTTGTTTTTTAAAAGAAGGCATATGGAATATTGGATGTGTGGGTAGGAGTGAAAGAGGAACCCTAAAATAGTAATTCACATGGATAAATGCCCAAACACAGAAGAAAAAGATCTTGGTCTGATTCCAGTTTGAGTGGTGTTCCTAGGGAGGACTGTGGCATGCTTTAGAGACAACCCCTCTGCATTCTCTTTCAAACTTCAGTGCCCATCTGGTGGGCTGGTGCAGGTGTTTGAAGACCCTTGTCTGTTGTTGCTTCAATCACAGTCCTCAGCACACAAGTGCTGCTCAGGAAATGTTGCTTCATATGTGACCCATTCCTTTGAAGTCAGATCTTTGGGATGTAGGGCTTCCCTGGTGGCTTAGATAGTAAAGAACCTGCCTGGGGTGCAGGAGACCCAGGCTTGATCCCTGGGTAAGGAAGATCCCCTGGAGAAGGGAATGGCTACCCACTCCAGCAATCGTGCCTGGAAAGTTCCATGAACAGAGGAGCCTGGCAGGTTACAATCCACAGGGTTGCAGAGTCGGACATGACTGAGCGACTAAAACATGTACACGATACTTTGGGATGTGGGGAGAGGAAGACCAATGAGGACTTTTAGCAACACAGATCCCACTGACTTGAGTATTTGGGGGTCACAGAGAGACAGCTGATGAACTTTAATTAAACTCTTTAAACTTCCGAATTCAGACACTAATTACAGGGCAGTTTCCATATCTAAGAGACAATTTAATTCCTAAAGTAGATGATTTGGAGTTAAAGGATTCTTTTAACTATTAATCCCTAAAATGGGAATATTGATTTGGGTGTGCTGAGGTAAATGTTTAGTTTGCAAAGGAAAGGCACAGCTTTCAGTACAGAGGAAGTAATCCTGAAGAATCCTAGGTAAGAATAGGTTCTTCCTGTAGTAAAGTTCTCTTGAATGGCTGAGGACCAGCAAAAGATTCACTTGCCCAATTGAGATCCAAATTGAAATGGTGGCAGAACACATTAAAAATGAGAATTTTTTCCCAATAGACCCATGGAGAAAGGCATTTGTTCAGTCACTCACCCAGCCATAAAAACCTTAAAGATATTCTCAGTGGGGAAGAAAGAAGGGGAAAAGAGAAAACAGCTTTTGTGAGTGGACAGTGTGGAAGTGGGAAGATGTGCTGTTTTAGCAAGATGCAAGAGCAGGGACTCAGGCGGGAAAAAGATACACAGCCCAGCAAGAAGGAAAAGAAAGTGAGGGAACCCTACTATCTGGCTCCAGGATCACTCCTCTAACCCTAAAGCAATCAGTTCTCCAACCCTAAGGACTGCAAGGAGATCCAACCACTCCATCCTAGAGGAGACCAGTCCTGGGTGTTCACTGGAAGCACTGATGCTGAAGCTGAAACTCCAATACTTTGGCCACCTCATGTGAAGAGTCGACTGATTGGAAAAGACCCTGATGCTGGGAGGGATTGGGGGCAGGAGGAGAAGGGGACGACAGAGGATGAGATGGCTGGATGGCATCACCGACTCGATGGACATGAGTTTGGGTGAACTCTGGGAGTTGGTGATGGACAGGGAGGCCTGCCGTACTGCGATTCATGGGGTCGCAGAGTTGGACACAACTGAGCAACTGAACTGAACTGAACTGAAGGCTGACTGCTTAAACTGTGCTTCTCGACCCTACGATTTCTGGTATCCTTAGGTCATTGTGCCAAGGCTGTTTATGTGCTTTCTAACTGCACATCAGTTCTGGAATCAGTGTAGCTGGGAGGTTCCATACCCTGGGACATACATTATATGCTGTAACATGAATCTTCCTCAGAGATCTGATAAATTAAAAGAATTTTATTCTTTCAAAGTAGAACAGGGAATTCCCTGCTGGTCCAGTGGTTGAATCTGTGCTTCCACTGCAGGGGCAGTTTCAAACCTTGGTGGGGAAACTAAGATCCCACATGCCATTAAAAAAAAAAAACACACAACAGTACCACACACCCATTTTCTTAGTCTTCAGAATGCAGATTATGAAGTTCCCAGGTGGCTCAGATTGTAAAGAATCTGTCTGCAACGTAGGAGACCCAGATTTGCAAAATCCCTGGGTTGGGAAGATCCCCTGGAGAAGGGAATGGCTACTCACTCCAGTATTCCTGCCTGGAGAATCCCAAGGACAGAGGAGCCTGGCGGGCAATGGGCATGAGTTCGCAGAGTCAGACACAACTGAGTGACTAACACTCACTCTCCAGTGGTTAAGACTGTGATTCCATTGCAGGGGGCACAGTTTCAATCCCTGGTGGGGAACTAAGATCCCACATGCCATTAAAAAAAAAAAAGTAGAACAGCATCAAACACCCATTTTCTTTCTTATTCTTCAAAATGCAGATAATCAAGTTTCGCATGAATTTGTATGTAACTTCTTGCTGTTTGTTGTCCATGCCCAAGTTCATTTGTATTGCATTTCAGTGGACCAATTCTAACCCCAGTAGACCACACACCCTCAAGCCTTGTTGGTGCTTAGCAGCTCCAACAGCAGGCATCCATCACAGAACTGAGGAATGACTGGATTGTTGGAGAGCATGACAGCAATTTAATGGACATACCATATGGGTAGAAAACTCTTTTGGAGCTAAAACAAGTCAGGTGAACTAATTTTTATGGGTTTTGAAACAGAGAAGTAGATGAAGCACTGCTTTTATTATATTTATTTTTATAAATAAAAATTGCACATTGTATGTGCACATTGTATGTAATTTTTGTATGTATACTGTATACTGTTTGTAATTCTATTGTATTTATTCTAACAACACAGTTTTGATTTTGACTGACATGCAATACAGTTTTAATGTAGGTGAGGCTGGGCTTCCATGTGTTAAATACTTCATATTCTACTTACAAGAAGGGTTCAGTTTTTGAGAACTTGTCAAAAATATCTTTTATTTTTAATACACAGCTATAAATACCTAAGCCAAGATACAGCAATGGGAGAAGTAAAAATTTTAAGTTATTTTATAAAAGGTCATCTAAATTTCTCCAGTATTCATCTCAAAGATTGTATCTTGGAGGGAAAAAATTTTTAATTATATCAGTATTGCTTTTCTATTCAATATATTTCAAACAAATGCTTCATATTAGATAGCAAATTATTAGCTATTTTTGCATCTACTAAGTATACTGCTTTTAATGTATTTTCAGTGCCTTCATATTTTATTTCTGGAAGATAAGAATTTTTATGTTTAATATGTCTTTCATAAGCACAACAGATATGATGTCCAATAGTAGAAAAAAATCAAGACATACTCAAGTATATTTCTTGGGAGTATTTCCACTCTGGCATTAAAACCATTTTGATTTTGGCTTTAAAACCACTTTTAGACACTGAACGTTTAAAGACCTGTTTGTATGAGCTTTCCCTCTCTCCCTTTCATTCTCCATCGTTCTCAAGAAACTTTCAATCCCCATTTTTTCGTCTGACTCTGCAATACACAATCCAGAGACAAAATGACCTTTTGTGAAATTCTCTAGGGTAAGGAATCTCCAAGTAGCTGAGCCTTAAAGTAGGAATTATAATTTTATGTCTTCCAGCAAAGGATTTCACTTTATGCTTTAATTTCTGGCCTGTTGACCTAGGATTGCAGATTTTTTAAGTCTTTGGGAACCTGCCTTCTAAAGTTGATCGAAAATTTTGTCTCTACTTTTCCCTTACAAGTCTGGGAGAGAAAATGTAGTGGGGATAGGGTTTCAGGGAAATGTAAAGGACATAGAAGTTAATAAAAGTTTTATATGGTTGTAAGTTTTAGCATTTGGGCCTTTTTTGACATTAACTAGAAAAAAAATCATAGAAAGCATGACCTAAATAAATAACATGTTATGAAAAGCCATCTTTGATTACTAAAATCTGCTTAGAGAGTGTAAATTTACAAAGGTCAAGTTCAGAGGTACCCAGTGTTTTTTAAATTTCAAATGACCTTCACTTCAGCACCGCGTGGGTCATGGATTTCTTTTGCTTTGGACAAAAAACATACTTTTTGAATTGTGAGGTGATACATAGAATGAATATTTGTGTATATCAAAATATTTGCTTTTAAAGACTGTATCTGAAGTATTTATACATGAAATCACACTTCTGGGATATGCATATCTCAGTTGGGGAATGAAATGGTGGAAAATGGGTGAAATACAGATGAAACAGGAACTGAGGACATACCGGTACTTGATGCAGGGTGATGGGCACATGGAATTCAATATGCTAACTTCTCTGCCTTTGCATCTATTTGAAAATTTCCGTATTTCAAAAAGGTGAGGTTTCTGATACATTGTGATTAACAATTTTACCTTCATTCAGTTTGCATGCAATGTAGTATTAGTTTTAGCTTTTACTGGTAAGAACCATGTTACTGTTCCTTTCAACAAATTTCACGTTCTACGCAAAAGGACAGATGTAATTATATATGTAGGATCATAAAACCACACACATGGGTATATTGTCATCCTTTTTTCTAACTCAACTTATATTCTTTGGCATGGTATTCCCCCTAATATACTTTATTCTCGATAATGCAAAGGAAGTGCACTGAGTATTAGAAAATATAATTCATTAGGCAGACTGATCTTATAGAAAAATCTTAACAGTACTACATACACAAGTATGAATTAGCTATGTGAAATTAACCTATTATTATGTGAAATCTCCTGAAACACCTTACCCCAAGGTTATCAGGGCCTTAGAAGTTCATTTTGAAGATTAAGTTATACTTAGCATCTCCTTTGAATACACCAACATATCAACGTTCAAGCTGGAATAAATATAGGTAACAATTACCACTTAATGGGCATTTCTGTTACAATGCCCCACACCAACATATTCATATATATTGCCTTTTTATCCCAGTAGTGGTGTTAAGAAGGTATTATTACCATCATTTAGGTAAGTGAAGTGTGATTCAGGGAGGTTAAGAAACCTAGTGGTAAATGGGTGGACCCACACTTTGGAGCCCAATCTGTCTGAATGCAAACAGCTGTGACATAATCATACTATATATGGATTTGGGTTGGCCAAAAAGTCTATTTGGGTTTTTCCATGTTATAGAAAAACAGAAATGAACCATTTGGCCAACCCAATATTTATACCGTTTGTGCTCATGTGGACTCATGTGCCATTCCAAAGGGTTAAAAAAAACACAACCCAGGATAGCCAAGGTTTTAGGTCTCAGGAACATCCTATTCAGCAAAGTTGAGGTCTGTGTTTATACTACTGTCTTAATGATACTATTCCAATCATTATACTGGTTCGGGGAAAGACAGTGTGCTTAGGTCACACTTTCCAAGGCGGCTCTTCTGCACGTGGACTGAAGCGTTCTTCCTTCTGTAGGGATGACCTCTGCTCTGCATGTTAGGGAAAGCAACCAAGGCTGCTCAGACAGTGGTGGATCTCAGGTAGAGTTTCGAGGAGACCGTCATATGACATTCTAAAATAGCTGAGAGGTCTTAACTTGTATTAAAGTATTTTCCTTACTAGTTTTTAGTGGAAATGGTATACTGAAGGCATATACATGATGGTCAGTAGTTTGAACCAAAAAAAAAAAAAAAATATATATATATATATTTAAATAATATCTTTAAAATATTTCAAATTTTTATTAAATATTTTTATTCAGTTTTAAGATCACAGTTAAAGTACTTTAGCATGTTATACACATGACTTACATGTGCAATTTTTAGAAATATCAAATTAAGTATAAGATTTTGAAGAAAGAAATTATATAAATGTGTATATTGACTCTTACTACACATACATCTAAGAAAGCAATAATTCTGTTGTACCATTAAGTGGAAATCATTTATTACATGGCATGTTTACACCAACTCTAAAGAGAACCAAGCCAATTTCTGAAAGCAAAAAAATGAGCGATTCGGTCATGCTGAAAACTGTCAACAGACTTAAGATCCGGTGGTCAAATGAAGCTGTGGTTAATTTTTGACAGGTAAGTAAGCAATTCAAACCTGTAAGAAAAGTTCATAATCTGGTATGTGGAATCTCAGGTGGTTTTTATTCCTTTCTGACAAATTCCTGAGAGCAAGACTTGTTTAGTGCTAATGAAATGAGAAAAATGTTGCCAAGCATATGCTGAGCTCCAGATCACAAACCTCCCCTCCCCCAGTTCTGCTGCTAGGAGCTGAGGCACTAACGTGAGGTGGCAGGGGACGTGACCACCCCTCCGGGGCGGCAAAGGAAGGTCACTGTTCGTCTGTGAAACATGCGCCTCTGTGATTTAGGTTAGAGCTTGTGAGGTAAGATTTGCTGTGCGGAGGGAGGGCATGGAGGCATTGAATTAGGTCTGTGTTACTCGGTAACCACTTCTGGCCCAAGTTATTAGAAAATCTTTGGAAAGAGTAGTAATGTTCACAATAACTAGGTTCTGTGCATAAAAATCAATTTAAGGGCAGGATCAATTTTGACCACTGGCTGCAACAAGAAAACAGTGGCCAGCAAAGTTCTAAGCACAAGGTTTCTTTTCAATTATTAGTATAAATCATACCACCACAAATACAATTTGGCCATGAGAGGAAGCTTTTTTGTATGTGTGAAGAAAATGTGTATTTATGCATTTTTAAGGAACGCATGGATGAAGGTGTGTGAGGGGAATCAAGCGGATCTGCCTTGTTTACTCTTTTGTTGCTTCTTTTTCTATCATGTGAGGAAGATGATGTCACCAGTGAAAAGGACAGGATTATGTAATATGGGGTGTACTAAACTTCACTATCGTTTCCAAAATGAAAGTAAAGCAGTCCATCAAATCCTGACTACTTCACCAGACAGATCTGTTAAGATGAACTGAAAACTGTTTCTTTTTTTTATATTTTAAGTATGATGTTAGTCGATCTAAATAAGATACTTTAAAAAAAAAAATCCCCAAACTCCAATAAAAACAAAATCCAAATCTAATTCTTTGGGAATACTTGTATAAATAAAAGCAACACCTAATTAACAATTAGTACACTCTTTACAAGGTGCAAAAACAAGGTCCTATGTGGGGAAGGCTAAATTTTAATTCCCACCTAGCAGTCACTCTGAATACTTTGCAGGTCAAATGTAAAAGCATTGGCTTCTGCTGCCCATTTTCAGCAACACATTGTTCTCTCTGGAGAAGGTGGTTTGCGAGTCTAAACACTGCAGTGGAAAATAGTGGCACTGAAAGTGGAAGCAAAAAAAAGACAAACTTTGGAAACAGGACTTACTGAAATTAACTGTTAAAGCCGAGGTAGCCCATTAGGGTTGGCCTTATCTGAGGGCTCTGTGGAGCACTGCAATCAAAGGTGAGCCTCCTCACAGCATTGCGCACACCCCGACTCTCCCTTTACAAATGATGACTACAGGCCTTGCATGAATTCCTTTTCCCCGGTGAAGTGGCGCTGTTTCCCCTTTGCTGTATGGATGCTGGCCTCCAGCTGCTGGTCTTCAGGACACAGAGGATTCGTACAGTAGTTAGCAGGCAGCATGGTCCCACTGCTTCACATTAATGCCAAACGCCAAACTTGGAACAGACTTCCTTGATAACCCCCAGCCCTCACCCCGTGCTGCATAAACAAAACATGTCATTCGGTTTTCAGCTTACTCCTAGTGCTGTTATCGATTTACAATTTGCTTGAGATTTTACATAGGTGCAAACATTTCCATATGATGAGCCAAAGACTACAGAGTGCAAACAAAATTTTCTAGGACTCAGTCAGGGTAGCATCTGACTTGATAAGAGAACGACGGGGATTAAACAAGTTGGATTCTGAATAAACAGACTAGTTCAAATGCTCCTTTTTGTTCATAGTGTTCCATCACTTTTTTCCTCTGCAGCAGTTTTAATGGCAGGAACTAGAATAACAGTGATAACATGGGGATGAGTTCAACATGGGTTTGAGGGGGCATTGGTAGAAAGCTCATCTGATGGAATTAAATAAATATATTTCCAATACTTGAGGGGAAAAGACTGTCAGGATTATGAGAGTATGACATATCCTTTATAAAAAAGGGGGCTTTAATTAATTAGCAACTTTGATCTAAAATCTGGGAACTAACTTAATTTGGGGTTAAGAACCTGTATCTTCAATGTAGCTGTAGGACATTTTTCTTTTTCCTTATCTCAGTATAGTTATCCAAACAAATAAAAACTTAAAAAGGATGTCTTACAGTATTTTCTTCCTTTCCACCCAGCTTCTTGGAGCTGTAGCTTCAGTTACTATTATATACTCTACACACTTCAAAATTACATAGGAAAATACCCAGAATAACTAAATAAATAAAAGGCTAAAGAAAACTGGATCAGTACTGCGTCTCCATCTGAGACTGATCATCCACTTCCAGCATTACAGAGAAGGGCTAGGACAATTTTTTTTTGTTTTTCAAAAGATTTATATACAGGTTTGAATCCAGAAATTAAGGTTAAAAGCATAAATATTGATAATTTCAACTAGATTCAGAATGGTTTCAGAAAGATATGATACAACAATTTAGAATAAAACAAAGCAGAAGAGCATCATATTTTGGTTTGCTTGAGATATACATAAGGTGCAACAACTTTTTCTCGAGGATGCTTGTGGGACAAATGTTAGTGTAGATGGTGTTTGCTGGCAGATTAAGGTACACACCATAGCAATATGATTTTCCAAAATAAAAAAGAATGCAAGAAGTGAAATGAAAATGATAAATGGGGGGAGGGTTACTACATGTTGGTCTGAAATACTTGTGCTAACAAATGTTATTACCTGAAAACACCAACACCCTTCTCCAGTGGATTCAGGGCATGAGAAAAGCACTATTATTGAAATCAAGACTTTGCTCAGAGAAACAACAAGGCGAGTGTCTAGAGGACTATAAAGCTTTGCAGGATTTCTGCTACTCTCAGTGCCTAACCGCTTAAAAATTAAGCATTTCTACAAAAAGTTTTTTTTTTAAAGTATCTGAAAACAGTCATATCCAGTAGGTTGCCCTCCACCCCCACCCCTGCCTAAGGGAAAAGCCACTGAGGTTTAGGAAAAGCAGATCAAGTAAGATATATTAATCACATAGAAAAAAGTAATCATTTGTTTCGCTTCTTTTTAAAAAAAGGTCCCATGAATATACAGCAATCTCTTAAGGAACTCTAGTGAAATGTAATCGGAGGACTGGAAGGAAGGAGGGGGCTCTGGCAAAAATAGATCAATTCTAACGTGTTCTAGAGAATAATAAGTTAGTACCATTGTCAAGGTGCATGTTCTGCACCAAAAATTTTTTGATTTTTAATTGTTTTTGGATTTTAGCTAATAATTTTTACATCACTGCTAGCAAGTGGGCCAAAGACTCCAACAGCCACCAACACTAGGACCCAGCAATTTTTAAACATTTACTTTGTGTTTTGAAATTTAGAAAATATTAATAAAACAGCATCATAGTAAAAACATTATGCTAAAATCTGGGGCTGCTCACCTGATTTATGTCTATGTGAATGGGGTTAAGTTTTTAATCTCTGATTAACCTTACTTACTACTTCCATCTCCCTCCATGTTCACAAAGAATATGTATTTTTGAGGACACCATTCCAAAGTTCTGCTGCCCTCTTTAACTGCTTTAAAGAAAAACCCCCATTCTCTCTATCCTTTTTCAATTCTGTTAGTATGGTGTACATATTTTCCAGCACCGAAACTGAAGTAGTATCTACAACCGTGAAAAGCTAAACCTAGTCAGTACTAATAGAGTCATTTTTTGTATGGCTATTAGGTCAAATTACGATTAGAAAAAAAAGTCTTCATTACAATTCAGTCAAGTATAAATAAGAAAGCTAGATAAAACCTTGTAAACGGTCACCATTTAGAGAGCTAATTCAAAAGCTTCAAACTCGAACTAACACTATCAAAATTCCGCCAGTTTGAAAACCAATAAAAATTATTGCTGGAATCCAATAATTAAAATTTGGTAGTTTGTGCTGTGATGCAAGAGTGGGGAAATACTTTGTGCTATGGAACAAATACCCTGTAAAATGTGTAGCCGCCGACTAATTCTGATTTATCACTTTGCATCTGTTGCTAAGAAACAAGACACTGTGAACGTCAGGCGGTGGAGTCAATATGCTGGATGTTCTAAGCCAGTTAATCCACTTGGCACTGGCATATGTATGGTTGGTTTTCTGTTCAAAAGCAACAAAACACAAAAAAGAAGCAGGAAACTTGCAGGTGGATCTATGACTGCGAGTCCCACTGTGGTCAGGCACACCTCCCTCACCATTTAACTCAATACCTCCGTAATCACAAAAACTCAAAATGGCTCTAAAAACCTGCTGTGCCAATTAGGCTGTGCATAGCAATTGCTACCCGTCCAGTCTGTCTGGGATGGATGTAAAAGGTCTGTAGCTCAAAGTCCACATGAGGTGAGTGTCTTCAATGTGTTCAGAATAGTGAAGTTAATACTAAGGTCACTTCTGAATAATAGTTTTTTTTTTTTGTTTGTCTGTATGAACAATCCATTGGTTACTCAGACCCCTGTGTAGAAAATAAAAAGAATCCTCAAGGCATGAAAACATTTGTAATCTGCAGGACTTTTCCCCTGTCTGGGAAAATATTTGCCACAATTTGCCCCAAGCAAATTCTTCTTGGTCACTCAAGGCTAAGAAAAAAAAAAAAAATTCAGCTTGCAAGAATTGTAATTTTTTTTTTCCTCTCTTTCTCTTTTTGCCAGCAAACTACCACTCTGGTGGCAAATATAAAAGTGCAGGATATAGGGACCACGAGGCCGAGCATACACCGCTAACAATGGTACATCTGCCTGCCCCTGCTGCTTGGGAGTCTTTGAACAGGCATTTTAATATTATTCTACAATATAAATGTAGGTATAACCTATTATATAAACCATCTTAGAACTTAAATCTCCATGTACAAAAAAGACTAGGAATATCTAATAATAACTAGTGCAGTGCGTCAGTTTTTGCTTTTTTTGTTGTTTTTTTGTTTTTGTTTTGAAAGAATAACTAGGTAATATATGAAACTAGTTTCACACTCTCTGGTTGGTAAAAGAGATGCTGGATGAGCTACAGTAAAGGCAGCCTTTTACCAAGTTACCACCTGTTACCATCAAAAGCCTTCAATAGAAAGCAAAGCTCTAGATCATCCTGTTTCTGCTCAGCATCAGACAGATCACATCACCCTCAAAGATTCTGGGTTCTGAGAGAACAAAACTGGCCCAGGGTGCCAACTTCTGCTTCAAGTGAATCTGGGCCATGGAGGGCAACAAGCACTTGTTTGCAGTCTATTTTCCACCACATGGACTCACTAGCATCCCTCGGTAAAGACAAGGCTAGGGTAGTAGGTAAAGCACAATGTTTTACAATTAAAGGGCGCTTCACTGGTCAGCGCAGGAAATAAGTACAGGAGCCTGTGGCATTTCTTTTGGCTGTCCATCATGGGTGAGTGGAGTTGACCTCTGACCTCTGTAAAACAAGAGGAAAAGAGAGAAATCACTTATTGAGAGTATGTTATTAGAAATAAGAGAGGATGATGAATGACCAACAAACGCTTTCCAATATATCTTGTTTAACAGATGCTACTGCTATACTACTTATGCCTTTTAATTAAAACTGCTTTAAAGCATCTTTATGTTTCTTTTTTAAGGGTTTCTTATCTCAATTCCTCTCACACAACTCAACAACACTCTCTGCCCTCAAATAAGCACCTCCGCTATGTAGAGATAAAACCCGAGGCACCAACAAATTTGGGGAAATTACCTAAGAAGTAGAAAACTTTCAGTCAAGGGTGATGGTTTCAGGATGGCAATGTTCCTTTGGATCTTCTTATACTAAAAAAGAACACATTCCTTTCCTTGACTTGACCAAGGGGGAGGCTATCCTATACTAACTGATAACCTTCAGACTCATTTCTTGGTATACAATAATAGGCCCAATTTCAAAATTTAAGGCCAATAAAAGGGTCGGCCTCTGCAAAGAGAGGTGAACTGTGACTGAAAAATGAATGAAAAGAAAACAGTGATGCTCTCCTCATGAAAGAGAAGTCTCAAAGGCATATGGAGGGAGAGTGTACAGGGAAGAAGGGGAGGACCAACTCTGAATTTCAGTGTGTGAGAAAATTCAGTCATCTTGAGCCAAAATCTACACATATGGAGAAAGAACTCTAGACAAGACGTTAAAAATTCATGGAAATGCTTATCATTTGGATTGGATCTACATCAAATAGTTTATTTTTATTTTTTTTTAATGAGTAGGAAGAAAAATGCCACTTGCTTCATGGTTACAAGAACATTTCTTGGTAGAGTCTACAGAGCCTCTCATTCTAAAAAGACAGGATGGGGCACATCTGTGACATTTCCTAACAGGCTTCTCGAGCCTCAGTAAGGCAGATGCACCGCTGAAAATACGGGGGCATGCAGCAATGTCTTCACTGGATTGACCACTTTAATACAGTATCTTTAGCTTATGCGAAATAAGAGAGCAATTTTAAAATTCAAACTGTGTCTCTCCATAACTATATCCAAGTTTCTTTCTCTTGGTGCACAAAAAAGAAAATTAATATAGATATCTATAAATGCAACATTTTGGGATTTCAGAATCTAATGATCAGTTATCTTAAGATATAGGAATTTTTTAGAAAAACAAAACGTGTTATAATCAAACCTCTGGATTAATCTGTTTATTCATGTGGGGATGCTTAAGAACCAACTGTTCAATATGTCCAACTCTTTGTTCAAGAAAGATGAAATTAAAATGGTATTTACTTTTAAGATTGAATATGTAACAATACTACAAAAGCCAAAAATATTTTAATAAGTATTGGAAAAGGCAACATACAAAGAAAAAAAGTGAAAGATGAAGAGTACAGTAAAAAAAAAAAGACACCAAGGGGGAGAGAGAAATTGGGTTGATAGCCCAGCTTGTGTGTGCACGTGCACGCTCAGTCGCTCAGTCATGTCCGATTCTTTGTGACCCCATGGACTGTAGATTCCCAGGCTCCTCTGTCCATGGAATATTCCAGGCAAGAATACTGGAGTGGGTTGCCATTTCCTACTCCAGGGCATCTTCCTGACCCAGGGATCAAACCCACATCTCCCCCATCTCCTGCATGGGCAAGCAGATTCTTGACTACTGAGCCCAAGTAGAGGTATGATGTGGCTGCCACCAAGAGGTGGCTCCGGTTCCCAGGGGCAGGTCAAATGACATTCCTCAGGACTCTCTAGGACAGGACGGATGCTTGCATAAGCAGCATTCTTGAGCAAATGCTAAGACACAGGGGTTCAAAGACTTGGATTCAGATCCTGACTTGGTTTAGCTGTGTGCTGTTGGCGAGTTAATTAACTGCCTGTACCATCATTCAAATGTAACTAAAAAAGATGCACCTGGCAGAGCTAATTTTAAGAATAAATTTAATGAGCTTCTGTTCTTATAAAATTTCTAGTAAATAAATAGGCTCTCAACAAAGGTTAATTTCAATTTCCTACTTCCTGTGGTTTATAAAACTGTTTGTCTATGTTGGGTTTCTGAACCCAATATTAAGATTTCTTGTGACAAGAATGCAAGTAATATATATTTACCCCTAACTCTGTGGACCACCTTTTAAATTATGAACTAGGTGATCCTGAAGCAATAATTAATTAATGTGCAACCCAGGTACAATTACGTTAAGCCTGTCCATGGAGGGAAGGCTGGTAACTCTGCTTTAACAGGTAAGGGCTAGAGTTACAACTAACATTCCCCAGGAGGAGCTAGCTGTCTTTCTGGATGTTAAGAACACTAACCATTTGTTATGTTGATAGTGAAAACTCTAATAAGCAATATTATTCTTTCCAATGGGATGTGTTAAACAAAAAGAAGAACTTCTACTCAAATCATTTTTTCCTGTGCCTCTTAGATAACTTGGGTAGTCACTCATTCATTTGACCATATGTCCAGTCATTCCTGATGTAACAGGAACTAAGGAAGTTATATACATGGAGAATAAAACTGGTGCTTTGCTTTCAAAGTGCAATGGAAGGAAGCAGACATCAAACAATAACTACAGCCCTGAGTGGCAACTGATCTAAGAGGGGTGTGTACAGAGATTGTGCAGGACTTCAGAGGAAGACTGAGACGAGGACAAAGGACAGACAGACTGAAGGAGGAGCAGAAGTTCACTGGGAAGGAGGATGTGCAAAGGCAAGAAGTGGGCTTATGTGGATGGGAGTAAGCAATTGCACATGAACACAGGGCAGCAAGGGAGGTAGAGGTGGGAGTGGAAAGGCTGCCGCTTTCTGCTGCACCGCAAGCCACGGGGGCAGGGGTGGGGGTGTGTAGGTTAACAGTGCAGAGGTGTGACCTGTCATGGCCCAGCAAGGGTGACTGTGTGGTCGCTCTTCCTGAGCTCTGAATTATGACCCCCTCGCCACTGAATTCTTATATGACCTCTTATTTCCACAATTTATGAGGGCACTTAATAACATGCAGGCACATATTTAATTCTTTGTGCATGCATTATGAGTTTGTCCTCTGTGCTCGACTGTGAAACGCCACAAGCAGAGAAATGTCTGTGTGTTATCCCCCTCAGAGACCTGAGCAGATTTTAACAATGCCTGTCACCATTCACTTGCTATTAGGCACTTGCAGTGTACACATGAAAAGGAATTTGACTTCTTGGAAATGTCTAGAGGCTATTTGTGAGGAAGTACTAGAACTGTAATATGATAGGTAAGAGCAAGACACAAAGAAAACTTTCATCAGGGCCTCCTAAACCTGCAGAATCCACCTGCAATGCAGGAGATTGATTCCTGGGTTGGGAAGATCCACTGGAGAAGGGAAAGGTTACCCACTCCAGTATTCTGGCCTGGAGAATTGCATGGACTATATGGGGTCGCAAAGAGTTGGACATGACTGAGCAACTTTCCTAAACCTGGATATGAAAGATGAAAGAGAATGGTGCCTGACCATTGTGGGTGGGTAAAGAAGTTGGGCTGGATTTCAAGCACTTCTGGGATGAAGACTGAAAACCTAAGAAAGGAACTCATCTGTGGGTAATCCATTTTGAATAAAAATATGAAATACCTGAATTTACAAAAGACTTTCTTACCTTCCCAAATGTTCCTTTAAATAGCAGAACACTCAATTATATACTTAGAACTTGATAACTTTCTGTGGGGCTTTACTGAGTTCAGAAGGCTTTCACATCTGATCTCGTCTGATTCCTTACAACTGTGTGATTCTTTGGGGATATCATTATGCTAAATGGAGGATGAGAAAACTGAGGCCCAGAGAAATGAATGACTAATAAACACAGGTTGCTTAAGATAAATCCAGGCCTTGGGCCTGCCATGAGTCAGATGGTGAGATGCTCTTTTTCCCAAACCACACATTTCTCTTCCGCTGGAACCACTGACGCCATCCTCAGTGGGGGTGTTGCCATATGCTAGGCCTGGGACACTAGATTTATTCTATAGTACATCTCTATGAAAGGAGAACCACTTACAGCCATTGCACAGAAGAAAAAACAGAGGACAGAGAAGTGAATGCTCTTGCTCAAGGTCTTCCTTACAGTTTTCAGCTGACAGACGCTGCACTCAAACCCAGGTCTGAGACTTGCCTCTAAAACTCCAATGATTAGATAATACTGCTGCTCTCTGCTCTCTCAGGACTCTTCAGAAATGAAGCTTAGTCACAGAATAAACTATATTCAAAGTAAAATTCTTGGCTGGCGTACTCCCTTATATTTTCCCGCACGGCTAAATAGAAACACATGGTAAACAATAGTCTCCCGAACCCCAGTCATTGTGGAAAGTATCACCAATCACATCAGAAGGGATGAGCTGGGTTTGCATGTTACGGTCTCCACCCATGTTCTGTGAAAGGGGTAAAGCTGAACGGGACCCCCAGGCCTCAGGGCAGCGAGGCTTCCCACCGCTAACCTGTGCACGTTCTCCATGGCGGCCACTTCGGCCAGTGCGGCAAGGCTGAAGAAGGCGGACACGGCCGGCATCTCTGGGGTGCTGCTCCGCGTCTCTGCGGCCTCCCTATTGTGTGAGCATTCATCACTGCAGCCTGTCTCAGTCACCTTAGGGAGACTCCTCTGCAGTTGTTCCCTTGGTTTGTCATCTGCATCGGAAGGGAAATTCATCATGAGAGAGGATCGCTCTGTTTTCTTCGGAGAAGGGACACAGAAAACTCAGTGCCAGACAATGTGAAATGAGCTAATATGCTTTCCTGCTCACTTCTGTCATCCATGGAATATTAAGGCTGTTACAGAATCTCTTCTTCCATGGGAATAAAACTTTTATTGAGCTCAGCTGCAACCACAAGCAGCATTATGCCCTGAAGCCGAGCAGAGGAGCTGTGTTTTATCCAAGGTCAAAGAATAGGTCAGTCTTGGACAGAGAGGGGAAAAATGGGCCTTGGTCAGAGTAAAACCCAAGGGACTTCTGCACAGGGGCCAAGGAATGCTGTAAAATGGCCCTGCAAAACTCAACTGACTAAATACTCTGATGACGCCACAGCACACCTACTACGCATGCTGAGTTACCAATACTTAGAATGGCCTAACTAATCCCAGTGAGATCCTACACTGTTTGTTTGTTTTGAAGACCTTCTGCAAGGGAGACAAAGGGCCTTCTGGTATTTGTGAAGAGGTGGCCGAAATGCTATACCAATACACGGGCTGGAAATGATTGCACTTCATTATGCAGCCCTTACAGATGAGGAGGAGGGGGAGGAATCCTCATCATTTTTCAAAAAACAGCTTACCTACAGAAAGTAACTGATAAAGGCTGTAAATGTCATATATTAGAACATGACAGTGCTATATGCTTTTCCACATAAAAGGGAATGTTTTCTAAAAACCTTTCACTCCTCCTACAAGCAAAGCAGAAGCTATAACAACTTAAACAATATGAAAATGACAGAACAGAATCCAGAATGGATAAGGAAGGAGAGCAGAGCTTCTAGGCTAATTATCAGGAAAACTAGATTCTAGTCCTTACTCTACACTTAGTAGTTCAATATATTCTGAAACAAAATTCAACCTCTGTGAGCTTCACTTCCTATATAACAGTAGAACTAGGGGTCTTTAACATGCTTTAAGGTTTAACAATCCACATATGTAAAACACAGGTGCACAAAATCCACTAAGTGACTTCTAATTTCTATCTTACCATACAATGAGTCCACCAACTGGATTAACCTAAATCAGATATTTATAAATATCACCCTCAAAGATCATTCACTTAAAATTTTTTTTTAAGTGAATTTTTTTTTAAGGTCCATTCCTATGGGCCTTTGACCTTTTTCTGGAAACTGGATCTGGGGAGAGGAGGGAACACCTCCTTCAGCACTGATAGAATGAGATGCTGGAGGCACTGAAAGGCAGAAAGGCAACGGCTAACACCACTAATGCTCTGCTGGTGGAGCACCCCAAGACGTGAGGGGGAAGCACAGTGTCACTCTCGACACCATTCCTTAACCTGGGTCCCTCGAGGCAATTCCCACAGAGGCCGCCACACGGCAAACAGACCACAGGCCACAAATGAAAATGGAGAAACTCACTGTAAGTTAATATCTGGTTACCGAGTAGCCTAGAGAACCAATAAATCGAGAAGCATTCTCAGGCTCCTTTCGTGGTCTGAATCAGCTGTATAGGATGTGTGGGATACTTGCTTTCTTAATTCGGGGGTTTACATACCTCATGATCCGGCTTGTAATGACTTAAATAGTGAACCAGGGACTAAGATTCATCCAGTACTTTTAAAAGTCTCAGATCTTTGGGAATTTACATAAGAATCTGTGGTTGTGCAAGCTGAGAAAGACAGGGCAGCTAACAGTACTAAAAGCTACCTTTTCTTCCTAGGAATTCTGGATGTGCTCTTGGGAAAAGACCTATGATTTTAACACAGAGACCAGAACATGTATGTTTAGAAGTCTGCAGGAAACCAGTTCTCAAGGAGACCCGGAGAGAGAACCCACAGAGCAGACCTACTTTTCGGGGAGGACCCACAGTTGGCTTAGAGTCACTTTCTGGCCACTGAGGCCATGGTGGCCCCTTGCTTGCTCCGGTCCTTTCTGTCTAAGCACTTCCTTTTCTTACCCAAAGTGCCTCCTGCTGGTGACACCCGGCCATCTGCTGTCCTGACAAGGTGTGTGATCTTGGTTTTCCTTGCTTTTCTCTTTTGGCTGCCCACCAAGGGTTCTTGAGTTGTTGTTGGCTCTGGAGTGTTGGGAATGGATAGGGCATTTTTAACCTTATAAGCAGGCTCTGTGGTGTTTTTGTCTTCTGAAAATATGGCTGCAACAGGACAAACCATATACAGTTACACACAAAAACACAAGTGTTACTTGTAGAAGGAAACATTTCTAAATGTCCGACCTATTTGAACGAGAACTTAAAGTTTTCAAAGTACTGAGGGAAAAAAGAAATATTGACCATAATTTTAAGCAAATATTTCTTTAAATATTAAGTACAGAATAGGATACCCTCTGTACCCCCAACAGAATACTGTACTAAGAGGCTAGTGGAGTAACATTTTCTAAGTGTTTGGATCTTGCAGGTTGTGGGGTGGATAAGTGTGTGTAAATATGAATAAACTGTGTCCCAACAGACAAGTCGCACACATGACCACGATCCCTATTTGAGATCCTTTTGACCAGCTAGTCTGGAGACTAGTCTACCAGATAAAAGAAGTTTCTTTCCTTCTGCGGATACTGAGGTTAAGTACGTGCTTCTTAAATTTACACTTATATTTGTTTTCAACCTCCAGGTTGGACTGATGAGAAAAGAAATTGTCTGTGAGACCTGATCTTCTTTTATGCATACTGAGTGCATAATAGAAGGACCTGGCAAACACTGATGAAGCTAGCTCGTAATGAAACTCTCCCATTGGCAGAATTCAAGGACAAGATAATGTGCTTTAGGGAGATAATTTAATAAAGTACATGTCAGCGGAATTCCCTGAAATGTTAGTTTCAGGTTTTCTAATTGTAACATCAGCGAATCACTTAACAGCATGCACTTGTATCTTATTAGTCACTGTGTCAAGAGTAAGGAACACATTTGCCACCAAAGACCTTGCTCCCAGTTCAAATGGGTCAGGAATGCTGTGTCTCTTCGTTATTTATTTCCTTAGGAGTCTATCCCTCTCCCTCCCCCTTTAATTTAAATTAAGACAGGAAGATGCAGATATGAGTACAAAAAGCATTTAGGAGTATTTCTTTGTAGTCAAGTTTCCTGACTGGGAGAAAGAGGCATCTTTCCATTTTTAACTGTCCAATCTCTTAAGACAGTTCTAGAAACTGTTTTTGACAAAAAGAAGGGGAGTGTGGGTCAGGAAATCAACTTGGAGGGCATCTGCAGGTGCTTATTAAAAGGTGGATAAGAAGGCAGACATTGGAAATAACACAGTAAATGTAATGTAGAAAGACAAGCTAAAATAAAAGGAACACAGCACAAGAAATAACTCAAGGTGTGAAAAAATGCACTTATTGATATAAATACTTATATAGGCTTCATTTAAAAATTTTAATGTAGCCCCTTAATGGGTTTAGGTGCAGCCTTGAGAAAGGAGGCTACAAATCAGTAACAATTTTGCCCTTAAGCATTTGAAACCAGGCTTCCTATTCCAAACAAGTGGGATATCATTTCAATCACATCAAGAGAAACAATGTAAAAAGCAGAAATCATATCATGATTTGTGGCTTGGTCTTGCTATATTATTGCATAATAGACATCTGTGTGTGGACAGGCTTAAGATAACAGTTACTTAAAAACAAACAAACAAACAAACAAAAACTATTTGGCAATGCTCCCAAACATCTTTTCAAGCAAGTAATTAAAAATTAGGAAGAAGGCTCCTTTTAAATTATAGATCTGATCAGGTCAGTTGTGGAATATTGATACTTTGCAGTTAGCTTCACATAGGCCAGTGGTGGTATATATGCATTAAAAAAAATTTTTTTTTTAGTTTAAACTTCAATGAAAGCTACCAGCAAAACAAAAAGATAATTTGGTTAGAAACACTCCAAAAGTGTTTCATGACTCTGCATTAGCCCTGAAATTCAAGCCTCCTATATAAAGAAGCCAAAATCTGAGTTTACAATAACGTCATTGGATATTCATAAGCTTCAAAGTCTAGTTTCTTATCTAGGCCGATCAGTTGTCCCTTCTGTCTACAAGGGGAAACTTGTGATCTCTGGTATGATCACTGGATTACAGATAGACCTTCCAGACAAAGCATTAACCTCTGCTCTCTTTTTCTTCCTCTTCCCAGAAAAATCTAGAACTTGTGGAGATAAGGGTGTAGCAGGATTCCAAAGATGAAGGGTGCATTAAATCCAAATTACTGCTTGTATAAGAAAAGAATCAAAAAGGTCAGAGAAAAGGCATGGACACCAGAAAAGGGCTAAGAGGGTTGGGAAAGATGACCTGGTTTCTATGGCAACAACAGGGGGCTAATGGAAATATCAGTCCCTGAAGATTCTATTCTTGACTTTTTAATTTACTAACTGTGGGACCAGGGGTCTCAGTTTCCTCATGTAAAGATGGAAGCTGGATGAGACTACCTCTCATCCAGCCTGAAACTTCTTTTCATTTTGCCACACAGCCTAGAATCAAGGTCCTGGCGGTGTTTTCTCCAGTCAGCTCCGGTGTCTCAAGGCTGTGGGAGAGCCTTGACTATGGGACTCCCTTGACTGTCAGCTTTTTGTTTTCAGTGAGACTTCAGATATTTTAACTTCTTTTCAGTGGTTACTCATTTTCCTATATGTTTCCAGAAGAAGCCAAGGGTATGGGTGCAAAGGGTTTGCAAATGGGAGGTGAATCAGGCCTTAAAGGCAATGGGACCAGGGGACGCTCAGACACCAGCAGCCAAGGAGCCGCGGGGTCAAAGGCAGGTGGCCAACAAGATACCAGTAGACCATGGGGTCACAGGGATTGGGAGGCTGGGAAATAGTAAAGGAATGAATCAGGCTGTAGGCAAGTGAACGATGAAAAAAAGGAGAACGCCCTAGAAGTTCTCATAAATCACTGCAAAGGAGGCAATGCCACCTCTCCGGACGCTGTCTTCTCTAAACCACTGTCAGATCGAAAAGTAATCACAGGGCCTGCAGACCATCCACACTGGAAAAAGGCATCTGGGACTTCCCTGGTGGTCCAGTGGTTAAGAATCTGCCCTCTAATGCAAGGGATGTGGGTTCTATCCCCGGTCGGGAACTAGATCCTACAGGCCACGGGGCAACTAAGTCCATGTGCTGCAACTTGAGAGGCCCAAGGGCTGCAATGAAGAGCTCACAGGCCAGTTAAGACCCAACACAGGCAAATTAGAAAATTTTTTTAAAAAAGAAAAAACTTCAATATAAAAAAAAAAGGCATGTAATGTGATCTTCCTGTAGCTAAGAGGAAAAGGGCAGAGTGAGTCTGTCCCATGCTCTGACCCATGGGTGACCCCTAGAACATCTTGTCTTATCTGGTGGCCTAGACCGATGACAGTCTTCAGGGTCAGTGCTCAGGGAGAACCCTTTCCTAACACAGAAGAATTGGGGAAAGCAGGTAAAGCTAAGTCAAAGACGTACAGCTGAACTTTGAACAACACAAGTTTGAAATACACAGGTCCTCTTGTAAGTGGATATTTTTACATTAATACATACTACAGTACTATGTAGCCCACGGCTGGTTTAATCTGCAGATGCAAAACTGCTTATACGCAGGGCCTAGAGGGCTAGCTGTAAAGCTACACATGAATTTCTGACTGAAGGGGTGAAGTGGGGGGTGAAATGACTGTTCAAGAGTCAACTACAGCTGTTTGAGACAGAACAGTAGATCTGAGTCCAGCAACATTAACAAAGAGAAACTATTTTTATCATCCTCTCCAACTAGCTGGTTAAAGGATCTCAGGCAGGAACCCTGAACACATGTAGAAACTGTGGTCTACTGGGACACAATTTATCTAGATTTACAGACACTGTCCTCCCCACCAACCTGCAAGATTCAAAACAAAGGCTTAGTGGTGCAAGAAAATTAATCAACAGAAACCTCAATTAAACAGTCACGAGACCAGAAGGGGGAGCTCTCAAGCCTTGTGATGATAGTAGAGCCCAACAGGAAGAAAGCCCTTTCTTCTTTCCTGGCTGGGACTCATACAATGAAAAGCCACACACTTGATTTACCATAGCCCTCCCAATCCCAGTTTCTTTCCCCCTCTATAAAACTCTCCTTCCTTTGACATATGGGGGCTTGCACACCATGGTTGCACACCCCAAAGTTAAATTCTCTGCTGATCCAGAATATACTCATCTTTGCTGGAGAAATAACTGGCAGTCTGTTAGTTTCAGGTCAACAGTGGTGAGAAACAGAAATGAAAAAAGCTTAGGGGAACAGCCCAAAGACCTGTACCAAGACAGCAAGATTGCTCCTTTCCCCTGCCCCTCCCCCTCCCCCTGCGTAAACTAATGGAAATGTGAGAAAAGGAAGGTTTTGTCCTCTAAAAACAAATTAGTCATTTTCTCTTTGGGCTTGTAACTGAACACACAAACCTACCCAAGCACTGCAAAACAAGTCCACAGAGCTGCTTTTTATACTCCATAATAATCATAATACACTTTGAGCATATCATGTGAGAGTGATAATGTGAGCTGATTCCTGGAGTAACATTAGGAATGTGGCAATAAGAGACTGTCTTGTTTTCCAAACTCTGCTCCCAAAATGTAGAGTCAGTTTTTTGGTGAAGGAGCATCGCACTTGTACTGTTACCCCAGGAGGCCATTAAAATGCTCCAGAGTCATTAATTCACATGCCAATTACAGGAGTCACACTTGCACTGAAATTATTATAGCCAAATCTGGACTCTCACGGCCATGGGTTAATCTCCCATGAGCTGAAAATGCAGTCAAAAGCTAAATGGAACACAGGAGTCAAATGAATGAGCCTTATCTAAGACCCTGGGGGACTCTGCTGAAGTTAGAAAGCAACTACTCTGAACTTACGAAGACAGATCAAGTTAGCCTGACTGTGTGGATATTTCAAAAATCTAACTGTAAACTAGACTTTTCTTCCCTGTAATTACATTTATATAGTGCACAGAAACTAATTTTATGGAGATACATAGTCTGAGATTTCTTTTTTTTTCTTATAAAAGATAGTACTTATAATTCCAGCAAATGAGGGCTACCCAGATATGCCTGAAAAATGTAAAATGTAGCGGTCACTGTGCTTTGGTGCCGGTTTCTTCCCTTCCTGTTTACATTGGCCAGGCTTCAATTCCTTATCAGGTATTTGAAGCTGATAAGGTCTCCTTAAATTGACTGGAGCTGCTGTTAAGATTCATTTATGCAAAAAGTAAACGTGAAAACCCCCTGGAAACATAAAACAATATTAAGTAGTAATCATCCCCATCAATATTATTACAATTAGAAACCTCTAGCTTAAGCATGAACTTATGACACTGTAACTTGGTGGAAAGAAAACACAGTGGCAGAGGGAGGTCACCTTGGTTTTTCTGAAAATTTTATCTTGAATTCTAGCCTATAGACAATCTTTTTTTTTTTTAATGATTTGCAAGTTTAAGAAGTGGTTCAGCAATTTGGAATTTTAAAAGCATGGGGGAAATGCTTATAAATTATAAGCTTAGCATTTAAACCTCAGATGTGACTACTAAACCCCTGAAAATTTCTAATATTTTAGGGGAGAAAATTCACAGTCAATTATACTCAGGATAGTGTAAGTAAAGGACAGTGAACTTTAAGTCATCTAACAGAGTCAGAAGCAGCTAACAGCTGCATATGTAGCCTCAGTGGAATCAATACTTCATTTATAGGCATCTGTTTACAAACTTCTAACGTCTGTCTAACCTTTGCCCAGGATAGCCTACACTGTCCTGATTACGGTTTCCTTTTTCTGTCCTCATAATAATCTCCAAGATGAAGTTTTAACAAGGAATGACGTGGACACATATCACATAGTCACCACCTGAACAATAAAATGGAGGGGATGTTATAAAAATAAACAACAAAAAGTCACTTTAAATTACTGGTTAATTCCCAGGGCTCAATCTGATTCCTTTTTGTCTGGCTATGTAAAATGAATTTGCACTCTATGCTAAAAGATATGCAATTTTCAGTGCCTATTCGCCAAAGTTTCATTCCATACACATTAATAATAAATATAATTAAATATCAAAGATAATAAATATTTCCAACTAAACCCTTTTGATGCCTAGAAGATTAAAAATTAATTTACATTTCTGCCCTCCAAATGGCAGAAATTTAGGGGTTCAGAATATGGTATTTTCAGCATTATACCACTCACTAAAGTTATCACAGTAATAAAATCATCAAAGTGTTAGAGGGGAAATGAAATGTACAGTTCATGTATTACTGTGCCTTCTCATTTATTTCACCCCTAAACAAACATATTCTACAATAGAGAACAAATGTGGAGAGTGAATCCTATGAGGTTAAAGGGTCTGTCCTACCAGAAACCACGCATTAGTGGCAGGTCTGGGATTAGGAATCAGATCCCCTAATTCTTACTTACTCGCTCTTTTACCACCCTGCACATGTTGTGATACCTCCTTTTAGATGAGGTAGGGTTTTCACTGTTTTAAAATTAAAATATTTAGAACAGCATCATTTCAAGAAAAGAGTAATATTGTCTTAAATGCCTCTTTCAGATTCCTCTGATAGTGCATCAGTGCCTTACGTTTATCAAATCTGTGCAGAACATATTTTTAAAATACACAAGTGTGAATGTATATCAATTTAGGGATGTAGGATTTAATACTGAGAGTGGCACAACAATTCACATGTTGTTTGCCAGCAAAGTGCAGAAATGATACTCTATAGAGGCTGTGAATGTGAAATAATAAGTCAGAAAGGAGACATATTGCTGGCATTTTCTCTAAAAGCAAAATGACATAAAAGCAGACATGCAGTTCATGTGAACTGTACCAACCAAACAACGAAAGTTCACGTTAATGATGAACTCAAATTTGAATATTTTTGACAAATATATTTAAAAATGAGTGTTTTTTTTTATAAAACGTGTACAAAATACACACGTTTAGGCCACGTGTGTATTTTAATTTTTTCTCTTTCAACAAAGGAATGAGAGTATATTACTTGATTCCTTTGGGAATCAAGAGACATGGACTTGTTCATCAAGTTCCCCTTTGTAGCCATAAGTAAATAAACCAAAGGGGTAAATCACAAAGATCATCATGAAAATCTCTCCTAATTTTCAAATGAAGTGACTCCTCATGACACGTTGGAAAAATGTTCAGCTTTTTAAAAATATCTAAATGGAAAAGAGTATCAGTGGGAAGAATGGACGTATGGCTTTTTACCCACCACAAAATCTTCATTTACCTGTAGTTCAATACTTAGGAGGAATTATATAAAGTCACAAATATGACTGTGGGAAATTTGAAATAAAATCTGCACTTCTAACATTTACCAGTCAATATGGGGCTTTTCTTTGGCTACCAAAAGCCTCAGGGACATTCCCTTTGATCACAGTCAAGAGGAACTGGGCAGTGGGTTGGGGAGGAAGGCCAGGTCAGGAATCACTTCTGCAGGGCTCCCACCTCCAGAAGAGCTCTGCGCTGCTCCATTGGACTTCCCAAGAGCATCCTCTTGCAATGTGAGCTGCAATACTGAATATTTCCAGTTTTGAAACCTCTAATTTGGGACTTCCCTGGTGGCTCAGTGGTTAAGAATCTGCCTTGCAATACAAGGGACACAGGTTCAATCCCTGGTTGGGGAACTAAGATCCCACATGCCACGGAGCAACTAAACCCGCACAGCACCACATGCCACAACTAAAAACCCAAGGCAGCAAAGTTAAAAACAAAAAAACCCCTCTAATTTCTGGTTATTGTGGTTAAAAATCCCCCTTTCACAAATTAAACTCCACAGCCTGACCATTAGTAAGATAAAAATTTTGTCACTTTTGAATTGGTTCATAGTGCTTTTCAGATCTAATATATCCTACTTTTCTATCTATTCATTCAATTAATTTTTAAGAGTTTGATATTGAAACTCCAACTGAGTCTTAATTTATCTACTTAAAAAATAATTGTTAATACCTAATGGAACTGTATGTAATTTTGTTTTGTTTTTTCCAAGTCTCTGGTAAAAGTGTTATCATATTTTAATAATTTAAAAAATTTAAAAAAGCAAAAAAACTATCAATTTTGATTTGAAAATTAAAAATAACTCAAAATTAAAAAATAACAGGTCTAATGCTGTTGCTTAATTCTGTATAAATTGGTGTCTTTTTAAATCTACAAAAACTATGCCATTTCCAGCATAGTCTACCTGAAACGATACAATGAGTATTGCTTCTTTTACCTTCTGTAGGGTGAATGGCATCCAAGAAGAGTTGCTTGCTTGACCATTTATCCCCACTTCCTAAAAGCAGTAACAGAAAAGGAAAATGAACCTCTACTCCTAGTACAGACACATACACTATAAAAATAAGACAATCCACAAAACCACCTCAATAAAAAAGCGTTATAACACAAATGAAACAGAATTTTACTTCAACTATTTAACTCTCAAAACCATATTTGCCAACTAATTAGGCCGTATCAGAAATGCATTAAAAGTAAACAAATTTGCATTTTATAAAAACATTGTTGGATAATTTCTATGACTTTAATCGAGATTAACCTCGAGATTGGTTAAAAGATAAAGATAAAAGCTGACATTTTACCTAGAGAGAGTTCTCCACTGAAAGCAGAGAATAAATACCAACATATAAAACAAAACTAAGAGGCTGAAATGCAGGTGAAAATAAAACCCAATAAGTAAAAGGTCACACACAGGAACACTCAGGCATGTATGTCTACACACGGAAGACAGCTGCATTTAAAGCCTCATTCCATAAACACGAAGGACTCCACATCTGGCCATGCAAGTAGGATGCAAATGGGCATCGGATGAGCAGGCTCATGGCAGTCACGACACTGACATGCAGGAGATGCTCGAGAAAGACTGACTTCCAGGACACGTGGCTGTACTGAACCAGACGGGGAAATTTATCTTCTGTGTGAGAGAACAGAGGCCTGAACTGTAGAGAGGGAAATCTTTAGATGAGCCCTGAAGAGGTTCAAGGGCCATCCAGATCATGACAATGACACCGATGCTCAGAGTAAAGGGAGGGTAGAGTGCGTATGTCTCTCATGCCCTCTGGAAATAATGGTTATGTGACTGAAGGAGGTGGGAAGAGCCTGACAAGCTAAGTATATAGACAGAAAAAGAGAGAGAAAGACAGGTTA
Source organism: Bos grunniens (assembly GCF_055505025.1). Taxonomy (NCBI): domain Eukaryota; kingdom Metazoa; phylum Chordata; class Mammalia; order Artiodactyla; family Bovidae; genus Bos; species Bos grunniens. The sequence goes on from NC_141165.1 coordinate 104,928,010, forward strand.
CGACGTAGGAGTGGAATCCCCCTTGACAAGGATCCTCAAGTGTCAGAGAAAGTATAGAAATTGTGGGACTTTCATATGAATATGAAACTGGGAAGATTTCAGGAAGCAGGAAATGTGGTCCTGCTTTGACGGCTGCCAAACATGAGAAAAACGAGAACAGTCAAATGAAAATAAGTGGAGAAGAGCTCATGAAGACTAAATTTAAAAATGTACCAAATACAAATAAAAAAAAGCAGTTTTAGGATTCATATGGAACTCTGAAACTAGAGACAAATAAGGGATTTGAGTACAGAAGTGGAAAAGATCCCTCTTTGCAATTAGCTGCAGAGTCTAGAAATAATGAATGTGCCTGCGTCAGAGCTGATGACATTGAAGCAAGCAGAGGGGAGGTAAAGGCGAAGACGGTGCAGTGAAGCGTCACTCAAAGATGAATCCACAATGGAGGTGGCTGGGAAGTCTTAATGGAGCATGGAAGGCACCAATACCTTTTTCCGGAACATTAGGCTTCTCCTTTTTGTGCTTATATTTGCTGACAATTTTGTGGAATAAGTTCTTTTTCTGAGACTGGAAAGGACCTACAGACAATATTAATATAAATATATTTAAAATTTACAATGCTTCATAAAAAAAAACTCCGTGTTTCTAAACAATTACACCCTCCCCCAACTTGTAGAATAAGCAAACTGATTCACAGGAAATGTCATCTTGCATCTTTTCTCATCCAACTCGTGCTTAGCTCCCTTCCCTAGATTTACTGAAAAACCAGTGAGATTTTCCTTAGAAATATATCTGACAGAAGTCTCCATTAGGGCTGGGACGCCCTCAGCAGAAACTGCAGATGTAGTGGCTACAGCAGACCACAGCCAGTAACGGCAGTACAGAGGTAGTCTGTAATCAACAGAAGATTTTACTTTAGATTCCCAAATATCACGAAGGCAAGGATGACATGGACATTTTGTTTCTCCTAAGTAACTGCTCTTCACAAGGACAGAACTTTGAGGATGACTTTCAGGTTGGCCTGATAGCATTAGATAGCTTTCCATCCTATTCTGAGGATATTCTAGGAAGAAAAGATTGATTTAAAAATAGAAAAATACTTGTCAAGACCTTTTTGTGGAGGGTGGCAGGGGGACGGGAGTAGGGAATGGGCAGAAATCTCAAGCTGCATCTTAGTTTGCTCAGATAAAGAAAAGACTTGGGATTTTTCAGTCACCATCAGAAATGGCAACAACAGCACTGACCTCCCCAAAGCAGGTTGCTTTCTACACTTTGAGGATATTCCTATGTGAAACTGACAATCATCTTACATAACTTCTGTTTCCTCATGTGTAAATGGGGATAATAATAGTGCCTAACTCACAGGGTTGAAGTGAGGATTTTAAAAATTAGAAGCTCTCTAAGCTGCTCCTGCTGCATCTACCCACCTACCAGGATCTGCACCCACGTGCCCTGTCTTCCTGCCAGAGGCAACTATCTGTGCTCCTGTCTAAAGTATACCATCAAATGGTTTTCATGTTCCCAAATATTTGCAGCCGTCATCAATTTGAGGACATTTTCACCACCTCAAAAATAAACCTCATATCCTTTTAGCTACTATACTCCTCCCTACATCTATAGTCTCTGTATCCCAAACTGCCCTGTCTAGAACCTCCACTACAATGTTGAATAGAAATGGTGAGAGTGGACATCCTTGTCTTATTCCCTATCTTACGGGGAAAGCACTCAATCTTTCACCATTAAGCATAATGCTGGTTGCAAAGTTGTTTTTTTTATGTCTTTTATCAGATTTTTAAGTTCCCTTCTGAGTTTGTTGGCTGTTATCATGAAAAAGATGCTGAATTTTGTCAAATGTTCTTTCGACATCTACTGAGATGATCCTGTGGATTTTTCTTTGTCCTTGTCCTACTGCTATGGTATATTACAGCAACTGGATTTTTGGATGTTAAACCAACCTTGCATTCCTGGGGTAAAACACCAGTTGATTACAGTATATAATTCTTACATGGATTCAGTCTGTTAGCATTTTGTTAAGGATTTCTGTGCCTACATGTGTTAGAGAGAGTGGTCTGCAGTTTTGGATTTTCTTGTCTGTGTGATATGTTTGTTGAGTTTTGACATGAAGGTAATACTGGCTTCTTAGAATGACTTGTGAAGTGTTTCCTCCTCTTTTAATGTTATGAGCAAGCTTATGAAAAACTGGTATTAATTATTTAAACATTTGGAAGAATTCAGTAGTAAAGCCATCTGGGTCTGGTATTTTTTGCTTACTAAGTTCAATCTTCATACTAGTTATAGGTCTATTTACATTGTCTATTTCTTAAGTCAGTTTCAGTAGTTTGTGTTTTTCCAGTAACTGCCCATTTCATGGAGGTGGTCTAACTTATCAGCATACAATTATTCATAGTATTCCTTTTCAATCCTTTCCATTTTTGTGAGGTTGGTAATAATGATTCCTATTTCACTTCTGAATTTGTTTTCTTTCTTTCTTGGTCAGTCTAGTTAAATGTTTATCAAGTTTGTTTTTCTTTTCAAAGAATTAGCTTTTGGTTTTAATGACTTTTCTCCATTATTTTCCTCAGTTCAGTTCAGTTCAGTCGCTCAGTCGTGTCCAACTCTTTGCAACCCCATGAATCGCAGCACGCCAGGCCTCCCTGTCCATCACCAACTCCCGGAGTTCACTCAGACTCAAGTCCATCGAATCAGTGATGCCATCCAGCCATCTCATCCTCTGTCGTCCCCTTCTCCTCCCGCCCCCAATCCTTCCCAGCATCAGAGTCTTTTCCAATGAGTCAACTCTTTGCATGAGGTGGCCAAAGTACCGGAGTTTCAGCTTTAGCATCATACCTTCCAAAGAAATCCCAGGACTGATCTCCTTCAGAATGGACTGGTTGGATCTCCTTGCAGTCCAAGGGACTCTCAAGAGTCTTCTCCAACACCATAGTTCAAAAGCATCAATTCTTCGGTGCTCAGCTTTCTTCACAGTCCAACTCTCACATCCATACATGACTATTTTTCTATTCTTTATTTAATTAATTTCATTTCATTAATCCCCTCTCTAATCTTTATTATTTCCTTTCTTTTACTTTTTTAGGTTTAGTTTGTTCTGCTAACAGTGTCTCAAGAAAGGTTAGGTTATTGATTTGGTATCTTTCTTCTATTTTAATATATGAATTTATACCTATAAACTTCCTTATAAGTTATGCTTTAGCTGTACCTATAAATTTCAGCATGCTATACTTTCATTTTGCTCATCTCAAAGTATTTTCATATTTCCCTACTGATTTCTTCTTTGACTCACTGGTTATTTAGAGTGTGTTGTTTAATTTCCACTTACTTTTGAGTTTTCTGAATTTTCTCCTGCGGTTAATTTTTACTTTCATTCCACTGTGGTCAGAAAACATAATTTTAATCATTTCAGTCCTTTTTGTTAAATGTTCCAGCATACTGTGTGTTCTGGAGACTGTCCCATGTGTACCTGAGAAGAGTGTATATGATGCTGTTGTTGCGTGGAGCATTCTATATATGTCTGTTAGGTCTAGCTGTTATACAGTGTTCAAGTCTTCTCCTTTGTTAATCTTTGACCTAGTTCTATCAAACCTATTCTTTTTCCATATTACTGCTCACCTTCTGAAACATTGTTGTTTAGGCTTATTTACTGTCTGGTACTCCCAGACAGTATATGTAACCTCCATGGCAGCAGGGTTCTTTGTTTTCATTCAGATACATTCTACATGCCTAGAATGGTGCTTAACACATGAATGATTTTCAACAATATTGTTGCATGAATAAAGCTCTTAAAACACTGGATGGCATAAATAAAGAGTTCAAGAAATGACAGTTGTTGCTATTATTACTGATAACATAAAGGTTTACAAGTGATTTTTGAGGACTATACCAAGTCATCCTTCTAAATAACCAATAACAAATATTCTGAATTGGGTGGTAGTGGTTTGAAATGGAAACAGAAAACACTTCTTATTTGTTTTTTGGGGTTGGAGGGAAGTGAATGAAAAGGGAAAGAAAACAAATTTAACAGATACAAAGACAGTATATCATGTGGATGATATACACTAATACTATAGAGGTTCCTTATAGCCCATTTGCCATCATTCATATGTATTTTATACAATCCAGGAAGCTGTAAGGCTGGTGCACATGAATGACAGATGCATGGGCAATCATGGAAAACAGAAGCAGAAGAAAGCAGAAAGCAGAGAAACAATTCTGAGACTTCTCTGGATCATAAGGATCCTAGTGATTTACCAAGGGAAGATAATCTAATGATAACAAGGCACTGGCTCACAGGGAGAACGCTTTTGTTCATCACTGTGAACGAGGACAATGGGATCAGGAAATGGCTCACAGAAACAAACTGGTTTGATGTATGGAATGGGTTAAGAAAGAAGAAAAGAATACGTATTTTCAGACCCAACCATACTCGGAGAAACCTAAAAAGTATAATTTAAGGACAAAACTTAATATAGAGCTTGTCAATTTTAACATAAAAAGAGAACATCCAGGGAGGTTTAGTACCCAGAAGAGCTTCCGTAAAGTTATATTTTTAAACAGCCTTGCTGCTAGCCATCCCGAACTATAAAACAAATCTAAGCAAACGACAAGTTCAAATAACTTGAAGGAGTTTGATATGAGGATAAGATACAAGGATATTCACTGAAAAGCAGTAACTTTAGTCAAGAAGTGAATGATTTGACTCCTGTCCACCAGTATGGTATACATGTTTGATATTTTGTTCAAGGAAAATAAAGTCAAAATTTGTAATAAATAGCACATATACTACTATTTTTCCTTAATTATAATTAACATAGAAATGTCCAAGGAGGGAAAAGAAGGTAGGAAGTCAAAAACAGAGAAAAGAAGTTGAGAAGGAATCTTCCAGAAAGCAAACAGATGGCAATTGTCTTTCCATGAACCACCATCTCAAGTTTCCATGCCATCTCATTCTCCCATCTTCCTACCAAACCTCTTGAAAGACTGTTGGTACCAGTTTCCACTTCCTTATGACAGAAATCACCATTGCTGGCATATAAACTAGCTTAGGACTTCACCAACATTTTTGGGCAGGATGCCTGTATTTTGAAGATATTAATTTTTTTTGCATCCCAACTTCACAGCTGGGTAAAAAATAGCAAAGACAAACTGTAATCTGGGACGGTCGGAGGCGTGCCGCAGAGACACGGATAACAACTTTTTCAAAACATTAATGTTGTTCATGGTTTGCTGAAAAATGGACACGTTTTAGCTAAGAAGTATAGTGACACAGAGCCCTTTTAGTATTAGTATGGTATGAAAATTTTTCAAGGTCAGCAGGTGAGGTGAATTAAGAGAAGCTTGGTTTGGAGAACTGCAGTAGGAAACAAGTGTTAGGCGTAACTTGAATGGTGGTGCCAATGTCCAGCTTCTATAGTTTCATGTTTTTAAGCTATAAGAAGAGCAGAGGTTTTATCCTAAGACTAGGCTGTCATTTCGGTAATGAACACGTAAGTAATGAAGGGCCAATGAAACAGTAAATTCCTTTGTAATAATTTATAGCAAAGTGGCTGCTGAACATATGAATCTGTGGGCTGGAATAAGTTTAAGTAAATGAACCACAATCAAGTTAGGATTCATTGAGGAGGAGCCACCTTATTGGGCTAGACATGCATGTCTTGTTAAAAAACTCAGGATTATATTAGGCATACCTTTTATACCTGTAAATGTGTTGTCACCATGCTTAAGAAAATGTCTAGGGACAGTGAAGACTCTCAAATAGCTACAGGGCAAGAAACAGAGTTCTGCCCAACCTGGAAGCAATCACTTCCTGACGGGAAAGGGATGGCCTGATTTTCATCACATCTCAGCTCTTAAACATTATTAATATAGTCAGGTAAGCTCAATCCCAAACAGGGGATTCTGTCCTCAGTCTTTAACATTGTAAACCTGCTTCTTTTATTTCCATTGTGATTTTCAAAAATTTCAAATTCTTTAACCGTGGAAATTTGAATCTTGCAGAGTAAGCGTAAATTGGAAAAACATGAGAAAGATGAACAGTATGTTTGTTAATAGGCTAAAAAACAATGTGAAAAGATAAAAGAGATAAGGAAGGAGAAATTGAGTCAAGGGTCAAGCTTGGGCATAATTTAAACACTCCAAATTGAGCTCAATTAACTTTTTCTTCATGACCCTACTTGCTTGAAAATTACTATTTTACAGAGCACTCTGACTTCTGATACTTTTTTAAAAAGTGCTTCACACATTAACAGTATACTTAAAATAATTTGTCAAAACAAATCTCTTAAGTTACAATTAAATTTAGATTTATAATTCAAAGCTTTCATTTGAATATATACAAGTAACTGTGTGAGATAAACCAGAAAACACGATAGAAATGGGCTACTGCAGCTGACCTGCATTATGAATGAGAGATAACTTCCTGGATAATCTTAGAAGCAAAGGGAGAGTCTATGCCTAAATCATCTATATACTAAGCCTACTATAATGTAGCCTGGACCTTGTTAGAGGAAGGTAGACCCATTATATACACTTAAGGAACAGGGCAGAGACAGTAGAGGGGATGATGGAAAAGGGAAAGATTACTTGGAAATACAGATACAAATAAGATGACCACTGGAAAAATACAAGTATAAACCCAACTAGGTCCTATGATCTTGAGGTATATAACTATATAAATGCATACATAAATATTTCTTCTAGAAATTACATTTCATAAAAATTCTATACATTTTATATAAACTGGAGTAGCTTAAAAAAAAAAAAGAAATACCTAGTATAAGGCAGGGAAAAATACAATAATAAATGTTGAATAACAAATACAGGAGAAAATAAAATACAGACAAATGTTGTTGGAGAAAAAATGAGGTTTCCTATGAAAACATGCTCCTTTACTAAAGAATTACTGATCTCACTCACAATGTTTGCTTTGAACAATTCATTATGCAAAAATGCAAAGGGTCTAGACTCTAAGAAAACAATCTCCTCTATCCTCTAAAGATCAGGCAATTACAGCACAGCTGGTATGATAATTTCATTAATAACTTGTAGGATAGTACACGGGCACTGCTAATGCCAAATTATAATCAAATACAAATACTACTTCTTTAGTTTGCTAAATAGAGAATATATTATTTAATTTCTGTTTTATTTTAATTGCATTTTGCTCCACAAGTTGGAATGAGCAAAATCTAAGGTCTTGACAGCCTTCCTATTTATGCAATTACTGGTACACTGTGTAAGAACCAGGGACTTTGTGGCTTGAGAGGCATAACAGAAGAGTTAAGATGATATTGTATGAAGTATAATCCAAAGCTCCAAAAAAGCTATTTCACATCGAAAGAAATACTGTTAATCTCAGCTGGGAGAGGAAAAACATATAATAGACAACCAAGACCCAAGAGAAGGTCTCATGAAAATAGATCCTAACTTCAGGGTTTTATAGCTTTACAAAAATAAATCTATTGTTACAGTCCCTGATAGATAATTCAGCCAACTTCAGAGCTCTAAAATGATGTCTCCAACTGCAAGGAGTGGAGGAGGAGCATATGTCCTGCACATCAATCAATTAAGTTCCATTTTATTAGTTTGTCATGTATTTATCAGCAACTTCAAAAATCCAAGAATTATGGGGGCTCATGATACCTGGCATCTTTGGGCTCATGGACTGCTTTGCCTATTCCTAAGTATCTCCAGGGCACAAGGACTGTCATTTCACTCGGTAATCCATTATGGTGCTCAGCTACCTACCTGTCAACAGGCTGCTTTATTTCTTTCCTACCTATCTTGGAAAATCTCAGAACAACCTTATTTTATTTTCTCAGATGAGCAAACTTGGTGATGCAATATTTCTTTTTCAGTTCTTTATTCACCAGACTTGTTTTTATTAACCACAGCAGAAAACTGAGCTAATTCTAAAATCACTTTTATATTCCTTCCCACCTTTTATCACAAAGGGGGGATTTTCCTCACCTTTTCAGATTCACCCTGAGATACAGGTCTCCTTGTTGTTTCAGTTTCAGTGTAAAGTGGGTGTTTTAGATCTAGACAGAGAAAGGTTTAGGTTTCTTCATAGATATAATTTTTCCCTAGATATATACATTATGGACTCCCCCAAATCTGTGAAATTATATATAGTCATTACTATTTATCTTTGATCATTATCCATGATTGCTAGATTTTGGCAAGATTTTTGCAAAGATATATATCATTTTCTATCTACCCATTCATCTATGCATTCAGCTAAATACACACAAAAAGGGAAGTATTTTGATTTGCCATAGAGCAAGCAACAGGTTGCCTCTTTTACAGGGTAATTATGAGAACTCTGCCATCAAATCCTGCTCAGAATTTGATCCTGGGAACAACAAACCCCCACACTAGTTCTTCATCTCTCATTCACTACCTCTAGAGGAGAGCTACCAAATGAAGTTTTCCACCTCTGTGTGGAAAAATAAAGGTATACTTACTTGCCTACCAACTTCCAGACCTAAAGTAAACTCAGAAGAGAAGTTCTGCATGGGGAGCAATACTGTGGCTTTGTGTAGGACAGTTCTTCATTGTACTTGAATGTCCTGCGCTGGTTAGGATGTTTAGAACTCTAGCCTCTGCCATACTAATGTGCCAGGGGTTGTGACCACTGAAAATGCACACCCCACTCTTTAAAACCCCTCTAGTGAACCGTAGTGTTGCCCCTCATGAGTGCTGAGACTCCCCAAATCCCCAGGCCACGCTGACAATTTAAAAAACTTCCTTGATATACACAGAGGAGAATCTGATATTCTTGAAAAAGAATATGTACATAGCACTTCTCTAAATTTAATAAAACCAATAAAAATTATATTGCCAAAGTATTACGGGGAGTTTTCTCTTCATTTGGTTCAATTGACAGTTAAGAATGGAATCTCCTGACTAGGTGAATGGAAGGATTTCACTGCCCCAGAGTCCAACCTGTTGCAGACACACAGAGAAACAGATGAACTGGGTTCAGCCAACTGTTCCTGCTCAAGAAAAGCTCAACATTCTCAGTCTGAATTCTGGACACAAGAAGGTCGAAGACCGTGTATAATTAAGACCTGAATATGGGCAAATGTATAGGTTGAGATGCCCAAGGACAAAGGTTGAAGAGACTTAGGAAGAAGACGAGAGAGAAAAGAGTAAGGCAGGAACCAAGATAACCCTGGAAAGCAACTGAAATTCCAACTCGCTACTGCTTCAACTGCAAAGGGAGCCGCAGACGGTCAGAAGAAGCTTCAGTTAGAGTCTGACGATGATGCAGGAAGGCACAGCACACATCTAACCTTTGCTGGTTTTAGTCGGTTCTGCGGACATATTTCCAGTCTTTTTCTTTTTCCTTGGGACAGGTACACATTTCCGGTCAAATGTAACAGGACTATACTGAGGGAGGCTGTTGAATTTCTTTTCAAATTCTTCATCCAGCTTTGTTGAGCTAATGAAAGAGGGGAGGGGAGAGACTCAATCAGCACATGATGTAAATATTTAAAAAGAAAACAGTCTAAGATATATTTTAAGATATTCCATTTGAAAATGGGGTTCCTTAAGAATTAGGACATCGCTAAATTCTGTGCAAGGACATACAATATCTTTTTAGAAATGCTTGAGATTATACCAACACAGTTTTCTTAATAAACTCACATGACAGGTTATGTTATTACCTTAGAAAGTAGAAACATTATATAAAATAGCAGGGTATTATTGAAGTGGAGAATTTGCTGTTTTTTCCATTGGCACAGGAATTTTTTATTAAGTTCAATACAAAGCATATTCCATCCAAGTTTTTCATTCTAAAGATTCTCATGTATAGGCAAGTTTATTTATAGAAATTAGTAATTTATATTGATAACTTCGTAAACTTAATTAAAAAAAAATTACTGACTAGTTTGTGTGCATGCTAAGTTGCTCAGTCGTGTCTGACCCTATAGACCATAGCCTGTTAGGCTCTTCTGTCCATGGGATTCTCCAGGCAAGAATATTAGAGTGGGTTGCCGTGCCCTCCTCCAGGGAATCTTTCTGAACCAGGGATAGAACCCTCATCTCTTATTGTCATCTGCATTGGCAAGTGAGGTCTTTATCACTAGTGCCATGCAGGAAGCCCAGTGACTAGTTTAGGACTTGATTAAAACACACATTTATCTGGAGAGTCCTGTGGACTGAGGAGCCTGGTGGGCTACAGTCCATGGGGTCACAAAGAGTTGAACACAACTGAGCAACTAACACACAAAGAAGATATAAACAAATATTCTGAAGATTAGAAAAAAATTCTGGACAGTTGACCAGGATGAAGACAAAACGTTCAAAGAGAAAAGTAAAGCCAGTTTTCCAAGTACACACCAGCAGAGAAGCAACATGACTTTAACGCAAACCACAAATGACTCCAGAAATGCCACCAGCAAAGTTGGGAAATCCTTGGACTGCTGCTGACTGTCTCTACGTAGCCTCACAGCAATGGCAGTGTGCCTGCTGGAAGTGAGGCTGGTTGCTGGCTTTCGTTTATAGTGAGATTTATTAGCTAAGATGCAACCCAAACAGATGGGAGAAGCTGCAGGGGAACTGTTGTGCTTGGGAGATGGAAAATGGAAGGCATACTGGGAAGAGGGCAGCTTGGAGTACTCACTTGGCAGAAGTTAACACGTTAGGCTGCTACCTGAGAAATGTACTTGAGGTGTGTTCACCTAAGACTCTTTTCTCAGTCTTGGAGGAATGTACAAGAATGGGGAGCACAAATAGGACAGTCAGATGATCATCAGAAAGGCCCCCCTGAAAAAGGCCATTACTAAGTTCTAACAAAGCAGTTAAAGGTGATGGCTTGTGGGTGATGTTCCTCCCTTAGTAAAATTTTCTTTTCTCATTTGAGTTAATAAATTATAGTACTGGAAAATCAGATAATATCTGATACTAATCAGTTGCTGTCAGAAAGCTATCTATAAGACGTGAATTTTTTAGATACTCTGGATAACCAAAAGAGAAATATGAAAATGTAAGCTGTAACTCCTTAGGTCCCTTGGGACTTTCCCCTGCCTTTTTTCACCTAGAATAATTACCTATGTTTTTCTTAAAGAAGTCTATAAAAGTAGAACTGCCAATACAGAGTGAATTTTCCTTGGCCACAGGTAACTAAACAGCACATTTTCTGTGATAAAAAGGTTTAAAATACTCATTTAGAAATCTCAGAGAAGATTGACAGATGTGGCATTTTTCACTGCTCATGAACTATGTTGGCATGTTCCAAATAAAGCAAGCCCAGACAATCTGATTCTGACAGGCCAATATTTAAAGAAGGGAGAGGGGGAAAGACCAGAGTTGTACCACTGATTTAGCCTGCAGAAAATCACACCCCCAGTTAAACACATGTGGCTTCCTAAGAAACGATTAAAACAAAAACACCCCAATCTCTTTTCAGGAACAGATTTGCAAAAGACTGTTTCACTTTTCTTGTTCCTCAGAGAAGACTGGTAAAAACATTCAGGAGTTTCTAATAGAAGCACCAGAGAACTTTCTGCTGGGGAGCCTTCAGGCCTGCATTATTTATTCCCTTGGGCTTTCACACTGGCTGCCATAAGACCTATACCTCTCTCAGTGTGTAGACCTACAGGACAGTGGTAATTCCAGAAGATGGAGAGCACTGGCTCTAATGCTCAATTGTCACTTTTTAAGAAAATCCTGCAAATACTTCTGTGCTTGACAATGACAAATGTGAGGCTTTTCATGTCACTGTTTAAGCATAATGTCGGCAAAATAATCTGAACTTTGGACTTTAAAAAATATTAGAACAAAATATATAGTTATAAATATATCATCTCAATATAAATAATACTGAGGAATCATCCTCATGAGAAATACTTTCCACCCTCCCACTGTGTAATGAGGGCCTTAAGATTAACCAGACCTGAAAGCATTGCAATGTCCAGTTGACAAAGTACATTATCCCACAAAAAGAAATGCAAATATTTATGGATAAAACAAATGTAATACTCCTAATGCATAAAATCTGCATACCTTTAATATACTTATGGAAAATACATTAAAATGTACTCATTTCTATTCACTGTATTCTTTTCAAATTCGGCTAATGAGAAAGCCAAAGGATAGTACGACTGAATATACAGATGCTTTCTTTTTTCACCAATATAAAGTATTGCATTGCCTATCAAAATGCTTTATGTTAAGCTTAGTATTAGGAGTCTGTCTTATATAATAAAAAAGAAAAGAATTCTTAATTATTTTACCTCAGTGTATGCTCCTTCTTGATACTGCATTTTAATACATAATTAATTGCTGAAATTTCTCTGTATTGAAAGAATATGCAATCTAATATTTTTACCTTAGAGCATTAGAACATGGTTTAAACAAAACAAGATTAGAGGTGGGAACATAATTTTATGCACATTCTCAGCTGCCATTATTTTATAAATATGTACATAACCTTTATAAATATTATATGAAGTACATAGAGTATATAAAATTAGCAAAGTATAAACATGTGATATTCATCATAAACTTCAGATTAGAACTATATCTTGGTGATATGAAAGGATTTACAATGTCACACCACTAATAATACAAGGTGGACTTCAACTGAAACTCAGGCCTAAGTCTACAATCTACACATTTTGTACCATAATTAAAACATGAAAGACACTATTACTCACACACCATGCTAACAGCAGGAATCACAAGATGATCTGTATTTCTTCATGAGTTTACTAAGACCACAGTAAGTACTGACTGAATACTCAAAGAATAAGCTGTCAGTGATTTGTTTACCTTGAAAACTTAATACTACTGCACGTGTGGTCTGTGCTGCACGGCTGACTGTGCCCATAGGCACTTACCCAAGGACAGAGTCTTCCTTTGGCTTTGTCTTCTTGAACTTCTTGCTTCCACTGGTCCCACTCTGGCTGAATGTCCAGCTTTCTTCATTCCAACACCCCTCGTGATCAGACGAGTTTCCTTTTCCTGAGCTTCGTTTCCCTAAGGAAATTCAAAAGAGTGTGGTTGGCATATTGGGGTGGAAAGGAAATCATCTTAATTGCTTCATAAGTGACCTCTTGACCCCTTAGGCACTATTTGCATGATGCTATTTAACTATTTCAGAGAACTCAGGACCACCTTCAATAACAGAATGTGTAAAAAGTAACTTACAGACTGAGATCCACAGTCTCATAACTCAACAGGTGCTACTTGATGCATGAGAAAAACTACTATTTACTTTTCCATTACAGAATCAGCCTGAGGTGTGGGAGCCCTTTACTGCTGCACATTATTAATTCTAATTTCCCCAACACTTAGTGGAATGACCTCCCTGGAGCAATATGTACCCTTAAGGATCTCCATTCAGGATTTGTGAGACTTATTTTCATACACATCTATGGTTGGAATTTAGTTTGGCAAGAGGTAGTCCCCCAGTCAGATACTATATTTTAAAATAGATAAATGTACATGAAACCCTCTATGAAATAAAGGTATACACATTAACTAGTTTCTGGAACTGTTATGTATTAAAGAGCTATTCACTTCAATTACAGTTCTGATTATCTAGCAGGGAGGGCTAGATACATTTCTTGTTTCTAGAGTCTACAGGTCAAGAGTCTGTCAACCATACCTGCGTGATTCTGAAAAGTATTTCCATCAGTTAAAAACCAGACTAAGAGCTCTACACATGCAATACTGATCCTTCAAAACAAAAAGTCAGCTGACACCAGTGAAAAGGAAAAAGACTGGAGTAACTTAGAACACTTACATTCTGAGAATTATGTCTAAAATGAATAGAAACGTTCCTCTGTGGTGCTAAAACATATGGTAAAATGACAAATGTATATATTCTATAAACCACAAAGACTCATACAAGTCTAAGATACTATTTTGATACTAATGTTCTTTACTGTAGTCTTAATTGCTTCTCAATACCTCTAAAGGAGGAATTCTGCCAGGTTTTCATGTTCTTTCCAGATTTTGAGAAGTCGCTTACCTCTGTCAACATTAGCTCGCAGAGAGGTGAGCATGCCCTCAGACACCAGGGTTTTATAAAGAGCACCTTTGCAAGACCTCTCCGATTTCCGGGAGCCACAAGTCTCTATCTTTCTGTGACAGTCACTGTCCTCAGGCTTGGCCTGTCCTGACAGGGTGGGTGGTAGCGCATCCTCCGTGGGGGTCAATGGTTCTGCTTTTATACCCTCTGGCACCTCACCAGAAATGTTCTTGCTGGCAGAAATGCTGATAAAATCTGGAGGTCTTGACTCTTTGGTGGGGTCTGAGGATTTCTCCTTTGACATTTTCTTCTCTCTAGATTTCACTTTTTTCTTTGGTGGCTTGGCATCCAAAATACTCCCCTTTCCACTGGAGGATGGGCGGACCTTCTTGCGAGGGGTATCTCCAAGCTTCTCGATGCCCCAGTCTCCCTTGGCCACAGCCTCAATGGTGTACATGACACTCTCGATATCTGACTCCGAGGACTGCCTCTTCTTGCAGGCCTTCTTGGGTGTGGATTTATCATTTCCGTGTCGATCCATTTTGTTTTTCTTCTTTTTCTTTTTTAGCTTCTCTGGTTTGCTTAGTGCTGTGGGATCCTCGATGATCATGATTCCATGAGGATGGCATATGTGGTCCTTTCTACTGGGAACATCGCTTATTATTATCTTGCTACTGGCAGAGTAGGAAAAATCAGGGAAGTGACCACATTTTTGATCTTCCTCTAATTCTTCCTTTTTAATTTCTTTGGGAGCTTCCATTTTTATACCTATTATATCATCCATTCGCAGCTCCTCAAAATTTCTTATTTCCTTAGAATCTCTTACATTTTCCTTAGCTGATTTTTCAAATTCTGCTTCTTTCTGTAACCTGGCTTCATCCGTTTTCTCCATTTTTGTGTCTCTTTCTTCCTTTCCCTTCTCCAATTCTTTAATTCTTCCACCATCTAATTCTTTTGCTCTTATTAGCTTTGATTCTTCCATTTTCACCCCCTCTGATGCCAGGCACATCTAAACAGTTAAACACAATGAGAACAAAACACATTATTGCATACCTGAAATTACCTTAAACTTTTAAATTGCATCCTTAAAAAAAAATTCAAAACAAACTTCAAACTTTACAATAACAAGTCCACTTCTGAAAAACTAACATTCAGATTAATAAAAGTTTCATAATATATTCATTCAGCTCTGGAGGAACACACACTCAAATTGTCATCTTCCAGTTTCTGATGAAGCTCTTCATATGAAAATGAGATTTGGTAAAAGGAGGGGGGAAGCCAGTTTGTAAGACCTGGGCTTGAGTCCCAATTTTGCTCCTTGCTAACTCTGTATCTACAATGAGTCATTTCAGCCCTCAGTCCTCTGCTGTCTTTGTGAGATAAAAACGATGATGATAGTTATCTCAGAGGATCCTGTGAGGTGTAAGTGAGATGATGCGTGCATGGCAGTGCTTAGTAAATCATCCCCAAACTCTATTCAGATATTTACCTTTTCTTTTTTTCTTGGGGAAACATGAGGGAAATAGCAACAATTTCTACCTAATCACTTGAAATTAGAAATTATAAGATGAAAGCTCTGAAACATAAGTAGTAGGTTGCTTTCTTTAAAAAACTTGTTAGCAAACTTGATCTGATCCGAACTTACATGACTGTAAATTCTGACCAGAACTATAATGAAAATGCTTTGCATTGCTAATTTATCTCAGCGTGACTATACATATTTTGGCTATCAAATCTCCATGAATTTGAATATATACTGGAGGAATGAATGGCATACTGTAAGATACATATACTATATCACTTTCCCTAAAATATGAAAATTTTTGAGTATCAAAACAGATCTGGCAGCAATTTGGTTAGTTTTTAAACTCCCCAAATTTCACATATAGGACATTAAAGGAGACTGTTGCCATCTTCCTCTGCAGCAGCTCTAGGTACTTTGAAACTGCAATCTGAAGCTATTTTCAAAAAAGGAAATTATAGTTCATTGTAAAATTCATCTTCAATACCTAGGTTTTCACTCAGAAACACTCCCTGTAAGGTGCCCAGGTGCCAGACCCACTAAAGGTATAAGGATCAGTAATGCCCATCCCACGCTGTCCTGATAGCCTCCACCCCAGCCCCCCAGCACCTCTCAGGAATTCATCACAGTGACAAGGCTGATGAGACCAATGGCAGCACAGGAATTCTTAGCCATTACTCATTTTATCTACTTTGCACTGACTGTCAATTTAGAGGAAAAAGACTATTAGGGCATGCTGAGCCCCCAACATTAAGTACATGAGTAGGAAACTGAACTGTTTTAAAAGAAAAATCACCATTTTATGGAATGGCAAGTTGCCAGAGATTGTTAACAGCTATAAAGATTTCATTTTTTAAAGTATCCATTTTAAAATGGATAATACATTGAATTAAACATCAGATACTATTTCACCTCATTATTTCCCTTAGTAATTTCAGGGCATCTCAAATCCTTCCATAAGAATTATAGTATGATTAATTAATCTGGGAAGAAACTGGTGAAAGGCTGGGGGAAGGCAGGCAGTGTGAGGTTTCTTTAAAGAAATGAAGGTGACGAGAGTACCCAGTCCTTTAGGATCATTCACAGGAAACATCTGAAATACTACAAATTTACAACAGAGCTGTCTTTTTCAGGAGATCAGTTAACTTTTAGGCCTCAGCAAACAGTTATGAAGACTGAGAAGTTCCCTTTATTAAACCCAACCAGAAAAAAAAAAAAAAAAAAAATCAAAGCAAAATGTAATTCTGAAATACTGATACATTCATCTTCCCTGTGTGCTTTACTCTCAGGGGAGATCTGCTGTTTTTGTCTTAATTTTGAAATAATTTTTATTTTCCTTTCTCAAATATACTAGTCCTTCATGAATCTAACTGTCCCAAATGGGGAGAGACACTATGCTAGTTCTGGCAAGAAGGCTAGAAAGGCATCATCAAGGTAAATTTTATAGTTTCCAAGCACTATCACTCTGGTGGCCTTTAATAAGTCATTTCAGGGACCTTTGCCACACAGGCCTTGATTTTCACAGTGGTGAACCAATGGTTTGCATTTGCACAGGTTCATCTTAGCAAACCCAATAACACTTTGCAAACTCTATTCTCAGCTTCAATATATTTCAGAATGATGCTCCTCATCACCCCTGATAGGATTCTATAGCTAGGAATGAAATGGAACAAATGCAGACATTCACTCTGGGGACATATTCCAGGAAACAGCATAATATTTCTTGGGAAGGTAATTACACTGAGCGTAGTCAAGCTTTCCTTCCTTGTTTCAGGCTCTTAAAAGTTCTTTCATAAATAGAGCATGCTAATTTTAAATTACAAGGAAAACAATTATATGGCTGGAAGTTAAATTATAACAATAAAACAAATAACTACAAATCACAAATCTCACTAACCAAAACCCAAAACACACAGAAATCAGACTCTCAGAGTTGAGTGTTGCTCTAGACTTATCTAATTATCTAATGTTATCTAATTTAACATTCTTCCTAGTATAGAAATTCATTTTAATAAAATACTAAAATACTTTGGCCACCTCATGCGAAGAGTTGACTCATTGGAAAAGACTCTGATGCTGGGAGGGATTGGGGGCAGGAGTAGAAGGGGATGACAGAGGATGAGATGGCTGGATGGCATCACTGACTCGATGGACGTTGAGTCTCAGTGAACTCCGGGAGTTGGTGATGGACAGGGAGGCCAAAAATCTAAGGTAGCCCTATTAGTCCTGGTTGTTCCCTGAAGCCACTTAAATCAATTCACTCATTCTCTTATGTGACAGACTTCCAAATTCTAGAAGACAGACTTTATGCTCCTATGAGTCTCTCCCCCGGGCAAACTGCTCATAATATGTAAAGGCTTCCTGGCCTTTTAAAAGTTGGGTCCCTTTTATCTAGATGCAGTATGGTCATCCTGAACTGAGAATGGACTTGATTGAAATAAAGTGGGTTCCTGTGCGAGCACTGTACTTGCCCAAGGCCACACAGTGAGCCTCGGAGCTTATACTTAAATCCATATGAGGATATAAAGGCTGAGAAATGGCAACAGTACATCCTCCAGTGAGTTGTTATGAGGCAAAAATAAATGAATGTGTGCAAATAAAACTCGCAAATGACGGTAAGTCTGGAAAACACTCATTTTTCTTAGATTAAGTTCCTAGCTATCCTGTAATACTCCAGGTGAAAAGTGAAACTATTTGTCACTTGATATCAACCTTAATCTTCTAATGGGGACCAAAGATGAACTTGCCCCACTGTTTTTTTTTTTTTTTTTTAAATTTTAAAAAACAGGTCAAATTTCTGGCTTGGATTAGGTTTGTAGTCAATTAAAATTCTGGACTACCCACATGCTATGCTGGGGAGCTTGGTCTCTGCCATTCAATATGTTTATATTTTTTGTACCTAGATGTAAGATTTTTCACTTTTCCTTACAAAGTACATCCTTTCAAAATCTGAATTAAATTACCTTCCAGTTTGGTCTTATACACATATTTGATAAAGTTGCTTTTTGTGTTTTGGTCCAAATCTTTGGTAATAATGTTGAGTAGGACATGGCCAAAGACACAGCCTTCTGACAAACCTTTAGAGCCCTTCCAATCAGATTGATTTTGAACATTAGTAAACTTTAGCAACCTAAGAATGTTTAATAATCCACTCTAAATTCCTCCCATTCTGCTTACAAGAACATCGTTTAAGATGACCTGTCAGAAGTTTTGCTGAAATCTGGACTCAGTATGCCAACAGCATTCTCTCAGCCTATTTTTAAGCTTAGGAAATAGAAAATGAGGGTGGCTTGTGCAGTAGTCAGGGACTAAGTACACAAACAGAAACAACGGAAGGCATATCTAGCTAAGGGAATTTATGGCTTGGAATGAATTGATTACACAGGTTATGAAGAACTGGAAAACCCAAACAGGAGGTGGTGAGGTAACCCAGGGATCAGCCACAGCAGGGAGCCATGGCAGGACAAATGGGGGAAGGAGTGCTATGAAGCCAGGAGCTAGGTCCTTGGTGGAAGATGGACCCATGGTGGGCCAAGCTCCTGGGCGCTGGATACATGAAAGAGATGTTGTCTTTGCTTACCCCTATCCCTTCTCACCCCTTCCTGCACAATCCCAGATTCTTTCTTCCTCCCATCCCGCAATTTTTCTGCCAGAGTCTCCCACTGGCTGAATCCAGGTGGAAATCAGGGGACACGGGTAACCAGGAAAGGGAGTCTGGGGCCACTTGAGATATAAGCCAGCATACAGGACACAGAGATCCTGGGGACACACATTAGACAGTAACTGTGGGGGTGGAGCGGGGAGACTTCCAATAATTCCCAGTTTTCATCTTCTTTTTTATGAGTTCAAATATGATTAGAAGTGATTTTCAAAAGTTTCTAGGAAATAGCAGTCTATATTTTCACATGACATCAACAGAACCCGGGAACAGCTATGGATTTAGTACCTCTTAGAAGATGTAAAAGAGTTGGACATGGCTTAGTGACTCAACAACAAACAAAAAACCAAAGAACATGCCATCACTCCTGCTGCTACTGCTGCTGAGTCACTTCAGTCATGTTCGACTCTGTGTGACCCCATAGACGACAGCCCACCAGGCTCCCCCGTCCCTGGGATTCTCCAGGCAAGAACACTGGAGTGGGTTGCCATTTCCTTCTCCAATGCATGCAAATGAAAAGTGAAAGTGAAGTCGCTCAGTCGTGTCCGACCCTCAGTGACCCCATGGACTGCAGCCTTCCAGGCTCCTCCATCCATGGGATTTTCCAGGCAAGAGTACTGGAGTGGGGTGCCATTGCCTTCTCCGGCCATCACTCCTAGATGTGAGCAAATTCTGTTACTGAGAGGCAGTTTCAAAAGGCAGGGATTCTAGAGCCAGACTGTCCATGACCAAGGATTGGCTCTGCCACCAATTAGTTCCTTTTTTCTAAACCTTTTTGTGCCTCAATTTCCCAATCTCTAGAATGTGGATATTAATACAGTGCTTGCCTTAGGAATATTGAGGGGTTCAGCAAATTGCACATGTATAGCACTTAAGTTGGTATCCAGCACTGAGCAAGAATAATGCACTGTGACAACCACCCCTTTGGGGGCTAATGCCATGTAGGATAAATGCTGGCTATTATTTAGTAGTAATATTCGTACTGGTATCATTAATAGAACATCATGGCCCTCGCAGATCAACTGCTCCAATTTTTCATTCTAGGGCTGAACGACTCTATACCATGGGGAAAACCATATCCAACAACATTAGATTCAGGAAGATCTTAAATCAATTATCTTTCAAGAAGCATCTCTTACTAAAGATATAATCAAGCTCAGTTCCCCTTTTGGGTACAAGCATCGTTTAGTGACATCTACTTTTGGGTGTATATGTAACACTTCAGTGGGACTCAGGAAAGTGCAAACCAACGACATTATATACACGTATGCAAGGATGCACACATAGTGGACACAGAAGAACATAAATCAATGTGAACTCAAGTGAATAAAACTGCACAGGATTAATGTCTGTTATTAATTAGCTCATCTGCCCTTAGTAGAGGGTTGGTTGTTAATCAGGACTTGAAACAGAACATGCCTTAGTAAATGACGATTTATTCTTCTATTATTATTTTAAATAGAACAATAACCTTCTTTAAAAGTGAGAACGGAAAATCATCTGTAGGACACCTGCTGGATGGCACTCCCACAGCTGTACTCAAAGAAGTTAAAATGTTAATGTTTTAAATCAAATGCTGGGCATAAATATTTGATATCTACTGTCTATTCCCTCAGGTATTATTCTATTTTTAATAACTGTAACTCGGAGTGGGGGGCACAAAATATATCCTGTTCACCTTTGTATTCTCCTCCAAGAATATCCTAGTAGCTTTCAAAATGAAGGCATTCAAAAGATAATTGTGTTGGATTGAATGGTTCATTAGTTCCGAGGTAAATGATGAATCTAAAATGTATTCTGATTAATACCAGGAAAGAGTTACGAGTCTATAAAAAACAATGCTAATTATGACCATGCTGTGGCTTGGCCCAGACCACAATCATACTGTCCTTAGTTATGGTTCCCAGGAGCACCCGTGAAAATCACTCACCAATATTTTAATTTTACCTCTGACAATTGGAAACACACTGAGATTTATTACTATTTCGTGTAGTCAGAGTGGCCTGATAGTGATGTGCTAGAAGAAATGGAACTCACTCCCCCCAACAAACAAAAATCATCATGCTGAAACCTAGATCCTTTGAATGTACATGCTGGACAGACACATAAAAAACTATCCTTTTCAAAAATGATTGCAGAGAAAAAAATAAAGATATTGAAATCTTTATAAAGATAAAATGGAGGGGTTTTTTTTTTTTTGTATTCCTGAGTTCAGAGAGGCTGTCATTTTCAATTCACGTAAGACCACCTTAGGCTCGGGGTTTGTTATTGGGGAGTTGCTTTAAAGGCATAACAAATCTGTGCTACAACAAACGTTTATCTCCTCAAATCAAAGACGTTTCAAAATGCATTCCTTTCAACAAATGTTAAGATAGATTCATTTATTAAAGTGTCCTGCTTTAAAAGACTGAGTGAAATAACCAGTGAAAAATAATTAATCATGTGCACTAGATAAGAAGTAATACCATAGAAGAAGATGCCCTGAACTAGTACAAAGAAATGGGTATGTAGTTCCAAAATATACCATATTATTTCAGTCTTAATTATATTTTGTCTTTCATTGTCTGTTATCAAGGAGCCAGCTCAATTAAAAACAAGGCAGTGTGAAAACAGACCCACTGACACTAATCAAGAAGTTTCAATTTCAAAATTTCCGCTTTTTAGTACAAAACAAATGTTTTGCAGCCAAGGTATGTTTACTGATTTTGTACTGGCTTATTATTTGCCAAAACAGTGTAGACATAACCCCAGGATGACGTTCAGCAGTGTTCTTCCAAGATGTGCATCTCTCCCATAATTACATAGAATCAGGATGTTTTTGCCATAAAAATATACTGGCTGATGGTTTCACAGAATAAAGAATAGCATCACTGCTAAGAAAATTCAATTTTCTTTATTATAAAAGATAACTGGTCACACAACAGTGGTCTAAGTGTCTCTCAACACTAAAATCTGTGCATCTTAAATAGCTTACTATTTGCTTTGCTGTAACAACTGGGCCAGGTGGAATGGTGGTTTAAATGTTTATATGCTATTTCTTCAGGAACTATACCATTTTTAAAGACATTAGATGGGGTTGGGATGGCCTTTGTTTCAAGAGGCCGTCTACTGAAGTCTCCTTCAATGGTATTAAAGGAAGTCATTAGGTGTGTTGCTATATTTCAGTCCCTACAAAAGTAAATTGGTGTAATTAGAAATACAATGAAAAGTTTTAGCATAAGGGTTTTCTAAAAATGACTTGTAACTGCACAAAAAGGAAAGAAATGCACCACTTCAAATAAAAGGCCCCTTCAAATACATAGTAATTATATATAGACTTCTGTTTTGTGATAAGGGTGTAGGTGAAGCCGGGAACGACATGTTGAGGTTCTGGGCTTCAGGGGGCTGCGGCAGGATGAAGGGAGAACAAGGACACAGCAGAACACAGAAACAGAGTCACATCTAAATACCACTGATGACTGCCGGTGGTGGGGCCGGAATGCTAACATGAGGGATGAGACTTCCTACTTTTATCAATATATTATATAATTTCTGTAATTTTAACATAATTCAGCTTTTCTTAAAGTGAGCCATAATTTTCCATAAGATTTAATTTTTATAGTTACTGTAGTAAATTCATTGTTACCCATCCATTTGATTTTCATCATATGTGGTTTTTGCAAGTTAGAATGTAAGAAAAACTAGGGTGTTGAGGCCTCTGAAAACATCTCCTTTTTTTCAATAAGTAGGGTTAATGAAAACTTTTGCAATTCTCTGGGACCCACCATACCCCAAATCTTGCTTATTACATCTATGAAGAGTGTATCTGGAGAGGTCCAGCATTCTCTTTCTTCAGCTGCACCATAGCAGGTGATTTGCTTCACGAATTGTGATAGAGAAGAAAAGTACAACACAGATGAAGCCAGCAATCCTATGGTGACTGGAACATGGGTTTCTGCTTTCCAAACTCAACCATTTACCTAGCTAGCCATCTCCTCATATAGACTCTGAGTACTGGATGTCCTCAGTTATCTCTTCTCCCTCAGCATGCTTTTCTACTTTGGGGCTCCCCACCAGGTTTACAAACATCCAGCTTTCTTGAAGTCAGGCTCCAAGATCAATCAGGGCAAACTTCTGGAAGCCCTTCTCCTACACACTCAAGTTCAGGGCTGGAGTGGTTGCTGACTCCCTTCCTTTCCCTCTGATACAGACTCAGTTGTCACAACCAACTGGATCCCTTGCAGTCTGCCACCCCCACAGCCAGTAAGCGAATCTCTTCAAAGGCTGCTCTCACCACTGCACTCCCCTGCTCCAAATCTTCGATCACCCTTCATTATTTTCAAGTACAAGTATCTCTGCTTCACACTAAACACCCTCTCAATTCTGACTTGCAGCGACACTCTACCTTCACCTTGCATAAATCTCCCAGCACAGCCCTGCACTCACGCTCGGCTGATTTACTTGTTGTCATCTACCTATTTCATGTCTGCCTGCCTTTACCTCTTTGCTGTATCTCCCCCATCTCTCCGTTTAATTATGCATAAATCACCATCTCCAGTGTGTATGGCTGGTTAGGTAGAAAAGGCAGGGGGCGGGGAGGGGAGGAATGCAAATGCAAACAAGTGCAAATGGATACTGGCAATGACTGCTGGACTCAGAGTCTGGACTCAGTAGGGAAAGGAGAGGACAGTGACATTTGTACCACAAACACCTCTCCAAGGGGGCAGCCACTTATCAGCTCTGACCACCCTGTTCTCATGCAGAGGCTGGTCCAGTGTCTCCAGGCCCTCTATGCTTTCAAGAGAAGTCAAAAGTATGCATTTACTTGAAATCTATAATTTGAAAGTATTAGCCACTAATTCAAATGTAAGATATAACACAGGTCAACAAATTGTGGGCCAAACAGAGCATCTCTTAAAGGTGGGTGTGGCCCAAAGGCTGCTAGTTTCAACCTCTGTTCTCCAAGAACTCCTTCAAAGAACCATCTATCTTCATGCTTCCTCCTCGGTGCTGAGTCCCCAGAGCACTCCAGCTGAATCCACTGCTCCGTTTACTGATTTTACACATTCACTTTGGGTATCACTCAAATTGAGCTTCCTCATCTCATTGCATGATTTCCTGTGAAACCACTTGCACCATTAATTTATTTCTTATCCCTTAACTTTTTACATTTTATCTCCTTACAACCGGAGAACAGGTTCCTAGAGGACAGGAGGTGTACACTATAATTTCCTAAAGTCCTCACAGTATCTCCCAAAGTATTTTCGCAAACAGGCACTTATTTAAGGGTGTAAGATGTATCTCGGCAGTTGCAAAAGTAGAATCACTTTTTAAACAGGAAATATCAGCTCCATTTCTTTGACAGCAGTCTTGAACAATCTGTCATCCTATTCAGCCATACACATATGTGTAGGAGTAAGCTGTCTTCCATAGAGACTTCAATAACGTGCAAACTCCTATAACAACTAACTTGCACAGTCTTTTATATTTATCTAAAACAAGTGACAGAATAGCACAGTGTTGAAGATCCCAGGCTGTGGAGAGACTGCCTAGATTTCTAGCAATGCTCTAACACTTCCTGTCCATGTGACCTTAGGTGAATCACGAAACTTCTCTGTCCTTTTTTTACTGTGTAAAAGAGGAATGATGATAATACTGGCCTCAAAGGACAGGTGTAAGAATTCAATGACTACATTATAAAGTACATGAAAGAGTACCTAACACACTGTAGATAACAGATATTGGTCATTTTTATCTTATGATAGATAATAAAAATTACTTGCAGATAAAAAAATTAGAAGTAAAATAGTAATACTTTTAGGCTTATGCTCCAGCCCCTTAATGCATTCCAAACACCAAACCTGGATCTGGAGTTAAGGTCTTCCAATACCACTGATGTCAAAAGAAAGCTCACAGGTTATCTCACTGTACATCCCTATGCAGGTGGCGTCAGCTGCCTCACTGTTAACAGCATGGAATAGGCTCTCAGAAACAACTGTTTTCCAGAATAAATGAATAAACTGCTCCACTTGCTGTACTGAGCAATTTTAGTAACAGATATCTTTAAGTGTAGCATTTTCTTTGAGAAAATGCACAGATAAAGATGTCTCTGTGAGTCTCCTCTGCTGTTCTTTATGTGACCTGACCTAATTAATTGCAAAAGGAAAGGAAACACAATACATTATAGTACCTGCACCAATTAACTGATTAACTGAACAGTATGAACCTCATGGAGGTTCAAATATAAAGGACTGTATTTTTCACAATTCCCTGACCTTAGCAGAACAGTGCCAAATCTCCCTTCCTAGCTGGAGTAGATTCCTGAAAAATAACTGGAATAGATCCCAGAATTTTCAGGTCTCTTTCAGCTATTAAAAATCCACCCAATTTAAAATGCCAATCAAATGCCTAAAGAGCCTTCTGCTGGAGGATCTCCCGGCTTGGGTGCTGGGAAATGGGGAGGGGTCCTCACAATGAGAGTGCAGGCCAATCTAAGTCCCTCTCTATCTGCTGCCAGCCTCTTCCAATTTTCTTTTTGCCTGTTAAAGTGGGTGTAAGCACAGCAACAAATATATGCCTACTATATTTCTTGCTTTTCTCCAAGAGAAGAGTTTTCTTGTAAGAAACAGCCTGTCTTTGGGAGGGCTGCTCAACCACTCCCCCTGTGCCCAGCTGCAGGAATGAAGCTGGGAAGGGTGAGTGGTTACATCTTGGGTTGGTTCCTGGCCCTTCCTTCACAAGACATAAAGCCACTGGTTGAAAGGACAGAAGAAGGGATGGTGGAGGTAAAATCAACTAGCCCTGGTTATGTTTTTGTTCCTACTAACTCCATGTAAGACTGAACGACCTTGGTAGGGATGTCAAGGACAAAGATGATATACAAAATATTGAACAGGCAGAGTGCTAAGCAACCAGAAGGGATGTGGTGTCAGGGCTGGAACAGGGTGTTGCAGGCCCCCTGCTGCGCCCTCTAGTTGCTAGGAGAGTCGCTGCAAAGGTCCTCAGGGAGCAGGGTCCCAGTCTTTTAACCAACAGTAAGAGGTGTTTTGGTATTTTAGTACTGGGACAGCTGTTCTGGTGCAAACCAGCTGAACAACACTCCTGCAGTGGGAGTTCCTCAGACTGTCAAATGAGAGATCAGACAGTCCCAGGCCAGCCCTCTCCCCATGACTGGCCCACGGCCTCTTGCCTGATTAAGTCGAACTACCTTCTACTTGTTCATTTGCCCCTGGAAAACAAATGCGTTTTTGCAATGCCAGGAGAGAGAGCGCAGCAAGCTGTTCTAAGTCTCTGCCTGCTGTTGATTTCCTCTGGTTCTTTTTGCTTGGTCAGAGAGGAGAAGGCAGCAGCAATAAATCAATATCTAAAACGCTGCTTGCTTCTTGCCAAACCATGAGAAGACACTTCTTCACTCAGTCCTTAACACGGCTTCTCTCAAAGCTGTCTTCAGTGTGTTTGAGAGAGGCCAGAGGTGAAGAAGAGGAAGTACTTCTCTGCTTTCCTCCACACGACAAGGAGAAAAGCCATGATACTCCAGTGACTGCCCAGCCTGTGACACCCCACCCCTGGGGTTAGGGTGGGGACAAGAAGGGAAACCCTTAGTGGTCGATCGGATGGCAGCTCGGTTAGGCTGTCTCTTTATAAATCCTGAGAGAAGATCTGGCCCAAACTGAAGGTGGCTTGTTGGGGGCTTTCCCTTTGGAATGTGTGAATTTAAAGCTATTCTTTAGGATTTCTGACAACAGCAACAATTTGGGCCACAGGAAAAATTCTCTTCAATACCCTGTCATGCTTATCTAAAGAGGTACCTGAAATAATTAAATATTATATTCTGTTCAAGAAAAGATGAACATCAACTACACAAGGAAGAAAAAATAACTGAGGAAGCATATTTCCACTGGTGATTATTTGGAGATGCTGATTAATCCATTGTGCATATATTTATGTTTAATTACAAACTGGGAAGGCTTTAGGATATTACTCTAAAACACACTCTATTAGCATTATGGCATCATATTCATGTGGTGCAAATAATAATGTGAGATTTTCTCAGTAAGTAATTTTTCACCGACCCTGTTTTATCAAAAGCATATATTTTTACTCAGATGTTATATGAAGCTAAGTCTGAGTATAAGCTGATTTGCTATATAATTGGAATAGGCTTATTGCAGTCATTTTACCCCTTTAAATTACGACACCAGCACTGAAACATCTGTTAGACCATAGCATCTGTTTCATATTTGGGATGCATCCCTACAAATTAGAACAGTGTTCTTTTTAATGAGCTCTGATTTAATGGGGAATCCTTTTTTTTTTTTTAATGACTGTTGTGCCAAAGAAAGAAAATGAAAAGACGAATTTTCATTGCTCTAGCACCCCCCACAGCAAGGCACCTCTAAGGCCCATACATTTCCAATACAAAACTATCTAATAAATATATATTTACGTTGAAAGTTAGTTTGTTTTATAGATTGAAAGTTGAAAGTGTTAGTCGTTCAGTTGTGTCCGACTCTTTGACCCCAGGGACTGTAGCCCACCAGGCCCCTCTGTCCATGGAATTCTCTAGGGAATGGGACATCATTCTTTCTCCACGGGATCTTCCCAACCCAGGGATGGAACCCAAGTCTCCGGCATTGCAGACAGATTCTTTACTATCTGAGCCACCAAGGACAGATTAGTGTTGTTTAATATTTAAAAGATCATACGTGTAAGTTTGTGCGTATATATATATATATATATATATATAAACACAATCCTCCCCTCCAGGAAGAGCCAAAATGGCTATACATTCATATAATTTAAGAAAAATAGTTATTTCTTTCAAATAAATTATTTTGACCAACTATATATAGTCTTAGATACTTGACAAATGTATGACCTATAGTCTCCCTGCTTACGAAGACATGGTTACAACTCTAAAGGCACACTCATTGCCAGATCTTTACCACTTTAGTTCTACCAGAAATAGTACCTTGCTACTGACTTACCCAGTTCTTTCAAAAACTACTCCCTGTGGTCTCCCTAAGTTTTCTAGTTATTCCCAGCCCTCTATTTTGAGTCTGAGTTTGTCTTATACAAGAAGCATGTCAGCTTCATGTCAGATACAACTGGGTTAGTTTGTCCCACTGTTTACGTACTTTACTGTTTATGCTTCTAATTTGGATCTGGCTGGACTTAGATAGTTAAAATTCCTAAATTTTAATGACACAAGCTACCATAAAATTTAGAAAATGACTGGCTGTCCCATTAAGTTCAATAAACTCAAAATAATTTATCACACACACACACACACTCAGAAGAAACTGAAACTGACTGGAAGGAAGACAGAAAACAAGAGAGAAAGTTTAATGGAGATATTTGGTTACCCATTTTGTACCTCCTAATTTGTTTCACTGAAAGAGAAAACCGCTACAACAGTGTCTGGTGCTAAAGACATTTGTCCTACACGTTCCCTTTAAGGCAGAGTGGTCACAATTTGGCAAAGGAAGTCCCCTTCCTGCCCGCCCCAGTAACAATCACTTCCGGCATCTTCCTCCCTGCCTGTTCCCATCAAGTGAGAGTTCTGTCCTTCACAGGCTTTACAAAAACATCTTTTTTACTCAACCAAAGGAATAGTAGCATTTTATATCCATGTCACATCAAATGCACAGCTGAGAGATGCTATTAAACCAGACTTCAGAACATGTCATTTGAGTTCTTCACTAAAAAAGCCCCCCAAATTAAAACATCAACTACCTGATTTAAAAGTAGTGCTTTCCAGAGATTTATAGATGTTATTAATATAAGAGAATCAGAGAAGGGGAAAATTACCTAGACAATTTTTCTGGGTTTAGGATGGACTTACTTTATCAATTCGAGAGAGACAAAAACTGACCTTATTTTAAAATACTATCTGTGAAAGGATTTTGCTATTTCCCTGGATAACCTTTTTCAATGCTTGATGACTTTTAGTAGCAAAAGTCCACTTTCCTTAAATTAAAGATGAACCCCCCTCATTGTTGAAAATTATATACAACACACATTATGGTCACAGGTGAGATAGCTCAGTTTAGGCAACACTGTTATGATTAACTTTTTTGTGACTTCAACCACTGCAGATCTATCATAATGTATTCTTAGAAACTTGCCTCAGCCAGTTGAAAGAGTGCAGACTTTCCACAGCGTTTTACAGGTTCAGCACCACCCAAGTGTGAAGTGTTTGAAGAAATCTATATGGAAAACAATTCATATAAAGAATATTAATTGTGATATCAGAATTTTTGCTCTCCATTCACACCCATTCAGGAACTTTCCTTAGTTTATAAGAATATCATTGCTTTCAAGTGTCAAATAACTTAAATGCGTTAGGTTTGGGATTATAATTTCGAAATCAGTATTAGTAAATAACCTCAAAAATAGCAACAAAAAAACCAGTGTGACTTGGGTGGCTGTTGAACTATACCAAGTATGAGTATTCCAGGCTTTAAATTTAACTCTATAACCTTAAAACAAGTTATACATTTCCACTTCCATATAAACACCAACTCAGCAACTGGTCATATAGAAAAGAGATTTAGTATCATTTAACAAAAAGCAATTAGCTAATTTTTTGTTGAAATATTATTTGGGATCCCTGTGAAAAGATAGCAACAAGGCAGTCAACAAATATTTTTTTGAGAATTGAACAGAAATGTGTTAGGCAATATGACAAGTGTTAGCCAATATTACAAATAGCTGTGAAAAGAAGAGATGAAAAGCAAAGGAGAAAAGGAAAGATATAAGCATCTGAATGCAGAGTTCCAAAGAATAGCAAGAAGAGATAAGAAAGCCTTCCTCAGTGATCAATGCAAAGAAGTAGAGGAAAACAACAGAATGGGAAAGACTAGAGATCTCTTCAAGAAAATCAGAGATACCAGGGGAACATTTCATCCAAAGATGGGATCGATAAAGGACAGAAATGGTATGGACCTAACAGAAGCAGAAGATATTAAGAAGAGGTGGCAAGAATACACAGAAGAACTGTACAAAAAAGATCTTCACGACCCAGATAATCACGATGGTATGATCACTCACCTAGAGCCAGACATCCTGGAATGTGAAGTCAAGTGGGCCTTAGAAAGCATCACTACGAACAAAGCTAGTGGAGGTGATGGAATTCCAGTTGAGCTATTTCAAATCCTGAAAGATGATGCTGTGAAAGTGCTACACTCAATATGCCAGCAAATTTGGAAAACTCAGCAGTGGCCACAGGACTGGAAAAGGTCAGTTTTCATTCCAATCCCAAAGAAAGACAATGCCAAAGAATGCTCAAACTACCGCACAATTGCACTCATCTCCGACGCTAGTAAAGTAATGCTCAAAATTCTCCAGGCCAGGCTTCAGCAATATGTAAACTGTGAACTTCCAGACGTTCAAGCTGGTTTTAGAAAAGGCAGAGGAACCAGAGATCAAATTGCCAACATCCATTGGATCATGGAAAAAGCAAGAGAGTTCCAGAAAAACATCTATTTCTGCTTTATTGACTATGCCAAAGCCTTTGACTGTGTGGACCACAATAAACTGTGGAAAATTCTTCAAGAGATGGGAATACCAGACCGTCTGACCTGCCTCTTGAGAAACCTATATGCAGGTGAGGAAGCAACAGTTAGAACTGGACATGGAACAACAGACTGGTTCCAAATAGGAAAAGGAGTATGTCAAGGCTGTATATTGTCACCCTGCTTATTTAACTTCTATGCAGAGTACATCATGAGAAATGCTGGGCTGGAAGAAGCACAAGCTGGAATCAAGATTGCCAGGAGAAATATCAATAACTTCAGATATGCAGATGACACCACCCTTATGGCAGAAAGTGAAGAGGAACTAAAAAGCCTCTTGATGAAAGTGAAAGGAGAGTGAAAAAGTTGGCTTAAAGCTCAACACTCAGAAAACGAAGATCATGGCATCTGGTCCCATCACTTCATGGGAAATAGATGGGGAAACAGTGGAAACAGTGTCAGACTTTATTTTTGGGGGCTCCAAAATCACTGCAGATGGTGACTGCAGCTATGAAATTAAAAGACGCTTACTCCTTGGAAGGAAAGTTATGACCAACCTAGATAGCACATTCAAAAGCAGAGACATTACTTTGCCAACAAAGGTCCGTCTAGTCAAGGCTATGGTTTTTCCAGTGGTCATGTATGGATGTGAGAGTTGGACTGTGAAGAAGGCTAAGCACCTAAGAATTGATGCTTTTGAAGTGTGGTGTTGGAGAAGACTCTTGAGAGTCCCTTGGACTACAAGGAGATCCAACCAGTCCATTCTGAAGGAGATCAGCCCTGGGATTTCTTTGGAAGGAATGATGCTAAAGCTGAAACTCCAGTACTTTGGCCACCTCATGTGAAGAGTTGACTCTTTGGAAAAGACTCTGACGCTGGGAGGGATTGGGGGCAGGAGGAAAAGGGGACAACAGAGGATGAGATGATGGATGGCATCACCGACTCGATGGACCTGAGTTTGAGTGAACTCCAGGAGATGGTGATGGACAGGGAGGCCCGGCGTGCTACGATTCATGGGGTTGCAAAGAGTCGGACACGACTGAGTGACTGAACTGAACTGAACCGAATATAACAAGAGCTGGTGAAGCTAAGTCTTATATAAAACACTGGCAGTGGCACTTAAGAGTGTGTACAAAGATTAACTGTGAAGACCACAAATCTCAGTAAGCACATCAATATACACACACCATTACATGGTGACTGCATGCTCTTCTTCAAATTTTGTAAAGCTGCAACTGGGCACAGTTACAACAGTGAACAGCACTGTCCTATCTCATTTTTATAGGAAGACTTAATTTCCAATTTTGAGCTTAACTCAGTAAAGAGTTGAGGACATATATTCTTAAGGATCTTTACAAAGAAGTCTTCTCCTAGAGAAGTTCTGTCATCATTAGAGCAGCTAGCAATAGTTTGATTAGGAATTCTTTCTCAGTTTAAGACAGGTATTTCTCAGTTCAGTTTAGGAGGCAAACCTGCCTTGTGATGATATCCTTACAGGTGACCCCAGGCCCAACAGAGAATATCATGGAGCTGTCCCTCCAGGAGAGACTGGGGGCTTCATTACTGCTAGAGAAAATTCTCCCTAGAACACCTGCTGAATAAGAGGCTTTTGTTGAGGCAATATCTAATAAGCCACCCGGATCATTTAGAAAAGGCTATTAATTTAAGTTTTAGGGGAGATTTCTCCTCCTGGTGCCATCATTTTTGACAGTCCTTCCCTATTCATCCCAATCACTTCCTTTTTCTTTAGAAGACCAATTTAGGGGCTGAAGCTTTCTAAAGATTTTCCTCTGGCTGAATTTTCTCTGATATATGTCACTTCTACTTTTTCTAGACAAGGTGAATTCAATTACTAACCTTATCATTAGACTAAGAAAACAAACACATTTAATACAATTACTAACTTGGAGTAACTTGACCAGTCACGTGAACCCACACTGTATTAATAGAAAGGACATAGCTTTTGTGTCAGACAAACATGCCTTCATTACTTTTTGTGGTGTGGACTGAAGGAAATAATTAAGACCACATCTTCACCTTCAAAACAGAAACACTATCTGCCCCGTATTCCTTTTGTGAAGATGACATGTTATGTTAGTAAAGAGTCTGGCCTGGTGCTCAGCCCATATTATGCCCTCAATCAACGGTACAATTATTAGTTATAAGGATTTATCATTATTAACACTAATAAACTCTGTTAATACAATCCCCCCAAATTAGCTACAGATTGAAACTGGAGTAAAGTGAAAAATTGCAACCTCAGAGGTTAATTATTAAATTTAATAATCTGTAGAATATTAAATTTGTCACATAATCATATAATACCCTCAAGAGCACAACAAGCTCGGTGATGCTGCAATACACAGCTTGACAGTCTTCTAGGTCTTCACTGGCTCCCTCTGCTGTTGCTTTTGTTGCTGTAGGTTTATATTCCCTGACGCTGTGTGTGTGGGTGTGTGTTCAATACCACAAAGCCTGTGTGTGTGTGTAGGTTCACTACCACAAAGCCTGTGCCAAATGCCTGCATGGCACACCCAGAGGCTCAGTGAAGAACTTCTGACCTCACAGATGCATTGCCTGTCAGCTGAGTTAACATGCAATGTTCTGCATGGAGGCTTGAGAATGATTCCTTGCCTTGCAGAAGAAACCACCACCTAATGTTTAGTAAGAACTATTTTTCCTCATTATCTAAAAGTATTTTTTACCTATCTATAGGTACAGGGGAGTATTTTAAATGCTCAATGTTGCTGTAAGCCTGATTTCCAAAGGATCATGCTGGTAGGGGGTGTATCAATATATTTTAGCAGCCCAACGTTTCTAGAATCACCTAACAATTAAATTTTCATGGAATGACTCAACAGTAAGATATACTTTCTATAAAAATGCCTTTTGGCTTAACTGGGGGAAAGGGTTGGAACTTACGTTACTGTCTGCAGCACTGGGCATGGCTGACCTTTGTCTTGAGAGTCTTTCTCTGGATTTCCAATACTGCAGACTCTCTCTAAGGTCTCTCCTTGCTGCTCTTTCTTGGTTCCCCCCTTCTACAGTGAGCCCTTAAATGTTCTCCCTCAGGGCTCTCTCTTAGAGCCCTCTCTTTCTTCACACTTTTTCTCTCAGTAATCTCACCTGCTTCTAACATAAACATAGCTTGTATAATGCTGATTTGTCATACTATTGTTCATTTCCTTGTATTTTTTCCCCCCCTATTTACAGGACATACACATCCTTTCAAGTAAGAATAAGCTAAAACCTGTCTTTCAGTGACAGGTCTGCCAGTGGAGGGAAGTGCATGTTATGTTCCCCTCCTGGGTAGGGGGCAGTAGTGGGCCATACTGCACAGTAAGTTGGTGGCTATGTTTTTTTATTTTCCTCACATTGGATGGAGCTTGCCAATCTGTTAATTCCACTGTAGTCTCTCCTCTGTCTATTAAATAATGTTCTGATAAACAGGGTGGGTATTAAAAGTATGTAACGTACAGCAAAACTGCCAAGAAAAATGATCACCCTCGTTGTTAAACTGCTAATTTTATAGCTGCCTGAGGTAGGGGAGCACATCAAGGAAAGAGGTGGCAAAGATAAAAAGCAAATTAGGCAGAAGCCTTCTGGAGTTGTAACAGGTATCATGAACACTGTAGTCTGGGAGGAAATGACCAACAATTGTTGAGTGAATAAATGAATCAAAGAACAAACAAACAATATGAGATAATTGGTCTTCCTTATCTTAAAAGAAATATTAATTCTTCCAATAAAACATGGAAAACGTTCACACCGATGAGCTGCAGTGTGAGCATACGGAATCTGTGTCAAGTATAACATTCCGTAACATATTGGGCACGCCATCATAAAAATGAATGCTTTAAAACCGCACTAATTGCTTATATCTAACAGTGACAATACCTTGGAGAGATTACAGTTATATTTACATTAGCAAAGTAAAAATCTTCTAAGGGAAGTTTTAGTGTTCAAATGTATCTGTCTAAATGGTCCAGACTAGCTCCCTGTCTTCAAAGTGAACATGCAATTTTTCAACATAAAGGTATACTCCAGGTGTAAGAGTCAGCCACTCAGCAGAGAAGAGGATACGTGGACTGGTCATGGCTTTCAGAATTGTTAAATAATGGATGACAACAATTCCCTTCTGGCATTACGTTTGGTCATTAGTCTTCAGTAAATGAGATCTAAACAGAGACAGATGTGTCAGTCTACGTGTAAACAACAAAAAAATGCAGATAGGAAACTCATTTTGACCAACTTAATGGATCAGAGTCTGGAAACAGTGATGGCTCTTCAGATGGGCCAAGTGGAATCTTGATGAATTACAACCATCAGTATGGAATGGGAGACAGGCTGAAATGTGAGGAAAACAGGTTCTATACTCTGTACTTCTTTCTAGATCTTGTAAAGCAGATATATCTTTCTCCCTTCAAATGTACACATTTATGAAGAACCTACAAGCAAAATGTTCTTTATTTAGTTTCATGGTTCCATGCAGGTTACTTTAATGGGTTTTAAAATGATCAGATTTGGTTCAGAAGGAAAAGATATCCTTCTCAGCTTGTGAGACAGAGACCCAAGACTTGACATACAAGAAAAATATATTCATTTAAAGAAATGCCCTGAGTTTACTGTTTTTTAAAAAGTGTGTTTCTAGGATAATTGTATTACACAATAAATGACCAACCTCTTCCTGGAGTTATGAACACTTGAAATTAACACTAAGGGTCTCAAGAATTTTGCAAGCCTGATCTTAAGGGCATTTACAAAGCTAAACATTCTTCAAGAGAAAACTGTTGCCTAAATGATATAAACATTTTTCTCTAAGTGTATGTAATAGGACCAAGAATCTCTCAGAAAAGGGATGAGGGTTATAATGTGGCCCCTTGGGCAAATTTCTATTATCTGCCCATTTCCTCCTCACTTAATCCTTTCCCTGTAAGTTCCCAGAGATACCAGAAGTGCCTTAACAATGCTGATTTAATAACTTGTGGTAAAAATTACCACCTATAGAGCAGTGATCTCAAACTGCAGTTCCCTAAGAGGAAACCTGTTGAAAATGCAAATTATCAGTCCCACTGCAGACTTATTAAATAAGAAACTTTGGGGGTGGGGTTCAGCAATCTGTGTTTGAACAAGTCTTTGAGGGAACTCTGATGTGTTTCAAAGTTGGAGAGCCTCTGGTAAAGACTAATTAGAACAAGAATTTCAAGAGCCTTTGTGTTTTCTCAAAGGTGATGGGCGTTTTATGAAATAATTATAAAAGTTTTAGGGATACGATCACAGTAATTATAGGCTATTCTATTTCTACCGTAATAAATATACTCATAGCAGATCTTAGTAGATAATTTAATCAGTCCATCTAGTTAGTATAGTTTAGATTTGAATAAACCAGTGTAATACTCGGCTGACAATATGGTCAGATCATAACATGAGAGAGACTGAAACTTAAGAGTTCTCTTGGGTCAGCTGGGGAAAGTGACTGGAAGTTATATATATCCTTAGAGAACCCTGTATTTTAGTATACTGCTCTTATATAATCATATATAGCATTTACAGTTAAATAGCTAAGTATGTAATAATTTAATCTGCTTAGGAATTGTAAGGGCTCTTAATTATCAACCTACACAAAATAAAACCAGGAAAAATAATACACAGAATTTAGATGGGAACTGTATTTGATTCCAAAGCAGAACATTTTATTTTGGTTTTCCATCATGCATGCCTTCCTCTGTTAAGGCCTTGAAACAAGTCCTAAGGAGTTTTCAAATTAATTTTTTTAAAGCTTCCTAAATCTTATACATGCATGGTCAGAAATCCTCAGAAGACAAATGCCATTGAGTATAGAGAATTGACATCTGGAAATGTCTTCCTGCACAATTCCTAAGGAAAGAGAGGTTCTTTACTAGGGAAAAAAAAACAACTTTCTTTTTGAGGAGTGAGTGTACAGAACAAATTAATTCAAAAGAGGCACGCGATCTCATTCTCCAGAGTCATGAGACAGTGGCTGCTTCACCTTCACGCTGCGCCCTAGGGCTGCCCAGGGCTTTGGGACACCTGATAAATCTGATGTTGCTACCACTTAAATAAGAACCGCACTCTGAGTGACAGGACCTGTTAGAAATGCATCAGCTGAGATATGCTATACAAGCATTTTTAATTAAATTGAAAACTCCTGGTAAATAACGCATACGTAAATATCAGATGTGTCAAAGACAAGCCATAACCTTTCTAATATTCATGAGTATAGAATTTAAATATATGGCAAAAAAATTGTGTTTGGAAGGAAATGTTTCTAAAAAGTCTAATGGGACCAATCAGGTGCCAACACTAAAAACATTTATAGTCATGTCAAAATTCTTTTTTATCTTTGAAAAAATTATTAGTATCAAGTAAATGGATATCAATGACTAGAGGAGAGCAAGGAAATATAAAACAAAACTATTTCCGACAGTGAAAATACCAGCCTGTTTATCATAATGAAAAATTATGATAAAATCTTAATTTATTCAGATTCATCAAGCAAATTGTTCTTAGTGAAATGATACCATTATATGATATTCTGATTACCACTTTTATAGAATAGCCCTCAACAACTATAGCAGCAGCACTATGGCAAAGAAATCTTACAGATAAGCAAGCCAACTGGTAGGCTCAAGTTGTGCTGGTTGACGCAAGTGTCCCAAGAAGAAGCAGCATTTAAAAAAAAACTGCTAGAGCTAAAAGTAATTTTTTCTCATTTTCAAAGTAAGATGCTGGGTTTTCTCCTGCCAAAAGGATATCATTTTACATTTCATTTATGAAGCACTCTTTATGCAAATGAATCAAAGTGATTCAATACATCAATATTAAACAGAACAGTCCTGCTTGTCATTTTCTCTCAACCCTATAAAAAATTGTTTAGTTTATGATATGCATTTTTGGTTGAAATTAATAAAAAGGAAAATGGGGAAAAACCTAAAGGAGATGGTATCTTACTTTTGCAAAAGGGATATATTTTATTATTTGTCTTATAGTGCTTATTAGAAATGAGCATATGATTGAGGCCAGGGCTTTTGTGGCAAAATAAAGAATATCAGATTGCCTTCTCATCATACCAACCAAGAAAATGCTCTCCAGGGTGTGCTCTCTCTCTCTGGCTGACAATCCAGAGAAATCTGAGATCCTGCAAGAGCTGACCCAACCTAAGCCTGGGATTAAATGCTAATATAAATACTGGCTGAAGCTACATCACAGTGCAATCTAACAGGTCGTATTCACCCTGCATTCACTGTGAGACGCATTCATCAACAATAGCATCTAATTTCACTACTGGAAAAATTTAATAAATAAATTGGAATACTATGGCCTCCATGTTGACAATTTTCCTAAGCTTTTAAAGCAAGTTAAAAACAAGGCAAAATGAAATAAATGAAAAACTGTTATTCTGGATGAACTCTTTAGTCAATGTTTATAAAATCTGGAGGTGATCTATGATTACAGAAAAGTAGCAGAAAGCAATAAACAGTCTGCCATGTATATTCTGTCAGTAATGGCAAGAGGCATGCCTGAAGTTCTCTATAGGTGACAAAATTCTATTCCAATACTTTCTGCACTCAGTACATTTTCTGAACCCAATATATATATTAAAAAAAAAAAAGCCATACCTCTGCAAATTGAAACAAGGCTGATGCTTGACACTGTTTTGAAGGAGCATCAGGGTGGGATGTACTTGAAGATATCTGAAAGGAAACATGTAATTTTTAAAGCACAAGCACATTTTTCCCATAACAGACTAATAGATCTGCCATATATTTCCCCTGTAGACACTGATAAAGACTAAGACATGAGTCATCACCCTCAATCCCTTTTAGAAAAACAGTATCAATGATAAATGAAGACAAAGGCCATGTTTCTAAAAACAGACATGGAAAGAAGAAAAAAGACTGAGTTTGGCTCATTTGCTATGTCTCTTGTACGGGTATCAGATGTGTACCAAACAGCAGCTGAGAAGACCTACAGAGACAGACTTATTTCAGTGATTTTTAAAAATATAATATTAAATGTTGGAAGCTGAAAGTAAAATTTCTCTCTTACAGCACGCCCTTTAAGCTGTTCTCTGATTAGAGGCAGCTCTGAGACTGTGTTGGGGACACAAACCATGTGGGTCAGAGTATCTGGGATTGAATCTCAGCTCTGCTACTCATCAGCTACAAGACCTTGGGCAGCTCAACTAATCTCTTGAGACTTATTTTACCCAATTGTAAATTGATGGTGATGATAATCCCCATTTTATAGGATTATGGTGAGAAGAAAATAAGTCACAGAAAACACTGCCTAGTATGGAACCAGAGTTCAATAAACTGTTCACTGAATATGAATAGCGGTTTTTTCCTTTATAACACCATGCATCTTCCCATCCACCACCGCCCCCTGCACCCACCCACACACAACCCTCAGATCTCTGACAGTAGATAGGGGATTCTGTCATACCATCCTTGATTCAACTCAGAGAACTTTTGTTCCTACCTAATAGTGCTTATTCAAACTTCATTAAAGGTTTCCTCTGAGGGCCAAGTATTTCTAAAGGAAATACTTCTCAAGGATGTTTTGAAGCCAAGTCAGTTACTAATTTTGGTTTCAAAGTGAACAAACCTTCTATCCAGCTACAAAATTGGGTGAAAATGAGTCACAAGAGCAGAAAGTGTAGGCACTATAAATTCAGCCCATTCCCAGTCCCCCAAAAGTTTCTTCAATTAACTGTGCTCACTGACTCCATCAAAGGCAACTTACTAAGCAATACATGAACCTGGACCATAACTCTTCATAAGAATTCATAGGAATCATTTCTTCATATTAATCAAATTAAGCTGGTTAGAAAGACAATGGAGCCAGTTCGTGACACAACATTGAAGCCACTTTTAGAGATAAGGAATAATTAGAAGAGAGAACTGATTGAATTACTGACTCTATTTACAGCTGAAGGCACTAGGAAAATTTTCATTTCACTGTATTTTTTTAATCAAGCATTTTTAGAATAAATCTAAGTAAAAAAGAAAAAAGAGAAAGAAAGAAAAAAGATATCCCATATCCTATTTAACAAACTAGATATACACAAATGGTCATAAATGGCTAAGATAAAACCAAGTACTCTGAAGACACTTGAGGATAAATTTGTAGAACTCTTCTTGGTCCAATCATGAAACCTATCATTTCAAAAGACCTCCATGTGACAGCTGTGACAGACTGCAGATATGAATCCATAAAGATGTCCTGGGAATTACAGACCTACAGTCTATCATTTAAACTTATAAAAGTCATGTCTTATTTCAGACATGACTTCTCACTCCTACCAACCCTCCATAAAAGTTAAAGAAAACAAATAGTTTGTGTAAGGGGAAATACATGCCTTTCAAAGCTTAAGTCAGAGAGTAAACCAAATAGAACCAGTCGCATAAACCATCTAGATTTCCGAAAAGCACTTCACAAGTTTTTAAATAAAAGGAAGTGTCTACAAATTAATACTGAGTAGAGGAGATTCTGACATGAATAGCGAGCTCCTGAAGAAATGGCAGATTAGGGTCCAAGGATATCTCTGGACTCTTTAGTTTGCTATACTAACCAAAAAAAGTGCACATGTGTCAAAATACCAAAAATTTCATATGAAATCTGAGAGATTTCACTAGATCTTCAGGGGCTCAGGGATCACTAGTTAAGAATCTCTGCTTTCAAAGCCGGCACTAACATTATTTAATATGTATAAAACTATGTTTAAAAGGGAGTGCAGACTGAACACTCTACTATATTAAATTCTTGAGGAAACAATATACAAGAAAATTAGAATTCATGGCACACCTCACAGAGAGCAGACAGGAAAATGATAGATAAGGAGCATTATGTGAGCAAATATATAACATAATATTCTGGTGATATCAGCAGGACATTTAGGCATATTACCAACAATGTCATAAAAGGAATGACCTAATATGCCAGTGTGAAAAGTAATTCTGTCAATGAAATGTCGAGAACCACCAGGAAAGGACACTAGAGGAGAAAAAAGTCTGAAACTAAAAATATTTTCTCCTTGTACAAAACTGTACCACAAGGGGCAAACATTAGGAGGGATGACAGTTTGAGAGAAGGTCTAGTGAAAGACAATTCACATGATCAAGGGAGGACCATGTGGTTTAACGTTGAGAAAAAAATTAATCAATGATGGCTCCATATTGAGTTCCGGGGTAAATGCAGACATTTGGGGAAGCAGTCTTAACCTTTAGACTTGATATCAAGGATAATGTGCTTTCTACATCATCTGTATGTTAGTGACATACTGAGCCAAACAGGTCTAACATTAAGACATAAGACTTTGAAAACTACCAACTGCATGCTAAAGTTTCAATTAGGAGAAAAGTATATTGAAAATAAATAAAAAGGAATGCACAGCCAATAACCATGAAACAATTCTATCTTCTAATTCAATACCTGTCAAATTAACACCTGATAAATAAGTTCTAACAATAATTCAATTATATTCTTAACTTTCCTACCCCTGAATAAAAATTAGTGATGAGGTTTAAGGGAAATAACATTTAGTATGAGTTAATAACATGTTTCTATAAATATATTTATTCCTTAATTAAGAGACTCTAGAGTTTCAAAATTTAGTTTATTTTCCCATTTATGATCAAATAGATCTAAGAACGAAGAGTTCGTCATTGCTTTAAGTTACTGTCATCAGCCAAAATTGAAGCTCACTTTACAATTTCATTAAGTATAGACTGCATCATGTATATTACCTCAGCAAACTGAAATAATGGTGACTTCTGACGCAATTCAGAGGATTCTGGAACATCAGGCCTGCAAGTGCCAGAGGAGATCTAGAACAAAGAAAGGTGGCGTGAGGCATCACACAAATAGCTCCTGGACGACAACAGAGGACAGATGTCACCTAAAACATTCCCATTTAAGGAAGGAACAGTTTTCATTCCCAAATTTGAGGCAGTACTGTGAAAAAAAGATAGTTATATTCTGCAAAGTCTTATACATGGTTTTATAAAGTTTTATATATTCATTCATTTGCTAAATATAATGCCATAAATAGTAGGACATAGACAAGGCTCTGCATTTCATGATGATTAACCACAGTGAAATTTCTACAGTGACACTCGTTTGATCTCTTGGCTTTCTACAACCAAAACCAACGAATATCTACTTTTTCCACATTCTGCATTTCCCCAATATTTCATATCACTTGACTATATGAAAACACAAATGAGTTTTGATCATTATAAACCTTTTGGGAAAATAAACCTCAGGTCAAATTTTTGTGTTCCAGGGTTTTCCTGAATTTACATACAAGTCTCAATCTTAGAAAAGTTAGTATTATTTTTCTAAGAAAAATTTCTTTTATAATATATTCTTGTATATTATTCACTATATTGGGTAAACATTTAACACTCTAAAATCTTTACTTGTGATTTTCATTATTAACAAAAGTTACAGAAACACTACTGACTTTTTAAAAAAAAATTCTTGCTATTAATCAAGTACTATTCTCAGGATACATATTTCCATTTTTTACAGAATGTTAAAATTGACTACATTTGGGTGAAATAATCACCTTGGTAGCCCGTAATTCAAAAGTCATAGGAGTCATAGCATGTTGCTGCTGCTGCTGCTAAGTCACTTCAGTCGTGTCCGAATCTGTGTGACCCCATAGATGGCAGCCCACCAGGCTCCCCCGTCCCTGGGATTCTCCAAGGCAAGAACACTGGAGTGGGTTGCCATTTCCTTCTCCAATGCATGAAAGTGAAAAGGGAAAGTGAAGTCACTCAGTCGTGTCCGACCCTCAGCGACCCCATGGACTGCAGCCTACCAGGCTCCTCCATCCATGGGATTTTTCAGGCAGGAGTACTGGAGTGGGGTGCCATTGGGGAAGAATTTCAGTATCCCTCTGATCTGCCCCCTTTTACAGATAAAGGACATAGGACGAGAGAGGTAAACAACACCTCTACTCCCCGACAATCAACGATCACTGACCACCACAAGACATAAGAATGTGTTTATGCTCCAGCTTCTCCCAGAGGTTTCGTTTAACGCAGAATCCTCAACATTGTCTGGGTGCAATGTAGATACTCAAGTACTTGTTGAATTAACTAAATTAAAATTGATAACATGTCTTTTATTTATTTTTTTTTCAGGTTGTGCATCTTTTTTTATTTTTTTATTTTTATTTTTTATTTATTTTTAAATTTTATTTTATTTTTAAACTTTACTTAATTGTATTAGTTTTGCCAAATATCAAAATGAATCCGCCACAGGTATACATGCGTTCCCCATCCTGAACCCTGTCTTTTAAATACCAAATCAGTGTGCCCCCTCTCTTTTCTTCCCTGAATGGCAAAGTTAAGAGAATCTGAGGGAACAAGTTATTTTTTACTCTAGGAGAAAAATGAAAGTTAAAAATACTTTTTAGAAACCTGTTTCTGAAAACAAAATAATCCAAGACAACTGTTTAAAATCTGGAAAAAAAAATACAGAAGAAAACTCTACATCTACAATGTTATCTCCCAAAGATAAGCACTGTTAGAATTCCATGTATATTCTTGAAGTTGTGTGTAGAGATAATGTTTTCAACAGAAATGGGATGTTGTCCTAGTTACAAAATGTTTGCTTTTAACAGTACATTGATTTTCTTGTGTTACTAAACCTTTCCCTATGTAATTTTAATAACTGCATGTGATTAGATGGTTGAATCTATGGGAAGAGCTAGCAGTGACCCAGGTTATATTCCTAAAACCACAGTTTCACACTGAAGATATATTTTCTAACAACATCACAGACCATTGGACGGAAGCAAGTATTTAAAATTTTAATTGTCACCTTTGGATTTGAAAGAGTATTGGCCACCTTCTTCCAGTGATAAGCTCCACAGAAAAGGTGCAGAAACTTTAATTAATTTGCCACCTGTGGTTTGGCTGCCAAAGCCTGATTCCCTTGCTGTCTGTAACT
Organism: Bos grunniens; assembly: GCF_055505025.1. NCBI lineage: Eukaryota > Metazoa > Chordata > Mammalia > Artiodactyla > Bovidae > Bos > Bos grunniens. The sequence goes on from NC_141165.1 coordinate 104,971,665, forward strand.
ATTTGACAACCAGTGTGCCAAAAAGTCCAGTAGTTTTTATTTGCTTTCTAAATGTATGATCCAAGGAGACACAAAATGTACTTTAAAAAGGCCAGCAAATCCTGACATTACTAGCCACAAAAAATTCCTTTTTTTTGAAATAAAACTCCATATAGTTTCTGAACAATGAAAAAAATCAATACTGTTCTGGTTTATAAGGAATCTAGGGGTGTTTAGCCCCTAGATACCTTGGTAAATAATCAAAATTTTATTTTATTTTGATTTCCCTGGGAATTCCCAGGCAGTCCAATGGTTAAGGATTTGGCACTTTCACTGCTGTGGCCTGCTTTCAATCCCTGGCCCGGGAACTATGATCCCACAAGCTGCATGACCAAAAATATAAATTAATTAAAAAAAAATTGAGCCCAGGACTAAATGAAAATAAGGTGACTTGATATGTAGATGGCACACACGAAAAATCTATAGAAATATTTAGAATTAAGTATATTATCATATATGGGAGCTACCCTATATAAAGTCTACACAATACACACACACATATTTTTATTTCTGATCCAATGATGCATAAGACAGTTATCATTTATGGGATTAGTTTCCTCATGGCTCAGTTAGAGTTCATATTAACCATAAGAAGAAAAGTCAACTTTCTTTTAAGTGCCATTGTAGATAATTTGGCCATGCCTATAGCAACGCAGTAGCAGCAGCAGCAGCAGCATATACAGCCATAAAAGTTTAAAGTTAAATTAAGACCCCCTGCAAATCATTATGATAGGTGGTCTTAAGTAAAACTTTCTGCTTATATGAAGAATTCAAATGTGAGTAATTATCAAGATGTTTATAACCCTATTTCCCTCCCCCACTCAGTTTTGTCTGACTCTTTGTGACCCCAGGCTCCTCTGTCGATGGAATTCTCCAGGCAAGAACACTGGAATGGGTAGCCATTATCTTCTTCAGAGGATCTTCCTGACCCAGGGATGAGTCTGGGTCTCCTGCATTGCAGGTGGATTCTTTACCATCTAAGCCATGAGGGAAGCCCCTATAGCCCTACACATGTCAATTGTACTACGCAATCAGAGAAGTTTATATGAGCGAGTTTGTGCTCCCCATGGACTAGATGCATACTAAATGCACAGGGAATACCTGTTGACTGACTTGATTCTCCATGTTTATAAAAATGAAGAATCTCAATGACCTGGCCAGGAATCACACAACAAAGACTGCTCAATGGTTAGAACAGCTATTACAGCCACTGAGGCTATGCATTTTACTGCAGTGGATAACTTCTTCTTTTAAAATCTAGTCACTCTTACTTTAAAGCACTGTAGATTTAGCCTTTATCTTCAGTGTAGTATAATGGAAACAGCACAAAGTTAGGAGCCAGAAGAACTGGCTTACTACTAAACTACGTGGTTACTTAACTTTCTAGTTCATAGAAGAACAGAAGGAGCAAATCAGAAGGGGCCAAGAGTTGGGATAAGAAAAAGGAAGAGTGTTGAAAAAGAAACAATGTTACCAGCAACAAGACACAGAAGGAAAAGGCAGAAAAACTGTAGACACAATATGTTTTAAATTTTACTGAAGTATAGTTGACTTACTTTACTTAACCAAAATATTGGGTTTATGATAGACTTAAGGGTATACTGTATAATACAGGGAATATAGCCAATACTTTGAAATAACTCTAAATGGAAAGTAACCTTCCAAAATTGTATTACAATTTAAAAAAATCTCAGTTACTTAGAAAAGTGGGCTATCACACACACACACACACACACAAAACAACACAAAGTAGATCAAGTGGTCCTAAAGTTTCTCCTGAGTGTAGTAAATTAGTATTTATAACTATGATTCTAAGTTGTCAAGATAAGGATAATTATAAAATGTATTCTTTATTTTAAAAAGGCAGAAATAAATGTGTGTGATACATGCTAGACCTGCTGCTGCTGCTGCTGCTAAGTCGCTCAGTTGTGTCCGACTCTGTGCGACCCCATAGACAGCAGCCCACCAGGCTCCCCCGTCCCTGGAATTCTCCAGGCAAGAATACTGGAGTGGGTTGCCATTTCCTTCTCCAATGCGTGAAAATGAAAAGTGAAAGTGAAATCGCTCAGTCGTGTCCGACTCTTAGCAACCCCATGGACTGCAGCCCACCAGGCTCCTGTCCATGGGATTTTCCAGGCAAGAGTACTGGAGTGGGGTGCCATTGCCTTCTCCGACATGCTAGACCTACTTCCACCTAAAAACTCAAAATGTAAAAACGGCTCAATGACATGGAAAATGTACTGAGGTAGAATTCATTCTTGCGTGTCTGATAAATGAGGCATCCAGTGCAACTGTACATATTTGTGCATACATGTGAATGTTTGACAAAGAAATCTGGCATTATACCCACATGGAAGGAAGAGGTTATTTCCGACAAAAGGCTCCTATTTAAGAAATGTTATTAGAGGGGCCTAGACCTTGGGGTAGGAGAAGGCAATGGCACCCCACTCCAGTACTCTCACCTAGAAAATCCCATTGATGGAGGAGCCTGGTGGGCTGCAGTCCAAGGGGTCGCTAGGTGTCAGACACGACTGAGCGACTTCACTTTCACTTTTCCTTTCATGCATTGGAGAAGGAAATGGCAACCCACTCCAGTGTTCTTGCCTGGAGAATCCAGGGGGAGCCTGGTGGGCTGCAGTCTGTGGGGTCGCACAGAGTCGGACACGACTGAAGCGACTTAGCAGCAGCAGCAGACCTTGGGGTATCACTTTGCTGTTTGTATTTACAGTATTCTTAATTACTTATTAAGTGGGATATGGCTAAATATAACAAAATATAGAGATTAAAGGTATTTGTCCATTAATTAAGAAGGAAGAAAAATCCCAAATGAGCAGACACTCAGTAAAGGGAGAAAGAAACTCAAGGAGCTGTTTCTAGAAGTAGTTTCTGAAGTAATCCCTAAAGCCACTAGGTGTTGCTATACACCCAATAAAGAGAACTGCTAAAGGGCTTTTAAACGCGGCTTTGTTAGCCACATACGTGTTCAACTTCCCTTAAATCCAATCTTCCCTTTAAATTAGCTATAATTCTCAATAACCAAGGAAGGGGAATGATTAGTATAATTAAGAATTATGACGAGGTAGTATTTTTCCCACAGGCAAAATGTACATCGTAATAATGAGAGACATAGAAACATGACCTGGTCCCTTTATATAAAACAAAATCAAGCCAGTCAGATGCACTGTAAGTGGTCTGGAAAGCTAGGTTTTATTAAGCCCATTCCTACTTCTCAAGGCACAAAACCAGTCACAGAGCTGGACTGTGATGAATACACAGTCAACCAAAGCTATGAAGTGCACTGGTCATATCTGAGCTCCACATCCCTGCCCTTGCTAATTCAAACATTTATTGATTACTCATTCCTTCAACAAATATTCAATAAACACCTAATATGTGCCAGAACAAAGACCGCTGCTCTCTTTTAAGAAGCCTACATCCCACCTGTGTGCCTTACATGTCAGGGAATAAAATAACCCTAAGAGGATGAGTCTGGCCCTTAAGGTGCTTGTGGTTCAAGTGCAGGAGACAGCTACACATTAAGAATAGATGTGCCTCCTGGTGGAATATTATAAGGTCTATGGGAGGACAGAGAAGCAGCCTTCATTCTATCTGGGGGTGGACAGAAGAAGTAAGGCAAGTAGCATCTGAGATACCCCTAGAAGGAACATCAGAATTGTGGAAATGATGTGGTAACAATAGGGGGCAAAGTACGGCTTACGTGCCCTGTGTACGTGAGCATCAGCGATCTTCCCAGTATGGCTGAAGACTGAGATGTCTGGGAATGCAGTACGAGATGAACTGAACCGAGAGGAACTTGAACGCTACTTTAGTAAGTGTGATGATTAGGCTGAAGGCAATGGGGAGTCACCCAAGGTTTATAGTCAGAGGAGCGGCATGATGAGAGATGTGTAGTCAGAGAGTGCTTTCAGTGGAGTGCAGGATGACCCTGGCTGGAGAGTGACTGGAGGCAGGAGACTAATTAGAAGGTTAAGGAAATAAACCAGCTAAGATGTGGGGCCCCAATTCAATCAGAGATGGCATTTGCCAGGCCTCAGTAACTACTGGGAAGGGTATCAAGGCTGAGGGAGAGGGGCCAGTAAGTGCCAGTGTTTCTAAGGTAAGTTTGTCTTCTTCGGGAGGAGAGGGGTTGTGAGTAGAGGAGTCCCTTTCAGAGTTCAAGTGTAAAGATCTGGGTGACTCTGAGGCCCATGCACTGACTCTTACCCTCGCTCAACCTGGCCCAGGCTTTCCCACAGTTGGCACTTTTTACCAAGGATCCTTCTATACCAGCATCTGGGTGATCACTTAATTTGCATTTAATATGAGATGTTAAATGGACTTGAGCTTTCAAACACAGGTGAACTCAATATAAGTATATTATATCCAAGTAAGTCCTTCAAAATCTACTTAAGGACTAAAATGGAGCCACTCTTAATTAAACCTAAATGAGGTTAAGGAGTACCTGAGGACTAAAGAAGTGCACTTGACTGACAGACGCCAGGGCTGGGGTGCAGCCGAAAGAGAACTGGGCCACCCTGGGGATCACACCAAATAGTACCACACAGAATTGAGAATTCCTTGAAACTAGAATGCAAATCAAGTCAACTCATCATGGGCTGAGAAGAAGGATAAGTCCGTGGTTTCCCTTGGGGCACCAGGGCCACCAGAGTCAAGTTCCCTGTCATTCTAAGCCATGTGGCAGAGCGCTAGGATGGAAGTTCAGGTCAGACTCCAGGCCACTTCTGTAAAGTGCAACAGACACTGAGAAAAACCAGAGCATCTTCCCGCCTCAGTTTCCTCATTTGATAAAACAGGTAACAACGCTACCGACTTCTTCACCGGACACAGTGGACAGAATGCAGTTGTGCATATAAATACACTGTCGACAACAATGCAGCAGCACATCCCACCCTTCTCGTTCACCCACTTGTTCATTTCCCTCTTTCCCCACTCACTTGCTGCCCACCTTTCCCATTCCCCCTTTCCACCACCTCTGGGAACGGAGGGGCTCCTCTGAGCTCGTCAGCATCTTGAGCAATGAGGCCCGGGGACTCATGAGGACAGGTGCCTGTCTGGCTTTGAGCCCCACTGTTAAGAGATGGAAGATGCTGGGCTGGATGGGCAGTGAGCAGTGGCATATTATAAAAAGGAAGGGTCTCTACCCAGAACTGAGAAAGTTCAAGGAGCCCACTTAATGTGAATTTAAATATAAATATAGTATTTCCTCACTATGTTTAAAAGCTATAAAACTATGAGAAGGGAATTAAAAGCTTTGAAAAGTGAAAGTGAAGTCACTCAGTCGTGTCCAACTCTTTGCGACCCCACGGACTGTAGCCTACCAGGCTCTTCTGTCCATGGGATTTTCCAGGCAAGAGTACTGGAGTGGGTTGCCATTTGCTTCTCCAGCGGATCTTCCCAACCCAGGAATCAAACCTGGGTCTCCTTCATTGTAGGCAGATGTTTTTACCATCTGAGCCACCAGGGAAGCCCATATATTAAAAGCTTTGGTGGGGGACAAAAGTTGTGAAGGGGGCAAGAGTTGGGGGTGAGGTTGGAATTCAGTAGATTTTAGCATCCTGAAGTGGTCAAATATAGCAGCCTAAGAGAGGCAGAAGTCACAGTAGCTCAATGTTACCAACAGGTAGTAAAAATAACTGTCCCACTTCACTGATATGAGAAATTGTAAGAAAGGGGAAATTTTTCAATTTTACCAAAATCTGTATTTGTTTTAAATTTAAAACTCACAGTGGGATGCTTGGGGCTGGTGCACTGGGACGACCCAGAGGGAGGGTATGGGGAGAGAGGAGGGAGGAGGGTTCAGGATGGGGAACACAGGTATACCTGTGGCAGATTCATTTCGACATTTGGCAAAACTAATACAATATTGTAAAGTTTAAAAATAAAATAAAATTTAAAAAAATAAAAATAAAACTCACAGTGTTTTAAATATGGACATATTCATTAATTTAACAAATACTGGTATTACCACCTTTTCTTTATCTCATTTCACCCATCTCATTACTTAACGGAACATATACAGGTTTAAATGCTAGTATAATGACTTTCTTGCTCTAAGACGTTAGAGAAGTTATTTAACCTCTCTAGCCTAGTTTCCTCATTTATGAAATGGGAAATAATAAACCAATCTCTTAAGGCTCATGGAAAGATGAAATGAGATAACCAGTGTAAGTGCTTAGTATAGGGCTTGGTCCCCAGAAAGTACTCATGAAATGCCTGTGCATAAAGCTGCAGCTCAGAACACCGCTGGAGAAGTGGCAGGGGCTGAGGTGAGGTGGGCAGGGACTGAATCACAAGTGGGCTACTGGAAGACTGAAGTTAGTCCCTCTGGGCTCAAATCCTAGTTCTGTCACGTCATAGCCACACAATCTTGAGCAGGTTATTTGCTCAACGTGAGTATGCTGCTGGTAAAGCATACTATAGCCTGTAGGAGTAATAGCCTGACATTTCAAGTACGAAATGGCTAGAATAAATTATAGTAATAATACTAAGTACCAATACTAGAATGCTTTTCAGGAGAGGTAAAAATGTCTTTTTTTAAATTAATCTTCATAGAAGTCTTGGGAGTTAGAGGCAAGCGAGTATTATTAGCTCCATTTTACACGATGGAAGGAAAACAAAAATGTGACTTGATCTTAACTTTACCACCATATTTCTTAATGCCAACAAAACAACGAGGCATCCGAAAATCACAAATTCAGGTCTAATACACTTTCCAAATGTCTAAAGGTTTGTCTTCATTTATTCAACTAAATAGATATTGATACCATCAAACCTTTTTATCAGTTATGATTACTCTGCCTAATTTTTCTTATTTTCTATTATTCCTCAAATCATCTCTTCCGTTTCTAGGCAAGATGACTTCTGTGCTCACCTAGATCTAATACTGACCTTTCCAATATTATTCCAAGCTGTTCTATACATTATGTGTTGAATAATCTCCCTTTTCATCTCTGAAATTTATTTCTTCCTGCCTTTATTTTTAAATTTTAATTTAGCTTTAGATTTTTATGTTTTATTTTTTAAAGTTAAAAATATAAGACTACAGATTTTCAGTCCTGGAGATTACTTACAGAAATTCTAGATCATAATACTTATACTTTATTTATTGCATTTCCATCTTCAGAATATAACTCACTGATATGAAACATAACGGCTTAACTCAATGTAATAACTTCCTTCTCCTTAGCTCTTCCCAGAGTTTGTGAACATTATTACTTTGCTTAAATTTTTAATAATATTACTTTTAATTCTACTTTTTCTTTCTTGTTCCTTAAAAGTAAAAAAGAGGAGATATGTTCACTAAAGCTGCTGGACACTGTTCAACAGACCGGGTCTCTGATGTTCCCTGATTAGTATACTTTAAGCTTATATCATATTTTCTCAATTAAAAAGTGTCATTTGCTTTTTGATTTATGTAAGTTTACTAAAATCTCATATTCTCTGGAAACATTCCATTTCCTTCACTATTATGGGGTTATTTCCTAACAAGACTTCTATACTTACATTTCACTGGGTCTCAGTAGAGACAAGCTTAACATGCCATTTTGAGTGTGTGTGTGTGGTGGGGGTGGGGGGCGGTAGTCACTCCCTAATGGCTGTCTTGCTCAATACAGACACACCTTAAGAGATATCACGGGTACAGCTGCAGGCCACTACCATCAAAAGCGAATACTGCAATAAAGCTAGTCACACAAAGTTTTGGTTTTCCAGAGTACATAAAAGTTATGTTTATACTATAAATAGTCTATTAAGTGTACAAGGGCTTCCCAGGTGGCACTAGTAGTAAAGAACCCACCTACCAATGTAAGAGAGGTAAAAATCACAGGTTCAATCCCTGGTTCGGGAAGATCCCCTGGAGGAGAGTATGACAACCCACTCCGGTATTCTGGCCTGGAGAAGCCCATGGACAGAGGAGCCTGGGGGCTATAGTTCACAGGGTTGCACACAGTTGGACATGACTAAAGTGACTTAGTGCACACACCCATGCAAGTGTACAATAACTTTATACCTAAAAAATATACACACCTTAACTTAAATGCCTTATTGCTCAAAAACGCTAACTATCATGAGCCTTCAGTGGGTTGTAATCTTTTTTCTGATGGAGGGGCTTGCATTGGCATTGATGGATGACTGATCAGTGTGGTGGCTGCTGAAGGTCCGAGGGGCTGTGGCAATTTCTTAACTTAAGACAGCAATAAAGTTTGTCATATTGATGGACACTACCTTCCACGAATGACTTCTCTGCAGCCTGCAATGTTCTTTGATAGCATTTTACCCAAAGTAGAAGTTCTTTCAAAAACTGTAGCCAATCCTTTCAAACCCTGCCACTGCTTTATCAACTAAATTTATGTCACATTGTAAATCCTTTCTTGGCATTTCAACAATCTTCATAGCATTTTCACCAAGAGGATATCCCACCTCAAGAAGCTACTTCCTTTGCTCCATTAGAAGCAACTCCTCATCCATTCAAGTTTTATCATGAGATTGAAGCAATTCAAGTTATATCTTTAGCTCCTAATTCTAGTTCTCTTGCTATTTTCAGCACATCTGCAGTTACTTCTTCCAGTGAAGTCTGGAACCCCTCAAAGTCATCCAGGAGGGTTGGAATCAACTTTTCCCCATATCCTATTAATCCTGATTATTATTTTTTTCTTTCTGGTCATGCCGCATGGCTTGCAGGATAGCCTCGGGTCCCAACCACTGAACTGCCAGGGAATTTTCTTAATGTTGATATTTTGATTTCTTCCCATGAAATGCAAACATTCTTAGTGGCATCGAGAATGGTGAATCCTTTCCAGAAGGTTTTCAACTAAATGACTTTGCCCAGATCCATTAGAGGAATCACCCTCTATGGCAGCTACAGCCTTACAAAATGCATTTCTTAAATAAGAAGACTTAAAAGTCAAGATGACCCCTTAATCCATGGGCCGCAGAACAGATGTGTGGAATAGTATGAAAACATTAGTCTTGCTGGGCACCTACGTCAGAGCTCTTGAATGGCCAGGTGCATCGTCAATGAGCAGCAGTATTATAAATAAATATAATATTTATAGGACTCTTCATTTCTGAGTAGTAGGTCTCAACAGTGGGTTTGAAATATTCAGTTAACTATGTTATAAACAGACATGCTGTCACCCAGGTGGAGCAGTCAGAATACACACATTTATCAACTAAGTTCACTGTTTTATATGGATATGATTTGTAGCACCCCCTACTCACCAGCTCAGATTACAATAGTAACATTAAAGGTCACTGATCATAGACTGCCATAACAAATATAATAATAATGAAAAGTTTGAAATTCTGCAAGAATTGACAAAATGTGACAGAGAGATACAAAGTGAGTAAATATGGTTGGAAAAATGGTGCCAACTGACCTGCTGGACGCAGGGTTGCTAAAAGCCCTCAATTTGTAAAAATTGCAGTATCTGCAAAGCACAATAAAATGAGGGATGCCTATACATTTATTTTGCTTCTTTAATTCATATACTCTTAACAACAAACACTGCTTTTAAAAATTTGTCTCAAATATGAAATATATTTCAGTGTATTCTGGGTATAAAGAAAATACAGGACTAACCATTTATGTGAAAAAGAGTCAAACAAACTGTAAATGCAATTCTTACCCCATTTCACTCATCAGAGACACAAATAGTAGCATATAAAAATGCTGCCCTAATAATGCCAAACATATTGTGGCAAATTTAGAGTTAATCAGAAGACTAAGGAGAAAGCAAAAACTCAGACATCCTGCTTGTTATTATTTGCTCACTGCTATATCAAGAACCTATAATTTCTCTCTAAAAACCCTAAGAGCACATCATATGTAGATCTACGAAATGTATAAACCAAAGAAACTTTAACCTAGAGTTTTATTGTTCCTGTAACAGTAAGCCTGTCTACCTTCTGTTAATAGAATTGCTTTTAAAAATAAAACTATTACCTATATTAAATTTTTCATATTTAAAAAAAAAATAGGCTTTTGAGGACTTTTTCTATGTGATTAGGTTTCAGGCTGACAAATAAAGGAAAATCTCCTTTTCAATAAGCCATTTCAGAGTAAGAATTTTCTCATGGCATTTTAAAAATTCATTACAATTAGACCTCCTCTGTGGAAGAATTTTTGTAAAATGTCACTTTATTCGACTGGTCCTACCCAACAGTTTAAACAGACTTCATGGTAATTGTTCCAAATCTAAGAAGTATCAAATTTCTGTACTTCTTTCCTTATCTCATTATCTTTACAATTTTCTTTTAAAAATATAAGTATGTATTCATTGTATTTGTCATCTGCCAATGTACATAAGCCCCTAAAGTTCTATAAAAATGTCTACATATTTGGAATGCGACTTTGCATAGAAATTAGGTATTAAATGAAATCTACTGACAGCTATGAAAAAAACTCTCAAACTAATTATATTTAGAGATGGCATTATGTTATACAAACTTTGCCCCTTTATTGTTTCAATAGCTCAAGACCATTTTCAATAATGCCTAAATATATCTGGGACAAGAAGGAGGAATTATGAAGAAAGACTTGTATTCTTAGAAGTGGTCCTTAAAAACCTAAGTGCTGGCAACTTCCTTAGTATGAAATTCTGTCTCCTGTGTGGTTCATTTCTTTCGGCCATTTAATTTTCTCTGTTTCTTTAGCTTGAGAATTTTCAAAATGGTTCCCCCTTCATCAGAAATGGAAGGTTGACCACTGCATGATTTAAACTGCTTGTGTCAAACTCTGCTGTCCTCATAAGTGGGGAGAAGAGCTATTCACTAAAAAGAGCCCAAAAGACAAATTTTAATTCAAAGAAAAAAAAAAGTATTCCTTTTTCTGACTAGCATTTTCATCCATCTGTAAGTTCTATACATGTTTATTTGTTTACATTTTTTCCTGAAAATTAGAAGGAATGCTAATAGATGTTTGGAAGAAAATTTCATTATTATCTAATCTATCAGAGAAGATGATACTGACTTTCACAATACAGTGCATTCTTGGGAATCATGAGTCAGACTGTGCTGAAAGGTCAAATGCGCATTATTATTCCAACCTTCACCTTTGGGAACATGCTTGGGATGCTCTACGCTCTAGTCAGAGTTAATCTGATTGCTTTTAATGTGTCATAAAGTCAAATGATGCCAGTGAAGGCTATCATGTGAGGAAATACAAACCTGCTGAATGATGAGTATGCAAAAGTACAAAGTTTCCTTTTTCAGCTAAAGATAAGTACAATGTAAATAAGTACGGGTCCACCAAATTGACACATTTATTGTGATTCTAAATTGAACAGAACTAACAAGTTAAATCCGAAGGCGATGGCACCCCACTCCAGTATTCTTGCCTGGAAAATGCCACGGATGGAGGAGCCTGGTAGGCTGCAGTCCATGGGATCGCTAAGAGTTGGACACGACTGAGCGACTTCACTTTCACTTTTCACTTTCATGCATTGGAGAAGGAAATGGCAACCCACTCCAGTGTTCTTGCCTGGAGAATCCCAGGGACAGGGAAGCCTGGTGGGCTGCCGTCTATGGGGTCGCACAGAGTCGGGCATGACTGAAGTGACTTAGCAGCAGCAGCAGCAACAAGTTAAATCAAATTGAATATCTGGTCAACTACTATGGATCCCAAACATAAACTATAAATAATAAAAGTGTGTTGTGATGTAAATATGTGGTATCTTCTAAAACAACTATTTGAATATGCTTTAACTGTAATTCATAAGGCATGCATACAACTTAAGAAAGGAAGGAAGGAATATATATATGTGTATGTGTGTGTTAGTTGCTCAGTCGTGTCAGACTCTCTGCGATCCCATGGACTGTAGGCTGCCAGGCTCCCCTGTCCATGGAATTCTCCAGGCAAGAATACTGGAGAGGGTTGACATTCCCTTCTCCGGGGGATTTTTCCCGACCCAGGGATCGAACCCTGGTCTCAAGCGTTGCAGGCAGATTCTTTACCATCTGAGGCACCAGGGAGGCCCATACATATATATGTATGTACATACATACGTTATGTATGTATGTATATGCAATAAAATTGCCATTTTGGGTCCTAAGTAGTAATGCTGGTTGGGGATTGAAAAATTTCCACCTCAAGGACTTCAGTGTATAAAATAATGTGACCAGTAGCAGGTCAATGCATCTGGCCTCTGCTAAATGGGTTTGAAAAATAGAGAAATTCCACAAATGCAAACTATGCATGGCTATTGACTACTACCTGCCTGTCAAGACTATATCTAAGAGTTATTTAGCAAACACAACCCAATAACTATACAAGGGAATAAAACAAGACCAAGGTCATTAGGAGGGTCTGGGTCCTTTTTCATTTTCCATTTTAAAGAATAAGCAATCCTAAAATGCCACGTTTTCTGATTTTCAAAAGCAGGAGTTTGGATTTATTCAGGTACCAGAGAGACCAACAGTCTCATGCTTTTTTTTTAAACTCTCACCTTTTCACTAACAAGTCTAAATGAGAACATCACAAAAGCAGACACTGTTATAAACAGAATGAATGACTCACAGGATCCACCATCTGAACTCCATTACAAAGCCATGGCAAATGCTAATTATCTGTATGTCCTAAGTCTTACGCCTGTGCTCAGAGAATCTCAAAATCTGCACCCAATCTCTGTTTGTGTCCTTTTGGGTTCATGTAACCCAGTCTGTTACTTTCAAGGCATAATACCATGCACACAGAAACCTTAATGAAAATTAAGGTTTAAAATTGAAAGCATGAAAATTAAAAGCATAGTTTGTTCATGAGCTGTTAACAGTGAAACTGTAGAATAAACACTGTGAACAGAACACAAGTGTCCATGTTATCAACTTCTAGCAGGAGTGGAACAGAGAGGGATAGGGACTACTTACCTCTGGCGTCCCAAGAGCATGTTCTCCAGCTAAAAGCAGCATGCTCAGGCCTCCCATTTGAGTAGGATCTAAATAAGCCAAAAGTAAGTAAATTATCAATTCACAACAATGGAGAACATATAATCCAAAATACTCACAAAGACTAACAATCAGAAATCCAACAGAACCACACATAACTTATTACAGAAAACGTTTGAACTTTATGAAGCAGTAACCTGGCATATATATGCTTAGTACTCATACTTCTGTGAGCTTTAAGAATACCACTGTTGTCCACCATTCCAACAAAATACTTTATTCAGTACCACAGCTGTTTAGAACATGAATTATCTCCTAGTGCAATGCTTCTTTCCTTACTGCATGGGGAGTTTGGATGAAAAAAACAATAGAGTGCTTATGCTTTTTTCTAAGAAATTTGAGACTGTTATTCCCAAATTGTTATTTTTCCCACATGAAACCAGGGCTGATAAAAAGAAACAGGTCATTGGAGGAACATGAGAACAGAAAGACATTTTACAAATGAGCCACCAAAAATTTAGTGGGCTTTGTTCAAATATTCTTTCTTTAAAACTTTCAAAAACAAATCTAAGTTCAACAGTTAAGTATTTCTGACATCTTAAATCTTAGGGATAAGGTTAGGGCCTTCCTCAAAATATCTTTTAGCACTCAAAATGAACCCTTTTTATACTACTGAAGGTCTTTGTTTTCATTCCTTCAATAATCAACAGAAGTAGAAACAGAAACTGGTTGATCTATGACCCAGGATTATATCCAAACAAAGAAAATACAGACAATAAGAAACCTATATCCTTTAAGGTTGTCTTAAATAAGTTACATTTCAGAACTTCAATAAAATAACATATGTGAAAATGCCTAAGTCAATGCTTAACCTAGTGCTTCCTGGTCCTCAATAAACACAATTTTTTTATTTTAGTAATCTCTCTACAATTAAAAATGAGGATCAGGCATAGTGTTGCCTGAAGACATTCAGGTGCTTCTTTTCTTCTTTTTTGATTTTGTTTAAAGATATGTCCTTAAATCCATCTTTCAATACAAATCTGTCTCAAGAACTCATGAAGCAACTCTGACCACATCTTACAAATGGTCCAACTTTAAAAAAAGAAAAGAATCTGCGGGAGCTTTTTTAAAAAAAGAAAGAGCTTAGTAGAGGTAAAATATGTCACCAAATGATCAGGTGGTCACAAAACAGCTCCATGTTGGAAGACCGCCTTGTAGGAAGAGATGTAGGAACACAGACCAATTTGCTAAAACAAGGCTCTTCATTGTTGAGATTCAATCCTTAATTAAACATTAAGTTTATGAACTATTGTGGCTGCTAAAACTGACACAAATCTATTGGCCAATAAAAATTAGGAGAAATGAACTGGGTGGAAAGTAAAAGTGAACTTCAGTTCTCAGGGCAGCCAAATACTTTTGGAACTGCCATTCTAGAGATAAGAAGGATTGAATAATTGCTTTCTAATAAAGATAAAAATGCGTTAGTTCAAATTACTAAGTAAAATACGAACATACTTCCATGATAATCTATTTACGTTATACACAAATATGACTTTGCTGTATAGACACTAAAACACAGACAAGAAATTACCATCATCCTTTATGTTAATTTATACTTATATAATGTTATTTGGATATATCAAAACTATACTTATATAAATAGCATGCATTCCCTTCACTCAGAGGACCTGCACTAAGTTAAATTCTACACAGCTTTTCCTTCTTGGATATCACACACTTGACTGCTTTGGGGTTATTAAAAAATGCAAAATGTCATGTGACAAGGACTACAGGGAAAACAAAATAAAATGAAATTCCATGTAAGCTTAAACTGGCCTCTAAAAGCCCTACAGCTTCTTCCTCTAGATTTAAACACTAAGAACCATGTTTTAATTAACAGCAAATTAGTTTGCTATCGTTGTGCTAAAAAGGAACATCAGACCAATGTTATCAGCTGTATATAGCTTAACAAGGGCTGTGATCATGGATTTCGAACATCCATCACAGGCCCTTATATAATGTGAGAAAGTTCTTTTCCTTCTTTTCTGTATTTTTTTAAAAAGAACGCTGTTCTTAAAAACTGACCTGTAAATATCTTGGTTGAAACCTAGGTCCCAATTTGAATTTGTAGGTATAACAAGGAGACTAATAAACTGACAGAAATAATGCTATAGATAGACATCTTTTATAGCTTTCTGCAGTATTTCTGGTTTGTGAATAGCCACTGTATGCAAAACAAAACAAAACACAACACAACCTAGAAAGACTGATCTAGACTTAGAAGTGGTAGAAAAAGCAATGGAAGACACATGCTAATCGAAGGAATTCATTCAGAAGCCAGTCAAAGATATACTCTGAGTTGGTCCTGATGATAAGTTCAGATGATTAAGTATTTTATAAAAACCCTTACTGACACAATCTGTGGATTCTAGAAGCAGCAAGCAGGTTGAAGCTGAAATTGTACAAAGTAACAGCTGAAACAAAGACAGATCTCTATTCTGATTCCTCGGAGATATGCAAAGTATCACTTTGTAAGCTCACCTAGAACTATACCACAGATATTTACATAACAATCACCTGAAGACTTTGTTCCCCAAGAATGGCCAGATGGCATTTCTTAGATTTACACGTGACACCACCACATTGTTAGATGCCACAAGTCACACATTGAACTGTTAAATCTCACTAGGCCTCCTGGCAATTAAAAAGTGAAGCCTCATCACAATACTGCTAAACTTCCATTCCCAAGCTTTCTATTTTGCAAACTGTTCAGAGCTCCCATTTTGAAGAAAATTTGTTTGTACTAATGACATGGGAACCCTCTAGCTCCACATCAGTTTCAATGCTTCCATCTTGCCCAGTCTCCCTAATTCATCCTGGAAACTTCTCTTGATTATGGTATTATAACAGCTAGGAAGACAGAACCATTTGCAAGGTGAATATAAATACTTTATTTTGTGGTAATAAATGCTGTAACGTTCCTTACCACCCAAAGAATATTAAAGGCTCAGAACAAATGGGACCATCTGGAATGTTCAATTTGCCGGGCCCGTAAAAGGATTGGGATGGCAATTCCCTCTAAAAAACAGTTGTCAGATCCATCCTAGATTTGTGATGGAGTTGTTCATCCCCCTGCCCTCGATGTTTCATATCCTCAAATGATCTACATAACTGTGGCTTGTTAGGTGTGCAACACAACTAAGGTGCTTACAGTGTGTGCTAGTTGCTCGGTCATGTCCGACTCTTTGCGACCCCATGAACTGTAGCCCGCCAGGATACTCTGTCCATGGGATTCTCCAGGCAAGAAAACTGGAGTGGATTGCCATTCCCTTCTCCAGAGAAGGTGCTTACGGGGAACAACTTAATAGTGGGCACGAGTGTGTAAGCTGTTTTGTTACATTACAAAATCCCTGAGTTCCTGACAGTCTCCACATTGTTGTCTGCTTTTCCATATCAATGTCAGGAATCCACAGATATTTACAATGGCTCCACCACTTGGTCTAACCCTCCTTTCTTTAATTATATATACATTCTAAAGCATGTCATACTCCAAAGCTTTAAGCTAAGGTACATATTTGCCATTACTTCCTATTGGTCATAAATTTTGCTTTTCTCTCCCTCTCTATTATCTGTTAAAAATACTGCCTACATGAACTGCCCCAGTCTTAAAGAACAGGGAAAATTAGTGTTTAAACTCACCGGCCATTCCAAAGTTAAGCTGAGGCATTTCTTCAGTCTTTGTTTTCTTGGGGCTTGGCAAGTCTCTTGAAGAGTCAGATGGGAAGGCCCATAGTTTCTTTCGTGGATTGACAGTGGTGGGTGCTGGGGATTTCACAGGCTTGTTTGTGGTAGGACACCATTTGTAGCCAGGATTTGCCTTCATAAACGCATCTTTATACTATAAATAAAGAACAGACAACATATTTTAATTAACACATAGATTGAAAAGGTTCTAATAGCCTTCACCTTACTCCTCTATTAAGATACTGAATTAAAAAAAACAACACTTCTGTGTCTTCCGTTGTAGAAGAATGACAGCCTCAGTATGGGGCTTTAGAGCTAGGACATGAATTTATCTACTAGAAAGTTCATTTGTGGGATGAGGGTTCAGAGGCAACAAATTTTGTATCTTTCAACTCTCATTATTCTTTTTCCTTTCCAGTATCCAAATTCAGATCTCCGCCTGGTCTTGGTGGAGAAAGGGAGTTATCTGCCATGTTATTTGTCATGTGTATATATTTCTAAGTAGGTATCAGATGCACATTACAAATGTGAGCGAACACCAGAGTCAGTAACTAGATTCTGCTCACTGCTTAATTTGGTAAGTTAAAAATTAAAACATGCTTTACTGCACAGGCAAATACAGGCAAATCTTACAGAGCAATGTAATCAATTGTAGGATAAATGAACCAAGATCAAGAATGGCAAGAGAATGGCGCAGGGCAAACTGATGAACTTTCCAGTTATTTGCAGGGGCATGTAGAAGAAACAGTACTGGATACAGAGTCTAATTATCTGGGTTCAAAACCCACCTCTGCTGTTAGTCAGTGGTGGACATTAAGCAAGTTGTACAACCTTTCTCAGCCTCAATTCCTCCTCAAAACTACACAGTGTAACTTCACCTGATCACATCCTAGGGGTTTGCAATGAACACATGTGATCACTAAAGTGAACATACAGAGAGCTGTGATGTGTGAGGTTGCAATTAATCCATCACAACATGGAGGTTTTCAGCCTTTGGTATCAATATTTTCTTTTCTCCTTTATTTTTCTATGGTTTTCTCCCTCTTTCCCAACTCTGCCATTCCCTTTCCCGACAATAAAATTAAATAAAATATATGTATGCTATTCATGTTCTATTACCAAAATTATGTCATTTGATAAAATATATTTTTATGTATTCTTCAATGATTTTATTACTGCTAGATACCTTATTTAATTAATATGATTTGTTCAATCCTATAAAGCTTTCTTTTCAAAATGAACACTGTGTGTAAAATTAATTTAGTATAAGATTGAAACAGCTTTTTAAACTAACCCATTTGAAAAAGAAGTTCCTTTACCCTTAGTGTAAAAACAGTATATCTGATCAAACTAATAAACACCACTTCACTTTAAATCATATAAATGAAAATTGTACTGTAGACAATATAATGCAAACTTAGTAGTCAATTGTTTAGTATTACCCCCCAGAATTACCCTTAATTCAAATTTTCTGAATAATC
Organism: Bos grunniens; assembly: GCF_055505025.1. Lineage (NCBI taxonomy): Eukaryota > Metazoa > Chordata > Mammalia > Artiodactyla > Bovidae > Bos > Bos grunniens. The sequence goes on from NC_141165.1 coordinate 104,989,829, forward strand.
TTTTTGCTGTTAAACTAAAAGCTGTACATCTGCATATTGATATATAGGTACATGCAGAAGGAAGATACAGTAAGATAAGTTCTACTCTTACAAAAATAATTAAAACAGGATACAAAGGCCAGATCCAGACTAGAATTTATCATCACATAGCAGAATAAATTTGAGGGTATCAATGTCACATTCACATGCATGAGGGGGATTTACAGGTTTGTTAAGCTGAGGCAGACAAACAGCTTTACTTGCTGTCTGGAGGTGGAAAGTGACAAATGAAAGGGTGAGATGAAAATCAAAGTAGCAGGCACCATGCATCATCATTTTGTCCCAGCAAAAGGAACACGAGCTGCAACAGTAGGATGAACAGTCATCTGAATAAAAGTCACCACTCTATAAAGTAACAAAGGACTATCAGAGTAACATATCTGTCACAAGACATTTAAAAGAAAGTTTTTGATACTTTTGGTGGTGTTTTTTTTGTTTTTTTAAGAAAAAGTCCCAACTGTGAAAGATCCTAGATGGATGGATGTCACTAGATTTCAGATTTCCTCTGTTTCTAGGTGTCACCTTCTTGCCTTCCTATGTTGTCAATCTGCTAGATAATATAGTTCTTTCTCAGTAAATATTACATCCTTTTCTAAGAATCACTTAGCAATTTGCTTTGATGAAAATCTGCATGTGTGATGAAAACAATAATACTGTCATTCTTATGAATGATTTATTACCAGCGTTGACTATTCTTAAAAGCACTGATGGTATTAATAAGGGCTAGTTTAAACTAACTTATGATATGCAGCTGTGCTGAAGACAACGTAAAGCAGTGACAATCACTGACCATAAACATCTCTTTCTCTTGTACTTATTCTACCCACTCAGTCACTGACTAGATGACCGATACTGGTTAAACACGGGGCATGAGAAGAGCATGAATTAGTCTGTTTTTAAATTGATTACAATCCACAATTAGCCACTCAAACATATTACTTCTTTTAATACACAGTCCACACACCTTTCCCTGGCTCCAGCATGGTAACTGTTTTTTAGTGGGTCTGTGAGAAGTGGTCCATAAAGAAGGCTGAGTGCCAATGAATTGATGCGTTTGAATTGTGGTGTTAGAGAAGACTCTTGAGAGTACCTTGGACTGCAAGGAGATCAAACCAGTCAATTCTAAAGGAAATCAACCCTGAATATTCATTGAAAGGACTGATAGTGAAGCTGAAGTTCCAGTACTTTGGCCACCTGATGTGCAGAGCCAACTCACTGGAAAATTTCCTAATGCTGGGAAAGACTGAGGGTGAGATGGTTGGATGGCATCACAGACTCAATGGACGTGAGTTTGAGCAAACTCCTGGAGATAGTGAAGGACAAGGAAGCCTGGTGTGCTGTAGTGTATGGGGTTGCAAAGAGTCAGACACGACTTAGCAACTGAACAACAACTACTGAAGCTACCTGTGTGTAGGACAAATGGCAGAAGACAGGCCTGGAGTATGTGGGGTTTCATGGAAAACAGAAACTGAGAGTTCACTATGAGGATCAATACTATGTAAATTAACCACAATATTAATCTTTCATATTCTTAAACTCAATGTAAAACAGCAGAGCAAAGGGTTAAGAATGAAGGATATAAGAGAAAAGAATAACAAACAGCCCTTGTCCTTAAGGAGTTTAAAGCTTAGATGGAGATGTCATAAATTCATGAAAAGACAGACAGGTCAACACAGGCAGTGTATGAACATCCAGTGAGGGAGAAGGCAGGAGGAGCCTCAGGGCATGAGGATGTCTGTCCTTGGAACCGAGCACACACACCATCAGTCACTGGCTCTGATTCAGCTATAAGAGACAACAGAAAGGCTTAATCATTTGTTGTGATGAGGTTATTAGGAAAGGGATCACAGAGAAAGCTGAGTAAGGGAGAAATCAGAAGCGGCTATATATAGTCTGAAGCAAATAGCTGAGTGAAACTATTAGCACGCTGGCCAACCATGTGGGCAAAAATCCATCAGCACAGATTGAAGGGACCAAAGAGACAGGCCCACTCATCTGGATCCCCAGGGGAGGGCTTTCCTGCTGGGGGTAGAGGGCGAGGCTCAGTTATCCTTCACAAACATCAATCACAGGCTATTGGTCCTATCCTCGAGGTAACTAACCTCTTGCTAAAATACTTATTTTCAAAAATCTCCCATTAAAGTAAAAATTCCCTTACTAAATTCTTTTTTGTTTTGCAAATTTCTAACTGATTAGATAACCTAAGTGAATCTACTTTATAGCCACAGTTCCTGACTTACAGAAGGTGCTTATTAGTAAATGTTGGCCCTCCTCTCTCCAATCTCAATCACCACCAGACTTCATTAGCAATGACAATACACCACTGCTTTTCGGTAATGGTATTAAATACATACCCTTGACACAGTATTTGGTCTACTTTATATATGACAATGGCATTATTATAAACCAAAAGACAGTATTACATTAATCTTTAAAAAACTGGTTCTCAAAATTACTTTCACAGATCACTTATAAGAATGGGAAATTTGATCTTAAAAAGCACCTTAAGGAGAGATGTCCTTATTAATTGTTCTCCAAGTGTTTGTTCTTAATTGGAGGTGGGGCGGGAGGGTTGGCTCAAAAAGTCCGGCAGTATTTCTAGCTATTATTGCAGTCTAGCTCTTCTCAGCAGAGTGAGAGAGAATAATAACCCTGTTGAGGTAAACTAATAAGGGACCCTGGGAATATCTATATAAATAAAGAGAGCTGATACAGGTGCAAAAATGTGAAATATCACCATGATAAAAAAAAATCTACCACAACTATGAGATTATTCAGTAATTATCTTGTTTTCAAAAAAAGGCATAATACAATTTAAATTCTGTAACTTTGCAGGGGCTAAGTGAATCTTTAGCATAATAAATTTTGAAATGGCTAATGAATTTGGAGACAACTGCACCTCCTCATATTGGCAGGCAGAAATCACATTATACAGGGTGGAAGACGAGAGTAAGATATTTGAGAAGTGGTACTAATTAGTACTTTCTTAGTTCTAGGAACCTTTCCTCATAAAAATGTTAAAACTTATAGGTCTGAATTATTCTTACTAGACATTTTAACAGGAAGAAAATGAATCAGACTTTTATATGACAGGATGATGAATTAAGTTTATGTATCTGATAGAAAAGATGTATTTTAAATTATACACTAACCTATGAAACTTTCGTGATAAAGCCACTCCAGTAAAAACCACACATTTCAAAAAGTGACTTGAATAAGTGACCAGGGAGTTATTTGGTTCTCTTGCAGAAAAGTCATAAAGGAAAAACTGAGTTGGCTATAGATATGGTTGCCTAAATTCCCTGTAAGGATTACTGTGGAGACAGTAGTTCATTTCCACATATAACCTTTTTTAAAGGACAATATTCCTCCCTAATTTGGGTTAAGAAGGAGAAAGTCTATTTAATCAGTTAGCACTAATTAAAAATAAAAATTTCAGAATTTCTTTTAAGATGTAATTTTGGCACTTTATAAAAGGATGGTAGGGGTCTGGGTAAGTAAACATTATCTGCATTTCTGGAAATGCATTAACAGATAATTCATGTACAAGCTAGCTGGATTTAGAAAAGGCAGAGGAACCAGAGATCAAACTGCCAACATCCACTGGATCATAGAAAAAGCAAGAGAATCACAGAAAAACAATCAGCAAATTAGAAAAAAAACTAACAATTAGTAAATGGACTGATATTTCTGAAATCAAGTAGTTAGCTCACTTAGTGGAACATCTATTTTGTTAGGAATCATTAATCACATTGGACAGTGTCTGCCAAGATAGGCAAATGATACTTTTAGTTTTGTTGATTCTTATGTTTCAAAGATTAATTGTGTATTTTAGTAGCACTTCAGTGTGTTAACAGGTTCTAATAAAAACAGTAAAAAAATTATTAGGTAAAGAAGTATGAAACACAAACATAAGCTTATCAGGAACAACTAACATTTCATGGCATTTTAAACTTCATGCCTGTGCGCACAGTGCCTTACTTGCATCTTAACCTCAACCCTGTGAGGACAGGTATCTTCACTGACAATTACAAATGTGTAAACTCAGAAGGTCTGAAAAGGGAGAAGGCTACCCAAACTCTACTGCTAGTAATTTGCTGCCTTGGATAAGTCACTTAACTCCTCTGGGCTGCAGTGTCCTCATCTTTAGCTTTCAGAAAATGGTATCTACTTCATAGGATTATTTTTAGGATTAAATGGGTCAGAACCCTAGAGAGAATAAAGCAATATTCAAAAATTGGTATTATTTCAAAAAAATAAACACAAGTATTTTTTTTTTATAATAAGAAAGTCCCAACATCCAGAACACAGGAATGGGAAAGGCCTCGGAAACAAGAAATTTGAGAACCATGAAGCCCAAATCTTTGGTTTTACTACCCACCTCTCCTTAAAGTGCTGGGGCTCCAGTTAAGTCATACTCAGAAAAACCCACACATAGTAAGTTATTTCATTAGTGGTAGCAGAAAGTGTCTGATAGAGGAAAGAAATGTCAATTGACAGCTATGGCTTCACTCAAAAGAAAGGTTCTTGGAAAACCAAAGCAGAAGTTCCAAAGAACAGAAGGGTTAAGAATCATTTAATAAACAGATGAAAATGTGACTACAACTTAATTGTTCACAAAACTCTCACCAAATTACAGATTATAAAATAATTCTTGTACGGAAATAACAAATGTAACACTTGTTTCTCAAGAATGTGGGGATCAGTGAGGTGCTGCTCTAGCTCAGTAGTATGCAAGATGCCACATCAAGCTAGTACAAAGACAAATTCTGTCGAGTGTGACACATGACTGTTAACAGAAGTTGTACAGAGTGATAATACCTAAGAAAATGACATCAAATTTTCTATGGAGAAGAATCCATTTCTGATAAAACCAAAGAAAGGGCATGAATACATTAATTTTCTCTTGAAGAAATATCGAGGAAGAACTGGTCACGAAACCCCATGGAGATTTACAGTGATAATCTTTCCTAGACTCCAGACCACAATAGACCCCAACATTTACAAGAGGCTATTACAGTTTACTTTTAAACTGTATTTTACTGCATTTGATTCCATTGCTCTTTTATTAACGTACAACTGAGCTTCCAACTTTTCAGGCCAATTTCTCAAGATGTTCACCTTTATATCATCATTTCCTGTTACTCACCTACAAACAGCTCAGGCTTCAAGTAAAACTTTCTCATTCCTGAAGTTGTTCTTATTTTTCCCTGTCTGCTCGTATCCTTGCCTTTCTTCTGAATCCTGTGCCAAGGGACATACCAAATTCTACTAACAACTTCATTAAGCCTTTTCTGAAATACCCTAACCCCAGCACAAGCAGACTATTCCCATGAGACCATGATATTTTATAGTTACCATTTTCCACTTCTTACTCAAATCTCTTGTCTCTCAGTCATCTAAAGTGAGCAACATATACTACAAGGATGCTAGAAGCACATAGGAAAGACTATTCCAGGGTCCACAACTGTATGACTGGTCAAGATACTAACTCCAAAGAGCCTTCAGTCCCTGCTCTGAAGAACAGGAATACTCAAGGCTGTCGTTTAGTTGCGTCTAACTCTTTGCAACCCCACAGACTGTAGCCTGTCAGGCTCCTCTGTCCATGGGATTTCCCAGGCAAGAATAGTGGAGTGGGTTGCCATTTCCTTCTCCGGGTGATCTTCCCAACCCAGGGATCGAACCCAGGGATCCCGACCAAAGGATCTCTTGCATTGGCAGGTGGATTCTTTACCTCTGAGCCACCAGGGAAGCCCCACGGAACAATCATAACTGACTTTAAATATTTATGCATATGCAAGACATCCACTCTGGAATGAACTAACTAGTCAATAAATGCATGTATTCTGTCCCATGCCTAGGCTACAAAAACCAAAGGGGGTATGAAAAAGGTCATTCAAAATTGTCTTAACTTACCAGATTCTCCCCTCTCTTTGGCACTGACTCTATCTGAATAACATGTGTGATCCTCTATATTGACTGTCCATTAATTAATTATGATTATTAGTTTAAGTGACAAGTAGAAGTTTCCAGAAATGTCCTAGTCAAAAATGCAGACATATATTTGTACATTTGTACAATGTATACATAAAGATGTTAAAAGAACAATAATATGGTGTGAGACTACTAACAGGCAGCTGCAGAAGCTAGAGGCTATGAATGCCCACAACACTGCACCATAAGGCATGCTGCTGAATTTAAGAAAGGAATCTAGGTTATATCGTTAGGACAGTTTAAAACCCTCGGAAAACAGGAAACCCTCATTAAACTTTTTTTTTTCAACAATATAAATCAGCCCTGGGAAACAATTTAAAAAACTGAAAAATTTCCAAACAGGTACTTCGCCTCACCAGATGCACTAACAGAAAATAATCAGACAGCAAGTAATGAGTAAGGGAAAAAGTGACATTTCAACTAAGGCTGTAATATGCACACAAAAAAACACCAGCACAATTACCTGCACTCTTTTGTAATTTCAAAACCATTTGGCAAGTAGGTAGAAACAAGTATCACTTACGACTAGAAACCAATTATATAAGGATTTTGAAAGTAGCTGAACCTTCCACGCATGGCACTGGAAGTGAGACATTTCATAAGAGCAACTATAAACAAGACAAGTTGTTGGGTGGAAGAGCCAGTTACTGTCGCCATTGGAGTAGCTTGGGGGTTGGGGGGGGGGCGGCACACCTTATGAGATTTAGATTTCATTACTTACCACAACGGCAAATATTGTGAAGCTAATTAAGTAACTAGTAAAGGAATTCCTATATGAAAATAAGACTTCCTTCCTCTTAAAAGTGGCCACCTGTTGGGTTTATCAATTAGCAGTATTTGAGAAAGTAAACAATTATGGGACAGGCTGTATGTTACCCCAAAACAGTAATCCAAAAATAAACTCAAGAGTTTAATTATAGGAGGCTTATGCAACTCCCTATGAGGTTTCAGATTAATTGTTTTATCTTAGAAGCATGACTATGAAAGGATCTAAAGCTACTTAATGGGAATCTTTTACTATTAATTACTGTTATGAGAATGAAAATCTCCAGTAGCATTTAAAGTCATGTAGATTACTGGAATTGATTTTAAATTTGCAAGATAAGATGCTCTACATAGCTAAAATTCTGTCTTTAACAATACAGTTAATTCCTGAAGCCTTATGTGATCATTAATTACACAATAACTATGCTAATCATTTATTCTGGATTCAAATTTCCCTGAAGACTAAGAAATTTTTATGTTCCATGTTAGCCTGTTAAGCAACTCAATAAAACCACAGCAATTGAAAGAATTATTTTTCTACATACTGAGATGTCTAATAAAATATCTCACTTGAAACTCTGTATTTGTCACCTGCTGGTCCATCTTATCATAGAACTTAACCAAATGTTTGGGTGGCTGGGGTTTTTCATGAATCAATATTATTTGCAAGCTGTAACTCTAAAGAAATATAGTTAGAATTATTCCTTTCAAGTTAACCACAATGATATTGCTTTGCTTTCCCCTTACTTGCTAAATCCATTACACAATACATTTTAAATGTACAATGAACTCACACTAATTTAAGGTTACTTTAGAAACAGATCAGTATACAATTTTTGAATAAATTAAGTCACATTTTGGAACATACACTCCAGTCCTCTGGAAAGCATTCCTGTATGGAAATACTTCTCACCAACTGCTGCTCACAGTGTTTACACGCACGCACACATCACAGTACATCCTGTTCCACTGCCATTCGTTCCTCTACTGGCTTTGAATACTCATGTCGTACTTACTACCTACAGAAAGAAGTCAAAGCATATCTTTTGATAACTGTGTATATTACAAAATTTTTTTAAAAATTAGTGCTGGAAGGGATGCAAATTTTGTTCCAACTTTCTCTTTCTCATAACATTGTTTTTAAAAAAGGAAAAAAAAAAAACCCACAAAAAACTGAGACCCAGAAATTAACTCAGATATGGTTACAAAGCTGTTTAGCTTTAGAACTAGATCAAGAGTGTCATCTTCACCATGGGCATTCTCTGACAGCAGAAGCTGGGCTCCTAGAAAAACTAAAAACAAAAGTCATTCATAATAAATAAATCACCATTCATAAAAATCCATCCCTCATGTCATCAGTGCAATACAAACAAGTGAGAAAAAACTTCTTGGCAATAGGTTTCTTTTGGCACCTCACCAGTATCTGCAAGGTGGACTTGGAACTCAGGAATAGGAACAAAGCTTCAATGTCTTTGTTTAACACTTGATTCGGGATTCACCTTCGTGCTGCTGCTAGACCTTTTGCATGGACTCTACTAACTGGGGGTTGCAGGATTGGTTGTTCACAGTTACCACAAAGCCTCCTCACTGTAACTCACCTCCTTGGCCATGTCTGTGTATTTCTGCTTTTCCTTTGGATCGAGAACAGCCCACCAATCAGCTAGTATCTTGGTAGCACCTCGGTTATCAAGCCTGGGGTGTTCCTGACGGACAAGAGAGCGATGACGTTTGCAAAATAAAAGAAATGCATTCATTGGTCTCCGGGCTCGCTGTTCTGGTGATTCATCATCTTCAGTTTCACCAACATCTTGCTCTAGGCCATCGGCCCCAAGAAGTTGAACCTATTAGCAACAAAACAAGAGCCAAAATGTTTAACACATCCTGGATAACTCTGTTTTTAACAATTAGTGTTGGTTTTTAAATTGTATTTTTCCTTAGCTCTGTTTAAACAATTTACAAATGGGGGGAGGAAGGGTTTTTAAAAATTATCAACCACTATTTGTGGCTGGTAACCAACTTAAAATGTTTTCTTTTGCTGAGTTTCTGTAGCAACCTGTGCATGTCTCTATTACAGCATATATTACATTGTTGTTATAATTGCTTGCATTTTTTTCTCTCACTAACAGTAAACTCTTTGAGGACAAAACTTCTCTTATTTCCCTCATACACAGTGCTTAGTTTAATGTCTTGTACAATATTAGTACCTAACTAACTGCTGGATAAAGGATTAAACCCATTCCATAGTATATGGGTCTCAAAGTTAACAATATCCTCATAAAGATACATGAATATTGGTTCTGTCTTTCTCCTTTTTAGAAAGTGCTTTTGTACAACTAATAATGTGAAAATGAATAAAAATCTAATACAGACTATTTAATGTTTCTGTGTACATCAAAGTGAAGCCTCCAACCGTAAAAATCAAAACAGACATTTGACGTTATTTGAAGGAAGAACTACAAAAGTAAATTTTCAAGTCTACAGATAATCACACATTCTTGTCTACTGAAATTCTATGGTGATAGGGCTTACACTTTCAAAACTGCTTTTGAATCCTTCATTTCCCTAAGCATCTCATTCAAGATCTTCAAGGACTTCTGCAAGGCTCTGATCCTGTCCATCTGTGTAATCCTCACTGCTGCTGTCCTAGTAGCACTCTGGCCTATGGCTTCATCTTCCTGCTTTTACTCCCTTATAATACTTCCTATACATGGCTGCAGGTTTAATTTCTTAAAGCACATCTCTGACCACAGAATCTTAGAATAGCACTGTTAAGTATCTTCTGAGGCTAAAATATGATTCCATGGTATCTCTTGGAAACACTGCAACCAAGAACAGAAGTCCAGAATGCTTACTAAAACCATTCCTTTAATGCTGCTTTATAGCTAAAATCAAGAAGGATCAAAGATGCTGTCAGACTGCATTATACTGCTGCTGCTAAGTCACTTTAGTCGTGTCCGACTCTGTGCGACCGCACAGATGGCAGCCCACCAGGCTTCCCTGTCCCTGGGATTCTCCAGGCAAGAACACTGGAGTGGGTTGCCATTTCCTTCTCCAATGCATGAAAGTGAAAAGTGAAAGTGAAGTCGTTCAGTCATGTCTGACTCTTAGCAACCCCAAGGATTGCAGCCCACCAGGTTCCTCTGTCCATGGGATTTTCCAGGCAAGAGTACTGGAGTGGGGTGCCATTGCCATCTCCGATACAATAGGGCAGTAGTTCTCAAATGTAAGTGGGCATAGGAATCCCTGGAGGTCTTGTTAAAACACAGACTGTTAAGTCCCATTGCCAGAATTTTGTATTCTGTATGTCTGGAGTAGGCTTTGAGGATTTGTATTTCTAACAAGTTGTGCAGTTACGCTGCTGGTCTAAGGATCACGCTCTGAGGCCATTACTATAATAAGGCAACCAGCTTCTTTTATATCATGTTTATTGGGCAACTGTTACAGACACTCTAAGACAAATCACTAATTTAATCCAACTAAATGTTTTTTAAAAGTCTTTTAAATTTAAATTAAGCATTGTATATGCATTTAATTAACCATCAATTGTCTTCAGACACAAATAGTACAGAACAATCTCAAAGTCAGAGCTACCTGATCTGGAAGTACATTAGGGATTATTACTGGGAATGAAGGCTACAGATTTATCTTCCTTGTTATGGGTATAATCATTAACAATGACTTGCGTTTTCAAGGAATATTTATCTATCATTCTGAAACTGACTAAGAAGTTACAGAGAAATGAGGAGTAAAAATATGTATTACGTAAGTTGAGGAAGTAATTTTATTTTCCCTTCAGAAAAAATAACTTTGATCCAGTGACTAAATTATAGAACTCAAGACAAGAGTTGGAAAAAGAGATAAATAAGACAAGATCCTGGCCCCAGGAGCTCACTGTTTTGGTAGAGGAGAAAGACATATAAGCGAATAAATTAAAAAGCAGGATGATGACTACAAGAAATCAGTGTGATAATGAAACACTAGTGGATTGGTAGAACAACAGAAAAGTCTCCCTAGAAAAGCGTCGTCTGGGCTAAACTTTGAAAGACAAATCAGAGTATATAAGGTAGTCAGTGGGAGGTCGTGGGGAACTAACAAAGATTAAGGCTCAATGGTTTATTCACTTATATGCAGTTCAATAGAATCAGTATACAAAAGATTAGAATGGAGAACTAGAGTTGTTGTAGAAGAAGGTATGGGCCGCTTCATGAACAATGTGCTTTGTCATTTTTTTGAAAAATGCGAAAGAAAAATAAGGGCATTTAATCCTGTAAATGAGTGGTTTCAGATTGTATGACTCAAAAAAACCCCTTGAAGGGGACCAACACAGACTGAAACTTTTTGTTCTGTCAAGTATGAACACTAAAAACATTTTTTTTTAACTTCTAATATAATTATTTCATTAAATTAACTAACTGAAAAGTGAGTAAACAAACAAGTGCATGGTATATAAATTAAATTGAAATAAAAAATTATCTGGACCTTTTTTTCTTTCACCAGAGGCCAAGCAAGTAACACTCTGCAACAAGACAACACTAGCACCAGACCAGAATCTGGAGACCGCTGCTAGGAGCAATGGAGAGCCATGAATGGTTTTAGCAGGGGAAAGACACTGTCAGATCTGTACTGCAGGATAACTCCCGTCATTAGTGTAGAGCACGAATTACAGTAGCCAAACTAGCAGCAAACAAGACTAGAGGAATGAATTAAAAGTTTATGCCAGCAGTCCACGCAAGAACCAGGACAGGGCTAAATCAAGGCAGTATTCATGCGAACGGAGAATTGGGAACAGAGACAACACTCACTAATGAGGTAGAAACAAGAGCGACTGGTGTCTTAACTGAATGTAAAGGTTGAAAAAGGAAGAATGTTTCCAACTTTGGCAGCCAGATTCCTTCATACACAACTGAGAACACTTTTTCTCAAATGAAGGGAAGTTATATCCAGTGGGGAGTAGAAAGATTAGTACTGGGGAGACAGAATGTGAAGAGGCTCTTGGCAGAGAAGGCCGAGTTGGGATAATGAACTAATATACCAACAAAAAGAAGTAAGACCAACAGTATGGGTGAGATCTCTTGATTGTAGACTAAAAAGAGAAGAGGACTCAATGACTTCATTCTTCTACTAAATAACTGTTTACTGGGCATGTGATACGGAGCAGCCACCGTTTCAGGTGATACCGACAGAGCAGTGACCATACAGAATCCCCATCCTCATGAAGCTGAAAAGTAGCACAATCAACCTGTCACTCTGGAAGGATCTCTCTGGCTGCTTTATTGAGAACAGACTTTAGAAGGGCAAGAACTAGGGAGAGAGAGGCAGAATATAGCAATCTGCACCAGCGCTGGTGGTAGCTTGGAGCAAGGTGGTAGCAGTGACACTGCTAAAGAAGGGTCAACTAGTGAAGACCTTTTGAAAGCACAGTTGAAAAGCTGCTGATGGACAGACCAGAGACTTGAGCAAAAGAAAACAAACAAGGTGTCAGGTCTGACCAATCTGACACAGCTGGAATTGCCATTTACTGAGAAAGGAAAGAAAGATGCCAGAAGATGGGGTTTGGAGTAGAACAGTGAAAGCTTCATTTTGAACACATTCAATCTGAGATTCTGACTCGATATTTAAAGTGGATATGTCAAGTAAATAGTCAGAAATACAAGTCCAGAATTTAGGAGAAAGGTCCAGGATGCAGACAGAAATTAAGATACGAGGCTCAGAGAACATCAATATTTGAGGGTTAAATAATGGATGGACAACAAATGGAAGAAACCAGAAAGGTATAGTTGGGAAGGTAGGAACAGAAATAACAGTGAGTGCTGTCGTGGACATAGGAGACAGCTTCAAGAACCAAGTCATCAATAGGTGCAAATGCATGAGAAAGATCAAATTAGGCATGAGCATACACTTGGCAATTTCCTCAAATAGGAAGAGTGACACCATTTCTCTGAAAAAGGAAAGGAAAAGATGGATAAGGACCGAGATAAGAGTAAGCTGAGTGGAGAAAGCTGAAGGAGGCATTTTTGGTGGCCTCTATTTTCTCTGTGAAAGACAAGAAAAGTGCAGCAGTGAGGAGACCATAAACAGTATCCAGAGAAGATGTCTGCACAACAGGAAAAATGTTTGTAATTCCTGATAAACAGAGCAAAAAAGGGAGTTGACCCAAGCCTAGGACAAAAGACTGAGTGGATATTGAAGAATGTTTATAATATTTGTAGTGACACAAAATATGTACTCATTTATTCTTCCACTGACCATGAAAGGTGAAAGTGAAGGTCGCTCAATCATGTCCAACTCTTTACGACCCCATGGACTGTAGCCCACCAGGCTCCTCTGTCCATGGGGATTCTCCAGGCAAGAAAACTGGAGTAGGTTGCCATGCCCTCCCCCAGGGGATCTTCCCAACCCAGGGATCGAACCCAGGTCTCCTTCATGCAGGCAGATTCTTAAACATCTGAGCCACGAGGGAAGCCCAATGAGCTGTTCAAAATCTACTCTGCACCAATCACCATTCTGGGCTTTAAGGAAGGAGAAGACAACAGGAAGGGGAAGACCCCTGCTCTACCAAAGTTATACACTAGTCTGGGAAGACAGACATAAACAAGTATACATAGCAAACAGAAAGAAGTTCAAGGGGACAAATTCCTCAGACGGGGAAGACTTGGGTGTGAGGGACATCCCTGGGGAGGTAAAAGATGAGGAAGCAGTCATGCCAAGATCTGAAGGAATGTGTGGCTTTCTAGTCACCTGCATCATTGTGTAACTTTCTAAGCAAGAGCTGGCTGCTCCGGTGTGAGACCAGAGGAGGGGGACTGAGAGGGGTGGCAGCACCCAGATGCTCTGAGGGCCTCAAGGATGAGGGCCTGAACAGCTCTGAACCTGCCTGTAGTGGCACAGCTGGGCTGGGCAGGAGGAAAGAGAGGCCAGAGGAGCAACAGGTGGGTGCAAGGTGAACATATCAAATTTTATGAACTGACTTCATTTTACTATTGCCTGCAAATCATTAGCTAATTGAAAGAAATACTAATTAAGAAGGATCTGCTTCAGTCTAAATTATTAGGAAGTATAGATACTTTAAGAGTCATCAACATTTGGGATGAAACTGTAGATAAAGTAGTTAAGCAGAATTCAAGTTATACAGACTCCTAGAAACACATTCACTGTACCACACGTGTTCACTGCAGTTTCTGAATGAATGTTCAAACTTAAAACTACTACAATAAACAGAGAAATTACCTTATCAATATCCTCCTCTTCGTCTTCCTCTTCTTCCTCTTCTGAAAAGTCAAGGAGTTTCTTTGCTAGCAATGGATGCCACTGAAGACACTTTCGCTTTGGTCGTTTTCCAGTCCCTTCTCCTTCTGCTGAATGATCTTTATTTCTATTACTGCCTTTCATTACTGTGACCTGTGGTAGTCAAAAGAAAAAGAGAAAGAGAAATCAAAGTAAATTTGATTAAAGCTAGTTTATTTAGCTTCCTTAACTTTAACTGGATTATAGTTTTAATGATTAAAATATCTACCAGCTCAGGCATTTACTGGATTCAGTAAGAACTCTAAGTTAACATAATCAAACATTCATTTTAGTGGGCTAAATTGCTAATAAAATTTGCCTTTTCCTTTTCTGAAATTTTCTTCCTTCCACTTTATAATTTCAGAACTCAAAACCCAAATAAAGTGTTAAGATGATGATAAGTTATTGTCACCTGTTCATATTTACCAGGACAGTGTTTCTCAGAGTCTTCCACTAGAGTAATGTGAAAGATTCCTCCCAGGAGAGCAGAGATCCTCCCAGATGTAGGTCTCTCTACATTCTCTGATAGCTCCTATTTTTTCATAATAATTTATATGAATTTCACATTCTATACTATGATAAATCTTAGAATTATTAAGTAAAACGAATGCTTTGTAAGAATCAAATGTTTTAGATTTAAAATAAAACTATTTCATAAGATGACATACACTTTTCAAAAACTAACTGCATGCAGCCTCCAAGGATCCCGTCCATATATGAAGTCACTCAGTGGGATGAGCACTCACTTGTGATACAAGTCACCAATCTCCGTGCCTCTCCCTATTACATATGCACTGCAAACCTGTAGTAAGTTTCACTCTCTAGACTTCTTTCCCCTAATAGATGATTGTCTGAAATAACTATGAATCTGACAAAATCTTTCAGAAACCTAAATTCTAAAATATTTTTCAATGACTTAAAAAATTTTTTTTTCTGAGTGAAACAACTACATATTCATATTGTAAAGGTGAAAATACCAAAAAAAAAAAAAAAAGTACCTTCTCCATTATGCCCAGCCCAAAGTTAAACTACACAGTTTCTTACATGCTTTCCCATAATTATTTAATATTTCTCATTCATTCATTTGAAATAATATTGATAAATAAATTACTCTTTATACATACTGATGTGAAAATTCACATAATACAGTTAAATACCATCAGTTTAAATGGTTCATGCTGATGACTACAAACTTAAATGTAGTTGCCAAAAATCACACAGTGGTGGCCTTTCTGGTCAGTTTAAATTTGCATTGATCCAAATGCTTGCAGAGTGTTATCAATAAACTTTTAATGCTAAGTTGCTAACATTAGGATCCATGAACATACAGTTTCAAGATTCATCTAGTTCTCAAGTCTTCAAAACAATACGATATAGGCAATTTTTTATCTTCCTTCCTTAATTGTTTTTGGGTTTGAGGGTCATATTTAGGTCTTCACTTCAAAATCAAAAAACATTCACTAATGTTTCCTTCTAGAACTTACAAGACTTCATTATTTTAAAAAATGTAAATAGCTAATCAATCTGGAATTCATTCTGACAAAGGAGTGAGGTGGGGATTGAGCTTATTTTTTCTCCCCAAAATACCTAACCAACTATTTCAAACCATTTATTAAATCCTCCTGCTTTCCCCCATTCCATGTATATAAGTCCATTTCTGGTCTGTCTTCTGTTAATAATCTTCCCCTTTGTTTTCCCATCCTTTGACCAATTCTAATATCTTAATGGATAGTATCATTCTGTACCTTCCTCTAAATACAAATATAATAGTAAACACAGCCACTTAAAGCGTCTACGCTGAAAATTTCTTGCTTTAAGTTTGATCATCCTCATTTTTAATAACCATATACTATTTCAAAATAAGAATGTATTGAAATTTTCTCAATTATTTCATGATTGATAGGCATTAAGATTACGTATCAATAAAATCTTCATTTTAATAGTTTTTTAATCTTCATTCAGACAAAATCTTATTATTAAAAGCTGTGTCTAGTCAAAAAAAAAAGGGGGGGGGAGGGGTGAGGAGGGGAGAAGAACATGTTCCTGTGGTTTCCTTAGCAAGAAACTTCTGCTGAGCATCTGAAGCAATTACATGATTCATGTGGCTGCCTCAAGAGTAGAAGTGATTGAGAACTCTAAATGGAATTAGTTATCTGCTATGTTTTTAATAAAGGAACAACAATTTCTTTGAATTGATAGACCAGTTAACAATTCCCAGTCAATCTACAAAAAAAACTTGGCATAGGCAACCCAATTTCCAAAAATATCAGTGCTGTACAGAGAGAAGAGGAAACAGTTATTTTTGTGGCTTACTAATCACTTCAGGATGAGATGCTTGAGTAGTAATTAAACCCATACTGGGTTTTAATACCCAATATTTTATGATATAACACGTTTTTTAAATAAGTAAAAGAACTCAGCAGGAAATTTTAAGTCAGGCAAGCTGTTATCAACTGGAGAGGTCAAAGTGATTGCCAGTGACTAGAGAAAAATATATCATTTAGATTCAATGATTTTGATTATGCTATTTAATTATGCATGAATGTGTTTTAGAGTATGTGCCTTTGTATATATTTATGTGTAATTTCAATTTCAAACAGAATACAAAATGTCAAGAATCAAATGAATGGAAGGTATACGTGGCTTTGGGGTTCAAAATAACCACATTAACCTCCTCCCACCACTGCTCCGCTTCTTTCCACAAGGCTGCCAGGCCACTATGATACCGTATCTCCTCTCTGATGCTCCCCACATTAATCTCTCCACCCCCATGAAAACAATAAAAAGATCCTATATTGCTAATGACACCAACCACATTTTCTCTTGAATTACAATTATGTGGGTACATCCTACCTTCATCACTAAGCCTTCTCCTTGATGATCCAAGACTAGTTAACTTTATACACCCAGAAGCATCTGGCTTATCAGAACATCAAGATCGGTTAGTTGTGAGGGCTGCTGTAAGCAACCATATGAAACTCCATGCTAAATTATGGTGATAATTCACTATTTATACACTAGAATGGCTTCAAAATTAGTACCTTCTCTTTCATTCCTGTGAATTCAGATATTCTTTCTTGAGTGAAAAAAAAGGAGGTCTGATAACTACATATAACAGTAAATGCAGGCCTAGGTGGCAATGTTCTGTTAGGAGAACCATCGACTGACTACCTGGGCTGTGGGGGAAAAAAGAGTGACAACTAGCACAAAGTCTAGAACAAAACAGGAGGAAGACAGATATTTTTAGCATGAATAAAATAAGTGAACTGAAGACAGCAAACTTGGGACAAAATAGTCAAGAAAAGTATGTCTGATCTAATGACCATGAAATACCCCAACTATAAATTGGACACTTTAATAACTTATAGTTATCTATTACTTTTTAAATCACCATGGATCTATTTTCAAACTGTTGAAAGAAGGCAAACGTGTCCACAATGGGTAGGGGTGGGGGTGCTCCTGATTATCATTCAGAAGTAATGAGAAAGAGAAGAAAGAAAAGGTGAAGAAAAACATCTGAGAAAAAATAAGGGCAAAGAAGGCATAATTTGGAGACTTAAGCATATTACTTATCTTATTTCAACAGACAGGAGGAGGGAAAATCGTTACTTTTTGACAGTAACAGAGATCTACCTTCGTAACTATTTTGCCACTAAAAACCCCACACATTATAAAGTTTGGTTTCTTGTTCTGGTAAAAGAGCAAATTAAGCTAGCAATCTACAGGTAATGAATGAAGCAACTGGGGGACTTTATTCAAAAGGGGTCCTTCTTCCTTTCTACATGGCAATTCTAGAATAACTGAAGTCAGGTTATTTTTACTATCAGTGGACTCTGTACTTGAAAGAATCAATATCATAAAATTAGGCTGCTGAGATCAAATGATGGAGGCTGAAGGTCCCTATCCAAAATACAGTTGGGTTTTGAACAACTCAGGTTTGAACTGAGAATGTCCACTTACACACGAAACTTTTTCAGTAAAAACAGACTATATTACTACATGATCAATTGCTGGTTGAATCTACTGATCAGAGAGCCATGGATACAGGTAGGTGACTGTATAGTTATATAACCCCAGCATTCAAAAGTGGACTGTACTGAATAATATTTATCTTATAAATATAAACCAACCCATGTGTACCCTTTTCTTTGCCAGGAAGAGTTGCCCTAGATACTAATAAGACTAAACCAAATGTAAATCAACTTGGTGATACATTAGGAAAAACTTCATTGAACTATGTTTTTCAAATGCAGCAAGGCCATTCATAGAAGACCTTTACTGAGATCAAACTTCATGAGAAATTTAAGGAATAAATATCATAAAAGAAACAGTATAGAGTGAACACCACATTTAACAAGAGAAAACCATGGACACTGACGCCTAAAGGCCTCATTCAGAATCCTGCCTATACCACTAACTGCTCACTGTAAAGCTGTTTATCTTGCTAGTCTCTCCTCACATTAAAACTATGTTAACAGCTCTACTGTGAGAACACTTTTCATGTAACACCCAGCACACAGCCTGGCACCAAGACAGTTCCCACTCCACAGTGGTAAACCCTCCTGACATCCACAGGCTTTTTAGAGTATGGGTTCAACAGACAGTAAGGGCTCGCTGTAACGCAGCCTAAGATGCTGTTGGAGAGAGAACACAGAGGACTCCCATTCAACAGTGGTCCATGTTCTTTCATCTCCAGCCTCAGAAACTGAAAAAGAAAGATGGTAAGTTTCTGTTCTTTTGTATGAGTGATATACAGTCAGAAACAGACCCTTGGCACAGTCATAAATTCTATAAGATCCTCTAGTCTTTCTATCCTTTTGTCTCTCTACTTGGGCAATCAGTAAATTTTGGCTTTCAAAACACTGTGTAAATGTAACTGTGTCACAGGGGTATTTTAGAGTTTAAACTGTTTCCTGAATGTCCAATAAAACTCCATTCAAATCATATTAATGGAAATTCAGACCAAATGAGATAGGGGAAGGTGAGGGAGGCCTATAAGAAATCTCATTGTTGGACAGCCACACATTCTATTTATAAGTAAACACTCTCCTGGGTCTAGCTGAGCCTGCAAAGCTTCAGAGCCATCTCGGGCCTACAGAGAAAATCAGCCCCAAGAAATAGTGATAAAGCAGTAGTTCTAGCACTTCCCCATGAGTTAGGGTGACCTGCTTAAACAACTCTTCCGAGAGTGTTGCTCCTTTCAAAATGCTCCTTGCCTCCATTCTTTCAGGGATCCACCTGACACAGACACTGGCAGACACCCCAACTTGGAAGCCATGCTCACTTCCTAAAATTCTTCCATTTTCTGACTTGTGCTTCTACCAAGGCCCAGGTCACATTCACTTCCCTTCTAAAGCTTTCTGTGAAAACCTTAAGTCAAAATTCATTGCTCTTTGCTCTTGAGCTGTGATTGTACTTGACTTTTTTGGTCAAGCACTTATCATGGTATTTCAGTTATCTCCACCCTCCCCCCAGTTGGTTGTGAATTTCTAATGGGAAGGTGTCTTGGTTTCTTCCTTTTTTGTCCCTGGGCCTCAAACTGAGGCTGGTATTAGCAGTTTCTGAAAAGGGTATTAATGGCTTGTAATTTCCTCACCTGACAACCACATAAAACAATTTCCCAAAATGAAGTGTTCCTAAGGATAATTTTTAAAATAATACTAATATACAACTAATATTTATTAATACTATTTGCTTCATACTTGATATTCACTATCTCATTTAATCTTTGTAAGAACCATTCAGGCAAGTACTAACCACTATGCAATCCAGTTGAAAAAGCTGAGGGTTAAGCCATTTGTCTAGGGTCACACAGTTGGCAGCAGAGGAGCTGGCTCGAGAACGAGGAAGCTCAACTCAAGAGCCCAAACACTTACCTAGGACAAAGCTCCAATATAAAGCCTTCCATCTGTTGACTCACTGGGCATTTTCTATAGGACAAATAGCTTATGAGCCATGGAACTACCTAAAGGGCACTCTAGGGGGTGGAAGGTACATACTTTCAAGGTTCAGAGCAGAAGAGCAAGCTTACATCTCTGATAACTACAAGTGACAGTTACATTAGACTAACTTTAAAACTCTTTGAAGATTAAAGTTCTACAAGTGCTAATCATTATTTATTGTAATTCTAATGGCAATTCTAAACTGTAGACAGATTAAATGAAAACTAACTCATTCAATAAAGTAATACTCTCATTGTAGAAGCAATTCAGTCACTCTATTCATGCAAAGAGTGTCTTTCAATGCACTCCTTATTGAAAAGCAGTAGCTCTTCAAGTTGAAACTTTAACTCTGTCAAGATGTTATCTACATGCTCTTCATGAATACTAATAAGACACCAACTATTCAAATAATGGCTTAGCTACACTGGCAGTTCTGGTTCCTGACCCCCCCCTTCGTGAAGGAATATGTGTTCTAAGATCTTTAATACTTACACTTCGTGACATTTATAGCCTTAGCAGAGCTTAACATGGTTCTCAAAATGCATGCTGCTCTAGGCTACAGATAGAGACAACAGCTACCTTGAAAGAGATAAGGCACCAAAAGAAGCAGCTGAGGGAAGAAAAGTGATTTACACAGAGAATTCAGTAACAGGCTTGAACGTGTTTCCCATCACAGTGCCCTCTCTGCCAAAGCCCAACTTTCTGCTTTCCTGTGGCATTTACGTTCTTCACCATAAAATCACCAAATTCCTAGTCTTCAACAGGTCTAGCATAACACATTTGCCCTTTTTAGTTTCTAAATGAACATGGGTGTTTTTTTTAATCCATTTATTACATGGTCAGGGCATAATTATCACATTGACAAGAATCTGATGTACAAAACAAAGCCGATGGGAGCCTCTTCCTCATTTATTCTCCACACAGCTAAACATGTATTTATTGATCACATGCTGAGCTATGCACTGTGGCAGTTAGGTGCCCAGCCTTACCTCTCATTTCATCACCATCTCTGCTGCCTCCATTCCGCTGGCAGGCAGGTGTCGTCCTGTCTCCCCACACCTGCCCTGTGCTTCCTCAGCTCTCCCAGGCCTGCACACTGTACCCCACACACCCATTCTCACTTCCTATGCAAGTCCCTCTGAACTCTCATTTCTAAGGAGCTATTGTTATTTGCTCAGCTCCTGTCTCTCTCCTTCCTGAGCACCATTTTTGACCACTCACATTTAATGTCTGTGCCATATTTTTTGAAACTTGACTGTAAAACAACCATCATTTTCCCATATAATACATGTATAATGACTCCATATGAATTCCTCCCAGAGACCCTGGAGGGTAAAAAACATGCCAGATGCCTTTTTTCAGGATCTGTCAGAGCAAACGTCCCTGTGCTAGACAGGAGTACCTGAGAAGTGAACACAGAAACAATACCCTTCTGCTTTCACATTATGCTTTTTCTTTGCATTGTTTTGCTAAGAGGCATAAGAGACACAAGGCTTGAAAGGAAAACATGCAGAGAAGGAAAAATAAGAACCCAGAGGGTTGCTCAGGAGGAGAGGGAAGAGAGAAGAGAAACAGAAAACTGACAAGGAGATGTAATAAAATGAAATCCAAGTCACTTCCAAACAGCTGTCAACACTGAAGACATTTTTTTCGTAGCTTTATCCCATTCTCTGGTCAATGACTATCATTATGCTCTCAAAACAATATCATAGCACCTTCCCCTCACTAGTACTCTTTTCCTTTCATACCTGGTCTGCTAATTAACCTCAATTCTGAACTGATCCAATCATTTTTCTTTCCCAATCTATCCCCAGGTTGCTGGCTATTCCCAGGGTCTGACACTACTACAAAAAGTTTCCAGTCTCAGGTTGATCCTCAGTGCTCATTCATAATCTTTACTTGTCTTAGTCTTATCCAATCCCACAGGGCCCACAGATTAATAAATTATTGGTTCCTTCCCAAACTACATTGATAATGAGGAGAATAGTTATTTATATATATATATATATACACGCATAAAACATTTACATATATATAAAATGCTTGTATATATTTTGCTTCCTATGTGCCAGAACATCATGTGAAATGCCAGGCTGGATGAACCACAAGTAGGAATCAAGATTGCTGGGAGAAACATCAACAACCTCAGATACGCAGATGATAGCACTCTAATTGGCATAAAGTAAAGAGGAACTAAAAGACCTTCTTGATAACAGTGAAAGCTTAAAACTCAACATTCAGAAAACTAAGATCATGGCATCCAGTCCCACCACTTTATGGCAAACAGAAGGGGAAAAAGTGGAAACAGTGACAGACTTTTATTTTCTTGGGCTCCAAAATAACTGTGGATGGTGACTACAGCCATGAAATTTAAAGATGCCTGCTCCTTGGAAGGAAAGCTATGACAAACCTAGATAGTGTATTGAAAAGCAGAGATAGCATTTTGCTGAAAAAGGCCCACACAATCAAAGCTACGGTTTCTCCAGTGGTCATGTATGGATGTGAGAGTTGGACCATAAAGAAAGCTGAGTGCTGAAGAATTGATGCTTTTGAACTACAGTGTTGGAGAAGACTCTTGAGAGTCCCTTGGACTGCAAGGAGATCAAACCAGTCAATCCTAAAGGAAATCAGTCCTGAATATTCATTGGAAGGACTGATGCTGAAGCTGAAACTCCAATACTTTGGCTACCTGATGCGAAGAATTGTCTCCTTAGAAAAGACCCTGATGTTGAAAAAGGTTGAAGGCAGGAGGAGAAGGGCATGACAGAGGATGAGATGGTTGGCTGGCATCACTGACTCGATAGACATGAATTTGAGAAAGCTCTGGGAGTTAGTAATGGACAGGGAAGCCTGGCATGCTGCAGTCCATGGGGCTGCAAGGAGCTGGACATGACTGAGCAACTAAACAACCGCTAAACACTTTATATGAATTAATTTCTGTAACATTCCATATACCTCTTGGAGAAAGAACTATAATGGTCACATTTTATATAGGGAGCAACTGGGAATGACAAAGCTTAAACAACATGTCCAAGGCCATTCTGCCAGCATGTGGCAGAGCCAGGATTTAAGCATAGGGCTTCTGTCCTCAGAGCCCAAGCTTCTCCATACGGTCCTTCCCAGCAAAATCCTAGTCATTCTAAGAAATGCCTTTGCCTCCTGGTTAACAGGAAGGCATATGTGGACCCTCCCAAAGTTCCACCCTGCCTACCAATTTCAAAACTTCTTTTCTTCTACTTTTTCTCAAAGGCAGAATTTCAAGGCCGGCTCCTTCTCTCCCTCCCAGCCTGTGCTTCTCATCTTTCCTGCTCCCCTGGACCATTAGATGTTCAGTTTGATGAAGTACTGATGAACTATCACCAGTTGCTCCCAGTAAAAACCTTCTCTTTTGGCCTGGACACAATTTCAAGTCTAAAGCCCTCTCTGAATCCTCCTCCTTTAGCTAGTCCTCTATTATGGTACAAACTGCCCTCCAGCCGTCAGGCCAGGAGACTGCCTAACCACAAGCCACGGAACTAGCAGCCAAGAAGAACTGGCCCTAGGTACTAACGTTGTTCACAGGCTCCACCTTGCATTTCATTTACTGACTTGTTTCCTAATCTTCTCGGTTCTAAAATCCAGGATTAATTTCCTAGAAAGCACTCACAGCTGATTCCAACTGTGCCACAGGCTCTGGCTTCCTTCTCCACCTCACTATGATTCACGCTTGCATATTTAATTTCTAGACTCTCAGAGAAAACACATTGTCTCCATTATATCCATGGGGGACTTGCCAGAGCCCGCATGGTGCACAGAAACTGGACATTCCTTCTTTTCACAGAAACATCTGGAAAATATGCACATCTTTTCTACTTCCTCACCAATTCCAATCACTGCAACTGGCTTCTAGCGCCAATACCTAATCTCTCACCATGTTCTGTCCCTTCTACCGCCTAATATATAGTCTGCTCCTCTCCATTCCCCACGCTGGCTCAGCAGTCTGGTCTTCCTATTTATGGTTGTGCTGACTTGAATTCTCCACACTACAAATACGTGCTCATGCCCTTCTCCTGCATATGAAATCTCTTCAGCAGTCCCTCAATGTACTCACGGAGAAGGCAATGGCACCCCACTCCAGTACTCTTGCCTGGAAAATCCCATGGATGGAGGAGCCTGGTGGGCTGCAGTCCATGGGGTCGCTAGAGTTGGATACAACTGAGTGACTTCACTTTCACTTCTCACTTTCATGCATTGGAGAAGGAAATGGCAACCCACTCCAGTGTTCTTGCCTGGAGAATCCCAGGGACAGGGAAGCCTGGTGGGCTGCCGTCTATGGGGTCGCACAGAGTCGGACACGACTGAAGCGACTTAGCAGCAGCAGCAGCAGCAATGTACTAAGGAAGACATGCAAACCTCTGCCTTCATACAGCACATAAGATTCTTCCTGACTTCACCCCTACTTAGTTTTAAGGCTCATGTTTCTTTGCTCCATTCTCACTCTTAAATTTCTACCTACACTGAGCAACATGCTATCACCTGGAACTCACCTCTTAGCATCTGCACGACTGCTCCCTGCCGTGAGGCTAGTAGGCCTGCTTCAGGCCAGAGCCTGGATCTCACATCAGCTCCAATTGGCCCTTACCAGTCTGAGAGAGAGGTGCTTCTTAGTTGTCCCACAACACCCTACACTCAATATCCCCCAGTGAAACGGCGTATTTCCCTTGTTATATCCCTCCTGGCTTTGACAGTCATGGTATGAACTTGAGCCCACTCGTTCAGTGCAGTCTCAGGTTTGCTCCCTGAAGTCTCTTCCTGTCACCTTTATTGCTTCTCATTTGCCCCTGCTTCTTTTCCGCTCCTTCCCCACCATACCTGGCTCTTCCTTCCTGCCTTGTGACCCTCCATCTCAAGAGATTCCTTACACCAAGTTCAAATAGCATTCTCAAACTCCCAAATCAGAACAGCTGACAATTTTACTTGTTTGGAAATACTAGCTTCTAGGCAGCAAATGTTAAAATGACTCAATGAACAATTCTGACCTCATAAGAGAAATAATTACTATTCCCTTTTCTCTTGTACCCATCACTGAACACTAATCTTACATGAACCAGTTTAAATACAGCTCTTTAAATAGTAAGAATGATCATGCATATTTTTACAAATACTTTTAAATATTTATATTAAAATTCTATCAGGACTTCCCTGATAGCTCAGTTGGTAAAGAATCTGCCTGCAATGCAGAAGAAGGGATAGGCGGCTACTCACTCCAGTATTTTTGGGCTTACCTGTGGCTCAGATGGTAAAGAATCCGCCTGCAATGCAGGAGACCTGGGTTCCATCCCTGGGTTGGGAAGATCCCCTGGAGAAGGGAAAGACTACCCACTCCAGTATTCTGGCTTGGAGAATTCCATGAATTCCATGAACCGTATAGTCCATGGGGCCGAAACTAGTCGACACGACTGAGCGACTTTCGCTTTCACAATAACCAAAGTTAAAAAAATTTTTTTCAGTTATATTAACTTAAAAAAATTCTAAACTAATCCAAACCTTTTTATTAGTCTGGATGTCTTTCACCATCCTGATCTCTACTTACAACTTAAAAAACAAAACCAGAAACAATGGTTCCTGTTAAGAATCAACAATCTACGATACCTCTAGACGGAAATCTCTTTTTCCTAAGCTATTATTCTTTACTCTTAAGTGATGGCAAATAATTTTAAGTTACATTTAAATTTAGTTCACTCAATAAAGCAAAATTTCTCCATCTTAATGGTTACAAAACAAAACTATTTTCCCATAACATTAAAAAGAAAGAAATCGCTCTTATTTTAGTAGTTGTAGTGTTTACTGAAGCAGCTTATCCTAGCTTCTGCAACACCCATCTGCTTTACACTTTGGCACACTAGAACTGAGTTAATTTGTCATTTTCCAGATTACATACTGTAAGAAGGTAGGATGTTGTTTATCTTTATATTCCCAAATGCTTGGAATACTGCCTTGACTATATTATGCAATTAATAAAAAGTGCTTGAAAATGCATTAACTAAATGATTTTGTATCAGATTGTGCATTTGCCAAGGAAATTAATTAGAATACACAGGGAGTTATGATACATTTATAGTTTCTGTTTAACTAGAATTAAGCAGAAAAACCATTTGTTTTATACCTGGTTCACACTTGGTGAGATTATTTTCTTTAAATATTTTCTGACTTAATACACATGATATCAAAGTGCTTATATGCAGCTTCGGAGTCATAATAGTGCCCTATTCAAAACATTAAACATTCCATCTATATTTTTATTGGGTGCTACAGTCCTTCTGTGTGCTCGGTCTGATTGCTTTGACTTCAGTGCCAAGTACTGAACGCTCTTTTCCTTTATTTATGAAATGTATTAAATCCATGGTATTTGTTTTAAAAAGTTCTTCAGATCATAGAATTAACAACATAAGTTTCTATTTCTATACCATTTGCCTATTTATTCCCCCTCTTTGGAAAACTACCAAAGAGAGAATATAAATAGCTAGACATTTTAGGATGACCCGAAATTCATTCTTCCTTCCATTTTTCTTTCAATGCACAGTATGCAAATGGGCATTACCCACAAGAGAGTTCCAGAAAAACATCTATTTCTGCTTTATTGACTATGCCAAAGCCTTTGACTGTGTGGATCATAATAAACTGTGGAAAATTCTGAAAGAGATGGGAATACCAGACCACCTGACCTGCCTCTTGAGAAACCTGTATACAGGTCAGGAAGCAATAGTCAGAACTGGACATGGAACAACAGACTGGTTGCAAATAGGAAAAGGAGTGTGTCAAGGCTGTATATTGTCACCCTGCTTATTTAACTTATATGCAGAGTACATCATGAGAAACGCTGGGCTGGAAGAAGCACAAGCTGGAATCAAGATTACCAGGAGAAATATCAATAACCTCAGATATGCAGATGACACCACCCTTATGGCAGCAAGTGAAGAGGAACTAAAAAGCCTCTTGATGAAAGTTAAAGTGGAGAGTGAAAAAGTTGGCTTAAAGCTCAACATTCAAAAAACTAAGATCATGGCATCCGGTCCCATCACTTCACGGCAGACAGATGGGGAAACAGTGGAAACAGTGGCTTGCCGGGAGCCGGCGTGAGGACCTCCACCCGTGGCAAAGGTCATGAGGAAGGAGGCTCAACATACGCAAAGGCGGGATCAAGCCTCAGGAGTCCCCTGGAAATTCTCGAGCATCTACCCTCAAAACCAGAGCCTGCCTACTTCACTACTTTGTGCTCTCACCTACACCTCTGACTTTATGGGGGGCTGTCCCCCACCACCTCTTTCAGAGAAGGAGTTAACTTAGAGCTCCAGTTAATAATAATTCCTGGGAGTGATAGGAGTGTTTCAATCTACAAACTCCTCTGAAGGTTCTCTAGCCTGCCTGACAGGCTTGTTCAGCCACATGTGATTGCTCACAGCCTCCCAACCGTGAGAGGCACGAGATGCTTTAACTCTTCTAAAAAACAGGTTCCTTAGAGAAGTTAGAAAACTATTAGTATAAGTATAGTGGGCTGATTAGAAACTGTATTGGTGAAGGGTTTTTCATTTGTTGAGCCAATGTTTGCTGCTAAGTTTCCACATCCCCTGCCCTTATACACATTAATGAATATATAGAAGAATTAAGTATTAACCTTTGATATTAATCACGTTAGACCTTAGGCTAAGCAAATTCTTTCCTTAATTAAAACCCACTACACCCTCACCCTATAGGAA
This sequence comes from Bos grunniens, assembly GCF_055505025.1. Lineage (NCBI taxonomy): Eukaryota > Metazoa > Chordata > Mammalia > Artiodactyla > Bovidae > Bos > Bos grunniens. The sequence goes on from NC_141165.1 coordinate 105,017,589, forward strand.
TGTAACTTTATCTGGTACCTTCAGAAGGTGGCGTCTGTTTCAAAAATAATCACCCCTGGAGAAATAAGCGTTCTGGTTGACTGACCGCCGTCACAAGGAGAGGGTCATAAATTGTCAGCAGGCCCCCCTGGCCAGAAGATGATGTAACACCCCTAAGACCTCTGTATACATTTGTATGAAGCACCTGACTTTAATAAAAGTCAGGACAGCTGTCCCCGCATGACTTTTGTATAACATCTCAGTGTGTAAAAACAGACCCTGGAAAATAAAGAATGGGATCAGTTCCTCGAAAGACTGGTCTCCCCATGTCTCTCTCTCAAACTCTGACTGAGTTTCCATCTGGAGCGCAGAGCCCGCCAAGCTTATTAATTTTGCCTAGGCTTCGAAGATCCGACCGGGGAGGCCTCAGTGTCTCCTCTCCTTCAGGAGAACAGAAGGATGCCTGCGGCCTACGTAAGTGGTGCAAGCTTCTTGTCTTGAAGTTTTATTGGTTTCCCACGTAAACCAAGCTACTCAGCCTATTTTCTCCACTGAATTTTCCTACTGAGCTATCCTTATTCTATTACTCTTTATATCTCTAATTAATATCTAATTAAAGCCAGTGTATTCGCCGACACCGTCTCTCCTTCGAATTTCCCTTGATCCACCGGGGCTGGACCCTGGAGGTGGCTGACTTTATTTTTCTGGGCTCCAAAATCACTGCAGATGGTGACTGCATCCATGAAATTAAAAGACACTTACTCCTTGGAAGAAAAGTTATGACCAACCTAGACAGCATATTAAAAAGCAGAGACATTACTTTGCCAACAAAGATCCGTCTAGTCAAAGCTATGGTTTTTCCAGTGGTCATGTATTGATGTGAGAGTTGGACTGTAAAGAATGCTGAGCACTGAAGAACTGATGCTTTTGAACTGTGGTGTTGGAGAAGACTCTTGAGAGTCCCTTGGACTGCAAGGAGATCCAACCAGTCCATCCTAAAGGAGAACAGTCCGGGGTGTTCATTGGACGGACTGATGTTGAAGCTGAAATTCCAATACTTTGGCCACCTGATGCAAAGAGCTGACTCATCTGAAAAGACCCTGATGCTGGGAAAGATAGAGGGCAGGAGAAGAAGGGGACGACAGAGGATGAGATGGTTGGATGGCATCACCAACTCTATGGACGTGGGTTTGGGTAGCCTCCGGGAGTTGGTGACTCCATGCTGCGGTTCATGGGGTCTCAGAGTTGGACACGACTGAGCAACTGAACTGAACTGATTACCCACAAGATACGTGGTTTACTAAGGCGTCCTGGAATATTTTTCTTTCTTTTTTTAAATTTTATTTTATTTTTAAACTTTACAATATTGTATTAATTTTGCCAAATATCGAAATGAATCCGCCACAGGTATACCCGAGTTCCCCATCCTGAACCCTCCTCCCTCCCCTACCCTCCCTCTGGGTCATCCCGGTGCACCAGCCCCAAGCATCCAGTTACCGTGCATCAAACCTGGACTGGTGACTTGTTTCATACATGTTATTATATATGTTTCAATGCTATTCTCCCAAATCTCCCCACCCTCTCCCTCTCCCACAGAGTCCATAAGACTGATCTATACATCGGTGTCTCTTTTGCAGTCTCGTACACAGGGTTATTGTTACCATCTTTCTAAATTCCATATATATGCGTTAGTATACTGTATTGGTGTTTTACAACCTAATTTTCATATAAGTTTGCTCCCTCTGCTGGTCAAAGTTTTATCCTCTAGCATCCTATTTAAATACAAAAGTCAATGTTTTATACTATAAAGAAATTAAAAACTCCTCTATAAAAAATTATAAATAAAATTCCAAATAAACCTGGAAAGTCTCTTAAGAAGCTCTTCTATATCAAGGCATGGCATTAGCTGACTTTAGGGAGAAGCAGTCTTTCCAGTATTGAATTAAGGGCAGGGATTTTCCAATTTAGTTATAATCGAAGCAAGATCCTTACCTCTACCAAGACAATTTCTCCACAGTACTTTGCAATAAGTGTCTAACCAAATCTTTCCATGTTTACACAGACAGCATTATGGAGAGAGGGCAGGCAGGAAGGAGCACTCTCACTCACACATATAGTGATTTGTCACGGCAGCAACAGTTATTGGCCGAACACATAATCAACACGGGGCTACAGGGCTACTCATATGCCTGCACTGTTTTTTCCTTTCACCTTCTTTTTTTCAAAGATGAAAGCTATTTTGCTGACATATCTAAAAACATTGTTTTGATTTTGATAATAAAGCTCTTTATAATAAGAAATTGGAGGTACATTTCACTAATAAGTTGTAAATACATTTTCTAATAAGAAAATTCAGTACTGCTCTAAAAACTTCCAGGTTACTTTAACTGCTACTTCGCAATCATGAAAGACATTGTGACTTACAGATTGTATCTGTTTATCTGATATGACACAGTCCTGTGAAGTGGGTACAAGTAAGCCCATTTCACAGCTGAGGAAGAGGAGCCTTGCAGAGATTTACATAATCTCCCTAAAGTCACGGAGGGGCAAAAGAGGGGCACAGCCTAAAGGCTTGGGCTTTAATCTCTAAGCATAAGTTCTTTCTTCCACATGACTGCATCACTGATTTTAGTTTTAAATCAATACATTTATTTTGAGAGGAAAAGTAATGCCACTTTATAAGCCTTTTTGAGCATTTGTTTAGTGTCTTAGCATTTACTTAGCTAGAGAATTCCTAAATTTCCATTTATATTTCAAAACAGTTCTTTGTATGGATTTAGACATACTCTATACACTGGGGGAAGGGAGGGACTCGGAGTAAGAAAGCATATGTATCTGTGAATACTCAGTATACTTTTCTTCACTTTGCATTTTGTAAATATTGATGTTGCAGCTCCCAGAGTGCTCTCATAAGTAGTTATGACTGACAGTCCATGAGTGCTGTGTCTCTCAAAACAAATATGCTTTACTGACAGAGAGCACGTGTACCTCCATCTAATTATTCTGAGAGGCAGGGTGGAACAAACAACATAATTCCTCAGCTCAGTTTGGCATTCTCCACTGAACACGATAGGCAGGTAACAGTTTAACACATACTATGCTGCTGCTGCTGCTGCTAAGTCGCTTCAGTCATGTCCAACTCTATGCGACCCCATGGACGGCAGCCTACCAGGCTCCCCCGTCCCTGGGATTCTCCAAGCAAGAACATTGGAGTGGGTTGCCATTTCCTTCTCCAATGCATGAAAGTGAAAGTGAAGTCGCTCAGTCGTGTCCGACTCTTAGCAACCCCATGGACTGCAGCCCACCAGGCTCCTCCGTGCATAGGATTTTCCAGGCAAGAGTACTGGAGTGGGGTGCCACTGCCTTCTCCAACACATACCATGAAAACTTGTCATTTCCATGGGCAACGTAACAGATCTACCATGTAATCCTAGAGCAGAGTACCTCTTCCTATGGTTCTTGCAAATATTTTTAAGAGTAAATGAAAATTCACTGCATATTTAATACAAAAAAAAAGGCCTTTACATAATGTCCAAATATTTACTGGATTTTAAAATATGTGATAATGTGCAGTTTGGGAATAAAAGTAAGTTGGGTGAGTGTTTGAAAAAGAACCAACCAGAGTAAATAAAATATGCTTGATCACCCTGATTTTAGGGGAAAAATAAATAAACCTGTCACTGTCCGTTGTGTACCCAAAACCACCATCTAAGAGTTAACATCACATTTGTTACTGTTGCTCAGTCGCTTAGTCCTGTTCTACTCTTTGCGACCCCATGGACTGCAGCATGGCAGACTTCCCTGTCCTTCACCATCTCTCAATGTAAATATCACATTATTTATATTCTATTAAGCATTTCTCAAACTGGAAAGTAAACCTCATCAAGCAGTCACAGAATTTTGCTTGCAGCACTCTCCCAGCTCTCCGGATTTGTGGACTACCAATCTGTTCTTGGGGCTTCCCTCGTAGCTCAGTCGGTAAAGAATCTGCCTGCAATGCAGGAGACTCATATTCGATGCCTGGGTTGAAAAGGTCCCCTGGAAAAGGAAATGGCAACCCACTCCAGTATTCTTGCCTGAAGAATCCCATGGATAGAGGAGCCTGGCGGGCTACAGTCCATGGGGTCGCAAGAGTTGGACACAACTTAGCAACTAAACCACCGCCACCACTAATCTGTTTTTGAGAGATAGGCAAATTCCTCCTACAGCTTGTATGAAGCTCCTCTTGGGAGATCTCCTGATTCCAAGTCAACATTTGCCAATGCAGGGAATATAAGAGATGTGGGTTTGATCCCTGAGTTGGGAAGATCCCCTGGAGAAGGAAATGGCAACACACTCCAGAATTCTTACCTGGAGAATTCCATAGACAGAGGAGACTGGCGGGGTACCGTCCTTAGGGTCGCAAAGAGCTGGACACAGTGACTTAGCATGCACACACGCACGCAGTGCTTAAGGGAACACAGAACTGGATGGAACTTTGTTGGCATTCACACAGAAACTGGTCAATGACAACCTCAGACACGTGTAAAGTGCAGTAACATTTTATGTTTCTCACATCCATTTTTTTCTTGTTTGTAGAGTTTTTGTATAGAGAAGATATGGGACCAATAATAGTACAGGATTAAGAATAAGGATGCCGAACATCTAGCCCTGGTTTTCACCTCACCAAAAGAGAAAGATTCAATACCAGACCTGTTTAAGGACAAAACTAGCAACTGATTAAGTAGGAAAACTGTAGAAGTTCTTCATGCATCAAAAGCTTGGTCTAGATGACCCTGCAGGCACATCAGTACCTCTCTCTGCTATAATTTTGACCTTGATGTCTCCAGTGGAGACCAGACCGTACTGCAGAGTTTCCCCTCTCCTATACAAAGGCCTTCATTCCCCTCTCTCACCTCCTACCAGGAAGATAAAGACATAATAAAGCAGCTTTCACAACCCCTAACATAGCCTTTACACTGGTGACAATTTCTTACCTGTCGAGCTCAGTCTTTTCAAAACTGCCAACAGTGATTTTGTATAATTCTTCCCACATTGCTTTTCTTATAGTCTATGCCCACCCCTCTTACCATTAATTAACACTGCACTCTATAATTTGAAAATTGAACCCAATTTTGAATTTTGTGTATCTTCATTGTTTTTAATTACTGACATTTTAAACACTTTCCATGTGCTTTGTTAGAATTCCATATTAAGGAAAAATAACTTTTCCAACACTTACATAAGACTTACCAACATCTTTTTAGGGAATGCGTAAGGAATTTTTTTTTTTTTTTCCCTTAAAAGTCAATTTCTAATAGCTTCAAATCCAGGCCATGGAAACCCTTAGTATTTTTTTTTTTTTACTTTATAAATAATTGAATGTATGTTTTTTTATACTTCCCAGGTGGCACAGAGGTAAAGAACCCAACTGCCAGTCAGGAGATGCAAGAGACTTGGGTTTGATCCCTGGGTCGGGAAGATCCTGTGGAGTAGGAAATGGCAACCCATTCAAGTATTCTTGCCTGGAAAATTCCATGAACAGAGGACCTGGTGGGCTCCAAACCATGGGGTCACAAAGAGAGGGAAACGTGTGTGCACACACACACACACACGTAACCTTCTTATGGAGATGTTCAACTCTCAGATACCAGGAGACTCAGATCGCTAACAAGGGTTAGGATTAAACCACCTCTGATCTACTTTCACATTTATTAAGAGTAACAGAATCCTGGAGAATGTGAAGTAAAACGCTATGACTCTGGAAAACCTGAAGACCACAATATACAGCTCAGACAGGTAATAAATGTGGCCAAATCTGGGACTTTAAATCCTGGGTCTCTTCACATAAATCCAAACCATTCATGGGCCAAGAGGGGAACTATCTGCAACACTGAAGAGCTCCCTGGTGATGGAAAGATTAATGGGAATTAGAGGTGCCTGAAACCTTAACAGTAGACAAACAGGGCTGTCCTTGACACCTGAAAGTATTAAATTGTTAACTGTGCCAAGCGCAGGCAATTACTGCCACTAGTCGTCCAACACCTCTCTTCCAGACCGTTTACAACATTTACCTTCTACCTAAAACTTACCACAGGTTTATAGCCATAGAAATCCAGTCATCATATATTCACTTAAATATTTGTACCTAATATTTAGAATTTACCAAGTCAAAGAGAATGCTGTGTAACAGAAACAATGTGCCTGTGTGCCTGCTCAGTCGCTTCAGTCGTGTCCAACTCTCTTTGCACTCCTGTGGACTCTAGCCCACCAGGCTCCTCTGTCCATGGGATTCTCCAGGCAGGAATCCTGGAGTGGGTTGCCATGCCCGCCTCCAGGGGATCTTCCCAACCCAGGCATGGAACCTGCATCTCTCAGGTCTCCTGCATTTACAGGTGGATTCGTTACAACTAGCGCCACCTGGGAGGGCTTCATTGGTGGCTCAGTCAGCAAAGACTCAGCCTGTGATGCAAGAGACCCAGGTTTGACCCGAGTCAGGAAGATTCCTTGAGGAAGGAAATGGTGAGCCACTCCAGTATTGTTGCCTGGGAAATCCCATGGACAGAGTGGCCTGGCAGGCTATATAGTCCATGGGGACTCGAAGAGTCAGACACAACTTAGCAACTAAACCACTAAACCCACTACCTGCCAAGTCCAAAAACAATAATGACACTTTCAATTCAGAAATTTACTTTCAACTTCATAAAGTACATTTTTATTGTAAATAAAAGAAGACTTGTAGTTTAAAACTGAAAACAGAATTTTCATGCATACAGTGTGCTTTTTTTCCTTTCTGAATTTAATCATAGACCAGGATACTATTCTAACTACAATCGTTAGTTCACCTAGTCCTCAAAACAACTCTATGAAAAAGGAAGCATAATTATCCACATTTTACAGAGAAAGCAACTGAGCTTGCAGGGAAACCTTCCCAGGGTAACAGATAGAAAAGTGGTGCATTGGACACCAGGATTCAGACTCAAGCGGTCCAGCTGCCAAGCTACATTGCTATTCAAAATGTCTTATCCATTAGAATTTGGGAAAATGATAAATACTGCCGTGGTAAAACATTTTTAAAAGTGGGATTAAACTAAAAAGTCTCCTTTTGAGTCCTCTGAAGGTCAACAGAGGCTCAGAAGTAAAACATGATGATTATCTTTGTCACCTTTTAACCTGTAATTTTCTTTTTCAAGTGACAAGCATCATGTACTACTAAAGTGACTTAGTATAGTTTAACCTTGCTGTAATTAGCACTATGTGTCTGCATTAAAATTAAATAATTGCCTTACCTGGGTAGTTTATAAGGGTTGTATTATTAAATGTCCTTGAGTTCATTTAAAACAGAATCCAGACAAATACTTTGTTGGGTGATTCCCCCCCACCCCAACTGTTAGTTGTGTATTTCCTAAGAAAAACTTGCTTTACTTAGTATTTCCCAAATATACTTGAGCCCATATATTATGCCAACCTTCAAAATCTCTTGAGAGTCATCTAAGAGGAGTTTGTGGAATGCTAAATCTTAATTTCTCCTCTATTACTACAAATTTCAAATACAGGGTAGGATAAAGCAAAGTATGTGGAGGGCGGTGGGCAACAGGTGCAGGAGCTGTAACTACTTCATTCATAAAGACAACAGGATTTGAAGCACAACCACTAATGAGTTTCTGGAATTCTGTAACTGTAAATCCCAAGTCCTATCTGGAATGCTCCCTAAAAATACGGTGGTCAGAAATAAAAGGTCAGGTATCTATCACCAAAAAAGATGAAATTCTTCTAAGCACACTGAAAAAGGGACAGGGGTGGGGAAAGAAAGGACATTCTCATACAAAAGTTGGATTCTACTACTGCTAAAATAGAGAGAGGCAAACCAGATTTATCATGGTTGTTTCTAGATACTGGTTTCTATGAGATACAAATTTGGATTTGCTAATAAAACTGCACAACATTAGAATCAAAAGGGACCTTAGAAATCACAGATCAACCCCCCAAAATTTTAAAGATCTTGAAAAGTAAGTTCATAGAGGTTAGGTTTGAAATTAAATAGTCTTATTCTCTGATTTGCTATAAAATTCGGGTTTCTTTTGAGAAAATTATTATCATTACTATTAGGGGTTTTTGTTTGTTTGTTTGTTTTTTCTTTTACTGAATTATAAACCTGAGATTGCTTTATGGTTGTATTATTAGTAAGACTAATGAGTAAACTGCCATTTAAAAAATTCAGAAATTGCCAGGTTTATTTACAATAAAATAACAGAAAGAGCTCTTGGTTTCTTTCTCTTGTTCCACTTTCAGCCTATGAAATGAACTGGATCAATATAGGAAAAGTTTCTAAAGGGCAATCTTATTCTATTATCAATAAAAGAAGTTGCTGCAGAATGGAACCAGCCAAGAAATGATCCGTTTTTAGGGCAACTTACAATTCTCCAGGTCCTTGCTATCTGAAAGAATAAAATAGCTCAAAGAAAAGCTACACACCAACAAAAAACCTAGTAAGCACAAAATGTAGGAGAGCAAAATCCTACACTGAGAGTTTTAACCGAAAATCAATCAATACAGAGAAAAATGAGGAAAGCTGAATGAAGGATTCCATGGTTTAAGGGGACTTGTGCTCAAAACAGTATTAGTCAAAATGCTCTAAGACACAGGGAGTATTTCTGTAAGGCATTACTTACAGCAGATAGCAAGCAACCAAAAAAGTGGAAATCAGGGTCCATTACTCATGGCAGGATAACCTGCATTATCCTCTTACAGAGGCATCACTAACAAGAGCTGCTGCTGCTGCTGCTAAGTCACTTCAGTCGTGTCCGACTCTGTGTGACCCCATAGATGGCAGCCCACCAGGCTCCCTTGTCCCTGGGATTCTCCAGGCAAAAACACTGGAGTGGGTTGCCATTTCCTTTTCCAATGCATGAAAGTGAAAAGTGAAAGAGAAGTCGCTCAGTCGTGTCAGACTCTTAGCGACCCCATGGACTGCAGCCTACCAGGCTCCTCTGTCCATGGGATTTTCCAGGCAAGAGAAGAAAAATGAAGGCTGAGAAAGAAAGGGAATGGTGTTTCTTTTACATGTAATTTCCAGCAAACTCTGATGAGTTGCAATCCTGAATGAGTTTTCCTCCCTCTCCTTCTTTCAATTTCATTTAGAAAAATCATCTAGGTTAGGTTCTTCAAGTGTGACTTTGTAACTAGCCTAATGTGGTCCCAAATTATCACCTTCAACATTCCTTGGAGGAAGCACTTGATTAAATACCCTCTGGTAAAGCAGATCAAGGTGGCTTTATGCCTATTCCAAGAACAAGAAGCTGTCAAGCTGACAAATTGGTATCTTTACCCTGTTGGATACCATCTCCTGTCAGGAGGGTTTCTTATTTCTTTAAACTTGCTTCTCCACTTTGGCAGCCTTCTAACAATCTATTTAAGGGTCTGGCTCCTAAAGCTTGTAAATTCTATTTTCCATTCTCCTATTTCTCTACAGATTACACCGTTGACCTCTGCTACTGATCTTGAAGGAAGTTATCTGGAAGCCACCTGCTGTGACCCTAGCACAGAATTAGAACTGCACTTCTATGAGAGCCAATTTCTAAAATACCTAAATCAGTTGCACATGTTTTAAAACAACTCATAAAAAAGGATCACCACTACCATGGTGCTACTCTTTCCCCAACCCTTTGTCCAGAGTCAGAAAAAAAGATGAAAGGCAGGAAGTAGCCTAACTATCAACAAGTGGTTCTCCTTTGAAGAAAGATAACAAAATACTGGAGTTAAAAGTATATTTGTAATTGCAAAGTTACTCTTCTTAAACAAATTCCAAGTACAATATCTGCCTTTGATCTTGGAAAAGTATTTTTCTCACTGTTCACAGCTGACACAGCTGATAGTTCAGTTAGGCACCCCAACTACCAACTATGGGAAAAATGTTCCCTGAAATTCAATCATGTGAGTTATTAGCTTCTAGTTGTCAGCCTAGAAGTAGCTGCTTTTATGCTCTGCCACTGCTACTGCCTGTGACAGTTCTGCCTGTTCTGATGATGTGACAAGCTGTCATAGTAACAGCATCCATCTGACCACCTGGCAGACCCTCAATTCCCTCTGTGTGATGCTGGACTGTTGTACAGAGTCATTCAGCATCTCCTTGGACAAGGACCATTATCAGTGAAACATATGTTGCAACTAAGAGAAAAAGTCTGAGGACCTTAAACCTAAACAGAGTCTAGGTTTCAGATTTTCAAATGAAATCTATTCTCAACCTTCTACATTTTCTATTTTGGCAAGAGTCTAATGGTCATATATGGCTCCAGTAATGCAACAAGTGTATTTTAAAACAATAAAAATATTCCTAGCGTCCCTACAGTCCATTTTAAACAATTAGGGGACATAAATACCATACTATGGTATAATTTATTCAAAAATATTTTCTTTAACAGCTACTGGTTGTGGATCTTTTAATACAAGAAGGAAACAGACAGTAAGATGCTAAAATTATGGGGTTAAGCTCTTATCTTTAGTAATTAATAGCCCTTAAAGTTCAGTTAGTAGAGAAAAACAGTAGTATCTAACTGAACCCTAAGGAAGATACGTATTCCTAGATTAAAAGAACCCTTTACAACAATAGGACTTTGGAGGCAATGGTGAACATCTTTCATGGAGAAGAATTATGCTTTTAAAGTTCACACATACATGTGATGAGTACATGCACACACACACGCACACACATATACATATACTCTGAAAGTGTAGAACTGATAATACTGATAGATACTATCATACTTTCATAAAGATATCCCATACTTTCATAAAATGTTTTCTTTGAACACGATCCCAAAGGCCAAAAGTCTCTAACTTTTGAGACTCATCTATAAAGTCAGCATTCAGTATATTGCTGACTGGTAGGCTGAGCACTGAAGAACTGATGCTTTTGAATTGTGGTGCTGCAGAAGACTCTTGAGAGTCCCTTGGACTGCAAGGAGATCAAACCAGTCAATCCTAAAGGAAATCAGTCCTGAATACTGACTGGAAGGGCTGATGCTGAAGCTGAAGCTCCAATACTTTGGCCACCTGATGCGAAGAGCTGACTCACTGGAAAAGACCCAGAAGCTGGGAAAGATTGGGGGCAGGAGGAGAAGAGGGTGGCAGAGGATGAGACAGTTAGATAGCACCATTGACTCAGTGGACATGGATTTGAGCAAACTCTGGGAGATAGTGAGGGACAGGACAGCCTGGTGTGCTGTGGACTATGTGGTCATAAAGAGTCAGACTTGACTTAGTAACTGAACAACAACAGTAAAGCTGATAGCTAAGCTTTGAAAGTAACATTAATCACCTAAGCATGGTGTAACTCACAGTCCCTGCAATAACATCCCAGGAAACAGAATTAAGCAATGATAATCAAGTGTCACTCTGCCGTCAGCATCAGGCAAATGTTGTCGTTAATAAATCCTTACAATATCCTAGCAAAATAGCTACTTTCTTTTGCCTGAAAAAGCAAACTGTGACTCCCATCTGTATCAAACGGCAGTGATTTTACAGATACACAGGGAACACATACAGAAAAACATAGATTTCTACACTGTACAGCTCCACAGCCCATCAAATTGTGAATCCCACCATCTTTCTGAAATATAAAGTAAAACACTAAGCAGAAAGAAAACCCTTAACAATAAAGGGCATAGGAATTAGATAATTAAATCAAGAATTAAAAAAAAAAAACCCACCTTCACTTAAATGCATTTATAGTGACACACTCCGTGATTTCAGTTTAGAAGAAAACAAACTGTAAAGATGTATCTATACCTACAAAAAACACTGGAAGGAGAAATATCAAATTGCTTTGTTCAAATGGATATGGAGTAGGATATGTACTGAGGGTGAATTCCATTTTTGTCTTCATGCTTTTCAGTGTTTTTGACATGTATTAAAAGCAAAAAAGAAAGTCAATAAAGTATTTTAAAATCAAATATTTTAAATGTAATTTAACAGAGAACAAAGTAGCAGGCTTCTGAGGTACAAAATCAATATACTGCAGTGGAAAGTCATTTTCTTTCTGATCCTGCCTGTGACCATGTGACATCTTTTCACACTTGCTCAAAATTAACTGCTTCACTACATAATGACTGCAACTACAGCAATGGACCTTTTTGTAGGTAATTCAATTACTGTAGAAGATTTTACAGTTTGAATATTAAGAAGTGAAGCATACATTTGACTATATACAGAGAAATAAAGCAGATGCTCAACATACCATATGCTATCTATTTATTTATCCCAGAGGCATCCTAGCTTATTAGCCATTGCTCTGGGTCTAGCTGGGAGGGCAGTGTTCTGTCTCATTTCCAGGTAACGTAAGGGATTTCCATACTATGATCAAAGGCCAGAACTGGTTTGCTAGAATGCATTCCCTAAGCCCCACAGTATTTTATTCATAGCTCTGTGACATTATCAGCTTGGAGAGTAATCTTCGCATCTTCCACACTTGACTGACGTATACAGACTACCAAGAATGCATCCAGTAAATGATAAATGAATGAATGAGCTGTCCTATACAAATAACTAAACTTGGAGACAAATGTCAGAACTGGCTCAAGAAATCATAGTGAACCATCTGTAAACTCAACAACATAAAACACTGAAAGAAAGCCGGCACATGTTCCTTTCTTATGAAAAGTTACTAGCAACTTAAAGCTTCTTTCTTTCCTTCAGTCCCTGCTCACCTCATCCATGTTCCTAACATCGTCAAGAATGAATGTATTCAACATCTGCTTCTAAAAAGAAAGGGATGAATTATTTTTATCTGTAGTATTGCTTATAAAACCTGAGTTTTTTCCTCACTAACTATAAATTATCTTTTAGGTACCATTACACTGCACTGTTATGAAGAATGTTGAATGCATGTCATTTTATTTTGCATTTGATTACATTATCAGTAGTGGCTAAGAACATGTTTTCAGTGCAGCCTCCTCCATGATCTAGATTGACCTGTATAGCAGTAGATGTTAGATTTGGGTAATTTATATCTACAGCACTCCTGTTGCTAGCTTTACCCTGAGACTAAGAGATAAAAGTTTACCCTCAGTTAAGTCACTGAGTAAAACTATCCACAAGATAATTTAATGAAATAGGAACTGTAGAAATCTCCAGAATTTCTATGGGATTTCTAGTACCATCCTTATTCTTTATGCATGTGGTGTGCGGCCTCAGAATCTGAAGAGCAGAAATGTCCAATTACTTACCTGGTTCTGCTCAACTTACAGGAATATCCTTTACTACAAATCAGCATTTCTTAGTGAGGATGCTTTTGGTATTTTGGGTGGGAAAGTTCTCTACTAGGCAAAACTATTCCACTGTTTGCTGAGTCAACATACATCATAGCTCCCTTCCTATTGGTTCATCCCCACCCTCAATCTCAGTAGTAGAATTCCCTAATCACAGAGACAAACAATGTCCCACAGCTTTCCAAACAGTCCCAAGGTGAGGGGTGGAGGGGAGTAGTATGAACCACGCCCCCCTCAATTAAGAATCATTGCTCTAAATAAACCCAATACATAAAAATTCACAGTGGATACAAATCCGCCTGCCAATGCAAGGGACGCGGGTCCGATGCCTGGTCTGGGAAGATTCCACATGCTGTGCAGGAACTAAGTTCCTGTGCCACAACTACTGAGCCCGTTGCTGCGACTACTGAAGCCTTCGCACTCACAGCCTGTGCTCTGCAACAAGAGAAACCACCACAATGAGAAGCCCATGCACTGCAACGAAGAGTCGCCCCCACTAGTCACGATTAGAGAAAGCCTGCACACAGCAATGAAGACACAGCGCAATCAAAAAGCAATAAAAATAAAATTTAAAAAAATCCACATTTTAAAAATAATTGTTGATGCTGTTTAGTTGCTAAGTCACAGCTGACTCTGTGAGACCCCATGGACTGCAGCACGTCAGGCCTCCGTCCTTCACTGTCTCCAGAGTTTGTTGAAACTCATGTCCATTGAGTCAGTGATGCCACCCAACCATCTGTTGCCCTTCTCCTTCTCCTCCTGCCCGCAATGTTTCCCAGCATCAGGGCCTTTCCCAGTGAGTCAGTTATTTTTATCAGGTGACCCAAGTATTGGAGTTTCAGCCTCAGCATGAGTCCTTCCAATGAATATTCAGGGTTGATTTCCTTTGGGACTGACTGATTTGATCTCCTTGCAATCCAAGGGAATCTCAAAAGTCTTCTCCAGCACCACAATTTGAAAGCATCAAAAAACACCCTAAAAAACAAGCCTCAGAGGGCTTTCCCCACAGTGACTATTCATTAACACCTGCATCACATCAAGCCCACTCCTCACATTTTCAGGAATATGCAAGGCTCACATACACCACACTTAAAAGCAACAAAAACAAAACTTTGTATTGGGCCGATTAACAATGTTCAGGTGAACAGCGAAGGGACTCAGCCTTACATATACATGTATCCATTATCCTCCAAACTCCCCTCCCATCCAGGACGCCACATAACACTGAGCAGAATTCTATCTGCTATAGAGTAGGTCCTTGTTGGTCATCCATTTTAAATATAGCAAACCTACACTATACTCTTAAGGCATCATTTATCAGCTTGAATATTTTCTATGTGACCTCTGATCATTAATTCTTATGTCATAAAACTTCTGTGTGAGTTAATATTTCTATGTCTATTGTGCTGATTACATATGAGCTATCTAAATTGATTTACCCTTGTCAGAACAGGTTTCCTATAAATATTACAATGGCCTCCTATAAATATTTCATTAAATAGTTGTTTTTGTGACTTCCATTTGAAAACCCAGTCTCCTTCATGTATGCAAGTCCTGCTGCTGCTAAGTCACTTCAATCGTGTCCGACTCTGTGTGACCCCATAGACGGCAGCCCACCAGGCTCTCCCGTCCCTGGGATTCTCCAGGCAAGAACACTGGAGTGGGTTGCCATTTCCTTCTCCAATGCGTGAAACTGAAGTTGCTCAGTCGTGTCCGACTCTTAGGGATCCCATGGACTGCAGCCCACCAGGCTCCACTGTCCATGGGATTTTCCAGGCAAAAGTACTGGAGTGGGGTGCCATTGCCTTCTCCAATGCAAGTCCTAAAACTTGGTAAATGAATCTGCCCTGGCATGGTGTGGTGTGTGTGTCCGACTCTGTGATCCAACCCCATGGACTGCAGTCTGCCAGGTTCCTCTGTCCATGGCCTTTTCCAGGCAAGAATACTTAACTGGGCTGCTATTTCCTCCTTCAGGGGAATCCTCTGGATACAGGGATCAAACCCACATCTCTTGCATCTCCTAAGCACTGGCAGGTGAATTGTTTACTGCTGCACCACCTGGGAAGCCCCTGCTTAGGGGAAGCTCTAGTTAATGGAAAGCCAGCCCATTTATGTCATGCTCAACTCTGCTCTGCAAACAACTTTTCTCAGAACCAAACAGTCCCACGTGGCCAACAATCAAGTCTGGCCTTTTTGGCTGTACATTATCCAAAAATAGGGCTCCCTTGTCAGTGACTGACCGCCTTCTGGAAACAGTAACACTGAGGGGCAGGAAGTACCTGAAATCTTAAGCTACACTCTGCTTTACACTTGTTCTCCCAGCCTTTCTTGATTCCTGGAACTCAGGTCCGACTCTCTTACTGATGCTGTTCATTGCTACCAGACTATCCACTTTAAATGCCTGCCCTGCATCAAAGCCCAGAAATTTTTATGAGCCTAAATTCTGGGTAATACACATCAAATTATTACCATGGCCTATACATTTGAAACAAGTTAAAAATTATGTATCTTTGTGTCATCATCACAAAATATTTGCTATTAGCATATTTCTTGTCTCCATTTTAGAATAATAAAAGTTCTGGGCTTCCGAGGTTCTGCTAGTGGTAAAGAAACTGCCTGCCAGTGCAGGAGATGTGGGTTTGATCCCTGGGTCAAGAAGATCCTCTGGAAGAAGGCACAGCAACCACACCAGTATTCTTAGCTAGAGAATCCCATGAAGAGAGGAGCCTGGAGGGCTACAGCCCATAGGGTTGCAAAGAGTTGGAGTTGACTGAAGCGACTTAGCATGCACAATGTCCAATAATGAATTCAGTCAAGAAAATCTGATGATATTGATATCAATATTAAAGGAACCACATATATTTCTAGTCTTTTTTTTTTTTTTTAATAAAACCCTGTAACCAACTTTGAAAGAAAACCCAGACCACCCTGCCTAATTCCGTTTTGCCTTCATCTAGTGCATCATGTGACTTGGCAGAAAGTTAACAGTGTGGATGCTTATTTTTTCCTG
Organism: Bos grunniens; assembly: GCF_055505025.1. NCBI lineage: Eukaryota > Metazoa > Chordata > Mammalia > Artiodactyla > Bovidae > Bos > Bos grunniens. The sequence continues at coordinate 105,033,822 of NC_141165.1, forward strand.
GATTCATAAACCTGGATCAACAAATAATTAACTCTGTTACCTGGTTCAAGTAACCTCTCTATGCCTTGGCATCCTCATCTACAAAAAGGGGAACAACAGTCCTACCACACTGTGAGGATTAAACAAATATGTTTGTATGTGTTCGTGTATAAACTACTTAAGAGTATTGCCTTAAATAAGTGTATATGTATGAACCTTGCATAGAGTAAGTATATATGAGAATTTGCTATTATTATTATATCATCATCATTATAATTAATCACAGAATATAAACATTCAAATCATCTTTATTTCATTAACCTCATATAGTCATAACACCTTGACTATTTAACTTATATGCAGAGTACATCATGTGGAATGCCAGGCTGAATGAAGCACAAGCTGGTATCAAGATTGCTGGGAGAAATATCAATAACCTCAGATATGCAGATTACACCACCCTTACGGCAAAGAACAGAAAAGAACTAAAGAGGCTCTTAATGAAAGTGAAAAAGTTGGCTTAAAACTCAACATTCAGAAAAGTAAGATCATGGCATCTGGTCTCATCACTTCATGGCAAATAGATGAGGAAACAATGGAAACAGTGAGAGACTATTTTTTTTGGCTCCAAAATCACTGCAGATGCTGACTGCAGCCATGAAATTAAAAGATGTTTACTCCTTGGAAGGAAAGTTATGATCAACCTAGACAGCATATTGAAAAGCAGAGACATTACTTTGCCAACAAAGGTCCATCTAATCAAAGCTATGGTTTTTCCAGTAGTCATATATGGATGTGAAAGAGGGACCAGAAAGAAAGCTGAGCACCGAAGAATTCATGCTTTTGAACTGTGGTGTTGGAGAAGACCCTTGAGAGTCCCTTGGACTGCAAGGAGATCCAACCAGTCAATCCTAAAGGAAACAGGTCCTGAATATTCATTGGAAGGATTGATGTTGAAGCTGAAACTCCAGTACTTTGGCCACCTGATCCGAAGAACTGACTCATTTGAAAAGACCCTGATGCTGGGAAAGATTCGGAGAAGTCAATGGCAACCCACTCCAGTACTCTTGCCTGGAAAATCCCATGGATGGAGGAGCCTGGTAGGCTACAGTCCATGGGGTCACGAAGAGTCGGACACGACTGAGCGACTTCACTTTCACTTTTCACTTTCATGCACTGGAGAAGGAAATGGCAACCCACTCCAGTACTCTTGCCTGGAGAATCCCATGGATGGAGGAGCCTGGTAGGCTACAGTCCATGGGGTCACGAAGAGTCAGACACGACTGAGCGACTTCACTTTCACTTTTCACTTTCATGCACTGGAGAAGGAAATGGCAACCCACTCCAGTACTCTTGCCTGGAGAATCCCAGGGACGGGGGAGCCTGGTGGGCTGCCATCTATGGAGTCGCACAGAGTTGGACACTGAAGCGACTTAGCAGCAGCAGCTGGGAAAGATGGAAGGCGGGAGAAGAAGGGGCCGACAAAGGATGAGATGCTTGGATGGCATCACTGACTCGATGGACATGAGTTTGAATAAGCTCCAGGAGTTGGTGATGGACAGGGAAGCCTGGTGTGCTGCAGTCCATGGGGTTGCAAAGAGTCGAACGACTGAGCAACTGAACAGACTGAACCAATTTATTCAATATTGAGAACTTATCAATAGATGCTGTGCTAGGCTGACTCATGCTGCTTTAATCTCGTGCTCTTATTAGTAAATATTTTCAGTAAAGGAATCCCTCTGCATTTCAAAATTCCATGGGTAGAAAAATCCGGGGGAAAACAAAAATATAAGCAGTGGGAAATTAGTTTAAAAGGAGTAATATGAAAATTCTTTTATTGACATGAGCTAAGAGATAAACTGTTAAATGAAAAAAGAAGGAACAGGTTCATAAGAAGATTGTAATTTATTTTATAAAAATATGACTTAATATATATGGTTATATATGTATAGACCAAAAAAAAAAAAAGAATCCTGGAAAAATAAACACTAAATTGTTCACAATATTATCTCTATATAACAGGACTGAGTTTTTCTTCCTTTGTTAAGTTTTTGCCACGTAAAAATAATTCAAAAACCAAAAGTAAGAAAAGATGGGGTATCCTGTGGCTAAACAGAGATTAATCAGATCATTCATAAATTTGTATGCAAAATGCAGAATAGGATTATTAGTATATTTATAATTAACTATTTGAAAACTAAACTCAAATATTATATATTTTCCACAGGATCAGTCCAGTGCTTCTTAAAACCTTATCTTAAAAAGAACTTTGGAACCACACCAGATATATAATTTGAATCTGTTTTAAGCACAATGTCCTACATCTGGCAAAAAACATACAATATTTTCTAACTGATGGCTATTCTAACAGAGGACCACTTTTTTCTATTTTTTTTTAATAAAATTAAGAACTTAATATGGTTAGGAAAGCAGTCTTCCCCCTTTTACTAGCACAGGATACCAAAGTCATGTGTTTGAAAACATGTCAGGGATGATGCAGAAACTTTACTTACAATGAGTTGGCAACAAGACAAAATCACTGATAAAGCTTTTCACTTTAGAATTATTTTAAAGTTCTTCTGAGTCCAGATATTCATATCCAGCCTTCAGAGAAAGATATTTTCTGTTTCAATTATACCCTCTAGTCAAGAGAGCCGCAGGGCTGATTCTTAACACAAAGAGAAAGTGCCATCTAGTGGATGCTTTTATCAAGAGTCTCTGCTTACACTTACATGCTGTGAAGTAATCTTCAGAAAAGCTACTTGGGTGGTCGGAAGGTACAAACTTCCAGTTATAAAATAAGTAAGTCCTGGGGATATAATGTACAGCCTGGTAACTATAGTTAATAATACTAAATTACATATTTAAGTTTCTAAGAGAGTAGGTCTTAAAAGTTCTCATCACAAGAATACTATGTGTGGCAATGAATGTTAACTAGACTTACTGCGGTAAGAATTTTACTATACATATATACACACACACATATACTGAATCATTATGTTGTACACCTGAAACTAATATAATGTATCATCTCAACAAAAATAGCTACACTGTATGAGGAAATTGCTATCCCTTACAGTCCTTCCTCACCAGTTACTGAACTGAGCTGGTTTATAACGTATCATTTTTTAAAAAACACAACTCTTGACTGATAATATTGATTATATATCTTAAGATGAACCTCTGCCATTGCCCAGAGAAAAAAAAGTCCAATTATCTTCTAAGCGTTCCAGAATCTATTAAGGATACCATACATAAAGCTAGAAAGGAGATCCAACTTAATATTATTTTATCATTCATTTCAGTTGATAATAATAAAATATTAGCATTACTAATATTTCAGTTGATAAAAATAAAATATTAGCATTACTAGTATTACTATAACTTCTGCTCTACACTATATGAAAACAAATTCACTTGGTCTAAATAAGCTATATCTGGTATTTAGAAATCAGCAGCGTTTCCAGCAAAGCATTTGTACAAGCTGCAGAGACCCTTGTTTGCCATCAGCGATGGCAGCAACACAAGTTATCACCAATTAAAATGAAATTAATGAAAAGAATTAAAGTGAAACAGATACACAATAGAAGTAAAGTAAAAGGCTGAGGTATCTAAGTGTTTACAGTTTTAGTATGTGATAATTCAGATGAAAGTTTAGGGCTAGACTTACACAGATGAAATCCACTTATTTAAAATATCCATGAAAATAATCTATCTAAATTTTCCTATAGACTCAATATTTTGCCTTCGGAAGCAGTCTATAAATATTTTTAAAAGCTTCTAATTGTCTAAATATTTTCAGATTCCCATACTGTAAAACAGAAATGATCAATTTATTTGGAGACCATTATACTCACTGATGAAATGGAAAGCTCTGACTCAAAAAAGAGTTATTCACAACCAGTTATAACTAACATCTTCAGGAAAATTTTGCATGTTTTACTATTGTTCCTGGGTATCATATTTATGGGATAATTTACAGGATAATTTCTGTCTAAGGAGTTACTCTTCTAAAAATTAGATGCTTTATTTTATACAATGATAGGGACTTCAAATTCAGAATCAAACCTGGGAGATCACTGCATCCTCCAATCTACAGATGAGGAAAACCAAGATCCACAAAGGTCAAAGGCTAGCTCAAGTTCACTAAATGAATTAATGGTAGAGTGAGGATCCAGCCCTCTTAATCAGAAAATTAGAACCCTTTCCACTATAACGCTCAGACGGTAAAGCATCTGCCTACAATGCAGGAGACCCTGGTTTGATCCCAGGGTGGAGAAGATCCCCTGGAGAAGAAACGGCAAGTTACTCCAGTATTCTTGCCTAGGAAATTCCATGGACAGAGGAGCCTGGCGGGCTACAGTCCATGAGGTCATAAAGAGTTGGACACGACTGAGCGACTAATACTTCTTCACTGCTTCTTCCACTATATTACACTGCCTTTTTATTTTTCTTCAAACAGAAATGGAGTGTTTCCATTAAATTCTTAAGTACTACAGTTTCATTTTCAGTCTAAAAGGTCCACACGGTAACTGCTGCTGAGATGTGCATGTAGGGCAAAGAGGAGTGTTGAAACTGTGAGTTTCTTCAGTATCATCAAAGAAAATACAGTGGGGTCGGTGCAATGCAGTTTCTATGGAGAGATTTACATCAGCAATTTCGAGAAGGGGATCAAGAGAAGAGGGAACAGACCCAGCAGTTACTGAAGTGGGAGCCATTACTGTTTATTGAGAAGGTAGAGGAGCTGTTTCTTGCTCCTACCAGCATGGTCCCTAAGCTTTTGATAGCTAGGGAGACACCATCTCTTCAACAGGTGCTCCAAAGTGAGATCCGGGAGTTCCCGGGATAAACAGAAGTACAGGGACTAACTTACTTAAGAATAAAGTTCCAATTCCTCTCAAAACTGTTATTTTTACCTCTCATATCTCAAAGAGTAAGCATATACACACCACACAATCTTTCAGCTCTGAATCAGTTGCAATTTCCAGAATCTGAATGAAACTTTTATCTGCGGTCTTTCTGTCATATTTGGAGCAATTGATGCTTCTGACTTTTAATCTACGGTTAAGAATGTCCTTTTTTTTTTTTTTTACTACTTTGCTATTTACCTTACTATGCATAGGGCCATATTTCTGACGCAGTAAACACACAGTAAGTTAAAGTCTGAAATCGTGGACACAAATACTGAGTCTAAGCTGGAGCATGCCTCGGCTAAGTCACCTAACCTCTGAATCTCCATCGTCTCCATCTGGTTCCGAAGAGGCCTGTCTAGCTCTAAAATTTTTCTAAGGCTCTATTTCTTGAAAACATTCTACAATAGACTTCAACACAACAAAACCTATCCGGCCTGTCTTTCACATTGCATCTTCAGCAAAGGCGTTCAACAGAAGTCTGTGGAGTGTAGTGATAGGACCAGATCTTTTTAAAAGAGGTTCTTTGTAGTTTACAAGTGAATTGCTTTTGAGAAAGTCTCTGTGGACATCTTACTTTGGCTCCTCCTCTATACAAACTGCTGTGGGAGCCTAAGAAAAGCAGCTTTCAAATGTGCAAGTGCATAGATTTGGTGTTGCTGCCGCCAGGCTGCCACGGCTGCCAGGGGACCGGAGTGAGTCAAAGCAATTCTACACAGTGCAGGCCTCAAGGTCTTCCCTTTACTTGGCAGCTATACACTGGGATCAGTCATCCAGCTAAATGTCAAGTGTCCCAAAGTCATTACTGGTGCAACCGGTTCCAGTCTGAAACTTTCAAAATGATATAACTTTCAAATCATTACAAAGGAGATCTTTTTATGTTAACATTGTAAATGTGGACTAATTTGTGAAAAATTAAAAGGGTAATGAGACCATGACTCGGGAATTACACAATGTAACTGTTTAGAAAAACATTCACATGCACCTTTTCTGGATCAAAGGCATTACTGGTACTTATTAAAAGAATCAAATAGAATCAACAGGAACTATTTTTAAGGCCACTTACACAGTCTGAGAATTCGCAAAGATATTTACATCTGAATGCCTCATTTTCGGGCTCCTGTAACACTTGTTTCCAACTTTTAAGGCAATTACATATGATTTACTTACAGGCTTTTTTCCCTTGAAAAATGTATCTTCATAAGTATTATTAATGGTTTTGTTCAAAATACATCACATGTAAGCTTGAATGCATTTTATTTTTCAAAAAGGAGAAGAATTTACTTTTGTGGTCACACCCCTCTGTAAAAAGCAGTTTATTTCTGCCTCTAGCATAAATGAAATACTTGAGAACTGTCACTGAAGACAGGTGCTCCTTCACAGACACTGTTCTGTTACTCTTTTAGATGAAAAGAAACTATCAGATTAAAAAAAGGTACATATTTGGGTATCAGGAAATGTATTTTATCACATAGGCTTCTTGATTTTGAAAATAATTCTGCATATAATATGTAACACTAATTTTTGAAACAGTTCATAGCAGACTAACATTTCAGTATTTCTAAGAAAAAAATTTGAATTTTTTTTTTTAGGTCTTACTAATAATTTATTCTCTTATCAAGAGCAATTTGTAAAAAGGAAAATTTTATTGTGAAGACACATTTTGATCTAAAATGGCATTATTTTTATTCTCCAACAGCCTGACAATTTTTAAACTTTTGGCTATGCTTGTAGCTTTGTGTGGAGATTATATTACCCAGTCAAAGAGTAAATGAATAATACACCTCTTATGCTTTGGAGGGGTGGGGTGTGGTGTGGGTGGTTAACGAAGCTAATACCCCAGGGATTGAAAAGAAATATAGAATAAAAGTTTAGTATAAACAGATTTTAAATGACCATTTTATCAGAAATTGAACTTTTTGACACAGAACATAAAAATTATCTAGCTTACTTATTTGTTGGAATCAAACAAATCTCACTGTCACTGCATCCCACACAAAGCTGTGTTACTATGCAACTCCTTGCATCACTTCTAGAGAGAATGTTTTCTCTACCAACTTATTCTCTTTTCTTCCTCATCAAAATTCTGCTAAAACATCATAAATGTGGAAGTCCTCCTCTTATTAACCTCAATAACTTGATTTAGTAATACTCATATTTATTTTGAACTTCCACTTTATTCTCATTCAAAATCACAGATTTACAGAGTTAGAACAAACTTTAAAGATCCAGTTTAAACGTCTCATTGAAAGAATAGGAAATTCAGGTCCAAATGAAGAAATCTGCTCAGGAACTTGCACAAGGTGTAACAAAGTCATTCCTGGGGTTAATTTTTCATTCTAGATTGAGAAAGTCTAAAAGTTAACATTTAATAATAACTAAAGTTTATTCATTTAATATTTTTTAAAACAAGAAAGCAAATCACTGACACTTTCAAAGTGTAAAAGTTTCATTAAAATTCATGTCATTAAATTTGCTTCATCAAAAAGACCAGTAGTCACTCAACATTCAAAACAAATATACTGAGCATCCATTGCTTTGCCAAGCACCTTGGTGAAAAAGACAAATCAATATGTAAGAACTAAGAAGGAATTCAGACCTATGAGAAAATTCATTATAAGATCATTATACTATCCTAGAAAGGTTTAATCAACTCAACATATCATATTCCAATAGACTACAGAAACAAGTTTAAAAAAAAGAAAACAATAGTCTATATTCTTCATCTGTTGCAGGTACTTTTTTATACTGGCTCCTACTTCAACTTCTAAATAATTTACACCTTACACTGAGGGTATATCCTGTATCTCAAGAAACTAGTAACAGTACAGCATATCACAAATACAAAAACACAGCAAGCGTTCCATAAAGTTTCTACCTGAACTACAAAACATTTTCAACCTAGGTTCTTTCTACAAAATGCCACATTCAACAAAGCTTGAAAACTTCAGTCATGTAATCCTAGATCTTCTTTAACTTAAAATATCATTTTGCATCACATGTCTCTATAAAGTAGCTAGCACTTGTCTACTAACTAATAGGTCAAAATGGCTATCTGGGGAGGCCTTACAAATAGCTGTGAAAAGAAGAGAAGCGAAAAGCAAAGGAGAAAAGGAAAGATATAAGCATCTGAAAGCAGAGTTCCAAAGAATAGCAAGGAGAGATAAGAAAGCCTTCCTCAGAGAACAATGCAAAGAAATAGAGGAAAACAACAGAATGGGAAAGACTAGAGATCTCTTCAAGAAACTTAGAGATACCAAGGGAACATTTCATGCAAAGATGGGCTCGATAAAGGACAGAAATGGTATGGACCTAAAAGAAGCAGAAGATACTAAGAAGAGGTGGCAAGAATACACAGAAGAACTGTACAAAAAAGATCTTCAGAACCCAGATAATCACGATGGTGTGATCACTCAACTAGAGCCAGACTTCCTGGAATGTGAAGTCAAGTGGGCCTTAGAAAGCATCACTATGAACAAAGCTAGTGAAGGTGACGGAATTCCAGTTGAGCTCTTTCAAATCCTGAAAGATGATGCTGTGAAAGTGCTACACTCAATATGCCAGCAAATTTGGAAAACTCAGCAGTGGCCACAGGACTGGAAAAGGTCAGTTTTCATTCCAATCCCAGAGAAAGGCAATGCCGAAGAATGCTCAAACTACTGCAAAATTGCACTCATCTCATACACTGGTAAAGTAATGCTCAAAATTCTCCAAGCCAGGCTTCAGCAATACGTGAACCGTGAACTTCCAGATGTTCAAGCTGGTTTTAGAAAAGGCAGAGGAACCAGAGATCAAATTGCCAACATCCGCTGGATCATGGAAAAAGCAAGAGAGTTCCAGAAAAACATCTATTTCTGCTTTATTGACTATGCCAAAGCCTTTGACTGTGTGGATCACAATAAACTGTGGAAAATTCTGAAAGAGATAGGAATATCAGACCACCTGACCTGCCTCTTGAGAAACCTATATGCAGGTCAGGAAGCAACAGTTAGAACTGGACATGGAACAACAGACTGGTTCCAAATAGGAAAAGGAGTACGTCAAGGCTGTATACTGTCACCCGGCTTATTTAACTTCTATGCAGAGTACATCATGAGAAACGCTGGACTGGAAGAAACACAAGCTGGAATCAAGGTTGCCGGGAGAAATATCAATAACCTCAGATATGCAGATGACACCACCCTTATGGCAGAAAGTGAAGAGGAACTAAAAAGCCTCTTGATGAAAGTGAAAGTGGAGAGTGAAAAAGTTGGCTTAAAGCTCAACATTCAGAAAACAAAGATCACGGCATCTGGTCCCATCACTTCATGGGAAATAGATGGGAAAACAGTGGAAACAGTGTCAGACTTTATTTTTTTGGGCTCCAAGATCACTGCAGATGGTGATTGCATCCATGAAATTAAAAGACGCTTACTCCTTGGAAGGAAAGTTATGACCAACCTAGATAGCATATTCAAAAGCAGAGACATTACTTTGCCAACAAAGGTCCGTCTAGTCAAGGATATGGTTTTCCCAGTAATCATGTATGGATGTGAAAGTTGGACTGTGAAGAAGGCTGAGCGCCAAAGAATTGATGCTTTTGAACTGTGATATTGGAGAAGACTCTTGAGAGTACCTTGCAAGGAGATCCAACCAGTCCATTCTGAAGGAGATCAGTCCTGGTGTTCATTGGAAGGACTGATGCTAAAGCTGAAACTTAATACTTTGGCCACCTCATGTGAAGAGTTGACTCATTAGAAAACTCTGATGCTGGGAGGGATTGGCGGCAGGAAGAGAAGGGGATGACAGAGGATGAGATGGCAGGCTGATATCACCGACTCGATGGACATGGGTTTGGGTGAAGTCTGGGAGTTGGTGACGGACAGGGAGGCCTGGCGTGCTGCAATTCATGGGGTCACAAAGAGTCGGACATGACTGAGTGACTGAACTGAACTGAACTGAATAGGTCAAATCTTCCCAATACTTACTTTTCAAATTGTAGCCCCAGAATAAGAACAATCTTTCTCAAAGAACCTGAGCGAAGAATTATGTAAGAAAACATAAAATACTTAGTGCACTTATTCTACACTTGGGGAGCTAAGGTGAAGAGATCCTTAAGGTTTCACGTAAGTGACTCTAAAATATCTGCTCTACTTCTCAATTCAACATTCCAGACATAAAATTAATTTCATCTAAAAGTAATCAGGCAGGAGGCTGTATTTCCAATTTGCCAAGTTTTAATTATGAGTTTTGTCAACGGTCATAATTTGGTGTTTAGGACTTTTCTCAACCATTATTAATTTTTCAGTACCCATCAGGGATAAAGAGTCACATGTGAAAACTTCTGAAGGTATATGATTTTCATGAAAACAGTCTCAAAAACAACAACAACAAAAACAACAAAACAGAATACTAAAAGTAACCTGGATTTCTAACTGAGATACAATTTATTCTTTTAATATACTTGTCCACGGTGAATATATTTAGTCATGCCAGAGACTTATCAACACTTTCTTTCTTCCTAAATATTTACAGCAACAGTCTCTCAAGGAGACAATCAGTTTGCAGTCCTACATGGATCTAATAAAATGTGTGAATAGTTTTATATCACTGTACTCAACTTTACAGTTCCTAAAAGTCTTTTGGGACATCATTCTCAACATGCTTCTGGCTTTGTCCATTTCATTCTCTGGACTGATTTTCTTTAGCGAACTAAAGCATTCATCACTTCTTACCAAATAGCACACACATAAAATTACAATTTTTTTTTTCCATCTTGTGAAGAGTATTGAGATACATCCCTTGTCACGTCAATCTTGAGGTGATGATTCAGTGTTTTCCTTTGAGGATTCAGGAGAAAAACAGGAAGCAAATTATCACTTAAGATTAGTTATTAACAGCCGCATTGGTGTTTAGGCTCAAATCTGTCTAAATTTCAACATAAGATTGCACTATATATGAACTCAAGACTTCAAGTTACAGACAGAAGTTCTTACTACAGCAGCCAAAACCTAATCTGAAAGCTTATTTTTATTTCCTTACACTACTCAAATCAAATAACTTTTGTTGGGCAACTGCAGACAGTCAGCTGAGTCAATGAACATATTTCAGACAGCTGCTTCTTGTTTGTGAAATTGAAAATGTTTTTGCTGAAGGAAATGCAGGTTATACAAAGAGAAATAAAAATTAAGATTAAAAAGAAAGGCCTCCACTTGGCACAGTTGGAGGATGAAACAGAAAAATCTCATTTATACATATGTAAATACATATGTAAATCTCATTTAACCAGGAAGCAACTAACCAAAATTCCTCCATTAACCATGTGTGTGTGTGTTGGGGGGAGAGGGGGTGTCAGGAGGAACTTGTTTTAGAAAAAAATCACAAATTATAAAAACAAGCTACTTTGTTTAAATGACTTCAAAAAACAAAAACAAAAAAACCCACAACAACTTTCCAGAACATTTTAGGCAGGAGGTGAAGAGTTTGTTAGTGTTGCTGCTACTGCTGCTGCTGCTAAATTGCTTCAGTCGTGTCTGACTCTGTGCAACCCCATAGACGGCCTCCTACCAGGCTCCTCTGTCCCTGGGATTCTCCAGGCAAGAACACTGGAGTGGGTTGCCATTTCCTTCTCCAATGCATGAAAGTGAAAAGTGAAAGTGAAGTCGCTCAGTTGTGTCCGACTCCTAGCGACCCCATGGACTGCAGCCCACCAGGCTCCTCCGTCTATGGGATTTTCCAGGCAACAGTACTGGAGTGGGGTACCATTTGTGGGCAATTCATTGGATGTCTGTATCTTCTTCAAATTTCCCACCTCTTCTATATACTGTGTTTTTTAAACAGTAAAATAAGTGTTAATCATTAGAGTGATGACTCCAAGATCATTTTCCTTAAAAAAAAAAAAAAAAAGTTTCACTAATTATTGCTAAGAAATTCAGTTGTATACTAACATTTCTAGACTGATTTACAAACTTTTCTAGCTACTTTCAATCAGTAAGAAAAATTAACCAAAACATTCTTTCCTAAACAACTGTTCCGGTTTATGCTATAATTGTATTCTAGGAAACTGGGACACTCATTTCATTTGCTATATACCAAAATTACTACTTGATAGGAAATATCTCTTCATATTTATTCTAAAGTAATATAAAATATCATTGACCCAAATTCTGTCAATTATTATTATCCTCTAAATTATCAGAAAGGAGCCATTTTCCCAAATGCTGTGATTGAGAAATAGCTAAATCTAACATATAACATCTTTATCAAACTCAAACTCAGGTGTACTGACATACATATGATTAATAAGAATATGCACGAATATCATCCTAATTTGGATCCATTTAATAATTCCTAAGAAAAGAGTCTATGACAAATCAAATCAGGAATAAAAAGTTCATCTGTTCTCAATTTCATGCTTCATGAGTCAGAGCAAAGTAGGAAAGGCTGGACTTGGCATTCAGATACGCCAAGCCAATTTCATAGGCTATGAAACTTTACCACTATTAGTTATCAAATTCAAGGTCTTCTCTGTTCACTCATCTATAAAAGTAGGCTGGTTTTTCTTCATAGGATGGTAAGAATGGAAACAGATGATATGTAAAATCCCTTCTAGAATGTCTCACATATGTTGACTTATATATTTCCTTTAAAAAAAAAAAGCATGAATGAATGTATTTTTTCTACAAGTTCTTTGGCACCACCTCATCCCAAGAGATGCTTACAGTAACTTCTAAATGATATCTCCATTTCCAAACTAATCTCTATCAGTGATTTATTCAGAGTGGAACTTGAAGCCTTTCATTCTGTGAATTCAAACTCCTCAGTGGCACTTTTCAGTCTCATTTCAGAATTGAATTCCTCAGACAGGCATTCCACACCTTTTGTGTGCCCTCCCTGCCTCATTCCTAATGCTCCCTAATTCTTCCCACAAAACACATAAAACCTGGCCCTAAACTTCCACTGACTTTCTCTATATCCAATATCCCAGAAGATACACTCAAGCCCCAGCTTCCTGCATTTGAGTACTTCCTTTCCTTCTTTCATTTGCTCAGGGATCCCTTATTTTAAACTGCTCCTTTTCTCTTCCTCTCTATGCAGGTGAAAATAACATTCTCTTCCTCCAAATTTCTTAATTCCCTACAACATGAGCCAATTTCCTTGTGACCTTCTGTTACTGTCTTGAATGATTATTTAAATCTGCCACTCAGCCTCTTATTGTTTTTACCTTCACTACAGACATCCACGACACCATCATCAGCCTATTAACCACCGATGGTGAGTCTTACACAGAAAGTCCCTCGCTGAAAATGATAGGCTTAAATCCTGTAAGTTAAACTTCCTCAGGTTCATCCTCTCCATAACTGTTAAGTCACCAGAAAAATGCAAAGGAATAAACAGGAGAACACAGTCCCATCACAATTTCACTCATCCTTACTATAATAAGTACAAAGAGTAAAAGAGCCAGAACCTCTCAATGAAAACTGTCTTGGAAATTATTTAAATGCAAATAATTTTAAACAGATGACCAAAAAAAAGAAAAATCTCTGGTATGTTTTTTAAAGTTTGAAGGAAAAAGAAACAATCCTTGAATAAATTCCAGTAAGAGCTGAAGAAAAGCTGTGTTGATGAGCTTTAATCCCGACAGAACAGCTGACTGGATGATTCCATTCAGTGAAAATCACACTGGCTCACTCTTGAGCTGGCACTGAGATCTAGATGTTCTCTGACTCACGTGTTCCAGAGCACCCATTTCCCAAGGTCCAGAGTGGTTCTGCACAGTTGAAAGATATTAACTGATGAATATACAAATCCTGTGTTTACAGGGCAGCTTGAAACTCACAGAAAGTAATACTGCCATCTACCCAGTGTAGGGCTTCCCTGGTGGCTCAATGGTAAAGAATCTGCCTGCAATTCAGGAGATGCAGGTTCGATCCCTGGGTTGGGAAGATCTTCTGGAGACGGAAAGGGCAATTCACTCTAGTATTACTAACTGGTGAATCCCATGGACAGAGGAGCCTGGCAGGCTACAGTCCATAGGACTGCAAAAGAGTCAGACACAAGTTAAGAAACTAAACACCACCCAGGGTATGGGCTAAGTAACAGCAAATAACTATAAATGGATGAAAACAGCAGCCAAGATTCCTCTAAGCTCAAAACAGACCTTACATTTTGCTGTACAGCAGAAACTATAAACAACACTTTAAAGCTAATATACTCCAAAAAACAAAAAATCACACACACACAATAAACCTTATAACCTAAGGGCAATGATGCCATCATTCAAATGAGACACGGTGCTTGGCTAGCACAGGGAAAGGGAGTAAGGTATCCACTGCTAAGCTGCTAAGTCACGTCTGTGCAACCCCATAGATGGCAGCCCACCAGGCTCCTCCATCCCTGGGATTCTCCAGGCAAGAATACTGGAGTGGGCCCACTGGGGAATCACAATAGCGATGTACAGAATCTAAGAAAGATTTTTGTGGGAGAAACAGTTTGGCACCAAGACAGAAGAATATTATACTTAGTGATCTTTAACAATATGATGATGCCTAGGGGAGCTTCCTGGGAGTCCCGAGCCCTCAAAACAATTATCAATATTAAGGTGCTGCTGCTCTACTTTATGTTCTATTGATTAAACAAAAAAAGACTCAGTGATTTATTTTTCGAATTTAGTAACACCCAGTGTTCTAGAAATGTGGATTCTGCAACTAAGATAATGAATGGAAATTAACTTCAGGAAAACAGATTCATTTCTCACTTTGTCCCCCCAAATTACAGACCCATTGAACATTTCACTGTTTTTTTACCTGGATATAAACTCCCACACAAAATATTGCTATTCCAGCAACACCTAAATTTAAATGTAGTCATTGAATTTAAAACTATTTTAATAAGATGCTTTTTAGTAATATAGATAAATCTGTATTTTGTATAATTATATGAGTAATTACATAAAGCTCTAAGTTGAGCTTACTTTGATATGTATTACTAAATTTGCTGTATGATAGATATAAAATGAGTAAAAATACAGTTTAAAATTTATTTAATTAAGCATTTAAAAATTCTTCTTCCAAGACCATTCAGTCTGAAATCTGTACTAAATACATTTCCTAGTTTCCACCAAAGGAAAATTCTGTATCATTTGTTTATATACATTTATAAATTTTCTACAGTATTTAAATATGATCCACCTTTCCAACTTATTAACACAACAGTATATATTTTTAATATTTGCTGCAATGTAATCATTATAGAATGTATAGTTCTTTCTCAAAAGACATTAAAATACTAAATGAGTGCTGTAGGTTTTCAGAAGCACTTTCAAGCCCGTCTATATTAATAAGATATCCTAAGTGAATTAGTATTACAAAAGAAACTTACCACTAAGTTAAAATATTAATGTGAATACTTATTAGGTCAAGCCTTTTACATTAATCTGAGACAATATAAGAGTGGTTAGAGTAAGCATTCTCCTATCAGTGAAGTTTTCATGTCAGGTATTTTCTCTCATTTTCCTCTTATAAAAGCACAAAAGGATGTTTCTCTCCTTGTATTTCTGAGGAACAAAAATAATCTGTTCTTCCAGAGATAGGATGGTAGTCACCCTTCCTTCCAGAATACAGTATTTGGCATAATATGTTTTTGTAGAGTTTTGTTAAGTAAGCAGTTAGGAGGGGTGACTTATCACAGGTAGCATGGTTTCTGGTTCCTCATGGCAGGGATGTATGCCCATGCAAAGTCATGCCCAACTCTTTGCGACCCTATGGGCTGTAGCCCCCCAGGCTCCTCTGTCCACGGGATTCTCCAGGCAAGAATACTGGAGTGGGTTGCCATTTCCTCCTCCAGGGGATCTTCCCAACCTAGGGATTGAATCCATGTCTTTTAGGTCTTCTGCATTGGCAGACAGGTTCTTTACCACTAGTGCTACCTGGGAAATCTAAAGTGTTGTATATGTGTTGAGGCTGGAAGTAAGACTGAAAGTTAACAACTTCGATCAATGTCTTTCAATGAGTTTTTAACATAAAAAAAAAAGACTATTTATTTATTCGATTTAGAATTAAGTTAGTTATTAAAAATAAATCCTCATTTAAAAATCTTTTCCCTCTTCATTTTTTTAGTTAGAAAACTTTTCTCTTGCCTAACTCTCTTTTTATCCTAAAATCTGCCTGATTCACATGAGATTTTTCACAAAGCAGATCTGTAAAACCATGACAAAATTAGATTTTTTACAAGATTAAAGTCTCCTTAACCTTGATTAATAGTCAAATAGCTCTCTGGCCAAGATCCTCTGGAGTGACTGGGCAGCATTTACAATTCACAGAAAGTTAAGACAGTTTGTGCCCGTTGCCCCATGTAGTCTGCTCTCTGCCTCTGATCCACACAGTTCAGTGGTACTCACAAAACGGAACTCTGGACAACTAACAGATGCAGGAAACAGCAATCATGTGAAAATCTGAAGAGTCAGATAATTCCTTAAAAGGGGTCTGAGCACAAATGCATCTTAGAGTGAGAGTCCCTTCAACAACTATGGGAAGATGGACCAAAGGCAACGAGGGAGGGACTCCAGGTCTCACTCCCATTAACTTTGGGTTGAGAAGTTCCTAGCAAAGAAATCACGGGAGAAAGGAACAGGCAACTAGCCGCCAACATCAGGTGAATACAGGTCCATCGACATCAAGGAAGGATCCGACAGTTAAAACCAACACTGACTCAAAGATGGCAGCTGGCGTTATGAGAAAACACGTGAGGTTAAATTGTAATATCAAGTAACAGAAGATACGAGAGGACACTCTGCTCAGTCACAGCTATGGGGCTAGGGGAAGAGGAGGAGAAGCAAGAGGCCAGGACTCAAAACTTTGCACTGAACACCTGGGCTGTCTGGTAAAAGAAAGTGGGAAGCCAAAGGCATTCATTACACTTTCTCAAAGAAAGATAAATGTAATCTTTCTCTGGGACAAATCAAACCAAACAAGAAGGGAAGTTTGATGTATGCCCCACTTGCTATGGTTACCAGAGACAGTAACTGGCAGGTTGCTATACACAGGTGAGTCTAATGCCTGGTAAGGTAGGTAGATTCAGGCTTTGGTAGTGGTGTCCAGAAATCCCAAGAGAAACTATCAATGTATTTCATTTCAGTTGGAGACAGAATACAAAAAGTTTAGAGTCAAAAGGATTCTTACAGATCACTGTTCTACCACTCTCATTTTGCAAAAACAGAAAAACAGAGTGAAGCTCAAGAAGAAATGACTACCTATGGTTTACAAAGCTATCCATATGCAGATCTGTTAACTGTATGCATGATTTTTGCCCATTGCTTTTAGGGTAATTATTACTGCTGAGCAGAGAAAAGGCATTTCAGTCCTTACTCCATTTACATTTCTCCTTTCTTCATTCAATAAACATCTGTTGAATAACAAGAACTAGGCACTAGACTGGAACCTGGGAATGTCCCCTGGAAAACCTTGGGAAATAAATGTAGCAGATCACAGTACCAAGCTTGACAATAGGCAAAACAGTGAAGTCAGTCAAACTAAAATCATGGACCACCAAGCACAAAACTAGGAGGAACTATGATATGAAAATTGGAATGGACTGTGCAAGTATAATCAGATACCAAAAGATCCAATGGCTGAGAACTACAGAAGTAGGTAAAGGAGAGAAAGAGGGAAAGATTAGCAAATGCAAGTTGTCACTTACTCAAGCTTTTGGGACTTTTGCAACACAGAACAAATCACAGGTTGTGAACAGTCCTCCATGGGTCATTCTTTTTCTATCTCAACTCAAATTAAGGAAAAAATAATCAGTAAAAGATGTGTACATTTCCCTGCCGAAGCTATTTTTAAAAATTTTGGTCAGGAATAGCTGGTAATTTTCATCTAATATAAAAGAACATTACATTATTTTGACATAGCTTTCCTGGGAGAAAGAACTTAGCTGGTAAACACATCCAGCTATTTCAGGATGTCAGGACTTAACTGGGTTTGAGAAAAGGTGTAAGTGACAATTGGAAAACTAAGAGAAATAAAAGCAGCTGATGCAGAGGATAAAACTAATTTTTTAAAATGTCATCAGGATTACTGTTAAAATGGTGTTCTGGACAAGTTACAAAATTCTTTAAACAAAAATTTAGTGATTTTAAAGAACTATATAGGAGATACGGACTTCCCTGGTGGCTCAGTGGTAAAGAATCTGCCTGCAATGCAGAAGTGAAATCGATCTTTGGGCCGTGAGATGGATCTTTGGGCTGGGACAATACCCTGTAGAAGGAAACGGCAATCCACTCCAGTACTCTTGCCTGGGAAATTCCATGGACAGAGGAGCCTGATAGGCTACAGTCCATGGGTTGCAAAGTCAGATAGGACTCAGTGACTAAACAACAGCAATATAGGAAATACACAATGAAAACACTTAAACTCAGCTACAGGGAGGATAAAATGTAATAAGTTCTGTAGAAATCCATTTGCCACAATCCTATAGAGTTTCAGGGTGGGTTGATTCTGCATTTATAGCTATGAACATATATCCTAGAGAAATATATGTGTTAAGAAGCAAAAACAGGACTCTCAAGACTTTTTCATTTGCAATTTTTTCTCTCATAACATAAACTGGAAACAATCTAAGTAGCCATCAAAAGAAAGTGGATAAATAATGGAATTATTATTATGGAATAAATACTAGATAAGTAATAAAAATGTGGAACTTTCATACAACAAAATACAACTGTGATCATAAATGAATTACAAGTATAAGAAGGGTGATTCTCTCAAACATGTTGAGTGGCAAGATAGGTATTGCAAAAGAAAACATATATTATTTAATATAAATTTCAAAAAGAAGCAAAACAATATAGGGGATATATAAATTATGAAAAAAACTATACAGAAAAATAAGGAAGTAAGAAACTCAACACTCAGCACTGTGGTGGTGGTTAAAGAGAGTTGACGGAATCTGCGCCAGGCATAGCTCTGTTTCCTAAGTTAGTGGTAAGTACTCAGTTACTCAAGGTAATGTTATTTGTATCTTATTCACATGTAATAAATAACCCTTGCATGTATAGCACTTTCTAAATACTATGGAGTTAGTCCTATTTTTAAAAAGCGCTCAGAAAATTAATACTATATTTAACAAACTATCTTAAAAGGTACTTTTTAAGAAGCTGCAAGTACCTAGCACATATTCAGGACTTTAAAAAATGACCTCTTTTAACTCACACAACAACTCTCAGGTAAATATTTTACCCTTAGTTAACATAGAAGGAAACTGAGATTTCTGTTTCATAGATTGCCCAACATTAAACAGCGAGCAGAGGCGAGATTCAAACCGTAAACTGTGAAAGCCAGGGTGTCTGCACGTAGGACTATCTAAAATACAACAGCACAAATAAATTTCGAACACAAACACGAAACTGTCTTGTTACACTGTAGTTTACTATTTTTATACAATTTAGCATTTATAATGCATCCCTAGACCATATTCTAATAGTTTGTATTAACTTTATGTCATAGTACCTCATTATTACTTCATAATCACAATTTACCATTAAACTCTCTAAATTCTAAAGCTGGTAACAGATACCACATATGTTTATGGAAAGTCCCAATTTAGCTGTACTTCTTTTCATACCCTGACTTCTCTAAGACTGGAAGTTTAAGGAAAGTTAGCTGTCAGTAGGCTGAAACTCCTTTCACTACCCTTGGGACTCACTCAACAGGCAAGGAAATAGGCTTGCCAAGTCCCACAGAAATTACTCACTTCTACCCTCTTTTTCCTCAATCTTTTTTACAATAATATTTCAAAACCTAATTTTAAACTCATGCAGGAAACCTGATTGATACCACCTGGTTTTCTAACAACACAACTCACTTATATAATTATTTGTCAGCTTTTTACTTCATTGTTGTTTTTATTTGCATGTATCTAGCTTGTAAGAGCCACTGAGAAGTGTTTACAAGATTATGTCCTCAGAGCTATGCCCTAACTCATTCTTCTTTGCCCAAAGCACCATCAACTGTGCTCTGTAAACAGTAGTCACTTAATAAATGCTGATTGACTTACTACAGTGGAACAATTCGCCTCTGGTATGTCTCAAAAAGCCAGTGAATCCTCCACATCTACAAACATGCTGGAGATGATACCAGGTACTGTTAGAGGCTTGGGGTCTTCCTGAGGGTGCCTGGGATAAGAAAAACACAGAGAGAGACCAAAGACAGTCAGGAGAAACACAGAGAGAGGGAACATGGAAATAAACAAGAGGATAGAACAGAGTGAGAGGAGCCACATAGTCAGCAGTTATGGAAAGATTAAGCAGTCAGACATACTCAGAGACAGGGCGGAGGTCAGTAATTTGAACTTGGGTTTCAAGTTGGAAACCACATTTTTTGTTTCATTTACTCCTGTAGTAAGCGCCTTTATGTTACTAAATTTGTGATATAACTGACCACTTCAAAGTTATTTCTAAGCTTTTTCTGAGCTTATTTATCTTTATTTATTAAAATTCATCCTTACACAGAAGCATCTTTGGAGACACATCTACACAGATAAAAACACAATTCTCAAATTAACCTAGCAGTAAATATGGAAATATTTTTCCAATTCTTCAACTTAGACAATGGTTACTTCAGAGAGGTAATGTGACTTGCCCAAGGCCAAAGGCAAGAACATGATAACTGGGGCCACAAATCTTCTAATGCCAAACGCTAGGACTTTTACTGACATCCTATATTCTCTACTACAAATGAATCATTTATAAATCCAAACTGCTTTTACAGAATAAAATTCAAACTACACACTTTTAAGATAAAACTATGCGTTCAGACAATGAACCGCTGAGGTTGCTCACTAGAATAATTTTAGAGCTTGAATTATTTAAAAAGTCTATCAGAAAAAATAAAGCAAAATGCAACTATATCAGAACAACAGAAATTGTCAAACAGAAATAAAACTATGTGAACAGGCACTGACAAAATTTTAACATTTTAAAAAAGGGGCTAGAATTAGTTCATTGCTTTTACAACTATAATTTCAAAATCTTAATTATTCAACACATTTCAGCTGAAAGATCAAAAGTCCTATATTTCAATGAGTTCTTAAACCTAAATACTAGTAAATGTCTCAAACATGTTCTCTCATGATGCCACACCTAAAAGTCTATATGGCAACTCTACTTCAGAGTACTACATATAATAGAAATAATTTAATGCACCTCTTGGTAAGCATTGCATTTTCTCTTGAGATATACTGACGCTCTCCTAAATAATGATGCCTTTTTGCAAGCAATCAATTGTAATCAATTTTCTGTAATTATCAGCAAAGCTCCTTTGATACAAGTGAAATAAGTATGTTAATGGATTTCACAGCAAGACATAAAAATAAAAGAGACTTCTATTCAATCGTACATCAACATTTTCCCATGTTCAGCAATTTTTTAAATTGTCAAATCAAGTATAGTACTGTTCTGCCCTCTAGTGACAGGCTAGGTTTTGTTAACTACATGTTTTCTGGTTTTTTGACTTTGCTTTATGAACAATACTTAGGATTTTTAAAAATATATATGACAGTACTTTTTCATAATTGAATAAAGGAACAAAAGAAACTGGTCAATTTTAATATATGGCTTCTGATATGAACACAATTCAGGAAAAATATAATTTCTTCTCATAGGAATAGTACACCTAAGAACTACAAAAAATAAGTATCATTTATTTCAAAATTTATGCATATTTTTATGAAATTTGGAAAGGCCAAAGAATTCCATTCAGTTTCTTTGCTAAAGGCTTTACAAATTTCATAACTATAAATCCCAAATTGGTTAATTCTATTATTTGAGCCTGAGACATCAAGGCAAGTGGCACTACATACACCATACACGGATGAACAATTTTCTAATTATCATAGTAGAGCAAAAATATGCTTAATACAAAAATGCACTGAACATTATTTACCTTTAACTGTCCAAGTGGCAGTTTAGGATTTTCCTGAACCTCAGTGTCGTCATTAACAGACTGTCACTTTATACCTGGAAACATCAGTCAAGGATGCCGGCTGAGACACAATCATTACACAGAGATTCACCATGGTATTTTGACGAAGGTTCTTCTTTCCTTCTTAGTTTCTCTTGTCATATATACTCTTGCAAGGATGTAAGGCATTTCCAGAACAGCATTTCTACTCTCACTAATCCCAAACATACTACTTCTGTGTCTACACTCTTATGTTATAAATTAATACGACATTTGTACATGGGAATGTAAAAGGATACCTGGACATGTGCAGACTGAGGGTGCTGTCAGGAGCGCAAACCCTAAAAGCAGATTCCCAGAGCCTGAATTCCAGCTCTATTTCAATTAGCAGTGTGACCTCAGGCAGATTATTTAATTTCACTGTGTTTCAGTTTCCTCAGGCACAAAATGGGAATAAAGAGAGACACCTATCAGTAGTAATATTTTATGTCTTCAAAGGTATATGAGTTACACAGTTAGGTATATGAGTTTATGAAATCCAGAAAATGTATATTTAAGATTTATGCATTTCAGTGAATGTAAATTTTACATCAAAAGAAAAAAGTTGTACATAAATGCTGAACTATAGTCAATAATATACATACTGAAGTATTTAGGATATTTGCAGTGATGTCTTTACTTTTTAAATGCATCAAAAATGAACTTATAGATACACAGATTATAGCTAATGTAATAAAATAAGTAATAAGTAAAATGTTAATGGCAGAATCTAGGTGGTGAATACAAACATATGCTATTTGTCTCAAGTTTCAAAATAAAATGTTGAAGGAGAAATATAACTGATGTGAAGAATAAATAAGGGAATTAAATATGCAGAAGATTGCCTGACAATCAGCAGTATAGAATGATAATACGTTTAAGCAAATGAAAATTATCTAGTCATCCCAAGTTGGAAGAAAAAAGGAAGAAAGTAATGAGGCACTGGGCACCCAAATTGGAGTGAGTTGTTGCCACCAAGGGTGTTAAAACTCAAATTTCAAATACATTTGTAAACTGCACGGGCCATGTAGAGAACATGGTCTTTGAAAGTCAGAAAGAGCTGACCTGAATCCTGGCTCTATTTTCAATTGGTCAAAAAGCTCACACAATTTATTTAAATGTTCTGAGCATCAGTTCTCTCATAAATGGTAAGAGAGTAAAGATATCTGCATCTATGGGGCCACTGTGATGATTAAACACACACACTTCTACATAAAAAGAGAAATTAGTGCATAAAATGCAAAGAATAACTACTACAGTTCTTTAAAATTATAATCATTGTTACTGCTCTTAGGTTGAGTCTTTTATATCCTTACAACTATTCTCTGCAGATGGAAACAAAAGTTAACTATGTATTTGATTCTCACCTAGAAATCCCATATGCAGGTGGCCCTACTAATCCAAAAAGCTTTCTATGAGATCTTTATAAAAACAGAAAGCTTTTTTAAAAGTAAAAGTGTACTTCTTGTAAAAGAAGAACTGGCAATAACAAGGAATTCATTTATCATCCTTCTATAATTCCAATTACATAATAAATGTAAGCCCCTAACGGTGAGGCATTTAGGAAGTATGTTTGATGATGATAAAGAAAGTAACACTTAGTGTATCTGAGAAATGATATTAGCATCTGATCTGAAGTATTTTAGGTAACACATTTAAAGAAAAGAATATTAAAACTATATTTATAGAAGATGAGCTCTATGTTCCCAGGGAGTGGCTCTGTAAGTCAGTTTAGATCCTTCCATGAAGACTGGCTCAACATAGAGTTTCATCTAAAAATCAAAGCAAGAAAGTGGAAATAAGAGGGGGAATATTTGAAACATATATAAATACTTTCTGCCTTGACTACTCTGCAAAAACTGCTTCCCCAAATTTAAATCAAAACCATGTGAGAATGGCTATCACCAAAAAAGTCCACAAATAACAAATGTTGGCGAGGATATAGAGAAAAGGGAACCCTGGTACACTGTTAGTGGGAGTGTAAATTGGTGCAGCCACTACAGGGAACAGCATGAAGGTTCCTCAAAAAACTAAAAATAGAATGACTGTATGCCCCAGCAATTCCTCTTCTGAGTATACATCTCCCCCAAATAAAAACACTACTTTGAAAAGATACTTGCACCCAATATTCATAGCAGCATTATTTACAAGAGCTAAGATAACAAAGCAACCCAAGTATCCATGAACAGATGAAATGAATGAAGATGAGGTATATATAGTATGTGTGCAAACACAGATACACACACACGGAATATTATTCAGCCATAAAAAAAAGAATGAAATTCTGCCAATAATAATAATATAGATGGACCTAGACAGTAGAATGCTTAGTGAAATAAATCAGAGAAAGATAAATATTATTATCATTTATGTGGAATCTAAAAAATAAAGCAAACGAATGAATGTAATAAAACAGAAACATAGATGTAGAAAACTAGCGGTTACCACGGAGAAGGCAATGGCACCCTACTCCAGTACTCTTGCCTGGAAAATCCCATGGACCGAGGAGCCTGGTGGGCTGCAGTCCATGGGGTCGCTAAGAGTCGGACACGACTAAGCAACTTCACTTTACCTTTTCACTTTCATGCATTGGAGAAGGAAATGGCAACCCGCTCTAGTGTTCTTGCCTGGAGAATCCCAGGGACGGGGGAGCCTGGTGGGCTGCTGTCTACGGAGTAGCACAGAGTCGGACACGACTGAAGCGACTTACCAGCAGCAGCGGTTACCAACAGGGAGAGGGAAACGGGAAATGGCGAGAAAGGTAGGTACAAATATCATGCATAAAATAAATAAGCTACAGTAATATATTGTACAGCACCGAGGACATAGCCAATATTTAAAAGCACCGAGGACATAGCCAATATTTTAAGAAAAATTCAAATGGAGCATAATCTATAAAATGTGTGCATGTGCTCTCAGTCGTGTCTGCCTCTTCGCAATCCCATGGACTGCCAGGCTCTTCTGTCCATGGAATTTTCCAGGCAAGAATACTGGATAAGGTTGCCACTTCCTTCTTTAGTGGATCTACCCAGACACAGGGATCAAACTCAAGTCTCTTGAGTCTCCTGGACTGGCAAGTGGGTTCTTTACCAGCTGAACCACTGGGGAAGCCCAATGTAAAAAAATATTAAATCATTCACTGTATAATAAACGCTGTGAATCAACTATACTTTAATAATAAAATTAATTTTAAAACTTTCCCCAAAGGACCCATGGAACACCTAACCCAAACACCTTTTTTTTTTTTTGACAGGAAATAGCATTTATTGCGGAGAAGGCAATAAATGCATCAAAAATGAGCCTGATGGGCTGCAGCCCATGGGGTCGCTAGGAGTCGGACACGACTGAGCAACTTTACTTTCATTTTTCACTTTCATGCATTGGAGAAGGAAACGGCAACCCGCTCCAGTGTTCTTGCCTGGAGAATCCCAGGGACGGGGGAGCCTGGTGGGCTGCCGTCTATGGGGTCGCACAAAGTCGGACACGACTGAAGCGACTTAGCAGCAGCAGCAGCAGCAGCAGCATTTCTTTCTTGAAAACTCCCATCTTCTTTAGCACTACACTCTATTGCTTTTCCCACCACAGGCCTGATTGTTTTTCTTTCCTTTATACTTTTCTTAACAAGTAAGTAGGTGTTTTCAAAGGATCTGTCTTAGCCTTATTTTCTACTTTCACCAGTTTTCAAAGTTTCAGCTTTACGACCTTTCTCTTAAGTTATACCTATCTTCAGCTGGAATCTCTTCCAAACTCATAACAAACTCATAAACACATCCTATACATAATCACAGATATTCTCTTTGTGTTTCAAATCCATTCCATCCCAGCCCCTCCCTATCTCTGACTTCCTTTTCAACAAGCCCCACTGCTTTCCTTCCCTCTTATGACTCCTCTACACCCCAAGTTCCATCTGGTGCTAAATTCTGCACATTAGTAGTTTGGTTCAAGTGACAAGACAGGGTTTGTATTCTTTGAGAAATTGTTAGAGTGAAAACTAAATTTACAGTCACTAAAAACAGACAGAAACACACACACACATCAGTAGTGGCAGGCATCAGACATTTGAGAAAATCTTCATTAAAGCAATCATTAAAAGTGAGTATCTATTAATTTTTGCTTGCAAAATGGGAAAAGACTTATTTGATTTGGTGAGTTGGATACCTCAATCCAAAATATTTTAAGACACATCAAGACAGGGTATAAACCTTCATGTCTCCTACAATGATGCTATTTACAACTCTCAAACTCTATTAGAAAAACAAATTTCTTTTTGCCTGGGATATGCTAAAGCCCCTCAAACCAAACTTTCCAATGCCTATTTCTTTTCCCTTTCAATCCATCTCATTTATATTGTCTGCTCAAAATTTTTCAGTGGTTTATCTGCCTTAAGAAAAAGAAAAGAAAAAAAGTAAATTCACCCTGACATTCAAGACCCTCTTACATCTAGCTCTGGATGAAAATTTCCCATTTTACCCTTACAAACATTCCATTCAAATAGCAAAAGGTATCTAGGCATACCTTGAAGATACTGTGGATTTGGATCCAGTCTACCTGAATACAGAAAATGTCATAATAAAGCAAGTTGCACAAATTATTTGGTTTCCCAGTGCATATAAAAGTACATTTACACTATAGTATAGTCTAGTAAGTGTGCAACAGCATTATCCCTAAAAAAGGTACATGCCGTAATTAAAAAATACTTTATTGCTTAAAAATGCTAACCAATCTCTGAGCCTTCAGCAAGACATAATTTTCTGTAATAGTAACATTAAAGATCACTGATCATTATGAATACAATAATAATGGAAAAGTTTAAAACATTGCAAGAATTACCAAAATGTGACAGACAGACATAAAGTGACAGCTGTTGGAAAAAAAAAGATGGTGATAACGTTACTCACCACAAGGCTGTCTCACCTTCAATTTGCAAAAAATGCAGTATCTGAAAACTACAATAAACTGAGGTATGCCTGCATTCCCCTTCTCCAGATTCTATATTTATTCCTCTGAGTAGTCTTCCCTGATATCCTACCTGGAATTTAAGATCTTCCTCAGAACTCTTGCTGCTGCTGCTAAGTCGCTTCAGTCGTGTCTGACTCTGTGCGACCCCATAAACAGCCCACCAGGCTCCACCGTCCCTGGGATTCTCCAGGCAAGAACACTGGAGCGGGTTGCCATTTCCTTCTCCAATGCATGAAAGTGAAAAGTGAAAGGAAGTCACTCAGTCGTGTCCGACTCTTAGTGACCCCATGGACTGCAGCCCACCAAGCTCCTCTGTCCATGGGATTTTCCAGGCAAGAGTACTGGAGTGGGGTGCCATTGCCTTCTCCACTCAGAACTCTCAGTGAGGTTTATTTATCTATCTATATTGTACCTAATTAGTTTGCCTTCTATTATCATAATGTGACCTTGACAATGTCTAACACTTGGAACACAGTAGTTCCAGTAAGTATTTATCAGATAAATAAGAGGAACAGAAAGTATGCTACTTTTACCTTTTAAGTAAAACAATTTTTCCAGTGAGATTACTATAGGCAGTTCAGGTTCTAAAAAAGGAATACAAGAGCTAGAAAAAGAGTGCAAACACTCTTCACTCATATGGGAGCCAGAAAAGTTTAGAATGATATATAGTATACTAATAGTTGAAAAAGTACATAATTCAAGTCTATAAAATCCATAGTTATGTTTAGAAAATGCACCTATTTGACTAGGAAAGGGTAAAATTGCTATAAAAAAAGACCCCACAAATATCCTAATACAAACATGTTAACTTACAGAGAAGCTTTTTGAAGGAACCAAGGTATTTTCATAGATAGTCCTAAATTATCTTCAAAATCAGTTGAGATATACTAATTATAGAGATAATAAAAATAAATAAATAAAAGTTACTAGGGACAAAGAACAAAACTGTAATGCTTCACGCTCATGAAAATTACTAGAAATAAAAATACTTTCTTGTCTTGGATCAATTAATTGTGAAATGCTAAGCCAATGACCTAAAATGAAGGAGAATCTTGCTTCTCTAGTTTATGGATAAACTAGTAGAATAAGGTCATAATAAGGTCACAGCTGTTTAGAATTTTTTTAATTTTTTAGCTAGGTTGCAATAATCAATTTACAAAAATAGCTCTCATACTTTAAATTTCATTAAGAATTCATAATACAGCTCTTTGTTTTATTAAAATAATTATAATCTTTGAAGAAAATTGTGTAGATTATAAAAATGTACTTTTACACTTAAATAATTTACTTTTTGTTTAAGGTGATAATTTTGTTAAAACCAACACTGCATGAGGCGATAATATTCTTAAAATAACTATACCTCACTGAATGATAGATGACTTATCTCCTAATACTTTCATATATTTGAGCTTTGATTACACTTTAATAAAACTGCAAAATTAAATTGGGCAAAGTATAAATAAACATCTATTATGATGGTATAGGAAATATTTTAAGGTATTTAACAATATAAAGAGTAAATGTTACTCTTTAATGACTTAAAACCAATCCTGTACTCAATAAAGACTTCATATAATAAAGTGCAACACAGTGAAGACATTTCTCTCGCTGTGAATAGAGATAATAACATGCTTGAAATTCCATTTCAAAGAACAGTTAGAGCAGTAAAAATAAGTTAAATACCACTTTGACCTACTGTCCATTGTGAGAACAAACACATTTTCTTAGCAGCCCTGCCCTGTTCTGGGGTTGGCAGTGTAACCTCCAGCACTTTTAATCTTCGTAAGAACCTTACACGGACCATATTCACCCCGTTTCACAGATGAAGAAAAGTAACTTTCCCACAGTACAATCAGTAATCAACTGAGTTGAATTTAGTCTTGTGTACAGTCCATCTGACTCCAGATCCAGAGCCCATGCTTCTGAGATCAAATTACAGCTGAAAAAAGTGATCCATTGAAATTTGTCTTCTATAAGGAAATCTTTAAGTTTCTACCTATCTACCGAAGCAAGGATGAGTATTAGGCAGTTGACAACCTAGTAGCAAGAATGGGAAGTAAATTGGGAAGTAAAAGTTCTAAAATATTTTTTTTCCACAGGCACATTATAAATTCTAATGCATGAAATATTTTATTATAAAAGGAATAATGGGTTAAAAAATTCTATAACTGATGATTAGTTCAAAATTAATAAAGAGAAACATAACTGGCACACCTTTACCATCAACAAGATAGATTTGTTATGTCAGCAATAAAGAAAACCAATACCCATTATCTTAACAGGAAAAACTTTCAAACCTGAAAACTATCATCCCTTTAAGTATTTATGTTACTAAATGGACTGAAAGATGAGCTGTGCGTGTATGAGTGCTAAGTCGCTTTAGTTATGTCTGGCTCTTTGCAACCCCATGGACTGTAGTAGGCCAGGCTCCTCTGTCCACGGGATTCTCCAGGCAAGAATACTGGAGTGGGTACTGGGTTGCCATTCCCTCCTCCAGGGGATCTTCCCAGCCCAGGGATAGAAGCCGCACTGCAGGCTGATTCTGTACTGCGGAGACACCAGGGAAGCCCAAGAGATGAGCTGTAAGTGTCAGCAAATGGCAGAACAAAATGACTGACAGAGGAAGAAGTTTGTATTTAAACAGGGGATGGACACTGGCTGCTAATCTCACACTTTCCTCTATTGTCTCTTTATATAATACACCTATTTGATGAACAGGCATCTCTAACAATACTGAAAGCACAGCAGGTATTCACAAACTATATTAAGCGCATGATTCAGAGAATCAGTTCGGGCCATCTGGGTGGTGCCTGAGGGCTTACCCTTCTCTGCACATGGATACATCTCACGTTTTGTGGGTTTCATTCTCTCTAATTTAGTAATTAGTATGGCATAACTGGAGAAAGCAATGGCATCCCACTCCAGTATTCTTGCCTGGAAAATCCCATGAACGGAGAAGCCTGGTAGGCTGCAGTCCATGGGGTTGCTAAGAGTCTGACACGACTGAGCAACTTCACTTTCACTTTTCACTTTCATGCATTGGAGAAGGAAATGGCAACCCGCTCCAGTGTTCTTGCCTGGAGAATCCCAGGGACAGGAGAGCCTGGTGGGCTGTTGTCTATGGGGTCGCACAGAGTCGGACACGTCTGAAGCGACTTAGCAGCAGTAGCAGTATGGCATAACTGAAAATGCTTGGGACTGTGTTCACCAGTTAAATGGTATCTTATTATTTAAGCCTTGTTCAGAAGCCAGTTCCTCCCCATCTAATTGACCTTTCCAGAAACCTGTACACTGTTTATGCCTGTGGTAACTCAACAGCTTAAAACATTACATTCCTGAAGTGGAATACTTTTGCCTCAAAGAGACACTTGATAATAAATGGCCTTACAATAAATGTTAAGGAAACATTAAAACAACTACATAACTCATCTGCTTTTTAAGAACAGCAATATAACAATGTCAGAGGCAGAACTGAAAATCAAGATTACAAAAGTTTATAAAATCAAAACACATACACACACAAATCAAAACACATACACACACAAACCAAAACACAATGTTCTTCTCTAACATCTTTATAAATTTGAATATAGGAATATCCTAAAAATAGTACCCCCCCAAGAATAAAACATCTAAATGTGGACTTAAGTCAACCTTTCTATTACGTATTAACTAAACACAAGTACCATACAGCATCTCTCGTGACCCCACCTGAACCAATTTGCCTTTCTTGTATCTCAGAACCTTCACATGCACTCCACTCAGAAGGTCACTGGTAAAGTGTTAGGAAAGTACTTGGCAGAAGGCTTACAAGTCTTAATAAACTCTTGCTGACTCAATGTACCCTATGAACAATACAACAGGTACCCAGAAATTATTTTGCTGCTCATTTTAAGTTCTTAAGCTCACTAACATTTATTGATTATAGGACTAACTGCAACTTAAAGACTTATTTATGAGGAACACTCCTCCCCCTGAACTAACACTTGGAAGAATAACTATCTCCAAGTAGACCTGGGGATGCTTATTAATATCAATATCAATGGAATATACAATTAATAAAATGTGAACTCTTGTATTACTAATTCACCAAATATTCCCTAAGCAAGTTCCATGTGCTGGAAACCATTCGTAGGTTTGGGGGATACAGCCCAAACAAAACAGACCCTCTAATGTAAACTTAAGGCTTTAGGTTTCCTGAAGAAGTTGCCTGAAAAAATTACATGTATTCACTCATGTATATTTACACTTATCTGTGTACGCGCAGAATACTCAGTAAATATAGTATGTATTCTACATTAATATGCATGGAAATTCTGAGAGCAATGTTATGAGAAATTTCACCCCATTAGATCCATTTAGATCCAGAAAAACATGACTACACTAAAACCTTTAGACAGTATGCATTACAACAAACTGTGGAAAATTCTTAAAAGAGACAGGAATACCAGACTACCTGACTTGCTGTCTGAGAAACCTGTATGCAGGTCAAGAAGCAACAGTTAGAACTGGACCTGGACCAACAGACTGGTTCAAAATTCAGAAAGGAGTTCATCAGGCTACATATTGTCACCCTGCTTACTTAACTTATATGCAGAGTACATCATGCAAAATTCTAGTCTGGATGAATCACAAGCTGGAATCAAGATTGCCAGGAGAAATATCAATAACCTTAGACATGCAGATGACATCATTCTAATGGCAGAAAGCCAAGAGAACGAAAGAGTCTCTTGATGAAGGTGACAGAGAGTGAAAAAGCTGGCTTAAAACTCAACATTCAAAAAACTAAGATCATGGCATCTGGCCCCATCACTTCATGGCAAATAGATGGGGAAAAAGTGGAAACAGTGATAGACTTTATTTTCTTGGGCTCCAAAATCACTGCAGATGGTGACTGCAGCCATGAAATTAAAAGATGCTTTCTCCTTGGAAGAAAAGCTATGATAAACTAGACAGTGTATTAAAAAGTAGAGACATTACTTTGCCAACAAAGGTCTGTCTAGTCAAAGCTATGGTTTTTCCAGTAGTCACACAGGATGTAAGAGCTGGACCATTAAGAAGGCTGAGCGCCAAAGAGATGATGCTTTTGAACTGAAGTGCTGGAGAAGACTCGTGAGAGTCCCTTGGACAGCAAGGAGATCAAACCAGTCAATCCTAAAGGAAATCAACCCTGAATATTTATTAGAAGGAGTGTTGCTGAAGCTGAAGCTCCAATACTTTGGCCATCTGATGTGAAGCGCCAACTCCCAGGAAAAGACCCTGATGCTGGGAAAGACTGAAGGCAGGAGAAGGGGACCACAGAGGATGCAATGAGTAGGACGTGACTGAGCAACTGAACAACAACAACAAGATTCATTTATTTTCCTGGAGAAACACAATTCTCTGTAATAGAGATCAAAGGCAATATAGACTTCAGTATAAAAATAATTTATCTACCTTTCAGAGTAGTAAAATGGATGAAGTGGTCATGTCTCAATTTATTTGTATTGTCCTTAACTAGTAAATTTAATAATCAGTAGACTGAGCCTATGCAAAAGAAATACAGTGCTAAAATTTATTACATATAAGGCTTAAGTTTGAGTCATCTGTAAATAGCTTTAGAGGGAAATCAAAATCAAAAGTAAATAAAAGGTAAAATAATAACTTTCAACCAATTAACTGCAATCCACAAAAGTAGATCAGTCCTGAAGAGCTTATCTTTTAGTCTGTAAACACACAAGGTGAATCAATTTAAAGTTGTTATTATACAAAGAGAGTCTCAAAGGTTTGTTTCCTTATGGTATATTTTCTCTTTTCAGATAGGCATCAAATCATAAGACACTCAAATTATTCTAGTGACATAGAGCACTCTTTTTTTTTTTTAAGTTCAAAAGTAGAACTAAGAGTTAAATTGAGCCTTCATCAATACGATTACTAATCCCAAACACTCATCAACTGAAAGTTCCTCCTATGTACTAGAAAAAGGTACTACAGAGATGTTCAAAGAATTGCACTTAGACTATTACTTGAGAAATTCAATGATTACCTAACCTAAGAGTAATATCAGAGGAAAGGAGGAAAAGGAAGAGGATGAAAAAAGGAGATTAAAAAAAAGAAAGAGAGGGAGGCAGGATAATTAACAGGGAGAATAGGAGATTTAGGACTCTGTTGTGGCTTTTGCTGGCTTTATTTCAAATGCATAATATTTTCTTTCTGTTTTCCAGAACCTTTAAGACTATGCTATTTTCCTGCTAAATAAAGTAAAAGAATATAGCCATGAAAAATATGAATTGGCTTGATTATAGTCAGCAGAAACATGTATCTCAAAAAGTTAAATGTCTTCTTCTTTGACCTAATTTTCAAATACATTCCATATCAAGTCAACAATGAATACACATGGAAATCAATTTTTACAATGATGCTATTCCTCCATCATACAAAACACTCTGATTTTCAAGTTCTTTGATTTGATTCCTTCCCTTGAAAGACATTCTTTTTTAATGCACTGTGACTTCAAAGTGGAAGAAATATGAATTCAGTAATTTCAAATGTCTCCCATTCCAA
Organism: Bos grunniens; assembly: GCF_055505025.1. Lineage (NCBI taxonomy): Eukaryota > Metazoa > Chordata > Mammalia > Artiodactyla > Bovidae > Bos > Bos grunniens. The sequence continues at coordinate 105,067,189 of NC_141165.1, forward strand.
AGATTCAAAGATAATTTTTAGAATCTTAGATGATACAGTAAACCGGATCTTCTTGTTTATAGATTAAATAACATAGAATTTTTTTTTTTTTTAACATTCTCTTCTCTCTTTGGCACAGAAAAAACAAATACCTCTGGTATGAACTGAATTGGCTGCCCTCAAATTTGTATAATGAAACCTCAAAACCCAGTGCAATTGTACTTGGAGACAGACCCTAGAAGAAGGTAAAAATTAAGTAAGGTCACTAGGGTGGGGCCATTATCTGATAGAACTGGTGTCCTTATAAGAAGGGGGAAGAGGCCAGAGCACACTTTCTCCACAGACACAGAGAAAAGGTCACGTGAGAGCACAGCAAGAAGGCAACTGTCCAAAAGCCAGGAAGAGAAACCACACCAGAAACAGAATTTGTCAACACCTTGACCATGGACCATAAGCCTTCAGAACTGTAAAAAGAAATCTATTGTTTAAGTTGCCCAGTCTGTGGTATTTTGTTATGGCTGCCCAGACTATATAATCTCTAAAAATGAAAATATTCTATTTTTGAAATAGTTTCACTCTATCAATGATCCAGCTGGTAGTTGTTACAATGATGATTCATTTATAAAGAGAAAGACTTGGGACAATTTGAAAAATAATTTACCCCAAATTACTTATATGTATCTCTGTGTTATTCCAAATTAAATTATCATTTAGAAATAACATAAAGCTTTGAACCCTAAGAGATATCCTCTGCTGTCCTGATTCTGAGTGTGAGGGGACAATGCCAACAGAGAAGTCATTGAAGGAATTTAAATAATCTCAGCTTCACTGGGAAACAGCAGCATAGAAATCTTGAAGTAGAAATGCTGACTCTTTTGAAACCAAACAGCATTTGCTCTACATGCTGAAGAAAATTTCTGTGGCACTCTCTTTTGTTCTTGTACCCTGTGAGATTATAAAAAATTGTTTTTCTTTGATGCCAACCTTAAAATTCAGAGGCGAGGCCATACATCCACAATTGGCAATCACTCTGTTAGGACTTCTATGTTCTCAGTGGCAAGAACTGATTTATTAGTTCACAGGGTGACTGGTACTTCCACAGGATTCACCTTTTCAGATGAGGATAAAGCCACTTTTATTTTTCAGTAAATCTGTAGGATACTTATACCTTAAGGACAATTTTTTAAAACTCTTGGAAGTGTGTGTTTAAATATAAATATGCAAACATAGTTTATACATACATATACTGTAATAACAGTATATTACAGTGCATCCAAGATTATTGAACTGTGATCACATTTCTTAACTACCATTTCTTGAGAGCATCCCATGTGCCAGGCACTCAACTTAATTCCCTCATTTCATTATCAGCACTCCATGAGGTAGAGATCATTATCCAATATTAAGATGAGAAAACAAAATTTGACAGAGGTTAAATAATCACCCAAATTCTTTCAACTTAAAAGTTCCAGAACTAGGATTTATGCCTAAGTTTCTCTGAATTCACAGATTTCTAAATGTTCCTTTTCCCCAATCTTAAGGAACTAGAAACTTACAAACAAAGCACTGCTTATAGTATAATCCTCAATATTTAAATCATCTTAATCCACACACATGTGGTCACAACATTTTATAAAACTTGTGGGATTAATCATAACACTAGCTGAGGAGTTCATTATGACTATCAATTTTCTACAAAGTATAGGACAGAATAATGCAATCACTGTATAGTGAATACGACCTCGGGGTACATTAGAAAACTCGTGTACATTAGAGAACCTTATAGTATGTGTATTCTTTCTCTCCAGAATCATTCCTGAAATTGACTTTAAGTAGAAGCACTTGATTACCATTACATGGTAAAATAATTATGCTACTACGGGTAAAAAAAAAAAAAACCTACCCATTCTCTTATGCTCTTCCTCTATACCCAATTGGATATCTGTCAAAATTCCTGAAATCCAGTAAATATAGGGAAGAATTTATTATGAGGATCATTATTTCCCTTCTCAAACTCTGTATTCAAACCACCGAGGGTCCAGTCTGAAGTAATTTTCTTTCATTTTAAAGCCAACTTATAAAACAAGAATGTAAGCTTAATATAGGGTGTATTTCCACTTATTGCATAGTGTAAAAGTGATAATGTTCAAAACTTAGGGAAACTCTTGGAATGAATGAACTCCTCATTCCCTAAAACTTGTTCACAGATAGGTTTCAAAGTTCAATATGTTCCATGTATCACACAGAAGTTTCACAAATAATTTTCCACGTTAAACAGATTAATTTTTACAGGACTTCTGGAAGCTTAACATACAAGGTGCATTCTGTCTGTCTAGAAAAGCCCGAGATAGGATTATCCAAATATTACCCTTAAAATAGGCATTGTGCTTCCCTATCAGCCCCTACACCACTCCTCTTAAGAAGCCACTCCTATCCCATGACATGAGCTGGCCATGTGACATGCTTTAGCCAATGAAATGTTAAGAGGTAGTGACATACATGGCCTCTTAAAGAACCCAGAATGCCTGACTCCTTCTGCCACAAGACTTGTGCATCCCAGAGAGGCTGTCCTTCAGCTCTGGGCCAGGAATGAAGAGGACATGGAGCAGAGTGGCAACAGATTCATCAGGAATACGAACATGAGTGATAAAGAAACTCTTATTGGTATAAAACACTAAGATTTAGGGACTCTGTTTAATTAAACAAAGCTTTGCCTAAGCTGACTAAAACAGCATTATTTCCCAGATTTACTGAACCCTGGGAACCATTTTGCTAGGTAACATTTTCCAAGATTTATTTCCTAAATTACTCTTGATTTTGAATGGCATATTTTCTACTAGTTAATACTGTACTTATGATGAACATAAATGTACACTAGAAGTATAAAGTGTCAGTTTTCTTAAATTTTATCAGCATTTTCTGTCAGTATCTGTTTACAGTCAATAAAAATGCTTTACTGATGTAATCTAATTAACATTCAGTGATCAAAGATCAGATGGCTACTTAAGTCAAGACTGCCATACAATGGCATATTAATGATTTAGTTCTCTGAATAGGTAATATAAAAGGTCCTGCTTTATTTTCTATATATATATTCATATTTAGAAAACTCAGAATATTGCCACAAATTTAATTTTCTTTAAATCTCACTATTAGAATTAGTAATTGAGAACATATTTGAAATTACAGTATAGATATTCAAATTTTCTGTAGTCTATTCTGCTGACCCAGTAAAACCACAGTCAATGGTATCCTGCCATTCATAAATCCAGAATTTGTATTTCTGACTTATTATGCCGTAAAGGATAATACAGAAAGGAGGAGAAATAACTAAATCTCAGTCTTCTCACTGGCAATAAGATTTTGTTGGTGTTTCAATATCCAAGTAAACACACTTACAAGTTAATGGCATTTATTTTTACAATGCAAACAATCCTAGACTGTAACACTCAGAAGAATGGTTCAGAGGCCTTATCACATCATAAAATCATAAAAGCAACATTCAGTCATATATTTACTAAAACAAAAACACACACACAAATTTTCTAGACAGATCTAACAGGCTATCAAAAATACTTAAGAGAAAAAAGATTTAAGTTTACCATGAATCGAAAATTTGAAGAATAAGTGCATGTCCTGAAAATTGCAACTAAGCAATATTTACTATTTTTGTTCATTTTATGTCACATTCCTTGGTCTTATAAATCATCAGTTCACCATAAAGTATTCAAACACCAGTAAATCAATCACACGTTTTTATTCCCAGACTGAGAAAACTCTATGCATTTAAGTAATCATTATTAAAATTAATCCTAAAATATTCCAAAGGAAGCAGTTTTGAATACAACTTATGAACAAAAGGACAGAATTATAGTATGTGAGTTTCAAAGTTTGATATAATTTGCCACATGTACATATTTTAAAATCTCAACTTTTTCTTCACTGTGTGGTTTTTCATATTCAAAATAGTTTTATGGTATTGCTACACCTGCTTCTATTATTTTTAATAGTCTTTTTTAAGCTCCCATAATGCTTTTTGATACTGATTCACTTTTCATTTAATGCCAAAGGAAATACAAAAAGCTTTGAGGGAACAAACCAATGTAATATTTACTAAGACATGTATTCTCTAGATAACTGGGGACTTCAATAAATTGACTTTTTACCAGTAGCCCATTACATTGGAGAAACAAGCCAGGGATTCTGAAATAGTTAATTTTTAAAAATTAATTACTTTAAAGGAAAATTTAACATTCTTGATAATAGAGACTACATGTCACTTTTAAAATACTAATAAAATTGACAAGTAAAATACACAATTATCACACTTCCCTGATCAATACGGAAGGTGAATCTATCAGATGCGAAAAAGTTGAGACCAGCTCTGATACCACATAGCTCTTGACTGCTTCATTGCTTCCAGGTAAGTAAGTAAGATGCACCATGGGGCTGCTCTTACCGGTCAAGTCAAGACTTTCCATTGTGATGTCAATGGAACATCAGAACTTCCAACTTCTGTGATGCAGCAGGATTCTGTGGAGGACCCATAGCAAAGTGATTAAAATGGTGAGTCAGGAAGCCCTTTCCAACTATATTGACACTTAAGTCTCCTTTAGCAAAATCATCCCTAAATAAGATGTATTAACAGCCAACCAATCAAAATCAGGAAAATGATTAAACATCCCTGGACTAACACTACTGAGGAAAAAAAGACCGAAAGTATTTACTGTCAACTTTAATTTAACAAAAAGATGATTACTAAAATTACTCAACGGGAATTCTGAGGCCAAAGTTACAGAGACAAAGAATTACAGGCCATTACTTCTTAGTTTGCTGACTAAATTCAGGTATAGAGTTACAGGTAAATCCTCTGGAAAAACATGGAATTAAAATGACATCCTGACTAAAGTCAAGTTATTTGAAATGACTGGTTCAACCAAACCAGTTAAAGCTTAACCACAATTAAGCTATGGTTCAGATGCTTATATTTTATCTTTTAAAGATGAGTGAAGCCCAGATAGTTCTTCTATTAAAGGGTGGGGGAACACATACAAATAGAGAAAAGCTGTTATAAATTACTTTCTAGCTACACATGATGAAATAAAAGAGGATTGAAATCAAGTGTACAAATTAAACAAAACTTTATATTAAGACTGCAAATATAGACATATACCTAAATTATAATTGCTTGTGAATTTTTTTTATTTTTAATGTTTCCAATTTATTTATTTTTTAATTAGTTTATTTATTTTAATTGGAGGCTAATTACTTTACAATATTGTAGTGGTTTCTGCCATACATTGACATGAATCAGCCATGGGAATACATGTGTTCCCCATCCTGAAACCCCCTCCCACCTCTCTCCCCATCCCATCTCTCAGGGTCATCCCAGTGCTATGGCCCTGAGTGCCCTGTCTCATCCATCAAACTTGGGCTGGCGATCTATTTCACATATAGTACTATACAATAGCAATGTTTCAGTGCTATTCTCTCAAATCCTCCCACCCTCACCTTCTCCCACAGAGTCCAAAAGCCTGTGTCTCTTTTGCTGTCTCGCATATAGGGTCATCATTAATACAGACATATATCTAAATTATAATTTTTTTAAATTAAGCTATTTCAGTTTCTATGTGAGACACATTCATTTAGTTTCTCAAGTGCTTCATATGGTAATACTAAATCACACTCAACTAAGAGATAATTTCCTACTCTCTTGTGTATTATGACAATATATTTCTTTACAATCAGCAGGCTACAACATATTTCAGAAACTGGGTATCACTTACTAGCTTACTGCTTGATCAATATTGTTAGTCATTTTATGTGTTAGCTAAAGTGTTTTTTCAGCTACTACAATATGGAAGAACTCGCTCTTATACATTAAATATCAAAAATGTATAATGATTCATTTGAGTAATCCTAACTAGATGTAGATAATTCAGTTGTCACCCAATGCTACAGAAGAAAACAATAACCAGAAAGAATAAAATATTAAATGGTCTTACAAGGCTTCTCACAAGATACTACTCATTTATCCACATTTTTTAGAACAAGGGTATGGATGAAAGAAGAAAGATCTCTGAAGAAAATTAATGGGACACGTGAATACTTTCAAATTAAATGCTTATGTTGCTACAAAAGAAGCATACAATTCCAAAAACTGATTAAATAAATGGTATAAAAGTCTCTCCTTAGAAACACAAGCTGGAATCAAGATTGCCGGGAGAAATATCAATAACCTCAGATATGCAGATGACACCACCCTTATGGCAGAAAGTGAAGAGGAACTAAAAAAGCCTCTTGATGAAAGTGAAAGTGGAGAGTGAAAAAGTTGGCTTAAAGCTCAACATTCAGAAAACAAAGATCATGGCACCTGGTTCCATCACTTCATGGGAAATAGATGGGGAAACAGTGGAAACAGTGTCCGACTTTATTTTTTGGGGCTCCAAAATCACTGCAGATAGTGACTGCAGCCATGAAATTAAAAGACGCTTACTCCTTGGAAGGGAAGTTATGACCAACCTAGATAGCATACTCAAAAGCAGAGACATTACTTTGCCAACAAAGGTTCGTCTAGTCAAGGCTATGGTTTTTCCTGTGGTCATGTATGGATGTGAGAGTTGGACTGTGAAGAAGGCTGAGCACTGAAGAACTGATGCTTTTGAACTGTGGTGTTGAAGAAGACTCTTGAGAGTCCCTTGGACTACAAGGAGATCCAACCAGTCCATTCTGAAGGAGATCAGCCCTGGGATTTCTTTGGAAGGAATGATGTTGAAGCTGAAACTCCAGTATTTTGGCTACCTCATGCAAAGAGTTGACTCATTGGAAAAGACTCTGATGGTGGGAGGGATTGCGGGCAGGAGGAGAAGGGGACGACAGAGGATGAGATGGCTGGATGGCATCACTGACTCGATGGATGTGAGTCTGGGTGAACTCCGGGAGTTGGTGATGGACAGGGAGGCCTGGTGTGCTGAGATTCATGGGGTCACAGAGAGTCAGACACAACTGAGTGACTGAACTGAACTGAGACAGCTAACATTAAAACTGCTGTTTTAAGAAAATGACATACACTATCTCATATATTTATGTCCATGCTTTTTCTTCATATAAATTTATAAAAGCAACTATCAAGAACCATTAAAAGAAAAATTATGAAATAGGTAAAAATCATGAATATAAATAACTATCAAGTAAATAAACTGCTATAAACTTTTAAAAAATGAATTTAATTTATACTGCCACAGTTGGGAGAGATGACACCACTCTTATGGCAGAAAGCGAAGAACTAAAGAGCCTCCTGATGAAAGTGAAAGAGGAGAGTGAAAAAGCTGACTTAAAACTCAACATTCAAAAAAACTAAGATCATGGCATCCAGCCCCATCACTTCATGGCAAATAGATGGGCAAACAATGGAAACAGTGACAGACTTTATTTTCTTGGGCTCCAAAATCACTGCAGTTGGTAATTAAAAGACGCTTGCTCCTTAGAAAAAAACCTATGACAGACTTAGGCAGCACATTAAAAAGCAGAGACATCACTTTGCTGACAAAGGTTCATATAGTCAAAGCTATGGTTTTTCTAGTAGTCATGAACGGATGTGAGAGTTGGACCATAAAGAAAGCTGAGCGCTGAAGAATTGATGCTTTTGAACTGTGGCATTGGAGAAGATTCTTGAGAGTGAGTCCCTTGGACTGCACAGAGATCAAACCAGTCAATCCTAAAGGAAAATCAATCCTGAATATTCATTGGAAGGACTGAGGCTTAAGCTGAAGCTCCAATACTTTAGCCACCTGATGCGAAGAACTGACTCCTTAGAAAATACCCTGATGCTGGGAAAGATTGAAGCTAAAAGAAGAAGGGGACGACAGAGGATGAATGGTTGGATGGCATCACCGACTCAATGGACATGTGTTTGAGTGAGCTCCGGGAGTTAGTGATGGACAGGGAAACCTGGCGTGCAGCAGTCCTGGAGTTGCAGAGTCGGACATGACTGAGCAACTGAACTGATACTGCCACAACTGGGAGAGAAGGGTCCAAAATTAACTTTGATAGTGTGGGTTTAATTCTTGGCGTGCTACAGTTCATGGGGTCCCAAAGACTGGGACACGACTCAGCAACTGAACAACAACAAATTTTTATTTTAGTTTGGAGATTTGCTTACCTTTTAGTTTAAGAAGTGAGTGCAGGCTATCTGAGAAATAAAGTATGTTCTATCCTATGTACAGAAAGATGTTCTGTTAGGAGCTCAAAAACAAACTATCACTAATCTTAAGGTACATTTACTGATTTGTTTCTATAATCAAATATATACCCCCCAAATAGAACAAATCTATACTTTGCTTTGATTATTGTTCAATAATTTATCACATGGGATGTAAATATCTATGGATAAAGTAGGCAGGGAGAGGAAGGAGGTTGATTATGCTGTAACCAATAAGGATTTTAAAACTCAGGATAAAAAAGAAATCATGCTGGACTTAACTAACTTAGGACAGGGCAGCCAAAGAATCAGCCAGGGAATAAGCCACAGAACAGAGGTCAATTCCAAAGCTGAAGATCCTGCCTGAGACAGACTCTCTTTGAGTTCTGAGCCACACTGAGAGACTCCAGATTTTATCTGGCTATTACAAATGCCCACACGGTAACTTCAGAAAAGCAGTTTCAGCACAAGCTGTTCTGTCTGCATTTAAGTTACAAGGCGACTTCATAAAATGTTCTGATTTGATGGAAATGGGCAGCTGTGTGAGGTGTCAGAAGGACAGGTGGGCAAGAAGGGGAAATGTCTAAGGGGGTGAATACAATCCCGCAGAATGGTGACTTGTGTGTGTATGCCCTTAGACCAAAGGCAGGGGAGGTTTTCAACTGAGCCACCCCATGCCTGTCTATGTTCTCTGGGTCACACGGTGCTTCCTCTCAGCCCTCCCTTCCACCCAAACAGGGCCTTGGATTCCCAACTCCCAAGGACTTCAGTCCCACTAGCTCATTAAGAACCTGCTCCTTTCCCAAGGCCCATTTCCCACCCATGAAACTGCCTCCCACAGGATGAACACGAAGCCAGGCCTGAACTGCCACAGCTCAGAATTCCCTGAGAAGCTATCATGGCAGGTGGGAGTGCTAACTTTAAATTATCTATTGTTCACCTCTTAGCCACAAATAGGACATCTAACTTGGCATCTGCAAAACCCTTCATAAAGACCTGGCCTAAGCAACCATTGAAATATCCCAAAGCAACTGGCTTCTTGATGGTTTACACATTGCCCCTTGGGGTACTATGTTTTGAAAGCTTATTATACTAAAAAAAATGAGATGCCACTTTTTACAATGTGATAGGCTCCCTCATTAGTGTTAATGTCCAATGTAATATTCAAGGCATATCATGGCAAAATCCCGTTCTAGGCCAACATTGTATGTTTTGCACCCTGATGTCACTACAACCTAGTCAGTGCAGAAGAGAATCCAGGCAACCATGCTGCCCACTTACATGGAAGAATATTTAATCCCCATGAATGACTGCTTTTCTGATGTTTTCATCAATTCTCTGGGTAATAGATTAAGCTTTAACTAACTCATTTTCATACATAACCCTAATTCAATCAAGCTCAATAAAAGTCATTCTGAACTGCAATTATTTGCTAAGGAACAATTTCAAATGAAAAAAAAAACAAAGCAAAACAAAAACTTGCTGGGCATGATACAATGCATGGTACAGACTGCCTCTCAATTTATGGAGCCAGAAACAACAACAAAATTAGCCAAACGGTTAGAGAAGGAAATAATATTTTTCCTCATCTTCCTGAAAATAGAATATTCATGCTTTTACACTGGAAGAAAAGCAAAATGGAGACCCAAGAAAGCAGATTTTTAAATTATTATTTTCAATTATGTTTGTGTTCTGAAAGAGGCTGCATGTCTAATCTAAGACTCAGTATGACCTCTGAAAGTCAGAACTAGTCCAGGTCACAAATAACAGTCTTAACATCCGCTCTTTCACTCAGTCTTCTACCGGCTTTCTCCATTTGCCCAATAATATGTACTCCAATCTCCACTTTACAAAGTAGGTGTTCTCTGCAAGATTTTTCTATCTTGAAGCTACTTCCTCAATTCACCGTTTTATAAACTATATGTTTACAAGTAAAATGTAAATGTTGTTTATAAATAAAAGCTAAATACAAATGCCAAGCTCTTACTTCTATGTAAATGTATCATATTTGTAGTCCAAAAAAAACTCATTAACTAAAGCTTTCCCAGCCTTGTGTGTACATAAGCCCCCTACTCACCCCCAAAGTATTTAATGTTCTTTTCATCTCCTCAGTAGTAGTACCAGGCACACTGCAAAATAATATAGTACTGAAATGCATACCGGCTGTTATGCAATTTTGGTCAATCAATTCCACACCTCAGGTCACTGTGATATAGCAGAGGACAAAGGATGTTTTTTTCTAAAAATGATAAGCTCCGGTTAAATCATTTGCTGAAATAAATTACCTTTATGCAGACAAAGATAAATGCTTGGAAATATATAATACATATGCTTGTTTTAAAAATGAGTTGTCTTTTTTCACAATTCTTATTGTCACTGTCTTCATTTTATTATTTTATTTCATTAAGGTATGAAAAAAGACAACACTTTTGTTAAAATCACCCACCTTGCCTGTCTTTACAGCTGAAGCTTATTTCATAGGCATTCCTGCTCAGGCACCAATCCTTAACAGAAATTACAAGTGTCAGCTACACTGAAAATGGAAATTTCTAAAAAGAAAATGCAAATCTGAAGTATCTTTGTTATCACCTTCCCATCCCCACTCTTGCATTTCCTCATGACCCAGAGTCTTTCACAGTTAACAAATCTTAAACATAGTTAAAAAAAAAAAAAGCAAAACAAGCCTTAAGAGTTCACTAGATAGTAACAGTAAAGCAAAGTAACTATTAATACAAGTCATTATCATCTGTCCATCTGCTTGAAATTCCCAAAAAAGTGTAGAAAAACACCAGCAGGCAGAGATAGAAAACTCTAGCATTCATTGTTAGACCTCCTAAAATAACACGATGAAAGATCTGGAAATCCTCTCCCCTTCAGTAGTCACTATTGACCAGTTATAAAACTATGCTTTAAAAACTGCCTTCCACCTATCTACATGCCAAGAGTACAAAGATGCCAATGAGATTGCTGTTTTCTGGAAGCTAATGATCCAGACAGGTAATCACACTCACTCACACACACACACACACACACACACACACACATAGTTACATACACACACACACACACAGAGTTACACAGTAACAGAAAGAAATGTGTACTGTCAAAATGTTAAGCAGAGAATTTCCCCAAAGTTAGATTGCACATGGAAATCTTTATAAAGGAAATCTTTACATAGGAAATGAAGAGGATGGAGAAGGGTGTCATGGGCACAGGCCCAGACGGGGCCCAAGTTCATTATGCAGGAAGGGGAAGGAGGCAGATCTGGGCTCACATCAGACAGTGGAACATGAAATGTAGGCAAATGAGAGTAATGCAACTTGCTCTTCTTTTTTTCTCTCTCCATAGTCTCATAAACAGCAGAGCACAGTTAGCAGCATGCCGTTCTGCAAAGCATACTGACCTTAGGGCCAAACCTGTATCCCTCATTCACTTACTCCCCTGCCACTGTGAGCCAATTCCTGAGATTCTGAGCCTCTACTCCTCAAGGACAGAAGGATAACAATTCCTACACCTCAACAGGTTGCCTTAAATTATTAGAAGATGTTATAAATACAAAGGGTTTGGTACATAGGAAGTGCTCAATAAATGTTAGTGAGCACACTAGAGTTAAAAACTAGGTGGGAGAAAAGCAATAAAAAAAGTAACATTGTGAATATGCTGAAGTTTGCTTTGAATATTCTCAGTATTTGAATACTAAGTAAATTGCTGCTGCTGCTGCTGCTGCTACTAAGTCGCTTCATTGTGTCCGACTCTGTGTGACCCCATAGATGGCAGCCCACCAGGCTACACCATCCCTGGGATTCTCTAGGCAAGAACAGTGTTTCAAAAAGGTAGATTTTGTTTTTATTTAGGTAGTTTTAACATGTTTAATTTTGACAGTCTGAACAACCACTTTTTACTCCTACCAATTTCAAGCTACATTAACTGATTTGATAATGTGGACATTTTATTTTAATGTTCCTTTGCCATTAAGACTTGTTTCAGGGACCATGGTGCACCTATGAATTTCTGCAGTTTCCATAAGTAGAGGTGGAAAATGAGCTGGTATTAGTCTAGTCAGATGGCTTGGCAAGGAGGCCCTGAATGCCTCTTTTATACTCTTGTGAACTATGTAAATGTGCCTTTGACCTTCTCAGGCAGGGGAAATTGCACATTTAAGGCAGAAAGAGTTTCACTTCCAGGAAGAGTATAAAAACGTGCTTGCCAGCAGCTATATGAGGCACACTGACAGGGAAACCCCAGGTACTTTGGGAAGATTCATTAGCTCTATCAAGTCACTAAGCTGGAAAATAAAAGGTTAAGATAATCCCAGCCCTGTGGGATATCGCATATCCACATTACTGTGGCTTGGTCCAAGTAAACCTTGGCCTACACACCTGAGGAAGTAGCCTGTATCTTCAAGGAGGGGTTCTGTGAATTAAACTCCCTGGAGGAATCTCAGGACTACCTTGTCCTTTGAGGTAAGAAAGGATTCCTTTAATCAGCATTCACAATAGACAGAAAATCATACTCTTAACTTAGTCCAAAGTCAGTTGATAAAAAAAGGAAGTGAGTTGTGAGCAATTTATATCATTTTAAATGGAAACAATCAAAAAACATTCTGTTCCAAGAAGTAAAGGACCCTGATCTTTCCCTTTTTGCCTGTATTACTTAAATTGCACAAAGACAATTTAAAGAAAACTAACGTACAATTCTGTCATCTAAAAATCACATCTCTATTAATAACATTATGTTATTAAAAAACCATACTATCCAAAAAGAGTTCTTGTCCCTTTCAGGTGTGCCTAAAGGATATCTAGCAAGTAGTTTTGAAGCAGAAAGACTCTAGTTCCAGATATGTTGATTCCAAGAACATTTCTGATCAGTCAGTCAGTCAGTTCAGTTGGCTCAGTTATGTTTGACTCTGTGACCCCATGGACTGCAGGATGCCAGGCCTCCCTGTCCACCGTCAACTCCCGGAGTTTACTCACTCACGTCCATTGAGCCGGTGATGCCATCCAACCATCTCATCCTCTGTCATCCCCTTCTCCTCCCACCTTCCATTTTTCCCAGCATTAGCGTCTTTTCCAATGAGTCAGTTCTTCGCCTCAGGTGGACAAAGTATTGGAGTTTCAGCTTCAGCATCAGTCCTTTCAATGAATATATGCAGGACTTATTTCCTTTAGGATGGACTGGTTGGATCTCCTTACTGTTGGACTGGTTGAATCTCCTTGCTGCCCAAGGGACTCTCAAGAGTCTTTACAACACCACACTTCAAAAGCATCAATTCTTCGGCCTTCAGCTTTCTTTGTAGTCCAGCTCTCATACCCATACATGACCACTGGAAAAACAATAGCTTTGACTAGATGGACCTCTATTGGCAAAGTGATGTCTCTGCTTTTTAATATGCTGTCTATGTTCGTCATAACTTTTCTTCCAAGGAGCAAGTGTCTTTTAATTTCATAGCTGCAGTCACCAAATGTAGTGATTTTGGAGCCCAAAAACATAAAGTCTGTCACTGTTTCCACTGTTTCCCCATCGATTTGCCATGAAGTGATGGGGCCAGATGCCATGATCTTCATTTTCTGAATGTTGAGTTTCAAGCCAACTTTTTCACTCTCCTCTTTCACCTTCAAGAGGCTCTTTAGTTCTTCTTCACTTTCTGCCATAAAAGGGTGGTGTCATCTGCACATCTGAGGTTACTGATATTTCTCCTGGCAATCTTGATTCCAGTTTTTGCTTCATCCATTCCAACATTTCTCATGATGTACTCTGCATGTAAGTTAAATAAGCAGGGTGACAATATACAGCCTTGACATACTCCTTTCCCAATTTGGAACTAGTCTGTTGTTCCATGTGCAATTCTCACTGTTGCTTCTTGACCTGAGTACAGATTTCTCAGGAGGCAGGTCAGGTGGTCTGGTATTCCCATCTCTTTCAGAATTTTCCACAGTTTATTGTGATACACATAGTCAAAGGCTTTGGTGTAGTCACAAGGCAGAAATAGATGTTTTTCTGGAACTCTCTCACTTTTTCATGATCCAACAGATGTTGGCAATTTGATCTCTGGTTCCTCTGCCTTTTCTAAAACCAGCTGGAACATCGGAAGTTCACAGTTTATGTTCTGTTGAAGCCTGGCCTGGAGAATTTTGAGCATTACTTTATTAGCATGTGAGATGAATGCAAATTGTGCGGCAGTTTGAGCATTCTTTGGCATTGCCTTTCTTTGGGATTGGAATGAAAATGGACCTTTTCCAGTCCTGTGGCCACTGCTGAGTCTTCCAAATTTGCTGGCATACTGAGTGCAGCACTTTCACAGCATCATCTTTCAGGATTTGAAAGAGCTCAACTGGAATTCCATCACCTCCACTAGCTTTGTTCATAATGATGGTTCCTAAGACCCACCTGACTTCACATTCCAGGATGTCTGGCTCTAGGTGAGTGATCACACCATCGTGATTATCTGGGTCGTAAAGATCCTTTTTGTACAGTTCTTCTGTGTATTCTTGCCACCTCTGCTTAGTATTTTCTACTTCTGTCAGGTCCATGCCATTTCTGTCCTTTATTGTGCCCATCTTTGCATGAAATGTTCCCTTGGTATCTCTAATTTTCTTGAAGAGATCTCTACTCTCTTCCATTCTACTGTATTCCTCTATTCCTTTGCATTGATCACTGAGGAAGGCTTTCTCATCTCTTCTTGCTATTCTTTGGAACTATGCATTCAAATGGGTGTATCTTTCCTTTTCTCCTTTGCCTTTTGCATCTCTTCTTTTCAGAGCTATTTGTAAGGTTCCTCAGATAACCATTTTGCCTTTCTTTTTCTTGGGGATGGTCTTGATCACTGCCTCCTGTCCAACGTCATGGACCTCTGTCCATAGTTGTTCAGGCACTCTAACAGATCTAATCCCTTGAATCTATTTGTCACTTCCACTGTATAATCATAAGGGATTTGATTTAGGTCATCCTGATATGATGACACAAAGGAATCTGTTCAAAAACAGTGAAGTGTTACTACACTCCCTTTCGAAGTTATTTATTCACAAAGCAGTTACTCCTAGAACTGCTGCTGCTACTGCTGCTAAGTCGCTTCAGTCGTGTCCAAGTCTGTGCGACCCCATAGACAGCAGCCCACCAGGCTTCCCCGTCCCTGGGATTCTCCAGGCAAGAACACTGGAGTGGGTTGCCAGTTCCTTCTCCAATGCATGAAAGTGAAAAGTGAAAGTGAAGTCGCTCAGTCGTGTCCGACTCTAGCAACTCCATGGACTTCAGCCTGCCAGGCTCCTCTGTCCATGGGATTTTCCAGGCAAAAGTACTGGAGTGGGGTGCCATGAACAAATAATACTATATAATAATTAGCTACGTTAAACCAGAAAGAGCCAAGAAACTGCCCTTAGAGGAAAACAGAGAAGTCAATTACAACCTTTCCACAGCTGAAACCAAGAGGTTAAGTGACTGGACAGAAGGCATTCAACTAGTGTGTGGCCAAGCTGGACAAGACTCTGTGATTCCACACTGCTTGCTGCCCCTGTAGGAAATGATGTTAGCCCTGACTCGAGACCCCATTCCATCGTGGAATCCCAGAAAGCTGAAGGGAGTCGGTCTTCACTCAGTTCAACCACACAGCAAGCTAGACGCAGAGCTAGCCAGAACCAAGGCTCCTACTATTGGTCCGTGCACTGTCCCTGGGCACAATGCTCCCTTCTGAGCTGTCGTCAGTCAGTTTGACCTGAAGGCAGGTGGCTCCAGGTCAGATGATGTTAGATCCCTACTCTTCCTCTGTTCTTCCACTGTAGCAACATTTCAGGGCTGTCAGAGAAGGCTTCTTGGCTCCAGAACACTTTCCCCTTTCTAGTCTGAACACATCTTCTAGTTGCAAAAGTAAGCACACAAAAAATTTGTGTTTCTAAATACTCTTATAAATACCTAGGAGTGGGCTTCCCTGGTGGTAAAGTGGTTAAGAATCCAACCGCCAAGGCAGCAACACAGGTTCAATCTCTGCCCTGGGAAGGTGCCACAGGCCACATGTGTTCCACAACTATTGAGCCTGTGCTCTAGAGCCGCAGAGTCACAGCTACTGAAGCCCGCGTACATAGAGCCTGTGCTCTGTAACAAGAGAAGCCACCACGATAAGAAGCCCATGCTCCCAGCAATTAGAGAAAAGTCCACGCAGCAACGCAGACCCTGCACAAAAATAAATAAATCTTAAAACAAATTTTTAATTAAAAAAATATATACCTTGGAGTAAAAAGTTAATGTTTGTTTATGTGGGGGGAGGGGGAGCATATAGAAACTCTGTACTCTCCAAGCAGTTTTGCTGTGAACCCAAAACTTCCCTAAAAAGTAAAGTTTATTATTTTTTTAAAGCTGTCAATTTACTTCATTCTAACAATTTTAAAATTATATGCACACTAGTGAACGACAAGCAGAAGGCCCTGGCACCCCACTCCAGTACTCTTGCCTGGAAACTCCCATGGATGGAGGAGCCTGGTAGGCTGCAGTCCATGGGGTCGCTAAGAGTCGGACACGACTGAGCGACTTCACTTTCCCTTTTCCCTTTCATGTATTGGAGAAGGAAATGGCAACCCACTCCAGTGATCTTGCCTGGAGAGTCCCAGGGACGGGGCAGCCTGGTGGGCTGCCGTCTAGGGGGTGGCACAGACCTGGACACGACTGAAGTGACTTAGCAGCTTAGCAGTGAACGACAGGCCAATAGCAGTTAAGAATTTATAAACAGTAATTCTCCCTTTAAATGCTCACATCCACCAGAAACACCTACTAACAATTAAATTTATGTCCTCCATTAAACCTAACCCCATGCCCTACAACATCAACCTCTGTACAGTATACGTGCTTCACTGATCACTAATCCTCATTAAATGTCTCTGCTCCTACAGCAGTCATTTCAAGTAATGTGCAATATTTGGGCTCAAACTAAGCCAATTCAAAAATCAAAAAAAATTCAAAGGAAATATTCTCCTAGTACTCCCATTGATTTGACAGAAAAAAGATTTATCCTTTGTGGCTAATTCCAGCATAATAGTGACCCTCAGAACTCAGTGTTATACAACCACAGAGGCCACTAATCACACAGGTCTCAAGGTGAATGGTGACATGTATATATGCCTTGCAAACATCTGTACTAGTCATGGCTCTGAACCCTACTAGTAAGTATTTTGAAATTTTAACTTTTTTTTTTTTATAATTAATAAAGTCAGATTTTGTCATTTCAAGTTAAAAAGCAAATTCCCTGTAGACGCCTTACTTAAACGGGAGAATAATCAGCCACAGAAGTGTGTTTTTCTATACTGGCTCTTCTTAAGCAGAAATTACAGACATACATGTTTTTGCCTGCAAGGTATAAGTGTATCTCCCATTTTCTGGAAACAGAACATTGACTTTTAGGAAAATACTCCACTTTCTCAAGGTCCATGCCTGGAGTGGGACTGACCTAATTCTTCTCAAGCTACAGGGATAGACGTATAACCCAGGCTTGGCCCATCAGCTTGTTTCATTTTCTGGAATGAGAAACGGGTGTGAAACCTAGATCAGGGCACAGCACGCAAAATAACAGGTATGTGCAGGTACATTATTACTACTGTCTGAAATGAGAGGAGAAAAGAAAGTACGATGGCTTGCACTTCTGTTTTCATAAGAGGAAAAGAACATAGAAGTAGTGGACCACACATAAACCTCCTGAAAAAGAAAATGAAAGGGAGTAATGATATACTTTACTTTATTTGAAATCCTAATTTCAATCAATTTATTTTAAAAATCTGGCACATCATAACATTCAGTAAGTCAAGATGTTTAAATTTTCAATCTGTACTTCTATAGCACCAATTTTCCTTCAGTTTATATTTCCTATAAAGAGAAGTTTCAAGTTTCAACAAAAACACTGAAAAACTAGATGATGTGACTTCTAAAACCAATTCTAAGGGCATTTCGATTATGTATGCCATTATACTTAAGTGGATATTGGCACACAATTCATTCTCCATACCTGAAATTATTTTTATCCTCATATTTAGGAAAAAGAAAAAAAACATGGAATAGTTAGGAATAGAGTGATTTGCTTTAGTGAGTTACCATACTTTTTTCTGGAAAAAATAACCAATTTTTAAAGAACAAAAGTAAAATATAATGACACGAAAGCTATTCTGAATATAATTTTTAAATCTGTTCTATGATTCTGCTTTATTATTTTATTTTTTAGATTCTACATATAAGCAAAATCATACAGTATTTGTCTCTGACCTATTTCACTTAGCATAATACCCTATAGGTATCCATGTTGTAATGAATGACAAATTAAATGAATGAATTTCACATTGGTTTTTAGGGATACGTAGCATTCCAGTGTATGCACGCATGGTGGTGGGGGGAGGGTGTTGAGATCTCTTCTTCATATATTCATCCACTGATGGACATATAAGTTGTTTCATACCTTGGCTACTATACACAATGCTGCAATGAATGCAGAGGTGCATATATCTCTTTGAATTAGTGTTTTTGTATCCAGATAAATATCTAGAAGTAGAATAACTGGATCATATGACGGTTCTGTTCTTAATTTTTAAAGGAAATCCCTATATGGTTTTCCAAGTGGTTGCACCAATTTATATTCCTACCAACAGCATGTAAGGGTTCCTTTTCTTCACATTCTCTCCAACACTTATTATTGCTTATTTTTTTGATAATAACCTAAATACAAAATTTAAAAAGAATCTTCTCTGCGAAATAAGTTACTTTTATGAAATGGCAGCCCACTCCAGTACTATTGCCTGGAAAATCCCATGGATAGAGGAGCCTGGTAGGCTACAGTCGGTGGGATCGCAAAGAGTCAGACACAACTGAGCGACTCCACTTTCTTTCTTTATAGATAGAAATAGTCACAAAAAACAGAGAGTTGGGTATCACACAGTATATTAGAAATTATCTTCTTCGTAAATCCTTCATATAATTTTTACTTGACTCATACCATTCATAAATATATGCAATGTGTTCACATACGAGCAAATATATACATATGACCAAATCTCAACTCCCAAGTGCTGAATTCTACTGCAAGTCACATTCCAGAAGGTACTTGCTATAATTTAAAAGCAATAACACAAGCACTTGTTTCCTACTTTGGAGTAAGATGGAAACAAAGAAAGAAATATCATTTAAATGTAAATTAAGATCTAGGATATACTTCCAAACATGCTATACCAAGGAGGCTTTTATAGTATTCTGTAAATGTCAAACTCTGCTTCAACAACACAATTAAAACTGAACTTCAATTACTCTACTTGGGGTAACAGTGCCTGGAAGAAGAGTAATTACATCTTCTGGAATGTGGTTCACAGTCTTCAATGAATCTAGTCACCATCAAGGGCTTCATATAAGGAATTTCTGAGAATCCTCAAAATATAGTCTAAGATACAGACTTGAATAGAAGTCTATTTATCTATAATGAAATCTGCAATACAATTCAACACTGTAGCTAACAAGATAGTCTTAAATAATCAATAGTTTCCCTCTGTCCCATACTCCACTCCCATTCTCCTTTCTCCCTTCATTTTACTGACATTTTTTTCTTCCAGTTTTACTGAAATATAATCGAGATATGGCACTGTATAAGTTTAAGGTGTACAGCACAATGGTTTGCCTTACATACATCATGAAATGATTACCACAATCAGTTTAAGGAACATCCATCATCTCACACAGATACGAAATAGAAGAAGTAGAAAAAAACTTTTTCTTGAGAATTCTTAATATTTGTTCTGTTAACTTCCATATGTAACATAAAGCAGTGTTAATTATATTTAGTATATTGTACACTATATCCCTAGCACTAACTTACTTTACAGTGGGGAACTTGTACCTTTTGACTACTTTCCTCCAATCCCTCCTCCTCCCACCTGTGGTAACCACAAATCTGATTTTGTTTCCTATGAGTTTGTTTCTTCGTTTTGAAGTACATAATTGACCTATACTACGTTATGTCTACTCATTTCAAAATAATCACTATGCCAAGTCAAGTTACTAAATATCCCCATGCAGGGATATTAGTTACTGACTATACTCCCCATTCTGTACATTTCATAACGCATGACTCATTTATTTTGCAACTGAAAGTTTGTACTCCTCATCTCCCTCACCGATTTCATGCCTCTCCTCAACCCCCTTCCCTCTGGCAACCACTTCCTTGTTCTCTGTACCTGTAACTCTGTTTCTGTTTTGTTATGTTCATTTATTTATTTTTTAGATTCCACATATAAGTAAAATCACATGATATTTGTCTTTCTGTCTGACATATTTCACTTAGCATAATACCCTCTTGGTCCATCCATGTTACTGCAAATGTCAGGATTTCATTCCTTTTTATGACTAATACTCCACTCAGCTACTCTTATGTTTTTAGACTGGAGTATACAGTCCATTTGTGTTTAATGTAGTTATTAATAAGTGTACTTACTGTCATTTCATTAACTGTTTTGGGATTGTTTTTGTAGTTGTTTTTGTTCCTTTCTTCTTTTGCTCTTTTCTCTTGTGATGTGACTAACTTTAGGATCATGTTTGGACTTTTTTTTTTGGTATGTGTATCTGGATTTTTGGTTTGTGATTACCATGAGATTTATGTATAGCATTCTATCTATATTTGTGATTAAGTTGCTGATTTCTTAAGTTCATATATGTTTTCATTGCATTTTCACTGCCCCCCCCCACAATGTTTACTGTTTCTTACACACTTCACATTTCCTGTTTTTGTATGCCTTAACTAAGTACTGTAGATACAGCTGAGTTTACTCCTTTTGCTGTTTAATCTTCTAAACTAGCTTTGTACATGGTTGATTTACTACCTTTACCCTATATTTGCTTTACCAATGAGATTTTTCCTTGTAATCTGCATGTTTCTGGTTGCGGCCATTTCTTTTATGATAACAGAAGTCCCTTTAACATTTCTTGTATAGCTGGTTTGGTGGTGCTGAACTCCGTTGGCTCTTGCTTATCTGTAAAACTTGATCTCTTGATCAAATCTAAATAAAAGCCTTGCCGGGTAAAGTATCCTTGGTTGGAGGTTTTTCCCTTTCATTACTTTACTTAAATATATTGTTTCACTCCCTTATGGCCGGCAGAGTTTCTGCTGAAAAATCAGGTGACAGTCTTATGGAAGCTCCTTTGTATGAACCTGTTGCTTTTCTCTTGCAGCTTTTAATATTCTCTTTAATTTTTGCTATCTTAATTGCAGTGTATCTTGGTGTGATCCTCTTTGGCTGGTCTTGTTTGGGACTCTCTGTGCTTTCTGGACCTGGATACCTGTTCCTTTCCCAGGTTACGGAAGTTTTCAGTTATTATATCTACAAATACACCCCGTTCTCTCTCCTCCTTCAGGGACCCCTATAACGTGAATGTTAGTATGCTCCTTGTCCCAGTGGTCTCTTTAAACTATCCTCATTTCTTTTCATTCTTTTTCTGATCAGCTTCAGTGATTTCCACTACTGTATCTTCCAACTCACTCATCTGTTTCTATCATTTAGTCTACTGTTGATACCATCTAGTTTATTTTTCATTTCTAGATTCTTCCTGTTTGGTGGTTCTTTATATATTCTCTTTGTTAAACACCTCTAACTTCTCTCTCTACACAGCCATTCTTCTCCCTAGTTCTTTGATCATCCCTATGATCACTACCCTGAACTCTTTCTTGAATAGACTGCCTGTCTGTACTTCACCTGGTCCTTCTTCTGGGGCTTTAGCTTTTTCCTTTGTTTTGAACATATTCCTCTGTCACCTCATTTTGGCCTAATATGCTATTTTCATTTCTATGTATTTAGTAAGCTGATTTATATTTCCTGATCTCGGAGAAGCAGTTTTTTATAGTAGACACCCTATGTGTTGCAGCAGCACATTCCCCTCTGGTCACCAGAGCTATATGCTCTAGGGGTACCCCCTAAGTGGGCTGCAGGGTCCTTCCCTTCTGATTGTGTGACTATGTGGGCAGTCTGGTAGGTGTGGCTGGCCCCAGCTAACTTGGCTGCCAAGATTTGCCTTATTTAGAGGATGCCAGTCATTGGTGGGCAGGGCCAGGTCTCAGGGAGTTCCCAGGGTTACTGCTGGTCCACTGGTGGGCAGAGCCAGGTTCCAGGGTGGGTGACTGGAGGGTCAGGAGACACAGATGTAGTGTTGCTTGCTGGTGGGCAAGGCTGGTTCCTGACACTTTTGGCTATGGGGTCCAGGGTTTCCCAAAGCTGGTGCAAGCCCACCAGTAACCGAGGCTAGATCCCAGTGAGGCTGACTGAGGGGTCCAGGGTATCTCAGAGCTAATAGCTTGCTTGTGTACAGGACTGGGACTGGGAGGTCCATGGCTGGTGCTAACTTACTGGCGGATGGGCTGCCTATTGACAAGGCAGTCTTTGGGGCTGTGGTGGTCATGGGGTTGGTGCCCATCCACTGGTGGGGGAGACTGGTCCTGAGCTACTGCTGGCCCACTCGTGGGAAGAGGCAGGCCTGTGGGTCTCTGGCTGCAAGGCCCTGGAGGTTGCGGAGCTAGTACTGGCCCACTGATAGGTAGGGCTGAAATTCAGGGATCCCAGGGGTTACTGCCTGCCCATTGGTGGGTGAGGTTGGTCCCTGCATTAGTGCTAGCCCTGCCATGGGCTCAAGGGTTTTAAGGTAGCTATGCTGGTGTTCAGTTGCTCAGTCATGTTCGACTCTTAAGACTCCACAGACTGCAGCACACCAGGCTTCCCTGTCCTTCACTATCTCCCAGAGTTTGCTCAAACTCATGTCCATTGAGTCAATGATACGGTCCAACCATCTCAACCTCTGGCACCTCCTTCTCCTCCTGCCCTGAATCTTTCCCAGTGTCAGGATCTTTTTCAACGAGTTGGCTCTTCCCATCAGGTGACCAAAATATTGGAGCTTCAGCCTCAGTCCTTCCAATGAATATTCAAGATTGATTTCTTTTAGGATTGACTGGTTTGATCGCCTTGCTGTCCAAGGGACTCTCAAGAATCTTCTCCAGCATCACAGTTCAAAAGCATCAATTCTTCAGTGCTCAAACTTCTTTATGGTTCAACTCTCATATCTGTACATGGCTACTGGAAAAACCATAGCTTTGACTATCCCGATCTTTATTGGCAAAGTGATGCCTCTGCTGTTCAATATGTTATTTAGGTTTGTCATAGCTTTTCTTCCAAGGAGCAATATGTTCCTGTTTAACTAGTACCTTGCCCTGAGATGTCTGAGAACTGGAGCCTGGTGCAGGCTGGTGAGAGGGCTGGTGCCAGTGCTAATAAACCAGAGAAAAAAATTCCAAAATAGTGCTTCCCAGATCCAATATCCTTGTAGTACAAGGAGGTCCCCAAAATGGCTGCTGCCAGTGTCTATGTCCCAGGGTAAGTTCTAGTTCCCTCCTGCCTCTCTGGGATGCAGTCTGTGATCAGCAAGTGAGAATGACCCAGACTCCTTTTGAATTACCACTTCTGCCCTGGGATTTTGGAGTATGTGAGATTTTATGTGCACGCTTTAAGAGTGGAATCTGTGTTTCTACAGCCCACTGGGTCTGCCGAAAGTAAGCCCTACTTGGCCTTCAAAGCCAGTGTTCTGGGAGTGTTGTCTTCCTGGCTGGGGATCCTGATGTGGGGCTTGAACCCCTGGTTCCTCGGGAAGAAGCTCTGCAATCGGAATTATCTTTCTGTTTGCAAGTCACCCCTACCTCCTACCCCAGGGACATGGGTCTTGAATATTGCATCTTAGCCCATCCTGTCTCATTATGGTTCCTTCTTTATATCTCTAGTTGTAGAAGATCTTCTCTTCTAGTCTTCCAATCTTTCTCATCAACAGTTGCTCTGCAGATAGCTGTAATCTTAGTGTGCCCATAGGAGAAGGTAAGCTCATGGTCTTCCTCGTCTGTCATATGCCACTCCTCCAAAGCCATCACTTTAATGCACTTACTATTTTGAATACATGTTAATTTTGCACAGAACTGAGAATGGTACACCAGATAAACAGAGGTACAGGAATGCACAGATGCAAAAAAATCTCTTTTGAGTTTCTAATATGAGAAGTCAAATAATATATTTATTTCCTGAGCTATGTTTTTGTTTTGCTGTTCTCAGAGCAAAACACAGTTGAAGATCCAACTCTCTGCTCACTTCATCCTCACCACTACCTTAAACTTGGGTCACCCAACATTTGGTAAAGAGGATGGTGAGAAGTTGAGCAGGAAGAGAGAAAGGGTTAATATGGCTAATGTAAACCTGGCAATTCCCAACATACCGTAAGATATATTTTTCAGAGACTACAAAGCAGCTGCAAGCTATCTAAATCTCAAGGTATAAGGTTCCAAAAACTAGCACAGTTTCTGTCTGCAGATTCAACTACACAGCAAAGAATCTAACAAACACACAGAATTGTCTGTTTATGTGTGACATAAAGATTTAAGATTAACAGAAGAAAAGTACTATAAAACTGGTCCTAAGGAAAATTAAAGCTGAGGTTTGCTGCCCTCAAACTTTCTTCACAAATATTCCCACCTCCCCCAAAGACTTCTCATGCCACCACAGGTAGCAACAAGCTTCACTCCATCATCCTCTACATCAAAACCTACTTTTACATCAGTGACTAAGTATATGTACCAAGTAGTAAAATTTGCAGGGTAACAAGCATTCAACGTTAACATCAATGCATGTGCATACTCCGATATGTCTGACTCTTTATGACTCTATGGACTGTAGCCCCGCAGGCTTCTCTGTCCATGGGATTCTCCAGGCAAGAATACTGGAGCCGAGTGCCATTTCCTCCTCCAGGGGATCTTCCTGACCCAGGGATCAAACCCACGTCTCTTGCATTGCTGGTGAATTCTCTACCCCTTAAGTCATTGGGGAAGCCCTCCAAAAATTTTTTAAAAAGACCCAAAGGCAGACAAGTAACCCCCCAGGGGTCTTTAAACCTTCTCACTGGGATGTGCTAGGTACACAGATTATGTCCCAGTAATAAAATCTCCAACTGTGGAGTAATAAGAGTAGGTAACATGAAAGCACACCCACAGATTTATAAGTAACCATCATCATCTTCTCTTTATCTGCTTTTATATCACTGAAATGGAACACAGTCTGAGCTGAGTAGCATCAATGGAACAAATAATAAAAGTCTGAAAGAACTCAACAGGGGATTCCTATCTTACATGAAAAGCATGTAAAATGACATATTGCAGTATGAGTCAACAGAAGCACTCAAAAGGAAATCAAGTTTAGTAGAACTATACAGTCCAGCAAGAGGGAATGAGAGCTCACTCTATCTGGTGCTGTCTGTCTAAATAATGTGAGGACAGGAAGAGTTAAAGTGCCTCTAGACAAGATCACTGAGAGATTATAGCCAGAAGCTAAGCAACTGTGTTAGGGGCAAAATGGTTGAAGGCAATGAAAATGTTACTCTGGAAAAGAAGTGCTGTTTTCATATCTTTGGGGCGGGGAGGGGCGGGGTAGGGGGTGTCTTATAAAGAAGAGGCATCAAAGACATAATTTTATATAGTGGTTTCAGAGTTTAAAATTGGAATCAATTAACAGATGTTTCTTTGAGGCTGTTTGAGACATTCAGAAAGAGCACATTCTTCTAACCATGAGATCTATCCAAAATCAGTGAGTTTCTCTGGGATATTTATCTATCAATTGAGATGTTCAAACAGAAACTTCAGGAGTTACTGTATGGGCACTGAGGGCTGATCACTAAGCCATAGAGTCTAAGGTCCAAACATTTCAGGATTCTTTAGCTTTCTGAAATCAAAGCAGATAAAAGCTGGAAGCCATGAGGCTTGAAATCCATCATACCCAGCAGTCATGGCACCCAGCAACCACAGCTCTACACCCCTGATCTAAATGCCAAATGTCCAGTAACATATCAAAGAAAAGTTTAGGCTGTATGCACTTTAAATCACACCAAATGTCAGTTATGAGTCAAACTGTTTAAGGAACTGGAATTGATCAGATACTAGTTTCTAATTAAAAGTCTATACATATCTTTTCATATAATCAAAAGGTTTAATATTAATACAATTATCACCTACTAAGTTTATGTCCATATTGTTACACTGAATTTAAACTGGTTTAATAAAAGTAATTAAAAATAAATATGAAGTGTTATTAGTTTCATAAAACTGTTCTTTGGAATCCAAAATACTTTTTAGACATTCAAAATCTATAAAAAAATTATAGTGATTTTTTTTCATTTTATATACTAAGAAGACACAGCCACCAACAGTACAGTTATACTCATCAACTTCACAAATATGAAAATAATTTTCAGACTAAAAATTATCAGATGGGTACATCATTTAACAATATACCTTCTCAATGCCTTTTATAAAAATCATTATTTTACAAATATACCAAAAGACCAGGCTACTAATTTTAAGAGAGTAAAGAATCTGTCAGACATTTATATTCTGCTAGGGGTTTTATTTCTTAATTTGCATTTTACAGACTTAGGTCCATATTTTTATTTCATTATCTTATGAAATTTGCCTTTCAGCATACTTTTAGCTGAACTTGCAGGGCAGGGAATGCACCTTGGAATTGAAGATCATGAGGTTAATATTTTGGTAGGATTACCATATCTTATAAGTGACTTTCTTTTTTTTTAATTTTATTTTATTTTTAAATATAAGTGACTTTCTAAGGGACTGTGCCATTGTTTCCCTGACAGAAGACAAACCCTTTCATAAAATTCTCCTGGACAAATAACTACTTTGATAGTTTTTTTGTAATCATTCATTTTTATTGTGGGAACCCTTTTGTGAAGGTTATACCAAACATCAAAGTCAAAAACAAACTTCCACAACCTCAACTTTAGAAATCATATTTCCTCAATAAAAATGAACTTTAAATTACTAGTAGATACACATGTTTGTTGTTGTTTAGTTGCTTAGTCGTGTCCAACTTGCTCCTCTGCCCATGGGATTTCCCTGGAGGATTTCCTCCTCCAGGGGACCTTCCTGATCAGGGATTCAACCCAACCCAGGGATCCAACCAGAGCCTCCTGCATTGGCAGGTAGATTCTTTAACACTGAGCCACCAGGGAAGCCCAGAAAAATGTATTAACACTTCCAAAAAGTGAAAAGCACTAACAAACAAGCATTTCTAAGACCCACAGAAGGTTATCACTAGGATCTGTAATTGGGACACTCTAGGAAGCTCTTGATTGCCAAGGCTTGTGGAAGGGAACTAGATTTAAGTATTCTGAAAACCATTTTAAATTCACTTTGGAATACTCTGTCTTCCCATAAATGAATTTTCTTTAAGTATTAAAATATATACACAAGTAATTTGAATTTTTCGAATATATAAAATTTTAAATAAGTACTAGTGCTATTTTTGGCAGCTAAAATTAAAATCAATTTTACGTTTCTTAAATACAGGTCAGAAAGAGCAATTAGGAGTTAAGCAATCTTTGGTAGCTAAGGAAAACTGATGTGACTGAAATGTCACCAGGTTGCTATGGATAATCCACAAATAGCAAGAAGAATACATGCACTGGGAATATTTATATGCAAGAGACCTCCTACTAAAAAAGACAATGTCTTTAAAAACAAACCAGAACCTCCAAACTTATCTTAAATGGTTAGTTTTTCCTTTTTCTTTTGTTAAGCCAATTACTTCTAAGCAAAAAGATAAGTTCCAGCCCAAACAAGCAAGGATAAAACTTAAACTATACGTCAAACACAATGCTTAATTAAAATCTTCTAGATATCCTAAACCAAGAGACTTATTGAGATTTTGACCTTTCTCCTAACATTTTACTTTTTCCCACTGCACTGATATTTTATGGTGATTTTCTTCTTCCTCTTCACCTAAATGCAGTTTAGGTGAAACTACATTTTCACCCTTTCATCCAAGTAGTTTATTATCATGACTGCCTGCAGGGGGCACATTAGGAGGTAGATGTGATCAGGCAACAGCCAGAGGTGCTGAGAGAAATGGGGGAAGAGCCCAAGGGCTTAGAGGCCTGGCAGAGTGACAAGGTGATACTACCCTATTGTCCTGGAAAAGCAGATGTTTGTGCGGTTCAGACTGAGGCAGTACCAAAAATGTCTGCTCTAGTTGATAGAGATACAGTCTGTGATCGCTTTTACATGGAGTGTTACATGGCATGAACCATAAAAATGTTGAGCAGGCCACAGGATGTGTGAGTCATCCCAACACACACAGGATAAACCTATGGTTGAGCGACGTCAGCCAGTGTCCTCATGTAGGAAGCACAGGGAGAACAAGGGCCTTACGACCGAATTTTCAGGGAACCTTCACAGCCCGCCTTTTGACAGCTCCTTCACTGTGAGAAGAGTTAGGAAAGAAGCAAAGGGGATCATTACCATGACTGACATCACTGAATATTTTCAAAAGTTGGTGTGACCTGTTGATGGGATCTGCTGATCCTGAAGTACCCGCTCCTTATAGCACCCTACAGCCTGCCTGTAGCATATATTGTTCTTCCACACTTTCCTTATGTGTACAATCTCTAAATATTGCAAAAAACCCCTACACACTGAAGCACATTTCACTCACAGAATTACCTGCTCTCCTGGCCAGGATTCTCTGGTGGCTCAGACAGTAAAGAATCTGCCTGCAATGTGGGAGACCAGAGTTCAATCCCTGGGTTGGGAAAATCCCGTGGAAAAGGGAATGGCAACCCAATTCAGTATTCTTACCTGGAGAATTCCATGGAAGAGCCTGGAAGGCTAAAGTTCACGGACTTGGAAAGAGTTGGACACAACTGAGCAACTAACACACATATACTGGCCAGACCATATTGCACTTTCTGTTAGAACTGGTTTAAAAGTGAAAATATGAACCAACTGCTTTAATGCATAACAGATATGGCAAACTCATCATGATGGGGCAAATCCTATCTGGGAATCTAGTATCACTTTCCCCAGTCCTCATCCCAGAAATTTCAGTGGTTCAATTCAAATTAATGGAGGCCATACTGGCAACCAAAATAATATTAAGTTTCCTTTTTTTCTTTGGCAGTAAGTTGAGGGTGAGGAGAGAACATATTTAAATATAAAGAGTAGCTGTATTTACTGAGACATTGTGTAACTAATCAGAACTCAGAGGGCCCTCAAAAAGGTTCAAAGATGCAGCTTCCTTTTGAGTCTACCACTCTCAACCCAGACAACCAAACACAATCACATGACTGGCTTTTAAAGATCCAGAGGCCAAGGCACATCCTACCCTGAAACCACTAAAAAGATAATAAAACCACTTAAATGAGAATGATCTGTGAGGATGCCTGAGGGAGTTTAAAAAAAAAAATCATTCTATACAGTGACTCAACATCACTTGTGCAAAACTAGTACTTACTTCAGGAATACTACCTTGCATGATTTTTTGGTGTCTTTATCCCTATATTAATAGTTAGTCCTTATATGTTGAAATAAGTAGGGACTTATACATTCATGAAGAAATAGGACCAGATGCCATGATCTTAGTTTTCTGAATGTTGAGCTTTAAGCCTATGTTTTCACTCTTCTCTTTCACTTTCATCAAGAGGCTCTTTAGTTCTTCACTTTCTGCCATAAGGGTGGTGCCATCTGCATATCTGAGGTTATTGATATTTCTCCCGGCAATCCTGATTTCAGCTTGTGCTTCATCAAGCCCAGGGTTTCTCATGATGTACTCTGCATACAAGTTAAATAAGCAGGGTGACAATATACAGCCTTGACATATCCCTTTTCCTATTTGGAACCAGTCTGTTGTTCCATGTCCAGTTCTAACTGTTGCTTCCTGATCTGCATACAGGTTTCTCAAGAGGCAGGTCAGGTAGTCAGGTATTTCCATCTCTTTCAGAATTTTCTACTCTTTATTGTGATCCACACAGTCAAAGGCTTTGGCATAGTCAAAAAAGCAGAAATAGATGTTTTTCTGGAACTCTCTTGCTTTTTCCATGATCCAATGGATGTTGGCAATTTGATCTCTGGTTCCTCTGCCTTTTCTAAATCCAGCTGGAACACCTGGAAGTTCACGGTTCACGTATTGCTGAAGCCTGTCTTGGAAAATTTTGAGCATTACTTTACTAGCATATGAGATGAGTGCAATTGTGCGGTAGTTTGAGCATTCTTTGGCATTGCCTTTCTCTGGGATTGGAATGAAAACTGACCTTTTCCAGTCCTGTGGCCACTGCTGAGTTTTCCAAATTTGCTGACATATTGAGTGCAGCAGTTTCACAGCATCTTTTAGGATGTGAAATAGCTCAACTGGAATTCCATCACCTCCACTAGCTTTGTTCGTAGTGATACTTCCTAAGGCCCACCTGACCTCACATTCCAGGATGCTGGCTCTAGGTGAGTGATCACATCATCGTGCTTATCTGGGTTGTGAAGATCTTTCTTGTATAGTTTTTCTGTATAGTTGTATAGTTCTTCTTGCCGCCTCTTCTTAATATCTTCTGCTTCTGTTAGGTCCATACCATTTCTGTCCTTTATTGAGCCCATCTTTGCATGAAATACTCCCTTGGTATCTCTAATTTTCTTGAAGAGATCTCTAGTCCTTCCCATTGGGTTGTTTTTCTTCTCTTTCTTTGCATTGATCACTGAGGAAGGCTTTCTTATCTCTCCTTGCTACTCTTTGGAACTCTGCATTTAAATGGGTATATCTTTCCTTTTCTCCTTTGCTTTTCACTGCTCTTTTCACAGCTATTTGTAAGGATACCTCAGACAGCCATTTTGCTTTCTTGCATTTCTTTTTCTTGGGGGATTATCTTGATCCCTGTCTCCTGTACAATGTCACGAACCTCTGTCCACAGTTCATCAGGCACTCTGTCTAGCAGATCTAGTCCCTTAAATCTATTTCTCACTTCCACTGTATAATCGTAAGGGATTTGATTTAGGTCATACCTGAATGGTCTAGTGGTTTTCCCTACTTTCTTCAATTTAAGTCTGAATTTGACAATAAAGAGTTCATAATCTGAGCCACAGTCAGCTCCCGGTCTTGTTTTTGCTGACTGTATAGAGCTTCTCCATTTTTGGCTGCAAAGAATATAATCAATCTGATTTCAGTGTTGACCATCTGGTCATGTCCACGTGCAGAGTCTTCTCTTGTGTTGTTGGAAGAGGGTGTTGACTATGACCAGTGCGTTCTCTTGACAAAACTCTGTAAGCCCCTGTCCTGCTTCATTCGTATTCCAAGGCCAAATTTGCCTGTTACTCCAGGTATTTCTTGACTTCCTGTTTTTGCATTCCATTCCCCTATAATGAATGGAGAAACAACAGAAACAGTGGCTGACTTTATTTTTCTGGGCTCCAAAATCGCTGCAGATGGTGACTGCGGCAATGAAATTAAAAGATGCTTACTCCTTGGAAGGAAGTTATGACCAACCTAAACAGCATATTAAAAAGCAGAGACAGTACTTTGTCAACAAAGTCCATCTAGTCAAGGCTATGGTTTTTCCAGTAGTCATGTATGGATATGAGAGTTCGACTATAAAGAAAGCTGAGCGCCGAAGAATTGATGCTTTTGAACTGTGATGTTGGAGAAGACTCTTGAGAGTCCCTTGGACTGCAAGGAGATCCAGTCAGTCCATCCTAAAGGAAATCAGTCCTGGGTGTTCATTGGAAGGACTGATGTTGAAGCTGAAACTCCAATACTCTGTCCATGTGATGAGAAGAGTTGACTCATTGGAAAAGACCCTGATGTTGGGAAAGATTGGAGGCAGGAGGAGAAGGGGACGACAGAGGATGAGATGGTTGGCTGGCATCACCGACTCAATGGACATGAGTTTGGGTAAACTCCGGGAGTTGGTGATGGACAGGGAGGCCTGGCGTGCTGTGGTTCATGGGGTCACAAAGTCAGACACGACTGAGCAACTGAACTGAACTGAAATGAACTATCCATTCATAGACCCTGGATAGTCTTCAAATGAACAGGTTTAGAAGTTGTTTGTTTTTTACTTTGTTTCACTTTGGTTTGGGTTTGTTTCACCCTCATTAGCAATTAATCTGCATTACAGCTTCCTTTATGAAGAGGAGGTGCTAAGGGACAAAGCTACTGAATAACTGGGTAGCTTAGCTACTTAGATCACTCAAAACATACAACCTCAGCTCTCCAAGCTCAGTACAAAGAGACTCACATCCTATTAGGGGGAAAAAATTGCTTAACTCCCTAGATTTTGAAGACTTCCCTAAGTTCTGATCAAACATTTAAAAAATAAATATTTCACAATTATAAAGAAATCAAAAGACTTCTTTCAAGTTGGAAAGATTAAGGAAGCAAAAATGCTGTTTTTGCGGAACACAGTAGTTTCCCATCTAGAATTTTTCTAGACCAAAAGATTCTTTCTTCACGTAGAATCTGATACCTGTTAAAAGAATGTCTAATTTCTCAAAAAAAAAAAAAGAATTTCTAATTTCTTAATTTTTTTAAGTTCCCCTTTTACTTTTATACTGGTAAGTAAGCCCCGAAGCTCAGATTTCAGTGTATAACAAAGTAAATTACACATCTGGATCAAAGAAATGCTAATATCACGTACAAAAAGACTAAAAATCGTTGATTGCCAATTATTTGATGCCACATCTACTTCTGTTTTTGGTTCAATTACACAATGTCTCCTAATGTTCTGTGAACTTCGTTAATTATGTCACACCATTCACTGAGGTAATTGCAAGTTCATTAAACCAAAAAGAAATAACCTCAATGAACCCTAAAATAAGATGCTTCCTCATATAAAAATAGTACACACAGGAAAGACAGAGGAGAAAAAAATTATTTAATGTATTTCAATCTCTTTACTACTGAGGGGCTCTCAAGTGACTAGTTTTATATTTTGATATGAGAGTTGAGAGATATGTTATTTATAAAGAAATTGTGTAATATGATTTATTTTCATTCCAATATAAGAAACAAACATCTTTTAAATATACTTTATTTGCACATGCACAATTTTCATTTATAACCAGAAAGTGTTTAATTCAGTATCTTTACTAAAAAATAAGGAGCCCTTTAAATGTACTGTACTGTACTGCTTAAACTTGTTGCAGTGAGCAGTTTTATCTTTAATATAATTTCTTAAAATATGGAGCCCTCCAGTGGCCAAATATTGCAACATTTATGTTACCACTGAAAGAAAACCATTAAATAAGAGTTCTCTTCATGCTTTCTTTTTTGCAACAAACAGAAGTAACTATTGTAAATTCTATAATTTTCTAAATAATTTAATAACTGTCCTCTTCAAAATAAGTATTACTTATATCATTATCAAGAGTATGATATAGTATACTAAAAAAGAAAAACATTTTTAATCTGTTTAAACCTTAGAGAAAGTAGAAGAATTTCAGTAATATTCAATCACATACAAAAATGCATACCTTAGATTTAAAATATACTATTCTTCCTCAGTGATCATGTACTAGGTGATAAGAAAATTAAATGAGTTCATTGTGTGTCAAAATTCTTATTTAAATATTTATCAATATTAAAATATACAATTCTTCCTCAGTGATCATGTACTAGGTGATAAGAAAATTAAATGAGTTCATTGTGCGTCAAAATTCTTATTTCATTGTGTGTCAAAATTCTTATTTAAGTATTTATCAATGTTCTTGCTTTAAACTCTAACCAACCTAGCTTCTAAACAAATTAACAACTGAAAGAACAATTTGAAGACTTTCCTCATCAGTATTCAGCTCTTCCATAAAGTCACTTTAAGCTTCCTTTACTTTTGGGAAACAACTAGAAACTGACTTCTATTGATCAAGATCATCAATGAAAAACACTAATCAAACAGGTATTGTACAGGGCTTCTAGTAGCTTTCAGAAGCTTCACTAGAGTAACCTCATTTAATAGTTAAAATAACCCTGTAAGATAAGCTTCCCTGGTGGCGCAGATGGTAAAGAATCTGCCTGTAATGCAAGAGACCTGGGATCGGATCTTTGGGTTGGGAAGATCCCCTGGAGAAGGGGATGGCTACCCACTCCAGTATTCTTGCCTGGGAAATCCCATGGACAGAGGAGCCTAATGGAAGGCTACAGTACAATGGGGTCACAAAGAGTCAGACACAACTGAGTGAACAGTTTCACTTTCTTTTCTGTAAGGTTAAGTGTTAAACAGTCTCTGAGATGCTGCCCACCACCCCGACCAGAGTTCCTTTTCACACTGAATAGGGACCACCTTCAATGGCACCCCACTCCAGTACTCTTGCCTGGAAAATCCCATGGATGGAGGAGCCTGGTGGGCTGCAGTCTATGGAGTCACTAGGAGTCGGACACGACTGAGCAACTTCACTTTCACTTTTCAGTTTCATGCATTGAAGGAGGAAACGGCAACCCACTTCAATGTTCTTGCCTGGAGAATCCCAGGGACGGGGGAGCCTGGTGGGCTGCCATCTATGGGGTCGCACAGAGTTGGACACGACTGAAGCGACTTAACCTTAACCTTGTAACCAACAGGGTTACTGCAGAAATCAAAGAGAATTTTGAGGCTAGCTCACACAGAAGACATTATGACTTCTGCCTTGATTGCTCTATAACTCCTTGCTCTAGGGAATGCAAAATCATGAGAACACTCAAGAAGGCCTAAGGAAAGGTCCATGTGGCTGGGAAGCTCATGAACTCTTCCACCAGTCAGTCACAAGCTAGCCAGGCATGTGAATGAAACCACCTTAAAGTGATCCATACTATTTCTGTCCTTTATTTTGCCCATCTTTGAATGAAATGTTCCCTTGGTATCTCTAATTTTCTTGAAGAGATCTCTAGTCCTTCCCATTGAGTTGTTTTTCCTCTCTTTCTTTGCACTGATCACTGAGGAACGATTTCTTATCTCTCCTTGCTATTCTTTGGAACTCTGCATTCAAATGGGTATATCTTTCCTTTTCTCCTTTGCCTTTAGCTTCTCTTCTTTTCTCAGCCATTTGTAAGATTTCCTCAGACAACCATTTTGCCTTTTTGCATTTCTTTTTCTTGGGGATGGTCTTGATCCATGCCTCCCGTACAATGTCACAAACTCCGTCCACAGTTCTTCAGTCACTCTGTCTATCAGATCTAATTCCCTGAATCTATTTGTCACTTCCACTGTAAAATCGTAAGGGATTTGATTTAGGTCATACCTGAATGGTCTAGTGGTTTTCCCTACTTTCTTGAATTTAAGTCTGAATTTGGCAATAAGGAGTTCATGATCTGAGCCACAGTCAGCTCCTGGTCTTGTTACTGCTGACTGTATAGAGCTTTTCCATCTTTAGCTGCAAAGAATATAATCAATCTGATTTCAGTATTGACCATCTGGTGATGTCCACGGGTAGAGTCTTTTCTTGTGTTGTAGGGAGAGGGTGTTTGCTATGACCAGTGCATTCTCTTGGCAAAATTCTATAAGCCTTTGCCCCGCTTCATTCTGTACTCCAAGGCCAAATTTGCCTGTTACTCCAGGTATTTCTTGACTTCCTATTTTTGCATTCCAGTTACACTTTAATAGTTAACTAATACAGACTGATGCTTCTACTGTCCCCATTTTACAGAGGAGCCTGGGAGTGTTTAAAACTTTAAATATATCTAAGAAAATAAATATTTTTCTTTCTGTTGAACTTGTCTACCTCTGTGTTATTATTTGCCATTTCCCCAAGACATTTAACTGGTAATTGCCTGGATTTTCAAATCACTCATATTGAACTTTTCTTCTAGCTTTGTTTGTTAAATAGGTTGACATCCAAAATTTAAAAAAAGAAATTTTAAATTCTGTACAGAAAATAAAGATATTATTGACTATATAATATGTAGCCTAATTCACTAATTATTATATCTCAGCTTTTATTCTAAATCTGTAATACAACCTATGTATAAATAAAAAAATTCCCTTTTCTTATAATTTGCCTTTGTAGGTCAAGAAGTAAGGCTGCTAACACAGCACATATAATTTGAATAAATTTATCTAAATGTACAGTTGTATATGGTAGATAAAAATGCACTTATTATTGGCCAGAAGCTATTCTGAATGCTACTAAATATTTACCATTTAATTCTCACATCAATCTATGAGGTAGGTACTATTATCCCCATTTTACAGACATATAGAGGTAAGGACAATGTCAGAGCCACAGCTGAATCCTGGCAGCAGTCTGGCTTCTGATCCTATGCTCTTAACCATGAGCCTATACTAGTTCTCTTAATCTCTTACTTATTTCACAAAGTATTATGGGTAGGAGAAAGACCATGTGCTTTGGAATAGAGTTATTAAGCCTCTTATATCTGTATGATTTAACCACTCTAAATCTGTTTTTTTCATGTGTCTGATGGGCATAAAATAGGTTGTGTTTTTTATTTTTATGAATATTAGATAAAAACATGAATAAGAAACACCCTGTATAATGTCTGACCCATAATCAATATTTATTCATGTTTTGTCTTTTCCCTACAGGTAGGTTTTTACTAAAGCCAATGAAGCCTAAGCTCCTGCATTCTCCACTTTCACAGCCCTACTCAAGAACAATGTGCCTATGTGTCATATTCATAACTTGTCTTCCTTTGCTTAGATGGCCTCCGAATTGTACAACCTTCGGACTTCACAAAACCGGAATCCTTCTGCCTTTTCATTAATTATTTCAACATTAAAGCAAGCCCAGTGGGCTCCAGTCTGGATAAGAGGGAGTAAATATACTCCACCTTTTCTGTTCCACCAAATGTAGCTACAAAACCTGGAAATAATATATGTCACAGCTATTAAGGTAGCAGGAAAATGAAGAACAACAAATTTTGAAGTACCATTTTCTTCTTTCTCTCATGTGCTTGGACTTCAGGGATTTCTGTGGTAGCAAAAGCAGGCAGCAAAAACAGGAATCCACAGGAACCAAAAATCTGAGTAAGGGGAACCTTCATCTCTAATTAGAGAAACACAGGTTCCAAGAAGGTAGGGCAAACCCATCTCTTTATCCTTTCATGGCTTATTCCCAGACACAGGTACAATCATGGGGCGTGCACAGTAGAGCATAGTAACTAAAGCCCCAGCTTTCCAATCACAGAATCAAAATCAAAGTCGAAATGGTAAAGAGGAACTCTTTATGAACTCCTGGTCTCATCCCAAGCTACACATGCAGGGAACTGATCCTCAGCAGTACACATGGACAGTGACAATTGTTTGATAGAGCACTGCTCATTCTCAGATTGGCCACTGGGTGGCAAATAAGAGGACAAATCTAAATAACACTGAAAAGGCTTTAAACAGAACTGACCTAGGAAGCAATTCATACTTGCCACTTACAGCTGTTCCATGTTGTTGTACAGCAGAAATTAACACACTGTAAAGCAATTATCCTCCAATGAAAAATAAATAAAATTAAAACAGAAAAAATTTACAGATGTCTGGTTGGAACCTGAATCCTGAACTTATCTGAATCAATGTCCTACTAAAACTAAAATATCACTATTTCCCACAGACTTTGTAAAAGCCTCAGAGTCTCATAATAATCAGAATGTCCAGGACAAAACTCCAAATTAGTCAGCATATGAAGAAATAAGAAAAATCTCAGCTTGCATAGGAAATGATAATCAACAGCCCACAATTATGAAACAATGCAGGGGTCAAAATTATTTGACAGTGATTTTTAAATGCTCCAGCAAGTAAAGGCTGCTACTCCTGAAGATTATGCAAAAAAAAAAAAAAAAAAAAAGTGGTTCAATACTCTGGAAAAGTTTGGATATTCCTCATATAAATATGTGCAGTCTTATTCCTAGGTATTAACCCAGGAGAAATCAATGCTTATGTTCACACAAAAATCTCTACATCAACATTTACAGTAGCTTTATTCGTAATTGCCATACACTGAAAACAACCTGATAACTGAAGGAATAACAGCAGAAAATGATAACAGGCTCCTGATGCAACAACTTGGGTGAACCTCAGGCATTACAGCAAGTGAAAAAAGCCAATCTCAAAAGATTATATACTATATGATTCAATTTATACTGCATGCTCCAAAAGACAAAACTATTGTAATGTAGATAAAAACAGTGTTGCCAGGAGTTGGGGTTGGGAGAAAGTTAAGACTACATGCAACATAAGAAAAGTTGGAATGGCGAGGCAGGGCAGGGAATATAACTTTATAAATGTGAACACTGAGCACTATATAAAATCTATTTGTGTTTTAAAATAAACAGAACTATATACATCAAAAGCCAATTTTATTGTCAGTTAATCTAAAAACTTAAAAAAAAAAAAGTTTAAGACCAAAATTTTAAAAAGCAAAAAAATAAATTGTTGGAATATTTATTAGAACATCTGTAAGAGATGGTGGAAGAAGCACAAACTAGAATCAAGACTGCTGGAAGAAATATCAATAACTTCAGATATGCAGATGACACCACCTTTATGGCAGAAAGTGAAGAGGAACTAAAAAGCCTCTTGATGAAAGTGAAAGAGGATAGTGAAAAAGTTGGCTTAAAGTTCAACATTCAGAAAACGAAGATCATGGCACCTGGTCCCATCACTTGATGGGAAGTAGATGGGGAAACAGTGAAAACAGTGTCAGACTTTATTTTTTGGGGATCCAAAATCACTGTAGATGGTGACTGCAGCCATCAAATTAAAAGACACTTACTCCTTGGAAGAAAAGTTTTGATCAACCTAGATAGCATATTGAAAAGCAGAGACATTACTTTGCCAACAAAGTCCGTCTAGTCAAGGCTACGGTTTTTCCAGTGGTCATGTATGGATGTGAGAGTTGGACTGTGAAGAAAGCTGAGCGCCAAAGAATTGACGCTTTTGAACTGCAGTGTTGGAGAAGACTCTTGATAGTCCCTTGGACTGCAAGGAGATCCAACCAGTCCATTCTAAAGGAGATCAGCCCTGGGATTTCTTTGGAGGGAATGATGCTGAAGCTAAAACTCCAGTACTTTGGCCACCTCATGTGAAGAGTTGACTCATTGGAAAAGACTCTGATGCTGGGAGGGATTAGGGGCAGGAGGAAAAGGGGACGACAGAGGATGAGACGGCTGGATGGCATCACTGACTCGATGCACATGAGTTTGGGTGAACTCCGGGAGATGGTGATGGACAGGGAGGCCTAGCGTGCTGCAATTCATGGGGTCGCAAAGAGTCGGACATGACTGAGTGACTGAACTGAAGTGAAGAGATGGTAGTATCAATTTACTGACTGAAAGGACATTTGGCCCATTATACTAAAATCCAGGGGAATCAACTAAACAGCATAAGAGCTGAAAATGACTTACAAAGGTATAATCTTACCCAAAATGCTTCTTGTTCTACTATACATACAAAATCAAGACCAAAATAGCATATGAAAAGAAAATTCAAACACTGTGTCACTGTCAGTCACCAGCCAGCAACTCAGGTCTTCTGAGGATACATAGGAAGCTGAAGGATTATCTAAATTACCTCAGCTAACAATCTGTCTCTGAAAGTCCCATTCCAATGTTAATAATTCCATCTGGAAATTTCAAGCTATGCTCTCTGTAATACTATCTATGCAGTGTTTTCATCTTCTCTGTCACCATTAAAAAAAAGGTGAGGGAATTTTATTTCCAGAAAGGTGGTACAAACATACTTATCCCTACTGCTCTCACTGTGTGCTCAGTTGCTTCAGTCCTGTCTTTGCTACTCCATGGACTGTAGCTCGTCAGGCTCCTCTATCTATGGTATTTTCCCAGCAAGAACACTGAAGAGGGTTGCCATTCCCTCCCCTCCAGGGGATCTTCCCTACCCAGGGATGGAACCCATGTCTCCTTCATTGCAGAAAGATTCTTTACTGCTGAGCTACTGGGGAAGCCCAACTAAAAACACTGGACATTATATAAGAAAATTCTGAAAGGAAGAAATAAAGGCAAGCTAGTTTGGGACTTCAAGACCTAAGGAACAGCACAGTGTTGAGTTCCCTGGATCTTCTTTTCACCCTATACATCCTAGACTTGAAACTGATGAAGCCAGCAACAAAGAAATGCCAATGAGGTGCAGACAAAAAAGTCCCAACAAAAGCCAGGTCTAAAGGACCAGGAAAGCCTACAGAGAGCAAATTTTTACAAAGTAACTGCACTGCATGAGATAAACATGACAGAAAAAACTATGGCCCCTGACCACCACAATGGAGCGGTGTCAGAGGAGTGCAAGGAGGGTGCTGGGATTTTCACTCAGTCAGACAGTAACAAGTTCAAGTCCTCCCTCTCCTCCTACAAATACAGAGTCAATGACGATCATGTGCAGACAGATAACTTCCATTATCCCC
This sequence comes from Bos grunniens, assembly GCF_055505025.1. Taxonomy (NCBI): domain Eukaryota; kingdom Metazoa; phylum Chordata; class Mammalia; order Artiodactyla; family Bovidae; genus Bos; species Bos grunniens. The sequence goes on from NC_141165.1 coordinate 105,107,547, forward strand.
CTAGTGGTAACAGGGTTTATCTCTTTCTCCCCACTTGGGTGGTTTCAGAAGAGGCCCAGTGAAGACACATCAGGACTTTGACTACCACCCAGTAGCAAAGAGCCCATCCCAACCCTGCTCCTTGGTCCGGAGGAGGCCATGTGTAAAGCAGTAATGAAACTCTCCTAACCCTTCTAGTGGCAGTGGCACCTTCAGAGCTGAGTGAGGGATGGGACCCCCCAGCTCAGCCTGGGAAGTATTAAGATTCCTTCTCTACCTTGGATGTCAATGGCAGCCGAGTGGGGAACACTAGATTTCTCTTCCTTTCTGGCAGTAATAAGAAGGTATCATCCCTCACCTCTGATAGAACAGTGTCAGAGGAAGTTAGCTAAACCAGGAAATTTATGTAAGATCCAAAGATTCACAACTTAATGCCCAAAATATCCAGGTTTCAACTGAAAGTCATTTCACATACCAAAACTAAGACTGCCTCAACTTGAATAAAAATAAACACATGACAAATTAAAGATGAGATGTTAAAATTATGCAACAAACATTTTAAAGCAATTATTATTTTTAAAAAAAGTTTCAATGAACAGCTGCAAACATACTTGAAACAGAAGAAAACATAAAATGTCTCAGAAAATAAATAGAAAAATATCAAAAAGAACCAACTGGAAACTTTGGAACTGAGAGAAACAATAACCAAAATAAAAATGAATGGGGTCAAAGGCAGAGTGGATGGGACAGAGGAAAGAAATCAGTGAATTAGAAAAGAAAGTAATAGATATTATGCAAGTGGAACAAAAGAAAGAAAAAAGTCTGAAAATTCTCAACAGAGCCTCAGGATAAATGTTTAAAATCCATGTGACTATAATCCAGGGAGGAAGGAGAAAAAAAGGGCAAGTTTGGGAAGGTACTCAAACAAATAATGGCTAAAAACTTGTCAAATCTGGCAAGCAACATATACCAAGACACATGGTAGTCAAATTAGAAACCATGGAGATGAGAAGGCAGAGGCAATTTTTCAAGAGCTAAAAAATAAAAGAACTGTCAGCCTAGGATCCTATACCCTGTGAAAATATCCTTCAAGAAGGAAATGAAAATAAAGACATGATCAGAGGAAGAAAAAATGAGAGAACTTTCACCAACAGACCTTACCAAAAAGAGCAGCTAGAGAATGCTAATGAGCATAAAGGAAAAAAATAAAAGAAGGAACCTCAAAATATAAGGAAGAAAAAAGAACATGCTAAGCAAAAATATGGGTAAATACAATATGCTTTCCTTCTTGACTTTTCTAAATTAATTTTGATGGTTTTAACAAATCCTAACAGTATCTAATACAGTTCTAAATGTACGTCAAGTATTTAAGAAAACTGTATTCTAAATGCAGGAAGTAAAGGGACATAAAGAAAAGTAGAAGTAAATGCACTAACTAAAAACCAGATTAGCAGTCAGTTAAAAAACACGATCTAACTATATACTACAAAAAACTCACTTCAAATACAATAGCATAGGTAGGTTGAAAGTAAAAGAATGGAAATGGTATATCCTGCAAACATTAATCAAAATGAAGAAAGAGTGCTATATTAATCAGAAAAGAAGACTTCAGAGCAAAATCACCAGACACAGACAGGGACATTGAGTGCCTCATGATAAAAGGGCCATACCACCAAGATAATAGAGCAATCCTAAATGTGTATATACTAATAATGGATCTATGAAAAGTGAAAGTGAAAGTGAAGTCGCTCAGTCATGTCTGACTCTTTGCGACCCCAAGGACTGTAGCCTACCAGGCTCCTCTGTCCATGGGATTTTCCAGGCAATAGTCCTGGAGTGGATTGCCATTTCCTTCTCCAGGGGATCTTCCCAACCCAGGGATAGAACCTGGGTCTCCTGCATTGTAGACAGACACTTTACTGTCTGAGCCACCAGGGAAGTCCATGGATCTATAGAATATGTAAAAATCAAAACCTATAGAACTGATATGAGACACAGATAAATTCAGAGTGTGAGACATCGACAAACCTCTCTCAGAATGACTGGAGAAAAAATAAGAATATACAAGATCTCAACAACATCAAACAACAGGATCTAACCAACATTTATAGAACACCCAACCCAACAACAGTAAATGACATTCTTTTTCAAGTGCCCAGGGAATACATACCAAGAAAGATGATATGCTAGACTATAAAACAGCTCATCAACAAACTTAAAGTAAAATCTTCGGCTTCCCTGGTGGCTCAGTGGTAAAGAATCCACCTGCCAATGCAGAAGACACAGGTTTGATCCCTGGTCCAGGAAAATCCCACATGCCGTGGAGCAACTAAGCCAGTTCACCACAACTACTGAGCCTGTGCTCTAGAGCCCAGGAACCCCAGCTCTTGAGCTCATGTGCCACAACTACTCAAGTCCGCGGACCTAGAGCCCGTATTCCACAATAAGAGAAGCCACTGCCATGAGAAGTCCGCACACTGCAACCAGAGAGTAGTCCCCACTCTCTGAAACTAGAGAAAGCCCACGTAGCAACGAAGATCCAACACAGGCAAAAATACATATATACATACATACATAAATAAAATTTTTTTAAAAAGAGATTAAAATCTTAAGGGTATGTTCTCTGATCACAACAGAATCAAATTAGAAATCATTAGCAGAAAGATTAACAGGAATACTCCTTAACACTTGAAAACTAACAATATAAATAATCCATGAATCAAAAGTCTCAAGGAAAATTTCTTGAAAAACACACTGAACTGAATGAAGATGAAAGTATAATCTATCAAGATTTGTGGGAACTAGCAAAAGCAGTGCTGAGAGGGGAATCAGTAGAACTAAATGCTTTTATTTTTGGAAAAGGAAATCTTTCAAATCAGTAATTTAAGCTCCTACCTCAAGAATCTTGAGAAAGATCCAAATAAATCCACATAAGCAGAAATTAAGGAAACAATAAAGAGAAGAAATCAGTGAAATTAAAAATAGAAAAATGATTTTGGTATTACCTTGATACTGCTGCTGCTGCTGCTAAGTCGCTTCAGTCGTGTCCGACTCTGTGCGACCCTATAGACGGCAGCCAATCAGGCTCCCCCGTCCCCGGGATTCTCCAGGCAAGAACACTGGAGTGGGTTGCCATTTCCTTCTCCAATGCATGAAAGTGAAAAGTGAAAGTGAAGTCGCTTCAGTCGTGTCTGCCTCTTCGAAACCCCATGGACTGCAGCCTTCCAGGCTCCTCTATCCATGGGATTTTCCAGGCAAGAGTACTGGAGTGGGGTGCATCAGACAAAGATAGTACCAAAAACTAAAACTACACATCAATATCCCTCATTAGCACAGATGCAAGAATCCTCAACAAAATACTAGCAAACAGAATTCAACAATATATAAAAAGAATTCTATAACATAACCAGAGAGTTATTTAAGGAATGCAAGGATAGTTCAATATTCAAAAATCAATTAATACAATCCACTATATTAACAAGTAAAAAAAGAAAAATCATATCATCATATCCATTGATTCAGAAAAAATATTCAACAAAATTCAACATCCATTCATGATTAAAAAAAATAAACCTTCAGTAAAAAGAATCAAGGAGAATTTCTTCGTTTGATGAAGAGAATCTAAAAAGAACCTACAGCTAACATTACAACACCAATGTATTAAATCCCTTTTTCCCTAAGATCAGCAACAAGGCAAAAATATCCACTTTCACCATTACTCTTATTATATAGAGCTCTAAGTTCTGCCAGCACAGTAAATCAAGGAAAGGAAATAAAAGGTATATGCTGTGTTTAGTCACTCAGTCATGCCTGACTCTTTGTGACCCCATGGGCTATAGCCCACCAGGCTCCTCTGTCCATAGGGATTCTCCCAGCAAGAATACTGGAATGCGTCACTCTGCCCTCCTCCAAGGGAGCTTTTCAACCCAGGGATAGGACTCAGGTCTCCTGCATTGCAGGTCGATTCTTTACCAGATGAGCTACCCAGGAAGCTCTTAAAAATAATATAGTTCTGAAAAAAGAAATAAAACTATCCCTATCTGCAGACGATATAATTGTCTATATGGAAAATCCCAAGGAATCTACAAAAACAATTCCTAAAGTGAATACATGAATTTATAAGGTCAAAAGATACAAGTTCAACGTACAAAAATCAATTATATTTTTATTTATGAACAATGAACATATGGACATCAAAATTAACATTTTTAGATACTAGAAATAAATATACAGACAACATAATTAAAAATATTATACCATTTACAATAGTTTTTAAAATGAGACAAGTGAAAGTGTTAGTCACTCAGTCACGCATGACTCTTTGAGACCCCATGGCTCTGCCCAACAGGCTCTGCCCACAGAATTCTCCAGGTAAGAATACTGGAGTGGGTTGCTGAGCCCTTCTCCAGGGGATCTTCCTGACCCAGGTCTTCCTGACCAGGGATCGAACCCAGGTCTCCTGTATCGCAGGCAGATTTCTTACCACCTGAGCCACCAAATCGTTTTTAAAATGAAGTAATTAATTATAAACCTAATAAAACCATATCCAATGCAGGTATGCTGAAAAGTACAAAATGCTGATAAAAAAAAAAAAAGATCTAAATAAATGAAGAGATACACTGTGTTCAAGAAACAGAATATTAAACATAATACAAAATGTAAATTCTACCCAAACTGATATGCAGATTTAACACAATCCCTTAAAAATAAATTCTCAGCAAGACTTTTGAAAATGCAGTAGAGACAAAATTAGTCTAGACTTTATACAGAAAGTCTAGAACTTTCTGTATAAAGTCTATTCTAGTTCTTTCAGACTCAGAATAAATTGTTTTAGATTAGTTAAAATAATTTCGAAAAAGAAGAATGAAGTGTGAAAAATCAGTCTACCTGATTTTAAGACTTTATGTGTAGCTACAGTAATTATCAAGAACGTATGATATTGCTGGAGAAGCAGACACAATAGATCAGTGAAACAGAATGGAGAACCAGAAACAGATCCACTTAAATACACCTATCTTTTTTTGACCAAGGCACAAAAAAAGCAATTCAACAGATGAAGGTTAGCCTTTCTAAACCAATGTTGCTGGAGCAACTGGACATCCATAGCAAAGAAAGGACCTCAACCTAAGAAACATACTTTATACAAAAATTAACTCACAATGAATCATGAACTTAAATGTAAAACACAAAACCATAAAGCTCTTAGAGAAGAAAATTAGAAAGGCTTCAGAATATAGGGACTAGGTAAACAGTTCTTGGACTTGGCAACAAAAACACAGTCCATAAAAGGAAAAACTGATAAACTGAACTCCAACAAACTTCAAAACTTTTGCTTTGCCAAAAACCCTATAAAGAAGATGAAAATATAAGGTACAGACTGGGACGAAATACACGCCAACCACATATTTGACAACTATTAACTGGAATATATAAAGAACTCCCAGAACACAGCAGGAAAAAGGCAAAAAATCCAATTAGAAAACGGATGAAATTCATGAAAAGACATGTTTACCAAAGTGTATATACAGTTTACCCTTAAACAATGCAGGTGTTAGGGGGTGCTCACCCCTCTTCCCCCCAGAACAATTAAAAATTGTGTGTAACTTTACAGTCAACCCTTCGTGGTTTCAACCAACCATAGATTATTATGTAGTACTGCAAAAAATGTTTACTGGAAAAAAAATCCATGTTTCAGTGGACCTGTGCAGTTCAAACCCATATTGTTAACTATACTGATGCACTCACAACTTGCATTTATCTCCAGAGAATTACGCTGCATGAAAAAAACTACTTACTATATGACCTTATTTCTATGAACATGCTAAAGTAACAAAGTTACACAAATGGGGAGCAGATTAGCAATTGCAATCAATTATAAAGGTGGAGAGAGCAACAGGAAAGTAGATGTGACAATACAAAAAGCAACATAGAGATCCTTGAGGAGATGGAAATGTTCTAAATGTTGGCTGTATATATCTTGATACTCTGGCTGTGATATTTTATCAGTTTTGCAAAATGTTATCACTAGGGGAACATGAATAAAAGGTACATGGGATCTCCTCATATAATTTCCAGTAACTGCACATGAATTGACAATTATCTTGAAATAAAAAGTTTACCTAAAAAACTGTATAGCAATAACAAACACAAAGCAGGTGAGCAGTATGAACTTCCTCGTGTTCTCAGTCCTTGGGTGATGAGTCTCCTTGCAAGGCCTTGGACTAGGGTTACCAAGCCAACTTCTACTCTCACACTACACTCCTCCTCGGCCAACATCATTCATTCTGGAGGCAATTACCTTATGCCAATGACTACCAAATGTGTATTTCAAGCCAATTCGTCTCTTCTGAAGTCCAGCCAAGAGATCTGCTTCCCTTGGGGCTGTCCCTGTCTCAGTAGTTGTCACTGTATCATGCAATGAATGTACCGGATGCTACTGTTAATGTGTGGTTTCCTCTGTCTCACTCTCACACATCTAGTCAATCATAAAACACTGTTAATTCAAGTTCCCAAACACAACGCAAAATCAGTCCACTTCTCATCTTCACTGCTCCACCTGATCTAAACTACTAAGCCACTGATCCCTTGACTGACTTTTGAATCTCTGTTTGTGCCCCTCTCAAAAGCACCCCTTCTGCAGCAACCACACTGATCTGGACAAAAAGTAAGTATGAATGAACAGCTCACTCTCTAGCTTAAAACCTTTCAATTTTACCCACTGGGCTTGGGATATAATCTCAAAGCACACAAAAATCTCACATATTCTAATTTCTATCCAAATGATTCTACCTTTTTTGCTCTTTTCTAAAATCCAGTTATAATGTTCTTCTAGTTTCTCCTAGACATCCTGCTCTTTCTCACCTCAGCCCATCGGGTCTTATCCATTACTTCTTACAAGACGGGTTTTCCTGAATCTTCAGATAAGGATAGGTCCCTTATTGAATAATTAAAGAGATACCTATACAACTTGAAATAAATCTAATTAAAGTGTTCTAATATCAAAAAATCAAATAATTCTAAGATTCATGCAAAGATAATATCTAAGGTATAAATAACATAGTTCAATACACAAGTCATATATATTTGCTTTGGTGGATTATTTAATTTAGACCTAGACACAGAAACACTTTTACATTCATTTTCTTTGGAACTTTCTAAATATGAAATACAGTAGTAATAATGCTCTTAGTAAGAAGCTTTGTCATTCATAGTCAAACTATGACTGTGATCTCAGGTTTCTGGTCTGCGGAACTGTGAGAAATAAATGTTTGTTGTTTATAGGCCACTCAGTCTGTGATATTCTGTCACAGTACCTTGACTAAGATGGAAAATTGGTACTGACAGTGTGGTACTGCTATAACAAATACCTAAAAATGTGAAGTGGCTTTGGAACGGAGAGTAATAGGTAGAGGCTGGAAGAGTTTTGAAGTGCAGGCTAGAAAAAGCCTACATGACAGTGAACAGACCACTAAAAGCTATTCAGGTGAGGGCTCATAAGGAGAAGAGAAGAGCCGCAGAGAAAGCCTCAATCTTCCTAGAGAACTCCGAAGTGGTCTTGAACAGAATGCTGGTGGAAAGATGGACAGTAAAGGCCACTCTGATGAGAACGGAAATGAGGAACCTGTTATTGGAAACTGAAGGCAAGGCAATCCTTGTTAAAAAGTAGGAAAGAACGTGGCTAAATTGTGTTCATGTCTGAGTATTTTATGGAGATAGAACTCATGGTTCTATCCTGTGGAAGACAGACATATCCAACAAAGCTGGCTATTTGGCTGAAATTTCTTTCTAAGCAAAATACTGAAGGTACCATTGGCTCCCTGGAATATTACAGTAAAACATGAAGAAGAAAGAATGACAAAGACAGAATTTGTAATCAAAAAAGAAGCAGAAATTTAAAATTTGGAAAACTCGCAGCTTATTCATTTTATAAAACATGACTAAGCATGTTTGAGAGACCACTAAGGGTGGGGCCAAGAAACTTTCTGATAAGAAGATGAGTATGTATATGAACCAGAGATTTAATCAGCCACTCAGCAACTGCTATTTGAATCCAAGGGGAAAGAGATAGGAACAAATAAAGACTGGTTGTCAGACTTCTTGAAATTCATAGGAGGGAACCATAGCACCATTCTGCTTCAAACGTGTGATAGTCAAGACAAGATAAGGACTTCCCTAGTGGAGCAGTGGGTGCAGACATCGGCAGTGTCTCCAACTGCCAATGCAGGAGACACAGGTTCAATCCCTGGTCCAGGAAGATTCTACATAATGGAGAGCAATTAAGCCCGTATGCCACAACTACTGAGTCTGAGTGTTGCTGCTGCTGCTGCTGCTGCTGCTGCTGCTAAGTCGCTTCAGTCGTGTCTGACTCTGTGTGACCCCATAGACGGCAGCCCACCAGGCTCCCCCGTCCCTGGGATTCTCCAGGCAAGAACACTGGAGTGGGTTGCCATTTCCTTCTCCAATGCATGAAAGTGAAAAGTGAAAGCGAAGTCGCTCAGTCATGTCCGACCCTCAGCGACCCCAAGGACTGCAGCCTTCCAGGCTCTAGGACCCCTGAACTAAAACTAATTACCCTGGGCCGCAACTACTGAAGCCCGTGCAGCTAGAGCCTCTGCTCCCTCACCACACTGAGAAGCCCATGCACCACAACTAGACAGGAGCCCCCAACTCTCTGAAACTAGAGAAAGCTTGTGTGCAGGAACAAAGACCCAGCCCGCCAAAAAGAAATTAATTTTTTTTTAAACAGACAAGGTGATTCACAGATCATCAGTTTCAAAAGTGGGAAAGGCATTACCTAGGTTTCAGCAAGCCAGAAGACTCCCAGCCAAAGCCATGGGAGCCAGACCCCTCTCCAGCGGAGCTGTTGGGAAGCAGCTATCTTCATCAAGATTTCCAAGAACGGAGCCATTTGGTGCTACAGGCACAAGACCCAAGCAAAGGGCACGGCAAAGACAAGGCCAACACAGAGACCTCCACTGGAGCAACACTCAGCAAAGCGGTGGGGGAAGGGCTGCAAGTTCCCTCAACTCTCAATCAGCAGAGCCACAGGTGTACTATTCCTGCCTGAGAGAGATGCTGCGGGGATGCGCTCAGCAAAGCCATGGAGGCAGGGACATTCTTTTGTGTGTCCAGTAAGAGGGCCCATAGTAAGTGGGCCTGGCAAGCAGAGCATCAAGTTTAAGAAGATTATTCTTGAGACTTAAGATTTGAGGCTGTTTGCCCTGTTGGGTTCTGATGGTTTTCTTTCTTGCTTACGGTTTTCTTTCCTATTGCTCCTTCTTAGAATGGGAGTGTTTAACCCTATGCCCATCCCACCATTGCTGGTGAAGCACATAATTTGTTTGATTTCACAGGCTCACAACTAAAGGTGAATTTGCCCCAGAAGACTCACTCCTTGAATCTTACTCATACTTGATGGAGATCATATTTAGATGAGACTTTGGAATTTAGACTGTTTAGTCAATGCTGGGACTGGTGAAGATGCTGGGACTACTGGGATGGTATGAATGCATTCTGCACCTAAGAAGTTGATGAATTTTGGGGATGCAGCAGTTGAATGCTGTGATCTAAATGTTTGTGTTTTCCCCCACCCCAAATAGATGTGCTGAAATCCTAGTACCCAGAGTGATAGTATTAGGAGGTGGGGCCTTTGGAAGGTAACAAGTCATGAGGGTTGAGTCCTCATGAATGGAATTAGTGCCCTTTCATTGGCCATTTGGGGCTTCCTAGGTGGCTCAGTGGGTAAGAATCTACCCGCAGTGCAGGAGACATAGATGCAGGTTCAATCCCTGGGTCAGGAAGGTCCCCTGGAAGAGGGCATGGCAACACACTCCAGTATTCTTGCCTGGAGAATCCCATGGACAGAGGAGCCTGGCAGGCTACAGTCCATAGGGTTGCAAAGAGTCAGATACGACTGAAGCAACTGAGCATGCATGCATGCACAATTGGCCATGCTGTCATGTGAGGATACAAGAAGTCTGCAATCCAGAACAGGGCCTTCATCTGGCCATGCTGGCACCCTGATTTTGGACTTCCAAACTCCAGGACTATGAGAAATAAATGCTTTTCATTTATAAGCCACCTGGTCTGTGGTATTTTGTTACAACAACCTGAATAGACTAAGACAGACTTAATCATTATGAATAATTCAGCAACCAATGCACTATTTTCTTGCAATTCTTCTTTGCCTTTTTATGGGCTTTAAGGACTTCACACACACACACACTTAGCAGTTAAGTTTGCTGTGTAAAAAGCCACATATGCTTTGTAAATAAATACCTACAATTTGAACCTAAAGTTTAAATTTCTTTCTAAAATTTGCTAAGCTTGACTTTGGTCTCTTAATAATGATAAAATCAACAACAAAGGAAAAAACATAGCAAAACCATGTAAACCATAACCATTGGGATATGCCATGTAAAAAGAAATTTGTATGAAGCTTTAGAAATTATGTCTATAAACATTTTCTGAATAGTAATTTAGAAAGGTTAGGGTTTAGATCTTTACATTTTAAAATTCTACAATATGAAGTATTGAATCTGTATTTCCCAATTTCATGTTGTTTTTTTTTCCCTCCAATATCCCGTGTTAATATAAAACTACACATGGACACTTTGCACTGAGCACTACTCAAGAATTAACTAATTCCACTAGTAATCATACCTTCATCTATTTGTCATATTACAGCTTTCAACTGTGCTTCTGTATAGTTCATATATACTGACTGGTTCATAGTTCTTTACACATTTACATCCTCATTTCCTCTTAAAACACCTAGTTACAAGCAGCATTATGAAGCATAAAAATAAAGTATGGGTCATAAGAATGGATTTCAGACTATGAGATAAGAATAGCCATGTAAAAATACAACCAGTATTAATTGATGTAAAATATACTTACAAAATAGGAACTTGGGACTACTGAGTGGGTTTGCAAAAGAAGCCAGGGGTACTCTAAAAGTGCAGCTTCCCAAGGGTTTCAGTGGTGGTGGTTTAGTTGCTAAGTCGTGTCCGACTCTTGCGACCCTATGGACTGCAGCCTGCAGGCTCCTCTGTCCGTGGGATTCTCCAGGCAAGAATATTGGAGTGGGTTGCCATTTCCTTCTCCATCAAGGTTTTTACTTCTCATCTTTTGCCAGCCTCACGTGAATAAAGCTGGGTGTTTCCAAACTGCATAGGAGGACATACAATCAAATCTATAATAATCAAAAGGCTAGAGGAGTAGCTTGGTCTGATTGACTAAATTTATTTATAAGGCCTTTTTGTTTCAACTACTGCTATCGCAAACCTTCCTAAAATGTATTAAGGAATACTTTCTTGCTTTAGGAAGTACAATATAGTGAACATAATTAAATCACCGGTGACTGCAGGTCTTATCATACAGTAGGGTCAGCCTTGTTGTGAGCATCAGTTTTTACTGGATCCTAATAAAGATGTGCAATTCGGGCTAAATGTATACAGACTGGTCCTAGGCTATTCATTCCTTGAGAGCTCCTCTTTTTTTAAAAAACTCAAATTTTTAAAATCAATTTTTCAAGGGGAGGAAAGGAGCTTATTTTCCTAAAAGTCAAAAACCAGGAAAAATAAACCTGGTTATCCGAGCTTTTACTCTATCACTGGAGCTTTTCTAAAGTAATAGGTATTCTTGAAAAATCTGTTCCATTTCAACAGTTTTAAGGAAATAAATGCCGAGGGCAAAGCTGGGGAGACGAAAGGGAAAAATCCAATTCCTATGTGGTGAAGAAAACAACACTGAAGAAAGCTGAGCCACATCCGGGTATTTACTAAGTACACACTATGTACTAAGTACGCTGCTAAGCACTCTGGCTACAGTGTTTGGTGTCTGGGTCTCAGTTTCTTCATCTGCAAAATTAAAAGTCAAGCTACATACGCCTTTCATTTAATATTCCCCACACTGTGATTCAGTATGAACAAAGTGACACTATTCCACCACGATCCACTGTGTATAAATATGGGTGTTGAAAAAACTTTCCAAGGGGAGTTAGGGTGCCCAAACTCCTGAGAATCCTATTCTCTGCAGTTCATTTAGAATGCTGGCTAGTCATTTTATTCCTCTTTTATTGCTTTGGGCAGAACACTAAATGAATAACAACGCAAGAGTTGACTGGGCTATAGGTTATGGGATTAAATATTAAATATCCCAAAAGAGACAGTGAAGTGTCCATGGAGGCTTTATTTCCTTTCCATTTTCTTTGAATTCTTATTCTAAATGACAAGTGGCATCAGCACTTGTGGTGTGATCCACAGAGCACTGGAGGAAACACCACGAGAGCCGGATCTGGGTTCTAGCCTTGAATGTGGCAAACGGGGATCTGGGACAAGTCACCTGCTCATCTGCAAAATATTTTCTTCCATTTCTGTCATTAAACAAGAAAACCATGACAAATTCAACACATTTCCTTTTAAAATAAAGATATACACAAACAGTTCAGGAGAATGCCCCCATGTATTTTGATTTGGGAAACGCATTTGACCAAGTGTTGAATACAAACATTAAGACAGGCTGCACAGTCAAACGGGATCCTAACTTTGAACAGCAAACACTGAGTAGTGAATCAGAAGAAATGATGGAAAGATGGACTGAATTAAGAAGATTAAATTTAACTGTGGATTCAAATGAATGGTCTAAATCACTCTTTAAAATTGCTGCTATATGCATATAATATACTTCTGGCATCAAGTTCAAATATATCCCTTTCCTTGTATGGAAGAACTGATTCATTGGGTTTTCTTCTTATGTTTCCAAAGTATAAACGTAAACCCTGGTACTACAGTGGAAAAAAAAAATGTATTACACATGGAGGAGAAGAGGCATGACTTAAGTAGAGTTCACATGAAAAAGAAGCTTGAGCTGACTTCAAGCTCAACATGAGTCAACAGTGCTTTGTGACTGCCAAAAACACTAACATAAGCTTAGCCACCAACAACAGAAGTGTAATGTCCAGAACAAGAGAGCTACAGCTTTACTATGTTCTCTGCATCCTGAGCTGGGCACCACACTTCTAGAATGGTGGGCTCTGTCCCCAGGACACCCTATTCAGGAGTGATACAAAACAAACACAATTCCATGACAGGGAGTAGCCAGAATGGGAAAGGGCCTAGAAAAAAAAGCCCCAGAGACTGAAAAAACTAAGACTATTTCTCTTGGAAAAGCTAAGCCTTGGGGGAGAGATATTAAATATCTGATGAGCTGCTACAGACAAAGTTCAGACCTAACAGAACACACAGCAAAGCAGACCTAGTGTCATACAAACAGTACCCAAAACAGAATGGGCTGCTCTAGCATTGGGGACAGTCAGGTAATACAACGGTTGTCAACTCTGGCTACACATTAGAAAACACCTGGGACCAGTTTCAAATCTATCAATGCCCAGGCCCCACCCCCAACCAATTAAAGCAGAGTCCCCGGGGTTGGGCCTGGGCAATGGGAGCTATTGAAAGCTCTCCAGGGGTTTCTAACGTGAAGCTACACTTGAGAATGACCAAGGTAAATACAGTCAGGGTGGCCACCTGTCTGTGTGTGGTATAGTGCAGAGGGAATTCCTTCTCAGAAGCCTGTATTAGGTTTAACTTATTAACATCATCCCATATGATCATGAAGATTAGCTCTCTTTGCAAATATTTGAGAAGAAATCAAGTTTAAATGGCACAGTCTCTTAAAGAGAAGAATTTAGGTTGCATTATAATAGCTGGTCTTTTCTATTCATGAATAACTGCCTTCAGTAATTTAAGCATTACCATCTTTGTGGAGAAGAACAATAGTACTGGCACGTTTATATGTTGATAAATTCAAGCAATTTAATTCCAAAACTTTGTAAAATAAATTTAAAATTAGCTAACATTCAAGAGTTTTCAAGTTTCTTCCATGACAAAATAATTCTTAAAATCAAGCAGGATCTCCTTTGTAGTTTGAATGGATTCTGTCACTAGTAGCTTATCCGATGTACATGATAAAATATTCTATTTTCCTACCTTAAATATTTTTCTAAAATATTTTATAACATAATAGCCTGGATTTTTGGTAACCAATATACAGTCCTCCACATTTCCTTCAGTGTTGGTTATATTTTTATTCTTAATCCTATTCTTTTGACCACTGAATAGAGGCATTTATACACATTTCCTAATCTCCTTTGAAAAAGATACATCCAGAGCCATCTGGTCTGAATACTGGTCAGGCAATCACTTGTAGTGGGTGGGATTACGTGTCTAAATTTTAGTGACCCCTCCAGGCTTTTCCACTTAGATATACCATACCCTCTAAACTTTAAAACTTTCACTTTAGATTACGACAGTAAATCACCAACCGTTTCCTTTTACTTTTGCCATCTGTCAATGCAAAAAGCTCCAAGTGAATCTGAAGCTTCGTCTAGGCTACTCCAAGTCTCTTTCATTAATCTTTATCATGAGATTTCTAAATAATGAGAGAATATTAAAGATCATCACTTTGTTTACAACCACCACCAAAAGAGCCTGGAATAATGCTGTGGATTTGGCTAGACGGATTCAAGCTAAAGGACAATTTCAGGAGTCTTGGTGTGGGGACCAAGCATACAGTTAACATTTTACCAATAGCTGGCTAACTGTACCACGTTTCAAGTAACGATTGCCCTTTCTGCATCAAAACACTAGAAAGAATTACAACCTTACAGCCATCTGAGCAGCTGCTGGGCAGACAGTCTGCTCCACAGCCAAGAGTCACCTTTCCATTTTTCAAGCACATACCTCTCACAGAAATGTTTTCAGTGCAGCAGTCTACAGAGCTGGTTATAACACCGGCACGATGTGACAACAAAATTCATGATGATTTTGCTTTTTCAGCCTGCCCCTTCCTTTTTTTTAAAAAAATTCTTCCCTCCCCTTCCATCCCCCAAAGAAAACCAAACCCACAATACTTCCACAAAACCTGACTCAGACTTATGAATATAATGCTTTCAGTGAAAGCTGACCAGTTTTACAGGAGAACAGCCTTCATGAGAAGCAGGAAGCTGATCTGAGCAGCAGAGAGCAGGGATGGGGCGGAGCAGAAAGGAACTGAGCTGGGGGAGAGCAAAGCACAGACAGTCCTGGCTGCTTCTAGTTACTTATTGACAGTTTCTCATCTCATAGCACAGATTTATGAACAGGGTGAGCATCGGCCCTGCCATACCTTTTCTTTCCTCTACGAATCTCTGGCAATCTGGTAAACTATTACACAGGGGAAAGTGAGGCCTTACAACCTCGCCAGAGCCCAGTTGCAGGGAAATGATGTAAGCTTCCCACCTCCCACCAGCCCTGCTCTGCCAATCCACCTCTACTCTGACCTGTTAGCATCCCCTCCCTCCCCCCACAGCCCCGTGACCCTGCCCTGGGCCAGTGGGGCCCCAGGCTCGGAAGTTGTGTCCTACTGTGCAGCAGAAAGTATTTGCCAGGGGATAAGGGGTATTTTAGTTTTGAGAAAAGTCTTCAATGAAAAAGTAAATGCCTCTCTGTCTAAAAAAAAATAATAATAATTCTGGGTCGATAAAAGTTAATCAGTCCCCAGGAGAAATAATATTAAATAGGATGGTGGTAAGGAATGCAATTTTGCAAAAGGCAGCAGAAGGTATGATGTAGCAAAGGGTATAGTAATGGGAAGTAGGAGACACAGATTCTCCTCTTCTAATACCACCTCAATGACCTTGAACAATTGGTTTAATCTCTCTGGTTTCATTTTCTGTAAAGGGAAAGAGCTAATATAAATTACATCTGAAGTCTCATGTAGTAATTTTATGAATTGAGAAGCAAAAGAAACAAATGGGGGTAAAAAGTAATCTGTCGCCAATTGTTTCTTGTTTACTCAAAACTGCACATAATTTCTTATACTGAGCTACTTAAAATATGCTTTGCCAACATGTGAGTAAATATGAATAGGATTAGCAAAAAGATGTATAGGGGGAAAAGTTACAGGAAATTTGACTGTTAATTCCGACCTGGAGAATTTGTAGAGAATGAGGACTGTGAAAATTCATGTTCGGTAAAGGACAATTTATAAACTTCATTCATAAACAGATGCTTCGAAGCAATTAAGACTTTTAACATTATCTTAGACAGCATAAACTATTTACCTCGGTCAGCAGTGTTCTAAGTTGAAAGGATGCTCATGCAATGGGTGCTTGCACACACACACAAACACCAAGGGGGAGATTTTTCTTTAATTAAGAGCTCATAATATAACTGGTTACTAGGACAACAGTCTTCAAATTAGGATAGGCAACTCCTAGAAGTGCCCATCGTTCTAAAGGGTATGAAAGGTATGCAGACACATAGATGATAAATCAATTTCCAGATCAACCCTTCTAAGTAAGTGCCCTTGATCTGCCTGAGAATGCCCCTGGAAAGTAGGGTCACCTGTCCCTCCCACTCCTTTCCTATCCCACTTCTCCCACTTCACAAAATCAAGGCACACGGTTGCTCATCGCCAGTGTCACGATGTGGCCCTGCTTGTGGTAAGAAAAAACCTCTGAGCAGGACCTAAGGAGACAATTAGAAATACTGGTAGTGAAAAAGTGTGTAGCCCTAATCACTCTTCTCTTGCAACTCAGGTGGGTTGTGCCAATTTTTTGCTTGAAAGAAAATTGGAGGAGGGCCTAATTTGGTTGTCAGCTGGTAAATCATTAGACAATTTCAAATGATAGAGCACAGTGGTTTTGAATATAACTGAGGAAGAGTTCAAAGAACTGACTGACACTGCTATATTAATACTCTCATCCTCATCAACATATCTATGTAAACAACATTTCACAGTGTATATACTAAATAGAATGGATAGTATGCTGAACTCTTTCTGCAATTAGTAATATTCATATGCTGATAAATGAACTAACCAGAAGAAAAGCACCAACAGTGTAGTGATAAATTTCCAGTAAATAACGTTTATCTCTAATATTATTTATCAAAATTTGTAATTCACAAGTTATTTCGATTAACTATGTACTAATAACAACTAGTAAGTTTAAAAATTACCTAAAGTCTTATTATCACAGTAAGTTAAATTCTGTCACCAGAAGTACGACAGGGTGATCAAAAATATTTTTTTTAATGTAATAATACATAAGGAGAAAATTTAGTGGGGAAGTATAGTAATAAAGACCTCAAGGATAAAAAAAAAAACAAAAAACACTTTAAAATCTGACTGTTAAAGAGCAGTTTCAAATGGATGGATAGTGGTAGGTTTTAAGTGTTAGACACTCAGTCATATCCAGCTCTTTGTGACCTCATGGACTATAGTCCACCAGGTTCCTCTGTCCATGGGATTTCCCAGGCAAGAATACTGTAGTGCATAGCCATTCTCTTCTCCAGGGGATCTTCCCAACTCAGGGATTGAACCTGGGTCTCCTGAATTGCAGGCAGATTCTTTACTGTCTGAGCTACTAGGGAAGCCCTAAACAGCTACAGTATTTGATTCAAGTGCATAGATTTTTTATGAATTTTATGAAGGAATGTTAATATTTACAACCAATGACAATTATGCACCTTTCTTCCATCTCATAGCACCTTCCAATTATTACTACAGAGTTTAAAAATAAATAAAACAGAAAGAACAGCAATCTAGAACCTCAGGAAACAAGCCACCTGGAACAACTTAATTTTCCAGTTATCTGTGGTTATGTTCGTTGAGTACCACAACAGTTCTGTCTCCTAATTTAAAGCTACTATAAATGAAAATCTTCTCAAAATAGGGGACCTCTTCTTAGACTACACCATCATGATTTAACCACTTATTAGTGTTTCCCAGATAATTATTAACACAAATTCTGCAGAGAATTCATATAATGCCCTTAACCTAGGCTTTTTCTGCTCTTCCCGTTTGGCATTTTGCATTTCTGCCAGCAAGTGGAGGATGTGGATTCAATTCCTGGTCCAGGAATCATAAGCTGCCAGTCCCTAAGTCAAGGTTCTAAAACACGGTGAGCTCCAACTTTCTCCCCTATAAAAATAAGTTAATCTCACTTTCTTAAACTATCTCACAAAACAGAGATGAGTTCACAGAAGTGAACATGCTTTATTTGAAAATTTCACACCAAGAAAACATATGTTCTCATTATGAGTGCTTGCATGAAGCTCCTCTCTTCATTCTAATTGTGGAAATCAGCCAAAGAAGCTAACTAGATCTGTTTTTTTTTTTTTTTTTAATTCTGATAAAAACGGTTTAAGTAAGAGATAGATGTCTTCTATAAAATTCATACATTAAGTTCAGTTCAGTTCAGTTCAGTTGCTCAGTCGTGTCCAACTCTTTGCGACCCCATGAATCGCAGCACACCAGGCCTCCTTGTCCATCACCACTTTCGGAGTTCACTCAGACTCATGTCCATCGAGTCAGTGATGCCATCCAGCCATCTCATCCTCTGTCGTCCCCTTCTCCTCCTGCCCCCAATCCCTCCCAGCATCAGAGTCTTTTCCAATGAGTCAACTCTTCGCATGAGGTGGCCAAAGTATTGGAGTTTCAGCTTTAGTATCATTCCTTCCAAAGAAATTCCAGGGCTGATCTCCTTCAGAATGGACTGGTTGAATCTCCTTGCAGTCCAAGGGACTCTCAAGAGTCTTCTCCAACACCACAGATCAAAAGCATCAATTCTTCGGTGCTCAGCCTTCTTCACAGTCCAACCCTCACATCCATACATGACCACAGGAAAAACCATAGCCTTGACTAGACGGACCTTTGTTGGCAAAGTAATGTCTCTGACATTTATTTCCAGGGGCCATGTGAGTTCTGGATCACCGATACTGCTGGATGGCTGAGTAATACATAGAAAGACATAACTCTATGTGTTCCATCCAAAACCTCAATCTGCTATTATAACAAACCTCAGTCTCCTTTCTAACATATCTTTCAGATATGATCCTCATTCATTTTATTACCAAACCCATCACCCTCCCAACTACCACTACACAGAAATATGTTGCTTTTATTAATTATATGCTCCCTAAATGTTTTTATTATTATGGTGCTTGGTAGACCAGAACTTCAGTTCCTAAGCTACTGGTCCATTGAGTGCCCTAGAACCATAGGTTCAGTCCCAGAAGAACAAAATAAACCTTACACTTTGAAAAGTAGCAAATAAAATTCAAACAGCATCAAAGGGGAGATAAGGTTTTAAAAAGTTAACTGATAGTACCTGCTCTATTTAAAACATCCATAGGATAAACTTATTCTGTTGCATGAGTTATTATGTGGTTAGTATTATCATAGTTTCACTTGACCCTTTAAGCAATTTTACTATTATTTCCTACAGATTATAAAAACTGACCTTCAAAGGTATTTAAGTGATTTGCTCAAGATCACAAATGAAAGCCAGACTTCAATTCTGCAGACGGACAGTCCCACAAAGTTCCCTGGTACGTGTACTTGCCCCTCTGAAACTGCTGGTAAAATCGATAAAAACTGCAGTGAGAAGCTGTAGTGGCAGGCAGTCCTGCTCTGTTCTGTGTTTCCCATGGACATCATGGTTCTAATCCGAAGAGCAGGTGTCCTGGAATAGCACAGATTAGAGGTTGAATCCAGACCCTGGGCAAGTTATTTAACTTTTCTAAAGCTCAATTTCCTCATCTGTAAAAGGTATTAACAAGCACCAATAAGGCTGTTGCGGGGATTAAGAGGGACAGCACCTTAGCAATCTTTAGCACCCCACCAGTAACAAACTTGAGTTTACTAAATAATAACAACTAACATATTTTGAGTCCATTACGTGATGCATCTTAATTCATTTAATTTTCCTAACGATTCTATGGCACAGTGGATACTGTTATTATCACTCCTGTTTTATCAATCAGGAAAGACCATCCTAGGGAGGTAAGACAATCTGCCTAGAGTCACAGATCTAGGAAGTGAAACAGCTTGCAATGAGGCTCAGGAGCCTGACTGGGGGCTCACACTGTGAACTATACTGTTAACTGTTCGCTGCCTCTCTACAAATGAGTGTAACATTAGAACCATCTCTAGCCTCACCATAGTCATCAACACCCGCATCACCCACATTCTCTTTAGTTAGCCTGCAGGGCCTCAGGTCTATGAAGCACCCCAATGATGAGACGTAAAGAGCTGAGAATTTGACATAGTGAGACTGACAGAAGTCAGCGCCTTCAGGGAAGAAGACAGAAGCTGGTTGCTGGAAGAGAATACCGTGCAATAGAACAAAGAAGCAAAATGAAGGTCTGAAATAATATGAAAAATCTTCAGCTACTAGATGAGGGATGGAGATGGGGGGCAGTGGATTTAGCCCAAGAAAAACAAACATTTTAAAATTTAATCAGGTGCCTAAAGGAATACCAAGAAGAACTGCAAAAACCTGGCCTGTAATATAATTTGGGGTCCACTCTGTATCTATTTAATAATTGCTATCTGATCCATCCAGGGATGCCATGATTTTAGTTTTCTGAATGTTGAGCTTTAAGCCAACTTTTTTACTCTCCTCTTTCACTTTCATCAAGAGGCTCTTTAGCTCTTCTTCACTTTCTGCCATAAGGGTGGTGTAATCTGCATATCTGAGGTTATTGGTCTTTCTCCCGACAGTCTTGATTCCAGCTTGTGCTTCATCCAGCCCAGCGTTTCTCATGATGTACTCTGCATATAAATTAAATAAGCAGGGTGACAATATACAACCTTGACGTACTCCTTTTCCTATTTGGAACCAGTCTGTTGTTCCATGTTCAGTTCCAACTGTTGCTTCCTGACCTGCATGCAAGTTTCTCAAGAGGCAGGTCAGGTGGTCTGGTATTCCCATCTCTTTCAGAATTTTCCACAGTTTATTGTGATCCACACAGTCAAAGGCTTTGGCATAGTCAATAAAGCAGAAACAGATGTTTTTCTGGAACTCTCTTGCTTTTTTGCTGATCCAGCAGATGTTGGCAATTTGATGTCTGGTTCCTCTGCCTTTTCTAAAACCAGCTTGAGTTTCTGGAAGTTCACGGTTCACGTATTACTGAAGCCTGGCTTGGAGGATTTTAAGCATTACTTTACTAGCATGTGAGATGAGTGCAACTGTGTGGTAGTTTGAGCATTCTTTGGCATTGCCTTTCTTTGGGATTGGAATGAAAACTCATCTTTTCCCATCCTGTGGCCAATGTTGAGTTTTCCAAATTTGCTGGCATATTGAGTGCAGCACTTTCACAGCGTCATCTTTCAGGATTTGAAATAGCTCAACTGGAATTCCATCACCTCCACTAGCTTTGTTCGTAATAATGCTTCCTAAGGCCCACTTTGACTTCACATTTCAGGATGTCTGGCTCTAGTTGAGTGATCACACCATCGTGATTATCTGGGTCGTGAAGATCTTTTTTGTACAGTTCTTCTGTGTATTCTTGCCACCTCTTCTTAATATCTTCTGCTTCTGTTAAGTCCATACCATTTCTGTCCTTTATTGAGCCCATCTTCGCATGAAATGTTCTGTTGGTATCTCTAATTTTCTTGAAGAGATCTCTAGTCTTTCCCATTCTATTGTTTTCCTCTATTTTTTGTACTGATCACTGAGAAAGGCTTTCTTATTTCTCCTTGCTATTCTTTGGAACTCTGCATTCAAATGCTTATATCTTTCCTTTTCTCCTTTGCTTTTTGCTTCTCTTTTCACAGCTATCTGCAAGGCCTCCTCAGACAGCCATTTTGATTTTTTGCATTTCTTTTTCTTGGCTCAACATTCAAAAAACTAAGATCATGGCATCCAGTCCCATCACTTCATGGCAAATAGATGGGGAAAAAGTGGAAACAGTGGCTGACTTTATTTTGGGGGGCTCCAAAATCACTGCATATTGTGACTGCAGCCATGAAATCAAAAGATGCTTATTATCTGGAAGGAAAGTTATGACCAACCTAGACAGCATATTAAAAAGCAGAGACATTACTTTACCAACAAAGTTCCATCTTGTCAAGGCTATGGTTTTTCCAGTAGCCAGATATGGATGTGAGAGTTGGACTATACAGAAAGCTGAGTGCCAAAGAATTGATGCTTTTGAACTGTGGTGTTGGAGAAGACTCTTGAGAGTCCCTTGGACTGCAAGGAGAGCCAACCAGTCCATCCTAAAGGAGATCAGTCCTGAGTGTTCACTGGAAGGACTAATGTTGAAGCTAAAACTCCAATACTTTGGTCACCTGATGTGAAGAGCTGACTCATTGGAAAAGACCCTGATGCTGGGAAAGATTGAGGGCAGGAGAAGGGGACGACAGAGGATGAGATGGTTGGATGGCATCACCAACTCAATGGACATGGATTTGGGTGTACTCCGGGAGTTGGTCGTGGACAGGGAGGCTTGGCATGCTGTGAGATCCATAGGGTCGCAAAGAGTTGGACACGACTGAGTGACTGAAGCGAACTGATCCAGGGGGTGCGGGGGTGGGGGAATGTGATCAATTTAATCAGCTCTCATTGGTGACCTGAAACAGGCACAATGAAAACCATTTACCTCTGAAAGTATCAGAGCCCAACAAAATGTTGCTTTCAACTACTAACTACAATCCTGTTCCTGTGGCAAATCATGCTTTCATGCTCATGCCATATTATTTCTGAGTTCCTTTGGGTAAACATTTTGAGCTTTTCATCTAGATTATTTTCTCTATACCATCCGTCTAAATCTAAAAACCTCTTTTTTTCACCCAAAGGGATTGCTGGACATCTCAGTTTACCTATTTGCCTCAAGCAGAGTCAAGCTGCAATGAGTGTGTTTCCTGCACGTGCCACTGTTAGAATACTGTGTGCTGATGACTCTCAGCTGTGACACGGACCTCATTACCCTATAAGATTCCACACAAGAAATTCCACGTTTTGCTCATCCTTACAGCCCAACCATCTCGTAGTTACATTGTGTTGCACTCAATAAATGTTGAAAGATTAGCTGAAAGTTTTCAAACAAGTTTTTTGGTCTCCTCCTTCAAGGTTTTCTTTGCCACTAAGCTTACTCTAAAAACCTCTCTCTTTAGATAATGATAATCGTGAGTCACCAAAAGTGATTTGGATTTAGTGGAGTATTGATTACTTCCCTGACAACTGGCTGGAGAAATAAAAAGCAAACACCCAGGGGTTGATGCTTCAGTATCCACTTTCCTGAATATGCCCAATATTCAGTTTTTAAGACAAAAGATATGCATGCCTTAGGGTCATCATCACTTAAAATTTATTGACGAGCTCAAGGGGCTTTGTTAATCTCATAATATCCAGCTAAGTGCCTAGCACAAGGTCAGTGTCAGATAAAATATTGGTTGATTAATTGACAACAACTATTAAAACTGCCACAGACCAAATGCCTTGAACTACCAAAAGGGTGTTAAAAGATTTAGCAAAATACCAAAGTCTCTAATTTCAAATAATTAGCTTTTAAGAAATGTGAAACTATGATTAAACATAGTCCCATAATAAATATTCCCCCAAATATCATGCTTCTATTTTTTCCATATAGAGGCCTTTGAAAAGTACAATGCTGAGAGAACTTTCTAACATTAATCTGAAAAAAAACACGAACACTCTCATAACTGTATGGCACAGATTAACAGAAATTGTTAGTCCTTTAAGGTACTTGCATAGGAAGGAACTCAGGATCAATGATCAAATAATACTCCTACAATTCCCTAAATCAGATTATTATTTTAATAAATCTAAACATATCTATTTGGAGAAGTTACTTGGGGGAGGGAGGCCTCCTGAAAATTCCATATGCCCCTCTTGTCAATAAAACCTGAGATTGTGCATACTGGTAATACAGCAAAGTAAATAAACTTTAAAGTAAAACTTTAGGTTGTATGCAAAAATGTACCTTTAAATGTGTCAAACTCCCCTAAGGTTTCCTAGCATTATTAGACTTCAAGAAACAATAAAACTGAACATTCTATTCAACGCTAAGGCAGCTATTACACTAAAAATCATTTTAAGATATTTTAAAATATCAGTACTCTCTCAGAAAACACCTGGTGATCTTAACAGTTTTTAAATGCACAACACTAAGAAAAAAAAAAGTACAGTAAGTAGATTACATTTTGCAGGTCCATGGGTTTTTAAGTCTTCCCAAATATCAAAGTCATACTGAGCTGAGTATTAACTTTGTGATGGAGTTAATCTCTTTAATATAAAGCCACAGTCATAGCTACCATATAATCAAAACTAAATTATATATACAATGACAAAAAAATTCGAAGAAACATTTTTCTGTAACATAATGATTATTAAGGCCAAAGATTCTCCTCACCACATACATTCAAATATTCTCCTTTTATCTACTTGAAATCTTATTACAATATTTCAATTACCTATAGTAAAGTACTCTGGCCTCAAGGAAATATTCGATTAGTATTAACACCCTTTAAAATAAATAGAATGTTATTAACCTATGGGATTTGTGTCCTACTTTTAACTGTGAACAATTACTAACAAGTAAAACATTGACTGATTTTTAGTTCCTTATAAAGTAAGTAAATCATATTTTGTAGAAATCAATTCAGTTCAGTCGCCCAATCATGTCCAACTCTTTGTGACCCAATGGACCTCAGTATGTCAGGCCTCCCTGTCCATCATTACGCAAATTCATGTCAATTGAGTTGGTGATGCCATCCAATCATCTCATCCTCTGTCGTCCCCTTCTCCTCCTGCCTCCATTCTTCCCCAGCATCAGGGTCTTTTCAAATGAGTCAGCTTTTCATATCAGGTGGCCAAAGTATTAGAGTTTCAGCTTCAATATCAGTCCTTCCAATGAACACTCAGAACCAATCTCCTTTAGGATGGACTGGTTGGATGTTCCTACATTCCAAGGGACTCTCAAGAGTCTTCTCCAACACCACAGTTCAAAAGCATCAATTCCTTGGCTCTCAGCTTGCTTTGTAGTCCAACTGTCACGTCCATACATGACTACTGGGGAAACCATAGCCTTGACTAGATGGAACTTTGTTGGCAAAGTAGTGTCTCTGCTTTTTAATATGCTGTCTAGGTTGGTCATAACTTTCCTTTCAAGTACTAAGTGTCTTTTAATTTCATGGCTGCAATCACCAACTGCAGTGACTTTGGAGCTCAAAAAAATAAAGTCAGCCACTGTTTCCACTGTTTCTCCATATATTTGCCATGAAGTGATGGACCGGATGCCATGATCTTAGTTTTCTGAATGTTGAACTTTAAGCCAACTTTTTCACTATCCTCTTTCACTTTCATCAAGAGGCTTTTTAGTTCCTCTTCACTTGCTGCCATAAGGGTGGTGTCATCTGCATATCTGAGGTTATTGATATTTCTCCTGGTAATCTTGATTCCAGCTTGTGCTTCTTCCAGCCCAGCGTTTCTCATGATGTACTCTGCATATAAGTTAAATAAGCAGGGCGACAATATACAGCCTTGACGTACTCCTTTTCCTATTTGGAACCAGTCTGTTGCTCCATGTCCAGTTCTAACTGTTGCTTCCTGACCTGCATACAGATTTCTCAAGAGGCAGGTCAGGTGGTGTGGTATTCCCATCTCTTTCAGAATTTTCCACAGTTTATTGTGATCCACACAGTCAAAGGCTTTGGCACAGTCAATAAAGCAGAAATAGATGTTTTTCTGGAACTCTCTTGCTTTTTTGATGATCCAGTGGATGTTGGCAATTTGATCTCTGGTTCCTCTGACTTTTCTAAAACCAGCTTGAACATCTGGAAGTTCACGGTTCACGTATTACTGAAGCCTGGCTTGGAGGATTTTGAGCATTACTTTACTAGCATGTGAGATAATTGCAATTGTGAGGTAGTTTGAGCATTCTTTGGCATTGCCTTTCTTTGGTACTGGAGTGAAAACTGACCTTTTCCAGTCCTGTGGCCACTGCTGGGTTTTCCAGATTTGCTGGCATATTGATTGCAGCACTTTCACAGCATCATCTTTTAACTATGCAGTGCTGGAGTGGCGAGTGGCCGAGAGGAGATACCCCACATCCAAGGTCAGGAGCAGTGGCCATGAGGAGATACCCCACGTCCAAGGTAAGAGAAACCCCAGAAAGATGGTAGGCACTGAGAGGGCAGACAGACTGAAACCACAATCACGGACAACTAGCCAATCTGATCATACGGACCACAGCCTTGTCTAACTCAACAAAACTAAGCCATGCCGTGTGGGGCCACCCAGCACAAACAGGTCATGGTGCAGAGTTCTGACAAAATGTGATCCACTGGAGAAGGGAATGGCAAACCACTTCAGTATTCTTGCCTTGAGATCCCCATGAACAGTATGAAAAGGCAAAAAGATAGGACACTGAAAGAGGAACTCCCCAGGCTGGTAGGTGCCCAATATGCTACTGGAGATCAGTGGAGAAATAACTTCAGAAATAACGAAGAGATGGAGCCAAAGCAAAAACAGTGCCCAGCTGTCGATGTGACTGGTGATGGAAGCATGGCCCGATGCTGTAAAGAGCAATATTGCATAGGAACCTGAAGTGTTAGGTCCATAAATCAAAGCAAATTGAAGTGGTCAAACAGGAGATGGCAAGAGTGAACATCCACATTTTAGCAATCAGTGAACTAAAATGGACTGGAATGGGTGAATTTCACTCAGATGACCATTATATCTACTACTGTGGGCAGGAATCCCTTAGAAGAAATGGAGTAGCCATCATAGTCAACATATGATTCCGAAATGCAGTACTTGGATGTGATCTCAAAAACGACAGAATGATCTCTGTTCGTTTCCAAGGCAAACCATTCAATATCATGGTAATCCAAATCTATGCCCTGACCGTAACACTGAAGAAGCTGAAGCTGAAGGGTTCTATTTTGTAGAAATATATCCTCTCAAATCAGATTACATATATCATTTACTTTCATGTTCTTCTTAGTCTGATAACTTTCCCAGAGAATAGGTATATTTCTATTATCCTGTACCAACTCTCTAGCTCTAAGAGCTCTGAGATCTGAAAGTCAAAATTTGTCAAAGATTTAGCAGGTCCCTTAGAATTACACAGACACCCACGATGGGTCTATAATATACACAATTCTACTGATGGAAATTTAGCACGCATATTTTACAATATATTTCTATTTAAGAGAAAAACCACTGAGGTAAACATTATATAAAGGCACTAAGCTCCATAGAGGCCAAGCATCTTGTCTGCTAAGTAAGCTTAAAAAGGAAAGATTTGAATTGGGTTTTCTTTCTTGAAATCAGGTGGTTTTAGCATATAGTGGAAAGTTTGCAAATACATTTGTTCATCAATGCAGAATAAAATTTGGAGGAGCAGGGAATTCCAAATGCTTCTCAAAGGCCTCCTGCTCGCCCCACTCACGTTTAAGCTGCTGTTTCTGCCTCGTAACGCAAGTTTTTCTAATAAGCCTCTTTTATTGGACTTGCACTACCACCCAGATTTTGATCTCTTTCATTCTTTTTATAACTTTTTTCACTGTCCTATGAAAAATGAAGAATGTTATCTAAGTTTGGTGCTTTTTTCCCTTTCTTTTTAGATAGGCATTATAGTTTTTAAAAAAACTTCTTTTAGAACTTACAAGCACCAAGGAGAAGGGAAATATACCTTGAAAGCTAATGATGTGATTCTATACTCAATCTATGATTCTCTCCTATGACTATCGGGAAAAAAAAAAACCATCCGGAATGGCATTAACCTTTAGGAAATTGGCAGATTCCCAAGAGTGGATAATGCCTGGAAGCTGAAGGTATTGAGGGTTGTGTTAAGGAGGCAAAGTCATAAAAGGTCAATAAGTTTCAGGCAATACTGGGGCGTGCAAAGCTGTGGACCACACACAACCTGTGCTGTTACTGATGAATGAGATTCCTGAGCTCGCACTCTGAAATAGCTTAATTCCTACTATCTGTCCCATACCCCAAGTGCTGGTCATATGCCCACTGGCTTGGCTTTTGCTAATAGACTAAGTAATAGATAAGTAAGCTCTCAGATAGGAAAGAAAGCCCAACGCGTTCCCTGCAATAGGGATTCATCAGTGTAGATAGGAAGTG
The DNA here is from genome assembly GCF_055505025.1 of Bos grunniens. Classification (NCBI taxonomy): domain Eukaryota; kingdom Metazoa; phylum Chordata; class Mammalia; order Artiodactyla; family Bovidae; genus Bos; species Bos grunniens. The sequence continues at coordinate 105,135,460 of NC_141165.1, forward strand.
CTCTGGATGAAGATTAAACTCTAAAATGATTTAAAGAAATACGTGGGGAACTGGTAAAATAAGAGACATGAAGATTGAGAAAACTGAAATAAAACAGATTCACGTATATGAACATACATAAATAACTTCCTGTTTAACTGTAATATAGAACCTATATCTTATTATTCAAATTATAAAATTTTCAAGTTTAAAGCTGATACAACCTTTCCAGTCCCATGGAATGGTTATTTATGAAAATATTTTCAGAGGTGTTTTACAAAGATGCACTTTAAGGAAATACTTCCTATTCGAAGTATTTGTACATCATATTGTACCTGTTAAGTCATATTCCTGGGGTGGTGGGGAGGAAGGATTAAGACCTGTAGAAAAGATGAAGGGACCAGATTACACCCTGAAATGCTGGAAAGCACTAAAGGAACAAATCAAAATCCACAGAGCACGATGCAAAATTTCAAGACAACTGCAAAAATCACACTTTTGAACAAATTTTGCTTTGCTAGATCTTGCCCTTTCTCTCAATTCATCTGTATACCTTTTGTGTGTGTGATTAAAAAAGCCAAAATTCTCAAAACAGGCATATTTCTGTACTTGAACAACAGTCAGCTTAACTGTCTTCTTTGATAACCTTCCCAGAGAAAATGAAGAGCACAATTTCACTTCTGAAACTTTAAAAAAGAGCTGCTATGTGGCACAGCTCGAAAACCAAGCCTCTTAGGCTTTCATGCTTCCTCTGGTGGAACTTCCTGAAACAGTGCCAAGAATCGTTTGATCACTTAAACCAGAGCTGATGAGTTAGAAGCAGCTGGAGTATATGAATCAGTGGTCATTTCTCTGTTACTTTTTTTTTAAACAGATAACTACCTAGAGAACCAAGTAACTTGATCAAAAAGGCATTCTGGAAATAAAATTAGGAGGCAGAAAACCCAGAGTTCTGAATTAGGATTAAACTGTTTTAACTTCAATTGTTCTCTAGCTTCTTCTAATAGCTTTGTTTTCTCAGTCCTCTTAAGAGATTTTGGAGAGTAAGGAACCAAGCACACTTTTTGTCTATCTCCCTAAGAACATAACAGGAGAATGCTCAAATAGCAGTTGTTTGAAATATATTTATTCATTGAGTGTAATTATAAACTCAAATAGTAAAATGTTTACTTTTTTCTCCCACATAATCAGGTTTGCACTAGAAATCATAGAAAGAGCATAAAATGATTTCTAGAAATTCAAATGCAATGTGTCAAAAAGGCTAAAGAGAAGTTTCATGGGGTAAAGTAATTGGCAGAAGTGGAAATAAGTATGTGTAACACATTAGTCCTAACTCTGACGTCACACACATTCTTTGTAAACATCATTTCTTATTTTTTACCTAATTTAATTCTCACATTCATTAGTGTTCACTAGTATACTATGTATGATTTCAAGGAAATAAATATTTCCTATAATCACATCACTCAGTGTTGATTTTTGATCCCAGACGTTTTTCTTTATAATCCCAAAGCCTGTCATATGAACAAGGACTTTGCCTTTATATCATGCTATATGTTCAATTTTTACCCCATTCTTACATTTCAATCAGAGCCTAAGACATGAGAAAAGCAAGTGTTGAGAGGAAAAGAAAGTGGGTATGGAGAAAAAAGAACAAAAGATAAATAGCCAAATCATTCAGGAATTTCTTAGCCATGGTAAGGAGTGTGTATTTATTCTAAGTATGGTAAGAATTCAGTGTAGGAGTAATAAGAGATCTGCATTTTGGAACTTCTGCTTCACTGACTACGATAAAGCCTCTGACTATGTGGATCACAGCAAACTATGGAAAATTCTTAGAGATGAGAATACCAGACCACCTTACCTGCCTCCTGAGAAACTTGTATGCAGGACAGAAGCAACAGTTAGAAAACTGGACATGGAACAACTGACTGGTTCAAAATTGGGAAAGGAATACAACAAGGCTATATATTGTCACCCTGCTTATTTAACTTATACGCAGACTGCATTATCTGAAATGCAGGGCTAATTGAGTCACAAGCTGGAACCAAGACTGCTGGGAGAAATAACAACCTCAGATATAAGCAGATGATATCACTCTAATGGCAGAAAGTGAAGAGGAACTGAAGAGAATCTTGATGAGGGTGAAAGACTGAAAAGTCTGGCTTAAAACTGAATATTCAAAAAAACGAAGATCATGGCATCTGGTCCCATCACGTCATGGCAAGTAGAAAGGAAAAAAATGTGGATACAGTGACAGATTTTATTTTCTTGGGCTCCAAATCACTGCAGACAGTGACTGCAGCCATAAAATTAAAAGACACTTGCTCCTTGGAAAAGCTATGACAAACCTAGCTAGTGTATTAAACCTAGATAGTGTATTAAAAAGCAAAGACATCACTTTGCTGACAAAGGTTGATATAGTCAAAACTATGGTTTTTCCAGCAGTCATGGATGGATGTGAGAGTTGGACCATAAAAAAGGCAAAAAGTCAAAGAACTGATGCTTTCAAACTGTAGTGCTGGAGAAGATTCTTGAGAGTCCCTTGAACAGCAAGGAGATCAAACCAGTCAATCCTAAAGGAAATCAACCCTGAATATTTATTTAAAGGACTGATGCTGAAGTTGAAGCTCTAATATTTTGGCCACCTGATGCAAAGAGCCAATTCATTGGAAAAGTTCCTGGTGGCAAAGATATAGAAGGCAACAGGAGAAGGGGGGTGGCAGAGGATGAGATGGTTAGATAGTATCACTGACTTAACAGACATGGATCTGAGCAAACTCCAGGAGATAGTGAAGGACAGAGGAGCCTGCATTCTGCAGTCCATGGGGTCACAGAGTCAGACACTACTTAGCAACTGAACAACATCAACTCTGGCAGCAATGGAGTGAGGAGTGGACAGAAAAGAGGCAAAACTAAAGGCAGGGAAACTGGTTAAATTATGCAGGCAGGTACTGTGGTGGTCTGAATTAGGATGGAGCTAGTAAAAATAGGAGCTGTGGACTGATTTCAGAGATGCAATGGTAAGTGAAATCAACTAAACTTGATATGAAGGTAGCAAATGGGAAGACGGGGAAAGGGGGGGGTTTTACCATAAATCCTTCCTGAGGAGTATTTTTTTATGACACGTTTTAATAATTGTAAACAAACGCATTACTTTATACAGGTTGCACTTACACATGTATTGCTAAACAATACAGTTTAAATTTGCCAGCTTCTGAATTTTATGTAAGTGGAATATTCTTCTATGGCTTGCTCCCTTCTCTCAGGATCTTACGTCTGATATTCATCTGGGTGCTTGTGTTTAACTCAAGAGTATACGGTCATATGTTGAGTGAGTATACCAAAATTAATTGATCTTTTTTACTCACTTATATTCCAGGAAAAATAACATTAAGTATTCCTTCATGTTATTAAAAATATAAGTGAACATAATCTTCTTAATGGCTGAAATTTTTTATTTTTGGGAATTGGAAAACTAAGGAACGGAGGAGTTAAGCAACCTGAACAAAGTTACCTGGCTTCTCTTCTACACGAAAGGGCTAGTCAATCCAGGCTAGCTTCTTTACTGATGATCTTCCTGTCCTCTACCTTTCCATTCCCATCTCCTTGCTCCAGGTCCTTTTTCTTATTTTGTGACCATGTTGTTCCTTCTGTCAGTTGCTTCCTCCTTTTACACCTCCTCAAAGCCTGACCACCTTTTAATATCTAGCTCCTGTCTCCTCCCCTCCATACAGTCTTACTGGACAATTCACTGGACTAAAACATTCATTCATTCATTCAATTTATTCAATAATTACTTAACACCTAGGGTGCATCAGGTACTGCCTTGAGCACTGCGATAGAAAGGGGAATGAAACAGACAAGGCTTCTACTCTCAGAGGAAGAACAGAAGATAAACAAATTAAAAAATGAAAAACTAATTTGTCAGTGATAATACATTATGAAAACAAGGCAATTTCTGTACTATTTCTGCTTGGCTTTCTGCCAACTTGCTATAAAATTGTGAGTTATTGAAGGAATGGACTCCATCTTTCGCCTAAAGCCTGGAATACAAAAGGTACTTGAGTGATCAGTGACTTACCACGTGCAAATGAAGAGCATGGATGACTAGATGGAATGATAGATGAATGGACAGAGAGATGAAACAGCAACTGCCTCAAACTGTGACCAAACCACTTAGTCTCTAGGTTTTGCTTCCCCCAACCAGACTGAGAGACAAGAGTCTAGAGTCTGCAAATCTGTACCTGTCTGGCCTGCCCAGTGAAGGTGAAAAGGAATCAAAACAGGGCAGGCACCACCAGTTAAGGCTTGATCCCCACTAGTTCTATCCTCTTATCCAATGCCCATTTCCTGCAGTCATGCTCCCTCCTTGACTCAAGCAAGCAACTGTCCCCATGCAGGCTTTAATAAATAACAGTAGATTAAAGACTGAAAAACTCCATAACATAATCTTAACCAATTCTTTAGGAATTGTGAAAACAGAAATTTCTAGCTTAGATTATCTAGAACTGCAAGAAGTTCTGTCTATCACTTTAATATGGGATTAAATCCTCAAAAGCTTACCAAAACTAATTTCATTCCTCTTCTTAAAAAAAATACTTACTTATTTTGCTGCCCTGGCTCTTAATTGTGGCCCAAGAACTCTTTTTTTAGCTGCGGCATGCAAACTCCTCAGTTGTGGCATGTGGAATTTAGTTTCCCAACATGGGAAATCAAGCCAAAGCCCCCTGCAATGGGGGCACAGAATTTTAGCACAAAAGTCCCTCTTTTCTCTTTAAAAATGTTAAGTTTTCAAAATATTCTGAAGTGGTGGAATAAAGCAAGATAAAACGGCAAAGCCCTCAACAGTGTGGAATCACTTGCTTATTACATCACTGGACACAATAAGCACAGATCACAATCAAGGATACTGTTTCTCAAACTTACTTAGTCTTGACCAAAAAAAAAATAAATCTACAGACAACTCTGTGGACCCCTGTTTAAAGAACATGGTCTTAATGGTTCAACATTCACTCTAGGTGAACATTTTTGTCAAACATTGTGACTAAAGACAAAAATCCAACAGTAAAGCTCAGTTATAAATAAGTTATCTAATCAGGGCACCCGAAATGTATTATTTCTTTTGTATTTATCAGCTAAATGAAACATTAAAAATTTTTTTTCCCCATTAAGAAATAGCTAACCTCTAATGATATGTCCATTACTTGACTTAAGTGATCTAAAAAAGACACAAGGGTATCTCTTCAAAAATGAATTCACGTTTATTTATGGTATGGGCATATATAAGCACAACAAACTGAATACTTTAATTGAAGTTCATTTCTGATTAATATTCAAATGCTAGTGATTTTTAAAACATTAAAATTTTATATTTCTCTGCCCATCAGCCATAGTTCTCTGATGAACAAAGAGTTAATATACATAAATAAACTCTTTAAAACAGAAGTTTACTTAGATATTTAATTTATCCAAATTATAAATTATCTTGGCCAAATAATTATCCTCTATTTATTTGATATTAACTTTGATTTTGCATTGTGGTTTCTTAAAATGAGAACACTTAATTAAAGCTATATGAAAGACCATCCGAAAATATATCTGAAAGTTGATTTTTATTGTTAATTAATAACAATGTCCAAAAATTATTAATAAAGTGTAACCCTAACCAACAAGAGTTAATGTGGACTGAAATCTGAAGATTCTGGAACCTCTTAGTTTAGGGGTTACTGACCTCTTCAGTGACAAAAACATAATATAACCATAAATATCTTTTTTCTTGCATCTCCCTATTATGTTTTAGTAACAATTAAAATAGATCTACTTTTTAGTTATCCAGAGAGGCTTAAATATATAAAACACAGGTTTCCTATTCAGGAATTATTTCTCTTATTATTTCCAGTGCCTCATGCCAATTTAGCTTCACTAAAAATTATAAACCTTGATAAAATATTATCCAAAGGAATTAAAAGAACTATAGAAAAATAAATAGGATTGTATTTTTGTGGTAGTGAGTTAGCTAAAAGCCACCCAGTTGAAAAAGAAAGGCTTCTTATAAACATCATAATTATGAAAAACTAAATAATATTTAAATTGTACTTGCTTTCATTTATATACTATCAGTCTTTCAAGAAGCTATTTTTTCCTACTTGGAAATAAAGGTATCTCCTTTTAGCATAAAGAACCAATCAGTTTCCAATTCCATCTCTAGGTATTACTACTCTCTCTTCCTCCTTTCCAAGTAACACTTATCAAAACACTTGTCAACAGCAACTATCACCTTTTTCTCCCTTCCTACTTGTTTTTCAATCCACTGCTATATGGCTATTGACCTCTCAAATTCTCAAAACTGACTCTCCTTAAGATCAGCAATAGCCTGAACCTGCTAAATGCAGGAGTGGCTTACTCCACACATTATTGTTTCCTGTAACTGAGGTACGGACTTGACATTCTCCGGGTTTCCTCAGCCTCTATACTGCTTCATGACATCCATTTGCCCCCAGAGCAACATCATGGTTAATCTGAAAGTCTGCTTCAGAGTCTCTTTTAACTATTCAAAATACAAAAGATTAAAAGTCTTAAAAAAAAAAATTAAAACCCCTCTGAATAGCAAGATTTGTTTTTATTATTAGCCAACAAGTCACATATATTTAAGGCAGGCCTTTAGAACTTCACAACACCTTGATTTTTATTTTGATCATTGTTGCAATATGCTTCATTATCTACCAGCAAACCATATAACAAGGCTACTAACAGACTTGAGAAGAGTCAGAAAGGGAATGAGATACAAAAAATGGTACAGAAAAAAAATATTAAAGCACAGATTATCCTCTAAAGATCAGCAATGTACATACATACAGTGCTTTTAATGAAGCAAAGAGCAGAATACACCTTCATTAACTTATAGAATGTTCATTTCAAATATTTCAAATCCTAAAAGATGATGCTGTGAAAGTGCTGCACTCAATACACCAGCAAATCTGGAAAACTCAGCAGTGGCCACAGGACTGGAAAGGGTCAGTTTTCATTCCAATCCCTAAGAAAGACAATGCCAAAGAATGCTCAAACTACCACAACATTTGCACTCATCTCATACGGCAACCCACTCCAGTGTTCTTGCCTGGAGTATCCCAGGGACAGGGGAGCCTGGTGGGCTGCCGTCTCTGGGGTCGCACAGAGTCGGACATGACTGAAGCGACTTAGCAGCATACACTAGCAAAGTAATGCTCAAAATTCTCCAAGCCAGGCTTCAACAAGTACATGAACCGTGAACTTCCAGATGTTCAAGTTGGATTTAGGAAAAGCAGAGAAACCAGATATCAAATTGCCAACATCTGCTGGATCATAGAAAAAGCAAGAGAGTGCCAGAAAAACAACTACTTCTGCTTTATTGACTATGCCAAAGCTTTTGACTTTGTTTGTTGGATCACCACAAACTGTGGAAAATTCTTCAAGAGATGGGAATACCAGACCATCTGACCTGCCCTCTGAGAAATCTGTATGCAGGTCAAGAAGCCACAGTTAGAACCGGACATGGAACAACAGACTGGTTCCAAATAGGAAAATGAGTATGTCAAGGCTGTATATTGTCACCCTGCTTATTTAACTTATATGCAGAGTACATCATGAAAAATGCTGGGCTGGATGAAGCACAAGCTGGAATCAAGATTGCTGGGAGAAATATTGATAACCTCAGATATATAGATGACACCACCCTTATGGCAGAAAGCAGAGAACTAAAGAGCCTCTTGATGAAAGTGAAAGAGGAGACTGAAAAGCTGGCTTAAAACTCACCATTCAGAAAACTAAGATCATGGCATCCCGTCCCATCACTTCATGGGAAATAGATGGGGAAACAATGGAAACAGTGAGAGACTTTATTTTGGGGGGCTCCAAAATCACTGTATATGGTACTGCAGCCATGAAATTAAAAGACGCTTGCTCCTTGGAAGAAAAGTTATGACTAACCTAGACAGCATTAAAAAGCAGAGACATTACTTTGCCAACAAAGGTCCATCTAGTCAAAGCCATGGTTTTTCCAGTAATCATATATGGATGTGAGAGTTGGACCATAAAGCAAGCAGAGGGTCAAAGAACTGATGTTTTTGAACTGTGGTGTTAGAGAAGACTCTTGAGAATCCAGTGGACTGCAAGGTGATCCAACCAGTCAATCCTAAAGGAAATCAGTCTTGAATATTCATTGGAATGACTGATGCTGAAGCTGAAACTTCAATACTTTGATTACCTGATATGAAGAACTGACACTTTGGAAAAGACCCTGATGCTAGAAATGATTGAAGGCAGGAGGAGAAGGGGTTGACAGAGGATGAGATGGTTGGATGGCATCACTGACTAGATGGACATGAGTGTGAGTAAGCTTAGGGAGTTGGTGATGGATAGGGAAGCCTGGCGTGCTAAAGTCCGTGGGGTCACAAAAAGTCAGACACGACTGAGCGACTGAACTGAACTGATAAAATGCTCATATATATGCATATATTATACTAAAATTAACATTATAAAATAAATATGTTTTATAAATGTGACTATAGATGTGGTAACACTGTATACAAATTAAAAAAAACTAAACTGTTTAAAATTATTTTAATGATAGTGATGACAACTATAAACCATCATTCTTTTCTAAAAATATCAGACTACTGGTTAAGAGGCCATAGTACAAAATCTTTATCGTCTGAGGCATCAGGGAAGCCCCAATTAAGAACTAGAATTCATAAATTTTGTAACTTTGGCTCTGTGGCTGATCCATTGTATTCTTTATGTAAAACTCAAATTCAAGTTTTCTTATCTTAAATCCCTGTTTGCAAAGTAAAAGAAACAGCCAAATCAAGGATATTAGTTCCCGAGGAAGCATACAATGTATAAAAACTGAACAACATCAGCCCATGACCACAACAGAGAAGACTCATTAGCAAACCAAGAAACTCCAGTACTTTGGCCACCTCATGGGAAGAGTTGACTCATTGGAAAAGACTCTGATGCTGGGAGGGATTGGGGGCAGGAAGAGAAGGGGACGACAGAGGGTGAGATGGCTGGATGGCATCACTGACTCGTTGGACGTGAGTCTGAGTGAACTCCGGGAGTTGGTGATGGACAGGGAGGCCTGGCATGCTGCGAATCATGGAGTTGCAAAGAGTTGGACATGACTGAGCAACTGAACTGAACTGAACTGAATTATAATTTGGCCTATCATTCCATCCTCAACTCTACTTTTTAAAAATCTCTGCTTAATTCCACAATTATTACCTGTCTAGTATGTACAAAGAACTAATAGGCCATACAAGATAGAATAGTGAAAAAAATATGGTCCCTTTACACTTGGTAGGAGCAGGACACAAATACAGGATTACAGAAGGGGAATTTCCAAATTTAGGAATCCGGAGACTGGCCTATACCTTCAAAAAAGATTCAGCATAAATGCTGCAACAACTATTCCTTTCCTAAATGTGGGGGAAAGGTCCAAGTTTCTCTTTTATCCATCCAACACTTCAGAACATAAGTGTGATCACTCTCTAAATGTTCAATAAGTGAAAATATGATTAAAGGTATTTTAAGGCAAAACTAGCAGCTTCTATAAAAAATTAGCTTCGTTTAAATTTGCTCCTTGTTAAATATAGATTGTTCTTTAAGCAAAATTCATTCAAGAATTCACTTATGAATAACAATTTAAAAGGTTAGGAACAGAGGAGGTATCAGGTAGACTTTAGGTTTTCCATATTCAAACATTTATTGGCATAATTACAGAAGACTAAAATCATGAAATTTAGCATCTCTTATTAAAAATACTGTTTAGTATTTTGTTGTTGTTGTTGTTAAGTTACTAAGTCCTGTTCAACTCTTTTTCGACCCCATGGACTATAGCCAGTCAAAGTCCTCTGTCCATTCCAGGCAAGAATACTGGAGTGGGTTGCCATTTCTTTCTCCACTTTAATATTTTTAGACCATAGAATATTTTTTTCCTGATAGGATATCTATATATCAGTCATATTCTTGGTAAATGCTTAACTATTCAATTAACATTTAGAGAGACTGATGTCAAAAGATAATGTTCCTTTATTAACTGAATCCCACATGGAAATCTTACTTTTGACGCTTCAGTAAAATAAAAGAGATTGTTAATACACATTACCCTATGAACATGATGATACAAGATAACAATACTGAACATTCAAAGAAATAGCAAGGATGATAACGTTGGAGGAAACAGTGAGAATAATAAAGAAAAAATTAACAGGAAAAAAACTTTTGGATTTAAGACTTATCTTCTGTCTAAAAGGCTAGCACAACAGAAGCTATGTCTTTAAAAATCAGATAAACAGCTAACATAAATGCCTGGTAAGCCAAACTATTTTTTAAAAAGTATGATGTGTAGCACCTATTTTTATTAATCTTTCATAATTCCCTCTATCTGAAATTAAACTCTTTAATATCAAGTGATTAAAATGAACTAGACCTAATTAAATACCTATATGATGCCATATGTAACTCAAACTTTACATAAAGATTATTGGCTTTTTAAAATCTCCAGCTTTGATTTACAATGAGCTTCTCCCATACAAATCCAAAGTTACTTAGGGTTAAGAAAAATCCATTGTTATAAATATATAATTACATAATTAACAAAAATACCCCAGAACATGTCAAATCATGTTCTTAAAACGAGACTTAAAAAAAAATTCTACAGAAAATGATAGTAAAATGATCATTTACTGTAAGCCCTTTCTGAATGTCCCCACAGGATACTGAGAACACAAGTACAGAAAAAAGGGAATACAGCTTGACTTCTGACTAAAAGACGCTGCACAAGCTGGGCAAGAACAAACTATAAACCACGAGGACCAAACTCCTTTAATTTCTTCTCTCTGGTCATAAAAGAGGCACCCTCAACATAGGTTAAGTGTCTATGTAAAAAGAAGCGTAAAGAAATCTGTTGGGGTGGGAGGGACTGCAAGGCATCCATCAACATTTGTTTGAAAAGACCTGCCAGGCTCTCAGGAGTTACACTTAAATAATGTGACCCTTCTAGACAGGACAATAAGGAGACAGATTAGCCCCTTCAAGGGGTGATTCATCCTCGGACACATGGTGAGAGGGGAGCCAATATAAAGCTTGGATCCTGCATGTTTGCTTAAGCATCTGGGCAGCTCTGTCTATGGCCCCGAAATTAAACTAGGGTGTACTAAGGCACCTAACAGTCCCTGGAGGTACTCGGGGAGACTCCGGATTAGACTGAGGGGTAAAATGCCGGGCTCTTCCAGGCCCCCCGACCAACCGCATCTACTCTCTCTTCCTCTTGCCGGAGCGGAGGGCAATTGCCAGCGCAAGATCTGCAGGGTGCTTGCCCCCTTCATCACACCTATCGTCTGCCTGAGAGTTTTGAATATAACTCTTAAACATTCAGTAGTCTAACGAAACAACGAAAAGCAGATTTTAAAAGGAAAGTGGCCCGCCTCAGAGCTCTAGAGGGAACCCAATGTGAAAGTGAGAAAAGAATGCATTCTGCACAGGCAACTCTTTCCGCGTGTGTAACCCTCCCCGGGTTTCTCACGGGTTCCTACACCGACGCGCACCCACACACTCTAGAAGAAGGTCCTTCAGGGCCCAGAGAGTTACCGCATCAGACTGGAGAGCTTTGGCGGGGGGGGAGGGGGGGGGCGGCAGTATTTAAACCCCCCTTTTTAGTATCTCAAAAGCCTAGAGATTAACCCACCCCATCAGGTAGCTTCCTCCTGCAGGCGCGTCTTCCACTCTTGCAAAGCCACTCCCCTCTCCTGCATTTCAGGGGCCGGGACGACGCCAGGAGCCGCGACCAGCCAGCACTCCCTGAGGCCCGAGGCCCGAAGCCCGAGGCGCAGGAGGGGCTCTCGCCGTCTGCTCTGGAGGAGCCCCGAGGAGGAAGCACCTCCCCGCGAGCGAGGGTGCTGTGCTTCTCCCTCCTTCCTGCAGATGGAGGCAGGCGGGGAAAGCGCCGCTCTAAGGCCAAGAGCCTCTCTGCTCTCAACAGCCCACGGACGGGGCGATGAAGCCGCCCAACGTCCCTGTGCTCCTGGAGAAGGAGAAAGGAGGCGAACACGCAGGGGCTGGCCACTGTTTTCAAAATACTCTAAAATTCTAACCTGTACGTGATATTTTTGGTACACACAAAACCTGAAGAGAAATCGGTTTCCAGTAAGTTTACCCGTTGACAAATGAAGTTTAAACCCCACCGTCTCTTCCAGAATCAAGTCTGAGTTCCCACCGGCTAGAAAGCAGTGTGGTAAAATGTCCTCTCCTGAATGAATTTATATTCAAGTTGCTTTCCCTCTGGAGCTCCTCGCTGTTGCCTGGAAACAGGAAACCTTCCCACCTACATGCTTCCTGACTCCTCTCCCCCTCCTCTCACAGTGCAGTGAACGTACCTGGCCATGCTTCTAGATACTGTTTATCTTAAAGAAGAGCCGAGTCTTTCAAACTGAGGCAATGACAGAAATCTTGCCATTCACTAGCCCAACAAATAAGTACTGAACACTTGAATTACTCAGACAGGAGAATAACAAAAGTCACTTCATTTAGTAGCATTTTAAAATGGTGAATATTAAATACAAATTTATTTAAAAGTCTTGTTCAATAAAAACAAAAGTTACCCTGAGCTTTTTTTTACCTACCACTTTGTCTTAATGATGTTTCTTTGAAATCCTATGTTCCTGGGGTAAGGGACAACACCATCTCTTTTAACAGCCCCTATGCTTGACCGATCAGTCACCCTGGCACCCCCAAAACTTCAACACCCACATCATACCAGAGGCTAAGCCCTCAGGGAGTTTCCTTATCTATTCTTCACTCATTTGATCTTTCCTTTCCACTCCTTTTGCTACCACTGAACTTTCACCAAGAACTGATTTTCACTGAAGATTATTGCAGCCAATAAGTGCTACTGCTATTACTATCAATTACTTAGAGAATACCATATGCCAAGAAAATACGTTTTACCTCACTATTTCTCTCAAAAGTCAATGCGACATGTACTATTATTATCCCACTTTAAAGATGAGGAAACTGAGATTTACAGAGTTTAAGTAACTTGTCTAGAGTCATACACTCTTAAAGTAAGCCTCAAATTCCTCTCCTAGGAAGACAGAAGTAGGACGTCTTTATCTACCAACCCTTCCTCTGTTCTACTAGTTTTTGTTGGAAAATATTGTTTTGATAAGTTTTAAAAACTTAAAACGTTCATTTACTTTTTTGCTAGGTGAAATCACGTTGTGCTTCACACACACCAACAGTACCACACAATGCTTTACTTCCTCCCTACAGGTGTGAGAGAGATCCTTTTTAGTATTTTAATTAATGGGATTTATGTCAACAAATTTTACGTGCCTTTCAGAGCTCAAGTAAAATAATCAATATCTTCTTATGATTTAATGTTCATAAAGAGCCTTGAAAAGTGAAAGTCCCTCAGTCTTGTCCAACTCTTTGGGATCCCAAGGACTATAGAATCCATGGAATTCTCCAGGCCAGAATACTGGAGTGGGTAGCCTTTCCCTTTGCCAGGGGATCTTCCCAACCCAGGGATCGAACCCAGATCTCCCGCATTGTGGGCAAATTCTTTACCAGCTGAGCCACAAGGGAAGCCCATAAAGAGCTTTAAGAGAATAAATAAGTCATAAGGTAATACCCTAATAATAAAACAAAATTCAGAGGGTAAAAAGAACTAGATGCATAAATAGGTAAGTAGGTACATCAAACCTCAGAATGTTGACCTGTAACTAAAGCAAAACCGAAAACTAGAAACTGCCTCTTAAGTTAGTGAATTAATGAGGCCAATAAAGTTGAAATTATAAACTGCTATTGAGAATTTCCACATAACATACCCTTTGATTTTTTTTTTAAAAGTCAGTTCAACAAAATATGGCTAGTGTTTGATTCATAACTTTGGGGCTTCCCTGAAGCTCAGATGGTAAAGAATCTGCCTGCAATGCAGGAGACCTGGGTTCGATCCCTGGGTCAGGAAGATCCCCTGGAGGAGGAAATGGCAACCCACTCCAGTATTCCTGCCTGGAGAATCCCATGGACAGAGGAGCCTGGTGGGCTCCAGTTCATGGGGTCACAGAGAGTCAGACACAGCTGAGTGACTAACAGACTAATACTACTACTTGATTCTTAAATGTACTGAAGAAATCACATAAGTATAAGCCAACAAAACCATAAAATAGCCGTTTAATTCTAAGCAAACACCACAGGCAGGACTGGATTCCAACTGAAGCATTATGATTTGCCAGCTACCTCAACTTCAGCACATCCCTCAAATTGTCTGAGGCTCAGTTTCCCCACATCTACAAAGATAACAATGGCAACCCTGAGTCTACTATAGGCTGTTCTGAAAATCAAATGAAAATATGAATGAGATCTAAAAATATAAAGTTAGTTTTTCTGAACTATACATCTATAGCTTTCATCACATTTTAAACGGTCAAACGTACAATAGACAAATTTGAAGTCAGAACTTCTCTAATTTCTGGTGTACAAGCTTCATTATTCTACATTTAGAAAACTTGCTTTTTCATTTATATTAACTTTGGAGATACTATGTTACTCAAGGACTACATGCCTATTAAAATTACTTAAATTAGACAGAATTACCCAGTGAGATCAGTACAATGACCAAGTACTGTGTCTGCAGTTATTAAAGATATGATTGTTACTTATGAAATTTTCATCCATGGAAATTGTATTTACCTAAAGACAAAACCAGAAAGTTAAGAAAAATGGGCAAATGATACAGAATTTCTATAAAAATGAGCATTATAACTAACATAAACCGGTATGGTATTTGTTCAGAACACAGATATCTATATCCATCAGATGGTCAATTGTAGGCAACACTGGCAGCAACTTTGCCAAAAACTGAAATACTTGTGAGTCAATAGGTTTGGGGTGTTTCTTTTCCTAAATGAAACCCTGTGTCACTCATTACAAAATATAATCCCAAACATCTTATTCACCAGGAGAGTGATAAAATCAAGGAAACCCTGGAAAACCAAACTGTTCAGGAATACTGGCAACAGAATGAGAGAATGCCAAATAAATCTGAATTGATATTAAATATTTTTAAAATTTAGTATAGTGCATAATTTGGTACACAACTAAATAGTCTATGTCTTTATAAAGTGGTGGGGGGAGGAAGAGGGAGGGCAACTGAGGGTGTTAATATTTTTTATTCGTTGTTTATTTAGACAACTATAAGAGGAGAGAAAATTCTTTACAAGAAACTTTTATCAAATTCACTGAGACAAAAATGTTTTTAGGCCTAGATTATACAGCTAATGGTCCTGGTTTTTCCACTAGAGTTTACAAGGATAGAAACTGTATGTCTAACTGCCAGCATCTCTGTGGATTTATGTAAATCTTTGGTTATAATACACTTTTCATTTATCCTTCTCTATTTTTACGTCTGAGATAATTCTAATAGTGGTCAGATACTTGGGATGTTAAAACCTATTTGGATATATGAACCACAGCAACTATTACAGCACCTCTCTAACCAGAAGTCCACTTGAGTTGGTTTACACTGCCCTCTACAGCCTTGAGTCATTCTTTCTGAAAAATAACTGTATTTTTGAAATACAGAAGGACAACAGAACAAGGGGCCAAGAGATATTCTTTTTTTTTTTTTTAAATTAGGGTATAGTTGCTTTACAATGTTCTGAAGAGATATTCTTAAGCACTCAGTTTTCATCTCTGAATCACATTAATAATGTTGACTTGAGAACTGAATTTTTAAACACTGTCAACCATCTTTTTACCCATTTTTACTCATTAAGCTCCCAATGAGGAATTGTCTTTATTTCAACAAATAATTACTGCGGGCTTATTATCATGTATGATATTGTGCTAAGTGTTAGAATAACCAAAATATTTATGGTGTGATCCTTTATTCTTCAAAATTTCCAAAGAGCAGCCTAAGTTTTAACAGATGATTATTAAAGATACATATGTATTTGAAATGACATTTCTTAAAAGATCAATCTAAAGATGCTATATTACAAAGAAGAGTGAAATAACCTATACTCAATTACAATTTAATATAATGTTATCTTGGGAGTAAAAGAATGGTGGGTTTGAATCTGGAGTCCTCTATTAGGACTATGTGATCATGGATAAGTTACTTAACTCTCCAGATCTCAATTTTCTCATTTATAAAACAGAGATGTTTGTAATTCCTACCACCAGTTTTTGGCAAGATTAAGTGACATATCCTTGAAACCATACTGCCTTATCATAATGAGTGTTCAATCAATGATACCTATTAAGTTCTTTTTATTACCCACATGTATTTTCCAAACCAAAAGTGGGGACAGATAAGCTGAAAAACTGCTAGTGTATTTATGAAGAAAATGAAAGATTTTAAATTAGGACTGTCCCAGAAAACCAAAACTGTGTATTTCCTCTTTAATCTACTGAAAAGTTAATAACACTGTAACTATGTTAAATCTATAACTTCATTTTTAAAGCCTATATAATATTTCATGAATATATTTATTATTTGTAGCTCAAGAAATTTTGAGTTTATACAAAGATATCACATGATCTAATAAATCTTCAAGAAGAATGCTTCTTAATCTCTATAAGAAATAACATATCTGAGTCTTTTCTGTTGTTGTTTAGATTTGATCTATGTACACTATTAAGTATGTCAAGGCTGTATATTGTCACCCTGCTTATTTAACTTACATGCAGAGCACATCATGAGAAACGCTGGGCTGGAGGAAGCACAAACTGGAATCAAGATTGCCGGGAGAAATATCAATAACCTCAGATATGCAGATGACACCACCCTTATGGCAGAAAGTGAAGAAGAACTAAAGAGCCTCTTGATGAAAGTGAAAAAGGAGAGTGAAAACGTTGGCTTAAAGCTCAATATTCAGAAAACTAAGATCATGGCATCCAGTCCCATCACTTCATGGCAGATAGATGGGAAACAGTAGAAACAGTGGCTGTCTTTATTTTTCTGGGCTCCAAATTCACTGCAGATGGTGACTGTGGCAATGAAATTAAAAGACACTTACCCCTTGGAAGGAAAGTTATGACCAACCTAGACAGCATATTAAAAAGCAGAGACATTACTTTGCCAACAAAGGTCCGTCTAGTCAAGGTTATGGTTTTTCCAGTGGTCATGTATGGATGTGAGAGTTGGACTGTGAAGAAGGCTGAGCGCTAAAGAATTGATGCTTTTGAACTGTGGTGTTGGAGAAGACTCTTGAGAGTCCCTTGGACTGCAAGGAGATCCAACCAGTCCATCCTAAAGAACATCAGTCCTAGGTGTTCATTGGAAGGACTGATGTTGAAGCTGAAACTCCAATACTTTGGGCCACCTGATGCAAAGAGCTGACTCATCTGAAAAGACCCTGATGCTGAGAAAGATTGAGGGCAGGAGGAAAAGGGGACGACAGAGGATGAGATGGCTGGATGGCATCATCGACTCAATGGACATGGGTTTGGGTGGACTTCGGGAGTTGGTGATGGACAGGGAGGCCTGGCATGCTGTGGTTCATGGGGTCGCAAGGAGTCAGACATGACTGAGCGACTGAACTGAACTGAACTGAACACTATTAAAGAAACAAAATTGTGAAACACTGAAAACAGCTGTAAACGTAGCTAGTTATTGTGAATATGACCTTATTCCTATAATAAGGGTATAAGATTGAATAGAATCTTTTAATTGTTTTTATTTGATCAATCTTTCAATAACTAAATTGGGATAATATTAAAAATTAGAATAGGAGTTGTATAGGCTTTCCCAGTGGCTCAGGGGTAAAGAATCTGCCTACAATGCAGGAAATGTGGGTTCAATCCCTGGCTTGGAAAGATTCCCTGGAGGAGGAAATGGCAACCCACTCAAGTATTCTTCCCTAGGAAATCCCACGGATAGAGCTTGGAGGGCTACAACCTGTCCATAGGGTTACAAAGAGTCAAACACTACAGAGAGACGGCGCATACATATGAGCTGCATATTTCCTCAAAATTTTAAAATAAACCAAAAAAAACCATATGAATTGGTATGTTGAGAGTAAATTAAAGGCACTGACTTCTTTCTAATTCAGAATTAACAGTGTGACTCATTTAATAACCTCACTTAAGAAATTTTTGTTGTTTTATATTCTATACAATGGGCCTCTTAATATAAATCATTATATTTCCCCCCAAATTTAGCTTTCCTAGTCACACTTCAGTAAATATAATCGTTTATCTCAATGGTTGATCATTTAAATGTTACTTTGAAAAATCGCTGTTTACACATTTGTTCATTTATTCATTCAGAGCTCAGTCATTAAAACACTGAAATGATTATACATATTGATGGTAATTTTAACTTTCTTTTAAAAAAGTATTTGTAAACATATTAATGATCAGAAGATTACAAAGAAAGGATGTTAAGACATTGAGAGTTTACTTGTCAACATATGAAAATCTCCAATCCATTTCAGGCATGTTTGGCTTTTCTGAAGAGTAACAATCTCAGTAAACTAGCCCGTTGATGGGTACCAATTGTCTCAAGACAATGTATTAAGTGAGTTTTAATTTATTTGCTCTTATTTAAAAAAAATAAACAAGTGTCAAAAATCCTTTCAGTAGGAATGGCTGAGAAGAAAGGACCAGCTGAATATTGCAATTTCATAAAGTTCAGGCAACAGTAAGTTTCAGAGGCCATCACCTGCATACAGCGGTTCTGGTTCAGCAATAACTGTACCATTCTAAATACCTTACAGAGGGCAGTGTGCTTTCAGTCTCTCAGTCTAGCATGATGTAATTTCCCATAACCTTTATTTACCCTTTCATATTATGTTGCTAAATGATTTCTTCACAAAATAAATACCTTATCCTTTCAGAAAGAGCAAACGCCCGGCAGAGTCAATGGCAAACAAGAAAGAAACTGCACCAGTGGTAGGTAGCTCAACTAACAAATCCTAGCAATGGGATTAAATGATGCATGCGCGCACACACACAGGGACGAAACACTGAACAGGGTTGGATGAAACACTGAATGGGAGATGAAAAAGAAATTACTCTGAACAAAAAAACAATCAAAGGTAGGCCAAACATTCCTTTCTTAAAAATACTGTTTACTTGGTTAAGTTTGAGAAGCTAGCAGAACCAGACATCAAAGATTTGCTTAGGGCAATGGATTTCAACAAGTAGAACAACATCATCAGCTGCTTTCAGGGGAATAAGATATATGAAACTATCATATTTAGGATATTTTCTTAGGTTTGTTGAAAATAACAGTTGGGAGTAAAATAACCTAGTATAGTTCCTGGCATGTAGCGTCTACACAAGTTATAAATACAATTATAAATTTGTATAAATTTATAAATTATAAATTACAATTATGTTTCATCTCCACATCAAGATAACACAGTGATACTTTAATCACAATTTTGCCAGAAAATCGAAGCTTAAATAGAGGCATCAAGTAACCAGCCATGACATAGTTAACTGGTAGAAAAACAAGATCTGAAAACAGGTCTGTGTATTTGCTGGAAGCCATATGCTGGTATCAGACATATACTTTACTGGTACTTCAAAATCATCTGGATGTATACAAAAAAAACTTTGAATCCTGGAAGTGAAACTCTGGAAAACTTGGAAATGAAAAATGTATTTAGCGAAATAGAAGGCTGAATATGAAAAGCAGGACATCACTAGAAGAATACCACTGAAAAATGAGTTAGTAAGCTCAAACCTGGGCCAAAGATTTCTTCAGAATGCAAAAGGATAAAGAAATAAAAGGTTAAAAAAAGAAAAAGTTTTCAGACAGAGGACAGACCTGATTTTCACTACCTATTAGCAATTCCAAGAGGAGAGACTAAAGAGTGAAGGAGAGGCAATATCTGAAAACAGAGTATTAGAGAATTTTACATAATTGAAGATTATGAACATTGAGTCCAAACGCATAGTTTCACATTGAATAGAGTCACTCACTGAGTGCCAATCTGGATAAATTAAAAACAAAAACTTATGAAACACATGAAAGAGAAATTCTTACTAACAAGGATAAAGCAAAAATCTCTAAAATTAACAGAAAAAAGAGAAAAGACTTATCCACAGAAGAGACACCAACCTTCCTCTTTTAATAATAATTTAGGAGGAAACTTGTCTTTATCAACCTAAAAGGCTGAAAACAGAGAATTGGGGGGAAATAAGAGCAAGCTTAAATTCTTCTTTTGTTCAGAGAAAAGGTATTAAACAGATACTTTTAATTTCAGACACTCTAAGAAAAACATGCTTAAATACACGTGTTAAAACATTTACCTCGAAAGTGGGGGAACTGAATGAAGAGAATCAAAAGATAGACTTCCAGTTATAAGTACTGGTGATATAAAGTACAGCATGATGTCTAGTTAACACTGCTATATGGTATATTTGAAAGATGCTAAGAGAGTAAATCCTAAAGTTCTCATCACAAGGAAATAACGTTTGTTTTCCCTTTGGGCAAGGGGAGGGGTGATGTGGGGGGAACCTACATGAGATGACTGACATGCAGTTAACTAAACTTACAGGTAGTGCTAGTGTTAAAGAACCCACCTGCCAATGCAGGTATACATAAGAGATGCGGGTTTAACCCCTGGGTCAGAAAGATGCCCTAGAGAGGAAATGGCAACCCACTCTAGTATTCTTGCCTGGGAAATCCCATGGACAGAGGATCTTGGCAGGCTACAGTTTATGGGGTCACAAAGAGTTGGACATGACTAAAGTGACTTAGCATGCAAACTTACTGTAGTAAACATTTCACAGTACATATAAATCAAATCATTAATGCTGTACACCTTAAACTTACACAGAGCTACATACCAAATATATATAAATAAAACTGAAAGGAAATAAACAAAAATGATCACAACGTAGGAAAGAAATGTATGCTATTCAAACCAGCAGAGCAAATAAAGAATAAAACAAATGTGATCATTCCAATGAGTCTAGAAAACGGAAACAAAGAGAGGGTAATATAAAGAAATTACCAGTTACAAGTTACAATAAATATAAACACACCATCAGAGATATGTTCAGACTAAATTAGAAAATAAAAAACTATGTACACGTCCATAACAGACACACCTAAGACACAATGACACATGAAGTGTTAAAAGTCAGGGATATGAAACCACATAGCAGGCAAAGGAAAAGAGAAAGCACGTATAGAAACAGTGACACTAGACAAAAGAAATTAAAGAAAAATCATTAAAAGGGGAAAAGAAAATATCTACATTGCTACAAAGAATAACCTTCCAAGAGAATAATAGTCACTAGTTCTTATACATTTAACAACATAGTGTTTGAAATATAAAAAGAAAAAATTTTTAAATAGCAGAAATTAGCAAATCACAATCACACTCAGAGTCTTTAAAATACTCCTCTCAGAAAATAACTGATAAAGTAAAAGAAAAATAAATAATGCTATAAAGGATAGGAACGATACATTCAAATTAACCTAACAGATATAATATTAACTTAAACAGGTATTTTATGGGTAACATTATGGACTCCACATAAAAAGAAATCACATTCTTTCTGAAGATGTGAAATA
This sequence comes from Bos grunniens, assembly GCF_055505025.1. Classification (NCBI taxonomy): domain Eukaryota; kingdom Metazoa; phylum Chordata; class Mammalia; order Artiodactyla; family Bovidae; genus Bos; species Bos grunniens. The sequence goes on from NC_141165.1 coordinate 105,157,019, forward strand.
GTCAGAGACTGATCATGTAGTGGACATCAAAAGGTAAATTAACAATTCTTAAACAGTGTTATCCTGCAGGCCACATTCACTAACCTAAATACAGTTAAGATGTGAAATCAATCAATCAATAAAATAAATAGATAAATCAGGAGTTTAAGATAAACATATATACACTACTATATACAAAAATAGGAGAAGGCAATGGCAACCCACTCCAGTACTCTTGCTTGGAAAATCCCATGGACGGAGGAGCCTGGTAGGCTGCAGACCGTGCGGTCGCTAAGAGTACAACTGAGTGACTTCACTTTCACTTTTCACTTTCATGCATTGGAGAAGGAAATGGCAACCCACTCCAGTATTCTTGCCTGGAGAATCCCAGGGACAGAGGAGCCTAGTGGGGTGCTGTCTATGGGGTCGCACAGAGTTGGACACGACTGAAGCGACTGAGCAGCAGCATATACAAAATAAACAAGGACCTACTCTAGCACAGGTAACTATACTCAGTATCTTGTAATAACCTATAATGGAAAAAAATCTAAAAAAGAGTATTTGTGTGTGTATATAATTGAATCACTTTCTTATACATCTGAAACTAACACAACATTGTAAATTAACTACAGATCAATTTTAAGAAGACTAAAAAAAGAATATGCAGAAAAAGAAATTGGTAATAAAATGACAGCCAAAAAAATTTAATCAAGAATTTTAAACTCTGTTTCTAAAAGTAGTGTATTAGTTAAACAGCAAATTAAAATGCATTTTTTTCATATTTCAAATGGACAATGACCACCCTATGTAAGATAACCTGTGAGATGCCATCAAAATGGTAATCATTGAAAACAGGGCAACAAACAATATTTTACAGAACCATTAAATTTGAAAATAAATGAATTATTTCAAAACAAGCACTAGAAAACAGAACAAAAAAATTTTAATTTGAACAAAAGTTAATAAACACACATGAAAAACATTAAACATTATAAAAAATAACAAAAAATTAAACATTATAAGCAAATAACAGAAAATTTTATATGAAAAGATGGCTTTATTACAAAATATAAACTATCAAAATTTACCAAAGAACAAGCAGAAAAACCAACACAGTAACCAAAGTAAAAAAATTAAAGCAATTGGCTAAAGGTCTGCATCCTCAAGAAAGGCACTAGCCCAAGGTGGTTTTATAGGAGCTGAGGCTAACTTAACCCCATTCAAGAACCAGGTAAGAAAAGCAAAGAAAAGAAAAATTAGTGTTCCATCATACTTCAAAGTAGATGTAAAATTCTTTAGTAAAATTTAAAAATAGAATAAAACAGGGTATGAAAAAATAACATCAAATAGAGGTTAGCCCAGAAATGTAAGGATGACTGGCCTCAGAAAATATATTAATGCAATTCATTACATTAAGAGAGTAAAAGAAGAAAATGAGATGAGCAGGTCAACAAGTTACTTTACCATACACTCATGATATAATTTCTCAGCCAAAAATAGGAGAGAATTTCCTTAATCTGATTTAAAAAAAAAGCTAAGAAGAGAAGCCAGCAGAATCAGAGATCAAGGAAGAAGGACACAGAAAATAGTATTCACGGTAGTCAATATTAGATGCATTAAAATATGTAAATATATATCAAAAAAGGATGTACAGGGACTTTCCTGGTGGTCCAGTGGCTAAGACTCCAAGCTCTCAATGCAAGGGGCCCAGTTCAATCCCGGGTCAGGAAGCTAGATCCCACAGGCTGCAACTAAGACCCGGCACAGCCAAATAATAATTTTTTTTTTTTTTAAAAAGGATGTACACTATCACCATGTGTAATCAGCATTATCAGAGGTACTAGCCCATGTATTAACCAAAAGCAAAAACGAAAGAAAGAAAAATGGGCAAAAAGAAAACACTGGACAAAGTGACACAACTATCATTCATTAGTCAAAATATCCAAGAGAATAAACTGACAAACTAATCAACTAGTAAGAGAGGTATTATAAAGCTATATAATATATATATATATATATATATATATAAAGCCATAGAAATAGAACACAAAATTTAAGTTCTAAAATATTTGTACACGATTAAAGCCAAATGAATTAAAGCACACAGTATTCCACAGATTACCTCTGTGTAGATATGTGTGTGTGTGTGTTTGGGCCGGGAGAAGAGGAGTAAAAAGATCCATCACTACCTCACAACATTAACAATAAATTGCAGACAGATTTTTTTCAAAGGCTTAAACAATAGAATCAAACAGATACAAGGATAAGAGAATATACAAGGGAGTATATCAATGACACGGGGGTAGGAAAGACCCTCTTAAAGAAGGAAAGAAAAGACAAGAGGGAAAAGATGGACAAAGTTAATACATAGATAAAAACTCAGTGTCCCCTGGGAAATTACATTATAAGCAAAGTTGAAAGAAAATACACCAAATTGATAAAGTACCTAGCTTGGGAACTTGGTGGGGTGGATGACAAAATATTAAAACTAAGAATGAAAGTCCAAAGGAAATCTGTTCTTATCTTTTATTCATTCAGCAGTCATTCACTCACAAACATTTATTGAGTGTTTAATAAATCCTGTTTCAAGCATGAGGTATATGGAGCAAACAAAATAAAGACATCTGTTCTCATGAAGCTTCCTTTCTGGAAAGAAAGAGACTAGGCTCTAAACATGTATGCCAGCAAGTAACTACTAATAAAACACCTCTCATTTTAAATTAAAAATAACTTCAGAAGTTAGTAAACAGTAGGAAAAAGAAAATGAAAAGAAAAAATGTACTCATACATTACCTCTGAAATAGAAACATTAACCTTTGAAACTTTATAAAATTTTATTTTCTCTATAATAATTTATATTTAAGGAATTTATGCACATAATGATTATTTACCCTTCTGAAATACCTGGATAGAAATACCTAAAAGACCAAATCCAGCAATGACTGACCAGAAAATGAGGGTTTAATGAAAGAATTGCAGGCTTTGAGATAGTTATCCATTGTGGCACCAAATGGAGGAGAGCACCTTGTGTCTGATCCTGCTGCTGCTGCTAAGTCGCTTCAGTCGTGTCCGACTCTGTGCGACCCCATAGACGGCAGCCCACTAGGCTCCCCCGTCCTTGGGATTCTCCAGACAAGAACACTGGAGTGGGTTGCAATTTCCTTCTCCAATGCATGAAAGTGAAAAGTGAAAGTGAAGTCACTCAGTCCTGTCTGACTGTCTGATCCTGAGAAGGAGCTAAAAGATACACTGTGCTTCACAAAGGTCGTGAGCAAGTTCCCTGGGTGTTGAGAAGAAGTCAGGGATGGGCCCCTACAGTCACAAACGGCCTTAACTAGTCAATAAGCAGTTTCCAAAATATAAACAGCTCTTTCCCTTTTTAATTTATCATTTACATTTTAAAACATATACTCACAAATATTTTTAACATGAGATATACTTTACTTAAAATTCTATTACATTCAGTTAACCTGTCAAGAATACATGAATAACAGAAGTTCCCTGGTGGTCCAGTGATGAGGACTCAGAGTTTACTGCTGAGGGCCTGGTTCAATCCCTGATCTGGGAACTAGGATCGTGAGAGCCATGCAGCATGACCAAAAATAAATAATTAAAAATAAAATGAATAGATTACTCAAAATGTGATATTCAAAGATTATTTTTAATTAATTACTTACCTAGGACAACTACCAGCATATTAAAAAGTAGCCTATTAAATAAGCCCTGCATTTGTCTAAAGCAATGATAAACTCCAAAGAACTATTATTCTTTTTAGACACTCATGTCCACATCTGCCTACTAAAAACACATGTTCGAAGCATGAACATTTTAGTAAAGCGAAACTTCCCTTAAAACAAGTGTGTTTATTTGAACACAAAATTTCAGAACCAAATCAACAAGTGTTTTATGGGTTCACACTCATGAGGGATCACATGTGTGTTTATTTGAATGTAATCTTATTGAAATAAACACAGCTGCGTTTATTTCAACGTGTGAGAATCGAGATCTACACATGTTTGTGCAAGAGTGAATCATGAAACCATGGCTTAATGCATGAAAATGTGACTAGGAAATAGCACAAAGCACAATCACTTTCTTCAAATATAACACTGAAAATTAAATCTACAGCTAAAAGGTATTTCAGGAAAAGGTACAATTCAATATATCTCATAATGAACAAAAATATAAATTTACAGGGTCAAGTATAAAACATTTCTTTTATAAAGGTTTCATTTGAAAAAAAAAAAGAAAAATGCAAAGAATGATAATAAATATGCATGAATCTACCGACTGAAAACATTGTGTAGTATATACTTGACCCTTTTTAAAAAAAATAAAATTGACATTCTCCATTTTTCTCTCCTTGGTCCCGTTACTCTTCATCCCTTCCTCGTCAGAAGTGAACACTGTCACGAATCTGAGCTAAACAATGTATATAGTATTGTTTTGGGTGTTTTGTAAAATAGACACATAAGATATAAAGTAAAAATTATTCTATGTTTTGTTTTTTGTCTATCAACTTTGTTTCTGAGATTGATCCAACGATGTTACTTCCAATTGTCACCATTACAAAACAACTCTGCCATGAACATCCTTGTACACATCCCAGTGCAGATGTCTGAGACTTTCTCTAGGATGTAACTAGATACATAACTGCTGTTTCTCAAATTTTGCTAGACATTGACAAACTGTTTCCCTAAGTAGTTGTATCAAAGTGTACACTGATTTGGAATGGATTCTATATAATTAGGATCTGTTCCAAGCAGAGTGTTCAAGAAACTGGTCTCTTAAATGGATGTGCAGACTTTCATGTTCTTGCTTGATCTGCTTAGGTTATCAGTACAGTGTTTCTCAGCCAGAGGTGACTGACCGCAGGAGACAATTATGGTCGTGACCAGGACTTCCCTGGTGGCTCAGAATTTTTACAACATCTCTCTGAAGTAATTGTATTCTCTGGTGGCTCAGATGGTAAAGCGTCTGCCTACAATGTGGGACAACTGGGTTCGATCCCTGAGTCAGGAATATCCTCTGGAGAAGGCAATGTCACCCCACTCCAGTACTCTTGCCTGGAAAATCCCATGGATGGAGGAGCGTGGTAGGCTGCAGTCCATGGGGCCGCTAAGAGTCGGACACGACTGAGCGACTTCACTTTAGGAGAATGGCACTACTAGCATCCAGTGGCTGGAGATGGGGGATACCTCACTGCCCAGTTTTACCTTTGGAAAAACAGAATGTCCAATTGGCTTGTTCTGGTATAAATTCTTCTTCCCTCCTAGGTCAAGAATAAGTTCCAGGAACTTTGGCCTTATGAAATCATCCTTTAAATAACAGTAAGCAGTGACCTTAAGTTGAAATGCTTTCTGACATCACAAACGGTTGGACTCAGAATAAGGAGTCCAAACAAGCTACAGCATATAACGCCATTCTACAGCCCCACTAATCAGACTTTTTACAACATCTCTCTGAAGTAATTGTATTCTCTGGTGGCTCAGATGGTAAAGCGTCTGCCTACAATGCAGGAGACCCAGGTTCAATTCCTGGGTCAGGAAGATCTCCTGGAGAAGGAAATGGCAACCCACTCCAGTATTCTTGCCTGGAAAATCCCATGGACGGAGGAGCCTGGTAGGCTACAGGCCATGGGGTCGAAAAGAGTCGGACAGGACTGAGTGACTTCACTTCAACCTCTGAAGTAACTGACCACACACATATCTAAATTAAACAATGGAAATGCAACTAAATCTGTGTCTCATGGTTTATAAGAATAAAATCTTAATCTTACTTCCTAGGTGACTTTATTTATTAATAGTATCTTGGCTGACATTTTTGCCATTTATTTCCATATCTAAGTCATAGCAGAAATAAGAAAAAAAGATTTTTAAGCTAAACTATTTAAATGCCTATTTTGGAAAAAAAAAGAAGACAGATGATACAAGGTGAAAATACTACTTAGGAAGAGCTGAAAAGTTGTATGTTTGCTTTTGCCAACCTGAGAGGGGTTTTTTCCTCCATTTTCCCTTTTATATTCCCTAGTCTAAGTTAGTGGAGAAGGCAATGGCACCCCACTCCAGTACTCTTGCCTGGAAAATCCCATAGATGGAGGAGCTTGGTGGGCTGCAGTCCATGGGGTCGCTAAGAGTCGGGCACGACTGAGCGACTTCACTTTCACTTTTCACTTTCATGCATTGGAGAAGGAAATGGCAACCCACTCCAGTGTTCTTGCCTGGAGAATCCCAGGGACGGGGGAGCCTAGTGGGCTGCCGTCTATGGGGTCGCAGAGTCGGACACAAAGCAACTTAGCAGCAGCAGCAGTCTAAGTTAGAAAGTAGCAAAACGTTTAACTTTCTCTCAATTTAATATGCAAAATGTAACTTCATTATTCACTTGGAGGCCATGTAAGTCAATGGATTTAAAAAACTGAACAAGAAGCTAAGAGACCAAGAACTTTAATCCTAACTGACTTTGGCCCTCTCTTACCAATGTGATCATCACTGGCGATTTTATTATCAGACTCTCAATAACTGCCTCTACAATGAAGTCTAACTCTATACCTCTATTCATGCATTTTAGTTCAACATTTCCAGCTACCTACCTGACATCTCCACAATGGTTGTCCCTTACCATATTCCATGTTCCTGAACCTGAACTGTGATCTCGCTGCACGCCCTCCATCAACACCTTCCATCACGGAAGCTCCATTCATTTGATGGGTGGGGGGGCGGGGGGGGGGTGGGGACAGCATTCTCTTGGCCAGCTTCTTCCATGGCTTCCTCTCTCTTACTCCTCTAACTCCTGGACTGCTTCTTCTATAGCATCTTGTCTACCATTTCTCTTCCAGTTTAACTGCCATAGCCAAGAGCAGGTCCCACTTCATTGTGTATACTCACTGCTTCCAGACTTGACTCACTGCTGCTTATTTCCAGCTTCTCCTCCTGAAATTCACCCTACATATATGTGGTCATATAATCTTTCTCTCTTTTCTTTTGTATGTCCTTTTTTATTTGGGTGTGATCGACACACAATCAATTGCACATATTTGAACTGGACAATGTGATACATTTGGTACGCCTATGATACCATCACTTGCAAGATAATGAACACATCCATGATCCACCACCAATTTTTTCTTGTGCCTTTGTAAACCCTCTCTCTCCTTCTCTCTCCCTTGTGAAGGAACCACTTATCTCTTTTATGACTCTAGATTAGTTTGTATTTTTTAGAATTTCATGTAAGCAGAATCACAGAGTATGTACTCTTTTTGGTCTAGGTTTTTCAATAAGCATAATTATTTTGAGATTCACCAATGCTGATGGGTAAATCAATGGTGCTTTCCTTTTTATTGCTGAATAATAGTTCTTTGTATGCACAGACCATCATTTGTTTAACCATTCACTTGTTGGTGGATATTTTGGGTATTACAGATAAATCTACTATGAACATTCAGGTACACATCCTTGTATGGACTTATCTTTCTCTAACTTGGATAAATACTGTAAAAGGAAAATGACTAGATCAATGGTAAATGTAGGTTTAACTTTTTAAGAAACTGCCAAACTATTTTCAGAGTGGTTATACCATTTTACATTCCCACCTGTGGTTTATGTGAGTTCTAGTTTCTCTATACTGGATATAATCAGTCTTTTTAATTTTAGCCATTTTTGTAGGTGAGTAGTGCTATCTCTGGAGAAGGCAATGGCACCCTACTCCAGTACTCTTGCCTGGAAAATCCCATGGATGGAGGAGCCTGGTGGGCTGCAGTCCAAGGGGTTGCTAAGAGTTGGACACAACTGAGCAACTTCCCTTTCACTTTTCACTTTCATGCATTGGAGAAGGAAATGGCAACCCACTCCAGTGTTCTTGCCTGGAGAATCCCAGGGGCAGGGGAGCCTGGTGGGCTTCTGTCTATGGGGTCGCACAGAGTCGGACACAACTGAAGCGACTCAGCAGCAGTAGCAGTAGCATGCCTTTTCTCAGAGCTTCCCAGATGGTGCTAGTGATAAAGAATCCACCTGCCAATGCAGGAGATGTAAGAGAGGTGGGTTCGATCCTTGGGTCAGGAAGATCCCCTGGAGGAGGGCATGGCAACCCACTCCAGTATGCTTGCCTGGAGAATCCCATGAACAGAGGAGCTTGGTGGTCTATAGTCCATAGGGTCAAAGAATCAGACACAACTGAAGGGACTTAGCACGCAGGCATGCATGCCTTTTCTCAGGCTATTCCTTCTATCTAGAAAGCCTCTTGTGTCCAGATCTTTTGTACTTCAAGGTGAAATCAAATAACACTCCTTTTATAAGGGCTTCCATTGTCCTCAGCCAGAAGTACTACCCTCCTCTAAATTGTCTTTTGTTCATATTGTTGTTATTTCTATTATTGTTCTGATCACAGAGGGCAGTATAACTGATGGTTAGGAAGATGGACTCTGGATACAGACAGCCTGAGTTCAACTCCCATTACTAGCTGTGGGAATTTAAGCTAGTTACTTCCCTATACCTCAGTGTAGTGGACACTGGGATGCCCTACCTAGATCCCCTCTAGGCCAGCAGACCCACTGCCCAGCTGCTGAGAGTGTCGAATGCTAAGGGCTCAGAGCTGCATAAGAGCTACCTTTCCCACCAATTCTGGGGGATTATGCCCCTCCCTCAGGGTCTGTTCCCCAGACAGTCCCCCTCAGCCAATGCCTGACTGAGTGGTCCTCTTCCCAATGGCAAATCTATGTGCCATTCCCACTCCAAACTTCGCAAAGGATTTCAAGGAAGCTACATTTTTAGCAAAATCCACATCTTTACCTGGCTTTTTCCCCTACCCAGTTCAGTTCAGTTGCTCAGTTGTACCTGACTCTTTGCAACCCCATGGACTGCAGCACGCCAGGCCTCCCTGTCCATCGCCAGCTCCCAGAGTTCACTCAAACTTATGTCCGTTGAGTCAGTGATGCCATCCAACCATCTCATCCTCTGTTGTCCCCTTCTCCTCCTGCCTTCAATCTTTCCCAGCATCAGGGTGCTTTCAAATGAGTCAGGTCTTCGCATCGGGTGGCCAAAGTATTGGAGTTTCAGCTTCAGCATCCTCTACCCAAGTAGTTCTCAAACTTTAGGATCAATCAGGTTCACTTGGAAGACTAGTTAAACCACAGGTTGGCTCCCCAGCTCCCCAAGTTCCCGGTTCAGGGCTCCTGAGAATACACAACCTGAGAATGTATATTTCCAAGTATCGCTGAGGCCACTGACCACATACCCAATCCGGCTTCCCTCCGTTGCTCATGTTCAGGTTCCTCCTGAGTGCTCCCTCAATAAATCACCCACACAAGACTCTGCACCTCAGGCTCTGCTTCTAAGAAACCTGACATGCAATTTCTTAATGTAGCAAATAGGTACATTATTAATTAGCCTAAATGATGACTGTGCAGATAAAATCAGGAAATATATCCACTATGCTTAGAATAGTACCAAGCACATAAAAAAGTCTTTATAAGTATTAGTTACCATCATCAGCTCCCCTATTATTACTAAACATTACTGAGCATAGGATCTATCCCTTACCCAACATTGCATTTCCTATATTACCTAACACCAATACCTACAATTGAAATCAATCTAGTGGGCTTAATGTATTGTCCACTGCATTAGCTACAATAATTAGAACTTAGTCTCTACTGAAAGGGAGCCTTAACATCTGCTTTTTTGAAAGAATCTGGAGGAAAAACAAAGTACAAGCACTCAGTTATAGTTGCAGGCTATGTTCAAGAAAGAATTCAAGAAATGAGAATAAAAGGCTGGGAGTGGATCATCAGTGGGATTCCTACAAGGTGACTACTACAAAGCACAGAGTGTCAAATGTTATCTGGAAAGAATGTTAAAGGAACTAACATACTGTGCACGTGAATAAGGCCTTATTATAAAACAGATTACCAGAAAAAACAATGAAAGTGAACCAATCTTTAATTTCCTGATCACAGACCTATTGCTTGACTTAGTAAACTATATGCAATTAGAGCAGTTAAAATTTTTTGGTGTTTAGGCAAACAATGGACATCAAACAACTTCTCTAGCTACATGTTAACTGAAGAAAATCCATTAAGACACTTATCCATTTTGCAGAGCCATCTTGATGAAGGCTATACTTCTCAAAACCAAATAATCATGCCATGTCTACTGCCATCATTCCAAAAATATAGAGTAGTATAACAAGTAGAAATTAAAAATTGAAAGGCAGATAGTCGTAGGGAATGAAACCTTTTTCTTTTTCGCCGGTGCAGGGGAGGGGGTGGGGGTGGGCATGAATTTCTTGATGGCAAATAACTTCAAACAGTACTTCTATGTTAGAACATGTACATATATTCTTGATATGACAGGCATGTAGATTATACTACTGTCTGCTTATGTCAAAACTCACCAAACTCTATATTTAAGGTCTACACATTCCACTGTGTGTCATTTTTTTATCTCGATTTTTTAAAAAAGAGGCCTATATTATAGAACAGGATATATAATACTCAAATAGATTTTTAAGATCAAGCATTCTGGAAACTTCAACGAATTTGAGCTTTCTGGAAGCACAATTTGGCCTATGTTATGACCCATGACTTTGCAGGAAAACGAGTCTACTTTCTTCTGCTCTTCAGGTACTTTAGTAGAAAATTTGAGAAACAGAAAGCTAGGAAAACAAATTATTGGTTTTTCATTGGTTATTTTATATAAATTGAGCCTTTTCTGGAAATATGGGTGACCTGGTAGGATTACCACCTAAGACAGGTCTGTGCCTTAAAACACATTCCTAAAGCAACTTCTTCAAAAGAAGTACCAGAAAAGTCACCACAACCACAGTAGCCCCAGTGGGACAGGCAGCCCACTGGCCCTGTTCATTAAAGGAATAACTACAGAAAGTTACCAGATACCTGTAAAGCTGTTCAACACAGAGAACTTACATGTAACATTCCCCTACAGGCAGAAGGGCCCTTAAAGTTTGCTCAGCAAAATGATCTGGCACAAGGCCAACATCTAAAACAGAATCTAATCCAAAAAATAAAATAAACAAAATATACACAACACTTAAAAATCATGATTCTAATGTGAGCTCTCATATATAACAGTAAAGCATATAAACCTGTTCAATAAATGTCTGCTGAATCACAGAGTAGATTCTGTTAAGCAATAATTTTCTAAAATGGAAAGTAAAGTCCTACATCTTAGAAGAACTTGGCAGGATAGCAAGAAAGAGGGATACAATATCAGAGCACCGAACAACAGAGCTGAGCAGGCCCTGAGCCACCCGGGCCCTTACTCTGTCTGCCGGTAGAGACAAGAGCTTGCAGTGGAAGGATAATGCTTTCTCCCCAGACATCAGCCTCACAAGATGATGGATAAACTCCAAAACTTACTACTTGCTATAATGAGGGATGGAGGGTGGGGGCGAAAGGCAGTATTTGTCCAGAAATTTGTGGGACTATAAGGCATTATCAGTCATTCAAATTCACAAGAATCTGGGTGAATAATGCTTCGCTGGCTTTATCCAAGAATCCACGAGCTTAAACTAGAGATTCTTCAGCATTTAAAAAGAGAGTCCCCTCCAATGATAGCACTCCATCCCAGCGGTATTTCAGATGCCCTTTCTGGCAGCTTCCTTAATTCACATCTTTCCCACCTAGAGATGCATACAGTATTTCTGGAAGATGAGTGCTGTGTCTCAAACATGAGTGGCACATTATTTTTGGTTCTGTTTCTGCTTTTTGATAAATAATTTTTTGTTGGACTTTCATGTTCATATGGGTGATGTGATCTTAGCCAATCTCTTCTTGGAAAAGTTAACAAGCAATCACGTTTTTTCCAGGGTCTTTAAGGAAAAACCTAACTTGCATGAATTATTCTGACATTTGCACATCACTTTTCCTTTCTAGACTGCTCTTGGAAATCTACAAATTCCTTTGGAAACAAGGTATATCAAAAACCTTAAACCAAGAGGCCAGCACAAGAAAAGTTACCCCAAATGTGCTGTTTTGTTTAGTTAAATCATCCTGTGATTTAACCAATATCATCCCCTCCTACTCAAACTGTGAGCCTACAGGTAAATAGAGAGGATAAGAAAGGGTGGGAATTGAGTATGTAATCCTCAAACAGGAGGTGTTGGTCAAGCAGAAACAAATACTCTGGGGAAAAAGTAGAAACAAACAATTTTTTTTTTTTTTAAAGGATGAATTGCTTTGGTAAGATAAAACCATTCTCAATCATCTGCATGGATTTACGTCCTGCCAAAAAATATTTTTTATGTAGCAGAGATCAGACAATATGGAAAGGCAAAAAATGACCCTATAAGAATTGCTGTAGATAAAAACACCTCAAGAAAACCCCATCATCAGACTCAGTATTACTTCTGGATTGTTTTCCCACAGATCCACCTCCATATCTCTTTTCTTATCACTTAAGTTTTTAGAGAGAAAAAAAATTACTGCTAGCAAGTTTAAAGCATTTACAAATCATAAGATACAACCACAACTCCAGAGTCACTCATGATCACTGCTAATCTACAGCATTAAACACACATACACAAAGCAAATAACATATTCCACAATTGTTAGAAATCTAAAAAATAGCTGTTGTGGAATTAAAGATTTAATGAAACAACAGAATAAATAATTAAAAGAATAAATAAATATATTTTTTATATATTAAGCTGAGTGAATAATCACATCTTTGGCTTCCCAGGTGGCACTAGGGGTTAAGAATCCACCTACCAATGCAGGAGACCAAAGAGACTTGGGTTCCAACTCTAGTCTGGGAAGATTCCACATGTCATGGAGCAATTAAGCCCGTGCACCACAGCTACTGAAGCCCATGTCCCGAGAGCCCATGGTCTACAAGACAAGCCACTGCAATGAGAAGGCCACACACTACAATGAAAAGAAGCTTCCACTTACCGCAGCTAGAGAAAAGCTCACATGCAGTAAGGAAGACCCTCAGTTCAGTTCAGTTGCTAAGTCATGTCCGACTCTTTGTGACTCTTTGGACTGCAGCATGCCAGGATTCCCTGTCCATCACCAACTCCCGGAGCCTACTCAAACTCATGTTCATTGCATCAGTGATGTCATCCAACCATCTCATCCTCTGTCAACCCCTTCTCCTCCTGCCTTCAATCTTTCCCAGCATCAAGGTCTTTTCCAGTGAGTCACTTCTTCACATCAGGTGGCCAAAGTATTACGAGTTTCAGCTTCAACACCAGTCCTTCCAGTAAATATTTAGGACTGATCTCCTGTAGGACTGACTGGTTGGATCTCCTTGCAGTCCAAGGGACTCTCAAGAGTCTTCTCCAACACCACGGTTCAAAAGCATCAATTCTTCAGCGCTCATCTTTCTTTATAGTCCAACTCTCACATCCATACATGACTAACTGGAAAAACCATAGCTTTGACTAGACGGACCTTTGTTGGTAAAGTAATGTCTCTGCTTTTTAATATGCGGTCTCTAGGTGGGTCATAGCTTTTCTTCCAAGAAGCAAGTGTCTTTTTAATTTCATGGCTGCAGTCACCACCTGCAGTGATTTTGGAGCCCCCCAAAATAAAGTTTCTCACTGTTTACATTGTTTCCCCATCTATTTGCCATGAAGTGATGGGACAAGATGTCATAATTTTAGTTTTCTGAATGGTGAGTTTTAAGCCAACTTTTTTGCTCTCCTCTTTTACTTTCATCAAGAGGCTCTTTAGTTCTTTTTTCCTTTATGCCATAAGGGTGCTATCATATCTGTATCTGAGATTATTGATATTTCTCCCAGCAATCTTGATTCCAGTTTGTGCTTCATCAAGCCCAGCACTTTTCATGATGTATTCTGCATATAAGTTAAATAAGCAGGGTGACGATATACAGCTTTGACGTACTCCTTTCCCGATTTGGAACCAGTCTGTTGTTCCATGTCTAATACTAACTGTGGCTTCTTGACCTGCACACAGATTTCTCAGGAGGCAGGTCAGATGGTCCAGTATTCCCATCTCCTTCAGAATTTTCCACAGTTTGTTGTGATCCAAACAGTCAAAGGCTTTGGCATAATCAATAAAGCAATGTTTTTCTGGAACTCTCTGGCTTTTTCGATGATCCAGCGGATGTTGGCAATTTGATCTCTGGTTCCTCTGCCTTTTCTAAATCCAACTGGAACATCTGGAAGTTCATGATTCATGTACTGTTGAAGCCTGGCTTGGAGAACTTTGAGCATTATTTTGCTAACGTGTGAGATGAGTACAACTGTGTGGTAGCTTGAGCATTCTTTGGCATTGCCTTTCTTTGGGATTGGAATGAAAACTGACCTTTCCCAGTCCTGTGGCCACTGCTGAATTTTCCAAATTTGGTGGCATATTGAGTGCAGCACTTTCACAGCATCATCTTTTAGGATTTGAAATAAGATTTGGAATTCTATCACCTCCACTAGCTTTGTTCATAGTGATGCTTCCTAAGGCCCACTTGATTTCACATTCCAGGATGTCTGGCTCTAGGTGACTGATCATACCATCGTGATTATCTGGTTTGTGAAGATCTTTTTTTGTACAGTTCTTCTGTGTATTCTTGCCACCTCTTCTTAACATCTTCTGTTTCTGTTAGGTCGATATCATTTTTGTCCTTTATTGTGCTCAACTTTGCATGAACTCTTCTTTAATTACCTTCATCATAGCCTGGCCTCAGGTCAAGCAACAGGGAAGGAACATGGCCCCGCCCATCAACAGAAAACTGGATTAAAGATTTACTGAACATGCCCCATCCATCAAAACACCACCCAGTTTCCCCTTCAGTCAGTCTCTCCCATCAAGAAGCTTCCAAAAGCCTCTTATCCTTATCCATCAGAGGGCAGACAGAATGAAAACCACAATCACAGCAAACTAACCAAACTGATCACATGCCTTGTCTAGCTCAAAGAAACTATGAGCCATGCCGTTTAGGGTCACCCAAGACAGATGGGTCATGGCAGAGAGTTCTGACAAAACGTGGTCCACTGGAGAAGGGAATGGCAAACCATTTCAGTATTCTTGCCTTGAGAACCCCATGAACAGTATGAAAAGGCAAAAAGGTATGACACTGAAAGATAAACTCCCCAGGTCAGTAGATGCCCAATATGCTACTGGAGATCAGTGGAGAAATAACTCCAGAAAGAATAAAGAGACGGAACCAAAGCAAAAACAACACCCAGTTGTGGATGTGACTGGTTATGGAAGTAAAGTCAGATGCTGTAAGAAAAATATTGCAATAGGAACCTGGAATGTTAGGTCCATGAATCCAGGCAAATTGGAAGTGGTCAAACAGGAGATGGCAAAAGTGAACATCGACATTTTAGGAATCAGTGAACTATTACGGACTGGAATGGGTGAATTTAACTCAGATGACCATTATATCTACTACTGTGGGCAGAAATCCCTTAGAAGAAATGAAGGAGCCATCATGGTCAACAAGAGTCTGAAATGCAGTACTTGGATGCAATCTCAAAAACAACAATGAACAATCTCTGTTCATTTTCAAGGCAAACCATTTAATACCACAGTAATCCAACTCTAGGCCCCAATGAGTAATGCTGAAGAAGCTGAAGTTGAATGATTCTATGAAGACCTACAAGATCTTCTAGAACTAACACCCAAAAAAGAAGTCCTCTTCACTATAGGGGACTGGAATGCAAAAGTAGGAAGTCAAGAAATACTGGACTAACAGGCACATTTGGCCTTGGAGTACAGCATGAAGCAGGGCGAAGGCTAACAGAGTTTTGCCAAGAGAATGCACTGGTCATAGCAAACACCCTCTTCCAACAACACAAGAGAAGACTCTACACATGGACATCACCAGATGGCCAACACCAAAATCAGATTGATTATATTCTTTGCAGCCAAAGATGAAGAAGCTCTATATAGTCAGCAAAAACAAGCCTGCGAGCTGACTGTGGCTCAGATTATGAACTGCTTATTGCCAAATTCAGACTTAAATTGAAGACAGTAGGGAAAACCACTAGACCATTCAGGTATGACCTAAATCAAATCCCTTACGATTATACAGTGGAAGTGACAAATAGATTCAAGGGATTAGATCTGATAGGCAGAGTGCCTGAAGAACTATGGACGGGAGTTTGTGACATTGTACAGGAGGCAGGGATCAAGACCATCCCCAAGACAAAGAAATGTAAAAAGGCAAAATGGTTGTCTGAAGAGGTCTTACAAATGGCTGAACAAAGAAGAGAAGCTAAAGTCAAAGGAGAAAAGGAAAGATATACCCATTTGAATGCAGAGTTCCAAAGAATAGCCAGGAGAGATAAGAAAGCCTTCCTCAGTGATCAATGCAAAGAAACAGAGGAAAACAATAGAATGGGAAAGACTAGAGATCTTTTCAAGAAAATTAAGAGGTACCAAGGGAAGATTACACGCAAAGATGAGCACAAAAAAGGAAGACCCAGCAGAGCCAAACATAAATAAATCTTTTTTTTTTCTTTTAAGTGAAATAATATCAGTCTATTTACAGCAAAACCTCTGGGTACCAGGCCCTTTAAGCTAGATCCACTTTATCCAGAGAAAATGTGAGAGAAAAAGATCAATTTATTTTCCACAAATAGCCAGAAAGGGTTTAAAAATTAAGAATGAATAACACTCCGAATCTGTAATCACTAGTCCCTCACCAGTGTGTTCTGTTCAGTGATGTTCAGCTCTGTGCTTCAGAAAAGGAATAGCCCTCTGCAAACTCAGCACTCCTGGTTTCATCCACTTTACTCTCTCCATGTACATACAGGCGTCCTACCAGCATTTGAGCCTATCGGAATCATCTGCAGGATTTGTGAACAATACAAATCCTTAGATCCTACTCCGAAGATTCTGATTTGTTCAGGAGGAGACCAGGCAGGCAAGAGTTGTGGTAGTAGCAGCTACATCTTAAGGCCTGATTTATTTACCCCTTCCCTGGCCTGTCACTTCACACTATCTGATTCAGTATCTTTCAGTTACTATCTCGGGTTCTCCTGATGGCTACTATTTCCTTGTCTTCATCTTAACTTTTTTTAAAATACTTATTTATTTATATATTTGCCTGTGTCTTAGTTGCCATGTAGGGGATCTAGCTCCCTGACCAGGGATCGAACCCAGACTCCCCTCATTGGGAGCGAGGAGCCTTAGCCACTGGGCCACCAGAGAAGTCTCTTCACTGTAACTTCTAACACACACCTCCCTCCTGTTTAAGCTCCAAAGTTTCTCCTCTCTCATGTGCCCTCACAGGCACAACCCTCATCCACTGCATCTGCCCTGTAGCCCATGCATTAAAAAGCACAGGACTAGACATCGGCTCTAAGTGCATGAGAGCAGGGGGAGAAATGGCAAATCGGACTTAAGCTCTAGAGTCAGAATGACCAGAATTCAAATCCTGAAACACAGAAAGCAAATATGGGTATGATATTTAACCATCTGCAGTCTTAGGTTCTTCATAGGTAAAATGGGAAATAATAATATATCTCTCATGGTATTATTGCAAAGGTTAAATAAGATGATTTTAAATACCTATGGCACTGTCTGGAATGTTAGCCTCAATAAACAGGAACAATTATTATTACAGAGAAGAACTGGGAACAGTGGTTAAACCCATCAGCAGAATGCAGTGAGAATTATTATTCATTATTATTATTTTATTTTAAAAAGATTTATTTTTTAATGGCTGTACTGGGTCTTCGCTGCCGCGTGTGGGTTTCTACAGTTGCAATGAGCAGGGACTACTCTACTTTGCAGTGTGAGGGCTTCTCACTGCAGTGGCTTCTCTTGTTGCGGTGCACAGGCCCTAGGGCATCATGGGCTTAGTTGTTCTGCATGGGGATCTTCCCAGACCAGAGACTGAGCCGTGTCCCCTGCACTGGCAGGCGGATTCTTAACCACTGGACCACCAGGGAAGCCCCATTATTCATTTTAATGCAACATCTAAATACCAAATAAATCAAACTCTTCACTACCCACCATTGGTTCCAACTCAGATTGAGCCGATCCATACTAACCAGAGCTCACTCTGTTACTCCAAAATAAAACTCCTGAAATGAAGTTTTATCCTCATGAAGCCAATATGGCATTAAAAAGATGGGGTGAAATGAGATCGTTGCTACCTCAGCAAAAATGACTAAAAATGGCTTTGATCTATAAATCCCTAAATAATTGGAGTTGCAGTGTCCTTAGAGACTGTATATGTCCCTGCCTCCTGTCATGGTTGCTGAGACTACCTGAAATGTCCCTGTTCTTCAGACCTGAACAAGAGAAGTATGAAGAAACTAGAAGACAATCTGTCACCTTCCTTAAAAAAAAAAAAGAACTTTAAATTGGAGGAGGGGAAGTTGGGGGAAGTCCTATTATCTGTCAGTTTTTTCAGGTTTTACGGATTTGGACATTTTTTTTAAACACAATTTTACTTTTAACAAAGATTGAGAGAACAGTCATCTGGTTCCACACTTTTCCATCTAATATTGGTGTAACACCTATCTTACTAAGTCGTTATGCCCATTTTTTCTACTACTGTGGAAGCTGGTATTGGGGGATTCCTGTTTTTACTTACTTTATATTCCCAGGCTTAATACTATGCCTGCCAAGCAAATGTCAGGACCTCAATAAATGTTCCCTGAGTGAATATAACAGTTTCTATGATCATCCATTCAAGAGTTTACTTCTGATACAGTAAGAGTTATTTCAACTGTTTCTCTGACATCAGCAGAGGATCAGACCAAGTCCCAGAGTAATCCCTTAACACACTAATGTCTCTCACAGCTGAAACAAACCCAGCAATTATGTATCGGGGGCATCTTCCCTGTGCCTTGCACTCTGCTCAGAAAAGGGCAATGTTCTGCAATGAAAGTAAACATGGGCCTTTTAGCCATCTACATGAAAAAAGATACAAGTCGGGGACTCAGGAAGAATGCTAAATAATGTGAATTTTGAAATATTACAATCTGTCAATGTTTCTGGGAAATTCTTCCCCTCGTGGCTCTAACAGGTCATAGAGTCACTAGGAGTTACCCAGGAAAGGATCTTCCTGATCATTCCAGGCCAGGCCAAACCCTTAATGAAAAACAAAACGGAGGCCTATTGAAATAAGTGTCTGGTATAGGTTACACACAGCGCCACAAAAACCAGGGCTGGAATCTAGGTTTTCTCAATTTTCAGGACTTATACCCTAACATACAAGTATATTAATGAGGTCAGTGACTAGAGGGAAAGGATCATACTTATTCCATTTTTATATTGTCTCTCATTGCAGTCTTATATACTTATGCTAGATGTGAAGGCAAAAGCTGCTATGATTCTTCTGACAATGCTTTTCCTAACAAAAATGTATTATACTAAATAAAACCCAAATAGCATTACTATTCAAAAAGTTACTATTCAAAAATCTTTTTTCTTTAAATGGAAAACACAAGACCTCCTGAAATGCTTTCTTGGAAACCACTTTATAAAACTGATGATCATAAAGAATTTTTACACACAAAAAAATCAACTGTGTTATCATTAGACTACATTACTGATTCAAGATGCAGCATCAAATAAGTAACTATTACGTGGATATTTCTGTATTTTCCCTCTTCTTCCCTGGTGTGTGCATGTATTTAGAACAGAATATACAAAGGGCTCAAAAGAGCTACAAACTATATATATAGTATATAAAAATTGAACTCTGCTGTAAATTACCTAAAGGTTGATATAATAACTTTTAACATTTTTTTTTGCTTTCATAAGGTTCCTGAGAGCATGACTTTAGATAGTGCTCAACTCTTGTCCCAGTAAATTTGATTTGATGCTTTCATTTTCTCAAAAAGAGCTCCTACAGCAAAAGGAGGCATTCAAACTTACTCTACTGAGCTAAAAATTAAGTACTGGATTGGCTAAAAAGTTTGTTTCAGTTTTTCTGTACAGAATACTTTAGTGTGCTGTCAATTCAGCCTTTAACATATTACTTGT
Organism: Bos grunniens; assembly: GCF_055505025.1. Lineage (NCBI taxonomy): Eukaryota > Metazoa > Chordata > Mammalia > Artiodactyla > Bovidae > Bos > Bos grunniens. The sequence continues at coordinate 105,176,916 of NC_141165.1, forward strand.
CTCCATCTGTGCCTCTTCCCTCCCTGTGGCCAACCAAGATGAGCTCCCAGTTAACTTCCAGCCTCTGATGCTGTGATAATTTCCTCACCTGATGCTCCTGCCACCCATCCCTTCCCCTGGAATGCTACCAGTGCAGGGTGCACTCTAACAACCTGCTTCAACGACCCACCACTGAGCCTGGCCTGGCAATTATGCACTCCTAAAATCTGACCCTGATTACCCTGCAGTGTATCTCCCTTTCTTAAAGGGAAATTGCGCTCTGCAATCTCTACCATGCCCTTACTCTAGGTTTTCCCTTCAGCAGGATAGTCCTTTCCTCTTAATTTATTCATATGACAAATATTTATTGACAGCCTATTCTCTACCACTTGCTAAAAATACAAAAACAAATTATGTCCCCACCACCCAGGGGCTATGTCCAAATCCCAGTGTCCAAGGACCAATAATGGAGTCAGAGGCTTTGGCTCCCTCATCTGACTTCATCATTTTTTTTTTTTTTTTTGGCCACACCACACAGCTTGCAAGTTCTTAGCTTCCTGACCAGGGATAGAACCTGGGCCCATGGTGGTGAAAGCACAGAGTTCTAACCTCTAGACCACCAGGGACCCAGCATACTATTGTCTTTATGTCTCAACTTACTAATCACTTTAACCAAAGGTCAATACACAGGTGTTGAGTATCCACTGTACTCTATTCAACTTGTGTGATTGCATTAATAGCTCATGAGGAGGTTATTTCTATACTTCCTCTCCCTTCCTATTGTACACACACAACTCATCCTTGTCTTCTTGGTAACATTCACAGAACGTAGCAATTGCTCAATTAACACATGAGGAAAGAATTAAAAGGTCTATAAATGAATGTGGTGGCGGGGGCGGGGGGGGGGGATATTTTCAACTGTGGTGTTGGAGAAGACTCTTGAGAGTCCCTTGGACTGCAAGGAGATCCAACCAGTCCATTCTGAAGGAGATCAGCCCTGGGATTTCTTTGGAAGGAATGATGCTAAAGCTGAAACTCCAGTACTTTGGCCACCTCATGCGAAGGTGGAAAAGACTCATTGGAAAAGACTCTGATACTGGGAGGGATTGGGGGCAGGAGGAGAAGGGGACGACAGAGGATGAGATGGCTGGATGGCATCACTGACTCGATGGACATGAGTCTGAGTGAACTCCGGGAGTTGGTGATGGACAGGGAGGCCTTGCGTGCTGCGATTCATGGGGTTGCAAAGAGTCGGACACAAATGAGCGATTGAACTGAACTGAACTGAGTGTCAACTTCTCATGCTGCTGTCAGCTTCTTCATGCTGCTGCTGCTGCTAAGTCGCTTCAGTCGTATGCGACTCTGTGCGACCCCACAGACGGCAGCCCACCAGGCTGCCCCGTCCCTGGGATTCTCCAGGCAAGAACACTGGAGTGGGTTGCCATTTCCTTCTCCAACGCAAGAAAGTGAAAAGTGAAAGTGAAGTCGCTCAGTTGTGTCCGACTCCCAGCAACCCCATGGACTGCAGCCTACCAGGCTCCTCTGTCCGTGGGATTTTCCAGGCAAGAGTACTGGAGTGGGGTGCCATTGCCTTCCCCAATCTTGATTCATAGATTACGATTACCTTAAAATTTAAACGCACCCTTCTTCACTTTCAGTATTTGTGGGAAAAGAAGGCAGTTAAGAACTGCATACTTGGACTACCCTGGTGGTCCCGTGGCTAAGACTACACACTTTTAATGCAGGGGATCCAGGTTCAATCCCTAGTCAGGGAACTAGATACCACATGCCACAACTAAACAGTTCGCATGCCAAAACTAAAGATTCCGCATGCCACAACTAAGACCCGGTACAGCCATATGAATAAATAAATATATAAATACTAAAAAAAAAAAAAAAGAACAGCACACTTGTTCAGGACACTCTTCTCAGTCTGAAAGGTTGTCTTACTAGCTCACTCGACTGCCATCAGGGAATTTCAAAGAAAATCTTGAGAAGAATGAGTGAGCACTTTAGCTGCAAGGAATGCACATGATTTGCCCCTAATTCTGCCAACTACAGAGAAAGCCATCCAGAGTACCAGGCCTCCTCTTCCAAGCATAATAGTAGATTCCCCAAAGCCTGCCACCAGGTACAAACTTCTGTACCACCTTTCATGTTGAGCAGGAATGTCTCCAAGACTGCCAGAGGCACTCTACAAATGGTGCAGAAAAAGACACTCAGCTCTTGGAAGAAGCCGGGCATTCCTGAGGTCAGCACCGCGCTCTGCTCTCCATCTCTGTACGAGCTCCTCCTGGACCTGCACAATTCCTGACCTCTCTCTATCACAAACCACCTGATTAAACTGCAACGCCACACTCCTCCTTCCTGCGCTTTCTTTTTCCTGTAACATTTTACCATCTAACATATACAGCTTCCTTGTTTTATTGTCTGTTTTCCCTCATGAGAAGGTACCTTCCATTCAGGCAACAATTTTTTAGCTATCTTATTATTATTACCATAGTCCCAGAGACTAGAAGAGATCCTAGCCCACAGCAGCAGCTTAACAAACGTTTGTTGAATAAGTGCTAGTTCTTTTATCATTTATCTTTAAATATATAATACTGCCCATTATATGGTTCCCCCCACCCCTGAGAAAGCTATCTGTCTTCCACTTTTTGTTTTCATACAGAAATGTATGTAAATATAAGATCATGTTATACACATTAACAGAAAAATGAACACACACTAAACACAATGTACTGAATACATCTAACAGAGCCAAGAGTGTCCTTTTTAAAAAGGGATATAATTTATAGCTGCTAAGCATCTATACGCAAAGTACCTGACTGCTCTACATAGGTTATTACCTTTTAATGTTCAAAATAACTTTAAAAAGTAACTATTAGTTTCCTTTTTTAAAGGTGAGAAAATCAAAGTATCAAGGGGTTAAGTGCATAGCCCAAACTCACACAAATAAGAGGTGGCAGAGATGATATTAAACAAGGCTTGTCTTCACACAATGATACTTTTAAACCATGCTGCCTCCCAGGTAGATATTAAAAGACCAACTTAACTAGGTTTCTGAGAGTGTGGCTGGATCCAGAATATCATTTAAATCATGACAAAGAAATCAGGCAATCTTTCCAAGAATCAGAAAGTAGAGAGTCCAGGCCGGACACTGGAAAAGGAACTGGCTCTGGACTTAGATGCTGGTCCCTCCTGCGTCATCCCAGCAAGTTACTCCTCCTCTTGGAGGCTCAGCTGCAAAACTTGTGAAGGAAGTGGAGGAGGGGAGAAGTGGGTGGTTAGATAAACTATATCTACCTGCAAAAACCCATTATGAGACGAGATATCTGAAAGCGCACATTAGAGTGCCTGATATAAGTAGGTAGTAAATATATGTAACATTTATGTCAGATTTCCCTCATTTCATGAAGGGCAGGACAAATATAAAACAAAAACCAACTGGGATAGTTTTCATGTCAGATCTTAGCCACAAGACTCTGCATTTAGCCTTATATGTCATTCATCCACTAACTGCCAAATGCCTCTTTACTTGATAAATATTGAAGTAGGTACTGTTGGGTCATGTAAGGTACAATCATCACCAAAAAATAAGACAAAGTTCAGTAATTTCATTCATTGAACTGGTATTTAGTGAACAGTCACCAATACCATTAATTTACTAAGTTTTAAAACTGTCGTAAATTATTTTAAACTTATCTTAAGTTTCCACAGGAAACTATAATTCATGCCTTCATCCTAAATTTAGCTAAGGAAATTTATATATTATTTATGTATAGTATATCTGTAGTATACATCTAAAAATGTTGAGAATGTTTGAGTTTTATTTCATGTTGCCAAATACTTTTCTAGCACTATCTCATTATAATACAAAACAGCTTGTTCAGGCAATTGTTACTTGAATAGCACTTATACACTTTATAGCAAGGAAGTAAGAATTGATTAATCTTTCAAACTATCTTGAACATTATGAAGTTTACTTAAAACACTCTTTATTCACAAGTCAGAACAAATAAACCAGCAGTGCAGTTATGTTAATAGACCATAACATAAACTGGTTGGGTAAAATTATTCAACAAACAAATCAATATAACCACTTTTCCTTCTGAATATACAGCAGGGGTTGGGGAGATTAAGGAACCATACATTATTTTCAAGTATAATAACTGTATCACGTTTTATAATGAAATAGGATAGTTTTACAGGTATACTTAATGAAAGGCCCAGCAAGACAACCAGTTTTCCAAATCTGATCAACAATTCATACATTTTAAATTAATAAGACATATTTAACAAAAGAAATCTTGCATTATTATTACTACAAGTTTTATGAAGGTAAATTTTTGTTATTTAGCTCAAAAGTCCAAATCTTTCTCATAATCATAACCTAAAAAGAAATCTAAAAGAGGATATGAGTTTCTTGCAAAAATTATCTGTCTCATGTGAGATAAAATGAGTTTATCATATTTCCTAAAATGATTTGTCACTAAACCACTTGATAATGATTTACTTAATCATGTAGTCCTGTGTATCATGAAATCTTAAAAAATCTGGGTTTTATTTAGTCAGTAAACAATAAGCAAATGACGAGTGTTCTGACAAAGGGCTTTAAAAAACATGGTCCTTAAGCTATGCACACTAACATTTCCCAAAATTATAGCAACAACAAAAAATGAAATTTAGAAACCAGCAATTTATGGCCAGGAATGATTAGAGAATGAATGTCATCTCAGGCAAGTCTAAAAGAGTTGAGGAGTCAAAATATGGGTGGTTAGTGGCTCCCAGGTCTTAGAGCCAATCTTCAGATGGCAGAGAAAGGGGTGCTAATTTAAATAAACTTCACGTTATCAAATCAATCTACTGTAAACTAGGAAGCCGGCAGGGAGGCTCTGGATGGGTGAGTGGGACCTAAAATAAAAGTAAAAGGTTAAGGATTACCTGGAGGTTTCATGCAAACAAGCAACACTTTACTGTCCTTTCTCCCAAATTCTAAAGAGGACTGGCACTTGAGCACAGTTCAAAATCTGTTTAGAGTGTAGTAATTTACAGTCACATCACCAAGCTGAATGAAAGACCCAGCACAAAGATGGTTTCAGCTACTTAATGCATCATCACTACCTCCTGGGCAAGACTCAAATTCAACCAGGGAAGCACCAAAGACTACAAACAGGGTAATGGATTTCCTGCTGAACATCCCACCGATTGCTGTTCCTTAAATAAGAATGAGAAAAGTAATTATTGCTCCTGTTAAGAAAATAATTCCACAGACCAGCACAAAGACAGTGAATGCAATATTATCTTTCCAAATGTGTAGGGGATGAAACCTCGACAATCCCAAGTCACCCAAACGTTTACTCTTACGTCAGTAAACCTGCATTCTGAAACCTTCTGCTTCCAACTAAACATAAGGTACTGATCTGCTATCACCATCCTCCCACAAAAATTAAAAGCTTTTATTTCCATTAAGCTGCTATTTAATATTTATAAAAGTTCATTTTTCGTTTCCTTCTTTTAACTCAAGTCCTCACAGAACATACTTTTCCTCATCACAGGTTGCCAGTTTTTGGTACGTTAAAAATCCCATCAAGTTGCACTTGTATGAGGTGACAATTAACTTTTAATGATGGATAAAAGAGGTGGATGCTTAAAGTCACTCTGCATTCTATTACTGCACCCATCTAATAAAGGAAAGGTCCTTCATAAAGGTCAAAAATTTCCTTCTTTAGTCAGAACTCTAAAAGACAGACTAACTTTGAAAATATATTAAATTGGTTGGGCCAAGAGCTGCGTAACAGAATATATAGCCTTTTGTCAGTATACTGCAGAAGCAAAGCAATGCCTCCACTCCATTCCAAAAGAAACAATTTCTATTATGTTTATAACTTAAAAAAATAATGATTTCATAAATAACTAGCATTTTGTATCTGAGAACTGTATTTATAGTTTTCTAGACGTGATGTTTTAATATCTGACGTCTAAAGACAATCTCCTTGGATACAACTGCCTGCAGGGTTCACGTATGGCTGCTCAAGTTGTGCTGTGCACAATCCTAGGGGGCGCCATTCACGTCAGAGAGCAGAGCTCTATATAGTTATTATGACAATTCCCGGCCTAAAGGCAATCAAGTGTCTTGTTCTAACAAAATCAATCTATTATGACAATCTTCCAACAATTGAAACTAGAATATATCAAGAAAGGGGTGTTTTCCAGCAGCTTTTGGGACTACGTGGCTCTTATTCTCTGAAAATTCCCATCTGGAGGATGGCAGGTGAACTCGCAGAAGCAATGCCCTCACAAGACATACCAGGCTCCCTCCCTGAACTGCAGTGGGTGCTAAGTTGCTTCAGTCGTGTCCAACTGTTTGCAATCCTATGGACTGTAGTCCACCAGGTTCCTCCATCCATGGAATTCTCCAGGCAAGAAAACTGGAGTGGATTGCCATTTCCTTTTCCAGGGATCTTTCCGACCCAAGGATTGAACGTAGGTCTCCTGCATTATAGGCAGCTTCTTTACCGTCTGAGCAACCAGGGGTTAATTTCTCCCAAAGGAAACACAGACATACAAACCTTGAAAACATGATGGAGGGTCTTAACTCACCAATGTTTAGTACATTTACATTTGAGAGGACTCAGTCCAGTGTTCTTGCCTGGAGAATCCCAGGGATGGGGGAGCCTGGTGGGCTGCCGTCTATGGGGTCACAGAGTTGGACATGACTGAAGCGACTTAGCAGCAGCAGCAGCAGTCCGAGTTACAAGGTATGTGGTCACTACGGTAGTTTCTTAATAAGGCCACCATGAGCCGTCACAGTACACAAATCAGTTAAATCACTCTTCCACAATGAACACTGTTAGGGTTTAAAAAACTTCTTTCTCCTGATCAACAACTTTACACTTTCTTGGACAGAACAAAATCTAACAGTCCTTGAATAACTTCAATGGCTCTTTTGCTTAAGATTAGGATGAGCTGCTATAAGGCTAGGATGGTTTTTCCTAAGACCAGACTATAATAAACTTATGGTATTTGATAAACTGGCATGCCATTTAACAATGTGTTATTGTTTTGGAAATTCTTCCTCTGTTTTCACAGGACACAGAACTACACCAAAGCCATGTATCTGTTAGCTACCAAAATTTTGTTATACTACTAAATAAATTAGAAATCAACTAGTAAGATAAAAAATGCTTTCAAAGTTAGTATGTATAATGTATTACATAGAGCTCTAATAACACATAATATTTTCATTCTTTAATATTTTTAACCATTTATAAACAACATATAAAAAAAAAAGCCACATATTCCGGCTGTGAAAATGGTGCCATCAATGGACTAAAAATATTTTCTACATCATTTTGGAGCTAAGCAGATTTTTCTAGCAAAACACCAAATCAGAAGTCTTACATCTTAGTTCCAGCTCTGCCACTCACATGGCCTGGGTCCCAGTCCTTAATCTGGGTCTTTCTTTCTTCAAATTTAAAATGATGACATATATAAGACTCCAAGATCATCTGCAATGTCCCTTCTAGAGCCCAAATTCTGTTATTCACTTTGAATGCAAATTACCTGAATTCAGGGACTTCCTGGCAGTATAGTGGTTAACAATCTGAGCTTCCACTGCAGGGGGCACAGGTTCAATCCCTGGTCAGGGAACTAAGACGCCACAGGTTGTGCGGCCCAGCCAAGAAAAAATACATACGTATAATATTTTTTAAAAATTATCTTAATTTCAAAACTATTTTCTTTTTTATATTTGCACCACAATGCTATTTTTTTTTAAAAATCAGATATTTCACCTCAGAATACTATATTAATACTACCTTTTTAACTTTAGAAGTTTACCATATACTTAGAATGACTTAAGAAATAAGAAACAAGCAAATGTGAATACAGTTATGTGCTCCACAAAGACAGCAGAGGTACTTTTATCCTGGGCTGGAAGTCACGTCGAGTAGCGGTACAAAGGCTGCACCAGCAGCGAGGGGCCTTGCAGGGGAGAGTGAGTAGGAGCGTGGCCTCCTCAGAATGAGCTGGAATGGAATGCCAGCTCCACCGCTTACCGGAAGAATGACCTTGGGCAACTTGCCGAGCCTCTAAGACTCAATTCCCTCATCTAAAATGGAGATGATAATTCCTCTCTCCCAGGCTGTTTCAAAGTGGAAAGAGAGGGACCACAGGATTCAACTGCTTAAAAACTGAGGATGGGGAGGAACTTTACCTAATTATCCTCATGACTTTTATTTTCATACTTTATTTTAAATAAAAAGCTATAGTTAAGAAAAGTTCACAGTTTCTACCTCTTTCCATCTTTAGAAGTCTTCTTCAATAAATACATACTCTAGTTTTTCTTCAAATTACGCTTCTTCAACAAACTTCCTTATCCACAAATACTATACCATATCCCGCAGTTAGTATAAATCTTCAAAATCAAATTATGAAAATTAAATTGATAAATTTCGTGTCAGGCCTTAAATCTTTAAATAAAAAAAGGTCTGGGAGACCTAATGCAATCAATCTTTCATTATTTTCCCACAGTTCAATAATAAGTAGGCCTCTCTACTCTTTGGGAACTTTGAGATAAGATTCTAACAAATAAAACTCTCCTACTATGTAAAATATTAATTGAATAATTGTGCCAAGTTAAAATGCCTTTTAAACTTAAAAACACTTGCCACCACTTCTCTGAAAACACCAGTTGATATCACATTATAATACAGATGTGTTCTAGAAATGGGTGTAGCTTAGGTATTTAGATATCAATTGATACTTTCCAATGATTTTTCATGATAATTTCAGAAATATGTCTCACAGGGGAAAAAATGGCCCCAATACATAATCCAAATCTCACTTAAGAATCGCAATATACACTTGAAAGCACATTCTTTGTCAGTGTGTGGTTCCTATGCATTCAATTTTCCATCTTTTTCACTAACTGTAAACCCTTACAAACTTTTTTACAAATTGTAAAAAGTTAAGTCAAATGGACAGTTGTTCCACATGATCTAAAACACTTACTTAAATATACAAATAAATTTAAATACACCAGAAATTTAAGGTCCATTCCACTGATATTTTATAGCCCACAAGGCATTCAAAATCAAAACAACCATAATGTCTAGGGCACTGCCATTCCAGGTATTTACAATCACTTATCAGGTTGAAAGTAAGAAAACGAAACCTCAGTTTAAGTAAGATAACTTCTGCTCTTCACAGTGGGCAGTTTTCTAGAGGAATGAACAAAAGACAGGGTTTTTGCCTCAGGGGAGCCACTGCAAACTCTGACTCAGGTTCAGCCACTTGACAACTTTGAACCTGTTTCCTCATCTGCAAAAATGGGAATAATGATACCCTACTTCACAGCCTGAAGAGCAAGCAAGACGTCTGTGAAATCACAGTGTAAACTCTAGATTGCAATAACAAGTTTGACATTTATTACTACTGTGCCTTTAAGAGTGACAAACTTACAGTGAAGAAAGATTTGACGACTTAATGACCAAAAGGATGAAAGCAAAGAAATTTTACTAGTTTAAGTCTTTATATGGAGACTATGATACAGATGCAGAGGAAATTTTAAGATTTTTTTTTAATGTGGACCATTTTTTGAAGTCTTTATTGAATTTGTTACAACACCGCTTGTTTTTTTTAATGCTTTGGCTTACTGACCACAAAGCATGTGGGATCTTAGCTTCCCAACCAGGAATCGAACCCACACCCCCTGCCCTGGAAGGTGAAATCTTAACCACTGGACCACCAGGGAAGTCCCTCAGAGAAAATTTTTATTCAGCTCTAGGAAGCCTGGGCAGACTAAACTGTTTTTGTAAGGGCAAAGGGGAACTTGCTGTGCTTACTACGAGACATCAGAAATGCAAATTAGAGCACAGTAATTTATTAATTGTGCAGATGTGAAACTGCTTTAAATAAACATGCCCTAAATGAGACTGAACTGCAGAGGGAGTAAGGGGGTACCTGTCTTGACTGTGTCACAGCTGAAGAAGGATGCCTTCGTCTGGCCAGCCTCTAAAGGAGAGAGCTAATGCCAGAGTTGTTTCTCAGGGGAAATCTGTTCTCCCCAACCCTAACAGCGCTCAATAAAATGCATGACAGGTTTATTTTATGACCACAAAACTAGAATTTTTACTACCTTTTAAAGAGGAAGTCTATTGAATAAGAAAATTCCAAAAATAAGAGGGGAAATACAAACTACCTTGCTTTATTTATCTGTAAATACATTCAGTCCTAACTGAAATAGTACACAGGAGGGTGCTCCATGACATTATGCCAGCGTTACTGATGATGGAAGACAGTATAGGATGACAGCATATAAGAAATAATTCTGTCACAAACTCCATTTTCTTCATTGATAACGTGTCGATGGCAGTATGTTAATAACGACACTGTTAATAACAAACAGCTAAATATGATTTGGCAGTTGTGGTCACCAGAGCACCTCTGTGCAGGCAACACTGTGAAGGCTTAAAACCATGTCTGCAGATGAGGTAATCCCAGAACCGCTGGCTTTGCTTCAATCAGGGCAGGATTCATTTACAGGCCTCTGATCTTTCCACTGAGCCATTTCTGAACATGCAGAACCTCCTATATTCAGGACATAGTATAAAACAGAGCAATTCAACAAAAGTGAATCAGACACCTACTATACTGTTCTATGCAGTGTGGGTACAAAGATAAGTAAAACCCAGATCTTATTGCTTATGAGGGTCACAGTTTTTAAGATGTGAGGTTACTGAAGCCATTCCTCCATAATGTTCTTACTAACACTGTAACCCCTTCGCCACACTGGCTGTATTTTTTTGCCTACTGATCTCCATAGACTGTTCTGCTCTAGGGGACCTCCTGAAATTTACCTTTTCGTGTCCTTCTACAGACTCTGGCAGATCCCTCATTATGAGCTACACACTGTCCACACCCTTAGCTCAGTGAACTAGTATTTTTTGAGTTCCTACACTTTTATAGGTACAGGAGATACAGCAACAGACAACAATTGACTCTATTCTTATCAGATCCTTCACGATGAGCTAGACTCAGTCCTCGTCCCTACTAACTAGACTAATTCCACTGATTTGTTTCACAGTATCCATTGCACTCCTAACAAGTTCTAGGTGCTGATGATACAGTAGGAAGCAAAACACAGTCCTTGGGCTCATGGAACTTGGCAAAACTTGGTGTGACACTGCCCAATTTTGACCAGTGGTGTCCAAAATTGGGTCCTTGAGACCCAAAACATGAATAAGACTTAGCCCACTGGAGTAGGTAAGAAGGAAATAGTATAATTTTCCTTTATATTCAAAAGAAAATATTTTTATATTAAGTTTATTTTTTATTTCTAAGCATTTATAGTTTATCACATTATATATTAATAGCTCAATATATGTATGTTATAAATAAACGTATAGACACTGAGGATACATGCTCAAATTCATTTACTGAAGGGGATAGCACCTAAAACTTCCAGAGACCACTGGCTTGAATGATGACACAACTAGAAGGAACTGTCTGCCACGATGGGGTTAGCCTGGACTTCCCACTAGCCTGGGAAGCGTTTTGGCAAGGATGCCTAAACATTAAACTAAACAACCGAAGTTCACATCCATCTCAATCTTCCTCCCTAACTGTCTCCTAACAACCATATATTCACCATCCCCGTGTCCCACGGATATCACAGCATTGCTACTTTCTATTCCACATCTGGTATATGTGTGTCATTACTATACCAGAAACATCCTGAAGCCAGAGCCGCTACCATTTTATTCTGCAAGCCCCAGAATTCCTAGTCTGGCATTATATATACTGAGTACTCAATAAATACATGCTGTATAAAATAAAGACAAATCAATATACGGAACCCAGAATTACCAAACAGATATGATAGAGGCACCAAGTATTTGCTTTACCAAAGATTGCTCTTCTTTATAATGATCAGCACTGGATTCCTTTATGCAGCACCCCTCTGTGTACTTCACAGACCACTGATTACGACTAGGACCTGGGAATGGTAAAACTTCAAGTACCCACTGCTAACTAAAGATCAATTAGAAACACATATGAAACGCTCTGAAATTATAATCTGTCAATAAGGATATATAGTTAGTTCTGAAAAACTAAGGAAGTCAAAACTTTCCAAGAAAACATCTTTAATGAAGAAAAGCGCCAATCACCCTAACTATTGAGATCTATATATCAGACTTTATGATGAGATAGCTATACCTGAAGTAAGTCAGGAATGATACATATGGTTACCTAAAAAGAATTCAAGAAATAAAATCCACCACTGATTTATGATACAGTAAACTCATCACTATGTGAGTGAGACCAGATCCTCAGATCTATAACTCTGTGTCCATTCCTCAAGACCCATTCCCAAGACCTTTCAAGCTACAGAAGACTTCTGTATGGATTTAAATTTATGCACAGGCTATAGGTAGAAAATTATTAAAACTTTTTAAAACCCTGGACCTTACAACAAATCTGAACATGTTGTCTGGGACAACTAAGAATGTATAGCACCAAATGAGACAAGAATGCATATCCATACACAAAACTTAAAAGAGAAATTCATTATTACCATGAGGACAGTTAAATGAGATCTGAGTAACTGTACTTCCATGATGCCAAAGAGCCCCATGATAGAACGGAAAGAAGACTCACAAGATATTTTTCTGTGTTTCTCCATTCCTCTTTGCTTCTTTAATGTAAACATTAGGGTCATTATCAACGGTGTGAGCTTACCAAGAAATATTTTCCCAGATCAGTTTCTTCCTTATGATTTTGCTTATGAATGTATTTTTTATTAAAGCACCCAGGGTTGGCATCTGGAACACTGAGCACACAGTATTTTCGAAACAAAGTTTTAATCTAAACTCTGATGATGTCCAGAAATGACCAGTCAAAAGGGGGCCACAAATAAAACTGGGTAAAAATGAATACACCCTGAGGTGTAATAAATACAAAAGTTATGATTTTAAAATGTGATGTTGAAGATCTGATCAAGTCAAAGGGAAATCCAAAGACCAGAACCTAGATTACTAAGCATAAAAGAGAAACTCATGTGTCCCTTACAGGTCATGGCTTACTAAAACATGAGAGACACCACAGTTGTAACAAAGGTTGAGGGAAGCACTAAGCATAATTTTTAATCTATTTTAATTTTAATAAATTTTATATTAAATAATATAATTTTAATCTATAATTTCTCATAGAAAAGTACATTTTTACCTGGTTAGAGTCTGGGCTTGAAATCTTATTAATAAATATACTTTAACTAGTATATTTATGTAAGTAAGAAGCAGTGTTAGAAATAGTAGTTTACACCATTTTTATTAGAATGTGTTTGAACACACAGCTCAAACTTTTTCTATTCACTATACTTTTAACATGATTTGGTATAAGTGCGTGGAGTCCTCGAACCGTTCCCTTTACTTCAAAAGTGTTGTCCTTTCAGACTGTGACATTAATAGTAATAAATAAAAAAGTAAAAATAAAGAAAGTCCAAAACACTTGTGTGTGTTTTAGTTGCTCAGTCGGGTCCTACTCTTTGCGACCCCATGGACTGTAGCCTGCCACGCTCCTCTGTCCACAGAATTCTCCAGGCAAGAATACTGGAGTGGGTAGCCATTCCCTTCTCCAGGGAATCTTTCCCACCCAGGGATCGAACCCAGGTCTCCCGCACTGCAGGCAGATTCTTTACATCTGAGCCACCAGGGAAGCCCCAAAACACTTGACTGTAATGTAACTTAATATAGGTTGAAAACTTTATCAAAAAGTCACTGGTTTTTAAAATAGACTAAAAGCCAAAATAATGTACTAAATGCAAAAATAACTAGACTAAATGCCAAAATAATAAAGAAATGCCAGCCAAATTACGGTCAAAAGTCTAATTTTTAAAATCCACTCTGGTGCTTGGACCAAATGAGTTTATAACCCTGATGGTAGTTAGGACATATATAGTGGGACAGGAAGAAATCCTTTTCATATTTCAATGTCAGCTCCTATGTTGGAACTGGCCAATTTTTAAGTGGTTTTTACTTAGTACTATTTTATGCCATATCTGTCAGAACAATTAGCACAGAATAACATATACATTCATATCTACTGGACTTTTCCAGTCAGTAGAAGATGCTTGCTTTGAGGATAAGGGCTGTTCCACATTCATCTTTAAATCCTCAAAGTTTAAATCAGCATCAATACACTGTAGGCACCCAATATATGACCAGTGAATTAAATCAGTAAGCTTTTGCTACCTGAATCTCACCTATACTTGACCAAATTATATAACATGCAAAGTGATCTTTGAACATGACTCAAGAAAACAAGTCAAAAAAAAGGTATCAGATGCCACAAAACTTACTCAGTTTACCAGCCTACCTGAATGAGAAATATGGAAGTACTTTATTGTAGGGGGGATGAAAGACAAGAAATGGAAGCCTGACACACCCTAACGCATCACTGAGCAGAACCCAGCAAGAGCACGCTTCATAAGATTATCATCCACAGAAACTACTTTGCCAAAACAGAAAAATATCCTATTTCTATGTTTCAGGGTTCAGGGGAAAAGAGAAGTCACTTAAAAAGAACAACAAACTTTTTATTTTCCTATATCTGAATTCGGCTCTAACTTTGCTGAATTTGCAAAGATAAAAGAATTTAATTTCAGGTGAATAGGGCTCTCAGTACCAAAAAAGCAACATGTTACTTTGTCTTTTTTAAATCATTTGCTACATGTATGTAAATGTGTAATTTATAAAATCTCTACTTATCATAGCAGAAACAAATTTCTTACATAAAATAAATCAAAAGTACCCAGAAATCACTTTGAAAACTGATTAACTTTTGACTGACCTTCTAATTCATGTTTGCTCATTAGAACAACACTGCAATGTGTCTATGAAATCTGCTTAATAATTTTTTTCCATGAATACTGATTTCTTTTCAAACCAAATTCCAGAAAACTATTTTATAACACTATGTTAAATTCCTTTTGTAAAATATATTCACTGATTAAGTATTTAAGAGTACCAGACTAAAAACATATAGACTGTTCAGCAAGAAAAACAACTTCTTATGAAGAATGAATGATGATTGCTACTACTGCTGTACCAAAGGAATTAACAAATAGTGAAATCAGTAACTGTTGTTATTAGACATTTCTATCCTGGATACACCAAACAGAAAGGAAGTTCTCTAACTATTAATTTCTAAACTAAGTTTGAGGCCAGTTTTGTCTTTGATTGTGACCTCACAGACGAAAACTGACAACCAGCCCCAGCTCAGAGACTTTCTCATCCACCTTTCCTAAGATTGATAGAGGACAGTGTTCCAAGCCCCATCACTTCAAAAAGAAGATGATTTCTCTTTCAGGAGAAAGAAAAATTAGAGGTAATTCTTAGCTATAAGTAGCCTCAAACCGTTCATTTGTAACCTTTTGGAATGTGGTCCTAAAAGCAGGTATGCAGAGAACAAGCCCAGGAGACGGTGGCACTGCAGACAGGCATTCTAAGCCTGGCACAGTCACTTGCTAGCTGTGTGACTTCCAACAAATGACTTAACCTGAGACTTGGTTTCCTCGTCATTAAAACAGGGTTACCTCTCATCAGAAAGCTGTTATGAAAAATAAAGTAGTAAAAATAAAAAAAAATAAAAAAAAATAAAATAAAATAAAAATAAAACTTACACTTCATAAGGAGGCTCTCAGTCCAAATATCTTTCTCCCAAAGGGTCCAGCTCAGTGGTAGAGTTTGACTGCAAATTATCTTCCTCCCTTCCTCCCAAAGTGAAATACTATTTGGGCTACCCTCCTAAAAACTGCATTTAATTTTCCCTTAAATATACGTGAAACCATGTAATCATGCTACCACTCTAAAAAACAAAAATGACTGGATAAGGAATTTACTTCATAAAAACAACAGGTGCCTTTATTTCACGTAGCCGTCCTAACGGCGTCTAATAACTGTTCCTAAAAGACTTTATAAGGGACTGTGTAAGTATCAAATTCATAATTGACAACTTCATTATATGTAGTGATGAATACTAAAAGGACTCAAAAGCTACAAATAAATCTTTAAAATCAAATAATGGTAAAAAAAAAAAAAACGTTCAATCCCACATTCCCATCCTCAGATGTTTCTAGGCAGTATCACAGATGCACATTAGTGAATATAATTGGCTGAGAGAAACAGGACAGAGATAAAGGGGGAGAGAAGGAGGAGAGAAAAGGAAGAACAGAAGGGAGAGAGAGAAAAAAATAATAACTTCAGTAACACAAAATATAATCCAAGTTTGACAGTTGGATGTAGAGAATTATTTTCTCATTTTGTTCCATGCTCCACAACATTCTCTTTGCAGTCAATGAGAACTCTACACTTGGGTGAGTTTTGAGAGGCTCACCAAAAGCTGAAAAATAACTCAGCAATTTTTAATATTAAAAGATTCAGGACTGCTAATAAGACTCCCTCTGAATGACTCAATCTGTAGCTTTCCCACATCAAAGGATGTAGTCGAATCAACAAATAAGAAGACTTTCTTTAGCCATTAATAGTTTTAATCTAACAAATGAAGATTAAGTCTTGGCCTAACAGTAGTTCAGACACAGCTACTACTTTATTCCTAGAGAGCCATATAGACTCTCACTTCATACTTTTCAATTTTATAGTGCTTTTTTATAGGAAATTAGAAGTACAGATAAAAGATTCAGCATTTCACAGTTAATTATTAAAAATAAAGATACCTAGGACCTCTATAAAATACAACCCAGGAACATTCTCACCTGAGAGGAAACCAAATTTGCAGAAAACACTTTCACTTTTACCTTTCTGACTGAAGGAAAGAAACATTCAAGTAGCAGAGTAATAAAGGAAATATAATTCCTTCATGAAACTTCTCCTAAGAGTAAACCGTAATGAAAGTAACCTAAGTTTTGTTCACTGTTATAAGCAATGTTCAACAAGGCACAAGTTTCAAAAGTTACAGCTATAAGTGTGTGTTTGTTTAATAAAATAAAAACTACAACAACCAAAAAAGAATCAACAATGTCAAAATGGATGGATGAGGTTCAGCTAGTGTGCATGTGATTGTGCGTGTGTGTGTGTCTAAGCTTTCCTTACCCACAAGCCTTTCACTCTGCTCAGTGCAGGAGGCACAAATGATTTTATGCACTGCCATTTTGTTTCCTTGTCTTGATAACCTCTGATGCCTTCCACATTTATATTTGAAGCCAAGGGTTTCAACAGACAGATAGTCTGAGTTAATATATGATGTTAACACGGCTTCCATGATCTATCCCCTTGCAATGAACTCAAAATGTTCAGATGATCTATGATCAAAATTAGCAAAAGGATTTTCATTGAGCTAAACGAGTAGGAATACCCTATATTTTCACTTTGTGAACTAAGAAAGTTAATACAATAAGATCACAATCCCTTATATGAAACCCTTAGGTCCAAGTACACATCAGATTTTTTGTGGGCTTTAAAAAGATCAGATTGAGCATACTGCATGCTTTATGTAACATTCGTAGCTCAATTTAGGTTAGTACTTCATAACGTACCATACTACTACTTATAGCAAAATATGTGAATATTCTAAGTGGGCTTTAAAAACTATTTTAAAAAGGCCCATGACAATCTGGGTCAGGTTTTGACATCAAGTGAGTTTCAATGTCAAACTTTTGGAAAAACAAAAACATTACTTTTTCAGAGGTATTTTTAGATACAAGATTGCAAATATATACCCAATACCACTCCAGATCAAGATACAGTTCACTAATTTACTAGAGATGAAAAAGTATGGCAAATTAAAATTCAGCAAAGTAAGATGTTCCTGGCAAATACATCCTTAAAAGCCAGGGAACAGCTGGGTGGTTCAGTTGTCAGGACTCTGCCTTCTCACTACTGAAGACCCGAGTTCAATCGCTGGTCAGGAAAGTAAGATCCCAGAAGCTGCAGGGTGCAGCCCAAAAGAAAAAAAAAAACCCTAGAAAGTTAGGAAATACAAAGGTTATTTCATTTTAATTTATTCAAATAAATTAAATGAACATTGAGACTACTTAAAAATAAATGTCTGTGTTAGAGGCAATGAGTATTCAAGTTTGAGAACCATAGTACTAATAGTCTTTGGTACTTCCCTTGCATTTAACCACAGGGTGCATATCCCCAGGCTTTTGATTTTCATACTGTTCAAGATTTCAGGGATTTAGGGTATTTCCCATGCATCCTCTCTCTAGTTTGTCCCTCTTTTCGATTGAAGTGCCATTTTGTATGATATAATTTGTTATGAACTTTGGATATAATGCTCCTCAATCTTCATGCCTTGACACAAACATGTTGTAACTGGTTGTGAAGAGTCCCCCCAAGTAATTAGTTATGAAAAATTAATGTACAGTTTAAAGGATTTTACAAGTATATATATGGGTGTATTCAAGATTTTCATCATAATAACATCACTCTTGCTTATTTTCTGACAGACTTTACTGAAAGGGAAAGAAATGGCTTTATCACACTGTGAACTACCTATATAGTCAACTGCATAATTTATCTATGTCTATCACCAAAGAATCATAGAGTCCCATATGAAAACATCAGTCGCATGCGTGTGGGTAGAAAGTTTGAGGAATGATGCTCTAAGACATTCCAGGATGCATCAAAGTCACTTGAGAGAAAGTCTAATGCTGTCACCTAACCATTCTGAATGGTGTCCTGTCCTGCGAGATATCTTTTTTTTAAAGAGGTACAAGAATCATTCCCCAAACTTCAAGAAGCACTGTACTTATATGTGGCATGCTTCAGCTGTTTTTTTCTTTTCTTCCCTTCTGGTTATTCTTATTTCCTTCAGTAATAACTTGCTTGTCCAGCACCCCACATTCAGTTAAAAATGCACCACTGCTTCATGATACTAGAGTTGAAACAAAAAACTGAAATGCACGGCCTTGAAAAACTTCAAACTTGGTGGGAGTTGGAGTGAGATGAGATATAACTATAAAAACATATCCTATTGAGTACTGTCTGTGGATAAGGGTCATTATAGACCTTACTGTCTTATGTAATTCTCATTCTGCTGTATGGTAAATATTAAGATGCCCTTTTGCACATATGATAATGGAAGTTTATTCTGTGTCCATATAAGCCCAAAGTCCCTCAGCTTATAAACTAGAGAGCCATCAAGAGTGAAACCCAGGGCTCTTCAGCTGCAAAGCCTCTGCTTCCTATTCTATACCTGCTACAGTGGAACATCTATGGAGGGGGATAAGGGTCCTCTGAGTATTGTAAACATGCTGACTGAAATACAGCCATACAATCTTGAAGCTCCGGAAGAGAGACCTCTGTAGTCAATAAACTCTAACTCCACATTCAAGTACGTAACGCCCATTCAATCTTTATCCATAAGTCCCTTAAATGAGAATTCCTCCAAGAGTATCAGGGGACCTCACAGCTGCTTCAGAATCACCAGCAGTATTAGTTAAAATGCAGATTCCAAGGCCCTACCCTAGATACACTGAATCAGAATATGAAGATGAGGGCTGGGGATTTCTATATTTTGCAAGCATACCGGTGTTTTTTTAATTTAAGTCATAAAATAAATTTCATGAATGACACTCTGTCTTTTAATAAAATAGTTTGAAACAGATTAGGTTTATAAAGGTTAGACAGGAATAGGAAATTATCAGAGCACTGCTCTTAGTACTATTTCAGGAAACTTTTGTTCCAGGTTTTATATGTGTATTGGAATAGAAAAAGTATTTCTTACCACAAATCTCAAAAACATTTGAGAAATTCAGTTGTTTTAAGCAACTTTTATCCCCATTCTTATTTGTTCTTTCAAATAAGTTATTGATCATTTATTTAATTATTCCCTTTACAAAATATCCAAACTTGTGTCTTTTTCAGGATCTCAGTTATTTCAATCCAGGAGTTTCTGTTTTATTCCCTGATCTTTTCACCCAAGGGCTATATTTAACTACTGGTTTAATTATTTAATCAATATTTTACAATACTTTTCACTTTTCTAAGATTTCCTAAACTCCAATTCATTCTTAATTTTACTTTAAATTTTATACAGCCTCCTCACGATCTGAAGTTATTTTACTCTATCTAGATCCTTGAACTGATATATTTTTAACTTATTAAACTTATATTTGGAAGGTGTGTCAGTGTTTCATGGTCTATACTTAATCCTTTAAATCTTTCATTCCCTTACTCTTTCATTCTCTGTTTATATACACTTTTTAGACAGAATTCTTTATTGGCTTGTCTTCTCTTGCATTTCTGTTGTGTAATTGGTACTTATTTCAATTCTCACCTTATCTTTTCCTTTGAAAGAAAAAAAAAAAAACAATCCCTATTAACACATGAGGATTTTCTGGATATATCTTTACAGTTTTACAATGATGTCCTGGCATTTCAAGAAACTGTAATTGCCTTCTAAGGGATAATATGAACACATACGAATGTTGAGAGGCTAAATGCAAAAGATGCTCTCCTCAGGTATGACTTAAAACATAGAAATCTCTACAGTTCGACACAGTGTGTTGCGACTGCCCTTGAGGTAGTACAAGCTCATGGATGGAATTATAGTCACAGAATCTTCAAGATGGAAGAACATCCATTCAATATTTAGCCTTAGTTTTTACTACCTTCAGAGCAGTGTTTCTCAAAGTATGGCCTGAGGACCGCTTGCATCCAATTTACTTGGGGCATGTAATAAAAATGAAGGGGTGAAACTACAATGTTTTTATAATTTGGGTCTGTTTTCATTTCATATTGAGAGGAAGGCTGATTAAAAATACAGAAGATATCAGTCAGACCTATTTTAAAAGGTGCCTTTGGTAAGGAAATGTTAAAAACAAGGTGGACCTCAAACTACAAGTTCAAGAAAAGTGTCTTCTTCTTAAGCTAAATACCTGCTTAAGCTTAAATTTTAAAATATATTCCACACTGGTGGTGATGCAACATGCCAAATTAATTGCCTATATTTAGTAATTCAGAACATTTAAAAATACAATTTTAAACACTTCTGCACTCTTGCAATGGACTAGTAATTCCAGGGATTTCTTTTAGTATAGCAAAAACAGCCATATCTATAGTGAGGCTATTTTCAAAAACTTCTTTTAATAGGGTTGAACTGTGAAGTCTTTACCACTTCTATTAAAGACTTCTAATATTAAAGTAATTGATATTCATGGTAGGATCCCAGTAAAAATATGGCCCTTGCTTTAACCACATTCTTTATGAAATGTTGGAAAACATAAACCGTAAGTATATTGACTGATGATTAATAATTAGAAATTACATCTGTAATTTTACTGAAAAATATGGCTTTAAAAAACTTTAGCTGATGAATTAGACTTTCATGAGCTGTGCCACATTATTTTAAGGTCGTTGGTCCTTTAACTATACACAAAAAACATTATCAATTACATAGTTACTTACAGCACAAGCCAGCCATAATTATATATTCATCCTCACTTTCACTCAGAGCTATGTTTTAAATTCAATGTCTAAACAAATCTGTCTCAATGGATGAAGTATAAAGAACAAATCTATAAGGTCAAAGGTCCTACATACTTTTCAAGTTGTACAGCAGAGCTAGATATACATTAAAAGCAGAGCTACTTCACAAACTCATAAACCTGGAACTTTTTTTTAAATTTGGATATAAAAATCAAGATGGATATTAAAAAAAAGAAAGTATCAAAATTGCAAAGTTCTATTAGTATCTAAGACCCTAGGGGAAGATTCTTCCTAAAACTGCCATAATACATACAAAGATGTACCACTAAGAAATAACATAGATGAACCCCTCTTTCAATAAATGTGAAATGCAAATTAAGATTTCCGTTTCAGAATTTAATAGAGGTATGCAGAATAATAAAATAGGAGGTTTGAAAACTCTTGGCCATATAGAAGCAAAACTCGTATCTAAAATCTTATCTTGAAAAATTAAGCCTTATAAACCAAGCCAAATAACTTGTATTTCATTGTCAGTGTGACTTTTTCAAATCACTACTTCAAGTTTTACACTATAAAAACTACTCTGACTTCAAAGACCAAGACTTTGCTTGAAAATATTGTTTTAATGAAGCAGTTATTTGATATCTCAAACAAATGCAAGAACTCATCAGATCGCTTTTATTCTGGAAATTGCTGATTCCCATTTTAAATTCTGAATTGGTAAAACACATTTCCATGGGGAAAGAACTAACATTAAAAGTTTGCGACAGTGAACAAAATAATGTGCCTCACATGTATAAATGTGGTGTTCTTTAGTAATCAGGAATGCATTTTGAATACTCTTGCCATATGTTCAAAAATGAAAAACTTCTCTTGCAAACAAGCTTAAAAAAAAAAAATCAAAGAAGCTGAAATCCCATATTTCAGTGTGCACTAAATTCATCTTACAGACCCATCTCATTCTGACTGTTATGCATGTGACGTATTAGGAGGCTCTCCTAACTATCTGAAATAACAAGATATTTTACATTCCATTAAAGAAAGCTGGATACAGAGCTTCTGTTATATATCATCTAAAGTTCTCAGCAATGTCAAAGTATACTTTGCTACCATACAGAAAACAGAAAAACTACCAGAAAAGCTTGGTCTTCAAATTCAATTTCTCTCAATATTAAGACAATCTTTTGGTGACACACAGTATTACAGCAAGTCATGGAACAAAACAAAAGAAGGTCCCTTTTCTTTTTCTTTTATGGAAAACTGAATTCAAGTTCATTTTCATTCACAAAATACAGTCTGTCTTCATTATGATACTATTACAAAGCACCAAAACTGATTTACATAATTTGTATGACCAGTTTTCTTAAATTATCAGCAATTTAAGAATACCTGAGGTGTTTCTTGCAGTGGAGGAGCAAAATTACACGTTGGTTTTCTGAAGTTTGGGCTTACCACGCTGCTTTCAAATGTTAAACCCTCAGTTTTCACCTAGAGGGCTACTTCTCAAAAACAAACTTTTTAGGCACTTACTGTCCCACATTATTTCACCAACTTTTCCAATTAGGGGCACAGATCTGAAAAGAGTACTTAGCAACAGATTTCAAAGTTGCCATTTTTCACATACACAGACTGTCAAAATATACCCAATTTCTCCAAATTTAGAAGTTCTGAAGCAAACTCAATGCATTAGGACAGTTACTTGCTTCTGAATCAAGCTGATACACTAAATGCTAGATTTACCACACTGCCCAGTCCACCTTCCCTACTACAAGGGTAACTGTCATAAACAGCACAAGTTCCCAAGAAAAGAGTGCCCAGAAAAAAGTAAACAAATGTCAGATACTGTAATTTAGAGAGGTCTTCTGGGCAATGCTTCCTTGGGTTTTTTAATAATTCTCTCCACTCACAAGCTACAATCTTTCTACAATATTATCTAGCATCAAATTCCCTAGGCCTTCAACTCTATGCAAAATTTCATTATGAAATAAAAAGAGAAAATAAGTATTCAAATGACACTTGCAGAAAAATATTAAACGGACATTTAAACTATGTTAAAATAATAATACCCATAGCCGAATTCTAAATACTAAAAATCTGCTATGGGAAACTCAATGGGACAAGATTTCTGGGGTGCTACAAGCCCAAAAAGGCATCTTCTGACGTGTACAGTAAGGACCCTTAGGTCATTACTAATATCAGCTAGCTTCCCTATATGAAGAGTTTGCATACTTACTCAGGAAGGCAAGTGGAAAGTACACAGAGAGGAAGATGAACTGCGGCAAAACCTCTGTCATATGATAGTGACCTATAAAGTATCAAATAAAGGTACATCATCAGTATGATATAGCTTTACAGTTGAGGGCGAACTCCTGCAACATCTACGAAGGAAGGACCCCGAAACCCAGGAGGCCCGCTCCCCACCAACCACTCCTTCTCGCCATCCCCACCCCTACGTGCTGTGGGGCAATTAAGGGAAAGAGCTCCCAGTTTTCCAAGGGCAGAGGCTGAGGGTAGCCCAGTTGGCATTCTAGGGTGTCTCCAGCACACTTTCACCCTACTCCCGGTAATGTACAAGGCAGAAAGTTGATCAATTCGGCACACCCCAAACCCACGCCGTGCTCATTTATCAACTTGCACAAGTGATCGCCGTCCCCAGGAGAAATGCACCAGGAACCAAATCATGGCAATCGACAGGCAGTCCGAATCTCCCAGTGCTCAGAAGCCGGCCGGAGGTGGCAAGGCGACGGCAGCGGGTCCAGGTAGCGCAGCCCTCAGCCCTGCAGACCTGGGCGGCCACATATGTCGCCCAAACGCCCGGCCCCGGTCACAATCCCGAGATTAGAGATCGGAACCGAGCGGGGAACACATTCGCCAGAGCCCCCGGTGTCTAGTGCAGGGCCACCAGGTCGGGGTGGGGGGAGATGGGAAACGGAGAGGGAGGAAGGGAGCGAGGGATCCCACCCCGGCTTTGTTGCTGGTCACCATCAAGTTTGCATCTTAGTACAAAATGTCGATCTTAAAGGCTGACAAGACAGAGGCAGAGGGAGAAAGAGAAAGGGAATAGAGTCCATCTTGCTTTGGGGAAGAGGGGGGAGAAAAAAAATGAAGTGTAAATCCCACACTCCGGGCGTAAAAGTCTGCTAAACACCTTTCCATAACGGAGAAGCAACGAGTGGGGTGGCCCCGTCGCCGTGCCCGCTCGAACTGGCGGCGGTCTGGGCAGAAAACACCTCCCTCTCCTCGTCTTCCTCCTCCTTCCCCTCCTCCTCCTCCCTCTCCTCCTCCTCCCGCGGGCCCCGGCGAAGATCCCGCCGCCACCGCTGCTGCCTCCGCTGCTGCCTCCGCTGCCCCCCGGGGAGGCACGGCCGCCCGGCCCGGCGCTGCCATTCCGGGCTTGGACCGCGCGGCGCGCGTGGGGCGGGAGCTGGGTGGCCGCGCGGGGACATCCGCACCGGGGACCCCCTGCGCCCCCTCGCCGCGGGCTGGCTACAAAAGTCATGCGAGCAGAGGTGGCGGCGGCGCGCATAAGAGGGGGCGCGCGTGGGGGGGCCTCCCACGCCGCGAGTGGGCAACCCCAAGGGATGGCGAAGAACGCCCCTCCCCGCGCGGGGAAAGTACCCCAGTCCCCGGCAGCCCGGCGTCCGCGGCCGGGAGACTAGAACTGGACGTGTCATTAGCAGGACAGGCAATGGTTTCAAAGCCCCAGGCCAATGACCATTAGCAGAGGCAGAGCTCGCTCCGTCCCCATCCCCCACCACCTCCACCCACCTTCCCCTTCGTACCCCCCCCCCACCTCCACCCCACCTCACGAAACTTTTCAACGAGATCCACCTGGACTAATTTGTCCTCAGACAGTTAAAATACTGACTAGACCCTACACACCGGGAGAGAAGGGGAATGCACGTTTTATTTTCCTTTCTACAGAAAGGAAAGCAAAAAATAGCTTCTCTCTCCGTCTCTCCCTCTCCCCCCCCCCTCCTCTGTCGTACATGTTGTGTCTTAGCTTTTTGCATCGTTTCGTTTTACCTTCCTCATTTAGCTGAAATGATCGTGGATATTTCACACATAAACGTGTTCCAGATTCTTGGATTCAGGGTCCTTGTAAATTACAGGACTCACGTTAAGTTTCATACAATACCAAAAAATAAAAAATAATAATAATAATACATCTCTGAGGGTGAGCGAGCGAGACGAGGTGGAGGAGGAAAAGAAACCTCGAGTCTGATTTCGGTAATTTACTAGCGACCCGGATCGCAGCAAATAACAGTGTAACACGAGTGTGGCTTAAGGGGCTCGGGAGCTCTTTCTAGAGCCATCGACCCCATCCCCGGATAAAGGATCTGCAAGTTTTCTGTCATCGCGACCATGCAATGCCATAACTTACCTTCAGAAATAAGACTTTTAACAGCCAAGGCCTTCCTCCTCCCCTCCACCACCACCCCCAGCTTCGCTCCCTCCACCTTAAACTTATTGACACAACATAATCCCACATTCAAGCAAAATCCTGACACAGCCTCCCTCCTCCTCTTCCCCCTCCTCTCTTCCCTCGCGTTCTCTCGTTCTCTCTCTCTCCCGTTCTCTCCGGTTCTCTCTCTCTCTCTCTCTCTCTTGCCCTCCCTCCCCCTCGCCGGCTTTCCCTCCCTCTTCTCTCTCCCCTACTCCCTCACCCTCTTCCCCCTCTCCCCCTATTCTTCCTCCTAGCCACTCTGGCACTAAAACAGCACTTTCTCTACTCGCCGCGCATTTGGTTAGGGGTGGGGGGGTGAGAGGGCACCGATCTCCGGGGCCGGAACACCCAGATCCCAACTCTCCAGATGAACTGTTCCCGGTCACCGACGCACTCGAAACGTTCAATCAATCCACTGAGGGCTGGCTGCTCGTACCTTCCTCCCTTGCCCCGACTCCCCAGGCCCCACCTCCCCGGCAGCCGAGCCCAAGCTGGGCTCCACGTACTTTAGCCGAGATGAAGTTTGGGGCTCCCCGGGCGGCCACGAGCCGCCCGCCGGCGTGAGGGCTCTGTTGTTGTTTTCCTCGGGCTGCTCCTGCCCGCGCCCCGGCTCCCGTGCCCCTCTCGGGCGGCGCTGCCTGTGTGCCGAGAGGTGCTGGTTGCAAACGCAGCCTGGCACCGGCTGGCCTACTACTCCCCAGCCCGGCCCCCAGCCTCCCGCCCGCAGGGCACTGCCTCCGCGCCCCCCACCCGCCGCCGGCGCGGCCGCCGCGACCCTCGCCCCCGACCTCTCCCGACCCAAAGTTTTGGCGGAGGGGGAAAGTGCCCAGGGAGCGGGCCGGCTGGCGGCGGCTCCGGACGCGCGGGGTTCCCTCCGTCTTCCTCAAGTCCAGCCTACCGGCTGCCGCCGCCGCCGCCGCTGCTCCTGCCGAGGAGTCCTTGGGGCTGCAGCCCGGCGGCTCTCAAGTGAGTAGGAAAACAGAAAGTGCGGGGAGAGCGCCCGAGAAGGGCTGGAGATGGGGGGCTCTTACCTCGCGGGCTCGCCGGGCGCGAGGGCGTGTGTGTGGCTCGCCCTCAGTGGCCAGTCAGGGGTTCTCTATGGGAAAGTGGAGAGGAGCTCGCGGAGCCGCTCTGCCTCCGCTTCACTGTACACTGCTCCACATACAGTACATGCAACCCGGAGAGACTGAAAACACTCATTTTATATAAGGCAGCCTGCCATTGGCCCGCTCCGTGACGGACAGGCCACGCGACCAAACAGAAGGCCCGTTACACCCAAACACACGCACACATACACACATTTTACAGAGACACACAAAGATCATCACATTTTCTATTTTCTAATGTTCGGGACCTGTAGACAGTAGGAGAGGACAGGTAGAGAGGCCCAGCAGAGTGGGTTGAGAGGGAAAAACCCTGTCTGCACCAAGTTGCAAGGCTTGAAATTGGTGTCCTTTTGACTTGGGAGGGTTATAGTAATAAACTACAACTCCACTGGATATGGAAGTGAGGGTTTTTTTTTTTTTTTTTTTAATCGTTGCCTTGTGGTGCCCCATGGAAGAGGCGTGCATTGTGTTATGATTTTACAGCATGACCTGGCTAACAAGTGGCCAGGAAAACCTTTATCAGCTTGGATTTCTTTTGTCAATGGGTTGGCTATCACATAGGCCAAAATAGTCCAAGATAAGTTTATTAGGACGGTAATGGATTGAGGTTGTTAAAGCTTCATTCGTAGGTAAATTGAGAAAAATCAACACAACAATACACAGAAACAAAGATAATCATTTTGCTGAAACAGCCACTCTAATTCTAGCTGGTCAGAGGACTGCAGATCACCTGTGTGTACCTACAAACAGTGCTGTAAAGTAGAGTAAGTCATGGAAGGTTGACTATTGACCCTTTCCCTTAAAAATAGACCTTTTGAGTCAATATATGCAAGATTTATATTTTGCATATTATAGACATATGATATTTACACTACATGTTTCACATCATATATGAGCATTTTGGATGACTTTGGGAGATGGTGAACCCAAGGACTTTGCCTTCTGATTTTTATTTTTTCCTATGATGTGTCTTTGACAAATATATATTTGACAGTCCTATATAAGCAAGTCAACAGGTTGCTGGGAAAACACCATAGCTGGAAACTATGAGAAATAAATTCTAGACCCAACTCTTAAACTCACTAAACAATCTTGAGCAATTAATTTAGCTCCTCTAATGCTCAGATTTAGTTTGGGATTTTGTTTTCATTTTTTTTCTTTTTTAAGTTACAGTAAGAACCTTCTCCCTAAATGTTCCTTCACTAAATGTTTATTCAGCATTTACTGTGTACCAGGCATTATCATAGCTCTAGATGTTTCCTTAAGGTTCTTTCTGATTTAAGAGTCTGTGAATTATTCTTAACACAAACATTTTGAAGATTAAATAAACACCACGATTTTATGGCCTAGATGTGTAGCTTTAAAACTTAAAGGAAAGCTGGATAAAAGAACTTATTTCAAATCCCTCTTTATTTCTTTATGTTATCTTGAGATTTTTCTCTCACATCCATAAAGTTATCGAATGAGTGTGTGTGTACGAATGAGTGTGTGTGTACGCGTGTGTGAAAGAATGGGAACCAGAAATAGATACAGAGAAAATTTAAATTTGTAAAGTTTAGAAAACAAGCAGTGGTATTTGGAAATGTGTTGTTTTGCTTCTTTTTTAAAGGAAAATAATTTTTAAAAGGGGAAAGTATATAAAATAGCAATTTAAACCAATGATGTTAAAGATTATATTAATGATGCTCTGCATTTGGTTGATGGAAGGAACAAATTGTGCTTTATCCACACTGCACACTGCTTTGAGATGGGTGCTAAGTATGATTATCTCTATTTTATCATAAGAGAAATGGGACTGTTCAAGATAGCACAGAATACCAGTGACAAAGGAACTTAAACCCAGGACTCTTAATACCCAACACCGATTTTGAATAACTTGATAGTCCTTCCTTCCAAATGACAAGCTTCAGGGACAAGAGGCAGATAGAAGTGATAGAGGAAAACCCAGAAAAACTTTCTCAGGATTTCACTGTCCTGTTTTTTGAAGAGAAAAAGAGAGAAAAAAAAAAAAAATCAACACAAGTTGCTATATTTAATTGCTGAGTGAAGTGTTGTGAATTACTTGCTAGTATATTTAAGTTATGAAAAATATGAAAGACCAGCCCACTCCCCACCCCTACCCTCAACCCCAAGTATAGGAAAACATTCTTCATTTCTTTATGGTTGCAAAGTTGGTGTTTTTTTTTTTTTTTTTTTTGGTTGAAGTATAATTAGCTTAGCAGAATTATTTAAAGCTACATTTTCAAACTTTTAGCTCACATGTTAACAGTAAAATGAGTGAGTACCCTCGATATATGTATATTTCTGTATACATTTTAAAAATGTACCACTGCATGGATATATTATTTATTTTTATGAAGCATACATTCATAAAAACTGAATGAAAAAGCATGAGATAAAAATGAAAGTTAAGGGAATTCTCTGGCAGTCCCGTGTTTAGGACTTGGTGCTTTTACTGCCCAGCCTGTTCAGTCTCTGGTCGGGGAACTAAGATCCCGCAAGCCGCATGGCATGGCGAAAAATAAACAAGAGTTTTAACATTTTCTCTCCACACTCCTATCATATAGTCTTAGCAACATGCCCCAGGGTTTTTGTATTCAAGTTTGGAGACCTCTGACAGTACAACGTGCTAACTGATCAGGACGGATGCGAAAGAAGTAGATAGAAATGACTGGTTGCAAGTCATTATTGGAAATGACTACTGGAAAACTAACGGGTCCACAGAACCTTTAGGTTCAGATATTGGTACATTTTTTAACATCTGATGTATTGGTGGTGTATTTAGGCGTTATGTGTAAGTAAAAGTCATCATTCAGTATTCTCTTGCAGATCATTTATTGAGAAGGATTCATGTACTAGGTAGGTCCCAAGCACACCAGAATTTTGGAAAAGGAAAATTGCCTGTTCCTAGAAATGACGAAATAGAATTCCAGTCTTCTGTAAGATAGGTAAAGCCTTGCCAAGAAGGCTTAAACTAAATGTTATATAGTATTTTACCATTTAGGAAACACTTTTTAGAACTTTAATTATTTTGTTTAAAAATAAATATCAAGAAATTTTAAATGTCAGTAGTGCCCCAAACTTAAAAATATGGAAAACCATAACTTTCAGGGACTTTAATTTTTATAATATAAAATTGCAAATATAAAAACAACTGTTGATTTCCCGAGTAAAATGGCATTAAAAAGGGTCTGTAAGAAAGGGTTTTTCCTTTCTTGCTTTCACATTTTGATGAGCAATCCTAGGTTGAGCTCATGGTTAGTATATTCATCCTTCTCATGGCCTTTACTATCCATATTCTTAATTTTATTTAGTATGAATCCTTTGTTGTAAGCCACATAAAATAATTTGGGGGGAGTAAATTTAAATGTGTGTGTAAATGTACACATACAAGTGTTTATGTGTACATGTGATACATCTATAAACAACCTTTTCTTTCCTTACTTTACATTATTTCTTTATTCAATCCCTATTCAAAATCTTGGAAAAATTCCTTGGTCACTCCAAGACTCAGTTTCCTTGTTTGTAAATTAGGGATAATAAGAGTAACCATAAGTGAAACAATCCATATAAAATGCTTAAACCTGAAAGATACTAAATATTTAATAACTATTGTTTTTCTTTGTCTTTCACACATATAAGCCAATTACAGCTGCTTTACAGAAACTTTGCTAAGACTTAACCCTGACATCAAACGGAGTTTATAGAACCTATTACAACTTACTTGCCCAGGGTTTGCAGTTTCCTTTTAGCCTGCGTTCTACTAATTCCAGCATCTCTGCACATAAAAGGGATGTCAGCCTGATACCAGGATAAAGCAAAACATCCTATTGGGTAGCCATTATTAAGCACCTAAAAAGGCAAATTTGTAATAAATCACTCTTTGAAACAAGCCTTGTTTTGTACACTGAAACTCTAGCTAGTTGCAGAAGTGAGGGTCTGCCTTACATAACAATTTTTGACTTGTTCTTGACCTTGCTGAGCTTCACTTTTTTTTCCTCTTATAAGAGAAAAATAGAGAAAATCGCATATCTTTCCCCAAGGCCAATGCAAGGGGACTAAAAACTAGAACTCGGATAGTTGGGAGCACTGATGCAAATGCTCATAATCTTGAAGAGAACCAGCTTCTACTGGATCCCAGCAGAGTTGGAGATAGAAAGAGAGGAAAACACCCTGCTTTCCTAGAGCAGTGCTAGCCAAAGTATCCTGAAATTCCCTCTCTCCTGTGATGTTCTGTATCATTTCATCTATATTACTATTAAGGCGTTCAAATACCTTACCTTGTATTATGTTATTTGTATATCAATAGAGATCTTAGTTTGATGACAAACACCTTGAAGAAAATAATGATGTCTCATTCATCATTTTGTTTTCCAGGTGGTTAGCACAATACCCTGTACATTGTCTAAAATGTAACAGTAACTCAACAAAGATTTGTAAAACAAATGAACAAACAAATAAAAGGACTGTGAATTTTAAAAAGGATCAGAGAGAATAGGGATGAGACGGGTGCTAGAGAATGTTGGGTGTCCCAGGCATATGGTGACCAGAATGTATGTTATAGTCATCATGGTTATTCCTGCGTAGTGTTTAAATTTTCTAAAGCACCTTTATATTTGAACTAGCTTGTCATACTCACTAAAATCCATGTGAGGTAGGTGAGACAAATAGAGGGAATTTCTTTTAAAGATGAAAAAAATGAAGCAGGGAAAGGTTAAATGATGCTTTCAATATTATATAGCTAGTAGTAGCACTGGGGTAGTACTAAGGTTCTAGATACCTAGTTCTGCAAGCTTTCTGCCCTAGGTAGGAGAGAGGGGAAAGGGGAGTCACCAAGGAGTCACTTAAGGACCATACCATAAAAATAGATCTCTAAGTAGACAATGATTTTACACTAATGGTTTTGATAATAAAGTCAGTAAGCACTAGCATTAGCATCAGCCAGCCCTTCTAGCCACCATCTCATCAGAAGCTTCAGCAACATCCCCAACAGGGAAGGTATTCTATGATACATCCAACTCTTTGGAACTCCTTTCTTCCCAAGACAATCGATTTCATCTTCTGTTGGTTTTGAGCACTACAGAATTCTTCTGGATCTTTAACGTACCTTTTCTCCTCTAAGTGTTATCCACTGTTCCTTTTTCAGTTCCCTTGTTACTACATAGAACAATCTAACCCCTTTTTCATGTACCATTTGAATTATGTGAAACAGCACTCATGACCGCTTCCTGCCTTGAGTCGTGCCTTTTCCAGGCAGTCTCAGTTCTTTAAATCATTCTTCCTGTTCCTGATTCCTGGTCTTCTCTCAAACCCTGCCTATTGTCTTTGTCAGTTTACTCCTTCAAGTGGGCTATCCAGAGCAGGTAGGGGCTGAGGCAGTGTGCAGTACAGCATGACCATGGCTCCCTTCTCTTTGAAACAAAATTTCTATTACTGCAGCCTAACAGGGAACTCTCTTCTTTGGCAGTCACATCTCTCTGCTGACTGTTACTGTGCTTCTTCTCAAAAAACAAACTTTTGTTGAAATGTGGGCTGATAAGCCATGTCTCCTCCATTCTATTATATAATGTATTTGGGGGAAACTGAGGCATAAGCCTTTATAACCCCATTGTTATATAGTGGTTAAGATTCAAGGCTTTGAAGTTGAAACAACGTGAGTTCAGGGCTTGGCTCCAGCAGTTACTAATTCATGTGGACAAATTTTATAATTTGTCTTCAGTTCTTTATGTGTATAGGGAAAGGTAATATGTTACTCATAAAGTTATTGAAAGGATATGATAAAAATAATGTATGTAAAATCCTTAAAACAGCGTTTCTTATAACTATTCAATAAATGCTAAAGTTTTCTTTTTTTCTCTAGCTGATGACATTCAGCCCAGAATTCCATTTTGCCAATATCTTTTTGTATGCTGATTGTTTTATTCAACATATTTGCTATTGTCTCACCATCCTTTGTTCTTTCACAAATTTCATGCCTTCTTTACATGTTCCAAGTCGTTTTTAAAAGTATTTTCTAAGACAGATACCAGAGCACTTTACCTACCTAGGTAAAGGAAAGTGAAGTCGCTCAGTTGTGTCTGACTCTCTGTGACCCCATGGACTGTAGCCTACCAGGCTCCTCTGTCCATGGGATTTTCTAGGCAAGAATACTGGAGTGGGTTGCCATTTCCTTCTGCAGGTAAACATTGATCTTAATTAGCACTGCTATGGCCATGGCTGTTGAACCTGTGATGTAGAGTCACCTAATTTCACCTAAATTTTAAAAATTTAAACCCGCGGATTCTCTGGTGGTCTAGTGGTTAGGATTTGGCACTTTCATTGCCATGGCCTGGGTTCAGTCCCTGGCTGGGGAACTGAGATCCTTCTCAGCCTCTTCAGAAAATTTAAACCTAAAGAAATTTATAAAGAATAATATAAAATAGCAATCATGTAGGAGCTTTATTACAACTTAACATATTATTATATTGCCTCAGATTTCTTTTTAAACAATAAAACACTGAAGCCCCCTTCCCTGGTCCAGTGACTCTCCAGCTCTCCCAGAGGTGACCATTATTTTGTAATTTCACTCTCATCCTATCCATATTTTTTGCATCCCACTCATGAAAATATCTAATGTGGCTTTGTCAAAAGGCTTTATAAAATTTTCATTCACTAATGTTATCAGAGAGGAGTTCTTTGATGGGTAGAATATACTGTGGTGGTGGTGGTTTAGTTGCTGAATCGTGTCCCATTCTTGCGACCCCAAGGACAGAGGAGACTGGCAGGCTATAGTCCATGGGATTCTCCAGGCAAGAATACTGGAGTGGGTTGCCATTTCCTAATTCTGGTTAATCAAAACAAAAAGAGAAAATTATGGAATGATATGAGAAGGCTCTTAGAAATAATGTATCTTAAATACTTAAAACAGTGCTTTCATATAACTATTCAGTAAACGGTAAAGTTTTCTTTTTAACTGTACTGTGAAAGTAAAAAAAAAGCTGCAGAACCAGATCTCAGAAGCCAGGGGCACTGTCAACTCCAGGGACTGAGATCACTTTTAGTGACAATATTGTCATTATGATAAATTTGCTCAAACTTTTTTCCATCCTCTTTTCTTTATGCCACAAAAGAGAGTGAAATGGAAGGATCCACTTGTCTATACCCAAATTATATGCTTATTCTTTGTTCAGAGTAGAAGTGGATGCTTTGCTTAACCCTCTCATCAAGATTGCATGGAGGAGGGGGCAGTGGAGGAGGCAGCAGGGGGCTAAGTTAGAACAGAATTATTTAGATGGATGCAGTGTGTTGAATAGGTGATGGCAACCCACTCCAGTACTCTTGCCTGGAGAATCCCACGGACAGAGGAGCCTGGTAGGCTGCAGTCCATGGAGTCGCAAAGAGTCATGTCCGACTGAGCGACTTCACTTTCACTTTTCACTTTAATCATTGGAGAAGGAAATGGCAACCCACTCCAGTGTTCTTGCCTGGAGAATCCCAGGGATGGGGGAGCCTGGTGGGCTGCCATCTATGGGGTCACACAGAGTCGGACACGACTGACGTGACTAAGCAGTGTGTTGAATGGCATCACCTACTCAATGGACATGAGTTTGAGCAAACTCTGGGAGATAGTGAAGGACAGGGAAGCCTGGCCTAGCGTGCTGCAGTCCATGGGGTCGCAAAGAGTCAGACAAGACTGAGTGACTGAACAACAACAAATGTGTTGGTAACATTCTGCTTCTTGGTGGACTCAGGGGTGCTCATTTATAACTTACATAGATGTTACATTATTCTTTATTTTGTATCAAATATATTTTGAAAAGAAAACTTTAAAAACAATGATAGGAAAAAAAAAAGATTCATACAAAAAAGGCTATTAGCCTTCTCCAAAGTAAAACTGGAGTACTACTGAGAAAAGAAGGCAAATAGATACTAGTCAGATGAAAATAAGAGATTTATAACATCTCCAACTGCCACAGTGCAACTGAGCTATCAGTTTATTAACTGATATATTTCTTTTGTTACAAAAGAAAAATAGGCTTAGGCTAGTCTTAGGGACTCCATGCTGGCTTCTAGGGATTACTTGGTCCTTTTTTTTTTTTTTTTGAGTATACACAGATCTTTCCTTCTTTTTGCCTATCTTAGATTTCATTTTGTTCCAAGGACCATAAAGCCACTGAGATAAGCTTTATAAAAATGGAACTTAATTGTGCAAATATTGGGGTCTGTCACAGAACTCAAGGGCAGTAAGTATGCTGCTGCTGAGTCACTTCAGTCGTGTCCGACTCTGTGCGACCCCATAGACGGCAGCCCACCAGACTCTGCCGTCCCTGGGATTCTCCAGGCAAGAACACTGGAGTGGGTTGCCATTTCCTTCTCCTGCAGTGAGTATAATCCGGTGGAAACAAAAGCATGTGGCCTCCATTGCTGTCTGTGCCACCGGGAGAGGGGCGAGGACCTGCCTAGAATGGAGGGCTGTTCTTTCGGTGTTTGTAGGCAGAAATCATTCTCTAAAGGGAGGACAGGGATGGGAGGATATAAGGGGCATTCTACTACATAGCACTTTCTAGAATATTATCTAGGCTCAATGTCTCATTTACTACCCTGTAATTTGCAGAATCCATCTTTTTCCCACTAATCCCAAGAAATTTAACTAGAGGGCGTTTATGGGCTGATTTTATACCCACATATATTTAGAAATAAAGTATTTCTTTCAATTTTGTTTATTTATTTGTTTTATCCCTTGACTCATTCCAGAAAGATTTCTGTTAGTCCCACAACAGTGCAAACTTAGCTGCACATTTTCTCAAGACTCTCAAGTATTATTCAATAGAGCTTGGAAATATGAACACATTTAGAGTGCCTAGGTGATCTCTCAAATTTTGTTAAACTTATTTTTTACTTCCTAGATTCTACATCAATCTACTCAAACTAGCTAAATAAAGTCTCAGTCGCTCGGTCATGTCCAACACTTTGCAATTCCATGAACTGTACCCCACCAGGCTCCTCTATCCATGGAATTCTCCAGGCAAGAATACTGAAGTGGGTTGCCACTCCCTTCTCCAGGGGATCTTCCTGACCCAGGGATCAAACCCAGGTCTCCTGCATTGCAGGCAGATGCTTTACCATCTGAGCCACCAAGGAAGCCCAGCTAAAGAAAGGGAAGATTTATTAGAATCACTACACATGTAAAGTTACGGCAAAGAACAACCAACAGAACAGAACAACAACCCTAAACCCCAAACTAAGTGAGATTATCACGGCTCAAAGATAGGCAATAGGCCAAGGACATTTTCTGAAATTACAGTTACAACGTGGGAAGTACAGCTTGTGAGAAAGGTTGCTTTTCCTTGAAGTGGGATGGGACAGACAAGAGAGGCACACAATTGAGGAGCTAACTAAAACAATGACGTTTTGAAGTAATGGAGATAAAACCTAAGGAGGAGGGGGAGCTTGCATTCAATGATGGCTTTCATGTGAATTTATTTTGGGGCTCACCCTCACCATATGGAGTTATTGATAAAAAAACAAATCTATTGAGGATGGCTGACCAGAAAGAATGGTTTTAAAAGAACAATGTGACAATGCCCAGGAAAGTACATTAAATATGTTGTTACCTGAAATCCAGCTGAAGTGTTTACAGTGGAGGAGTCAACTCCAGGTTTTAGGACTAGGATTTAGCTATTTGGAAAGGAATGTTTTCCTTTACCATCATTTGACACTTTCTCTTACAATACCATCTTCTTCACTCAAAAACAAAACTTTCTAACCTGTTGGATTGCTAAAGTGCTCTTTCCGAATATCAGATTGACTGTTACAAGTCTTAAAGTACTGACCTTTGGCCAGTGCTATTTGAGAGAAGGGGAAATGAAATGAGTAACTTTGCTTGTCAGAGTGTAGAAGGAGAGACATAGTTAAAGAAAGAAAGATGGAAGGAAATAGGAAGGGAAGGAAGAAAAATATATTCTAAGAGAAGTTTTGCTGGGATTACTTCAAAAGTTACCCAGCCTTGACTCTGACTCTGCATTTAGATGTGATCTGAGTAGGAGCTGGAACGGGGGAAGAAATAAACATAAAAGAAATCTTTCCTTAAGTAGATTTCAGCAACATCTGGGTCCCCAGTATCAGACTGAGGGATAAGGGTCTCTCTGCCCTCTAAGTCCTCAGCTGCTCCAGAGGTAACAAAGTCAGTGGCTGTAGCAAGACAAGGCCTCCTTTGCTGTACACCTTTGATGATCTGTATCTTCCTGCTGCTGCTGCTGCTGCTAAGTCACTTCAGTCGTGTCCGACTCTCTACACCGTAACTTCTCAGTAGAATCCTGTTTCTCCTCCCCAGTCTTACTTGTTCTGTTCACAAGAGAAAAGCAGGCACCAGAAAGCACTCACTTTTTCATCCCCCCATCACTCTGTCCAGTCTTCGCTTCCCAACTTAAAGGCTGTATCTGCCTTCAACAACTGGAATTGTCTCTGGCACTCCAAAAGAGGAAGAGCCAGCAATTTAACAGGTGTCACAAAGTGATGAGTAGAGAGGAGCTGGTCCAGATTCTTGGTGATCATCTGCAAGACTAGTGGCTTTTCAATCCTAAGTGAAGTAAAGAAGAATGAGACATCTACTAAAGTTCACACTATTCTCCTAGTGAGGTTGGAAGAAAGAAACAAGCTCTAGGAACCACTAAGTATCATGGGTCACGCATTCATTAATTCATTCAACAACATTTATTAAGTGCTTTCTCTGTGCCAGGTACTGTGGTTATTGTAAGAGATACCCAGTAGATGTGGTCCGTGCTAATGGGGGCTTCCCATTAAAATGCGCTAAAGTGGCACAGTGGTAAAGATTCTGCCTGGCAATGCAGGAGACACAAGAGACATGGGTTTGATCCCTGGGTTGGGAAGATCCCCTGGAGTAGACAATGGCAACCTGCTCTATATTCTTGCCTGGAAAACTCCATGGACTGAGGAACCTATTATGTTTTAAGGAGTTGAGCACAACTGAGAAACTGAGCCAACACACATGCACCAATGGAGCTTATGGTCCAGCAGCAGAGATGGAAGTGAAATACAACATAATACAAAATGTTCCTTGGAATTAGGGACGGAGGCAGAGCAAGCCAGTTTCCAGTGATGGAGGAATCTAAAAGTAGAGGAGCAATGCAGGGTCTGAAGGTACTGAAGGTTTAACTGTTTTAAAGAGTAAAGAGGCTTTCCTTAGCTAAGGAAAAAGGCTGGATTATGGGATCTTTAGATTCTTAGATTGGCTTTGTGTTCTATGTAGAAAAGACTACCACTTTGGGACATGTCCTTTTATGATTTTTGTGGTCACTATTATTCTTTTAAAACTCTAGAGTTTGTGTGTAGTAGTGAGTGATAGGGAGAGATTATTTTGTTTGTTTCAAAAATTTCAATAAGAGGCTAAATGTACTACTAGTATTCAGAAAAAAAGAAGTTTAAGTATTAGTGGCTATAAAAAGATATTTCAGAAAATATGACACAATGGAAGTTTCAGGTGGTGGCTATACTGAACAAAAAAGTTTACATGCTGGCAACAAGAATGACCATTTCCATAATTAAAGCATGTCTGGTAAGAATGGCAGTCACTGGATATTGATGTAGATTTTAGTTTGTGTCTATATGTTGGAGAGGTGTAATTAAAGCTTGATTTTATGTCATTTCTTATGAAATAGACCTGTTACTCTACAGGGGTGGTGTATCTTTGGTAAGCTATGCAATTTGTATTGATATTTGCTTTATCTGTGCATGTTCATGGACACAGATTTCCAGTGGAGACAGAGTTGCTTAGAGCTTAAGAGCTGCTGCTTCTGGAGTCAGAAAGATCTGAATTCAAACATTGGTTCTGCTATTTACTAGTTATGTGACTTTGGATAAACTTAAAAAAAATTTTTTTCTTTTTTGAGGAAACTTTGGTTTGTAATGTTACATAAATTTTATGTGTACAACATTGTATTTATACTTCTGTAGCTACTACAGCACACTCACCACCAAAAATTTTGTTTCCATCCATTGGGCAAACTTTTTAAACCTACTAAGCCTTAGTCCTCCATTTCATAAACTGTAAGATGAGGTTTATAATGGTTCCTACCTGTTAGGCTTATTGTGAGAATCAAACAAGATGTTGCATATTAAAACAGTCTCTTTTTTTTAAATAATAGTGGCTCTTATTTTAAGTGTGGCTTGTCATATAATGTTTTGTGTCCAGTGATATAGAGCCCTGGAAGATAAATAGAAGTTTTATATTCTGAGGATGATAGTTAAAATACTTGAGAGATTTGAGAGGACCATTCTTGGAAGATTGCTAAAATTTAATACAGTAGCACAGTAATTACAATGGATAGAATGGACTGAATATTTCCCTCTGTTTTCTTTACAAAAGCTAGTGATGTTCACAGTTATTTAGATGACCTTGGAGAATTTCAAAGTATTTATGCTCTTCTGACTTGACTCATTTAGCTTTCTTAATATGTCTATAGTCGAACAAGAACTCACTTTTAGCTCCAAGTCACCCTTGCATCCTTAGGAGAAGGCAATGGTGACCCACTCCGGTACTCTTGCCTGGAAAATCCCATAGACAGAGGAGCCTGGTAGGCTGCAGTCTATGGGGTCGCGAAGAGTTGGACACAACTGAGTGACTTCACTTTCACTTTTCACTTTCATGCATTGGAGAAGGAAATGGCAACCCACTCCAGTCTTCTTGCCTGGAGAATCCCAGGGACGGGGGAGCCTGGTGGGCTGCCGTCTATGGGGTCGCACAGAGTCAGACACGACTGAAGCAACTTAGCAGCAGCAGCACCCTTGCATCCTTAGCACTTTGCAGTCTTGATGACATCTTTCAAAGTGTGGTTCATCAGAATCACCCAAGTGACTTGTTACAAATTCAGATTCCTGGCCCTGACATGTGAGGAAGTCTCCAAATTTTAAATAAATATCCCAACCCAGCTTATTTTTATCAGCATCTAAGCTGAAGAATGACATGACCACATAAATGATGGTGCTTCACAAATCAGCTCTGCTCCACAGACTCCATCAGGATGTGCCTATTATTTAAATAGTACCTTATATGAAACATTTATGGGACACACCCTAATACTCACAGGACACAAAACTATTTGTTCTTTATGCCTTAACAACCTTTCCAAATCACTTAATTAAAAATGATTTACTGTCTCTTCTAGTCTTCAGAAACAATTGTCTTCCTCTGCTTGCTGTGGTTACAGCTAAACTTTTACTTTATCCCTGTTACTGAAGAGCTGAGGACGGACCAAATGTGAATAAGTGTGTGATTAGGATCCATAGAGATCTCCTGGTTTATGCAAACCTTTTCATGATCGAACTGGTTAAAGCTGACCTTTCTCTCCCCCACTTCCCTCTGTCCTTAAAGTCTCAGGTATCCTTGGCATATATCCCCATGACATCTCTAACCTATCTAGCCCTAACACTTCCGTTTTGATCACTACTCCAGACCCATTTGATCACATCAGCCAGATACCTGTGATTACTGTCTCATTCTGCTTCTAGAAATTTATTAGCCATGAAGTCAGTAAAATTTATATTTCTATGTTCCAATTTGTAAACTGAAAAAATATATATGTACGAAAGTGTCAACTCAAGTTCTGGTGTGAGGAATAGGAAAGGAAAGATGCCTATGAAGAAGAGGAGGAAATCTCTACTTTTATATTGCCTAAGTGATTGCCCGTAAAGAGGCAGGTAAGCCCCAGAGGTTCTGATGCTGGCTGCCCCAATATGTTGAACCTGCGAATAGTTAACTCACTAAGCCATTGTCTATTGCCCAGGCAACACGACAAGTTTTGATATTTTAGTTCCCTGGTTTAGGGGATTAATTCATGGATGAAACAATTCCAGTTTACTTTTGGAGGGAGGGGCGTGCCATCAGCATGTGGAATCTTAGCTCCCTGACCAGGGACTGAACCTATGCCTCCTGCATTGGCAGTGTAGTCTTAACCAGTGGACTGCCAGGAGATGCTTCTGGCTTTATTGGAAATGTGTGTGTGTGTGTGTGTTCAGTGTGTGCAGTCGCTCAGTCATGTTTGACTCTTTGCAACCCTATGGACTGTAGCCCACAAGGCTCCTCTGTCCATGGGGTTTTCCAGACAAGAATCCTGGAGTGGGTTGCCATTTCCTTCTCCAGGGGATCTTCCCCAACCCTGGGATCAAAACTGCATCTCCTGCATCCTTCTTGCATTGCAAGTGGATTCTTTACCACTGTGCCATGGGGGAAGTCCTTACTGGAAATAGACATCCTTTATGTGGTAAATTTGAAAAGCAAAACCTCTTCAGCATGAATCTGCTAGTATCTTACACCAGAAACCTGTCTATTTACCACTTTAATAAAATCAGGTCTGTGTGCTGAGCTGGCTGCACCAGCACTGTGGTTCATAGGGGTGGCATCACATAGTCTGTTACAGAGCAGTGGTGACACCCATGGACTTTGCAGTCAGGTGTGAGTATTGAGTCCTGGCTCTACCCTTCACCAGCTGTATGAACCTGAACAAGTTATCTAGCCTCATTTCATCAACTGTAAGGATGAGGATAATAGCAGCTGTGATAAGAAGATAATGGGCATATCTTATTGTCCCGTGCATGTCATAACACTCAGTGAATGTTCTTTTCCTTTGCCCTCTTATGATTCTGCTGTCCCCATCATTTCTTTACATCCTGTCCAAATCTTTTTCAAGTGTAACCATGTGATATATCAAGATGTGCCTTGATTCCCTAGTCTTCACTTTCTCAATTTTGTTTATTAATTCAGCAAATATTTCCTGAGTGCCTGTTATGTGCAAGGCACAATTTGAGGTAAACAATCAAGAGAACTAAACAGAAATCCTTTCCATCAGGGAGCTTACATTCTAGTTGAGGGGACAAATGTAATAGCCAATAAACCTAGTAAATGAGTTAATCATGTTGTATGCCAAGTGGGGTCAGTGTTATGGAAAAAGAACCAAGGAATGGAGATTGGAGGTAGAATAGAGTTGTTCGAGTTTTAAATAAGATGATCAAGATAGGTCTCTCTGAGTTGTTCAAACACAGAGTGGGTGGGAACTCCCTGTTTTTGTGAAGTTGTGCAGAGCTCACTATACTTGAGCAGTTTTAGGCAAAAATGAGAGGCTAGAGTGCCTAAAAGAAGTAGGATGTTATTCCTTAATTTCTCAAATACAACAGGAGAGCAGTAGAAAGCAGCTTAGTAATGCTTGCCCATTAGGTGGCAAGAACGGTTTTTCTGCTTATCTCTTTTGGACTCAGTCTCTAAGGTCATAGAATCTTCATCCCTCACAATCCTTGGTTTATGGTCTTGGGTGATGGTTAGTGTCATCAATAAAAAATAAGAAATTGGGTTTCTTATACTATATCTCTGTGTTTTATATAACACAAATCCTTTGCAACTCAGGAAAAAACATGATTTAGTTATAAACCCATGATTAGACCTAACCGTAGAAAATTTTTATTAAAAAAAAGCAGCATAATTTATTTTTAAAGCCTGATAAAGTAAAAAGAGCACTGTGGTGTCCTGCCACTAACTACCCTTTAACAGTCTCCGTCCAGGACATTCTCACCTGTGAACTGGGAGTAGAGGGAGGTGTCCCTTCCACCTCTCTAATTTGAGTCTTTCAAAAACTCCAAGAAAAAATTTCTCCTAGAAACTAAAACAGGTATAATGTGTGGGCTTATAATCTCTTGACATCTCCTTTATTGAAAACTGCAATTAAGGTGATTTGTCCATTTTGGGATGGGAACAAAAGTGGGGTGGTAATCTTCTACATATTATTTTTGCCTCCTTCCCTTTCATGCAATAAATGAAGGGGAGAATACTCTTACCTGCTCACCGACAGTTTTGCCAAACACATACTGCTCACTGACAGTTTTGCCAAACACATAGAACTTCAAGGCCTTACTATTAGATGTTATCTGTCAAACACTTAAATTAATCCAGTACTTAGAAACTTCAAGAGATCTACAAGTGACAAGCCCTGTCCTCAAGGTCTCAAAACATTTTCAGTTCAGTCGCTCAGTCATGTCCAACTCTTTGCGACCCCCTGAACTGCAGCACGCCGGGCCTCCCTGTCCATCACCAACTACCAGAGTCTAGGTTGGTCATAACTTTCCTTCCAAGGAGTAAGCGTCTTTTAATTTCATGGCTGCAATCACCATCTGCAGTGATCTTGGAGCCCCCAAAAATAAAGTCAGCCACTGTTTCCACTGTTACCCCATCTATTTCCCATGAAGTGATGGGACTGGATGCCATGATCTTAGTTTTCTGAATGTTGAGCTTTAAGCCAATTTTTTCACTCTCCTCTTTCACTTTCATCAAGAGGCTCTTTAGTTCTGCTTCACTTTCTGCCATAAGGGTGGTGTCATCTGCATAACTGAGGTTACTGATATTTCTCCCGGCAATCTTGATTCCAGCTTGTGCTTCCTCCAGCCCAGCGTTTCTCATGATGTACTCTGCATATAAGTTAAATAAGTAGGGTGACAATATACAGCCTTGACATACTTCTTTTCCTATTTGGAACCAGTCTGTTGTTCCATGTCCAGTTCTATTATAATATCAGAATTAATTATATTAGTAATATGTTATTATATAATATAATCTTCATTTTACATGAGAAGAAATTGAAAGACATACAAAGATATACCAAAAAACAA
Organism: Bos grunniens; assembly: GCF_055505025.1. Classification (NCBI taxonomy): domain Eukaryota; kingdom Metazoa; phylum Chordata; class Mammalia; order Artiodactyla; family Bovidae; genus Bos; species Bos grunniens. The sequence continues at coordinate 105,220,553 of NC_141165.1, forward strand.
TAATAATAAAGTCACTCCAAACTATAAACCAAGACCTTTCCTTAATCTCCTAAACCAGTGACTTGCAAACCACTGCCTGCAGGCCAAATATGCTTACTCTTATTACTCACTCCCACCCTGACCTATTTTTATATATTTTTTACATTTTTGTGATGCTTGAAAAAAAATCCCCAAAGAATGTTTTTTGACATGAACATTATATGAAATTCACATTTTAGTGTTCATAGATAAAGATTTCGGAGAAGGCAATGGCACCCCACTCCAGTACTCTTGCCTGGAAAATCCCATGGACGGAGGGCCTGGTGGGCTGTAGTCCATGGGGTCGCTAAGAGTCGGACACGACTGAGCGACTTCACTTTCACTTTTCACTTTCATGCATTGAAGGACATGACTGAAGCGACTTAGCAGCAGCAGCAGATAAAGATTTACAGGACCAAAAAAAAAAAGAAAAAGATTTACAGGACCACACACAACCATTCCCACTACTTATAAATTACGTGTTTTATGTGAGTGTGTGCATGTGCTGAGGAAGGTCACAGAAACGGCGTGACCGCGGGTTGACCGGTACGTGGGTCCGGCACATTTGGAGGTGCCGCACACACTCCCCTGTCTTGGAATGTCCTTCCGCCCACCGTTCCGTCAGTGAGAGGTGTTCTAAGTCTAAGCCTTGGGAGACTAAGATGTTGAGACTGTAAGGACTGAATATATGACTGACTGAACCAGGTAAGGTCTCTGTATAAACTTTCAAGATTCTGACGGGGGGTGTGGAGACCTATGGCCACCGCCTCGCCTCGCCTCACCTCACCTCACCTCACCTCACCTCACGTGACTTTCCTCACCTCACCTCACGTGACTTTCCTCACCACACCTCACGTGACTTTCCTCACCACACCTCACCGTGGCTTATTAAACCTGTCAGCTCTCCGTCTGGAGCGGCCTGTGTCTGTCTTCAGTCTCTGTGCCTCCTGTGTCTCCAAACTAGCAACATGGCTGCTTTCTTTTGAAAATGGCTGTGTTGAGTAGTTGTGACAAAGATCATATAGCCCACAAAGCCTAAAATATTTACTGTCTGGAGCTTTACAGAGAAAAATCGCCAATCTTTGGTCTAGCCCATATGGTTTTTTTTTGTTTAGGGTCTAAGACCCTTTGTTAAGGGTCTAAGGAGAATATATATAAATTTATGACATTTAAGGCCATCTTTATTTTAAATATACTTACACATGGTACCATTTTGCAAGAAAAACTACACGTCCTTTCACATACTACTGTGTTTCCTTGTTTATGGGTTGTTAGTTGTTATTCATGGACATTCCTATTTCTTCATTCATTCACTTCATGAGCCCTTATAGTGTACTAGCCTGGGAACAAATGAGTAACACAAAGAAGCTTTATTAGTTAACTTCTATAGAAAAGTAATGGACAAATGTGAGGGCTTCCCTGGTGGCTCAGCAGTAAAGAATCCGTCTGCCAATACAGGAGACGTGAGTTCGATCCCTGGGTCAGGAAGATCCCCTGGAGAAGGAAATGGCAACCCACTCCAGTGTTCTTGCCTGGGAAATCCCATAGCCAGAAGGAGCCTGGTGGACTATAGTCCATGGGGTCCCAAAAGAGTCAGACACAACTCAGCAACTAGACAATAACAACAATGGACAAATGTAGACCATTGTTGTACAGTAGTGAGAAGCACCATCCTAGGATTATGACTGGGACAGAAAAGAAGGTGTTTGACTCAGCTACAGGAGTTGGTAAATGCTTCTTAGAAAAGAACGCACTTGAACTGAGAGCAAGAGTATGAGGGGTTGAGAGGGGACACGATTCCATGTTACAGCAATATTTTCCAAGACTTGTGTTCATCAGGGTTCAGGACAGGAAACAGAAAGCAATATGGTCATTTTAAGAGAGTAAAGATTCACGGGGAATTAGGACAAAATCATGGAAGGACCAGAATAGGCTGTAGGCTGGCCTACCAAGAGTGATTCCCAAAAACTGTAGTACTGTCCCACTGAGGCCATCACTGGACTGCTTCAGACCAAGAATACATTGTCATTCTCTGATAAGGATCAGGAAGGCAGTCCTGATGCTGCTGCCACTGGACTGTTAAGAGCAAAGGATCTCTGCAAAATTGCTTGCCAATAGAAAGACAGCCAGGAGAGCAGGAACATGGCCTCAGCTCTGTTTTAAATTTCTGAATCTCACAGGAGCACATCTATTTTGTGCATTCAGAGCTCTTGCTGCAAAAAATTTTAAGAAAGAAAGCCATTAGCTTTCTAGTTTCTGCAACACAGGAAGGCATGCTTGCTTACTTCTAAGTAAGGTGGGATGGAGGTTGATCAAGCCAAACCACAGAATCCACCACATGTACAGAATCAATGTGACTGCCCATTCAAAGAATTGCAAATAGTTTGGATTGCCTACAGCAGTAGTTTCCAAATAGTCGAGCGGATCCCTTTTTAACACGAAAATATTGGGCCTCCAATGCACATGACAGTAGTTTTATTTAATATCCTCTAACTGAGAAATATATTACAAATACTTTCATTCAAAAGGAATTTTATTTTATTAATCATAATAGCAAATAAATACATTTGGACAATGATGGTGATAAAAGTAGCTCACATATACTGCATGCATGTTAATTCAGTGGCAATGCATATGTGTTTAAGCTATATAATTTGTTTAGTCAGCAGATGATGCCTGGACCACTTCTAAATTCCAAAACTCTTCAGTAATGCCTGGGAAACCAGATATTTTAAGCTCACATTTGGAAATCATTGAGCTTTAATAGCTTAGGGTGTGTGATAAGGAAGATGTAAGCAAAGAGGATCTAAAAGAAGGCTAGTTTCTTTAGATATTAATTGGAAGGTGATGGGGAATTACTGAATTTTAAGCAAAGAAATGATGGAATCAGATTTTCATGTCAGAAAGACCAGTCTGGCAAAGTCTGGCTGATGAAGGAATAAAAGACTGAAGACAAGTAGAAGATATAGAAGGTTATTTCAGTGATCCAGGTGGGAAACTCAGGGGTCTAATAAACAAGGTAAAGATAGTGGGGATGAAGAGTAATGAATATTTAGCAGCAGAATTGATTGCTGATTGATTGATTTGGTGTGATATGGGTGACTAAGAGGACAAAAGAAAGAGAACATGCTTGGGTAACTGTGTAAATATGAAACACAGGAGAAAAAAATGAATTGTTCCAAGTTCTCAAGATATACTTTATAATATTCTCAAGAAACATTTATACATATTTAAAAGAAAAATCAGTAAAGTGACATGATTACTGTTCTAAATTAGTCAGAATATGATAACTGCTATAAGCATAACCCCCAAGTACCAGTAACTTGATACAATAAAGGTATGTTTCTCATTCACATCACAACCCAATGAAGGTTGATATGTGTGCATGTGATGGTGAGGAGAGAGGCAGACTTTGGCCCGTGTGATTATTTAGAGACCCAGATTTTTCCTTTCATTGATTCTACCATCTCCTGGGGCCACAGGATTCTCTACATTCATCTGGACAAAGGGAGATAGGGAGCTGACTTTTTTTTTCCCACGTGTCCAGGGCGTGAACCAGGCATGGGCACAGAGCAAAAGCCAAGCTGGGATAAACAAGGAGTTGTTTTGTCCCTCACTGATATGAGACAGGCACCATCAACCAACCAACCAGGTGCCACTCTACCCAGGCCAGGGACAAGGGAGCTGGATTTTAAATAGGAAGATTTTATGGACCAGGAAAAGAAGAAATGTACATCACTTGTGCACACTTACCAATGGTTAAAACTCAATCATGGGCATGAGACACAATCTAGCTGTGTGCCCAGGAAAAGGAAAACATGACTTTCAGGAATGTTTAGCTAGTTTCTACCTTAAGCACTTGTTCGGTTATAATGAGGAACTCACAGAATTTTGAAATATGATTACAGTGAATGACAAAGTGATTTGAGTTTAATTAGACAATGTCTAAATGTGATTGATGTAATGGGGAAATCTGTGAAACATTTGATTACATTACTGAAGAAATTCTGTGGTCATATAGTGTGGGAACTGAAGAGAAATGGGAGAGAGTAATGCCTGTATTGAGTCCCGAAATAGGTGAACCGAAGACAAAGAAATTATTGCTGTCCTCGGGGTTGGGATACTCGACCTGTTTATCCATGAACTCTTTATTAAGTACTATCTGCTAGGCACTGTTCTAGGTACCGGAATAGAAACGACTTATCCTGTCTGCCAAATAGCCATATCCCTAGAGTAGTGGTGGATCTACTACATCCTCATGGCTTCAAGGCCCAAGCTTTTATAATATTCTACTCAATTCACTTAAATCTGATTCTCTACCAAGCAAATGCCTTCTAATTATCTCTAGACTGTCTTTGATTGACTAATATAAGTCTAATCCTTATGGTTCCTGCATCCTTGTCTCCTCCTCTCCCTCATCTTCTTCCTTCTCCTCTTTTGTTGTCGTCTCCACAGTCATGCTCATGATAATAACCAGCACTCACTGAGAACTGGGCATTGTGTTAGGTACTTTATACATTTCTTCTAATTCTCATGACAGTTGCATTTGATAGATACAAATACTGAGTCTCAGAGAAATTTAGAGGGCAGTTTGCCCTCAGATTTACTAGTGGTGAGCCTGGATCAGAAACCACTACTGATGACTTCATAGCCCAAGTTCTTACTACTATTATAAAGAAATAAATCTGCACCTGGGTTTATAGATCAATCCCTTGAGAATTTATTAAATAGATTAGTTGAATTGATCAAGTCTGGGTACTTTGACAAAATCAGGTTTTTGATCCCACAATACTCAGGACCTGATACTGAGATGAGAAAACTCCTCAGAGGTCCTCAACCCTATGAGGTCTTGCCAGGGCTGCTGGTTGAGCATTGACCTCTCTTACTTTTTTAAAGGTAAAAAGTCATTTATTTTAAATGAAATATAGTTGACTTATAATGATAAAGAATCTGCCTGCTGTGCAGCAGACCTAGGTTTGATCCCTGTGTTAGGAAGATCCCTTGGAGAATGGAATGGCAACCCACTTCAGTATTCTTGCCTGGAATTCCATGGACAAAAGACCCTGGCCCAGTGGGGTACAGTCCTGGTGGGGTCTCAAGGAGTAGGATACAACTAAGTGACTAACACTTTGATTTTTTAGGTGTACAGCATAGTGATTTACTACTTTTGCAGATTATATTCCATTATAAGCTATTATAAGATGTGGACTTCCCTGGTGTCTCAGAGGTCAAAGTATCTGCCTGCAATGCAGGAGACCTGGGTTCCATCCCTGGGTTGGGAAGATCCCCTGGAGAAGGAAATGGCAACCCACTCCAGTATTCTTGCCTGCAAAATCCCATGGACAGAGGAGCCTGGTGGGCTACAGTACAAGGGGTAGCAAAGAGCCGGACACAACTGAGCAACTTCACTTTTAATGGGTATAATTCCTTGTGCTATACAGTCATTTCTTGCTGCTTATCTATTTTACATATAGTATTTTTAATCTATTATGATCATACCTCTAATTTGTCCCTGAAATCCCTATTTCTGAACTTTTAACTTCAACATTTGTGACCTGGTAATATCACAAAATAATCTGTCAGAGAGAACTGTTAACATATTTATATTTTTATAATGAGAAAAAATATTCTCATAAATAAAGCCCAAAAAGATGCCAAATTTACTGAAGTTACAAGATAAACATTACATTTGATTCCTTCAACTAAAAGTTTACTGTGTAGTTGCAATTATTGCACAAAGATGTAATCAGAAAAATATATTTTGAATTACAATGTATTGGTAGGAATAAATCAAAGTAAATGTGTTTTCTCCTAATGGCATTTTTATTTTCCCAGAGTAGGAATTTAAAATTGCTTAAATTGCTTCTAAGTTAGTGAGTAGGAAAAGCGCTTCAATGGTGACAAAATGCATAACAAGTGTTTAACCAGCATGCAAAAGATGACAATGAAAAGAACAGTTCTGCACGTGTCAAGATAAACCATGAACAGTTATGTGACTCCATACTGATTTTTCTAACCCACATACAACTAGTGAAAAGCATCTACTTCATTATAATCAGATGCATTATCACATGCATATCTTTATGTACCATTGGTGGTGGTTTAGTCACTGAATTGTGTGCGACTCTTGCAACCCTATGGAATGTAGCCCAGGCTCAATCGATGGGATTCTCCAGGCAATAATACTGGAGTGGGTTGCCATTTCCTTCTCCAGGGGATCTTCCCAACCCAGCAGTTGAACCTGGGGTCTCCTGCATTGCAGGCAGATTCTTTACCAACTGAGCTACAAGGGAAGCCCTTATGTACCACTAACCCTTGCACATATGTCTTTTATTTCACGATATTTCTGACTTTCGCATCTTTTGTTGTTGTTTCCATTGGTCCTTCACTTCTGAATTACATTATCCTTATGTTATAGAAGTAGTAGAAATGTAGGTCAAATATATCTTTCTAAGATCATTATAGGAAAAAAGAAACAAATGAGGGAAGAATGTGGTTTTCTTATACAATATCCGTTAATGATGACAGTTGCTTACAGTTGTTCTTGGGAGAATGGCCACGCTAAATGTGTGACTTGGGTTGCAATTACATTTTTGGTGATTTGTACAAATTTTAAAGCCCACTTTCCTCAAGTGAGTTGCATTAAAGCCAGGCTTTACCACAGCTAAACCTGTGGTGATGATCCAGCTCAACATCTCTGTCTAAAGAGAAGACAGCTACAAGGCTGCCTTGTGGGATTTGATAACTCATCAATCTCAGTTCAGTCACTGAGTCTTGTCCAGCTCTTTGCAACCCCATGGACTGCAGCATACCAGGTTTCCTTGACCATCACAAACTCCTGAAATTTGCTCAAATTCATGTCCATCGAGTCAATGATGACATCCCCATCTCAACCTCTTCATCCCCTTCTTCTCCTGCCTTCAGTCTTTCTCAGCATCAGAGTCTTCTAAGGCGTCAGTTCTTTGCATCAGGTGGCCAGAGTATTGGAGCTTCAGCTTCAGCATCAGTCCTTCCAATGAATATTCAGGACTGTTTTCCTTTCGGATTGACTGGTTTGATCTCCTTGCTGACCAAGGGACTTTCAAGAATCTTCTCCAACACTACAGTTCAAATACATCAATTCTTTGGCACTCAGCTTTCTATATAGTCCAACTCTAACAGCCATACATGACTACTGGAAAAAGCATAGCTTTGACTAGATAGACCTTTATCGGCAAAGTAATGTCTCTGCTTTTTAATATGCCATCTAGGTTGGTCGTAGTTTTTCTTCCAAGCAGCAAGCATCTTTTAATTTCATGGCTGCAGTCATCATTTGCAGTGATATTGGAGCCCAAGAAAATAAAGTCTGTCATTGTTTCCATTGTTTCCCCATCTATTTGCCATGAAATGATGGGACCGGATGCCATAATCTTAGTTTTTCGAATGTTGAGTTTTAAGCCAGCTTTTCACTCTTCTTTTTCACTGTCATTAAGAGGCTTTTTAGCTCCTCTTCACTTGCTGCCATAAGAGTGGCATATCATCTGCATATCTGAGGTTATTGATATTTCTCCTGGCGATTGTGACTCCAGCTTGTACTTCATCCAGCCCAGCATTTTGCATGAGGTCCTCTGCATATGAGTGAAATAAGCAGGGTGACAGTATATAGCCTTGACATACTCCTTTCCCAGTTTGGAACCAGTCCGTTGTTCCATGTCCGGTTCTAACTGTTGCTTCTTGAATATTCATCTGAATGCAGAGTTCCAAAGAATTGCAAGGAAAGATAACAAAACCTTCCTAAGTGATCAATGCAAACAAATAGAGGAAAACAATAGAATGAGATAGGCTAGAGTTCGGTTCAAGAAAATTAGAGATACAAGGGGAACATTTCATGCAAAGATAGGCACAATAAAGGGCAGAAATGGTACGGATCTAACAGAAGCAGAAGATATTAAGAAGAGGTGGCAAGAATGCAGAGAAGAACTGTACAAAAAAGATCTTAATAGATAACTTAACCAGATAACTTTGATGGTGTGATCACTCACCTAGAGCCAGACATCCTGGAGTGCGAAATTAGGTGGGCCTTAAGCATCACTGGAGAAGGCAATGGCACCCCACTCCAGTACTCTTGCCTGGAAAATCCCATGGTCGGAGGAGCCTGGTAGGCTGCAGTCCATGGGGTCACTAAGAGTTGGAGATGACTGAGCGACTTCACTTTCACTTTTCACTTTCATGCATTGGAGAAGGAAATGGCAACCCACTCCAGTGTTCTTGGCTGGAGAATCCAGGGAATGGGGGAGCCTGGTGGGCTGCCATCTATGGAGTCACACAGAGTCAGACACGACTGAAGTGACTTAGCAGTAAGCATCACTGCAAACAAAGCTATTGGAGGTGATGGAATTCCAGCTGAGCTATTTCAAATCCTAAAAGATGATGCTGTTAAAGTGCGGCACTGAATATGCCAGCAAATTTGGAAAACTCAGCAGTGGCCACAGGACTGGAAAAGGTCAGTTTTCATCCCAATCTCAAAGAAAGGCAACGCCAATGAATGTTCACACTACTGCACAGTTGCATTCATCTCTTATGCTAGCAAATTAATGCTCAAAATTCTCAAGTGAGGTTTCAACAGTACGTGAACTGAGAACTTCCAGATGTTCAAGCTGGATTTAGAAAAGGCAGAGGAACCAGAGATCAAATTGCCAGCATCCGTTGGATCATCAAAAAAGCAAGAGAGTTCCAGAAGAACATCTACTTCTACTTTATTGAATACACCAAAGCCTTTGACTGTGTGGATCACAACAAACTATAGAAAATTCTTAAACTCATCAATCTACTAGCACTCTAATGTCATGACTACAGATCCTGCTTTGAGACAGCCCTGGCTAAGAGTGAGGATACTCGATTCTACCTCAGGTTCAAACTGTGACTCTGAAGGATTCACTTAACCTTCAGGTTCAAGTTTTTAGTCTGTAAAATGATGAGATGTCCTAGTTCTACAAGATCCCTTCAAGGTTTAAAATAGAGTAATACAGCTATGGTTTTTCCAGTAGTCATGTATGGATGTGAGAGTTGGAATATAAAGAAAGCTGAGCACCAAAAAATTGATGCTTTTGAACTGTAGTGTTGGAGAAGACTCTTGAGAGTCCCTTGGACTGCAAGGAGATCCAACCAGTCCATCTGAAGCTGAAACTCCAATACTTTGGTCACCTGATGCGAAGAGCTGACTCATTGGAAAAGACCCTGATGTTGAGAAGGATTGAGGGAAGAAGGAGAAGGGGACAACAGAGGATGAGATGATTGGATGGCATCACCAACTTGATGGACATGAGATTGGGTAAACTCTGGGAGTTGGTGATAGACAGGGAGGCCTGGCGTGCTGCGGTCCACGGGGTTGCAAAGAGTCACACACGACTGAGCGACTGAACTGAACTGACTCCACTGTGGGAGAAAAAAGACTTTAAAAAATTGGGTAGTAATATCATATATGAGGTGATACTTAGAAAACAACTGCAGTCTATATGGTTGCAGTACTAGTACAGTGAACACGTTTTGTTAGTACCTCAGTTGTGTCTGACTCTTTGTGACCCCATGGACTCATGCCCACCAGGTTTCTCAGTCCGTGGAATTCTCCAGGCAAAAATACTGGAGTGGGTAGCCATTCCCTTCTTCAGGGGATCTTCCTGACCCAGGGATTGAACCTGTGTCTCCTGTGTTGCAAGCAGATTCTGTACCATCTGAGCCACCAAGGAAGCCCATAGTGAACATGCTGCTGCTGCTGCTGCTGCTAAGTCGCTTCAGTCGTGTCCCACTCTGTGCGACCCCATAGATGGCAGCCCACCAGGCTCCCCTGTTCCCTGGATTCTCCAGGCAAGAACATTGGAGTGGGTTGCCATTTCCTTCTCCAAAGCATGAAAGTGAAAAGTGAAAGTGAAGTCGCCCAGTCGTGTCTGACTCTTCACGATCCCATGGACTGCAGCCTACCAGGCTCCTCCATCCATGGGATTTTCCAGGCAAGAGTACTGGAGTGGGGTGCCATTGCCTTCTCATAGTGAACATAAATGCTCTTCATAAAAACAATTGCATTTCTTTTTGTCTTATAAGCCAGTTTGAACCTGAATCCACATCATGGGCTTCCAGGCTGTTGATAGCTTTAATCTGTGCTTACTGCAAGGGTTCATGCAAAATTGCCTGGTTCTCTTAAGATCACAAAGTTCCTGGGAAGCGTTCTGTTGACCCCACAGTCAACCCTAGTTTCCACTGGAACCTGTGCCAGCCCATGAGGGCCTTTTGTCTTATGGGTTCAGTTGGATAATTTGATGACACTGGTGAGGCATGGCAAGTTTGGGTGAGACAGATTATGCTAGTGCTGGGAATCTGGCCCTGCCACATACCCAATCCAATGCCACTTGCCTCAGAGTTCTGTTAACTTTTCCCAGACTTGAGAACAGCCCTCCTTTTCCCCTCTAGTTACTTTCAAAGGATACTCCCTCTCTCCTGTCCATCTCTAAGAAACCTTGCATAAGCTTTTCAGTGAGTTTAGATTTTTATGCAAGTTGGAAGTCAAAGTTTGTTCATGCAGCTTTTACTTGGTCATGCAAATACCTCTGAAGAAAGAAAATTCAAAATCTTGAGACTAACATCTGGATTGAAGGTAAAGAAAAATGCACAGGCCAAAACACAAATTAATATTTCAATAAATTATCCTGTCATACAATCAATTAATTAAAATATAATCACATTTGGGGGACATGGTTTGTATTTGCTGTTATTTTTTAGTATCTGCTTTCAGTTTAGTTCAGTCACTCAGTCCTGTCCAACTCTTTGTGACCCCATGGACTGCAGCACACCAGGCTTCCCTGTTCATTACCAACTCCCAGAGCTTGCTCAAACTCATGTCTATCAAATCAGTGATGCATCCAGCCATCTCATCCTCTTTTTCTCCTGCCTTCAATCTTTCCCAGCATCAGGGTTTTTTCCAGTGAGTCAGTTCTTCACATCAGGTGGCCAAAGTATTGGAGCTTCAGCTTCAGCATCAGTCCTTCCAATGAATATTCAGGACTGATTTCCTTTAGGTTTGATCTCCTTGCAGTCCAAGGGACTTACTGAGATATAATTATATACCATAAAATTAAACTATGTAATATGCATGTATTTATTTTTAATAGTTTGAGTGAGGGTATGTTTAATTAGAAGGGATAGTTGGAAAAATTTATGGATGTTTTAAATTATGGATGTCTGAATACCTTCAAAGATTTAAGAGATTAATTGTGCTGGTGTTTTTATTGTGTAAAATTTCAATGCAATATTATTTCTGTAGGAAGTAATGGGAGTATATAATAATATTAAGAGTTTTTATACTGTGATGTTAACTGAAAGGCAGGCTGCAAAATTATAGACATGACTATGTGTTGTGTGCTTAGTCAGTCAGTCTTGTCTGACTCTGTGGACTCCGTAGACTGTAGCCCACAAGGCTCCTCTGTCCATGGGGATTCTGTAGACAAGAATACTGGAATGGGTTGCCATGCCCTCCTCCAGGGGATCTTCCCAACCCAGGGATCAAACCCACATCTCCGGCATTGCAGGGGGATTCTTTACCAGCTGAGCCACCAGGGAAGCCCAAGAATACTGGAGTGGGTAGCCTATTCCTTCTCCAAGTTAACTTCCCAAACCAGAAATCAAATTGGGGTCTCCTGCATTGCAGGAGGATTATTTACCAGCTGACCTGTCAGGGAAGCCCAGACAAGGCCATACCTATAAGAAAATATGCATAGATAAAAAGACAGAGCCAAAAAATGGGCTAATTTTGGGTGCTCAGATTTAGGTCACAGATTTTATTTTCTATTTCTATAGATTAGTACATTTCTCAACTACTATGTATACTTTTGGAATGATAAAGGAAACTTTGTTTATGAAACTTCTGAGTTTTCTCTTTTTTTGAAACACATATCATGGGCTCTACTCAGTCCTAACTTGGGTTATTTGGGGAGATCGTAAGTGATAACAATAAACTGTTTTTTGCTTTATAATTCACAGATTGTATTCAGGAATATTATCTCATTTTACTGAGCAAAGAGTTAGGCATTTCACTGAGGAAACTGTCAAAAGTTGGAGAAGGGAAGGAAAGAAGAAGGACATTTTTAAAGGACTTCAAAGTGTACGCAGTTGTCTCTGGTGGGAATTCCCTTCATCTGAGATGATGAAAGAGGAAGAGGTTAGGGGTGGACAGAGCACAGAACACTCACATGGGGCCATCACTGACCCGAGGGAAAAGCGGAATGGATAGGATTTGCAGCCATGGGATTCTTGTATATATTTCTATGCCTTTCTATATAGTGTTATCAACTTAGGTTAGCAGTTGTTTATAAAGAAATTATTCACAGCGGGAAAAGAGGAGTAAGGAGTAAGGAATCCCACTTCAGTGGCAGTGAGTACGTGTCAAAGGAGGAAGGAGATGAACAAATAACCTTATGTATTTGTAAATCTGTTATTTGTATGTCTGAAAATACATTAGGGAGTATGCAAGATGGGTTTAGATCAAGTCAATATCATGTACATTTTAAGAGAAATGGAGTTTTATTTATTCCGTTATGAGTTGACTACACTGACAACAATAACAAAGATGAGGTAAATGAAAAAATTATTTATTGAAAGATTTGCATTTTACATTAAGATTGTAAACACTTTGACATGATGGCTAAATATGAGAAATTTATTTTTGTTTTATGGATTCCATATAAGGTAGGCTATGAAAATTCAAAGGGAAATGTGTGACCTGTTTTACTCAGTGGCAGTATCTTAGTTTGTCAAAATTATCTTTAAGTTAAATTATCATCGGCTGTGCTTTTTGTTCACAGGGACTAAATAACCACTGTTAACTTTATTGTAATTTCTAGTACTCTAAAATCACTTGAATGGAGGGAATATTTTTTGGTGTCATAGCCCAGGCAGATATTTGAAAGATGCCTAAATGCCATCACCTCAGTGTCATGTTACTCCTAGAAACAGTATATAGACTGAATCATGGGGGTAAAATGCACAGGAATATATAATAGCTGCCTTTAGCACAGCCAGACTTCGGAAAACTCCAATATTACTGTGTTGCAAAATTTCTGGCATAAGAAATTCCATCAATTCTTTCCAGGCTCAGTTGGAGTCCAACCTCCTAAGGAAGCCTCCACAAACACTCAGGCCTGGGGCAACCTTGTGCTCATTTGAATGCATCACCTCTATCAAGTATTTCTGTAGGTTGACAGTTGTTAACAAGCACCTCTAGTGCCCTTATCACCTTCCATTGTCTCACCTCTGATTTCAGCTGCAGTTGTTGTAGAAGGGCTCGTTCAAGCTCAGACTTACCTCATTGCAACTCATCTGCTTCAAGTTCCCTTCCTCACGAAGCTTTCTCTGATACAAGGGAACTTGTGCTGTGAACAAGCCCAGCCTGAAAGTGTGAGAGAGTTATCGTTCTTGGGGGAAAGCTTTCATCAATAGGATGTGGGAGCTAGTGGATAAATATTTTTACCTGCTATGGACATTTCTATTCTGTATACTTCTTAGACAAACCTAGACAGTGTATTAAAAAGCAAAGACATCATTTTACCAACAAAGGTCCGTATAGTCAAAGCTATGGTTTTTCCAGTAGTCATGTATGGATGTGAGAGTTGTACAATAAAGAAAGCTGAGTGCTGAAAAATTGATGCCTTCAAATTGTGGTGCTGGAGAAGACTCTTGAGAGTGCCTTGGATTTAAAGGTGATCAAACCAGTCAGTCCTAAAGAAAATCAACCCTGAATATTTATTGAAAGGACTGATGCTGAGGCTGAAGCTCCAATACTTTGGCCACCTGATGTAAAGAGCCAACTCATTGGAAAAGACCCTGATGCTGGGCAAGATTGAAGGCAAAAGAAGAGGGCAGCAGAGGATGAGATGGTTAGATAGCATCACGGACTCAATGGACATGAATCTGAGCAAACTCTGGGAGATAGTGGAGGACAGGGAAACCTGGTGTGCTGCAGTCCATGGGGTCGCAAAGAGTCAGATATGACTTAACAACTGAACAACGACAACGTATTTCTTAGAAATCCTGGCAGAAATTAGCCCCCTTTGTCCATAGCAGTGACTTATAAATGGTACTATTATATTGACTTTTCCTCTTTTTCCCATGCATTTTTCTGACCCTGTCACTTTTGCTTCCTGCGATCACTTCCAAAATAGACTTCCTGACCCAAGTCCTCCCTTCAGGTTCTGCTTGGAATAGCAGTTATGCAGTATGCATTGCTATTGTGTTTTGAATACTTCAACCTTTAAAGATCTTATTGATGTAAGTCTTGCTTCCACAACTATAGTGTAGTATCCTAAGGACAGCAAGAGTTTGTTACACATTGTATCATGCCTTGTACACGATAGGTTTCTATAAGTAGTTTAAAATGGGTATATAGCGTATTATCAATCCCTTTGAGAACTTCTGGTCACCCAATGTCCAAATTCTTGTACAAACACTAGCTGTTCATCTGCATCAGTCTAGAGGATGGACATTTTACATTCTTTGTGTCTAGTGAGTATCCATATCCCTTCCTCAGAAGATGGGAAGCTCTCACCTTAGGCACTGAAAATAATAGCAAATCACTTTCTAAGCCTCCCTTGCTGCTAAATCATAAATTCCAACCAATCAGATTCATCTACTCTGGACTCTTGAGTCAAAGTCAGCATGTGAAGAAGCAGGAGCCACTCAGAATGCATCCTGGTAATGGGGTAGTGGCAGTTGCAGTGGCAGCCACATCATGAAGCTGGTTCTTCAGCATGTTTTGGGGCACTTTGCCTTGGGGTGGGGAGAGCCTCTAATACTGGTCCCCAGGCCTCTAAGAGAGTCCATGCACTATTGAATATTTTTAAAGTTCTTTTTTCTGAGTAAATCACCCAACATGGCAGTTTGTGGTTTTCAATAAGACCTTTGATCCATTCTGTGTTTCCATGAAGCCTTGAGGATATTTTGGGTTGCTGGTGGGAAATGAATATCCAACTCCAGTGTAGGGGAGTTTCCAAAATCTCCTGGGTAATTTTAATACATTCCACAAAAATATATGTCATACCTAAGTAGAACACCCCAGAAACATCCTTAGTCCTCATATAAGCCAACCCAAATTGTGGCAAGCAAGAAAAGTAGAATGAATTAAAAACTAGAAGAATGAGGTAAGGAGAATATCTTATAAAGCTACAATTTACTTCCATCTGCACCACTGAAATTGTTGCCAGATATTTCACAAACAGATGGGCTTCCCTGGTGGCTCAGTGGTAAAGAATCCACCTGCCAGTCCAGGAGACGTGGGTTCAATCCCTGAATCGAAAAGATACCCTGGAGAAGGAAATGGCAACCCACTCCAGTGTTCTTGCCTGGGAAATCTCATGGACAGAGGAACCTGACAGGCTATAGTCCATGGGGTCGCAAAAGAGTCGGACACATTATAGTAACTAAGCAACAATAACATTTCACAAACATAATGCTTTGAGCAAAGACAATACAGGTGACCCTTGGACAGTATGGGTTTGATCTATGTGAGTCCACTTGTATGCTGCTTTTTTTGATAGTAAATACTACAGTACTGCATAATCCCCTGTTGTTTGAATCTGCAAATGGAGAACCACACATCCAGAGGAACTGTAGATACAGAGAGCCAACTGTAAGTTATATGCAGATTTTTGACTGTGCAGATGGTTGGTGCCCTAAACCTTCCTTTTAGGGTCAAATGTATTTCAAATTCAAAAGACAACTGACTCTTAACATGCCTACCGTCTATAAGCTAAGAATATTCACATTAGCAGATAGGATTCACTCACATGTTGAAAACAGTGATCTCTTTAATGAAAATAATAAATAATAAAAGACTTGTGAATAATAAAGGACTTGACCATTATGGAGACTGTACACTTTATCAGACAATCATAAAACAAAGCAAATCCATATTTATTACAGTATTAGGGTTTTTTTTAAAGCACATGGCAGCTCAGTCGCTCCAAATCCCAGCCACTCTGCTTACCAAATGCCTGGTAAT
This sequence comes from Bos grunniens, assembly GCF_055505025.1. Lineage (NCBI taxonomy): Eukaryota > Metazoa > Chordata > Mammalia > Artiodactyla > Bovidae > Bos > Bos grunniens. Next base: position 105,236,592 of record NC_141165.1, read on the forward strand.
ATTTACAGATTTTGCAAATATATTAGCCTTGACTTTCAAATTATCAAGTAATAAGTATATGTTATTATATTTTTAGAAAAAAAATGTCATACTCTGCCTCATGTGATACTAAAAACTGAAATAATAAAATAGGAGAGGGTAGAATAGAGGTGACTCTGATGTCAGGATGGGGAGGAACCTTCTTAATATAAATCAATGCAGGAAAAAGATTGATTATTCAATATATAAACAAGATACTGACTATAAAAATTTTTAATTTCACACACCTATCATAATAAAAATGAAAATCATATGGGAGAAATTTCAAAATATATGAAAAATTGGTTAGTAGCCATAATATATAAAGAACTTTTAAAAATAAAAAGTAAAAATATGTTGAACACAATTTTTAGAAAATAGGGTATATATAGATATTTAACATCAAAAGAAATAAACATGAAAACATGCACATTACTAAAAGAAATACAAGTGAAAGTAAAAAGTATTTTCAACAACTAAATTGGCAACTTTTTTTCAAACCATTTTGTTCATTGAATATGCTTTGAAAGGCTATTCTCATGCTGGAGTGCAAATTAATGCATAGTTTTTAGAAGGAAATTGGCAATAGTTTCAGAAACCCATAGAAATATTTGTATGCTTTGATTCAGTATATCCTCCCACTAACTTCTTTTAAGAAAACAATGGAGATGTACATAAGTATTTGTAAGAATGTTTATCTTAATAATTTTAATTGCAAAAAATTAAACATAATGTGTCCAAATAACTTGATAAATGTTTACTGGTTTATTCATGTGATGGAATAATAGCCAATAAAAACATGTTTTTAAAAGGGTGTTTAATGATCTAGAAATATTCTTACATTACATTGAATGGAAAAAACAGGGTAAAAAGCTATATACATATAGTTTTTTCATAATTTTTGTTTTTAAAATATTCATGGAAAAGTACTAGAAATAACTACATGAAAATATTAACAGTTCTATCTCTGGTTAGTAATATTTTGAATATTTTTTAATGCTTTTTGTGTTCTTTAATTCTACAATTAATTATAATATTTGAAAAATAAAATCATACTAAAAGAGTAATTCTTCCATTTTTTTCCCACATGAAATAACTCATTTAGTAGCATGATCTGCTTTTAGTTGTGTTAAGGAAGTAGAAAGAAATACTCATTTAGTCTGTCTTAAGAACTTTTGAGTTAAATGGAGCAGGTGTTAATGATACCAGTTAGAAGAGGAAGAAATTGAAGATTTGAGAGGCTAAATGATTTGCGAGTATTCAGTTAGTTCAACAGTATTTTTTCTGAACATATAGTAATTACTGTGAATTGGATTAGGCATTTAGGCATTAGGAATAAAAGACTAAAAATTATTCCCAAGAGTGTGTCTTATAGTAGGTGACATATTTTAAAAAACTGTTATTTTCAATTAGTGGGGTAAGTGCTGACAGGTATGTGATGAGAACTACAGAGAAAATATTAGTTTGAACCACTGAAACTGCCAATATTCAACTATTTTTGACCTACAAAAAATAGAAATTTTGTATGATTCATTGCAATATACCTGAACGAGTATAATGATGATGCCTGAACTGAATCTTGAGGAGGAGAGAGGAAATTACTGGATGAAGGTATATTCATCAACCAGGATTGAACCAGGAGATAAAAACCAGTGAAGTAAACAGGGAAAGTGTTATATAAAGAAGCAGGGCTTATGATTAAGGAGGGATTGGCTTGAAAGAAGTAAAGAGAACTCTGAAGAATATAGCCAATGTAAGGACCAATCACTACCCAACCCCACAATATACCCAAGGAAGGTCTCCTTTGCGCTTGTACTCCAGGTCTGAGCCAGAAATGGCAGAGAAGTTGCTGTGACAGAAGTCTCTGGGATGCAGGAGGAAATTGTTCCCAAGGAAGTGTCTCACTGAAGGGATCCTGCTAGGAAACAGCCTGACTGGGTCCTGGGGACAGCTGCTGGCTGCTCCTTGCTGCTGAAGGCCTTCACTGAAGATGCTGCCTGAACTGGAGGAACCTGGTGTTGGCAAAGCCTAAGTCACCAACCCTTAAGGAGGTGGGTGCCTTGGAAATGGTGTGCAGCACAGGAGCCAGACATTGGGGAAATTGTGAGCACTTCCAAAGCCTGAACTGAAGAAGCTGCATGTGCCTGCCAGAGGAGCAGTTTGGACCTGGAAGAAAAAGGCCTCCATCCTGCAATGGAGCCTCTATTGATAGAGTCTCTATTGATAAAGTTTAGCATTATGTCAGCTGGCAAATAAAAGCTATTTTAAAGGCCCATCTGCATTTTTGCACAGCAGGCAATGAAAAGTGAATTTGGAACCAAGGTGAGATATTTGTAACTGGCATGTTATGGAAAGAGAGTCTTCCAGCTAATAGAATACCATAGAAGACTTGTAAAAAGGACTTCCATATCTGACAGCATGATAAACTAGATACCCAGAGTGACACTCCCATTATAAAACAAACCAAAAAAAAAAAAAACAACCCTAATATGCTGGATTTAAAAATAAGAAGTTTGTGTTTTAATACATCAGGTGAGATGGCAAGAAAGTATGAAATACAAAGATGTTAAAACTAAGAGAAGGCATGAACCTGGACACTGAAAATCTCTTTGACTCTGGGGGCAATTGCCAAATCTTTTGAATTTGAATTTTACTTTTCAGATCTTGAGGAGTACAAGAGACAAATGATTAACTCCAAGGTCCTCTCAAACTGGGGGGTCTAATTATGAGACTGTTATGTTTCACTAGGATGCAGAACACTCAACGTAAAAATAAAAACTGATAGTGAATCTGTACACTTCATCAGTGTGACAGTGAAATAAACCCTCCTTCCTCTCCATTTTGTAAGGGAACCTCAAGGAAAATTGTACTGTTTAAACTTTAGCACTGGTTTAAGGAGAAAAATTCTTTCCTCTGATTTCATAGCCACATGTCAACTCCTAAGGATTACAGCCTGAATATTTGCTACCTACATGGTCTGACGGAGAAGGCAGTGGCACCCCACTCCAGTACTCTTGCCTGGAAAATCCCATGGACGGAGGAGCCTGGTAGGCTGCAGTCTGTGGGGTCTCTGGGAGTCAGACACGACGGAGTGACTTCACTTTCACTTTTCCCTTTCATGCATTGGAGAAGGAAATGGCAACCCACTCCAGTGTTCTTGCCTTGGAGAATCCCAGGGACGGGGGAGCCTGGTGGGCTGCCGTCTCTGGGGTCGCACAGAGTCGGATTCGACTGAAGCGACTTAGCAGCAGCAGCAGCAACATGGTCTGAAAAACTTTAAGGCAATTATTAAGTTTAAAATGATGCCAACACAGATGAATAGAACAGTCTTTTGGACTCTGTGAGAGAAGGAGAGGGTGGGATGATTTGGGAGAATGGCATTGAAACATGTATAATATCATATAAGAAATGAATCACCAGTCCAGGTTCAATGCAGGATACAGGATGCTTGGGGCTGGTGCACTGGGATGACCCAGAGGGATGGTACAGGAAGGGAGGAGGGAGGGGGGTTCAGGATGGGGAGCACGTGTACACCTGTGGCGGATTTATGTTGATGTATGGCAAAACCAATACAATATTGTAAAGTAATTAACCTCCAATTAAAATAAATAAATTAAAAAAATAAAATGATGCCAAATTAGTAGCATCCTAGGGTTTGGAGAAACTAAACACAAATCCTCACAGAAGGATGGTACTTTCAATTCAGGCATCAAAAAAGTCCTACAGATAAATTCCTAGAATTCCTAGACTCACCATCAAAAATCACAAAATACCCAAGGAAGCATAGCCACGATGAGAAAGAAATGGCAGAATCAGTGACCCACAAAAGCTTTAACTATTTGAATTATTAGCAAATAGTTAATGATTCAAATTATTGAATTTGAATATTCAATAATTATTCAATGTTTGCTATGTTTAAAAAAATAATAGACTAAAAGATGACCAAGCTAATTTGAAAATCAATCACATATAACCTCTGGAGATAAAAAAAAATGTAATACTTGAAAAAAAATCAATAGGTTGGTTTAGAAGCAGATTAGACACTGTTGAAGTCAGAATTAGTGAACTGGAAGATAGTACTGAAAATTAGGCAGGATGTAGTACAGAAATATAAAGAGACAGAAAATATAAAGAGACACTGAGGCAAAATGAGAGTGAAAAGATTTCACATACATCAAACTGGAATTCCAAGAAGAAATGAGAGAGAATCGGGCAGAGGAAACATTAAAAGAGTTAATAGTAGTGAACTTTCCAGAACTAATGAACATATATCCAGATATTCAAAATGTGCATTAATTCTCAAATAGGATAAATTAAGAGAAAACACATAACCAGCCACATTGTAGATAAATGTAGAACATCAGTGACAAGGAAACTTAAAAGATTACTAAGAAAAGACAGACTGAGAACAACCATGGAAAGCAATAGGAAGAATAATCTTAAGTGCTAAAAAGAAAATAACTCTCACACTGGAATTGTATGCGTATCAAAAATATATTTCAAAACCAAGGCAAAATTAAGACATTTCAGGCAAATAAAAACTGCAAGTTTGCAATTAATAATCCTGAAACATGATGCTGTGAAAGTGCTGCACTCCATATGCCAGCAAATTTGGAAAACTCAGCAGTGGCCACAGGACTGGAAAAAGTCAGTTTTCATTCCAATCCCAAAGAAAGGCAATGCCAAAGAATGCTCAAACTACTGCACAATTGCACCCATTCTACACGCTAGTAAAGTAATGCTCAAAATTCTGCAAGCCAGGCTTCAGCAATACGTGAACCATGAACTTCCAGATGTTCAAGCTGCTTTTAGAAAAGACAGAGGAACCAGAGATCAAATTGCCAACATCCTCTGGATCATCAAAAAAGCAATAAGAGTTTCAGAAAAACATCTATTTCTGCCTTATTGACTATGCCAAAGCCTTTGACTGTGTGGACCACAATAAATGTGGAAAATTCTGAAAGAGATGGGAATACCAGACCACCTGACCTGCCTCTTGAGAAACCTATATGCAGGTCAGGAAGCAACAGTTAGAACTGGACATGGAACAACAGACTGGTTCCAAATAGGAAAAGGAATACGTCAAGGCTATATATTGTCACCCTGCTTATTTAACTTATATGCAGAGTACATCATGAGAAATGCTGGGCTGGAAGAAGCAACAAGCTGCAATCAGGATTGCTGGGAGAAATATCAATAACCTCAGATATGCAGATGACACCACCCTTATGGCAGAAACTGAAGAGGAACTAAAAAGCCTCTTGATGAAAGTGAAAGAGGAAAGTGAAAAAGTTGGCTTAAAGCTCAACATTCAGAAAACGAAGATCATGGCATCTTGTCCCATCACTTCATGGCAGATAGATGGGGAAAGAGTGGAAACGGTGACAGACTTTATTTTTTGGGGCTCCAAAATCACTGCAGATGGTGATTGCAGCCATGAAATGAAAAGACGCTTACTCCTTGGAAGGAAAGTTATGACCAACCTAAACAGCATATTCAAAAGCAGAGACATTACTTTACCAACAAAGGTCTGTCTAGTCAAGGCTATGGTTTTTCCAGTGGTCACATATGGATGTGAAAGTTGGACTGTGAAGAAAGCTGAGTGCCGAAGAATTGATGCTTTTAAACTATGGTGTTGGAGAAGACTCTTGAGAGTCCCTTGGACTGCAAGGAGATCCAACCAGTCCATCCTAAAGGAGATCAGTCCTGGGTGTTCATTGGAAGGACTGATGCTGAAGCTGAAACTCCAATATTTTGGCCACCTCATGCAAAGAGTTGACTCATTGGAAAAGACCCTGATGCTGGGAGGGATTGGGGGCAGGAGGAGAAGGGGACGACAGAGGATGAGATGGCTGGATGGCATCACCGACTCGATGGACATGAGTTTGAGTGGACTCCGAGAGTTGGTGATGGACAAGGAGGCCTGGTGTGCTGTAATTCATGAAGTTGCAGAGTCGGACGTGACTGAGCGACTGAACTGAACTGAACTGAACTGAACCTAAGCTCTAAAATATGTGCTTCAGATGGAAGAACATGATCCCAAATTGATGGTCTGTGATTCAGGAAGAGGTGAAAAAACAAAATGTAAAATATGGATAAATCTAAGTAAGCATTGTAAAAAAAATTTTGAGGGGCTTAAAAAAAGATACACCTAAAATATGCAGCTATAAATTATCAGGGATTATCAGAATTAAAGTGTTCTAGAAGGCAATGGCACCCCACTCCAGTACTCTTGCCTGGAAAATCCCATGGGCGGAGGAGCCTGGTAGGCTGCAGTCCATGGGGTCGCTAACAATCGCTAAGACTGAGCGACTTCACTTTCACTTTTCACTTTCATGCATTGGAGAAGGAAATGGCAACCCACTCCAGTGTTCTTGCCTGGAGAATCCCAGGAACGGAGGAGCCTGGTGGGCTGCTGTCTATGGGGTCACACAGAGTCGGACACAACTGAAGTGACTTAGCAGCAGCAGCAGAGACTATATTGTTCAGGAGGATGATGCAGATATTAATTTCAGATTTTGTAAGTTAAATATTATGAACAAATTTCTGTGGTAAATATAACAGCAATGGAAATAAAGTGGGCTTATCTGTGCTTTCAGATTTTTTCTTCTTTGGTTATTTAATACTTAGTTAATAAAAAATAATCTGTCCAAGATTGAAATTAATTCTATCAACAAGTTCAGATGCATAAAGGCCTTTGTGAAGGTTTGATATGGACTTCATCTCTATATTTTCTTTTTATGATCCTCTCACTGGCCTTTTTAATATGTAAGCTTCACTCACAGCAAAACAGTTGCAGCAATTCAAGAGATAACATATGTATGAGTCAGACACCAAAGTAAGGGAAAAATTTCCTTTGCTCAACTTTGCTATGACAGGACCCACACAGGAACCAATCATTGTGATGGGGGTGGGGGGTATGTCATGCACAGACTTTCTAGACCTGAGTTGCACAGTCCTCAACATGCATCTGACTAGGTACCAGCCCATTAAGCCAAAAGAAAATAAGACAATAGTTTTCAGGATTAGTATTCTTCTATCAATTATTTACCCCATGTATGCTTATTGAAGCTCTATGTTAATTCTAAAGCTCAAGCTTTAAACTTTAAAAGTAATTTTAACATTAAACCTAACTCATGTTTCTGGGATAAATCCCACTTTGTCTTGATGTAGTATTGATGTAGTATTCTTTTTGTTCATGGCTGGATCCGGCTTGGTAATATTTTGTTGAGAGCTTTTGAATCTGTTGGCAAGTTTATTTATAGTTTTCTTGTCATGCTTCTGGCTGGTTTTGGTATCATAGTAATGCTGTTGTTGTGAGATGAATTGATTAAGTATCCCTTCCTCTTCCTTTATTTTCTTAAAGAGTTTGTATGAATTTGCTTTTTTTTTTTTTTAAAGTATTCGGTAGAATTCAGTGAAGCCATCTGGACCTGGAGTTGTCTTTATGAAAATACTAATTTTTTTTTGTTCATGCCATGTGTACCTTGTGGGATCTTAGTTCCCTGATCACAAATGGAACCCGTGTCTCTGCAGTGGAAGTACACAGTCTTACTTAACCACTGGACTGCTAGGGAAGTCCCCGTGAGAATACTTTTACTTTTTAAATTTTTAAAGTACTGTCTATTAATTAAATATATGTATATATATTTGGCTGCACTAGGTCTTAGTCGTGGCATGGGGGATCTTCAGTCTTCGCTGCAGCATCAGAGTTCTTTAGTTGTGGCATACAAACTCTTAGTTGTGGCTTGTGGGAACTGGTTTCCCCACCAGGGATCAAATCCAGGCCCTCTGCATTGGGAGCACAGAGTCTTAGCCACTGGGCCACAAGGGGAGTCCTGAGAATATTTTTAACCTATGGAATTCTAGTTGTATGGCTATAGGATGATTCAGGTTTTCTGTTTCTTCTTTTGTTAGTTTTAGTCTGTTTTGTACCTCTCAAGAAATTTGTTCATTTTATATAAGTTGTTGGAATTGTTAGCATTAAGTCATTAATAATTTTTCCTTATGTCTTCCTAATATCCATAAGATCTGTAATAATATTTTCTCTTTCATTTTTGATACGGTAATTTCTGTTTTCTCTCTTTTTGAAAATTTTAAAATAATTTGAATAATGATATTCACCTCCATACTGCATAATTATAAATGCTAAGAAGCAAACTTGATGTAATAAGGCTTAACTACTATGGAAAGTCACACTTGTAGATTTAGTACCAAGGAAATTATAAGAATATTAGGGTTTCTTGAGGATGAAAGGAATTAAACATTAATCAACAGTAGTGATAAATACTTGGTCATGATAACTCAGTACAGGATTCTTGGCCCATGGTAGTTGTTGAATTAATAAGTAGATAAACATCTTTATTACAGAATGAGGAAAACTAGATTAATACTAGATGAATATTCATGGAATTCACTGCAATTTGATCAGTCTTCCACATTGCCACATGTATTATTTTTCTAAAATACAGATATGCTTTTGTAAATTCCTAAATTAAAAACTTGCAGCAGTTTTCCATTGTCTTAATGATCTATTTGAATGATATACAGTGGCATATAAAGCTTCTTTTACCATGGTCACATTTATTCAGCCTTACTTCTTACCTCTTTCTCTGATATGTTTCATCTATCCTAGATAGCATATTAAAAAGCAAAGACATTACTTTACCAACAAAGGTCCGTATAGTTAAAGCTGTGGTTTTTCCAGTAGTCATGTATGGATGTGAGAGTTGCACTGTGAAGAAAGTTGAATGCTGAAGAATGATGCTTTTGAACTGTGGTGTTGGAGAAGACTCCTGAGAGTCCCTTGGACAGCAAAGAGATCAAACCAGTCAATCCTAAAAGAAATCAGTCCTGAATATTCATTGGAAGGAAGGACTGATGCTGAAGCTGAAGCTCCAATACTTTGGCCACCTGATGTGAAGAACTGACCCTGATGCTGGGAAAAATTAAAGGCAGGAAAAGGGGACGACAGAGGATGAGATGGTTGGATGGCATCAACAACTCGATGGACATGAATTTGAGCAAGCTCCAGGAATTGGTGATGGACAGGGAAGCCTGGCGTGCTGCAGTCCATGGGTCTCAAAGAGTCGGACATGACTGAGTGACTGAACTGAACTGATCCTAGACACATTCCTTTCACTAATTTATTTTGCCTCAGGTCACCATACTCATGTTGTTCTCTTTGACCTGAATTTTTCTTTCTTCCTTCAAAGCCAAACTCAAAGGTCATGTCATATGCATTTTTTTCTTGTCTCACTCCCAGAATAATTTATAGTCTTTTTTTCAGTTCTTCCATGGCATTTGTCCATCCCTCTAGTCTGTTATAACATGTGTCACAATTAATCAGGTTTACATGGCTTAGTGGCTGCTCCCTAACAAATAGAAGCTCTTTGAGGACAGTGATTATCTTATTCACTTTCTTACTCCAAATTTCTAGCAATGCTTTGAGTATTGTAGGCGCTCAGCAAATGTTACCTGATGCAAAGACACATGATAATTCCATAGTTCAAAATTAGTCTCATTCAAAGAATAAAGTAGAATTTTACAGAGGAAAACACTGTACTTTAGTCTGGGAAAACACCACCAGTCTGGATCAACTAATTTACAAATATAAGTCTTTTTTTCACAAGGGAAAAAAATCCAAGTGTAAGTTCAGCTGGGAAAGGATTATCATTTTCATGTACAAAAGAAACTACACTCATCAAAACAATTATAAAATAATTGGAGGTTATACTTAGCTGCTGAATGAACAGCACGAGTATACTGTTAATTCTGCAGGTCAACGTTATGACCTCAGATGTGAGTTTGCAAATGGATTAATACTGCACTATAAATGTAACTCTGTGAATGTGTTGGAAAATTGCTACAAGGTGTACTGGGACAGAGACATGGTAATCATTAAGGTCTACCAATAGACTAGTCATTCTGCTGTTTGATAGGCCTATAAAATTGTAGTGGTTATTGGTATTCCCATTTTGCTAAGCATAAATATTATAAGAAACACACAGAAGGGAAGCAAATATGTAGGCGAGATTAAGAAACCAAAAGAAAATTGATGTTTACATTACGTCAAAATAATGAAATCATCATCTCAATGACTCCATTTAATTATCAGTCATTTAAGGACATAGATCAAGTTAGATATTTCAAGGAACTGCATTTATCTGCATAAACTGCATTTATCAAGGAACTGCATGTGTTTGCATTGCCCTCAGTCACTAAGTCTTGTCCAACTCTTTGTGACCCCATGGACTGTAGCCCACCAGGCATCTCTGTCCATGGAATTTTCCAGGCAAGAATACTGAAGTGGTTGCCATTTCCTTCTCCAGGGGATCTTCCTGACCCAAGGATCAAACCCACATCTCCTGGGCCTCCTGCATTGGCAAGCATATTCTTTACCACTGAGCCACCAGGGAAGCTTTGCATTAGTTCCAAACACAAATTTCTGCAAACAACAAAACCTTTTCCCCTAAATATAGTACATTATTATGAATCACACTAAAGCATAGTTTTCTACATTTTATCCAGACAAGCAAAACCAAAGGACATGATCTACTCCTATGAGTAATAGTGGTTCATTACAGTGTTACCGTGCAATCTGAGGAATAAGTACCCATCCCCCATCACACTAAGAATCATTTTAATCGGGCATTTTTGTGATGACAATCATTTGTTCTCCTCCATGCACGCTTCCTGGAGATTTGACCCTCCATAACATGGGAAGAGACAGACCTTTATATCACATGTTCCTGCAGAAACTGTGCATTAGATGCATGAACAAGGAATTGACCCAGAGACTGTGAATGGCCGCAGGAGCTAGATGAATAAAGTTGTATAGCCGTAGATGCCACTACTTTGGGGTATTCATTTTAGGCCACGTGTGTTTGATAAACAGCAGGGAGCACTGAGAGAGAGATCGTGTGGCTTTGGAAAGACGGAGGACTAGAGAAATAAGTGGCCGTGGGCTCTGAGAGCTTGCTAGTTTTTAGTCCATCCCAGCTATGAAACTCAGTGATTTCTCTTGCCCTTGGATTCTGCATCCTTCTTGGATTCTGCATCCTCCTTGGATTCTGTCTTCACTTACGCTTTCTCCATTGTGCCTGTTTCTTATATATCAGGACAGAGGATTAAAAAATATATTAGTAAGTGTCGATATATTTTAATGTGTTAAGATCTGATTGATATGACAACTATAAACACAATTTATCTATCAAAATACTGTCAACATAAGAAGATTGCCAAACATTTTCAGCATATTTATTCTTTATTGAGGCTTAGAAAAGAAGGATTTGAAGTTTGTAATATTCCTAATTTCAGCTCATCTTTCAGAGTCATGGGTTTCCCTTGTGGCTCAGCTGGTAATGAATCCACCTGCAATGTGGGACACCTGGGTTTGATCCCTGGATTGGGAAGATCCCCTGGAGAAGGGAAAGGATACCCTCTCCAGTATTCTGGTCTGGAAAATTCCATGGACTGTATAGTCCATAGGGTCGCAAAGAATCAAACACGAGTGAGCAACTTTCACTTTTCAGAGTCATAAATCAGTGAGTTGTGTTTAATAAAACAGGCAGTGGGCCAGATTTGACCTCTGGTCATAATTTGCTGACCCCTGGATTAAACAATTATAAACCCATATGCCTAACCAACTTCAAGTCTTAGTGTTAGGTTTTCCAGTGATTCTCTGAAGTCTTATAAATTCATTCAGTGTTTTTCAGACTCATGTTTTTTAGTTTATAAAATGAGATTGTGATAATAATACTAATTGACCTCATAGAATTTAATGAGTAACATTTAATTAATCAGATCAAATGAGATTAACTATAATAAAGTAGTAAATACAGTGCCTTGTTCAAAATTTATTCAACAAATATTGTCTGTGTCAGACTTTGTTTAAGCACTGGAGAGATATCAGGGGAGAAAAAGTAGTAATAAATGGCATCATTATAGGAAGTGGATGGAACACTGGAGAGAAGTTCATAAACTCTATACATTTCACTGACCAATCATCCATTAAGTAAGAAACTTTTAAAAATTTAAAACACTGATAAATTAACTTCCAGGAGCTATAAATAGCCCTATAACAAGAGGAGGGGAAAAAATCATATTCTAACTGCTAATAAATACCATTTAGTATCATGTTTTATATAAAAAATGTTTTTAATATGTTAGTAAAATGTATATTGCTTCTTTGTTAAAAAAATACAATTCCAACCTGTCAATTTAGATTGATTCTGTTCAGAATAAAGAATCTTACCACTTGTGTGCTAGATAGAGTCTAGATGGCTTTAGTTAAGTTTCTAATAAAGTCTTGACTGGTGAGACTAAAGATATAAAAGGATCAGGAAGCCACAAGCCTCCCTCCTGTGTTTCTTGCAGATAAAGGTCAAGGGTCAAATGAAAGAGAGGCTTATATCATTGTTCTCTTAGCACAGACTGAAGTTATCTTCCAGATTACAGATGAAGTTATTGCAGATAAGATAAAGGAGTTATCCCAGGCACTGTGGAACAACAAGCCTCCAGAATCCAAGAAATCCTTACACTTTGTGCTCCCAAGTTATGGGGTTCTTGAAACATCAGTGTATTTATTTGGCACCTTTGTTAAGAGTTCAAGCGTCTCAGTGAATCATGTATTCCTTTTAGTCTCTGCAGAATCCTGAGGGGAAAACAGGGGAGATGAGAGAGAAAAAAGGGAGAATATTTCCATTTCGCAAAAGAGGAAAATTTAGTCAGAGATTTCATTTCTGATGGGAATGTAAACTGCTCTGCCCTGATAGCGAACCTTTTGAGTTAGGCTGCTGTCTGCTCTAAATCAGTCACCTAAGGGGCCGGCCAGGCAGCTATTGGGAAATGCTCTGAAAGGCTTTGATGCTTGCTTCTTTCTCTTCCATTTGGAAACATAAATTGCTCTCAAAAGAGGTTTCTGGTAAGCTGGGCTAATGCATCTGGTCAGCAGCAGCTTAATTACCTGGTAGGATCATTTAAATGCAGATTCCAAGGCCCCACCCGACTCACTGAATTAGGAACTCTGAGGTGTGAGCATGTGTGTATGTATGTGTGCGTGTGTGTAGAGAAAGGTGTGTTGGGGGTTGGGGGATTTGTGAGAGTGACTAGGATTCTGCATTTTTTCTCTAGATTCCACAGTTAGTTGTTAAGCAAAGTGAAGAAAAAAGCTTCAGGAATGCTTTTCTTTTTTCTTTTATTTTGGCCACACAGTGTGGCTTGTAAGATCTTAGTTCCCTGACCAGGGATTGAACCCTGGGCCCTTGGCAGTAAAGGCATGGAGTCCTAAGCGGTGGACCACCGGGAAATTTCCTCCAAATTCTTTTCTAACTAATCCTCCCCACAACACTTCTCAGTTCCTGTCAGTATAAGGGTCACTCTGTCCAAAGTTGCTGATGTGTTCAGAGACTGTGTCTTGTACTTCTGGAGAAACTTTCCTGGCCAGAAGTTTTGACAATGATGGAGCTGTTCTGTGGAATTTCTCTAAATCAAGACAGGCCACGCTGGGCAGGATAAAGGAGATAGGGCTAGGCTATTGGAGTTAAAAAGCAGGGTTGTTTGTTTGTTTTTAATTTTTTGGCTGCACACACATCATGTGGGATCTTATTTCTCCAACCAGAGATTGAACCCACACCCCACTGCATTGGAAACATGGAGTCTTAACTACTGGAATGCCAGGTGAGTGAGTGAAGTCACTCAGTCGTGTCCAACTCTTTGCGACCCCATGGACTGTAGCCCACCAGGCTCCTCCATCCATGGGATTCTCCAGGCAAGAATACTGGAGTGGGTTGCCATTTCCTTCTGCAGGGGATCTTCCCAACCCAGGCATTGAATCCAGATCTCCCACATTGCAGGCAGACGCTTTAACCTCTGAGCCACCAGGGAAGCCCTACGGAAGTCCCTAAATAGCAAATATTTTAACTTGGGATCCACAGCTCCACCCAAAGGGTCCATGGATGGGAAAGTGAAAGTGAAAGTTGCTCAGTTGTGTCCTACTCTTTGCGACCCCATGGACTATACAATCCGTGGAATTCTCTAGGCCAGGATGCTGGAGTGGGTAGCCTTTCCCTTCTCCAGGGGATCTTCCCAACCTAGGGATCGAACCCAGGTCTCCTGCATTGCAGGCAGATTCTTTACCAACTGAGCTATCAGGGAAGCCCAAAACATTTACATTTTTATTTTCACTAACTTTTAACTGAGAATGAGCGTTTCTTTCTACTGTGAATTTGGCAACAAACCACATTAGTGTTCGAAGTATCCATGATTCTTTGTCACCAACAGAAAGCACAGATGTTCCTGTATCACATTTTAGTTGTTATGGATAGCTTGAAATATTATTTACACTCATCACAACTTCAAATTACAGTTGTTTTCAGACTTGTCATAGACCTTTTTAAAGATATTAATAAGGAAACACAAATATCACACATTAAAAAAGTATTTTGAGAAATGTAGTTCAATATGGTTGGTTGCCTTTGTCATCTCATACCTTTACACTTTAGAAACATTATCCTGAGAAGTGGTCTATAGGCTTCAACCTTTCCAGAGTAATTTTCTGAACACATGACATATGACTTCACATACGATTGCCAAAGGAGTCCTTGGAATTTAAGTAAAGTTACGAACCCCTGGTCTCAAGGAACCCAAAACCATCAAGAGGCTTTGAAACAGTGAGAATGAACATTTTGAGGTTTTTGTTGGTTTTACTTTGTGTTAATAGTTGTAATATACTGGAGATTTCCCAAGTACTACCTATACCTTTCAGACTAAGCACAAAGTCTTTTTTTTCTTTTTTTAATTATTTACTTATTTGGCTGCACTGGGTCTTAGTTGCACGTGGGATCTTTTTAATTGTGGCATGTGGGATCTAATTCTCAGACCAGGGATGGAACCCAAGCCCCCTGCACTGGGAGTGTGGAGTCTTAGCCGCTGAATCACCAGGGTGATCCCCTAAGCACAAAGTCTTATCCTTGTCCATTTAACCAGGTTCATAACTAACCCAGTTAACCAATGGAATCTAACCCTTGTGGCCCTGAATGATGATCTTGATACAGGGGTGCCCTGTAGTCCTACTGTTGTCTGACTGGCTGTTCTTTGGTTCTTTATTTATATCATGGGCTTCCCTGATGGCTCAGATGGTAAAGATTCTGTGCATTGCAGGAGACCTGGATTCAATCCCTGGGTCAGGAATATCCCTGGAGAAAGGAATGGCAACCCACTCCAGTATTCTTGCCTGGAAAATCCCATGGACAGAGGAGCCTGATTGGCTATAATCCACGGGGTCACAAAGAGTTGGACATGATTGAGAGACAAACACATTAATTCAACAAGTGTTCTTTGGCCTCGTCCATATATGATGCATTCTATTCCTTGTGGAAGGAATAGAAGAGAATTACGAGGCACGTTTCCTGCCCCTAGCACAAGCTCTGGTACTTGAGACTATGTAATTAGGGGTTAAGTATGTGAGCACGAATACCTGGGTTCAAATCTTTTCTTTTACTTGCTGAGTGACTTTGGGAAAATGGTTCTGTGTGCTTCTGTTTCTTCATCTGTCAAATGAAGATAATGGTTGGGTGCATTCAGGAGAGTACTTCGTATATTGTAAGCATGCAAATTTTGTAGTTGTTATCCAAAATACTGAACTTGGGGTCACAGTCCAAACTCCTGAATTAGAATCTCTGGAGTCTTGGCCACATTCAGTTTACCAGGGTCCATGGGTGATTTTGATATACCTTAGAGCAGTATTTCTCAACATATTTTTCATTGCTGCTGCTGCTGCTGAGTCGCTTCAGTCGTATCCGGCTCTGTGTGACCCCATAGACGGCAGCCCACCAGCTTCCCCCGTCCCTGGGATTCTCCAGGCAAGAACACTGGAGTGGGTTGCCATTTCCTTCTCCAATGCATGAAAGTGAAAAAATAAGGTGAAGTCGCTCAGTCGTGTCTGACTCCTAGCGACCCCATGGACTGTAGCCCACCAAGCCCTTCCGTCCATAGGATTTTCCAGGCAAGAGTACTGAAGTGGGGTGCCATTGCCTTCTCCATATTTTTCATTATTGTCCCATAAAAAACCATTTTAGACATTTTCCCCCTAACTGCTCCCTCCCCATGAAATTTTAGTACCATAGATGTATACTATTTATCTGTTTATATATTGGGCCTTTTGAAAATGACAAACCATTGTAATATCTAAGATTTTTCTACCCCAACCTTACCCTAAGGACCAATTTTAGCCCTCCTGATTGAGAACATGTGCTTTAAAATTGTGACTTCTCAATCTTGGCTGGATGTTAGAATGAAGTAAAGAAGGTTTTAAAAAATATCCATGCCTATGACACACCTCAAGTTAAATTAGAACCTTTGGGGATGGGACACGAATAAGTTTGTCTTTTTAAAGATCCCTGGGTAATTCCAATATGCAGCCAGGACTGAGACCCACTGCTTTAGAGTTTGAGATCTCCTTACAGGAGATTAAAATCTGGTTGGCAAAGTGAAAGTCACTCAGTTGTGTCTGACTCTTTGCAACCCCATGGACTGTACAGTCCATGGAGTTCTCTAGGCCAGAATACTGGAGTGGGTAGCCATTTCCTTCTCCAAGGGATCTTCCCAACCCAGGGATTGAACCCAGGTCTCCCGCATTATAGGAGAATTCTTTGCCAGCTGAGTCACCAGGGAAGCCCCTGGTTGGCAAAAAGGACCTACTAACATGAACATAAGCAATGCAGCCATGAAGGGACCAGTGAGTGCTCAGAAGTTCAGAAAAGGAGAAGCTAATACAGGGTGTTCTGAATAGGAGAAGCTGGGTGACCTATACTTAGAATGAGATCAGGATCTGGAAAAAGCAATGGAAGGGAAATTTCAAATGTGGAGAAAACGTGGTCAAAGGTATAAAAAGGACATAGGGTGTTCAGGTGATATCGTGGATTTAATGGTGGCATCCCAAAAGATATATTCTCCTGGAACTTTTGAATGTGATTTTATTTGCATAAAGTGTGTTTATAAATATAACTGAGTTTAGAATCTCGAGATGAGATGATGCAGGATTAGAGTGGACTTAGAAGAGAAGCCGGAGAAGGCAATGGCACCCCACTTCAGTACTCTTTCCTGAAAAATCCCATGGACAGAGGAGCCTGGTAGGCTGCAGTCCATGGGGTCGCTAAGAGTCAGACACGACTGAGTGACTTCACTTTCACTTTCATGCATTGGAGAAGGAAATGGCAACCCACTCTAGTGTTCTTGCCTGGAGAATCCCAGGGACGGGGGAAGCTGGTGGGCTGCCGTCTATGGGGTCACACAGAGCCGGATACGACTGAAGCGACTTAGCAGCAGCAGCAGAAGAGAAGTGCACTCAGACAAGGCCATGAAAAGACACAGGAAGAAGTTGGAAAGGAACATGTTTACAAGCCAAGGAACATGAGGGATTTTGCCGGCAACATTGAAAGCTGGAAGAAACAATGAAGGATTCTCCAGTAAACTCTTAGTAGGAAACACAGCTCTGCTGAAACCTTGATTTGAAACTTCTTGCCTCCAGAAATGAAAAAGAACATATTTTTGTTGTTTTCAGACACCTGGTTTGTAGCAATTTGTCACGGCAGCCCTAGGAAGCTAATACAGGGGACAATGAGGAAACCAATCTGATAGAGTAAAGGAATTGTAGTAAGAGTGGAAAATAAAATTGGAAATATAGGGTGGTTCCAAACAGGAAAGCCATTGTTTGCACAGTATACTGCCTGCAATGAGAACAATTAGAGGTCTGGGGTAAGAAAGTGCAACCTGATAAAAAACAATGTTATTAGAGAATTAATTTAGTAATTAGTGCAGTTTAACCTACAGGGAGTAAATACAGTTAGGGAAAGCACTTACAATTATAATAAAATTAAGTAAGGAAGTAAGAAAGATCTGGATTAGTAAAATGGCTTTCGGAAAGAAAACTAAAGAAATAGTTCATAGAGTAAAGTTCACTGAAGAACAAGGAAGGCCTTGATACCTGATCTGTACGGCAATGAAGAAGAGGAATGTTTCAAAAATGACTTTTAAGATTTGAATTTGAGTAAATGATGTATATTCCATCTAGAATCAAATGATACACTGACTTTTACTAAGTTATTTAAATTTTTTTATTAGCAACTTCATTGAGGTATATTTTACATATAAAATTTACCTATTTCAAGTGATTTTTGAATCCAGTGATTTTTTAATAAATTCACCAAGTGGTGCAAACATCACAATAAATCAGTTTTAGAACATTTTCATCCCCCTAGTAAGATCCCTCATTCTCATTTATAGTTAATCCTAGCTTGTGCTGCTGCTGCTGCTCCTGCTTAATCGCTTTAGTGGTGTCCAACTCTTTCCTATCCTATGGACTATAGCCCGCCAGGCTCCTCTGTCCATGGGATTCTGTAGGCAAGAGTACTAGAGTGGGTTGCCATGCCCTCCTCTAGGGGATCTTCCCAACCCAGGGATGGAACCCAGCTCTCCTGCATTGTAGGGAGAGTCTTTACTGCTGAGCCACCAGGGAAGCCCAATCCTAGCTAGTACCTCCAGCCAAATTCTACTTTCTTTCTCTATAAATTTGCCCTTTTTGGGGAAATTTTATAAAAATGGAGTTTCACAATATGTGGTCCCCATCTGGCTTATTTAATTTTGTGTGATGTTTTTGAAGCTCATCAATTACCTGGTTCCTATTTATTGCTGAATGTCATTCCACTGCATGGATAGAGCACTTTTGTGTACCCATTCAGTAGTTGATAGACATTTGGGTTGCTTCCAGTATGTGTTGGTATGAACATTCTGGTGCAGGTCTTTGTGTGGACAGGTGCTCATTTCTCTTGGATAGATACCTAACAGTAGAATTGTTGGGTTGTGTGGGAATTTTATATTTAACTTTTTAAGAAACTGACAAATTGTTTTCCAAAGTGGCTATATCATTTACATTCTTATCTACCCTGGATGAGGGTTCTCATTTCTTCACATCCTGGCCAACATTTGTTATTGTCTGTCTTCTAACCATTCTAGTGGGTATAAAATGGTATCTCACTGTGGTTTTAATTTGCATTTCTCTGAGGAATAATGATGTTGACCATCTCTTCATGTACCTACTATCTATTTATATATCTTCTTTGGTGAACTCTCTGTTCATGTCTTTGCCCATTTGTTGATTGAGTTTTTTTGTCTTATTGAGCTATACGAGCTCTCTATATAGCTCAAGTCCTTAATCTGATATGAAGTTTGCAAATGTTTCTCCTAGTCTGTTGCTTATCTTTTCATTTTTGTAATGATGTGTTTTGAAGTACCACAAGTTTTTGATTTTTATGAGGTCTAGTTTGTTATTTTTTCTTGTATTGTGTACTATGCTTTTGCTGTCATAGCTAAGAAATCTTTGCCTAACCCAAAATCTTAAAGATTTTCTCCTAAATTTTCATCTAGTTACTGTTTTCACTTTTGCATTTAAATCTTTGACACATTTTGAGTTACTTTTTGTATATGATGTGATATGAGGCCCTAAGTTAAATTTTGCATTCAGTTGTCCAAACACCACTTGTTGAACAGAATCTTTTCCCCAGTGAATTGCCTTGGAGCTTTTGTCAAAACTCAGTTGACAGTAAATACAATGATTTATTTCTAGACTATCAGTTCTGTTCCACTGATCTACGTCTGCATTTATGCCAGTACCATACTGTCTTAATAACTAGTTTTATGGTAAGTTTTTAAATTGGGAAGTCAAAGTCCTACAAATTATTCTTTTTCAAAATCATTTTGGTTATTCTAGATGTTTTGTATTTTCATATAAATTTCTGCAACCAAATGTCAATTTCTGCAAAAAAAAAAAAAAAAAAACTGCTGAAACTTTAAGAATTACAGTGAATCTATGGATCAATTTAGAGAGAAAAATCACTTTAGCAATACTGAACCTTTCTTTCCATGGACCTGGACTATCTCTCCATTTATTTTTATTTTCTTCAGCAAAGTTTAAAAAAATTTCGGTGTACAAGTCTTATATTTCTCTTGTTAAATTTATTCCTAAGTATTTTTTTCTTGTGATGCTATTTTGAATAGGATTGTATTAATTTTATTACTTAGTTGTTCATTTCCACATGTGGAAATGTATTATCCCACCTACTGCCTAATAAATACTTTTTAAATTAATGGATTGACATGTGAATGAGCAAAAGGAAAATTTTTAGCCTAAGAGAACGATGTAAGCTTAAAGATATATTTATACAACATAAACTTGATATTTCAATTTAACATTTGTGAAGGTCCATAATGTATATGGTTTATGGCAGAGTCTATAATATCTACTTCATGCAGTGGTAGTAAAGGTTGAAATAGGTAAATAGCATATGTAAAGTTCTTGGCATACCTACAGACTTCAAATGCTCAAGGGCTGGTATTCAGAAGGGAAATGTTGTGCTCAGAAGTGAAGTTGGTTTAGTGCTTATGTTTTTTGTCAATCTGGGGATTCACTGGGGTTGTCAGGGCTGTCCCTTATAAATACTGAGGCTCTCCTAACTGCTTTTTTTTCTCAGTTGGATCTTTCTCCTGCTGCTTCTTTATTCTCAGTCTTCCTTTCCATTCTCTCCACTTGTCAATTTGAATGGTAATTGTTAATATTTGTTAATAATTGTTAATATTTCACACAAAAGCTTTTAGAACTAAGTTGATGCATTTCTCTATTATAGAGTTTTTTATTGCCTTAGCTGGAACAGCATCGATTTTTTTTTAATCTTGCACTTTTTTTTTTTAATAAGTGAGGTGTGATTTATTTATTTGGCTGCACTAAATCTTGATTGCAGCACAGGGGATCTTTGATCTTCACTGTGGCATGCAGAATTTTCTAGCATGCAAACTCTTCGTTTTGGCATATGGAATCTAGTTCCCTGACCAAGGTCAAACCCAGTCCCCCTGCATTGGGAACACAGAGTCTTAGCCACTGGACCATCAGGGAATTCCCCATCTTTTACTCTTTTTGGATGAGAGAAACTTTATTCATTTATGTCTTCATACATTCATTCATCATTTTCCATTTATGGAGTCCTTACTATCTGGTATGTTCTGTGCTAGCTGAAAAGTGATTCCACAGAAACAAATGGACAGGATAAGTCTTTTGCAATTTACTGAATAGAAAAGACTGACTCTTTCCAGACTAGAGGAAGAAACACTGCTGGTGGCCTCAAAAGATATTGCTCAGATCAGGACAAACCAAAGCCATGCGATAGTCTGCTGCTTCATTAAGTTCCCTCTCTGGGTTAAGAATTTTAAAAAATATTATAGCATCTGGCTGATGTTTCTGCTCAAAGGGACCTTTAAGTGATGCACAAAATTGTGGAATCAAGTAACTGTTTTTTTTTGTTTTTAAGATTTCTTCTTCAAATTTAAGATACTAGCTTGAGATCTTCCACTAAGGAGCTGTGTGACATTGGGAAAGTCACTTCACTTCCCTGTACTGACAGGTCAGGCTATGTGATCTCAGAGGACTTTTCCAACTCTAGATTCTGTTTTCCAATTTTTCTTAAGTCCTTGAACTATGAGTTTGTGAGTGGTGGAGAAGCAAGGGAGGGAACAAGAAAGTCTTTTTCAGATGCCTTAGTGTTTTCAGGATATGGGTCATCCAAATAAATAAGTGACTGAAGAATAAATGACTTGACTTGTTGGTGATATGGGATAAGGAACTGGGCATGCTTGGCTCTATCCCTTTTCTCCTCTTTTACTTTTGATGCTGGAAGCATCATTTCCGGTTGGCTTTTCAATGTCTGAAATTTGTTTCACAAGGTAGTTTCCCACATAGGGAGGCCTGTAGTTCTCCACTTTTGCATTTGACTTGATGGATAAATCTGTCTATTTCAGGGGTTCAGCATTAGGATGTCCATTGTTCCTCACCTAGTCTTTACCAGGTATGACGATTGTGGTGGTAATGATGATGATTGTAATAATAATACAGGTGATATGTTGTTCTTCATTGACCTGAAATCTTTTGATTCAAAACTCAAAGGAGGGGACTTCTCTGGTGGTCCAGTGGTTGAGACGTTGTCTTCCAGTGCTGGGGATGCAGGTTTGATCTCTGGTCAGGGAGGCGAGATCCCACATGCCTCGGGGCCAAAAAACTAGATATGAGACAGAAGCACTGTTGTGACAAATTCAATAAATACTTTAAAATGGCCCACCTTAAAAAAAAAAACCCTCAAACTAGAAAAACAGTGCTATTTATCAGACCTTTACAAGTTTCAACCCATGTCCTTATCACTAATTATCTGATGAGATTTAGTAAAGAAAACAGCAGACAGATGGCCTGAAGTTGCTCAAGAAATATTTTGCAAAGCCTTTGGAGGTGAAGATTACCAGGTACACAGACTTTGGAAAAGGAACTCAAGTGGCCAGTTTAGAATATTAGAGGAGCTTAGCAAATGTGAATTGAGTGACTGCTCTCTTTTATACTTTAACATTAGTGGCTCCTCTCCCAGAACAGAATGGAAGTATTTCTGGAGTCAGTCAATCACTATTGTCAGGATACAAGTGGTTCAGGTACTTTTAGCCATTACCCAAAGATATGAACAATGCATTTGTAGTTTATCCTCAATTTACACTTTTAATTCCTATATTCTGTTTCATAGAAATAAATTATATTCGGTAAGAGAAGGAAGGACTTCCCTTGTGGCTCAGACAGTAAAGAATCTGCCTGCAATGCAGGAGACCTGGATTCAACCCCTGGGTTGGGAAGATCCCCTGGAGGAGGGCATGGCAACCCACTCCAGTATTCTTGCCTGGAGAATCCCCATGAACAGAGAAGCCTGGTGGGCTACAGTCCATGGGGTTGCAAAGAGTTGGACACAACTAAGCAACTAAGCACAAGAGAAGAAATTGTTTTATATTTTATAGCTCATAAGCATTTTACTCTCATATTTAAAAGACAAACTGGAAAGGGAAATTCTGTATCCTAATTAGTGAGTATCCTGAAATGATTGTTCCAAATTATATATATGGGAAAATATCACTAATCCTGAGTATTTGGAGGGAGATCTACTTGGAATTGTCTCACTTTATTTTTGGGGGGCTCCAAAATCACTGCAGATGGTGACTGCAGCCATGAAATTAAAAGACACTTACTCCTTGGAAGGACAGTTATGACCAACCTAGATAGCATATTCAAAAGCAGAGACATACTTTGCCAACAAAGGTCCGTCTACTCAAGGCTATGGTTTTTCCCGTGGTCATGTATGGATGTGAGAGTTGGACTGTGAAGAAAGCTGAGCACCAAAGAATTGATGCTTTTGAAGTGTGGTGTTGGAGAAGACTCTTGAGAGCCTCTTGGACTGCAAGGAGATCCAACCAGTCCATTCTGAAGGAGATCAGCCCTGGGATTTCTTTGGAAGGAATGATGCTGAGGCTGAAACTCCAGTACTTTGGCCACTTCATGTGAAGAGTTGACTCATTGGCAAAGACTCTGATGCTGGGAGGGATTGGGGGCAGGAGGAGAAGGGGACGACAGAGGATGAGATGGCTGGATGACATCACTGACTCAATGGACGTGAGTCTGAGTGAACTCTGGGAGTTGGTGATGGACAGGGAGGCCTGGCCTGCTGCGATTCATGGGGTTGCAAACAGTCCGACGCAACTGAGTGACTGAACTGAACTGAACTGATTCTCTTCCTTGGTTAAATTCTTTTGGATTAATCTTAAATGTATACCTCTGGCTCCAGCTCTCTCCTGAGGCTCTCTGGACACGTATCTTTCTAACTGCCTGCTGCACCTCTCCAGATTAACAGCCTATCTTGAATTCAGCGGATTCAACTTCCAACCACATAAACTTTTCTTCCTACTATGGATTGTTACCACAGTTAAAGATAACATTGATCCCATGAGTTACTAGGCTTTGTCTGTGGGATGCTCATCTGCTCCTCCATCTTCCTCTCTGGGACCCAGTCCTGGGAGCTTTTCTCAGAGTGCCTTCTGCCTATATTCCTTCTCTGTTCTTACTGTCAATCCCTGGTACCACCACTGCTTATGCCTCACCCTGGCTATACCAATGGCCTCCTATCCACATTTCCACTCCATTCCGAACATTATGACAAAGTTTTCAGAGTAGTCTTGCTAAAATAAAAATTTAATAATGTCACTCCAGTAATCAAACATATTCAGTGTCGTCAAGACCTACAGAAGCGAGTTTAAAGTTGGTGGATGGTATATTTAGAGATGTTCTCAGGAATTCCTGGTGGTCCAGTGGTTAGGACTTGGTGCTTTCATTGCTGAGACCTGAAGTTCGATTTCTGGTTGGGGAAATAGATCCTGCAAGTCATGTGGCATGGCCAAAAAAAGGGTAAAGAAGCCCTCCTCATTCTGATTACTGTCTGTCTTTTAGCTGTATTTCACTCCATCCCTTCTTCTTCATAAAGCCTAAGCTTTGTTTTTACCCAGGTTTGCTTCTCTCCAGTGACTACTACATGGCTCTCTCTATCTCTGCGTGGACAGTTACTACTGCTGGTGTGGCTTTTCCTCCATCACTACCTTTTGTGTGACCTTACTGAAATACCACTACCTGCGACAGTCTTCTTCCATCACCATATCTGGAATCGTATTTTCCCCTTGTGGAACTTCTGAGTACCCTGCCCTTTCACACCAGGAACTTCATTCCCATAAACTCCAAGCAAATGGGCT
This sequence comes from Bos grunniens, assembly GCF_055505025.1. Classification (NCBI taxonomy): domain Eukaryota; kingdom Metazoa; phylum Chordata; class Mammalia; order Artiodactyla; family Bovidae; genus Bos; species Bos grunniens. The sequence goes on from NC_141165.1 coordinate 105,261,261, forward strand.
TCCAGCTGGGAGCAGCTGCCTGAGGACCTTCTACTTGCACCTGAAACCTGGGTAGACTTTGAGAGCCAGAACTTTTTATTTCCCAGTAGTAGGTCTCAACGAATGAATTGGATCAAGCTAAAGGATGCTGCCGTCTATGGGGTCACACAGAGTCGGACATGACTGAAGCGACTTAGCAGTAGCAGTAGCAAAGGATAAAAACCTAGGTATCTTCGCCCCTCATTTAGGATAACTGAGGCATCTTCTATACTGTGTCCCAGAGTTCCCCAAAAGGATTGAGTCCCAGCTGCTCACAGCAGGAATGTGCTCAATGATGCACCTTTTATTGCTGGCTGCCTTGCTTCCTTGCCTAACTTCCCTCCTGCCCTGCTGGTGCTTTCTGTGACCTCCCAGATAAACCATTTTCATGCACATTCTAGTCTCAGGCTTGGCCTTTGGTGGAACCCAACATAATACTCTGTCTGTGCTCTCTTAGCAGGCTGCTTAGGCTGTTCCTGTTATAACTTCCCTTACTTTGGGAAATATTCATTCAGGAATCTCTCTTGATCCTTGAGGTCAGGAACAGCATTTCCTTCCCATGTTCGTTTTAGCAACTATCATCATCTCTTACTTGAAGTAGGCACTCAACAACTAAAAGTTGACTGAAAGCATTAAATTTGCATTACAGAATGTAAAAGAAAGAAAAAGTTAACATTTCAATTACTTTTCAGTAACTTTATAGCAGACCAATGACCATTTCCTACTTTAGGAGCTTTGTCCTAACAAATGAAACAAATTATTTGTGGCCTTCATTTCACACTATTCAAGATACCTGGTATTGAGAATCATATTTCCTCCATTTATCTGTCCTGTTTCACCCCCTGGCATCTAAGGTCAGTGAAGACAGGCCTTTGATTAATGCTTCTTTACAGTACCAGCCATACCTAGCTTGACATCCTTCACATGGTATATACTCAACTCCAAAAATATTTTAAAATAAAATTATGAGTTATAAAGCACCTAAGTGTGCTTTAAAATGGTTTATTGTTTAACACAGTTTACATTTTAATAATCATCTTTATGAAACAGGAGGGAAACGGGCAGAACACAACCTCTAAAAAATGACATTAGCTCTTGAGGCTGTGACATATACTAGTTAGAACCAACTAGGTCCAAGAGGCTATGACATAAACCAGTTAGAACCAACTAGGTCCAAGATGGCAGAAGATTAAACTTCCAGTAAACTTGAATCTCATTGTGTATTGTTGCTGTCATGTCCGACTCTTGCAACCCCATGGACTGTAGCCTGTCAGGCTCCTCTGTCCATAGGATTTTGCAGGCAAGAATACTGAAGTTGCCATTTCCTTCTTTAGGGGACCTTCCTGACCCAGGGATCAAACCTGAGTCTCTTTAAGTCACCTGCATTGGCCAGTGGGTTCTTTACCACTAGCACCACCTGAACTCATTAGTCTATGAAATTACTCAGCTCATAAAAACTAATTGGCCACCTGATGCATGGAGCCTACTTACTCATTGGAAAAGAGCTTGATGCTGGGAAAGATTAAGGACAAAAGGAGAAGGAAGGGGACAGAGAATGAAATGGTTGGATGGCATCACCGACTCAATGGACATGAATTTGAGCCAACTCTGGGAAACAGTGAAGGACAGTGAAGCCTGGCATGCTGCAGTCCATGGCGTTGAAAAGGGTCAGACAAGACTGAGCAACTGAACACCACCACCATGTTTCAGGGCTTCTTGCCTTCTGAGGGGGCCCACACTCTTCCTATGAAGTGTGTTTCTCCTTTGCCTGTTTTTGCTTTCCCAGGCGACCCCATGCCCTGGGGCTGCTCTTGCCTTCTGAGACATTCTTTCTATGGAATGTGTATCTCTCTAAATACCTATCACTTTGTCTCTCACTGAATTCTTTCTGCAATGAGACATCAAGTACCTGAAGTTCACTGAGTGTGTCATCTCAAAAACAGTGGGTTCAAGTCCCAACTTGGGTTCTGGCTGAGTTCAAGTCCCAATTTGGGTTTTGGCTGAGTTCAAGTCCTGACCTGTGGGTTCAAGTCTCATCTGAGTTGTGCAGTTGCATGTATATTAGTTATTTTTATGCTTATTATATAAAAGTGTTAACCTGGCAGAGTTCTATCATATTACTTATACAAGTTTTAAGTTGAAAGCGTCCAAATGAATGGGATTTATTGTATATAAAATTACTTAATTTTGAAATCAAAATTAGTCTGAATATCCTAATTTTGTGGGTTTTACCCATCAGTTTCTCTTTTTACCATCAGTCTAATGCAGCATTTATTCACATTAGCTCTCTCTGTTCACTCCAAAGAGGCAGTATAAAGATCTTGTAACTTTTCCTGCAGCCAGAAAATCTAATTCACCATAACAGTCACAGCTGTGTGTGTTCCCTAGGCTGCTGTAGACATAACCCTTTAGTTTATGTTTAAACATAAAACTTAGTTTAGTTAAAGAAAATAGCACAAAACAATAGGGAGAAATTCAGTGTTGTAGGGCCTGGACCCAGTCATTTCTTTCTTATAAAGTGACTTTGTTTTGGGTATTTTAGCTTTATTTGAATCATAAGCATGTCTTACTGCTGCTGCTGCTGCTGAGTCTCTTCAGTCGTGTCTGACTCTGTGCGACCCCATAGATGGCAGCCCACCAGGCTCCCCCGTCCCTGGGAGTCTCCAGGCAAGAACACTGGAGTGGGTTGCCATTTCCTTCTCCAATGCATGAAAGTGAAAAGTGAAAGTGAAGTCGCTCAGTCATGTCCGACTCTTCGCAACCCCATGGACTGCAGTCTACCAGGCTCCTCCATCCATGGGATTTTCCAGGCAAGAGTACTGGAGTGGGGTGCCATCGCCTTCTCCGGAAGCATGTCTTAGGAAGTCTTAATTTTACTAGGCACTGTCTCTTAGGAAATAGTGTTAGGCATTTTTCTGCCAGTGGCATTTGCAGCCAAGAAGGGACAAATTAAAGATCAGTCAGTACTCACTTCACTTCCTTGGACTATCCACAAATCTGCATGATTTTACATGTGGAGATAAAAGTCAAACACTTTTGAATAGATCATTCTGGTGGATGTGGGCTGAAGACTTGTGGATGTAGCTGTGGTTCAGAAGCAATTACTCTGTGAAAATGAATGCAGATACAATGCAGATGTATATAAGGGAAAAACATTCTGCATGAAACTGCAATCATAAGTTCTGGCATTCTTTTTTAATGTAAAATAAATTTTAGATTAAATAAATTCGCACTCTGTAAGATTTCAAAATTCTTGTTAAGAAACGATGGAACACATAGTTTGTCAGGGTGTATTTAGCAGTTGCTTTGAATGACTGTCTCTTTTGAAAAATATTGCAAGTAGGAGTAGGGTACACAGGCAGAAGAGATATGCCAACAGGGAGGGAACTGCAATCCACATATTACATTGTTACATTCAAGACTGCCTACAAAATCTGAAGCTTGATGCAAACAGAAAATGAAGAACCCTTTGTTCAAAATTTATTCAAAATTTCAAGAGAGCGACTGCAGAGCTTTGAAACAAGTGGAGGGAGGAGGGCCTGTGTGACTGCACTGGTATCATGTCCATGAGCCTGGTCCTGGGTGTCCTCCTTTCCCTGAGATTCTACAGAGCCTCGTTTTTATTGGGTTTTGACCAAATGAAGTGTCCCTGGGCACACTTAGAAATCTAAAGCACCACCTAGCCTAGAGAAGGGCTATGTTAAATATGGTTCTCTAATTTCTTAATACTGTATATTAGAATACCTATACACGCCGCAGTGGGAAACATCAGAGATTTGTTGGCTGGGGCTGGCTCTTAATAGAACTATAATAACTAATCCTAGACGGATATTCTCTCATTCCTTCTTATTTGATTGTCAATTGTTAAAAGCCAAGATCTCAATCTTGGAATCCTGAGATTTTATGCAATTATCCACCTCCACTGTGCTAGGGAATAAGGGAGAAATGGCAAGTACACCCCTGTTATTATCTCGCTAAGGCCTTTCCAAAAATCCCTCCCAGATCTTCCTTGCTGGAACTGAGTCTTTGCACCTCTAGGCAGTGAGTTGGGAAACTTGGTATTCTTTACTCCTGCCCGAAACTCCACTCCTCTCCTTATCTTGGAGGCCACTTTTATCTTGATTTGATCCTTGACTTGTATTACTTTGTTCTTCCTTGGAATAGAGTGATGGAATAGGAAAACTTACATTTTCTCTTGGAATTAGAATAAAGATATAGTGAGTATATGACCCACTTCTACTGTTTATTTGTTTTTGCATTCCTAAACCAGTGAATTCCCTGTCTCTGCTGCTGCTGCTGCTAAGTCACTTCAGTCGTGTCCGACTCTGTGCGACCCCATAGACAGCAGCCCACCAGGCTCCCCCGTCCCTGGGATTCTCCAGGCAAGAACACTAGAGTGGGTTGCCATTTCCTTCTCCAACGCATGAAAGTGAAAAGTGAAAGGGAAGTCGCTCAGTTGTGTCCGACTCCTAGCGATCCCATGGACTGCAGCCTACCAGGCTCCTCCGTCCATGGGATTTTCCAGGCAAGAGTACTGGAGTGGGGTGCCATTGCCTTCTCCATCCATGTCTCTACTAAGCCACAAATAATTTGAGAACAATATGTATGAGTAAGCCTGAAAAATTCAAAGAATAGTTCTACAGGAGTATCTCCAAATTTGATTAGAATTCTTTCTCACTGACATTATATTTCTTCCAAGTCCTAAAAACATATATGCTATATGAATTAACATTATTGTAAATGTTCTACTTAATGCCTTTAAGAAGCATTGGTTGTTATGCTTGTTGGTAAACTCCTATGACAAACCAGGACATTCAACTGAATTTTTAACCAAGTTTTTAAACTGAGCAAAGCAAACTTCCAAACACATTGTGATCCTTGTTATCAAGAACAGTTAGGAAAAAGCTATGAAAATGGCATATTGGAGTTAAGTTAGATTTTAACATCTGTTAAATGGAAACAGTCCTATCCTCTTATTTATTTTAAAAGGGAAATGATAATTTTTAATTTTTTAAATGGGAAATTTAATAAGAACATGGTATGACTTCAATTAATACTGTATATTTTAGTTTTTAGAATTCATGACCTCTTAAAACCCCATTATTTTTGTTTATTTTTAAGTTTTTATTGAAATATACATTCTCTGGTAACCCTAATTTTTTTTACCATATCTGTGGACTTATTTCTGTTTTGTAAATAAGTTCATTTGTATCATTTTTTTTAGATTCTACATAAACCCCACTTTTTTAATGAACTAGAATTTTCTATTGTTAGATTTCCATGGAATCTTTTTTTTTTTCTAAGTTATTTAATTGATATTTCTATTCAAAAATTGGTAAGACATATTGAATATAGATGAGACATGCCAAAAGGGTTGGTTTATCAAAATTACCGGTTCTATATATACAGGTTTGATGTACTCCTTTGCCAATTTAGAACCAGTCCATTTTTTCATGTCCGGTTCTAACTGTTGCTTCTTGACCTGCAGATAGGTTTCTCAGGAGGCAGGTAAGGTAGTCTGGTATTCCCATCTCTTTAAGAGTTTCCCATAGTTTGTTATGATCCACACAGTCAAAAGCTTTAGCGTAGTCAATGAAGCAGAGTAGATGTTTTTTTGGAATTCCCTTGCTTTTTCAATAATCCAACTGATGTTGGCAATTTGATCTCTGGTTCCTCTGCCTTTTCTAAATCCAGCTTGTACATTTAGAAGTTCTTGGTTCATGTATATTTGAGGCCTAGCTTAAAGGATTTTGAACATTACCTTGCTAGCATGTAAAATGAGTATAATTGTACCGTAGTTTGAACTTTCTTTGACATTGCCCTTCTTTGGAATTGGAATGAAAACTTATCTGTGGCCACTGCTGTTTTCCAAATTTGCTAGCATATTGACTGTAGCACTTTAACAGCATCATCTTTTAGGATTTGAAATAGGTCAGCTGGAATTCCATCACCTCCACTAGCTTTGTAGTAATGCTTGCTAAGGCCCACTTGACTTCACACTCTAGGATATCTGGCTTTAGGTGAATGATCACACCATCGTGGTTATTTGGATCATTAAGAACTTTTGTGTGCAGTTCTGTGTATTCTTGCCACCTCTTGTTAATAGCGTCTGCTTCTGTTAGGTCCATACCATTTCTACCCTTTACTGTGACCATCTTTGCATGAAATGTTCCCTTGGTATGTCTAATTTTCTTGAAGAGATCTCTAGTCTTTTCCATTCTACTGTTTTCCTCTGTTTCTTTGCATTGTTCAAGTTGGACTCAAGATTGCCAGAGAGAAATATCAATAACTTCAGATATGCCGATGACACCACCCTAATGGCAGAAAGCAAAGAGAAACTAAACAGCCTCTTGATGAAGGTGAAAGAGGAGAGTGAAAAAGCTGGCTTGAAACTCAACATTCAAAAAACGAAGATCATGACATCTGTTCCCATAACTTCATGGCAAATAGATAGGAAACAGTGACAGAATTTATCTTCTTGGTCTCCAAAATCACTGAGGATGGTGACTGCAGACCTGAAATTAAAAGACAGTTCCTCCTTGAAAGAAAAGCTGTGACAAACCTAGATAGCATATTAAAAAGCAGAGACATCACTTTAGTGGCAAAGGTCCATCTAGTCAAAGCTGTGATTTTTCCAGTAGTCATGTATGAATGTAAGTGTTGGACCATTAAGAAGGCTGAGTACCGAAGAATTGATGCTTTTGAAGTGTGTTGTTGGAGAAGACTCTTGACAGTCCCTTGGACTGCAAGGAGATCAAACCAGTCAATCTTAAAGGAAATGAACTCTGAATATTCACTGGAAGGACTGATGTTGAAGCTTCAATACATTGGCCATCTGATGTGAGGAGCTAGCTCATTGGAAAAGACCCTGATGCTGGGAAAGATTGAAGGCAGAAGGAGGAGGAGACAAGAAAGGATGAGATGGTTGGATGGCATCACCAAGTCAGTGGACATGAGTTGAGGAAACTCTGGGAGATAATGAAGGACAGGGAAGCCTGGCATGCTGCAGTCCATGGGGTTGCAAAGAGTTCGACACGAGAGAGCAACTGAAAAACAACAACTTGTTCTATAGGTGTGAATCTATACTGAACACAATTTTCAATCAGTTACTAGTAGGCTAATGAAACTGGCTACTCCATAGGATTTGTGAATTTTACTTAATATATTTAAACACAATGTATCGTGGGGCTTTTCTGTTTGTTTTTTGGCCTTGCTGAGCATTGTTATGTGGAATCTTGGTTCGCTGACCAGGGACTGAACCTCTGCTCCCTGCAGTGGAAGTACTGGACTGCCAGGAAATTCCCACAAATGTGTTTTTAGAACTTCATTGCATTATAATCAATATACAAGAAAATGAGCATATTTGAATTTTACAGATCTGTAAGTTAACATATTTAGATACCTTTGAAAGCATCACCACTATCAAGATAGTGAATATATCAGCCTCTTCCAAAAGTTTCCTTGTGCCCATTTGAAATCCTTCCCTCCCAAATCTTCTCAGGATCCCTTTTCCAGAATCTGTAGGCAACCACTGATCTGCTGTTACTGTAGATTAGTTCAGTTCAGTTGCTTAGTCGTGTCCAACTCATTGCGACCCCATGGACTGCAGCATGCCAGGCCTCCCTCTCCATCACCAACTCATGTCCCTTGAGTCAACTCAAACTCATGTCCCTTGAGTCAGTGATGCCATCCAACCATCTCATCTTCCGTCGTCCCCTTCTCCTCCTGCCCTCAATCTTTCCCAGCATCAGAGTCTTTCCCAATGAGTCAGCTCTTCGCATCAGGTGGCCGAAGTATTGGAGTTTCAGCTTCAACATCAGTCCTTCCAATGAATATTCAGGACTGATTTCCTTTAGGATGGACTGGCTGGTTCTCCTTGCTGTCCAAGGGACTCTCAAGTGTCTTCTCCAACACCAAAGTCCAAAAGCATCAATTCTTCAGTGCTCAGCTTTCTTTATAGTCCAACTCTCACATCCATACATGACCACTGGAAAAACCACAGCTTTGGCTAGACAGACCTTTGTTGGCAAAGTAATGTCTCTGCTTTTTAATATGCTAAGTTGGTCATAACTTTCCTTCCAAGTAGTAAGTGTCTTTCAATTTCATGGCTGCAGTCACCATCTGCAGGGATTTTGGAGCCCCCAAAAATAAAGTCTGTCACTGTTTCCACTGTTTCCTCATCTATTTCCCATGAAGTGATGGGACCAGATGCCGTGATCTTAGTTTTCTGAATGTTGAGATTTAAGCCAACTTTTTCACTCTCTTCTTTCACTCTCATCAAGAGGCTCTTTAGTTCTTCTTTGCTTTCTGCCACAAGGGTGGTGGTATCTGCATATCTGAGGTTATCAATATTTCTACCAGAAATCTTGATTCCAGTTTGTGCTTCATCCAGCCCAGCATTTCTCATGATGTACTCTGCATGTAAGCTAAATAAGCAAGGTGACAATATACAGCCTTGATGTACTCCTTTCCCAATTTGGAACCAGTCTATTGTTCCATGTCCAGTTCTAACTGTTGCTTCCTGACCTGCATACAGGTCAGGTGGATTAGTTAACATTTTATAATCTTTTTTTTTTTTAATTGTTTCTTCAAGTTCTTTTACTCATCATGATTATCTTGAGGTTATTCATGTTGTTGCCTGTTGTTTTCAATAGTTCAGTTCATCTTTATTGCTGTAAAGTATTCTATTGTATGAGAATACTATATTCTATTCATTCATTCACCTTTAAATGATTTATCTTCCTGTCTTTATTCTCTTCTTTAGGTAAATTTTGCTTCGGTCTTGCCTCTGGGGAGATCTCACAGGATCACAGGAGTTTTGTTGTCAGCACATCTAGATCCAAATACCAGCTGTGTCTCTTGTTAGCTGGGTGAACGGGACCTGCATGCGTTTCCTTCCAGGGGTGAAGTTTCCTTGTCTGAAAAATAAGCATAGTAATATGTAGGATTATTGTAAGGCTTATACATGTAAAGCACACAGAACGAAACCTGACACAAGTGCCATTTGGGTGGCGGTTATGGGCTTCCCTGGCGTCTCAGATGGGAAGAAATCCACATGCAATTACAGGAGATACAGGTTCGATCTCTGGGTCAGATAGATCCCCTGGCGAAGGTAATGGCTTCCCCAGTATTCTTTCCTGGAGAATGCCGTGGACAGAGGAGCCTGGTGGAATACAGTCCATGGGGTCACAAAAAGTCAGACATGACTAAGCAAGTAACACTATTATTATTACTATTGCTATTATTAGTATGATTAATTATATATGACATGATTGATGGATTTTTTCAGTTAAATTCAGTTCAGTCGCTCAGTTGTGTCCGACTCTTTGCGACCCCATGAATCGCAGCACGCCAGGCCTCCCTGTCCATCACCAACTCCCAGAGTTCACTCGAACTCACGTCCATGGAGTTGGTGATGCCATCCAGCCATCTCATCCTTTGTCGTCCCCTTCTCCTCCTGTCCCCAATCCCTCCCAGCATCAGAGTCTTTTCCAGTGAGTCAACTCTTCACATGAGGTGGCCAAAGTATTGGAGTTTCAGCTTTAGCATCATTCCTTCCAAAGAAATCCCAGGGCTGACCTCCTTCAGAATGGACTGATTGGATCTCCTTGCAGTCCAAGGGACTCTCAAGAGTCTTCTCCAACACCACAGTTCAAAAGCATCAATTCTTTGGTGCTCAGCTTTCTTCACAGTCCAACTCTCACATCCATACATGACCACGGGAAAAACCATAGCCTTGACTAGACGGACCTTTGTTGACAAAGTAATGTCTCTGTTTTTGAATATACTGTCTAGGTTGGTCATAACTTTCCTTCCAAGGAGTAAGCGTCTTTTAATTTCATGGCTGCAATCACCATCTGCAGTGATTTTGGAGCCCAGAAAAATAAAGTCTGACACTGTTTCCACTGTTTCCTCATCTATTTCCCATGAAGTGATGGGACCAGATGCCATGATCTTCGTTTTCTGAATGTTGAGCTTTAAGCCAACTTTTTCACTCTCCTCTTTCACTTTTATCAAGAGGCTTAATAAACCCTCAACAGATGTTAACTATTATTAGTAATTTTGTAAAAGTTACATTACCAAATGACTATTCATTCCCTTTCTTTCCTTGTCCCTCTTATGTTTTCAGTTTCTTCACTATCCTAGTTACTACTAATCTCAGTGTTACCTGACCACGTATAATAGAGGAAGGCAGTGGTTCCCAAAGTATATGATGTAGGGAGAGCAACTTTAGTACCAACCTGGGAACTTGTTAGAAGTACAAATTCTCAAGCCCCATCCTGAACCAACTGAATGAGAAACTATGGGAGTATATGCTTTACCAAGACTTCCCAGTGATTGTGCTGAAATTAAAGAACTAGAGCAGCAGGGTAATCACCAGGCTTGGGCAGGAGTTAATGCAGGCTCAGTTCACATCAACTTTTTGTTATCAAAAGCATACTGTTGACTAATTGAGCTTAATATCAAGTAAAACCCCTAAGTCTTTTTCACACATGTTGCTGCTAATCCCCATATTCCCCATCTAGTACTTGTACAGGATTCTTTTTGGACTGAAGTATAAGTCTTTACATTTATCCCTATTAAACTTAATCTCGTTAGATTCGGCCCATCGCTCCAGTCATGTTTGGGGAAATTTTAGTTCAGCTGGAATGAACCATGACAAAAAGCAGGGCCTGGAGCTGGGGGAGGGGTGCTGTAAGCACAAGGTCCTTTATGTATCAGCCGAGTACTGGCCCTTGAGATTCGGGCTATGGTGGGCTTCTAATTAAACTCTTGAGACCCAGGAAGAGTAGTAATTTGATTTCTGTATAACTCTCCTAACATTTATTGGGAACCTGGTTGTGAACAAGGTACAAGAGAAATTACTAAATAGTGCTCCCTTTAAAGTCAGATGTAAGTATAGAGATAAAGAGGTTTTAGTTTATTTGTTTTTGACACACGAAGCCTAATACATTAATGTTTGCAAGTCTCTCAAGGAATAAAACTAATATTTTTTGAGTACCAGATCCTTTGCTATATGCTTTGTTTACATTTTCATACTTAATTTTCAAGCCAGTTCAATGATATAGGGAAGATTACCTCATTTACAAATGAAGAAACTTAGAATCAAAGGTTAATGCATTTCCTCAAGGTCACACAGGTAGTTAGCAGTAGAACAGAAGGAAATCCCAGATTTGCATGGGCTTAAAGGATATGCTAGATGTAGATTTTCCCCCGAGATCAAAAAGTTAAGCTCTTTATTTATTTATTTTTTTGTTGTAGTTGATTTACAATGTTGTGTTAGTTTCTGTTGTACAGCCAAGTGATTCAGTTATATATATATATATATACACACACACACATATTCTTTTTCATATTATTTTCCATTATGTTTTATTACAAGGTATTAAATATAGTTCAATTCCCCAGGTCAAGAAGATCCCCTGGAGGAGGAAATGGCAACCCCCCCAGTATCCTTGACTGGAGAATCCCTTGGACAGAGGAAGCCGGTGGGGTACAGTCCATGGGGTCCCAAAGAGTCGGACACTACTGAAGTGACTTAGCATGCACACATGTGCTACACAGAAGGACCTTGTTCTTCATCTGTTTTGTATATACTAGCTTGTATCTGCTAATCCCAAACTCTGAGAAAATTAAGCTCTTTAAGTGTGATAACTACCAGCAGCTTAAACAGAACTATTAATGCTCTTGGGCTGATTTATAATGAATAATTTTACCATTCCCAAAACATTAAAATATAAATAGATGACGCAATGCACCTAACTGTACTAGCAGTCCTAAGTTTAAAAAACAGTCTTATTTTTGGGTTCATTTTTATTTGCCTCTTTTAAAGTGTTAGCTACATACTTAATCAATATCTATTACAATATTAATATTGTAATTGCAAGTTGCCTCTAGCAGACAGATCTTTGGAAAGGATATAATTTCTTCCTCTAGGGGGCGGAACTAGGCAATTCTACTCTATTTAACAAGTAATACCTACTATATTTTATATGCCATAAAATGTGTATTGTAATAAAGTAGATTGTAGTATAATAGAAAGTGCACTGAACTTGGAGTCTTAAGATTAAAATTTAGTTCTACTTGTTAGTTATATCACCCTGGGCAAAAAGTTTGACTTTTATAAACCTCAGTATTGAGATCTCTAAAATTGGATGATGAGAATTAACTGATGTAATATCTCTAAAGGAAGGCACTCTATAGTTTGTTAAATGTTTTATAAAGATATTATTATACTTTTGATACTTACCTATTTTACAAGTTGCTCTCAGGAAGAAAAAATGTGAAATATTTTGGACATTTCTGCCACTTACATGTCCTCAATTGATAGAGTAGAATTCGAAATTTTTGAGCTTCTCTGAAAATGCTACCATTCTTTCATAGTTTAACTGTAGAGCTTCCAGTAGCGTTATATAAAAACAGTGTGGTAGAACTGATTACTGAAATACTAGGTTTGGTTTGTTAACTTGCATTTTAAAGATACAAGCTCTTTAAACAGCACTAACATTGTCAGTACCACTAGTATCATCATTATAAAAGGACACTCACTAGGAGCCCGTCTGCCTGAAGGCACTTGCTGTGGTTATACAAAGTGAGTTAAGGGGATACAAATTCCATTTCTTTAGGGCTTTATAATGTAATACAGGCAGACTTTATATGAATAGGAAAAATAAAGATATGCACTTAAATGCCTTCATTTGAATCCCTGCTATATCCCTTATTAGGTGTGACTTTAAGTAAAGGACAGTCTTAAATTTCAATTTCCTCATTTTTAAGATGGGGGTAACAATTGTGCCTACCTGGTAGAAATGTGAGCATGAAATGCTGTATTGTGGGTAAAGTCCTTAGTATTGTGTCAGTACTTAATGCACGGACAATATTAGCTTTTGTTATAAGAGAAACTGAGGCACATTAAACATTTTAGGAATTTGAGCAATAACTGATTCCCGTCAGCAGCACCAAACCAGTAGTGTTTAGGAGCACTCCTCCAACAAGAGCTCAGGGAGAGACTTTTATAAAGAAAAGTGAAAAAGTCTAAGTGTTAGTCCCTCAGTCATGTCCAACTCCGTGCTTTCCCTTCAGTCATGTACAACTCTGTGCAATCCCATGGATGGTAACCCACCAGGCTTCTCTGTCCGTGGGATTCTCCAGGCAAGAATAGTGGAGTGGGTTGCCATTCCCTCCTCCAGGGGATTTATCTGACCCAGGGATCAATCCTGGGTCTCCTGCATTGCAGGCAGATTCTTTACTGTCTGAGTCACCAGGGAAGCCCTTTATAGAGAAAGGGCACAAGCAAAGTAAGGAAATTATTGATTGGCTACAGTTTAAAGCCTAGTCAGATATGCGGATGACACCACCCTTATGGCAGAAAGTGAAGAAGAACTAAAGAGCCTCTTGATGAAAGTGGAAGAGGAGAGTGAAAAAGTTGGCTCAAAGCTCAACGTTCAGAAAACTAAGGTCATGGCATCTGGTCCTATCACTTCATGGCAAATAGATGGGGAAACAGTGGAAACAGTGGCTGACTTTATTTTTCTGGGCTCCAAAATCACTGCAGATGGTGATTGCAGCCATGAAATTAAAAGACGCTTACTCCTTGGAAGGAAAGTTATGACCAACCTAGACAGCATATTAAAAAGCAGAGACACTACTTTGTCAACAAAGGTCCATCTAGTCAAGGCTATGGTTTTGCCAGTGGTCATATATGGATGTGAGAGTTGGACTGTGAAGAAAGCTGAGCACCAAAGAATTGATGCTTTTGAACTGTGGTGTTGGAGAAGACTCTTGAGAGTCCCTTGGACTGCAAGGAGATCCAACCAGTTCATCCTAAAGGAGATCAGTCCTGGGTGTTCACTGGAAGGACTGATGTTGAAGCTGAAACTCCAGTACTTTGGTCCCCTGATGCGAAGAGCTGACTCATTGGAAAAGACCCTGATGCTCGGAAAGATTGAAGGCAGGAGGAGAAGGGGATGACAGAGGATGAGACGGCTGGATGGCATCACCGACTCAATGGACATGGGTTTGGGTAGACTCCGGGAGTTGGTGATGGACAGGGAGACCTGGTGTGTTGTGGTTCATGGGGTCGCAAAGAGTCGGACACGACTGAGCGACTGAACTGAGCTGGCTGTGATTGTTTGTCCTTTGGTTTTAATTTTGTGACCCTGAGGCATTTCCAGTCCTAGAGTTTGGTTTGCTTATGTGGACACACTGTGTTAGAGCCACCTCAGTCTAATAGCCTCTTTATTTAATTTAACAGGTATTATTTGAGCTAAGTACTCTGTGCTCCAATATCAACTCCTAAACCTTTCACCTCCTCTTTTGGTTTTCATACCCTGCAAATGAGCTTTCTGTGGTCATAATGAATAGTATGTGTAGTCTGGAAATCATTGTCAGTCACTCACAGTGCTTCATTAACTCCCTGGAATCACATAGTCTTAGAGCAGGAACTCCAGCCTTCCCAAGTCATTTAGACCAGTGAGATTATTTTGCAAATAAGAGAACTGAGCCCTAAGAGTTTAAGTGTCCCACCCAAGCTATCGGGCCGGTTAGTGACAAAGAGAAAAATCTGGACTCCACACTCAAAGTATATTACCCTCCTCCTCCTCACAATCTCTCTCCAGACTCCCTGGACACCTTAATCGCCTCATGTTACTTGCTCTGCCAATAGGACCATACTTACCTGGCTTGCTGCCAATTCAGGTTGTCTGGCTCCAGCTAAGTCTTCATGGTTAATCTTGTTATTCTTTTCTGGTTTTGTTTCTTAGTATGTAAGTTTCACAATTTCTTTAGTAGCGGGAAAGAAAAAAACCCTGCCTTTATTTTTCCAAATAAAGCCTTACTTGTGCCAATAAATGAAACCAATCAAAGTTTCTCTGGTTGGAGTAGAAATGGGGTTTGGGCCCACAGGCCCATAGGCTCAGCTCAGCGTTTCTCTCCCATCCCTTTTAAAGTGGTCCCTGAGGGAGCTCCACTGTACTCTTAGGGCATCTCTTAGCGAAACAATTTAAAGCTACTTCCTAACACCTACACTTAACAATGGTTATTCCTGGGAACTCTCAAATGTCAAAAGAGGCTCAGGCCACTTCCATATTTAAAAAATACAGACATGCTAAACAGGATTGCACAAACTACGATATAGTTTAAAGATTTAAACTTAACAGGTTAACACTTTTAACTCAGATACAATATTGATGGCATTTCAGTCCCAGCCCCAATTTTCCACTGGCTCTGACTTTTCTTAACCTGGCCTGTTTCTCAATTCTGCAGTTCCACTTCTACTCTCTCATTCAACGGTCAGTTAATGAATGTCCACTCAGTGTTAAGTTCATGCAAGGTACTGGGATCACAAAGATGAAAAAGACAATCTTTGCCCCTCAGGCAAATGGCAAACTAATGGGGAAGAGAGCCCAGAAGATAGTCCCCAGGGAACCATGCCTTCTGGTATTCATGCCTTTGATAGTCCTGAGCCCTGTGGCTTGTAACACAAGGCAAGTAAATAGCAGGGGAAGTGACAAAGTTAGGGAGTAACATTTAAGATGACCTGCAGTTTTTGATTTCTTCCTTTTGGAATGTTCTTCTTTGGGAGCTCTGACTGCAGGATGGGCTACCTTGGTGGAAAGACCTTGTGGAACAATTCATGGAAAGAAAGAAGCCCAGGTGTCCCAGCATCCCAGCTTGAGCCCAGTCTTCCAGCCATCTCATCCAAGGCAC
This sequence comes from Bos grunniens, assembly GCF_055505025.1. NCBI lineage: Eukaryota > Metazoa > Chordata > Mammalia > Artiodactyla > Bovidae > Bos > Bos grunniens. Next base: position 105,276,987 of record NC_141165.1, read on the forward strand.
CAGACAGATGAGTGAATCATCTTGGAAGTTCCAGCTTCGTTGAGCCCAACAGTTGGCTGTTGTGTGCTATGCTCAGTCTTATCCAACTCTTTGTGACCCCATGGTCTGTAGCCCACCAGGCTCCTGTCCATGGGATTTTTCAGGCAAGAATCCTGCAGTGGGTTGCCATTTCCTCCTTGAGGGGATATTCCTGACCCAGGGATCGAACCCACGTCTCCTGTGTCTCCTGCATTGTAGGCATATTCTCTACCTGCTAAGCCATTGGGGAAGCCCGATGCATTTGACTGTAGCCCCAGCTGATATCACATGGAGCTGAAGACTCACACAGCTGATCCTTGGCAATCCATAGAACTCATAGAGATGACAAATTAGTTGTCATTTAAACCACTATGCTTTGTAGTAGATGGTTGCATAGCAATAAATAACTGAAACAAATGGTTAAAAAAAATTGTGATACATGTGGTAAGTACTGTTATTGAGGCATGTACAAACTGAAGTTGTAGGATTGAGGAAGCATTGACTATGCAGCATTTGACTAGGAACTAGGGTATACAGGAATTTACAGAAGAACTGACATTATGAGCTGGTCTTAAGGAATGGGGGCTTCCCTGATGACTCAAGGGTAAAGAACTGGGTGGGGAAGATCCCCTGGAGGAGGAAATGGCTACCCACTCCAATATTCTTGCCTGGAGAATCCCATGGACAGAGGAGCCTGACGGGCTACAGTCCATAGGGTTGCAAAGAGTCCAATACAACTGAATGACTGAGCACACGTAAGGAATGAGTAAAATTTTGTCAGACAAAAAGTAGTGTGTATAAACAGAAAGAAGCTTTAAAGTGCATATTTTCATGGAGGATAGTATGTAGTTCAGTTTGGGTTGGGTTATGTATTAGAGCAAATTTATAAAGGTATTTTTGGGGGGGTGGTGAGGCTAATATATTATTCTGTAGGCAATGAAAAGCCAATGATGGCTTTTAGGCACCGCCTTGAAATGAGCAGTTGTCGTATCTGTTATCTCAGGCCTCAGTTTTGGCTATTGAACACCAGTGATGATTTCTTAATTCTCTTTTTCTTCTTCCATGACCCTATTCAGGTTCTCCTCCTACCTATCTAATAGATGCTTCCCTTTGTGTTTTATTATCTCCACAGTGGTATTTGCCAAGTTTTTGTCATTGGTTCTCATCTCATCTTTCCCAGTATTCTCTTTTGGCTGCAACTGAGATTTCTTGGCAGAAGATGCCAAATCTGTTTCTAGACCGGCCTTACTTTCTAAACATCACATTATCTCAGACAAATCTAAAATCCAATTCAGTCCTCTTCCCATCTCTACTTTTGCCCCAAGAAAAATTTAGCTTCTTCTCTTCATCTCCCCATTGCTGTAATTTCTTTCTCAGAATTACATCTTCAGTTCCTGACCTCTCACATACCTAATCTATCAGTCACGTCTATTGTTCCTCCTTTACAACTGTCTTTCATATTTTTCTGTCATTGCTTTCTTCTTTATAATTTCTGTAAAATCTAGTATTGATCTTGTCAACCTCCTGCAGAATTTTTTTTCCCGATAATTTACAAGGCCATTGGCTTTGTAACTGAAAAAATGGTTCCTCTTCAGTCTAATCCATATCTGTCTTATTTTTCAAAACTATTTCTTTGGCTCACAGCTTCATCACAGAGCTACTGAAGGGCCTTAATCATCAGGTCAAAAGTGTAAGTCCATCCCTGTGTTGTATGTTCTATGGGTAACACCTTTTTATCTTGCAAATTGTGAGGTAAGTTTAGCTAAATGAGAATGAGATTCTTGACATAAAAAAAAAAGAGAGAGAGAGAGGAGAGAAAAGAGTTGACATTTGTTTTTCTTAGGGGATTGGAGGAAGCTGACCAAGGAATAGAAGATAGATGCCTCAGTGCTGAGGATCAAATGTTTTTCATGGGTTGGCTAGGAAGAATAACTTGGGTCACCTACTGAAAACACGGATACTCAAGCTCTACTGCCTACATCAGTGGGTCTTCAACTTGGGTATACATTGGAATCACTGGGGGAGTTTAAAAAATTACTGATGACCTGCTCCCACCACCAGTGTGTCTGATTTAATGGTCTGGACTATACCCTTGTGTGTATTTTTACTTGTAACACATTGCTAAGGGTTGGTCTTAACTTTGAACATCAAATCACTAGTTAACTACGTGCTTGGAATGTGGTATCTGATACCATCTGACTACCAAGATGCTCTCTTTCCAGGTGCTTGTAATATGCAGTCAAGGGTGCAGCTATTCCCTAGAGGTTCTATTTGACTGTACCAACTCAATGGACATGAATTTGAACAAGCTCTGGGAGTTGGTGATGGACAGGAAGGCCTGGTGTGCTGCAGTCCATGGGGTCACAAAGAGTTGGACACAACTGAGCAGGCAATGGCACCCCACTCCAGGACTCTTGCCTGGAAAATCCCATGGAAGGAGGAGCCTGGAAGGCTGCAGTCCGTGGGGTCGCTGAGGGCCGGACACAACTGAATGACTTCACTTTCACTTTTCACTGTCATGCATTGGAGAAGGAAATGGTAACCCACTCCAGTGTTCTTGCCTTGAGAATCCCAGGGACTGGGGAGCCTGGTGGGCTGCCGTCTATGGGGTCGCACAGAGTCGGATACGACTGAAGTGACTTAGCAGCAGCAGCAGAGCAACTGAACTGAACTGGAGGATGGTGACAATAAATAAATGCCCATGTGATTTTGGGAGTGATTGTCATAGATAGAAACATTTGTTTCCCTGGGTGTTTCTGGAAAAGGATTCAATAAATGCATAAGGCAACCACAAGTTGGAGCAGTAAGTCAACAACAGGTTATTCTTGTAGACAGAGAAATAGACTAACTTCTAAATTATGCTGTGGATATGCCGAGCTCATCCTCACATCCTCCTTCACCATGAGATTATCCTTCAGTCTTTCAATTCTCTTTTCCCAGACCAATTGACTTAGTTTCCTCACTTCTGCTCTAGCCAAACTTGCCTGTTTGGTGTTTGGTGTTCTCTCTGATTTTTCATTTTCCCAGCCTCTTTCTTATCTCATTCCTGAGCTACTTATATCAAAACCTTATCTATTCTTAATACTCAGTATAAATCCACCACTTTAGTGAACTCTTCTCTTATTTCTAGGCTTCCCTGGTGACTCAGAGGTTAAAGCGTCTGCCTGCAGTGTGGGAGACCTGGGTTCAATCCCTGGGTCAGGAAGATCCCCTGGAGAAGGCAATGGCAACCCACTCCAGTATTCTTGCCTGGAGAATCCCATGGACGGAGGAGCCTGGTAGGCTGCAGTCCATGGGGTCGCAAAGAGTTGGACATGACTGAGTGACTTTATTTTCTTTCTTTCTTTCACTTTCTCTTATTTCTCATCTAGAGCTGATCTCATGAAATCTGAATACCCATCCAGTCTATAATGTTATCACTGTGGTGTCACTTTAACTTGCATGTGGTTGTAATTGCTTGGTGAGTAATGCTTTTCTGTTCAAAACATAATAAACACGGACACATGATTAACATTAACATACTTATATTTTTTAAAATTGGGAGCAGTGGTATTTCAGTACTTACATATTATATTTGAAGTCAGTTATGTTATTAATCTGTGCAAACAACTCATAGTGATAATGTTATAGACTGGATGAGATTTCAGATTTTCATGAGATGAATTCTAGATGAGAAATAAGAGTTCACTAAATTGGTGGATTTATGCTGAGTATTAAGAATACATAAAGTTTTGATATAAATAACTAAGGGATGCTGCTGCTGCTGCTAAGTCACTTCAGTCGTTTCCGACTCTTAGCGACCCCATGGACTGCAGCCTACCAGGCTCCTCTGTCCATGGGATTTTCCAGGCAAGAGTACCGGAGTAGGGTGCCATTGCCTTCTCCACTAAGGGATGAGTCTTACCTATTTTATTAGGTTGTTAGGGCTGCCATAACAAAATGTCATAGACTTTGTGGCTTAACAATAGGAATTCATTTTCTCACAGTTTTGGAGGCTGGAAGTCTGAGATCGAGGTATCCTCAGGTTTGCTTTCTTCTGAAGCTTCTCTCTTTGGCTGGTAGGTGGTTGTCTTCTCTCTGTCTTCACATGGTGTTCCTTCTGAAAGTATCAGTGTCCAAATTTCCTGTTTTTATAAGGACACCAGTCATATTAGATTGTGACTCACTCTAATGACCTTATTTAACTTAATTACCTCCTTAAAGACCCTTCTCCAAATAGTCACATTTTGAGGTACTGGGGAGTTAGGACTTCTATATATGAAATTTGGTGGGCTATAATTCAGCCCACAACAGCTAACTTGCTACATTACTGGCACACATTATATTTCAGGACTGTATGTAAATTTTAGCACACTGTAAACAAGCAAGCAAAGAGATACCTAGAGTTAGTGTTACATAAGCCACCAGGGAAGTTGCCATCTGTGTGTTATGATCATGCTAATAATTGAATTGAATGACAATTCTTTGCGTAAGACTCTGAAGGTAAGAAAAGACAAGCAATTATGAGCTTAATTTTATTGATATTACTTATAAAGTCTTGACTCATAGTTGCTCACATAAGAGTTTACTTTTTAAGTAATAAGCATACCTGAAGTTAAAATTAAAGAACATAAAAGGCTTTCGGGTATAGTTGAGAAGAGGCTGGAATTTGTAGGTTGACCTTGGTTGCATGTGTGCGTGCTAAGTTACTTCAGTCATGTCTGACTCTTTGCAACTCTATGGAGTGTAGCCCACCAGGCTCCTCTGTCCATGGGCAACTACTTTTCTGAGCCTTCATCTCGTCATCAATGAAATGGTGTGTTATCTGCTTTATCTCTGCTTTATTTCTGAATGTTAAAATCCTTTGTAAGTTATGAAGCAGCATTCAAATATTATTCAATATATTATGAAGGGCCAGGAAGAAATTTAGAGGCACCCCTAAGACAGTATCATTCCTTACCAATTAAGTAGTTAACAGAAGCTCAGAGAAACTGAGAGTAAATTGCTGCAAATAAAAGATAGCTGTCTTCTGTTGTTTTTCTTTATGAAAATCTCCCTGGCAGAATCCACCTACCATGTATGACAACATGAATAAACCCAGACATTATGCTAAGTGAAATAAGCCAGTTAGAGAAGGGCAAATACTTTGTGATTCCATTCAAAGATATCTTTAGTCAAACTCATAGAAACAGAGTAGTATGGTGGTTGCCAGGGGCTGAGGGAAAACGTGGAGTTGCTGTTCAATAGGTATGAAGTTTCAGTCATGTAAAATGAATAAGTTCTAGAGATCTGCAGTACAACACTGCAATTATGGTTGTGTGTGTGGTAGTCACTCAGTCTTGTCCAACTCTTTGCGACCCATGGACTATAGCCCACCAGGCTCCTCGTCCATGGAATTCTTCAGGCAAGAACACTGGAGTGGGTTGCCATTTCCTTCTCCATAATTATGGTTAGCAATACTTTATTGTACATGTAACAAATTAGAGAAGGTGAGCAGGTAGACTTCATGTTATCTGTTGTTACTACAAAAAAAAAAAATTCAGAACCCCAATCTTGAGTTGGATAATAAGGCCCTGACAAAGAAAGGGCTCCTATATTTTATATAATGCTTTTTAAAGGTTGTACAAAGTTTTAAGCCACTCCTTACTTGGCCTCCCCTGCATCTCTAGTCTAGGTAGCAAATTAGCCTTGGGCCCTGGGCCAGGTCCCTTGGCACTAGGTGTGATGATGGAGTAGGAAGTCAAAGACTGAGATTCTAGAGCCTACTAGTGCCTTTAGGATCCCTCCCCCTTATCTCTTTTCTTCCCTGCACTACTGATTTAAGTACTGTTGTACTCTTTGCACTTGGGCCAGAATTACTACTTGTGGCTCTTAAAGGCAGGTGAAAGGGTCAACAGCTTTGAAATCAGTGCCTGCCTGATCATAGCTCCTCATTGTTACAGGCAGTAAATGTAGTGAGAAGTTTGAATACCCACTGGGTTTATATAACATAATAAATAGATTTGATCCTTCCTTCTGATTCTATCAGTCAACAACTCATCGTCTTCTTCACATTTCTTTCTTGTTCATACCTATATACTGAGTACCTACTATAATACCTGCCACTTAGTGAGTAACAATCTCAATGGAAAAGAGAGTAAGTAGGGTTGGTAAAGCCCATATGGCTCAAGTAAATCATGTTAAACAAATCAGGACACACTGAAAGTTTGCTGAGGGCCCATCTCTAACTTTGCCGCTCTACTTCTTAGAGTCACTAAACTTGTCAATGGTCCCAGAGCCATGAGAATGGATACAGCAGCCAAGCAGAATTTGAAAAGTGGGAGGTAATGCTGCTTAACCTGTTTTTACAGAATTAATATTCTTTTAAGGATTGAAAGGTAAATGTAGAGTCAGAAATACAACCGAGGAGACTAGGCCAGATCACAGCCCCTCCATGTCCCAGGCTAGCTGGCTGGGAGGTGAGGCAAAGTGACACAAAGCGCAAGAGAATGACTTCTTTAAGCAATGTCAAGGCTCATTAAGTTGCAACTACAAAAGTTGCAAGCCTAGAAAATAGCAGGAATCTTCTTCAGGATTAAGGACCATGGTTGCTGGCCTTGCTTTTTCGAGAGAGTATGAAAATGAAGAGTCCTTCTGACAGAGGTGCGGTTGTTGGAGCGGTGAGGGCAGCTAGAGAAGCAATCTTCATGACCTCTGTTGAGTCGAGAAAACAGCTGGACAGCTGACATTTTCATCAGCTGTGTCTCTGCCCAGCTGCACAGATGGTCACTTAAATTATATAATAAATCACCAGCATTCCAATGTACCCAACAAGCCTCATCAGTCGCATTGCTTAAAACCTTTAGAACCACAAGATCTTTGAGTATTTTCTTCACAGATGGACCCATTTGCTTTCTAATACCTATTGTTGTAAAGCAAAGAATCTCTGGGAAAAGAGAGAACACTTGTATTAAATCCCATGTTATATCTTTGATTCTTTCACTTTGCTGGAGATCTTGCTTGGCTTCTTAGGAAACATGTGGCCTCATCTGTGAATGGAAATTGTTGCCATCTAGTCCCAGTGTATCTTCTAGGGTAAAACTGAAATTGAGTTTTGTGAAATTAAAAAACAAAAAAGTAATCGTATTTTTATTTCTTACAGATTGTAGAGAGTTTAACTTCATCAGTATTCAAGTGGTCTTGTACCATTCATGATGACTCAACAGCAACGTGTCTACAAATTATTCAAGCCCTTTTCATGACTCATGCCATGTATTATGGCAGAGTAAATTTTTTCCCTCTCTCTTGGAAAAAAAAGGCCTGTTTTTCTTATGAAAAAGGTTAGACATTTGGAAACTTTTAAGAAAGAGATTTTGCTAATATTAATAAATGGTTATTAACATTTTAAAAGTGAATTAAAAGCTTGTCACTAAGATACAACTAAGATCCTAGAAAACAGACCTGTATGTGGTGGTACATGAGCACTGATATTTTGATGATTTCCAGTGATTCGGCTAGAAATGGTCGCTTAGAGTCATGTATGCACGTGAGAAGAGGCTGACCTGTGGTCTATGTAGGGTTGGAACTAGTTTGACCTGAATATATCTAGATAACCTGTTGTCATTGAGAGTGAGTCTAAACCTTCTGAAGCCTTCTCCATCTACTTGGTCAACATGCCCCTCCTTTCTTCTGGCCAATTTCCCAAGAAATCCAGGGACAAAATGAATGCAGAAGATGGTCTGATGGGCCAGGCCATTCCTGCTCCTGGTGCCATGCAGCCATGCTCTCCCTTCAGTCGTGTCTGATTGTGTGCAACCCCATGGACTGTAGTCCACCAGGCTCCTCTGTCTGTGGGATTTCCCAGGCAAGAACACTGGAGTGGGTTGCTGTTTCCTTCTCCAGGGGATCTTCCTGACCCAGGGATTGAACCCATGTCTCGGAAGTCTCCTACATTGGCAAGTGGGTTCTTTACTACTAGCACCACCTGGGAAGCCCACCCTGCTCCCAGGGCTGGGTGCGAAGAGATCGGAAATGACTGATCAGCTCAGGATTGTCATTGCTTCTAGCTGGTTCCTACTGTCACTGTGAAGTCTGTGCCCAGAGTCTAACAGATGCTTACCTACTCTGTGTGATGTCCTTGCTGGTCTGGATTCCTGCCAGCCTCACAGTAGATCGCTGAATTTGGGCTTTGAGCATGTAGCTCTCTTAGGGCATACTCAGATATTCTGTCATTGTTCATCATAACAAAGCATTCTGCGTGTCACTGTGCCATCATAGGTAGCCTTCATCACAGGGAGGCCCCTCCACAAGTGTAGACTGGGGATACCACCCTAGACTTGTCCTTCCCTCAAGGTTTTTTCAGGGTCATCCTTAACAGTTCCAACTCCTAAGCCTTGGGCAGGACCATCCTGTCCACCATTCCAAGTCTATTTAACTGTGAGTCTCACAGAGGGGGAAGTCAGTGATTTGGGCCCTTTGCCATAGGAGGCCTGGGGTCCTTTTGCAAACTGATCCATTGCTTTCCAAGGACAAGTTCTCTTTATGAAATAATGAGGTAGGTTGTATTAAAAAAAAAAACACTTTTAAAAAGATATTATTACACCTTCCTTTTAAAATCATGGATACTTAACTATTTACATAACTGAGAATTTCCTTTTGAATAACTCTCTTCTGAAAGATTTTTTGTTTCAGGTAATTTGTAGTCTATACATATAAACATAAGAGTGAGTGATATAATTTTAAGTACTTCTTTGTCCCCACCAAGGAGCACCCTGTTTATGCTCAATCATAATAACTATCCTGACTATACAAAAATCATCCCAGTAAATGGTAAAGTTTTTACCACTTGGCTTAAGCTAAAAACATGCTTGATTTTCTTACCGCAACACCCAAATCCAAATCCTATTGGCCAAATAAGATATATCACCAAAATATATCTTTTTTTTTTGCTCATGCCACATGGCTTGTGGGGTTAGTTCCCTGACAAGGAATTGAACCCAGGGCCATGACAGTGAAAGTGCTGAATCCTAGCCACTGGACTACTGGGTAACTCTGTCACCAAAATATATCTATAGACAGCATCAAATGGTTTAATGTGTCATTAAAGTACACCATCCAAATATCACCAATCTCTCCATCTCTATAGTCACCCTCTAGTGCAGACTACATCTTCTTAAGACAACATGAATTGCTTCCTTAGGTTCACCTGTTGCCATTCTTGGCATACCCCAGTAGATTTCCTTGCCACAGAAAGAGATAAAAACATAAGTCAGATATTATAACTTCCCAACTAAAGATCCATTAAAGACGTCCCCTAGTTTTTATGTTTCAAAAGCAAAAAACCCTTTCCCAACTCTGGCCTCTGTTCTTGTTCCCTAGTCCCGACAAGCTTCTCTCCAGTCCTCCGCACAGATAGTTCATTCTTATCCTTTTGATAACAGATCTCATATTGCTGTCTTGGAGAGGTCTTCCCTGACCTCACTGTTTAGGTTGCCACTTGCAGTTGCTCTTATCGTCCTCTTAATTTCCTACATGGAACTATCATTTTAGTGTGGTTTCAAGAAGAAGTAAAGGTAAATGTTGTTCAGTCTGCAATATTTACCTGGCCATTGTAGTCATACTTTCTGGAGGAACAAAAGTTATTGCTGTGCTCTGTGTGACTTTAAAACCTACTTTTTATAATGTTAAGTCACAAACCCTTCTAAGATTATTAAATATTCCTCTAGAACATGATTCTTAATACATCTATTGATGTGTCATAACTTGGGTAACCAGACTCTGTTGTTAGAAATTTAGGTTGGTGTTAGTCTTTTAGAGAAGAGTTGGAGAAGACCAAGGTGTTTATTAAAGCCTTTCTAAAAAAAATGGAGGAAAGCTTTGGAAAATAAGCTTATTTTCTTAAGGGAAAAATAATTGATCGATGAAAGAGTAAATAAAAATGTATTCACAACATCATAAAGAACTAGAATTTGGGTTGCCCTTTAAGCTCCAAAGAACTAAATTTAGGACAAAGAAAGGAAATGCAATGCTAAACATTCTCGAGCTCATTGCACTGAAGTTTCTCACTTAAGCAATATGGCAGATAGTGAAAGAAGAGTAGATTTGGTGGTGAAAGCAATTGGTTGGGTTTTGATGTTTAATTTGAGGTATTTGAAGAATATCCAAAGGGAACTATTTGGTAAGCTGTTGAATTTAATGGTGTGTGGATCAGGAGGAAGTTCTGGTTTAGAGTTAAAGATTGGGGAGACATCAGCATATATTGCATGGTAATTGAGACCAGCGGAACTGGAGGCAAAAATCCAGGGAGAGTGTGTAGAATGAGAAGAGAAGAGGGCCCAGGACAAAATGGTGAATAACATAAACACTTACCAAATAGAGGAAGATGGGCATTTGAAGAAGGTGGAAAACAAGAGGCCAGCAAGCCAGGAGCAAAGCCAGGAGCAAAGCCAGGAGAGAATGTGCAGTGAGATTCTCTAGCGTTGATTAGCCTGACCCTGCTTGACTGGTTTTATGACTGCTGACTTTTCCTCCTCTTCAGTCTTTGTTTATAGCTCCCCAAACTGTGCTCAGAGAGAATAACTTTTCCAGATAGATTCTTCTTCAGTAGAAGATATATGTGGTGTTGTCTTCTCTTGATAGAATATCCAGTAAGTTCTTTGAGCTCATTGAATGAGTAGGTGGCGATCTCTAGGGTGTGATTTGAAACATTCAGGAAAAACCGCTCTTGTGTCCTAAAATACTTCTCTGGCCGACCTGCAGCTATGCTTGACATCCTGTGCCCTCTGTAAACCCTCTTGAGTAAATGGATTCATTTACTCAATATGTAATATTGAATGACTAAGTATCCTATTAAAATGCAAATATTCCAAAAGGATGACAAATAAATTGTCAGCTCCTTTTTAACAAGTTGGTGGGCTGGAGATTTGTTATCAGAACTCTTCACATTGTGGTTAGTCCCTATGCAGTTGACTCACAGGGCCAGTTACTGTGGTTGGTTTACAGGCCTGGAGTGGAAGCTCACCTGGGAAGGGAATATCTGAGCACATTCGTTCAGTTTTATAGCTATCTATACAGACCATCTGTTTTCGTTTCCTAGGCTGCCATAGCCAATTATATATTACAAACCAGGTGGCTTAGAATAACAGAAATTTATTGTCTCACAGTTCTGGAGGTTGAAAGTCTGAAATCAAGGTGTCAACGGCATTATGTGGCCACTGAAAGCTCTATGAGAGAGTACTTTCTGATCTCTTAGCTGCTGGCATGCTAGCTGTCAGGAATCCTTGGTGTTCCTTGTCTTATTGATGTGGCACTCCAATCTCCACCCTCATCTTCACGTGGCATTCTTCCCTCTATGTCTATGTGTCTGTTTGCCTTTGTTTTCTCTTCTTACAAGGATACTGGTCATTGGATTAGGGCAGGCACACCCTAATCCAGTATGACCTCATTTTAATTTAATTAATTATATTTACAAATACCCTATTTTCCAATAAGGTTACATTCTGAGGACTGGGTGAACATGAATTTCTGGGGGACACTTTTCAATCAGCATACCGTCTATTAAGGCTAGACTCTCAGGTAATCTGTAGAACAAATCTGGTTGTAGAGACAAGTAATCGTGATGTGATATGGGGCACTGACACTCTATAAGGGTTTCCATTGTTTCCAAGTATAAAGGCACTTGGCATCTATTGAGTGTGGGAGGTCACCTGGGATCACCATCCAGTAGAAAAGAGTAAAAAGGACATTTGTTAAGTTACTTTAAAAAAATATCACGAGTACATTTTATGGGCCAGGCTTAGGGTAAGGCCCTGGACATACATACATACGTATAGTCGCTAAGTTGTGTCCGACTCTTGTGACCCCATGGACTGTATCCCACCAGGCTCTTCTGTCCACGGGATTCTCCAGGCAAGAATACTCAAGTGGGTTGCCATTTTCTTCTCCAAAGGTCCTGGAAGGAGCATAGTAAATCAGTCAGTTCAGTTGCTCAGTCGTGTCCGACTCTTTGCGACTCCTTGGACTGCAGCACACCAACTCGTAGGGCTTACTCAAACTCACGTCCATCGAGTCGGTGATGCCATCCAACTATCTCATCCTCTGCTGTCCCCTTCTCCTCCTGCCTTCAGTCTTCCCTAGCATCAGGGTCTTTTCCAATGAGTCAGTTCTTCGCAACAGGTGGCCAAAGTATTGGAACTTCAGCTTCATCATCAGTCCTTCTAATGAATATTCAGGACTGATTTCCTTTAGGATGGACTGGTTGGATCTCCTTGCAGTCCAAGAGACTCTCAAGAGTCTTCTTCAACATCACAGTTCAAAAGTATCAGTTCTTTGGCAGTCAGCTTTCTTTATAGTCCAACTCTCACATCCATACATGACTACTGGAAAAACCATAGCTTTGACTAGACGGACCTTTGTTGGCAAAGTAATATCTCTGCTTTTGAATATGCTGTCTAGGTTGGTCATAATTTTTCTTCCAAGATGCAAGCATCTTTTAATTTCATGGCTGCAGTCACCATCTGTAGTGATTTTGGAGCCCAAGAAAATAAAGTCTGTCACTATTTCCAGTTTCCCCATCTATTTGCCATGAAATGATGGGACCAGATGCCACGATCTTAGTTTTCTGAATGTTGAACCTTAAGCCAACTTTTTCACTCTTCTCTTTTACTTTCATTAAGAAGCTCTTTAGTTCTTCTTTGCTTTCTGCCATAAGGGTGGTGTCATCTATGTATCTGAGGTTATTGATATTTCTCCTGGCAATCTTGATTCCAGCTCATGCTTCAGAGTTTCTCATGATGTACTCTGCATATAAGTTAAATAAGTAGGGTGACAATATACAGCCTTGATGTACTCCTTTCCCAATTTAGAACCAGTCTGTTGTTCCGTGTCCAGTTCTAACTGTTGCTTTTGACCTGCGTACAGATTTCTCAGGAGGCAGGTCAGGTGGTCTGGTATTCCCATCTCTTGAAAAATTTTCCACAGTTTGTTGTGATCCAAACAGTCAAAGGCTTTGGTGTAGTCAATAAAGCAGAAATAGATGTTTTTCTGGAACTCTTTTGCTATTTTGATGATCCAGCAGATGTTGGCAATTTGATCTCTGGTTCCTCTGCCTTTTCTAAATCCAACTGGAACATCTGAAAGTTTGTGGTTCACATACAAGGAATGGTAAATGGAAGGACATTATTCATGTCATCAGGAAACATACAGTTTAGGAGGAAAAGAGAAGCAGTAAAGACATATAAGAAGGAAATGGCCACCCACTCCAATATGCTTGCCTAGAGAATCCTGTGGACAGAGGAGCCTGGTGGGCTGCTGTCCATAGGGTCACACAGAGTCAGACATGACTGAAGTGACTTAGCATGCATGCATGCATTGGAGAAGGAAATGGCAACCCAGTCCACTATTCTTGCCTGGAGAATCCCAGGGACAGAGGAGCCTGGTGGGCTGCCGTCTATGGGGTTGCACAGAGTTGGACATGACTGAAGCGCCTTAGCAGCAGCAGCAGAGACATATAAAGTAAATACATTTTAAATTAAAAAACTAAGAAACATTATGAGATTTACTGATTGAGAATAACTGAGAAGAACCTCTTCAGATAGTATGGTCAGGAAGAAACATTTTTGCTGCAACTGGAAAGTTGAGGAGGATTCAAGATTAGGCATTTCACTTCCTTCATCTGTTTTTCAGGGTTGCCTCTGAACAGCGATCTCGAAACTTAGTAGTCAAAATGAGGGCCTTCATATCCTATCCCACAGCTTAATATGGAGTTGTCCTTCCAGACACATGCCTTGATATTTTTCTCCTCGCATTTGCCTATATGCTTCCTCTTTCCATACACACACATATACATGCATACACACAAGTACAAACTACGAACTCCACTTTTATATATTCTCTCTCTTTTTAAGTGATATAAACTTTAGCACTTCATGAAGTACACAGTCTCTTTTCAGAAAACTGCCATAGCATTTTATTTTCGGAATCATTTGAGAGTTATAGACACTTTGACACTTTAACCCTGCAAATTTTGGCAAGTATCATATGACCTAAGAAAAAGGATATTTTTCTTAGTTCAATTTCTATAATTGGACAATTTAACATTAGGTCAATACTATTATCTAATAGGGAAGCTTCCCAGGTGGCTCAGTGGTAAAGAATCTACCTGCCAATGCAGGAGACATGCGTTTGATCCCTGGCTCAGGAAGACTTCCAGGAAGAGGACATGGCAACCCACTCGAGTGTTCTTGCCTGGAAAATTCCATGGACAGAGGATCCTGGAGGGCTACAGTCCACAGGGTCACAAAGAGTCAGACACAACTGAGTGACTGAACACATGTTATTTAATACACAATCCATAATTCAAATTCTTCAAATTGTTGCAATATTGTCTTTTATGACTATGTTTTTTCTGATCCAAAATCTAATGAAGAAAAAGGATTGTGCTTAATTGACATGTGTTTTTAGTATCCTTTAATCTAGAATAGTTTACCAAACTATTTTGTCTTTTATATCTTGACATTTTTAAAGAATCCAACCCATTGCTGTGTAAAATGTCCAATAGAGGCCCAAACACATATTAGATTTGTAGCAGTTTTTGATATTTATTCTAAATGCTCATTTGGAATTTAAAACTAACTGAAATGGCCAGCAGCCTATGATACTGCAGTTCAAAGTATCCCACATCAGTTCCATGGGTTGTAATAAGATGTTTTGTTAAAGGGCATTTGGAACAATCTGCATTATATAAAAAAGTAAACACAGATTTCTTTGCTGCAGAACTTTTCTAGAACTTTTATACACTAGTAGACGTTATGAATCTTTAAGAGAACTTCCCAAACTTAACTGATCATAGAACACTTTGGAGACTGTATTAGTTATCCATTGCTGAAAAATAAATTACCCCAAACTTACAGACTTTAAGCAACAAGCATTTATTATCATAAACAGTTTCTGAGAATCAGGAATCAGGAATTGGCTTTGCTGTGTGGTTCTGGGTCAGAATCTCTCCTTAGGTTGTAGTAAAGATGTTGGCTGGGGCTGCAGTCATGGGAAGGCTTGACTGGGCCTTAATGGTCTGGTTTCAAGATGGCTCATACACATGGCTGTTGGCAGGAGGCCTCAGTTCCTCACTATAGGACCTATTGATAAGGCTGCATGAACACATTCATGCCCTGCAGCTGGCTTCTCATGGGATGAACCATTTACAAGAGAGCGAGGAGACCTACTCTCAGAAGTTGCATACCATAACATCTACCAGTGAGTCATTAAATTCACCACACATTCAAGAGAAGGTAAATTAAGTTCCACCCTATTTTTTAGCTTCAATTTTTGAAGGGAGCAATGTCAAAGAATTTGTGGGCATATTTTAAAATCACTGTTAAGACTATCTTGGGGGCTCAGAATTCTTCATAACACACTTTAGAAAATATTAGTTATAATGTTGAAAAAACTCAGGATGAGAAGTTACAAGAGGTGAGTCTGAGCTCCACCTCATTGGCTAATTGAATTATAATTCTCTTTGTTGTATATACACCTGTATTATTTGAATACATCGATTTAAAATTTCTATATAAGACTCACTCAGGATATGTGTGTGTGTGTATATATATATTAGTTAAATTGGCTGCTTATTAACCAATAACTTGGTTATTAAGATAACTTAGGCTGATTTCTGAACTTCTTGAGCTTTAATTTTTACATAAGTAAAATGAGAGGATAATACTATTAATGTTTGCAGTACCTTAGGTGTGTTGTGAAAATAAAATGAACATGTGCATGTGCTGTGCTTAGTTGTGTCCAATTCTTTGTGACCTCATGGACTGTAACCCGCCAGGCTCCTCTGTTCATGGCAATTCTCTAGGCAAGAATACTGGAGTGGGTTGCCATGCCCTCCTCCAGGGGATCTTCCCAACCCAGGGATCAAACCCAGGTTTCCCACATTGCAGGCAGATTCTTGACCATCTGAGCTATCAGGGAAGTCCAAGAATACTAGAGTGGGTAGCTTATCCCTTCTCCAGGGCAACTTCCCGACCCAGGAATCAAACCAGGGTCTCCTGCATTGCAGGCAGATTCTTTACCAGCTGAGCTACCAGGGAAACCCAAATGTACAGAAAAATGGTTAAATAACTAGAATGTACTACTCAGATTAAAGGCAGGAGGAGAAGGGGATGACAGAGGATGAGATGGTGGGATGGCATCATCAACTCAATGGACATGAGTTTGAGCAAACTCCGGGAGATGGTGAAGGACAGGGAAGTTTGGCATGCTGCAGTCCATGGGCTCACAAAGAATCAGACACGACTGAGCAACTGAACAACAGCTACTCATCTGTTCACTTTTACTAAAACCATTGGCCAGCGTATGGCCTGTCAAATCACTGAAAACTAGATGTCTTACTTTTCATATAAAAAAGCTCCCCTTCCTATCTTCCAGGAGAATGTCACATTTATAGATGTACTTTAAAAGGCTTTTAATGAGCCTTATAACAACTCCATGGGAATTTTAACCTGACATTTGTCTTCTGCAATTGCTTCTTTGCTAGACATACAGAACTTTGTCTCTGCAAGGTGCTAGTCTTCTGCCAAATGAATTGGTGTTGTTTTTAAAGACCTTTCTGTACACCCACAATTTCCCTAAACCATAAGCAGTCTCCTTTCTCCTGTGTCTCCTAAGCTGACTCTGCAGCAGTTCCTAAAGAGCAGTTCAGAAAATGTTTTAAGCAATGGAAGCCTCAACAAAATAAGTACCGAGTTTCCCATAGTAACCACAGGACAAAGCAGGGTTGGATGCACGCATCTTGATGGAATATGCTTGTCCAAGATTAGTCTCCCTACTTTAAAGTCCTATCCCATTACCAATGAACCACCCAGACTAAACATAAAGAAAAATGTTGCTGCCAGCCAACTGCAGTTTTTAAATCCAAGGAGCTTAGAATACTTATAGACATAATCTCGTTAATCTTCATAATACTATGAGGTAAGTCAAAGTGTCATCACTCTTAGAGGCAAGTGTGGCCAAACTTGGGTTTATTTTGAGTCCCTGTATTTTTCTAATACTTCACTCTGTGCAACTATTATTTGAATATTGAATACGATTTAGTTCTAGTACATAAAAGAAAGAAAAGAACAGACATAGATATTACAGTTGAATTAGGACCAGGGCTCTTAACTTAGAAAGAGCTATTGGTCAATGCATTAATTAAGACATCAAGTTTACACCCTGTCATCAACAGTAATTGTTTATTGCCTAACTAAACCCTCCTTAATTTATTATAGTCATTAGTGTCTGTTAGCAGGGAGAATGTACTTGAATTTTACAAGGGTATGTGGTTAGCAGTTTTCTGTCTCTGAGCTGGGACCTGACTCACTTGATCTTCTCACCTCACACTTAACACAGGCCTGACTTAAGAAATGATTAGCCTTCATTGTAGAATTATAAACAGTCATAGGTCCTTCTGTTCTGCACCACAGCTCTCCAAGTTGTAAGAATCAGAGGACAGTATTAGATGACCTCTAAATTATCTTATATATCTAAAATTCTCAGTTAATGATTATCTGATTTGATACAGAGATTAAAGCAACAATAACACAAAGAAATAGCCCAAATTAGAGTATTTGAGACAATCTGAGTTATTTGCATATTTTCATAATTTCCCCAAATCACTTTGAGGGTCAGTGACTTGATCCAGGAAAGTAAAAGTCTTTGTGGCTACCTCATTATTGACTTTCTGAGAGGGAGAGGGAAAAGGAGAAGGAGAGGAAGTGGGAGAGGAATTTCGCTTTGTGGTTCAGCAACGCACGTTTGGGGCAGCAGTAAGTCATGGGGCTCTAGACATCGCTGAGGAAACAGGCTGTTAAAGGAGAACTGCTAAACCTGTAGGGCAGATCCAGGCTTTGTAGGACCTACAGCTTCTTTAATCTTAAAGGCCCTCCTTAAGAGAAAGAATTCAGAATTAAGTTTAAAAATGCATATTTATTCTGATGTGAATTCATTTGGATGTATATATTATTTATTTATTTAAAAAGTTTAAAATTGAAGTTAATGTATAGTGTTGTGCTAATTTCTGCTGGACAGCAAAGTGACTCACTTATACACATATATACATTCTTTCTTTTTTTTATTTAAATTTATTTTAATTAGAGGCTAATTACTTTACAATATTGTATTGGTTTTGCCATACATCAACATGAATCTGCCACAGGTGTACACGTGTTCCCCAATCCTGAACCCCCCTCCCACCTCCCTTCCCATACCATCCCTCTGGGTCATCCCAGTGCATGAGCCCCAAGCATTCTGTATCCTGCATCAAACCTGGACTGGTGATTTGTTTCTTATATGATATTATACATGTTTAGAAAACTATAAAACACTGGTGAAATAAATCAAAGAGGACACTAATAGATGGAGAAATATACCATGTTCATGGATCGGAAGAAGCAATATAGTGAAAATGAGTATACATTCTTTCTTTATATTTTTTTCAGTATGGCTTATCACAGGATATTGAATATACTTCCTTGTGCTATATATTAGGACCTTGTTGTTTATCCATTCTAAATGTAATAGTTCGCATCTACCAACCCCAAATTCTCAGCCTTTGGCAATCACAAGTCTGTTCTCTATGTCTGTGAGTCTGTTTCTATTTTGTAACTGAACTTATTTGTGCCATATTTTAGAGGCCACATATGAGTGACATCATATGGTGCTTGCCATTCTCTATCTGACTTACTTCACTTAGTATGATACCCTCCAGGTCCATTTATGGTGCTCCATTCTTTTTTGTGGCTGAGTAGTATTCCACTGTGTATATGCACCACATCTCTTTCCACGCCTCTGCTGATGGACACTTAGGTTGCTTCCATGGTTTGGTCATTGTGAACAGTGCTTCTGTGAACACAGGGGTGCATGTGTCTTTTTGAAGTACAGTTTTGTCTGGGTATATTCACAGGAGTAGGATTGCTGGATCATATTGTAATTCTATTTTTAGTTTTCTGAGGAACCTCCATGCTGCTTTCCATAATGGCTCTACCAACTTACATTATCACCAGCAGTGTAGGCGAGTTCTTTTCTCTACACCCTCTCCAGCATTTTCTATGTGTAGACTTTTCAATGATGACCGTTCTGAGCAGTGTGTGGTAGTACCTCATTGTAATTCTGACTTTTGTTTCTCTAATAATTAGTGATGTTGAGCATCCTTTCATGTACCTACTGGCCATCTGCATTTTGGAAGTGAATATTTATTGGATCTCATAGCCTCTTCAATATCATCCAAAATGGGGAAAGTGAAATGGAGAGAATTTGGATAGAGATTGCAGTCTTAACTAATCATATTTGAAGTATCTTACTCTTGGAAATTTTATATTAACCTACGGCCATGTGAACGTGTTCCTGCCCTCATCCAGATCCTGGAAATGGTTTATGAGAATGAGGAGACCAGAAGCCGGGACTTTATTAGTTTCACATTCACACACCATTATAAACATGAAACATGTCTAGTCTAATAGGCAGTTGAATTGGAAGTTCATTTAACTGAAAAAGAAAAAAAAATGAAGCCATTGAAAAAATAAGAAAGATCTATGTAAGCAACCATGATGATTCCAGACTATATTGTTATGTGAAAAAATAAAGAATGGGATAATATAGCATGATTCTATTTATGTAAAAAATATACCAAATAAACCAACCCTGAAGCAATGTGTATATTGCATGTGTGTGTGTATATATATATATATATATATATATGCTATATATTTGCTACATATCAGATCCTTAATAGTGGTTACCTTTAGAGACTGTAAAGAGTTGTGGGGTATTATTTCAATTTTGCATAACAGATATGTATATGTTACATGCAGGCCTCCTCATTAATAACAACTGAACATCCCCCATAATCTCTGTGTCAAGCATCCCATTCTCACACCATCATTGACAGCTTTTACAGTTCAGTTCCTTTAGAGTCTCTATCTCGGACCCACCAGGATTGATAATCCAGTCTCCTATTACTCAGTGCCCTCAGTCATTTCATATCCCCACATCCATCCTTACCTCTTACTCTTAAGTTTTGTGGTCCATGATTATAATCACTCATTTGCATACACCTTAACTGCCCTGCCATGTCTCACTTAGTCAGAATGTGCGTGCTCAGTCACTCAGTCATGTCTGACTCTTGTGACGCCATACTCTGTAGCCCGCCAGGCTTCTTTGTCCTTGGGATTCTCCAGGCAAGAATACTGGAGTGGGTTGCCATTTCCTTGTCCAGGGGATCTTCCCGACCCAGTAATCGAACCTGGGTCTCCTGCATTGCAGGCAGATTCTTTACCTACTGAACTAGGAGGAAAGCCCCACTTAATCAGACTTGGTAAACATCCCTGCTTGAATCCAACTCTCCTACTCTGCCTCTGTAGCAGGGCAGCTAGACATGGCTGGAGAAAGCCATATACCTCATGCTGCCTGGTCTCATTTTCCATTCCTCACCTATCCTCAGGGGAGCTCTTAGTGCTGCCCTGAAATCCTACTACATTTTCCCTGGTCCATTCACACTTCCACATTCCTGGTTTCCTCTCTCTCTAAACCTCCACATGTCCTCCACTGTGCTCTTTCTTAGCTTATGACCGTGCTTACTATTTCACTGAGAAAAAAACAATCAGGGCAAAAATATCACAATGCTCACCCTGCACAAACTCCCAGCACTGAATCTGTTCCCTGTTGTCTGCCTTCTTTCCTGTCTGTGGATGAAAAACCAGGGCTTTCGTCTGAGGCCAGCCCCCTATTGTGTACTAACCCTGTCCCTTTCTCATCTACTTAATAGCACCCAGGGCCAAGGATCTACGAGCACAGTAAGCACAGTGTGTAGGGCCACCTTAATTTCAGGGGTGCATGAAAATATTTAATTCCCTTTATGATCAAAAGAAAAATATGAACTTTTAGGTCGAAAAGTGCCTTAATGAATAGTGTTATATTCAGTTCAGTTTCAGTTCAGTTGCTCCATTGTGTCTGTCTTTGCGACCCCATGGACTGCAGCACACCAGGCCTCCCTGTCCATCACCAACTCCCAGAGCTTGCTCAAACTCATGTCCATTGAGCTGGTGATACCATCCAACCATCTCATCCTCTGTTGTCCCCTTCTCCTCCTGCCTTCAATCTTTCCCAGCATCAGGGTCTTTTCAAATGAGACAGTTCTTCACATCAGGTGGCCAAAGTATTGGAGTTTCAGCTTCAACTTCAGTCCTTCCAATGAATATTCAGGACTGATTTCCTTTAGGATCAACTGGTTTGATCTCCTTGCAGTCCAAGGGACTCTCAAGGGTCTTCTCCAACACCACAGTTCAAAAGCATCTATTCTTTGGCACTCAGCTTTCTTTATAGTCCAACTCTTACATCCAGACATGACTACTGGAAAAACCATAGCTTTGACTACACGGACCTTTGTCGGCAAAGTAATGTCTCTGCTTAATATATTCTTAATGTCTTTGTTAATGTATTCATTCTTAAACAATGCAGCTTTTGATCTCTGGGGTCTCTCTTGAACTGCATTCATGACAGCTCCTCCCTCATTCTACCCAGCCAGTCATTTCCAAAGGCCCCACCTCCTAATACCATCACCCTGGGGATTAGGCTTTCACATATGAATCTGGAGGGACACAGATATCAATCCATAGCATTATCTAAACCCTGTCTTGACTCACCTTCCCTTCCAACCACCCATTCAACTGGTGCACTCAACCCACCCACAGCAACTTTCTGCCCTTTTTTTTTAACAACAAAATGTTTTAAGATGTTTGTCTGTATTTCTTGTCATCTGCCACTCTCCTCCCATTCTCCTTTGAACTCCGGTTTTCATGCCCAAGGCACCACTGAAACTGCTTTTCAGACAAGGTCCTAGTGGCCTCCATGAGACAAAACCCAGCAGCCAGTCCTCCTCTTACTTCACTTAGCAGCAGCATTTTAAATAGCTGATCATTCTTTCCGCTTAAAACTGTTTTCTTCACTTGTGGTCTCTTTGTAAGGAGACCACATTTTTTTTTTTTTTAAATCAGAATGAAGACGTTTTTGAGAGTGAAAGTGGAGATGCCAACTACTACTGCAGATGCCAACTGGGACCGTCTCAGAGTTTTCTTCTAGGACAGGATCCCTGCCTGGCTCTTCTTCCTCAGTCTCCTTTGCTGCCCTCTTCTCTTCAACCTGTAAATATTGGACCACCCAGGGTATCCTTGGATCCTGCAGTAGCTCCTGTTCTCCTTCTCTTCCTTCTCTACACTCCCATGGGGCTATTTTTCAACTGCTGCACATTGGTATGCTGTACTGCTTGATAAAATGTTGAAATATTTCTATTCAAATTAGTGTTTGAACTGCTCTCACTCTAACAGCTCCCCACCCACCATTCCAGCTTCATTCCGGGAGCCTCATACCTACCCATGATCAGTTTCTAAAATGTTAACACCTGACCTTTTATTCCCCCACCCTCATCCCAACACCTGACTCTTTCAAACTGTGTTCCAGCACTTTCTGATTGGTTAGTATGATTGCCATACTGGTTGTTAAGTATTTTGAATATCATCCTTGCACTCATTTACCAGGCTTTACATGAACTCCTAAATTTATATCTGCAGTTCAGACTGAAACATTCTCCCTGAACCCCTAGACTTGTATCGATAAATCCAGTTGCCTTACCAAAATCTCATCCTGAATATGTAATGGACACATAAGGGATATTTTGAACTTAAAGTATCCAGATTTTTCTTTCAAACCTGCTCATACAGTCTTCTCCAACTCAGGTAATAGCAACTTTATCCTTTCAGTTGCTCTGGTCCCAAGTCCTGGTTTGTTTATTTAACTCCTCTCTTTCACACCCCACACCCAAGTGATCAGCAAATGCTGTTAGCTCAGCTTTCAAGTACATATTCCACTTTTCACTACCTCCACAGCTGCTACTTTCCACTATTGTCTCTCACCTTGACCACTGCAGTAGCTCCTGTCTTCCTGTTTCCACCAATGCCAATTCCAGTTATTTTCACCTCAGCAGACAGAGTGCTCCTTATAAAACATCAGACTCTTCATGTCAGAATCCTCCCATCTCACTTATATAAAGGCCAGACCCTTACAATGACCTCAAGGTCCTATGTGTCTGCTCCACATCACCCACTTAAGACCTCTGACCCCATCTACTGCTCCTATCCCCACCCTCCATCCATGCCAGCCACACTCAGCTGCCAACTCTTCCCCATCAGGCACATTCTTGCATTAGACCTTGGCACTTGCTAACTCCCCCTGCCTGGCCTGTTCTTTCCCCATGCTGCACACAGCTGGCTCTTTACCTCCTTCAGGTCATTAATTAAAGGTCACCCTCTCAGTGAAGTCTTCCTTTCACAAATTATAACCCCTGCTACCCATTGCCCTTACCTCCTTTATTTTTGTCCATAGCACTTGTAACCACATGCTCCATCGTAGATTTTACTTCTTCATTATGTGTCAATTTTGTTGGTTGTTCCCTTTGTCTGCTTGGGTTGCCACAACAAAATACTATAGCCTGAGTGGCTTAAGCAGCAAATTTATTTCTCACTGCTCTGGAGGCTGGAAGCCAAGGTGCTAGCAAATAATTTTCATTCTGAGGCCTTGTCTCTTGACTTGCAGGAGACCACGTCTTGCTGTGTGCTCACATTCTTTGTGCCCACGGGGCAGAGGGGTGGGGTGGGTGGGTGGGTAGAACAAGCTCTCTGGTGTGTCCTCTTATAAGGACAGGAATCACATCAGAGGGTCCCCCCTCATGACCTTATCTAACCTTAATTATTTTCCAGAGACCCCATCTCCAAATACCATCATATTGGGACTAGGGCATCAACATATGAACTTTTGGGAGGATACAATTCTGTCATTAACACGTGATACAGCCTCGACCTAGAAGAGTGCCTGCTACATAGTGGGTACTTGGAATTCATAATTAGAAAATAATGTCAGAAAAAAAGAAAATAATGTCATTATTTTAATACCTCAAAAAGTTTTACCACTATGAAATTTTATTCTATATTAATTAATATGCTGTAGGGAAAGTCTCCAAAAACAGAGTAGCTGGTTTGTTTACAGTCCTGTACTAAAATTTCACATAGAGGTAGTAAAATATAAATTTTGTATGTTCTTTGGAAGTTTATACGCTAAAAGATACATTGTGCAGACTTACACATCTAGAGTCAGACAGAAGTCTAAAGCTGAGTCTGGGGATTCAGTGTTCTAAGTCAGTCACTCAGCCAGGTCCATCTATACAATCTGTGGTCACAGTGCTGAATTCAGTATCACACAGTGGCTACAGAACACTTGCTGGAAAACCCATCTCTCTCAAATAACACTGAAAACTGAGCTAAGGAAAAGCAAGAAATCAGGCCCTCTGTTCTTCAAGGAAGATTGGAAACAGAAGAGAGTTAAGAATGAACTGGAGCCATGGAGATACTATGAGGGTTTCCAACTCATCCTTTCCCTTTCTTGTGATACTTAAGGCTAATTGTCCTCATAAAACCCACAAGTTGGCATAGAGTATTCAGAAACTCCTTTTGTTATCTGTGATACTCTGATGTAGACATAGACCTATCTTTTATTCTGTCTACTTAAAAACAGTTTCATTTACCAAGTTAATAAGGAAAAATATAATCATAAAACTGAAGGATCACTAACAATTTTAGTGTTTTCTAGTAATTTTGAACATTAGCCTCTGGGGGATCTCTTTAACATGCTTACACACATATTCATATCATAACCCCCTGGACACTTTTGCAGCCCTGAATCTGAACATTACTCAGTTCTCGGCCTTCCCTGGGAAAATCTCCAGAGAACCTCAGTTCTCATCTGCATAGATGGGAGTTGCCAATCACTTCTCTCCCCACTGCGGAGACATTGAGAATCATCTCAAATCTGGTTTCTTTATATGTTAGAAAGGAGCTCAATTCAGAAAGTCACTCAGGATGGTTATAACCTTATAGGATTTAACAATTGTAAGGAACTTCATTCTACATACAATTTTTATGTAATTTATGAAAGGCAGTGGTGCTCATTTTCCCTTTCCTTCTCTAAAATAAACAAAAAATGTTTGGAGTTAGGCTTTTTTTGTATTTTCATTTTGCAGTAAATTTTCTTGTTGTTGTTGTTTTTTTATCTAGTATTTGGGAGATAGGATGAAAATGGGGGCATGTTAATACAATTATTGTGCAAAATGTACATTTTGATCATTAATCACCGACTACTAGGGAAGATAGAGGTGGGAAGTGAAGCAGACATGTCTTATTTAAGAAAACCTGACTGGAAAAAATGGATATTCTTTTGAGTTATGATGGCCCTTGTTGCTTCTTATACAGCTATTTTTATTAGTGCATTTTCCTCACACTTCTACTTTGAACAGCACTAGCTTAGACTTCTGAATTCATATCATCTTTTAGGGAAAAATGATTTCATAATCAAATGTGAGGCTCTACAGTAGAAAAGAACTTTTTGTGTCCTTCAGTTTTCTCAACCACATTGCATATAAACTCACAAACATCTGATCAGTGGCTGCAGAATTTATGTTTTGTTTAAGGCTATTGGCATAGATGCTAATAATGATTCCAATCAATTCATAGTAAGCTAAATTATGTAAAATGACAGGAGGAGTCAATGGTACTTTTTGTCACTGTGTTGATGCTTTCTTCACTAGTTTAGAGTAGAAATTGATTGGTGGCTTCAGTAGTATCAGTGCTCATTTTATTGGTCAATACAAGGCAAAACAAAATGGACAAATATTTGAGAAGGTGTTTCTTGGTACCTAATTCAGAGAATTCTATTCTCTGAGTAATTTTAAGAATTGATAACTTACAGTGAACGGTGTCGGATTCATGATCTCCAAAGAAGATTTAGCTTCAGGATCAGGGACCAGGTTTGATTACTCAGAGCTTTTGTGTGGCAGAAGTTTTATTACAGTGAAAAAGGACAGAGAAAGATTCTGACATAGACATCGGAAGGGGGACAGAGAGTGCCCCCACCCGCTGGTCTTATCAAGGCCTTATATACTTTTACCAGACCCACTCCCACAACATACATCTTAAGGTAACAAGATTAGTCATAAGGTTCTTGAAAAGAAGAAGAAACATGTCCTCAAGCAAGATACATTGTTATTATATAATCATTAGTACAGAACTTAAGGCAAAATTTATCCTTGAGCAAGATGAGTTTTGTTGTGTAATCATTAGCTCTGGGCTTAAAGAAAATAACGTCTTAGGTGACTAAGACAAAGCAATGTAGGAAAAAAGTTTGCCCTCAGGAGCCCCAGACCTCTTTCTTCTTGGGGACCTGGACTTCTTATCAACCTACCTGAGAAAGTATTGTTGCTTGGAAAATTCCATGGACTGAGGAGCCTGGTTGGCTACAGTCCATGGGGTCGCAAAGAGTCGGACACGACTGAGCGACTTCACTTTCCAATTCAAGAATTAAATCAGAATCAACTTGGATATTTCCTAAATTCATTTCAAGGAATATTTCTCTTAATTGAAAATTGTAAGACCTACAACCTTGGAGGAGGGCAGGGCAATCCCACTCTCATGGGATTCTTGCCTGGAGAATCCCATGGACAGAGGTGCCTGACAGGCTATGGTCCATAGGGTTTCAGAAGACTTGGACATGACTGAAGCGACTTAGCCTAGCCTACCCTAGCCTGAGACCTACATCAGAAACATATATTTGAATTTTTCTGTAGTTCAAAGTGCAGCTTTCATATCCAGTACCTTATTTTGATTCTCACAATACCTCCCAGATGGTAGACAGGGCAGGTGAGATATACCTGTTTCACAAGAGTTAATCAAAACAGAAAAGAAGCTACGCAAGGCCAAGGTTACAGAGCTGATAAATAGGGAAATTAGGATTTGAACACAAATCATTTGGCTCCAAATATGTCTAATAAGGTATGTTGCCTTTCCTACTTTAAGCTAATATGATTATAATGGTGATACTGCTGAGGTAAATTCAAACAAAGATAGTTTATCTGGGGGCCTAAATTACTCAGATAACTAACTGTATATTTCTGGTTGCTTTGCAAATTGAGACATGGCCTGAGTGTTAAGTCAGGAGTTCCCAAAATGAATTTTGGTAAAGCATATAATCACTCCTCAGATACAGAGACTTAATTAGTTCTTTGTATTTTGCTACAATTCACATTATTTTCCTCAGGACTAAAGAAGCTAAAGTTCTAGATTCTCCTCTCTAGAGAGATAACAAGGAGCCCTTTAGTGATATTAAAAAAGTATATTCAACTGTACCTACCATATCACAGATTTTCTTTCTCATTAGTTATCAGATAAAAATATGAACATTACGAATACATCTATTTAGACAAACATATAAGATAGCCAAGAGGACTTACCTGGTGCCCCAGTGGTTACGAATCTGCCTACCAATGCAGGGGACACAGGTTCGATCCCTGGTCCGAGAAGATACCACATCCCATGAGGCAGCTAATCCTATGTGTTACAACCACTGGACTTGCATGCTCTAGAGAGTACAGGCTGCAACTACTGAGCCCATGCTCTCCAACAAGAGAAGCCACCACAGTGAGAAGTATGAGCGCTGCAGCTAGAGAGTAGCCCCTGCTCGTCACAACTAGAAAGCCCTCATGCAGCAACGAAGACCCAGTGCGGCCAAAAATACAGATATAAATAAATAAGTTAATTAAAAAGATAGTCAAGGTATTATTAAATGCTATGTGAGCCTTCTAGAGGCTCAGATTTCTTATCATATGAGATTAGTTTGTTAATGTGAGATCATTTTTCAGGGATGTGGACAATAGGTACATATTTATTTGTGCTTCAGAGGTGCTGCTGCTGCTACTGCTGCTGCTAAGTCGCTTCAGTCGTGTCCGACTCTGTGTGACCCATAGACGGAAGCCCACCAGGCTCCCCCGTCCCTGGGATTCTCCAGGCAAGAACATGGGTTGCCATTTCCTTCTCCAATGCATGAAAGTGAAAAGTGAAAGTGAAATCGCTCAGTCGTGCCCGACTCTCTGCAACCCCATGGACTGCAGCCCACCAGGCTCCTCCGTCCATGGGATTTTCCAGGCAAGAGTACTGGAGTGAGGTGCCATCGCCTTCTCCGCCAGAGGTGCTATTAACTATCAATTATTTCTTAAATTTTGCTCAATATGCACAAAATTCTTTAATCATTAAAGAGTTAACCTACATGGAAAATTTATCCATGCAAACCCCTTACTTTAAGTGCCTGGTTTTGGCACACCCTGATGGTCTTGGAAGGTATAGAAACTTCTTGCTCACTCATAAGCTTCTGGCAATAGGAGATTCTGCAACAAGTAAGGCTAGTGATGTTGGGTAGAACAGCACTCCTCTACAGGTCTGGTAGGCCATTGCCTGGCCCACAGCCTAGCAGATCGCACATGTTGGAAGAATATTTGTTGAATAAATGAATGAATGGTCCACTAGCTGATGTGGAGGGCTTTATTTGCTCTACTGCTCCATCAATTGTCTCTACCCCTTAATAACATGTACTGTCATCAATAGGGAAGAGTTTGGGAACTCCTCTCCATAACAGATGTCCAAAGCATGTAAATAATTACAATTCAGCCCAAAGCACTGATGCTAGCTGAAAGGGAGAACAAATGGAGGAGTGTGACTGACAAAGTGACTGAAGCTGATAAGAGCTCACTAAAAGGAGAGACAGAAGCAGGAGCTATAATGAGCTAGAACTGGAAGTCGCTGGACCAATGGATATTTCAGCTGGTTGCTCTGTTCAGTTTAGAATACATTAGACATATCGTATATCAGGCAGTAGGCATAGTGTTAGGTGCTGCGCCCACCAGGGGTCTGAAATTCAGGAAACAGGGTGTACTTATATTTAAACAGTATTTTAGTTACAGTTTCAGACAATATGCTCAATATTTTTTCTTCAACTTCCAGACATCTTTTTATACTAAATATTTCTAAATTTTAAAATGATGGTAATCTGAAAAAAGTATAATATGTACAGTATGTTTTCCTCCACTTCCAGAGTTTTTTTTTTGACATTCTCTAGATAACAAATAGACCTATTGCTTTAAATATACTGAGCATATTATTTAAAAATGTAATAATATTATACTTAAAAATAAATTTTATGTTTCCTAATTTTTCTGATCCACTAAAGAAAGGTTAAATAGAACTCTCCACCATGACCTGTCCATCTTGGGTGGCCCTACACACATGGCTCATAGTTTCATTGAGTCAGACAAGGCTGTGGTGCATGTGATCAGTTTGATTAGTTTTCCATGACTGTACCATTCAGGTATGACCTAAATCAAATCCTTTATGACTATACAGCGGAAGTGACAAATAGATTCAAGGGATTAGATCTGATAGACAGAGTGCCTGAAGAACTATGGACAGAGGTTTGTTGACATTTTACAGGAGGCATTGATCAAGACCATCCCCAAGAAGAAGAAATGCAAAAAGGCAAAATGGTTGTCTGAGAGGGATTTACAAATAGCTGAGAAAAGAAGAGAAGTGAAAGGCAAAGGAGAAAAGAAAAGATATACCCATCTGAAGGCAGAGTTCCAAAGAAAAGCATGGAGAGATAAGAAAGCCTTCCTCAGTGATCAATGCAAAGAAATAAAGGAAAACAATAAAATGGGAAAGACTAGAGAGCTCTTCAAGAAAATTAGAGATACAAAGAGAACATTTCATGCAAAGACGGGCTCAATAAAGGACAAAAATGGTATGGACCTAACAGAAACTGAAGATATTCAGAAGAGGTGGCAAGAATACACAGAAAACTATACAAAAAAGATCTTCACGACCCAGATAACCACGATGGTGTGATCACTGACCTAGAGCCAGACATCCTGGAATGTGAAGTCAAGTGGGCCTTAGGAAGCATTACTATGAACAAAGCTAGTGGAGGTGATGGAATTCCAGTTGAGCTATTTCAAATCCTAAAAGATGATGCTGTGAAAGTGCTGCACTCAGTATGCCAGCAAGTTTGGAAAACTCAGCAGTGGTCACAAGACTGGAAAAGGTGTTTTCATTTCAAACCCAGAGAAAGGCAATGCCAAAGAATGCTCAAACTACCACACAATTGCACTCATCTCACATGCTAGCAAAGTAATGCTCAAAATTCTCAAAGCCATGCTTCAACAGTATGTAAACCATGAACTTCCAGATGTTCCAGCTGGATTTAGAAAAGGCAGAGGAACCAGAGATCAAATTGCCAACATCTGCTGGATCATAGAAAAATCCAGAGAGTTCCAGAAAAACATCTGCTTTATTGACTATGCTAAAGTCTTTGACTGTGTGGATCACAACAAACTGTGGAAAATTCTTGAAAAGATGGGAATACCACACCACCTAACCTGCCTCCTAAGAAATCTGTGTGCAGGTCAAGAAGCAACAGTTAGAACTGCACATGGAACAACAGACTGGTTCCAGATCAGGAAAGGAGTACATCAAGGCTGCATATTGTCACCCTGCTTATTTAATTTATATGCAGAGTACATCATGAGAAACACTGGGCTGGAGGAAGCATACACTGAAATCTAGATTGCCGGGAGAAATAACGATAACCTCATATATGCAGATAACACCAATCAAATGGCAGAAAGCAAAGAGGAACTAAATAGCCTCTTGATGAAAGTGAAAGAGGAGAGTGAAAAAGTTGGCTTAAAACTCAGCATTCAAAAAATTAAGATCATGGCATCCGGTCCCATCACTTCATGGCAAATAGATGGGGAAACAAGGGAAACAGTACAATACTTTATTTTGGGGGGGCTCCAAATTTTGGGGGGCTCCAAAATCACTGCAGATGGTGACTGCAGCCATGAAATGAAAAGACGCTTACTCCTTGGAAGGAAAGTTATGACCAACCTAGATAGCATATTCAAAAGCAGAGACATTGCTTTGCCAACAAAGGTCTGTCTAATCAAGGCTATGGTTTTTCCTGTGGTCATGTATGGATGTGAGATTTGGACTGTGAAGAAGGCTGAGTGCCAAAGAATTGATGCTTTGGAACTGTGGTGTTGGAGAAGACTCTTGAGAGTCTCTTGGACTGCAAGGAGATCCAACCAGTCCATTCTGAAGGAGATCAGCCCTAGGATTTCTTTGGAAGGAATGATGCTGAGGCTGAAACTCCAGTACTTTGGCCACCTCATGTGAAGAGTTGACTCATTGGAAAAGACTCTGATGCTGGGAGGGATTGGGGGAAGGAGGAGAAGGGGATGACAGAGGATGAGATGGCTGGATGGCATCACTGACTCGATGGACATGAGTCTGGGTGAACTCCGGGAGATGGTGATGGACAGGGAGGCCTGGCATGCTGCGATTCATGGGGTTGCAAAGAGTCGGACAGGACTAAGCGACTGAACTGAACTGAAAATCACTGCAGATGGTGACTGTAGCAATGAAATTAAAAGACACTTGCTCTTTGGAAGAACAGTTATGACCAACCTAGACAGCATATTAAAAAGCAGAGACATTACTTTGCTGACAAAGGTACACTAGTCAAAGCTATGTGGTTTTTTTTTTGGCAGTCATACATGGATCTGATAATTGGAGCATAAAGAAAGCTGCTGCCTCTGCTGCTGCTAAGTCGCTTCAGTGGTGTCCGACTCTGTGTGACCCCATAGATGGCAGCCCACCAAGCTCCCCCGTCCCTGGGATTCTCTAGGCAAGAACACTGGAGTGGGTTGCCATTTCCTCCTCCAATGCATCAAAGTGAAAAGTAAAAGTGAAGTTGCTCAGTCATGTCCAACTCTTAGGGACCCCATGGACTGCAGTCCACCAGGCTCCTCCATCCATGGGATTCTCCAGGCAAGAGTACTGGAGTGGGATGCCATTGCCTTCTCTAAAAGAAAGCTGAGGGCCAGAGAATTGACACTTTTGAACTGTGGGGTTGGAGAAGACTCTTGAGAGTCCCTTGAGAGTCCCTTGGACTGCAAGGAGATCCAACTAGTCAATCCTAAAGTAAACTCCAATACTTTGGCCACATGAGGCCAAATAAGAACTGACTCATTGGAAAAGACCTGGTTGCTGGGAAAGACTGAAGGCAGGAGGAGAAGGGGATGATGGAGGATAAGATCGTTGGATGGCATCATCGACTCGATGGGCATGAGTCTGAGCAAGCTCTGGGAATTGGTGATAGACAGGGAAGTCTGGCGTATTGCAGTCCATGGGGTCGCAGAGTTGGACATGACTGAGCGATTGAACTGAAATAGACAGATTCTCAAGAAGTTCCAGTCTAATAAAGGAGAAGGATATGGGGAAAAAATCATTACACAGACTAAGAGCCATCACAGAGAATATAAAAAGAACAGAAGTGGCTTCCCACATGAGCAAGAGATTACTGCTTTGGGGAGATGAAACAGAGTCAGGAAAGACCTCATAGGTGTGGCAGTGTCTGAGCAGCATTTGGGGCAATAAATAGGTGTTTACCAAAAGGACAACATGGGGAAAGAATTCCATGAAGAGGATGGGCATAATGTAAGAACACAAAGGCAGGAGACAGCATTGTGTTTTCAGAGGACCACAGTTAGTTTAGTAGTGCTCAAAGTTTCAGTCAGAGGCAGAGGTGAGGGTGGTAAGACGTAGTCAGGGGCTAGTTGTATAACATTGTTTGCCATGTTAGAGTCAGATTTTATTCCACAGAGTTCATGAGGAATCAGCAAATGATTTTAAGTAAAGGAAATAATTTGGTCAGAGTTGTTGAGAAAAGGCAGCAGTACCATGGCTCTTGCACAGCCTCTCAACGTCCCTATAACCTGAGAGTAGGTTAAAAAAAAAGATGAAAAATAAAATAGAAGTCAGGATGTTATAGGCTAACCAAGTTTATTTGTTTAATGACAATGTATGACTGTCTATGCTGAGTGCTTTAGATCGAGGATGGAGGAATAGTGGCCTAGTTATTTCTTTTTCGTACTATAACTCTCCCACTCTCCAAAACAAAAGTAGAAATTTCTCTAGACTAATGCATCCCACTTCCTTTGTTATTTCCATTCCTTTTTCCTATTTCTCAATGACCAGCATTGGGTAAACATGGGGTCAAAGGAAGAGGAAGCGTGGAGGAAGGGCTGCATTAGATGAGGCATCCATATTGCTTTCCCCCCACTTCATGCCTCCGTTACAGCAGTGGGAGTTTCTGGTAGCATGGAAAAGCAGAATCCAGGAATCACCTGCAAGTCTTCTTTTAGGAACTTGTTCTAGGCTATGAAACTTCTCCGGCTTTTTTTTTTCCTTTTTAGTATTAAGAGTTCTTATCAATTAAGGTTAGCAAAAAGGAAATTGAGTTTCACTCAGTTTCTCACTCCCTCTGGGAGAGAAACTACAACAGTAAAATATCCAGAAGGGAAGTAATTAGAAGAGGAAGCTAAGGATAATCAAGATTTGACTGTACATTTATTGTAATTGTTGAAATATTTATATTCTCTGACTCTTTTTTGACTGAACTGATATGGTCTGGATGGTAGAAAGGAACACTGGGCCAAGAACTAGGAGGTGGTTCTCTGCATCTCTCTCTGCAATTAATTAACCTCAGTGTCTTCAGATAAATCACTTCTTTGGGTCTGTTTTCTTATCAGGAAAAAAAGGGAGTACTATTATATCAAACTTTTCTCAAGTTTAAGCGATTAACTACTTTGCATCAGATTCACCTGAGATAGTTCCAAAATACACACCAGATCTAACTGGCAGTTATAATGTACTGATTGAGCCTATAGAACCTGCATGGGACTGGTCTTAACCTCCTGCCATGCCACTTACTGACTAGGTGACCTTGAGCAAGTTATTTCAAGCCTGCAGTATCTAATTTTTCTCCAGGGATGATAATAACAACAGTATACTCCATATTGTTCCTTGAAGGGTAAAATGGTATAATGCTTTTAAAACATCAATTATATTGTCTGGTTATACTAAGCATTGGAGAACGCAATGGCACCCTATCTTGCCTGGAGAATCCCATGGAAGGAGGAGCCTGGTAGGCTGCAGTCCATGGGGTCCCTAAGAGTCGGACACGACTGAGCGACTTCACTTTCACTTTTCACTTTGATGCATTGGAGAAGGAAATGGCAACCCACTCCAGTGTTCTTGCCTGGAGAATCCCAGGGACAGAGGAGCCTGGTGGGCTGCCGTCTATGGGGTCGCACAGAGTCGGATACGACTGAAGCGACTTAGCAAAAAAAAAAAAAAAAAAATACTAAGCATTCAACAGATGTTATCATTTGTATAGCCCACAGTATGTATGTATGGAGTGCTCCATTAAACATCTGTTGAATAAATAAAAGAAATATAACTGAAGTTTTTGGGGTTTTTTTAAGCAACATTTTTTGATCTCAGATCTGAAATTTCTTTATTAGCCCCAGGAATTACTTCCACCAAAAAGGTAAAGATAGTTTGAGGGAATTGTGTTATGCTCAATTTGCCTTATTTTTACTCTTAGACTACTCAGAGCCTCATGATAACTAAAAAAATAATTAAATGATAAAAGTCCCACTAAAGTGGGTGAATTGAGAGAGGCAGAGAATAAATCTCATGGACTTTGTCGGCTGGATCCAGCCTGCCACTGCATAATACAATGACTCTCACCTAGGTGTTCATCTCCATTTTACCTCACAAGTTGCCGTGAAATTCTGTTACTACAACTGACTTTGAATCATAACAATAACAACAAAGGCAAGATTCCATTTTCTGTATTGTTGAGCGAGCAGAAAACAGGGCAATGTAACTTTTAAAGCTTGTAAAATGTAACAATAAAGCTTGAAAATCAGTTATCAAAAATAGCGAACTTCTATCACCCGTTAATCTACTGATCAAAACATTCCACGTACATCGAACTGTGTATTTTTTTTCTTTTTTCCAAGTGGTGGTGGCCCCTCGCTTAATACTCAGCTTCTCATTCTCCCCGGTGTTTTTAGTGAGAGGCGTTACCAGCTTAGTACCAGCAGAGAGGAAATCGCTTCAGAATCTCTGGAGGTGGTGGCCTCCTAGAAAGATCGCCGGGAGGGGAGGAGTCGTGATTGTCCTGGAAGAAAAGCATGGCCCTATCCGGGAAGTCACGGCTTGCCGGGAGGCTGGGGTTGGCGACTTTGGATCCTGGAGGTGGCAGACGCGGGAGCCGACAACCTCGGAGCTGTGGCCTGAGCGGCTGGGGGTGGGTGGGGGGTGGGGGTGGGGGAGTGCTCGGTGTGTGCAAGTGAAAGAAACAGCCGGTCGGGGCTGAAACTGACCAGGGGCCATCCTTGCCTGGCGAGCGCAGCGGAGCCTGGGATCTAGCCTGCACCGACGGACGCCGCGAGCCCTGGGCCTCGCGGGGAGCGGCAGCCCCTCCCTTCCCAAGCCCGCGCTTCCGCCCGAGACCCGGCGGCAGCCGTGACCGTGGCTGCGCCGCGCCTTCCGCCTGCTTCTAGGAGCTGCTACCGCGCCCACAGGCCGCGGGAACGGAGAGCGTCCGGACCCGGGGACCTCCGCCACGCGCCGGAGACCCTCATGGAACTGGACGCGGGAGGGCTCCTCTAGCCCCACGTTTAGCTCCCGCCAGGGATGGGCTACTCGGCACCTGCGGCCTCTCGGGAGCGGGGACTTGGCGGGGTTATGACCGGCGGCTGCCGCCCGGGCGCGGTGGAAGGGAGAACGGAGGTAGCGGAGCTTCCTTCCTCTCTCACACTCACAGTGACACTGGAGGGCCAGACCCCCAGCGCGAACGGGTGGGGACCTCGGAGGGAACCAACTGGATCCCGGATTTCCTGCTGCCACCGGCGGCTGGGGGGTGGGGGGAGCGCCAGTACCAGCTCTGTGAGCCTGTAATGGGACTTTGCCGTTGTTGTCCACTACACCCTCCGCCGGGAGTGTCTTCCCGCTTAAAGTCGGCTGTGGAAGACGATTCTCCTCCTCCTTCCCTCCCTCCCTCACCCCTCCCTTCCCCCACTCACCTTCGTTCATCTCTCTTGCATTCTTCCCAAAGGGCCAAGGCAAATATGCACACGAGTGAACAACTTGATACTACAGTGTGTGAATGTGTGGTTTGTGTAGGGAAGCGGTAATGGGGTGGGACAAAATGAAAATAAAATTAGGACTATCTCGACTGTGTAACAATAACCTCCTCCCTTCCCACCCCCCGCTGCTAGCAGTCTCTCGACTGTGTCCAACGGGTGACAAATTTTACACGATCAGACCTAGGAGGAAATTAGCCTGGGGTTACCGAGAGCTTTCTTTTCAATGTTTTATTTTTCTGAAGCATATTCATATTCCTACCAAATAAGCAGCATCCCCAGCAGAGAATTTAGCATGCTATAGGGAGGCCATTCCTGGACACAACTGAGGCAGCTTCTGGGTAGGGTAGCTTTTGTCACCTCTGCAGCAGAGGTCACTAGACTCTGCTCAAGATGTTACATGAGGGGACAGGTGTTTGGGAACACACACTGCTCTAACGAACCACCCTATCCCGGCGGAGGGCAAATGCTTTTCTTAAGGATGAGATGGGCTGGTGAAAGGTGGAAAGCATAAACTGAACCTTGAATGTATCTTGCACGCGCCCCGCACTCCCGCTCCTCCCCAGCCTTCACAGAAGCAGCGACAGACTCCTCTCGACAGCCCAACATCCCCTCCCTCACTTGCTAACACCTGCATTAAAACACCGCAGTCGGAGGGGAGTGTCTGCGAAAGGCAAGCTCCCTGAGAGTCCTCTTGCTACTGCTACTGCGTAGTCATGGAATATTCTTTATTGAAGAGGCCCTTCTAGTTGATTCTAATCAGGCTCGGGTTATTTTGCCCCTGGTCACCAACAGGGGGCGGCAGATGCCCTGCGATACCCCCGCCGCTTGCAGGAAGGGCGTCCTGTTGTCTCTGGGAATCCAGTTTAATTGAACATGTGGGGTGAAAAGGGGGACCTACCGCCGGTTCGTTCGTCTCGGCAGCCCCGGGGTCTGGGGTCCTGGGCGCCTCCAGGGGCCCCTGAGGGCCTCCCTGTGCAGCGAGTGGGTGAAGCCATCAGTGCCCCTAAGCAGTGCCTGTAAACTTACCGGACAAAACAAATACGTTAACCATAATACGTTATGGTTAACACGATATACACACGTTGGAAAGTGTCACAGAATCGATTGAAGCTTTCGGTCGTTTTTAAAGTTCTCTCACTAAACAGAGAATTAGAAAGTACGGTTACCACGGGCTGAATGGTGGCAGTGGTAGGCTCTGCTCTGTTATTTTGAATTTTAAAAGGGTTTCTCTCGGAAGCTGGGAGCTACTGTTTAGGCACAGAATCGTCAGATAAGTGTGGAAAAGGTTCCGAGGCATCTAGCAAGGGAAACCAGGTGGGCTCTGCTGGTTCGGCCAGGGTGTGTGTCTGCGAGCGTGGCGAGGCGTGTGCCGAGGCGCCCTGTTCCTAGAGCGGGGAGCTGTGGCGGCGCGGATTGGTCCGGACCCAGCGGGATTCGCTACCGGCCGGATTTTCCTGAAAACCTACCTCGCTCCGTTAACTCCAGCTCTTGAGTTTCCAGAATTGTCAGAGAGGCGAGGTATATCGTCTTCAAGGCAATATTCCCACAGAAATGAGCAATTTTAAAAATCTGATACTTTTTGTAGAGCAGTAAGTTGTTTGGGAAGAAAAGA
Source organism: Bos grunniens (assembly GCF_055505025.1). Lineage (NCBI taxonomy): Eukaryota > Metazoa > Chordata > Mammalia > Artiodactyla > Bovidae > Bos > Bos grunniens. The sequence goes on from NC_141165.1 coordinate 105,314,537, forward strand.
AAAATTAGAAGACTGTTGAAAAACAATTGAAGCCTGGCTATTACAGTCATCTCTAAATAGCTTTTGACAAGTGATAGCTTCCGGGTTTTCCGAATGAAAAAGGATGTATTCAATAATTGTAGCAAGGTTATGCCCTTACTCTATAAATCTCATGCACAATTAAAAACTAATTCCTAAAATACTTTTGCAAGGTAGGGGAAAATCAGTTTTTAATTGTAGACATCATCACAACATGGGGCTAAGAAGTTAATTGTAATTATGGACTAAACATATCGGTGGTATCTTAATGTTTTACCAACACTGTAATAGTTTGTGGAAATGCAGCCATAACTTCTAAAGAAGGGAAGAATTTCAACAGCACGCTTCATTGTCAGAAATTTCTTTAATGTGGAAAGTCCATATCATATTAAAATATAGAATCTTCCCGAAATAATGATGAATATTAATTAAGGTACTATAAAATTTGTAGGACAGTGTTAAAATATGTATTTGAGAAGGATGAGGAGAAACTGAGAAGAAAAGGACTGACTTGTCCAAGCGGGGAAAAGAAAGTAAATTCGGGTAGGGAATTTGCAAATTGGGTGCAAAATCCTAAGACAAACCAGAGGCCCAGCTGCTCCTGTGGAGAGTCAATACTATAGCTGTTGAACCAGTGGATCTGGCTCATCGTGGGCTCTGAGAAAACGGACAGTTCTTTGTGTCTGACGCTAAATCTGAGCAATTTAAAATTTGCCAGTACCAACACTATTTACCTTCAAATGTGTGTAGTAAACAGTTGCACACTGAACATGGAAACATGTTTTATTATATGTTTTAAAGTGACAAAAATTGCACCAAGAGCCAACTACAAAAGATTTCTTAAAAAATTTTTGTTTGCCACGAATTATCAATACTATGAAATATCAGTAATATCAACTTTTAAAACAGTGTTTTGAACTGTAACACAACTTGACTTGTTTCCTTTATAATGATGACTATCATTTTGTGTGCCACACAACAGCTGTATGAGGCCGATGTCATTATTTCCATTCCACATATAAGGAAACTCAAAGAGCCTAAACTATTTTCCTGAATTCACAAAGCTATCAACTAGAAAGCTACTTTTTGATTCTAAATTCCAGGCTTTTTAATACCATCTTGCTGCAAGCCGTAAAACTGCATTGAATCCCAATAATGGACACAAACTCTTTGACTATCAGATTATCTGGTGACTGAGCAAAAATGGGCAAACTCATTGCTATCACAGTTTGAGTGACTCAAAACTAAATTAAAAACAAAAACACCCACGTGCCACAGAAGATGTCAACCTCCAAATCATTTATGGAGGTAATAACGTATGGGGAGAAATCAACAATCTATGTTAAAATTTCAAAATTTTAAAATATAAACAAATTTCATGATTATTGTAGGTAGAATACCTAAAACTCCACTGTTTTTGCTTTGCCTGACTTACATGGATACAGAACTGTGTCCATGTAAATTTCCATGGCTGTATCCAAATAAACTTTCTATTTATTTTTCAATCTAAAAGAGGAAAATAAATTAACTGTTACTCAATAAGTGTAGTTTGTTTGCTAGATAATATATTTAATTATTCATTAAAAGTTCATGGAGGTTTGTAAATGATAATAAATATTAAAAAGGGGACTTTGAACATGAAAATGAACCACTGATATATTGAAAAATCTCATATTAGTTATCAGTTAGTTAATCTCAGCTAGTTATCTTGTGTTAGTTATTATTTCTGCCACTTAATAGTAGGTCTCTGATTATGAAGGAGTTTTGCTGCATTTGGGATTTTATGTTGCATTTCCACAAGTATAATGCATTGGTATGTAAATAAACTAGTGCAAATTGTTATATTTAAAATACACCATTCATTTGGGGCCTTAAAAGATTTCTGGGGAAGAGTATGTTTGGATATGGTGTGATAACTGATCACACAGAGCAGTGATCCTTAGCTCCTCTTGATTGCTCCCTTTTCTCTAGTCCAACAATTCTCAAATATTTTAGCTTCGGGACTGCCCCCACTCACACAAACTTTGCTTATATGGGTTTCACCTGTTAATACTCATTGTATCAATATTAGAAATTAAAATTGGAAAAATGTTTAAAATGTTGGTTACTTAGCTTATAATAATAATCAGCCCACTACATATTAACATAAATGACATACTTTTAATGAAAAATAGAAAAAATTTCCAAAACCAAAAAAATTGAGAAAAATGTTTTATGTTTTGTAAAGCTCTTTAATATCTACCTGGATTTACTATTTAGCTGAATCTAAGCAACTGGATTTTCACATTTGCTTCTGCAGTCCATCTATTGTGATACAGTGTATATAGTTTAAAATAGATGAAAATCTGGCTTCAAAGAGATATGTAGTTGGAAAAGGGAAACGTTATTTAAGTAGCTTTTCAGATTATTATGGGTATTGCTTATTACTACTCCAGAATTCTTCAAGTAGTAATTTTTTAAAAGTTAGTTGCACTGTGTAATAAAAATTCATATCTATAGACTTTTCACTTCTGTGGCATTAAAACTTACTGGTGTACCAAACGGACCTTTTACTCATACCTGATGAGTATGTTATGCTGCTGCTGCTGCTAAGTTGCTTCAGTCATGTCCGACTCTGTGCAACCCCATAGACGTCAGCCCACCAGGCTCCCCCGTCCCTGGGATTCTCCAGGCAAGAACACTGGAGTGGGTTGCCAGTTCCTTCTCCAATGCATGAAAGTGAAAAGTGAAAGTGAAGTCGCTCAGTCATGTCCGACTCTTAGCAACCCCATGGACTGCAGCCAACCAGGCTCCTCCATCCATGGGATTTTCCAGGCAAGAGTACTGGAGTGGGGTGCCAGTTATACACTGGTCATTTTGGAGACTGTTGGTTCACTGAATTATGCAGATCTTCCACATGTTGACTCATTTCATCACACAATATCAAAAATATCATGTTCCTTAATTTTATCACTGTTTTTCATCAGGAAACATTTTGCATGTCAGGATACTACTGGTAGTAGTAGTCGCTTAGTAGTGCCCAACTCTTTGCAACTCCATGAACTGTATCCCACTAGGCTCCTCTGACCATGTAATTCTCCAGGTAAGAATACTGGAGTTGGTAGCCATTTCCTTCTCCAGGGGATCTTCCCAATCCAGGGATTGAACCCAGGTCTCTTGCATTGAAGGCAGATTCTTTACCTTCTGAGCTACCAGGGAAGCCCTGTTAGGATACTGGTTTTCCAAAATTCTAATTTTTGTTTGAAAGTTCTGATTTTATCATTAGCAAGAAATACTATTGGTTGTTTGCTTTGAAGGACAGTTGCTCTTTATTTCTGAGAAAATACCTGCCAGATACTCAAGTCTGAGTAACCATAGTTTATCTGTCACTTGTCCTTTCAAATAAAAATGCTACTCTGTGAAAAAAGTGGCTAATTCAACTTGAAACTCAACTGCACCAATGCTTTTCCTCAAGACAACCATTGTACTTCTGTAGGTAGCAGAAGCATTTTATGTATCCTTCCCATTTTGTCTCACAGGTTAAAAAGACATGCCCTGAAGGGTAAGGATTTGATAAAATTAATAATTTTCACTGCTTTCTCAAAGACATTTGTAAGTGAAAATGACTTTTCTTTCTTTTCCTTCTCTCTCTTTTTTTTTTTAACTGCAGGTGTGTGGTGATAAAGAATATATTGACTATTACTACAGCTTGATGCCACTCTTTTGCTTTCTGTTGAGGCAACCAGAGTTATATCCACTGTCAGTGAAAACATCAACCCTGTGAAAAAGGTAAATAGCCTCTTGATATCATCATGATACTAGCTCTAACCACACATAACCCCTGAAGAAATCTTGGGAACCTCCAGGATTCTATAGACCCCCTTTGAGAACTACTTTTCTAGTCCTAGATCAGTATTTAAGATATTTCATTTTTTAAAAAATATTTAATTTATTTCTTTAAGCTGCACCTGATGGGCTACAGTCCATGGGTTCGCAAAAGAATCAGATATAACTTAGCAACTGAACCACAACAACAAGAACTAAATGAGGATGATGGTTTGGGTGATACATTTATTTAGAGAAAGGAAAGGAGCAAATATCATGACATGTTATCATTTTTCCAAACAACATCAAATGGCAGCCATGATCATGTATGTGTTGCATTGCTAGTACTTAGGACATGACTTCTCATAATCAGTGTGTACGAATTCAAGTCCAGTTGTGATGCATTCAAAATATTGCAATCACTAGCACCCACCAGAGGTATGGCTTCCAACTGTAAAGGGCTTGTCCAATTTGTATGAACAAGCTGAAAAGCACAGCTGAGTTTTAGACAGTTCATTAGTTCTATTCCTTTGGGTCATGCAAGACTTCTTAAATATGTGAGAAAGTTCTGTAGCTTGAGTAATCACAAATCCATCCAGTTTGTAAATAGCAAAATGTCTGTATTTTACACTCTTCACACTTTCAGGCTTTACTGGTAGAAATTGTACAGTGGTAGAATCATCCCTAAATCCAGCAAGGGGAAGTGAAATTGTGCAGGGGATTTATTGCTGGAACCAATACCTGATTTTCATATTACTTCTCTTTTTGTAGTTAAATTTGTAGAGAATAACTCAATATGTGTGTGATTCAATAATATTAAAGAGAGGCCAAGAAATTAGATAAGGTTCCACGATTTACATTTCTTTCAACATGATTAAGATTTAGTTTTGAATTTGCTGAGTAGTAGGCCAATTCACACAAAGTGAAAGTGAAAGTCACTCAGTCGTGTCCGACTTTTTGCAGCCCCATAGAGGATACAGTCCATGGAATTCTCCAGGCCAGAATACTGGAGTGGGTAGCCATTTCCTTCTCCACGGGATCTTCCCAACCCAGGGATTAAACCCAGGTCTCCCACATTGCAGGTGGATTCTTTACCAGCTGAGCCACCGGGGAAGCTCAGTGGTCGCAAGTCTACCTTTCAATTCAGGGGATGTGGGTTTGATTCCTGGTTGGGAAAGTAGGATCCCACATGCCTCCAGGCAAAACTAGGCCTACAAGCCACAACAAAGAGCCTGCAAGTCACAGTTAAGGTCCCAGGCAGCCATATTCACGCAAAGTTCCCCATAATGTAGCATATCCGATGTCAGCATTTCAGTCTGAATTCCTGATATGAGAGGTATCCAAAAACGTAGCCTCTAACTACATATGAAATGTGGCCAGTGCCACTGAAGAACTTGATTTTTAATTTTAATTTTAATTCACTTAAATTCAAATTTGAAAACAGATTCTCAATTCAGTTATAGGAAGATTTAGTTATGTTTGGAAAAACTGATGTATATTAGCCTTCTTTTTCAGCAGTTAATTTTTGAAATCTGAACACCAAGTATTTCCAGTGAAAATTTAGCAACTAAATTGAAACATGCTGTCAGATTTCAGTGACTTAAAAAGATAAAAAGAATAAAATACCTCATTGATTTTTTATACTGATTCCATGTTGAAATGATAATATTTAGGTATACTGGGTTAAATGAAATATATTTAAAAACTTATTTTATCAGTTCAGTCTCTCAGTCGTGTCCAACTCTTTGAGACCCCATGAATTGCAGCATGCCAGGCCTCCCTGTCCATCACCATCTCCCGGAGTTCACTCAAACTCACGACCATCGAGTCGGTGATGTCATCCAGCCATCTTATCCTCTGTTGTCCCCTTCTCCTCCTGCCCCTAATCCCTCCCAGCATCAGAGTCTTTTCCAGTGAGTCAACTCTTCATATGAGGTGGCCAAAGTACTGGAGTTTCAGCTTCAACATCAGTTCTTCCAAAGAATAACCAGGGCTGATCTCCTTCAGAATGGACTGATTGGATCTCGTTGCAGTCCAAGGGACTCTCAAGAGTCTTCTCCAACACCACAGTTCAAAAGCATCAATTCTTTGGCACTCAGCTTTCTTCACAGTCCAACTCTCACATCCATACATGACCACTGGAAAAACCATAATCTTGACTAGATGGGCCTTTGTAGGCAATGTAATGTCTCTGCTTTTCAATATGCTATGTAGGTTGGTCATAACTTTCCTTCCAAGAAGTAAGCGTCTTTTAATTTCATGGCTGCATTCACCATCTACAGTGATTTTGGAGCCCAAAGAAATAAAGTCTGATACTGTTTTTTACCCATTTCCTTTTACTAAAATATGTATGTGTATATATATATACATATATGTATATATTAATGTGGTTTCCCAGATAATTTAAAATTACTTATATGCTTCTTAAATTTCAATTGAATGATTATATTGTAGTGCATTTTCTTTCCATTCTGTGGGAATAAGAAGGCAACTGAAAAAATATTGTGTTTTAGTTTCATCTTCATTATATGAAATCTAGTTTTGCTCGAAGCAGTTGATATCTAAACATTCATTATGCACTTGATTATCATACTTCAAGGGGTTTTACACTAAATTGGTATTGTTTTAAAATTCTGTATTATGTGGTACTGATCTGCTTTGTGTCAAATTTACATTCTGGGAATTTTTAACATTGAAGTTTTAAAGCAGTTTTAGGTTCACATAGTAATTGAACAGAAAATACAGAGTTACCATAAACCCCCTGCTCCTCAAATGCACAGCCTCCCCCGCTATCAACATTCTGTACCAGAATGGTACATTTATTACAATCACTGGACCTACTTTGATACATCTTATTACCCAAATCCCATAGTTTACGGTAGAATTTATTCATGGTGTTATCCCTTCTATGGGATTTGACAAAGGAATCATTTTTTTTTTTAAATTTGTTAGAAGTATAGTTGATTTACAATGTGTTCACATCCACATTCTTTTTAATATTCTTTTCTGTTATGATGTTCCCAGGATATTGAATATAGTTCCCTGAACTCTACAGTAGGACCTTGCTGTTTATCCATCCTGTATATAATAGTTTGCATCTGTTAATGCCAAACTCCCAGTTCTTCCCTCCCCTACACCCCACCTTGGCAACCACAAGTCTGTTATCTATATCTGTGAGTCTGTTTTTGTTTGATAGACAGGTTCATTTGTGTTGTACTTTAGATTCTACTTATAAGTGAAATCATATAGTATTTACCTTTCTCTTTCTGATTTACTTCACTTAGTATGATAATCTCTAGGTCCATGCGTTTTGTTGACTCTGGTATTATTTCATTCTTTTTTATGGCTGAACAAGAGTCCATTCTATAGTGGCCACAGGACTGGAAAAGGTCAGTTTTTATTCCAATCCCAAAGAAGGGCAAAGCCAAAGATTGTTCAAACTACTGCACAATTTACTCATTTTACATGCTAGCAAGGCAATGCTCAAAATCCTTCAAACTAGGCTTCAACAGTACATGAACTGAGAACTTCCAGATGTACAAGTTGGATTTAGAAAAGGCAGAGGAACCAAATATCAGATTGCCAACATCCATTGGATCATAGAAAAAGCAAGGGAATTCCAGAAAAACATCTACTTCTGCTTCAATGGCTATGCTAAAGTCTTTGTGTGAATCATGACAAACTGTGGAAAATTCTTCAAGAGATGGGAATACCAGACCACCTTATCTGCCTCCTGAGAAACCTGTATGCTAGCCAAGAAGCAACAGTTAAAACTGAACTTGAAACAACAGACTGGTTCCAAATAGGGAAAGGAGTACATCAAAACTGTATATTGTCACCCTGCTTATTTAACTTATATGCAGAGTGCACCATGTGAAATGCTGGGCTGGACGAAGCACAAGCTGGACTCAAGATTGCCAGGAGAAACACTGATAACCTCAGATATGCAGATGGCACCACTCAAATGGCGGAAAGCAAAGAGGAACTAAGCAGCCTCTTGATGAAGATGAAAGAGGAGAGTGAAAAAGCTGGCTTAAAACTCAGCATTCAAAAAACTAAGATCATGGCATCTGGTCCCATTACTTCATGGCAAATAAGTGGGGAAACAATACAAATAGTAAGAGACTTTATTTTCTTGGGTTCCAAAATCACTGCAGTTGATTACTGCAGCCATGGAATTAAAGACGCTTGCTCCTTGGAAGAAAAGCTATGACAAGCCTAGACAGTGTATTGAAAAGCAGAGATGTCACTTTGCTGACAAAGGTCTGTATGACTATGGTTTTTCCAGCAGGGATGGATGAATGTGAGAGTTGGACCATAAAGAACTGAGTGTTGAAGGATTGATGCTTTTGAACTGTGGTACTGGAGAAGACTCTTGAGAGTCCCTTGGACAGCAAGGGGATCAAACCAGTCAATCCTAAAAGGAATGAACTCTGAATATTCCTTGGAAGGACTGATGCTGAAGCTGAAGCTACAATACACTGGCCACCTGATGGGAAAAGCTGACTCTTGGAGAAAACCCTGATGCTGGGAAAGATTGAAAGCAGAAGAGAAGGAGACGACAAAAGATGAGATGGTTGAATGGTATCACGGATTCAATGGACATGAGTTTGAGCAAACTCAGAGAGATAGTGAAGGACGGGAAAGCCTGGAGTGCTGCATTTCATGGGGTTGTGAAGAGTCAGACACGACAGACTGACTGAATAACAGCAACAATATATGTATCACATCTTCTTCATCCATTCCTCGCTGATGGACATCTAAGTTGTTCCCGTGCTTGGCTATTGTAAATACTGCTGCTCTGAACATAGGGGTGGTGCATGTATCTTTTCAAATTACAGTTTTCTCTGGTTATATTCCTAGCATTGAGATTGCTAGATCATATGGCAACTCTATTTTTAGTTTTTTGGGTAATATCATACTGTTTTCCATAGTGGCTGGACCAACTTATATCTTGCCAACAGTGTACGAAGGTTCACTTTTCTCCACACCTCCTCCAACGTTTGTCATTTGTAGCCTTTTTTGATGGTGCCCATTCTGATTGGTTGAAGTGATACCTCACTGTAGTTTTGATTTGTATTTCACTAATAATTAGCAACGATGAGCATCTCTTCATGTGCCTATTGGTCATCTGTATGTCTTCTTTGGAGAAATGTCTATTTAGGTCTTCTGTTGATTTTTTGATTGGGTTGTTTGTTTTGGGTTATTGAGTCCTATGACCTGTTTGTATATTTTGGAAATTAAGCCCCTGTTGGTCATATCATTTGCAAATATCTTCTCCAAGTCCATAGGTTATCTTTTCCTTTTGTTCATGGATCCCTTTGCTGTGCAAAAACTTGTAAGTTTGATTAGGTCCCATTTGTTTATTTTTGCTTTTATTTCTTTTGCCTTGGGAGACTGACTAGGAAAGCATTAGTTGATTTATATCAGAGAATGTTTACCTATGTTTTCTTCTAGGAGTTTTTAAGGTGTTATTTAAGTCTTTATATTTAAAGAGTGTTATTTAAGTCTTTGGAGAAGGCAATGGCACCCCACTCCAGTACTCTTGCCTGGAAAATCCCATGGACGGAGGAGCCTGGTAGGCTGCAGTCTATTAAGAGTCGGACACGACTGAGCGACTTCACTTTCACTTTTCACTTTCATGCATTGGAGAAGGAAATGGCAACCCACTCCAGTGTTCTTGCCTGGAGAATCCCAGGGATGGGGGAGCCTGGTGGGCTGCCGTCTATGGGGTCGCACAGAGTCGGACACGACTGAAGTGATTTAGCATAGCATAGCATTAGCATTTAAGTCTTTAAACCATTTTAAGTTTATTTTTGTGTGTATGGTGTGAAGGTGTGTTCTAATTCCATTGATTTACATGCAGCTGTCCAACTTTCCCAATACCACTTGCTGAAGACTGTCATTTCCCTATTGTTTATTTTTGCCTCCTTTGTCAAATATTAGTTGACCATAGGTGTATGGGCTGATTTCTGGACTCTCTTTTCTGTTACAGTGGTCCTTATGTCTGTTTTTGTGCCAGTACTATGCTGTTTTCATTACTGTGTGCTTGTGCTTAGTCGCTCAGTCGTGTCTGACTCTTAGCGACCCCACGGACTGTAGCCCTCAGACTCCTCTGTCCATGGGGATTCTCCAGGCTAGAATACTGGCATGGGTAGCCATTTCCTTCTCCAGGGGATCTTCTCGACCCAGGGATCAAATCTATATCTCCTGCATTGCAGGCAGATTCTTTACTGTCCGAGCCATTTCCTGCCTTTTGACTCAAACACGTTGGCTTTTCCTGGGTCTTGAGTCTGCCAGCTTTCAGACTAGAGCACCACCATCAGCTCTTCTGCAGCTCCACTGAAGATCCCGGGATTTGTCAACCTCCATAATCACATGTTATAATTGCTTAGTATTATTGTTGTTTTGCCACTAAGTTGTGTTTGACTCTTTGTGACCCCATGGACTGTAGCCCGCCAGGCTCCTCCGTCCATGGGATTTTCAAGGCAAGAATGCTGGAGTGGGTTGCCATTTCCTTCTCCGTTCATTACTGTAGCTTTGTAGTATTGTCTGAAGACTGGGAGGTTTATGCCTCCTGTTCTGTTCTTTTTCCTCAGGATTGCTTTGGCAATTCTGATTTTTTTGGTTCCATATAAATTTTAGGATTTTTTGTTCTAGTTCTGTTAAGAATGTCATGAGTAACTTGATAGGATCATATTAAAACTATAGATTGCGTTGAGTTATATGGCCTTTTAACAATATTAATTCTTCCAATCCAAGAGCATGGACTATCTTTCCATTTCTTTTATTCATCTTCAATTAAGGAATCATTTTTTGAAATGTATGTTACATATGATGTTTCTGCTTTCCCATTAGTATACCTAATTTAAACACAGAATTGAAATAAGAGTTTTTAATGGTTTAAAAACAGCTCTTTTTAAAATGTCATATTGTTACAGAAAATTTGAAAATACATACAAATATTTTAAAAAAGAAAGGAAATCAACCTTGGTCTTACCACTCAAAAAAAAAAAAAATCATTTGACAATATATTCTTAGTCTCTTTTTTCTTTGTATATAAGTATACATTATGATTATCTTGTAATATAGCTTAATAAATCTAATTTTTTTACAAATACTTGAACATTTTCCAATGTAATTATTTTTGAAACTGAATAAATAACTGAATATTAAACCTTTGAAAAAAGTGAAAGTGAAGTTGTTCAGTCATGTCTGACTCTTTGTGACCCCATGGACGGTAGCCTACCAGGCTACTCTGTTCATGGGATTTTGCAGGCAAGAATATTGGAGTGGGTTGCCATTTCCTCCTCCAGATATTAAACCTTTACCTGACATTAATGTTTAAAATTATTTTTTTAAGTTTACTCTTTGCCTTTTAATTATATTTATGATTTTTTTAACAGAGGTGCTTTACATTTTTATTAACCCACATATCAATCATTTTTCTTTATTGTTTCTTTCTTATCTATATTACAATTCAATAAATGTTCATTTTTTAAAACATAGAATTTTATTTTAAGAAACAGTTCACTCTGGGTTTTATTTTTTTATTATGAGGTAGGAGATATAGTTTTATTGTTTTTTAAAATAGTTAACCAATTATTCTGTTACCATTTATTAAATAAGCAATTTTTCCCAGTTAAAATAATGATAACATTTTTCTTTTTGGCTGCACCATGCGGCATGAGGTATCTTAATTCCCAACCAATGATCCAACCCACTGCTCTGCAGTGGAAGTGCAGAGTCTTAACCATTGGAAATCCCACAGAATGATAACTTTAACATATGCTAAATTCTCATCTATCCTAATACCATCCATTTCTGCTCAATTCATCTGTTCTTCTTTCACTGAGATTTTAAGTTATACAATTATATATTAATCTAGGGGAACTTACATCTTTGTAACTGTCAAATTACTTTAGAGGATAGAAGTGAGAGGAGGTTTTGTATATATGTCCTTTCCAGTTGGTCTATGTAGTTCATCTTTTGTAAAATATGTGTGACATTTCACAGTAATTACACTTTAAAAAACAACTTTGTTTTGGAAAAGTGCTTGATGGCATTGTCTGATTATAGGAATGGATTCTGAATAAGGAGAAAGCAGAAAGAGGGTACTGTAGATATTGCTAAGAGGACATGAAAGAAACTGGCAACTTACAATGGACCTTCTAAGTGAAGAAAAAGTAAACCAAGGAAGAGAGCAGGAAGACGGGGAAAAAAGAAAGAGAAAAGTATAAGCAAAAGGAAAAGTAATTTTTAAAATACTAATAAAAATTAGGCCAAGAAGAGATTATGAAAAACAGCTGATTTGTAAATGAAAAAAGAGCAGAGAAAAAGAGGGAGAGGGAGAGAGAGAGAAAAGTTGGTACAAAACATCTTACAAATTTTATGTTAACTCATGAAAGAGGCACTAAACTATAAAGGGAGGAAAAGCCTTCTCTTTTAGAAGCCTCAATATATACATTACAGGAAATTTTTTTTTGTAAAATGTAGATTGTTTTGGAATTATTTCCTAAAACCTTGTATCTAGATCTTTTATATATCTATATATATATCTATATCTATATATATATCTTACTTGAGCACAGAAAAATCTTAGAGCCTGTTCTTTATGCTTCATAATTTAATACCTGAAAAGCCTTGGCTTTATTAGTTTTTATTTGTGGGTAATTGTGAATACTCTTCCATTTATTATTTATGGGAATGGGAAACCTTTTACTGAAATGTTTAGTTGTTTGGATACTGATAAGTTAAAAAGATACTTAGAAATATATTACTAGCACTTAGATATATGGGGAAAAAATAACAGGATAATATATAGCTATGTTTAAAGAAAGGGAAATGCACAGTTTGGATTTAAAGGGAAACAAATTTGCCTGGAAAATTTCATGGATAGAGGAGCCTGGCAGGCTACAGTTCATGGGATCACAAGGGTCAGACACTATTGAGCTCACACACACACATAAATGAGAATACAATCTCAGGTTCCCACATTTCTTCCTGAGTTCACTTCAGTTCAGTCGCTCAGTCGTGTCTGACTCTTAGCGACCCCATGGACTGCAGCAGGCCAGGCCTCCCTGTCCATCACCAACTCCCGGAGTTTACTCAAACTCACGTCCATTGAGTCCGTGATGCCATCCAACCATCTCATTCTCTGTCATCCCCTTCTCCTCCTGCCTTTAATCTTTCTCAGCATCAGGGTCTTTTCACATGAGTCACTTCTTTGAATCAGGTGGCCAAAGTATCGGAGTTTCAGCTTCAGCATCAGTCCTTCCAATGAATATTCAGGACTATTCCGATGAATATTCCAATGAATATTCAGGACAATGAATATTCAATGAATATTATTCCTGAAGGTGGCAGTATTTCAGTGACTAAAAACGGATGACAAGTTGAATACCTACCAGGAGCTCTCAGACATCTATGAAGGTGTCATTTTGTGACCAGAAAAAGTCCCTTCAGTAATCATTTTCTGTTTCTTGGTGTGAGTCATACACCTGTAGGGACACATGCTGCCTGTCTGCTAACCAGTGACTCCTTAGGATGAGGACTATTGAGGTAGGATAACATTTTAGTTGCTCAGATATTGGGGAAATTTTTTTTTGCTGTCATTTGAGAGAGAGAGAAAATAGAAATACATTATTAAATTTAGAATTTAGTGCAAAGTAGAAAATGTAGAGAGACAAGAGGCAGAATGACATGTTTTTATGATTGACAGCTACCATCTTTAATGGGAAAGTGGTGGTTTAATTCATACTGTTATTTTTCTTAAGACAAACAAAATTTTCCAAGTGTTTGATAGATATAATGACTATATAAACCCAACTTAATTTTTGTCACTAATTAACTCATTGTTGAAAGTATTAAGAGCATTAACAAATTTCGGAGTAAATATCTAACAATCAAAAAATGAATCTTATACATTTTAAGCAGCAGATTCTGAGAAGAACATATGCACATGTATGTTATATGTATTAATTAAGTTACATATGGAGAGGTGAATACATGCAAGCACAAAAATAAATACAGATGAGCAAAACTGATTTAAAAAGTGTGTCAAACTGTAGTACTGTTTAATTTTGTTATGACATTTTAAAATAATAAACATTAATGGTATTGATTGATGTTTGAGCATTAACTCATTATTTATTTTGATCGGTCATTGCAGGCAGATTCTTTACCAGCTGAGCCACAAGGGAAGCCCAGGAATACTGGAGTGGGTAGCCTATCCCTTCTCCAGTGCATCTTCCCAACCAAGGAATCAAACCGGGGTCTCCTGCACTGCAGGCAGATTCTTTACCAAGTGAGCTATCAGGGAAGCCCCCTTGATTGGTCAAGGCCACATTAAATTCAAATGGAATGATTTATAGTATTGTCTGATACTTAAACTATCTGGATTATGGTTCTTACAAAGGAATTTGAAATGACAGAGCCCCAAGAGATACTGGGAATTATGTTGTCTGAAATTTGTCATCAGGAATGTAAACTGATTCTGGAATAGCAGCAGAGTTGCATTTTATTCAATTTATGGTATTTTAAAAATTCTTTTGAAGATAAAATATTTCCTGCTTATATTTTTCATCAATTGTGTCAAAATATACCTCAGTAGAATTGTAAATGCGTGTATGTATAATTATAACAATTTTAACTTTCCTCTTTTTTCTGTCCTAACTGTATAAACTGTGCCAGCTTATGCTGACATTTCATTTACGAGTATAGTTCCGTAAGGTTCTCGTTAGCTTAGATCTCAGTGTCAGTTAGATCTCAGTGTTTACATTTATAGACACCATAGGCGTATCTTCTCATACATCCCAAATTCTAGTAAGTTAATACTCTCTTCTCTTGAATCATAGATGTAGTCTCTTTATTTCTACTCTATACTATCAATATTTACTAGAATGATACCCACTTTTAAAATCAGAAACTACCTTATTCAATTATTTGCTTTTTTTAATAGAGCAGTTTAGGTTTATAGCACAGTTGAGTAGGAAGTACAGGGTTCCCATACGTCTTCTGTCCAGATACACCTATAGCCTCCGCTACTATAACTCCTGCACTAGAGTGGTACATTTGCTACACTGACACCTCGTCACTACAAGTCCGTTATTTACATAGGGATCACTCTTGGTATTGTACATTCTGTGGGTTTTCAGGAATGTGTAGTTCTTCCCTCCTGGGCATAGTATCACTGCTATTGTTCATTTCACTTACACATAAGCATATATATATATATATGTTTATGCATATATATACACACACATCATAAGCATACACAATCGCATACATTGTTGGTATTATTATTTTGCAACAATTATCTTTTAGATCAACTAAGAATAAGAAAATGAATTTTTTTTTTTTGCCATTAGTTATTCATGCTCTGATGTTATTCCTTTCTTTGTGTAGATCCAAATTTCCCTTGTGGTTCAGCTGGTAAAGAATCTGCCTGCAGTGCAGGAGACCTGGGTTCGATCCCTAGGTTGGGAAGATCCCCTGGAGAAGGGAAAGGCTACCCACTCCAGTATTCTGGCCTGGAGAATTCCATGGACTGTGTAGGCCATGAGGTTGCAAAGAGTCAGACACAACTGAGTTACTTTAACTTCATTCAAATTTATAACCTCTGGTATTTTCCTTCTCTATGAAAAACCTTTAACATTTCTTACAAGGAAGGTCTAAGGCAACAAACTCTCTCAATTTTTCTTTGTCTAATAGTCTTTATTTCACCTTCATATTGAAGGATAATTTTACAAGCTAAAGAATTCTAAAGTGACTCTTCTCTCAGCACTTTAAATACTCTTTTCTTGTTTGCATGATTTCTTAAAAGAAGTGGAACATAATTCGTTTTTTAAAATTTACTTATTTTTAATTGAAGAATAATTGCTTTAAAATATTGGGTTGGTTTCTGCCATATATCAGCATGAATCAGCCATGGTATACATATGTCCCCTCCCTCTTGAACCTCTCTCTAACCCTCCACCCCAGTCCACCCCTCTAGGTTGTCACAGGCACCAGGTTTGAGCCCTCTGTGTCATACAGCAAATTCCCACTAGCTATCTATTTTATATATGGTAATATATATGTTTCAGTGTTACTCTCTAAATTCGTCCCACCCTCTCCTTCCCTCACTGTGTGGGATGTAATTCTTATCTTTGCTTCCATATAGGTAAGGTGTTTTTTTCTCTCTAGATTCTTTCAAGATTTTTCTTTATGTTTGATTTTCTGTAATTTGAAAATTATATGCCTGAGTGTGGTTTTGCAGGGCATGTATCTTGCTTGGTGTTTTCTGAGCTTCTTGGATTTGTGTTCTGGTATCTGACCTTATTTGGGGGGAAATCATCAGTCATTGTTGCTTCAAACTGCTTAATTCTTTTTGTCTCTTTCTTCTCCTTCTGATATTCCCATTACATGTACGTTAGACCTTTTATAGTTGTCCCACAGTCCTTGAATATTCAGTTCTACTTTTTTCGTCTTTTTTCTCTTTGCTTTTCAATTTTAAAAGTTTCTATTGCATGTCCCCAAGCTCAAAGATTCTTTTCTCAACCATATCCGGTCTACATAGGGGCATGCTGAAGACCTTCATTATTCCTGTGATACTGTTTTTGATTTCTAGTATGTATTTTTGATTCTTAGAATTTTCATCTCTGCTTGTATTATCCATCTGTTCTTGCATGTTGTCTACTTTTCCCATTCTCAATCTGATCATTTCAACATACCTGCCATATCTGATTCTGGTTCTGATGCTTGCTCAGTCTCTTCAAAGTACAATTTTTCCTTTATAGTTGTTTGCTGAAATCTGGACATGATGTACTGACTGAAAGGAACTGCAGTAAATGGGTCTTTGGTGATATGATGGTATCAGGAGAGGGAAAACCTTCTGTAGTCCTATGATTAGAGCTCAGTCTTTTGATGACCCCGTGCTCCTCGATTGTAAACCTTACCTGTGTTCTTTTTAAACTCTTTCTTGTTTTTTTTTTGGCCTCACAATGTAGCATGCAGGATCTGAGTTCCCTGACCAGGGATTGAACTCTTGCCCTCTGTTGTGGAAGCGCAGAGTCTTAACAACTGAACCATCAGGGAAGAATCTCACCAGTAATTCTTAATTTTCTCTACAGAAAACTAGAGAAAGCTGAGATTCCCCTTTCAGAGAAAGTTGAAATACAGCTGTCTGTATTTACCTTCCACAGATAGATTAGGCCCTGATAAAACCCCAGCAGGTTAGGCTCTGGTGAAATAGTTTCTCCTGAGAGCAAGCCTTGTTGAGAAGAACAGAAATCTCTGTCATATTTCAAAATAGTTACTTTCCCCTCTCCCTGCAAGAACCCTAAGGGTATTTTTCTGCCATCTTCACCCTGAGGACCTGGGAGAACCCCTGGAGGTGAGACTTACAGCAGTTGGACCCCCTCCTGCCCCACCCACCTCTGTCAACACTGGATCTTTCTGAAGTTTTAAACTCTCAGACTTGTCCACATTGAGTCTCCAGCAATTCATCAAATTGAAGTTTAGATTTTTGACACCAATTCCCATGAAGTTTCTTCTGTGGGGTTTCTTGTCTGTAGGTTGTCATTCTTTGTAATCCCTGTCTGTCTTTCCAATTTAAGGGGCAGTGTTTTGCTCTGAGACCTCGCTTCTCTTTCTAATCTGGGGGAGAGTTGTTGATTTTTCTGTTTGTTCAGTTTTTAACTTGTTAGGATGGAGTGACCACTTCTGAACGCCTTTCCCGATGGACTGGAAGTCTCCAGTCCTGTACTTTTTAATCACAAATGTGAGTCTGCTGTGCAGGGAAACTGAAGCAATGTACATATGTTCAATTAATTTTTATATCTAATGCTTTGCAAAGCTTTTGGAGAAAAACTTTAATGTGGTATAATCTTTATATTCTTCTGTGATGTACCAGAACAAGAGCAAAAGAAGCACAGAGTCATTCTGTGTTCATGTTGGTAGGTAAAACCTGAGGTATGCAAAATTTCATTTTAAAAATTACTATCTATTTATTATGTGAGGTTAATGTAGATATAAGAAACCAAATGCACCCTCCCCGTCTGTGCCCTGACTCCTCCCTGACCCCCACTATAAGCGTGGAACTCACTTAGGAGGAACATAAGCACAAGTTGACTACATTCCTTTTTTACGTCCTTTCTTTGAAGTGTCACAAATAATTTTTTTTTAAACTCTCAAAATACAAAGTGTTCCTGACCTATTAAATAATTCTTCAGTGTAGTTAATTTTCCACATGGATTATTATCCCAGAAGGCTCATAAAATAAGTTTTTTTGGAGATTCTTGTTCTCTGTGACAACTATCATCCTTGACATTCAATAAGCAATCCATGCTGTTTTCCCAACTTTAGCTCTCCAGAAAAAGGGATTCCTAATACTTTGTAGGTATTGTTTTCATACTTTTCTTCATAAAATAATAGAAGCTGATGAACCATAAGGTTCAAAAATGATATAAAAATTCATAGGTGGGTGAAATTACCTTTGGTTGAGAGATCAAAACAGAGATCACAAGCTTTTAGTGTTTCAGGTCAGAGGGTGTACCAGTAGCTTTAAAGCTGTTCATGCCATTTTGTCTAGTTATTCCACTTGAAAGTGATTCCAGTTACAAAAGTATTCATCATAACATCATTTATAATAGCAAGACGATTAACATTAGGGAAACAGGAAAACCAAAATTCTTTTTATCTTTCTGGTGGAAATCTCAGCAGCTGTTTGGCATAACCTTAAAAATGTTTGTCGTCCCTGCCATTATCTTAGTTATCTCTTTTTCAGCCCCTGACCAAGGGTAATTTCATTTACCTACTTTTACATCATTTTGAACATCATGTTCATCAGATTACAGAAAGTGTGTAGTTATCTTATTGCTGTCCATTAAACTGGAAACTTGTTGAAGTGAGGGACTTTGCCTTTCTCATTTGCATTTTTCTTGAATGTGTTACATGTAACTAGATCTTCAGGAAAAAAACAGATTAAAAATGACTAAGTCTCTCAAAGGAATTTCAGTTACCATGATTTAGTTAAATAACTCTTTGTGACCCCATAGATTGTAACTTGCCAGGTTCTTCTGCCCATGGAATTCTCCAGGCAAGAATAGTGGAGCGGGTAGCCATTCCCTTCTCAAGGGATCTTCAACAGATCAGGGTTCAGACCCAGGTCTCCCACATTGCAGGCAGATTCTTTACTGTGTGAGATAACTGGGGAAGCCCAGTTAAATAACACAGCCTCCCCTACCCCAAACAAGGTCTTCCCAGGTGGCTCTTGTGATAAAGAACCCGTCTGCAATGCAGGAGACCTAATGAGATGTTGGTTCGATCCCTGGATTGGGAAGATCCCCTGGAGGAGGGCCTGGCAACCCACTCCAGTATCCTTACCTGGAGAATCCCATAGACAGAGGAGCCTGCTGGGCTACAGGCCATAGGGTTACAAAGAGTCAGACGTGGCTGAAATGACTTACCGAAAAAAATTCCCCCCAAAAAAGACTCAAATTTCAGTGAATATGGTATGGTAATAGGGACTAGTTATATAAAGTACAAACATTATTGCTTACTCTTCAGTCTACAACTCTCTTCCTAAATCACTTTCTAGAAGAGGCACCATGACTGGTGATGACTGGTGTCCAGTCACATCACAACTTTCAAAGATCGTTGATTATTGGTCACTGGACATCTGTTACTCGATTTGTGCCCAAGCACCAAAGCATGTAGTTGTGTTGCCTCTTTTGTCTCCCAATGATAAATCCACATAACATTTTTACAGAGGGTAATTGAAAGAGGAAATTGGCCAACTAAAATGAATATGCAGCAAAACAACAGTGGTAACACTGGAAAAGGAATTTTGAATCAAGTGTGAATAGAGTTATTGAAGAAAGTGCTGACCATGGTGATGTCAAGAGTACTGCTGTTCAAGAGAGTCTAGGTGTGCAGCCAGAAAGGAATGAAAGTGAACTTGTGGACACTTGTAAGGCACCTGCTTGTGTGAGGAAGACAATGAAGAAGCCCCAGAGGAAGTGATGGTAGCAAAAAAAACCTTCATATTAAGGGAACTTTTGGAATTATTTCATAATATTAACAGTGTGAAGAATAAAATGATGGAAGCTGACCCAAATTTAGGGGCACCATAGTTTACCAAAGTGTAAAAACAGTGTTTGATTCTTAACATAAGCTAATATGATGAGAAGACAAGTTTTGTTCAAATTAATCTTGATAAGTTTTTTTTTACCAAGAAATAAGGCATTTTATTATTATTATTGTGCATTAAGTAAATGCTACTTTAACTTTTTTCTTTTCTCTATATGATTTGAACAGTTTTAAATGTTTTGATAAAAATAGGAAATTTTCTCACTATTAACGTTTAACAGTGTTTATGCTAATTTTGTTTGATTCTGTCACCAAAATTAGGTTAAATAATTTGCACTATTCTGCATATAATGGTAAGAGTATAAAGCAGAATATATAATGTGCTCACTAAGATTACACTGAATTAAAAAACATCAGCAACATAAACATGCTAATACTCCCATAATAGTTATTTAAAAAGTTACCACCCCATCTCTTTGGCTATGAAACTATAATTCTTTTATAGTTAAAAATAAAGTAATAAAATAGAAAAGATAAGCTAAGATAGAAAACATTCAAAGTTAATTCTTCACTTTGGAAGCAAAACTTTAACTGTGTGCTCTTACAGGAGTGAAAAACCCACGAAGTTGTTTCACCTTCCTCCTCTAATCTACTGTCTTTGGTCTGTGTTTGATGCCTCCTTCCATTTCTTAGGACAGAAGTTGAAATTCTTCTGTGACGTCCACTCTTTGTTGCTCCTTGATTTTCCTACTCACTGTGTCTCCTGTGTGACACTTCATCAAGGAATAAGTCCTTTGCCTTCACTGGACTCCTTTTACAGTCTAATCTCTCATCCACTGATATCAGGATTAGAAAATATCATAATATTGTTTAGTCATATTCATACTGATTTTTTAAAGTTCGTGTGTTCTTCAAAAGAATTCTTAAATGGAAGCTGAATGTACGAATCCAGTGACAAGCTCAGTGGAGGACTGGAGACCCATCTGATTTGGTATCAAGAGGAACCTCTGGGGATGAGGAAAGAGGGACCTTTGGGGCCTCTGCCTGCAAACCTCAGCTCTCAGAGCACAGTCGCAGCATCTCTGATTCAACTTACCAGTTATTCTTCACCTGCATGCTCAGGGTTTCCTACCATTTCAAGATTCCTTTTAAAGGCCCATATCTTTTCTTCTTTGAACCTAACCTTAATAAAGCACATTCAGAAGTGTTTTTTACTCATAAGTTTTACCACAAGGAGGCAGAAAGTTTACCGTCTCTCTAGATTTCACCTGCATGGTCTGGCAGATACAGAGAGGATAGGACACATTCAATCTGGATTTCTTCAAAATCAGTGACAAGACAAGCAAGGCTAGTGATATTACAAGGCTAGTCAGAAACCAGTGTTTCAATTGTTGCAAGATTGAAATTTAGGCACTATAGCTGGGGATGCATGATACAGTGATTTTTTTTAATTGGAGGATGATTGCTTTACAATGTTGTGTTGGTTTCTGCCATACATCAACAGGAATCAGCCACAGGTATACATATGTCCTCTTCCCTTTGAGCTTCCCTCCCACCTCCTTCCCCATTCCACGCCTCTAAGTTGTCACAGAGCCCCTGTGTTATACAGCAACTTCCCACTAGCTATCTGTTTTACATATGGTAATGTATATGTTTCAGTACTACTCTCTTAACTCATCCCACCCTCTCCTTCCCCCAATTTGACCACAAGTCCATTCTCTACATCTGCATCTCTATTCCTGTGCTGCAAATAGGTTCATCAGCACCATTTTTCTAGATTCCATTTATATGTGTTAATATATGATATTTGTTTTTATCTTACTGACTTCAGTCTGTGTAACAGGCTCTACGTTCATCCACCTTGCTAGAATTGACTTTTTATGGCAAAGTAATATTCCATTGTATATATGTAGTACAACTTCTTTATCCATTCATTTGTCAATGGGCATCTTAATTATTTCCATGTCCTACCTATTGTAAATAGTGCTACAGTGAACATTGGGGTATATGTGTCTTTTTGAATTATGGTTTTCTCCCAGGGCATAGGCCCAGTAGTGGGATTGCTGGGTCATGTGGTAGTTTTATTCCTAGTTTTTAAAGCAATCTCCATGCCATTCTTCATAGTGGCTGTATTAATTTAGATTCCCACCAGCTATGCAAAAGGGTTCCCTCTTCTCCACAAGTGATAGGTTTTTAAAGTAGCCACGTCTGGTGTTTCACATGTCATGAGACTTTCAAACACACGCTAACCATACTGACTTACCTGTGAGTTGCACTGTAGATCATTTTGTTTTCTTTAATAAATGGCCATTTTGTTTTATTTCACTTTGTTCTGTTTTCTAAAATTCTTCTAGTCACGGCCAAGTCATCTAATATAAGAATTCTCAGTAAAAGCCCAATTACACTACAAAATGGTATAAATGTATCTTTTATATCTTGTCTTTATGAAAATGTATATCACAAGGACAAAGGAAGAGAATTCAGTGATAATTTGCATAGCAGAGTCTTCCAGGAGAGCAGTTTTGGAAATCCAGGAAGAGGATGATTTTTTTTTTTTTAATTTTACTTATGATTAAAGCAACAAAATGCACTTCAAATGTTATTAAGTGCATTGAGTATTCTCCTAGACTTTTAAATTTTAAGTTCTTTGCTGTTTTCTTTTTGTTATCTTCCTAGTGATGCTGTTTTAGGTCAATTGACTCTGTTGATACTTAAGCAAGATTGGGATTTTTGTCAAGCACCTAGTTTTGAATTTTATCATGTAACAAAACAAATATGCTACTCTCCCATATGCCCTCCTGCTTACAATACACTTAGAGCCTTAATCAGTATAAATAATATTTAACTGCATTTGTCAGGAATAAATAGCTATTGTTGTGAAAGAATAATGGTATGGAGATACTATACTTTTGGGGAGGAGGAAGTGTAGCACAATGCTGTGTTTTCTAAACTGTTTTGATTGTATAGTTCCCAATATCAACATTTTTGAGTACAGTTTCAAAATATGTTCATTTATATATTTATAAATTACTTAAATTATATTGTGTGTTATTAGGAACATTCCAAAGTAGACTCAGAATACATTAATATTTAAATATAATTTGCTTTATTTTATTTTACCTTTGATAGTATAGCAATATGTTTAATAAGAGCACTGTTATTAAATATGCTTTACTACTTTTGAAAAAAATTTTGAGTATTTTCTTATACAGCAATTCAAAATTCTGGTTCTATATTTAATTTTAATCCTGCCTTCCTGGAAAAAATATCTCACAAAGATATATAGATTAAAATTAAAGAAATATATCAATTGGATAAACAAATTTTAATAGAGACAATTTTTCAACTCTCTCCACTAGTTATGTTGAACTAGTAGAACAGTTCAACTTCTGTTGAAATTTGTATGGTAAGTTGCTATCTTCCTTCATGACAATCAATACTTATTAAAAATTAACATGAAGCTTTTATATTTTTAATATTGGGACTCAAATTAACCAAAACTTTTAAATTACAGGATAGAAAACTTTGTTTTCAAGTTTTTTATTGTACAGCTATGATGACATCACTTTTAGCAATAAAGTGATGGAAACATCTCTGAAGATACATTTTCAAAATTTTTTCTCTATAGCACAGTTTTCTTTTGAAAGCGATTATTATTTCACTTATTATCAAAGTGTTACCTCTTCCTCAAAAAGAAAGATAAAAGTTGATGTATTTTTAAAAAATCTGCTAAATAACATACTATTTGTAACAATTTTTCATTATAGAAAAGGTCAATAAATTAGGAATAATTTTCAGTTGTAAAAGAACAATGTATAATAAGTCCTTAGCTTTAAGAACTCTTAAGTGCTTTGTCATAAGATAACTGGTGAACTTCTATTTTCAGTGGCTTTCAACAGTTGGCTACCTATAAGAATCAGTTCAGTTCAGTTCAGTCGCTCAGTCATGTCCGACTCCTTGCAACCCCATGAATCGCAGCACGCCAGGCCTTCCTGTCCATCACCAACTCCCAGAGTCTACCCAAACCCATGTCCATCGAGTCATGCTTTTGAACTGTGGTGTTGGATAAGACTCTTGAGAGTCCCTTGGACTGCAAGAAGATCCAACCAGTCCATCCTAAAGGAGATCAGTCCTGGGTGTTCATTGGAAGGACTGATGTTGAAGCTGAAACTCCAATACTTTGGCCACCTCATGCGAAGGGTTGATTCATTGGAAAAGACCCTAATGCTGGGAAAGATTGGGGGCAGGAGGATAAGGGGACGACAGAGGATGAGATGGCTGGAATCATTTAAAAATGAAACAAAAAAACAGTTCTCAGACTTCACTCCAGGAGATTCTGCTTTAATTGCTATGGAGTGGGACTTAGGTTGTGGTATTTTTCAAAAACGTCCCAGGTCATTCTCAGATGCAGTCAAGACTAAGAACCATTTGTATGTGTAGGGCAAAAATTTCCTTAGATACTCACTATCCTTTACTGTATGGGCTTTCCAGGTGGTGCAAGTGGTAAAGAACTCTCCTGCTAATGCAGGAGACATAAGAGATGTGGGTTTGATCCAGGGGTCAGGAACATCCACTGGAGGAGGAAATGGCAACCCATTCCAGGAAAATTCCATGGACAGAGGAGCCTGGCAGACTGCAGTCCTTAGGGTTGCAGAGTCAGACATCACTGAAGCGACTTAGCATGCATGCATACCTTACTGTATAGAATATAGTATACTATACATATATATATGGGGGGCTTCCCTGGTAGCTCAGATGGTAAAAGCGTCTGCCTACAATGCAGGAGACCTGGGTTTGATCCCTGGGTCGGGAAGATCTGGAGAAGGAAATGGCAACCCACTCCAGTACTCTTGCCTAGAAAATCCCATGGACCGAGGAGTCATATATAAATAAATACATACACATATATACATATATAATATATTGCAGTATATTACAAAGTATTGTGTATATTCTATTTAAGCTAATGTAACCTGTAAGTCCACTTAACTTGGTGCAGGTCAAGAGCATTATGTCCCAGTATTCAAGTGAAGAAAGGCTATGGTTTCCAAGTCAAATCCTCTGTTGTATAAAACTATCACCATTGCCTCTAGTTGTTGTAGTTTTTTTAAAATTAAAATTTAATTATTTAAATTTAAAAATGTTTACACTTTTAATTAAAAACTTTAAAGCACACAGTCTTAATCATTTTTAAGTATATAGATCAGTGGTGTTGACTAGATTTACACTGTTGTATAAGAAGTCTCTAGAACTTTTCTGTCTTGTAAAACTTCAACTCTATACCAATCAAATGACTCCACATTTCCCGCTTTCCCCAGCCTCTGGCAGCCACCATTCTGTTTTCTGTTTCCATGATTTTGGATGCTCTGGATATCTTATATAAGTGAAATCACACAGTATTTGCCCTTTTGTGGCTCTCTAGTTATCTTATTGCTACTCTCTCATGCACTTCATTTGTCATATGGTCATCTCACAGAGGAAGAGATGAAAGAAGAGAGCCATGTTTCCATACTATGTTCAATACTGACTGGGTTATATTCTTATTATAAATGAAAGTTCTAACATTTTTTTTTTCTCCAGCTCCAAAGATAGTCTTGTATAACTCGCTCAATGTCCTCTAGCCAAAGAATACCAGGAACATATCTGTGGTTGAACAAGTTGGGTTTATTCCTTGTTGCAGCAAGTGAGAACACATACCATGGGAACAGTGATACACTTCAGTAAGAGGATGTTTAAAAAGACTTATTATGGGATTTGAGTGATTTTGAGGAAGATCTAAGCAAACAGAAAGTCCCTCTAGGTGGGTGCTATTAGGAAGTGAGGGCAATTTTGTGATTGGATATCTCAGTACATCTTATCCATAGAGAAGTGAGGTGAAAGCTATCCTTGGTAAAGAAGTAACAGAAACTCCTATTGGTCAGGAGGGGGTAACGTTTGGTATTCTGTGAGTTTTTCACAGTGACCATGTTTTGGTCTGTACTTAGATAAAATTTGGAGAAGGCAATGGCACCCCACTCCAGTACTCTTGCCTGGAAAATCCCATGGGTGGAGGAGCCTGGTAGGCTGGAGTCCATGGGGTCGCTAAGGGTCGGACACGACTGAGCGACTTCACTTTCACTTTTCACTTCCATGCATTGGAGAAGGCAATGACAACCCACTCCAGTGTTCTTGCCTGGAGAATCCCAGGGACGGGGGAGCCTGGGGGACCGGAGTCCATGGGGTCGCTAAGGGTCGGACATGACTGAGCGACTTCACTTTCACTTTAGATTTAATTATGAAGTGGCATGTTTTGCCTCACTTTGCCATGGTCTCAGAGTGACCTTGTCTGATGCTGATGGTCTGTGAGATTATTTTTGTGCAACAAGAGGAAGTCACAGTCCAGATTTCAAGGTCAGTATCCAGTTTGTAATAACACAGAGACCTGACCAGGAGGGTCACACCAGTTCCTGGACTTCAGGAGCCACTATTTTCTTCTTCACCACTTTTGGAGAAATGTAGTTTTGAAATCAGGAAACCTGTGATTCAGTCTGTTTCAGCATTTACCAACAGCATGATCATGGGTAAATGACTTATTCTCTGTCACTTCAATTTCCTACCTAGAACCTATCTCAGTGGAACATGGTGAGCATTCAATGAGATAAAGCATTTAGAATGCTGAGCAGATTGATTTTTACAGAGTGGGAGCTCATGTTAGTAATAATAACCTCTTTTCATTCTCCTCATAGGGGATTCTTTTATTCATTTAAGAAACACTTACTGGATGATTGCCACGTATGGATCACTGTGCTAGGCGAACAAGACACACAAGCCTCTGCCCTCACAGAGCCAACAGTCTAGCAAGGGTTTCAGACAATTAAATAGGACATTTAATAGAGGGTGAAAGGTTCTATTATGGACTGCAGAAGTCCCTAAAATAGCATAACAGCCTCGGGGCACTGTCTCTAGAAGAAAGTGATGTTTTTGCTGATATCCATGCAGTAGATGCACGGGGGTTATCTGAAGAGGAAGGCTCCTGCTAGCAGGAACAGCATAAGCTAAAACGGAAGGGTGAGAGAGAACATGACACAGGCTGTTTGGTGGAAAACAAATAAACAAATCAGAGACAACAGAAGAGAAAGGGAAAAAATGCTCACTTTTTCAGTGTATGCCGTATAAAATAGTTTCTTTCCAAATCTTGCACACAATTTTGTATGCCACTGCAATAGTAATTAGCACTCGTTAATTAATTAATGATGATACAATGCTTTGAAATACAAAGTGCAGCACATTTGCTAACAAATTGGTGATCAGCATGATTGCTGTTTCAATATAGCCTCTGTTTACTCTCTGCACTTGGACTTCCAACTGTCTGCTTGCCTTGGTGCACCACAGACAGCTGCTTCACAATGGTCTTGGCGTGGCGGCTGTTTTTGGCCTTCCTTTCCCTGGGTTGTGAATGAATCTAGGAATGACTAATAGTGGAGAGGAAAAAAGCGAATGACTTTCAACATCCTTTCCTAATAAGTTATTCTGTAATGTTTATCACTCTCTCACGTTCTGATTGGAGAAGGAAATGGCAACCCACTCCAGTGTTCTTGCCTGGAGAATCCCAGGGATGGGGGAGCCTGGTGGGCTGCCGTCTAAGGGGTTGCACAGAGTTGGACACGACTGAAGTGACTTAGCAGTAGCAGCATGTTCTGATACACCAAAATCTGGCTGAAAGTATTGGGAGTCTGCATCTGGTGAGGCAAATATACCAAGGGCTATTTTTGGTTTCATATTTAAATTTCCTTGATTAGGGTCCACCACATAAATGTAACTTCTTGTGGCCTCCACTTACACCTCTACTGTTGCACATAGTGTCCAGAGAAATAATGAGTAAATGAATTCTATGAATTGGAGAAGGAAATGGCAACCCACTCCAGTGTTCTTGCCTGGAGAATCCCAGGGATAGGAAAGCCTGGTGCGCTGCCATCTATGGGGTCGCACAGAGTCGGACACGACTGAAGTGACTTAGCAGTAGCAGGAACAGCAGCTTGTATCTCTTCCCTTTATTAAAAAAAGAGATTTCAATGTTATCATCTTCTGCCATTTAAAAAATGAAAAAGAAAACAAGTTTTTTGTTTGTTTTGATTGTCAGCGAAGATCTGAAAGCACTCAGCTTATAATTAAATACTATCAAAGTGTTTTTTTGTTTGTTTCTGCAGCTAATAGCCAGGATAAGCAGGTATGGGTGGCAGCATCCTCTTGATAAAAATCACGTTGACTGGTAGACATAGTTCCATAAAAATGTTGGCTTTAACCCAGTCTGAAGGAAGTTTCTGGTGAAACATTTGTCTCCATGTATAGAAAGCGCTTGAGTGTCAGGTGACTCCTACACTTGGTTGGTCGCCTAGGTAAGCTGATGGCAATTAGGCTTGGAGGGCCTCCTACAACAGACCTAGGCCTAGAAGTGGTTGAGGACTTGTTTGTGTTTCATATGCTGAATGTTTATGGCTCTCTTTTGGCCTACAGCATGGTCCCTACCATCAAGAACTTACTTCGGGTTGGGGAGAAAAGACACATTTACAAATATATTTATATTAAATTGGATAGATGGTGGCAAGTACAATAGGAGATGACAGATCCATGCTAAAGAGGAAGCAGCAGCACGGAGGGGGAAAATTACTCTGACCTGGGTAGTTTTCATGGTGGAGGTGGTTTTTTCTCGAACCAGAGAAATTATTTCAAATAGCATAGATGAAATGGTGGGTAGGAAATGGAGAGCATTCCAGGACTTGACAGTGGCGATCACAAGAACACAAAGAGAAGATGGCACTGGATGTTCAGGTCTATCTTGTCTATTAGGAAAGGGTGACCCAGTGTCCCAGTTTTGTTGTGATAGTCTCAATTTATACCCACGGTAACTGTGGTAAGCTGAATAATATCCCCCATAGATTCTGTGTCCCAGTTTTCAGGACCCCTGAGTTTGTTACCTTACATGGTTTTTAAAAAAAAGAGGGGGGGTACTTTGGACATATAATTACATTAGGGATTTGGAGATGGAGAAATTATCTTGGATTAGCTGGATGGGCCCAGTGTAATTCAAGAGTACTTTTGGAAGAGAGGCAGAAGGATCAGAGTTAGTAGTAGAAGATGGATGATGAAGCATGAAGTTGGAGTGAGGCTAGAAGGGGTTGCAAGCCAAGGACTGTAGGCAGCTTCTAGAAGCTGAAAAAGGCAAGGAAACAGATCCTTCCCTCAGAGCATCTACCAAAAGCTAAGATCTTGAATTTTTATCCAGTGAAACCGATTTTGGACTTCTGACCTCTGGAACTGTAAGAAAATAAATTTATGTTGATTTAAGTCACTAAGTTTGTGATAATTTGTTACAGCAGCAATAGGCAACTAATACAGTAACTACACTGAGCCCTTTTACTCCCTCACAAATAACCTGGTCTGGTGATAAATTATATTCTTATTCTCTGCCTAGACCACAGTTATTTACAAATCCATGGTTCTATCAAAAGCAACTTTAAAAAGTAAAATTTAGGACCCCACTCCAGTACTCTTGCCTGGAAAATCCCATGGACAGAGGAGCCTGGTAGGCTGCAGCCATGGGGTCGCTAAGAGTCGGACATGACTGAGCAACTTCACTTTCTCTTTTCACTTTCATGTATTGGAGAAGGAAATGACAACCCACTCCAGTGTTCTTGCCTGGAGAATCCCAGGGATGGGGGAGCCTGGTGGGCTGCCGTCTATGGGGTCACACAGAGTCGGACACGACTGAGGTGACTTAGCATAGCATAGCATAGGTCCATCTATCGCAATTGTAAGGGATTAGACCTTGGAGGTCTGAATCATTTCTCAAAGGGTATGGGGTGTGGGGGGTCACATTACCAACTAACCAGATTAAATGAGGCAAGAATCCAGAGGGATGTTATACAGACTCAAATAACATTCAACAACAATCTCGTATGTTCAGATTTCCCTGGGATGTTAAACAAAGGCTTAGCTTGGCTTTAGTCATGTCTTCTTATTCCATTTGCTGGACTCTGACATAGACAGGAAATATGAATTATAGTGCAATATTTTCAGAACCATAGTTGCAGAAAAGTTGGGAATATTTATTTGCCTTTTAGATTCAGGTGTACTCTTAAGTTCATTTACCTAGCAGCATCTCAGTTCGTTTTCCAAAAATATGTACAGAATATGTTCTTCTAGGTAAATACCTTAGTTGTATCTATAATCTATTTTAAAATAAATGCAATGGCATCACTGACTCAATGGACATGAGTTTGAGTAAACTCCGGGAGTTGGCGATGGACAGAGAGGCCTGTCATGCTGCAGTCCATGGGGTCGCAAAGAGTTGGACATGACTGAGTGACTGAACTGAACTGAACCTCTAATACCATGATTTCTTCAATTAAGAAGTCTCAAAATGTTTTAGTCAAAGAAAACCTCTCCTACTGCCAATGTCTATAATGTTTATATTGCTTGAGGGATTTAATCTTTAGTCACTTGTTTTTTATTTATAAAATGTTTTGATTCTTCAAGGATTTCCCACAAATTTCTGAGGCATTCTTTGTAGGAGAATTAATTTAAGATGGCAACTCATTCATATATGTACTCTAATGGTGTCTTGGCCCAGTTTATGATATAATAGAGAAATTAATTCAGTAGTGACTAAGTAAAGCAGTAAAGTAATTCCATCTTTGTGACATTATAGAAGCCATCTATTTCTGTCTCATTATTTCTCGAGCTTTTAGATTTGTTCAAATGTCTATATAAATGAGTGATTAAATTATATACTAATTTTAGTTTTCTGAAAGATATTAAAAGATTTATTTTTATATTTTAAGACCTTATGATATAAGTTCTAGGAAAATTATCACTTGGTCTTATATAAATTGACTATTTTTATCATTTGTATTGACAGAGTATTTATACCCTTTTTAATTTTCTTGTAGAAGGCTATCTGATTATTTAACTTTTTACAGCAGAGTATACATGGTTCTGATCTTGATTTTACTTAGTTTATTCTGCTTTGAATTTTAGACATTTTTTATTAAAGAAACTAAGGAAAAGTCAACAGAAGAAACAAAGACAGCTATATAGAATCAAAATAAAAATTAGCTTATCAAACAACAACTAGCATAAATTAAAATAAAAACCTAGATAGCACTCTAGTAATTTGTGAGGAAACTCTCAGATAAAGTAAACAATTAAAGAAATTGAAGAGGAACTAAAAAGCCTCTTGATGAAAGTGAAAGTGGAGAGTGAAAAAGTTGGCTTAAAGCTCAACATTCAGAAAACTAAGATCATGGCATCTGGTCCCATCACTTCATGGGAAACAGATGGGGAAACAGTGGAAACAGTGTCAGACTTTATTTTTCTGGGTTCCAAAATCACTGCAGATGGTGACTGCAGCCATGAAATTAAAAGACGCTTACTCCTTGGAAGGAAAGTTATGACCAACCTAGATAGCATTTTCAAAAGCAGAGACATTACTTTGCCAACAAAGGTTCGTCTAGTCAAGGCTATGGTTTTTCCTGTGGTCATGTATGGATGTGACAGTTGGACTGGGAAGAAGGCTGAGAACCGAAGAACTGATGCTTTTGAACTTTGGTGTTGGAGAAGACTGTTAAGAGTCCCTTGGACTGCAAGGAGATCCAACCAGTCCGTTCTGAAGGAGATCAGCCCTGGGATTTCTTTGAAAGGAATGATGCTAAAGCTGAAACTCCAGTACTTTGGCCACCTCATGTGAAGAGTTGACTCATTGGAAAAGACTCTGATGCTGGGAGGGATTGGGAGCAGGAGGAGAAGGGGACGACAGAGGATGAGATGGCTGGATGGCATTACTGACTCGATGGACATGAGTCTGAGTGAACTCCAGGAGTTGGTGATGGACAGGGAGGCCTGGCATGCTGCGATTCATAGGGTCGCAAAGAGTCGGACACGACTGAGCGACTGAACTGATCTGATCTTGTCATTAGAAGGGTTTAAATCAAGATTAAGCAAACAACATGTCAAGGAAGTACAGTGGAGACATCAAATTAGTGTATCTTTCCAGTATAGTAATGGATAACATGTGGTTAGATAAATAGTAGGTATCAGAGAAGTTAGCTGATATAATGAGGACATATCAACCATTGAGTATCAGCTGAGAAAAACTGCAACTTAGAGACCAACGCAAGTAGACAGCTGCATCAAAGAGGTTTAGAAGCAACAGAGTCTTGGAACTAAGGTTCAGAGCTAAGTTCTAATGGTGCACTTGGGAAAGGCCTTGGCCTATATTTAGTAGGGGAATACATATCTGAAAAGGAGACACCATTTGACTCTCTCCTATATTCCTTAGTACTGTTGTTTCCCACTATTTCCACATCCTGTTTTCATCATAGTAATAGTCATCTTTTTCAAAAAGTATTTGGCACCTTTTAATTATTTGGATAATATTCTTATGGGTTGAAACCTGCTTTCATTGCTGCAGATCCAGCTTCTCAAAGGCTAGAACCTGAGCATAGGCAGGCAGCCAAGGATCCAGGAAGACAGAATCTGTCGCCAAAACTCAGGCACAAATATAAATAGCAAGACTGAATAGATCCCGGGTCAAGTTCTTTTGTCTAATAACAGGATTGATTAATTGATGTCAGAGCTTTGGGTGAGGCTAAATCTAAAGGCGGGGATCAGGAAACCCCAGCTATGGACTGAGGAGCATGTGAGGGGAGTGAGCCAGGAAAATTATCGCAATAGCAAAGGGCAAGACCTGAGATACTCAGGCAGTTGTCATATATTAGGGGTAAAGTGGCTATTTGGACAATACCACTATTGCAGTAAAAACATGAAAAACTTTTTGGTAAGAAAGAAACTGTAGGTATAGTTTCTTGTATGTGAACCTCTGAAGGCTTTCCCTAAAGGGCTAAGGTATGTAATAAACACCTATGTTATAAACACTTATTCTCCAGCCTAAGCAGAATTAAGCTCATTAGTTTTTTTCCCTCAGTGGTCTGATAAAACCAAAATATTACAGAACCTAATAAACATATTCAGTTCAGTTCAGTCGCTCAGTAGTGTCTGACTCTTTGCGACTCCATGAACCACAGCACGCCAGGCCTCCCTATCCATCACCAACTCCCGGAGTTTACCCAAACTCACGTCCATCGAGTTTGTGATGCCATCGGTGATGCCATCCAACCATCTCATCCTCTGTCGTCCCCTCAATCTTTCCCAGCATCAGGGTCTTTTCAAATGAGTCAGCTCTTTGCATCAGGTGGCCAAAATATTGGAATTTCAGCTTCAACATCAGTCCTACCAATGAACATCCAGGACTGATCTTTAGGATGGACTGGTTGGATCTCCTTGCAGTCCAAGGGACTCTTAACAGTCTTCTCCAACACCACAGTTTAAAAGCATCAATTCCTCAGCTCTCAGCTTTCTTTATAGTCCAACTCTCACATCCATACATGACTACTGGAAAAACCATAGCCTTGACTAGACGGACCTTTGTTGACAAGGTAATATCTCTGTTTTTTAATATGCTGTCTAGGTTGGTCATAACTTTCCTTCCAAGGAGTAAGCCTCTTTTCATTTCATGGCTGCAGTCACCATCTGCAGTGATTTTGGAGCCCAAAAAAATAAAGTCTGACACTGTTTCCACTGTTTCCCCATCTATTTCCCATAAAGTGATGGGACCAGATGCCATGATCTTCGTTTTCTGAATGTTGAGTTTTAAGCCAACTTTTTCACTCTCCACTTTCACTTTTATCAAGAGGCTCTTTAGTTCTTCACTTTCTGCCATAACGGTGGTGTCATCTGCATATCTGAAGTTACTGATATTTCTCCCTGAAATCTTGATTCCAGCTTGTGCTTCCTCCAGCCCAGCATTTCTCATGATGTACTCTGCATATAAGTTAAATAAACAGGGTGACAATATACAGCCTTGATGTACTCCTTTCCCTATTTGGAACCAGTCTGTTGTTCCATGTCCAGTTCTAACTGTTGCTTCCTGACCTGCATATAGGTTTCTCAAGAGGCAGGTCAGGTGGTCTGCTATTCCCTTCTCTTGAAGAATTTTCAACAGTTTATTGTGATCCACACAGTCAAAGGCTTTGGCATAGTCAATAAAACAGAAATGGATGTTTTTCTGGGATTTCTTGCTTTTTCCATGATCCAGTGGATGTTGGCAATTTGATCTCTGGTTCCTCTGCCTTTTCTAAAACCAGCTTGAACATCTGGAAGTTCACGGTTCATGTATTGCTGAAGCCTGGCTTGGAGAATTTTGAGCATTACTTTACTAGCGTGTGAGATGATTGCAATTCTGTGGTAGTTTGAACATTCTTTGGCATTGCCTTTCTTAGCAACTGGAATGAAAACTGACCTTTTCCAGAACTGTGGCCACTGCTGAGTTTCCAAATTTGCTGGCATATTGAGTGCAGCACTTTCACAGCATCATCTTTCAGGATTTGAAATAGCTCAACTGGAATTCTATCACCTCCAGTAGCTTTGTTTGTAGTGATACTTCCTAAGGCCCAC
Organism: Bos grunniens; assembly: GCF_055505025.1. NCBI lineage: Eukaryota > Metazoa > Chordata > Mammalia > Artiodactyla > Bovidae > Bos > Bos grunniens. The sequence continues at coordinate 105,348,920 of NC_141165.1, forward strand.
TTAACTTTAGATTATTATTATTATATAATAAACATAAAAATATCTAAAGAGATTAACTCAGAAGACAATGATGATTGTATCTCATATGTGTCTTATCTTTGACAAAACATGGTCACACATAATCTCATTTGAAGAATGTTATATTCTATTATATGCTATAATCATTATTTTATAGATAGGAAAGTGAAAGTGAAAGTCACTCAGTCATGTCAAACTCTTTGTGACCCCCATGCACTGAAGCCTGCCAGGCTCCTCTGTCCATGGGGATTCTCCAGGGAAGAATACTGACGTTGGTTGCCATGCCCTCCTTCAGGGGATATGCCCAATCCAGGGATTGAACCCAGGTCTCCTACATTGGAGGCAGATTCTTTACCATCTGAGCCACCAAGAAAAGCCTGAGAATATTAGAGTGGGTAGCCTATACCTTTTCCAGGGGAACTTCCTGACCCAGGAATACAACCAGGTATCCTACATTGTAAGCAGATTTTTTACCAGCTGAGCTACCTGGGAAACCCATAGATAGGAAAATTGAAGTTGTAAGAGACATCTTGTCAGGAAGTATCAGAGCTGGGACAGAAACTGAGTTCCTAGCTCTATTCTCATCACTTGCTCAGTCATGTCCAACTATTTGCAACCTTATGGACTGTAGCTCTCCAGGCTCCTCTGTTCATGGGATTCTCCAGGCAAGAATACTGGAGTGGGTAGCCATTCCCTTCTCCAGGAGATCTTCCCAACCCAAGGAAAGAACATGTGTCTCCTGCATTGCAGGCAGATTTTTTACCATCTGAGCCACCAGGCCATAGGACCTCTCTACACCTGTAACACTTAGAATTAGATATGCTGTGAAGATTCAATACATGTTAATTAAAGGAACATTCTGTGACTGGAATAGCTCACCTGTGATGTGACATTTTCTGCCACCTAGTAGTTTTTAGACCTTTCATGCATGTGAAGATATCTTTTTGCAGCTCAGGTTCTAATTGTAAAATAAAGACTTTTTAGAATAAATATTAAAATGATTTTTTCCAGATATAAAATCTAATAGATTTCTTCTCCAGTAAATGATGAATAAGTCTTCACTATCTAGGAATCTGTAAACGGCTGTTTGTATGTGTGTGTGTGTGTGTGTGCGCCTATCTGTGTTGCCACAGAAGATTTTCCATATTACATCCAAAGAGTTGCAACTGATGTTCATAAAGGGATATTTGATGATTCAAAACTTGCCTATATTTCTTATATTCATATGGTTCTTTCCTTCCTTTGAATCTTCTCATGTATATTTAGGGGTTCAGTTCAGTTCAGTTCAGTCACTCAGTCGTGTCCGACTCCTTGCGACCCCATGAATCACAGCACGCCAGGCCTCCCTGTCCATCACCAACTCCCAGAGTTCACTCAGACTCACGTCCATCGAGTTAGTGATGCCATCCAGCCATCTCATCCTCTGTCGTCCCCTTCTCCTCCTGCCCCCAATTCCTCCCAGCATCAGTATACCTACTTAACTGACAGCTTTCTAGTCCTATTTAATTGAAGTTTAGCTTACATGACTCTATTAGTAATCAATCATTGACTAATACTGATAAAAACTGTGAGACAGAACTTAAGGAAGCTTATTAAAGTATATCGAGTTAGCATTTATAAGTCAATTGTGTCGTAAATGTAGTTACTCTGACTCTGATGCTGGGAGGGGTTGGGGGCAAGAGGAGAAGGGACGACAGAGGATGAGATGGCTGGATGGCATCACTGACTCGATGGACGTGAGTCTGAGTGAACTCCGGGAGTTGGTGATGGATAGGGAGGCCTGGCGTGCTGCGATTCATGGGGTTGCAAAGAGTCGGACATGACTGAGTGACTGATCTGATCTGATCTGATACTTATAAATGTGTGTGTGCGAGTGTGTATGAAAGTCGCTCAGTCACATCTGACTCTTTGCAACCCCACTGATGGTAGCCTGCCAGGCTTCTCTGTTCATGGAATTCTCCAGGCCAGAGCATTGGAGTGGAAAGCCGTTCCCTTCTCCAGAGGCTCTTCCCAACCCAGGAATTGAACCCAGGTCTCCCACATTGCAGGCGGAGTCTTTACCATCTGAGCTACCAGGGAAGCCGTATTTAAAATATAAAATGAAAAAAAATAATAAAATGCTCGGTTCATGTGACCTTACCATTTACAGCTTTCTTTCACATACACCCACAGAGGTTTCTGTGCGATATTTATGTGAACTTTGAGTCATCCCCACTTATTTCTTTGTCTGGTCTAAAGAGTGACTCTGACTCTCCCAAATTCTTCCCCCTGGTATGTTACAAATACAGCCCACAAACTTTAGAAGTATGCCTACTACTCAAATATCCAGTTTGATATTTTACAAAAGCCATAAATGGAGACTAATAAATGACCTCAGTAATGCAAAGTAAAGCTCAACATTCAGAAAATGAAGATCATGGCATCCGGTCCCATCACTTCATGGGAAATAGATGGGGAAACGGTGGAAACAGTGTCAGACTTTATTTCTGGGGGCTCCAAAATCACTGCAGATGGTGATTGCAGCCATGAAATGAAAAGACGCTTACTCCTTGGAAGGAAAGTTACGACCAACCTAGATAGCATATTGAAAAGCAGAGACATTACTTTGCCAACAAAGGTCCATCTAGTCAAGGCTATGGTTTTTCCTGTGGTCGTGTATGGATGTGACAGTTGGACTGTGAAGAAGGCTGAGCGCCGAAGAATTGATGCTTTTGAACTGTGGTGCTGGAGAAGACTCTTGAGCGTCCCTTGGACTGCAAGGAGATCCAACTAGTCCATTCTGAAGGAGATCAGCCCCGGGATTTCTTTGGAAGGAAATGATGCTAAAGCTGAAACTCCAATACTTTGGCCACCTCATGCAAAGAGTTGACTCATTGGAAGAGACTCTGATGGTGGGAGGTATTGGGGGCAGGAGGAGAAGGGGACGACAGAGGATGAGATGGCTGGATGGCATCACTGACTCGATGGACGTGAGTCTGGGTGAACTCCGGGAGTTGGTGATGGACAGGGAGGCCTGGCGTGCTGCGATTCATGCAGTCGCAAGGAGTCGGACACGACTGAGCAACTGAACTGAACTGAACTGAATGCGAAGTATCTATAATTCCAAAATAATTCAGCCCTATACACAGACTGGAATATGTGTCTTCATTAAGAAGTAGACATACATGGGATCACAGACTGGATCTCCCTGTCTGTGATAAAGTGTCCGTGTAGCAGAGTTTCTCAGGTGGTTCAATGTTAAAGAACCTGCCATCCAAGCTGGAGATGCAGGTTCGGTTCCTGAGTCGAGACGATCCCCTGGACAAGGAAATGGCAACCCATTCCACAATTCTTGCCTGGGAAATCCCATGGATAGGAGGAGCCTGGGGGCCTTAGTCCATGGAGTCGCAAGGAGCTGGACATGACAGCAGCAGCAGCATCCTGTGTAGCAATCATGAAGCCTTAGTTTGGGAAGAGATTTCAGACTATTGCTGAAAACATAGATTAGGACATTCTGTGTTGTTTTGGTTTACTTATTGCTCTTTGCTTCTTTGGATGAACTGTTTTGTTCACTTTAACAATTTACTTCATACAGTCAGGGATGAAAATGTTTAACAAAAGGAGATGGTCCTGTGAGACTGAATTCCTATTTATCCAGAATTAGGACAGACTTTTTCAGTCTAACTAATTACTGAGGATGTGAGACTGTACTACTCAAACTGATTTATATAAGTCACTACATTTGCATATACTTTATTAGTTGATGTATATACATTTATTCTTACCATCAATTTTTTCTTCTTTTGACTTGCTTTTTTCCAGCGTTCACCTAACACTGTTTCATCTTACTACCTTCATAGATTCTTAGATACTATAATTTTATTTCTAAACTCCTGCTGCTGCTGCTAAGTCGCTTCAGTCATGTCCAACTCTGTGCAACCCCATAGATGGCAGCCCACCAGGCTCCTCTGTCCCTGGGATTTTCCAGGCAAGAATACTGGAGTGGGTTGCCATTTCCTTCTCCAATGCATGCAGGCATGCTAAGTCGCTTCAGTCAAGTCCAACTCTGTGTGACACCATAGATGGCAGCTCACCAGGCTCCCCGATCCCTGGGATTCTCCAGGCAAGAATACTGGAGTGAGTTGCCATTTCCTTTTCCATCTAAACTCCTAGATATTTTTAAAGGAAAATGTTATGAAGAACTTATTAAGCCATGATAGAAATTTTTCTTTTATAAATTAAGAGAAAATTAATTTAGTTCCTCTACAATTTCTGCCATAACGGTGGTGTCATCTGCATGTCTGAGGTTTTTGATATTTCTCCCAGCAATCTTGATTCCAACTTGTGTTTCTTTCGGTCCAGCATTTCTCATGATGTACTCTGCATAGAAGTTAAATAAACAGGGTGACAATATACAGCCTTGACGAACTCCTTTTCCTATTTGGAACCAGTCTGTTGTTCCATGTCCAGTTCTAATTATTGCTTCCTGACCTGCATACAAGTTTCTCAAGAGGCAGATCAGGTGGTCTGGTATTCCCATCTCTTTCAGAATTTTCAACAGTTTATTGTGATCCACACAGTCAAAGGCTTTGGCATAGTCAATAAAGCAGAAATAGATGTTTTTCTGGAACTCTCTTGCTTTTTCCATGATCCAGCAGATGTTGGCAATTTGATCTCTGGTTCCTCTGCCTTTTCTAAAACCAGCTTGAACATCTGGAAGTTCACAGTTCACATATTGCTGAAGCCTGGCTTGGAGAATTTTGAGCATTACTTTACTAGCATGTGAGATGAGTGCAATTGTACGGTAGTTTGAGCATTCTTTGGCATTGCCTTTCTTTGGGATTGGAATGAAAACTGACCTTTTCCAGTCCTGTGGCCACTGCTGAGTTTTCTAAATTTGCTGGCATATTGAGTGTAGCACTTTCATGGCATCATCTTTCAGGATTTGAAATAGCTCAACTGGAATTCCATCATTCCACTAGCTTTGTTTGTAGTGATGCTTTCTAAGGCCCACTTGACTTCACATTCCAGGATGTCTGGCTCTAGGTCAGTGATCACACCATCGTGATTATCTGGGTCAAGAAGATCTTTTTTGTACAGTTCTTCTGTGTATTCTTGCCATCTCTTCTTAATATCTTCTGCTTCTGTTAGGTCCATACCATTTCTGTTCTTTATCGAGCCCATCTTTGCATGAAATGTTCCTTTGGTATCTCTGATTTTCTTGAAGAGATCTCTAGTCTTTCCCATTCTGTTGTTTCCCTCTATTTCTTTGCTTTGATCACTGAGGAAGGCTTTCTTATCTCTTCTTGCTATTCTTTGGAATTCTGCATTCAAATGGGTATATCTTTCCTTTTTTCCTTTGCTTTTTGCTTCTCTTCTTTTCACAGCTATTTGTAAGGCCTCCTCAGACAGCCATTTTGCTTTTTTGCATTTCTTTTCCATGGGGATGGTCTTGATCCCTGTCTCCTGTACAGTGTCACGAACCTCCATCCATAGTTCATCAGGCACTCTATCTATCAGATCTAGGCCCTTAAATCTATTTCTCACTTCCACTGTATAACCATAAGGGATTTGATTTAGGTCATACCTGAATGGTCTAGTGGTTTTCCTACTTTCTTCAATTTAAGTCTGAATTTGGCAATAAGGAGTTCATGATCTGAGCCACAGTCAGCTCCTGGTCTTGTTTTTGCTGACTGTATAGAGCTTCTCCATCTTTGGCTGCAAAGAATATAATCAATCTGATTTTGGTGTTGAACATCTGGTGATGTCCATGTATAGAGTCTTCTCCTGTGTTGTTGGAAGAGGGTGTTTGTTATGACCAGTGCATTTTCTTGGCAAAACTCTATTAGTCTTTGCCCTGCTTCATTCCATATTCCAAGGCCAAATTTGCCTGTTACTCCAGGTGTTTCTTTACTTCCTACTTTTGCATTCCAGTTCCCTATAATGAAAAGGGCATAATTTTTGGTTGTTAGTTCTAAAAGGTCTTGTAGGTCTTCATAGAACCGTTCAACTTCAGCTTCTTCAGTGTTACTGGTTGGGGCATAGACTTGGATTACTGTGATATTGAATGGTTTGCCTTGGAAACGAACAGAGATCATTCTGTCGTTTTTGAGATTGCATCCAAGTAATGCATTTCAGACTCTTTTGTTGACCATGATGGCTACTCCATTTCTTCTGAGGGATTCCTGCCCGCAGTAGTAGATATAATGGTCATCTGAGTTAAATTCACCCATTCCAGTCCATTTTAGTTCGCTGATTCCTAGAGTGTCGACATTCACTCTTGCCGTCTCTTGTTTGATCACTTCCAATTTGCCTTGATTCATGGACCTGACATTCCGGATGACCATTATATCTAAAGACAAAGGACCACCCAATACCAACACTACTGTCTTTGAAGGGCAGTGGTGGTAATAGCAGAAGTGGTTGGCAGAGTGCTGGCAGAGCTGAGTTGAAAGTACCCTTTGCCCCATTTAAAAAAATGATTTAACCAATTGTCTGATAGTTTGCATGAGAGAAAACACACAAGGGTGCCCAGACTAGTGAAAAAATAAACCACCATCTTAGTTCTTTACTGGTTCTATATCAACATATAGTCTGGCTAAATATAGGAATTTATCCTACTTTCATCTCCCTTCAACATTTATAAATCTGTAAACTAACCTTTTGCTAAAGTGATACTAAATAATAAATGCTTAGTATCTTAGTTTGGCTTCTGGAAACATACTCTGAGTTGGAGATTTGTGTCCAGAAGGCTTACTGGGGCGTGTGCTCCAAAACAACCCCTATGAGGCAGTGAGGGAAGCAATGAATATGGAACAAAGGCTTCAGCGAATATAATACCACAGGAATCTCTGGAGCTGGGGTAGTTCTTTATAGTTGTTCTGAATCGAGACAAAGAGGCCTAGCCTTTGTACACACACATGGATGAGTCACTGTGTGTGGACTGCCCCCGAGGCAAGCGGGGTGAACTTGACTGAGTCATCTCTTTCCCTGAGGGTAAGAGTTGAGAGACCTGAGTTGGGAATACTCTGTGAACAATCTGTTTCATAGCTGACAAAGTGTGTGCCTGATTTCTGAAGGGTGAATCTGGAAGGCTCCCCGCAGTATGTACATACATATGCACATACACATTCATAACAATATACACATATACAATACACATATATACACACATACAGATACACACACATACATACACATACATGTTACACATACATGTACACATTCGGCTCTAGTGCTGCTTAACATAGTTCCTTGACCTCACCCAGTACCTAGCTTGATCTTTTTATTTAAATACAGTTTCTCAAGAGAGAAGTTAGTCCTGTTTCAACAAGAAATCTTTCTGGAAATTGCAAGTTCAAATCAGGTTAGTTTATACTCATATCAAAAAGTCATTTTAGAGTCTAAAAATAGCATTCTCCCCACCTCCACATTCTCACCACTGTCCCAGAGCTTCACCAGAAAGCTTTTATAATAAATTATTTGAAATGTTTCTAAAGGTATTTCTTTTTCAGACAGAACAATACTCTCTTGTACAAAAATCTATATCTCAGCTAATGGCTAAGGATTACACTGACTAAGCCATAATGAGGTCACCATATCAGGTTAATATAAAGGATATTTCTCTTTAGCCTTTTGGGCCTAAGTGTCAGAGTGGTTATTCTACTATGATAAAAATTCTATATTCTTTTTAATTTATAATAAGAAATTCCATTATAGTAGCACCCTGACCATAATTGCTAACCTTGGACTCAGTTATTTAGTCCATTTTACTCCCAGCTGACACTGTCAACACTTTTTAAAGATTCTTTTGATGATACCAGACTAACTCCTTTTTTGTTATTGTAATGAATTCATTACTGAATTCATTGGATTAATTGATTAAAAATGTCCTATCTTGGTATGAAATTACATTAAAATATATCCTATATTATGACAAATTATATGTTACTTCAGTCTCTTGAATTTTGGGGGGACAGAATATACTATACAATGGCTTCCCTGATGGCTCACACAGTCAAGAATCTGCTTGCAATGTGGGAAACCAGGGTTCAATCCCTGGGTCAGGAAGATAGATCCCCTGGAGAAGGAAATGTCAACCCACTCCAGTATTCTTGCCTGGAAAATCCCATGAACAGAGGAGGCTGGCAGGCAACAGTCCATGGGGTTGCAAAGAGTTGGACACCACTGAGCAACTAACACTTGATATTATACAATAATGTTTAAACTGATTATCAGTTGCTCAGTCATGTCTGACTCTTTGCAACCCCATGAATTGCAGCACGCCAGGCCTCCCTGTCCATCACCAACTCCCGGAGTTCACTCATGTCCATCGAGTTGGTGATGCCATCCAGCCATCTCATCCTTTGTTGTCCCCTTCTTCTCCTGCCCCCAATCCCTCCCAGCATCAGAGTCTTTTCCAATGAGTCAACTCTTCACATGAGGTGGCCAAAGTATTGGAGTTTCAGCTTTAGCATCAGTCCTTCCAATGAACACCCAGGATTGATCTCCTTTAGAATGGACTGGTTGGATCTCCTTGCAGTCCAAGGGACTCTCAAGAGTCTTCTCCAACACCACAGTTCAAAAGCATCAATTCTTCAGCACTCAGCTTTCTTCATAGTCCAACTGTCACATCCATACATGACTACTGGAAAAACCATAGCCTTGACTAGATGGACCTTTGTTGGCAAATAATATCTCTGCTTTTGAATATGCTGTCTAGGTTGGTCATAACTTTCCTTCCAAGGAGTAAGCATCTTTTAATTTCATGGCTGCAGTCACCCTCTGCAGTGATTTTGGAGCCCAAAAAAGTAAAGTCTGACACTGTTTCCACTGTTTCCCCATCTATTTCCCATGAAGTGATGGGACCGGATGCCATGATCTTCGTTTTCTGAATGTTGAGCTTTAAGCCAACTTTTTCACTCTCCTCTTTCAGTCTCCTCTTTCACTTTCAACAAGAGGCTTTTTAGTTCCTCTTCACTTTCTGCCATAAGGGTGGTGTCATCTGCATGTCTGAGGTTATTGATATTTCTCCTGGCAATCTTGATTCCAGCTTGTGCTTCTTCCAGCCCAGCATTTCTCATGATGTACTCTGCATAAAAGTTAAATAAACAGGGTGACAATATACAGCTTTGACGAACTCCTTTTCCTATTTGGAACCAGTCTGTTGTTCCATGTCCAGTTCTAACTGTTGCTTCCTGACCTGCATATAGGTTTTTCAAGAGGCAGGTCAGGTCGTCTGGTATTCCCATCTCTTTCAGAATTTTCCACAGTTTATTGTGATCCACACAGTCAAAGGCTTTGGCATAGTCAATAAAGCAGAAATAGATATTTTTCTGGAATTCTCTTGCTTTTTTGATGATCCAGCGGATGTTGGCAATTTGATCTCTGCTTCCTCTGCCTGTTCTAAAACCAGCTTGAACATCTGGAAGTTCACGGTTCACATATTGCTGAAGCCTGGCTTGGAGAATTTTGAGCATTACTTTACTAGCGTGTGAGATGAGTGCAATTGTGCGGTAGTTTGAGCATTCTTTGGCATTGCCTTTCTTTGGGATTGGAATGAAAACTCACCTTTTCCAGTCTTGTGGCCACTGCTGAGTTTTCCAAATTTGCTGGCATATTGAGTGCAGCACTTTCACAGCATCATCTTTCAGGATTTGGAATAGCTCAACTGGAATTCCATCACCTCCACTAGCTGTGTTCGTAGTGATGCTTTTTAAGGCCCACTTGACTTCACATTCCAGAATGTCTGGCTCTAGGTCAGTGATCACACCATCATGATTATCTGAGTCGTGAAGATCTTTTTTGTACAGTTCTTCTGATTGTAATGTTAGTCAAATTGGTTATTGAGAGATGTTGTTCACAAACATTCCCCCCCGGCCCCCAACCACCGATAACTTGTTAGGGTAGGGATCAGATTCTCCAATAATATTTTCCCAAGGTGTTCAAGCCACTGTAGACCAAAAACCCAAGTTCTCTCTTTTGACATCTTATTACTTCATTCTTATCATTTGCAGTATCATCATTATCAATGACTAATTATTATCTCTACCATAGTGATGGACATTAAAGAAAAGGATAAAATAAACTCAAAGTAATGAGGTGAAATGAACTTGTAAATAAAGTGTATAAGACAGTAGTCAATAGATTACATTTATTAAGTGCTTAATAGTGGCAGGCAATGTCCTAAGAGCTTTTAGTGTTTTAATAGTAGTGTAAGGCAGAGATTATTTCTGGATTTTTCAAGTGAAATCTAGGCAAAGACAGGATGTACCCCAAATTACACAGCTAGTGATATTGTGATTTTATTCCAGACAGACTGGCTCCAGAGCAAATGTTCCTAACCATTATATCACAGTGACTTCTAATAAAGATAATTATATTAGAAAGATTATATTTGCTCCCCCGTTTCTATATTTTTGAATATTTTCACTGTGATATAAATTATTACTTCTGATTTTTTTTCTTGAATCAAAGAATGAAATGGTAAAAGGGAACATTAGCCAAAAACCAATGACTAAAGTAGAAGATTTTAAAGATAAGTAGTTAGTGATATGTAAGGAAGGGGAATTTGTTCATGCCCCAGTCTGTTGTCATGATAAGAAATCTAACATTTGGGGATATGGTAAAGGATGATGTCAGAGCGAGAGATATTGGAGTTAGATGCCACTTTCACTTTTTAAAATTTGGGGCCTGTGTCTTGGCTAATGGTTCTTCCGGAACCTGAGATTGCATGAGAAGTGCAGTGGCCCAACTGACAGCCACAATTGTTAGACCTAATATGAAACTGGTCAATATAGGCTCATAAACAGTTACATCTGTTTGATGTAACTAACTTGATTATCTTATAAAATCTTTTGATTTTTAATGGTATCATGTAGCTCAGAGTCATTGTCCAGCCCAAAGTAACAAATTTATCTTTTTTTTTTTTTTTTTTTTATTGGAGTATAGTTGATTTACAGTGCTGTGCTAGTTTCACAGTTGGCCAAAAAGTTCATTTGGATTTTCCCATAACATCTTATGAAAAACCTGAAGGAACTTTTTTGGCCAACCTAATATATCTATTCTTTTTCAAATTCTTTACCCATATAGATTATTACAGAATACTGAGTAGAGTTTCCTGTACTATTCAATAGTTCCTTGTTGGTTGTCTATTTTATATAGTAGTGTGTGTATGTTAATCCCAGGCTCCTAATTTATTCCTCCCCACCACGTTTCCCCTTTGGTAACCATAAGTTTGCTTTCAGAATCTGTGAGTCTGTTTCTATTTTGTAAATAAGTTCATTTGTGTAATTTTTAAAAATCAGTTTCCACGTATGAGTGATACCACATGGATATCTGCCTTTCTGTCTGGCTTACTTCCCATAGTATGATCATCTCTAAGTCCATCCATGTTGTTTGCTGCAAATGGCGTTATTTCTTTCTGTTTTATGGTTGAGTACTATTCCTTTATGTGTGTGTGTATGTATGTGTGTATATATATACCACATCTTCTTTACTCATTCATAGATATTTTCTTGGAGGTAGGGGATATAGGCTCTGGAAAAATGACATCATTAAGAATGTAGTACTTATCAACCCTGTCTCTTTCTCTTGATTTCTCCTTCAGAAGGAAGAGAGATGCCTGTTTTATACCTCTGTCTATTGGACACTGCAATTTTATCTTTTTAAACACATTTTTTAAACAAATTTTTAAATTTTAAACAAATTTTATCTTTTTAAACACTCCCCAGACCAAACTACGCAGCTGTTTGGTCTGTAACAAAGTACCACAGAATGAGTGGCTTATAAACAGCAGAAATTTATTGCTCACAGTTTTGGAGCCTGGAAATTCGAGATCAGGGTGCCAGCATGATGGGGTCAGGGTCCTCTTCCAGGTGACACACTTTTTCTTGTATCCTCACAGGTGACACACTTTTTCTTGTATCCTCATGTGGTGGAAAGGGCTAGGGAGCTCTGGAATATCTCTTTTGTAAAATCACTCATCCCATTTATAAAAGTTCCACTGCATGACCTACTCTTCTTCCAAAGGCCCTGCCTTCTAACACCGTTATACTGAGTGTTAGGATTTCACTATACAAATTTTGAGAGGGTACAAACATTCACCATTGCACCAGCTTTTTTTTTTTGTATCAGTCTAATATTTTATATACTAGTATTAAATAAATGATGTTTTCTCACTGATAGAATATTTCCTTCTCTTCCTTCTCTTTTGACACCCCTCCCACCCCCAATTAAAGCAGCTAGTTGTTTTGAGCTCAGTGCCTCATTGGAAGAATGTCACAAGGTCAGAAAGAGCAACCAAAAGTGTCTTCCTGCTTTTGGTCTAAAAAACCCTAAGGTACCTTGGGGAAATATCATAAGTGAAAGTAATTCCTTCCCATGAGTCACCAAAGGGAAAACATCTCCCCCCAAACCTGTATTGAAGATGGAGAGAGAAAATGAGGAAATAAGAGAAGTTATGGGGATGAATAAGAAGATGGCTGGACCTGATAGGGCTCATGCAGCCAAGAATGAGGGCTCTCTGAGGGCAGGGCCCTGTGAGAGGTATTTTCAAGTGTCTGAGGGCTCACTGAGCATGGAGTCTGTGTCCTCGTCACCCAGAGGACACAGTTGCCTTTCCCATTGAAATCCAGTGAGAACTTGGCTGGGTGATGTCCATCAGGAGTGCTCTTGCCCATCCTGGAGCAAGCCTTTGTTCAAAACCAACCTCTGTCCAACTACATGCTGTGAATAATTCTCTCTTTCCCCCAGTTTTCATCCATAGGGGAAGAGTGAGTCCTTGAAGACTTAAGTCAGATTGGGGAATGGAAATCTTGACAGGCACTAGCTCAATTCTACAACATCCCATAAGCAGGAACAATGTAAAACCCCTACTCTTTGGCAAAACTAATACAATTATGTAAAGTTTAAAAATAAAATAAAATTTAAAAAAAACTCAAAAAAACAAAAACAAAAACAAACAAACAAACAAAAACCCCTACTCTTATTCACATTTTTAATTGAGGTAGGTGTCATACTTAATAGTTCTATGACATTTTGATTATCCTTGTTTCCCCCTGTATTCCCTTACTTATTTGGATGTTTCTTTTCAATCTTTGTCTCCTTCCTTTACTCTATACATTTTAAAGTGTTGGTGTTTTGTTAAAGTTCCTTTCATTCCTCTTCTCTTTTTATTTTACACAACTTTTAGAGACTGAGCTCATCCACTCTCATGACATTAACTACGACTAACATCGCAGAGATTCCCAAATCTGTTCCACCAGCTTAGACCCATTTCTAAGCTCCAAATTTACCTATCAAGGTCCTCAGTAAACATCTACTATTTGATGTACCACAAACATTTCAAATTCAGAATATCTGCAATTCAATTCATTATATTTCCCCACTCCCAACTTTCTTCTTGTATTTTAAGAATATCACCACCATTCTCCTCTCTTACAGATTTGAAATCTGTCAGTCACCCTTTTGGTCCCCCTGCCCCATCCTTGCATCCAAATGACTTTCTAAATCAAACCCTTTTGAGTGTATAGAATTCTGGCCCTCATTTTTCTTGTATGGATTACTGCCTGATATATGGATTACTGCCCTCTGTACAGGGCTCTCTGCTTCTATTCTGCTAAATTCTCAAAAATGCAAATATGTTTATTCTATTTCTCCATATAGCCTTTGGGATAAAGTCTGAAATCTAGTAAGGCCTGCAAGGACCACTGTGAGGTCAGGGATTAGGCTGGTCTTGCTGAGATGAAGAGGATAGGTTTGTTTAGCCATGAGCTGGCCGAGGAGCTCAGGATTTCAGTCTCTGTTTGGACCTCAGTGTGGTATATGAGAGCAGATTGCTGGCTTCCTTTAGGCATAAGTTCAGTTCTTCAGCTTTGTTGGGCATCTTTGGAAATATCAGAAATAGCATTCAGTGCTACAGTAGTTTTATGTAAAAGAGAATATTTTCAAAGCATAATATGCTTTAATCTTTTGTAATTTGCTGTACTTGAAAATATTCATTTGTTTCAGAGGATGCTTGTTGTGTGGGATTACATACATTACATCAAAAGAACAAAGAAAAAGGGTTACTGTCACCTTCTAATATTCAAAATAAGAGTTTAAGCAAGATGATATATTAGAAGATCAGTTTTTGTAGAACAGAATTGTAAAACTACCTCAGAATATAAAAAAAAAATGAACCTAGAGAACTCAGAATTTAATGTTTCTTCCGTAAGTGTAAAAAAGATTTCCCTTTATCTATGACCTGTACGATGAAACGTGTTCCCTCAGAATCTACTTTTCCTCCTAGACACAGTCTAGATTACAGTTCTCGGCCTCTCTGGTATTTAGGCAGAGCTGTGTTACTGAGTTCTGCTCAGTGGAACCTGAGTAGTGGCGATTTGTGTCATTGTCACAACCTTACATGTTTCCTAGCAGTCTCATAGGTAGGATTGCTCAAGGCTAAGAGAAAATCAGAACTGCATGATGGAAAAGACTTTGTCCCTGTAGGACCATGAAGAACGGTATCTGACCAGCAACACATGCATTGAACTGTGACACTGTAACTGAGATATGAACTTTCTTTATGTTAAGTCATAAATATTACAAGGTGTGTCTGCTTCAGTAGTTTGTGTTCTCATAACTACTACAAAGATAGGATTTTCAAAGCTCTTACTAGGTCCAAGAGATTGTGAACAGGAGGAAGGGAGGAAAGACAAAGAAGAAGAGAGTGAGATTGCCAGGCAGTGAGTTCACTTCATCTCTCCAGGCTTTGGCTTGGACGTAGAGGTGTGGTGTGTTAGAGAAGCTAAGGAAACACCAACTACCTAAGGGCTTTTGCTTTTTCTAACATGTGGAACTCAGGAAAGAGATGCCTCATAGACATCTCCACACCAAGCTGAGAGTAATAACTCCAGCAGAATGTACTGTAAAGCTCTATAAAGTTGGGTGGGCTGGCAAAATTCCAGAACTTATCTTTCCTAAGTCACTTTCAATTCCTAAATTGTGACTGTAAATATTTTCTCATCCGCTTGAAGAGGAATACAAAATTCCTCTGGCTGGAGAGCAGGCCAATGTGTTGGAGGAGAGTCGGTATGGAGAAAGGGGTGAAGTGGCCTGAGAAAAGGGTTACAGACAGAGCTAGATGTGTGTGTGTGTGTGTGTGTGTGTGTGGTCTGTGACACTAGAGAAGGCAGAGATGGAACTGAATCCATCAAGGAGGGATATTGAATCATTCCCACCATACGGACCAACCCATAAGTTAGATCAGTGTCCCAGGGTCATCCTTAAAGCTCAGGAGGGTACTCTGTCAGGTGGTGGACAAAGGATCCTGATGTGGAGACAGAAGCAAGGGTCAGAAGACCTTTCTGCCCCTGCTATCTGGAGATAACATGAGCCACACACACCCCTGTTTTCTGTATTCTGTATATCATTTTAGGGATGAAATATCTGAAGGACTTAAGAGTGAGTTATCCGAAAGAGATTAAAAAAAAAGTCGGATAAGGGAAATGAAATTCTGGTAGATTGGATGTTTAAAATGAATGGAAATAGTGTGAAACAGAAAAAACTAAAATATTATAAATAGATAATTTAAAACTGTCACTACTTAGCTGGGCTTCCTGGTGGCTCAGCGGTAAAGAATCAGCCTGCCAATACAGAAGACGTGGGTTCGATCTCTGGGTCAGGAAAATCCCCTGGAGAAGGGAATAGCAGCCCATTCTAGTATTCTTGCCTGGAGAATCCCTTGGACAGAGGAGCCTGATGGGCTATAGTCCACGGGGTCACAAAGAGTCAGACACAAGTGAGTGACTAACACTTTCACTTTCAATACTTAGCAGGATGTTGGTTCAAAAGGAAGATTAGGCATGTTTGAAAGATGAAGGGAACCAAGTAGTATTTCCATATGAGAGTACTTTAGGTATGGTAGCATCATCTGCCCTCTGTTTTTTCTTTTTTAATAAAATCATCTCTTCAGTTCAGTTCAGTTACTTTGTTGTGTCCGACTCTTTGCAACCCCACAGAAATGGTATGAACCTAACAGAAACAGAAGATATTAAGAAGAGATGGCAAGAATACACAGAAGAACTGTACAAAAAAGATCTTCACGACCCAGATAATCACGATGGTGTGATCACTGACCTAGAGCCAGACATCCTGAAATGTGAAGTCAAGTGGGCCTTAAAAAGCATCACTACGAATAAAGCTAGTGGAGGTGATGGAATTCCAGTTGAGCTATTCCAAATCCTGAAAGATGATGCTGTGAAAGTGCTGCACTCAATATGCCAGCAAATTTGGAAAACTCAGCAGTGGCCACAGGACTGGAAAAGGTCCGTTTTCATTCCAATCCCAAAGAAAGGCAATGCCAAAGAATGCTCAAACTACCGCACAATTGCACTCATCTCACACACTAGTAAAGTAATGCTCAAAATTCTCCAAGCCAGGCTTCAGCAATATGTTAACCGTGAATTTCCAGATGTTCAAGCTGGTTTTAGAAAAGGCAGAGGAACCAGAGATCAAATTGCCAACATCCGCTGGATCATGGAGAAAGCAAGAAAGTTCCAGAAAAACATCTGTTTCTGCTTTATTGACTATGCCAAAGCCTTTGACTGTGTGGATCACAAAAAACTATGGAAAATTCTGAAAGAGATGGGGATACCAGACCACCTGATCTGCCTCTTGAGAAATTTGTATGCAGGTCAGGAAGCAACAGTTAGAACTGGACATGGAACAACACACTGGTTCCAAATAGGAAAAGGAGTTCGTCAAGGCTGTATATTGTCACCCTGCTTATTTAACTTATATGCAGAGTACATCATGAGAAATGCTGGGCTGGAAGAAGCACAAGCTGGAATCAAGATTGCTGGGAGAAATATCAAGAACCTCAGATAAGCAGATGACACCACCCTTATGGCAGAAAGTGAAGAGGAACTCAGGAGCCTCTTGATGAAAGTGAAAGAGGAGAGTGAAAAAGTTGGCTTAAAGCTCAACATTCAGAAAACAAAGATCATGGCATCCGGTCCCATCACTTTATGGGAAATAGATGGGGAAACAGTGGAAACAGTGTCAGACTTTATTTTTTTGGGCTCCAAAATCACTGCAGATGGTGACTGCAGCCATGAAATTAAAAGATGCTTACTCCTTGGAAGGAAAGTTATGACCAACCTAGATAGCATATTCAAAAGCAGAGACATCACTTTGCCAACAAAGATTCGTCTAGTCAAGGCTATGGTTTTTCCTGTGGTCATGTATGGATGTGAGAGTTGGACTGTGAAGAAGGCTGAGTGCCGAAGAATTGATGCTTTTGAACTGTGGTGTTGGAGAAGGCTCTTGAGAGTCCCTTGGACTGCAAGGAGATCCAACCAGTTCATTCTGAAGGAGATCAGCCCTGGGATTTCTTTGAAAGCAATGATGCTAAAGCTGAAACTCCAGTACTTTGGCCACCTCACGCAAAGAGTTGACTCATTGGAAAAGACTCTGATGCTGGGAGGCATTGGGGGCAGGAGGAGAAGGGGATGACAGAGGATGAGATGGCTGGATGGCATCACTGACTCGATGGACGTGAGTCTGAGTGAACTCCGGGAGTTGGTGATGGACAGGGAGGCCTGGCCTGCTGCGATTCATGGGGTGGCAAAGAGTCAGACACAACTGAGTGACTGAACTGAACTGAACTGAAAAGAACCAGAGCACGCCGGGTACTCCCTGTCCATCACCAACTCCCGGAGTTTACTCAAACTCCCGTCCATCGAGTCGGTGATGCCATCCAGCCATTTCATCCTCTGTCGTCCCCTTCTCCTCCTGCCCCCAATCCCTCCCAGCATAAGGGTCTTTTCCAATGAGTCAACTCTTTGCATGAGGTGGCCAAAGTATTGGAGTTTCAGCTTCAGCATCAGTCCTTCCAATGAACACCCAGGACTGATCTCCTTTAGGATGGACTCGTTGGATCTCCTTGCAGTCCAAAAAAGGACTCTCAAGAGTCTTCTCCAACACCACAGTTCAAAAGCATCGATTCTTTAGTGCTCAGCTTTCTTCACAGTCCAACTCTCACATCCATACATGACCACTGGAAAAACCATAGCCTTGACTAGACGGACCTTTGTTGGCAAAGTAATGTCTCTGCTTTTGAATATGCTATCTAGGTTGGTCATAACTTTCCTTCCAAGGAGTGTCTTTTAATTTCATGGCTGCAGTCACCATCTGCAGTGATGTTGGAGCCCCCAAAAATAAAGTCTGACACTGTTTCCACTCTTTCCCCATCTATTTCCCATGAAGTGATGGGACCGGATGCCATGATCTTCGTTTTCTGAATGTTGAGCTTTAAGCCAACTTTTTCACTCTCCTCTTTCACTTTCATCAAGAGGCCTTTTAGTTCCTCTTCACTTTCTGCCATAAGGGTGGTGTCATCTGCTTATCTGAGGTTACTGCTATTTCTCCCGGAAATCTTCATTCTAGCTTGTGCTTCATCCAGTCCAGCATTTCTCATGATGTACTCTGCATATAAGTTAAATAAGCAGGGTGACAATATACAGCCTTGACGAACTCCTTTTCCTATTTGGAACCAGTGTGTTGTTCCATGTCCAGTTCTAACTGGTGCTTCCTGACCTGCATACAAATTTCTTAAGAGGCAGATCAGGTGGTCTGGTATTCCCATCTCTTTCAGAATTTTCCATAGTTTATTGTGATCCACACAGTCAAAGGCTTTGGCATAGTCAATAAAGCAGAAATAGATGTTTTTCTGGAACTCTCTTGCTTTACCCTAAAGCAAAGTTCTTTTTCTTATTTACTTGTCCTCTTGTTCCACTCTCAAGCCTCTTTCCAAATTATCTTTTTTGCTTCACCTTCTCCACACCCCCTCTTGTATCTCTTGGTCTAAAGGAGAAAGAAGTTTTTCTGTTTTATTCAGAAGCTCACTTTGGACTTTGCTAGGCCCCAATTTGCCTGAGATATGGCTTTTCCTTATCTTCTGCCATTTCTGAAGACAGGAAAACTCTTACCATCAAAGTGTCTTACATGTTTCCAGGCAGAGGAGAAGGTTGTGGAGTTTTGATAGAAGTCATTTCTTGGACATCTGTGAACCAAGTGATGCCTTGTGGTATCTCTTTGTTTTGTTGTCTTTACCAGTTGAACTTTTTTGCATTGATAACAAGTAGTTGAATTTAACTTAAATTTGGATCCGTAATTCTTTGCTTAGAATGTCTGCAAAAAGATATCTTTGTGCTGCAGCACTGAAATGAAAATAAATTCTGTACACAGAAGATTGCCTGTCATGTACTGCGGGAGGGTGTCAAAGTGTCGAGAGTGCCAAATCTCTTGTAACAGAACACAGGCTTTCCAAAACAGGGAAAAGTTCATGTGGCTAATTTCTTTTTCACATAGGACCATTTTTCAGTATTAGAATATCAATCTGTGAAAAGTTTCAGGCTAACTTTTAAGAGAAGCTATTTGACCTATAAGAGATAAGAAAGCCTTCCTCAGTGATCAATGCAAAGAAATAGAGGAAAACAACAGAATGGGAGAGACTAGGGATCTCTTCAAGAAAATCAGAGGTACCAAAGGAACATTTCATGCAAAGATGAGCTCAATAAAGGACAGAAATGGTATGGACCTAACAGAAGCAGAAGATATTAAGAAGAGATGGCAAGAATACACAGAAGAACTGTACAAAAAAGATCTTCACGACTCAGATAATCACTATGGTGTGATCACTCACCTAGAGCCAGACATCCTGGAATGTGAAGTCAAGTGGGCCTTAAAAAGCATCACTACGAACAAAGCTAGTGGAGGTGATGGAATTCCAGTTGAGCTATTCCAAATCCTGAAAGATGATGCTCTGAAAGTGCTGCACTCAATATGCCAGCAAATTTGGAAAACTCAGCAGTGGCCACAGGACTGGAAAAGGTCAGTTTTCATTCCAATCCCAAAGAAAGGCAATGCCAAAGAATGCTCAAACTACCGCACAATTGCACTCATCTCACACGCTAGTAAAGTAATGCTCAAAATTCTCCAAGCCAGGCTTCAGCAATATGTGAACCGTGAACTTCCAGATGTTCAAGCTGGTTTTAGAAAAGGCAGAGGAACCAGAGATCAAATTGCCAACATCCGCTGGATCATGGAAAAAGCAAGAGAGTTCCAGAAAAACATCTATTTCTGCTTTATTGACTATGCCAAAGCCTTTGACTTTGTGGATCACAATAAACTGTGGAAAATTCTGAAAGAGATGGGAATACCAGACCACCTGATCTGCCTCTTGAGAAATTTGTATGCAGGTCAGGAAGCAAGATAGAACTGGACATGGAACAACAGACTGGTTCCAAATAGGAAAAGGAGTTCGTCAAGGCTGTATATTGTCACCCTGCTTATTTAACTTCTATGCAGAGTACATCATGAGAAATGCTGGACTGGAAGAAACACAAACTGGAATCAAGATTGCTGGGAGAAATATCAAGAACCTCAGATAAGCAGATGACACCACCCTTATGGCAGAAAGTGAAGAGGAACTCAGGAGCCTCTTGATGAAAGTGAAAGAGGAGAGTGAAAAAGTTGGCTTAAAGCTCAACATTCAGAAAACGAAGATCATGGCATCCGGTCCCATCACTTCATGGGAAATAGATGGGGAAACAGTGGAAACAGTATCAGACTTTATTTTTCTGGGCTCCAAAATCACTGCAGATGGTGACTGCAGCCATGAAATTAAAAGACGCTTACTCCTTGGAAGGAAAGTTATGACCAACCTAGATAGCATATTCAAAAGCAGAGACATCACTTTGCCAACAAAGATTCGTCTAGTCAAGGCTGTGGTTTTTCCAGTGGTCATGTATGGATGTGAGAGTTGGACTGTGAAGAAGGCTGAGCGCTGAAGAATTGATGCTTTTGAGCTGTGGTGATGCTTGAGAGTCCCTTGGACTGCAAGGAGATCCAGCCAGTCCATTCTGAAGGAGATCAGCCCTGGGATTTCTTTGAAAGCAATGATGCTAAAGCTGAAACTCCGGTACTTTGGCCACCTCATGCGAAGAGTTGACTCATTGGAAAAGACTCTGTTGCTGGGAGGGATTGGGAGCAGGAGGAGAAGGGGACGACAGAGGATGAGATGGCTGGATTGGCATCGCTGACTCGGACGTGAGTCTGAGTGAACTCCAGGAATTGGTGATGGACAGGGAGCCTGGCGTGCTGTGATTCATGGGGTCGCAAAGAGTTGGACGCGACTGAGCGACTGATCTGATCTGAATATGTAATGTATCAATGGAAAAACAAAATGTCGAAGTTAACTGAATAAGAAATGCAGAGGAAGAAATCCTCATATAATTTGATGTGACTTGAAATTTACTGACAAACTTTTAAAATGTCAAAACCACAGGCACCAGTGACAGCCAACTTTAACCAACCTCCAGATGACTGAAAGTGACTTATTAGAGAGGAACGCCAGATCCTCTAGATTCTCACATGCAAATATTGTGAAGAAAGTTTAGGTAGAATTCTGGCTTAGGTATTAAAAAGAGAAAGCTTAGATTGATAGATGAATGGTATTTTTTAGTTAGTTTTAAAATAAATTAGTACATGTACTGTAGTGCTTACATTTTTAACTTGAAAAGTCTTGATGTGAAAGTGAAAGTCACTCAGTTGTGTTAGACTCTTTTTGACCCCGTGGACTGTTTAGTCCATTGAATTCTGCAGGCCGGAATACTGGAGAGGGTAGCCTTTCCCTTCTCCAGGGGATCTTCTCAACCCAGGGATCGAACCCAGGTCTCCCGCATTGCGGGTGGATTCTTTACCAGCTGAGCCATAAGGGAAGCCCAAGACTACTGGCGTGGGTAGCCTATCCCTTCTCCAGGGGATCTTCCCAACCCAGGAGTCGAACCGGGGTCTCCTGCATTGCAGGTAGATTCTTTACCAACTGAACTATGAGGGAAGCCTGAAATGTCTTACAGTGTGTCTTATAATCAGTGGTTTCTTAGACTCAAGAAATTTAGTTATAATGCTCCCCCTGTTTCATGCTCTTGTCTCTGCCATCCAGTTGATCTCTGGAAACTCACTACCTGTCATTTTACAATCCAGTTCCCCTAAACAGTTTCCTGCCCTATAAATGTAACATGCTCTCTCAACTCTTTATACCTGTGGCACATCCTCTGCTTGGCATTGTTGTTTGTTCAGTCACTCAGTTGCGTCTGACTCTTTGCGACCCCGTGGATGCTACACAGCAGGTTTCCCTGTCCATCACTATCTCCCAGAGCTTGCTCAGATTCGTGCCCATTGAGTCGATGGTACCATTCAACCGTCTCATCTCCTGTCACCCCCTTCTCCTCCTGCCTTCAATCTTTCCCAGCATCAGGGTCCTTTCCAATGAGTTGGTACTGTGCATCAGGTAACCACAGCATTGGAGCTTCAGCTTCAGCATCAGTCCTTCTGATGACTATTCAGGGTTGATTTCCTTCAGGATTGACCTGCTCTGTTCTTTAGCCATTGAATGCAATTTTCCTGGCATATTTCTCAGTAGTTTAAGACTCAGCTCTGGCGTCACTTCTCTAAAAAATTTTCCCTGACTGTGTACCGCCTCCATATTGTACCCTGTGCTTATCTCTGGCACGGCACTTAGAGTGCAAATCTTATATTTTTACTCATATCAATTCAACAACACACAAACAAAAGCAAACATATTTTTCATGCAGCATGGCCCCTAAATGGAAGCCAAATTCTTCATCTGGTGCTTCACTGAAGAATCTCTGATCTGTTTCCGTACTGGGGGTGTGTGATCGCACTGTGTGATGGGTTTACTGAGTTATTGCAGTTTGTTGTATAGAGTTGCTGGGCTCAATTTGCAAAAACCAGAACTCATTCTACATATTTTAAGCAGGATAAACTATAATTCAAGGAATCCAGCTCATACATATTCATCAGAGTGCTGGAGACCATTGCTAAATTTTTCAGAAAAAATTCCAGAATACTGCTACCTGGCCTGTCAGGAGTGCTGCTGCCTCTCTCAGAGCAGGCATGTGGAATTAGGAGTGACCCGTACCTGCTGCTGTTCCGGGGTCAGGGAGCCAGCACTAACCCAATCGCACCTACCTCTGGACCCCCACAGAGCATGATATGGGCACTGGGACATGGCTGCGGAAAACCCAGATACCCCAGGACTGTGCCTCTGAGTAGGAGGAAGACTGGATGGTGTTCACTTGCGGATTCAATCTCATGCAAAGAATTGAAGGACTTATCCAGTTTGCACTGGAAACCTGGTGGCAAGGGGTTCTGAACCAAGTAGTTTTATCTGTTCTACTGGTGCAGGTCGGGGGGTGCTCTAGAAAGCTGAACTGAATGCTTATATCTAATTCCCTACATCCGCCATAACCAGGTGTGCTGTGTATCTCGAGCAAGGTAGAGACCTTTCTTGGGTAACTTTGTTTATACATTAAAACCAACATCTCACATGACTGTAAATCCACGATCTGTTCTAAGACAATGGCCTCTTTGTCTTAGAAGTAGACTTCCAGCTCTGAACAGTGACCGCGCTCTACTCATCTTTGGAACACAGTGGCCAGTACCGTGACTTGTCAAATGAATGAGGAATGTATGCATCAATTAACTGGTGAATAAAAAAAAAAAAAAAAAAAAAAACCCTGTGTCCCTTTGTCCTTTTTTTGATTCAGCCAGTAGTTCCTCTGACTTTTCTTTACTGTCTGAGCCACCAGGGAAGCCCCTTTGACTTTTTCTAATCCAATGGTTCTCAATCAGGGGCAATTTTGCCTTTCCCGGGGGACATTTAGAGATGTCTAGAGACATTTTTGAGTATAACTATTTTCAGGGAGGAGTGCCATTGGCATCCACTGGGTAGAGACAGGCTTGGTGCTAAATATCCTATAATGCATAGGACAGACCCTGAAACAAAGGATTATTCAGCACAAAATGTCAATAGTGCTGGGGTTGAGAAATCTGCTCTAATTACTTTTTCTTATTCTGTCTGCCACAATATTCTTATGTCAATAGATCAGAGCCCTTGAGAATTTGGACTTTCTCAAAATTTAAATCCTCATCTGTCTTTTTCCTTTTGGCAGGGGTTTCCCCCTGTCGCCTCTCTTTCCATGTTAATCATTCTGTCCCCACATGTGTTAATAATGGACCTCAGGGACACAGACTGGCCTTTAAGCTCTTACAATAGAATGTTTCTAGAGGGAAATTTTGGAGTGTCTTTCTTCAACTTCTTAATTTTATAGCTCTAGATTTTGAATTAAAATTTCATTCAACTTACAAAATATCTTTAAAAAATGGGAGATTTTATTCTAAAATATTTAGAACCTTGATGGTCAATGTATCAATTTTACTGAATTAGTTGATTTTTTACTTTACTCTTTCCTCTTTTGACAATTATCTGTCCAGTAGTCTTCAAGAGCAATGAAATCTTGCTCCCAAAATGAACTTTCTAGAAAAATTCAGTACTTCTTTTAGTTTATAGAAATATATCCCTTTTCATAGTTAAGTACTTCTGGAAGTGTAAATATATCACAATTAGATAATTAATGTAATTAAATGCTTATAATTAAAACATAAGTACTTAGTCATAATTAAAGTCATATATGTCTATGATCAGAACAGGGAGTCAATAAACCTCTTAAAGCCTGAACTAAATGTAACTCAGCTTAAGCATCCAACTCTTACTGAGCAGCTACTATTCCCCTCTGCTTGCCATTGAGAATACATTAGTGAGCATATTATATCCAGTCCTTACCCTCCTGGAGCTTTCATTATTTAGTTAGGGTCTCTCTCTACTAGATAATCACACAAGTAGGATTTAATTACTATGGTGAAAATCTTATAACTAAAAATCACAAGATGGTATGAAAGTAAATAGGGAATCTGACAGTATTTAGAAGTTAATCAGGAGAGTTTCTTAAGAAAATAGTGATTGAATTCATACCTGAAAGATGAAAGAGTTGGCTATGCACAATCTGGAGGAAACAACATTCCTAGCAGATGCATCTATAATATCTTGAGGCAAAAAAAGAGTTTGTTCAGAAAACACAGAGAAGGATTTTGGATGTAATATGTAGAACTGGGAAGCCATGAAATGGTTTTAGTAGAGGAAAGATTTAATCAGATTTACATTTTAAATGGGCTTCCCTTGTGGCTCAGCTGGTAAAGAATCCGCCTGCAATGCGGGAGACCTGGGTTCGATCCCTGGGTTGGGAAGATCCCCTGGGGAAGGGAAAGGCTACCCACTCCAGTATTCTGGCCTGGAGAATTCCATGTACTGTGTAGTCCATGGGGTCGCAAAGAATTGGACATGACTGTACGACTTTCGCTTTTCACATTTTAAATGATTGCTGTCATTGTTATGTGAAAAATGGAGTTGGGACAAGGAAAAGTATGTTAGAGGAAACTGGAGAGAGGGTGATCTGGGTAGCCAGGTGAGAGATGATGGTGACTTCAATCGGAAAGCAGATCAATGTGGGGGCAAAGTCAACTGAATTTGTGATTGTTTTTTGGGGGGCAGAAGTGGAGTGGAGTGTGGTTAGGGGAGAATCACTGAAGGAGAGGAAGTGTTCACAGACTTCTGGCTAGAGAGTCTGGGAGGATGCTGATATCATTTATCATGATAGGTAACGCTAGAGGAGAAGCAGTTTGGGGCAAAGTGGTTAGAGATGATTAATTTATTTGCAGAGCATACTCTGTTTCAGATTCTTATAATACATTCAAGTGTCTCAACTAGGGATAATATAAACATTTGGACAAATGAGTCTGTAACTCAGAAGAGCAACCTGGGCTGGAGATACGTTTTAAATACTATTGCCTATAGATGGTGTTTGAAGATACAGGAATAGCTGAGATCACTTTGGGAGAGAATTGAAGAGGGACAAAGACTGAGCCCTGAGGAAGTTCTACACAGAAAGATGGGTAGAAAGGGAAACATCAGCAAAGCAGGCTGAAAATGAGTCAGAAGAAAAACCAAGGAAGTGTGGGTACATGGGAAGATGCAAGGCAAGGAAAGAGATGGTTACTAGAGGGAGAAGTGGGATCCTGGGTACTACAGAGGAAGCTAGGACTTTAAATAGGGAAGATGTGAGCATTTTCACTGACTTGGAAACATGTAAGTCATCGGTGGCTTAATGCTAGAATCTAGGCAGTAAGAGCAGAAGCCAGGTCTATGACCATACCACACTGAACACACCCGATGTTGTCTGATCTTGGAAGCTAAGCAGGGTAGGCCCTGGTGAGTACTTGGTTGGGAAGAATAAAAGCCAGACTAGAATGGATTGAGAATAGTAGTGGAAATTGAAGCTATAGCTGTATATTTTATAACTGGGAGACTAAATAAGGTTTTAGTTGGAAATTTGTAGTCTAGTAAAATTTTGTTTTGTTTTTTAAGATAGGAGAGACACTTTAACAAGTGGTGCTGGGAAAACTGGTCAACCATATGTAAAGGAATGAAACTAGAACACTTTCTAACACCATACAAAAAAATAAACTCAAAATGGATTGAAGATCTAAATGTAAGACCAGAAACTATAAAACTCTTAGAGGAAAACATAGGCAGAGCACTCTCTGACATAAATCACAGCAAGATCTTCTATGACCCAACTCCCAGAATAATGGAAATAAAAACAAAAATAAACGAATGGGATCTAATTAAACTTTAAAGCTTTTGCACAACAAAGGAAACTATGGTGGTGGTGGTGGTGGTTTAGTCTCTAAGTCGTATCTGACTCTTGCGATCCCATGGACTGTAACCTGCCAGGCTCATTGTCCATGGTTTTCTCCAGGTGAGAATACTGGAGTGGGTTGCCATTTCCTCCTCCAGGAAGGAAACTATAAGCAAGGTGAAAAGACAGCCTTCAGAATGGTAGAAAATAATAGCGAATGAAGCAACTGACAATTAATCTCAAAAACATGCAAGCAGCTCATGCAGCTCAATACCAGAAAAATGAACAACCCAATAAAAAAGTGGGCCAAAGAACTAAATAGACATTTCTCCAAAGACATATAGATGGCTAACAAACACATGAAAGAATGCTCAACATCACTTATTATTAGAGAAATGCAAATCAAAACCACAATGAGGTATTATCTCACGCCAGTCAGAATGGCTGCCATCAAAAAGTCTACAAACAAATGCTGGAGAAGGTGTGGAGAAAAGGGAACCCTCTTACACTGTTGGTGGGAATTAAACTGGTACAGCCACTATGGAGAACAGTGTGGCTATTCCTTAAAAAACTGGAAATAGAACTGCCATATGACCCAGCAATCCCACTGCTGGGCATATACACCAAGGAAACCAGAAGTGAAAGAGACACATGTACTTCACTGTTCATTGCAGCACTGTTACAATAGCTAGGACATTGAAGCAACCTAGATGTCCATCGGCAGATGAATGGTTAAGGAAATCGTCGTACATATACACAATGGAACATGACTCAGCTAAAAAGAATGCATTTGAGTCAGTTCTAATGAGATGGATGAAACTGGAGCCTATTATACAGAGTGAAGTAAGTTAGAAAGAGAAACACCAGTATAGTATATTAATGCATATATATGGACAAAGACGGTAACAACAATCCTATATGCAAGACAGCAAAAGAGATACAGATGTAAAGAACAGACTGTTGGACTCTGTGGGAGAAGGCGAGGGTGGGATGGTTTGAGAGAATAGAACTGAAACATGTATATGACCATATGTAAAATAGATGACCAGTGCAAGTTCAATGCATAAAGCAGGGCACTCAAAGCCAGTGGTCTGGGAGGGGGATGGGGTGGGGAGGGAAGGGGGAGGGGGCTTCAGGATGGGGGCGCTCATGTGCTCTTGTGGCTGATCTGTGTTGATGTGTGGCAGGGGCTACTACAAAGTGTGAAGTGACTGTCCTCCAATTAAAATAAATAAATAATTTTTTTTTAAAGGAGAGACAATAGTATGTTTAAATGATTACCAAGGGAGTTCAGTAAAGCAGAAAATTTTGAAGTTATGTAAGAGACAACGGATATAATCCAGAGGGGGAAGTTCCTGAGAAAGTAGGAGGAGGTGGGATCCATAGCACAGATGAAGAGACTTTCCTATGATGGAAAATACTTCCTATTTAGTTAACAGGAGGGGAGAGATAACAAATGTGAAGTTTAGAATATATAAATGTGATTCCTTTAGAGTGAAATATGACTTAAATCCTCTTAGTGATCTGAGGTTATTTGCATATATACCTCCAGAGCTTGAAATTAGTAACCATGTTATTAGGAGATTAAGATGTAGGAGTACATTTGTGGATGCCTTCCTACCTGAGGAGTACTTAAGAGATAAGGTGCTATAATCTTATTTGAAAGGAGTTGATATCTCTGTCATTCCACTGGCATGGAGCCTGGGTACCTTCACACTGCAGGTCTCACTTCTCATGCCCACAAGGTGATTTGATAAGTATCCCCAGGCAAACAACCAAAATAAAAGTTGATGGGCACTGAACAACCATGTGCTTATAGACTTCATCAGGATTGAATAACACTTTGGGATTCGTTTTTCACCCTTGTTTTGGACAGCGTAGGAGTAGAAAGATTTGCTAGGCTCCTGAGATGCCGAGGCACCTTTGGCTGTGATAGTGGCAGTGGTAATGTGTCGGTAAGAATTGTGTTTGACCGCAAGAGACAAAAAATTCCACCACATTGGCCTAAACAATATGGGTTCACGTCATATAATAATCAGTTGTTTGATACAGATTTCTGGTGTTTCAGGGACAGAACAGTGTCAGGGCCAGCATCTTTGTGTTCTCTTGATCTTTCCCCACGTTCATGGTATGAGTGCTGACGTCCAGCCATTGTTTCTGCTTTCAAAGCGAGAAGAAGTAGGAACTGGGAAGTGCTTACTAGTTACATGTGTCCCTCTTTATCAAAGAAGAAAAATTCTGCAGAAATCACTCCGGCAGATCTCTGCTTACATCCGGGGCCAGAGGGTAAAGGAAGCTAACAAAGTATATTCTTGACTATGTAGCCTCTTTGGTGGAGGCATCATGGTGGAAAAGGGTGGGAAATAACTCTTGGGTAGTCCAATCCACAATGTCTGTCACTTGGCAACAGGGGACTGAGGAAGCACTCCAGGAGGAGACAGAAGTGGCAAGTCATGGCCCGGGCCAAAGCAGAGGAAGTGAGTCACCAAATAGCAGTGGCTCTGAATAGACTGAAAACAGGTTGGTGTCTGAGAAAAGAAATCTTTAGGAAGAATGTGGTCTCTAAACCATTCCTTGGGAGCTTCAGGATAGTATCATATCTGTTTTACTCACCAACATATTACCAAGTACTTAGTGTGGTATCTGGTATACAGTAGGCTTTCAGTGACTGTTAAATTATTGCATGAATGAATCCTCTATGACCATGGTGAGATAAACCCAAGACAATAGTAGGAGGAACCTGGTGCTGCCTCACTTAATTTGAGATGTATTTCGATGGAGTTGGGGCCAATTTGGCAGATTAAAATCATTGATTTTGACAGACTGAGAGGAGGACATAGCTTCTTTGTTTTCTTTTCCAATGTATGTCCTAGAAAGGGGCCTATTTAAGAAAATTGCACAGAATTGAGGAGTTTGGGATTGAGATGAGTTTCAGGCTTCTTACCCACATAGGGACAGCAGGAGAGCACAGTGGGGAAGACGGGTCCAGTGTAACCCAGCCCTGTCATGTCCACACATGTCTTTCTTTAAAGGATATTCTGCACATTCAATTAACAAGAGACCAGAAGAGTTGGCTCGGGAAATTTCACTCCTGATTAAAAATTCCATTTGTCTGTGAGCTGAGCTTATTTTAATAAATTGACAGAGAAATGAATCTGAGGCTGCTAGTTCTTTAGTCCATTTAAATGAGTCATAGTGAATTGAATCTTTCCAATTTTTTCAGTTTTCTTTAGGCTGCTCAGTCATATATTAATAGTATTCTCAAAGTTATAAATACATTGAAATAGATTTTACAATTGTGAAAGTTTAAAAGCTATGATTTAAAAAAAAATAGAAGAGGGGGAACTCTGCAATCTATCTTCTCTTAGATTCAGGAATTTTAAAAAATCTGAAACTTATATATAATCATTTTCTCCATGTTATTCTTGAATTCCTTTACATTGTTGTTATGATCAAAGTTCTGCAAAACTTGCTTATTGTAAAAGTCATTTTCAGTGGACTGAAAAAAAAAACTTCCTACTCCTCCTTAGAAATTACAAAAATAATTAACTTGTTGGAAGCCATAGAAGAACCAGAATGTTAGAACAAATAAAGAGAAGAAAATTAAATTAGGATCCTTTTTCATATATTTTCTCAGGGTGGAGAGTTCTTTTCTTAATTGAGAGACTGTAGGGAAATAATAAGGAAAAACAACTATGATCTTACAGGTGGTGATAGTGGTAAAGAATCCAGCTGCCAGTGTAGGAGACACAAGAGAGGCAGGTTTGATCCCTACATTGGCAAGATCCCCTGAAGTAGGAAGTGGCAACCCACTTCAGTATTCTTGCCTGGAAAATTCCATGGACAGAGGAACCTGGCAGGCTACAGTCCATGGGGCTGCAAAGAGTCAGATAAGATTGAGCAAAAGTAGCCATAATTAATGTTGCTTTCCTAGTTAGATTATAATTTGCTCTGGGGCCTCCCCTGTGGCTCAGCTGGTAAAGAATCTGCCTGCAATGCGGGAGACCTGGGTTCACTCTCTGGGTTGGGGAGATCCCCTGGAGAAGGGAAAGGCTACCCACTCCAGTATTCTGACCTGGAGAATTCCGTGGACTGCATAGTCCAGGGGGTTGCAAAGGGTCAGACACAACTGAGTGACTTTCACTTACTCACCTGTGTTTGAAATTCAGAATAAGGAACATTTAATTGTCTCCATTATATATAATACAATATATTTAGGGACTTCCCTGGTGGTTCAGATGGTAAAGAATCTGCCTGCAATGCAGGAGACCAAGGTTCAATTCCTGGGTTGGGAAGATCTCCTGGAGAAAGGAATGACAACCCCACTCTGGTGTTCTTGCCTGGAGAATTCCATGGACAGAGGAGCCTGGTGGCAGGTTATAGTCCATGGGGTCACAAAGAGTCAGACATGACTAAGCAACTAACACACACACATAGTAAAACTTTATTCTATATTATGATGAGTTTTGTGGCCTAAGGAGCACCAGACCCACCATCTGGTATCTGGTCCAGGCTCTTCTAAGGTAACTTTAGGCAAGTCACTTCTATCTATGGAGGTTCAAGGTTCCTCTTGAGAGAGTTGGACTAACATTTTGCTCCTCAGTCTTTTTCTGCCTCAACATACTGGATAGTTGCAGTATTCAGTAATAAATTCAATAGTAATAGTATATGTACTAGGGTTCTGCAGAGAGTCCAAATGAATAGAGTAAATACATGGGAAGGGATTTATTATGAGGGATTGGCTCTTGTAACCATGGAGGCTGAGAAATCCATATGTTAGATGCTGAGTTAGGGACTTTTCCTCATTTCATTCTCAGCACATGAAATTGCATTATATTTTGTGATAATCCCCAGTTTAGAGAGAGGGAAATTGGCTCAGAAAATTTAAGAAACAAAGCAAGGTCACGCAACTAGTGAGTAACATATCTCTTATTGAAAAGTGAAAGTGTTAGTCGCTTAATTGTGTCCGACTCTGTGACCCCATGGACTGTAGCCCACCAGGCTCCTCTGTCCATGGAATTCTCAAGGCAAGAATACCAGAGTGGGTTGCCATTCCCTTCTGCAAGGGATCCTTCCCCACCGAGGGTTGGAACCCAGGTCTCCTGCATTGCAGACAGATTATTTACCATCTGAGATACCAGGGAAGCTCTATCTCTTATTAATTCAGGGCTATCTAATATTTAAGTGTTTGTTCTTAGCCCCTACATTATGCTGCTGCTTATAGTCATGATTCTCAAATGAGGTGGTGATAAGTTTATGCCCCCTGACCCATGGAAAAATCATGATGTTGATCTGCCAGGAGATTTTAAAAAGCTCACTTGAATATAACCGAACTAGGTGATCTTTAGGCTTCTTTTCACAGATAACATTTATGACTTTGGGATCCTGCTGCTGAGAAGGAAGGAGCAAGATTGAATCCAATAAATTCTGCTGCTTTTTGTTGTCCTCAGATAGCCTGCACAAATCTGCCACTCATCAGTTCCTCCTTGTCTTCTTCAATAACTCACTGTCTTCAGAACAGCCTCTGATCAGAAACTTCATTAAGTCAGCTCTGACTTGTCTTAGATCATACCTCTTAGATAACATATTGAAAATGCCAGTTGGGTCACCTGTGGTGCTATTCTAATTAGACTGCCTTAGGCATAATTTTGTTAATATTGCTATAACAACAAATAACCCTGTCACTGATGCCAGTGATCCAATTACAACCTGTACATCTAGCAATTATTATCTTTATAGTTGGCAAGGATAAGTTGACTGAGGGTCACTTATAAATGAGAGTCATACCCACATTTCAATTTTCTGATATCCAAAAGATGTGTCATACCTTCAGGATCTTTTCTCATGAGAGCACCCCTTCTGAAAGGACTGGCAGAAAAGAATGCATCATCAGACTCTCACCTGGGCACATTTTTATGCACTTCTTTTCCTTTCCTGCATAACAATTGGAGAGAACAGAGATGTCTAAAAGTAGGTGAGACCCTTGATTGAAGGAGAAGATTGGAAGAGTCCTGTGGAGAGCTGTTCCTGGAAGCTTTTTCAGATTCTTTCGAGCTAAAATGTAACCCCAAATAGAAAGAGGATGACCGTCACATTTGGTTTAACTGCCTATGGAGGCACTGCCTTTTTTAAAAAGTGTTTTCAGAGCATATGGTGTAGTGCCTTCTGCCTGGTGGTATTGTGCTTAGGGCCTCCTTCGTAGCTCAGTCAGTAGAGAATCTGCCTGCAATGCAGGAGACCTGGGTTTGATTCCTGGGTGAGGAAGAATCCTGGGAAGAATTCCTGGGTCGAGAAGATCCCCTGGAGAAGGAAATGGAAACCCACTCCAGTATTCTTGCCTGGAGAATCCCATGGACAGAGGAGCCTGGCAGGCTATAGTCCATGGGGTCACAAGAGTCAGACACGACTTAGCAACTAAACCACCACCACTGTCCTTATTATATGAAAGGCTGCTCCTCCACTTCAGCTGTTTCTCATTCCTGTTGTGAGTTTTCTTTTTTCTTTCCCTTGTCCTTCCCCTTCTGCTTTGCTCTGCCTCTGACTGGGGTACATATCCCTATGTCCTACACGCTTCCACTTCAAGCTCTAGGTGAAAACAATGGGCTGGGGAAGAGGGAAATGAGGGGCTATGCAGACTTATACTATCTTCGTTACAAGAGCCTCACAAGAGCAATATTTTTACCTGCATGTTCCATTGGTCCAGCCATAGTCCTGCTCCACTAACTCCATAGGCCACTGATAGTTCATAGTTCAGAGAGGCTTGGAGTTCCATGCTTCTCACATGGAGTCCAAGTAGATTGTATTCCAGAAGACAAACAATGGAGCAAAGCCTACACGTTTTACTGCCCCCTCACCATCTGTAATGGCTCCATCACCTTTTATTGAATACCACCATGTGCCAAGACTTAGGCCAAGTGTTTTTCATGTGTTAATATAAACCGTCTCCTCCTATTCCAGTGTCCAGTCCCCTCATTACTGTAAAAGATGACTCTGGTCCCACTTCGGCTCTTATTCCTTGGACTAAATTTTCAGGAGCCACATGGAGCCTTCTCTCTCTTGCCCCAAATCTCCCACCTCAGCTTTTCATCCCTACAGTTCCTGACGTGGTTCCCATTGGAATCCTGTCCGTTGTCTCCCTCTTCCTCAAGGTATCCTCCTGGTACCATCAACCTGTGAAATTTTTACTCTACTATCAGAATCGGGGCCCCTGATCTGCATGTTGGGATACTGCTCTTTTAGTTATTTCCCTGAATACAGTTTGGCATGAGAATGCACAAAAGCTTAGCTCTGTAGTTAAATGCATACCAGTATCTCAGGTGTATTGTGGTTCAATCAACTTTTACAAGTTGGCCCCAAATCCAACTCTAGTGCTGTTCCTTTGTAATATGTGTCTTGAATTGAATTCAGTGAATTTACAAATGAAGTTTTGGAGCATAATCTATTGATATGTTAGGGACAGTCTATATTTTGGATGTATATATTAATAGGAAAAGTTGCAGTTTTGTAGCTTGAAGAATTAACCTTAAAACATTGCTTTTAGGAATAGCAATGTCTTTTTCTAAATGAGACTTGAGTTGTGTCCTGTGACAAAACTAAATTAAGTTTTAAATAAAGTATGTGGCTTTCTACTCCAAATCAAAGCAACCAGCCAAAATAACTGGCAAGTGTAGAGAAAGCTATTGGAAAGTAAGTTCTTTTTTCATGAAAGGAAAAGAAAGTTTGTGTCATTTCCATCTCTTTTGGTTTACATCGAGCTCAGCTAGTTCCTGGCATAGAGTCACATTTCAATAAACATTGGTGAGTGTTGGTTTTGAATAAATAGGATGCTCTAGTGTCTGTATCTTTGCTAGCAAGTATTCCAACTGAACTAAATTATTTATCTTAAATTGAGTGTCTTCCCCCGCTGCCCCAATACTTTTCTCTGATGCTTATTTTTGTAGTGTGCAATTAAAGGTTGGTGAATGGCTATTACAAATGATGGCATATTGGTTGAATGCCCAGACTAGGAGGAGAGGGTCACACCCTATCTTATTCTTGTCACGCTATTCTTTGGACAAGGGAGTCAAGAGTTGGTTTGGAGCTTTTGTATTCAGTCTGTCACTTGGTTTATTGTTTGTCTGGAGTCCTTTATGGTTGATGAAAGGAAGCAGAGTTCTAAATGGGAGCTCATTGAGTCAGGATCCATGTCTGTTCACCTTCATGCCCTCTTTTAACATCTAGCCTAGAGAAGGAAGGAAATAACTACCATTTGTTAAGGATCTACTGAGTCAGGCACTCTTCTGGGCAGGTTATATACATGGTCTCATTTAATTAACACAACAGCCTTATGATACAAATTTAGAGTTGAAAAAACTAAAAAATATAAGGCTTAAGGAATTTGCTAAAATCATGTAGTTATGAAATTCACCATTGTATACTCAACTCCTAGCAGTGCCTTATACATAATAAAGTTCAGTAAATAAATACTGTTCTGTCTTTAATGTTCCTGCTCTTTTCATTGTCAAATGCTGCCTATCCAGTATTTGTACTTAATTTGAGAGCCCCAAGAATGGTTTGAGACATCTGGTGAATGCGCAGGGGTTTTCATGTTTCATATATGTTATAACCATTCATCTAGTTATACCCACTTTTTTGTGGAGGAGGAGGATGCTTTCTTTTCTGTATTTTTTTAATTCAAAAATATTTACTGAGAATCTATTGGTAAAATGGGTTATGGTGTTCAAGATAAACAAGTAAGTTTCTATCTCTAACACAAAAAGCTCAAAATGTTATGAAGGAGACACATGTGAACACACAATGACAATATGTATTACATGTATATAAAATCAGTGTCACCACTGACAGGGGTTTTGTGAGAGTCTCCAGCTTCTGCCACAGAGAGACTGAGGTAGAGGTGTCTGAGGGGAAAAAAAATATTTGAGACTCAAATGATGAATTATTTGCTCATCAGCTAGATAAGAGAAAGGCATCCAAGGCCATAGGGGCAGCAAGAACAAAGATACAAGATTTGAAAAAATCTGCAAGACATTCCCAAGTGGTGCTAGTGGTAAAGAACCGGCCTGCCAATGCAGGAGACATAAGAGACAAGGGTTGGATCGCTGGGTTGGGGAGATTCCCCTGGAGATGGGAATGGCAACCCACTCTACTATTCTTGCCTGGAGAATCCCATGGACAGAGGAGCCTGGAGGGCTACAGTCCACAGAGTCTCACAGAGTCAGACACGACTGAAGTGTCTGAGCACACACACATGCAAGACATTCATGTGATTGGATGGTGGTTTGCATGTAAATTTATCATGGAAGGATGAGGATGAAGAAGTAACTTGTTAATAAATACCATACCATTTATTTCACACTTATTGTATGTCAATTAGATTGCTAAGGGCTTCATATAATCATCATCATCATCATGCCTGGCAATAACTTATGATTATTATTTTTATTTTAGGAATAAGGACACTAAGCCTTTGGGAATTTAAGCTTTGGCTTAATTCCAAAGTCACACGACTAGTGACTGACAGAGCCAGCTCTTGAACCAGGTGAGTCTGACACCAAAGCCATCGTGCCTTACCACTATAGGACACTACTTTCCAAATGTAAAAATTCAGGATAGGAATGGTTGCGTAGGCTCTGCTGAGAAATCTGGATTTTATTCTCCTCACTATGAGAAATAATAAAAAGATTTTAGAACTGTTTTTAAAAAAGCCCACTCTCTCTTTGACAGGCTTGGCAATATATTTCTGTATATCCTCAGGCAAGGGAAAAGAAAATATAAACACATGGGACTACATCAAACGAGAACGCTTTTGTACAGCAAAGGAAACTATCAACAAAATGAAAAGACAGCCTGATAAATTGAGAAGATGTTTGTAAATCATATGTGTAGTAAAGAGTTAATATCCAAAATATGTATGAAGAACTCATACAACTCAATAACAAAAAAAATACAACCTGATTCAAAATTAGATATAGAACTCGAATACACATTTCTCTAAAGAAGACACACAGATGGCCAACAGTTCTATGAAAAGATATTCAGCATCACCAGTTATTAGGGAAATGCAAATCAACACTACAATGAGATATTGCTTCATGCCTATTATCAAAAAGACAGTAAATAACAAATGTTAGCAAGGATGTGGAGAAAATGGAACCTTTATACACTGTTGATAGGAATGTAAATTGGTAAAGCTACTATGGAAAACAGTATGGAGATTCCTCAAAAAATCAAGAGTAGGACTACCATATGATCCATCTATCCCACTTTTGAGTATTTACCCAAAGAATATGAAAACATTAATTTGAAAAGATATATGCGCCCCTTACTTCATTGCAGCATTATTTACAATAGCCAATATGTGGAAATGACCAAAGTACCTACCAGTGAGTGGATGGATAAAGAAGTCATGGTTTATATACACAATGGAATACTACTCAGCCATAAAAAGACAAAATCTTGCCATTTGCATCAACATGGATGGACCTAAAGGGTCCATTATGTTCAGTCAAATAAATCAGAGAAATTCACTTATATGTGAAATCTAAAAAACAAAACAAACTGACAAACATAACTAAGCAGAAACAGATTCACAGATACAGAGAGCACAGCAGGAGTTTGCCAGAGGAGAGGGGCATGGGGATGAGTGAAATAGGTGAGGGAAATGAAGAAGTGCACACTTTAGTTACAAGTCATGAAAGTGATACATACATACAGAATAGGGAGTATAGTCAATACGTAGTCAATAATAATGTAATATCTTTTCATAGTGAACAGGTGGCGACTCGACTTACCATGGTGATCATTTTGTAATGTATAGAAATATTGAATCACTATGTTTTACACTGGGAACTAACATAGTATTGTAGGTCAATT
Source organism: Bos grunniens (assembly GCF_055505025.1). Classification (NCBI taxonomy): domain Eukaryota; kingdom Metazoa; phylum Chordata; class Mammalia; order Artiodactyla; family Bovidae; genus Bos; species Bos grunniens. The sequence continues at coordinate 105,386,392 of NC_141165.1, forward strand.
ATACTTCAAAAAACAAATGAACAAATAAACTTACAGAGAAAGGCTTGTGGTTACCAGAGGCAGGGGATGGGAGGAGGGGAATTGGATAAAGGTGGTCAAAAGGTACGAACTTCCAGCTTAGGTAACATAAGTACTAGGGATGTGGTGTATAATGTGAGTCATATAATTAACACTGCTGCATGTTATATATAAAAGTTGTGAAGTTAGTAAGTCCAAAGAATTCTCATCACAATGAAAATGTTTTTATTTTTCATTAATTTTGAATTTGTATGAGATGATGGATGTTCACTAAATTTATTGTGTTCATTTAATGGTGTATGTGAGTCAAATCCTTCTGCCATGCACCTTAAATAATGCTGTATGTCAGTAAAACTGGGAGGAAAAAATGAAACTTTCTAGCTACCTTTTTCCAGCCTGTGGAATCACAAACAAACAAAATAAATGAAACTAAACCAAACCCAACACACAGATAGAGAACAGAGTAGTGGTTACCAGAGGGGAATGGGTAGGGAGAGGGCACAGTGGGTAGAGGGGGTCAACTGGCGGTGGATGGAATCGAAACCTTTGGTGCTGAGCACACTGTAGGGTGTAGAGAACTAGTGTATAATGTGGTACAGATGAAACTTACGTAATTTTATAAACCAATGTTGCCTCCATAAAAATAAGTTAAAAATTATCTTTATTTCATATAAAAAATTACCCTTTTAGGATCGGATTATGGACATTGTGGAGCCTGGGATACCAAGAAGGAAAACGTTTCATTCATAGAGAGATATTATGGCTTCACAACCCAGATAATCCCAATGGTATCATCACTCACCTAAAGCCAGACATCCTGGAATGTGAAGTCAAGTGGGCCTTAGGAAGCATCATTACGAACAAAGCTAGTGGAGGTGATGGAATTCCAGTTGAGCTATTTCAAATCCTTAAAGATGATGCTGTGAAAGTGCTGCACTCAACATGCTAGCAAATTTTGAAAACTCAGCAGTGGCCACAGGACTGGAAAAGGTCAGTTTTTATTCCAATCCCAAAGAAAGGCAATGCCAAAGAATGCCCAAACTACCACACAATTGCACTCATCTCACATGATACTAAAGTGATGCTCAAAATTCTCAAAGCCAGGCTTCAGCAATATGTGAACCATGAACTTCCAGATGTTCAAGCTGGTTTTAGAAAAGGCAGAGGAACCAGAGATCACATTACCAACATCCACTGGATCATTGAAAAAGCAAGAGAGTTCCAGAAAAACATCTATTTCTGCTTTATTGACTATGCCAAAACCTTTGACTGTGTGAATCATAATAAACTGTGGAAAGTTCTGAAAGAGATGGGAATACCAGACCACCTGACCTCCGTCTTGAGAAATCTGTATACAGATCAGAAAGCAACAGTTAGAACCGGACATGGAACAACAGACTGGTTCCAAATAGGAAAAGGAGTATATTAAGGCTGTATGTTGTCACCTTGCTTATTTAACTTATATGCAGAGTATGTCATGAGAAATGCTGGATTGGATGAAGCACAAGCTGGAATCAAGATTGCCGGGAGAAATATCAATAACCTCAGATATGCAGATGACACCACCCTTGTCACCCTTTGGCAGAAAGAGAAGAAGAGCTAAAGAGCCTCTTGATGAAAGTAAAAGAGAAGAGTGAAAAGGTTTGCTTAAAACTCAACATTCAGAAAACGAAGATCATGGCATCTGGTCCCAGCACTTCATGGCAAATAGATGGGGAGACAGTTCAAATAGTGACAGACTTTATTTGGGGGGGCTCCAAAATCACTGCAGGTGGTGACTGCAGCCATGAAAATAAAAGACCCTTGCTCCCTGGAAGAAAAGTTATGACCAACCTAGACAGCATATTAAAAAGCAGAGACATTACTTTGCCAACAAAGGTGCATCTAGTCAAAGCTATGGTTTTTCCAGTAGTCATATATGCATGTGAGAGTTGGACTGTAAAGAAAGCTGAGCGCCAAAGAATAGATGTTTTTGAACTGTGATGTTGGAGAAGACTCTTGAGAGTGCCTTGGACTGCAAGGAGATCCAACTAGTCCATCCTAAAGGAGATCAGTCCTGAGTGTTCATTGGAAGGATTGATGTTGCAGCTGAAACTCCAATACTTTGGCCACCTGTTGTGAAGAACTGACTAATTGGAAAAGACCCTGATGCTGGGAAAGATCGAAGGCAAGAGGAGAAGGGGACGACAGAGGATGAGATGGCTGGATGTCATCACCAACTCAATGGACATTATGTTTGAGTGAACTCTGGGAGTTGGTGATGGACAGGGAGGCCTGGCATGCTGCAGTTCATGGGGTCACAAAGTGTCAGACACAACTGAGTGACTGAACTGAACTGACTGAACTGATGGCTTGAACCAAAACAGAAGTGGGGACAGAGACAGAGGATAGATTCCATGAGTTGTTGGAAGATAAACAAGGAAAGATTTGATGATTAATATAGCAAGTAAGGGAGAAGATGAGAGTAATTTCCAGTTTGGTGATGTTGATAGTTTCCACTGAGATGCCGTTAATAAAAAGGATACTGGAAGAGAAATAGGTTTGAATCATAGGAAAGAAGAGCTACTAAGGTTAATTTTAGGAAGTAAAGAGTTTGAGACTCATCCAGGTGGAGAAGAAAGTAGTCACTTGGAACTAAAGCTGAAGATGTCCCAGGAGAGGCTGGGTTAGGACTCCTTTGACTTGGGAATGATTAAAGTGAAGCATCAGTATTTTAAGGGAATTATTAGTGGCAGGGGAATCGTCTAAGAAACTGAGGAGGATCTGCCAGAGTGATGGGAAAAGGATCAGAAGACAGAGCTTGGAAGACTTGATTCTAAGAGCTGTGGAAAGAGTGGGAGAGGAGGAGGTGGAGACAGGCAGGTGGGCTCTCAAAGAGTATGATGGGAGATCAGCAAAAGAGGAGGGGAACACAGGAACGAGGCAAACAAATACTGGTATAAGCTGAGCACAAGAACTGGGAGTTGGTGATTAACCTGGAGGAAAGAACAGTAACAACTGATTAAGTCCCTATGAGGCATTGGAGGAGGAAGGTGGACAAGAGAGGCATCACTTCCTCTGAGCCAGGTGAGGTGGAGGTGCGTAGGCTGAGAGGCAGGTTAATTTGAAAGCAATTATTTTTTTGCATGTAGTTTCAAATTGAGTTATAATTTTAACAAGTCAGGTGAGAGCTTGTCTAGGTGATGATAATAAATAATTGACTCAAGAGCAAAATAATTCTTTCCTCACAGGAACTTTTGTGAATTAACAAGACAGTCATCGTTAGGGAAATTTTGAGATCCTGAGAAAATCAAGTAGTGTCCTTCTCACTTTCTTCTTTTCTAACATCCTTATGTAGGTACAAAACAGGTGAAAATGAACGTAGTGGGGAATCCCTGAGAGAAAAATGAGATCCACAGGAGTCGAAATGATAGCCTGTCAGAACTTTATACTTATCAAGTGCCTCGTGGCTTTTATTTCCCATGTTCCCTACCCATTCCTGTGCTCTCGTTTTTCCTTCTGCCTGGTACACCCCTCACCACCTCCTCCTTGCCACACCACTGCCCTCCACTTTACCTCCTTACTACAAGGCCCCTCAACCTTCCTACTCCTCTGATAGCAGGAACACTTTTTATATTGCTCTTTGCTGCCCATCTGTCATACCTTAGAGTTGTGTGTATGTCTTTTGCTTGCCCAACTGGACATTATGTGTCTACACAGGGAATGTCTTCTACTTTTTCTTTTACCCTCCACTGTCCCTTGCTGAACAAATATAATGATTCCCTTTTTATACATGACAAAAAAAAAAAAAGATAGATGAGAAACCATAAAGCTTGTGAGTATAGAATTTAAGACTGTTTAGAACTGAGGTCTTCTGATTCCAGGCTTTTAACCTAAACTCTTTTCCTGTCTAGAAACGTTAGACAAGTGCTAAGGGGGCACCTAAGGGAGAAAAAGTGGAAGTGTGCATTAATATAGAGGCTCAGATGACCCAGGAAATACCAGCTGAGTCACTTCTTATTCTCCCAGAAGCTGCTTGTGAGGTCATCTGCCTGAGTCATGGCAGACCTTCCCTAGTTACTCTGATGTGAGGGGCACATCCAGTGGGCTCGGCTAGAGCTCAGCTGTTCTTTAAGATGAATGGATAAGAAAGCTGTGGTACATATACACAATGGAGTATTATTCAGCCATTAAAAAGAATACATTTGAATCAGTTCTAATGAGGTGGATGAAACTGGAGCCTATTATACAGAGTGAAGTAAGCCAGAAGGAAAAACATAAACACAGTATACTAACACATATATATGGAATTTAGAAAGATGGTAACAATAACCCGGTGTACGAGACAGCAAAAGAGACACTGATGTATAGAACAGTCTTATGGACTCTGTGGGAGAGGGAGAGGGTGGGAAGATTTGGGAGAATGACATTGAAACATGTAAAATATCACGTAAGAAACGAGTTGCCAGTCCAGGTTCGATACACGATACTGGATGCTTGGGGCTAGTGCACTGGGATGACCCAGAGGGATGGTATGGGGAGGGAGGAGGGAGGAGGGTTCAGGATGGGGAACACATGTATACCTGTGGCGGATTCATTTTGATATTTGGCAAAACTAATACAATTATGTAAAGTTTAAAAATAAAATAAAATTAATTAAAAAAAAAAAAAAGGATATCTCTGGTAGTCAGTAGAGAAAGAGAGTTTTCTGCTGCCTTTGCTATGCTACTGCTAAGTCACTTCAGTCGTGTCCGACTCTCTGCGACCCCAGAGACGGCAGCCCACCAGGCTCCCCTGTCCCTGGGATTCTCCAGGCAAGAACACTGGAGTGGGTTGCCATTTCCTTCTCCAATGCATGAAAGTGAAAAGTGAAAGTGAAGTCGCTCAGTCGTGTCCGACCCTTAGCGACCCCATGGACTGCAGCCTACCAGGCTCCTCCGTCCATGGGATTTTCCAGGCAAGAATACCGAGTGGGGTGCCATTGCCTTCTCCATTTCTGCTCTCTTTACTGGAATGGTATTTTACTATGTTAGCACTGTTAGCCCTTTGTTAGCACTGTTACCTATTTGACAGATATCCTTGTTTTAAGTAGGTATATGATAGGATGAAATTAAAAGACTGCAGCCATGAAATTAAAAGACACTTGCTCCTTGGAAGAAAAGTTATGACCAACCTAGACAGTATATTAAAAAGCAGAGACATTACTTTGCCAACAAAAGTCTGTCTAGTCAAAGCTATGGTTTTTCCAGTAGTCATGTATGGATATGAGAGTTGGACTATAAAGAAAGCTGAGTGCCAAAGAATTGCTGCTTTTGAACTGTGGTGTTGGAGAGGACTCTTGAGTACCTTGGAGTGCAAGGAGATCCAACCAGTCCATCCTAAAGGAGATCAGTCCTGAATATTCATTGGAAAGACTGATGCTGGAGCTGAAACTCCAATACCTGGGCCACCTGATGCGAAGAACTGACTGACTGGAAAAAACCCTGATGCTGGGAAAGATTGAAGGCAGGAGGAGAATGAGATGACAGAGGATGAGATGGTTGGATGGCATCACATACTCAATGGACGTGAGTCTGAGTGAACTCCGGGAGTTGGTGTTGGACAGGGAGGCCTGGCGTGCCGCAGTCCATGGGGTCGCAAAGAGGCGGACCCGACTGAGCGACTGAACTGAACTGATGACAGGATGATCCATGCTGCCCCTATCACATACTGACATATTTTCAGTTACTTTTGTTTACATCTTATCTGTACATTTGTAAAGAAAGGTCAAATAAAATGCATTTGTAGATGAACAAGTTGTAGTGTGTAATTATTACCAGACTGGCTCCAAGCAATGTTGTGTCTTCTTAGCCTATTTCTCCCTTAGTTTCTTCTATACTCACCTTAGCTGCTGTTTCCTCATTTGAAATGTTCTTTGCTAATTGCCAAAGCCCTCTTTCAAATGATTAACTGAGAGTAGTTTAAAATAGTACATTTGCCAAGAATATTTGTAGTTTAACAGCTTATGATTCTCTATTGGTAGATTTCATTTACTAACTAGTGGTGAAGGAAACTTTTTTTTTTGCAGTTAATTAGCATGATATTTAGAAAAATTACATTACAATGGCAACCTCCTATTATGTCCCGGAATGAAGTCCACCCTGGATGTGTAGTATTTATATGGTTCATCAGAAGAAAAAAAAAAAAATGCTTTGTCATATATAGTGTCAAGATTTAACTTAGTTCACAAATCCATCCTTGGATTTTGCCTTTTCCTCTGTATCAAACCTGTAAGATATGGCATTTGTCTCATTTCATGAAAATGTGAAAAAAAACCAAACAACCCAATACCATATTCAGCTTTTCCCCCTTTTCCAATTGTTTGATAGAGATGAAGCTGAAAGAAAAATCCCAATTTTGGAATAAATATTTTCCTGGCAATACCTTGTCCTTTCAGTGCCTTACATTTTTATAGCTCTAACTTTGTCCATGTTATCTTTTGCACTCTATGCTATTTAAAATTTTGTTGGTAGAATCTGTCTCTGTGTCACAGATCTTATCTGCAGAGGCCACTAAGACAATAGTGGGGGCTACTGAAAGTGTTTCTCATTTTGGACCCCTTTATTCTTTGTTTCCAGTTATCTATGAAATGGGCACTGGAGGAGTCCTCATTAATTGCTTTTGGGAAAATAAGAAACTTGGCAGAAAATGCATCACAATTGTCTAATGGGATGATATGCCTCAACTTACTGTAGACATAAAGAAACTTTGCAGGCAGCCAACGCACAGTGAGCTAACTTTACTGCCAAGGAGTTTACAGCAGCCACAAAGACATGTGAATGCTTGGCATAGCCAGGTTACATTTATTTTGTACCAAGCAAAGCAGAAAATTACTCTATAGTCGAGTTACTTCCTCTTTTGAGGAACCAAAAAGACAATAAATGTAGTTGAAAACAGAGACACAGATGGTGGTCAAGTTTGTGATAGGCCCAGTGAAAAGACAATACTTCTGGGTTATGACTTGTGGTTCCTCAGGAGGGAGGGTTGGCCTGGAAAGAAGCCACTGGATGAATTCCTCTAACTTGGTTGCGCTGAGGAAAAATCTCCACTTTCCTCCATGGACAAAAGTTAGCTTGATCCATGTATTAAAGTCTGGGTAAATATAAATATTTGACTTTGCTTTTTGGAAGCTTCTTAATGCATTTTGATAGTTACTTTTCTTCAGAGCTTTGATTTGGGGAGATATTGTTTTTTCCTCAAGATGATCAGTGGACTTAGGATAACTGAGCACTTTCTCTGGTTCTGCTGAAGAGATTTCAGAATCTATAGAGGTCAGTGTGTTCTTCAGAGTTTCTGATTGTGTGCCTTTGTGAAGAAGTTCTAGGATCTCTTTACCCTTTTCTCCATCCAGGACCTCTAAACAATGTACATTGGAGCAAGAATTCTGGTTTCCCAGCTCTGTCACCTTCTTCTTTAAAGCATCAACGTCTTCCTTCACAGAGAAGATATCTTCAGCTGTTGCACACTGTTTATTTTCATTAACATTCATTTTGGTTTCCAGGACTTGCATCTGCTTCTGAAAGAAGTCAGTCTTTTCCTGGATTTTTGATAATGCACAGATCATGCCAGTCATTTGGCTGAGGAGTTCAAGCTGGGTGGTTTTAATATCTTGGAGCATTACTAGAAGATTCATTTCTTCATCAGCATTAAGGTCCTCTTGATCACAATCATGGGAAGTCATAGTTGGACATCTGGTTGAATTCGGATACTGATTCTTACATTTGTGGTAAGCATTTTTAAGAGATTGTCTGATCTTGGAGAAATTTGAATTCCACATCTGCCCAGCAGCAGCTTTTACCCTTTTGGCTTGAAGTTTGTACATCTTGCATAATGAAACAAGAGACAAAGTGTTGGGAAACCTGACCAAAATCAAAGAAAGAAGCAAAGAAATCGAAGAATGAAATGGTTTTTCTCTTACTCTTTGTTGGGTATCTTTCCTGGTGACATTGTTGAATGTCCTATGGAGAACATCAAGGACAATAGCAGGCCCTCTTCGATGGTTAGCTTCTTATAGGGCAGTTCAGCCTGGAGAGCTCTGTGAAATACTGAGCAATTGTGTGAAATCCTTCATAGGTTGACCTGAAGCTGATGTCACAATAGCTGCTGGTCTAGAATTTCTTTAACCTTAGGGCCATAACTGTCAAAAGTTTTGGTCACAGGACTCTTTTTCACTTGTAAAAATTGAGCACCACAGAACTTTTGTTTATGAATTATTATCACTCAATATTCCATATTAGAGATGAAAACTAAATAAATCTTGATATTAATTCATTAAAAAAGTAAACCCAATACATGTTAACATATATGACATTTTTATGAAAAAATAATTATATCTTCCAAAAGAAAAAATCATGAAAACCACAGCATTGTTTATATATTTGCAAATGTTTTAAATGCATGAATTAATAGAAGACATGCCAGGAGAAATATCAATCACCTCAGATATGCAGATGACACCACCCTTATGGCAGAAAGCAAAGAACTAAAGAGCCTCTTGATGAAAGTGAAAGAGGAGAGTGAAAAAGTTGGCTTAAAACTCAACATTCAGAAAACTAAGATCATGGCATCTGGTCCCAGCACTTCATGGCAAATAGAAGGGGAAACAATGGAAACAGTGACAGGCTTTATTTTGGGGGGATCTAAAATCACTGCACATGGTGATTGCAGCCATGAAATTAAAAGAGCCTTGCTCGGGGAAGAAAAGTTATCGACCAACCTAGACAGCATATTAAAAAGCTGAGACATTACTTTGCCAACAAAGGTCCATCTAGTCAAAGCTATGGTTTTTCCAGTAGTCATGTATGGATGTGAGAGTTGGACTGTGAAGAAAGCTGACTGCCAAAGAATTGATGTTTCTGAATTGTGGTGTTGGAGAAGACTCTTGAGAGTGCCTTGGACTGCAAGGCGATCCAACCAGTCCATCCTAAAGGAGATCAGTCCTGGGTGTTCATTGGAAGGTCTGATGTTGAAGCTGAAACTCCAATATTTTGTCCACCTGATGCGAAGAGCTGACTCATTTGAAAAGACCCTGATGCTGGGAAAGATCAAAGGCAGTAGGAGAAGGGGACAACAGAAGGTGAGATGGTTGGATGGCATCACCAACTCGATGGACAAGAGTTTGAGTAAACTCCGGGAGTTGGTGATGGACAGGGAGGCCTGGCATGCTGCAGTCCATGGGGTTACAAAGTGTCAGACACGACTGAGAGACTGAACTGAACCGAACTGAACTGAACCTTGATTCTCATATCTGCTTCTGCATTTTATCTGTTGTTTTGGTTGAAGTAGATGAAGAAAATATGGCTTCACATAAATATATAAATGGAGAGGATATTTTAATGACCTTATCAGTTAATTACAGCTTTTATTCTTTCTACCCACTAAAATTTGACAAATGATAATTGATTAGAAGTTAAGTACATTGTGTAATCTTAGACCAGAATAATACTGTTACATTAAAATTCACTGGTCTATCTTCAATTTTTAATAGATGTGTAATATCATGCATTGGTCATTTGGAAAGTAATGATTCACTGAATAATGCAAATCTTTCAAATGGTAGCTCATTTTATTATATAATATCCAAATATCATGTTCATTAATATCCCACCAATCTCACCAGAAAAGTCTTTGAGTATTGGCAAGAGGCCAAGCTCGTGGTGGCAGATAAAATTTTCCAAAATTTTAATTTTAGCTTGCAAAACTTGAAATTTATTAAGCTTGTTAGTTGTTTTTCTTGAAGTGACAGGATCTCCACATCCATTTTTTTTTTTTTTGCAAAAATGCTTGCCAAATACCCAAGTATGAATACCATAGTTGGCTGCCAGTTTTTCTTTCAAAACTATGTTCCATGAAAAAAACAGCTTATTTGTAACTCAAATAAGTACTTTTCCTGGAGACAATTATATTTCTGTAAGCAGCAGAAGTGCTTTATGGGTACTTCACATTACATCATGCTTAATATTAAAAAGACATACAGAAGGTTAAAATTTAATAAAATGTAAAATTTTATGCTTCATCAAGGATGTTCTAGAGCTAAGCTGGCTTTTTCTTGTATGCCTTCTTTTTCTTCTTCTCTGATTGAATGGAGGTGAAAAATACAATCACTATTGGTAGTTTAGTACTTTTGCCTTGGCTTGTGCTAAGGTATCAGTTTTACCCACCATTGGTTTTGCAATGCCATTTGGAAAATTAAAATGACATGATAACTATGTATGTCAAGATATAGTCCCAGTTTATTAAAGAAGATATTCCTTCTTGGATCAGTGCCGGTTCCAACCCTCTACTAAATCATTCTTTCTCCTGTTTATGTTTAAATGCAGGGCCAGCTTCAGCCTAGGTTTTGGTATAAACTCTGAATTTAAGCAAAAGTAGTTTTAGAATTTTGGCTTGTCAGTGATACCTGGGATTTTTACTTTACTGTCCTGTCTTTGAATCCCAGTTTAGTAACCTTTCCAAAACTTCTAGAAACTTTACCAAACTCTTGCTGAGAAGAAATGTTCTCCAAGAGGCAGACTATCACCGAAAGTAATTTGGAGCCAGAAAAGGTAGCCTTCAAAGCTGTCCCATTTACTTTGGCCAAGACCATCTTATCCATCAAGCACTACAAATACTTAGTACTATGACATTTCAAGGGCCAATAAAAATAAGTATTCAAGAGGTAGAAAAAAAAAAAACAAACCTGTGCTCAGAATATCAAAAGATGCAAGATTGAAACCATAAATGTTTAATTAAATATCTCCAGAGTGTACTATTATATCATCTTCATTAATTGTTAAGTTAGTATTAAAATTTCATTACATTTGGAGGCAATTTGTACATTAGGTATTCTTGCTTTACAGAAATTCCCAATTAAATTGCAGGGACTGCTTGGAGCAATTACTCCCTCCAGGTTAATAACAGCTAAGACTTATTGGATACATACCAGACATTGTTCTAAATATTAGCTTAATTAACTGAAATCAGAGAAGTCAAATAACTTTCCTTTCTGCTAAAAAATGGGCAGAGTGAAATTTCAAATCCTTACATGGGCCACTTGTTTCTCTATTGCCACACACACAAATATAATAAAAATATGTATTTGTCAACTCAGAAAAAGACATTTTGCTTTTTAGAAAAAATACACTATATATTTATAAAAACTCATTTTCATTAAATTTTCAGAAATATGAAAAAATTAATTGTTTGCTTATTCATCAAAGCTATTTGAAGAACTTTGTAAAGACTTTAGAAGTTGAACTATCTCTAATTCAAGCAAGTAAACACGAACATTTAGAGGTTATTCTTGCCTTAATGTAGTAAAAGTATAGCAACTATAATATAAACAGATTTAAAATTTTTCAACTAAAAATATTCATGTATACTGATTTTTTAAAAAATTTTATTTAGTTATTTACTTTTGCCTGCTCTGGGTCTTCACAGCTGCACGGGGCTTTCTCTAGTTGCAGCTGGTGGGGGCTGGCTGCTCTTCACTGCAGTGCTCAGACTTCTCATTGAGTTGGCTTCTCTAGTTGTGGCACACAAGCTCTAGGAGCTCAGGCTCAGTAGTTGTGGAGCATGGGCTTAGTTGCTCCGTGGCATGTGGAATCTTCCCAGACTCAGGATCGAACCTGTGTCCCTTACTTTGGCAGGGAAGTCCCTATACTGATTATTTTTATAAAACAAAAATGAACCTAGTAGTTTTGATGCAAACATAAACCTATCTGGGTTTTTAATTATTTATCTAGTAATGTTAATGAAAGTAGCTTCAGCCTATTTGGGGCTTGTTGGATAGTGAAGAGCTGTCCTCATGGACAGTAGCCTGCCAGGCTCCTCTATCCATGGAATTCTCCAGGCAAGAATACTGGAGTCGGTTGCCATTCCCTTCTTCAAGGAATCTTCCCAACCCAGGGATTGAACCCAGGTCTCCTGCATTGCAGACAGATTTCTTTACCATCTGAGCCACCAGGGAAACCCTGTAGTGGGAGAATGCAAGCCTATTGATTAGAGTGAAGCTGTGAGAGTAGTCAACACGTGAATGAATAACAGGAATTGAGCTGACCCCTTCCCTTTGGGATCTTACTAGAGATATGAAGCCATTTCTGCTGCTGCTGCTAAGTTGCTTCAGTCGTGTCTGACTCTGTGCAACCCCAGAGATGGCAGCCCACCAGGCTCCCCCGTCCCTGGGATTCTCCAGGCAAGAACACTGGAGTGGGTTGCCATTTCCTTCTCCAGTGCATGAAAGTGAAAAGTGAAAGTGAAGTCGCTCAGTCGTGTCCGACTCTTAGCGACCCCATGGACTGCAGCCTACCAGGCTCCTCTGTCCATGGATTTTCCAGGCAAGAGTACTGGAGTGGGGTGCCATTGCCTTCTCCTGAAGCCATTTAGGACTTCATAATATTGAAGTAACCAAAATAACTTGGCAGACTGGAGCATAGTTGCTGACTCTTATCAAGGAAAAATGTCCTCCAGGTGGATGGCTTTAAAGAATGATACTTGGAGCCAGAAAGGTTAGGGTGCAAGGCTCTCCTATTCATTGACTCTGTGTGCTTAGTCAAGTTACTAACTTCTCACAAGAGTGTAAAATGGGATAATAACAACACCTATTTTGTAGAGTGACTTTGAAGATTAAAGTGTTCAATACTTGTAAACTCTTTCTGCTCCTCTCTAACCACCTTCTTACTCTCCTTTTGAATGAGAGAGGAAATTAGCTCTGCTCTCCTTGTCCCTTACTCTGCCTTTCATTCCTCTGTTTCAGTGAAGAGGCCATTCTGCCATTCTCTGACCAAGATGTAAAGCATGTGCTGCTCACTGTTCAAAATCTACAAAGGCAGATAAATAAAGCATTTGGATTAGAAAGGCACCAGAATGCATAAACAAGGTCTGACAAACTGGCATTCTGTCTCCTAGTACAGCTAGTGTACCTCGAGCAACCAGCCATGGTGTCAGGCAGAGGGGCAGGTAATAACCACTGGAGAGATGGCTCTAATAATAGATAATATTATTCATGTTTAAAATGCTGGTGTTTTTTGAGTAAGTTAACTATAAATTAATTATGGTAGAGTCATGATTATCTATATAAAATCACCCTGATTTACATCTTTTTAAACATGGTTTTTGAGTTGGGAGAGGAAGAAAAGGGGAAAGTGTTAGTCATTCAGTCATGTCTGGCTCTTTGGGATCCATCCCACAGACTGTAACCCACCAGATTGCACTGTCCATGGAATTTTCCATGCAAGAACACTGGAGTGCGTAGCCATTCCCTCCTCCAGGGAATTTTCCCCACCCAGGGTTCAAACCCCAGTCTCCTGCATTGCAGATGGATTCTTTACCATCTGAAACACCAGGGAAGGCCCCACTGGGAGAGAAAGGGATAGAACTATAGTTATCACGCTAGCAACTGGGCATTATTTGTACCCTTTATGTTACATCTGCAGTCATCTAGTACTATTTGTGTGCCTAGTGCTTGTGACCATGACAAATTATTGAAAGGTCTTTTACTTCCCCTCCAAAATTTGAGGACCAGGTTTATCAGAACCTGCTCCCCAACCAACCCAAATATCACTTGTTACATACAGACTGAGATAAAAGATTGAGAAAACAAGAATCATAAAGGTCTTTCAGATTTGGTTAGGGTGGCTGACCCAAGGGGATAACAATATATTCATGAGGACGCCCTAATCCAATGTTACACAAAGTAACAAAGCTCTTTTCTTCTACTTTTCTTCCTCTTTAGTCATGAGGAGAAGAGAATGAGATTGAAATCAGAGTTGTTGTGCAGGATCATGGCAGGAATGCAGAGGAAAGCAGAAGCATAGTGCTTATGTGACAGGCAGAACGTGGTGCAGTGATGCCACTCTCTCAGCTGCATAAACTGATAAAACTGAGTGATACTGATAAGACGAACTGGTTAGAGTGATACATGGGGTGAGGGGGCCACTTCTACTCTGTGGCGCCAATAATGTTTATTCAGTTCAGTCACTCAGTCGTGTCCAACTGTTTGTGACCCCATGAACAGTAGCACGCCAGGCTCCCTGTCCATCACCAACTCCAAGAGTTTACCCAAACTCATGTCCACTGAGTCGGTGATGACATCCAACCATCTCATCCTCTGTTGTCCCCTTCTCCTCCTGCCTCCAATCTTTCCCAACATCAGAGTCTTTTCAAATGACTCAGCTCTTCACATCAGGTGGCCAAAATATTGGAGTTTCAACTTCAACATCAGTCATTCCAATGAACACCTAGGATTGATTTCCTTTAGGATGGACTGGTTGGATCTCCTAGCTGTCCAAGGGACTCTCAAGAGTCTTCTCCAACACCACAGTTCAAAAGCGCTCAGCTTTCTTTATAGTCCAACTCTCACATTCATACATGACTACTGGAAAAACCATAGCCTTGACTAGACAGACCTTTGTTAACAAAGTATTATCTCTGCTTTTTAATATGCTGTCTAGGTTGGTCATAACTTTCCTTCCAAGGAGTAAGCATCTTTTAATTTCATGGTTGCAGTCACCATCTGCAGTGCTTTTGGAGCCCAAAAAAATAAAGTCTGTCACTGTTTCCACTGTTTCCCCATCTATTTCCCATGAAGTGATGGGACCAGATGCTATGATCTTATTTTTCTGAATGTTGAGCTTTAAGCCAACTTTTTCACTCTCCTCTTTCACTTTCATCAAGAAATTTAAAACCACAATGAGGTACCATTTCACGCCAGTAAGAATGGCTGCTATCCAAAAGTCTACAAGCAATAAATGCTGGAGAGGGTATGGAGAAAAGGGAACCCTCTTACACTGTTGGTGAGAATGTAAACTAGTACAGCCACTATGGAGAACAGTGTGGAGATTCCTTTAAAAACTGGAATTAGAACTGCCATGTGACCCAGCAATCCCACTGCTGGGCATACACACTGAGGAAACCAGAATTGAAACGACATGTGTACCCCAATGTTCATCGCAGCACTTTTTATAATAGCCAGGACATGGAAGCAACCTAGATGTCCATCAGCAGATGAATGGATAAGAAAGCTGTGGCACATATACACAATGGAATATTACTCAGCCATTAAAAAGAATACATTTCAATCAGTTCTAATGAGGTGGATGAAACTGGAGCCGGTTATACAGAGTGAAGTAAACCAGAAAGAAAAACACCAATACAATATACTAACGCATATATAGAGTTTTGCCAAGAGAACACACTGGTCATAGCAAACACCCTCTTCCAACAACACAAGAGAAGACTCTACACATGGACATCACCAGATGCTCAACACCAAAATCAGATTGATTATATTCTTTGCAGCCAAAGATAGAGAAGCTCTCTACAGTGAGCATAAACAAGACCGGGAGCTGACTGTGGCTCAGATCATGAACTCCTTATTGCCAAATTCAGACTGAAATTGAAGAAAGTAGGGAACACCACTAGACCATTCACGTATGACCTAAATCAAATCCTTTATGATTATACAGTGGAAGTGAGAAATAGATTTAAGGGCCTAGATCTGATAGATAGAATGCCTGATGAACTATGGATGGAGGTTTGTGACATTGTACAGGAGACAGGAAACAAGACCATCCCCATGGAAAAGAAATGCAAAAAAGCAAAATGGCTGTCTGGGGAGGCCTTACAAATAGCTGTGAAAAGAAGAGAAGTGAAAAGCAAAGGAGAAAAGGAAAGAGTCCAAAGAATAGCAAGGAGAGATAAGAAAGCCTTCCTCAGCGATCAATGCAAAGAAATAGAGGAAAACAACAGAATGGGAAAGACTAGAGATCTCTTCAAGAAAATTAGAGGTACCAAAGGAACATTTCATGACAAGATGGGCACAATAAAGGACAGAAATGGTACGGACCTAACAGAAGCAGAAGATATTAAGAAGAGGTGGCAAGAATACACAGAAGAACTGTACAAAAAAGATCTTCTCGACCCAAATAATCACGATGGTGTGATCACT
Source organism: Bos grunniens (assembly GCF_055505025.1). Classification (NCBI taxonomy): domain Eukaryota; kingdom Metazoa; phylum Chordata; class Mammalia; order Artiodactyla; family Bovidae; genus Bos; species Bos grunniens. The sequence continues at coordinate 105,402,353 of NC_141165.1, forward strand.
CACCTAGAGCCAGACATCCTGGAATGTGAAGTCAAGTGGGCCTTAGGAAGCATCACTACGAACAAAGCTAGTGGAGGTTATGGAATTCCAGTTGAGCTATTTCAAATCCTGAAAGATGATGCTGTGAAAGTGTTGCATTCAATATGCCAGCAAATTTTGAAAACTCAGCAGTGGCCACAGGACTGGAAAAGGTCAGTTTTCATTCCAATCCCAAGAAAGGCAATGCCAAAGAATGCTCAAACTACCACACAATTGCACTCATCTCACATGCTAGTATAGTAATGCTCAAAATTCTCCAAGTCAGGTTTCAGCAATACATGAACCGTGAACTTCCAAATGTTCAAGCTGGTTTTAGAAAAGGTGGAGGAACCAGAGATCAAATTGCCAACATCTGCTGGATCATGGAAAAAAAAGCAAGAGAGTTCCAGAAAAACATCTATTTCTGCTTTATTGACTATGCCAAAGCCTTTGACTGTGTCGATCACAAAAAACTCTGGAAAATTCTGAAAGAGATGGGAATACCAGACCACCTGACCTGCCCCTTAAGAAACCTGTATGCAGGTCAGGAACCAACAGTTAGAACTGGACATGGAACAACAGACTGGTTCCAAATAGGAAAAGGAGTACGTCAAGGCTGTATATTGTCACCCTGCTTATTTAACTTAAATGCAGAGTACATCATGAGAAACGCTGGGCTGGAGGAAGCACAAGCTGGAATCAAGATTGCCGGGAGAAATATCAATAACCTCAGATATGCCGATGACACCACCCTTATGGCAGAAAGTGAAGAGGAACTAAAAAGCCTCTTGATGAAAGTGAATGAGGAGAGTGAAAAAGTTGGCTTAAAGCTCAACATTCAGAAAACGAAGATCATGGCATCTGGTCCCATCACTTCATGGGAAATAGATGGGGAAACAGTGGAAACCATGTCAGACTTTATTTTGGGGGCTCCAAAATCACTGCAGATGGTGACTGCAGACATGAAATTAAAAGATGCTTACTCCTTGGAAGGAAAGTTATGACCAACCTAGATAGCATTTTCAAAAGCAGAGACATTACTTTGCCAACAAAGGTCCATCTAGTCAAGGCTCTGGTTTTTCCAGTGGTCATGTATGGATGTGAGAGTTGGACTGTGAAGAAAGCTGAGTGCAGAAGAATTGATGGTTTTGAACTGTGGTGTTGGAGAAAACTCTTGAGAGTCCCTTGGATTGCAAGGAGATCCAACCAGTCCATCCTGAAGGAGATCAGTCCTGGGTGTTCATTGGAAGGACTGATGCTGAAGCTGAAACTCCAGTACTTTGGCTACCTCATGTGAAGAGTTGACTCATTGGAAAAGTCTCTGATGCTGGGAGGGATAGGGGGCAGGAGGAGAAGGGGAGGACAGAGGATGAGTTGGCTGGATGGCATCACTGACTCAATGGACGTGAGTCTGAGTGAACTCCAGGAGTTGGTGATGGACAGGGAGGCCTGGCGTGCTGGGATTCATGGGGTCGCAAAGAGTTGGACATGACTGAGCAACTGAACTGAACGCATATACATGAATTTAGAAAGATGGTAATGATAACCCTGTGTGTGAGACAGAAAAAGAGACACAGATGTATGGAACAGTCTTTTGCACTCTGTGGGAGAATGCAAGGGCGGGATGATATGGAAGAATGGCATTGAAACATGTATATTATCATATGTGAAATGAATCACCAGTCCGGGTTCAATGCATGATGCAGCATGCTCCTGGCTGGTGCACTTGGATGACCCAGAGGGATGGATGGGGAGGAAGGTGGGAGGGGGTTTCAGGATGGGGAACACATGTACACCCATGGCAGATTCATGTCAATGTATGGCAAAACCAAACAATATTGTAAAGTAAAATAAATAAAACTGAGAGTAAAATAAAAAAAGAAGCTCTTTAGTTCTTCTTCGCTTTCTTCCATAAGAGTGGTGTCATCTGCATATCTGAGGTTATTGATATTTCTCCCGGCAATCTTGATTCCAGCTTGTGCTTCCTCCAGCCCAGCATTTCTCATGATGTACTCTGCATTTAAGTTAAATAAGCAGGGTGACAATATACAGCCTTGACGTACTCCTTTTCCTATTTGGAACCAGTCTGTTGTTCCATGTCCAGTTCTAACTGTGGCTTCCTGACCTGCATACAGGTTTCTTAAGGGGCAGGTCAGGTGGTCTGGTATGCCTATCTCTTTCAGAATTTTCCAGAGTTTATTGTGATCCACACAGTCAAAGGCTTTGGCACAGTCAATGTTTATGACACCACTTTAAAATTATATGAAATAAATGCCAAAAGAATATGATTAATGGAGATGAAGAAAGGATAGAATGATTATTTTGATCATTGGTAATGATAATTTAATTTTTCACTATAACTATAATTTTATGGTCTCTTTCTGGTATGCCCTCAATATATTTATTCTCCAGTCAAATTACTACCCTTCCCTTAAAAGACAGCCTGATAATACTTTCCTTGCCCTATCCTATTCTTATTCTCCCTGTATTCTTATCAATGCTACCAACCTGTTCTGGGGCCCTACACAACAGTTTGTGAGTCTCTCTCCTCTCCAGATTGGGAGCTCCTTGAGGAGAGAGACTTGCTTTTCAATTTTATATCTCCAGTGTCACAGATTCTAGTATATGGTTGGTGCTCAGTACATTTTAATACAATGAATGAATGAATGAACTTGTGAATGATTGTCAAGGTATACACTGGGTCTCTCTGTACCTATTTCTATGCGTAGCTAGGGAACATATTGCTTGCTTCATAAAGGTAATCTGTGATAACTTTTTTCAATTCCTGAGGGATCATTTAGCATTTGGGGATAGGGATTTGATAATTGTTTCCCTGAAGACTTGAAGCAGTTAAATGGCAGGAGAGGTAAATCAGGTAGATGGAGATAATTACAAACCTGGAAACAGCTATGGTGTGGATCAGAGAAAGAGCCCAGTAAATAATGATAACAGCACTGGTATTAATGGCACTGATCCTGGAGGTGACTAAGGTGCCAAGCATACTTCCTCTGCAACAAATGAAGTTTTTTAGGCCTCCAGGGAACCATGGGTAATCAGTGTATTCTCCAAGCCCCAGCAGGAATGCCTGCAAACATATTTGTCATCAGCTTGGGTATGTGGTCGCTTATCTCTTTATTCATGTCATCTTATACTCTGAACTCGAAATTTACAATGAGCTCTATCCAGCTTATCTGGACATACTGTTCACCGTTTAGTTCCAGTACCCTGGGGGCACATTAGTATTTTATGTAATCTCTCCTCGCTGTCATCTTCCTCCAGTTCTTTCTGTTATGCTTGGCTTTGCCTGGTAATATGTTATATAAGGAGCTTGGTTTCTCTAATTCTTAACTTCACCTCTTGGTTTCTCTTCTCAGATATTACCTTTAAACCTCTACTCCCTTTACCTTATGATTGACACTCTTTTTTTTACATTGCTTTATAAGTCGTGATGTGCACAATTGATATAGCTATTAAATGGTTCAAAAAAGGAAGAGAAAGTGAAAGAAAAGTGTTTTTGCTTAACTATCCACTTTTCTTTAATGGAACCAATGAATAAATCCAGTTAGTCCTTAAACACCTCTGTTTCACTGAATTTATATCATTTAGCAGATCTTTTTGAAAATCATTATATGATGAATTCTTCCCAGTGTTAATTTTTTGTTTTGTTCCTGAATTGCTCTATACTTCATTTATACAACCCCCAAAATTAAAAGGTATGGATTTAAAATGCAATCATAAAGTATAAAAACTGAAGAATGTTAGTTTTCTCATTTCTAATTATGAATACTGTACTTTGGATTACAAGATTCAAGGAGTTATCTTCTTTAAAGTTTTAAAGATTATAATGTGGAAGACTGCACTGGCTTTCCTTAATAGTACTCACCTTGAAAGACATCTGTTATTGTGGCATTTTGTGTTTCTAAGGGAATTTGCAACAATGTTTCTGTGAAGTAAATGTGTATTTATCACTTGGCTCTAGTTTTCCTTCTGTTATTAGTCTGTTCTCTGTCTATCTTAGGCCTATTACTTCCCATTCTGTTTCATCTGTACAATAAGAACAAGGTGATGCCATGGCAGATACTCAAGGAGTGTCATAAAGGTTAACATGAAAATTTCTGCTGCATCTAATTTTTAACTTTGTATAATATCTCTTACTTAAAAACCATAAACTATATTATTATTATGCACTGTTTCTTCAGTGTTTTTCTTTAGGAATTTCATTTTTAGAATCATCGCCTCTCTTCGTTTAAACCTACCTGCATCCTTCCTCCTGTATCAGTTTGAGTTTCAAGGATCTTATTTAACTTTCCAGATGTATTATTTCTCATTACACACTCTGATTGCACACAGAATAGAAAATGCCAGAAGGCGATTATAGAACTGAAGGTTGTTTTCTCTTCCTTCTCTATCTAGGTATTTGCAACTGCGATCTAAAGGGGAAAGTACTTAGCCATTGTTTTAGATATTTATTGAAGGCTCCCCCCACCCCAACCAAGAAATGTGTATTGCTTCTGCAGCTGTTTCTGCATGCCAGCTAGAGTGGGAAAGGTATTTGGCAATGTTTCCCTGGTAGCTCAGATGGTAAGTAATCTGCCTGCAATGCAGGAGACCTAGGTTTGATCCCTGGGTCAGGAAGATCCCTGGAGAAAGGCATGTCTACCCACTCCAGTGTTCTCGCTTGGAGAATGCCATGGACAGAGGAACTTGGAGGCTACAGTCCATTGTGTCACAAATAGCTGGACACGGCTGAACAACTAACAGTTTCAACTATAAGACTGAGAATTTATGGGATTTTTTTGGTTTTTCTAGCCATTTCTTTCTTGAAAATTGAGGTCTGTTTTTGGTGGTCTGAATGTAATGTAAGTATCAAATGACAGAAACAGAGAGTGATAAGGCAGTTCTATTAGACACATATTTCAATAATTTTCAGCTTTAGCTTTTGACACTAATGGCTATGATTCTCACTATAACTTGTGAGAATTAATTACCACTCATTCTATTTATGTGCCCAAGTTGCTCCTCCACAATGTAGCACAAAGTGATAGCAAGCTAGTTTAAGCCCTTGGGCAATTTACATATTAAAATAGGTAGAAATCTTTATCATGACCTCCACTGGACTTCACATTTAAAATTTTCAATGGCACTAAAAAGAAAAAATAAGATATTTCTGAAAATTACATTCTTTATTGTTAAAGAGTAGAGCTGAAATAAAAATGGACACCCAGGCTAACTTTTATGATTGAGAAAGTGACATAGCTGCTTGTGTTGTTCTGTGCTTAGTTGCTCAGTTGTGTCTGACTCTTTGCAACCCCATGAACTGCAGCCTGCCAGGCTCTTCTGTCCATGGGGATTCTCCAGGCAAGAATACTGGAGTGGGTTGCCATGCCCTCCTCCAGGAGATCTTACCAATCCAGAGATCGAACCCAGGTCTCCTGTATTGTAGGGAGATTCTTTACTGACTGAGCCACCAGGTAAGCCCCACATAACTATTTAAAACCTAATAAAACAAAGATCTTAACTTTTTTTTGACTCCAGTATTTGTTTACTAATCCTATGAAAGCTTGGCATGCTTTCTTAGGAAACAGCATATACATACAATTTTGCATATAGTTTTAGGTAATTCACAGACCTGCATCCTCTCCCTTGCCTCCACAGGCATTTATGGGCACCATAAGTGGTACCTCAAGTTAAAATTCCTGACTGTAAGAGAAGGATTATTCTTGCTCCAATTTCTGCTTGTGGGTGTTCTGCTTCTAAGGGGTCTGGTAGCTTTTAGGTAATTTTGTTCCAGAATTTAGAATGTGTGAACTGCTAAGAGTGAAGAATGTTGATTACTGGGGATAAAGGGAGGGAGAGACCTGTAGAATGCAAGTGACTTGGGAGTGCTTCTGTGAGAACCTTTAAAAATGAATGAGATCTGTGTAGATAGAAGTTGGGGTTCCCTGGTGGCACTAGTAAAGAACCCATCTGCCAGTGCAGGAGACTTAAGAGACATGGGTTCAATCACTGGGTCAGGAAGATCCCCTGGAGGAGGGAATGGATGCCCATTCCAGTATTCTTGCCTGGAGAATCCCATGGGTAGAGGAGCCTGGCCTATGGAGTCGCAAAGAGTCAGACACAACTGAAGTGACCTAGCACACACGCACACACACAGAGATGAAAGTTAGGTCTTCCAGGCTGTATGCACCATGAAGTCAGGGTCTCTGTTTGGTTTGTTCTTCACCACACCTAACGTGGCACCTCCTATATGCCCCTAGGCTTTCAATAAATACTTACACAGTGCTTTGTGCCTCACTTCTACTGAGGAGCATGAGTCAAGGGAAGTGAAAGTGAAAGTCACTCAGTTGTGTCTGACTCTTTGCTACCCCCATGGACTAGTTCATGGAATTCTCCAGGCCAGAATACTGGAGTAGGTAGTCATTCCCTTCTCCAGGGGATCTTCCCAACCCAGGGATCTAACCCAGGCCTCCCACATTGCAGGCGGTTTCTTTACCAGCTGAGCCACCAGGGAAGCCCTGCATCAAGGGAAATGGCCATCGACTCAGGGCAGAAGTTCTGTTACTCATCCTCCCAAGGAGATAGTTCCCATCAAGGATCCTCTTGCCCCATGGTGTTCAAGCCAGTAGAATGAGACCAAGTTTGGCTCAGACACAAAGGAAAGCTTCATTCTTTGATCAAGAATGGAGAGGTTCCAGATTGAGCTCTAGGGTACATACCCTCCCCCACGGAAGGAACAGCTGAGGGCGGGGCTGCTTTATAGGGATCTTGTCAATGGGGAGAGAGGAGGGAGTTCTGGAGTTCATGTGAAGCTGTTTCCGTCAAGATGGCACACCGAGCAGGCACAGCACGCGTCCTGCGGCTGCCATCTTGAGCAGTGTCCTGCGCAGTGCTTCCCTGACAGTCTGCTGAGCTGAGGGAGCGGGCACAGCCACCATTTTGCACGAGGAACTCTGGTCTGAAACTCTGGGTCCCAGGCTTCCGCACGTGGCACCCTACGAGCAAGTGAAACTAGACTAAGCACAAAGGAGAAGAAAAAGGTTAGACTTTTTTTACCAGCTAGATTCTGTTTTCATTCCCCAGGAATGGTTATGGGCTTTGCTGGTGACAAATCTCTCTTCTGTCTTTTGTCCTGCTCCTTATTCCTGAGGGGTGCTGAGGGGTGAAAGTCCATCTTCTGTAACTGCTTTCTGTTAATTATAGGTGCCTGTTATCATACCCTGGGTAGAGTTCTGCTCTAGAGCAGAACTTCTCCTCAGACGACTTTAGATATGTTTGTCACAGGCCTCCCTTAACATGTAGGTGTCTAGCTCTTTTGCCTGTAGGCAAACCTGTTCCCTGATGTTGAGCCTCACTGCCATGGCCTGCATAACCTTGCTCGAACTTCTGTTTTTCAGAAAAGGAGCTTCAGGTCAGAGGAAGATTCAGAATGTCACCTACATACTGGAGGAGAGTTCCCTCCTCTAGATGTAGATCTATTTTAGGTCTTTAGCTGAAATTTCCCCAAAGATGGTGGAGAAAGTTTTGTTTACTTAGGGCAGGGTTATTCAGCAGAATTCTTTTTGCTGTGTGTTTGGGTTCTGCCACTCAAAAGCAAAAATTTCCTGTGATTCTGGGGCTAATGAAATACAGAAAATAGCATCTTTTAAATTGAATACGGAATACCAGGTCCTAATGACAGTAGAGTAGCCAGCAGGGTATAAGATTAGGGATCACTGGGTGTATATCCTAGGTGGCCTGACTGACTGCCCCGAGGTCCTGTACTGTGTGGTATTCCCCACTGGGTTTCTTTTTAAGGAAAATGGGGGTATTACAGGCTGATTGGCATGGTCCAATAAGGCTCTGGTCATTTAGGTTCTGTGTAACAGGAGCAATACCCAATAAGGCCTCCCCACAGAGAGAAGGCCTTATTTTCTATTGGATCATGTTTGTACTATCATGAAATTGACTCCTATAACTATTCCCACCCATCCCTGGGGCCAGACCTCAGGATTTACAGCCAGGAAGTTTGTCCTCAGTCATTAATGGTATCATCTTGTACCTTTGTCTAAAGGGACACCAATCTCTAGTTTGTCTCCCATTGGTGGCCTTCAATTTATGTAAGAGTCCAGCCATGAAATTAAAAGACGCTTACTCCTTGGAAGGAAAGTTATGGCCAACCTAGATAGCATATTCAAAAGCAGAGACATTACTTTGCCAACAAAGGTCCATCCAGTCAAGGCTATGGTTTTTCCTGTGGTCATGTATGGATGTGAGAGTTGGACTGTGAAGAAAGTTGAGTGACAAATAATTGATGCTTTTGAATTGTGGTGTTGGAGAAGACTTTTGAGAGTCCCTTGGACTGCAAGGAGATCCAACCAGTCCATTCTAAAGGAGATCAGCCCTGGGTGTTCTTTGGAAGGAATGATGCTAAAGCTGAAACTCCAGTACTTTGGCCACCTCATGCAAAGAGTTGCCTCATTGGGAAAGACCCTGATGCTGGGAGGGATTGGGGGCAGAAGGAGAAGGGGATGACAGAGGATGAGATGGCTGGATAGCATCACTGACTTGATGCACATGAGTTTGAGTGAACTCCGGGAGTTGGTGATGGACAGGGAGGCCTGGTGTGCTGCGATTCATGGGGTCGCAAAGAGTCGGACACAACTGAGTGACTGAACTGACTGAAGAAGACATGGGTGTTAGTATGTTCATCCAACTTGCATTCTGCAGTGGCTCTACAAATGCCTTTTCTTGAGCCTTCCCCAATACCTGCATAATTTTACAACTCTTGTGACAGAGTTTGCCTGGGTCTGGTGTTCAGAACCGAATAAATTGCACTGGTGTCAACTAAGAACTCAACAGGCTTTCCCCTATGTCCAATGTCAGTTGGGTCTTTTAGGGGTCAATTGGAGTGCCAGCTTAGGAGCCCTCTGGCCTCATCATTCTTCATCTGTTTGGACCATATGCCTTGAAGGGTAGTGGCCAAGATTTGCCATTTCTATTCTCCTTTGGGGGTGATAAGTGTACTCCTTTCCATTGTCCCTCTGGTTTACATATGGTGCAATGATTGGGTCCTAATTTCCTTGGGGGCTAGGGGTCACTTATCAAGAGTTAAGAGTCTCTATGGGTGGTTAGTCCAGATTCCCATGCTAATTGGTTGATTTGGAGGCCAACAGTTAGTAGGTGTGCTTGCCTCTGAGCTTTTTTATCCTTTGACTTTTCTTCCTGTATATTTTGGTTATTAAATACAGAGTAGGTTACCCCGATAGGTGAGTTAGGGATATCTGGTTCTATTTCCAATTTCTGAAGTCTGCATGTAATGTCAGGGACACTTTGGGACATGAGATATGACCTCAGCTTTGCATTCCCTTCCAATGAGTCACAGACAGTGGTAGAAGATTTGCACATATTCCCTGAGGAGTTCTAGGAATGCTTAAGGTTTTCTGTTGGTTCCTGATTGATTTCATTTTTCTTATTTTAATCGACAGTTTTCTTTCCTGCTGCCTGGATGCCCTTTAGAATTATATTTTTATAATGGGTCAGTCTCTGTCTTCCACCTTGTTCCATTATCTGGGTGGTCCCAGTTGGGTTCATTATCTGGGACCATTTGATTCCCTGGTCTCAAAATAGCTTGACCTGAATTGTTTCTGTTCTCTTTATCTGGCCTTTTCTTCCCCCATTAGGAAGAGGTTCTGGGTGTCAGCCCAAGTGAGCTCATAGGTCTGAAAGATTCCCCTATCAGATTCAGTAAACCCCTCTAGATATTTCCTCAACCCCTTTCTCTGAGTCTTCCAGTTATACAGATCAGAAGTGGTAGATTGGTATATATCTGGCTGAGCACTTCTTCTCAGCATGTCTCCCTCAGGGACCTGCCTCAAAGGGAGTATTTTTCCTGATGGGTTGTTGGGCCCTTGCTGGTAATTAGTTATGCTTCACGTAGAGGGATCCTTGGGCTTGTGGCCCAAATCAAGATATATAATCTCAGTGAAGGAGAGTGCGTATCTATTTATCTTGTTTCAATATTTATTTATTTGGCCACTCTGGATCTTAGCTGTGGCATGCAGGATCTTTTTAGATGAGATATTTGAACTCTTAGTTGTTGCATGTAGGATCTAGTTCTGCACCCCCTGCATTGGGAGCATGAAATCTTAGCCACTGGGCCACCAGGGAAGTCCCCCTATCTCTTTTGAAGGCCTTTGTTTTGATAGAAGGACATATAACAAATTGTACATAGGGAATTTTATCTGATGTCTTCTGTCTCTGGCACAGCAGGTCCAATTGTAAAATGATGTTGTAATTTAGAGATGGGCCAACTTTCCATCTCCCAGCCAGATTAGAGCCAGGGTGTCTAAGTACTGAGGAGGTAGTTGGAGTGATTTTGTGGCACTCAAATGCCATAAGATTTGACCCAAATAAGCTTTCTGATTCAGGAAATTAGGAACCAGCACCAAACTATTAATGGCTTTCTTGAAAGGACTAAAATAGGAGGCATACAATATGGACTCTGATACAATTGAGGGTCTCCCTTAAATTTGTAATGGCCTGTGCTTGGGATAGTAGTTAGTCCCTCCTCACTCAGAATATCTCATGGGAGGTTAGATGGACTGCTCTGAGTCAGAGCAGCTTAGCCACGTTAGTTCCTGACCAACTTGGCCAGTGGGGAGTGGCACAGCTGTCTGAGGAGGTGGTCTTCTCTTTCCTCCTTTCAGCTGAAGAGAAGTTTTTGAAATCTCACGAGGTAAAAGCTACAAACATGAGGGATTCCCATGGGGTACTCCCCAGATTGCTGAGGGAGAGAGCCTGTGTAACCTCAGTTGAAAAGGAAACACCCAAGATTCATCTCCCAAGCAGTGGGAGAGGAGAGGTCCAGCAGTGGGTATTTCCTGTACTTGCCAGCAGCTCAAAGGGCTTCCTGACAACGGGAATGGCTCTCAGGGCTCCCCAGCCCACTTCAGAGAAACTAGTGCTGACTAGAAAAGGTCAGGTCACCAGTTGCATACCTACCTTAGGACACGGACACACTCAGGGATTCCTGGTGCTTTTCCCTGAACTTGGGTCAAGTGTCCTTCTTCCATTTTGTCAGATGGTTCTTATTACCTGGGCCCTTTCCCAATCTCACTATAGACTAATGGGGCTGGCCACTTTCTTTTACCAAACCAAAAGTGACTATGGAGAATGCTACTGTTAACCCCTGGAGGTTGGCACAGAGAGCATAAAGATCAAGTAAAGCTTCTACCAGTCTGTAGAGGTGTCAAGAGGACAGTCCTACTAGTGAGACAGAGGACAAGTCTGTCGTCCCTCCCTTTTGTCCACAGATCCCCTCTGTCCCCAGTTATCCAGTACTGTAGGAAGGCCACTCAGAGGTGAGGGGCAGTGAGTTTCAGTCTCTGATCCCCAGCAATGCCACAGTATGATTTCCTCAAAGGGGAACAGTCCATATGTCTCTGGGGGCCAGGCTGTATGGGCACCACACATGGTTATCAGGTTCCTGGGCAGAGTTGCTCTGAATTTGTCTGAAGGCTGCTGCCATTCTACACTGTCAGAGTTACCCAAAGGTCAGAGTTGATCATTGTCACACAGACCTCTCAAAGCCTCTGCTGTCCTTCCACTTGGAGCCAGTATGGGCCGAGAGCCCAGTGAATAGGTGCAGACAAAAAGGTCAAGGTCTGTCCGTTTGCAGTTGCCAAAATTTTGTTACTTATCCTTTCAAGTTGGATCCCAACAAAGATCCTCTTGCCTGGTGTCATTAGAGCCAGTATAACAAGACTGAGTTTGGTTCAGAAGCAAAGCTTATTCTTTGATCAGAAAATGGAGAGGTACAAGCTCACGTTCTAGAATACACACTGTCCCTGAAAGGCCATAGGTGGGGCTGCTTTATAGGATTCTTGTCAGAGGGAGAGAAGGCAGAGTTCTTGCAAGTCAGGTGCAAGAAACAGCAAATTGTGCTGTTTCCCATGCTCCAGAGAGCAGTGCTGGGTGAAGCATCTCTGCACATGTCCCACTAAGCTGAAGTGGTGGGTGCAGCCATCTCACATTAGGAATTCTGGTCTGAAGTGCTAAGTGCAAGGCCTTTGAATGTGGCACCATATAAACAGAAGAAACTAGACTAGGCACAAAGGAAAAAATTGGTTAGACTTTATTACCCAGATTATATTTTTTATTTCCTGAGACCTGTTAATGGGCTTTGCTGGTAAAAATTCTGCTTGTGCCTCTGATATAAAGTGACTGAGATAAATTTTGGTGGTTTGTTTAGGTATCTCTGGTGATCAGTTGAAAGCATGAAACTGTTTTATAAGAGATCTTGGGAGGGTCAAAGTTACAAAATTGAGTGTCTTAATTTTATTGCTAGTGAACTAAGGATTAGCAGGTATGATACATCCAATATTTTATTATGAAATTCTGATAGCCTATAGGACTAGAACTTGCAGTGGTGATTCCAAATCTGAGAACTAACTTCTAGACCTAAATTTCCTGTAGCAGTGGAGGAGCCTCTATGTTCGCTGTGGCTCTTGTAGCTTGTGGTTTTCACCCAAGTTCTGCAGTTTATTTCTCAGAGTGAGGAGGAAAGAAGGAAAGGCTCTTTGGGACAACTAAGTCGGCTTTCATTTTCACTTTCTCTCCTCTTTTACCCTTTTTCTGGGTTCCTCTTCGCACCTGTACACATGTGGGATCTCTACCTGCTGAGTCATCACAGTAGAGTGGTGAGTCAGTTTGTGGCTTTCCTTTATTCCACGATGTGAATTACCTGTTAGCTTTATTTGATTTAATCCTGAGTCACTAGTGGGCATTTCTCTTTCCCTTTCTATATAATTTATGTATCTATACATATATTAATGTCAATGAAAAAATTAATCAGCTGATCTAAGAAAGAAATGGAAAATTTTATTCAAGCCAAACTGAGAATTATAACCTGAAAACAGCATCTCAGAATGCTCCAGGAACTGCTGTGCCCATTAAAAGTCAAGACACAGTTATATATGTTTTTAGAAACAAAGGGCTGTGCAATAAATGGCATATTGTTGAAACTTCACACAGTCCAGATCTAGGCGTCATTGTGGCTCCTTACAAGATCAGGAAGGAATGTTATCTTTTAAGGAGTTGCCTTGCTGATGCTAGGAGAATGTTGCTTTTTGTGGTTGGGCAAGTATTTCTGTCCAAGGAGGAGATTTGGCTGATGTATAACGCAGATACACAATGCACAGTAGGGAGAGGAAAGGAAGCCAAAGGGCAGAAAGCGATTTTTATGTTTAAATTTTTCTTATCTTGCCATAAAATATGAATTTTACTTCATATTAGTCTACATAATACAAGTGCCAATGAAATTTTCCCTTTTAAAATCCTGACTTTACCTGGAACAGCCCTTTGTCGTTGGCATAGTGGTAAAGAATCCACCTGCCAGTGCAGGAGACGCAAGAGACGTGGGTTCGATCCCTGGGTCGGGAAGATTCCCTGGAAAGGGAAATGGCAACCCACTCCAGTATTTTTTGCATACCTGAACATGTGAGTGTGGTGGCAGTGATACCTCCTTTCTCAGACTTGGGGGCTCTATAACGAGGGACAAGAATTAGCATGTCATTCCTGCCTTCTCTTCATCCCTTCAGAGAAGAAGTGCCTTTGCTTAAAATGCTGAGTTTGGGATAAGAAACTGGGAATGCGTACCTCCTCTCTTTCCTCCTTCCCTTTGTCTTGGGACTTGCTTGCCAGCTGAGAGCTTTTCATTCTGCCCTCCACATCACCAGCTAGACAGGGGCTGACTCTGTCCCCCGCCCCCGACCCAGCTCAGGGGTTCAGCGCAGGGCTGAAGCTCAGAGAAATAATCCGATTCTGAGGTTGAGTATTAGGAAGACGATGTTTGCCATACATTCATGCCACGTCTGTCATAAAGGTGACATCTTTTTATCTCTGAATTGCTGTATTCTTCTGCTTGTTTCAATTATAGAAACTAGGAGAGGATAAACAGCATAATTTACTCACCCTCTCATACACCCAACAAAATAGGCTGGTTTTTAGTCATTGCAAACTTGGATGATGTTACTCAGCCAGTTCTTTTGGAGAAGCTCAGAGTAAAACCTGTAGAGAGTGGCCTGTATTTGGTGAGAAGCCTATGATTTGAAATTCTGATTTTAGGTGCAGGGTTTATAATTTAGATGTGACCAGACATCTCTTTTTTTCTTGCTACTACAAATATCAGAAAGACCATACTGACCTGGTTTTTTAAGAGAGTGTTGTGAGTAGTAAACTGAAATTACCAGGTGTAGGTACTTCAATCCGTTGCTTAAAATTTTCTCTTCCACTGTTTCCTTGTCTGTGATATAGGGGTGATAGTGTTTCACAAAGTTGTGGGAGGATTAAATGGAAAAAAATGTACTTGAGAAACAATTCAGTACCTGGTCCATCACAAGCATTCGATAAATATTTAATAAACATCTATGGTGTGGTAGATGCTATGTCACAGAGAAGTATTCTTTATGAATCAGTGAACTCAGGGACCTGACATTTTGCTGTCTGAGATAGAACCATTTACTGTTTATAATAGCCAGGACATGGAAGCAACCTAGATGTCCATCAGCAGATGAATGGATAAGAAAGCTGGGGTACATATACACAATGGAGTATTACTCAGCCATTAAAAAGAATACATTTGAATCAGTTCTAATGAGGTGGATGAAACTGGAGCCTATTATACAGAGTGAAGTAAGCCAGAAGGAAAAACATAAATACAGTATACTAACGCATATATATGGAATTTAGAAAGATGGTAACAATAACCCGGTGTACGAGACAGCAAAAGAGACACTGATGTATAGAACAGTCTTATGGACTCTGTGGGAGAGGGAGAGGGTGGGAAGATTTGGGAGAATGGCATTGAAACATGTAAAATATCACGTAAGAAACTAGTTGCCAGTCCAGGTTCGATGCACGATACTGGATGCTTGGGGCTAGTGCACTGGGATGACCCAGAGGGATGGTATGGGGAGGGAGGAGGGAGGAGGGTTCAGGATGGGGAACACGTGTATACCTGTGGCGGATTCATTTTGATATTTGGCAAAACTAATACAATTATGTAAAATTTAAAAATAAAATAAAATCAGAAAAAAAAAGAGGCAATAAGAAATCAGTCTGTTACTGGTGACTTTATCTTTTCCTCTTCCATCTATTCTCTAAATTTATCTTTTTATTTTTAATTCAACTAGTGCCATTTTGGTCCTATAGATCTAGTTTCTCAATGGAGTTTCCTTTAAAGATTATTGGTATTTCCTTAAGAAAGAGAGAAATCCAGTAGTCAGCTGCCAGGTGGTAGGTCTCTTGGTGCTGTCCAAACCGACCCCCGGCAGAGGGGACAGGTGTGAAGGCTGCAAGGTCGCTTGGCTCATGTTTGCAGACTCCTAAACTGAGTTTGAGGTACAAAAGGGGAGGTAGGAATGTTTTCAAGACAACCTCAAATTTTTCTTCCCTATCTGTCTGGAAGATAAAACAAGTTCCATGAGACTTTTAAAGTTTATATATATATTCCTGTAGAATAGCCAACATTTCTCTTTGTAAGTGCTCATGAGTCATAGGCATTGGGGGTGGAGGATGGGAGTTGTGGTTGGTTCCTTGAGCCTTCAACATGTCACCTACTTCACAGTGGCTCTGTCACAGTTGGTTCTTCCTAGGAATGTGCTGAGGAAGAGGAAAGGCTACCGCATAAAGTCAGTCCACACATTTACCATCTCTAGTCCCGTCTCCCTCCCAGAACTGGTAGACTCCAGTCACCTCCTACAAGGGTCATTGTTCAAGAAGAAAAAGAAAAAAAGAGAAGGAATTCTTTCTCATTTAAAAATGTCTAGGCCTACCGATTTGTTTGTGTCTACATTATTTAAGGCAGTGAAGAAACCATCTCTTCTCTGTGCAAAAGAAGGAAGAGTCTCTCTCTCTCTCTGGGTGGCCTTAGGAGGCTTGTCCACACAAGTGTGACTGACACTCTAGTGTTTGGCTTGGTGAGGTGGTGGAGAGAGCCCTGGGCAGAAGGCTCTGATTCTACTTGTCAATTGTGTGTGTGCGCGTGTGCGTGTGCGTGTGTGTGTTTGCTCAGTCGTTCAGTCATCCCACTCTTTGTGACCCCCATGGACTGTTGCCCACCTGGACTGCTCTGTCATTAACCATCTGTAACAGAGCCCCTGGGCTTCCTGGTGATTTTCAGAAATGAAGGGACTGGACTCAATGATATCTTAATTCCAGTCCAATTTCAGTATTAGAAAAAATGTACCTTATGATGCAGAAGGAGGATTTAATTAACTTTCAGATTTCTGAATAAAAAAAATTACCCCTGTTGTATTAAATGTTAAACATTCTATGATATACCACATTCATAATGTAAACCCGCTTTTATGTGCTTATTAAGCTTGAAGCTTTTAAAAACACTGCTTGATTATGATCCAATATTTGGTTATTAACAAATTAAATTAAATATTTGCCTATTTAATTGAGAATAATCATGTCATGCAAAAATAATTCAAGAGTTGGAGACTCTTCCTTCATTAATGTCTGCTTCAGTTATTAGAAACATAAAAGTAGTCTGAGATCAGGAAAATTCCAAGGTTATTTAAACTGCATTTTATTGGATCAAAGATGCAGTTTTTGCTCCTCATTTTAATATTGCTGAAATTAGAATTCAACTTACAATAGATGGCATCTTAGCATTGTGTTGTATTATAGATTACTTAGTGATGCTTTTCTTAATGATACTTAAAATAATAGCATGCTTGCAATTAATTGGTGCCCTAGTTTTATTGCAATACAGTAAATATTAATTTACAATAAATACCAAAATTTTAGACTAGCTTTCTAGTCTTACATAAATGCAGTATACATCAGTTCAGTTCAGTTCAGTCGCTCAGTCGTGTGCGACTCTTTGCGACCCCATGAATCGCAGCACGCCTGGTGGTGGACAGGGGTGAGCTCCCCGCCGGGGCCTCCTGGCTGCACTCACAGTCCCGGACGGATCTGCAAGTAGGAGGGGTGGGGGCCATCACCAACTCTCGGAGTTCACTCAAACTCACATCCATCGAGTCGGTGATGCCATCCAGCCATCTCATCCTCTGTCCCATTCTCCTCCTGCCCCCAATCCCACCCAGCATCAGAGTCTTTTCCAATGAGTCAACTCTTCGCATGAGGTGGCCAAAGTACTGGAGTTTCAGCTTTACCATCATTCCTTCCAAAGAAATCCCAGGGCGGATCTCCTTCAGAATGGACTGGTTGGATCTCCTTGCAGTCCAAGGGACTCTCAAGAGTCTTCTCCAACACAATTCAAAAGCATCAATTCTTCTGCATTCAGCTTTCTTCACAGTCCAACTTTCACATCCATACATGACCACTGGAAAAACCATAGCCTTGACTAGATGAACCTTTATTGGCAAAGTAATGTCTCTGCTTTTGAATATGCTGTCTAGGTTGGTCATAACTTTCCTTCCAAGGAGTAAGCGTCTTTTAATTTCATGGCTGCAATCACCATCTGCAGTGATTTTGGAGTCCCCCAAAATAAAGTCTGACACGGTTTCCACTGTTTCCCCTTCTATTTCCCATGAAGTGATAGAACCAGATGCCATGATCTTCATTTTCTGAATGTTGAGCTTTAAGCCAACTTTTTCACTCTCCACTTTCACTTTCATCAAGAGGCTTTTTAGTTCCTCTTCACTTCCTGCCATAAGGGTGATATCATCTGCATATCTGAGGTTATTGATATTTCTCCTGGCAATCTTGATTCCAGCTTGTGCTTCTTCCAGCCCAGCGTTTCTCGTGATGTACTCTGCATATAAGTTAAATAAGCAGGGTGATAATATACAGCCTTGACGTACTCCTTTTCCTATTTGGAACCAGTCTGTTGTTCCATGTCCAGTTCTAACTACTGCTTCCTGACCTGCATACAAGGTTCTCAAGAGGCAGGTCAGGTGGTCTGGTATTCCCATCTCTTGAAGAATTTTCCACAGTTTATTGTGATCCACACAGTCAAAGGCTTTGGCATAGTCAATAAAGCAGAAATCGATGTTTTTCTGGAACTCTCTTGCTTTTTCCATGATCCAGCAGATGTTGGCAATGTGATCTCTGGTTCCTCTGCCTTTTCTAAAACCAGCTTGAATATCTGGAAGTTCACGGTTCACGTATTGCTGAAGCCTGGCTTGGAGAATTTTGAGCATTACTTTACTAGCGTGGGAGATGAGTGCAATTGTGCGGTAGTTTGAGCATTCTTTGGCATTGCCTTTCTTTGGGATTGGAATGAAAACTGACCTTTTCCAGTCTTGTGGGCACTGCTGAGTTTTCCAAATTTGCTGTATACATGTTAAACCTTAAACATAAATCCAAATTTCATGAACCTAAAATATCCTAACATGATCATTTAAAGTACACAAAGCTATGGTAAACTTTTTTCATTCAGTGGAAGTTCCAACTTGAACCTAAGCTGGAATTTAACATGGGCATGTTTAGTGAACCTGAGGCGGCTTATGAGATGCTAACATATATGAATTGAGTCATATGGCATGCTCTCAGAGGAAGAAGAATATTCTGTTTTGGTGTCTGCAACTGGACATAGGCATATCAGTTGGGTTCTCTGGGAAGCAGAGAACTGAGGGGCACTTGGAAGTACAAATAGTTTATTGGAGAAACATTCACAAAAGATAAAAGCAAGAAGAATTGTATTGAACAGGGAAAGCCTATAAATTTGACGAAGTCTTGGGCAATCTACCAGGGAGGTCTGGAGCAAAGACTGTCTGTGAGATTGAGTTCCCTACTGAGCAGAAATGTCTTGGCTAGGGCTATCCAAAGACAGCATGGACTCTGCTTGAAAGCTGAGGTGGATTCTGAGCATGCTACAGCTGTAGACTCAGCAAACTGTACTCCTTGCAGGTAAAATTTAAGGTCTTTCTTGATGGGGAATTTGAGAACTGCTCGGGATAGCACAGTGTCTCTCTTAGGTTAGCAGTCCTAATCCAAGGACTCTTGTCTGAATCCTGTAGTGCGAAGTGTGTCAACAACTATGTGGGTCTGAGATTTTACCCTTTCTGCAAGCTAACAATGTAGCCTAGTGCAGTGTCATGGACATGAGACTCCTCAGTCAAGGACAGAGGACTTTATTACTCATGGCACAGTAGCGAGCATGGTTGCATGTTTCCATAGGGTGATGCAGAGAAGGCTACGTGATGTCTGTGCACACAATGGGGTGTGCTACAGGAGGGGAACCTCGAACCTAGGGAATCTCAGTCTGTCATAATTGCAGAGAGCCTGCCTGACTTTTGCCTGTTCCCCAGTGGACAGCAAACAAATTTGCCCTTTGCTCCAGAGGCAGACATTCCATCTTCCGCAGCTTTTGGCTATGCAAACATCCTTGGAAAGCTAATCTAGAGCTAAGGAAGCCAGTGTCTCTACCCATGAGATATGCAGAAATGTGAAAGACCCAAGGAGAATTGTCTCCAAAAATGTATTACAAGCAGAAGCTTAACGGGAGTATTTTCGCAAGTGATTCTGAAAGACAAGAGGCACAAAGTAGAGAAAACTCTGCCTAGGTCTAAAGTGATGTGTTGACTCATGTAGGGAGAAGGACATTCTTCCTACTTCTTGCAACAGAAGGGACTTCAGCTCAGAGAGAATTATAAGGGAGCCCATGCCGCTTATCACCTGGAGGGTGTGCAGTTAGAGGAACACCAAGAAACAGCATTATCAACATGAATATCAGTTCTCTCACTGACTTCTGCCTCGGTGTTTGCCTGCAGTGAGTTAGGCCACAGCCTGAAAATGGTAAGATTCTAAAAACTTTGGAAATACTCTTTCAGGACCTCTAAAGATAGTTGAGCAGGGGAACAAGAGCCAACTTTCATGGGACTGGTGTCTGTTCCCTCTGCAAGTGAGAGTAAGAGGCAGAGAAATTTGAGATGTGATCATTCCTATTATCCTGCTAGCCCCTAAAGGCTGGGGAGGCCTGCTTCAAGAAACTCAAGTCATACCAGTCATGCTTGTTCAGGAGTTCTCATGAGCTCTTTGATATATGAATGGCTATATTTAGTAAGTCTTTTCAGCCTAATTATAGTTGACAGTGTATCTATTTCCATTTTTGTCCTTTAACCTTCCTTTCTCCAGAATGCTGAAGGAAAGACTGAATAAGTAAGTCATTTCATGTGGGTTAAAAAAAAAAGATTTAGACTTAATGAAGGAATTTCTCATTCATTTTCAAAGCTCAGTTCAATATTTATGTCTTCCTTGAAGCTGGTTTATTCCTGATCACTGTGGTTTCTTCCTTCTTCAACTCATATAACTAAGTCTAGGAATGACAAAACTATTTCATCATGTATACTTAATCAGTTGGGAGTAAGTAACAAGAGTACTTTGTTGAGAACAGTGAGATCAAGTCCCAGGTCCTGGGAAAGGCAGCCGCGAGCAATGTGGTTCATGAGGTTGGCACTGTGGGGTGGCACATGCCTATTATATATTTAAAGACACTTGCCCAACTGGTTTTTAAAAAGCTTTTCCACAGAAGACAGATTTTTTTTTATAACACAGAACAGTGAAACTTCATGAAACAAGTGTTCTTTTTCCAAACAGTTTGAAAAACATTGCAAAGTATGAAACTCTTGAGAAATAATGATGAATATTACCATAATGAAGACTATATGTAATCTAGAATCTTCAAAACTTTCTTTTACTACAGAACCTCTTTCCTCCAAAATATCCTAACAAACTAGTCATTATGTAACACACTGTGATAAGCTCTGTGTTATTGTCTTGTATAAAAATATAATTTTGAATTATTTACTTTTTCATGTTTTTGTTTCTCTGCAGCTGAACTATAAACTTGTTGAGAACAGGGATTATGTCTTAAACTTCTTGAATGTGTCACAGACTCTAAATCAATGCCATGTACATAGTTGGAGTTCAATATGTATTTTTTTGATGTCTTAACTAAGTTCACCATGGTAATAATGACTGCTATAGACACTTCACAGGTTCATTGGTGTATTACCAGTGCTTAGCATGTTGTTAGAACTGAATTAAAATTTGTTGCAAGTTAGAATTATGTGTTAAGACAGATGAAATATTAAGATAAGTCAGTTCTTGAAATAAAGGCGCCTAGAGGTTTTTGAGGCAGTTAAACTTTTTTATTTTAATTTTTTCAGTCCTATTGAGATATAATTGACATATAATATTGTATAAGTTTAAGGTGTAAAATGTGATGATTTGATACACATATATTGTGAAATGTTTACCACAATGAAGTTAATTCATACATCCTTCACTTAATTGGGCTTCCCTGGTGGCTCAGACGGTAAAGCGTCTGCCTGCAATGCTGGAGGACCGGGTTCGATTCCTGGGTCGGGAAGATCCCCTGGAGAAGGAAATGGCAATCCACTCAGGGCACTCTTGCCTGGAAAATCCCATGGATGGAGAAGCCTGATAGGCTATAGTCCATGGGGTCGCAAAGAGTCAGACACTGAGCAACTTCACTTTCACTTAATTAGCTTTTGTTGTTGTTGTTATTTATGGTGAGAACATTAAAGCTCTACTTTCATGGCAACTTTAAAGGCTACAATGCAGTATTGTTAACTATGGTCACCATGCAGTACCTTAGATCCCTGGAACTTATCTTAAAACTGCAAGTTTGTACCCATTGACCAACATGTCCTCATTTCCCCCACTTCTCTGCCCCTAGCAACTACCTTTCTACTCTCTCTTTCTATGAGGTTGGTGTAGTAAGATCATATGGTCTTTCTCGGTCTGACTTATTTCACTTAGCATAATGTTGAACCAATTTTAAATAAAGACAGTGGGTTCATGTTGCAGCAGAAGAGAATGCAGTAAAAATATAGAGAAGAGCCTGACTGAGTCTTGCTTCCCTGGAACTGGTTATCTGAGAAGGGTTGGAGGGGTGGGGTGGGTGTCCCATCTGCATTGAAAGTGCAGTTTGCTTGGAAGCTTGTGAAGCAGTATAGCAAGAAATGAAGGCTGTTTTTCTGGTTAGACTGCTAAGTTTAAGACTTAGCTCTGCTACTTGCTAGCTGTATAACCTTGAGTTAATCTCAACTGCCTATCTGGAAAATGGAATAAAAAGAGTGCCTACCTTGTAGGATTATTGTGAATGTTAAATGAGATATTTAAAGAATTTTCATGGTGCTTGTTCCATGCAATGGGGAGAAATCAATATAAGTAATCTATTATTCTTGCCAGGGTAGGTTAGAGAAAGCACAGAAAGGTCTTTGAACTTTTTGGATAGCAATGTAATATAAGTCTTTTTTCCTTGATGTTTTCAGATGTCTCTTTTTTCCCTCAATTTTTGCACTCTTGTTATATGCTGTGCCTTGTATAGCAGCAGGATCAGTCAAATTTGTACTGGAAAGTCATATTGTAATGTATGATATTTTACTTGAAGGTTAGATACATTTTTTTGTATCACTTGCTGATCCAATGCAGTGCTTTCCTAGTAGTTATATGCTCAGGAAATGATTATCAAACATTAAAATGTTCTAAAATTATGTCCAACATTAAAAATAAACAGATAACTTCCAAATATGATTGTGAATTAAGAGGTAACTGATTCTTTGAAGTATGACAAGATATGTTAGCTGGCTAGATCTCTGAATTTCTGCTTTGTATATATTTTCTTATAATAGATGCATATTTTCTTAAAGTTTCTGTTATTTTAGATGTTAACTATTTCAGTGTAAATTTCTTGGAGCCTACTTTTAGAGTTGGTTCTATTCTCTAACTCCCAAGCCTTTATTTGCATAGGTAAATAGCCATTTTCCTCTTTTTTTTCTATTTAAAGTTCGTTATTTAGTTCCTTTAACAGTACCAATAATTCTAAGTTTAATACTGTCAGATTTAGAATTACATATTTTAAGACAAATCTTCAGTTGTATTAGTAAAAATATGATATATGATTGTAACAAAGATTCTTAAACATCCCATTTGTTTCTCATTATTTCTGTTGGCTATTTAGGCTTTACTCAATTTAGATAAACCATGGCTTGAACACCAGCTTAAGTTTTTTCATGTTACTTCATTAAACCATGAGGTCTACTTTGGAGCTTGGCTGGAGGACTAGAAAAACATAGCAAGAAAGAAATAACTTGATACATCTCTTGAATCTTTACTGTGTTTTGGAAACTTGTTATATCATAAACCTCATGGCAATCTTATGAAGTAAGTATTAACATTATTTTACTGAGGAACTGGAACCCTAGAAAAGTTAAGAAACTCATCCAAAGTTAAATTGGTAGTAACTAGTTTAAGTGGGATTTAAGCTTAAAGGTCACTCTTATCCAAGTCTTAACACTACGCAATGCTATCTTTTACCTGTAACTTTTGACATGGTACAGAGGGTCCCCAGTTTACGATGTTATGGTTGGACTTACAGTTTTTTGACT
This sequence comes from Bos grunniens, assembly GCF_055505025.1. NCBI lineage: Eukaryota > Metazoa > Chordata > Mammalia > Artiodactyla > Bovidae > Bos > Bos grunniens. Next base: position 105,425,740 of record NC_141165.1, read on the forward strand.
TTGTGATGATATACATTCAGTAGAAATTGTGTTTAAAAATTTGAATGTTGATCTTCTCCTGAGTTAGTAATATGCAGCCTGAAATTCTCATGATGCTGGTTGGCAGCAGCCACCACAGCTCCCAGTCAGCCATGCCATCCCCAGAGAGAACAACCATTACAACCATTCTATTTCTCACTATTGATTGAGATATTCAGCGCTTTACTATCAGTAGGCTTTGTGTTGGATGATTTTGCCCAACTGTATGCTAATGTAAATGTTCTGAGCATATTTAAGGTAGAGGAGCCTGGCAGGTTACAGTCCATAGCGTTGCACAGGGTCAGACAAGATTGAAGCAGTTTAGCATGCACACAGGCTTAGCTGTGATTTTCAGCAGGCTAAGTGTATTAATGCATTTTCTACTTACAATATTTTTGACTTACAATATATTCAACTTATGATGGGTTTATTTGTAACCCCATTGTAAGTTGAGGCAGTCTGTAGTACTGTTTTTATAGTTAATATATGAATGATTAATCAACAGTAGCCCATCCTGGACTGCTCAAATTGCCAGGGCATTGGAATACCTCCCACCTTTCTTCATACATACTCCAACTCTCTAAATACACTTAATCTCAAAAAGAAATAAAAATGTTTCATAGTAACTTTAAAAAGCTGTAATTTGTTCTACAGATTTGAGTCTAGTTCTCTTGTTTTCACATTCACTCAACACCTACTGAGAATTCCCATTCATGTTGAGCTTCCATTCAGCTAGTAAGGGGCAGACACAATTCTAAAGCTATGAATAAGAAAATCGGGATAAATACCATTGTATAAATCTTTCTTTTAAAGCCAGAATTTGAGATTTAAATAAATGGCTATCTTGATTACCTGCTGATCCTACTATGAGACTGAGGTTTTATGTCTCTGACTCATCTGAGTTTTATTAGTCATCTATAAACGAACTAGAACATAATGAACATGAGGAAGAATTATTTTGTTTACATTATAAAGTATTTCAAAGACATATATTTGTCATTATCAACATATGTACTTTTATTCACTATTAGTTTTTTCCCATAAAAGCTCTAAGGTTAAATTTGAGCTCCATCTGGTAAGTTTTCTGAGACTGTTATCATCCTCAAAAAGCTCACAAAATGGTAAATTGGAAGAGAGAAGGCAGAGAATTTTGCTCTGGACAGTCCACCATATGATAAGGAGATTCTGCATAAATCCTGTGTTAGGAAAACTTTCATGCATCACTGAGCTTGTAGGAAGAAAGGAAAATCTCTGAGAGGCCCAAACACACAAGCACATGAGGAAGAAAACATATAAAAAATAATCTATGTTGTAAAATCGGAGGATTGAGTAAGCATCAGTGAAAAATCAGGCTTACACTGGTTGTAATGCCAGAGCTAAGATAAGGAAACTAAGCCTTAGGTATGTAACAAAGTTGAGTGACTAATACCAAGACTCCCAGATTAAGCTGTGGATCTTGGAATGGACTAGTGTGATCTCATCAGTAGTGCTAACTGGGTGTCAGAAGAAACAAATTTAATTCTTCTCTAGATGATAATGTATTCAATTTAGGCTTTCATGTTTTCCCAAAATATTAGTGAGCAGGGTCTATTAAGAAAGGTGAAAACTAGTAGAAACCTCCTGCTTTGAGTTGTTCAGTTCAGTTCAGTCTCTCAGTCGTGTCCGACTCTTTGCGACCCCATAAATCGCAGCACGCCAGGCCTCCCTGTCCATCGCCAACTCCTGGAGTCCACGCAAACCCATTTCTACTCAGTCGGTGATGCCATCCAACCATCTTATCCTCTGTTGTCCCCTTCTCCTCCTGCCCTCAATCTTTCCCAGCATCAGGGTCTTTTCAAATGAGTCAGCTTTTCACATCAGGTGGCCAAAGGATTGGAGTTTCAGCTTCAACCTCTGTCCTTCCAATGAACACCCAGGACTGATCTCCTTTAGGATGGACTGGTTGGATCTCCTTGCAGTCCAAGGGACTCTCAAGAGTCTTCTCCAACACCACAGTTCAAAAGCATCACTTCTTCTGTGCTCAGCTTTCTTTATAGTCCAACTCTCACATCCATACATGACTACTGGAAAAACCATAGCCTTGATTAGACGGACTTTTGTTGACAAAGTAGTGTCTGTGCTTTTTAATATGCTGTCTAAGTTGGTCATAACTTTCTTTCCAAGGAGTAAGTGTCTTTTAATTTCATGGCTGCAGTCACCATCTGCAGTGATTTTGGAGCGAAAAAATAAAGTCTGCCACTGTTTCCACTGTTTCCCTATCTATTTGCCATGAAGTGCTGGGACCAGATGCCATGATCTTAGTTTTCTGAATGTTGAGCTTTAAGCCAACTTTTTCACTCTCCTCTTTCACTTTTATCAAGAGGCTCTTTAGTTCTTCTTCACTTTCTGCCATAAGGATGGTATCATCTGCATTTCTGAGATTATTGATATTTCTCCCGGCAATCTTGATTCCGCTTGTGCTTCCTCCAGCCCAGTGTTTCTCATGATGTACTCTGCATATAAGTTAAATAAGTAGGGTGACAATATACAGCTTTGACGTACTCCTTTTCCTATTTGGAACCAGTCTGTTGTTCCATGTCCAGTTCTAACTGTTGCTTCCTCACCTGCATACAGGTGTCTCAAGAGGCAGTTCAGGTGGTCTGGTATTCCCATCTCTTGAAGAATTTTCCACAGTTTATGGTGATCCACATAGTCAAAGGCTTTGGCATAGTCAATAAAGCAGAAATAGATGTTTTTCTGGAACTCTCTTGCTTTTTCCATGATCCAGCGGATGTTGGCAATTTGATCTCTGGTTCCTCTGCCTTTTCTAAAACCAGCTTGAACATTTGAAAATTCACAGTTCACGTATTGCTGAAGCCTGGGTTGGAGAATTTTGAGCATTACTTTACTAGTGTGTGAGATGAGTGCAATTGTGTGGTAGTTTGAGCATTCTTTGGTATTGCCTTTCTTTGAGATTGGAATGAAAACTGATCTTTTCCAGTCCTGTGGCCACTGCTGAGTTTTCCAAATTTGCTGGCATATTGAGCACTTTCACAGCATCATCTTCCAGGATTTGAAATAGCTCAACTGGAATTCCATCACCTCCACTAGCTTTGTTCATAATGATGCTTACTAAGGCCCACTTAACTTCACATTCCAGGATGTCTCCTCTCTATTCAGTGTTGCTGCTGTTAAGTCGCTTCAGTCATGTCCGACTCTGTGCAGCCCCATAGACGGCAGCCCACCAGGCTCCCCCATCCCTGGGATTCTCCAGGCAAGCACACTGGAGTGGGTTGCCATTTCCTTCTCCAATGCATGAAAGTGAAAAGTGAAAGTAAAGTCACTCAGTCGTGTCCGACTCTTAGCGACCCCATAGAATGCAGCCTACCAGGCTCCTCTGCCCATGGGATTTTCCAGGCAAGAGTACTGGAGTAGGGTGCCATTGTCTTCTCCTATTCAGTGTTACCTTTTCTTTTTCTTACCTTCTTTTCTTTCTTTCTTTTCTTTTTTTTCAAAATATAATATCACAGCTACACTCTAGAAGTTGTAGTGAATCAGAAATGAAGCAAACCCTTGCAGGGGCCTAGCTTAAAATAATTTTAATTCCTAAAATTACATAAGGTGACCCCAGATTGTTAAAGCCCTTAACCATACTTGCCAAAAGAGATATCACATCTTTCTCTGGGAAGCTAATATAGGCCTAAATTTAATTCTAAAAATATTTTTATGTACAATAGCTGTGTGTATGTGTGTAGTTGCTTAGTCGTGTCCGACTCTTTGTGACACCACAGACTGTAGCCTACCCAGGCTTCTCTGTCCATGGGATTTTCCAGGCAATAGTACTGGAGTGGATTGCCATTTCCTTCTCCAGGGGATCTCCCCAATCCAGGGCTCGAACCTGGGTCTCCTGCATTGTAGTCAGACGTTTTACCGTCTGAACCACCAGGGAAGTCACATACAATAGCTGGCACCCAAGTAAATAACTAATAAATGGGCACATAAGTACGTAAGAGGACATGATCAAAATTTAATAGAAATAACAAATAATGGAATTGATCCACTGGGAGTCTAAAAAATAGAGGTACCAGATAAAATGTTAAAGTAGCTATGCTATTAAATTAGCTATGCTATGTTCAAGATAATTTTAAGAGAATGAAATGGAAACTCTAGAACTAAACACATTTTTAAAAATCACAGGAAATGAGAATTCAATAATGAGTATGACATCAGGTTAAATCTAACAGATGAATCAGAAGATAGTTTGAAAAAAAAAATTTTTTTAAGATAGAAAATAGATGAAATACTTCAGGATGCTAAGGGAATAGCCTGAGACATGATTAACATATGGATAAATAAAGTTCCTGGAAGAGAGGTGAAAGGAAATAAATGCTGATATATTTGAAGTGATAATGGACTTTCAATTTTTCAAAAATGATTAAATACATCAAACTACAGATCAAGGTACTTTATGAAACCCAGGCAGGGTAAATAAAAGCAAAATTACACATATGCACAGCATGGTAAAACTGGTGAGCTACGAGGAGAAATACACAAAAGCAGCTAAAAAAAAAAAAAAAAAAACACTTTTATAACCCAAAGAAATCAAAATAGGATTAACTGTCTAAACTTCACGGTATGTAGCTAAAGCCATGTTGAGAGAAATTTTTGGTTTTATAGACATATATTAGAAAAGAACAAAGCTTAATGAGTAAATGGAAGCATGGAGGCAAGAGGACAATGAAGACAGTGCTGAAAGAAAATGACTGCTAATCTAGAATCCTATTTCCAGTGAAAATTTTCTTTAAAAGCATTTTTCATACAACCAAAAACTGGGAATTCATCACTGGCAGATCCACACTAAAAGAAATACTAAAGCATGTCCCTCAGTAGGAAAGGAGGAATGATTCCAGAAGGATGATTGGAAATGCAAGAAAAAGTAAAGAGCACCAAAAAGAGTAAATTTGTAGGTAAACCTAGAGAAATGTTTACTGTTAATAATAATAATATTATTGCCATCTTTGGAATTTAAAATATGTAGTTAAGATATCTGACAACAGCGTCATATAAATATGGAGTAGTGAATACAGAGATCCTGCATTGTCTTGGAAGAAGTGAAAGTACTAAATTATGTTAGACTTGGTTAAATCTAGAATCTATGCTTCTACCTCTCAGGATAACCCCCATCCCAATAAAAAAGGACAGTAAAGAGGGTTTAACTAAAATAGTCAATTATTCAAAGGAAATCAGAAAAGTTAACACCAAATAGTGATATTCATAGCTTGATTTTGTGTGATCAGATAAAATTTACTAAAATGTAATGTGTACTATGCCAGATCCCTTGCAAAAGGGAATGGCTACCCACTCTAGTATTCTTGCCTGAAGAGTTCCATTGACATAGGGGCCTGGCGGGCTACAGTCCATGGGGTCTCAGACAGTTGGACGTGACTGAGTGACTAACACTTTCAACACTATGCCAGAAAGCATGTCTAGACACATTTAAAGGGATTCAAATAAAATAGAGTATGTTCACTGACCACAGTGGTATTAAGATGAAAGTCAGTAAGCTAAGTAGGAAATCCCCTAAATGTTTGGAAAACAAGCAGTATGCTTCTAAGTAATCTATGAATTGAAGAAGAAATTGCAACAGAAATTAGGAAGTATTTTTAAATGTTAGAAAATACTACTTGTTAAGCTCATGGCATGTGGCCATACTGAAAAACAAATTTTTAGTTTTGAATGCACAAAAGAAGAGAAGAAAGGTTAAATGAGTTAAGCATCTATCTCAAGAAGTTAGAAAAAGTATAATTGAATTCTGAAGAAAGTATAAGGAGGATAGAAATTTTAAAGAGAAGAAAAGAATCAGTGGTAGATTTTTAATAAATGATAAAGATTAACAAAACCAAGAAGTGATACTTTGGTAAAGAAAAATAAAATTGACAAACCCATTATGAGATTAATCAAGGGAAAGAAAAAAAGGAGAGCAAGAAGGCAGAAATACTTAACATTGGAAATGAAAAGGTGACATTCCTATAGATCCTGTGTATTCAATTCCATGCCAATAAATTTGAAAATTTACATGAAATTGAGAAATTAGCAAAGAGTTGGCACAACTTAGAGACTGAACAACATCAACAACAAAGTCCTAGAAAAACATAACATAGAAAGAGATACAAGAAAAAATAGAAAGTTTGAATATTCTTGAATAAAGGCATTTGTCAGTGAATTTTTTTGAATACTTAGGAAAAAAATGCTAATATTATAATTTTTTTCTGGAGAATAAAATAGGAGGAAATACTTCCCAGCTTACTTTCTGAGGCCAGTGTAAGTTTCATAATAAAAATTTAAAAAGGATTTGCAAAATGAAACTTATAGGGCAGACTGGCTCCTAGTTGTGCAGGCCATAAAGTTTCAATTAGGAAATTGAATCAAGTGATATACAAAAGGCGAAAAATATTGACCTAGTTTGATTTAGTATATTTCAAAACAACAACAAAAAAATCAAAACAAACTATGGCAAGCATCATATTCAATGGTATAATGTTTCTGTCAGAGATAGGAAGGATACTAGTTATCATCACTTAGTCAACATTTTGCTGTAGATCTTAGCCAGTAAATCAGGAAAAGAAATAAAAATATAATTGGAAAGAAACAAACATCATTATTCATATACAATATAATTTGGTACTTAGAATATCCAAAGAATCACTGATAAATTATTGGATTAATAAATGATTTTAGTAGGTTTGATATATGCAAAGTCAATATGAAAACATCATTTATATTTTTTATGTATCAGCAATGAGTTAGAAAATAAAATAACAATTGTAATAGTATTAAAAAGACCACAACAGATATCTAGGAATAAATATGACAAAAGTTGTGCAAGACCATTATTCAAAAAGAGAAAAACAGTAAAAAGTACAGAGAAAAAAAATTAAGGTCTAAATAAGTGATAGAATATATTGTATTCATGGATTGAGTCAATATTTTAAAGATATTGGTTCTCCCCAATATAAGCCACTGAATTCATTGCAATCCCAATAAAAATTCTGATGGATTTTTATGTAGAAATCAACAAGTAGATGCTAGAACTTATATAATAATGCAAAGAGCTAAGAGTCAAGAGTAGTCAACTATCTTGAAAAACAAGTTTCGAGAACTTGCTCTCTCTGATATCAAGCTTATTAGGAAGTTATAGTAATTACAGTGTGGTGCTGGCACAAGAATGGATAAATAGCCCAACATAACAGATTAGGGCCCAGAAACAAACTACTTGGTTTGTGATAAAGAATAAATTACAGAACAGTAGGAAAAGAAAGATCTGTTTGATAAATGCTTCTGGGTCAACAGATACCAACATTAGCAAAAGTGATACCTAACATCACATGCAAATATGAATTCCAGGTGGATGTAAGATCTTTCTGATAGATAAAAGTAGTATAGAACATTTTCATGACCTTGAGGATAGTGATAGATTTCTTAAGTAGAATACACAAAACATTAGTTGTAAAAGATAGATATGACAGTGTGCTGCTGCTGCTAAGTCACTTCAGTCGTGTCCGACTCTGTGCGACCCCATAGGTGGCAGCCCACCAGGCTCCCCCATCCCTGGGATTCTCCAGGCAAGAACACTGGAGTGGGTTGCCATTTCCTTTTCCAATGCATGAAAGTGAAAAGTGAAAGTGGAGTTGCTCAGTCATATCCAACTCTTAGCGACCCCATGGACTACAGCCTACCAGGCTTCTCTGTCCATGGGATTTTCCAGGCAAGAGTACTGGAGTGGGGTGCCATCGCCTTCTCTGGGATACGACAGTGTACATTAAAGTTAAGAGCTTGCATTCATCAAAGGATTGAGAAAGCAGGCCACAAAGTGGAAAAACATATTCATAACACAATCAACAAGAAGCCTGTATTCACCAGAATGTATACAGAATTCTTATAAATGGATAAAATATAAAATTCTTAGATATGGATAAGAATAATACTACTACTAAGTCACTTCAGTCGTGTCCAACTCTGTGTGACACCACAGACGGCAGCCCAACCAGGCTTCCCCGTCCCTGGGATTCTCCAGGCAAGAACACTGGAGTGGGTTGCCATTTCCTTCTCCAATGCATGAAAGTGAAAAGTGAAAGGGAAGTCGCTCAGTCATGTCCAACCCTCAGCAACCCCATGGACTGCAGCCTACCAGGCTCCTTGGTCCACCCGTCCACCCACTCCAGTGGGTGCCATTGCCTTCTCCAGGATAAGAATAAGAGATGTTAAAAAAACAAAATTAATCTAAATAGAAAGAATTAGTAAAAACTTAGAACATGATATAAGGAGAAAGAATCAAACATGCAATAGAAATAACTATGTTAAGTTTCAGAAATAGTAGTAAAGTCAATTTTGTAATACTAGTAAACAAATTTTGGCTAGATTGATAAAGAATTGATATAATATTATTAATAAAATTGATATAACTGGATTCTGTACAGAATAAAAAGAGAATTCAATGAATAACTTGTTCCAATATATTGAAAACTTAGACAAAAACAAATGACCTACCAAAAACAATTCAAGAAGAAATAGAAAGCCTCAACATTCTTAGAATCATTATATTCACAAAATAGAAAACAACAGGGAGAGATGGAGTTAAAGGAAACTCCCACCAAACACTTAAGGAGCAGATGATTATAATCTTACTAAATGTTTTTTTTGTGAATAAAAAAAGAGATATTCCAAACTCATGATATTAAAATAGTTTGACCTTCTAACAAAATTATAAACAGGTATTGTGATAGATTAAAAAAAACCCAATTGTATGCATATTCTTTGACATTCCTTTCATCAAGAGATGGAGTTTATTTCCCTTCCTCTGTGATACTCACTTGCTTGTGACTGTCTTACCAGTAGATGATGGCAAATGGCAAAAATGGTGCCGCGTCAATTGTGGCCCTAGTTTTTAAGAGTACTGGTGGCTACTGCCTTGATCTCTTGGAGCCCTGAGCGATTATGTAAGAAGTATGACCACCCTGTGTGTAGACCACGTGGAGAGGCCCTGAGGTTATTTGGAGGAACCCAGCTGAGCTTAGCCTTTCCCTATTAAGGCACCAGATATTTGATCGAATTTGTTGTGAACTTCAGCCCAGGCCAGTCACTAGCTGAATACCACTGAGTGATCTCAGTAAGTGCCACATGGAGCTAAAAATTTCCCCAGGGAAATCCTGCCCAAATTTTGTGGTTGTATTGTTTTAAGTCTCTATATTTGGGAGAACCTGGCTTTGCGTAATAAATAACTGGAAAAGATTGTATGACAGCACATTTGCAGTTCAATATCAGGCTCTTGAGAGTCCCTTGGACTGCAAGGAGATCCAGCCAGTCCATCCTAAAGGAAATCAGTCCTGGGTGTTCATTGGAAGGACTGATGTTGAAGCTGAAACTCCAATACTTTGGCCACCTGATGCGAAGAGCTGACTCATTGGGAAAGACCCTGATGCTGGGAAAGATTGAGGGCAGGAGGAGAAGGGGATGACAGAGGATGAGATGGCTGGATGGCATCACTAACTCGATGGACATGGGTTTGAGTGAACTCCGGGAGTTGGTGATGGACAGTGAGGCCTGGCGTGCTGCAATTCATGGGGTCACAAAGAGTCGGACACGACTGAGTGACTGAACTGAACTGAAGCCACCACTACACACTCACTAGAAGAGATATAATTAGAAGCACAGACAATACCAGGTACATATGAGCATGTAGGGAAATTCAAACCCTCATACACCACTGGTGGGGATGTACAATAGTACAGCCACTTTGGTTCATGGGGTCGCAAAGAGTCGGACACGACTGAGCGACTGAACTGAACTGAACTGATCAGGCATAAGCATACATGCAAAAATCCTAAACAAATCATTTACAAATCAAATCCAATGAAACATAAAAAGGAACATATCATGGCCAAATTTTTTTTTCCCAAGCATGCAAGAGAGTTTACTTTAGAAATATAATTAATGTAATTCACTGTATTAATAAGAAAAACAATTTTATTTCAATAAATGCAAATGAAGCATTGACATGTCAAAACTCATTCACTGTAAACACTCAGAAAAATAGGATTAGAAGAGTAATTTTAAATTCTGTTAGTGTATACAAAATGAACAGTAAACATTCTTAATGGTAATATGTACTTGCATTTCATTTTAAAATCAGGAAGTTGTCAGTTAGCACCATTTCCATTTAACAGTGTACTGGAGATCATAGATAACATGACAATACATGAAAAATAAATAAGAAGCATTAAAATACTACAGCAACAAAAATAAGTACAGAGCAACAAGCCTAACAGAAGATAGGCAAACCTGTATGGAAACAATTTAAAACTTGGTTAAATGATGTTAAAGAAGACTTATATAAATGAAAAGACATCATATTTCATGGATAAGAAGATTCAATATCATAAAGATTTGTGTTTTCCCCAAATTAATCTTTAGAATTAATGAAATTCCAATAAAATTCAACAGTTTTGTCTTAGTGAAACTTAACAAGCTGATACTAAAATTTTGTATGAAAGAGCAAAAACCCAAAGATAAGACTTTCTTGAAGAAGAAAGATAAGATAGGAGTATATCATGATATATCACAATGCTATAGTCGTCATTACATTTAATATTTGTTAAAGGATAGGGATACTGATCACTGGAACTGAATAGCTGCTGCTGCTGCTGCTACTAAGTCACTTCAGTTGTGTCTGACTCTGTGCGACACCACAGACAGCAGCCCACCAGGCTCCCCCGTCCCTGGGATTCTCCAGGCAAGAACACTGGAGTGGCTTGCCATTTCCTTCTCCAATGCATGAAAGTGAAAACTTAAAGTGAAGTCACTCAGTCCGACTCTTAGCGACCCCATGGACTGCAGCCCACCAGGCTCCTCCGTCCATGGGATTTTCCAGGCAAGAGTACTGGAGTAGGGTGCCATTGCCTTCTCCAAGAACTGAATAGAGAGCCCCCCAAATAGTAATTGATAAAAACATAATCTTTAATATTGTATGTATAATATCTATAATAATCAAGAAGTACCAAATGTAAAAGATATTTCAGTGGTTTTTATTTTTTAAACTATAAGTTAAAAAGAAATCACTCAGAAAGGATGGTAAATCCCAAGAAATCTGATGTTCGGGGCAGGAAATTCATGACAATTAGAGTTGTTGTATATGTACCTAAGCAGAACACACTACAATGCCATGGTTCCAATGAACATTCAGTTCCCTCTGTTGCCTGACTAGTTCCTTATCATTAAAAAAATCCGTATCAGATATTGAGGTGTTTCCCGCTTAATAAAGTTTTTCTGGGCTAACTTAAATAACACTTCATTGGTCTCTTTGTTGTACTATATTTGTGAGGAATATAAATTACTAACGTATTTTTGAACTTGAATCACAGTAATGCAATTGATTTATATGTTTGCTGTATTAGATTGAGTTTCTTGAAGATAGCTCTTTTTATAGACTGAAGTTTTGACAAGTCTATATGCTGGGTATTAAAGACACAGGAATAAATATGTATTGAGAATGTCATTGGAGTCATGAAAATGATGAGAGAAAAAGGAAAGAAAAGAGGAAAGAATGGAGAGGCAGTAACATATTTTGAATTATTTAGCCCTGTTCTTATCACATTACCATATATGGATGGAGTCCATATGGAATTACAGAGTCCATATGGAATTACAGACCTGGGATGGACTTTGAGACTATTTATCAAATCCTCTTATTTTACAAAAACAACTAAGCTCCAGAGAGGTTTTTGTGGCCTGTTCAAGGTCACCTGGCTATTTGGTAGTGGAAAGCACTGAAGTCCAGACATCCTGACCCCTGCTGCTGAGTCACTTCAGTCGTGTCCGACTCTGTGCAACCCCATAGACGGCAGCCCACCAGGCCCTAGAACGGTGCTATTTCCCCCATATCATATTGCATCTAGTCCTGACCTTTCTATAATAAAAACAGAATTCATTAATAGTGTCTCAAAACTCATGCATATTATCTGACCATGACGTGTGTCCATTTTGTCCTAATGCTTCCAAAATAACAGTTTAAGTTTACTTTAGAGATTGTTTTATATCTTCCTATGAGAAATCAGGTACACATGACTTTGGATTATGTGATTTAATACTAAATTATGTACCATGATTTAGTGTTTATACAATTTGTAAAACCCAAATATCATCAAATTATTCTCATTCATGTTACAAAAATATCTGTGAATCCTAGGTTGGACAAATGGCATTATCCTTATTAAAAGCCTCAAGTGTATGTAAATGTACAGAATTAAGCATTTTTAATGCTTAGATTATGTGATTGTCTATAATTATACCAGGTCAAAACCTCTCCTTAAAATTTGGTTTCAACCTGGGTTATATCCAATCAGTTGAGACACAGTTATTTAATATTTGCTTTTACAGTTTTGTATAAAATGTAATAATCCACTTAAATTGAATTAATTTTCTAAAGTCTGAAGTGCTTTTGAATAAAGTTTGCCTTCAGTTCTTATTAGGATTCTTTCTCATGAAAACATTAATTTTATTTGTAAGAACTACACACAAACAAAATATTTTTCCTGGCTTATAATGTTATGTTATCTCAGTTTGAACCTGTACCATTCATTAATTGAGTCACCTAGTTAACTAAAAAAAAAAAAAAAATTGACTGAGTAGCATACATAATTCCAAAGTTTCAGATTTTAGGCCCTTAGACACTAAATAACCACTGATCATTTGTCAGAGAGCTGAACTTTCCTTGTTCTCTGGAGATGAAAGGTGAAGAAAAGGGAGCCTTTGAGAACAGGGGAAAAAATACACAAAACACCATCTAACTTCTGTTTTCTGGATCACTGGAGATATTCTGAATAACATGTCCCCAGACTGTTGAAGAATGTTTTGGAAATTTTCTCCTGTCTTTCCTGAACTTTCCAAAAGCAGGTATTTGATTAATCAATTTGAAAGTCTAAAATTCTCAGCTTTTCCCAAAACCAGATTTCTGAAAGCCCAACTCTATCAATAATAGATTGGCATAAGATGTATGTTTATTAAAATCCTCAGAAATGGTGGTGTTTGAATATGATGAATGTGGTTTGACTCCATTCCAGGTCCACTGCTCCTCTGTGTGTGTGCATCTTGATGTGTTTCTTATTCTGTTTTCTCGTCTTCATCTGTGTCATGGTCATGCATGAGTTTTGAGATACTGAAATAACTTTCCTGTAGCTGAGAGCTGAGGGAACTTTTCTGAAGCAGGACTGACTACTGTTTGTCACTGTGTCCTGGCACCCGCTCCTTTGGAGCAGGTACCTCTGTGGCTTTGCCGGGGGCTGCTGATCACACCATCATAGGCTCAGCACCTGGTCACAGGGATAGCCAGCCAGCCTGACTGGGCCAACCACTGATGATACAGGAACATGGCTAAGAGGGCAGCAAGGGGTCTGGACCAAGCTAGCCAGGGTTCTCTAGGATATTCTGAACAGAAGTAGGGAGAAAGAAGGCATCTCCCCTTTGTGTTCAGAAGCTGAGAAAATGTGGTCATATCACTGCTGTGTGAAAAAATTGACAGCAAAACAGCATCAGGCAGTGATGAATGTAACAGGGCAGAGAGAGAGAAAGCAGAGACAGGTTGACAACATTCGAGATCCTCGCCTGGTCCTGGCCCTGTTCCCAAGGGGCCTGTGTGCCTGCCCTCTTCCTTTGATTCTAGGGCGTATCAGGATCTTCAAGAAACACTCTTTCATGTGGATATAACTGAGTTGTGTTTTCCTGATACTCCAGCTAGCTATCTAACTACTCTTTTTTTTTTTAATTTCAAAATATAAGAAAAGAAAATTGCCAAAATGAGGTACTTTTTAAGAGATAAATAGTGCATTTATATCTGATGTGGATGGTGGTTGAACATTGCTGGGAGGTTTCATCTTTGCTAGATCAATTTATGGAGATGTCAGCAGACTTTCAAATCAGAGGAAATATCCTTATATGGCCTCTCCTTAGGGTCTTCATGTCCTGTGAGGGCCTCTTGGAAGTCAGATCAGGCACTGGGGGATGGAGCGTCTGAGTCACCTGCTCTCTCTTGGCTGCAGTGCTTCTGGTCTAGACCACTGCCCTGCGGCCACTCAGGCCACACAGAGACTCAATACCCTTTTGGTCAAATTAGAATTGTATCAAAATGTGCTTTCATAGAAATCCACAGCATTGATGTATTTATTCCCCAAAGATTCTATTCTTGCTAGCACATAAATAAATAAAATTTTAAACAGAACATTTGACAAGGTTTCTGAACAGAAATTTAAAGCAATTTCATGTTAGTGTTGGCTTCTGTAGCCCCACAATATTTCACTGAGGAGGCAGTAATATCCTGTTTACTAGGGAATAAAGAGGACAGAGGAATAGATACTTGCCCCTGTTTACTGGAGAGGGATAAGTGTAAGAGTAAGAACAGTGTATTGAGAAATTACATGGCATTGAGAAGTATAGCTTTGTCTTGAACTCACATGCATGTTCTGAAGTTTTTTCTGTGATAAAAGTAAAATGCTTTAACAAATACTTCTGAAACGGTTACATACCTCTGTAATATGGTGTAATAATAACCAGCTTCTGGCGATGGAGCTAACCTATTACAGCTCAAAGTATACACACACACACATTATTTAAAAGGCAACAATCTAACAGTTACCCACAACATGATCCATTCCTGACTCTATGGGGTAGCAGTGCTTGGAAAAAAATGTTGCATTTTATTTGATGATATCAATATGAGGTTTTGTACACTAAAGTTGAAGGCAAGGAACAAAAGAGGCTTGTCATTGTTTGACAACAATTATAGCAATGGCCAGATGTGGAGATATTCTTTGTACCTTTTAGGTGAAGGAGTACCTCAAGGCTGTATGTTGTCACCTTGCTTATTTAACTTATACGCAGAGTACATCATGAGAAATGCTAGGCTGGAGGAAGCACAAGCTGGAATCAAGATTGCCAGGAGAAATATCAATAACCTCAGATATGCAGATGACACCACCCTCATGGCAGAAAGTGAAGAACTGAAGAGCCTCTTGATGAAAGTGAAAGAGGAGAGTGAAAAAGTTGGCTTAAAGCTCAACATTCAGAAAACTAAGATCATGGCATCCGGTCTCATCACTTCATGGCAAATAGATGGGGAAACAGTGACAGACTTTATTTTTGGGGGCTCCAAAATCACTGCAGATGGTGATTGCAGCCATGAAATTAAAAGACACTTACTCCTTAGAAGGAAAGTTATGACCAACCTAGACAGCGTATTAAAAAGCAGAGACATTACTTTGCCAACAAAGGTCCGTCTAGTCAAGGCTATGGTTTTTCCAGTAATCATGTATGGATGTGAGAGTTGGACTATAAAGAAATATGAACGCTGAGGAATTGATGCTTTTGAACTGTGGTGTTGGAGAAGACTCTTGAGGGTCCCTTGGACTGCAAGGAGATCCAACCAGTCCATCCTAAAGGAGATCAGTCCTGGGTGTTCATTGGGAGGACTGATGTTGAAGCTGAAACTCCAATACTTTGGCCACCTGACGCGAAGAACTGACTCATCTGAAAATACCCTGATGCTGGGGAAGATTGAAGGCAGGAGGAGAAGGGGACGACAGAGGATGAGATGGCTGGATGACATCACCGACTCAATGGACATGAGTTTGGGTAAACTCTGGGAGTTGGTGATAAACAGGGAGGCCTGGTGTGCTACAGTCCATGGGGTTGCAAAGAGTTGGACACAACTGAGCAACTGAACTGAACTGAACTGACTATGTGATGTTTGTTTATTAGAGTTTAACTTAGTATCTGAAGAACATTGCCTTGGTGACATTATGATTGCCACAATTGCATGCTCTGTCATGTCTGACTGTTTGCAACTCTCTGGAATTTTCCAGGCAAGCATATTGAAGTAGGTTGCCATTTCCTCTGTCCTTGGGATTTTCCAGGCAAGAATACTGAAGTAGGTTGCCATTTCCTACTCCAGGGGATCTTCCCCCAGGAACTGGACCCAGGGATTGAACCTGCATCTCTGGCCTCTCTGGCATTGGCAGGTGGATTCTTTACCACTAACTGCTACTCATTGCCTGAGTAGTTTTGTTTTTAGTCATCATTGTAATGGGCCACTGATTAATTGAATTCATATACGGTAGAATTTTTCTTTTGCAGGGCTCAGTTCCATTTTAACATGTTTCTTTCATGTAACATATGCTTTTACCAATGGATCATAGTATTTTAATAAAACATTAATACATTGTGTTTACTTATATATTTCATTGGAAACATAGGATAATATTTCTTAATTACAAGACAGAATGAGTTTCAATGATTGAACTAAAAGGTTGAGACAAATCAAAGGAATGAAACAATTATTCTTGATTAAGTACAGGTAGCTATGTAATTTCCATGTACATTGATGGAAATGTCACTACCGAGTTATATTTTCATATTCCTGTGATTTGTGATTCAAGTGTATGCCCTGTAAGCAACTTTCCTAAGAGAGTGGTTGTCTCAGGCCATGGGAGACAACTTGGTCTGAGACTTTTTCATCATGATATGGGTAAACAAGTGCCAGTGAAGGTGTGATGTGGACCTGCATCACCCTCGTCAACTGGGAACGTGTTAGAAATTCAGAATCTCTCAGTTGGCAAGGACTCAGGAATCTATGCTTTAACAAGTTCTCTTCATGACCCAGTTAATCACGACGGTGTGATCAATCACCTAGAGCCAGACATCCTGGAATGTGAAGTCAAGTGGGCCTTAGGAAGCATCACTACGAACAAAGCTAGTGGAGGTAATGGAATTCCAGTTGAGCTATTTCAAATCCTGGAAGATGATGCTGTGAAAGTGCTGCACTCAATATGCCAGCAAATTTGGAAAACTCAGCAGTGGCCACAGGACTGGAAAAGGTCAGTTTTCATTCCAATCCCAAAGAAAGGCAATGCCAAATAATGCTTAAACTACCGCACAGTTGCACTCATCTCACATGATACTGGAGAAAGCAATGGCACCCCACTCCAGTACTCTTGCCTGGAAAATCCCACGGATGGAGGAGTCTGGTAGGCTGTGGTCCATGGAGTCGCTGAGATTCGGACACTACTGAGCGACTTCATTTTCATGCATTGGAGAAGGAAATGGCAACCCACTCCAGTGTTCTTGGCTGGAGAATCCCAGGGACAGCGGAGCCTGGTGGACTGCCGTCTATGGGGTCACACAGAGTTGGACACGACTGAAGTGACTTAGCAGCAGCAGCACATGATACTAAAGTGATGCTTAAAATTCTCCAAGCCAGGCTTCAGCAATATGTGAACCGTGAACTTCCTCATGTTCAAGCTGGTTTTAGAAAAGGCAGAGGAACCAGAGATCAAATTGCCAACATCCACTGGATCATGGAAAAAGCACGAGAGTTCCAGAAAAACATCTATTTCTGCTTTATCAACTATGCCAAAGCCTTTGACTGTGTGGATCACAATAAACTGTGGAAAATTCTGAAAGAGATGGGAATACCAGACCACCTGACCTGCCTCTTGAGAAACTTGTATGCAGGTCAGGAAGCAACAGTTAGTACTGGACATGGAACAACAGACTGGTTCCAAATAGGAAAAGGAGTACGTCAAGGTTGTATATTGTCACCCTGCTTATTTAACTTCTATGCAGAGTACATCATGAGAAACACTGGGCTGGAGGATGCACAAACTGGAATCAAGATTGCCGGGAGAAATATCAATCACCTCAGATATGCAGATGATACCACCCTTATGGCAGAAAGTGAAGAAGAACTAAAGAGCCTCTTGATAAAAGTGGAAAAGTTGGCTTAAAGCTCAACATGCAGAAAACTAAGATCATGGCATCCAGTCCCATCACTTCGTGGCAAATAGATGGGGAAACATGGAAACAGTGGCTGACTTTATTTTTCTGGGCTCCAAAATCACTGCAGATGGTGACTGCAGCCATGAAATTAAAAGACGCTGACTCCTTGGAAGGAAAGTTATGACCAACCTAGACAGCATATTAAAAAGCAGAGAAATCACTTTGTCAACAAAGGTCCGTCTAGTCAAGGCCATGGTTTTTCCAGTGGTCGTGTATTGATGTGAGAGTTGGGCTATAAAGAAAGCTCAGTGCCTAAGAATTGATGCTTTTGAATTGTGGTGTTGGAGAAGACTCTTGAGAGTCCCTTGGACTGCAAGAAGATCCAACCAGTCCATCCTAAAGGAGATCAGTCCTGGGTGTTCATTGGAAGGACTGATGTTGAAGCTGAAACTCCAGTACTTTGGCCACCTGATGCGAAGAGCTGACTCATTTGAAAAGACCATAATGCTGGGAAAGATTGAGGGCAGGAGGAGAAGGGGATAACAGAGGATAAGATGGTTGGTTGGCATCACTGGCTGAATGGAAATGGGTTTGGGTGGACTGCGGAAGTTGGTGATGGACAGGGAGGCCTGGCATGCTGAGGTTCATGGAGTTGCAAAGAGTCGGACACGACTGAGCGACTGAACTGAACTGAACTTGGTGATTCAGTAGAACCACTGATGCAGATATTGTAGCATTTCAGTTCCTCAGGCATCAATGTTGATTCAGACTTTCTATTCAAGAGCCATAGCAAGAGCTGAGATTTCCTCTTTCTACCATGGACCATTATCCAAATAAATAATCAGATTACTTTAGAGAAACAGTGAGTCAGTTACTATCTCTGTGTTCAGAGAACTTTCTCATGGGGACCTGGTCATTCTTTTAGTTAACGGGTCATGAGTCTAAGTTCTAAGCTAAATTCTGGAAAAAATGGCAAGGGTTCATGACACTGCAGTGGGCCAGTTGGCTTCAGCTTAATTCTCTTACTTATTTATTTAGGAAATGTTATAAAGTTGTGTAACCATTACTATGATCCAGTTTTAGAACATTTCCACCACCCTTCAATATTATTTGGATCCATCTAATGTCAATCATTTGGGTCAATTCTCACTCCCATATCTAGTTCCAGACAACCCCTGATGTGCATTCTAGCTCTGTAAATTTATCTTTTTTGGTTATTTTAAGTAAATGGAATCAAACACTACATACTCTTTTGTGCTTGTCTTCTTTCAACTTGCATGTTTTTGAGGGGTTTTTTTTCCCCCAGTTTGTAGAGCATATAAATATTTGTTTCTTTTTATTGCTGAGTAGTATCCCATTGTATGGATACCACATTTTGTTTATCCATTACCAGTTGATGGATATTATGGATAATACTACTATGAACATTCATGCACAAATCTTTGTGAGTACATGTTTTCATTTCTTTTTTTTCAAGTTGATTAGCTTTTTAAATTTTTTATTGAGGCATAGCTGATATACAATATCATGTAGGTCTCAGGTGTACAACATAGTGATCCACAAGTTTTAAAGGTTATACTCCATTTATAGTTATTATAAAATATTGGCTCTACTCCCTGTCTGTATAGTATATCCTTGTGGCTTATTCATGTTGTGCATAGTGGTTTACACATCTTAATCCATTGTCCCTAACTTGCTCCACCCTCATTCTGCCTCCCCACTGGTAACCACTACTTTGTTCTCTATAAATGTGAGTCTGTTTCTTTTGGTTATATTCACGAGTTTATTTTATATTTTAGATTCCACATATGAGTGATATTGTACAGCATTTGTCTTTTTCTGTCTGGCTTACTCATTTAGAATAATACCCTCCAAGGCCATTAAGGCTGTTGCAAATGGCAAAATTTCATTACTTTTAATGGCTGAATAGTATTCCATTTTATATGTAATACCACATTTCTTTATCCATTCATCTGTTGTTGGAGACATATTTTCACTTCTCGTGGGTGTGTACTTAGGATTGGAATTGCTGGTTCATATGATAAGATTGGGGCTTCCCTTGTGGCTCAGTGGTAAAGAACCTGCCTGCCAATGCAGGAGATGTGGGTTTGATCTCTGAATAAGGAAGATCCCCTGGAGAAGGAAATGGCAACTCACTCCAGTATTCTTGCCTGAGAAATCCCATGGACAGAGGAACCTGGCAGGCTACAGTCCATGGGGTCACAAAAGAGTAAGACATGACTTAGCGACTAAACCACAACAACAATGATAAGATTATATTGAAATTTTTAAAGACACAACCCAGCTTACTTCCAAAGTCACTGTACTATTGTACATCCCCACCAGCAGTGTATGAGGGTTTGAATTTCCCTACATGCTCATATGTACCTGGTATTGTCTGTGTTTTTAATTATATCTCTTCTAGTGAGTGTGTAGTGGTAGTTTCAGTTGAGTTCAATTCAGTCACTCAGTCGTGTCTGACTCTTTGTGACCCCATGAACCCCAGCACACCAGGCCTCCCTGATCATCACCAACTCCTGGAGTCCACCCAAACCCATGTCCATTGAGTCGGTGATGCCATCCAACCATCTCATCCTCTGTTGTCCCCTTCTCCTGCCCTCAATCTTTCCCAGCATCAGGGTCTTTTCCATTGAGTCAACTCTTCGCATCAGGTGGCCAAAGTATTGGAGTTTCAGCTTCAACATCAGTCTTTCCAATGAACACCCAGGACTGATCTCCTTTAGGATGGACTGGTTGGATCTCCTAGCTGTCCAAGGGACTCTCAAGAGTCTTCTCCAACACCACAGTTCAAAAGCATCAATTATTCAGCGCTCAGCTTTCTTTATAGTCCAACTCTCACATCCATACATGACCACTGGAAAAACCATAGCCTTGACTAGACTGTGTTTTTTATTTGTACTTCACTAATAACTAAAATCACTGCAGATGGTGACTTCAGCCATGAAATTAAAAGATGCTTACTCCTTGGAAGCAAAGTTATGACCAACCTAGATAGCATATTCAAAAGCAGAGACATTACTTTGCCAACAAAGTTCCGTCTAGTCAAGGCTATGGTTTTTCCAGTGGTCATGTGTGGATGTGAGAGTTGGACTGTGAAGAAAGCTGAGCGCCAAAGAATTGATGCTTTTGAACTGTGATGTTGGAGAAGACTCTTGAGAGTCCCTTGGACTGCAAGGAGGTCCAACCAGTCCATTCTGAAGGAGATCAGCCCTGGGTGTTCTTTGGAAGGAATGATGCTAAAGCTGAAACTCCAGTACTTTGGCCACCTCATGCCAAGAGTTGACTCATTGGAAAAGACTCTGATGCTGGGAGGGATTGGGGGCAGGAGGAAAAGGGGACAACAGAAGATGAGATGGCTGGATGGCATCATTGACTCGATGGACGTGAGTTTGAGTGAACTCCGGGAGCTGGTAATGGACAGGGAGGCCTGGCGTGCTGCAATTCATGGGGTGGCAAAGAGTTGGACATGACTGAGCAATTGAACTGAACTGAACTGAATAACTAATTATCTTGAGCATTTTTATTTGATTATAGACATTTAAATGTTTTCTCTAATGAAATGTCTCTTCAAGCCTATTTTTATACTTGGTTGTTTATAGTCTTCTTATTGAATTGTAAGAGATTTTTAAACATATTCTCAATACTTTATCAGATATAGCATTTGCAAATATTCTCCTCTGGTCTGTGGGCAGCTCATTTTCTTAATGGTGTGTCATTAGCACAAAAGGTCTTTAATTTTTTTTTTGATGAATATCGTTTCATCAGTTTTTTCAGTTGTAATTTGTGATTTTTATAACATATTTAAGAAATTTTTGCCTAATCAGTTTCATAGAAGATTTTTTCTAAAAGATTTATGGTTTTAGGTCTTATGTCTGTGATACATTATTGATTTATTTATATGTGAGCTGACTCAATTAATGGTGTTAGTAAAGAGTTCATTTTTGTAAATATATTCAGTTGTCCCAGCACCATTTGTTGGAGAGAATATCTTTTCCTTATTGAATTGTCTTAGTCTTTAGTAAACAAACAACAAACTCCTCTAACCCCATAAAAAAAAAGAAATAAATAAAAAACTATGGAATATAAAACTAAGGGCTCTTTCTGGATCCACAGTTCTTTTCCATTTATCTCTACGCCTCCATTTATGCTAAGAGCACACTGTGTTGATTACTGTAACTTTGTAGTAAAATTCTGAAATTAGGTAGGTATAAGACCTCTAATTTTGTTCCTTTTCAAAATTGTTTTAGCTATTTATGTGTCAGTAGAACTTCAGATCATTCTGGAAGCAAGGTTAAATCTATGGTGCAACTATAGTAGGACTAGATATGAATATTTTACAGCTAGAGCTACTTGAACGAATATATAAGGCCTCCTGCCAGCAGCAGGGAATCTAATAAATGACAGTAATTTCTGATTTTTAACTTATGCTTATTTTTAACAAAGCCTGAGAAAATTTTGAGAACTCAGAGGCCTGCATGTGATTGACAATTTTAATAAATACTTAAAAAAATCTTTATGTGTATGTCTATTGACTAAGATTGCTCTGTGAATACAACTGTAAGTCTTTGTCCTATCATTCAACTCTATTGATCAAGCCTTCTTGTTGAAGAAGACTTTGATTCTTGTGTTTATCCCAGTATCACTTATTGTCATTGTTAGTGATTATCTGAATTCATCAATAAGTTTTAAAATACTTCTTCAGTTGTACAATTTGGCTATGAAAAAGTTTTTATAGACTACTTTTATTTGCATTTTTCTAGCCATGAAATTAAAAGACACTTACTCCTTGGAAGAAAAGTTATGACCAACCTAGATAGCATATTGGAAAGCAGAGACATTACTTTGCCAACAAAGGTCCCTCTAGTCAAGGCTATGGTTTTTCCAGTGGTCATGTATGGATGTGAGAGTTGGACTGTGAAGAAAGCTGAGCGCCCAAGAATTGATGCTTTTGAACTGTGGTGTTGGAGAAGACTCTTGAGAGTCCCTTGGACTGCAAGGAGGTCCAACCAGTCCATTCTGAAGGAAATCAGTCCTGGGATTTCTTTGGAAGGAATGATGCTGAAGCTAAAACTCCAGTACTTTGGCCACCTTATGTGACGAGTTGACTCATTGGAAAAGACTCTGATGCTGGGAGGGATTGGGGGCAGGAGGAGAAGGGGACGACAGAGGATGAGATGGCTGGATGGCATCACTGACTCAATGGACGTGAGTCTGAGTGAACTCCAGGAGTTGGTGATGGAGAGGGAGGCCTGGCATGCTGTGATTTATGGGGTCGCAAAGAGTTGGATGCGACTGAGTGACTGAACTGAACTGAACTGATAATATGTCAAAGATTTTCTGACTCTACAGTGTCAGTGAATTCATCAGTCTGCAGAGAATTGTACTGACTTTGTCATTCCCTGGTTAACAATTGCTGCTTTACTTTCTGTTTGTAACTGTAATTTTAAAATGAACCCTGTTATTTGATAGATGTACCTTATCAATTATTTTTTTTTTGTTTTGTCCGTAATCATTGCTTTTACATTTTTGCCATGAGGACTCTATTTATTTCACTAGTTACGTCACAACATAATAAAGCTCTTGTATTCTTACCCTTATTATACAGCATGTTAGTTTCTAGGGTGTTTGATTGTCCTTCTGCTTCTTTTGTCCTTTTGTCCTTCTGTCCTTTTGCTTCAGTAATTTTGATAAGTTTATCATAATGTTCTTCTGTGTGTCAAAACGATACCAGTGTTTCTAAACCCAACACATAATGAAACAGGTTCACTCTCAGCTGGCAATCAAATTCCAAATTTCCAAATATTTGTCATATTTGTGCCATATTTGTTTTTTGTTAAAGCCGATATGTTTTTAACACTAGTGTTCAGTCATTGATGTGACTTTATTGCTCTCACCATTAGTGATCATATTTGTTATAAATTTCATTATGCCTAAAAATTTCTTAAACCTACAATAGTTTTAATTAAAACACGAAGAACTCAATCCAGATATAATTTACAATGGTATATACTCATATAGAATATAATGAGAACAGAAATTTGATGTATAAGAATCCGTACCACCTATCTGTTCATTCATATTACCCTTCATCCAAAACAAAAGTTTTAATGATTGAAGGTTTGACCCACTTGTGGATCTGCTTCAGTAAACGCACTCACTCTATGCAAAGCAGACTAACTATTTTGACTTTGTTGTAAGTAATAACATCCATAACAGTAAGCCTTTGTTCTGCTGGGTAATTTGTTTTCTGATGGGTGTTAAAAAATATAGAGATATCAAAATGTTAAACATATATAGCTAGTAAAACATTAAAAGGTTAACAAAATTATCTTGTGTGCCTGTGGTGTATGTGTGGCATGCTTTGGGAAACAGTGCCTTACCCTATGGGGGCTTCCCAAGTGGCCATAGTGGTAAAGAACCCACCAATGCAGGAGATGCAGGAGACTCGGGTTCAATCCCTGGGTTGGTAAGATTCCCCTGGAGGAGAGCGTGGCAACCCTTTCCAGTATTCTTGCCTGGAGAATTCCATGGACAGAGAAGCCTGGTGGGCTACAGTTAATAGGGTCGCAGAGTCAGACACGACTGAAGTGACTTAACTCACATACATGCATGCCTTATTCTACAACATCAGGATCTTGAGTCACATAAAGGAACCTACTATCTTTAAGTCATCTGACCATCCACACTGTGCTATTCAAAGATATAAACTCTTATGAAACATATGTCAGTATTTTTGATTCTTTCTTCTGAAAATCTAACTTTTTAATGAACAGTTGAGATTGTAGTAGATGGAAGAGGCAAAGAAAAATTAGGCTAATAAAAACATCTTCCACTCTCTTCTCTACATCCTTCTAATTGTGAAGCAGTCAGGGTGTTAAAAAAGGTAACTACAGAAATTTGAATTCCAATCCAGGAGTTTAACTTAGAACTCTTAGGAGTTTAAACCATGCTACATACGGTTTCTTCCGTGAATATTAAAAATAATTTCATCTGTCTGAAGGATTCTTGTTTAAATGAGGTTTAAATGAGATCCAAATGTAGCATGCTTGACACAGGGCTTAGTGCATTAGTATATGTTCAAAATATTAGAAATACTTTTAATCAGCTGTGCTTTCTCTGTGTGGGCTAAGAATAAGTTTTATACTGTTGATGCTACTGTAGAAACTAAATTGTTTGTAAATTTTTTTTGAGCTCCTCTCTATCAAGGGTTAACAAGCCTTTCTTTGAAAATTCCAAAAGTACCAACCCATCTAACAAGTCAGACAAATAATGGAAAAATTTAACCATTTCTAAAATAAGGTACCTTTGTCAGAGAGTCAGCGTGGCTTAATAACATACTCTAAATGTTGGATGTTTTTAGTTTTCAGATGAAAGGCACTGTGGAAATAAGGTATCATTACTGTTAATTTTACTGTGCCTTGACAAACAAACTTTCTAAAATCATGGAGTCAAGACATGTAGCACAGCCTCCTATCACATTATCTTTTAGAATATGTATAAAATCAAGATGTATGTATCACAATATAAAAAACTGTGATCCCAATTATGCAAATACAGAATTGTCATCCCTAATTGGTGAACCTAGAATTAAATAATTTTAAGAAAGTTATTTGGCCACATTAATACTTAAGCAAAAGACTTGTCAACATTGAATACAGAAAGCTAAAATGAGATCTCATTTAAAATGTTGTTGTTATTCTTGTTTTTTTCTTCACTAAGGGAAGAAAGAGTCAGAATTTCTTTGTGCTAGGAATTCAGGAATGATTTCTATGACTTGTGGTTTTGTTTGGTGATTTTTTTTTCCTGGGAGACAGATTACTTGAAACCATGAGTGATTTTTTTTTTAATCCATCCCCCTGTGGTATGAGTATGTGCTTTTTCACTCATTACAAATATGGGATAAGCCCAGAGCAAAGAACTTGAACTTAAAATGTTAGGTATATAAGAAACCAATGAAAAATCTTGGTGCCATTTAAAGAGCATTGTTTCCTATAGGTATTCACAACGAGTAATAATACAAAAGAATGTGGTTGCTCTTCTGGAATAGAGCCAAATGAACTTTGTTTGATTCAGTTCATGTATCTTTTGCTGGACTATTCAAAGTTACTGTAAAAACTGAAATGAATTTACCAAATAGATTTATTTTCTTTTTAGATTAAGAAATTTTTCTAAATTTTGAAATTTAAAATGCATGCTTCTTAGTATAAAAGCAGCATGTTCACTGTATAAAAATAATATAACAGAGGAAACATATATTTGTTTTCTGTTTAACATTCTTTTGTGTAAATGTTAATCTGTACTACAGATCTCATCTTTTCTCTCTATAAATACTATTTAATTCCTAAGAAGAAATATAATTTTAATTTTTTTTATACTGGGATCATCATTTTGGATTATATTTAAAACGTGCTAACACAAGAAACAAGAAAAAAAGGTAAAAATATACAAGTAAACCAAATTCCACCAATAACACTACCATCCAGGTATAATAATTATTCAACATGTTGGCTACATAGCCTTCCAGAGTCTTCTCAATTATTAAATTATTATCAGAAATAATAAGGCTCTTAGTTTATTTGTGAATTAAAATGCATTGAGTCTGTGCTTTCTAAAGGTGTACATTTTTTATTTCCTCCAATACTTTACAGATTCCTGTGCTCAGTTGCTCAGTCATGTCCTACTCTTTGAGGCTCCATGGACTGTATCCCGCCAGTCTTCTCTGTTCACGGAATATTCCAGGCAACAATACTGCAGTGGGTTGCCATTTCCTTCTCCAGGGGATCTTCCCGACCCAGGGATCACACCCGCGTCTCTTCTGTCTCCTGCATCGGTAGGCGGGTTCTTTACCTTCACATATTACTAAGAACTATCAAAAAAAAATTGCCTTTAAGAAGCTCTTAGTTAAGTAGAGGAGTCAGGCAAGCAAATAGCTCAAGTCAGGCAAGCAAATATTGTGAAGGATACTTCACAATATTCTGTAGGAGTTTGAGAAATGACACCTACTGAGCCCAGAGGGATATGGGGAGCTTTTACAGAAGAGGTGATATTTGAGCTGAGCCTTGAATAAGGAGCAATGGGTTTATGATTCAGGCAAGGCAGAGCAGATCATTCCAGGCAAGCAGTCTGTGCAAAGGCTGGGAGAGGATGTTTTAGGGAGCCATAGGAGGTCAGTATGGTGAGGATGAAAAATAACTCTTGAAAAAGAGGCCTGGCTCTGCAATGTCCTCAGTGCTCAGAGGTGTGTAGGCTTTATCTGGTAGATCATCAGTTCAGTTCAGTTCAGTCACTCAGTCTTGTCTGACCCTTTGCGACCCCATGAATCACAGCACACCAGGCCTCCCTGTCCATCACCAACTCCTGGAGTTCACCCAAACTCATGTGCATCAAGTCGATGATGCTATACAGCCATCTCATCCTCTGTCGTCCCCTTCTCCTTCTGCCCCCAATCCTTCCCAGCATCAGGGTCTTTTCCAATGAGTCAACTCTTCACATGAGGTGGCCAAAGTACTGGAGTTTCAGCTTCAGCATCAGTTCTTCCAAAGAACACCCAGGACTGATCTCCTTTAGGATGGACTGGTTGGATCTCCTTGCAATCCAAGGGACTCTCAAGAGTCTTCTCCAACACCACAGTTCAAAAGCATCAATTCTTCTGCACTCAGCTTTCTTCACAGTCCAACTCTCACATCCATACATGACCACTGGAAAAACCATAGCCTTGACTAGATGGACCTTTGTTGGCAAAGTAATATCTCTGCTTTTTAATATGCTATCTAGATTAGTCATAATGTTCCTTCCAAGGAGTAAACATCTTTTAATTTCATGGCTGCAATCACCATCTGCAGTGATTTTGGAGCCCCCAAAAATAAAGTCTGACACTGTTTCCACTGTTTCCCCATCTATTTGCCATGAAGTGATGGGACCAGATGCCATGATCTTCATTTTCTGAATGTTAAGCTTTAAGCCAACTTTTTCACTCTCCTCTTTCATTTTCATCCAGAGGCTTTTGAGTTCCTCTTCACTTTCTGCCATAAGGGTGGTGTCATCTGCATATCTGAGGTTGTTGATATAGGAATCAATTTAAGGAATGTGTATGTGTGTGTGTGAGATGTATGCATATTGTAAGAAATCTACAGTCTGTGGATGGTAACTTAGATTTGGTCCCTACAGGCATAGCCTGAGACTGGGATTCTTGGGAATCAGGGAAGAATGATAAAATGAGTGAAAAAAAGCTAGGTGTGGCTGTGGACTCAACAGGAATCTCTTTCTGTCTGATCCCATGGAGAAAGGCATAAATTGCACCCAGAGTCAGTCCCATCCTGTGGCTAGGGGGTAGCCTTTAGCCCCCAGTTCACTAGGCATGGGTTTGAGTTGGGGTAGGATGGGTAGAGCTAGAATTGGACTAGAGCATTCCTTAGGAGAAGGGAGCATTAGTCAATATGCACAACAGCTGGTAGGTAGGTGCACAAACACCTACGTTGAAGCAGAACACCAGCTACACCTGTTGCAGAAAGCTCTAATACAGCTGCACAAGTGGATTCCCAATAAATATTTCTGTCCCTTCCTCTGAAAATTTGGAACCATGACCTGTCTATGTCTATGTGACACTTTTAATTGTTAGAATGATTCTTTCTGGCCTAAGGTAGTGTGCTCATCCCTCTGATGGGTTACAAGAGAGAATTTGCTATCTACAAATAGAAACTTGGAATTGGAGAAATCCCATCTCAACATGTAAGAATGCTGAATAACAGCGGAAGAGTAAAAGTTTCTATGATGCGGCAGCACATGGACTCTCAAAGGATTTTAAGGCTAAGAGACGAATGAACGCTGTGACTTCAGTTAAAGCCATGTCTCTGCTTATTTAGAGCACCCTCTCTCTGATATCGTCTCAGGATTCTTGAGCAATGGCGTCAGCTTCATCTGCCTTAGCTTACCTGCAGTGTGTATAGGATATGGGCGTGGAAGCAAGGATGGCTGCCTCTTAACATGAGATGCTCATTCAATCATTGCACGAATACTATGTGGCATGTTATTCTAGGTGACAGAAATACTGTAATAAATAGCATAAAATCCCTGATTGTGGGGTGGGGGAGGCGCTTACATTTTAGATGAGGATGTTAAAGAAAAATTATTCATGACATTTGTTAAAAATGTAAGGCACACTTTATTAGGGGAACTACAACAGGATTTTGTGATAAGTTCTATGGTAAAACTTAAACAGGGTAACAACCTAAGTGTCTGTTGAGTGGATAAAGATGTGAGAGAGATATATATATATACACACACATATATATATAATTTTAAAAATAAGCCATAAAATAGGAAATCTTAACATTTGTAACAACATGGATGGACCCTGAGGGTATTGTTGCTGTTTATTCGCTAAGTCATGTCCAACACTCTGTAACCCCATGGACTATAGCCCTCCAGGCTAGAGTTTCCCAGCAAGAATACTGCTGTGACTAGCCATTCCCTTCTCCAGGGGATTTTCCTGACCTAGGTATTGAACCCATGTCTCCTGCATTGGCAGGTGGATTCTTTGCCAATGAGCACCATCCAATACCCTTGAGAATATTATGCTAAGTGAAATAAGTCAGAGAAAGACAAATACTATATGATCTCACTTATATGTAGAACCTAAAAACCAAACAAATGAAGCTAAATGAAACCCTAACACCCAATGTGATGGTATTTGGAGAGAGGGCCTTTGGGAAATAATTTTGTTTAGATAA
The DNA here is from genome assembly GCF_055505025.1 of Bos grunniens. Lineage (NCBI taxonomy): Eukaryota > Metazoa > Chordata > Mammalia > Artiodactyla > Bovidae > Bos > Bos grunniens. The sequence continues at coordinate 105,455,307 of NC_141165.1, forward strand.
TAATAAATTAAGGATGGGACCCTCATGATGGGATTAATGCCTTATTAGGAAGATGCACCAGAGAACTTGTTCTCTCTCTCTCTACCAAATGTGGACACAGGGAGAAGATGGCCATACGCAAGCCTTGAAGAGAGCCCTTATTAGAACCTAACCATGCTGTCACCCTGACCTTGGATTTCCCAGTCTTCATAATTGTGAAAAATAAGCTTCTGTTTTTTAAACCACTCAGTCTATGGTATTAGTTATGTCACTCCAAGAAAACTAAGACAAAGATAAATGTATGAAATAGTTGTATAGGAGAGGGCAACAGGAATGAATTAAAGAAATTAGAATTGCTAGTTAACACTAAGGGTCCATTTGAGATTGCATTGAATACATTTCAAGTGAGACCTGCTATCCTGAGAGGTTTTTGTTTTGTTTTGTTTTGCCATGCTGCAAACCTACTCCAGTGTTTTTGCCTGGAGAATCCCAGGGACGGCGGAGCCTGGTGGGCTGCCGTCTACGGGGTCGCATAGACTCGGACACGACTGAAGCGACTGAGCAGCAGCAGCAGCAGCAGCAGCCATGCTGTAAGGCATGTGGGATCTTAGTCCCCTGGTCAGGGATTGAACCTGTGCTCCCTGCATTGGAAATATAGAGGCTTAACCACTGGACGTATAGCGACGGCCCAAGAGGGTTTTCACCATTTACCTTACTCTGTGCAGCTGTGAAGTCACAGGTAATCATCTGTTACTGCTCACATAGTAAGGGCTGATGCCAGAAAGACAACTAAGCAGCTGTTACATGTCCAGCCACAGTGGAGACTCAGAGATAGATGAAATAAACAAAGTAAGAAGCAGCGAACCATAGCCCCAAACTCAATAGCAGAGCAGCGTCTGTGGTTAACTGAAAACCACAAACCGACTAGATCAACTGACTTTAAGCCAAGAAGTTTCAATGTTGGGATGCGCTGAATCCAGAAAAGCATGGATAATGGATTGCTTACTCATTTTTTATCTTCAGTTTGGCACACTGTAGAAATATGAAATGTGTCTGGGTGGAGTCATTGTTAGGAACAGGGACTTTCTAACTATTAACATTAATCCAAGAGTGAATCTTCATGTATACAGTCAGTCCTTAGTATTCACAGATTTCATATTTGTGAATTCACGCATTCACTAGAGTTAATTTGTGATCCCCAAATTAATACTTACAGTGTTTTTAATAGTCGTTTGTAAACATGTGCAGAATGGTGAAAAATTAGTCTTCTTACATGCACATTCTTAGCTGGGATCAAGCAAGGTGACACATTGCCATCTTGTTTCAGTTCTCATACTGTCAATTAATTAGACCTTTTGTTAAACATTTAGTGTCATGTTTTTTGCATTGTTGTTTTTTTTTGGTAATTTCACTATTTAATATGGCCCACGAGTATAGTGGTATTCCTAAGTACAGAAGACTGGTATGTGTCTTATAGGGAAACACGTGTGTTGCATAAACTTTGTTTAGGTGTCAGTTTTAATGCTGTTAGCCAGGAATTAAAAATTAATTAATCAATAATATTGTTTAAAAAAAAGGTGTCTTTAAACAGAAACACACATAAGACAAGGTTACGTATTGATTAGTTGGTGAAAATGTTATGACCAGAGTCTTAGAGGAACTTGACCCAGTATTTCTAATGGGAGCAGTGGTTCAGTATTTGCTAATGCAATGTTCATTTTATATAGCACAGAGCTACCACAAACAATGAGAGTCAGTTGTATCTGCTAGGTCATTCAATTAACCATATTAAAACTTTCAGAAACACAGAGCTCATGGTCTATCCCATTTTCCCAGTCACCTTCTGTCCTTTATCCTGCTGGGTTTCCTGTGTGCCCGGTCCTGCAGGTACCTTCCTCCCTCAGCAGGTTTCTTCCCTCTCCCACAAACACGGAACATTTGCACTGCCATCTAGCACTGGAGCCACCACTGGGGTTTTATGAGCTCTTCTCAGTTACCTTTTTAAAAGAAGCCTTTTAAAAGGTATTTTAAAATACTTTTTATAAAGTATTTCATCTCTTCCATGTCCTTGCCCTTGGATTGTCTTGACAGTCTTGACTGTCCCTTCCGCTATCCCTCCCTGCCCTATGCCTTGTAGAATCCCCTTGCCTTTTTCAGTGGCTTTGGTGGGGAGGGTGTTAACTTGGTTAGGATGAAGAACAGTATCCAGAATTTCCTTTCTAGCATGTCTGGTTATGATGGGTTACAAGAAATACTGTTGTAGGAGAGTTGAAGACTACAATTTTGTAGCTTACACACAATGTCCCAGTTACTCATTCAAACATGAATCTAGGTTTTTCTGTGAAGGGCTTGTACCGATGTGATTAAAGTCTTTAAACAGTTGACTTTGAATTAATCAAGATGAAGATTATCCTAAGTATACATGACTTAATCAGTTGGAAGGCCTTCAAAAGAGGGCTTAGGTCTTCCCTGACCTGAGGGAGAAACCAGGAACAACTGCTAGGTCTGTAATTGTGTTCCCTTTCCCCTGGATTTCTGGTTTTTACTCCTTGACAACAAGCTTCACACTGTGCCCTTGAGCTCTTTCCCAGTTGGGATCTTCCTTTTCTGCCTGTCTGCTCTCCTGACTTCAGGCTTACTTAGCCAGTCTCCATAATTGTAGAAGTCAATTCCTTGTTTAAAGAAACAACAACAACCTTTCTTAATATATATGTATTGGGCTTCCCTGATAGCTCAGTTGGTAAAAAATCCGCCTGCAATGCAGTAGACCCCAGTTCTATTCCTGGGTCCGGAAGATCCACTGGAGAAGGGATAGGCTACCCACCCCAGTATTCTTGGGCTTCCCTGTGGCTCAGCTGGTAAAGAATCTGCCTGCAATGCAAGAGACCTGGGTTCAATCCCTGGGTGGGGAAGATCCCCTGGAGAAGGGAAAGGCTACCCCTCCAGTATTCTGGCCTGGAGAATTCCATGGACTGTATAGTCCACTGGGTCAAAAAGAGTCGGACACGATTGAGCAGCTTTCACTTTCACTTTCACATATCTGCCACTAGTTTTACTGTCTGGTTGAACCCTGATTGATATACTTCCCATGTTGTAGATGCCCTGCCCTGTCATCCTCTCTTCTTCTGTAATTACTTCATGTTTTTCATACAATATAGGATAAATATTCAAATCCTGGCTCTTTCACTTTCTGAAAGTACAAATTTAGGGAAGTTACTTGAACTTCCTGACTCTTAACTTCTTCATCTATAAAATGAGAATGTTACTAGTATATATCTTATGGAAGTGGTGTGAAGATTAAATTAGTTAATGTGTGTAAAGCAGTTAAAATAATACTTGTGCTGTGCTTAGTCGCTCAGTCATGTCCAACTCTTTGTGACCCCATGGACTGCAGCCCTCCAGGCTCCTCTGTTCATGGGGATTCTCCAGGCAAGAATACTGGAGTGGATTGTCATGCCTTCCTCCAGGGGATCTTCCAACCCAGAGATTGAACCCAGGTCTCCAGCATTGCAGGTGGATTCTTTACTGTCTGAGCCACCAGGGAAGCAAAATAATAATATCTAGCATATTGAAAACCATCTACAAATATGATTTCTATAATGATTATTGCCTAGAGAATTGTATTTATTTCTTTTAAATCTCCAGCATTGTAGAGATCCAAAGGAAGCTGAAGACATAGTTCTTTTCTATGATAGGTTATTGCAAAATATTGAACATAGTTCCCTGTGCTATATAGTCAGTCTTTGTACTTTGTTTTATATATAGTGGTGTATGTATGTTAATCTTATACTCCTGGTTTATCCCTCCTCCATCCCCTTTCCTCTTTGTTAACTATAAGTTTGTTTTCTACATCTGTGAGTCTGTTTCTGTTTTGTAAATAAGTTCATTTGTATTATGTTTTAGATTTCCCATATAAAGTGATATCAAACTATGTTTATTTTGCTCTGGCTTATTTGCCTTACTATGATAATCTCTAGGTTCATCCATGTTGCTGCAGATGTCAATATTTTATGGCCGAGTAATATCCCATTGTATATCTGTATACCACATCTTTGTCCATTCATCTGTTGATGGACACTTAGGTTGCTTCCATGTCCTGGGTAATGTAAATAGTGCTGCTATGAACACTGGGATGCATGTATCTTTTTCAGTTAGAGTTTTCTCCAGATACCTGCCCAGGAGTAGGATTGCTGGATCATATAGTAACTTAATTTTTAGTTTTTTGAGGAACCTCCATACTGTTCTCCATAATGGCTGTGCCAGCTTACATCCCCATCAACAGTGTAGGAGGGCTCCCTTTTGTCTACACCCTCTTGAGCATTTATTATTTGTAAACTTTTTGAAGATGGGTATTTTGACCAGGGTGAGGTGATATCTCATTGTAGTTTTAATTTGCATTGAAAAATCTTTTTAGGATTTTATAATGTGCTTGGGAAGAGAAGACAAACATATGGTCATTTATTTCCTGAATCAAAAATAAAAGAAAAGATGTAATAGATTGGGTTGCGTTTAGAGGAACAGTGGATATAATGTGAGATGTGTAGTCCTCTGAGAGAGGGCAGATATTCAGCTCTCTGCTCTTCTTTTTCACCTCTCTTTCTGAATTTCTCCCAAATAGAGGAATTATTAATCTGGGTAGTTAGAGTCAGGGATCTGGGTCACATTTGTTGGTAAACTGTGGTCAGTGTGCATCACAGGGTCCCACGTTTGTGTCCCATGTACTGTCTCTATTCTGCCCGGCTTCAGAAGTCGTAAGTGGACTATTGGGAGGAGTTCTGCTCACACACAGGTGTCAACTTCCTATTTCTACAGGGTAACTCCCACAAGACATGTTCACCTGAGCTCTCTATTTCTTATTTTGTATACACTTTATTAAGTTCACTTTTTCATTCAGTCTCTGTTCCATGTGATTTGTAAAAACGTGGTTACAGCATGAGATTTGGGTTTGAAGGTTAAGACCACAGGAAGGCAAGCCTTGATAGCCAGACTCTCTACACTGAGATTTTAGGAACAGGTTCAGATAATTCCATGGACTGAGGAGCCTGGCAGGCTGCAGTCCACAGGGTCGCAAAGAGTTGGACATGACTGAAGCAACTTAGCATGCACCAGCTAACAAGAGATGGGTACTTTGTGACTGGTGCCTTAGATATAGTAGGTATTCTATGTAGATATTCAGCCAGTATACAAACATGGCAACAGATTGATTTGGAAAAAAAATAAAATATGTAGTAATATCTTCTTGAATAAATGCATATTTAAGGGTTGCAATCTAACAGCTCCTAGACAGCATATTAAAAAGCAGAGACATTATTTTACTGACAAAGGTCCATCTAGTCAAAGCTATGGTTTTTCCAGTAGTCAGGTATGGATGTGAGCATTGGACCATAAAGAAAGCTGAGCACTGAAGAATTGATGCTTTTGAACTGTGATGTTGGAGAAGATTCTTGAGAGTCCCTTGGACAGCGAGGAGATCAAACCAGTCAATCCTAAAGGAAATCAGTCCTGAGTATTCATTGGAAGGACTGGTGTTGAAGCTGAAGCTCCAATACTTGGGCCACCTGATGCAAAGAACTGACTCATTTGAAAAGACCCTGATGCTGGGAAAGATTGAAGGCAGGAGGAGAAGGGGATGACAGAGGATGAGACGGTTGGCTGGCATCACCGACTTAATGAGTTTGAGCAAGCTCTGGGAGTTGGTAATGGACAGGGAAGCCTGGCGTGCTGCAGTCCACGGGGCTGCAAAGAGTCGGACATGACTGAGCTACTGAACTTCACTGCACTGAATCTAACAATTCAGGAGATCTTTAAGGGACTTCCCTACTGGCCCACTGGTTAAGACTCCATACTTTCAATGCAAAGATCTCTGAGAGATCTTTTCTTTCCTTCTTTCTGTGAGTAGGTATCAGAGAGATATCTCATGCAATAGATATTTGAAGAATTAGAATGTGGGTGCTTGGTTCAATCAGTTAGGGTTTTGGAGGAGGAGACATTTTGTTCTCTTTTGCTTCAGTTCATTGTTTCATCAAAAAGAACTCATATAAAAATTACAGTCTTATTCTGATTGACAAACATACAGAGATTTCGCATGGGTGAAGTATCTAAAATAAAACAGATATATATACACATGTACCTACACAATTTATAACAAGACTGTTAAAAGTTTAATGTGTCTTGATTTTTGAGAACTGAAATATTTGCTTTTCTGCCAGTGCCATGGAAAGTTCATTAATGATGGAAGCATTTTGGCTTTCAGAGAGATGCTATTTCTTTGCAATGCTACCTCTTTGGGGAACAAATATGAAAAATAAAGCTTGTAATTTTATATGAATAAAAAAGAAATATGTACTTTGTTTTGTTTGGCTTTGTCTTTTGCTGTGTATTAGGTTGGTGTGAAAGTAATCACTGTTTTGCATTGTTGAATGTTGCCATTTGATATTGAAACATATTCTTAAATGTGGTTATGCTCTACATCACTTTAACGTGCATTTCTCACTTTATGGCTTTTTGCTAATGACTTATTACTTGCTGTGTACTGTATACGTATCTTAGACTATGGAATTGATATTAGACAAAAAGCAAATTTGAGTGGTTTTCTCATTTGAATTCAAAAATGAGTCATAAAGCAGTGGAGACTCTTTGCAACATCAACAACATGTTTGGCAGAGGAACTTCTAACATACAGTGCAGTGGTGGTTCAAGAAGTTTTGCCAAGGAGATGAGAGCCTTGTAGTTGAGAAGCATAGTGGCTAGCCATCGGAAGTTGACAACGACAAATTGAGAGCCATCATCCAAGCTGATTCCCTTACAACTACATGAGAAATTGCTGAAGAACTCAACATCAACCATTTTATGGTTGTTCAGCATTTGAAGCAAATTGGAAAGGTGATAGAGTCGATAGTGTGTGCCTCATGATCTACCTGAAAATCAAAAAAAATCATTGTTTTGAAGTGTTGTCTTCTTTTATTCTACACAACAGCAACAAATCATTTCTTGATTGGATTGTGATGTGCAACAAAAAGTGGATTTTATATGACAACCGGCAATGACCAGCTCAGTGGTTGGACCAAGAAGAAGCTCCAAATCACTTACCAAAGCCAAGGTCATGCACCAAAGAAAGGTCATGATCACCATTTGGTGGTTTGCTGCTGGTCTGATACACTACAGCTTTCTGAATCCCACTGAAACCATTGCATCTGAGAAGTATGCTCAGCAAATCAGTGAGATGCATTGAAAACTGAAATGCCTGCAGCTGGCATTGATCAACAGAATGGGCCCAATTCTTCTTCAAGACAATGCCTGACTGCAGAGCATGTCACACAAGCAACACTTCAAAAGTTGAACAGATTGGGCCACAACTTTTGACTCATCTGCCATTTTCAGCTAACTTTTAGTGAACTGACTGCCTCTTCTTCAAGCATCTCAACAACTTTTTGCAGGGAAAATGCTTCCACAATCAGCAGGATCCAGAAAATGCTTTCCAAGAGTTCATTACATCCTGAAGCACGGATTGTTATGCTACGGGAACAAACAAACTTATTTCTCTTTGGCAAAAACGTGTTGGTTATAATTGTTCTTATTTTAATTAGTAAAGATGTGTTTGAGCCTAGTTATAATGATTTAAAACTCATGGTCTGAAACTGCAATTACACTTGCACCAACCTAATACATCCATTAGGGCTTCACAAGGAGAAGGCAATGGCAACGCACTCCAGTACTCTTGCCTGGCAGATCTCATGGACGGAGGAGCCTGGTAGGCTGCATGCAGTCCATGTGGTCACTAGGAGTCAGACACTACTGAGGGACTTCACTTTCACTTTTCACTTTTATGCATTGGAGAAGGAAATGGCAACCCACTCCAGTGTTCTTGCCTGGAGAATCCCAGGGACAGAGGAGCCTGGTGGGCTGCCGTCTGTGGGGTCGCACAGAGTCAGACATGACTGAAGTGACTTAACAATATATCCATTAGGGCTTCACAGGGAGAAGGCAATGGCACCCCACTCCACTACTCTTGACTGGAAAATTCCATGGGCAGAGGAGCCTGGTAGGCTGCAGTCCATGGGTTCACGAAGAACTGGACATGACTGAGTGACTTCACTTTCACTTTTCACTCTCATGTCTATGGGGTTGCACAGAGTCGGGCACAACTGAAGCGACTTAGCAGTAGCAGCAGCAGCAACAGCAGGGCTTCACAAGAAGAGCGATGCTGACCAAATCTTTCTTCCCTTGAAGTTTTGAAAAGATATATATATATATATATATATGTTATTGTTGTTTAGTCATGTCTGACTCTTTGTGACCCCATGGACTGTAGCCCTCCAGGCTCCTCTGTCCATGGGATTTCCCAGGCAAGAATACTGGAATGGGTTGCCATTTTCTTCTCCAGGGCATCTTCCCCATCCTGGGATCAAACCTGCATCTCCTGAATTGGCAGGCAGATTTGCTACCACTGAGCCATGAGGGAAGCCCATACACACACACCCACCCACACCCAACCCCCCACACACATATACACACAGGGTAACAGCCACCATGTAGTGTCATCATTACTTGCGGTTTTTGGCCCTTCTTGCAAAAGTTCAAATATGCTGAGCTATGTAGCTTTTTTTGTACAAATTATAGGCCTAAATGGCCTCCTTTTCCACATTCAAACCCAAATCTCCAGATTCATTACTCCAAAGAAATAAAAAAAACACACACATGCAAGTCCTAAGGGAAATAAATCCAGAGAGAGAAAGAGAAAGAATGTGTTTACTTTGAGGCCTAGGGGTGTGCACTGCAAAATTTCTGGGGCAGGATAAGAGTCCTGAGCCCATGATGATATAAGAATGTGGAAAGTGAATTTCAAATTGCTCAACAAGTAACATTTCTAGAGGAAAATAGCAGAGGAGGGAGGCTACCTTTGGGTGATATGATCAGAGAAAGCTTTTTGATGGAGATGGAAGCTTAAACTGGGTTTTAAAGAATGTGAAAAGCTCTGATTGATGGAGAGAAGAGGGAGAGAAATTTAGGTAAAGGTAATCTATAAACTCAAATTCTATTCTTTGTCTTTGTGCATTCTCTAAAACTGACGCCCGAGGCAATCATTTATTTGGAAGTTGATTCCGGGAAGCACAGTGGGGAAGTGGGTGAAAGAGAGATAGGGTAATGAGGAGAGCCAGTAAGGAACATGTTAGTGAGCCTATTACCATTGTGGTCAAATAGAACTCCGTCCACTGGGGATTCTCTGAGCAAAAAATATGGAACCTGCTTCAGAATTGTTTCACCAGGGGCCAGGGAAACTGAGGCATTTATCTACCAGGTCTCACACTCCCCATTGGTTGAGGGTTTGTATGTCTAATATTTTTGTTTGTACCTGCTCATGGCTCAACTAGCTCTTGAAGAACCAGAGAAAACCTCAGAAATAGGGTTTCAGAATGCAGAAATCTATCCTGATTCCTTTTTCACTTCACAAAAGTAGTTTCTCCCTCAGTCTTCCCTAGTTCAGTAAATGACACCACAATCTATCCAATTGGAAAAGCCAGAACTTAGAGCCATTTACTCAACTGTAACATTTATCAAGCACTTACCCTGTGCCTCGTACTCACCCAGGTGCTGAGCGCTAGTGAATCCTATGTGCTCTACGCCAGAAACATCCCAAAGCAATTCTCTTCTCTCCAAATCCATTTCTCTATCTGTAATTTGGAGCATGGTGACCATTTAAATTGTTGCCAAATTTAGACTAAGAGCTGAATATTTGTAACCCCTCATTGTGTCACTGCTGCTGCTGCTGCCAAGTCGCTTCAGTCGTGTCCAACTCTGTGCAACCCCCTAGATGGCAGCCGACCAGGCTCTGCCGTCCCTGGGATTCTCCAGGCAAGAACACTGGAGTGGGTTGCCATTTCCTTCTCCAATGCAGGAAAGTGAAAAGTGAAAGTGGAGTCGCTCAGTCGTGTCGGACTCTTAGCGACCCCATGGACTTCAGCCCACCAGGCTCCTCCGTCCGTGGGATTTTCCAGGCAAGAGTACTGGAGTGGGTGCCATCACCTTCTCCCACTGTCACTACCACAGTCCATTTCCATGCTTTCCCTCACACATTTTTGTTCCCAATCTTCCAATTTTCTTCTTTCCAGATATCTGTCCAGCCAGCCAGATGATTCACTCCTGCTTGTGAGTCTATGCATATTCTTAGTTTCAGCCATTTCTCTCTCCCTACCTTAAGTAGATGATTGTTATGGTTAATTTTATGTGTCAGCTTGACTGGGCTAAGAGTTGTGAAGATATCTGATAAAAAACAATTTCCGAGTTTGTCTGTGAGGGTGTTTCTGGAAAAGATTAGCATTTGAATTTGCATACTGAGTAAAGAAGGTCACCCTTGCCAATGTGGGAAACCACCATCCAGTCCACTGAGGGCCTGAATAAAACAAAGAGGTGGAGGAAGTGCCAGTGTGCTCTCTCTGTATTAGCTAAAACATTCATCTGCATTGACCCTTGGACATAGGTACCCCTGGTCTTGGACTTTTGGACTCAGACTGGGGCCTTCACTGTTATACCACCTGCCCACCCCTGCCTTGCAAATTCTCAGCCATAGGACTTAGACTGAATTATGCCACCAGTTTTTCTGGTTCTTTCAGGTTGAAAATGGCAGATTATGGGACTTCTAAGCTCCATAACCATGTAAGCCAATGCCTATAATAAATCTCCGCATATGTATGAGGAGATATTTGTATACATAGAGGCTTCCCTGGTGGCTCTGCTGGTAAAGAATCTGCCTGCAATACAGGAGACCTGGGTTTTATCCCTGGGTTGGGAAGATACCCTGGAGAAGGAAATGGCTACCTACTCCATTAATCATGCCTGGAGAATTCCATGGACAGAGGAACCTGGTAGGCTATAGTCCATGGGGTCACAAAGAGTCAGAGGGACACGACTGAGCAACTAACACACACACACATACAGGTATATTTATAGATATACTATATATAGGCTAAGATCATGGCATCTGGTCCCATCACTTCATGGGAAATAGATGGGAAAACAGTGGAAATAGTGTCAGATTTTATTTTGGGGGGGCTCCAAAATCACTGCAGATGGAGATTGCAGCTATGAAATTAAAAGACGCTTACTCCTTGGAAGGAAAGTTATGACCAACCTAGACAGCATATTAAAAAGCAGAGATATTACTTTGCCAACAAAGTTCTGTCTAATCAAGGCTTTTCTAGTGGTCATGTAAGGATGTGAGAGTTGGACTGTGAAGAAAGCTGAGTGCCGAAGAATTGATGCTTTTGAACTGTGGTGTTGGAGAAGACTCTTGAGAGTCCCTTGGACTGCAAGGAGATCCAACCAGTCCATTCTAAAGGAGATCAGTCCTGGGTGTTCATTGGAAGGACTGATGCTGAAGCTGAAACTCCAATACTTTGGCCACCTCATGTGAAGAGTTGACTCATTGGAAAGGACCCTGATGCTGGGAGGGATTGGGGGCAGGAGGAGAAGGGGACAATAAAGGATGAGATGGCTGGATGGCATCACCAACTCGATGGACATGGGTTTGAGTGAACTCTGGGAGTTGGTGATGGACAAGGAGGCCTGGCGTGCTGCAATTCATGGGGTCTCAAAGAGTCGGACATGACTGAGCAACTGAAATGAACTAAACTGAACTGATACATAGGCTTCCCCACCAAGGAAGCCCGTATGTATATAGGAATTGGCTTACATGCTTATGGAGCTGAGAAGTCCCATAATCTGCCATTTTCAACCTGAAAGAACCAGAAAAACTGGTGGCGTAATTCAGTCCAAGTCCTAAGGCTGAGAATTTGCAAGGCGGGGGTGGGCAGGTGGTCTGACGGTGAAGGTCCCAGTCTGAGTCCAGAAGTCCAAGAACCAGGAATACCCATGTCCAACGGTCAGTGGAGATGAATGTTTTAGCTAATATATATCTTATTGTTTCTGTTTCTCTGGAGAACCCTGAGTAATACCATGGCAAAGTGCACTTTCTGAAGCTATGCCCAATGGGAAGATTTTCTCTTGCTTCTGTCTTTCAGGGTTTTGTGAGTCGAATTGAGTTATGTCTCCCAAATGGTATATTGGAGTCCTAACCCCTAATACCTGTGAATGTGACCTTATTTTGAAATAGGGTCTTTGCAGATATAATGATTAAAATGAGCTCATACTGGACTAGGGTGGACCCGAATACCAGTGGCAATTGTTCTTTCAAGGAGAGAGATTTGGAAACAGACATACAGGAAGAAGACCATATGAAGACACAGGCAGAGATTGGAGCTATGAGGCCACAGGTTAAGGAATGTCAAGAATTGCTAGCAACAATCAGAAGCTAGAGAGCCAAGGAAGCTTTCTCTACTAGAGCCTTAGGAGGGAGAATGGCCCTGAGCACACATTGATTTTGGTCTTCTAGCCTCTAGAACTGTGAAATAATATATCTCTGTTGTTTTAGGCCACCCAGCTTGTGGTACTTTGCTATGACAGCCCTGGCAAACTAATACACAGATCATTCCCGAGTGGTACTATGGTACAGTTAGAGTGTATTTTCAGCTTGCGTTCATCCATCAGTCAAACTCAGCTGCTTTCTCTGGTAGTGCTGATCATAAAGGGCCCTACTACCCACAATGTGATGTAGGTATGAGTTGAGAAACAGCTGCCATTACAATCGTGGTAAATGATGTGTAGTTCTGGGACACCTGTTGGTATATTTTTAGTGTCCTCTGGCCTTGCTTGTAACTGTTCATAACTGATTCCGCTTTCATCTTACAATTGATTGCAGCTGGGCTTCCTGACCATATGACTTGATGAGACTGACAGAATTCAGCTTAGGATAGGCAGCTCTTGCCTCATGTTCACTTGATGTCGTATAGTCATACGTCTTTTCACTACCAGAGCCCAACAGTGTACCAGAACCTGTTTATCAAATGGTGTACATATTGGCTGTGGATGGCATGGCCTTGCTGCAGGCCTTAGAGTGTCCACGTTGTGATTTTTCCATTGTGGCTTCCCTAAACTCTGCCTGTTGTCTTCTCCCATCAGATACATTTAGCACCCTAACATCTGCTGGATCATATGGGCCAAGCAGCAGGTCCTATGGCAGGCCCCACCGAAAGCTGAAGTCTTCCCTTGTAGCCCAGTAAATAGGTCGAGCATAATTTCCAGGTATGGCATGTGCTGCCTCCATACTCAAGAGGCCAGCAAGTTTTATGCTTCCTTGTTATTGCTGGGAGAAGCAAGACGCGATAATTTATCCTTTGCTTTCAAATGGACGTTCTTTTAGGTCTCAGACCATTTGCCCCTTAAAATCTTCACTGATGTGGAAGGATCAATGCTATAAACATTTGTGGTGCTGTTGCAGGACTCTTCTTCATCGGGATCCAACCAGTCTTTCAATTAGTGGGTTTTAGGCCTAAGAACTGCCTCAGGTTTAGTAACTAGGGAAAAGGCTATGAGTTTTCATTGAGACGAGTGACTCCATCCTTCTGTTCATCCACTGTGATTACTTCTGATTATATCTATTTAGCAATGTGTTTGTTGGTAGCTCAGCTGGTAAAGAATCTGCCTGCCATGCAGGAGACCCCAGTTCGATCCCTGGGTCAGGAGGATCCCCTGGAGAAAGGATAGGCTACCCATTCCAGTATTCATGGGCTTCCCTGGTGGCTCAGACAGTAAAGAATCTGCCTGCAATATGGGAGACCTGGGTTTAATTCCTGGGTTGGGAAGATCCCCTGGAGGAGGGCATGGCAACCCACTCCAGTATTTTTTCCTGGAGAATCCTCATGGACAGAGGAGCCTGGCGGGCTACAGTCCATTGTGTTGCAAAGAGTAGGACATGACTGAGCGTCTAAGCACAGCAATATCTATGTTGATGGTTACCCACTTACACCTGTGAATAAAATATTTTATAAGGCATCTTCATAGAAGTCTGCTTCTCCTGGCTCTCTTTCCAACATTTCTATCCTTTGTGGCAGTTATTCCCATCTTGTTTTGTCAGTAAAGTGCTACCATCTGACCCCTCTGCTACTTCATTTTCCTGTCTTCATTGACACTAAGGGCTTTTTTCTGTAATAATATTTCCTACTGTTAGTCAGGAGAACAGCCACAACTGAACTTTTCAATGATACTGGTGCCATTCTCACCAGCACATTTCTTATTTCTTTGGTAAACGGAATGCTCTTTAAGTCTTCCCATAGAATAGAACTGGTTTATAGGTTGTTAGGCCTGAAAGGTATATTCATTTTTGAATACTTTGTTCTCTGATTCTTTCTTCTTCCTCCACAGTCAGTGTACTCCAGCAGATCTAGCACGTATGCTTCATGTAGTGTGGGCCAGATCTTTCTTCCAACTGCCAAGAGTCATCTTAGCAGATATTAGTAATGTCTCCTAGGGTCTTTGCTAGGGTATTAAATTCAGTACCATAAGAGAGTACTCTCCTGTCTCTTATCCATCTTTATATTTCACCTTCTGGAATACAGCAATCTCATTTTCCTGTCTCAAATGTGCTCTCTTGGCTCCAGCAGCTCATGTTGGGTTGTCCTGCATTCTCTCAGTATATAGTTCCTTTCTTCTCTTAGCACACCCAACAATTCCTCAGGTGGGAGTTATGCTGAGATAGGGGTAGATCCTGGGAGAGTCTACTTCCTAGGGCCATTTCAGGTACCCACCATCTTAGGCTGAGTTTCCTGGAAATGTATCTAAGATATGAAGGTTTGTGTGGGGAGTTCCTTCAGGAAAAAAACCTTTAAGGAAGTACAGGAAGCAGAACTTGATAGAGGTAGACATTCCATTGTGATGAAACTATAACAGAAGTTTCAGGTGATCCTGCAGGAATCACTGAAGCTGAGACAGATCTTTAGAGTTATCACACACTGATGCAGGGGGAACTTTTTCTTTTTTTTTAAGTAATACTTTGCATTAGCCAGACATTTGGTATAGTCTGCCCTTGGGAGTGACAATAACCTTGGATGATGAGGTGTCCCTTTGATAGAGGGCAGTTTGGAGAAAGAGATGTGGCTATGAGATGTCAGCAACTACACTTCCAGCAAGTCACAAATGAGCACCTGGTCCTGATAAGGACACCCAACAGCGCACTAGTGTAATGCATAACACATATCTTCATTTATCTAAGACAATAATTAGAATATAAACTGTAAGTCTGTCTCATACATTGCTATATATCTAGAATTAGAACAGACTGGCCTAGTATTTACTCAATAAGTATTTGTTGACTAAATGATTGAACTAAATGAGTAATTAAAGCCTATTTATAGGTGCCACATTTTTTAAACTGACAATCACTTGGCACATCACAGGGAATACAAATAAATGAAAACGTAAATAGGAAAGCATACCAAAGTACATTTCTACTCTTACATCCCAGTACAAATCCCTAACGAGGCTTTTGAGTGTTCTGAAATTGAAACCATGTTTAATGCATTAAATGAACTGATGAATGGCATGGGCAGTATATTCATTTTTAGCCATGACCTTTTACTCTGATGTGAATTCTTAATGAACTGACTTAGTTGTAACTGGTGTTAAAGAGCATTAAGAAAGAGATTATAATTGGATCAGCTATTGTAGTTGGATTGACTCACAAAGACAAATTTGGTTTTGTACCTACATCTCATTAATATTCACTTTCAACTGCCTTCCAACAGATGTCTGCTTTTGACTTTAAACATAGATTTTTCAAACATTTTTATGATACTATAAACATATAGAATCTTCTGAAACATTTTTAAACTACATTCTATTAAATTTTGCCACTCTCACATATGGAGTGAGAAAAAAAAATAAGTCTGAAATGTCATCTTGTCCACTCTTCAAACATTTCTAATGTAAAATGTCATAAAAACTCAACATTAAAAAACATTTACTTTTCCCCATTTTAACAACTGTCGTGTGTGGGTTCAGGTTTACATCTGAAAACAAATGACCAAGAAATTATGAAGAACAAAAATCAAGAATAACAGAAAAAAAGGAGTTCTATGGACCTATTACCTAACTAAACAAGCATAACTGGTGATAATTATTTTAAAACAATTAAAAATCTATGGAATTTTCCCTAAGGATATGCAACAAATGAAGAAACAGTTATTAAAGAAGATCTTAATTAGAACTTGGTAACAGTAGCAAGACTCTGAGTCACTTGGTCTATGACCCTTTCCCTCATTCCCACCCCCAGCACAGCTTGATTGAAAGTCAACTTCAAGACAGTATGGCCAAGAAAATGGGTCTTTGTCTTTCCTAAACTCCTAGTTAAGGGATACTCTGTCTCACATGGGGGGATAGGCAGTCATTATTTCTTATACCTTCTCACTCTGAGTGCAAAGGCTAAGTTCCTAGTGAGTGGCTGAGAGGTCAGAAGTGCCATTTCTCCACCCAGCCTCCACTCAGAGGGAGGAGGCTCTCCCCTTGCACGACAGCCTGCGAGTCCAGGGGCCCTGATCACTTTCACCTGAACTCACTACTGGGGTGGAAATTCCATGCCAGGAGGGGCAAACTGAGAAGATCAAAGGCTACCACTCCTGTTCAGTGCCCAGAGTATTGACTCAGAATTTTTCCACAAGGGATAAACAATACTTAAAAGCAGACGTCTACAAAATGAAAGTGAAAGTTGCTCAGTAGTGCCTGATTCTTTGTGACCCCGTGGACTATGTAGTCTTTAGAATTCTCCAGGCCAGAATACTGGCGTGGTAGCCTTTCTCTTCTCCAGGGGATCTTCCCCACCCAGGGATCGAACCCAGGTCTCCAGCATTGCAGGTGGATTCTTTACCACTGAACCACCAGGGTAACCCAAGAATACTGGAGTGGGTAGCCTGTCCTTTCTCTGGTGGATCTTCCTGACCCAGGAATTGAACTGGGGTCTCCTGAATTCTAGGCGGAGTCTTTACCAGCTGAGCTACTAGGAAAGCCCCTCTACAAAGTGTTTCCCAAAGGAATTGATTTCATTTGAAACAAAGTGTCGGGGATTTCAAGCCTCAAATACAATGGAGATTTTTGGTGGTAAGCAATTAAGATGAGGTTGGTATATCTATAAAAGACCTAAACCAGAAGCCATCTAGTGTACCAGAGAGAACCAGCAGAAGACACAATTAAGAAGAGCCCTCCTGGGGCCAGAGCAAACCTCAAAATCTGTCCAAAAATATTCCTGAAAATCAGCTCCAATTCAATTACATCAGACTGTAGAACAACTTATGCCCCAAGAATATGGTCAAAGATAGTAGAGCAATCAGTTAGCAATTAGTGGAGCCTAAGAACTTGGTGTGATGTCAAAGGAGTAATACCCTCTAACAGGAGGGCCAGAGAAATAGTTAAAGAGAGCTCTACTGAAACCACTGTCATCCCAGGGTGACTGTATGTATGCCCAGAGCTGCTCCCTCTGAGGAGCAACATCGGAGGTTTCACAGTGCACAATAGTAGACTTTACTCAAATCATCTATCCAAGTTGTTAAACAAACAAACAATGATAACAAAAACACAAGCTCCAGAGATGGGAGGGGATCCATATCCAGTATTTTAGAATATATTACTTAAAATGTCGTTTCAAGGAAAGATTATGAGACACACAAGGAAATAGGAAAGTGTGGGAGGTGGCCTCAAGATGGCATAGAAATAGGATGGGGAGACCACTTTCTCCTCCACAAATTCATCAAAAGATCATTTGAGTGTGGAGCAATTTCCACAAAACAACTTCTGAATGCTGGTGGAAGATCCCAGGCACCCAGAAAGGCAGCCCAATCTCTTCAAAAAGAGATAGGACAAAATATCAAAGAAACAGGAAGTGTGACCCACTTGGGAAGAAAAAGCAGACCACAGAAAATGCCTGTAACCCAAGACAGTTGATTTGAATCCACATGAAAAAACAGAGGGCTGGTAAAGGTAATCATGTAATTTTAAAAGACAGTATAAATGCATAGTTCTTTTCCTATCTTTACTTAACTGATCCAGGGCAATTATAAAATAATATATGTACATTATTGTATTGTTGGACCTATAACACGAAGAAATGCAATGTATTTGCCAATAGCTGATCAAAGAAGGTGAGTGGGAGCAAAGCTGTATTGGCATAAAGAAGAGACACCAGATGGTAACTTGGATACACAGGAGCAAGTGAAGAGAACTGGAAATGGTAAATAAGAAGGTTAATATAGCAAATTCTATAAATATGTACCTGTTTTTTCTCAGATTCTTTAATAGACATAAAATGAGTAAACATTAATTTATGTAACATAATAATTATAATGATGTATGTTGGATTCAAAACACATATAGGTAATATTTAGAATAATAGCACAAAAATTGGGGAAGAGAGAATAGATGTGTATAAGAATAACATTTCTATATCATGCTGCAATTAAATTAGTATAAATCTGAAGTCGATTCTGATTAAGATGTATATGATAAACCCTAGAGCAACCACTAAGACATAACTTTTTTAAAAAGTGAAAAAAATAAATAAAGGCAGTCATGTGAAGATGGAGGCAGAGATTGGAGTGGTAAAGTTACACACCACAGTATGCCATGGATTGCCAGCAACCTCAGAAGGTAGATTCAGTTTAGTTAAGTCACTCAGTCGTGTCCGATTCTTTGCAACCCCATGAATCACAGCACGCCAGGCCTCCCTGTCCATCACCAACTCCCGGAGTTCACTCAGACTCACGTCCATCGAGTCAGTGATGCCATCCAGCCATCTCATCCTCTGTCGTCCCCTTCTCCTCCTGCCCCCAATCCCTCCCAGCATCAGAGTCTTTTCCAATGAGTCAGCTCTTCGCATGAGGTGGCCAAAGTACTGGAGTTTCAGCTTTAGCATCATTCCTTCCAAAGAACACCCAGGGCTGATCTCCTTCAGAATGCACTGGCTGGATCTCCTTGCAGTCCAAAGGACTCTCAAGAGTCTTCTCCAACACCACAGTTCAAAAGCATCAATTCTTTGGTGCTCAGCTTTCTTCACAGTCCAGTTCTCACATCCATACATGACCACAGGAAAAGTCATAGGTAAAGAAGCTAGATAAAGAACCTACCTGCCAAGGCAGGAGACGCAGGAAACAAGAGTTCAATCCCAGGGTCAGGAAGATCCCTGGAGGAGGGCATGGCAACCCACTCCAATATTCTTGCCTGGAGAATCCCTTGGACAGAGGAACCTAGTGGGCTACAGTCCATGGAGTTGCAAAATGTCAGACAAAACTGAAGTGATGTGTGCGCTCACGTGCACAGAAGCTAGGAACAGGCAAGAAAAGGTTCCTCCTCAGGCCTTCAGAGGGAGTGTGGCCCTGCCAACAGCTTGATTTGAATTTCTAGCCCTTCAATCTATAATAAAATAAATTTCTGTTGTTTTAAGCCACCCAATTTGTGGTAATTTATGATAGCGGACTTAGGAAACTAATACCGACAACTAGAACTGTAGTTGAATGTTTTTGAAAATGGGTGCTGGCATATTATTTTTTCTAAAAATTTAGGAAGTAGCATCTCAGAAAAACTTAATGCATTGTTTTGTATTGAGTTGTGTCCCCGATGTGTTTGAATTCTAACCCCCAATACCTCAGAATGTGACCATACTTGGAAATAGGGTCATTTTAGATGTAATCAGTTCATTAAGATGAGGTTATATGGGGCCAGGTCCAATCCAACATGACTGGTATCCTTACAAAAGAGGACATGTGGACACAGACTTGTATACAGTGAGAACATCGCGTGAAGGCTGGCCTTTTACTGCCACAAGCAAAGCAGGAGAGAAGAGACCTGCAACTGACCCTTCCCCAGCGCCATTAGAGGGAACACAACACCCTTGTAGCCTCCAGAACTGTGAGATAATAACATTTCTGTTGTTTAAGCCAGTTTGTAAACACTTTATTAAGGCAGTCCTCACAAACCGATACACTCATAATGCTATTTCCAAGTCAGGACAACTGTTAATTTTTGGGTTTATTTCCTTTCAGTTTCATACCTATAAATTTGATCCACATTTACTTATGTGCACATATATACATATAACCTCCATCCAAATATTAGAGGCAGGTTCTTCTTAATAAAATTATCCCAAACTTGGAAATAAAGACTAGCGTGTGACCTTCCAAACTCTTGCTAGAAGCTGTCTAGCAAGCTTGTCTGAGTCATCTGCCATTCCAAAGGAAAGTAATATTGACTTACAATTTATTATTGATTAAGGCTCAGTCTCTAATGAGTTACATGTTAACTACAGAAGATTAATAAGGTACAAATTACATTTTTTTCTAGTAGAGACTCAAATGTTTTTTTGTCCTATAGAAAAGATAACCCCTAAAGGTTACATTTCATTGCTCTGCATCTAAATTAGTAAACTTATTTCAGCTTTCTCTCCTTTTGTAGCCATCTTTCAAACTCTCATATCCTCCTTTGAAACAGGTTTGCCATCCTTCTAATTCTCTCATTAATGAGTTTAAAAAAAACTTTGACATATATATACTATATATTTGTATATCACAATTTTAATTTTTTGAAAATTATACTTTGAAATGCCTTAGAAGAGTAGTTCCCAAACTTTCAGAGTTTATGAAGAAGAAAATTTATTAAAATAAAATTAAATTGGATGACTGAGATAGAGTTGCCAATTTTAATTTTCCAAGTAGTGTCAATTTTAAAATTACAAACACAGAAAATCAACATTATTCATACCAACATTTCATAAAAGGTAGGGCATGGCCTTTTAACACCAAAAGAGTAGAATAAAACATAGCATAAGATATGTATTAATAATATTATGAAAATTTGCCCCATTCTAGTTATTTTTCTCATTACACTGTATATTAGGGGAAATAAGCATAATTTAGGAAGCATTCCTTACAGGTGACTGGTTTCCTTCCTACTTGTGCAGTCTCTTATTTTAAGTCTTTACTAAGGACTCTTTGTGTCCTAACAAGAGCCTGCTATGTGGCAAAAGATCACTGATTATGTGCCAGGGAGGCATATTCTATATACAAACGTGGTTTATGACATTAGGAAAAATATATTCTAGTGGAGAAAGATGCATTGAATAATCCCTCCAATGTAATTAAAATTGTAGTAAATATTATAAGGATAAAGGTTAAATTTAATAGTGTGCCCCGAGTTGCTTCTCAGTAACCTCTCAGTGAAAACTTCTGCCTTGATAGAAGGGCTTAGAAAATTATTCTGAGGTGCTTCTCTCAATAAAAGGAAGCCACTTTCCTCTCCTTAAAAGTTAAGTATGTGAAGGTGCTTGGTGGTAACAGATCACCGATAGTAATAGACCTTAACTTGCATAACCACCTGAGCTTAACAGGAACCCTCAGAAGGAGACGAGCCCTCCCACCACTTCTTTCCCTTTCTCAACCATGAAGAAAGGAGCTGGGCACTGAATGGTCCCTTCTAGATGAAATAAACAAATTAAAATGAGGTCAGTTCATGGTTAGTCTTTTTAAGAGCACAAAAGTGCTTTGTTGCAGTTGATAATAATGTTATATTGTTAATTAGCTCTATTAGCTCAGCAGCTCCACAGACTGAGGCCCTAAGGCTGTGAAGCAGTCCTACAAGGAAGGAAGAAGGGCATTATCATGTGCAAATCTCCCTTATTACAAACTTTGAGATAAATTTTGACTCGATTGAAAAAGTGTGGGCAATTTGGGCTTCAGGAGAATTTGTAAATAGTTAAGTGAGGAAGCCAAATGCTTCACGCTCTTCCATATAATGTCATGGAGAGTTAATGGAAAAGACAAGATGTCAAAACTTAAAAATTGAAGTCCAAGGACACTTTCTTTGAACAAGGACTATGAAATTGGTAGAGGGACATACAGTAACACAGCCTAGGAACATAGACTCCTAGAGAGCACTGCTTACTGCATATTTCAAGCATGAAAGTGGGTAGTGGCTTTCTCTTTGTTATATAATCAGAGAATACTCCCTATATGTTTGCATATCAATGTAATTCAGCAAAGTAGAATTTGGTAGGTTTGGCAGGGGACTAGGACAACGACTATCTCCTCATTCTTCTGCCATCCCAAGGTTTATCTGCATTCCACGGTAGTGTTCCTAGCTGGGGGATGAGCCGTATGGGTGAGGATCACCCAAGATTGGGATGAAAGTCTTCTATAAATTTCTGAGCAAGCTTGAGGGATAATTATGTATGATTTACTGAAAACCAGTTAGATAAGATATTCTGAGGACTAAAGGCCCATTTTGCACTCAGGGCAAGAAAAAGGAAGTTTGATGAAAAGTTTAGTAGTCTCAACTCTCTACTCCTCAGTAGACCACCAAAGAAGCCCATTGATCAACCATGACTAACTTTATTTGACTCATAGCATGAGGGAGAACACCAACTTGAAAAAATAGTGATTGCTTCTCAAAATGGGGAAATTATGGAAGCATACTTACAGGGTTTTAGAGCCAATTCTGAGTTCTGCAAGACAGGCAAGTTGTTAAGATTGGGCAGTTTATGATAAAATAACTTTGGATTTATGGGTACAGCAAGATGAAGGCCTTAAGGAGGGTCTTTTTTTTTTTCATTTTATATTTTTTAAATTTTTTAAAATTATTATTATTTTTTTTTACTTTATAATATTGTGTTGGTTTTGCCATATATCAACATGCATCCGCCACGGGTGTACACGTGTTCCCCGTCCTGAATCCTCCTTCCTCCTCCCTCCCCATACCATCCCTCTGGGTCATCCCAGTGTACCAGCCCCAAGCTTTCTGTATCCTGCATTGAACCTGGACTGGCGATTCATTTCTTATATGACATTATACATGTTTTAATGCCATTATACCAAATCATCCCCCCTCCTCTCTCTGACAGAGTCCAAAAGACTGTTCTATACATCTGTGTCTCTTTTGCTGTCTTGCATACAGGGTTGTCATTATCATCTTTCTAAATTCCATATATATGCATTAGTATACTGTATTGGTGTTTTTCTTTCTGGCTTACTTCACTCTGTATAATAGGCTCCGGTTTCATACACCTCATTAGAACTGATTCAAATGTATTCTTTTTAATGGCTGAGTAATACTCCATTGTGTATATGTACCACTGCTTTCTTATCCATTCACCTGCTGATGGACATCTAGGTTGCTTCCATGTCCTGGCTATTAGAAACAGTGCTGCGATGAACATTGGGGTACACGTGTCTCTTTCAATTCTGGTTTCCTCGGTGTGTATGCCCAGCAGTGGGATTGCTGGGTCGTATGGCAGTTCTGTTTCCAGTTTTTTAAGGAATCTCCACACTGTTCTCCATAGTGGCTATATTAGTTTGCATTCCCACCAACAGTGTAAGAGGGTTCCCTTTTCTCCACACCCTCTCCAGCATTTATTGCTTGTAGACTTTTGGATCGCAGCCATTCTGACTGACGTGAAATGGTACCTCATTGTGGTTTTGATTTGCATTTCTCGGAGTCCCTTGGACTGCAAGGAGATCCAACCAGTCCATTCTAAAGGAGATCAGCCCTGGAATTTCTTTGGAAGGAATGATGCTAAAGCTGAAACTCCAGTACTTTGGCCACCTCATGCGAAGAGCTGACTCATTGGAAAAGACTCTGATGCTGGGAGGGATTGGGGGCAGGAGGAGAAGGGGACGACAGAGGATGAGATGGCTGGACGGCATCACTGACTCGATGGATGTGAGTCTGAGTGAACTCCAGGAGCTGGTGATAGGGAGGCCTGGCGTGCTGCGATTCACGGGGTTGCAAAGAGTTGGACACGACGGAGCGACTGAACTGAACTGAACTGATAATGAGTGATGTTGAGCATCTTTTCATGTGTTTGTTAGCCATCTGTATGTCTTCTTTGGAGAAATGTCTATTTAGTTCTTTGGCCCATTTTTTGATTGCATTGTTTATTTTTCTGGAATTGAGCTGAGGGAGTTGCTTGTATATTTTTGAGATTAGTTGTTTGTCAGTTGTTTCATTTGCTATTATTTTCTCCCATTCTGAAGGCTGTCTTCACCTTGCTTATAGTTTCTTTTGTTGTGCAGAAGCTTTTAATTTTAATTAGATCCCATTTGTTTATTTTTGCTTTTATTTGCAATATTCTGGGAGGTGGGTCATAGAGGATCCTGCTGTGATGTATGTCGGAGAGTGTTTTGCCTATGTTCTCTAAGAGTTTTATAGTTTCTGGTCTTTTGTTTAGATTTTTAATCCATTTAGAGTTTATTTTTGTGTATGGTGTTAGAAAGTGTTCTAGTTTCATTATTTTACAAGTGGTTGACCAGTTTTCCCAGCACCACTTGTTAAAAAGATTGTCTTTTCTCCATTGTATATTCTTGCCTTAAGAAGGGTCTTGATAAACACATTTTTAGTTTTGGTAAGCTGTTAAATTGGTTCACAGGCTTATCTTGGGAGCAAGTAATTCCTAAAGCAAGCAAGTATCTATTTTTGTTCTGGCCCAGTATTGTTTAAAATAGGGACAGGAAAATTTCCTTGGTCTCAGTATTTTTTAACCTAAAAGTGGGAATTACGTTGCTTTTAGTTCTCCAGATTCCTGTTGGCCTTTCTCTAGCCAAAGCTGTAGGATAGACCATTATTACCTAAGGATGTGACAAATCAGGGTGTATGTTGGTATTTGATGTATTGTGGTCATGTGAAGAGTTTCTGAGCATAGTCGTTCAGTCTCTATTAGGGACAGATTTGCTTGTTCATTTTGCTGAAGGATCATGTTTGGATCATTTGATGGAACAGCATCTGTACAGCAGAATTTAAGCCTCCAGAATTCATACTTTTGAGAGTTGCAACATGGACAATTACTAAGATGAAGACTGTGATAAGTAACTTAGAAGCAGTTACTTCTAAGGCAGGAGCCAAGAGTGACCAAATTAAAATAAAAGAATACCAGTCTCAACGTGAAGCGGCCACACAATCAGATATGAGGATATTAGCCAAATTGCATAATTTTATGATTTAGATGTTGGCTTCCCAGATAATTTTAGCACAGTACTCTGGATCTTTTAGTAAAGATCCAGAGATCTATAGTTATGTAAGTACAACATTTTCCCCTAAGTCCCATCCTAAAAAAATGTTTTTACACATGTTCCACTTTGAAAGATCTCTATTTTGAACCACCTGTCCAAATTTATGAACCCCTTGGGTGAGGAATTGCTTCCATAATATTGTCATTCTTCTGCTATTCTCTGTACCATTGCCCGTAGAATTCTGCCTACTTTTCAAGCCTCATGTGAAGTGTGAAATAGCAAAAAAGCAGTCTAAAATATTCCTTTGGTGGCTATTTTTTAAAATCTAAATCGAAGCCCAGAATTTCTCCTTTTTGAATTAAATTGTCTAAATGTCTGTTTTTCTTAGAAGGGAAATTGATGGGTCAAAATGAACCCAGGATGATATTAAGAACTATTTTCAAGGCTGTCATCAGTTTACTGACATTACTGATCCCTGTTCAATTTACAAATTTCTGATTACAGTCAATAGTCTTTTGTGCTTCAAATTACTCATATATGGATATCAAGTAGAAAAAGCATGATACCCATCCCATTACCTGGTACCAGGCCAATTCTATTTGACATCCACATATGAGTATTTTCAGTGAAAGCAGATCATTGTGTGGTTCCTCGCAAGTAGAATTGGATTTAAATCACAAAAGACTGTTGACTGCAATCTGTAAATTGGACTGGGATGAGGATTTAGCTTAACTAACACCTTTCTTATAAGGTCTGTAAAAGCAAGGCAGCCCCTCAATGTACCCCTTGACTCCCTGGATTTTTCTATGCTCTATTTCTGTGAAAGCTGGATTGCGAAGACTAACTCCTCTGTAGATTTCTTTTTTCTACAGAAAAATGAACATTCCTTTCTAGATTTGACATATTAGAAACTTTAGATTTCTGTCTGGTCTATTGTGGTTTTGCCATCTAAATAAGCAGCTTGGTAGTTCAGTTCAGTTAGCAAATATTATAAAAAGGACTGTGTTTTGTCTGATTTGTAACAAAGAAATGGTACCAAATGAAGCTGGGTAGCTCCCAAAGTAAAATCTCCCATTAGAATATAATGGCTTTTGAAATGAAAAATTAACATTGTGAGATAAAAATTCTGTGTACTTCTTTCTGTGTATCAGATGTAATGTATTCCACATGTACAACAAGGGAGTGGATAAAAGGACATGTGTTGTTGCAAAGTTTCTGTATTTTTTCTGATGTGGCAAAACATTAAGTTTATATTTTAAGTTAATGAATTGTGAAAAGTGAAGCATGTATATTGTAATCCTTTAGAGCAACCGGTGGAAAAAACATGAGAAGGCATAGTAAATAAAAAGCCAATAATTAAAATGGTTTACTAAAAAATACTTGAAATTCAAAAGAGTAGAACAAAGGGAAAACTGGAACAAAAGACAAAGGGACTAATAGACAAACTAATAATAATATTTTAGACTTAAATTCAACCATATTAATAATTACATTAAATGTAAATTTTCTTTTAATTAAAAAAAACAGATATTGTCAATAAGAAAAAAAAAATCCAACTATTTGCTATCTACAAGAAACCCACTTAAAGTATAATGATATAGATAGGCTAAAAATAGAAGCCTGAAAAATGATATACCATGGAAATACTAAAGAATAAAAAGAAGCTGGAGAGCCTATTTTAATTATCAGACAAAAGAAACTTCGGAACATGGAAAATTACTAGGAATAAAGAGGGACTCCAGTATTCTGGCCTGGAGAATTCCATGGACTCTGTAGTCCATGGGGTCACAAAGAGTCGGACACGACTGAGCAACTTTCACCTTCACTTTCAAAGAGGGACTTAACACAATTATTAAAGGCTCAATTTACCAATGAAGCATTACGATTTTAAAAGTATATGCATTAACAACAGACATTAAAAAACTCTGCTTAAAGTGATGCAAATGCTGATAGAAGTTAAAGGAAACATAGACAAGTCCAGAATTATAATTACAGACTTTAATATTCTTCTCTTTATAATTATTTTAAAAGTAGATACAAAATCACCACAGATTTCAAAGACTTGAATAATTTTATCAACCAACTAATCTGATTGTCATTTATAAAGCATTCTATTCAACAACAGGTACTTATTTATTTTTAAGGGTACATAGATAACTCTTAATGACCTCATGGACTATACAGTCCATGGATTTCTTCAAGCCATAATACTGGAGTGGGTAGCTTCTCCAGGGGATCTTCCCAACCCAGGGATCGAACCTAGGTCTCCTGCGTTGCAGGCAGATTCTTTACCAGCTGAGCCACCAGGAAAACCCATAGATAACTCACCAAGATGGTTCATGTTATGAGTCATAAGAAACTTATTATATTAAATGAAATAATGCAACTGATATTATCTAATTATAAAGGAAATAAAAATTAAAAACAAAAAATTACTTGGAAATTTTGTAAATGTTTGTAAATTAGCATAATCCTATAGAAAATACAGATCAAAAAGGAAGTCTCAAGGGAAATCAGAAAATATTCTGAACAAATAGAAATTAGAATGTATTAAAATTTATGAGATACAGTTAAAGTAGTCCTTAGAGGGAAATTTGTAGCACTCAGAGCTGATAATGGAAAAAGAAAATTATCTCAAACAGATAGGATAAACATTAATAAACTACAGGATTAGTGCAAACTTTACCAAAAACAAGCAGAAAGAAGGAAATGATAAAGAAAGGAACACAGATCAAGAAACTGGAAATAAGCAAAAAAATAAAAAACAATAGAGGGAAACCAATAAGTGCTAAAAGATATTTCCTTGATAGATTAATAAACTGACATACTTCTAGCAAGACTGATGAAGAGCAAAAGAAAGGAGGCACAAAATACCAATATTAGTAAGAAAAGTATCACTTCAGTCTAACATATATTAAAAGAAAATTAAGGGACTGCTATGAGTAACTCTATGCACATAAATTTGATAGCTTAGATGAAATAGACTGATTTCTTGAAAAACACAGCAAAATGATAGAGAGCCCAAAGAGTCCCATATCTATTTGAGAAATTGAATTTGTTGTTAAAGATAGTCCAAAAAAGAAAAACTCCACGCCCAGATGATTTCATTAGTAAATTATATGAATATTTTTGAAAGAAATAACACCAATTTTGCATAATGCCTTCCACAAAATAAGGACCACCTCCCAACTTGTTTTATATACCTAGCATTACTTTGATTCTTTGATACCATATCCAGACAATGGTAGTACAAGAAAATAAAACTATAGATCAATATCTCTCATAAACACAGATGCAAAAATCCTCAACAAAATGCAGTAAATTAAATTAAGTATAAAAAAGAACAATACTTAATGATCAAATGGAGTTTATCTTGGGAATGCAAGGTTGATTCACCATCTAAAAATGAATGTTAACTCACCGTACTAACAGACTTAAGAAAAGCCACATGATCATATCAATTGATGCAGAGGAATCACTTGAGAAATTTAATGTCCATTCATGATAAAATCTCCTCACAAACTAAAAGGAAGATGGAACTTTTGTAATACAGCAATGGGCATCTGCAAAAAACAGTTAGCAGTAACCTAAAACTAACATACCCACATCTCTTAAGTCTCCTGCATTGACGGGTAGGTTCTTTACCACCAGGGCCAACTGGGAAGCCACGCCTGACATACCTGGTGGTAATAAAGACTGGAACGGTTCTTCTGGAAACGTTTGGCAGTTAAACATATACCTATCACAGCTGATTCCTAGGTACTGACTTTAAAGAAAAAGAACTTATGTTCACACAAAAGCATGGATGTGAATGTTTATAACAGTATTATCCATAATTGCCCCATGGAGAAACAAACTAAATTTTCTTCAGTGGGTGAATGAATAAACAAACCTTGGAATACATTGCAACTATGAAAAGAAATGGACTACTGACACACACAACAATGTGGCTGTATGTTTTGTATTAAGCTAAAGAAGCCAATCTTTAAAGTTTAAGTTTACATGACATTCTGAAAAGGACAAAACTATTGGGACAGAGTAATAGCACTTAACCAAGCTTGCATGTGAGGTGAGAGTGACTACCTCCCGAATAGTAAGAAGGATTTGGGGGGAGTTTGGGAATTGCTCTGTATCCTTTTGTGTGGCACTTACAAGAATCTGTACATGTGGCCTCCTGGTTAAGAATCCACCTTGTAACGTAGGGGATGTGGATTCAATCCCTGGTTGGGAAACTAAGATCCCACATCCCCTGGGCAGCTAAGCCCAAGAGCTGCAACTAAAGATTCTGCACGAAGCAACAGAGATCCTGTGCCACTACTAAGAACCAGTCTGACCAAATGAATAAATAAGTAAATGAATATTAAAAACTATGCTTAATGACCAAAGCATTATATTTTTGTTATTATTACTGTAATAAATAATCTTTGGATTATTTATTAATAAATAATTCAAAGATTATTTATTACATAGCACAATTTAACAGTCTAAAATCTTAGGCTTAAGGTCTGGAAAAAACAATTTAAATCAGAATCTCCTATGATTTAGACTAGCATTAGAAAAGTTCATAAGGCTAAACACTTTAAAAAAACTGTCAATTCAATTTCTTTATTCAGTTCAGTCACTCAGTCATATCCGACTTTTTTCGAACCCGTGAACCATAACACACCAGGCCTCCCTGTCCATCACCAACTCCCAGAGTCCACCCAAACCCATGTCCATTAAGTCGGTGATGCCATCCAACTGGATGCCATCTCATCCTGTCATCCCCTTCTCATGCCTCAATCTTTCCCAGCATAAGGGTCTTTTCCAGGTCTCTGAAAAAAATTTTGTGTCCCAAGACACATAGAACTAATGGGAAAAAATTTTAAAATAGTAATCATTACAAAGTAAACCCAAATCTTGTACTAATTAAAATATTGTTCAAACATTATTTTTTTTTACATAAAAAATAGCAAAAAAGATGTGGATAAAACCAGGGAAAAGATGTGGAGTTATTTTTAGGTTAGAATTACATCACTTTACGAAATTCCTTGCTGGTCCAATGGCTAGGACTCCACACTTTCACTACGGAAGCATGGGTTCTATCCCTGGGAGCTAAGATCCTGCAAGCTGAGTGGCTTGAAAAAAAAAAATTAATGACATCACTAATTTGTTCAAAGCTTATGTATTTATCAAGTATGTTTTAAGACCATTGAATTAATTTCAAAAGCTCTGAGTGTCTAGCTTTTCTTCTACTTGGGGTCAAAGATGATTAACCAAATTCATGGTTAAGGCTTTTCTTCTGAGTTACCATTTTAGCTGGGAAAACATACAAAAGAAGCACAGTTAACATATTCTCTCTCTCTCTTTAAAAAAATTCTTGACTACCTAGAGTAGACACTTCTTGAGTGTGTAAATTAGTACAAAACAATATTTTAACAATCAATTAATCTCTAAGTTTTACAAGAGTAGGGGAAAGGAGAAAGAAAGAAAAAGGAAAACGTAGCTGGCTTTAGACAAATATAAAAGTATCATTGAAAAAGGCTAATTACCCCCTCTCTACAAGGAGGGAGTAGGCTTAGATATGGGAAAACCCATCTTCACCCTTAAACCCTTTCAGGCTAACATGAGTGTGCATATGCCCGCCCCCTCTCCACACCACCCCCGAACACAAACAGGGTCAAGATAAGGGGAGAGAGGCAGAGACAGGCTGAGAGAGAGAGAGATAGATCGACTATGGCCCGTATAAAGAGTACCATGTGATCCAGGAATCTCATTCCTAAGCATTTATTTGGAGAAAGCTCTAATTCCAAAAGATACTTGGCACCCCAGTGTTCATAGCAGCACTATTTACAGTAGCAATTCATGGAAACAACCTAAATGTCCATCAACAGATGAACGGATAAAGATATATATATATATATATATATATATATATATATATATAAATGGAATATTCAGTTCAGTTCAGTCGCTCTTATGACCCCATGAATCACAGCACGCCAGGTCTCCCTGTCCATCACCAACTCCCGGAGTTCACCCAAACTTATGTGCATCGAGTCGGTGATGCCATCCAACCATCTCATCCTCTGTCGTCCCCTTCTCCTCCTGCCCCTAATCCCTCCCAGCATCAGAGTCTTTTCCAATGAGTCAACTCTTCGCATGAGGTGGCCAAAGTACTGGAGTTTCAGCCTCAGCATCAGTCCTTCCAATGAACTTAGCCATAAAAAGAATAAAATAATGTCATTTCCAACAACATGGATAGGCCTGGATGTTATCATACCAAGTGAAATAAGTCAGAGAAAGACAAATATATCATATCACTTACATGTGGAATCACAAAAAATACAAATGAACTTATTTATAAAACAGACTCATAGACATAAAAAGCAAACTTACAGCTACCAAAGGGGAAAGGGGTAGGGAGGAATAAACTGAGAGTTTGGGATTAGCAGATACAAACTACTATACATAAAATAGATAACCAACAAGGCCCTACTGTACAGGGAACTATACTCAGTATCTAGAAAGTAACCTCAAAACTGAATCACTCTGCTGTATACCTGAAAATAACACAACATTGTAAATCAACTATGTTTCAATAAAAATAAAAAAAGCAGCAACTCAAGCCTTTGACAATTCTATCAAATGTACAATTTAAAGCTCCAATATCTTTTGATCACTGAAGCACAAAAATAAAAAGGAGGATTTCTCCTTTGTTATCAAAGTGATCTCTCTTTTATGTTGACAAAACAGAATCTTGTAAGTGTTGCTTCCCTTTTTTTCGAATGTACTTTTCAAATGAATAACCTTATTCTTGTTAAAATTTCCCAAAGTGGTCCCTGGGTGTTAGTAATAGAATTATGCCAGGTACAGAAAAATGTATATGAAAGAAAACAGAAATCAAGGAGGCACTCAGCCAGGCAGGCAAACTGATGGAGAAGGTCCCATTAGAATTGCAATCATGACCAAAAATGATGGTTATGCAAACCTCTAACCTCTAGAAGCTGACAAAAGAGTATTTGTCACCAGCTGGGGTCCAGTGACCTCTCCATCTCTAGGTAGACAAAACCAAATGAAGCACTTCTCAGGGATACAAAGAGCAGACTGAGGAAGATCCTAATAAAATGTTGAAAAGGTGTCACAGGTCAAAGACTGTCCAAGGAACTTATCTGTCAAGAACTACTGGACTTGGCAGTTCTTAGGGATGACTTGAGGCCTTGCTCTCAAGTTCATGACCCTCCTCTTCCTTAACTTGTCCTACAGACTCAAACAGAAAGTGACAAGAGAAGACAGAAACAAACAGTAGCAGGTTCCACCATGGGGGAGAGATTTCAGTGGGGATGGGCCAGTCAGTGATTGGCATCTGGAGAACCGTTCAAACCTTCTGATAAGTGATCTGGTAGTGCTATTTATAGAAGGTAGAATG
This sequence comes from Bos grunniens, assembly GCF_055505025.1. Taxonomy (NCBI): domain Eukaryota; kingdom Metazoa; phylum Chordata; class Mammalia; order Artiodactyla; family Bovidae; genus Bos; species Bos grunniens. Next base: position 105,487,563 of record NC_141165.1, read on the forward strand.
AATGACCGCCTAAAAGTTTCACCTGACCATGTGCTCCGTTGTGTCCGATTCTTTGCAGCCCCATGGGCTGTGGCCCACCAGGCTACTCTGCCCATGGGGGGAGGTACCACTTCTTACTCCAGGGGATCTTCCTGACCCAGAGATGGAACCCATGTCTCTTACATCTCCTACTTTGCAGGTGGATTTTTTGCCACTAGCACCAGCTGGGAAGCCCTCATCTGATAATAGAAATTATGTAATACATGGTTCTCAGTTTATTAGGGACTGGGGTTGCTAAGGATTTTTTGCTTATAAAGTCACATGAAGATTATAATTTTTACTTATTCATTTCAGTTTTTTGCTGACTAATTCGAGATTTGAATTCAATAAAAGATTCTGGGGTATAAGAATACCATCTATGAAATACTTTAAAAGTGATAATAAACTTGTGGTGATATAAATATGAATTCAGTCTTGTCCCAATCTTGGAGAGGTTTTCAGTCTAAATAGATACATATTTAAAATAACAAGAGGGCGTCCATGTGTTGTTTTTGTCCTTCAGAAAATGAAGTTCCAGTTCAAATTATATTTACTATTGCTTCTGATAAATATTTAAAATATAACATTACGAAAGTGTTTTTCAATTTCCATTTTCTAAGAGGTTTTTATAAGGAATATGGTTGGATTTTGCCAATTATCTGAGATTTTTAAATTTAATTAATTTGGCGGTGCTGGGTCTCCACTGTCGCACGGGGCTTCTCTAGTTGCGGCGAGTAGGGCCTACTCTCTACCTGCAGTATGTGGGCTTTTCTTTGAAGTGGCTTCTCTTGTTGCTGAGCCAGGGCTCTAAGGCACTCGGGCTTCAGTAGTTGTGGATCCCTGGCTGTAGAGCACAGGCTCTATAGTTGTGGCACATGGGCTTAGTTGCCTGAGGCATGTGAGATCCTCCTGCGCCAGGGATTGAATTGGTGTCTACTGCACTGGAAGGCAGATTCTTTACCACTGAGCCACCAGGGAAGCCCTATCTGAGATTTTTATCAGGAATATGGTTGCCTTTTCTACATCACTGGATATGATGTGATTTTTCTACTTTAATAAATGTCTTAATATTGAATGGGCTTCCCTGGTGGCTCAGTGATAAAAAAATCTGCCTGCCAATGCAGGAGATGTGGGTTTGATCCCAGGGTTGGGAAGATATCCTGGTGAAGGAAATGGCAACCCACTCCAGTATTCTTGCCTGGGAAATCCCATGGACTGAGGGGCCTGGTGGGCTATACTCCTTGGGGTCCATAAAGAGTCAGACATGAGTTAGCAAGGAAACGGTGACAATATTGAACTGCTCTGCTGTTCCTGATATGAAACACACTTGCTTTTGTACTTCTTTATTACAGTTCTGGAATAGGTTTTTTAACATTGTATTTAGGATTTTGGCATCTGTATTCATAGACACTCTTTTAAGTTTCACTGCTGCTAAGCTGCTAAGTCACTTCAGTCGCGTCCGACTCTGTGCGACCCCATAGATGGCAGCCCACCAGGCTCCCCCGTCCCTGGGATTCTCCAGGCAAGAACACTGGAGTGAGTGGGTTGCCATTTCCTTCTCCAATGCAGGAAAGTGAAAAGTGAAAGTGAAGTTGCTCAGTCGTGTCTGACTCTTAGCGACTCCATGGACTACAGCCCACCAGGCTCCTCCGTTCATGGGATTTTCCAGGCAAGAGTACTGGAGTGGGGTGCCATTGCCTTCTCTGATTCCTTGTTTCAGAAATGTTTGATAGAGTTTTTCTCCAAAATTATTTAGTCCTGTTGTCTTTTTGGGTTGAAAATCTTCTCACTTTTTTCTTCAGTTCAGTTCAGTCACTCAGTCATGCCCAACTCTTTGCGACCCCATGGGCTGTAGCACTCCAGGCCTCCCTGTCCATCACCAACTCCCGCAGCCTACTCAAACTCATGTCCATTGAGTCGGTGATGCCATCCAACCATCCCATCCTCTGTCGTCCCCTTCTCCTCCCGCCTTCAATCTTTCCCAGCGTCAGGGTCTTTTCAAAAGAGTCAGCTCTTCGCATCAGATGGCCAAAGCACTTTTTTCTTACCTGTTTGATTTATTCAGTGCCTCCACCACAACGTACTAAACGTCTGTATCCAGTAACTCTGGGAAATAGTCTGGGTGTGGGCAGTTACTGCATTGAGCAGTGCATCCATGTGTGGGTCTAAGAATCTACTCAAATTTCCTACCTCATCTTGAAGCAGTTTGGAAATTTTTGTTTTTCTAGTATATGATATGTTTGACCTGGATTTTCTAATTTATTGTCATAGAATATATGAGTATATTTCCCCTTATATTTCTAATAGTTTATTTTTTTTCTTTTTATTTCCTGGTCAGGCAGTGCTATATAAAACAAAATCTAAAAATGATACATTATTATAATAATTGCTAATGCTTTCATAGTACTTCCAATTTATTCTGTTTTTCTTATACTATTTTATATAATCCTCAGAAATCTATGAAGTAGACCTAAACTGTAAGCTTATACCCTTTTAAAGATCCTATGCCAACTTCCTATATGGCATATTGAAATCTGATTTTGTGTCTTGCCTTTATTTCTTTTTTTCCCAAAGGAACATTTCTATCCACCCCTCCTTTTTTTTTTTCTTGTTTAGCTTAAGTATTTAAGTGTCTCCATAAGAAATAAATACTAGAGAGAAGAAATGAGGCCAAGAACAGCACCACAAAGGAAAAGATAGATAGTTTTTTAAAAAGAAATACCTCTTGCTGTCTTTTTTGTTTTGGAGCAAATGTTTACTTGTTAAATAACTGGTATGAACATTCTTAAAGCTCTTACAAGACAAAGCTAGGAAAAATTAGATGTACTGAAATTGTAAACAGTATAAAACCTCCATGGGTGGACAGGAATCAGAAGATAATAGTCTCAAATATTTCTCTTAGAGAAGAGGTCTTGGAATTTGATTTGTGTAGGTATAGAAGGCAGAACTAACTCAGACAAGTTTCCCAGGAAGTAGATATTGAATAAACTTGAGGGAGAACTTTCTAGGAATTGGAACTTCTGTCTATGAAGCTTCTATACACATGAACTTGGGCAAACTCTGGGAGATGGTGAGGGACAGGGAAGCCTGGTGCTGGCTGAAGCCTGGCATGCTGCAGTCCATGGGGTCATGAAGAGTCAGACACGACTTGGCAACAGAACAACATCTGTAAAGAGGAGGGACTGCCTCACAGTGTAATGAATTTCCTCCTCACATAGGATGACCATATGAAATTTTGAGAGTGAAATCATATACTAATAATTATAGTTTCATAATTAAAAAAATATGAAATTGATAAATTGTAAAAATTTTTTATTGGTAAACTTATATAATGAAAGTTTATTCAAAAACTTTAAAAATAAAATTCTTAATAAAGATAAATCTATGTATATTAAAGCAAAATATGAAAATTAGTATGGATTATCCCTTATGATTATACAGTGAAAGTAAGAAATAGATTTAAGGGACTAGATCTGATAGAGTGCCTGATGAACTATGGACGGAGGTTCATGACATTGTACAGGAGACAGGGATCAAGACCATCCCCAAGAAAAAGAAAGGCAAAAAAGCAAAATGGCTGTCTGAGGAGGCCTTACAAATAGCTGTGAAAAGAAGAGAAGCGAAAAGCAAAGGAGAAACGGAAAGATATAAGCATCTGAATGCAGAGTTCCAAAGAATAGCAAGAAGAGATAAGAAAGCCTTCCTCAGCGATCAATCCAAAGAAATAGAGGAAAACAACAGAATGGGAAAGACTAGAGATCTCTTCAAGAAAATCAGAGATACCAAAGGAACATTTCATGCAAAGATGGGCTCGATAAAGGACAGAAATGGTATGGACCTAACAGAAGCAGAAGCTATTAAGAAAAAGTGTCAAGAATACACAGAAGAACTGTACAAAAAAGATCTTTGTGACCCAGATAATCACGATGGTGTGATCACTCACCTAGAGCCAGACATCCTGGAACGTGTAGTCAAGTGGGCCTCACTAAGCATCACTTTTGTGATGCATCACTACGAACCAAGCTAGTGGAGGTGATGGCATTCCAGTGGAGCTATTTCAAATCCTGAAAGATGATGCTGTGAAAGTGCTGCACTCAATATGCCAGCTAATTTGGAAAACTCAGCAGTGGCCACAGGACTGGAAAAGGTCAGTTTTCATTCCATTCCCAAAGAAAGGCAATGCCAAAGAATGCTCAAACTACTGCACAATTGCAATCACCTCAATGGCACCCCACTCCAGTATTCTTGCCTGGAAAATCCCATGGATGGAGGAGCCTGGTAGGCTGCAGTCCATGGGGTCGCTAAGGGTCAGACACGACTGAGCGACTTCACTTTCACTTTTCACTTTCATGCATTGGAGAAGGAAATGGCAACCCACTCCAATGTTCTTGCCTGGAGAATCCCAGGGACGGGGGAGCCTGGTGGGCTGCCGTCTATGGGGTCACATAGAGTCGGACACGACTGAAGCGACTTAGCAGCAGCAGCACACTCTAGTAAAGTAATGCTCAAAATTCTCCAAGGCTTCAGCAATACATGAACCGTGAACTTCCAGATGTTCAAGCTGGTTTTAGAAAAGGCAGAGGAACCAGAGATCAAATTGCCAACATCCACTGGATCATGGAAAAAGCAAGAGAGTTCCAGAAAAACACCTACTTCTGATTTATTGACTATGCCAAAGCCTTTAACTGTGTGGATCACAATAAACTGTGGAAAATTATGAAAGAGATGGGAATACCAGACCACCTGACCTGCCTCTTGAGACACCTGTATGCAGGTCAGGAAGCAACAGTTAGAACTGGACATGGAACAACAGACTGGTTCCAAATAGGAAAAGGAGTATGTCAAGGCTGTATATTGTCACCTTGCTTACTTAACTTATATGCAGAGTACATCATGAGAAACTCTGGGCTGGAAGAAGCACAAGATGGAATCAAGATTGCCGGGAGAAATATCAATCACCTCAGATATGCAGATAACACCACCCTTATGGCAGAAAGTGAAGAGGAACTAAAAAGCCTCTTGATGAAAGTGAAAGAGGAGAGTGAAAAAGTTGGCTTAAAGCTCAACATTCAGAAAACGAAGATCATGGCATCTGGTCCCATCACTTTATGGCAAATAGATAAGGAAACAGTGGAAACAGTGTCAGACTTTATTTTTTTGGGCTCCAAAATCGCTGCAGATGGTGACTGCAGCCATGAAATTAAAAGATGCTTACTTCTTGCGAGGAAAGTTATGACCAACCTAGGTAGCATATTCAAAAGTAGAGACATTATTTTGCCAACAAAGGTCCATCTAGTCTAGGCTATGGTTTTTCCTGTGGTCATGTATGGGTGTGAGAGTTGGACTGTGAAGAAAGCTGAGTGCAGAAGAATTGATGCTTTTGAACTGTGGTGTTGGAGAAGACTCTTGAGAGCCCCTTGGACTGCAAGGAGATCCAACCAGTCCATTCTGAAGGAGATCAGCCCTGGGATTTCTTTGGAAGGAATGGTGCTAAAGCTGAAACTCCAGTACTTTGGCCACCTCATGCAAAGAATTGACTCATTGGAAAAGTCTCTGATGCTGGGAGGGATTGGGGGCAGGAGGAGAAGGGGATGACAGAGGATAAGATGGCTGGATGGCATCACTGACTCGATGGACATGAGTCTGAGTGAACTCCAGGAGTTGGTGATGGACAGGGAGGCCTGGCGTGCTGAGATTCATGGGTTCGAAAAGAGTCGGACACGGCTGAGCGACTGAACTGAACTGAGTATGGATTATCTATATTCAAATTATATAAGCAGAGTTTTTTGCCTTATTTTATTACTTTCTTTTTTAAAAAAGTTTTGGAATTATTTGAATACTTTAGTCAGTAGTTTATTGCTTTATAAACTGAGAAGTTATAAACCTTTGCAAACATTTCCCTGGAATATTTCACGTCTATCAGCTCTATATTTCCCTTGTTTCCCCAAGAATCCACTGAGTGGCAGGCTGAGTGCTTTGGGTGCCCCATGGGCTGGGATGACTGTGACAAGAATTGTTGCCTCAGCCACACCCCACTGGCTGGACTTTTGCTAAGCCAGCCGGGTGGCAAGCACTAAGGTGGTATTCGTATGCATTTCCTTTTATTGCTGACTGTCCTGCACGATCTTCTTGGGAGACTGTTGTTTTCTTCATAGAAAGGGGTGGATATCTATTGGATTTAACCATCCACTTGAGTGGGACCTCCACTCCCTGCACAAAATTTCAGTTTGTCCTAGCTGAGTCAGAGCTTGAAGCTGGAAAAGTGGAACGTCACAAGACGTATGGCAACATTGTTAATGCACTATTACTAATAATACTGGGTTAAAAATGAAAAACCTAGGGCAAGAGCTAAACCGAACAGACCAACAATACGATGGAGTAAGAGGAGACCATCCTTGGCAACCAGCTGTGAAGATCTCAGACATGCAGAGCTGTTTTCTCTTTTATTAAGCATAAATTTTGTACAGGCAGAAAGAATTAAAATAAAAATTTATGGAGTATTTTAAGTATGTCTAAAATGTCCTGCCTCTAGTGCTGTTTGTTTGGCACGTAGACAGTGGAGACCTCCACGAAGAGAAGAAAGTAGCTGGCTGTTCCTGAGTGATGGAGCTGAGGGCCCTGCACTTGCATCTGGGCTCGCTATCGGCTGGCCTTACACACTCAGTGTGTCCTTTTCTCCTCTGTAAACTGGAGATGACAATAGTACCTATGTCACAAGGTTGCTACGAAGATTAAACAGCCCAAGATTTGTAAAATAGCATTCGCTCTGTAATTGTCAAATAAAATAAAGTCAGCTCCACAGCCTTGTGGGAGAGAAAAGGAAATGTGTTTTGCTCTACTATGTTCTGTTCGTCAAACTGACTGTTGAGAGTTTCTCTTCACTCTCTACAAGGAAAGAATTGCTTTCAGTGCTAAAATAAGAATCCTATTTGATACGGTGACGGAGACACAATGACACGATTGCTGCTACTTTCAAAGGGCCCTTAATACAAGACCATCTTGTTTGTGATTAGAAACTTAATTAAGGGCCTTTAGGTCCTTGCACTCTGGTTAGGAGACACTTTTAAGATCCTGAAACCCTGAGCTACCCAGGATACTTTCTGCAAAGAGCATCAGCCTTGGACAGTAAGTAGCAGCTTCATGGAAGAAAATTAGAATGAGCTGAAAATCTCTTCAGACTCCTGTCATAGCTACAAGGGAGAACAAAAATGTTAGCACTGTAAACAGGACCGTGATTCATCATCATATGGCCTCTGAAATTCCGGTCATGGAAACCAAAACACTGTACATAAGAAATCATATAGCAACATTGATATACTGTAAGATTATCTCATTATTCTGGTTTTAAATTTAACTGCCTATCATTCTGTGTTTATGTTAGCCCCATACCACTGTGGGGCATTTAGGTTTTTTTTTTTTTTCATTCTAGAATAAAATGTTCTTTAACTGAAAAACTGTTCAGATGAATCATAGCCTAGGAAGTACACGTGGGCAGCTCATAATAAAATAAAAGCATTACCTTTGCTAAAGCATCAGAATAATATTTTTTTTTTTAGCAAGATGCACTTTGCATTCAGTGGTAATTACTATGTTTTTAAAAACAGCAGTTGAAAAAAAGCTTGTACTCCTTATTACTGGCCTCTGACTCACCTGAATGTTAGTGCCTGTAGATCAGTGGTCTCTAGCCTTTTTGGCACCAGGGACCAGTTTCTTGGAACACCGTTTTTCCACGGACTGGGGTGGGGGATGACTTCAGGATGATTCAAGCACATTATATGTATTGTGCACTTCATTGCTGTTATTATTATAACAGCTCCACCTCAGATCCAGTACTCTTGCCTGGAAAATCCCATGGACGGAGGAGCCTGGTAGGCTACAGTCCATGGGGTCCCAAAGAATCAGACATGACTGAGCGACTTCCCTTTCACTCTTCACTTTCATGCATTGGAGAAGGAAATGGCAACCCACTCCAGTGTTCTTGCCTGGAGAATCCCAGGGACCGGGGAGCCTGGTGGGCTGCCTTCTATGGGGTCGCACAGAGTCAGACACAACTGAAGCGACTTAGCAACAGCAGGAGCCACCTCAGATCATCAAGTGTTAGATCCTAGAGGTTGGGGATCCCTACTCTAGATGATGCCAGATTGACTTTTTTTCGACAAGAACATCCCAAGATTAGCCACGAACTAGGGTAATCTGGCCATGGTGCTCCCACTTCTCTGATCTCGCTCCTGTCCGTTGTCACCTAGTTAGGACAGTCTCAGTTCCAGTTCTTGTTCTTCAGACACAATGATGAAAGAAATTTGAGATTATGTGTCAAACAGGTAGCTTCTGTCTCTTTACCAATGAAGTGGACTTGTCTCAATAAAGACTTGCTGAAAAGCTGTCTGCATGGCTATGTTATAAACGAGTTAGTTGCTAAGGGATAAAGACATGATTAGCCACACAAGAACACAGATGCACTTCCACACACAGCTCACGCTCATTTCCGCCTGTTCAAATTCACAGACCCTTCAAAACAGAAGTCTGAGCTTAAAAAGAACATGACCAGTGAAACTCTTCCTCCTAAATTTCAGGACTTCTTAATATACCCTACAACCTCAAAAGAAAGAACAATTTGTTCAACAGGAACAAAGTTTTTAGAAGTTCAGGTTTTGTTTCTATAAAGAAAAATCTCTTGCATTTCAAGTATCTGCAGTGAAAGAATTTGAGTATTAACTTTTGCAGTAAGAAGTCAACTTTTTCATAGGCATAAATCCTTAATTGTTTCATTAGTGAAGAACTAAGTAATTTATATTTGAAGTTCAGGCATACCGTGTATTGATTTGCTTAATGCAGAAGGTGGCAAGCTATGGCATGCAGACTCAATCTAGCTTTCACCTATTTCTGGAAATATTTGTTGGAACATAGCCACACTCGTTCATTTAGATATTGTAGACAGCTGCTTTCACTCAGAGACTGTGTTCAGAGTGTAAAGGAATTTCACAGAAATTACTGGTCCTTCACAGAAAAAGTTTATTGTTCTCTTTCATATCATTTTATGAAAATAGTACATATTTTCATAAAACCCTCATAGGTTTTCATTGTGGTTGCTTGCATAGTGAATCCTGGTGGAGAGAAGAAAAGTAATATAGGTACAACTTAGTGAAGTTTTTGATAGTTTTATATTTTGTGCTGCCTTTGTTTATCCACCCAAGTAAAGTTGCTTCTTACTTCTTGTTTCTCTAGACTCTAGAGATAGGTCTGTTTTTGTAGTCATTGGTTTAAATGCTTGTCTTTCCTATTTGATGTCGAGTAAGCTTGAGAGTAAGGCTCACGCTTAATTTTTTATTCTCAAAATCTAACAATACTTGGTATAATACTAAAAATTTTAAGGAGTTGAATTAAATTGGACAGAATTTCTGAGCAACCCAAAGCAGAAGCATTTTATGATGAGTGCAAAGAAGCCAAGAATGCATTCACCCTCAGAGCATTTTGAAGCCAAGAATGCATTCACCCTCAGAGCATTTTAAATTTAAAATAACATGGACTCTAACCATAGGATTATATAGAATAATAGGAATTATAAGCCTCCGATACATCTTGGTCATACAGCTCAAAATCAGTAACCAGGAAGTGTGTTTAATAAAGATGAAGATTTAATTTTTGCTTTTGATTTTAATTTGTCTTTTAAAAATAAATACTATGAATTCCTCATCATTGAAATGATGATGAAATGGGATTTTATAGTTAATCAAATATCTGGCTGGTTACTATACAGTTTTATGTTTTCAATTTTTAGGGGGAAAATGATGAAATAAACATAAAGCCATCTGGACAGATTCTAACTTGCTTTGATTTTAAACTTGTTTTGAAATGCTCTTCAGGATTTTGAAGTAACACAGTTATAATGAATGTAAATAGTAGGTGGTCAAATACTTATTGATTTGCATTCTACTTTCAAAGTAGATAAATTGGGCTGAAAATATGCTGACCCTCTGGTATATATTTTGAAAATTGCTTCAAAACTTCCTGTTATCAGCTTGTTTATTTGTCATTTATATTTTTCACATAAAAGTCAATTGTGGTTAAAAAAAACCCAAAACAACTCTTTAGTTATTTGAGTTTCTAGGCTATTTACACTGTAGACAAAGGAAAATTTTACAGTTTTTAAATACCATGAGAATTGGCAGGGTTCTACAATCCTTTTCCTTTCACTTTTGATGTCAATAATAAATATTAGTTTGTACCCATCTTAAACAGCAGAAGCAAACACTCTGCTATCAGTCTTCCAAAATTGGTTTTCTGTCTCAGTGGCGAAAGTGATGACTGTTATGGGCCTACAGAGGGAGGGGTGAGTGTAAATCCTGATTCAGCCACTTATTATTTGTGTGATCATGGGCAACTTATTTAATCTATGTTTCACTGTCCTTATCTGTGAAATAAGGAAACTTAACGGGGTTATGGTAGGGATTAATAAGTTAATGAATATAAAGTCTGTAGTCAGCAAGTTTCTGGCACATATTTAGAGTTCTGAAAATGGTAACTATTTTCCTCATAGTTCAGGTTATTAAAAATTATTTACTCTTTTATTTTTAAGATTAACATGCAACAGAATTCATTTTGGGGATGAACAGTGCCATGTGTGTATACACTCGTGTAACTATCATTACACTTGGGATGTAGAGCAGGTCTGCGGCCCCGGAAGTCCCTCACGCGGTTGCTTTGAAGCCATACTCTTTCCCCAAGCCCTAACCTGTGACAGTCACTGATCCGGTTTTCGTCACCATGTTTTTTCCTTTTCTAGACTGTGACATAAATGGAGTCATACAATGTAACCTTTTGAGACTGTCTTCTTCATCCAGCAGGAAGCATTTGGGATTCATCCAAGTTTTTGTGTGTGTCAGTAGTTGGTTCCTTTTATTGCTGAATAGTATTCCATTGTATGGATATATCACAGTTTGTTTATCCATTCACTCGCTTAAGGACATTTGGCTTCGTTCCAGTTTTTTTTTTACAATTTTGAATAGAGCTACTGTGTGAACCTATGTTGTGCGACATGTTTTCATTTCTCCTGGGTAAATGTTTAGGAGTGGGGTTTTGGGGTCATATGGCAAGATGTATTTAACTTTATAAGAAACTGTCAAATTGTTTTGCAGAGTGATTGTATCATTTTGCATTTCAGGAATCCAGGAGTTCTGGTTGCTGTGCATCCTCACTGATACTTACCTCACTGATACTTAGTATTGTTATATGCGTGCATACTCAGTTGCTTCAGTCGTGTCCCACTCTTTGCGTCCCTGGGGACTGTAGCCCACCAGGCTTCTCTGTCCGGGGGATTCTCTAGTCAAGAGTACTGGAGGGCACTGTTTGCCCTCCTCCAGGAGATCTTCCCAACCAAGGGATCGAACTCTAGTCTCTTTATGTCTCCTGAATTGCAGGTGGATTCTTTACTGCTAAGCCACCAGGGAAGCCCATTATGTGTGTGTGTGTATATATATATATATATATAAATTTTAGCCTTTCTGATAATGTGAGGTGGTAGCTCAGTGTTTTTTTGTTTTTGGCCATGATATGTGAGAACTTACTTGCCAATGCAGGAGCCGCAGGAGACTAGAGTTCGATCCCTGGGTGGGGAAGTTCCCCTGGAGGAGGAAATGGCAACCCACTCCAGTGCTCTTGCCTGGAGAATCCCAGGGACAGGGGAGCCTGGTGGGTTACAGTCCATGGGATGGGAAAGAGTTGGACATGACTGAGGAGGAGCAAGATGATGATTTGGCTTTTGAGACCATAGTTCCCCAACAGAGACTGAGCCTGGGGCCTCATCCATGAAAGCCCGTAGTCCTACCCAGTGGAGCCCCGGGGAATTCCGTTTTTTATTTTGGTTTGTTAGTGATAATAACGTTGAGCATATTCTCATGTGCTTATTTGGAAACCATGTATTTTCTTTGGTGCAATGTCTATATGAATACTTTGTCCATTTTTAAATTGAGTTGTTTTCTTATTGCTGAGTTTTTGAGCGTTCTTTTAATATTGTTTTTATATTCTGGATAGAAATCTTTTATCAGATGTATGATGTATGTATTTTCTTTCAGTTTGTGACTTAGCAGTCTTTTACAAAATGAAAGTTTTAAAGTTTGATGAAGTCTAATTTATAATTATATTTTTTATGAATTGTAGTTTTGGCGTCATGTCTGAGAGCTCTTTGCTTAACCACGTATCATGAAAATTTCTCCTACTTTTTATTCAAAAGTTTTATAATTTTATGTTTCACATTTAGATCTAGGATTGACTGAGTTAATTTTGTATAAAGTGCAAGGATTTTTTTTTTTTTGTAAAAAATCAATCGGTCCTCTTGTGTGGGTCTCTCTCTGGATTTTCCTTTATTACATTTGTCTTTGTGTGTGTCTCTTTGACAATAGCACACTATTATTATAGTTTAATTTTTAAATTACTTCTGACCTTATTCTGCTCTCTCAAAATTGTTTTGGCTATTCTTTCTCTCTATCTCTCTCTCTTTTTTTTTTTTTTGGCTTTTGTATATGAATTTTAGAATCAGCTTATATATACTTACAAAATCCTACTGGATTTTTATTGGAATTACATTATATCTATAGATTAATCTGAGGAGAATTGACAGCTTTATTACATTAAATCTTTAATCCACTAACACAGTATGTCTCTCCATTTATTTCAAACTGCATTGACTTCTTTCTTCAGTTTTATGTAATTTTCTGCATACAGGTCTTGCACATATTTTGTTAGATTTATACCTAAGCATTTCAGTATTTGGGGGCTATTATGTTTTAAAAAATTATTTTTAGTTTCCTATTGTTCATCAAGGCTATGGTTTTTCCAGTGGTCATGTATGGATGTGAGAGTGGGACTGTGAAGAAAGCTGAGTGCAGAAGAATTGATGCTTTTGAACTGTGGTGTTGGAGAAGACTCTTGAGAGTCCCTTGGACTGCAAGGAGATCCAACCAGTCCATTCTAAAGGAGATCAGCCCTGGGTGTTCTTTGGAAGGAAGGATGCTAAAGCTGAAACTCCAGTACTTTGGCTACCTCATGTGAAGAGTTGACTCATTGGAAAAGACTCTGATGCTGGGAGGGATTGGGGGCAGGAAGAGAAGGGGACAACAGAGGATGAGATGGCTGGATGGCATCACTGACTCGATGGATGTGAGTCTGAGTGAACTCCGGGAATTGGTGATGGATAGGGAGGCCTGGCATCCTGCAATTCATGGGGTTGCAAAGAGTCAGACACGACTGAGCGACTGAACTGAACTGAACTGATTGTTCATCATTAGCAACTAGAAATGATTGATTTTTGTGTGTTGATTATATATCCTGAGACCTTGCAAAACTCATTTTTTAGTTTTTAGGTTTTTGTTATTGTTGTTGTTCTTTGTAAACCACTTTGGATTTTCTACAGAGACAATTTTCTCTCTTGCCAATAGGAGTAATTTGGTTTCTCCTTTTCCAATCTTCTTGATGTTGAATAGAAGTGATGAAAGAGGATATTTTTGCTTTGATCCTCATTTAAGGGGGGAAAGCTTTCAACTTTTCATAAACAGGAGTGTTAGTGAATTTGTTTTTGTTTTCCTTAGTAGATGATATTGCTCTTTAACAAGAAAGTTAGTCTGTTCCTAGTTTGTTGAGTATTTTTTTGTGTGTGTCATGAAGTGATTTCAAACTTGAGCAAAAAACTTTTTGTGATATCTATTGATTTCTCTTCTTTAGATGGTTAATATCATAGATATATTGATTGATCACAGTGTCTCATGGTCATTATTTTATATATTACTGCGTTCTGCTGCTGCTAAGTCGCTTCAGTTGTGTCCGACTCTGTGCGACCTCATGGACTTCAGCCTACCAGGCTTCTCCGTCCATGGGATTCTCCAGGCAAGAACACTGGAGTGGGTTGCCATTTCCTTCTCCAATGCATGAAAGTAGAAAGTGAAAGTGAAGTCGCTCAGTCGTGTCTGACTCTTATCGACCCCATGGACTGCAGCCAACCAGGCTCCTCCATCCATGGGATTTTCCAGGCAACAGTACTAGAGTGGGGTGCCATTGCCTTCTCCCTTACTGCATTCTCTCTGCTGCTATTTTGTAGAGGATTTTTGTGTCAATGTTCAGGAGTGATATTAGTCTGTAATTTTCTTTTATTTTCTTGTGCTTTTTGTCCAGTCTGTGGTTTTCTTTACTTTCTTGTCCTCTTTGTCTCCCAGAAGAATGCTGGCTTCATAATCAGGTTTGAGGAGTGTTCCCTGTTCTTTTATTTTCAGGAAGAGACTGTAGAGCTGATGTTCTTTCTTCTTTAAATGTACCAGTGAAACCATCTGAGCCAGGAGATTTTTGGAAAGGTTTTAACTTGACTAGACAATTTTAATTTTTAACAGTTATAAGTCTATTTGGAATGTCAATTTCATCTTGATTGAGTGTTGATAGTTTATGATTTTTGAGGGGTTTTCTGGTCCATTTTGTAAAGTTATTGGATAATGTAAAATTAATTGTTCGTAGTATTCCTTTATTTTTCTTTCAACACCTGTAGGACCTGTGATGATATTCCATTTTAGGCCTGATATTAGTGACCTCTCTCTTTTTCTTTTTCAGTTTTTGATAAAATTTGCCAACTTTGTTAGCCTTCCTAAGGTTAATGGAGAAGGCAATGGCACCGCACTCCAGTACTCTTGCCTGGAAAATCTCATGGACGGAGGAGCCTGGTAGGCTGAAGTCCATGGGGTCGCTAAGAGTCGGACATGACTGAGCAACTTCACTTTCACTTTTCTCTTTTCATGCACTGGAGAAGGAAATGGCAACCCACTCCAGTATTCTTGCCTGGAGAATCCCAGGGACGACGGAGTCTGGTGGGCTGCGGTATATGGGGTTGCACAGAGTCGGACATGACTGAAGCAACTTAGCATAGCATAGCAAGGTTAATAATGAGAAGGGACTGGCAACCCATTCCAGTATTCTTGCCTGGAGAATCCCATGGACCGAGGCGCCTGACGGGCTACAGTCCATGGGGTTGCAAAGAGTCGGACATGACTGAGTGACTAACAGGCACACCCACACACATACAACGTTAATAAAGTCCAATTTTTTCTTCTCTATTTTTTTCTATGTTCAATTTATGATCTTATCTTCATCGTGTCATTTCCCCCTTGTTTCTTAATGTAAAAGTTTAGATTACTGATGAAGCTTTCCTGGTAGCTCAGCTGGTAAAGAATCTGCCTGCAA
Organism: Bos grunniens; assembly: GCF_055505025.1. Lineage (NCBI taxonomy): Eukaryota > Metazoa > Chordata > Mammalia > Artiodactyla > Bovidae > Bos > Bos grunniens. The sequence goes on from NC_141165.1 coordinate 105,502,797, forward strand.
TGCAGGAGACCCTGGTTGGATTCCTGGGTCAGAAAGATCCCCTGTAGAAGAATAGGCTACCCACTCCAGTATTCTTGGGCTTCACTGGTGGCTCAAAGTGTAAAAAATCTGCCCGCAATGCAGGAGACCTAGATTTGATCCCTGGGTTGGGAAGATCCCCTGAAGAAGGGAACAGCTACACACTCCAATATTTTTGCCTGGAGAATTCCATGGACAGAGGTCCATGAACAGAGGAGCCTGGCAGGCTACAGTCCATGGAGTCGCAGAGAATCAGACAGGACTGAGGGACTTTCACTTTCACTTGGATTACTGACTTGAGACCTTTATTTTTTTCTAACCTAAGTATTTAATACTATAAATTTATCTCAGAGGATGGCTTTAGAGTCATCCCTCAGATTTTAATATGTTGGACTTTATTTTTTTCCAGTGTATTTTTTAACTTTTCATGAGATTTTTTTTTCTTGACCTGTTGCTTATTTATTAACATGTTGTTTAATATATGAGAGTATATATTCCCTGGTAGCACAATGACAAGAATTTTGCTGGCAGTGCAGAAGACATGGGTTTAATCCCTGGGTCAGGAAGATCCCCTGGAGAAAGAAATAGCCACCCACTCCAATATTCTTGTCTGGGAAATTCCATGGACAGAGGAACCTGGGGTTCCTCTACGGTTCATGGGGTCGAGAAAGAGTCAGATACAACTTAGCAACTAAACAACAACAAATTAATATCTAAGTGTTTAGAAATGTTTCTGTTATCTTTACATTATTATTTTTAGTTTAAATCTATTATGCAGGATGTATTTTTATAATTATAATTTTTAAAAAATTGTCAAGTTTTATTTTGTAATCCAAGACATAGTCTACATTGGTGATTGTTTCAGGCACTTGAAAATAATGTGTGCTTGGCTGTTTGTGGGTGTTCTATAAATGTGAATTAAATCCATTAGTGATGGTGTTATTCAACTCTTTTATGCCTTTTCTGATATTTGTTGGCTTGTTCTATCAAATGCCGAGAGATGTTGAGGTTATCAGATGTAATTATAGATTTTTCTTTTCATTTGGTCAATTTTTGATTTATGTATTTTGAAGCTTTGCTGTTCATTTATGATTATTTTGTCTTCTTGGTGGATTGACCCTTTTATTATTATGTAAAATCCCTTTTTATCACTTTAACTTTCTTTTGATTAGTGTTTGTATGATAAATCTTTTTTCCATCATTTTTCCTTTAAGCTACCTAATTTTTATTTTTAAATTGTTTCTGACAATCTGCTTTTTAATGTGTATGTTTAAACTATTTACATTTAATGTAGTTACTGACATATTTGGATGTAAGTCTATAATTTCATTATTTATTTTCCATTTTTTCCCCTTTATTATTTGCTTTTCTGTTCCTTCTTTACTGCCTTTCTGGACTATATGATTTTTTTATTATTTCACTTTATTTATTGTGTGTTTGACTCTTTTTCATAGTTTATGTGGTGCTCAGGAGTTATGCTTAATTTTTCACAGCTTATATAAAATCAATATTTACTACTTCAGTTAGAATGTGGAAAACTCACCACTGTGTAGCTCCTTTTATTCTCTTCCACTTATGTTGTAGCTGTCTCATGTATTACTTTAATGTGCATTGAAAAATTATCAGACAATGTAATAATTTTTGTTTTCATCTATCAAATGTATTTTAAAGAACTCAAGAGAAGTTCTATTTACCCAATTATCTACCATATCAGTAGCTTTCCCTTCATTCCTTTTGATACAAGTTTTCCTTTGGAATCATTTGCCTTGAGTTTAAAATTTTTCCTTTAGCAATTGTTTTAGAGCAAGTTTTCTAGCAAAAAGTTTTCATGATTTGAGAAAACATTTACTTTATCTTTATTCCTAAAAGAAATTTATGTTCTTGATCATATTGAGCCAATTCCTTCTGGCCTCTGGCATTTCAGATAAGAAACAACGTTTAAATTGTTGTTCCCCTATAGTTAAAATATTGTTCTTTTGTCCTACTTTTTAATGTTTTTAATTTGTTTTCAAATTTTAGAAGTTTGATTATAAAATGTCTTGGAATGAATTCTTTTGTTTTTAATTAGTTAATTATTTTTGGTTGTGCTGGGTCTTCATTGTTGGGCAGTGGCTTTCTCTAGTTGCAGCTAGCAGGGGATACTCTTTGCCGTCTTACATGGGCTCCTCATTGCGGTGACTTCCCTTGTTTTGGAGCATAGGCTTAGGTGCAGGGGCTTCAGTAGCTGGAATGCGTGGCTCAGTAGTTGCAACTCCTGGGCTCTAGAGCACAGGCTCAGTAGTCCAGGTGCATGGGCTTTGTTGCTCCTCCGCATGCAGAATCTGGACCAGGGATCAAACCCGTGTCCCCTACATTGGCAGGCAGATTCTTATCCACTATACCACCAGGGAGGTCCAGCATGAACTTCTTTGTATTTATCTCGTTTGAAGTTCACTGAACTTTTAACATCTATAAATTCTTGACTTTCACCAAAAGTAGGACATTTCAGTTATTACTTCTTCAGATGTTCTCTGCACCATCCTTTTTTTTTCCTTCTAGAACTCCAATTATACAAATATTAGACTTTTGGTTACTGTTGCATAGTCCTCTTTCCTGTCATCTCCATTCTACTACTGAGCCTATCTGGTAAGCTTTTGTTAGACATGTAAAGTTTGAAAAGCAATATGCTGTTGAAAGAGTCATAGAAAATCCCTTGCATGCTATTCTTGTATTTGTCCAGATTTTATGTTTTTAACGAAATGAACAGATTTTATATTTTTAACAAAATGAACAGTTATTATTCATAGTTGCATTAATATAAGTTTCCAGACCAATCCATGGGACACAGGAGAAATTATTAGTTTCATGTAAAGTACATGTGTGCATGTTTCAGTTTTTAAACATGTCCTCAAACTTTTTAACCCTCTTTATCAGAAGATTGACTTTAATTGCCCTCTCCTTTAATACTATTCAGTGCTATATTAGTGACTTGTCTCTAAAAAAGAGAGTGCATTGAGAAGTGATGCTGTGTCGCCACCAAGGTCTAGCTAGAAAAGGCAATAGAGCTTCCTTTCTTGAAACACTCACCCTTGGAAACCAGCCACCATACTGGGAAGGCATATGTAGAGAGCACATGTAGGTGTTTCAACTGGTACCCATAGCCAAGACCAGCATCAACCACCAGACATCAGAGTGAGCCAGACGATTCCAGTTGCCAGCCTTCAGTCTCAGCCCAAACTGAGTGAAACATAGATGAATTGTCTCAGCTGAGCCCTGCTCAGATGATTGGTTTTAAGCAAAATACATGTTGTTGTTATAAGTTTCTATATCTGGGGTCATTTGTTACCTTGCAATAGATGAATATAGTATTTGGTACCTGGAAATCCTGTTGAGGGGTACTGCTGTAACAGCAAACCCAAAACATGAAGGAATTGCTTTGGAACCTCAAGGAGAGTGTTAATGAAAGTCTAGCACCTTGAAGAGACTGTTAATAGAAAACAGCCTTTAGGAAAGTCCATCTATCAATGCTTTCCATTCTTTTAATTACATCTGCCCCCATACCATTCAAGGACTAGAGATACTGCATATGCTAAAGTTTTACCTTTTACTTGAACTTCATTCCTCTACTCTATACAGTAGATGAGAGCCTCAGTCATGCTGATGCCACAGTGTGCGAGGAGTTAACCTCCATCCCACACTTGCCCCGTGCAATGGCTGCTATCGACTGTTGGGTAATTCAGTTTCAAAATCCTATCATAAGGGACTGTTTCCTGGAGCCATTTTCCATTCTAACTCTTAAACTGGGTTTTCCTGAAAGCAGACTCTGATTCAATGAGGCAGTGAAGGTGCTTTATTTGGAACATAATCCCAGGAAACAAGTGAGAGAATGGAGAGAACAGGAAAGGGAGAAACGTCAACAAATGGTATATTATTTTGAAGGTTCCTGCTGATAACAGTTGGGGCTCAATCTCACCTGTGAACTCTGAAGAATCTTGTAGAATGTGCCTCCAATATCTTGCTAAAGAACTGGAGGTGAGTCTGTTTACATGAAAACTCATGTTCAACATGGTTTAAACGTTGTCCCTACCATTAATAACACTTCTGCACTTTTGTGTCTGGGGCTTCCCAGGAGGTGCTAGTGGTAAATAACCTGCCTGTGAAGGCAGAAGACACGGGTTCAATCCCTGGGTCAGGAAGATCCTCTGGAGGAGTGCATGGCACCCCATTCTAGTATTCATACCTGGAGAATCCCATGGACAGAGCAGCCTGGAGGGCTACAGTCCATAGGGTCGGAAAGAATTGGACATGACTCAAGTGACTTAGCACACACTACATGCTTTTGTGTCTACTGAGTCTCTACTGAGTGACTTCCAAGACCCCAGAGAAACCCTGAGGCAGAAAAGCAAAGAGATGTCATATTTGAGGAGAGACATGGATAATATGCATGGGGTTTACCTCAGCTGCAATGAAATCAGATGAACTGAGTGGGATGTGGATTGGGGCCTCAAAAAAGTCTAACACACCTACATACATATTTGAAGAATATGCAATATTTCAGGTAGAGGGTAGGATGGAATTCATTTTCCATGAAGCCAAGAGATCTTTTGGCAGCCCATGAACCCCATGTGAAAAACTCTTGGCCTAGAAGTTGTTATTTAGTACATATTCTCTTTCCAGGCACACAGGAATCCTCACTCTCCAGCCTCCCTTACAATTAGGTTGATCATGCCTGAGTCTGAGACAACGGGTAGGGGACAAAAGTAAAGTATACTGCTTCCGGCTCTGTCCCCTAAAATTTGCTCACCAACCAAGAGAGGATTTAGTGGGGAAGATGATGCAGTCACATGATGGGAAGAACTTGAATCCTGATTATAACTTCTAGGAGAGCTGCCCAGGCTATTCACCCAACTCTCATCAGACTTGAGAGAGTGACTTGGGTGAGAAGCCATGTGTGTGTGTGTGTGTGTGTGTGTCTGTGTGTGTGTATGTGAATCCACAGATATTCTGAATTTGTTTGTTGATTTTTAGCAGTTGGATTTAATTACTTTGGGCTTCCCTGGTAGCTCAGAGGTTAAAGCATCTGCCTGCAATGCGGGAGAGCTGGGTTCAATCCCTGGGTTGGGAAGATCCCTGGAGAAGGAAATGGGAACCCACTCCAGTATTCTTGCCTGGAAAATCCCATGGACAGAGGAGCCTGGTGGACTATACTCCACAGGGTAGCAAAGAGTCGGACACGACTGAGTGACTTCACTTTTCACTTTCACTTTAATTACTTTGCCTAATACAGTCAAAATATTTTATAAAGTAGTGCCAGTATCTTAAATAAGACTATTAGTTTCTTGGAGAAGGCAATGGCACCCCACTCCAGTGCTCTTGCCTGGAGAATCCCATGGACGGAGGAGCCTGGTGGGCTGAAGTCCATGGGGTCACTAAGAGTCGGACACGACTGAGCGACTTCACTTTCTCTTTTCATTTTCATGCATTGGAGAAGGAAATGGCAACCCACTCCAGTGTTCTTGCCTGGAGAATCCGAGGAACGGGGGAGCCTGGTGGGCTGCCATCTATGGGGTCGCACAGGGTCGGACACGACTGAAGTGACTTAGCATTAGCATTAGCACTAGTTTCTTGATTCTCACCACACTTTAGTCATTGAAGACAGTATTAGTTATCACCTTTTTGTCCTATTGGCAAGGCATAAGTGACAGAATCATGATAAATGACAGAATCATGATTGTGGTTCACTTTTAGCATCCTAGGGACTAGACAGGAGCTTAGCTTTAAGAAAAAATACAGTTATTTTTAAATCACATATTGCTTTCCTCCTAATTAGGGAGAATTGCCCATTGCTATCTTGCACTTGCTAAAGACAACTTGAGAGAGAAATCCTTCTTCACGTTCCCAATATAATAAACAGGAGAAAGAACCAGCATGAGATACTGTCTTTCTCCTTTATCATGAATGAATGTCCAAGAAGATATCCTAGATATAATAACTACAGAACGATGAAAGACAAGCAGATAATCACTTGGATTTTAGATGAGTAAAAAAGAAGCTTTCCTAGTGTTTAATAATATGTCTTATCACTTTTAGACAAGTATGAGGATAGTATCTATTTGATGTCAGAGATGGACTGTGACAAAGAAGTAAGAATACTCCCTCTTGTGGTCCTTGAGAAAAATATTCTCAATACACTCTCAGAGTATATTGAGAAAACAGAAATTTTGGATTCACAGGTAATTTCAATGGATAATTAGAATTTATCCTTTCCCTTCTGACCTGGTTCTGCAAGTCTGAGTAGCCATTTTAGGCTGTAGGTCTTCTTGAGGGTGTTTATGAATTTGTACTCTTAACCTCAGGGAGAAACTGAGAATGCGACATGAGGAAAGACCTCTTCAGCCTGAACTGGAGAAAAAAAAAAAACAAAACTGTTTCCATTTGATTTTTTTTTTTTCCCTTGAAGCATTAAATAGTAATTGTCACTCAGTTTCTTCTTTATTTAACTTGCTACAGGTTCCCCGATGTGGTCTTGTACTAGCCTTTGGGGGAGCTTTGATTTCAGAGGAATACATTTGTGTTAGGACACTGTCTCCTCTAAAATACATCACTTGTTATCTTATAGAGTGGGTATAAATGTATTTCTCAGATGTATTTTTTTTCCTTTATTCTATTTGGAATCTTATTTAGCTTTGTTTTTCTCAGGGGATGGTTGGCTGCAAAACTTTGGAAACAGTAAATTTATTAATTTCTTAAGTAAAATAAGGATGGCACTGCAGCTGGAAGACAATACATATCCAATGTCAGCACTGGTTGATGTGAAGTTATCATTTGTTTTCTCATAATTGATGCCCACTGTTTTTTGCTTCTAATGTTTCATTTTTAGAAATATGATATCCTCCATTTCTGAGGAGGGTTCACATCTGTGTAGGAAATCAATATCCATTCATCTCTTGATCTCTCTTTCTTTCTGGTTCTCTAGTTAGGTTATATATATTGTTCTGGTTTGCCCTGAAAAGTCCTGGTTTAATGCTGTTGTCTCAGTGTCCCATTTAGCTGAGGGTTTTTTCCTTTTTCTTGCCTTTTTTTTTATAGTGAAAAATGTAACAGTCTTGATTTCATAAGTCAAAACATGCCACTTTAAGAACACAGGAGGCAATTTTAAATTTAAGAAGAATTAACTATTACATTGAAAAAAAATACATTCTTTGGAAAATACCTATGCCATGACATTATAAGAAAAAAAATTAAAGTACATAAATTGTGAGGGAAAAAGAAACTACTTTGGACTGGATGAAGCATATGACTTCAACTTAGGTTTAATTGGAGAAGCAGGTCTCATGAGCCATTGAGATGCGTAGCTGCTAGAAAAGGGAGTTTAACTGCGGGCTCAAAACATAACAAATGGGTTTGAGAAACATATATTCAGTCTCTACCACATTATGTAAGAAGAAATGAATGAAGAGAGGGCATGAAAGATATATGTAGTACAAAGGCAAGAGAGGTGTTATTTTACACTACAGGTAAAGAAACAGGCTCAGAGTAAGTAAGAAAATTGCTTACGGCGATTTAGTGAAATACTGTAGAAGCAGAGTTCAGTTCAGTTCAGTTCAGTTGCTCAGTCGTGTCCGACTTTTTGTGATCCCATGAATAACAGCACGCCAGGCCTCCCTGTCCATCACCAACTCCCGGAGTTTACACAAACTCATGTCCATTGAGTCAGTGATGCCATCCAACCATCCCATCCTTTGTCGTCCCCTTCTCCTCCTGCCCTCAATCTTTCCCAGCATCAGGGTCTTTTCAAATGAGTCAGTTCTTCACATCAGGTGGCCGAAGTTTTGGAGTTTCAGCTTCAACATCAGTCCTTCCAATGAACACCCAGGACTGATCTCCTTTAGGATGGACTGGTTGGATCTCCTAGCTGTCCAAGGCACTCTCAAGAGTCTTCTCCAACACCACATTTCAAAAGCATCAATTCTTCTGTGCTCAGCTTTCTTATTAGTCTGACTCTCACAGGCATACATGACTACTGGAAAAACCATAGCCTTGACTAGACGGACCTTTGTTGGCAAAGTAATGTCTCTGCTTTTCAATATGCTGTCTAGGTTAGTCATAACTTTCTTTTCAAGAAGTAAGCATCTTTTAATTTCATGGCTGCAGTCACCATCTGCAGTGATTTTGGAGCCCCCAAAATAAAGTCTGTCATTGTTTCCATGGTTCACCCATTTATTTGCCATGAAGTGATGGGACCAGATGCCATGATCTTAGTTTTCTGAATGTTGAGCTTTAAGCCAACTTTTTCACTCTCCTCTTTCACTTTTATCAAGAGGCTCTTTAGTTCTTCTTCACTTTCTGCCATAAGGGCGATGTCATCTGATATCTGAGGTTATTGATATTTCTCCTAGCAATCTTGATTCCAGTTTGTGCTTCCTCTAGCCCAGGGTTTCTCATGATTTACTCTGAATATAAGTCAAATAAGCAGGGTGACAATAAACAGCCTTGATGTACTCCTTTTCCTATTTGGAACAAATCTGTTGTTCCATGTCCAGTTCTAACTGTTGCTTCCTGACCTGCATACAGGTGTCTCAAGAGGCAGGTCAGGTGCTCTGGTATTCCCATCTCTTTCATAATTTTCCACAGTTTATTGTGATCCACACAGTCAAAGGCTTTGGCATAGTCAATAAAGCAGAAATAGATGTTTTTCTTGAACTCTCTTGCTTTTTCCATGATCCAGCAGATGTTGGCAATTTGATCTCTGGTTCCTCTGCCTTTTCTAAAACCAGCTTGAACATCTGGAAGTTCACAGTTCACGTATTGCTGAAGCCTGGCTTGGAGAATTTTGAGCATTTCTTTACTAGCGTGTGAGATGAGTGCAATTGTGTAGTAGTTTGAGCATTCTTTGGCATTGCCTTTCTTTGGGATTGGAATGAAATCTGACCTTTTCCAGTTCTGTGGCCACTGCTGAGTTTTCCAAATTTGCTGGCATATTGAGTGCAGCACTTTCACAGCATCATCTTTCAGGATTTGAAATAGCTCAACTGGAATGCCATCACCTCCACTAGCTTTGTTCGTAGTGATGCTTTCTAAGGCCCACTTGACTTCACATTCCAGGCTGTCTGGCTCTAGGTCAGTGATCACAGCATCGTGATTATCTGGGTCAAGAAGATCTTTTTTGTACAGTTCTTCTGTGTATTCTTGCCACCTCTTCTTAATATCTTCTGCTTCTGTTAGGTCCATACCATTTCTGTCCTTTATTGAGCCCATCTTTGCATGGAATGTTCCCTTGGTATCTCTAATTTTCTTGACGAGATCTCTAGTCTTTCCCATTCTGTTGTTTTCCTCTATTTCTTTGCATTGACCGCTGAGGAAGGCTTTCTTATCTCTTCTGGCTATTCTTTGGAACTCTGCATTCTGATGTTTATATCTTTCCTTTTCTCCTTTGCTTTTTGCTTCTCTTCTTTTCACAGCTATTAGTAAGGCCTCCCCAGACAGCCATTTTGCTTTTTTGCATTTCTTTTCCATAGGGATGGTCTTGATCCCTGTCTCCTGTACAATGTCATGAACCTCCTTCCATAGTTCATCAGGCACTCTGTCTATCAGATCTAGTCCCTTAAATCTATTTCTCACTTCCACTGTATAATCATAAGGGATTTGATTTAGGTCATACCTGAATGGCCTAGTGGTTTTCCCTACTTTCTTCAATTTCAGTCTGAATTTGGCAATAAGGAGTTCATGATCTGAGCCACAGTCAGCTCCTGGTCTTGTTTTTGCTGACTGTATAGAGCTTCTCCATCTTTGGCTGCAAAGAATATAATCAATCTTATTTTGGCGTTGACTATCTGGTGATGTCCATGTGGACAGTCTTCTCTTGTGTTGTTGGAAGAGGGTGTTTGCTGTGACCAGTTCATTCTCTTAGCAAAACTCTATTAGTCTTTGCCCTGCTTCATTCTGTACTCCAAGGCCAAATTTGCCTGTTACTCCAGGTGTTTCTTGACTTCCTACTTTTGGGTTCCAGTCCCCTATAATGAAAAGGACATCTCTTTTGGGTGTTAGTTCTAAAAGGTCTTGTAGGTCTTAACAGAACCATTCAACTTCAGCTTTTTCAGCATTACTGGTCAGTGCATAGACTTGGATTATCGTAATATTGAATGGTTTGCCTTGGAAACGAACAGAGATCATTCTGTTTTTGTTTGAGATTGCATCCAAATACTGCATTTCGGACTCTTTGTTGACTATGATGGCTACTCCATTTCTTCTAAGGGATTCCTGCCCACAGTAGTAGATATAATGGTCATCTGAGTTAAATTCACCCATTCCAGTCCATTTTAGTTTGCTGATTCCTAGAATGTCAATGTTCACTCTTGCCATCTCCTGTTTGACCACTTTCAATTTGCCTTGATTCATGGACCTAACATTCTATGTTCCTATGCAATATTGCTCTTTACAACATCGGACCTTGCTTCTATCAATAGTCACATCCACAAATGGGTGTTGTTTTTGCTTTGGCTCCATCCCTTCATTCTTTCCAGAGTTATTTCTCCACTGATCTCCAGTAGCATATTGGGCACCTACCGACCTGGGGAATTCATCTTTCAGTGTCCTATCTTTTTGCCTTTTCATACAGTTCATGGGATTCTCAAGGTAAGAATACTGAAGTGGTTTTAAGCCTCAAACTTGAGTTTACTTGACTTCAAGTCCCAACATTCACCATCACATTCCAAAAATCTCTTTGTAGTTTCCAGAAATTATACTCTATAGTACCATTTGTATCTTTATGTTTAATAGAAGTTAAGATTTAAGTGATTTGGGTTATTATTTCTAGACTTACCTGAATTATAATTCTTACATACATTTTTGAAAGCTATGAATACATATAAATATTGAAGGGATTTATGTATACTTGTCTATCAATATTGTATATTTGATTTAAATTTTCTTATTGTGAAAGTCTATATATTACCCTAATTATACACAGAATATAGCCTTTCCTTTTTCTTAACTATCCATCTATTTTATTTTTTATTATTTGAAGCCATAGAGTTAAAAACAAAATCTCAGGAGATTTTTATTTATTTTTTTTCTGGATTGGACATAAATATACAACCTGGTTCTTGCTCAGAGTTTTTTTTTTTTTTTTTTTTTTAGTTTTAGGGGGTGAATATAATATAAACCCAGAAGGTGTCTCTCGTTCTATGCATCTTCTCCCACATAAATAATTTTGATATTCATAAAAGGAAAATACAATTCTGGAATTAATTTCTGTATTGCCTTTGTTAGTTCAATGTAACAACTGTCTTTCTACTGGTTGGTTTAATAGAACAACTCCCTAAAAACACATAATAAACTGACCGATCCACTCTGCTCTTTTCCCATATTTTTTCAGAAAACCTTTTCACAAGATTTGTTGCTGTTAAACAGATAATTAACAGAATTATATGAATCTTGCTGCTGCTGCTGCTGAGTCACTTCAGTCGTGTCCGACTCTGTGTGACCCCATAGATGGCAGCCCACCAGGCTCCGCTGTCCCTGGGATTCTCCAGGCAAGAACACTGGAGTGGGTTGCCATTTCCTTCTCCAATGCATGAAAGTTAAAAGTGAAAGTGAAGTCGCTCAGTCATGTTCGACGCTCAGCGACCTCATGGACTGCAGCCTTCCAGGCTCCTTCGTCCATGGGATTCTCCAGGCAAGAGAGAAGGCAATGGCACCCTACTCCAGTACTCTTGCCTGGAAAATCCCATGGACGGAGGAGCCTGGTAGGCTACAGTCCATGAGGTCGCTAAGAGTCAGACACGACTGAAGCGACTTAGCAGCAGCAGCCTTCTCCGTATATGAATCTTAGACTTTGAAAAAAATGACAGATGTTATATATAGCTTGGGCACTTTTGCTCTGTCCTGCTTTTTGGAATTACTTTCTATCAACAATGATTTTACCTGGCACCCGCTAAGCAAAGTAGAAAAAAATATTGGTTAGTGGCCTTTAATTTCTCCCTTTACATTTCTGTCTGCTTCCTTCACAATTCAGTCAGAGTTCACAACTGGGCTTCTGTGTGTTGACAGCAAACTAGATAGAAAAAAAAAAGTGAAAGTAAAGGACACGATCATTTCTTCCTGTGTTGCCAACTCCAGTCTTGCTTTGATTCTATTCTCTGTTTTGTACTTCAATCAGTTCAGTTAAGTAGCTCAGTCGTGTCTGACTCTTTTGTGATCCCATGGACTGCAGCACACCAGGCTTCCCTATCTATCAGGGACTCCTGGAGCATGCTCAAACTCATGATAGCTTATAGTGAACGATGTTGGATTCTTGATCTCTGAAGAAGAAGATTTAGCTTCTGGACCAGGGACCAGGCTTGGTCACTCAGAGCTTTTGTGTGGCAGAAGTTTATTACAGTGATAAAGGACAGAGAAAGCCTCTGACGTAGACATCAGAAGGGGACAGAGAGTGCCTCACTGGCTAGTCTTATCAAGGCCTTATATACTTTTACCAGACCTACTCCCACAACATAAAGTGAAGCTGCTCAGTCGTGTCAGACTCTTTGCGACCCCATGGACTGTAACCTACCAGGCTCCTCCATCCATGGGATTTTCCAGGCAAAAATACTGGAGCGGGTAGCCATTTCTTTCTCCAGGAGATCTTCCCAACCCAGAGATTGAACCCATGTCTCCCTCCTTGTAGGCAGACACTTTACCATCTGAACCACCAGGGAAGTGTCACAGCATAAGTCTCATCTTAAAACAAGATTAGAACTAACAATAGAAAGGTCTTATCAGACCCACTCCCACAACATATATTTTAAGATAACAAGATTAGTCAGAAGGTTCTTGTTAAAAAGGAGAAACATGTCCTTGAGCAACATACATTGTTGTTATATAATCCTTCAGTTCAGTTCAGTTCAGTTGCTCAGTGTGTCCAACTCTTTGCGACCCCATGAACTGCAGCACGCCAGGCCTCCTTGTCCATTACCAACCCCCGGAGTTTACTCAAAGGCTTCCCTTGTGGCTCAGCTGGTAAAGAATCTGCCTGTAATGGGGGAGACCTAGGTTCAATCCCTAGGTTGGGAAGATCCCCTGGAGAAGGGAAAGGCTACCCACTCTAGTATTCTAGCCTGGAGAATTCCATGTACTATACAGTCCATCGGGTCACAAAGAATTGGACACGACTGAGTGACTTTCCCTCACTCACTCATGTCCATTGAGTCGGTGATGCCATCCAACCATCTCATCCTGTCATCCCCTTCTCCTCCCACCTTCAATCTTTCCCAGCATTAGGGTCTTTTCAAATGAGTCAGTTGTTCACATCAGGTGGACAAAGTATTGGAGTTTCATCTTCAGCATCAGTCCTTTCAGTGAACACCCAGGCCTGATTTCCTTTGGCACCCCACTCCAGTACTCTTGCCTGGAAAATCCCATGGATGGAGGAGCCTGGTAGGCTGTAGTCCATGGGGTCACTAAGAGTCGGACATGACCGAGCAACTTCCCTTTCACTTTTCACTTTCATGCACTGGAGAAGGAAATGGCAACCCACTCCAGTGTTCTTGCCTGGAGAATCCCAGGGACAGGAAAGCCTGGTAGGCTGCCGTCTATGGGGTCGCACAGAGTCAGACACGACTGAAGCGACTTAGCAGCAGCAACAGCAGCAGCAGGCCTGGTTGGCTCTCCTTGCAGTCCAAGGGACTCTCAAGAGTCTTCTCCAACACCACAGTTCAAAAGCATCAATTCTTCTATGCTCAGCTTTCTTTATAGTCCAACTATCACAGCCATACATGACTACCATAGCCAAGGAAAAACCATAGCCTTGACTAGATGGATCTTTGTTGGCAAAGTAATGTCTCTGCTTTTTAATATGCTGTCTAGGTTGGTCATAGCTTTTCTTCCAAGGAGTAAGTGTCTTTTAATTTCATGGTTGCAGTCACCATCTGCAGTGATTTCGGAGCCCCCCAAAATAAAGTCTGTCATTGTTTCCATTGTTTCCCCATCTATTTGCCATGAAGGGATGGGACTGGATGCCATTATCTTAGTTTTCTGAATGTTGAGCTTTAAGCCAACTTTAATTTTTAAAGCTTAAGATGAGTTGTTTTGTTGCAGAAAAAAATGTTTGTCCTTTTCTCCTCCTTAAGAACACTGGATCCCTTTCTCTTCCTTGAAGGCACTGGACCCCTTTCTCCTCCTTGAGGGTCCCAGACTCCTTATCAACCTACCTAAGAATTAGCTTTCTCACTCATGTCCCATCGAGTTAGTGATGCCATCCAACAATCTCATCCTCTGTCATCCCTTTCTCCTCCTGCTTTCAATCTTTCCCAAAACCAGGGTCTTTTCTAATGAGTTCTTTGCATCAGTTGGCCAAAGTGTTGGAGCTTTATCTTCACCATCAGTCCTTTCAATGAATATTCAGGACTGATTTTCTTTAGGATTGACTGGTTAGATTTCGTTGCCATCCAAGGAACTCTAAAGAATCTTCTCTAACACCACAGTTCAAAAGCATCAATTCTTCAGTGCTCAGCTTTCTTTTTGGTCCAACTCTCACATCCATACATGACTACTGGGAAAACCATATCTTTGACTATACAGACCTTTGTTGGTAAAGTAATGTCTCTGCTTTTTAATATGCTGTCTAAGTTTGTCATAGTTTTTCTTCCAAGGCTGCAGTCACCATCTGCAGTGATTTTGGAGCCAAAGAAAATAAAGTCTGTCACTGTTTCCATTGTTTCCCAATCTATTTGCTCTGACGTGATGAGACTGGATGCCATGATCTTCGTTTTTTGAATGTTGAGTTTTAAAACAACTTTTTCACTCTCCTCTTTCACTTTCATCAAGAGGCTCTTTAGTTCCTCTTCACTTTCTGCCACAAGGTTGGTGTCATCTGCATATCTGAGGTTATTGATATTGATCCATACTTAGAATGCTTGATTCTGGAACAGCACATCATCTTGCAGAAACAACTCAGGATTTTCTACCTATCCTTTCTGGAATTGTGTCAGGTTAATTGTTGCTTTGCCCTTACCCTTTCCAAGCAGAAAAACTCTGAGGCTTGTTCTTTGAGGAAGCATGTCAGCTAGTGCAGCATAAATTCCTGTTTGTCTCAAATGACAAGTCATACATTTAGCTGTTTATCAAAAAACTTTTTTTTTCTCTGTTCCTCAGAGCATAGCAGCTCAGCATACTTAGTGTTCCTACTGACACAGGACCACAGCCTTGTCTAACTCAATGAAACTAAGCCATGCCCTGTGGGGCCACCCAAGATGGGCAGGCATGGTGGTGAGGTGTGACAAAATGTGGTCCACTGGAGAAGGGAATGGCAAACCACTTCAGTATTCTTGCCTTGAGAACCCCATGAACCATATGAAAAGGCAAAATGATAGGATACTGAAAGAGGAACTCCTAAGGTCAGTAGGTGCCCAATATGCTACTGGAGATCAGTGGAGAAATAACTTTGGAAAGAATGAAGGGATGGAGCCAAAGCAAAAACAACACCCAGTTGTGGATGTGACTGGTGATAGAAGCAAGGTCCGATGCTGTAAAGAGCAATATTGCATAGGAACCTGGAATGTCACATCTCTGAATCAAGGCAAATTGGAAGTGGTCAAACAGGAGATGGCAAGAGTGAATGTCGACATTCTAGGAATCAGCGAACTAAAACGGACTGGAATGGGTGAATTTAACTCAGATGACCATTATATCTACCACTGCGGGCAGGAATCCCTTAGAAGAAATGGAGTAGCCATCATGGTCAACAAAAGAGTCCGAAATGCAGTACTTGGATGCAATCTCAAAAACAACAGAATGATCTCTGTTGGTTTCCAAGGCAAACCATTCAATATCACAGTAATCCAAATCTATGCCCCAACCAGTAACACTGAAGAAGCTGAAGTTGAACAGTTCTATGAAGACCTACAAGACTTTTATATCTAACACCCAAAAATGATGTCCTTTTCATTATAGGGGACTGGCATGCAAAAGTAGGAAGTCAAGAAACACCTGGAGTAACAGGCAAATTTGGCCTTGGAATACGGAATGAAGCAGGGCAAAGACTAATAGAGTTTTGTGAAGAAAATGCACTGGTCATAACAAACACCCTCTTCCAACAACACAAGAGAAGACTCTCCACAAGGACATCACCAGACGGTCAACACCAAAATCATATTGAATATATTCTTTGCAGCCAAAGATGGAGAAGCTCTATACAGTCAGCAAAAACAAGACCAGGAGCTGACTGTGGCTCAGATCATGAACTCCTTATTGCCAAATTCAGACTGAAATTGAAGAAAATAAGGAAAACCACTAGGCCATTCAGGTATGACCTAAATCAAATCCCTTATGATTATACAGTGGAAGTGAGAAATAGATTTAAGGGCCTAGATCTGATAGATAGAGTGCCTGATGAACTATGGACGGAAGTTCATGACATTGTACAGGAGACAGGGATCAAGACAATCCCCATGGAAAAGAAATGCAAAAAAGCAAAGTAGGTGTCTGAGGAGGCCTTATAAATAGCTGTGAAAAGAAGAAAAGCAAAAAGCAAAGGAGAAAAGGAAAAATATAAACATCTGAATGCAGAGTTCCAAAGAATAGCAAGGAGAGATAAGAAAGCCTTCCTCAGTGGTCAATGCAAAGAAATAGAGGAAAACAACAGAATGGGAAAGACTAGAGATCTCGTCAAGAAAATTAGAGATACCAAGGGAACATTCCATGCAAAGATGGGCTCGATAAAGGACAGAAATGGTATGGACCTAACAGAAGCAGAAGATATTAAGAAGAGATGGCAAGAATACACAGAAGAACTGTACAAAAAAGATCTTCTTGACCCAGATAATCACGATGCTGTGATCACTGACCTAGAGCCAGACATCCTGGTATGTGAAGTCAAGTGGGCCTTAGAAAGCATCACTATGAACGAAGGTAGTGGAGGTGATGGAATTCCAGTTGAGCTCTTTCAAATCCTGAAAGATGATGCTGTGAAAGTGCTGCACTCAATATGCCAGCAAATTTGGAAAACTCAGCAGTGGCCACAGGACTGGAAAAGGTCAGGTTTCATTCCAATCCCAAAGAAAGGCAATGCCAAAGAATGCTCAGACTACTGCACAATTGCACTCATCTCACATGCTAGTAAAGTAATGCTCAAAATTCTCCAAGCCAGGCTTCAGCAATACGTGAACCATGAACTTCCAGATGTTCAAGCTGGTTTTAGAAAAGGCAGAGGAACCAGAGATCAAATTGCCAACATCTGCTGGATCATGGAAAAAGCAAGAGAGTTCAAGAAAAACATCTATTTCTGCTTTATTGACTATGCCAAAGCCTTTGACTGTGTGGATCACAATAAACTGTGGAAAATTCTGAAAGAGATGGGAATACCAGAGCACCTGACCTGCCTCTTGAGACACCTGTATGCAGGTCAGGAAGCAACAGTTAGAACTGGACATGGAACAACAGACTGGTTCCAAATAGGAAAAGGAGTACATCAAGGCAGTATATTGTCATCCTGCTTATTTAATGTCTATGCAGAGTACATCATGAGAAATGATGGACTGGAAGAAACACAAGCTGGAATCAAGATTGCTGGGAGAAATATCATATCCTTAGATATGCAGATGACACCACCCTTATGGCAGAAAGTGAAGAGGAACTAAAAAGCCTCTTGATGAAAGTGAAAGAGGAGAGTGAAAAAGTTGGCTTAAAGCTCAACATTCAGAAAACGAAGATCATGGCATCTGGTCCCATCATTTCATGGGAAATAGATGGGGAAACAGTGGAAACAGTGTCAGACTTTATTTTTCTGGGCTCCAAAATCACTGCAGATGGTGACTGCAGCCATGAAATTAAAAGACGCTTACTCCTTGGAAGAAAAGTTATGACCAACCTAAATAGCATTTTCAAAAGCAGAGACATTACTTTGCCAACAAAGGTCCCTCTAGTCAAGGCTATGGTTTTTCCAGTGATCATGTATGGATGTGAGAGTTGGACTGTGAAGAAAGCTGAGTGCAGAAGAATTGATGCTTTTGAACTATGGTGTTGGAGAAGACTCTTGAGAGTCCCTTGGACTGCAAGGAAATCCAGCCAGTCCATTCTGAAGGAGATCGGCCCTGGGATTTCTTTGGAAGGAATGATGCTAAAGCTGAAACTGCAGTACTTTGGCCACCTCATGCGAAGAGTTGACTCACTGGAAAAGACTCTGATGCTGGGAGGGATTGGGGGCAGGAGGAGAAGGGGACGACAGAGGATGAGATGGCTGGATGGCATCACTGACTCGATGGACGTGAGTCTGAGTGAACTCCGGGGGTTGGTGATGGACAGGGAGGCCTGGCGTGCTGGGATTCATGGGGTCACAAAGAGTCGGACATGACTGAGTGACTCTACTGAACTGAACTGAACTGACACAGAGCTCAGAGATCCCATATCAGTAGTATGTAAATGTAGCAGGAAAACAGGCTGCAGGCTCTGGAATTCAGACTTGTCTGGACATGCCTGGTGTACTGGTAAGGCCATCTCCCCAAGCCTTGTTTTTCTGATGAACTAAGGAGATTTCTGAGAAAGTATGTGTCCTAAAAGACGAGAGTTTCACCTTGTAATAAACTTTAGTTGTCTGGGTGAATGAGTGATTCTGAATACAACATAAGAATTTTTATTTTCACTTGGCTACTAAGCAAGATGCTATTGGATGGAGATTAAAATCCAGTGGTGAGCAATGTACTTAAACCCTGAAAAATCTGATTTTCTAAAAACTCTCAAGTATAAGTGCACAAACAGTGCCTTACTGCAGCTCCATAAAACAAATGCAGAGAGGCAAATGCTGTCTCCATGCTGTAAGTGTGGTGGACAGGAGTCTAAAGTTGCTTTGCCCCGACCCGACCCCAGGGCTTCTGACTCACTTTCAACAGCTACCCATTCAACAGTTATCTAGGTACATCTTTGAAGGGATTTTGCAGTTGTAACTGAAGTTCCAAGTCAGTTGACCTTAAAGTATGAAGATTACTCAACTGGGCCGGATCCTATCAGATAAGCTCTCATCTGTAGGTGGGGGCACAAAAGGAGGTCAGAGATTCAAAGCACAGGGGTAGATTTGATGCTCTATTGCTGAAATGAACAGGAAAGGAGCCTTGTGTCAAGGAATGCAGGTGGCCTTAAGGAACATAAAAGTAGCCTGTTTCTGACAGTCGGCAAAGACATATGGATCTCAGTCGATGTTGAGCCAATGGCCTGAATGAGTATGGAAGCAGATTCTTTCCTAGGGTTTCCAGATAAAAGCCCAGCCCAGGGAGCATCTTGATTTCAGCCTTGTGAGACCCTAAGAAAATAATCCAGTTGAGCCTGCTCAGAGTTCTGACACAGAAGTGTGAGACGATTTGTGTTGTTTTAAGTCCCTATGTATATGGTGATTTTTCTATGCAGTGAGAGAAAACTAAGGCACTAATGGAATCGATGAAGCCTGTACCTTCTGGGACTCAAGTCTCATTGCTTGTGGGAAGCCCCAGAGTCCCACAGACATGGTGGTATACAGTAGGTGCCAGTGGTGAATGGTGGACACGGTGAGAAAGGGCTTGGTGAGGGCTTGCGAAACATCCCCTAGACACCCCAGAAATTCTCCTGGGGAAGCAATCAGAAATTTAGACTGTTACAGTTAATATGAGCTGCTGGAACCTATGGGCTGATGAAGTTCACGGAAATTCCCTGTACACATGTTAATAAAGTCCAGGATAGTTAAATCTCCTAGTTTTAATATAACCTCACTCACCAAAAGGGACACAGTTTTGTGTTGTTTTTTTCTTTGTTTTTATCTGATTTACTTGTCCCCACTCCTAAATTCTGTTGTCTTTTTCTTGGCCCTTGGAATCTCTTTTGGTAGATGCCCAAAAGTAGATTTAATAAGTAAATATCCTTAGATAGTGGAAGCAGTAGAAACAAGTATCTCTTTTTTCTTTTTTATTAAATTTTTGCTGAGATAAAATAGCAACTTAAGACATAGGTCATTTTCAATATACTTAGGTGCCTTTATCACAAACTTGCAATCAAAAGAAAAAATAGTGAGCAAACATTTTGTATTGGGTTCTTAACAAAGGAAACTTGACCAAAGTATGGAAGAGAATGGACTTTTCATTTCTGAAGCCAAGATATAGATTAGTGAAGGGATGATTACAGTATAATTGCACTGTAATTTTATGGGGATAGTAGCAGGAGACAATTCCCTTCAGATCTCTTGCTTTTCTGCACATCTTCTGAGCAGATATGTTGGCAGCTTCTATTCTGGAATATCTTCTTAGGTATGTTTGTATGGCAAACAGCTTGAAAAGATAAAGATAGAGTTTCTCTCTGAGGCAAAGGGCAGATTTGTTTGCCATCCAGGATAATAATGATAATGTCTCTTTCTGGAGCAAAGTTTGGGCAAATTTGCTGGCAGTTTCCTTTAAAAGTTTGGTGTTTCCTAAAGTCAAGGCGCCTGGGCTGTGATACAAACTCGTTGTGCACCAGGTGACGAACTTGTCTTAGTTTGCCTGAGATTTTCCTAATTACAGCATAACGTCCTGCACATCAGGAACCCTTCAGTTTGGAGCACAACACAGGCTGGGTCACTCCAGTGAGCTGCATGCACACTAGATAGAGATACTCCATATCACCCCTGCTTGGGTTTGTGAGGCAGGAAACCCATGTGAACTTGAAGCTCCTGCTGTCCCTGTGCTGTGAGTAATAAAGTCCTTGGCTCTGACTCACATCTTGGGCTAGCATCCTTAAAACTGTGCTGGCCTAATATGTTAGGTAGCAAGTGCAATAAAATCGTAGACCCTTCACAGTTCTTTACAAATTTAAGTCCAGTAATGGCTGGAACTTTAGTTGGGAAAATGTCTATTTTAGATTGGAGAAGTGGAGGGAGCCTGTAAGCTTCCTTTAATGTTTTCCGAAAACTGTTTTATGAAATGAGTAATTCAAAAACAGATCAACTTATGAAAGTGACTTTGTAAGAACTTGTGTTATTTCCATCACAATTTTTCCTCTTATTCATACATTATTTAGAAGTGCATTGCTGAATTTTCAAGCATTTAGGAATTTTGCTAGTTATTTTTATGTCACTATTTAGTTTAATTCCACTCCAGTGAGAAAATAGACTGTATGATTTCAATTCTCTAAAATTTGTTAACATTTGCTTTGGTCTATTTTGGCAAATGTCTAAGTGCATTTGGAAAAACAAAAAAAAAGTTGTATTATTTTCCTATTTAATGGACTCTTTTTATTATTTTGAAATATCATTTTATTTCTAGTAATACTTAAAGTCTACTTTGTTAGTATTATTAAACCTGTACCAGCTTTCTTTTGTTTAGTTTCTGCATACTGTATATATTTCCACTCTTTCTATTTTTGAAGTTTCTGTGTTCTTATATTTAGAGTCTGTCTTTTATCAGCATCATATTGTGCATGCATGCTCAGTCATGTCCGAATCTTTGCGACCCCGTCAACTATAATCCACCAGGTCCCTACATCCGTGGGATTTTCCAGGCAAGAATACTGGAGTGCATTGCCATTTCCTTCTGCAGGGGATCTCCTCACCCCAGGGACTGAACCCAAGTCTCCTGTGGCTCCTGCATTGGCGCACAGATTCTTCACCACTGAGCCACCTGGGAAGCGCAAACATCATACAGCTGGATCTCATTTGTTTGTTTGAAGTTCAGTCCAACAGTCTGTCCTTTAATCCAAGTCTTTTTTCTAGTTATATCTTGTGTAACTACTGATCAATCTGGTGTTATGGAGTGAATGCTTCCCTCCCAAAAATCATCTGTTGAAACCCTACCTCTTAATGTGACCATATTAAGAGGTAGAGCCTTTGGGAGGTAATTAGGATTAGATGAGATCCTGATAGTGGAGCTCTCATGGATGGGATTAGTGCCTTTAGATGGGGAAAGGGGACTTGCTTCTCCTTTCTTCTCTCTGCTGTGTGAGGATACAAGAAATCTTCAGCCTGGAAGAAGGCTTTCACCAGCACTCAACCATGCTAGCTGCCTAATCTTCGACGCCCAGGCTTTAGAACTGTGAAGAATAAGTTTCTGTTGTTTATAAGCCATTCAGCCTATGGCATTTTCTTGTGTGTGTGTGTGTGTGTGTGCTCAGTTGTATCCGACTCTTTGGGACCCCATGGACTGTAGCCTGCCAGGCTCCTCTGTCCATGGGATTTCGTAGGCAAAATTACTGAAGGGGGTTGCTATTTCCTCCTTCAGGGGATCTTCCTGGCCCAGGGATTAAACCTGCATCTCCTGCTTGGCAGGTGGATCCTTTACCACTGTGCCACCTGGGAGCCCATGGTGTTTTCTTATAGCAGCTCAAACTGACTAAAATAGTTTGGTTTATGTCTACTAACCTATTATTTATTTTATATTTATCTCATCTGTTCTTTGATCCTTTATTTATCCTTTCTTGTATTACTTTAGACTAATCACATATTGCTTGTTACTCTATTTTCCCTCTATAGGATTTTTTTTATTATGTACTATAAAAATTATTCTTTTTGATATTTTCCATGTAACTACAATATGCATCCATATTTTATTGTGATCTACCTTAAATTAGTAACTTTACCAGTTACTGACCAATATGAGAACACATCAACAATTTAATTCCATCTACTCACCTGCCATCATTTGTGCTAGTATTGCTGGCACTGAGTCATTAACATGAGTAGAAGGGAATTTGAATGCAAATTTTTGGATCCTTCTCTCAATTCTTTTCCCATCTGGGGTGTGATGCTCAATTCCAAGACACACTGGCAGTTCTGAACTCAGACCTCTTTCCCCTCAATCCAATAAGACTGTCACTTTGTTTGAGTTATATTCCATACATTACAATTAGAAAAATGCCCTCAGAGAAAAGCCATAGCATGAACATAGACCTCGCTGTATGTGCTTCCCTGCTCTCAGAGCCTGAGAGAGTCCTTCCTATCCTGGTTTTGTGCCAGCCCCTTCAAACAGTTGATTTATGTATGTCATCAGCTTTTATAGTTGTTCTTGGCAGAAGGCTTTGTTCAATACCAGCCACTTTATCATGCATGACTGAGACTGGAAGTCCTTTAGAATGTTTTTATAAGCAGAAATTTCTCCTCAGGTAGTATTTAGGACACCAGTGGACAGTTCATGTAAATGAATGGTTGTTGTTTTTTTTTTTTAATCAGTATATAAAATAGATAATTCCCTCACATCCTCCGATGTTGACCAAATGTTATCATTTTTAGTGTAATTATGAGTTCATGGATGCAGACGTTTTTGTTGTACTTCGGGGCTTCCCAGGTGGCACTAGTGGTGAAGAGCCCGCGTGACAATGCAGGAGACGGTGAGAGACGAGGCTTTGATCCCGGGTTGGGGAGATGCCCTGGAGGAGGGCATGGTGACCCATTCCAGGAGAATCCCCTGGACGGGGAAGCCTGGAAGGCTGCAGTCCATACGGTTGCACAGAGTCGTACTTGACTGAAACAGCTTAGCATACATGTATACTTGACTGAGGGAATCTGTTGGCCATGCCTTTGTTTATTAAAAAATTTATCTGGAAAATACCTCTGGACAGAGCTCAGAAAATGCAAATATTTCCTCCCTTTCGTTAGCTTAGAAAAGTGGTGAGAAATGGGATCACCGGACACTGTGGAGAAGGAATGAGTAGAAGGACTGGAATTCATTTGTACATTTTACTCAGTAATAACTCTCTTCCATTCACTATTATGTTACTATTATTATAATACATTTAAAGATATTTATTTCATCTAAATATATTATTTAAAGAGTCTTAGTGCATAAACTGTTGGTTGATATTTTCTATTGAGTTGATGGATTTTAGAGAAATTTCTGGAAGGAACAGTATAGTAACTTGCAACACTATTTTCTTGGGTAGGAGTCTCTTGAAATTGTCTTAATATTTATGCTAATGAAGAGTTTAATATTAAATTCTGTTAATGTTGACTCTATAGACTGTGTATGTTTGTGTGTGTGTGTGTATGTGGTACATGGTTTTGATTTTTCACTGTGATTAATGAGACCTCTCTGATTTCAAGAATTTCATTTAGACGAGTGATGGGGACAGGTAAGCTATAGAAAATATTTAGGGCATCAGGGATGTAGATTAATGATAAGTGCTTTATGCTTGGCCGTAGGGAGCAGCAAAGGTTTCACCCAGGAGATGATCTTTGAGCCTTTTTGTTGGAGTTCACCCACAGTGGAAGGAGCCATTCCAAATAGAAGGAACAGCTTGTGCAAGGGTGCGTAAGGAAGTAGGATTGGAGATAAGGCTATAATGTAGCTAAATCAATGGGCCTTTATTCCATCATAAAGGGTTTGCACTTTATCCTATACAAGAAGGGGAAAATAGCCATTAGCTGAAATTAGATCAGCAGGAGAAATTTAGTTAGTAAAATATACCCAGAACATTTTTAATAATTAGGGAAAAGGAAAGATTAAGTGGACTTCCTACGTCCCTGATTTTATAATTGGATAATAATAGAGAGGGGATGGGTGGGAATAAGCTGTCATTGGGTGAATAGGACTATGATAAATTTTATATTTCTATTAATATATTTATCTATAGTTGTGTGTGAGTATATCGCTCATGGTATATTTTTTAACCTTTATCTCTTAGGCTAACCTCTCTGCTCCTCACAGATAATGAAATACACTCTCATGTTTTTTATTAGGAAACATTTATCTTGTCTTGCTGCCCTTTCAGCTGTTTACTTCTTCTGCAAGCTCTCATGTTTTCATGAATAATGTTATGTACTCAGTGGATATTTTTATAATGAAAAGTCACACATAGGGCTCTGTCACACATAGAGATAATATTAGTCACTTCAGGAAAGTGTCATCATACAAAAATGGGCCAGATTGAAAGTTAGCTAGATATGCCTTGCTGGTTGCAGTCATGAAGGGGGTTCAGCCCTTGTCAACTCATTTAAACTTTAAGGGAGGAATTAACTGAACATTCTTGAAGAAGACATTGAGGCAGACAGACAGGACAGCATTGGAATGGAAAAGAATGCATTTCGTAAAGATGTGGATGGACATAGAGTCTGTCATAAGTCAGAAAGAGAAAAACAAATATTGTTTATTAACAGAAATATGTGGAATCTAGAAAAATGGTACAGATAAATCTATTTTGGGGCTTACCTGGTGGCTCAGATGGTAAAGAATCCGCCTGCAGTGCAGGAGACCTGGGTTCAATCCCTGGGTTGGGAAGATCGCCTGGACAAGGAAATGGAAACCTACTCCAGTATTCTTGCCTGGAGAATCCCCATGGACAGAGAGCCTGATGGGCTACAGTCCATGGGATCGCAAAGAGTCAGACACGACTGAAAAATTAAGCACAGCACATATCTATTTTCAGTGAAGGAATGGAAATGCAGACATAGAGAACAGACATGAAGATCCAGTGTGGGGAGAGCAGGATGGGACTAACTGGGAGATTAGGATTGACATATGTACCTACCATGTGTAAAACAGATGGCTAGTGGGAACTTGCTGTAAAACAGAAGAAGCTCAGCTCAGTGCTCTGTGGTGTCCTAGAAGAATGAGATGGGGGATGGGAGTGAGAGGAAGGTCTAAGACAGAGGGCATATATGTGTACACATAGCTGATTGACTGATTGACTTCATTGTACAGCAGAAACTAACATAACATTGTAAAGTGACTATAACCCAATTAAAAAAAGAAAAGAAAGCATAGCTTGGGAGGTATCTCTTTGATACATTTTTGGCTTGCATTTGAATCTGCCAGATTAACTTTGTTATTTATTTCATGTATGATTTAAAACTTGAAATGTTTACATATCTGTAAGTGAAAAAATTGAGAGAGAGAGGCCATTTGATTTTTTAAAATTTGACCAGATTTCCCATCTTGGTAGGAGGTAGGACAGAGTTACAGTCATGAAGCACCATCACAATGTCTCCCATTTGTCTTTCTGCCTCAGTTTATCTTCTCATTACCTCACTCCTGACCTACTGAAAGAGGCTTCTCTCTGCTGTGTTCCTACTTCCAAACTTGCTTGCTTCTAATTCATTTCAGAAACTTCTAGAAAGAATTTTAGATGCCATTCAACAAGTCTTAATAACGTGCATGCTACTAAATTAATTAAGTAAGGAGGCCATTACACTATGGCTCTAATGCCCTGGCAGCCTGTAAGGAAACCAGCCTCTAAGCCTGTCAATGCATCAAGGTTAGGAAATCAAAACAGAGGGCTGCTGCTGCTGCTAAGTCGCTTCAGTTGTGTCCAACTCTGTGCTACCCCATGGACGGCAGCCCACCAGGCTCCCCCATCCCTGGGATTCCCCAGACAAGAACACTGGAGTGGGTTGTCATTTTCTTCTCCAATGCATGAAAGTGAAAAGTGAAAGTGAAGTCACTCAGTCATGTCTGACTCCCAGCGACCCCGTGGACTGCAGTCCACCAGACTCCTCCGCCAGTCACAAATAGCCAACTAGGCGTTAAACTTTAACCAATCAATGATTTCCTTTTTTTGCTTCCACACTTTCTCTATATATCTTTTTCCTGGCTTCTGTTGGTGGGTCACTCCTGACCACTTCCAATTTGGGGTTGCATAATGCACAATGTACAAAAAAATGTACAAAAAAGATCTTCACGACCCAGATAATCACGATGGTGTGACCACTCACCTAGAGCCAGACAGCCTGGAATGTGAAGTGAAGTGGGCCTTAGAAAGCATCACTATGAGCAAAGCTAGTGGAGGTGGTGGAATCCCAGTTGAGCTATTTCAAATCCTGAAAGATGATGCTGTGAAAGTGCTGCACTCAATATGCCAGCAAATTTGGAAAACTCAGCAGTGGCCACAGGACTGGAAAAGGTCCATTTTCATCCCAATCCCAAAGAATGGCAATGCCAAAGAATGCTCAAACTACCGCACAATTGCACTCATCTCACATGCTAGTAAAGTAATGCTCAAAATTCTCCAAGCCAAGCTTCAGCAATACATGAACCCTGAACTTCCTGATGTTCAAGCTGGTTTTAAAAAAGGCAGAGGAACCAGAGATCAAATTGCCAACATCTGCTGGATCATGGAAAAAGCAAGAGAGTTCGAGAAAAACACCTATTTCTGCTTTATTGACTATGCCAAAGCCTTTGACTGTGTGGATCACAATAAACTGTGGAAAATTATGAAAGAGGTGGGAATACCAGACCACCTGACCTGCCTCTTGAGACACCTGTATGCAGGTCAGGAAGCAACAGTTAGAACTGGACATGGAACAACAGACTGGTTCCAAATAGGAAAAGGAGTACGTCAAGGCTGTCTATTATCACCCTGCTTATTTAACTTATATGCAGAGTACATCATGAGAAACCCTGGGCTGGAAGAAGCACAAGCTGGAATCAAGATTGCCGGGAGAAATATCAGTAACCTCAGATATGCAGATGACACCACCCTTATGGCAGAAAGTGAAGAGGAACTAAAAAGCCTCTTGATGAAAGTGAAAGAGGAGAGTGAAAAAGTGGGCTTAAAACTCAACATTCAGAAAACGAAGATCATGACATCTGGTCCCATCACTTCATGGGAAATAGATGGGGAAAGAGTGGAAACAGTGTCAGACTTTATTTTTTTGGGCTCCAAAATCGCTGCAGATGGTGACTGCAGCCATGAAATTAAAAGACGCTTACTCCTTGGAAGAAAAGTTATGACCAACCTAGATAGCATATTGAAAAGCAGAGACATTACTTTGCCAACAAAGGTCCGTCTAGTCAAGGCTATGGTTTTTCCAGTAGTCATGTATGGATGTGAGAGTTGGACTGTGAAGAAAGCTGAGCACCGAAGAATTGATGCTTTTGAACTGTGGTGTTGGAGAAGACTCTTGAGAGTCCCTTGGACTGCAAGGAGGTCCAACCAGTCCATTCTGAAGGAGATCAGCCCTGGGATTTCTTTGGAAGGAATGATGCTAAAGCTGAAACTGCATTACTTTGGCCACCTCATTCAAAGAGTTGACTCATTGGAAAAGACTCTGATGCTGGGAGGGATTGGGGGCAGGAGGAGAAGGGGACGACAGAGGATGAGATAGCTGGATGGCATCACTGACTCGATGGACATGAGTCTGAGTGAACTCTGGGAGTTGGTGATGGACAGGGAGGCCTGGCGTGCTGCGATTCATGGGGTTGCAAAAAGTCAGACACGACCGAGCAACTGAACTGAACTGAACTGAATGCACAATGATTTTAGCTTAAATAAACTCTTATAATTTTCAGTATGCCTCAGTTTATCTTTTAACAATGTTCTTTCAGTCAGCTTGTACTTTGGACCAGACCTCTAGCTTTTGTTTTTAACTTCAACATGTGGTTAATGGTTTTGAAATTTCATTCTGAAAGTCTTGAATAAAGTTAAAATATTTAACCTCGGCATCTGAAACTTCCCAAGATTTTATAGCAGATTTATTAACAGTCACTCTTCCCTTAGGCCATCCCAGACCTCTACATGTGTCTTTCTCATGTCACCTCACTTTCATATGACTTTGCTGGCCATCGCTAGAGTGTAGGCACCACAAAGGCTGATCTCCAGGAATTTGAGCAATGGGAAGATTTTGAAATGAATGACTCATTCATGAATCATCCATTCATTTGTCTTCCTCCTCCTCAATCTCTGTGTATCTAAATTGTATGTTTACTGTAAGGCTTAGATTAAATACCTCCTCTTCCATGATAGTTTCGTAGAATCCTTTACAGAGAAGAACCATGCACTTCTGAATTCCACAGTATTTTGTTTATGCCTCATTTATGTTGCTTATTTTCTTTTTGAAATTATTTTTTACGTATTCTCTATAATGGAGTCTATATTACATTTATTTTTGTATCTTCCCTAGACCTTAGAGTCATGGTACTTGGCACATAGTAGGCACTTAGTTACTGTTCTTTGAATCTGTTAATAATTAGAAGAGAACTGAGGTGATTGTTGCACGAATGACTAAATCTCTAGAACAAATTCTATGTAAACACACATATGGATCTCTCTTTAAAAAAAAAACAGTGAAAAATCACAACAATTTTGGTATCACCATTCCAATAATTAACAACTTTGGTAATTGTAACCACCATGCTTTATTGAAAACTGACTCTGTGCCAGGCAATCTAATCAGTTTAAATTTATCATCATGAGAGTTCAAAACTAACTTGTGAGGGATTATATCCATTTAAATAATGAACATTTTGAGGCTGAGCATTATATTTGCTAAGTATGTGAACTAAGATTTAAATATTAACCTGACTGATTCCAAAGCTCTACCCATTTGGTCATACTTCTGTGCTTTGTGGGTTAAGAAATACTTTTGATTAACTAAGTTAAATGTCCTGTGTGATGTCCACAGTGGAGACACAAATGTGACCAGGAGGTCTGGCTATTTGGGGAAGATCCTCTGGAGAAGGGCATGGCACCCCACTCCAGTATTCTTGCCTGGAGAATTCCATGGACAGAGGAGCCTGTTCGGCTACAGTCCATAGGGTCACAGAGTCAGACGTGACTGAGCGACGTACACACACACATCCTTAGTCTCCTTAACAGAGAACTGATGACTACATTGCTGACAAAGGACGGAGGTACCATTAGTAAACTAAAGTGAAAGTGAAAGTTGCTCAGTCATGTCTGATTCTCTGTGACCCCATGAACTGTATAGTCCATGGAATTCTCCAGGCCAGAATACTGGAGTGGGTAGCCTTTCCCTTCTCCAGGGCATCTTGCCCACTCAGGGATCGAACCCAGGTCTCCCACATTGCAGGCAGATTCTTTATCAGCTGAACCACAAGGGAAGCCCAAGAATACTGGAATGGGAAGCCTATACCT
Organism: Bos grunniens; assembly: GCF_055505025.1. Lineage (NCBI taxonomy): Eukaryota > Metazoa > Chordata > Mammalia > Artiodactyla > Bovidae > Bos > Bos grunniens. The sequence continues at coordinate 105,532,566 of NC_141165.1, forward strand.
TCTCCAGCAGATCTTCCTGACCCAGGAATCGAACCAGGATCTCCTCCATTGCAGGAGGATCTTTAACCAACTGAGCTATGAGGGAAGCCCTCATAGTAAACTAAAGTACCAGAATTTAAGTTATCTTGGTCAACATTTTCTATAATAACTTAATATTACAACCTGGAATCCAGTAGTGAAAGGAAATTTTGGGAGTGCTCCTAACTGTGGCTACCTGATTACAGTTCAAAGACCTGTATATTCTGAGGACCAGAAGTTCACAGGATTCCTTCCTCTGTACTGCCTCATTAACCTAATTTCCCCTGCCTCCTCCATCTCCAGTCATCCCTGGGAGATGCTAATTGTAATGCCTCTGGAGTCAATGGAAGGTAGAAACCACACAAGCACAAAATGAATAAACTACAGAAATGCTAGTTTTATTTCACAGCATCAGGCTTTTATCCTTACGATTTTCTTTTTTTAGTTGTTAAAAAAAATTATAGTATGGCTAAGTCAATGAACCTTTAATTCTGTAATTTTGTAGTGGGTGTTCATTATCTTTTACATGGGAACTAGAGAACATTAACTCTTTTTTTCCCTAACTGATAAGTGTTAAGTAGGTGAAGAATGTTCTAGCTCTTTTTTAATATAAATTTTTTTCTGTTACTTTACAAAGTTAATGCAATATTATTGACTAAATATAGCTCTTTCCTGATTGTCTTCTTCCTGCTCCTTTAGTCTGTTCCTGTGAGTAAGATTTTCTGCCTCCCTACTTCAGCACTTCATTTAATATCTCCCAGTAGTAATAATTATTGAATGGAAACCATCCATATTTTTGAATGGTGATTTATATTTTGCATATCCATTATATTATTTCACCCTAAAAGTAACAATCTATGGAAGGTCGATTGATAGTATTTTCATCTCTCTTTTACAGATAAGGGGATAGGTCTTTTTAAATTTTGAATGTGAGAAAAAATAGCATTTTTAGTTCTGATGTCATCAGAACCACCAACCTCAAGACTACACTGTTGTAGCAGAGGAGATAAGCAAGCTGAACTAGGGGTCCTCTTCCTTGTCTTCTCTTATACTTATCAGTACATGGAGCACTGAGTTGAGCGCATAGCCTTTGGACTAGGACAAAGGAGTACAAGTCTCAGCTCTAGTAATTTGAAGCTGCATGTTATTGAGCAAGTTCTTTGACCTATCTAAACCTCAATTTTGTGTTCTAAAAAGATAAAAAATAAGGATTATGATATTTATGCCCAACTCAATAACATTAGGAAACATTTAATTCCAGGTCATTATCATTGTTCTTAACACTCATCTATTCAAACAGTATGTTGTTCCTGTGTTCATTTATTCCCTCAACAAGTATTTGAGTGTTCACTGTGTGCTGTAAGTCAGACACAGTGCCTGCCCTCATTAAAGTGTACATAACAGAATGTCTGAGTTCATTCAAATGTCAGAATGCATGCAGAGAATATCTAAAGCTATTCAGATGTCACAAGGTCCGGTTTTTCATGAGGATTTTCATGAGGAAAATTGACAGTGAATTGAAGCAACAGAGAGGAAAACCAGGCAGGTGCACTTCTATTCTAGAAACCAAGCCAAGAAAGTGTTTCAAGATGGTGGTAGTGATCAATTGCATTAAATGCCTCTGGAAGTTAGAGTAAGTTCGAGTGTGAGAATGAAATTGTTTTTGGCAAGATGTATATCATTGATGTCTTTGATAAGAGCAGCTTTAATGAAAGGTGGGAGATTAGAATGGAGAAGGAAATGGCAATCCAATCCAGTATTCTTGCCTGGAAAATTAGAAGACGACTACTTGGTACATACAAATTTACACAATGCGTTTCTATCTAGGTCATGATCACTAGAACTCTTCTGTTCTAAAAGAGAATACCATATTTATCTTTTGGTAAGGTGGCTGACATTCAGATTGAGCTTTTGTAGTGCTGCTATTAATATCATCATGCCTATTCACCTTTAAGTCTTATTAATATATGGGAAGATCCACTGGAGAAGGAAATGGCAACCCACTCCAGTATTCTTGCCTGGAGAATCCCATGGACAGAGGAGTCTGGTAGGCTGCAGTCCATGGGGTTGTGAAGAGTCGGACACAACTGAGTGCTATTAATATCATCATACCTATTCACCTTTAAGTCTTAATTATTAATATATCAGTTCAGCTCAGTTCAGTCACTCAGTCGTGTCCGACTCTTTGCGACCCCGTGAATCGCAGCATGCTAGGCCTCCCTGTCCATCACCAACTCCCAGAGTTCACTCAAACTCACATCCATCAAGTCAGTGATGCCATCTAGCCATCTCATCCTCTGTTGTCCCCTTCTCCTCCTGCCCCCAATCCCTCCCAGCATCAAAGTCTTTTCCAGTGAGTCAACTCTTCGCATGAGGTGGCCAAAGTACTGGAGTTTCAGCTTCAGCATCATTCCTTCCAAAGAAATCCCAGGGCGGATCTCCTTCAGAATGGACTGGTTGGATCTCCTTGCAGTCCAAGGGACTCTCAAGAGTCTTCTCCAACACCACAGTTCAAAAGCATCAATTCTTCGGTGCTCAGCTTTCTTCACAGTCCAACTCTCACATCCATATATGATCATTGGAAAAACCATAGCCTTAACTAGACAGACCTTTGTTGGCAAAGTAATGTCTCTGCTTTTGAAAATGCTATCTAGGTTGGTCATAACTTTTCTTCCAAGGAGTAAGAGTCTTTTACTTTCATGGCTGCGATCCCCTTCTGCAGTGATTTTGGAGCCCAAAAAAATAAAGTCTGACACTGTTTTCACTGTTTCCCCATCTATTTCCCATGAAGTGATGGGACCAGATGCCATGATCTTCGTTTTCTGAATGTTGAGCTTTAAGCCAACTTTTTCACTCTCTTCTTTCACTTTCATCAAGGGGCTTTTTAGTTTCTCTTGACTTTCTGCCATAAGGGTGGTGTCATCTGCATATTATTATATAGAGGTATAGAAATTGGCTTTATGATAACAAATAGCAGGTCCTTTAACATTTGAAAAGAAAAAATGATATTTACTTAACATTTTGATTTGTAAAGACAGAATTTTTAAAACAAATAGTTTCAAGATTTTTTTTTAATGTGTGTGTGTGTAAAATCCTTAGATGATAACAGTTTTCTAAAGCTAGTGGATTTCTTCACCCCACCCCCAGCTACGGTGCACTTTGGCCTCTAACAGCCCTCAGGCCTGGAGCTGCTTTGACCTTGGTGCAAAGAGAGTGAAGCTAGGGCGACCAAACTAAATAAATTAAAATAAAGTCAGTGGCTTTCTTAGTCAGCATTCCTAACCAATTGTGATAATAACAAGCTTTTCACCCTGGGATGTGTTATCTGCTGCAGGTAAATGGATCATGAACAAAGGCCATTGCTTCATTATGTGAGACAGAATATGTTGTTATTACATTTGCAATACCATTTACATGGAAGCTTATTTAGAAAATCTATAAGTGCTTACAAATCATTGAATATTTGCCGTTAAGTCCATAGGGTGAATACAATGAAGCTATTTCCTTTGAGTTAATAGTGATTCACTGAAGACAGAAATCATAGCCATCATGTTTAAAGGTACATGAGTATATAGGAAAGGAATAGGGCCTCCAGTTCACGCATCATGCCACTTCTTTCTGGAGATTGCCTTGGGGAATAATATTTTTTAAAATATAGGTATCCATAGAAGATAGGAATAGCAGATAGATCATTTGCTTCTCACTGCTCACATTTGCTGAGGGTCTTATAAAGATTTTCCCCAGGCACATGAATCAGTTTAATAATGACTGCTGCCAGTTGGTTGCTAGACATCAGACTGCCAGCCTACTCAACAGTGTTGCCATCTGCTATTTGGACTCACAGTGTGCGCTGCTATGCACCACCTCATTAAGAACGGGACCCTTGTGAGCTATAGACAGTAGCTTATTCAAGTGAGCTAAGACAAACTCCTCCCCAAGCCATGTTTGTAGAGGCTGTTACATCTCATCTTATTTGGAAATTGCTCTATGCTGGTTATGCCATCTGATAGCTCACTGTCTCTGATCATTTAAGTGCAAGTCTTTCAAGCCAGCTCCTTGTTTCAGAGCAGTATTAAAATACAAAAATGATTATTTCAAAGATTTGTAACAAATATTTATTTATTTATTTATTTTAGTAATACATGTTGAGATAGTATTAGTGGCTTGCCAAACACAAATATTTAAATAAGTGTTTTATAATTCACTGGACTCTTTTAGGATAGACTTCCCAGTTCTGAAGATCTACTGCCTAGTTTTCGTTTCTTGGAAAATGATTTTCAAAGGCTTTCATTATACTTCAAAGGCTTTCATTATACTTTTCCTTTTTCTTCTCCCACTGAATATCCCAAGGCAGCAGTGAAGACAAAATCTTTGTCAGACAAAAATGACTGCATTTCATCCAACCTCACTGATCACCTTTAGCATTTTTACGGGATAAATGAAAATTTATTTGCATAGGTCATATAATATTTAGATCTTCTCCACCTGCCTCAATATCTAATGGATTCTGTAGCACTTTCAGAATCAGACAAGGGTCTTTCCTGCTGGCTTGGTGGTAAAGAATCTGCCTGCCTATGCAGGAGACACTAGTTCATTCCTTGGGTTGAGAAGATCCCCTGGAGGAGGAAATGGCAACACACTCTGGTACTTTTGCCTGAGAAATCCCATGGACAGAGGAGCCTGGCAGGCTGAAGTTAATGTGGTCGCAAAGAATTGGACATGACTTAGTGACTAAATAACATCTTCTCAATATTGACCTGATTTCAAATTGCAAAGGGCTCATGGGCTTGTGTTCAGGCTCAGGCACCCCTCCCTCACGTCCCACACAAGCACTTAGTTCTCACACTCGTACTTACCAGCATCAAAATGTTTCCTATCCCTGAGCTCATTAGATACTCTATGAAGAAAGGCTTTGGTGGGCAAACAGAATTGGGAAGTGGGGCATCTCAGCCTGGGTTCTCTAAGATGCAGACTCTTGAGATGAAGCGTAACCTGCAGGATGTTTATTAAGCAGAGTGCTTGTAGAAACCAGTATTTGTAGGAAAGAGGGAAAGCAGCAGGAATGGATAGAAGGAAAAACTGTGTTGTAATCCAAATCCAACAGCAGCCTTGGCCAGCAACCCAAGAGCTCTGGGGTCAGAATGACCTTCAGAGGTGTCCTGAGATGGGCAAAAGGACAACTTCATCATCTTGCACTGGCAGGTTATTGGATATGGGCAACACCACAAAGGGTGAGACCTCAGTTGAGCAGTTCCCTGAAGCTGAGGCAGTTCCCAAAGAAAGCAGACAGCTATAGGCTGCCTGCTGACAGTACTCCCAGCAAATAAGGAGCTAGTGCTTCCTTGACAGGGGATCTGAGTTGTAGATCACAAGCTGCCACGGGAGCCAGATAATCTCCTTGGAAGAGTTGTGCTAAACTTCCACATATGAATGGCTTTGAGAATCTGGCCCTGAAGAAACCTTCCAGCTTTGTTTTTTTCCTACCATCAATTCACATCCTATGGAACTAATGTATCACAGAACATAATATCATAAATTTCTCACTAGTCTTACAGTGCCTTGCAGGCTAATAAGAACTAAGTATAGATGGTGTTCTCCACCCTCCCCTGCCTATAGGTCCTGCTTGAAAACTTTGGTGTTGTTATACTAAGAATGGGATTACAAGTCACACAGTCAGGTGTGTGGAAAAAGGGGTTCCCTGTTCTTTACTGTTCTTAACTCATTTTTCAAGCTGTCCTTCTGCTTAGTGGTGCTTCTCCACTGACATTGCCCTCTCGGCTGACATCTGATGAGATTCCTCCTGAAATCGTGCTGCAGTCTGGGACTCTTGCTCAATTTCAGCCTTCCTTTCTTTCAAAGGGGTAGACATGTTAGGTAGTCTGAAGATTCTGCCCCTCTGGCTTCCTCTCTTTTCAACCCTTACAGGCATTTCCCCAAGTACATCTCTTATACATTGAATCCCATATTTGCATGTGCTTCTTGGAGGTTCTCGCAGGTAGTTACCCGATGATCAGCTTCATGATACTGAGGCTTGTTTTTTGAGCAAGTCTAGTGTAGATTTTATCATCAGGCTAGTTTAGAGATACCACGTAATGTATAACTTCCTGAGATCCGAGTAAAAGTTTGGAGTTCTCTGTGAGGACTCTCCACTATGGCTCGATGGAGTGCTACTTTGGGGAATTGTTTAGTATTTAGCAGTGGGTACAGTGGGATGTGTAAGCAAATTTCTGGGAATGTTTTCTCTGCATACCTTCTTTCTTGCTGATACTCTGCCTTGAAAACTCAAGACACCTGTCCCATTCAATACCAGTCTTGGTCTCCTCAACTCAGCAAGCTCCTCTGCTCTGCTCAAGCTCCTCCTCCTGCAATGTGATCCAGAGTGCTTAACCCTAGAAAGGCAGGACAGTGTAGGGTCACCTTGTTTCACCTGCTCAGTGACCAGTCCTTTGCTTTCGGTTGTCCAGTGTCTAAAAAGCTGCTTCACACAATTTTTTTAGCTTCTTGAAACTTTGACAGCTAACCATTTTGTAAAGTTTCTAAGATACTTAGATATTTAGAGATCTAAATTTCCAATAAGCATATGCTTTCACAGCATCCCACCAAGTTTTGATATGTTGTATTTTCATTAGAATTCATTTCAAAATATTTTCTAAATACCACTCTGATTTATAGTTTGACTCAGTGATCATTAGTGGTATGTTCCTTACATTACTATCATTTGGGACATTTTTTTAAACTTTATTTCTGATTTCATACTCTTATAGGATGTCAGTCTTTTGAGATTTGTTCAGATGATTTGTGACCAGTCATATGGTTAGTTTTGGTAAGTGTCCTGGGTATACCTTCCCTGGTGGCTCAGATGGTAAAGCGTCTGCCTGCAATGTGGGAGACCTGAGCTCAATCTCTGGGTTGGGAAGATACCCTGGAGGAGGAAATGGCAACCCACTCCAGTATTCTTGCCTGGAGAATCCCAAAGACAGAGTAGCCTGGCAGGCTCCAGTCCATGGGGTCGCAAAGAGTCAGATGAGACTGAGCAACTAACACTTTCATACCTTAAAAGAGCATGCATTCTGAAATGTGTGGATGTAACGTTTCATGTCTAACATGTGTGCACTGTGCTAACAATCAGCAAACAGTAGGACTCAAGCCATTCTAAGTAACTCAGAAGTTTATTCCTATTGATGGTGATTCCAGACCAGATAAGAGGATGATTATGCTATCACATGGATGTAGGCAGAAAGAAAATTATTTCTGGTAAAATGGAACTTCAAAGAGGAACCCCAAATCAAAATGTGCAGTTATCCCCCATCCCCTGCCCCGATTCCAACCTATATTAATACCAACCCTTTATGTGATGGAAATTATTCCAACATTTTTCATTCCTGTGTTCCTACCAGTGTTCCCTTCATTGGTTGTAATTTCTATATCGCTAGTGCTATGTAACAATAGAAGACAATATCTTAGGAAAAACTAATGACATTTATAAAGCTCATAGAAATATAAGAAATGGTTGATTTTATTTCTCCAATTTATGATTACTTCTCAGATTACATGAATTTAGAGGATATCTAATCCTGCTATCCAATAGAGTAACTTAAGTTTTTTCAAGTTCTAATGTCACTTTCTATTTCTTATGAGCATTACTCAAGGTTAAAACTGTTATTAACATACAGCTTCTAGGAAATACATTTAGCCTTCCTATTTAGCCCTCTGCCAAGCTCTGTTCTGGACAATGAAATTGCAATGATAAAAAGGAGAGAGAATATAGATTTAGACAAGGCTAATGGCACATTCTCTAGGCTTCAGAAATGCCTCCTGTGCACTGCCTCCCATGTCTTCCACCTCCAATTCCAGCTGTGGCTTTGGTGAACAGCTCTGGGCAGGTTTCACCCTGCTCTGTGCTGACAGTGCCTCATCTCAGGCGTGTATCAAGAATCTAGCTTCTTGTCCTGAAGCTTCTCTGCTGCAGCACGTGTGATGCTGTAGCCCAGTGAGGCTCTCCACATGGGGGTGTTGCTGCCCCATGGGAGCAGCCCTCAGCACACAGGTGAGATCAGCTGACAGATAAATGCTTCTTCTTTTCATCCCTCAGGCAGACAATTCTGAGACACAGTTTAATTAGGGTACTGGGAGGGTTCTGCACTAAGTAGCCAAGAACACTAGTGGGTACTAACACTACCTTTTTTGCCTGGACATTCTTTCCTTTTCCACCTGTTTTCTCCCCTGTCTCATCCTTGTTCCCTGGGACCACATTTCCAAATAGAATATGTCTCTACCTTTGTCTCAGGCTCTGCTTTTAAGAGTAGTCTAGATGAAGACAGTATGCAGATAGGTTGTTGGTAGACTAAATAACACAGGAATATAATTTCCCTTGACTCTACACATGCTACAAAGAAACACTTATTTAGTTGGGAGCACAGATTATGATAATTTCGATGATTTTCCATCTTTTTCCTTTTTGAAAGTTCATCATTGATCCTGATGCCTGAAGAAAAAAAAAGTTGGTACAAATTAGCTTATAATTGAATAGGCAAATTTCTTTGTGATGACAGCTCTAAGTATTTTTTCTTTGTGAGGCAGCCCTCAGCTATTTGATTGGATTTTTCAATCTAATAAGGAGAAGCCCTCAGTCTACTTAATGAGGTAAAGCTTTTTGTTGCTTTGGAAACAACCATATCACATTTCTTATTCTCTTTGGTAAAAAGCTGGAGCTGTTAGCACTGTAATCCTTTTTTCTAAGACACTCAAACATACTTTAAAAATGTAAAAATTACTGGAGTACTGTCAGAACTTTCTTATTCATGAAACACTGAAAGAATATCTTGAAAGATTTAGGGGTTATTAGGAATACACTAAGGTTGCCCACATGCCATCTCTGAGAAGAATGTTATTGTCAAAATTTTTTACTCATTTAAGGTACTGAAGACACTACAGAGAACAAAATTGGTAAATTCCTCTCCCTCCTCACTGAAACTTATATTTTATGAGTGGGGAAGGTGAGACAGTAAGGAAATTAAATAATTAAAATATATAGCACTTCAAATAAAGGCTACAGATAAAAATAAACTGGGGATGTGGGAATGAACATGCAAGTTTTCTGTTTTGTTTTGTTTAATTTCTAGGTCTTACTGAGAAAATGATGTTTGAACAAAGACCTGAGGAGGAGAAAAGCGTCAGTCATATGGATGTTTGGAAGGGGACCATTCAGGAAGCAAGAAAAGGCATCCCCAAAGCCCTCAGATGGAAAGATGCCAGAGTGGTTTGAGAGAGGTGAAGATTAGAAGATGAGGTAGGAAAGACAGCAGTGGCAGATCACATGAGAGAGGGGCTCTTGATGGATGTAGGGCCATACAATGCACTGGGGGATATTCTGAAAACCTGGGAGGACATTTTGGTATTACTATGATTGGGTGGTACTCTGGGCTTTAGTGGGTAAGCAAAATTTATGTTAAAAGTATAGTAATGTGTGGGACAGTTCCACCAAACAAGGTATTTTCCCCAATTTTGTGTGCCTTTAAAATGTTCTACTGCTCATTCATGTAGATGTAGAAGTTTATTTATGCTCACTTCCAAATTCCATTCTTGGCAAGCGAGGGTATCGGGATCCACTCTCTTCCTTGGAAACAAGCAAATATCCTGGGTAATACAGAGTTGATCAATTTTGGGAAGCTTCTGCCAATATTTTTCAAACATAATTCTGTTCCAGGTTCTCTCCTTTTGCTTTTTTAGGAGTTAAATTTCATATATTTTAGGCCACTTGATACTATTCTTATCAGTCACTGCTGCTTTGTTTATTTACAATATTTTTGTCTCAGTGCACTTATATTTGGGTGATTTCTAGCAACCTGACTTCAAGTTTAATGATGCTTTCATGATTGTGTCCAAGATATTGTATTTTTCAGTTGTAGGACTTCCATCTCACAAAAAAAGATCTGTTTCTCTCTTGAAATTGTCTACTTCTTCATATATTACATCTTATTTTTGTAAGATTCCTTAATATATTTGTCATGGTTAAAGACCTTGGCTATTAATTCCAATATCTGTACTGATTTATGTTTCTATTGATTCATGACAAAGGTAACACTGCAGGGCAATGAGAAAAGAAGTCTCAAGAAAAGCATCTGGATCAGCTGGACAGCTACATGAAAAAAAAAAAAAACATTAACACTTACTGCCCGCCATACTCCAAAATCGATTCGTGGTTAGTGGATTTAAAGATGCAAAGAAAAACATGTTTTTATATGGTAAAATAGTAGAAGGTTCTTGTAGGCGATGGTTTCTTAGGATAGCAAAGGTACTAACCATAGAAGAAGACTGACTTCAGTAAAAGTTTAAAATTTACAGTCATTAAAATTTAACAAGATGGTTAAAATGCAAGTCAGATAAGAAAAAGTATCTGTTTGATTGCAGTACTCATAAATGAAAATGGACTCACATCTAGAATATATAAATCAAACAGAAAAAGACAACCCCTCCAAAAATGAAATGAAGACCTTTAAGGCATTTTACTAAAGAGGATCTTCAGATGACTAATAATTACATGCAAAGACACTCTTTTCCCATTAGTCATCCGAGGAGTGTAAATTGAAACCACACAATCACCAAATGTTGGTGAGGGTGTGGAGCAGTGAAAAGTCTCATCTGCTGCTGGTGGGAGTGTAAATTTGAAAATTGTTTGGCACCATCAACTATAGCTAACCATGTATATACCCTATGTTGGAGCTATTCTACTTTTAGATATATATCCCATAGAAATATGTATCTATTCGATACATATATAGCTTTAGATACATATAATATGCTGATTAAGTATAATGATGTTCACAGAAGTATTATTTGTATTTCTAGCTCCAAACCTGGAAATAACATGAATATTCACTATCAGTATCAGGAACCAATCACAATATTTAGTATCAGTATAAGGGACCAGTTTTATGAACTGTCTAGAATAGGCATATCTATAGAGGCAAAAAGTAGTTGCTTCGGGCTGGAGAGGATGTAGGGTAGGGGAATGATAGCTAAAGAGTATGGAGCTGTTCTGAGGTGATGAAATGTTCTGAAATTGACTGTGCCTGCCAGTGGTTGCACTTATCTGTAAATATACTACAAAAATATTAAATTGTACGTTTTAAATGGATGAAAATTGCAGGGTATGGGAACTATATCTCAATATAGCTTAAATTTAAAAAACAATAGTATTAACGATAAATTGCAGTATATTCACACAATTAAATGCTGTACAGCATAAGACAAAATTCATAGACATTACATGCAACATTGAATGAGTCTCAAATGTAATATGGAGAGAAAGAAATATTACAAGAGGAGGATATTTACTGATTAATTCATTTCACATGAAATTAAAGAAAATTTACTGATTAATTTAGTTCACGTGAATTTAAATAAATTAAACTAATCTATGAATTTGAGGATAAGACAATGGTTATACTTGGGAAGAAGCTGCCCTTGACTGAATATGGGGCTGGAGGAGCTAGGTATGCCCTATCTCTTGATCTGGGTGGTGGATGTAAGGATGTGTTTGTGTTAGCCTTCGAAAGTTTATTGAACTGTTCATTTACAATTTGACCACTTTGCTGGATTTTGCACTTCAACAAAAGTTGATTAAGAAACATTTCTTAGAAATCCAGTTCAGTAAGTTATCCTATTCATATACACTTAAAAGACCAACTAAACAAATTTTGATAGTTCATTTTTGTGGCTTGGGAGTATGCTAAATTTTTATTTTCTTCTATCTACTTTTCAGCATTTCCCAAATTACCATAGTGGGCATAAATATATTACATTTATCAATAGAAAAAATTCTATACAATGACAAATACAGTTGATACTGCATTGTGAGATCTTCTTGTATTGTTTATCCTCACCTAGTTTCAGTGTAAGGACTGGTTTTTGCTCCTAGATAGGAAGAGACTGCCCTTTTAGAGTGAAGGATGGTGTGGCTGTGGATCTGGGGATTTCCTAGCAGCTCTGCTGATTGCCAGGAACTCACCACTGGCCACACTCATGAAGGAAAAGCAGAAGTGCAGGTGTAGGGACCCCAAAGATGGCAAGCTCAGCCTCGGTAGGCGGGGCCCAGTACACTCGGGGGTGGGTCGTAGTCCTCTGAGCCTATTGCAAAACCGTGGTTGAACTAGGGGCTAAAGCTCTAGCCTCCGTGCTGGGTAAATTGAAAGACTGTAGCCTAAACACTGTAATCCTCATGTTTCTGTGAAGTCCGAAGCTAAGAGCGTTTTATTTATTTACATTTTTATGAGACTGTTAAAAGAAAAGAAAAGCGACAAAAACGACTGTTCCTGGCCTGCAAATCCTAAAACGTCTGCTCTCTGGCTTTTTTACAGAAAAAGTCTGCCGACTCCTTAGGAAACTCTAGGCTGAAAACTTTAAGGTATTTAAAAATGTTACCTGGGTAAGCTCTTCCTGACGAGAAGCTGGGTGTGGAATGAGCCTACCAGGGCACTTTCGGTCCCTGGTCAGGAGATGTAGTACTGCCCAGGCTCGTCAGACACAGGAAGTCAGAATCCACTAAGGAAAGTGTAAAAGCCCACCTCCGAAGAATCCAGCCTGGGAATGGCCAGGCACGAGGGACCAAACACAACTGGCTCTTCCTGGCGAAGGATAAATGCTCCAAAGGATAAACGATGCTCACTGCAGCCCTCCGCGGAGCGCAGAGGAGACGGGGTCGAACTGGGAAAGCAGCGTTGTCACTCACGCAGAAGCCAACGGCGCGCCCTGAGGCGTTCTCTCTTCTCTCCTCTGCAGTAGGCAGCCGCGCGGACTGCGAGGTCCCGGTGCACATCCGTAACTTTTGGACAAGCGCCGCGTGGGTGCGGCTGCCACCCGGCGCCTGCGCAGTGGCTGCTCGCAGGATCCTCCCATCGCGCAGGCTCGGCGGGTCAGCATGCCCTGGAGGAGTGCGACCCTGCTTCGGTAGCCCATGGGGGAGGAAGCAGGGCGGAACAAAGTGTACGGTGTTTTTTTGCTGCACAGTTTGACAGTTGTGAATACTATATCCCTTCACCCTTCAATATTACGGATATTTGAACTGAACAGAAGACAGTTTCATTTCATTCAGCCTAATATCTCGGGTGTGTGTGTGTGTCTTAGTTGCGTAGTCGCTCAGACGTGACAAATTGTTTGCAAGCCAGTAGACTGTAGCCCGCCAAGCTCCTCTGTCCATGGAATTCTCCCGGCAAGAATACTAGAGTGGGTAGCCCTTCCCTTCTCCAGAGGATCTTCTGGACCCAAGGATCAAACCTAGGTTTCCTGCATTGCAACCAGATTCTTTCCCGGCTGAGCTACCAGGGAAGCCCAATATCTCAGTACTATCCCTTAAGAATAAGGGATTCTCCTACATCAGGGTTTGTCAACTGTGGCGCTGTTGATTTTTAGCATGATGTTTCTTTGTTGTGAGGGGAGTGGGGTCGCCGTCTTGTGCATTGTGCAATGTTTAGTAGCACTCCTGGCTTTAGAGGCTGCTAGACACCAGTAGCAACCCTCCCCTCCCCTGCCCTCCCCAACTTGTGACCATCAAAAATGTTTTCAGACATTGTGTGACAGGGGAGGGGAGGGCAAAATCCCCCCGATTGAGGACTACTGTCCAATAGTATCACAGTGGTATGTCATTAGGATATATATCACTAGATTTTTCCAACATAGGGAGTCGGAATGCACTAAACATTGGTACATTTCTGTAATTTAATATATAATCCATATTAGAATTTCCTTGATTGTCCCCCCCACCTTCAATCCTTGCTTCCCCTGTACTTGTTTGTAAAATATAAATTCATGATTTAACAAGGATCACGTATTGATTTTAGTTACCAAGTCTCTAGCTTCCTTCAATTTAGACTACTTCCTCAGCCTTTTTTGTTTATTGTTTTTTTCTGGCATTGGCTTTTTTGGCAAGTTCAGACCAGTGCTTTTCCAGAATGTCTATTTGGATAATCAAATTGGTCTTCACTGTAAGATTCATGTTAAATTTTTTGGCTTTTATTGGCTGAAACTCCACTTGGGTAATGTTATATCCACTTTTTTCCTAGTTCAAAGACCTACTTAGCTGTTCTAACAGCGTTTAATTTTCAAAAGTCCACTTATCTCCCAGTGATTTGAGATATCACTTTTATCACATACATAAATTTTCACATCATTCTTGGCTCTACATTTATATTTTCTATTTTTTCCATTGATCTGATTGTCTACTCAAGTGCTAATAATATACTCTTCAAACTATAGAAACTGTATATTTCAATATCTGGTAGAGCTAGTTATTGACAAAATAGCTTATTGCTGTTTTCTTATTTTGATTTCCCGGTTTTGGGGGAAATAATGTTGCTTATTTATTTCTTCCATGTACACTACAGGAACTAGGAGTTCACAGGATTGCCTTCCTCTGTACTGCCTCATTAACCTAAACATACTTTGAAACATACTTTGAAAAGTGGCATTAATTTATAATTTTTTATTATTCAATTGAGGAGCAAGGTTTATTTTTCCTTTTATTCGAGTCACAGTTTTCTATCTTTCAGAAAAGCTTCAAAGTTTTTCTCATATAGATTTTGCACAGTTCTTATGACATTTACTCCTAGGATAATTTTTTGGTTTATTGGTAATGTAAATAGAGTCATCTCCTCTATTTTCCTCTATAATTGCTTATTGCTTAAATATATGAAGACCCTGAGTCCCAGTCTCATATTGGAACAGTCTCATTTACTGTTCCACACCTAGAACGAGACATTTCTCAAAAGAGTCTTCATTGCATTCACTGAAAATGGTATTTGGTGACCACACTCTGTGCATATAGGATCTTCATGACTGAAAGGCTTATTGTTACTTCTCAGAGTTATAAATACAAAATGTAGGAATTATGTGGTTTTTCAAAGAAAAATAAATCATAAATTTGTGATGTTCCAATTTTAATGAAAGATTACATAATTTTCTACTTATTTGATTTCATGTTGCATCTCTTTTCTGCTGAAAAGCATGATTCCGAATGTTAAATAATTGCGTATTTACTTTTTCCCTTAACATATATAGTAGTTTCAAAATAACAGTACCAATGTGATAATGAATTATAAAAGTGCTAAATGCAGTTTGATACAGCTAGATTTGCTCCAGGTTGTTTTCAAGTATAGATTGCTTAATTAAAAAGAAAATTAAGTCCAAAATGTAAAAAAAAAAGCAAGCCTTAAATATTTATAACTTTTTGAGTATAATATCCAACTCATCTTCTCTCATTTTTATTGATATAAATTTTTAAATTCATGAATCTTTTTCTGGACACTTTTTAGCAATATCTTGTAAACCCTGATATCATGTTTTCATTATTTTTTTTCTAAAAAATTTCATTATCAGTTGTTGTTTTTCCTTGAGCCAAGCTAAGTTTAATAGAAAGCTTAAAATTTCAAGGTGGGAAGATTTTCTTGTGCTTTGCTTGTTATGGATTCATACTTTTATCGTGTCATTGATGGAGAATATTATTTGTATTTTTCTTACTGTAATTTATTGAGGTATAGATGTCTCTGTATGTAACTATAGACTCAACTATTATAAGTGTTTTTGGTACCATTTTTGGTCTCGGACCAAAAGAAGTATACTAAAGTCTACTATTATTAAGTATTTCTAGTCTCTTTGACTCTCTTGTAGTTTCTGCTAAGTGAAAGAAGCTACTGTGTTATTTGCTGCATATCTTTCATAAATATTTTATTTTCACTGTGATTGTAGCCTTTAAAGTTGTAAAGTGCTCTTTGACCTGGTAATAGGCTTTGGTCTAAATTCTGTTTAATTGGATTTCAAAGTATTAGTTCTTTCTTTGTATTTTCTTGGTATACCGTTTTGCCTCCTTTCATTATTAACATTTATGAATTATTTTGTTTTTGGTATGTGTTTGTCTTTTATGTGCAGCAAAAAGTTGGATTTTGCTTTACAATCAACTGCTTTGTTTGTCCTCGTTTATGGAGGGGTTAAGTCCCTATTAGTTGATATGTTTGGTCTCAGATAACTCATCTTTATTATATTTACATGCAATATGTGACATATTTGGTGATAAGTACTAATGAGGAAGATAAAGGAGGACAAGGAGTATAGGAAATGCTGGGGGAAATTTTCTATTTTAAGTAGGTGGTCAGGGAAAGCCTCATGGAGAAACTGACTTTTGGACACACTCTTAAAAAAAAAATTATTTATTTGGCTACTCTGGGTCTCAGTTGTGGCATGCAGACTCTTAGTTGAGGCATATGAGATCTAGTTCCCTGGTCAGGGATTGAACCCAGGGCCTCTACATTGGGAGCAGAGTGTTAGCCACTGGGCCACCAGGGAAGTCCCTGGACATACTCTTGAAGTAGGTGAAGGAATGAGTCATTTAGATAAGTGGAGTAAGATTTATCCTGACTGAGAGAACAGCAAGGCCTAGAGACACATGATTACTGGGTGTGTTTTCAAAGACCAGCAACGAGGCTGGTGTGACTGGAGTGCTGTGTGCAGCTGAATACTAGGAGACAGGCCAGAAGAGTATCAGAGTATCAGATAGGGCCCTCAGTCTCAAGGAGGGAAGGAATATCCCTTAAACAGTAATTTTGTTGCCAGATGTTGAAATAATATTACTTCTGCCATCCCACAGTAATAAATTAATAACTCTGGGAATTTCAGCCTAAGTGGGAGAAGCCAGTCTTAGCGGTTTTATGTTTTAAGGCAGAACTCAAATTATGCGTGAAATAGTTTAATTTCTGCTGATTTTGAAGGTTGGATTATGAAACACCTTCCAATGCAGTGGAAATGATCCTTGAATATATTCTCAAATCTTTGATGTTTTAGTTTCTACATTATATTCTACCCCCAAATTCATCAGCTGTAGCTTCACAACTTCAGCTTTTTTTGCCATTTAGCTGAAGGTGTGAATTCACAGGGGAATAACTTTATTGAAACATAACAGTGAAATGTATCTTGACTAATAAATGTTTAAAAGGCAGAAAAATATAAAAATTCTAATCAGAGATGCTTGACCAAAGGCTAGCACACAACATAGAAGTTTTTTTGAATTATTTTAAAAAGTATTCAGCTTAAAACAGTTTTTCCTTTTATACAGATATCTGTTAACTGCATGACAGAGAAGGTAAAATGAAATGCGTGCATCTATGTGGGAAGGCTTAAGGGTATATTAAGTCTGTAATCCAGAAAAACTATTTTCAAGATTGCAATGGATGGGAACAGAGAAGGGACAAACTTTAAATACAGGCAGGATTACTTGTCTTTTTGTATTTCATTTAGCTGCACTTTAATTTTCTTCTTCCTCTTTTTTTTTTCTCACCTTTTTTTTTCTTAAGCTAAACTGGCAGTGAAATGCTGTCTGAATAAGTCACAACTCACAGAAAACTGAACAGTGCATTGTAAAATAGGACACAAAACAAAAGACTTCATCTAAGAGCTGAGATCATCGGGCTGGGAAACACAGACCCAGTGCAGCAATTCAACAGTGTTTCTCAGAGCCTGAGACAATTTCACAATTTTTGATATGCTATTGCCCCCTGCTGTTCACAGTGAAGTACTGACAACAGAAATAGGTTTTCCTAACACTCCAGGGTTTTAGTGCAATATCATGCTATCAGAGAAAGTTAGACAAAGCATTTCAAACATTTCAAATAGAATAATTTAAGGAGTTGTTTTCTAAAAAGCTATTAAAGAAATCCCAAAGCACCTTCCCTACTTCCCAATATATCGAAAAGAAATGTATGATTCAGTTAATTGAATGAATCATGCAGTTTCCTCTTTAAGTTTCTGAAGAGAGCAGAGCACAAGGCAATTGAGATAGCTTGGAAAAAAGCTGATGAAGTGAGCAGAGAAAATGGAGTGCAAAATGTGCCAAAGGAGAGGGTCATGAATAATTTACATACAACAGGGGTGAAGCAGTT
Source organism: Bos grunniens (assembly GCF_055505025.1). Lineage (NCBI taxonomy): Eukaryota > Metazoa > Chordata > Mammalia > Artiodactyla > Bovidae > Bos > Bos grunniens. The sequence continues at coordinate 105,550,508 of NC_141165.1, forward strand.
CAGTCCTGAACAGATCATTCACATTTTTCCAAGGATGTTGGATAAAACTGTTTTGTCTCCACAGAAGAGCATGGATGGGCTATTTGTGAGCCTTCAGGTCTTCTGCCCCTTGTTCTTGGGTTTGGTCATGGAAACTTAAAACCATTAGGGTATGAATTTGGGTCCCTGAAGCAGAGCAGAAGGACAGAATCCTTGGAGCTGATTTCCTGATTTACTCTGTCATTTCTAAAGGGGTCAGGTCTATCTCCTGGATGGAAGTCGGTCCATGTGCAGATGTGTGTGTTTGAGCATGGGAGATCATGTTATTTGTTTCAGAACTGTAGCAACTGTGGGCTGCTAGAATAATCTGTATTCCAGCTCTTCCATGGGATTAGGTAATAAGGTGCTGCCAGGATCCCCTCACATTCAGTAAAAGCAATTTAAAAAGTAGGGGCCTTGTTTCAGCATTTGATTTTTGCTCAGACTCTTTCTCCATGAGGAACATGACTAGAGAAGTATCTTTTAATATTTAGAAAATCACATGCATATTTATATACAAAATTACATCCTGTTAGGATAAACCTAGAAATCCAGCCTGAACTACTCCTCAAAGATTTAGATTTGGCTCTAGATATTGCTAAGAATGCTGTTTCTAACTTCTAAAGTCCCTACCTCAAATCACAAATGGTGGAATTTGAGAAAACATTTAAATTATTTATTTCAGGTAACAATAAGCTATTTCCTTAATACTTGAGGTAGTTGCATTCACAGTGTTGATTTTAGTGCTTATAGCATTTTGTTTCTCTCTCTTATGTGACATTTTAATGTTTATTTACTCACTTAAATTTATATTCTTCATTATGTGCTGTGCTTAGTCGCTCAGTCGTGTCCGACTCTGTGACCCCATGGGCTGTAGCCTGCCAGGCTCCTCTGTCCACAGGGATTCTTCAGGCAAGAATACTGGAGTGGGTTGCTATGCCCTCCTCCAGGGGATCTTCCAACCTGGGGATTGAACTCAGGTCTTCTGCATTGCAGGCGAATTCTTTACTGCCTGAGCCACCAGGAAAGCCTCTTCTTCATTAGGGCAGATGTTAAAGATAGGGTGAAAAATATGATAGACTCTGCCTTTAAGCTTTTTATAGTAATTTAGCAAAATGTAGAACAACAATATGATAATCATATAAGAAGGAGCCCAAGAGGTAGAAAAATAATCTCCCCATCCTTTTTCATTTTATCCTTTTATTTCATTTCTTCTCTTTACTATTTTATTTTATTTGTATTCATTTTATTTCTTAAAATTACAAATCAGGAAAGCTGACTATCCTTTTTATGTATCTTTACACGATCCCTAGTACTCTAGCACTTTATACAAGTGCTTTATACAAGTTTGCACACATTTGTAGTAAATATCTGCTAAATGAAATATGAGCACTTACTTACTAGGAGCCTTTGTACTATGCTGTGCCTATGTAAACTAGATACACATTTGATTTCTACAGAGGAGAAGAGTGAAATTAGGAGGAATTTATATAAACCTGGAAGGAAGTATTAGAAATATTTGTTTCTATTCAAATGCTAAAGTATATTTAGAAACCTTTTATTTTATTTATTTATTTATTTATTTATTTTTATTTTTGCCACCGCTGCCACCCTAGAAACTTTTTAAATGAGAAAAACTAAAACATCAAAATTCCACCATGTCAGTACTTGAATCTCTTTTTAATGATTTTCATAAATTGCATATGAATTTTCAATATTTCTGTCTGTGAAGTTCTTATCAGATCTGGGTATATGCAGCCTACCTGGTAGAAACGCAAAGATAGGTAGAGAGCAATGAATGATGATGCTTGTGTTTCAAAAGGAAGCTGAAACATTTTCTTTTTGGTCAAGAATTAATTTATCAGTGTTTCATTGTAAAAAATTCATAGTATATTGAAACATGCTTTTTGCCACCTTAATGGCATAACCCAAATTATCTGCTGTTATTAAATTGTTCTACTTAAATTGTATTGAATGCCAGTATCTAAGAAAACTGTAAGCATAAATGGTTTCTGAATTTCTTTGGATTACTGAGAAATGGATCTTCTCTGCAAATATACTATGTTATACTATAAAGTATATGAGGCTTCCCGGGTAGCTCAAATGGTAAAGAATCTGCCTACAATGTGGAGGATGCAGGTTCAATTCCTGCATCGGGAAGATACCCTGGAGAAGGGGGCAACCCACTCCAGTATTCTTGCCTGGAGAATTCCATAGTCAGAGGAGCCTGGCGGGCTACAGTCCATGGGGTTGCCAAGAGTTGGACATGACTGAGCAACTAATACACATGTACTGTATATTTAGTTTTGCACACATAGTTTCTGTAACTACTGATATAAAGATATCTATATAGAGTAATGTAACATTAGTTTATTCTATTAATGTCTGCTATTTGAGAACATTTGCAGTATTAATAAGGGCTTTGCTGGTGGCTGAGATGGTGAAGACTCTGCCTGCAATGCAGGAAACGTGGGTTTGATCCCTGGGTCAGGAAGATCCCCTGGAGAAGGAAATGGCAATCCACTCCAGTATTCTTGCCTGGAAATACCCACGGACAGAGAAGTTTGGTGGGCTATAGTCTATGGAATTGCAAAGAGTTGGACAGAACTCAATGACTAATACTTTCACTTTCACACTATTAATGGAACTTAGTCTAAGAGGGGCTTCTAACTGAATCTAAGTGTGGCGCTTGTGGTAAAGAACCCACATGCCAATGCAGGAGAAATAAGAGTTGCGGGTTCCATCCCTGGGTCAGGATAATCCCCTGGAGGAGGGCATGGCAATCAACTCCAGAACTCTTGCCTGAGGACCCCATGGACAGAGGAGCCTGGCGGGCTACAGTCCATAGCATCACAAAGAGTCAGACGTGACTTGGCACACACATGCTAAATCTAAGAAAAATTCAACTTAACATTGTTTTCTTTTTACATTTCACTCTGTGTGTGTGTGTGTGTGTGTGTGTGTGTGTGTATGCATTGAGTAACTTAGTCATTTCCAACTCTTTGCAACCCCATGGACTGTAGCCTGCCAGGCTCCTCCATCCATGGGATTTCCCAGGCAAGAAGAGTGAAGCAGGTTGCTAGTTCCTCCTCCAGGGGATCTTCCCAACTCAGGGATGGAACCCAAGTCTCCTGGGTCACCTGCACTAATAGGTGGCTTCTTTACCACTGAGTCACCTGGGAAGCCCTTTAATATTTTAATATTAGCTGTTAATACCAGAGATAGTCAAAATTATGATCACTATTATTCAGTTCAGTTCAGTTGAGTTGCTCAGTCATGTCCGACTCTTTGCAACCCCATGAACCGCAGCATGCCAGGCCTCCCTGTCCATCACCAACTCCTGGAGTTCACTCAGACTCATGTCCATCGAGTCAATGATGCCATCCAGCCATCTCATCCTCTGTCGTCCCCTTCTCCTCCTGCCCCCAATCCCTCCCAGCATCAGAGTCTTTTCCAATGAGTCAACTCTGCATGAGGTGGCCAAAGTACTGGAGTTTCAGCTTCAGCTTCATTCCTTCCAAAGAAATCCCAGGGCTGATCTCCTTTAGAATGGACTGGTTGGATCTCCTTGCAATCCAAGGGACTCTCAAGAGTCTTCTCCAACACCACAGTTCAAAAGCATCAATTCTTCAGCACTCAGCCTTCTTCACAGTCCAACTCTCACATCCATACATGACCACAAGAAAAACCATAACCTTGACCAGACGGGCCTTTGTTGACAAAGTAATGTCTCTGCTTTTCAATATGCTATCTAGGTTGGTCATAACTTTCCTTCCAAGGAGTAAGCGTCTTTTAATTTCATGGCTGCAGTCACCATCTGCAGTGATTTTGGAGCCCCCAAAAATAAAGTCTGACACTGTTTCCACTGTTACCCCATCTATTTCCCATGAAGTGATGAGACCCAGATGCCATGATCTTCGTTTTCTGAATGTTGAGCTTTAAGCCAACTTTTTCACTCTCCACTTTCACTTTCATCAAGAGGCTTTTGAGTTCCTCTTCACTTTCTGCCATAAGGGTGGTGTCATCTAAATATCTGAGGTTATTGATATTTCTCCCGGCAATCTTGATTCCAGCTTGTGTTTCTTCCAGTCCAGCGTTTCTCATGACGTACTCTGCATATAAGTTAAATAAGCAGGGTGACAATATACAACCTTGACATACTCCTTTTCCTATTTGGAACCAGTCTGTTGTTCTATGTCCAGTTCTAACTGTTGCTTTTTGACCTGCATATAGGTTTCTCAAGAGGCAGGTCAGGTGTTCTTGTATTCCCATCTCTTTCAGAATTTTCCACAGTCTATTGTGATCCACACAGTCAAAGGCTTTGCATAGTCAATAAAGAAGAAATAGATGTTTTTCTGGAACTCTCTTGCTTTTTTGATGATCTAGCGGATGTTGGGAATTTGATCTCTGGTTCCTCTGCCTTTCCTAAAACCAGCTTGAACATCATGAAGTTCACGGTTCACGTATTGCTGAAGCCTGGCTTGGAGAATTTTCAGCATTACTTTACTAGCATGTGAGATGAGTGCAATTGTGCGGTAGTTTAAGCATTCTTTGGCATTGCCTTTCTTTGGGATTGGAATGAAAACGGACCTTTTCCAGTCCTGTGGCCACTGCTGAGTTTTCCAAATTTGCTGGCATACTGAGTGCAGCACTTTCACAGCATCATCTTTCAGGATTTGAAATAGCTCAACTGCAATTCCATCACCTCCACTAACTTTGTTTGCAGTGATGCTTTCTAAGGCCCACTTGACTTCACATCCCAGAATGTCTGGCTCTAGGTGAGTGATCACACCATCGTGATTATCTCGGTCATGAAGATCTTTTCTGTACAGTTCTTCTGTGTATTCCTGCCACCTCTTCTTAGTATCTTCTGCTTCTGTTAGGTCCATACCATTTCTGTCCTTTATCAAGCCCATCTTTGCATGAAATGTTCCCTTGGTATCTCTGATTTTCTTGAAGAGATCTCTAGTCTTTCCCATTCTGTTGTTTTCCTCTATTTCTTTGCATTGACCGCTGAGGAAGACTTTCTTATCTCTTCTTGCTATTCTTTGGAACTCTGCATTCAGATGCTTATATCTTTCCTTTTCTCCTTTGCTTTTCGCTTCTCTTCTTTTCACAGCTATTTGTAAGGCCTCCCCAGACAGCCATTTTGCTTTTTTGCATTTCTTTTCCATGAGGATGGTCTTGATCCCTGTCTCCTGTACAATGTCACGAACCTCAGTCCATAGTTCATCAGGCACTCTATCAGATCTAGTCCCTTAAATCTATTTCTCACTTCCACTGTATAATCATAAGGGATTACTATGTCAAAAATAATAAATGCTTGGTGTTAGTCTACCTACAATTCAGTTTTTGGTGTAAAGTTCTTTGGTTACAAGAAGGAATATTTAGTTTACTTCACTAATAGTTATATCTTCTAATATTGGATGGCCTCTTGGCATTTCTTCTGCTGTTGATTTTTAGCAATGTTATCTGTGATTACATGAATGGAGTTGACTCGTCATGTTTATTCCAAATAAGAGTATATAATGGATTACTATGGTAACAAAGAGGTAGACAAATAATGGAACTGCTGAATAATTTCGAGACCAATAGATTAAGCCTAAGGCGCTTAGCCAAGATTCAGGAATAAAAGCCCATCTGAGACAGAGTGTGCACCAAAATTGGGAGCTTAACGGAGAAAACCAAAGAACGCTCTTTCTGCAAATGGCAGCGGTGAATTTTCCACCATTTTTTCCCCTCTGTGGCTACGGACAATCTTGGGCCCTTCAAGAGACCACTCGGGCCCGTCTCTTGACAGCTTGGCCACCTGAGACCCCTGCGCAAGGGCGGATCAGGAAGCCGCAGGTGGCGGGGAAAGAGAAATTGAGGATAAGGCCAGGTGCAATGGAGAAGGCAATGGCAACCCACTCCAGTACTCTTGCCTGGAAAATCCCATGGATGGAGGAGTCTGGTAGGTACAGTCCATGAGGTGGCGAAGAGTCGGACACGACTGAACAACTTCAATTTCACTTTTCACTTTCATGCATTGGAGAAGGAAATGGCAACCCGTTCCAGTTTTCTTGCCTGGAGAATCCCAGGGACGGGGGAGCCTGGTGGGCTGCCGTCTATGGGATCGCACAGAGTCGGACACGACTGAAGCGACTTAGCAGCAGCAGCGGCAGCAGCAGCCAGGTGCAAAGGTACCACCCTCTAGAGCGCAGGCGCAGAGTCCTCGGCTGGAGCGTGTGAGCGGAGGAGCATTAACTATGCGTGGAAAGTTTGGAACTATTTTCTCGTGGTGGTGGTAAGAACTGTATTTTAAACAGCGTAAAGGCCTCTTTTAATTTAGTATTTCGGGATTCTTCTTCACATCAGGCATTGCCTGAAAGCCTGTTAGAAAGTGCTAACCTCGGAGTTTCATACGTGCGGTGGCTTCGTGTCGAGTAATATTATCCCAAGGCATTTTGTAAGTGCTTCATTGCATAAGGTGCCGGGCTAGGTGCTGATGAAGGAGATAGCATAGACTGTGTTCCCATCCTCAAGTTATTTTTAACAGAATGTGAGACGAATAAAAAGAAGTCCGAAAGCAAAGAATTAGAAGAAAAAGTGAGTAAGGTGGATAGCGTTTTGTTTGTAATTCAGTGAAATGTCTTTGGGGACGTTTGGTTAGTACCGGATGGAGTGGTTAAACCGTTGAAGATACAAACCTCAAATTATCCACTTGAAGTTGGAATTCGTGAATATAGATCCCTTCTATACAGCAAGGAATCTGCCCGTGTATCTCTCTCTCTCTCTCTTTTGCCTTTAATCCCAGATCTTCTCTGTCTGGATGACTGAAAACAATGGAAATTATTAGACCTCCTCATAATTAATCACTCTTACCAAAGCCAGATTGACAGATATGGTTGGGATTTAGGGGAAAAAAAATAGCCGATATAACTTGGAAAATAAAAATGAATGTGCTGCTGAGATGTTGAAAATATATCGTTAAATAGACTAAGAGACATAGGAAATAATTTATCTTATGTTTTAGGCTGGGTAGTATGAGGTTTATATTTAAATGATCTCTTCTCTCAATTCAAATTGCCTTAGGCTTTGGTTATTTAAAAATATTTTGTATTCATGAACACTTATTTTATAATTGATGGGAATGTTTGCTTGTGGCCCAACTCTAATTTGTAATCTGGAAAGTTGATTTACTTATTCATTCCACATCTATTATATATTTACTGTTTGCCAGATACGATGACAGTGATTGTCCTTCACATTCATTTTAGAGCATACTTAAAATTTTGTGAGGTTCATTTACCTAAATTCCAAGAAATTGTGTATGGAGAACAAATCAAGGCAAGAGCAAGTGGGTCTATTACATTTTGTCTAGATCTCTATTGTAGCACTTACCGAAATTTTGCCTGCTGGAATGAGAGTAGTGCATGGTCTGGAGTTGATCATCAGCATGTTCTCAGCATCTGACACAAAACTTGAAACCTGATAGAGACCCAACAAGGGAGATTTGGATGAATTAAAGCACCACATAAACATACATTGTTCTTTTTAAAGACGTGTTTATTTTTATTGGATATTAAGAAAAAGCAAAATCTTTTTGTTAAATCCCTTGTTTCCGAAAAATCTTTCAGAATTTGACAGAATATTGATCTGAAGCACTTTGACTTGACTTTGATCTGAAGAACTAAGATTCCTTCTTAGTGGAATCTGATTAAAATCATTTTTGTGATAATTAAGATCTTCAGGTCCCAGCTGAGTATTTGCTTGATATTTATGAGAACAAATATTTTATATTCATCTTAATATTTTCCAATTTTCCTGGTGGGTAAAACCAGAGTTTGGAGAAACGGTTCTTGTTTGGGAGATGCTAATGATGGTCTTTCTGAGAAACCCTTCTTATTCATCCAGCATTTGTAGCTTTCTATGTATTCAGGGGTTTATGTCCATAAATACATATTTATAAGTGCTTTGAGCATGAAACAATGCTGAAAGGAGGCAACGATCATATGCAGCCAGAGGATTATGTAATTCACATGAGATTCTTGATGATTCCCATTTAGGGTGGGAGTTAATAGTAGTACCCTGGAGTAAAATCCCTGGTGCTGCATTTATTAGATATTGTATGGGATTGACCATTAAGTAAATTGTTCACTGCACAAAGAAACCCATGAAAGGTGCAAACTTTATATCATGCTGCTAAGTAGCTTAAAATCGTGTTCGACTGTTTGTGACCCTATGGCCTGTAGCCTGCCAGGCTCGTTTGTCCATGGGTTTTCCCAGGCAAGAATACCGTAGTGGGTTGCTGTTTCCTTCTCCAGGGGCTCTTCCTAACCCAGGGATTGAACCTACATCTCCTGCATTGCAGGCAGATTCTTTATTGCTGAGCCATCAGGTCATAGACTTATCAATTTGAATATTTATTAAGACAATTTTATGGCAGAAGGTAATATGTTTCTTGTTCTAATAGAATTAGTATATTATGATACATTTTCTGACAAATGGAAGTGAAGTGTCTTGAGGAAAAGGTACTTTTTTGTGTGTGTGCAAATCCTCTGTATAGGGTAGTGGTGGCCTGAACTTGGACAAGTTACGTAACTCCTTTGGCCTTCAAGTGAAGATATTAATACCTACCTCACTAAATTGGTTGATAGTACTAGACATGTCTGGCATATCATCAGCATTCAATAAATGTTTTTGAATGAATACAAAACTACTTAGTTTAATGTATGTGATAAAGCTTTGATAAGTTGCAGCTCACTTTTGCTTTGATTAAGAGGAATTTTAGAGGGTTTAAATGTATGTGTAAATACGTATATTTGAATCTTTGAGCTTGTTAAGTGTTTCACACTTTATACTTACTACTCTGTGGTATTACCTAGGATGTCCTTACTGACATGCTTGGTGTCCTTTTTTATTTTCTTGAGTTGTACACATCCAGCATAAAGAAAATTATGATAATATGACCTATTGAAAGGAAAATAGTGTCTCACAGTTATGTTTTTTTGGAATCCTAAAATCCTGGAATCCTAGGTTTAAGAAGGGACTGTTTGAATTTCCCTTTATCAAGTATATATTAGTTGTTACATGAAAGTATATATTCTGTGCACTAGTACTCTAAAGATAAGTAAGTTACTATTGTCAAGTAGTTACAGTTCTTTGCACGAACATTTCCAAGGACAATTCACAATTACTAGCTTGATTTTTAGGAATCTCTCTTATGACCATTCAAAATTTGTCTTCCTGTAACTTTCATTTATTGGTGTTAGCTTTACTCTTTGGGTCACAAAAAATGTCAGATTCTGTGATATAAATTTCTTTCTTATTAAGATAATTAACTTTTTTTTCTCAAGGAGCTTCTGTTCTTCAAATTAAACATCACTGTATCCTGCTATTTCTCAAGCCTCTTCTTCATCATCTTTCTCACTCCCATGAGTGCCTTTCAGGTCATCTACTTACCTCTAAAGGTGTGGTATGTGCTAAGTTGCTTCAGTCATGTCCAAGTCTTTGGGGCCCTATGGCCTGTAGCCTGCCAGGTTCCTCTGTCCATAGAGTTCTCCAGGCAAGAATACTGGAGTGGGTTGTCGTTTCCTTCTCCAGGGGATCCTTCCAACCCAGGGACTACACCTGTGTTTCTTATGTCTCTTGCATTGGCAGGCAGGTTCTTTACCACTAGCACCATCTGGGAAGCCCAAAGCTGTGGGAGCCACGGGGTATTCAGGGCTCCAGATGTAGTGCGACCATTGCAGGATGCAGCCGTATACTTCCTGCTTTCCAGATTCTGTCCCTGAATCTCCCTGAGGGATCTACTCAAAAGTACTGTGTTTATTTTGCACAAGTTGCCATGTAAGGTATTTGGGGGAAAAGGACAAATGACCTTCTTAATTTCTTGAAGCACTTCTCATATACTCTATGTGACATTCCAAATGGGAATTATAATGAGGCAACCTGAATTCCAACAACACAAGAGAAGACTCTACACATGGACATCACCAGATGGTCAACACCGAAATCAGATTGATTATATTCTTTGCAGCCAAAGATGGAGAAGCTCTAAACAGTCAGCAAAAACAAGACCAGGAGCTGACTGTGGCTCAGACCATGAACTCCTTATTGCCAAATTCAGACTTAAATTGAAGAAAGTAGGGAAAACCACTAGGCCATTCAGGTATGACCTAAATCAAATCCCTTATGATTATACAGTAGAAGTGAGAAATAGATTTAAGGGCCTAGATCTGATAGATAGAGTGTCTGATGAACTATGGAATGAGGTTCATGACATTGTACAGGAGACAGGGATCAAGACCATTCCCATGGAAAAGAAATGCAAAAAAAGCAAAATGGCTGTCTGGGGAGGCCTTACAAATAGCTGTGAAAAGAAGAGAAGTGAAAAGCAAAGGAGAAAAGGAAAGATATAAGCATCTGAATGCAGAGTTCCAAAGAATAGCAAGAAGAGATAAGAAAGTCTTCCTCAGCAATCAATGCAAAGAAATAGAGGAAAACAACAGAATGGGAAAGACTAGAGATCTCTTCAAGAAAATCAGAGATACCAGAGGAACATTCATGCAAAGATGAGCTCAATAAAGGACAGAAATGGTATGGACCTAACAGAAGCAGAAGATATTAAGAAGAGGTGGCAAGAATACACAGAAGAACTGTACAAAAGATCTTCATGACCCAGATAATCACCATGGTGTGATCACTGACCTAGAGCCAGACATCCTGGAATGTGAAGTGAAGTGGGCCTTAGAAAGCATCACTACGAACAAAGCTAGTGGAAGTGATAGAATTCCAGTTGAGCTATTCCAAATCCTGAAAGATGATGCTGTGAAAGTGCTGCACTCAGTATGCCAGCAAATTTGGAAGACTCAGCAGTGGCCACAGGACTGGAAAAGGTCCGTTTTCATTCCAATCCCAAAGAAAGGCAATGCCAAAGAATGCTCAAACTACCGTACAATTGCACTCATCTCACATGCTAGTGAAATAATGCTCAAAATTCTCCAAGCCAGGCTTCAGCAATATGTGAATCGTGAACTTCCAGATGTTCAAGCTGGTTTTAGAAAAGGCAGAGGAACCAGAGATCAAATTCCCAACATCTGCTGGATCATGGAAAAAGCAAGAGAGTTCCAGAAAAACATCTATTTCTTCTTTATTGACTATGCAAAGCCTTTGACTGTGTGGATCACAATAGACTGTGGAAAATTCTGAAAGAGATGGGAATACCAGACCACCTGACCTGCCTCTTGAGAAATTTGTATGCGGGTCAGGACGCAACAGTTAGAACTGGACATGGAACAACAGACTGGTTCCAAATAGGAAAAGGAGTACATCAAGGCTGTATATTGTCACCCTGCTTATTTAACTTATATGCAGAGTACATCATGAGAAACGCTGGACTGGAAGAAACACAAGCTGGAATCAAGATTGCCAGGAGAAATATCAATAACCTCAGATATGCAGATCACACCACCCTTACGGCAGAAAGTGAAGAGGAACTAAACAGCCTCTTGATGAAAGTGAAAGTGGAGAGTGAAAAAGTTGGCTTAAAGCTCAACATTCAGAAAACGAAGATCATGGCATCCGGTCCCATCACTTCATGGGAAATAGATGGGGAAACAGTGGAAACAGTGTCAGACTTTATTTTTGGGGGCTCCAAAATCACTGCAGATGGTGACTGCAGCCATGAAATTAAAAGACGCTTACTCCTTGGAAGGAAAGTTACAACCAACCTAGATAGCATATTCAAAAGCAGAGACATTACTTTGCCAACAAAGGTTCATCTAGTCAAGGCTATGGTTTTTCCTGTGGTCATGTATGGATGTGAGAGTTAGACTGTGAAGAAGGCTGAGTGCTGAAGAATTGATGCTTTTGAACTGTGGTGTTGGAGAAGACTCTTGAGAGTCCCTTGGACTGCAAGGAGATCCAACCAGTCCCTTCTAAAGGAGATCAGCCCTGGGATTTCTTTGGAAGGAATGATGCTGAAGCTGAAACTCCAGTACTTTGGCCACCTCATGCGAAGAGTTGACTCATTGGAAAAGACTCTGATGCTGAGAGGGATTGGGGGCAAGAGGAGAACGGGACGACAGAGGATGAGATGGCTGGATGGCATCATTGACTCGATGGACGTGAGTCTGAGTGAACTCCGGGAGTCGGTGATGGACAGAGAGGCCTGGCGTGCTGCGATTCATGGGGTCGCAAAGAGTCGGACATGACTGAGGAACTGATCTGATCTGATCTGATCTGAACCTGAATTCTGGGTTATTGAATTATTATTTGGAAGGCATTTTTGGTCCAGTTGATTAAAGTCACTGTTGTTCATGCATTTTCTGACAGCTTAGAGATTTCTGACCAGTGGAGGAAGGATTTCTATAGTTTTGCATGATCTATTTCTATAAATTACTCTCTCACTGAAACTTTTTATTTTATTTAATTTTTGTGAACAAAGAACATGACAGGGAAAGAATTGTTCTACTTATAACTCTAAGCACTTTACTAAAAAGACTTGGTTATCTTCTCAGCATTTTTATTGACGTGAAACTCTCTTTATACCAGGTGTACTCTGACTCAGTATTTGGGACAAGTAGCCTTGCCTAGCAGAATGCCAGAAGATACCAATTACAACTCAGTGACAATTGATAGGTGTGTACACTGCTTTAGTCATTTTGGTGGAAGTGAAATGTTAATTGCTCAGTCATGTCCAACTCTTTGTGACCCCACGAGCTGTAGCCTGCCAGGCTTGTCTGTCCATGGGATTCTCCAGGCAAGAATACTGGAGTGGGTTGCCATTCCCTTTTCCAGAGGATCTTCCCAACCCTGGGATCAAACCCAGGTCTCCCGCATTGCAGGCAGATTCTTTACTGTTTGAGCTACAGGGAAGTCCTTTTAGTAAAAGGAAAGGACAAAGAGAGATGCAATAATTTTTTGGAAGGTGGGGAGAGGGAAGAAAACTCTACTTAAATAAGGAGGGAGTGTTTGGAAGCAGTGTGGATTAGAATTGGAGGGGCAGTGTGTTAGTTTCCTAGGACTGCCATAACAAATTACCACAAACTTTGTGGCTTAAAACAACAGAGATTTGTTCTCTCCTAGCCAGGAGGCCAGAAGTCCAAAATCAAGGTGTTGGTAAGGCCATGCTCCCTCTGGAGGCTCCATGGAAGAATCCTTCCTTGCTTTCTTCCAGCTTTGAAGGTTCCTAGGCATTCCGGAGAAGGCAATGGCACCGCACTCCAGTACTCTTGCCTGGAAATCCCATGGATGGAAGAGCCTGGTAGGCTGCAGTCCATGGCGTCTCGAAGAGTCAGACACGACTGAGCAACTTCACTTTCACTTTTCACTTTCATGCATTGGAGAAGGAAATGGCAACCCACTCCAGTGTTCTTGCCTGGAGAATCCCAGGGATGGGGGAGCCTGGTGGGCTGCCGTCTATGGGGTCGCACAGAGTCGGACATGACTGAAGCGACTTAGCAGCAGCAGCAGCAGCAGCAGCAGCAGCAGGCATTCCATTCGGAGAAGGCAATGGCACCCCACTCCAGTACTCTTGCCTGGAAAATCCCATGGATGGAGGATCCTGGTGGCCTGTAGTCCATGGGGTCACACAGAGTCGGACACAACTGAATCAACTTAGCGGCAGGCATTCTTTGGCTTGTAGGTGCATTGTTCCTGTCTGTCTGTTTTCATGTGGCTTTCTTTCCTGTGTCTCCTTGTGTCTGTCCAGATCTCTCTCTCCTTTTCTTATAAAGGCACCAGTCATTGGATTAGGACCCAATCTAAGAAGAAGTAAAGAGCCTCTTGATGAAAGTGAAAGAGGAGAGTGAAAAAATTGGCTTAAAACTCAACATTCAGAAAACTAAGATCATGGCATCTGGTCTCATCACTTCATGGCAAATAGATGAGGAAACAATAGAAACAGTGATATACTTTATTTTTTAGGCTCCAAAATCACTGCAGATGGTGACTACAGCCGTGAAATTAAAAGACGCTTGCTCTTTGGAAGAAAAGCTATGACCAACCTAGATAGGATATTAAAAAGCAGAGACATTACTTTGCCAACAAAGGTCCATCTAGTCAAGGCTATGGTTTTTCCAGTGGTCATGTATGGATGTGAGAGTTGGACTATAAAGAAAGCTAAGTGCCGAAGAATTGATGCTTTTGAACTGTGGTGTTGGAGAAGACTCTTGAGAGTCCCTTGGACACTAGGAGATCCAACCAGTCCATCCTAAAGGAAATCATCCCTGGGTGTTCATTGGAAGGACTGATGCTGAAGCTGAAACTCCAATACTTTGGCCACCTGATGCAAAGAACTGACTCATTGGAAGAGACCCTGATGCTGGGAAAGATTGAATGTAGGAGGAGAAAGGGATGAGAAGGGGACAACAGAGGATGAGATGGTTGGAAGGTATCACCGACTCAATGGACATGAGTTTGAGTAAACTCTGGGAGTTGGTGATGGACAGGGAGGTCTGGCATGCTGTAATCCATGGGGTCACAAAGAGTCAGACACGACTGAGTGACTGAACCGAACTAATCCAGCATAATCTCATTTTAACTCGATTACATGTTAAGACATTTTTTTCCCCCAAATAAAGTCATATTTACTGGTACTAGGGGTTAGTATTTGAATGTATCTTTTTGGGAACACAGTTTAACCCACAACAGGTGAGACAGCACTAAATCAGGGAATACTTAAATGATAGATAGAAGACTTAGGTTTTATTTACAAGCCAGTGAAATTGCTGTAAATTTTAAGCAAGAGTATAGTTGGTAAAGGAAGGTCTGGTAGCAAGCAGTATGCTTCAGTATACTGAATTGAAAATGAAGTTTAGCGGCTAGGATATTAATTAGTTGCAATGTTCCAGGAATAACATGAAGGGAAGTTTATCAAGGAAGATGGAGAAGAGTGTATTTTCCAAAGGTAGCTCCAAAATTGTCCTCATACCACTTGCTCTTCTGTAACGAGACCGCCTTAAACCTTATCAGTAGTTGGTGTCTGTTTCTTTACCCATGAACATGGGCAGAGTCACTGACTGATTGACCAATAGAATAGGGTGAAAGTGATACCACCCAGTTATATGCAAAGACTTTCCTTGGCCCAGCAGCTTTAACTCCCATAGTTGTGACATAGGTGGTCTTCCCTGAGATCACCATGCTTGGTGTGTCTCAATTTGGTATTTCTGATCCATATGGAGAGGCCCTAGAGGAGGACCGTGAGTTGAGGCCAGTGAGTTTTCTCGGGTGCAAAATTTAAGGAGATGCTGTCTCTCAGGTGTACTTGCACAATACTGAGAGTGAGCGCCTCCTTAAATTTTGCACACTGGGAGAGTCACTCTTAAGAAGGCACTCATTCTCAAGGTTCAGTAAGTACGGTGGCAGCACTTGGGAATTTGTGCCTCCTTAAATTTTGTGCCCAAGGCACCTCTTGTTGCCTTACCCTAGTCCTCGCCCTTCCTGGAGGATGACATACCAAGTGGAGAGAAAGACAGAGAGGGAGAAGGGCAGGGGGGAGGAGAGAAAGAGCGGGTAGTGAGATTGAGCAGATGAAAGAGAGAGAATGAAGTACCAGAGAGGTGCAATACATTTAAGTGAGGAAACCGTCTTGAATATTGATCCTCTGGCCTCAGTTACTAGTTTGCACCAGGTGGATGAGATGAACCACTAAGTTGCTGCTGCTGCTGCTGCTAAGTCGTGTCAGTCGTGTCCGACTCTGTGCAACCCCATAGACGGCAGCCCACCAGGCTTCCCCGTCCCTGGGATTCTCCAGGCAGGAACACTGGAGTGGGTTGCCATTTCCTTCTCCAACGCATGAAAGTGAAAAGTGAAAGTGAAGTCGCTCAGTTGTGTCCGACTCTTATCGACCCCATGGACTGCAGCCTACCAGGCTCCTCCATCCATGGGATTTTCCAGGCAAGAGTACTGGAGTGGGGTGTCATTGCCTTCTCCAACCATGAAGTTGAGTACTTGTTAATTCCTGACCCACAAAATCATGAGTGAGTTTGTTATACAGCAGTATATTACCCAAAGTACTCTCAAGTCTTGCCATGTAGGGTTGATAGTTGACTGAGAAATACCAGGTAGCTTTGTATTTATGCAATTCTGATGGAGCAGAATATGTCTGATTGCTACTTAGGGAGAAGGGATAAAGAAAGAGATGGAGAGAGATTATAGTCACTGGCAGCCTAGGAAACAGAATTTAAAGCCTTGCTTCTTCAGCTCACTGCTTAAACTACATAGCCATGCAACTTTTAATGTTTGAAGTTGGCCAGAAAAAAACATATATACATTCACAGTTTGAGTCTTTATAGAAACAAAGTCTGTTTTGATCTATGACATGTAAAGTGTTGTGAAATTCTTATTTCTTTAAGCAGATGGTCTGAATTATGATGCTAAATAAGTACAATTGTCCTTGGATCTCATTAACCCTCATATGAGATGGGGGGAAGTCTGTATACTTATTTCTTCTTGTCTTTGTCTGAACAAATTAAGCTTTGAATGAAAAGTTTATTTTTACAAAGGCTGAATTTACTAATCTACTAATTTTTTATTGAGTACCTGTGTTTCACAGTAATTTACACATTCTTTCAAATGGTTGTTGGCATATTTATTTATTTTCCTTTGAGTACTTTATAATTACTGGTAAACAAGGCTGAGAAAAAGGAAAATGTGGAAGAAAAAAGTCAAGAAAGGAATTATTTGGTAGAGGAGGTGTATTGCATACAAAATTAAATATGATATTTTTATAAGCCTTCAGTTCATTTTATATATGTCTCTGCTACTCCTACAAGTGGGCAGTGAGTAAAGATTTCCTGACCCACTGTTCATTTCAACAGGGTGTTAGACATGTTTATGACCTCCTCTGCTGCTGCTGCTGCTGCTAAGTTGCTTTAGTCGTGTCCGACTCTGCAACCCCATAGACCGCAGCCCACCAGGCTCCTCCGTCCATTGGATTTTCCAGGCAAGAGTACTGGAGTGGATTGCCATTGCCTTCTCTGATGACCTCCTGGAGTACTTATAATTGGACTACACAATTTAGCACCTAATTATATACTGTCTTGTATTGTTCATTATTATATCATTGTATGATTCTTGTTCCCACAAGTAGATTACATGATCTTAAAAGGCAGGGACCATATCTTATACTTCTGTGTTTGCATTCAATTTAGTATAGTGCTGGGCATGGTATTCACTTGGGAAAGTTTTAATTGATAGACGTATATTAAGTAATTCTAGTCCCTCAGACGGAGAAGGCAATGGGACCCCACTCCAGTACTCTTGCCTGGAAAATCCCCATGAATAGAGGAGCCTGGTGGGCTGCAGTCCACGGGGTCGCTAAGAGTCAGACACGACTGAGCGACTTCACTTTCACTTTTCCCTTTCACGCATCGGAGAAGGAAATGGCAAGCCAGTCCATTGTTCCTGCCTGGAGAATCCCAGGGATGGGGGAGCCTGGTGGGCTGCCGTCTATGGGGTTGCACAGAGTCAGACATGACTGAAGCGACTTAGCAGCAGCAGCAGTCCCTCAGAATTCATGAATGTGTCTATGGAGCATTTGTTATAGCTCTGGAATTAAGGGCACAGAGATAGGCAAGTTACTTTTCCTTTCCCCAGGGAATTTGTCACTAAGTGGAAGTTCCAAGGTGAAGGATTGCTTTGACTGATGAAGTCACTTCTTCTTTTTTCCTTTAGTGTCAGACCAGGGCAATTGAGAAGCAGAGAGGCATGTGCCGTTGTACTACCATTACCATTTTGATACAGATGATGGTTGACATTTTGTCCCCTGCATTTCTTCAGTTGGACAAGCCAACTAATGGTGTCTGGAGAAGGATGGGTATCTCTTTTGGCTGAGTGGTTAGGCTAAGTGGGTTGGCAGGCTTTACTTTTCTCTTGTTTTGAGTGAGCATGCTTTTTCTCAGGGCATTAGATCTACATTATTATTTTTTATTGTAGTAAAATGTAGATAATGCAAAATTTCCCATTTTAATCATTCTTTAAAAATTTTTTAAATCCAAATATAATTGATTTACAATGTTGCATTTGTTTCAGATGTATAACAAAGTGATTCAGTTTATATATATATATATATATATATATATATATATATATACACACACATATATATATATATTCAGTTCAGTTCAGTCGCTCAGTCATGTCTGACTCTTTGCTACCCCATGAACCACAGCACGCCAGGCTTCCCTGTCCATCACCAATTCTCAGAGTCCACCAAAACCCAAGTCCATTGAGTCAGTGATGCCATCTAGCCATCTCATCCTCTGTCGTCCCCTTCTCCTCCTGCTCTCAATCTTTCCCAGCATCAGGGTCTTTTCCAATGAGTCAGCTCTTCACATCAGGTGGCCAAAGTATTGGAGTTTCAGCTTCAACATCAGTCCTTCCAATGAGCACCCAGGCTGATCTCCTTTAGGATGGACTGGTTGGATCTCCTTGCAGTCCAAGGGACTCTCAAGAGTCTTCTCCAACACCACAGTTCAAAAGCATCAATTCTTTGGCACTCAGCTTTCTGTATACTCCAACTCTCACATCCATACGTGACCACTGGAAAAACCATAGCCTTGACTAGATGGACCTTTGTTGACAAAGTAACGTCTCTGCTTTTTAATATGCTGTCTAGGTTGGTCATACCTTTCTTTCCAAGGAGTAAGCGTCTTTTAATTTCATGGCTGCAGTCACCATCTGCAGTGATTTTGGAGCCCAGAAAAATAAAGTCAGCCACTGTTTCCACTGTTGCCCCATCTATTTGCCAGGAAGTGATGGGACCGGATGCCATGATCTTAGTTTTCTGAATGTTGAGCTTTAAGCCAACTTTTTCACTCTCCTCTTTCACTTTCATCAAGAGGCTCTTTAGTTCTTCTTCACTTTCTGCCATATATGTTTATTATTTATGTAGGCTTCCCTGG
Organism: Bos grunniens; assembly: GCF_055505025.1. Lineage (NCBI taxonomy): Eukaryota > Metazoa > Chordata > Mammalia > Artiodactyla > Bovidae > Bos > Bos grunniens. The sequence continues at coordinate 105,569,416 of NC_141165.1, forward strand.
TGACTCAGATAGTAAAGAATCTGCCTGCAATCCAGGAGACTTGAGTTTGATTCCTGGGCCAGGAAGATCCCCTGGAGAAGGGAATGGCAACCCACTCCAGGATTCTTGCCTGGAGAAATCCATGGACAGAGGAGTCTGGCAGGCTACAGTCTGTGGGGTCACAAAGAGTTGGACACGATTGGATGACGAACACTTTTACTTTCACTTTCATGTATATATGAATCACGAATCACTGTCTATATATGCATGTATGTATGTGTGTGTGTGTATATATATATATATATAGAGAGAGAGAGAGAGAGAGATAGAGAAAGAGAGACAAAGAGCGAGAGAGATATTCTTTTCCATTATAGGTTATTACAATTATAGTTTCCTGTGCTATAAGGTTGGTCATGGTTGATTATCTATTTTATATGTAGTAGTGTGTATATTTTAATCCAAATTCCTTATTTATCCCTCCCCTCTTCCCCTTTGGAGAAGGCAATAGCACCCCACTCCAGTATTCTTGCCTGGAAAATCCCATGGACGGAGGAGCCTGGTAGGCTGCATTCGGTCCATGGGGTCCCTAAGAGTCGGACATGACTGAGCGACTTCACTTTGATTTTTCACTTTCATGCATTGGAGAAGGAAATGGCAACCCACTCCAGTACTCTTGCCTTGAGAATCCCAGGGACGGGGGAGCCTGGTGGGCGGCCATCTATGGGGTTGCACAGGGTCAGACACGACTGAAGAGACTTAGCAGTAGCAGTAGCAGTCTTCCCCTTTGGTAAACATAAATTTGTTTTCTGTGTGTCTACCTCTATTTTGCAAACAAATTCATTTATATCATGTTTTAGATTCCACATATAATTGATATCATATGGTATGTGTCTTTCTCATTTTAGCTTACTTCACTTAGTATGATTATTTCTAGGTCCATCCACATTGCTGCAAATGGCATTGTTACATTGTTTTTCATGACTGAGTAATACTCATTTTAAACATTCTTAAATATACGGTTAAGTGGTATTAAGTGTATTCACACTGTTGTGCAACTATCACTAATATCTGTCTCTAGGTCAGATGTAAAATTGAAACTCTGTAACCCATTGAACAATAACTCCCCATTTTCCTTTCCCTAAGCCCCTAGCAACTACTATTATACTTTCTGTCTCTATGAATTTGATAACTCTAGGGACCTCTTGCATTGGAGAAGGAAATGGCAAGCCACTCCAGTGTTCTTGCCTGGAGAATCCCAGGGATGGGGGAGCCTGGTGGGCTGCCGTCTATGGGGTCGCACAGAGTCGGACACGACTAAAGCGACGTAGCAGCAGCAGCAGCAGCAGCAGGGACCTCTTGGCTCAGCAGTAAAGAATCTGCCTGCAGTGTTGGAGCCACAGGAGATGTGGGTTTGATCCCTGGATCGGGAAGATCCCATGGAGGAGGGCATGGCAACCCAGTATTCTTGCCTGGAGAAGCCCGTGGACAGAGGATGCTGGTGGGCTACAGTCAATAGCATTGCAAAAAGTCAAACAGGACTAAAGCAGCTTACCACGCACACACGCAAGGACCTCTTGTAAGTGGAATCATAGTGTTATTTGTTCATTTGTGCTTAGCTTACTTCACTTATCATGATATCTTTAAGTTTCATCCATATTGTAGCATGAATCAGAATTCTATTTCTTTTTAGGATTGAATAGTATCATAATTTATGTATATATCACATTTGTTTATCCATTCATCCATTGGTAAACATCTGGGTAGCTTCCACCTTTCGGCTAGTGTGAATAATGCTGGCATGAGCATGGGTGTACAAGTACAGATCACAGTGTTATGATCACCAACACTGATTTAATGCTTATGGTGAGCAAAATACCCTTATCAGCTGTTAAACTATCTGGAAGAATCAACATGTCTCTGAAATTTCACGGGTTGAATTCAGAGACTTAAGTACTCTTAGGAAAATGTGGCCTGACAACATTTTTTTAGGTTAAGACTATGGCCAGTATTTGCGTTCAGTGACTATGCTTTGTTGATTTATTCTTCAGAATGCTTCTTGTCTCCATCTTTCTGCTTGTCACTGCTCCAATGTGTGTTTTAATTGACTCATTGCCATGCAGCAGTACTGTAGTCACAACTAGTTTGTCTAACTTGTCTCCCCCTTTCCAGTTTTTCTTATAAACGACTGCTTTTGGTCATCAGACTTTACTGAACAAAAACTTTCAGTCCCCATCATGTATAGTACAAAGCTCAAGCTTATTTGAAGGAGTTTTGTAACCTGGCGCCAGCTTACCTTTCAAGTCCTACTTCTATTTCCTTAAACAAACTTTACTCAGAGTCAAAATTGAGTCTTCTCATTATCCTCTGGACAAATCACTGTTATTTTGACTTTTGCTATTCATTCTACCATGTAAAACCTTTTTCATTTTGCCTTCAAGTGTGAGCTCAAACCTCACTGTCTCTGCTAAATCTTTAAAAAAAATAACCAATTTTGAAAATGGTTGCTTGCTGTTTTGAATATTTGCACACTCAACTGTAAGATTAACCATGCTAATGAGGCTTTTGTAATAGCTCATTTTTTCTGAGTTCTCCAGGTTGGCCTAAGTGCTTTAGTAGCATTATTTCATCTTTGCTGTAACATGTGACATATATGCTATTAATGTACATTATACAGATGATGAGACACTAATGTCCCAAATCATGCAGTTAGCAAGTGGTAATCGAGGGCTTGATCACAAGTTTTCTGCTGATAAAGCATCATCTAAAATGTGTGTTTACTAGCTTAATTAGATTATAGGCCTGTAGATGAATAGGGTATTTGCTGTTAATGGTATCTTCCATAGGGACTGCCTGTGGGGGTCAAAGTCAAAAAAAAGACTGCTTGTTGAATGGAATTTTTTTTCTTTATAATTAGCTCACTATGGATTAGCTTAGCATGATTTTTCAAACCGTTTAGTTTCTGCTGTTTCTTCAAGACTAGGAAGGCTTCCTGACTGCTCACGTCTGATCAGGTACCCTCCTGAGGAACTTCAATAGAGCACGTGCCACACTGACTGTACTTAACTGTTACCTGCTTGTCTCCTCTACAACATCTTTGCTTGAATTCCTAGTATCTAGAACAATATCCAGCACATATGCACAGTAAATGCTTATTAAATGAATTAACTGCATATGTGGCTAGTATCCATCTGAAGAGTTGGTTTCTAAATGTGTTGCTGTTACAGAGTTGAATAATACCTAAGTCCAATAAAGTTGAAAAGGGTATATCCTCAAGGAAGTGTAATGGGAATATAAATTAAAACTTTTATTTATTTAATTGTACTGTAACTTTCATTACATGGTATAGTGGTATTTATGGTTACTTTTAACAAAGGCTGTTTGATTGTAAGGAGTTAACATCTTTATTCAAAGAAGAATGATCCTGAGTTTTAAAGGCATGGGTGTAGTTTTGGTTCCTAGGTAATTTGGGAGCAGACATGGTTCAGTGTTTCATAAAATGTTCTTTAAAATTAGCAAGTTCTATTCTATTTCTGGATGTGTGCTGTACACACAACCTTCTGATTAATAATTGAATTTCTCAAATACTGTGATACTCAAAAACCAATGAGAGTAGACGTTAATATTTTGGTCACTGGAAAAAAGATATTGTCCACAAAATAGCAGATGATTCTTTATATTTAATTATTTATGAGTCAGCTAACTGTGTCTTTAAAAAATTGAAGTGGAAAAGCATAGGACCTGACTTAGACAATGGTGCTGTTACTAAAAAAAAATTTCCCCAGAGTTCTTGTCTGAGAAGCCGTCAGAGCTCTTCATCTCACTCCACAGATAATACAGCAGCACCTGGTACAATGCTTTGCACACAGCAGACCTGCAACAAATACGTTTTAATTTTGTCAGTTCAGTAGAATACATTAGTCTAGAGAAACATTTGTCTATCACTTTCCCTTCAATCAATCAAACGTACATGATTGATGTTGCTTCTACCTTCTAATGCATCTCTCCCTGTCTATTGAAAGTAGTTTCATGTATACTGGCTGCATCTGCACTTTCTCCTGAAGCTTATGGAGTGTGTATGAGAATGCAATCATGTAGAGGTTATAGTAACAATAACAGTAATGATGGTGATACAACTAGAATACTTCAAACATCAGTCTGATCACTGCTTTGTTTATAACCCTGCAATAGCTTCTTGTTCCCCAGTGTCAGTCCCTAAACTTGTTTGGGACTCGGGGCTCAGCGTGGTGGTAATATCAGCAGAATCTGGGTTCTTGTGCCCCTAAAGGATGCAGATTCACTTTGGTAAAGGCCTCCAGCCCCCAACCACATTCCATACCACAGAACGGTCTGAAAAATACTGAAGAGAAGTAGGAATAACAACTTGGTATTCAGTGTGAGCTCAGCTTGTTTCCTAGTCAGATAGTGGGTATATATAGATTCCTGGGTGCTCAGGTATTGTGAACTACTCTTGGGACATCTCAAAGAGGCAGTTTGATATGAAACAGCTTCCACCTTGGGACCTTACTGAGGGTTTTTTTTTTTTTTTTTATTAAAAATGACAGAAATACTTTTGTCCTGATGTGAGTTTAGAGGGACCTCACAACAAAGATAGAGTCATCTGACTTTGATGGATATTTGAGTACCACACTGCCATTTCCCACTTTTGGCACTATAATTCTGAGAAAATCTCAGCTTTTCTACATAACAGAATTTTAATTTTCACTGGATTTCAGGTATTAAATTCTTTTCCCCCTTATAAGCTTTTTTCCCCTTAGAAGTTTACAGTACTTCCTGAAGGTTTCCCAAGGTAATTTAGAGCAATTGAGTCATTGATGAATTCTTCTTTAACATCCTAAGGCTGAAGTAGTAAATAATTAATTTTTTTTTTGTACTCACATTGTGGTATAATGGAAAGAGACATTAGTTTCAAATTCTGGTTCTACAAGGTATATACTGTAGGACATTGGGCAATGCAATTCCTTCCTCCATTTATTTATTCAGCAAATACTGGAGTTCTTGCTTTGAACCAGACATAGTATTAAAGCTCTGAGAAAAACTTGAGAAGTCATATAGAAATAATCTCTGTATCTTCAGAGACTTTAGCTACTGGGAGAGGTTGGCAGGTAAATCAGCGATTTCATGAGTATACCGTGGAGCTATGTAGAATGATAGTGCCGTGTGGAATTAAACCCAAGGCAGGTGTGAACTGGGAGTGGAGGAGGGTGTTCAGGAAGGTGTCTTAGGGAAAGTCTTGCTTAAGCTGAGTCTTAAAGCCATGTGCAATTTAGTTGAATATAGATATAGAAAGAACATTCCAGTGGCCTGAGCAAACATGAACTACAATAATAAGACATATCTACAGATCAGTATTTACTGTTCAGTATTACTGATATGAAAGTGTCATTTTGAAGAGAAAAAGGAGGTAAGTCTAGACTGTTTCCATTTCCTTTTCTCCAAAATGAAAATAATTATATCTATGATGTGGATTTGTTGTAACTACTCAGTAAAATAGGATGTGTAGAGAACATAGCATGTAGATGTTAAAAACTCTTCTCTCTTTTCTTCCTCCACCATATAGCCTCTCCCGCCTTTTCACACTTCTGATTTTCCTAAGTGGAAAAAAAGCCCTAATGATGGTGATCAGTTTGGAAATTATGGCTATGTTTAGGAAAGTGGAGGAAGAGTCAAGGGGTTGAGAACTCTGTTCTTTTTCTGACCTGGATTGCAGCCTGTCGAATTGAATGGGGACAGTCGCTGGCAGCAACAATACGTTATTCTGACACTGCAGTTTCCTGTGTCATCACAATTGGTATGCGAGCAGGGCGCTAGTTGCCAAAGAGCACTGTATTCTTGGTCTGTCTGTTTGATTTGCTGTTCATTGCTGAGCACAGGTCATGTGCACTGCGGCGCTTGGAAAAAACTTGGGACGACACTGTTGTGTGTATTCTTATTGCTTTCACCATTTTGAAGTCTCTGAATTTGAATGTATTACAGGGAGCTACTTTGACCTATGCGTTTTTGATTTTTTTTTTTTTTTTTTTTCTGGGTAAGGATCACTGCTTTTGAGGATTTTTGGTCTACATTTGCTATTTCTTTCAGGGAGCTTTGCTTCAATTATTGGGTTGGGTTCTGATAAGAGTTACTTCATCTGGAGAGATTTTATTCATTCTACCATTTATTGTTAAAATTGATGTTTATACTCAAATGTAGTTTTCCCAAATGTTTGTCATTTGCAAACATCTTTCATGGATTTTTGTCATACTCGGATATCTTCTGTGCTGTTATTTATTCAATATATTTTTTAAATTTCCAACCTTTAAAAAAACCTACATGAATTTAGCCTCATTCTAAGCAATAATACTTATGAATTCATGGACTTGAAGCTAGTTATAATTTTCTAATACATATTCAGAGAAGTGTTAAAATTAAAAATGATCCAATCTGCCACCTAATACAGGAATCAACAGACATAGTCAAGTCTATTCATTTATGAATTGTCTATGGCTGCTTTTACCTGTAACAGCAGAGCAGTTGAGACCCAGACAGACTGGCCCAAAATGACTAGCATATTCATTATTTGACTCTTTTAGAAAAACTTGCCAAACTCTGACCTAAAATTGTCTGCATATCATCAATACAACACATAGCACACTCTGTAAACATTATTACAGGGCAGTTTTGCTGAAAAAATATGCATTAAATCTTTAATCACATTTTTTCCAGAACCAGCAAATACTTTACCATTTTATTCTGGAACTGATGCATTTAATTATAGATAACTCATGTTCTGAGAACCTTGGTGACAAATGTGTTTTAGACTCAAAGAAAGACATAGACATTAAGGGTAATTTGTATTTTTTTAAACAAAGGGAATATTTTCCTATAAAAATATACAACGATACAAAAATACATGAAGTTAGAAGTAAAAATTTCCCTTCGAAGAAACTTTAATCTCATCCACTAAAACCCACATTCCTTGTATTTCCTCTGAGTCATTTTCTGTGCATATTCAAGATTAAATACTTTTTTTCTCCTTTAAAATACAACTTCTTTTTTAATGAAAAAAAGGGTATCAATGTTGCAACCTCTTTTTTATAACATATATATTTCTGTTGAGAAATCTAAGTAATATGGATAAAATTATAAATTGTTTAATATTACTTCAGAGTGTTTCTTAAGAGCTTTATTGATATATGGTTTAAATATTGTGAACTTCAGTCATTTTAAGTGTACCATTCAATTATTTGCAGAGTTGTTCAGCCCTCAGCCATCAGCACAGTCCAATTTTAGAACATTTCATCATCCCTCAAAGATTCCTGATGCCCATTTGCAGTTGGTCTGTTCCTACCCCCGGCCCTAGGCAACCACTAATCTACTTTCTGTTTGTATAGATTTGTCTTTTCTGGACATTTCACATAAATGGAATCATATATTATATGATCTTTTGTGTCTGACTTCTTTCACTTAGCATTTCAAAGTGACTTTAAGGTAAAAGATGAAGGAAGGGTTCAAATAGCCCCAGGAATCTTCATTCTTTTACATAAGATGCTCTAGTTGCAGTCAATATTTTCTTTCCTTTTCTTTGGGAATTAGTCTTTGAGACATGCAATGATACAAGTACCAGGTAACTTCTGCAGTTCCCCAAATTCACAATTTCCCAAACTTCTATGCACACATGGAACAGTGGCTATTTGAGCAGCACTCTGGAGTGAACGGAAGAAGCTGCTCTCTGCTGGTGGCAGCAGGTCCTTGCCTGGCCATGTCGAGGGGAACAGAATCTTGTCATAGTTGTATCAAATGTAGACCGTCCCAGTGTGCTACACCATGTGGGTCAAGAAGTTCTCCTGCAGGTCTAGCGGCTTTGATGTAACAAAAACTTCCAAGTATTCTTATGGATGTGCTATGTGGACCCAGCCCCAAGATATCATTTCTAAGCCTCATTCCTTTCCCTGTTCCTATGTAATAATGATGATTCATAGCCAATTAATAGACAGTCAAAATCAGTGAGAAATTATTTTTCTTTATCATGTCAGATACAGAGTTACCTTTTTAACAAAATTTTAGTGCTTTGATCGGAGAAGGCAATGGCAACTAGGAGTTGGACATGACTGAGCAACTTCACTTTCACTTTTCCTTTCATGCATTGGAGAAGGAAGTGGCAACCCACTCCAGTGTTCTTGCCTGGAGAATCCCAAGGACGGGGGAGCCTGGTGGGCTGCCGTCTATGTGGTTGCACAGAGTCAGACACAACTGAAGTGACTTAGCAGCAGCAGCAGCAGTGCTTTGATATCATGCTTAATTTAATCAGTTCATTTTATTATTATAAGCATGGGTAAATGTCATGTGACTTGCATATTTTGACTTTCTTTTTCCGTGTCAGTTGAGTAAAGTTCTGAGTGGACTCACTGACTTATGAGCTATGCACATGTCAGATGGCAGGGTGCCTAGTGCCATGCTGACCACATCCTATTCATGGTATCACAGGTCGGCAATAGCTGTGAGCAATGGTCTTAATGGGGTGCAAGTGGGTGAGGAGGAGGGCATTTCGAAGCATCCCAGGGGTGAGTTTGAGCTTGAGTATTCTAACCAAACTCTCCATGTTATTCTCATGTGGGCACCACAGTACCAGAGTTTGTTTCTGTGTTTTCTACCCAAAAGTTTGAATGCTGCTGTGCAAGTTGTTTTCGGTACTGAGCCATCAGGACTGTCCTAACCAGCATCATGGTTTTGGGGTTTGTTCTGCTCAGGAACTCTAAGGAAAGTAGCCAGGAGAGCAGAAGAAAGTGACCCTACACACTGATGCTGAAAATATCTCTGGTCTACGGAGAGAAATTGCATTAACTCCTTGTAGCCTGTCTTCAAGAGATTTAGCCTTGCTCCCATCAGATATTCAGTCCAGATTGTCCTTTACTGATGGACATTTTTCTCTTCCAGTCTATGCTCACTACTTATTTTAACCTATGAGAATGAGAGCGGGATGGGAGAGGGGAAGCCACACCCGCCACATGGCTTGTGTGTTGTGCGCCATTACGTAACAAGTGGCAGTCTATGGAGCTCTGGAAATCTACTTCTGCACTATAATCAAACAATCCCAAGGTATAGTTTCAAGTTATAGGACAATAATACTCTGAGTTTCAAGGAGGGGAGCCAAATGAAAAAGGATATTTTTAAGTGGATGTAGAAATATTTGCAAATTTAAATAGTAATGAATTAAACTCTTTAAACACAGTGTACTGTGGTATCAAGGAGCAGTTGTGGTTCAACTTCAAAATTCTGGTATTTTCATCTCTGTTGGAATTTCTTGGCAGTGACTCCCACTTAAAGGTCTATAGTGAATATAATGTGCTGTTTCTACTGATCAAAGAAAGTTGCTTGGTGTCAGAAAGCAACTTGGGAGTCAGAGTGTTTACTGGGTAATTTCTTAATGAGTTCTGGCTCATGGTTCTCATCGTTTTAAGAGGGAGGAATGGAACTCGGAATGCACAGTCAAACCATGAGCGTTTTGGCAGATATGGAGATGCAGCACAGCTGGAGAAAAATCCTCTTCTTTGAAATCGCATATCTCAAGTGCTACATCAGTTTTTAAGCTCGTTCCACTGCCAATTTGGATTTTAATATGAACAGGAACTGGGGGATGTTTATTGATATAGTCAAGGAAGCATCAGAGTCTGTTCACCTGTTGCCCTCCTCTGTCTTTGCAAATAATTTGTGAGGGCAACAGGCGAGGGGCAGTGAAGGGGGATGATAAGGTGCTTGTTGTTGCTCGACTGGCAGGAAGCCTGGCAATCAGGACAGCTGAGATAGTAATTTATCCTATGACACGATCTTCACCTCCTGAATCAGCAGCCCTTTGGTTAATCAGGGAACACAAGGCACTGATAATTAGTCTTTTACAAATGCTTTTTATTTTTCATTATGAATTTGTATACACTGAGTACATAAAATATAGGAAGTAAAGGAAAAATTGGTGAAGATGTTCTCATGAAGCTGTCAGCTTTCTATCTTTAATATATCATTGTTCTTCTGGTCCAATATGACTTGAATAAAGACCTCAGTTCCCCCAAGCAACATAATATTGCTCATCAATAACAGTCAACAAATATATATCAAATTGTGTAGACCAAGTCAGGAAATATAGTGCTGAAAATACAAAGGGACCAGAGATTTGGTTCCTGACACACATATCCTAATAAGGAGCATAAATGATGAACAAATACATGAATTGATTAAGCCTGAGAAATTATAATATAACTGAGACTCAATGACTCTGTATAAATAACAGAAGAGTACAAATTTCAGCACTGCAAGTCCCAGGTCCCAGGAACTCCTTAGTACCAGTTTTAAAACTGAGATTCACTTATAGTCTTGGGGAAACAGTCGGTCAGTCTACTTATAGGGTTCCTTCTAATTTTCATATTCTCTGATTTGTTAATGAAATTCAATTGAGTAAATTTTAAAGATCTCATTGGTTTTATTCAGAGATTCATGAATTGGGCAGTATCCCATCTAGCAGACAGTAAGGAGCTCTAAGGAGCTGTACAAAATGACAGACTTTTATAGACAGAGGAGAGCAGGATCAAGGAAGTTTTATTAGGCGATAAAGCAGATTGGTCATCACAGGGATACTTTGCTTTCAGTGATGCCAGGGGTCTCTCAGACAGATGACCTAACAGTGCTGATCATGTGATTCCTGATTGATTGGTTTACACCCCATTTCTGGGAGAGCCAAACCTGTAGTTAAGTCCTGGTTTGATGACTTGGGGTTTAACATAGGTGACTCCATATTGGCCTGTTGTCTTGTTTTTAACAGATTGTATATTGAGAAAGAATATTTGGCAAGGTTTATGATATGACTGTGTGATAAGATGGTTAGATTAAAGTACTGTATATACATTAATAATGCTACTGTTTATGGGCGGGGGAAAAAATGGGACTTCCCTGGTGGCTCAGATGGTAAAGTGTCTGCCTACAATGTGGGAGACCCGGGTTCAATCCCTGGGTCGGGAAGATCTCCTGGAGAAGGAAATGGCAACCCACTCCAGTACTCTTGCCTGGAAAATCCCGTGGACAGAGGAGCCTGGTAGGCTACAGTTCATGGGCCGCAAAGAGTCAGACACAACTGAGCGACTTCACTTTCACTTTATGGCAAAATGGGTTTTAATTATATTTATGGGAAAATGGATTTTATTGTTCTAAGAAAATACCTCACAAATAAGGGTCTGCAAACACTTTGTAGAGTCAAAGTTTTCTGCAAGCAGCTGCCTTGGTTGTAATTCTCAGTTGGTTACTCTAAGGGCCTGGTGCATGCAAACAGCACTGGATTTGCAGCCAGGCAATTTTTACTCTTTTGTTTACTGTCCATGAGAGCTGATAAAAACTCCTTTGTGATGTAGTTTCTTCATTTTTTATATATGAATAATAATAGCTACCCAGCAAGATTGTTAGGAGCTTCACAGTTTTTTAGTAAGTAGTAAATGCTCAACAGATGTTTGCTTTGTTATCCTAAACAGTTTTTGCTTTCTAGTGTTTTTGAATGAATGGAAACTGGATCTAAATTAGGACAAAAAAAAAAAAAGCATCTGACAAAGATGCTTTTTAAGGAGCTTATCCTTAAAAAATTGTGAATACATATGTGTATGCACATGAATATGTATGTATTTATACTTAAATATATATATATAGATGTATTTATATTGGGTTGGCCAAAAAGTTTGTTCAGATTTTTCAATAACATCTTGTGGAAAAACCCATTAGAATTTTTGACCAACCGAATATATATAAATACATACATATACATATTTAAATATATATTTTCCATTAATGTTGCCCAAGAAAATCAAAGCATTTCCTAAATGTTACTACTGAAAATTAGGATCCAACTTAGGCCACAGAGTCTTATTTAACTGTTGAAATTATTGTAATGCAGTGATTTGACTTGTTCAGTATCCACTAAGTTTAATTATATATTTGTATTTTAATAGTAAAAAAAGCTACACTTTTACTGTCAATACTTTACTGAATGCCAATGCATAAGTTATTCTCACAAGGATACTTTTAAATTTAAAAGAAGTATTTAAAGTCAAAATTCTTAAATGTATACCATAAATGATGACTAATAAGTGATACATATATACCTGCTATTTGTTAATCGCTCCATCATGTCCAACTCTTTGTGACCCCATGGACTGTAGCCTGCCAAGCTACTCTGTCCATGGAATTCTCCAGTCAAGAATACTGGAGTGGGTTGCCATTTCCTTGTCCAGGGGATCTTCGCAACCCAAGGATTGAACCCAGGTCTCCCTCTTTGCAGGCATGCTCTTTGCCATCTGAGCTACCAGGGAAAATTTATTTAGTATGCATATATTTAAAAAAACTACTGTGGGAAGTAATGGCCTAAAGAAAAAATAAGTGCATGCAAAATAGCCTGATGTCATAATGTATCTGAAAAAAAAACACCCTGAAAGCTCAAAGGCCTGTTATACATGTTCACTGATGATTTTAAGGGCAAGGGGGCCCAGCTCCTTGAGATGTGTAACTATTCAATAAATCAGTGTTATTATCCTGTGTTCAGGACATTGAATAATATAATTCCTCCCCTCAGCTCTACATTTATGCATTTCTTAGCTAAGAGACAAGTGTCAATGTGTGTGTCATAGCCGAAGCTATTTAAACTGTGCCCATATTCATTTGTCTGTATAGACAAAAAAGTTGGCTGCCGAAGCAGAGGAGACACAGACATGAAGAACAGGCTTTTGGACTCAGTGGAAGAAGGAGAGGGTGGAATGATTTAAGTGAATAGCTTTGCAATATGTACATTACCATATGCAAAATAGATTGCCAGTGTGAGTTTGATGTATGATGCAGGAGACCCAAGCCATTGCTTTGTGACAACTTGGAGGGATAGAGTTGAGATGAAGGTGGGAAGGAGGTTCAGGAGAGAGTGGGCACATGTATGCCTATGGCCGATTCATACTGATACATGGCAAAAAACCATCTCAATGTTGAAAAGTAATTATCCTCCAATTAAAATAATAAATAAAAATTTTAAAAAGTTGGCTGCTGAAAACACAGCCTTAAATATTGAATTGCCTAGTTTCAGTTCAGTTACCAAAATGCGGTTGTATACCCACCTGTGTGCATGGGAGCCGTTAGGCTCTGGGAGGAGTATGACAGTAAGTCGACGTACTAACTAGGAAACAAAGTGGTAGGCGCATTTCTTGCCCTCTACGAGTTAACAGTTTTGCTGGGGAGGCACAATTTCACAAAATAAACAATTTAGTTAGGATTATTTAAATATGAGTTTTTAAAATGTTTTCCCCCAAAATAGGAAAAAAAAAAAAAAAATAGGATCAGTGCCAGAGTGTTCAGTTCCAAAGTGATGTTCTTAAACTTTAAAAGTTTCTTTGGAGTAGCAAAAACTTTCCAGGAAGTGAAGCAGTTTATAAATAGCTTCAGATCTTTGTGGAAATATACTGAAATACTGATAGAAAATGAATCCATGGGGATTTGACACCTCAGCAGGACCCTCCTTAGCAAGATCTAAAATAAAATCAAAGAAGTTGTTCATGGATTATGTACCTATTATCAGAGACATTCATGCAAAACTTTAGGTTAGGTGGTGACAGGAATACAACCACAACTAGAAAGTGAGATACAGTTAGTGAAATTCTCAAGTACTCTCTTAGGCTGATTCTGCCTTGAGAAAGAAAAACCCCACTTTTGATAACAGATGAAGAAAGACTATGGAGGAGACACATTCTGGTAAGGAAGAGATTTCTGTACCAAGCACAGTAAAGATGACATTTCTAATCTATGGGTATGGGGTTTATTTGCAGTGTTACTACTATTGGATCAAATGTGTTGTGCAGGATTTGTGACATAATAGGCATCGGGAAAAAGGTTTAGATTTTTTTAAAAGGACTATATCTTTAATATGTCTCAACAGTGTGATTTAAGGGCTTTCAGGAAAGTCTTCCTATCTCCAATTAACTCTCACACTTAGGACTAAAAAGTTCCATTATTAGCAATTACTCAGTGATGAACATCATCCTTTCCTTTTGTCTCTTTTTGAAGGTGGAAGAATTGCTGAGAATGGCAGCACTTTCGTTTCTCCACTCTTTAGATCAATGCTTGTTAGATCACTTTCCTGTTTGATCAGAGAGATGGGAAAACTTGAGAATGAAAGGAGGTGAATATGGAAGGGGGTGGGGAGAGCCGAGACTGCAGAATGGAGTCAGAGTCCTAGAAGACAGTAGTGCTGGTTTACCAATATTTCCCTGGACTCTACTGAATGAAACATGGATTTGTTACAATGACTTGAGAGTTAAGGAATCTTTACTTTATGTAGGAAATGACCTTCTGTCCTATCTCAGTGCAATATTGCTAGGATAGAAATAACAAACAACTTTTAAAGTTCTCTGAGCATTGCTGAAGAAAATGATTATAATGTTGTGATAGTGGACAAGTTATCAAATATCAACTTCCATGTAAATCTGGGTCAAAGAAAATTTAACCACAGGGGAAAGAAAATAAATCCATGAGACTGCCTTTAGCAAGGTCACAGAGCAGAATAAATTCCAGCCCTGAGAACCCGTGATTTCCTTCCTGTTCTTCTCATCTTTATCTGTTCTATATTCCACTGTTTTCTTGCTAATGTCCCTTCCCTCACCTTTTGCCTTTCTCAGTAAATATTTTCTTTTCAAGACCTGAGGATATTGCCACTGTTCTGGTTATTGCTTTTGCACTTGTGTAGCAGCTTTTAAATTCTCATCTTTTTTAGCAGCTGCAGCCAGACAAACATATGAGTCAGTGGGAGGGGTTTAGAGGAACTGGCTCAGTTCTCCAGGGAGCTGTAACCTTTTGGCAGGCCAACAAACAGGCATTTAAAGTCCAATGACTGCAAAAGCTCTCTCTGTACATGGGATAGCAACTGCAGTTTTCCCAAGGTCTACCAAGAGTTTTTTTTCAGATGGAATCAGGTTTCTGCCTATAGAGAGACACATTCCTAAAGGCTTAACTCTGACCTTATAGCTAAAATCTGGAGACAGCTGGGAAGTGATAAGGGGTGGGGTGTTGGGGGCGGGGGAGAAGAAATGTGGGAATATGAAAGTGAAAAGGTCTTATTAAGTATTCTCCTTAGGTTTGGTTGCCTGTATACCTTCCACTCCAAATGGTGAATCAAAGCTTATCTTTCTTTCTTTTTTTTTTTCAGTAGTTCAGGTTACCAAGATATTTCTTTTTGCAGTGTTCACAGAAGTGATTCTCAAAGTATAGTTACTGATCTGGTCATCCTCAAGGGCCTTCTGGTGGGGTGGGCATTTTCAACACAGTCTTCTTCACCTTTTATCCTTGGACAATGACAGTGGTCCACAGGCTAAGATGTTCCTGTGACTGAAGCTTCTACTTCAATAATTGCTGATATTTGATTTAAAAAGCCCTGCCAATTTGATCAACCTAATGTTAAGAAGAAAATAAAGATAGGAGTGGGTTGTTGACTCCTACAGGAAACCAGTTAAATGATTTCTTATGTCTTTGTTGCCTTACATTGTCCTTCCCTTTTGCTTTCTTCTTCATTGTTTATCATAAAATGAAAAGAATAAGAGGATCTTGTTTGGAAGAGATGAATCATGGAAGATTTTTTTCTTTGTGGCACGTAGAAACAATTGTTCTTTTGCTAAATGAAAACTCATATAATACTTTCCTTAATATGCATTTTGCCAAGATAAAGTTTCATGATAAGCTCTGTTTATACTGAAAAGGGCAACAGAATAGTATCTTAGTTAACACAGAAGAAAGTGATAATGAGAGGCCAGTTGGAAAGCCAGAGCCACAGTCGCAATGAGGCTGGAAAGTTTACTTGGTGACGAAAGGTACCAGTTGGGGTTCTTGGTTTCAAAGAATAGAGAACCTCTGGCTAACACAGGCAGAGAAATAATTTGTTGGAAGGACATTAGGTTTCTTACAAATTATCTAGAGAGCTAGAGATTGAACTCAGAAAGAGCCTGGGGACCAAGGGAGGATGAGCAGCTGAGAACATAGTTGAGCTCCCTCCACTACTCAGAACTGGTCACTATTCTTGTTGCCACTGACAACAATGCCCCTGAGCATTTACCACCGCACCACTGATCACTGCCTTCTGCTATGGGGGTCAGAATGTTTTCTGGCTACTTGAGCAACTTGATATCTTTCTCAAGAATCAAAGGGCCAGTCAAGAGCACCTCATTGGCTGAGTCCAGGTCAAGTGTGTTTGTCCAAATATCTGGGGTTGGTGCCTGATGAGGGGGTGTGGTGAGGGGGTGTGGTGAGCATGAGATTAGGAGGGGGACTTTTTCATTTTCAACTCAATTTATCTATCTGTTCCTCTCCCAGCAGTGACAAGAAGGAAGCCTCCTTCCCTCACTTACCTGGTTGGAGGTGAAGATATCCACCTTGTATTCTTGCAGTACTTTGTATATTGTCTTTACTGCATTGTTGTGTTTATAAGCAACACATCTATTTTCCCCTACTAGACTGAATTTATGGAGAAGGATTGGAGTTATGTTTTTAGCCTCATCACCTATAGGACCTAACAAATATTGGGTGCTTCAAACATATTAATCAAATTATGTTTAGTTAAATCACAGGGAAAGCTAATACAATGAAAACATATGAAATAATAATAGCAGACAAGTATTGAAAGAGCACTTGTAATATACTTACCATTTTCTCATTTCATTCTTATGACCATCCTATAAAATAGGTTCTATTCTTTTATTTATTTTACATATGGGAGACCAAGGGTCAGGTTAACTAACTTGACCTAGTTTATGTAACTGAAACTGACAGAGCAGGGATTTCAGATTCAGGGCAATCCAACTTCATCAGAACTGTACTGCCCCCTGCAGGTGAATCAGAGAGAAGAGGAAATGGATCCAAATATTCTCTGTTCTCAGATGTTCACCTAGGATGGAGGGCATTTATTTGAAGGTAGACAAGCCAGGCAAGAGAGTTTTATGTTTACTGATATAAATGACATCTGTGAGTTTGGCGTTATCCTAAATAAACTTGTATTTCATCATAACTTGACTAATGAAGTGTTCCCTATTTATGGCATTCTTAGCTCTGTGTTTACCTCATAATATAAGCAAATAAAATAAGTATAAATAAACCCACATAAATGTAGATTAGTCAAGTCAGAATTTAAAAATTTTGTATCTCACATCAAAATCTTTGTTTTCTTTATGTAGTTAACCAAAGCCATATTTTACCATAAAATTTAAAAATTTTGAATATTTTTTCTCATCTTTAGAAGTACAAGCTTTAGAAAGGGAACTAAAACCACAATTGTCTGCTTTTGAAAAGAATTCTTGCCTAATTATTAGTAGGAAAATAGCAGTAGAAATTTTTATTGGCATAAATGTATGTATTTTGTTTTTATGATAAGTTGTATCTAAGGGAGACGATCTACCTTCTTTTATCAAAAATGATGAAATCATGGGATTGCCCCCTGGGAAGCATCAAAAGCAAATGTTTTTCATGATAGTTCAGAAGGCAGAATAGAGTGAATTTAAATGTGATTTCTTTGTATTTCGATAACCAGTTGCTAAAGCAAGGATATTTTCTGTTATATCATCATTTTATTCCTGGCACTTGAAGCATTATCACAGAAGCATGTGGAACTCATACTTGTAATTGCATTCTTATGCATAAGTCTTCTTCTATACATTGCTCTGTTACTCCTAAAGGCTAATTACAAGCTGTGGATTTACTCAAATTATAAACTTCAAATAAATGGACAAATAATAAATGCAGAAATAGAGGAATAATTTGCATTTAAGTAGGCTTGTGGGAAAGATTTTGCAGGCTGTGGAAGCTGAGTGTATATGTATTAGTGGGAAGCGAGAGGAGAGGGAAGGAAGGAGTGAAGGTATGAGAGAGACAGGAGATTGTTTATGATGACTGGTAACAAAAGAGTGGAAGGAGAAAGATCAGGTTCAGTAATGGAGAGATTGGCAGTGGAAACAAGGGTAACATAGCCCAGGAAAGGAAACACAAAGATCATAACCTTGAAGAGGTGGTTCTAAGGGATGATAGGCTGCAGGGTGGCTGAAGTGGATCACAGTTGTAGTTGTCTGACATTGAGGAGGTCATGAAATGATGGTGGGCTGTAGAAGATTTTCTCTTGGATGCTTCAGTTTTTAAATAACTTGAGAATCACACTAGTTACCAGATGATAGTGATAAAGATGTAGCAAAGTATACAAATGCTCAAGTGTACCTCCAAAAGTGCACTGAGAGCGGGTGATGGGCAATTATTGGGAAGCTGCAGTGGAGATTATGGGATGCCAGCTCCTCCAGCCCACTGAATTCACAGGAGCAGAGGAGAGTAGCATCTGTTTGAGAGCATCAGACAGGAACAGAGATTTCCTATCAGATTAGGAGAAAGTGCATTTCTTTTTGGCTTTGGCTTTAACTATTAACAACTCTTAATGAGTTATAGGACTTTCCAGGTGGTGCTGGTGGTAGAGAACCCGCCAACCAATGCAGGAGACATAAGAGCCATGGGTTTGATCCCTGGGTTTGGAAGATCCCTTGGAGGAGGGCATGGTAACCCACTCCAGTATTCTTGCCTGGAGAATCTCATGGACACTGGAGCCTGGTGGGCTACAGTCCAAAGGGTTGCAAAGAGACTGACAGGAATGAAGTGACTTAGACGCATGCAATGACTTACAACCATGTGGTAGATGTCATGCTGGATGCTGGGAATTCAGAGATTTAAAACAGTGTGTCATCATGAAGAGGATGGATTTTGAAGCTAGCCACAGTTGGCTTTCAAATTTGACATCATTGCCATCATCATCTCTGTGGCCCTGTGGAGTTCTTAGCTTACCTGAGAGTGTTAACTCTTCTGTAAAGTAAAAATATTGATAACTTACAGCAGTGTTGTGAGGATAAAGTAAATAGTAAATAAAAGTTCTATCACAGTGTTGTCTTGCAGTTGCCATTATTATTATTGTTATTTTGGTTTTTAATCTAACTGGTTGAGGAAGTTCATGAACATAGCCATGCGCTGATAGAAAGACTGAAGTAAAATAATCCCTGACAATCTTGTTTGGGAACTCTGGCTTTGGGCTACACTTTAATGAACCCTAGGCCAGACAATTTTGTCATCAAGATGAGATATGGAGATAGAACATGCGTGGGCAACATTAACAGCTCTGCCATGTGTGGAGTGGTCATGGACGAAGCCTACAAGTAAGACCCAGAAGACACACTTGCATCAGAAAACAGAAAAACCATCTGTCTGGGTTTCAGTTTCTTCATTCACTGGGAATATAGGCTTTCTTTCTGTTTGGTTGTTGTGAAGATAGTGAGATAATATAAGTGAAAGTGCTTTGACAACTCTGCATGGTGTGTATCTGAAAGGTGCTATGTTTAGGAATTTTTGTGGGCAGAATTTCCAGTGACTGCTGTCCCCACTATCCTTAAAAGAGATGGAGAAAATGCTTTCCATGGGAGATTAAACCCAAGAGTTAAAAAAAAAAAAACAACTTCTCTTCAATATAATTCAAACATTCATGAATCATAAGATAGGGAGAAGACTGAAAAATGTTGTAGCATGTACATGTTCAAAAATGTAGGAGCGACCTTGCTTGGTAACTTCTAGAGTTATATTGTCAATCATTAGAAAATGTTTTGCTTAGTAACTAATTCTGTAATAGGATGAAATGTGACATTTCTCTAAGCCATTCTTAGATCCTTAAAAGGAAAATAAAAGCTTCCATTGTTTATTTGGAAAACTCTCAGGAAGTGAGGATTTCTTGCCCACTGATATTTCTCTTCAGACTTGTGTGGCACTTCCTTTAACCAATCAGCTGTCTCTGTTACATGTTCTTCCTCCCACTGCCTGTCTGCTGTCTGGATGGAGCAAGTTCTACTCATTGGACTTGGCTCTGTGTTTCATTTGGCCTCCAAATGATTGGTTGGATCTAAAGTTTTTAAGATCTATCCAGTTTAAACCATGGTAATAACAAGTGAAACTGAGTAAGTATAAGGGACTGATTCCTCAGAAAATGCCACCCATTTAAGACCAACTAAAAAAGGTTAACATTCATAAATAGTAATGGCTAATATGTTGTGAATGCATCTTTTAACTGTTTAAAATCCTTGCAGCGATACATTGAGCTTGTTATTACTACCCAATTTTTAAAAACTTTTTGCATTGGGGTATAGCTGATTAACCATGTTGTGATGGTTTCAGGTGGACAGCAAAGGGACTCAGCTGTACATTTACATGTATCGATTCTCTCCCAAACTCCCTTCCCATCCAGGTTGCCACATAACTTTGAGCAGAGTTCCCTGTGCCAGACAGTAGGATTTTGTTGGCTATCCATTTAAAATAGAGCAGTGTGTACATGTTGATCTCAAACTCCCCAGCTATCGCTTGTCCCTATCCTTCCCCCTGGCAACCGTAAGTTTGTTCTCTAAGTCTGTGAGTCCTTTTTGTAGATAAGATCATTTGTATCATTTCTTTTTTAGATTCTGAATATAAGGGATGTCATACAATATTTCTCCTTCTCTGTCTGACTTACTTCACTCAGCATGACTATTTCTAGGTCCATCCATGTTGTGGCAAATGGTGTTTTTAAGAATTGAGGGTTTTTTTGATCACATGGTTCAGAAATTAAAAAATTACTTATTGTCCATTCTCTATGTGAGACAAATGGCGTGGTGTTTTGTTTGGAGACCTGAAAGCTGAGATGTTCTATGGCAGTTAGGGCACTCCTAGGAGGCCTGTGGTGAAGTGGGATAGTGCAGTGATAAGGTGATGGTTTCCAGAGACCATGGGAATCAGAATGGTGGCCCGGCCCAAGGGAGATATTCGTACTCTTGGTCACGACTCTCGGCCTCTGGTTTTATATGCTGCGTTCTCAGGCACATTTTGTGCTCATACGAGAGGAAAATACCCTTATTGGCACATGCAGGTGCCAAAAGGTTTTCACAGACGCTGCCTCTGATAGTTTCTGAAGGGCTTTTCAGCTGTCACCATGACCCCTGCTGGACTAAACACATGTTTAAAGCATGTGGAGGAACGGTCAGATTTGGAGGCCCCGCTGCCACTTGGTATTATTCCTGGCTCTGTTTTGCGTTCGGCTTGCCAACATTCTAATTGTGTGGGGCTCGCAGCTGCCACAGTCATACTGGTCTCAATTCAGTGTTTCCCAGCTCCTGAAGATTCCACCGCTTCTGCCAGAAGTCCTCCCAGTTGTTACCACACTGATTGCTATCCAGTTCGGAGGCAGAGCTGTGACGTCAGTCTCTCTCTGTCTTCTTCTCTGTCCTTCTCTGTCTCTGACTTGTGCTCTAGATCAGGCACTGGCTGTTTTCTTATTTATTTATTCAGCTGAGCCACATGGCTTGTGGGGTCTTAGTTGCCCCACCAGGGTTTGAATCCAGGCCCTCAGCAGTGAAAGTATGGAGTCCTAACCACTGGACCACCAAGGACTTCTCTGGGTTTTTCTTATTTATTTACATGCTGTACCTTCATGGAGGACAGCTCTTTGCTTGTAGGCAGCCTCCACAGGGCTCTGTGCAGAATGCTTTATGAATGGCTTAAATATCGCTCACAAATGTCTTTCTAGTCCCCTCTGTTGTTTCTTGCTAAAAGTGTATCTGGGTTAATGTAAATGCTTCTGTTAAGCAGGAGGTCTTTCCTCTGTATCAATGCAGTTGTTAATTGGTCATGAGTAGATCAGTTGTGATATTTAATTCTGGCAGCTTTTCATAGAACATCTACCCTGTTTATTCAAATGATCCCCTCAATTTCCTGCCGTCTCTGGTACCTAAAAGTAACGGTCTAGATTGGTCAGCTACTATTTGCTTTCGTAAGTAATGACTGTGCCACATATTTCAGTTGGTCCAAGTGAAACCTCATTAGAGTGTATAATGTAGCTGAGTCTGATGTTTTTGAGTGGCAGCCCTGAAGGAAAGGGAAGAAATGTGGACTGGAAGGCAGCTAATGTTTATCTCCCGGAGAAGCCATGTTTCGATGTTTATCAGCATTTTCTCATTTAATCCTGACAAAAGCCCTTTCATCTAGTTATTTTACTTCTATTTTAAAAATAGGGAAGCTAAGGCTCAGAGGGTTAAATATATTCTAGGGCACATATATGTCTAGTAAGTGGTAGAAAGGCTCAGAGGGTTACATATCATATTCTAGGGTGCATACACGTCTAGTAAGTGGTAGAAATAGTTTCAAATCCTGATTGGTCTAATGCCAAAGTCACTGTTCTTTTACTTGAACACCCTGCACCCAAGGTTACTTCTTTCTTACTTGGTGAGTGTATAAATGTGTATGTGTTGATTCGGAAGGCTGTTTACCTGTCATCTTACCAACTCCAAGACTGCCTGCCACAATTATTGCGTACTCTATGAGATGTAAATACAAATTACTGAGGCTCATTCAATAGTCCTTTCTCTATTTGTATGACACAAGAGTGGTCCCCAAATATCACGTATCTCAGGAGGTTTAAAACTATACCAATGCCTGTCCTGGTTAGTGGCATTTTTAGCAATCTCTCTTTGGGAATTGCTTTCAGAGCACATTTTAAAACCACAAGTGCTGCTAAGTCACTGCTAAGTCGCTTCAGTCGTGCCCGACTCTGTGCGACCCCATAGACGGCAGCCCACCAGGCTCCCCCGTCCCTGGGATTCTCTAGGCAAGAACACTGGAGTGGGTTGCCATTTCCTTCTCCAATGCATGAAAGTGAAAAGTCAAAGTGAAGTCACTCAGTCGTGTCCGACTCTTAGCAACCCCACGGACTGCAGCCTACCAGGCTCCTCCGTCCATGGGATTTTCCAGGCAAGAGTACTGGAGTGGGGTGCCATTGCCTTCTCCGTTAAAACCACAAAGCCTATGATATTTGTGCCAAATGTTCAAGATGACTTAATGTCAAAGTAAGAAAAGACATTTCGTGTGGAGCCCTGGACAAGCATGTTGGGGTCTTGTAAAAGGGTTGGCGCTGCCAGAGTTGAGACTACTATAAAGGGATGGACCCTGAAACAGGAGGGAGGTAGTCGAGCACTGTAGTGAAGAATATGGGCCTGGGAGACAGTAGATTTGAGTGACTCCATCCATGTCGCTTAGTAGCTGTAACTTGAGGCAGTTATTTGATTCCTCTGGCTGTTTCACGTTTCATTATCTTTAAAATGGGGATGACAATTGTATTGACCAGGGTTCTTGAGATACTGAACCAATAGGGGATTGATTGATTATGAAGAATTGGCTCATGCAGTTATGGAAGCTGAGAAGACCCATCCTCTGCCATCTGAAAGCTGGAGACCCGGGGCAGCCAGTGGTATATGGGGACTCCCAGTCCAAAGGCCTGAAAACCAGGAGTGCTCATCAGCACTGAGTGTGATGATGTGAGTCCTGGTCTGAGGGCAAGAGAAGACCTGCGTCTCGGCCATCAGTGAGGGAGGAAGAATTTTTCCTACACAGCCTTTTTGTACTATTCAGGTCCCCATTGGATTGGGTAATTCGTACCCACAGTGGGGAAGGCAATCTGCTTTACTCAGGCTACAGATTCAGATGCTATTCTCTTCTAGAACACCTCTGCAGATAGAACCCAGAAAAAATGTCTAACCAGTTGTGTGGGCATCCTGTAGCCCAGTCAAGTTGACACATAGAATTTACCATCACAGCAGTTCTGTCTTCTTCCCTGCAGATTTTTGGCAATAAATACTATAAGATGCTTTTAGAGCTTAGCACACTGTCAGGCACGCAGTAAGCAGTAATAAGGCACGGCTGTCATTTCCTAGGTTTAGCGATGAAATGTGTTCTGTATTATGCCAAGGGTGTTAATGTTTCTCTGAGGCCTTCATTAAGTAATATGATCAGTAAGCAACCTATTAGGTTGACTTTTTAAAAAAAATAGTATTGTGGAGGATGGATTAGAAGATTGTGAAAGTAGACACAGCAAGTTTCAGGAACAATATAAAAAATAACAAGGGGCTGCAGGAGTGAAGAAGAAATGACAGATTACAAACATGAAGGGGACTAAATCAACTAGTTATCGATTGTCAGACGTGAGAAAGAAAGAACCAGGATAATTCTGGTTTTGGCCAGGATGACTGGGTAGTATCAATACCCAAGAAAAGAAATATCGAGCTAAGTGTTGGTTAGTACAAAATATTATTTTTGAGATGTTGGCTTTGAGATGCTTTGGGAGAACCAGATGACAGCAATATAACCTAACACATAACCTCCAGCAGAAAGCCTGGGGCGTAGAAGATTCTCAGTAAATATTTGGTGAATAAATGAGAGAGTAAATCTGGGAGCCATGTATATGGTAAATGAAGGCATAGAAATTAATATTACCCAAAAAGGACAAAAAGAGAACCAGGGATAAACCTCTGATGCCCCACTAAAACTTAGGACTGAGGAAGAAAGCAGCAGCCTAGAGAAGAGAATTGTCATAAAGGGAAATGAAGAACCAGGAGATAGTGATGTTTCAAGGTGCAAGAAATACTCCCAAGTGGAAAGGAGTCTTCTACAATGTTAATATTCATAAAGAGGACAATTAGGATGCACAATGAAAGATTCCATGTATTTGATGAAGAGATTATAGTCATTTTTCACCCTTTCCAAAGCAAAGAATGGCTTAAATGAATTGAAAACAATTGTAGGTGAAGATGTGGGTGTATAGCGAATGGTGACTGTACATAACTGTGTCCTTTTAAAGAATATAGTTGTCAAGAGATGTGGGTGGTTCATGGTAGGTGGGAAAGGGTTTAAACAGGACGTTTCTACTTGATTGTGTTTGTGGAGACATAGCAAGAAGCAGGGAGGGCACTAAGGGGTAGAATAACCTATGCAGCAGAGTTGAGGAGATAGGAAGGGATCAGCTCAAGAGTGTGTACGGTGTAATTAACCTTGAACAGTGTCAAGGCCAGCTTTCTCTTTTTCTCAGAGATTTGTAGAAAGGAGAGAAGGTGGGCCAGCACCTGAGGGGTTTCATGTTTGCTGGCCTCAGTGTCCAGAGAAGGCGATGGCACCCTACTCCAGTACTCTTGCCTGGAAAATCCCATGGATGGAGGAGCCTGGTAGGCTGCAGTCCATGGGGTTGCTAGAGTCAGACACGACTGAGCGACTTCACTTTGACTTTTCACTTTCATGCATTGGAGAAGGAAATGGCAACCCACTCCAGTGTTCTTGCCTGGAGAATCCCAGGGACGGCGGAGCCTGGTGGGCTGCCGTCTATGGGGTCACACAGAGTCGGACGTGACTGAAGTGACTTAGCAGCAGTAGCAGCAGCAGCCTCAGTGTCTCTGTGCAATGGCAGCCAAAGTTTTATCTTGAGAGCAGGGTGGGTTACAGAGAGATGGGGTCTTGAAGAGATGTTTGAAATGTCTGCTATGGTGACGTAACCAATGTCACGTGACGGCAGTGGGTCTAGGCCCATCATTCAGAGACAGTGTGTTTGATTTATTCTAGGAGTGCTGGATGGTTGGATTGATAAATATGTAGAATATAAGTATGGGAAAAGGAACCATAGCAGTGAGGATAATGGGGAGATGTGTGAGATGAAGCACTCTGCATGCTGGTTCTAGGGAAGAAACAGAAACCATAGGAGAGGTGTCGTTAAACAAGGGGGTGGGATAAACATCACAAATGATGAATAGTGTGAGTCTAAAGCATGCAGTTAGCAGGCAGAGGGCTGGAAGGATGCCTGCCACTAATCTGCTGCTGTGAGTGTTAGTGGTGGGGAAGGGACAGAGGTCACCTCACTGAACTGAGACTTCAAAATAGTATTTTTAAAGAGTTGTAGCTATTCCGTGTTTATAATTTCATACTAATGTAGAATGCCACTTTCACTATAATTTTTTTAAAAATCGTATTAATTCTAGTGATACCTTTATATGATAAAAGCAAATAAAATCAACTTGTGGCTAATTACAAAATTATATTCAATTTCAAATGTACAGTGCTAAATCAAAGTTAATAAGAAACCTATGATCTGAGGTCTTCAAGATTTTTTTTATTCCATAGCTTCCAAGTCCAGGCTCCTAGTTTTTAAGTTGAGTATAGAAATTGGTTCCCATATTCTGGGGTAGAACACATGAGAGTCTTTAGTTCAAGAAAGATCAGCTTATAATCAAGTTTATAATGACTATACACAGTCTTGGTAGGTGAAATGAGCCATAAATTTTGTCTTTTAGAAGACAATTAACTTTATTTACGTTAGAGAGAATTTCAAAGATAAACTTGCATGTAATTCCATGAGTAATGTCTTTCTTTGTATAATCTGAACCCTACATATAATAGCGAAGTCTTTTAGTTTAAATTTACAACCTGTGTATTCTGATAAGGTGAAGATTTTGTAAATGTCACAAAATTGTCATAAGAATATCATCATCAAAATTGCTTTTCACAAAAGCTCTCCTTTATTACTTCTACTGAATAATTTTTATGTTTTGGAAATAGCTTGTGTTAATTTTTATGGAAAGTAATAATGTGATTTATTTGGAAAGTCTGTTTTTCTGAGGATAAATCAATGCTTCTTAATCAGTTGTCTAATCTGCAAGCCTTGTAGGTATAAATCAGGTTACAAATTAAGTTAGAAATCTAAGTTAGACACAGATTGATTCTGACAATTACCTTCAAGTGAAATAGCCTGGACTCAATAAAAATCTCTTCATTGATTTCCAGAAATGGCATTTGGGATAGCCTGCTGGTATTAATGTGATGGTCATGGCCTGGTATTTGTACTCAGCTATGGCCGTAGACTAAGTTTAAATTGATAAGATTGGATAAATAGCATTCTTCAGGCGTTCTGGATGACAGCATATCTAATGTAATTGCATTTGTCTGCCAGTTTTTATGTGTTAGAGCACAAAAGATTTTGATCTGTGAGTAATTTTGATAGAGAAATTCAATTCACTTCCTTCTATAATATATTACAAATTATGAATTTTCATTACAACTGTTCAATCACTTGAGAAAAGAATGCATTTTAAATCAGGTTCCATGCCAAGTATCTCATTTATGGAGCTGTGCTGCTTAAAATTGGACAAATTGATTACCTTGGTGAATATTGAAAATGTAGTTGGAAACATTAAAACCATCTTTATTAGTTGTAGGATCTGGTAATGCATATATTTGTGTAATAAATATTAGGAGCTACTAATAGACCAATTTTTAAAGTGAGAGACTATCCATTTGCTTAATTGTGGTGAGTTGTTGGGATATGATTATATAGGCCTGGGTGCTGAAACATGGCTAAAACATTCACGAATGCTGTCAACTCCTTTAGGTAGCTAATAAATATGCCCATTAGATAGTCTTATGAGATATTGTGGCTTTAAGACCTGATCATAATATTGATTTATGCCTTTTATTACAAGATCATGAAAGGCTCTGTGGTCATTCACTAACTGATCACCACAATCCCTTTATGAGTGCAGTGACTGGTATTTATTGCTCCTTCAGTATCTGGTCACTTTTCAAGAGGCTAACATTTTAATCAATCTCTTTTGGTTCTAGTAACTTAATAATTTGAATATATAATACTGAACTGAACTATGATATTTAGAAACTCATTTATGTTTCACTTTAAAAGATAGCTCATTTTATCAAAAGTATTTTTTTTTAATATATTTTTAATTGTAGGATAATTGCTTCACAATGCTGTGCTGGCCTCTGCCATACAAGAATGTGATACACATAAGCATACACACGTTCCCTCCCTCTTGAACCTACTCCCAAAGCCCCTCTAGGTTGTCACAGAGTACGGGACTGGGCTGCCTGTGTTACGCAGCAGCTTCCCGTTAGCTATCTGTTTTACCTATGGTAATGTGTACGATTCAGTTCTACTTTCTTATTTCGTCCCACCCTCTCCCTCCCCTCACTGTGTCTACAAGTCTGTTCTCTACATCTGTGTCTCTATTCCAGCCCTATGGATAGGCTCATCGATACCATCTTTCTAGATTCCATGTGTGCTGTGCTGTGCTTAGTCGCTCAGTCGTGTCCAACTCTTTGTGACCCCGTGGACTGTAGCCTACCAGGCTCCTCTGTCCATGGGATTTTCCAGGCAAGAGTACTGCAGTGGGGCGCCATTGCCTTCTCCAGAGGATCTTCCCCACCCAGGGATCGAACCCGGGTCTCCTGCATTGTAGACAGACACTTTACCATCTGAGCCACCAGGGAAGCCTTATATATACATTAATATATGATATTTGTTTTTCTCTTTCTGCATTCACTCTGTATAACAGGTACTAAGTTCATCCACCTCACTAGAACTGCCTCATATTCATTACTTTTTATGGCCAAGTAATATTCCATTGCATATATGTGCCACAACTTCTTTATCCACTCATCTGTTGACAGACATCTTGGTTGCTTCCATGTCCTGACTATTGTAAACAGTGCTGCAATTACATTTAACTCTGTAGCTTTGCCAAGGCTTCCTGGATTCCATAATGAAGAATCACAGAATTGTGATTGAAACTGACCTTTAAAGTTCTGACTCCAAGCCTGAAGCCTGTCTTGGCAACCCTGAAAGATGGGTATTAGACCAGGATCATAAGTGTATTCCCTGAAGTTTATAACAAGAAAACCCTGATTTGAGTTTTTACCTAATGAACTTGGTGGAGTTATTGCAAAATTTTCAAGGTCAACTTTTCAGTTAAGAGACAGCTGAAGTGGTTATAGTTTTATTTTTATCCCAAGGTAAAACTTCTGCAATGACCTTAACCTGGCCCTAGGAACCAATAGAGTGTGCTGCTCTACTGTCTTGACAGTTTTGATGTCGGATATGTTCTTTAGTCTTCCATATTCTGTGGTAAATATTTCTAATTTCTTAAATTCCAAAATAGTGACATGATTTTCAGAGGTTTTATATTCACTCTCATCAATATTTTCTCCTGATATTCACAGTTGTCATAAATTTGTATTGTAAGAATTGCACATGCTGGTGAAAAACTGTCATAGCTAACCCTGGTTTTTTCCTAAAATAGACATTGTACTAAGTAGTTTATATGCATTATGTATTTTAAAAATTAAACTTTTTATTTTAAGGTAATTACAGAGTTTATCACAAAGAGTTGTAAACAGTGATGCACAGAGATGTCGTGTATCCTTTACTCAGTTTTTTCCCAATGGTAATATCTTCCAACATTATAGTACCTTATCATAACCAGAAAGCTGACATTGATGAGATTAATCTACCTTTCCAGATTTCCCCAGTTTTATTTATCCTTTGTGTTTGTATATTGAGTTCTGCACAATTATATAATTCCACCACAGTCTAGAGATGGAACATCCATCACCGGAAATATCTCTTGTGTTGCTCATGGAAACACATCCCCTTCCTTCCTGCTTCCCCTCCCCAGCGCCATCCTTAACTCTTGGCAACCACTAATCTGTCTTCCATTTCTATAATTTTGTCATTTAATGAATGTTGCATAGATGTAATCATAATAGTATGCAAATTTTGGGGGACTGGCTTTTTTTTTAGTCTTTTAAAATTATCTGGATAAGCATTCAAATTATTTTTATATCAAGGAATTGATCTTTTTTTACTGCTGAGGAGTACTATATGGTATGGATGTATTCATTTAGCCATTAACCTGTTAAAAGACATTTGGATTATTTCCAGTTGTAGGCTGTTAGAACATGAACAATTGTGTATAGTTTTTGTGTGGCATGTGTGTGTGTGAGCATGCATTTTCTCTGAGATGAATGCCCAACAATGAAATTGCTATCATGTGGTAATTGCATACATAGTTTTTGAAGAAACTGCCAAACTATTTTTTAGAGTTTCATACCAGCAGTGTATGAGTGATCTAGTTTCTTAATATCCTTGCCTGTATCTGAGTACTAGTTTTTAAAATGTTAGCCATTCTGATAGGTATCCTATTGTCATTTTGATTTGCATTTCTCTAATGATGTCAAGCTTATCTCATACCATTTCCTAATACATTACACTATTATCTTTGTCTAAAAATCTCTTTTATTTCCTTACCTAGAATGCCCCTTTCTATACCTCTTTTGCCAACACTAATACTTTTTATCATCGAATGCTCATGGCTAAACCAATACTTTATCCATGAAATAGTTACTCCATATAAAAGTGACCTTGTGATTATTTAAACCTCCATAGCACTTTATGTTTCCTTTATTATAATTATTTTACTATTTATCATAATTCAATAGTGGTATTATACCCAAAGAAAGGCAATGCCAAAGAATGCTCAAACTACCACACATGGGGTCGCTAAGAGTCGGACACGACTGAACGACTTCACTTTCACTTTTCACTTTCATGCATTGGAGGAGGAAATGGCAACCCACTCCAGTGTTCTTGCCTGGAGAATCCCAGGGACGGCGGGGCATGATGGACTGCCGTCTATGGGGTCACACAGAGTCAGACACAACTGAAGCGACTTAGCAGCAGCAGCACATGCTAGTAAAGTAATGCTCAAAATTCTCCAAGCCAGGCTTCAGCAATATGTGAACTGTGAACTTCCAGATGTTCAAGCTGGTTTTAGAAAAGGCAGAGGAACCAGAGATCAAGTTGCGAACATCTGCTGGATCATGGAAAAAGCAAGAGAGTTCCAGAAAAACATCTATTTCTGCTTTATTGACTATGCCAAAGCCTTTGACTGTGTGGATCACA
Source organism: Bos grunniens (assembly GCF_055505025.1). Classification (NCBI taxonomy): domain Eukaryota; kingdom Metazoa; phylum Chordata; class Mammalia; order Artiodactyla; family Bovidae; genus Bos; species Bos grunniens. The sequence goes on from NC_141165.1 coordinate 105,600,050, forward strand.
ATAAACTGTGGAAAATTCTGAAAGAAATAGGAATACCAGACCACCTGACCTGCCTCTTGAGAAACCTATATGCACTTCAGGAAGCAACAGTTAGAACTGGACATGGAACAACAGACTGGTTCCAAATAGGAAAAGGAGTACGTCAAGGTTGTATATTGTCACCCTGCTTATTTAACTTCTATGCAGAGTACATCATGAGAAACACTGGGCTGGAAGAAGCACAAGCTGGAATCAAGATTTTCGGGAGAAATATCAATAACCTCAGATATGCAGATGACACCACCCTTATGGCAGAAAGTGAAGAGGAACTAAAAAGCCTCTTGATGAAAGTGAAAGAGGAGAGTGAAAAAGTTGGCTTAAAGCTCAACATTCAGAAAACGAAGATCATGGCATCCGGTCCCATCACTTCATGGGAAATAGATGGGGAAACAGTGGAAACAGTGTCAGAGTTTATTTTTTTGGGCTCCCAAATCACTGCAGATGGCAATTGCAGCCATGAAATTAAAAGACGCTTACTCCTTGGAAGGAAAGTTATGACCAACCTAGATAGCATATTCAAAAGCAGAGACATTACTTTGCCAACAAAGGCCCGTCTGGTCAAGGTTATGGTTTTTCCTGTGGTCATGTATGGATGTGAGAATTGGACTGTGAAGAAGGCTGAGTGCTGAAGAATTGATGCTTTTGAACCGTGGTGTTGGAGAAGACTCTTGAGAGTCCCTTGGATTGCAAGGAGATCCAACCAGTCCATTCTGAAGGAGATCAGCCCTGGGATTTCTTTGGAAGGAATGATGCTAAAGCTGAAACTGCATTACTTTGGCCACCTCATGAGAAGAGTTGACTCATTGGAAAAGACTCTGATGCTGGGAGGGATTGGGGGCAGGAGGAGAAGGGGACAACAGAGGATGAGATGGCTGGATGGCATCACTGACTCAATGGACATGAGTTTGGGTGAACTCCGGGAGTTGGTGATGGACAGGGAGGCCTGGTGTGCTGCGATTCATGGGGTCACAAAGAGTTGGACACAACTGAGCGACTGAACTGACTGAACTGATTATACCTCTGCGTAACAGATTTTAATTTAATTAAAACAAAGTGTGGTCTTTGGGATTTTGGTTTTCTCTAAAGCACAATAGATGTTTTATATATTATAGACAATCAGATATTAGTAAATTGAACTGATTATTCTGCAATTCTCTCTTTTCCTTTTCTGTTTCACAGTAGTTTGGTCCCTAATATTTCCTATCTGTCTTAATTTGATAAAATCCTAACCCGTTTGCCTGACTCCATCTGTTTTCAGTCTAAATCAATCTAATATATTGTGTAATGATAATTTTTCAAGCCAGGGCAAATTTTTTTCTCCAAACACACTATGGCCTTCTAAATAAGATCCAGTCTACTGAATATGGCACCTCCTTCTTCGTCTCCTTAGCTACTCACTGCCTAAACTATGCATTTATTTTGATTCCTTAAACAACCTGTTTGGTATCATGGTATACGTAGGAATAACATTAGTCAGTCACACTGGGATAGCTGCACACAACTCCTTCTGATGGTGGTAATTGGCTTGTGGTCTCTGGCTACTCCAGTGTTTCCCTCCGCTGTCTTGAGAGTTGAGGATAATTTATTTAATCACTACTAGACCCATTTAGTGGAGAAGGAAATGGCAACCCACTCCAGTGTTCTTGCCTGGAGAATCCCAGGGATGGGGGAGCCTGGTGGCTGCCGTCTCTGGTTTTGCACAGAGTCGTACATGACTGAAGTGACTTAGCAGCAGCAGCAGACCCGTTTAGGGCTTCTCAGATGGCACTAGGGATAAAGAACCTGCCTGACAATGCAGGAGACATAAGAGATGCAGGTTCAATCTTTGGGTTGGGAAGATCCCCTGGAGGAGGACACAGCAACCCACTCCAGTATTCTTGCCTGGAGAATCCCATGGAGAGTGGAGCATGGTGGGATATGGTCCATAGGGTCACAAAGAGTCAGACACAATTGAAGCACATAGCACATAGACCATTTAAGACACACCTTGGAGCAAGCTTTGTACCATGCTTCTAAGTACACCTTGACTTTTGCTCATATCATCTCCTTTCCTGGGAAACTTTGTCCTTTGCTAACTCCCTGGTCCTGCATCCCCTCCTCCCAACATAGTTTCTGTTGTCAAAATGTATACCTGTCTTTCAAGGCCTCACTCTGATGTTGCCTCAAAACTTTATTTTTTATTTCTTCTAAAACTATTTTTTGTTAGTTTTCACCATAACATTTTATTTTCCATTTTCTGTAAAACTACAAATAATCTCTCTGGTATTAGTTAATGTGACTGCAGCCATGAAATTAAAAGACGCTTACTCCTTGGAAGGAAAGTTATGACTGACCTAGATAGCATATTCAAAAGCAGAGACATTACTTTGCCAACAAAAGTTCATCTAGTCAAGGCTATGGTTTTTCCTGTGGTCATGTATGGATGTGAGAGTTGGACTATGAAGAAGGCTGAGCACAGAAGAATTGATGCTTTTGAACTGTGGTGTTGGAGAAGACTCTTGAGAGTCCCTTGGATTGCAAGGAGATCCAACCAGTCTATCCTAAAGGAGATCAGCCCTGGGATTTCTTTGGAAGGAATGATGCTGAAGCTGAAACTCCAGTACTTTGGCCACCTCATGCAAAGAGTTGATTCATTGGAAAAGACTCTGATGCTGGGAGGGATTGGGGGCAAGAGGAGAAGGGGATGACAGAGGATGAGATGGCTGAATGGCATCACTGACTCGATGGACGTGAGTCTGAGTGAACTCTGGGAGTTGGTGATGGACAGGGAGGCCTGGCGTGCTGCGATTCATGGGGTCGCAAAGAGTCGGACACAACTGAGCGACTGAACTGAACTGAATAGTCATTTCTCTTTAAAAAGAAATTAATCTCGATTTTCTTACATCATTTTTTCAAAATCATTAGGTCAGTGATTATCTAAATTTAGTGTACATAGAATAACCTGAAAGGCTTGTTAAAACACAGATTGCTAGGCTCCAATCCCAGAACTTTTGATTTAATAGGTATGGGGTAGTATTCAAAATTACCACTTCTAACAAATTTGCTTGTGATCTGTTGATCAAGGGATTACCTTTTGAAAAAATGTGCTTTAGGCTACAGATACACTTTTCTTCTGCTTCAGGAGTTCTTTAAAAATGTATCATTTTGGTGGTGGTGGTGGTTTAGTTGCTAAGTCATGTCCAATTCTTGCGACCCCATGGACTGTAGCCTGCCAGGCTCTTCTGTCCATGTGATTCTCCAGGCAAGAAAACTGAAGTGGATTGCCATTTCCTTGTCCAACTTGCCATTTCCTTCTCCAACATATATCATTTTAGAAGGACTTTTTTGCATATGTGCAGCAAGACAGAATTGTTGTGAGTGCATTAAAGTTAGAGGTTAGGCTTTCTAATCTCAGCCTTTCCTTGTGGGGCGTGTGCATAGGAAATAACAATGCTCTTTTGGGATTTACTTTCTTGCAAATAAATCAGAACTCTCAAGCTATAGATCCTTGTGGCCCAGGGATCAAGAAACATTCTGGGAGCCTCTGTATTTTTCTTATCATCTGCTAGAAGCCAGAGGTCTCCAAGTCTTCATTATATTTGTGTTTACATTCTAGAGGAGAGAGAACGGCCAGGTTCACTGCCCAACATTGTGGCCATCTTGAAAATGGGTGATTACAGCAAATATGTGGCATACAGAAGAGTACAGCTATGAATGAGAGAGGTGCATGTTCCTGGTGCCACATGGCTTTATCTCATACCCTGTGAAGAATATTTCCCCCATAAAGAACAGCTCATTATTAAAGACAGTGGCATTTTAATTATGTTGTGAGTTTACCAGGGTTTGTGGAGAATACTGTGAAGCTGGCCATCATTTATGACACTGATTCTGAGTTCCAAATAGCCAATGGGAATCAATTTACAGAATACACTTATCTTCAAACTGGGCAGTGCTTGCATTGCAGTTTGTGGAGCATATTTGTTCTACTCATTTTCCCAAATGGTTAATTTGTATATAGCAGGGCAATAATATGAACAGGTGCTTAGTCTGTATAGAGAAACTGACAATCTCCTATAGCTAGACACTGTTTATTCACATGGAGTGGAGACAATGATATAAAAGCCTTATTGTGGTAGTTGCAAGTTTTTGTTCTGGATCAGAGAAAAGCTAAAGACCATATCTGTGTTAGCCAGCTCTCCAGTGTGGCAAGTATCCTAGAGCTATTGTGTCACTAGTGGCCATTCTTGGAGAAGGCAATGGCAACACACTCCAGTACTCTTGCCTGGAAAATCCCATGGACGGAGGAGCCTGGTGGGCTGCTATCCCTGGGGTTGCTGAGAGTCAGATACAACTGAGCGACTTCACTCTCACTTTTCACTTTCATGCATTGGAGAAGGAAATGGCAACCCACTCCGGTATTCTTGCCTGGAGAATCCCAGGGACGGGGGAGCCTGGTGGGCTGACGTCTATGGGGTCACACAGAGTCGGACACGACTGAAGTGACTTAGCAGCAGCAGCAGTGGCCATTCTGCACCGGCTGGTGGTCAGGCTGAGGAGGACCATGAGAAATGAAGGACCAGGACTGAACACTTACACCGGCTTTGACACATAGCATATGTCCAAAACTAGTGGCCAAGATAGTGTTTCATGTTTATTTTACCAGATTTTGCATTAAAATGATTGTAGGATGTCAATAATAGCTTGTGGGTGGTCTTGAACAAGGGATTATGGTTCTCCAAGAGGCCAGTTCTGACCCAGAGATCAGCCATGTAGGATGTTTAAGAGGGTGGCTCCTAAGATCAGATTTTATCTTTATCACATTTCTTATAGGAAAAAATGTAGGGAAGCAGGGCTGGACTAAGGGGAAAGTGGGGCTGTGGTGCAGTTACCACACAGCCTCCCTTGGCCAACCCTGCTCTGTGGGTGGGATGACCTTTCAGAATTTCCCTGGCTTGGGTCAATGGGACTGACTCTGTCCTCTTGTATCCACCAGTCTTTGGATACAAGCTGCTCCTCCAAGAAGAGGGTGTGGCTTTGGCTCAGGAAATTCCCAGAGAGGGCTGACAGTGTCATCAGCAGGGGAAATGCTTCCTTTGGTCCTGAAGGGGGGTTTGGGCTGAGGTCCGTGGTCCCAGTTGAATAGGCTATTATAGGACTCTGGGCACAGTGAGAGGAACTGGAATACTATAATATGATCCTGATTTTTTGATTTATTGTTAAGTCTTATAATAGCCTAAAAGTAGTTATTAAAACTCCACTTTACAGAAGGACATGCATAGGAAGAGGTAGTCTGCCCACAGCCAGATGGATGATAAGTACCTAAAGCAGAACCCCACACAGTTTCTTTCCAAAGCTACTGCTCTTTTGATTCTGTTTCTTGAACACACTCAGGAACTTGTCACACAGATTTTCAAAGCCAGGGCCAGTCCTGGACTGGCCTCAGACTGGATGAATACAGGCTAGGGTATCACTCCCGAGTGCCAGGCTTAGGGCAGCAAGGTTCCTAACAATTAGTGGCAGAGGCCTTGGTTGGAGCTTAGCTCATAATGAACAGAGCTAGGGGAGAGTGAGGACAGATCAGAGACCCAAAACTCAATGTTTCCACCTCAAAATGAAGGAGTTCGCTGACTGAAATGTGGTGGTTTATTAACAGGTGAAACAGGCTTTCAAATTAAGCTCACACTACACTGATTTGTGACTATTAAAAAAAGTAGCTCTATTTTCTATAGATTTGATCTTCTCTAAGAATCTCCTTTTATCTAGTTAGTGAGGGGGAGGAAAGTCAAAGATCCAAATGTACTCATTCTAGTCCAATAATTTATATAGGCTTTTAAGATGATTCAGAGTCTTTTATATCAGGTCCTAATCTCTCAGATTCCCCCCTCACATGCTTTCTTTCCAGAACAATATCGGTGTGTATGGAGGTGGACATGACTTGGCCTGATGGTGCTAGGGAGAAATGGTGGGGGCCAGGAGCCATGAACAGGTACTGGTACTGCTTCCTCTCCTGGCCGCAGTTCCCCTTACCTGCCACTGAGGTCAGCTCAGGTCAAGCTGAGGTCTCTTCCCTCTGGCTCAGTCACATCTCTAAGGACTTCACTGAAGACCCAGCCTCCCCTTGCCTCTGACAGCCCCGTGGGCCTGCCTGAAATCTCATTGCAACTGATTTGATTCCCAACTCTGGTTTTTCCTGCCACTTCCAGCCTCTGGGTCATCAGATCTTTCTTGCCAGCCAGCATATCAATTACCTTCAGCATCCCTCCATGACGCACATGGGAACCTCTACCTACTGATCATGCCCTCAGGATTAGGAAATCTTTAGACAGCTAGGTGTAGGTCTTCTATCTCTGACCAACAGGAAGAGGTGACACCTGACCTCTTTACATTAGAATGGCCATCCTGTTGCTTATCTGAGGATGGCTGGTTAAATCACTACCTCGCCATCTCAGACAGAAATGGAGTCGAAGCATGCTGACTTTTGGCTTGACCCTCAGTCTCTTTCCCATGCCTCCTGCATTGGCTGAAAGGGTTTAATATTACCAAATAGTCTTTCTATCAGTTATGCCACATGCAGTGAATCCTCTTTGCACTCTTTCTTAGCATCCAATTGTCTATGCAATACATTCCCACTGATATCTGCCTTAATTTCTGCAGACTTAGAGTGCCTCAGAATTAAACATTTTGCCAAAGTGGAGGAAAAAGCCTTTCTAAAACTTTGCATATAGTTAATTACTGAATTCAATAATTAAACGATCCCTTGGTTGCTTGATTGTATAGTCAAAATTTAAAAAAAATCTGTAGCTAAATTTCTCAGAAATTGAAATATTCATACACTAAGCCATTTCTTATGTAATTGTAATGGGTACTTTTAAGCCCACAGAATATGATCAGAAGTCTAAGAGGTCAAAAGAGCAATTTTAAATCATTAATATTAAAGACTTCTTTAGTCATTCCATTTCCTTTAAAAATCTCATCAGTATGTAGTTTACTTTCATTCCCTACTGACAGACCATTTCTAACATTTGACAGCTTAGCAGTGTTTTTACTAGTCTCATATTCAGAAGTGTTGTGTAGTTGACAGTTTTGGTACCCGGTGTCATCCATGGACCAGCAGACCCGGCATCACCTGGAGTTTGTTAGAAGTGCAGAGTGCAGGCACACCCCAGTCCTACTGAATCTGAAGTTCAGCAAAGTCCCAGTGGTCTTGTATGCACATTACCATCTGAGACGCACTGGTCAGCAACTCTGGTGAAAACCCTCTAGAGAGACATCATAATTCACTCAGTGTTTTTATAAACCATTTACAGCAAATCATAAAGTGGAATCAAACCATCCCCTTTGCACTCTGGATCACGGTGTATTATTTTTTTCAAATCTGTGCCCCCATTTTTTCCAGCAATTGAAATAGAGGCAGCTGTTCGCTTGGTGTACCTGGGTTACGCCTGTTCTGGGCTCTGTTAGGTTTCTGCATCAGTCAAGCCAGCTGAGAGCAGCTGTGGCCCAGCTTTGTCAGCAGTTCTTCAGGCCACCTGTTACAACAATCGACATTAGAACACTCCCAGGCAATCCTATGTGTAGTTCTTTCCTCCTCCATTCCCCAGTAAGAGCCCACAGTAATTGAAAGCAACATAAATTACTTGTCAAAAGTAAATCTCTATGAAGAAAAGCAGCTGTGTTATATGGAAGGGACCTAATTTTCCTGAGTAGTTCCCTTCCTCCTCATCCTAAAACCACAGGAGACAGAGGAGTGGGAGGATGGGTTACAAAATTTCCCCCTCCCCCAGTCCCTCCAGGAAAGGACTCTACAGCCAAAGAAAAATGAAGATCTAAACAAAGATACTGTTAATGTAGGCCAAACCCAGAAGTGTCAGGATAATTGAGGATAAGAGTTCCTTTGTTCTCCCTTCCCACTCCCTGCTATTTTCTCCTGGCTCATTCCTCCATTTAACTTTATCCTCAACAATTGCCCTACCTTTTTAGCATTCCAAGAATACCTCTAAGCATCTACCTCTTCCTGTGTACACCCACCCCTTCCTGCTCAATAGTCTTTTGTGGCTTGGGTAACTCAGCAGATATACTGATGAAGAGTTGTGCCTATATCTCCGTTCTTTGATGATAGGGGACTAGAACCCATAAACAGGCACACTCTGGCATCAAGTGGAGTTTAAGGAGGAAAGAGGGCAGTGAGGGCACAGAATCCAGTGTGCCTGGTGATGGGTGTAAGTTGTTGGCTTTTATTAGGAAGGTGCAGCGATGATTATAAATAAAGATGATAACAATGGCTCCATTTGAACACCCACGTCATGTTTGTTTACTTGTTACAGAGTTTTGAGGCAGATATCATTATTATTATCACCATCATCACTGCTGTAGGGAACTAAGGCTCTAAGAAATGAAAAAGAAATCCACAGTTAGTAAACTGTGGTATCAGGATTCATACCCAGCTTTGATTCCCAAGTCACTGCTCTTGCTACAGTGGCCTGCTTCCCTTATGGGTGTCTTAGCAGATGGGCATAGCATGAACACAGACATGTCTGGCAACAAGATGATACATGGATATGCAGCCAGGTAGCCATATGGTGGGCATTAGGAAAGTCTGGTTGGAAGTAATAGAACATCTGCTGTGGGCCTAGGGTTCATGGGCAGAATTTGAATACTGAAAGTGTGGTTAAAAGCCAAGTAGGGTCTAGTCTTAGGAGAATGAAGGTTCTTGGCAATTATCAATTGTAGGCTCTCTATCTGAGTAGAAGTGAAGAGGAAAAGTTAAAATTTTACATAACCTCCTTCTCATTCTGCCTCTGTAAGTCAGCTTGCACCTTGCAAAGTATAGATCACGTAGGTCACGTAGTCTCAGGAAGTGGGGACTTGGAATACTAGGAACTGGAGTTTATCTCACTTACCCTTGTCCTGCTCTTTGCAATCGCCCAGCCCCTGCAAACCTGCTTGCTCATGCCTGTCCAGGCCAGGCATCCCCGTCCCCATCTTGACTGCTCTTTCTGCACGTGCGTGAAACCTCTTAGTTTAAACCAGCCTATTAACAGCTAGTGTTGCCCACTACAGTCTGTCTGTAAAAACTCTGTAATCCCTTTGTTCAGGGCTCAGAGCTTGGAGTGTTAACTCCTCTGGGCCCGCAGGTGTAATAATCTGAGTTCTCCAACTCTCCGAGTGTGGTGCTTGGTTTCTCGAGTGCTGGTTTCTGCAACAGAAGTAATCATCTGGAATAGAATATGGGGACTGAGTCCTAGCAGCCAGTTACTGAGAAGAACTAGGAACAAGGATAAAGTGGGAGCAACTAGGAAATGAGAAAACTGTGTTTCATTTTCACTGGAGATTTAGACCTGTGAATTGTGGGATTCCCTCTAATGAGTACAGAACTGGTTCTAGACCAGGATGCAGTGGAATTTGAAGGTGGGGATTCAGGCAAAGAGGGAACATTTTCTGGGGGTTCTCTTTGAAGTAGTAGAGATTTCAGTGGAAATTATAGAAACTCATAGAATTTCAGTGGAAATCATAGAAACTCAAGGAATCTATGGTGAAACAGAATATTGTATGAAGGTGTTATGCTTTCTATTCAGTGGTTTCTCTTGGCACTTATTCACCCTTAATTGTGGCCCCAAGGACCTCTCTAATGTGTCTCTGTCTGGTTCTCTGACCTCCTTCTTTTTTTTTTATTTTTATTTTTAAACTTTACAAAATTGTATTAGTTTTGCCAAATATCAAAATGAATCCGCCACAGGTATACATGTGTTCCCCATCCTGAACCCTCCTCCCTCCTCCCTCCCCATAGCATCCCTCTGGATCGTCCCAGTGCACTAGCCCCAAGCATCCAGTATCATGCATTGAACCTGGACTGGCAACTTGTTTCATACATGATATTTTACATGCTTCAATGCCATTCTCCCAAATCATCCCACCCTCTCCCTCTCCCACAGAGTCCATAAGACTGTTCTATACATCAGTGTCTCTTTTGCTGTCAGTTTCTCTTTCACTCACTGTTCTCTGTCAGGATTGCTCAAAGAAAATGCTGATATTTTGGGTGGAAATTTTCTTTCTGCAGCAGACTTTTGCCCATAGTGCTAGATATTTAATATTGAACGTCCTTGGCCCCTGTCCATGAAATAGCAGCAACACCCCCAGGCTGTCATGTGACAATCAGAAGTGCTCCCACACATGTCTGACCCTCCAGTGGAGACTGGCTCTGTGGTTTTCTGGCACGTCCTTGCTTTAATATGCCAAGCTTGTTCCCGTCTCAGGACTGTCATGTTTGCCTTGGATCTTCCTCCCATGATGTTTCATGTTACTTTTCATTTTTCAGTCTCCATCTCACTTTCTCCAAGAGCATTTCCTAACCCCCATTCTGAGCATTTACCATGATATTACTTTCTTTTCTTCTTTCTCTTTTCTCTTGCTCTCACTGGAGTGAAACCTTTATGAGAAGGGGACCTTGTACTTCACTTTCACCATGCACATTGACATGCAGGGGAGTGCCTGGTTTTTTAGGGGAATCCTCAAGTGTTAATTTTATGAATTAAAAATTAATTTTGAGTATTATGAATAAAGGGGAAGGTAATTGCTTTCCAATATCTTGTATAAGAGATTTCTACATTGCGTAGGAAGTTGGGTTTTTATCAATAGTAAGATTCTATTGCATTCTTTTCTATAGCTTCTGCAGTATTTGAAGCAGAAGTTCTTCTCGGTGAGCTTCTAATGTCCTGTTTGCATTATTTACATAAAGATAAATATGACTCTACGGTTAACAGCATAATTAAACCCCCCTCTTAGAAAGGACATTTTAATGATAAACTAGGTCTTCACCTCATCAAGACAAAACTGCAGGACTTAGATTTACAAATATGACCTCCCAATATTGAATATAACCTAGTCTTGTCAGGATCACTTGGAAGATCATGGAATTAGTGGAGAGCCTTGAGCAAGCTTCTTGATATTAAAAAAAAAAGTCAAGAAGCCATCCATCCATTTTTGTTGCATTATCCCTTGGATTCCTGGTGATCTGATGAGCACTGGGGGATGATAATTTGAGGGATCACTTCATCCAGCTGTCACTGAAATCAAGAATGATCCCAGAGGAGGCTTATTTGGTTCAAAACATTTTAGTCCTCTTATAAATTAAGTGTAGAAGGAATTGGAGTCTGGTTGGTTCACTAATACCATTGTTTCCAGGTATCACACAGTCCTCTACACTTAGTTTATAAGAGGACTAAAATGTTTTGAACCAAATAAGCCTTCTCTGAGGCCATTCTTGATTTCAATGACAGTTGGATGAAGTGGTCCCCCAGACCCCAGGAGTTCTTTGAAGGGCTTCTGAGAAGAGCATGGCTGAGGTTGCTTTACATTTGTTCACTGTTCTCAGTTCATATCCCCTTCCTGAGTCAAACTGGACCTTGTTTTAGAGATCTAACACAGTCCTAAAACATATCCATACTATGCTAATCCTTTCAGATACTTTTAGATCCACCCCACTCTTCCTTATTCTCTTCTGTACCAAAGGGTTGTCTTGCAAATGACATTTCCCAGATCTCTTGCCATCTAGTTTCAGTTAGATTAGGCCAGTGAGAGGCACTGGAGCAGAACTGGAGGGCAAGAAAGGAGAGCAGCTGGAGTGTTTCTCCTCCTTCCTGCCTCAGTGCCCATCCCTGGCTGTGTCTCCTCTGTGGTTCTGGCTCTTACTGATGACCTCCACCCTGAGCTCAATAGCACCATCAGCGATGGTCAGCTTTATGTCCACTTACCTAAGCTATAGTTTCGAATGCTAGATGTTGCAGTGAAGGTTTTTGTGGATGTGATTAACATTTACCATCAGTTGATTTTAAGGAAAGCAGATTACCCTCCAAAATGTGAGTGGGCCTCAAAATTAATGGAGTATTATGACCCTCAATTGAAGGTCTTAAGAGCAAGGACTGAAGTTTCCCAAAGAAGAAGCAGTACTGGTTCAAGGTTACAACATCACATTTTACCTCAATTTCTAGCTGCCAGCCAGCTTCACAAATTTCTAACTTGCCAGCCCCTGCAATCACATGAACCTATCCTATTCCTCTCTCTTTCTTTCTTCTCTCTTTCTTCCTCTCTCTTTGCTTTCCTTTCCCTCCCTTTCCTGCCCCCACTGGTTCTGTTTCTCCAGAGAGCCCTCATACTCCCCTTCTTTCCATTGTCTTTCCAGCCTTGAGGGTAACAGTGACTTTGTATAATTGTTTATCTCTGGAATTACTTCCAGCTCTTTTGTGAACCAGTTCTCTTCATTCAGTTCTTGCTATTGAACTATATAATATGGGTATTGTCTTCCTAACTGAATCCAGCTTTATCCCAAGGAAGATTTTTAAGTCATTCAAAATCTAATCTGCTTTCTCTTAGGACAGATAGGAGGCCTGGTCCCTTAGCATTTAAATATAAAGGAGTAGCACTCAAGGAAACTATAAAAAAGAAGAGCTTGTATTACTGTGCTGTTCTCTGTTCCTGCCTAGTTTAGAATGAACAGCTGTAAAAGAATGAAATAATGCCATTTGCAGCAACATAGACGGACCCAGAGATTGTCATTATGAGTGAAGTAAGTCAGAGAAAGACAAGTATCACCTGATATTGCTTATATGTGTAAGTCAAAAATGTTACAAATGAACTTATTTACAAAACAGAAATAGAGTCACAGATGTAGATAACAAACTTATGGTAACCGGGCAGGCATGGGGGGAGGGGCAGAAAGTGAAGAAGGGATAAATGAAGAGATCATGATTGACATCTACACACTACTGTAAATAAAATAACTAACAAGGATGTACAGTATAGCACAGGTAACACTACTCAGTACTCTGTAAGAGCCTATATTGGCAAAGAATCTGAAGAAGAGTGCCCGTGTATATACATATGACTGGTTCACTTTGCTGTAGCCCTGAAACTAGTACAACATTGTAATCAACCATACTGCAATACAAGTTTTTTAAAAAGAAGTGACAGTTGTGGATGAGAAAACAGTTGTTGGATGAAGCATTCCTATGGTTGAGCAGACCACTAGAAGAGGCCTTGACTTTGGGTATGGATGTCGGCTGGACTGGGGAGAGGGAAGTTAGGTGAGTGAAGCTGTGACTGAGTATGAGAGAGGCAGAGGGTAGAACTGAGTAGATGGGATCTGTGTGAAGGAGCAGGACTGGGTGTTTGCATGTGAGCAGCACTCAGTGTGTGAGTTTGTGTGGAAGTAGGACTTGGCAGTGTGTGTGTTTGCATGTGCATATGTGACTGGGTCTGTATGCCACGTGCATAGGACTGTAAGTGTGGGTGAGTGCATGTGACCAAAGTTGGATATTTCTGTAAAGGAGAGCATGGGATTGAGTGTAAGTATACTTGTGTTTTTGTCCTCCCAAAATTCATGTGTTGAAACTGAACCCCTAGTATGACAGTATTAGAAAGCAGGACCGTTGGGATGTGCTTATCTTCCATGAGATGAATGAGATTAGTGTCCTGATAAATAATAATATTAGTGCCCTTATAATCTCATGAATAAGATTAGAGCCCTTATAAAAGAGACCACAGAGAGCTCCCTTGTCCTTTCACCATCTGAGGACATAGCAAAAATACACCATCTAGGAACCAGGAAGAGGCCCTCACCAGATCTGCTGGCCTCTTGACCTTGGACTTCCAGCGTATAGAGCTGCAAGAGAGAAATGTTTGTAGTTATTGTCACCTAGTTTATGGTGTTTTTGCATAGGAGTCTGAACAGACTAAGACATCTTACATATGAAATGGGAAAGGTCTGTGTGAGTGCTGTGTGACAATATACTTACTGTAGAGTAACTTGAGCAGAGGAATTATAAGAGAATAATGAGAACAGGAATTATAAGAGAATAATGAGACACGACTGAGCAACTGAACTGAACTGACTGAATGAGAACAGGAGGACCAGGGTGAGAGAATGAGAATCAGTCAGCCTATACTCCGCAGCATAAACATGTGGGCTCCCTCAGCCTAGAAACCAGATTCCTGGGGAGCAGATATGACCTGCAGTATATAGGGAGAGACCTTCTTAGATACTTCTGATAGAGCATGGGCTAATTCCAGGGTGTTCAGTTCAGTTCAGGTTAGTCACTCAGCTGTGTCCAACACTTTGTGACCCCATGGACTATAGCACACCAGGCCTCCCTGTCCATCACCAATGCCCGGAGTTTACTCAACCGGTGATGCTATTCAACCATCTCATCCTCTGTCGTCCCCTTCTCTTCCCACCTTCAATCTTTCCCAGCATCAGGGTCTTTTCAAATGAGTCAGTTTTTTGTATCAAGTGGCCAAAGTATTGGAGTTCCAGCTTCAGCATCAGTCCTTGCAATGAATATTCAGGACTGATCTCCTTTAGGATGGACTGGTTGGATCTCCTTGCTGTCCAAGGGACTCTCAAGAGTCTTCTCCAACACCACAGTTCAAAAGCATCAATTCTTCAGTGCTCAGCTTTCTTTATAGTCCAACTCACATCCATACATGACTACTGGAAAACCATAGCTTTGACTAGATGGACCTTTGTTGGCAAAGTAATCTTTCTGCTTTTTAATAAGCTGTCTGCTGCTGCTGCTGCTAAGTCGCTTCAGTCGTGTCATAACTTTTCTTCCAGGAGCAAGCGTCTATTAATTTCATGGCTGCAATCACCATCTGCAGTGATTTTGGAGCCCCAAAAAATAAAGCCTGTCAGTTTCCACTGTTTCCCCATCTATTTGCCATGAAGTGATGGGACCAGATGCCATGATCTTAGTTTTCTAAATGTTGAGCTTTAAGCCAACTTTTTCACTCTCCTCTTTCACTTTCATCAAGAGGCTTTTTAGTTCTGCTTCACTTTCTGCCATAAAGGTGGTGTCATCTGTGTATCTGAGTTTATTGATATTTCTCCCAGCAATCTTGATTCTAGCTTGTGCTTCCTCCAATCCAGCGTTTCTCATGATGTACTCTGCATAGAAGTTAAATAAGCAGGGTGACAATATACAGCCTTGACATACTTCTTTTCCTATTTGGGACCAGTCTATTGTTCCATGTCAGTTCTAACTGTTCCTTCTTGGCCTGCATACAGATTTCTCAAGAGGCAGGTCAGGTGGTCTGGTACTCCCATCTCTTTCAGAATTTTCCACAGTTTGTTGTGATCCACACAGTCAAAGGCTTTGGCATAGTCAATAAAGCAGAAGTAGGTGTTTTTCTGCAACTCTCTTGCTTTTTTGATGATCCAACAGATGTTGGCAATTTGCTCTCTGGTTCCTCTGCCTTTTCTAAAACCAGCTTGAACATCTGGAAATTCACAGTTCACATACTCCTGAAGTCCGGCTTGGAGAATTTTGAGCATTACTTTGCTAGCGTGTGAGATGAGTACAATTGTGTGGTAGTTTGAACATTCTTTGGCATTGTCTTTCTTTGGGATTGGAATGAAAACGGACCTTTTCAGTCCTGTGGTCACTGCTGTTTTCCAAATTTGCTGGCATATTGACTGCAGCGCTTTCACAGCATCATCTTTAGAATTTGAAATAGCTCAACTGGAATTCCATCACCTCCACTAGCTTTGTTCATAGTGATGCTTCCTAAGGCCCACTTGACTTTGCATTCCAGGATGTCTGGCTTTAGATGAGTGATCACACCATGGTGATTATCTGGGTTGTGAAGATCTTTTTTGTATAGTTCTTCTATGTATTCTTACCACCTCTTTTTAATATCTCCTGCTTCTGTTAGGTCCATACCATTTCTGTCCTTTATTGTGCCCATCTTTGCATGAAAATTTCCCTTGGTATCTCTAATTTTCTTTAGGAGATCTCTACTCTTTCCAATTCTATTGTTTTCCTCTATTCCTTTGCATTGATCACTGAGGAATGCTTTCTTATCTCTCCCTGCTATTCTTTGGAACTCTGCATTCAAATGGATATATCTTTGCTTTTCTCCTTTGCCTTTCGCTTTCTTTTCTTTTCATAGCTGTTTGTAAGCCTCCTCAGACAACCATTTTGCCTTTTGCATTTCTTTTCCTTGAGGACAGTCTCGATCACTGCCTCCTGTACAATGTCATGAACCTCTGTCCATAGTTCTTTAGGCACTCTATCAGATCTAATCCCTTGAATCTATTTGTCATTTTCCATTGTATAGTTGTAAGGGATTTGATTTAGGTCATACCTGAATGGTCTAGTGATTTTCCCTACTTTCTTCAATTTAAGTCTGAATTTGGCAATAAGGAGTTTATGATCTGAGCCACAGTCAGCTCCCCATCTTGGTCTTGTTTTTGCTGATTCTATAGAGCTTCTCCATCTTTGGTTGCAAAGAATATAATCAATCTGATTTTTGATATTGACCATCTGGTGATGTCCATATGTAGAGTCTTCTCTTGTGTTGTTGGAAAAGGGTGTTTGCTGTGACCAATGTGTTCTCTTGCCAAAACTCTGTTAGGCTTTGCCCTGCTTTATTCTGTACTCCAAGGCCAAATTTGACTGTTACTCCAGGTGTTTCTTGACTTCCTACTTTTGGGTTCCAGTCCCCTATAATGAAAAGGATATCTTTTGGAGGTGTTAGTTCTAGAAGGTCTTGTAGGTCTTCATAGAACCATTTAACTTCAGCTTCTTCAGCATTATTGGTCGGGGCATAGTACTGTGATATTGAATGGTTTGCCTTGGAAACAAACAGAGATCATTCTGTTGTTTTTGAGATTGCATCCAAGAACTGCGTTTCGGACTCTTTTGTTGACTATGATGGCTACTCCATTTCTTCCAAGGGATTCTTGCCCACAGTAGTAGATATAATGGTCATCTGAATTAAATTCACCCATTCCAGTCCATTTTAGTTTACTGATTTCTAAAATGTTGACGTTCACTCTTACCATCTCCTGTTTGACCATTTCCAATTTTCCTTGATCCATGGACCTAACATTCCAGATTCCTATGCAATATTGCTCTTTACAGCATTGGACTTAATTCCATTACCAGTTACATCCACAGCTGGGTGTTGTTTTTGCTTTGGCTCCATCTCTTTATTCTTTCTGGAGTTATTTCTCCACTGATCTCCAGTAGCATATTGGGCACCTACCAACCTGGAAAGTTCATTTTTCAGTGTCCTATCTTTTTTCCCTTTCATACTGTTCATGGGGTTCTCAAGGCAAGAATACTGAAGTGGTTTGCCATTCCCTTCTCCAGTGGACCACATTCTGTCAGAATTCTCCACCATGAGCCATCCATCTTGGGTGGCCCTACAGGGCATGGCTCATAGTTTCATTGAGTTAGACAAGGCCCTGATCCATGTGATCAGATTGGTCCGTGTGACCATTCCAGGGTGTAGACTTCTTAGAGCTCATTGTGGAGACCAGGTCGATGACTTAAGGCCCAGTGAGGGAAGATATGAAGCTGTGACAAAATAATTACATTTAATTAATTGAGATTTTAATTTTATCTCTTCTCACCTCCAGTATCCACCCATACTTGAAAAATTGTATGCATCACAGAGATCCCAACACACACATCAAAGAGGTTTAATGAGGCAGGCTAGTCTTGGCAGTCTTGTCTTTTTTCCATCTCTGAGTAGGTACATCCTGTTTTGTTCTGTGCCACCCCTGCCCCATTCTCTTTCTTTTATGCTCACTTATGTTACAGAACTTAAGTTCATTTCCAAGAATTTGGATGGTGGCTCAGATGGTAAAGCATCTGTCTGCAATGCGGGAGACCTGGGTTCGAGCCCTACATTGGGAAGATCCCCTGGAGAATGAAACGGCAATCCACTCCAGTACTATTGCCTGGAAAATCCCATGGACAGAGGAGCCTGGTAGGCTACAGTCCATGGGGTCGCAAAGAGTTGAACACGACTGAGTGACTTCACTTTCACTTTCATGTTACAGAACTAATTTCTTCCAATTGAAAATGAAAGAGTGATTATTGCCCTTAGATAAATAAAGAGATTAAATTGAAAGTCTGAATTATACCTACATGTAGGATTGCTTGCAGTAAGTTATGAAAAGGTTATTTAGAAGAAGGATGTGTCTTTCCTATTCAATAAATAACCAAAATATTGATATGGTTGTTAGATAATGTTTCCATTGGAGCCAAAGAATATAATATATGAAAAGGAAAAGTTAAAATTTTACCTCCTACTACCTTTGTAACTCAGCTTGTTCCTTGCAAAGTCTAGATCACGTAGGTCTCAGAAAGTGGGGACTCACAATTCTAGGAACTGGAGCTTATCTCACTCACCCTTTTCCTGCTCTTTGCAATCTCCCTAGTCCTTGGAAACCCACAAACCTGCTTAATTATGCCTGTCCGTGTATAAAAAACTCTGTAACCCCTTTGTTTGGGACTCAGAGCTTGGAGTGTTAACTCCTCTGGGCTTGCTTGGGTAATAAACCTGAGTTCTCCAACTCTCCAAGTGTGGTACTTGGTTTCTCGAGTACTGGTTTCTGCAACATATATAATCATCTGTAGATGGTAAATTAAAAGTTTATTAGCTAAGTTCCATGAACTAAGTTCCAAGAATCCCTTGAAGTCATATTCAGAAATCTGAAGATGCATTTTTTCTGGATGGAGCATCCACTATTGTGCACTGAAGTCTTGGATGGAGACCCTGACCTCCCAAGGTTATGAACCACTGTTTTAGAGATTACCTCCCCTACAGATGCTGAGTTCCTTGTAGGACTTCTGTATTAGTGGTTTCACTGAAGCTGCTCTTGCTGCTTTGGCTAGTGCTGGTTCTGCCTGGGCGTGACCTTCACTGGGTTGCTGTTACAGAAACGTTGCAATCCTTAGAGTCAGCATCAAAGGGAAAGAAAAGGAGAGGGAATTTGCTATCTATTCACATTAAACATAGTATAAATAAATTCAGTTTATCTGTATATATAATAATTATTTATTGCATCAGTTTCCATGGCAACTAGTTCTTTAAAATATTCTAATCCTTTGGAATTTAGGTTTGTTCATTCAATACCTTATTCCAAATATTGGCATACTGATAATTTTGCTCATTTTAGATAATAGTCTTTCAAAATTGAGGAAAGCTTCTTTTTCTCTTGAACTTTTTTTTTTTTTTCCTGTGCTGCAATTACCAAGAGGGAGTTGCATCTACTTTTGTGTATATGTAGGGTAGATCCTGGAGAAGGAAATGGCAACCCACTCCAGTTCTTGCCTGGAGAATCCCAGGGACCGCGGAGCCTGGTGGGCTGCCATCTATGAGGTCACACAGAGTCGGACACGACTGAAGTGACTTAGCAGCAGTAGCAGCAGCAGGGTAGATCCAGCTTTGTGGGACTTCAAGTTTATACAGTTGTGGGCCCTTCTTTAAGAAGAAGAATACCTATTATGCATGCAGCAACGCTAGGGAGTTTCTCTGGGCCTTGGTCAGCGAGGGGTCCTGAATCTAGGACATCACCTAGGGCATCACTGGGGGTTCCATGGTGGCTCAGACGGTAAAGAATACACATGCAATGCAGGAAACCTGGGTTCAATCCCTGGGTCGGGAAAATCCCCTGGAGAAAGGAATGGCTAGTCATTCCACTATTCTTGCCTGAAAAATCCCATGGACAGAGGAACCTGGCGGGTTACAGTCCATGGGGTTGCAGAGAGCCAAACACGACTGAGCGGCTAACAAGGTTATCATTAGCATCACCTTATGCGAATGCATGCCCGTGAGAAACAAACCTGTTTAACTTTTTAATGTTCGGGTCAGGGGTTAACTTTGACCAATTTGTTTAATTTTAACTCCACCCTTAAGAAGAGCTAACTGGCCAAATCAGTTATTCAATGTTAACTTGGGGAATTTATACAAATTTAGACTATGCCTGAAATCCACAAGAATTCAAGCACCATAAGCACTGCAGTGCTGAATGGGCAGTTCAGGGGAGAGTTGGTTCAATTTACAAGTTCAAAAACAATTTGTTTCCTTGAGATCCTCAGAGAAGTGTCCTGGTTTAGAAAGAAAAAAATACAGAAAGGAAGCTTTGTTCTAAAAGTCAACTTTATCTTTAGGAGGTTGGTTGCTGCATACTCCTTGGCTCTGAGTAAATTAGTAAGGAGAAAAACAATACTGTCATGAAACTATCAGTGGGGTTTATTTGTTTCAGAAATAATTGTGAATGGGATGAGAAAGAAAATGTGTGAATGAGAGATTGAAATGAGCTCCATAGAAATAAAATTTTATATAAAAACAAATGTTGATGTGGGCATGCAAACAAAATCTTCAAATGTGCCATCAATATTTCATTTTATCATTAAATTGTAGGTTGCTAAAGATTCTGAATTTATTGAAGAAATATCTGATTGCAGGGGAAAAAAAAAAAAAAAACTTGCCTGGCTTTGAAAAGCAACAAGCTGAGGAGAAAAAAATGTACAGGAATTCTCACTATAAGGTCAAGGTGAAAACATTGCACTGCATAATCTAAAGATGGTTGGAAAAGAGCCAATCAATTAAAAATACAGGTAGAGGGAACTGTTCAGGGAGAAAGCTTATGGCAGTAGAAGTCCATGAAAACATTCACTTTCTCTTTCTCTCTTCCCAAATGAAAAATAAACTTTGATTATCCCTTTATCAAAGAAGGGTATTCAATTGCCAGTGAAATGTGGAAATTGCATCTCTCAAACAGCATAGTATCCAATTATCCTTATAGAAAATATTTTTTTCTGTTACATACTTTAAAAAGATATAATGTCTTCTTCGGTGTGATTATTATTTTTGTGTGTGCAAACAGCTCCATTTAGAATAATATTTAAAACTCTACCATGGATTTCTTGAGGCCTTCTGCTTTCATTAGGACCTTGAGTAGATAATTAAAGTAGGATGTTAATAGAAATAATTCTCCTGTCCTCACCCAGGAGTCATTATAAAATTTAAAATGTATTATACATTTCTCATTGCTGTGAATGCAAGTGTACATGTGTGTATGTTTATATGTCTTGTGGGAAGATGTAGGCTTAATAAGTATAATTTCTGTGGTAGTCTTTTTTTTTTTTTAATTTTGTTTTATTTTTAAACTTTACATATTTGTATTAGTTTTGCCAAATATCAAAATGAATCCGCCACAGGTATACATGTGTTCCTCCTCCTTCCTCCCTCCCCATACCATCCCTCTGGGCCGTCCCAGTGCACCAGCCCCAAGCATCCAGCATCGTGCATCGAACCTGGACTGGCAACTCATTTCCTACATGATATTTTACATGTTTCATTGCCATTCTCCCAAATCTTCCCACCCTCTCCCTCTCCCACAGAGTCCATAAGACTGTTCTATGCATCAGTGTCTCTTTTGCTGTCTCGTACACCGGGTTATTGTTACCATCTTTCTAAATTCCATATATATGCGTTAGTATACTGTATTTATGTTTTTCCTTCTGGCTTACTTCACTCTGTATAATAGGCTCCAGTTTCATCCACCTCATTAGAACTGATTCAAATGTATTCTTTTTAATGGCTGAGTAATACTCCATTGTGTATATGTACCACAGCTTTCTTATCCATTCATCTGCTGATGGACATCTAGGTTGCTTCCATGTCTTGGCTATTATAAACAGTGCTGCGATGAACATTGGGGTACACGTGTCTCTTTCCCTTCTGGTTTCCTCAGTGTGTATGCCCAGCAGTGGGGTTGCTGGATCATAAGGCAGTTCTATTTCCAGTTTTTTAAGGAATCTCCACACTGTTCTCCATAGTGGCTGTACTAGTTTGCATTCCCACCAACAGTGTAAGAGGGTTCCCTTTTCTCCACACCCTCTCCAGCATTTATTATTTGTAGACTTTTGGATCGCAGCCATTCTGACTGGTGTGAAATGGTACCTCACAGTGGTTTTGATTTGCATTTCTCTGATAATGAGTGATGTTGAGCATCTTTTCATGTGTTTGTTAGCCATCTGTATGTCTTCTTTGGAGAAATGTCTATTTAGTTCTTTGGCCCATTTTTTGATTGGGTCGTTTATTTTTCTGGAGTTGAGCTGTAGGAGTTGCTTGTATATTTTTGAGATTAGTTGTTTGTCGGTTGCTTCATTTGCTATTATTTTCTCCCATTCTGAAGGCTGTCTTTTCACCTTGCTAATAGTTTCCTTTGATGTGCAGAAGCTTTTAAGGTTAATTAGGTCCCATTTGTTTATTTTTGCTTTTATTTCCAATATTCTGGGAGGTGGGTCATAGAGGATCCTGCTGTGATGTATGTCGGAGAGTGTTTTGCCTATGTTCTCCTCTAGGAGTTTTATAGTTTCTGGTCTTATGTTGAGATCTTTAATCCATTTTGAGTTTATTTTTGTGTATGGTGTTAGAAAGTGGTCCAGTTTCATTCTTTTACAAGTGGTTGACCAGATTTCCCAGCACCACTTGTTAAAGAGATTGTCTTTAATCCATTGTATATTCTTGCCTCCTTTGTCAAAGATAAGGTGTCCATATGTACGTGGATTTATCTCTGGGCTTTCTATTTTATTCCATTGATCAATATTTCTGTCTTTGTGCCAGTACCATACTGTCTTGGTAACTGTGGCTTTGTAGTAGAGCCTGAAGTCAGGTAGGTTGATTCCTCCAGTTCCATTCTTCTTTCTCAAGATTGCTTTGGCTATTCGAGGTTTTTTGTATTTCCATACAAATTGTGAAATTATTTGTTCTAGCTCTGTGAAGAATATCTGTGGTAGTCTTTAACAAAATTCTCTCAGTATCTGTCTCTTCATGTCCTAGGCTCACAGTAGGATTGAACTCCATGATTCCATGGTCCTCTTACCCCTGGGTTTGTATCATGTGACCAGTCCTAGCCAAATACGTATGCGCAAAGGTGACATTTGTTACTCCGACTGATTGCAAGTCTGACTGGATCTCTGTTTTGCACTGTGATGTTTGAAATAGTGGCTATTCTAAGAGTCTGGGTTTTTGAATGACTAAGATCAGCAGCTAAAGGCAAAGGAGAAAAGGAAAGATATACCCATTTGGATTCAGAATTCCAAAGAATAGCAAGGAGAGATAAGAAAGCCATCCTCAGTGATCAGTGCAAAGAAATAGAGGAAAACAATAGAATGGGAAAGAGTAAAGATCTCCTCAAGAAAATTAGAGATACCAAGGGAAATTTTCATGCAAAGATGGGTACAATAAAGGGCAGAAATGGTATGGACCTAACAGAAGCAGGAGATATTAAAAAGAGGTGGTAAGAATACATAGAAGAACTATACAAAAAAGATCTTCACAACCCAGATAATCACCATGGTGTGATCACTCATCTAAAGCCAGACATCCTGGAATGCAAAGTCAAGTGGGCCTTAGGAAGCATCACTATGAACAAAGCTAGTGGAGGTGATGGAATTCCAGTTGAGCTATTTCAAATTCTAAAGATGATGCTGTGAAAGCGCTGCAGTCAATATGCCAGCAAATTTGGAAAACAGCAGTGACCACAGGACTGAAAAGGTCCGTTTTCATTCCAATCCCAAAGAAAGACAATGCCGAAGAATGTTCAAACTACCACACAATTGTACTCATCTCACATGATAGCAAAGTAATGCTCAAAATTCTCCAAGCCAGACTTCAGGAGTATGTGAACTGTGAATTTCCAGATGTTCAAGCTGGTTTTAGAAAAGGCAGAGAACCAGAGAGCAAATTGCCAACATCTGTTGGATCATCAAAAAAGCAAGAGAGTTGCAGAAAAACATCTACTTCTGCTTTATTGACTATGCCAAAGCCTTTGACTGTGTGGATCACAACAAACTGTGGAAAATTCTGAAAGAGATGGGAGTACAGACCACCTGACCTGCATCCTGAGAAATTTGTTTGCAGGCCAAGAAGCAACAGTTAGAATTGACATGGAACAATAGACTGGTTCCAAATAGGAAAAGAAGTATGTCAAGGCTGTATATTGTCACCCTGCTTATTTAACTTCTATGCAGAGTACATCATGAGAAATGCTGGATTGGATGAAGCACAAGCTAGAATCAAGATTGCTGGGAGAAATATCAATAACCTCAGATATGCAGATGACACCACCCTTATGGCAGAAAGTGAAGCAGAACTAAAACGCCTCTTGATGAAAGTGAAAGAAGAGAGTGAAAAAATTGGCTTAAAGCTCAACATTTAGAAAACTAAGATCATGGCATCTGGTCCAATCACTTCATGGGCAAATAGATGGAGAAACAGTGGAAACAGTGACAGACTTTATTTTTTGGGGCTCCAAAATCACTGCAGATGGTGATTGCAGCCATGAAATTAACAGACGCTTGCTCTGTGGAAGAAAAGCTATAACCAACCTAGATAGCATATTAAAAAGCAGAGACATTACTTTGCCAACAAAGGTCCATCTAGTCAAAGCTATGGTTTTTCCAATAGTCATGTATGGATGTGAGAGTTGGACTGTGAAGAAAGCTGAGTGCCGAAGAATTGATGCTTTTGAACTGTGGTGTTGGAGAAGACTCTTGAGAGTCCCTTGGACTGCAAGGAGATCCAATCAGTCCATCCTAAAGGAGATCAGTCCTGAATATTCATTGCAAGGACTGATGCTGAAGCTGGAACTCCAATACTTTGGCCACCTGATGCGAAGAACTGACTCATTTGAAAAGACCCTGATGCTGGGAAAGATTGAAGGCAGGAGGAGAAGGGGATGACAGAGGATGAGATGGTTGGATGGCATCACTGACTCGATGGACATGAGTTTGAGCAAACTCTGGGCATTGGTGACGGACAGAGAAGCCTGGAGTGTGCATTCCATGGGGTCTCTAAAAGCTGGACATGAGTGAGTGAATGAACTGAACTGAAAATCAGAAGCGCCCTTGGGTGATCTATTATGGACATATTACATGAGTAAGAAAGAAAACTTTCCTGTTTACCTCATCAAAATTTGGGATTATCTAATATTACAGCATACACTTTACTATTCAGACTTCTATAGGCTGACAGTAGGGCACACTTGGAGACAGTTTACCCAAAGTATTATTCTGGTGACTCAAATTGGAGAAAACAAGTCCCATTTGATACCTGGAGCTGCCATCTCTAGAAACATAGGGCAATTACATCAGTTTTTACAGATTCCAGTTTGTTTTTTGACTAGGACTCCAAAGATCTTGTTGGGGCTTCCCAGGTAGAACTAGTAGTAAAGAATCTGCCTGCCAGTGCAGGAGACCCAAGAGATGCCAGTTCAGTCCCTGGGTAGGGAAGATCCCCTTTATTAGGAAATGGCAACCTGCTCCAGTATTCTTGCCTGGGAAATCCCATGGACAGAGGAGCCTGGCGAGCTACAGTCCATGGGGTTGCATAGAGTTGGACATGACTGACTAAGCATGCATGCACACCAAATAGTTTGTGAGTCTCTATGATATTTTTAGATATTTAAAGCTAAATAAATTAGTTGGAAAAATCCGTTTTTGCCTCTAGAGCTGTTCATCGACTGCTTTCAATAGTAGAGACCAGTTCCCACTGTCTGTGATACACCAGAAGCATTGCTAGTTTTTCTTTACAAAGGTGAACCTTCAAGTAACCACAATCTTGATTTATAATATACATTAATACAATGCAATAACTGATAGTTTTGATGGGGGGAGGTGGGGGGATCTCTCATTAGGCACATTTTATTTATTGCAGAGTTTTACAGCCAAAAGTATTATAGAGAGTGTTGGGAGATGTCTAAAAATGCTGTGTTTGTTGGCAGAATCTAGGTGAATCTTAGTTTCCAACAGAATGTTACTTTTTTTGAGGCAGGAGCCAAATGCTGTATTGTTTTAGCCAAGCTTCTTGAAAGATTAACCTATAATTTCTTCCCCTGTTTTCTGACATTGTTACTCACTGTTGCAAAGTTTTAGTCACCATCTGGACACTAAGCCTGCTCTTGAAAAGATTTGCTCAAATCATCAAGATCTTTGTACACATTGCAGACTTACTGTTTTGATATCTATACAGCCTTCTAAACTGACCAGTCTCTTCCTTCTTGAAACTCTCCCCTCCCTTCCTTCCTCAACTCCACTCTAGCTTGAAGGTTCTGTTTGTCTCCATCCTAAAATTCCATTGTGGGCACAAGAACTATTTTGAAAATATTCACCTGCTGCTGCTTTGATTAAGATCCTCCACGTAGCTAACTCCTACCTCCGGCAAATCAAACAGAATTCATGGTCTTTCCCTTTCCAGCTCAAAGTCTGTTCTTTCTTTTGTGTTTTCATTCTTTCTAAAATAAGTCTTTATTGAATTTGTTACAATATTGCTTCTGTTTTATGTTTTGGGTTTTTGGGCACACGGCATGTGAGATCTTAGTTCCCCAACCAGGGACAGAACCAGGACTCCCGGTATTGGAAGGTGAAGTCTTAATTATTGGACTGCCAGGGAAGTCCCTGTGTTTTCATTCTTGATGAATGAGACTTCCATCCGTTGAGCTATTAAATCAGGAACAACGAAAGTCATTATTGATCCTTCATATATATGTTTAAATCCCATTGTTTCAACTAGCCTACATATTTCTTGAATTTATCTTTCTCAGTATATTGTTAAAACTGTCATGTTTCTCTTTGTCTTTTTTTATGAATTAATATAGAAGCTTCTTAATCAGTTCACTTTCCTCTTGTCTAAACTTTCTAATTTGTCTTCCAGAGGGATGTCAGAATAATCTTTCTGAAGACAAATCAGAGCATTTCATTCCTTTGAGCAAAACCGGTTAGTGGCTCTCCATTGATTTAAAATTATACTCTAAACTCTTTTGTACAGCACACAATGACCCTTAGAATGATTATCTTCTTGAATTTTCATTTATTGCTTATCTTCTTCATATGTGCTCCAGAACTCTGGAATTTTTAGGTCTCCAAATATCTGTATCTTCTTTTACTTTTCAACAGTTTGTTCCTTCTGTTTAAAGTATTGATAAATATTGATAGAATGACCAGTTGTCTAAGGTACCTGAAATTTACCTGGTGTTAGCCCTGAAAGTCTCCCCATTCCAGGCAATCCCTCATTCCCAGGTGAACAGAGTTGGTTTATCACTCTAGCTCAGAATGTCTTTTTCCATTTAGTTTTCCTGACTTGTTATTCAAGAGTCTGCTTAAATCCTATTCTAATCCCATTTTTTTCCTCCAGGCTGAAATATATCTGCTTATGCCAAAAGGAAAGGAATTACCATATTCTACTTTAATATGGTCCTGCTACACTTTGGGCTTCCGTGGTGGCTCAGATGGTAAAGAATCTGCCTGCATTGCAGGAGACCTGGATTCGATCCCTGGGTCAGGAAGATCTCCTGGAGAAAAGAATGGCTACCCACTCCAGTATTCTTGTCTGGAGAATTCCACAGACAGAGGAACCTTGTGGGTTACAGCCCATGGAGTCACAAAGAGTCAGATATGACTGAGTGACTAGAGAGATGTTCTATTTTGTTCACTGATACATCTCTTCATGTCATACGCATTCATATGTTCAACATATGGAAGGCTGCTGACAAGTATTCAGTTCAGTTTAGTTCAGTTGCTCATTTGTGTCCGACTCTTTGTGACCCCAGGGACTGTGGCACGCCAGGCCTCCATGTCCATCACCAATGCCTGGAGTTTACTCAAACTTATGTCCATTGAGTTGGTGATGCCATCCAAGCATCTCATTCTCTGTCATCCCCTTCTCCTCCCACCTTCAGTCTTTCCCAGCATGAATGTCTTTTCCAATGAGTCAACTCTTTGCATGAAGTGGCCAAAGTACTCGAGTTTCAGCTTCAGCATCATTCCTTCCAAAGAAATCCCAGGGCTGATCTCCTTCAGAACGGACTGGTTGGATCTCCTTGCAGTCCAAGGGACTCTCAAGAGTCTTCTCCAACACCACAGTTCAAAAGCATCAATTCTTCGGCACTCAGCTTTCTTCACAGTCCAACTCTCACATCCATACATGATTACTGGAAAAACCACAGCCTTGACTAGACAGACTTTTTTGGCAAAGTAATGTCTCTGCTTTTTAATATGCTATCTAGGTTGGTCATAACTTTTTTTCCAAGGAGTAAGTGTCTTTTAATTTCATGGCTGCAGTCACCATCTGCAGTGATTTTGGAGCCCAAAATAATAAAGTCTGCCACTGTTTCCCCATCTACTTCCCAAGAAGTGATGGGACCGGATGCCATGATCTTAGTTTTTTGAATGTTGAGCTTTAAGCCAACTTTTTCACTTTCCTCTTTCACTTTCATCAAGAGGCTCTTTAGTTCTTCTTCACTTTCTGCCATAAGGGTGGTGTCATCTGCATATCTGAGGTTATTGATATTTCTCCCGGCAATCTTGATTCCAGCTTGTGCTTCATCCAGCCCAGTGTTTCTTATGATGTACTCTGCATATAAGTTAAATAAGCAGGGTGGCAATATACAGCCTTGAAGTATTCCTTTCCCTATTTGGAACCAGTCTATTGTTCCATGTCCAGTTCTAACTGTTGCTTCCTGACCTGGATACATTTGTCTGTATATATGTCTGTAAATACCTGGATATTTGTCTTTCTCAAGACAAATATTAGTTGTGCACTATTAGGAACCCATGGCTTCTATCTTGTTGTTCATTTGCCCTGTCATTTCTGACTTTGCAACTCCATGGACTGCAGTATGCCAGTCCTATCTGTCCCTCACCATCTCCTGAAGTTTGTCCAAGTTCATGTCCATTGCATCAATGATGCCATCCAGCCATCTCATCCCCTGACCCTCTTCTATCTTAATGCTGTTCAACAAGTATCATAAATACTTTGCTGTTTAAATTAGTATAGTATTTCCAACTGTCTCCATTGTTTTTACCTTGAAAGAAAATGCTTTATTTTTACCTATCTAATTTACCATCATTATTTAACTCAAAAGTAGTGATTATTTTTCTTATTCTTTTACTAAATCCCTTGTCACATGTTTAACTCATATTTGAGTATCTCCCAACTATTTCTTCTGTCCTAGAAGATTTATAAATGTTTGGAAATACTTAAAGATTATTGTCAAAAAGGATTTCTTATATTACCCAGCTATGTCCAAACATTTGCCAAGTGCTGTGAAATGTTAGGTATAAACCATGGAAGCTTGACTTTTGCTCTCTAGAAGTTTACAATCCAGGTGGTGAAGCAAGCATGTAGAATTGAGTACAGAATATTTTCTTGAATATTTCATTTGGCACATGGGTCTGAGAACTAGAGTTCCAAATTACAGATATTTAGTCTAGTGACCTGAAGATCTCTTCCTATTATGTATAACTGAATGTCTCTTCCTATAATGTATAAAGTGTACAATTGGTGGAGATAGTTAGAGAGAGGATATTGCTTAGGGAAAAAAAACCCTGTCTATCTCCTGAATTTCTCCTTTACTCCCACCCTATTGTGACTCTCATGACACTCTGGTCACAACATGTGTGGGTCTTTCCCTCACCAGGTAGTTCAATGTGACTCCACCTGAGAGGCCTACAATTCACTATTTCTGGCACTGTCTATATGGAGATAACATCAGATTCCACATGTTAAGAATTCTTATCCCATAAGACCATTCCCGCCTCACTTTAGGTACAATCCCAAGTCCGTGTTGTCACCTATGCTTCTGACCCATAGGCTATAAATTAGAGGCTCTCGTGACTTTCTTTTTGCATTTGATTAATTTTAACTGAGCAGTTCTCAGAGCTTAGGAAAACAGTTACTTATGCTTGTTAGTCACTCAGTCGTGACCAACTGTTTGTGACCCCCATGGACTGTAGCCCACCAGGCTCCTCTACCCATGGAAGTCTCCAGGCGAGAATCCTGGAGTGGGTTGCAATTTCCTCCTCCTGACCCAGGGATTGAACCTGGGTCTCCTGCGTTGCAGGGAGAATCTTTACCATCTGAGCCGCTACCAGTTTATTAAAGGATATGGTCAAAGATACAGATGGACAGCCAGATGAAAAGTGCAAGGCCTGGGAGGATCCTAAGCATAGAAGCTTCTTTTCCCATGGAACTGGGGTGCATCACCCTCCAGGTCTGTGTTCACTAATCTGGAAGCCCTCTGAACCCTATACTACTGGATTTTGTGGAGGCTTCCTCATGTAAGTATGATCAGCTATTAATTTCATTTCCAGCCCTTCTCCCCTCTTACAGAGTAAGGGATGGGAACTGAATATTCCAAGTTTCTAAACTTTCTTGGTCTACCCTGGTCCACATACAGGAGCCATTCAGGAGCCCATCCAGAGTCTCCTCTTTAGAACAAAAGACACTCCCTTCACCCAGGAGATTATAAGTTTCAGGAGTCCATGTCAGGAAATAGAGTCATAGAACCAAACCTTAGAGCAAGAGAGTGCTCTTATTAGGAAGTTACAAAGGTGTTTTAGGAGTTCCGTGCAGGAACTGGGGGCAGAGACCGATGTATATATTTTCTGTTATTTACAGATATTTGACTTGTTAGTTGCTGAACAAAACCAAAAAAGGCATAGTATTTGAAACACAGAAGAGAACCTTTTCTCTTTTCTTTTTATTGATTTGTTCTAAATTTTAGCTGTCTTCTTTTTAATTTTAAAGAGTTTTTTGTCTCCCATTGTTTGTTTTCAGTAGAACTCTGTTCTTTGTTATTGATGTAAACTCATTTCTCAGAGAATGTTGTTAATATTTTTTTATTATTAATATTTAAAAAAATGTTTTATTATACCTGGTATTGCCTTTATTTCTTCTGTATTCCTAATTTGTTCTGTTTATTTTTCCCACTAGGGAATTCTTTTTTTTTTTTTAAATTTTATTTTATTTTAAAACTTTACAATACTGTATTAGTTTTGCCAAATATCGAAATGAATCTGCCACAGGTATACCTGTGTTCCCCATCCTGAACCATCCTCCCTCCTCCCTCCCCCCTCCCCATACCCTCCCTCTGGTTCGTCCCAGTGCACCAGCCCCAAGCATCATGTATAATATCATGTATGAAACGAGTCGCCAGTCCAGGTTCGTTACACGCTACTGGATGCTTGGGGCTGGTGGCACTAGGGAATTCTTACGCTGGTGATACTTGGCTATTCATTCATATTAGGAGTGAGGCAATAGAAGGTTAACTGAAAGCCTTGGGTCAGCAGTGTTTATCTGCTGATGACTTACTGTAGGGTAATCTGAAGAGACTCAGACTTTTTATGTGAAGCCCTCAAATTTGTGGTGTCTTTTCTTTGGGACTTTTTTTTTTTTTTTCTCCTGGAGAAGAGATCTTTTATATCCTACTCTGGGGTAGAGATTTAAGCCTGGCTTCTGGCATTCTAGAATCAGGAAGGAGGAAACTACTTCTTCAGTCTCATTGTCAGCTCCATACTCTACTCCATAGAATAAGCCCCTCACCTTTAGGGAGGCATTAGTGGTGGGGACTTGGTAGGGAGCAACCACAAATCTTTGGGGGGGCCATGGGAGAGGACTGTGGTTCTAATTTCTTTACATAGAGACTTTCCTTTTAGTTTGTTCCTTCAGTCACTAGAAGTATGATAGAGTGTGTTGTTGGTAACATAAGGCACCACTTCTATAGAACACAGCCTGTGGATGAACTGGAAGCTGGCCTTCTTTAGGCATTCTAGAAATATCATACTGCGAAATTACCTTATTGCTTAAAAATATTCTGTGCAAGAAACTTCTTTTTTACTACCTTTCAAAGAGTTATTTTCATATGAAATAAAAATACAACAATAAAAGCCTTAACATTTTCAAAAGACCAGTTTTCTACTCAATCCACCTCCTCTTTTGTTTGATGTCAGATATTACTAAGAAGTGAGGTATTTTTTTTTCTTTCTGTATAGATATAAAAAACAAGCAAACCTTTTCAACCTCCAGGTTTTGTTGATTTTCTTTTTTCATTTTCTCACTTTCTATTGCCTGTACTGGGTCAAACCACCCTCACTGCTCCCTTAGTCTAAGGAAAAGAGCAAAGACTTTCCACTCATTCACTGCAGCCTTTCCTGGCTTATTCCAACCCATTCTCCACACTGCCACCATAATGGTATAAAAACAAGCATAATCATAACCCTAGAAACAGAGATTCTTAACCTGAAATCATTCATGGTTGATGACTTTAGAATTCTGGGAGTCCCTTGCATTACAGAGAAACCTTGTGTTTGTTTATTTCATGAGAGAAGCATTGGTATTTTATCATATCCTTGAAAGAGCCTGAGATGCCCTAAACTATTAAAAACCACTCCACAGAGAATTAAGTCAATGAGTAATGATAGGAATAGCTGATGATCTCAAAACACACACCCCCAAAGTGTCTCCATTATTTATCCGGAAATGTGGTTACTAGAAGTCCAAAAGGCGTTGGTGATTGATCGCTATTCTTTTCTTCCCATACAGTGGTGGCAAAAGAATGACTGTCATAAAAGCGTCTGTCAAAGGGAATCACAAATATGTTCATTAGAAAAGCTATTAAAGTGGGTCAGGTATAAATATATTTTGCATGTCACAAAGACTACCGAATTAAGGAAAACTGCAGAAGAGCAGATAGCCACTTTTCAATTATATGTGACC
This sequence comes from Bos grunniens, assembly GCF_055505025.1. Classification (NCBI taxonomy): domain Eukaryota; kingdom Metazoa; phylum Chordata; class Mammalia; order Artiodactyla; family Bovidae; genus Bos; species Bos grunniens. The sequence goes on from NC_141165.1 coordinate 105,632,420, forward strand.
AATATGGCAGTTTTTGATACCTTAGTCTGTAATTCAAAGGTCTGGAAATGCCATACCTGACGATGTAATTTGTAGTTACTGCTTTGAACACAAGCAGTGAGTCTAGAAATTCTTAGCCTGCTCAGAACAATCATGCCTTGACTTTTTCCTGTTTGTGTAATTACCAAGATTGCACCTCATTGAACACATTTATGCTTATGCACATGAATATTTACTGGGAAATAGACCTGAGTATTAAAGAAAAAAGCCATCCAGCTTCCTTGACTTCATCAGGCTTTTTGTGGAGAGGCTTTTTCACAAACACAGAAGCTACAAATCAAAGGGATGTGACACCTTTTTATATTATCAGGCAACATGGCGAAGAAAAAAATGAAATGGAGTTTGTGAACTTTATTACTCAGGGTGACAAGTTAATATGTGGGTGATGGTGTGCTGCTCCCAAATGAGATTTGTTGCATCCTCGGAGCTGCTTAAAATGTCTAAAGAGAGAGGGAAGTTTCCACGCCATCGACAGGCTCGTTGGCTCTCCTGAGGAAGTTAGATTGGAAACTTATAAGTCCACAGTCATTCGCAGGCGATAAAGTGTGTGAAGTGGAGAGCTGGGAGAGACTGTGTTTGTGTGGAGAATTTTAATGTGTTAAAGTTTCTTTTCTTCTTATTAATTTCAGCATAGGGAGGGCAGCGAGCTAAGGAAGTCACCAATCTTTCAGATGTCTTTTTCCCCTAAAAAAGGCATGGTTGATTTGGTACAAGCATCATAAAGCAGTAAACCAAAAAATAGAATCAAATCAAACATGATTTTATAAGTTGTTCTCATTCTTAAGAATATCTGCATTCACATTGACAAATGTCTTAGGAGAATGCAAGTGGAAGTCCTGGTCTGTGCAGTGAAGGGCTGTTGGTCATTTGGAAAGAATATGCCTGTTGGATATGACAGGCTTACTCCAAGAAGCATCACTGGGTCTGCTCCCAGACCCACTCGTGATTCAAGGCTGTGAATCTCCTCTTTGCACATAAGACAGGTGAGTTGTATTACTTGCTGGGTAAAAAGGAGGGCAGGAGATGGGTTACCTGAAACCATCTGACTCGTTTTTATCCCTTCAGTACTGACATGATGTCCAAACAGGATCACTGAATCCAATAGAGCTAAAACGTTCTTTTTAACCAGTCCATTCTGAAGGAGATCAGCCCTGGAATTTCTTTGGAAGGAATGATGCTAAAGCTGAAATTCCAGTACTTTGGCCACCTCATGCGAAGAGTTGACTCATTGGAAAAGACTCTGATGCTGGGAGGCATTGGGGGCAGGAGGAGAAGGGGAAGACAGAGGATGAAATGGCTGGATGGCATCACTGACTCGATGGACGTGAGTCTGAGTGAACTCCGGGAGTTGGTGATGGACAGGGAGGCCTGATGTGCTGCGATTCATGGGGTCGCAAAGAGTCAAACACGACTGAGTGACTGATTTGATCTGATCTGATCTGGGGTGCTTGTCTGTCCTGCTGTGATAGATTGTGCAAGTGGAATCCAGATAAACTCAAACCAATTGTCTGATTAAATGGGCCAGCTGTTTCAATCATAGCCCAAAAAAATGGTGTTTCTGTGTCAATATCCATATGTTATACTTTGGAGTAAACTATTTTTATATATTCTCATCTTATGTTTTCTAAGGGAGACTTAAAAATAGTGGAAAGCTGTTTTGAAATCCTTGTTAAACCCAAGGTTGAGACTCACATTTTTCTTTTTTATATGGATATTCTCAGTTTTAATAGCTTTATATTTTTACTTTTTCCTTTAGCAACTGTAAATTTATTTCTCTCCTCTTTGGGAGTGCTAAAATACAGTCATTGAAAGGACACTTGTAGGTGTCCACATGACCTAGAATTTCTACCTTTTTTGAGATGGCACTAAAACATTTGATCTAAAATAACACAATATTTTCCTGGGTTGGGAAGGTCCCCTGTAGAAGGGAATGGCTACCCACTCCAGCATTCTTGCCTGGAGAATTCCATGGACAGAGGAACCTGGCAGGCTACAGTCCATGGGGTTGCAAAGAATTGGACACGACTGAGCAACTTTCATTTTCACTTTTCCCAGATTAGGCCCTCATCCATTAAAAAAAATTACCTAGCTATGAAAGTCAGAACTTGTACTTGCTGTCTAGTGAGAGTGTTACTTGCTCAGTCATATCTGACTCTTTGAGACCCCATGGACTATAGCCTGCCAGGCTCCTCTGGCCATGGTATTTTTCCAGGCTAGAATACTGGAGTGGGTAGCCATTTCCTTCTTTAGGGGATCTTCCCAACCCTGGGATTGAACCCGGCTCTCCCACATTGCAGGCAGTCTCTTTACTATCTGAGCCACCAGGGAATCCCAAAAGGGACATCAGGTTGAATTCAAAGAAACATTATTTGAGGACCTATTATATATCAAACCTTCTGAAAGGAATTGGTGATGAAAAGGCAAATATTACACTACTTATGACAGTAAGTAAAGTTATTAACAACTGTAATACAATGCAGTAAATGCTATGAAAGGGAATTTGGTTTTGTGATTTCAGTATCACTAGATTTCTGCTTTGATTAGTCTCATCTGCCAAAGAAAATATATTTTTTTAATTTTATTTTATTTTTAAACTTTACATAATTGTATTAGTTTTGCCAAATATCAAAATGAAAATATTTTTGTAGTGAGGAAATGTCACTTCTGTTCACCACTGGAAATTGCTGTTTACCTATTTACTTGGATAATTTTACCAGGTGTTGCATTATAGATGATATTAAGGGAGAATAAAACAGTTACTGGTAGACACATCTTTGGCTTATAAACTCTGATACTTATAATGTTTAGTGCATGCTATATATATGGCTTCCTGCCCATCTGATTTTTTGTCGAAGGACTAAATAATTGGTTTCCATAGGATCTAAGACTAACTGTGATTTATTTTATTAGTGTCTTCCTTGGGCCATTTTTTCCAAATAAGAATATTTACTGAGCATAAACTTAATTGCTTCAGAGGTTTTCAGAAAAGTATTATGGTCATGCCCTTGATTTGCTTTTTATCCCAAAGTTGAATTTTAATTGCTTTTTTTTCCTCAGTGACTTTTTCAGTTTTATTTTTTATGACTTAGAAAAAAAGAATCAGTTCCAATCCAGGAAGTCCCTGAATTTCAAAACTCTGAATGAAGGGCAAGAAAGGAAGAATTAGGGATGCCCTGTGATCCTCCCTGTGTGTCTTACATCTGTCTTCTTCATGTCTGCCAAAATCCAAGGCCCTGAACAGACTTCTTCCATGTTCAACTTCCTGTCGCCCACAAGAAGTCTCCTTGACTCTTCACCTGCTTGCTTTTACAGCTTGACTTTCCCTTGTCATTCTGGTCCATCAGGGTCTGATTCCATTAGTGCTGTCTGGAAACCAATGGGGTCTGCTTTCTTAGCCTTATCTCTGGCACTTGTACTGGCGCAGCTCTCTCTTAGTAACTATGGACATGAGTGCCCTATCCCCTGGCCCAACTGCTTGATGACATAAGCTGGAAGCCAAAGTCTGTGCTGTCGTTAAAAGAGATCAGAGCATGTTGATGGAACAGGAAGAATATGATCATCCCAAAGGGAGTGGCCAGAGTGCAGGAGGCCTTAGATATAGAGAAGAAACTCGCTTTGGGATTCTGGAAGCTTTCTGTGATTGGACATAACTTGTATCCACGGGACTGGGGTGAAGGCTGGTGAATAACTTTGAGATAATAGGAGTTGCTTGACTTCAACAAGTAATATTATTTTTTTTCCATTTAATCCAAAATCTTTACTTTGCAAATAAGGAAATTGCCTTCTTTACCCATAAAAACATGAAAAGTCTTCCAGCACCTTTTGCTGTGTCTCATATTTGAACTCTGACATTGATTTCTAATTTTTCATGCTGAGGATCCTATTTCTCATGGGATAAAGAAAATATCTGAAAATATAGGGCAAGAATTTGTGCTATACTCTTGATGAATTACTTTGAACTGAAATTCATTGGAATAAGCTTGGTGAGACTGAGCCATTCTCCTGAATCAGATCTAACACAGCTTAGTTGCTCAGTCATGTCCACCTCTTTGTGACCCCATGGAACAAGTATATTATTTAGTCTGAGGGTATTTTTTTTTTAATAGATTCCAACTGCACAGTGTTCTAAGGCTATTTGAGTTTTACGTAATGATTTCTGCTAAGTAAATTGCCTTAATCTTCTGAGCAGAGCCCAGGTGGCCTGGTTATCTTAACTGTGAAAAACTGAGAGTTGTCTGTCTCCTTGGGGCCTATTTATAAATACATAAAGCAAAATTTTATCATCTTGACTATACTGTGACTTTAAAAGTGAGCAGCCTCAACAAATTTTCCTTTGCTCTGGAAAATTGGAATAATTATAAGTGCAGACAAAACAGGGTTGTGATTTTGTCCTGGGCTTTGGTTTAGGAATTCTTTTCAGTATCTTAGAGGAGCTAAATTAAATTGCTGCCATGAGGCCAGAGGGGGGCACCACATAATCATGATTGATAGAGTAACTGGTTAGGCTGAGCGGTTGTGGGAGGCTCAGGCATGAGGACTGTGAAGGCTCTATGTCTGGTTTAAACATTTTGGGCAGAAAACATATTGAAGTCTCTCTGTTTATTGAATCATCATCGTCTGAGCAGGAGCTGACAGCCCAGCTTCAGTGGTCCGGAATGTGCTCAAGTAACGAGGAAGCAGCAGTTGGCAGGGTCTGTGGTTGCAAACATTCTAAAAAGGCTCTGCATTCTGTTAAACTCTTTTCTGCTTTCACTCATCAGAGTGAAACTGTGGGAAGAACGGAGAAGCCAACTTTACTGTCTTTAAAAAGAACTGGGATGGGTCTTTCTTGATCTTTGTCTCTGAGTCAGAGAAATTATTGGCTGGTTTCTAGCTTTAATTCTTCTTGGTAAATTGCCGAAATGTCTCTTTGGTCTTCAGGAAAGGGGGATACATTGTCCCACTTTAAAATTCATCTTTGTCTTTGACTATTTGAGAAAAGTCTGTTTCCTTTGCTATTCTCTTAGGCAGGATTTCTAACTTAAAGACAACTTTCAAACATCTTCCACAATTGTAATTTTTCTCATATGAAAACGATGCTTCCTGTTACTGGTACTTGCTGCCTTTTGTGATCTACAGTTTGCATGCTGCTGCTGCTGCTAAGTTGCTTCAGTCGTGTCCAATTCTGTGCGACCCCAGAGACGGCAGCCCACCAGGATTCCCCGTCCCTGGGATTCTCCAGGCAAGAACACTGGAGGGGGTTGCCATTTCCTTCTCCAATGCATGAAAGTGAAAAGTGAAAGTGAAGTCGCTCAGTTGTGTCCGACTCTTAGCGACCCCATGGACTGTAGCCCACCAGGCTCCTCCATCCATGGGATTTTCCAGGCAAGAGTACTGGAGTGGGGAGAGTTTGCATACATACCTTCATTTGTAGTGGATTAACTGAGAGTGGGGGTGGGGGAGTGAGGGTGGGGGTGAGGGTGGGTAGTGGCTAGGATGAGGGCAAAGAGGTTGAAATTTCCTCTGATCAGTTGAGGAGGATATATGCCTACTCTGTTCTTTGACAATACTTGATGGATTCCAGCTCTTCTTGCAAAGTACATTTGAATGCCAAAAGTGGTTAGTTAATAATATGATCACGTGAAGTTTAAGACGCTTAAGCCCTGGACTCTCATTTGGCACCTCAATTCTCCTTTGTGACTTTGTGTATGGTTTAGGGGGTACATATTTCAAAGTGCCCCTCAATGTGTGTCTTCACGTAAGGTAAATCTGTGCTGATTTTCTTTCCCAGTATGGAGTACATGACAAGTAAACCAATATAGGCAGAACAATTATGACTTGGGGAGACAGAGTTGGTAAGGATCTTTATATTAATAAACATAGGCCCCTTTTTATACCCACATTTTAACTTAGTGTTTAGGAACTTGGACTCTGGAACCAGACTCTCTGGGTCTGAATTTAGGCTGCACCTCTTACTACTGGGCAAGGTACTCAGCCTCTCTGCGCCTCAGTTTTCTCATCTGTAAAGTAGGGTAATGACAGTATCATAGGGTTATTATGAAAATTAAATGACAATTAGAACCTTTTATTTTGGAGAAGGCAATGGCACCCCACTCCAGTACTCTTGCCTGGAAAATCCCATGGATGGAGGAGCCTGGTAGGCTGCAGTCCATGGGGTTGCTAGAGTCGGACACGACTGAGCGACTTCACTTTCACCTTTCACTTTCATGCATTGGAGAAGTTAAGTGGCAACCCACTCCAGTGTTCTTGCCTGGAGAATCCCAGCGACGGGGGAGCCTGGTGGGCTGCTGTCTATGGGGTCGCACAGGGTGGGACATGATGAAGCAACTTAGCAGCAGCAGCAGGAGATCCTTTTATTTAGTGTTTTGTAAATACCTGCTAAACAAATGTTTATTTATTTATTTTTATTTTTTTCCTTTATTTTATTTTTTTAAACTTTACAATATTGTATTGGTTTTGCCATACATCAACATGCATCCGCCACGGGTGTACACTGTTCCCCATCCTGAACCCCCCTCCCACCTCCCTCCCCATACCATCCCTCTGGGTCATCCCAGTGCACCAGCCCCAAGCTTCCTGTATCCTGCATTGAACCTGGACTGGCGATTCATTTCTTATATGATATTATACATGTTTTAATGCCATTCTCCCGAATCGTCCCCTCCCCTCTTCCTCTCCCACAGAATCCAAAAGACCGTTCTATACATCTGTGTCTCTTTTGCTGTCTTGCATACAGGGTTGTCGTTACCATCTTTCTAAATTCCATATATATGTGTAAGTATACTGTATTGGTGTTTTTCTTTCTGGCTTACTTCACTCTGTATAATAGGCTCCAGTTTCATCCACCTCTAAACAAATGTTTAAAGGCAAGGTAAATCTGTTATGCTAGTCTTACAGAGTTTTTGTTTCTGCAGGGAACTTTTCTATCAGGTGATTTTTTATGGGAAGATATTGCCTTGAATGTTTCATGAACATGTACCAGGTGCTTCCAGGATGGAATTTCAGGGTTTTCCCATTATCTCTTGTGCACATAGAAACATTTGAGAAAGAAGAAATGGAACAACCAAAACTTTGTGCCAAGATCATATTACAATCGACTCCTCAACATAATTTATTTAACAAACATTTATATAGCACTTGCTATGTGCCACACACTGTTTTAAACACTGTACGAATACGAATTCATTTAATCCTCATTATAACATGAGAATCCTTGTTGAATTTCAATTAAGTGATGTGGGAAAATCCTCTCTCCTAGTGTCTGACATGATAATCCTTCAGCAAATATTTGTTGATCGGATGAATACCTATGAGTGACTCGATCAATCAGTCTATCTTGTTTGCTATCAAAAAGCAAACAATGCACCAGGATGTTATAAGTGGCCCAGCATGTTCTCAGAGACCGGAAACAGTTGAGATGCTTCTTCCACAGCTAAATTCAATTTGTACTGAAGGGACAAAAATAGTCTAAGTGTTTCTGTTGCTTTCTCAGGATTCATTCACTTATTATTTTGATGTTAAATTTAGCTGTTTAGATGTCTTAGAATAGATAAAATCTTTGGTGACTTGTAGACTATTATGCTCATCTATATTGGCAGTTGACTGTGCCATTCTAAATTTTCATTTTAATCATTATTTTGGATTTTGAGCAGAGAGTTTTATGGTTCTAAGATTTGCCAATTTTTAATCACTCTTTGAATTGCATTCTTTATTTTTATTCTAATCTAGGAAAACATATTTACATTGTGCTTCTTAATTTGTCACTATCTTGAGATTAGCAGAGAAATACTTAATGTTTTGTAATGCTTTATCGTAATTGAATATATCCACCTACTAAGCTTGAGCAATAAACTGCTTTAAAAGTAAATATGTCAGATCTATTCAAACACTTGAGAGGTAAATGCCCATTTTTTAATGAAGCTGCAATACATATTTTTATTCAACATGTTATTGCTGCAGTCCACTTTAGACTCTTTTTATAGTCACCAAATTAGTTGCATTTAGTCTTAAATTGTACTTATTGAAGCACAGTTAAATAATAGAAAGGAATCAATGTAATAAGAACAAAACACCTAAGACTTCAATAATCTCTGTGTCTGTCTCTCTTGCTCTCCTCATCTCTAGCTACTAATTGAAATATTTATCTTTTCCTCACCGTGACAAGCATCTTGTGAAATCGGATTTAAAATTTTTATGAAACTATTGAGAGGTGGCAACTGAAGGGCATCCAGAAAATGGTGGGTAAATTTACATGAAGACTTTAGTGATTAAGAAGAAGTGGAGAGGAGAGATCAAATATATAGGCTTTGATCTCTGAGATTAAATGTTACTGATACTCTGGGATAGACATTGGTGATTGTGGGTTGAGGAGTCAACAAGTCTTCCAAAGTCACAATGTTGGCAAAAATTGCAGTTGGAAAGTGGACTGCTCTCGTACCTTTTTCCACTGGTGAGGGGGAAAGTGGGTTGAAGTTGATGAATTGACAGTCGGTCAAAAAATGTCCCAAATCAGCCAAGTGATGTCAGGCTTTAAGCCAAGTTGCTCTAACGAATGACTAAAAATTCCAGTCCGATTTAGACACCCTTGATTGTGTAGCCCTGGGATGATGAGAGGGGACAGTCTCCTTACTTCATGTTGAAGGTTTACTGAGGTGAGGGCAGAGTGATGAAAAGAGAAAGGATATCATTGGAAAGTCAAAGGATATCATTTCAGCTGTGAACTGAAGCCTCACATTTGACAGTAGGATCAGTGGCCAGGCTCTGAGAAAGAAGCAACAAGTTGCTGGTAGGATTAGAAGATCAGCATATTCCTGGCCATCTCAGGATGGTGATATGGGGCTGGCTGCCTGGAGGAAAGATATTGGACTTGTTTATTTGGTTATGAGCCTTTCTATGTAGATATTTAATAAAAATTTTATTTGGCTTGACAAATATTTGTGGAAAAAAATATTGAATGGAAGTAGAAACTTCAGGATTGTACTTCAAAACATCATTGCAGTGGGCAGGGGGGAGTCTCATTATTCACATGCCAATGGTTAAAGTAGGATGCTCAACTTCCAGTTTACATGTAAATCCACCCTACTTTCAGATGCTTTCAAACATCTTATAAATCTTCATCTACCTTTGTCTGCCCTTTCTGCCTGCTGGCTCAGTGATGTCTGCTTCTCATGTTATGGAATTTAGCATGATGGTCTCCACTTGTCAGACTGATCCCTTCCACCTATCCGAATATGCCTGGTTCATCACCACACTAAAGAATCATCATGCCATTTTTCTCACCTGGCCTTCCTCGCCTTTTTCCTCTGTCTACAAATACTGCCCATTCTTTAAAGTTCAATGAAACTTTTTGGGTGACTTTTCCTAAACTTTTGCCCTTTGTCTAAAATTACGCAACCTGACCTATCCTAATGGGTTGAAAGTTTCTTAAGAGTAAGGGTCAAAGCTTTATCTTCTGTTTATTGCACTGCACTCTGCTGATATGTGACCACAAAATAGCCACCCAAAAATCTTCATTTGCTTTAACTGCTTTGTATTCTCTGAACAAACTCAACTTCTGCCCCCACAATTACAGATTACTTCAGATTAATTAGAGTTTTAAAAATAGAACCAAGTTCAGTTCAGTTCAGTTCAGTCGCTCAGTTGTCTCCGACTCTGTGACCCCATGAACCATAGCATGCCAGGCCTCCCTGTCCATCACCAACACCTGGAGTCCACCCAAACCCATGTCCATTGAGTCGGTGATGCCATCTAACCATCTCATTCTCTGTCATCCCCTTCTCCTCCCACCTTCAGTCTTTCCCAGCATGAGTGTCTTTTCCAATGAGTCAACTCTTCGCATGAGGTGGCCAAAGTACTGGAGTTTCAGCTTCAGCATCATTCCTTCCAAAGAACACCCAGGACTGATCTGCTTTAGAATGGACTGGTTGGATCTCCTTGCAGTCCAAGGGACTCTCAAGAGTCTTCTCTAACACCACAGTTCAAAAGCATCAATTCTTCTGTGCTCAGCTTTCTTTGTAGTCCAACTCTCACATCCATACATGACTACTGGAAAAACCATATCCTTGACTAGACGGACCTTTGTTGACAAAGTGATATCTCTGCTTTTTAACATGCTGTCTAGGTTGGTCATAACTTTTCTTCCAAGGAGTAAGTGTCTTTTAATTTCATGGCTGCAATCACCATCTGCAGTGATTTTGGAGCCCGGAAAAATAAAGTTAGCCACTGTTTCCCCATCTATTTGCCATGAAGTGATGGGACCAGATGCCATGATCTTTATTTTCTGAATGTTGAGCTTTAAGCCAACTTTTTCACTCTCCTCTTTCACTTTTAAGAAGCTCTTTAGTTCTTCTTCATTTTCTGCCATTAGGGTGGTGTCATCTGTGTATCTGAGGTTATTGATATTTCTCCCAGCAATCTTGATTCCAGCTTGTGCTTCTTCCAGCCCAGCGTTTCTCATGATGTACTCTGCATATAAGTTAAATAAGCAGGGTGACAATATACAGCCTTGACGTACTCCTTTCCCTATTTGGAACCAGTCTGTTGTTCCATGTCCAGTTCTAACTGTTGTTTCTTGGCCTGCATACAGATTTCTCAGGAGGCAGGTCAGGTGGTCTGGTACTCCCATCTCTTTCAGAATTTTCCACATTTTATTGTGATCCACACAGTCAAAGATTTTAACATAGTCAATAAAGCAGAAACAGATGTTTTTCTGGAACTCTCTTGCTTTTTCGATGATCCTGTGGATGTTGGAAATTTGATCTCTGCTTCTTCTGCCTTTTCTAAAACTAGCTTGAATATCTGGAAGTTCACGGTTCACGTATTGCTGAAGCCTGGCTTGGAGAATTTTGAGCATTACTTTACTAACGTGTGAGATGAGTGTAATTGTGTGGTAGTTTGAGCATTCTTTGTCATTCCCAAAGAAAGACAATGCCAAAATAGGACCAAAGCCCCACTTTTATTTTCTTTACTTTGTTTTATATTTATCTCCTTCAGACTTTCCTTGACTCTAATCATGGCAGAAAACCTGAAACAGTTTTGGAGGTTTTCTCTCTGGTGGACAAAGGTGCTGTTAGATTAGATGTTCCAAAACATAACTTCAGTCATCTAGGCCATTTTAGGTTTCCTAGTAAGTTATTGAAAAATATTTATGTAAAGTCTTTTGAAAGGCCTTAATCGAAAACCGATCTCATTAGATAGATGTATTTTTTATGCTACACTGCTTGAATTTATGATGATAATAGTGAAATAATTTACTTTCATAGTATATTTTAAGCCCTCTGGGACCTTAATGTCAAATATATTTTTAGGCACATATAGTAAGTCCTCAACAACTATGATGGAAAATTGATATATTTTAATATATAAGGTTTTGAGTATGCTATTCTACTTTGGCAAGTTGACAAGTATAATGTAATTGAATGGAAAATTCTGTAAAGTGCTCATTTATGACCAAATTTAAAACCTCTTTGAGGTTAGTAGAGGTGCCTTTGTCTTCACACAGCTTGGAAGACAATAAGCCTTTTTTTACACAGAGATTATATTTGCTTGTTTTCTTTGATTCACAATAGTCCATTATTATAATTGTGTTTTAGTACAGGCTGACAAGACATCAGCACTATTATCTTTTCTCTTTCCAATTTCAATTTTTCTGTCTTATTCGTAACAGACTTCTTTCTCAAAACTATTCACAGGCATTTAAATTAAATTATTATTCTTTAAGCTACATATGATATAAATTAATGTTCTCTCAATTAAGTAGTTGATGATTATTTTCATAGTTGCATTATGGACTTTGGTATTAGTCAAATAATACATAATTAAAATTCTGACAAGCTTTTAAACATTGTATTCTGAGTCAGTTCAGTTCAGTCGCTCAGTCATGTCTGACTCTTTGCAACCCCATGCATGCCAGGCCTCCCTGTCCATCACCAACTCCCGGAGTCCACCCAAACCCATGTCCATTGAGTTGGTGATGCCATCCAACCATCTCATCCTCTGTTGTCCCCTTCTCCTCCTGCCCTCGATCTTTCCCAGCATCAGGGTCTTTTCAAACGAGTCAGCTGTTTGCATTAGGTGGCCAAAGTGTTGGAATTTCAGCTTGAACATCAGTCCTTCCAATGAACACCCAGGACTGATCTCCTTTAGGATGGACTGGTTGGAATTTTTGCAGTCCAAGGGACTCTCAAGAGTCTTCTCTAACACCACAGTTTAAAAGCATCAATTCTTCTGTGCTCAGCTTTCTTTATAGTTGAACTCTCACATCCATACATGACCACTGGAAAAACCATAGCCTTGACTAGATGGACCTTTGTGACAAAATAATGTCTCTGTTTTTTAATATGCTGTCTAGGTTGGTCATAACTTTTCTTCCAAGGAGTAAGCGTCTTTTAATTTCATGGCTGCAATCACCATCTGCAGTGATTTTGGAGCCCAGAAAAATAAAGTCTGACACTGTTTCCACTGTTTCCCCATCTATTTGCCATGAAGTGATGGGACCAGAAGCCATGATCTTAGTTTTCTGAATGTTGAGCTTTAAGCCAACTTTTTCACTCTCCTCTTTCACTTTCATCAAGAAGCCCTTTAGTTTCTTCTTCACTTTCTGCTATAAGGGTGGTATCATCTGCATATCTGAGGGTACTGATATTTCTCCCGGCAATCTTGATTCTAGCTTGTGCTTCTTCCAGCCCAGTGTTTCTCATGATATACTCTGCATATAAGTTAAATAAGCAGGGTGACAATATACAGTCTTGATGTACTCCTTTCCCTATTTGAAACCAGTCTGTTGTTCCATGTCCAGTTCTAACTGTTGCTTCTTGACCTGCATACAGGCTTCTCAAGGGGCATGTCAGGTGGTCTGGTATTCCCATCTCTTTCAGAATTTTCCAGTTTATTGTGATCCATACAGTCAAAGGCTTTGGCATAGTCAATAAAGCAGAAATAGATGTTTTTCTGGAACTCTCTTGTTTTTTTTTGGTGATCCAGTGGATGTTGGCAATTTGATGTCTTGTTCCTCTGCCTTTTGTAAAACCAGCTTGAACATCTGGAAGTTCATGGTTCACGTATTGCTGAAGCCTGGCTTGGAGAATTTTAAGCATCACTTTACTAGTGTGTGAGATGAATGCAATTGTGCAGTAGTTTGAGCGTTCTTTGGCATTGCCTTTCTTTGGGATTGGGATGAAAGTTGACCTTTTCAGTCTGAGGCCACTGCTGAGTTTTCCAAATTTGCTGGCATACTGAGTGCAGCACTTTCACAGCATCATCTTTCAGGATTTGAAATAGCTCAACTGGAATTCCATCACCTCCACTAGCTTTGTTTGTAGTGATGCTTCCTAAGGCCCACTTGACTTCACATTCCAGGATGTCTGGCTCTAGATGAGTGATCACACCATCGTGATTATCTGGGTTGTGAAGATCTTTTTGTATAGTTCTTCTGTGTATTCTTGCTACCTCTTCTTAGTATCTTCTGCTTCTGTTAGGTCCATACCATTTCTGTCCTTTATCGAGCCCATCTTTGCATGAAATGTTCCCTTGGTATCTCTAATTATCTTGAAGAGATCTGTAGTCTTTCCCATTCTATTGTTTTCCTCTATTTCTTTGCATTGATCGCATTCTTGCATTGATCACATTGAATTCATTCTTCTAAGTAATGCCTACAAATTAGACCTTTACTTTCCTTCTTAGGCTGGGATAACTGAAATATCAGATGGGACTAGAAACATGAATACATTAGGGTAGAAATTGTAATAGCTGGATGTAGGTCAATAGGAGGACCTATGGGTAAGTAGAGGTAGAGTTATGAATGCATTCTGGAGTCTACTTGCAGTCATGACTTCATAAGTTTAGCTTGCAATCTGCTGTCACCTAGAACAATATCATAAATAGTGTAAGAATATAAACATTTAGTCTCATGAGGAAGGCTATGTTGACTTGAACTTTTCTCTGCATAACTTTTAAAAAAAAGTTTACTTATTTATTTGGTTGTGCTGGGTCTTAGTTGTGGCGTGCAGAATCTTTTTTTTTTTTTTTTTTTAGTTTTAGCATGTGGGATCCAGTTCCCTGACTAAGGATTGAACCCAGGCACCCTGCATTGGAAGAGCGGAATCTTAGCCACTGGACCACCAATGAAGTACCTCTCTGAATAACTTGATGAAAGATCTCATTCTTTATGATGTGAGAGAAATATACTAGTTGCAATGTTTTACTGCATGAAGTGTATTCTAGTTTAAATAAGTGGCATACAAAGCTTTCATCTTGCTTGAACAATATTCAGTTGAACATGTTTTTAGTCCCCCAAAGAAATTAAATTTTTAGACAGTTATTTTTTTCAGTTGGAAATTTATTGAATTAATAGAAAACAAGTTACACAGCCTTCCAAAGAATACATTACATGGTTTTGCAATTTGGTTTTCTTTGGCATTGTGTGGTTTTTAGAAAATCTTGCAAGTTTAATACATTAGGGTAGAAATTGAAAGAAAATAACCAGAAATATAGCAATACATTTGCAGATAAAAATTTCTATAAATAAAATGTTCACCACAATGTTACTTATATAAATAATCTAGAACTACTGAAGTCTCTAACTGTAAATATATTATTGTAATAATTGTGATCTTCCTATTAATGGACTACCAGGTAGACACTAAAAATATTTTTGAAGGAATTTTAATAGCACAAGATATTTTTAAAAATATGAGATCAAACACAAAACCAACAAACCCAGAAAGCCAACTGTATATACAATAGAATTTTGTTTGTAAAGATAAACACATGAATGAGCATAAAGCAATTTATTACACTTAATCCTCACAGGAGCACAATGAAATTGTTATGGGCAATTCAGAAAATGCCACTGTCAAGAACTGATTCCCTGGATGAATAGTTTTTGGAAATCATTCTGAAGTTGAAAATCACAGGTCAACAATTTGAAATCCATGTAAACCGAGTATTGGAAGAAATTAAATATGCAAATATAAGGGATGTAATTGATTTTAAGAGTGTGTGTCTTTGGAGGAGGTGCAGTAACTGCTGTTGTTCAGACCAGTTCTTAAAGTATAAACTGGCCGAGTAGTTTGAGCATTAAAATATCCAACAATGACTGTTTCCCTCTATAGCCTTGGCTAGGTCCTTAACACCTTAAGGCTCCCTTAAAATGAGCTGCTTTACCACAATGAATTGGAGCAGTCTCTTTGATAGAGCTTGTATTCCAGTCCTGGTGGTTTTCCCATGAGGACTCCAAAAAGCAGGTGATTGAAAATTCTCTCCGAGTGGAACTGAGAGGCCCAATATGCTTGGAAGCAATGTCTCTAAAACCTTATATGATGATATTGCTTTTATAATTAAGTAATAAGTATTATCGGAGAAGGCAATGGCACCCCACTCCAGTACTCTTGCCTGGGGAATCCCATGGATGGAGGAGCCTGGTGGGCTGCAGTCCATGGGGTTGCTGAGAGTCGGACACGACTGAGCGACTTCACTTTCACTTTTCACTTTCATGCACTGGAGAAGGAAATGGCAACCCACTCTAGTGTTCTTGCCTGGAGAATCCCAGAGACGGGGGAGCCTGGTGGGCTGCCATCTATGGGGTCGCACAGAGTCGGCCACGACTGAAGTGACTTAGCATAGCAATAAGTATTAAGAAAGTAGAGATAAAATATTTTTACTTCTGAAGAAGTAGGAAAGAAGAGATTTTTCCTTTAATGAGAAAACATCTCCCTGTTTCCCTTTTCCATTCTGTACTATTTGCTATGATTGCACCTGACATGTTAGTCTGAAATGACCTGAAGACAGAAACAATGTGCTCTACAAGTCTGGAAAAATCTGCCTCAATTAAGGCATGTGAGGTCAGATTGTACAAAAATTAGTGTATATTATTAAGTAAACTTATGCATGCTAATTCTTAAAAAAATGTAGAATGGATATAGTTCACAAGATGTTCTTTCTTATTTA
Organism: Bos grunniens; assembly: GCF_055505025.1. Lineage (NCBI taxonomy): Eukaryota > Metazoa > Chordata > Mammalia > Artiodactyla > Bovidae > Bos > Bos grunniens. The sequence continues at coordinate 105,648,404 of NC_141165.1, forward strand.
CCACTTGATTTCTTCAAGCTCCAATGGGAATCTGTTTAGCTGTAGAGACTTGAATATATACAAATCTGCATGGATATAATTCTTAGCCCTCTTTGCACTAGGTGTGCTTGCCCTGGAGAAGGAAACCAAAATCTTGGAATTCGTTTTTATTCATGGAGTTGCTCTCTTTAGACTTTTGAGAAAAAGAGCTGCTGGGCAGATGAGTTAAATATCTTACTCCTGTCTGACATGTCTGCCCATCAAGACTAGCTGATACAGTGCACTTTAATGACCCTTCTGTAGTCAAAGCCAACACTGGCACTAACAAAAAGATTTGGGACAAAGAGCTGTGTTCACCTGCAAGTCAGCTTCAAGTTTCATCACAAGCTGTGCTTTTTGTGCTGTCTTTTCTGCTTAATCACCTGTTTGTATATCTGTAAATTAAATGCTTCTTTCATGCTTATGGAATTTATCTTGGGTCAAGGAGGGGACAGTTTGGATCATACTGTTTTGGCAGGTAAGTTCTTTGACAGGGAAAACTATGTGGCTTGATCGTAAGAGCTAAAATTCACTAAATCTGGAACTACTGAAAAATTTTAATATCTGTTGAAATATCTCCTATCTGAGGCATGTTTGAAAATGAACTAGTTCAAAGGCATTTCAAAAGCATGTGCATTTTAAGAAAGCCGTTTGATTCTGAGAGTTATATAAAACTTCAAGTACTTTATTAAAAACCCTAAAAATTGAATGATTGAAGATTGTTAATGGAAGCCTGGGCAGTGAAAAGAAACTGGGAGTTGGAGAAATGGAGTGGTATTCAGAGATACATCTAATTTAGACTGTCTCCAGGGCAAGGCTTAAATAACTGAAAATTTGAATGGACTTCTGAAGGGTAGCCTGTTTTTGTTTGGCCTTACATTATAGGATGTTCAGCATTAAAGAGTGTCTAAGAGTATGGTTCCAAGGAGCTTGAGGGTCCACAGCTGCTGTGCATCCTGGCATAAGTCAATAACAAACTTTCAAAATGGCAAGAATTCTTCTGAAACTGTTAGTTCTTCTCAAGGAATAACAGAACTTCTAGTCTGAGAATCTCTCATGTATGTCCATAGTTTTAGAGTGATGACCAGATGATGATTGGCTTAGGATCTCTCTTGCGTGCTAAGTTGCTTCAGTCGTGTCTGACTCTTTGCGACCCCATGGACTGTAGCCCGCCAGGCTCCTCTGTCCGTGGGATTCTCCAGGCAAGAATACTGGAGTGGTTGCCATTCCCTCCTCCAGGGAATCTTCCCAATCCAGGGATCAAACCTGTGACTCTTATGTCTCCTGCATTGATAGGAGGGGTTTTTTTTTGTTTTGTTTTGTTTTGTTTTTTTTAACCACTTGCACTGTCTAGGAAGCCAGGATCTCTCTCAGTAACTTTATATTTATGTGATCAGTATCAATATATATCTGGTTTCAATTCTTTTGTGTGTACCTGCTTTTTACCAACCCTGACTATTTGAGATGATTGGCTTGGACTGATAAAGGGGAGGCTCCCTTCTGACTGACTCCAAGATTATTGGTTACTCCCATGGCCTCAGTATCCCCGGAAGAAGTGAATGAGATAGCTAAAGAGAAAATCTGTAGTGATTACATCTAAAGATTATTTAATACTTGTAAATAGAATATTTCATAGAGATTGTACCTGATCAAGGAGGGTAACTATTTTTCTGTTTGAATGCAACCTGAAAATTCTACCAAAGCAAGAGTGAGATAAAAATCCTCCCACTGACATGGCTTATGGTAGATAAGAGATGTAATACAGGAGAGAAGAAAAACAGGCTTACAGTGGAGATTATGCAGAGCTGAGAGAATTTTTCTCAGATAATAAACACTTGGCAGTCAGGATTTTGCAGCATGTTTGGGAAGAAAGTAGTGCCACGGAAATGCATTTGAGGGAGACCACAGTTGAAATGATGAATTTTGCTATGTGTAATAGAGATCAAAAGTTACTTTTGAATTGTATTGACAACATTGAGATTAAAAAGTGGCCATTACAATAGATACCTGTGGAAGGTATAATCAGTGTGAAATGCAGACAAGGTCTGCAGGTGAAAAGAATTAGATGATTAACAGGGACTGGATGCTGAACCAGAATAGTGCTGAGTCATTTCTTCTGGCTTCAAGATTCCCCTGGAAGGAGGCTCTGGATGCTTGGCCCAGGAGTAGGCCACCGGTGAGTGAGCCGAGGGTGCATGTGTTTGAGGATGAGTGAAACTTAGCTTTAGTATCAGTAATGAAGTTTTATTATTAAAAAATAAAGAGAAAACAAAACCTCTTGTTTAATTAACCAGGGAAGCCGTTAGATTGAGGTGGCTTCAGTGCTGGGACCCATGTAAGCAAACCAAACTCTAAGCCCGTAAATGCCTTAGGGTTACTAAATCAGAACACTAAGGTCAGCTAACCACAAATAGCCAACTAGGCTTTAAGCTACAGACAACTTCAGATAATTTCCTTTCTTTGCTTCTGTAGTTTCAAAGCCTTTCTCCTGGGTCCTGCTGGTGGAGCAACCAGAACCACTTATGTTTGGCATTGCTTGATTCCAGTTGTGTTTCTGTGTGTTGATCTGATGCATCAAACCTGGTTTCAGGTCTTGTTTGGGAGTAGAGAAGGAAAGCCCAGTGAGGTCCAATCTCAATTGGGTTACAAGTGAGTAAACTGAATTTTAAGTGTATACATTTATTTTCTAATCTGTAGGGTGTGTTTTATTATTCTCCAGTTTTTTTAATCTTTATAAAACACTTATTTAACCTCTCCCAGATGTTGTTACACATAATTAACTGAATTGATGGAATTTCTGCTGACAGTTGCAATCAGGATTCTGTGCCTTGAGGATATAGTGGATGAATAGGCATTTTTATTGAATGATTCCAGGAAAATTTTGTTTCTATTGATGTGAGTTTGACATAATATGTCTACAAGCTATCATTATTTTCAGATTAATAAGATAGTTTATAAGCTTCTTATCAATTTTGTCAAGATGTAATTCTTTATACAACTAATGAGGGATTGTTAGCACATAAATAACATTCCAAGAATGTGTCTTGCCCGTTTTAGTAAAAGGCAAATACATTTTCAATTGGTGATAAAAGCAACATCTAAATTCAAGAGCACTTTATGTCCTTCCTCAGCTGAAGGTATAACACAAAGTAAATTAAGGTTCTATATAATTTACTGGATTTTTAAAAGCTTTGTACATTTTTCCTAAAAATGCCCTGAGGCATTAACAATAAAATTAATTTAAGCATCTGCATCTCCTTACTACAATAATGATACATTCAAAAAGAAAGTAGGAGCATGCAAATCAAGCAGGATGCCTAGTTACCCTTGGAATATTGAAGGGTGCATTAAAGATTTGTACTTATTTTAATGAGGAAGGGTGAAAATCTTTCTTGTGTTCTCTTTCTACATTCCCTTCACTTCTCTTGATAAAGTAGCCAAGGAAACTAATATTTGTCTGTGGTCGTATAGAATCTAAGGCTTAGGAGCTCCTCCTGAAGAGTGGATGTGCAAGTCTTTCCTTCTCTGTGCCCTGCTATGCGCCTCCACCCTCACACTGAGCAGGGGGAGGGCTCTGCAGGCCTGGGGTTCACATACGCTCTGATAATTCTCACCATGTGCCCACTGCCAGGAAGCTGCACACCTCCATCATTTTATGCAGTGGTCTTTTCAGTAGGCTGCTAGAGGATCCTTCACATTTTTGCTTTATTTAAAAAAGTCTAAAATAAAAGGATGGAGAGTAGAAGCATGTGGTATAACTCAAGTTGGGAATAAAAAGGGATTTGAAATTTTTCTGTAACTGATTTATCTTGTTCTGTGACACTTTTTGTTTTCACGGGGTAAAAACTTGACAATTAGGTATAATTAAGCCTCTTCTGACTAAAGCAACCCCTTTTTGATAAGTATTCTGTCTGTCCAAAGTTCAAACTTACTATCAGGGCTTTTCTTTTCTTTCAAGTGGTACCACCTCCTTCTCTTCCTTCCCAGGAAGGCGGGCTGGGTGCGGGAGGACACGGAGCTCTCACAGTGATGGGTAGGAAGTAGACAATTGGGGATGGGAGGGAGCTCTGGTCCAGCCAGTCCTCTGGCTCAAGGTGTCTTGTCCTGCTTGTTCATGGTCGGAGACTGCTGGCTTGCTGCCTCTGTCACTGACAAGTCTGGCACTGTTTTCTCAGCAGCCGTAGTGCAGTAGGCTCTACATTGTTGGGCTGCTCCTGATCATTTCTTTCTTCTCCATGTCTACTTTTCTGAGCTCTGGATCCCTGAAATTTTGCAGTGACACCCATTTAACCTCAGCCCCTTTGCTCCTTTCCTCTTTCGTTGTGCTGCTCTACCAGGGGTGCATTCCAGGGGTGCCCTCCAGGGGTGCCCACCAGCCAGCAACATCAGCTATCCCTCTGGGACAGAGGAGGCTTCTTGATTGATTACCCTGGAGAATGTGGGGTACTCTCTCAGGCCCTGTCTATCTAAACTTGCTATCAGTCACCATATTTCACCATAGTCACCCCACATGGCAAGGCTGATTTGAGGGGTTGCCTCCCAGAGTTCCAGATAGTACTTGGCTTCCCCTTTAATTGATCTGGAGGTGACCCATCTGTCCCTCTTGACCTGATGCCAGACTCAGATCTGTCAGTTTTTGTAACCTCTCCTTCCCACTGCTCTTTTCCCTTTATTTTTCCTTGAGGAAGGAGTCGTTCTTACGTGGGAAATCTAAAAACGAAAAAAAAAAAAAAAAATAGGGGATCAATTCCCTGTAAACCTGAGTCAAATGCATGTCTCAATCCCAGCTCTTCAGTGCTGGTGTATGCTGTGGAATCAAATCCCTTGGCTCCTGTGAATTCAGAGGTCAGCTGGGGGCTGTGCTAGCTGGTCATTTGTAAGGAGAGGCCACTGGGGGAGGGTCTGTCACAGAAGTCTTTGTTAATAACTTGGTAGTTTCAGTCTGCAATCAGGGATGAAGCACCGTTGCCATCCAGGAGTATGGATTTGCTTTCACTCACTGTGTTCATCTTCTCAGCTGAGAAATGAAACTAGCTTGGTGAATTTTGTTTGCTCCTTGCCTTTAACCCCTCTTAATGAGAACAGAATTGTAACCAATAGGTGATTTCATTTTCACAACGGTCTTACACAGCAGCAGTAGTTGTTTGCGAGGACTGCCAGGGGGCGCTAGCGGTAAAGAACTCGCCTGCCAGTACCAGAGACCGAAGAGACTCGGTATCAATCCCTGCGTCAGAAAGATCGCCTGAAGAAGGAAATGACAACCCACTCCAGTGTTCTTTTCTAGAGAATCCCATGGACAGAGGAGGCTGGCGGGCTACAGTCCGTGAGGTCGCAGAGTCAGACGCTACGGAAGCGACTTAGCAGCATGCACGCATAGCAAAGTTACCACAAACTGGTGGCTTAAACAACAGAAATGTATTTTCTGACAGTATTGAGGCTGGGAGTTAAAGATAAGGGTGTCCATCGGTTTGGTATCTTCTGAGTCCTCTCTCCTTGGCTTGTAAAAGGCCACTCTCTCCCTTGTGTCTTCACTGGTCTCTGCTCTGTGTACAGCATCCCCACTATATGGCTTTCCCTTCAGATCAGTTCAGTTGCTCAGTTGTGTCCGACTCCATGGACTGCAGCACGCCAGGCTTCCCTGTCCATCACCAACTCCTGGAGTTTACTCAAACTCATGTCCATTGATTCAGTGATGCCATCCAACCATTTCATCCTCTGTCGTCCCCTTCTTCTCCTGCCTTCAATCTTTCCCAGCATCAGGGTCTTTTCAAATGGGTCAGTTCTTCGCATCAGATGGCCAAAGTACTGGAGTTTCAGCTTTAGCATCAGTCCTTCCAATGAATATTCAGGACTGATTTCCTTTATGATTGACTGGTTTGATCTCCTTGCTGTCCAAGGGACTCTCAAGAGTCTTCTCCAACACCACAGTTCAAAAACATCAGTTCTTCGGCACTCAGCTTTCTTTATAGTCCAACTCTCATATCCATACATGACTACTGGAAAAACCATAGCTTTGACTAGATGGACCTTGGTTGGCAAAGTAATGGCTTTATTTTAAATTTATTGTTTCTTTAAAGACCGTATCTCTAAATGCAGATACATTCTGAAGTAATGGGAGCTGGGAATTCAGAATTTGAATTTTGGGTTGGAAGCAATTCAAACTGTAAGAGCAACTGGATTTTGGGGAATTCAGAGTACTTTTAGATCATAATCATTACTGAAACAAATGTTAATATTATCACTACTTTTCAGACTGTAATATGCAAGAATAGGGAATGGTTTATCAGAGGTACCAAAGCTCGGGAGAGAAAGTGAGAACTTCATTCAGTCCTCTTAGAATGAATGAGATATATGCTTTTGCATTTTTATTTTTTTCTTTTAATTTATGTATACATAAATAATACCTTAAAATGAGCTTAGTGGGGAAATCTCAAACTGTACAGAAAAATGTAGAGTTGTCCACTTTATATTCAGTCTCCCTTTTTCCTAGAAATTATATAATGTTTTGATATCTATTTATCCAGAAAAAACAATATTTATACACAAACAAGATTTTTATGTGAAGATTTTGAATTTTGACTTTCTTTTTACAAAGTGTAACAATGCTATATGTATTATTGTCTGGCTTGCTTTTTACACTTACATGATGACGTGGAGTTCTTTCTGTGTTAGTGTAAGGCAAGGTTCCTTTGGCATTATCGTTTGAGACTGGATAATTCTTTGTTTGGGGAAAGGTGTCCTGTGCATCGTAGAATGCTTAGCAACATCCTTGACCTCTACTCACTTGATGCCAGTAGCACCGCCGCCCCTGCTATTTGGATCAACCAAAAATGTCCCTAGACATTCATTTCCAGAATGCTTCCCAGCTTGAAAAACCACTAGTGTAGAGATTTCCCTAATTTTTAGAAACTGTTATGCAGTATCCAGAGTGTGGGTTACACCATAGTTTATTTGCCTCTCTTCCTGTTGATGGACATTTAGAATATTTCCGTCTTATTACCATTAGAAGCAACACTACACTGACCATCCTTGTGTGTGATTCTCCGTTATAGGTACTAGCATCGCTTTGAAAATACTTGGGATCGATCCCTGAGTCGGTAATATCCCCGGAGGAGGGCATGGCAGCCCACTCCAGTATTCTTGACTGGGGAATCCCCATGGACAGAGGAGCCTGAGGGGCTGCAGTCCATGGGGTTGCACAGAGTCAGACATGACTGAAGTGACTTAGCACACACACACACATGCACTTGGAAATTTAATTACTGGGTCAAGGAAAATGCACATTTTATATTTTGATAGATGTTGTCAAATCATACCTCAAAACTTTTGTACAATTTACATTTCCAAAAATGAGTGTTTGTTTCTTTACCTTGGCAACACTGAATAGTATCAAACCCTTTAGTTTTCATTAGTTAGTATGACTAAAAATATGTATCTTGTTATATTTCCCTAATGAATAGAAGTTGAGCATTTCTGTACTTTATTTCCAATTTTGTGATCTATTCATATTTCTTAACCATTTTTATAGATGCTTTGATTTGTAGGAGTTCTTCAAATGTATTCTGACTCTTAATCCTTCTGCTGTTATATACATTGCAAATATTTTTCCTAATCTGTTATTTGTTTTCTAACTTTTGTACCACAACCCTTTATGATCATACATTTAAATTTTATATGGTTAAACTTTTGAATCTGATTTCAGAAAGTCTTCCAAACCTCTATTGCATAATACTTTATATTTTTATTCTTCTTTATGTATTTTTATGTTGCTTCACATTTTACCATTTAGATCTTAAATCATCTCTAATCTATCTTTTTTTGTAAATAGTTTTATGCAAGGGTATTTTCATTATTCTTGACCCAAGCATTTACATAAACAAGTTTGAAGCTGTAAGATCAGTCTGTTTTTGTACTGTTCATCCAATACAGATGTGATGATAAAACACAAGTAAAATTTGCGTTTCTATCAATATTAACATTCTTTAGAGAGCTCCCATCTGTCTTGTATATGGAGGATTCATGACACTTAGGACAGGGGAATTTTTGATTGCTGTTCCCTTTGCTTTTTGTTCCCCATTAGGCTACAAGTAGGTGGAGTAGAACAATCTCTGAGCAGAAGCAGAAAAGCAGGCTTCTGATGATTCATACTTGGTGCTCCTTTCCAGAGAGCAGGGTCACCATTCATAGGAGGCCTTTGGATTCCTTCTCCACTGTGCTCTGGGCCAGCCCCTCTTTGAAATGTACACCATGCAAGACATAGGTCTTTTTTCATTCCCTGGGTTGCTTAATCTGGCTGACTTCCAAACTGCAGGACCGTCACATATCTGGAGAACATATTATTTTTGGATTGCAAACCAAGAGGACGACCCGGCGAGGGCCTGGGAGGGTCTGACAAGATCCCCCTAGGAGGCAGGGGTTTGAAAATGACTCCTGAAAAGAAGCAGCCTGGATCCCAAAGTTCTAGCAGAGTCAGAAGTCGTCCGTGATTTCTTTACATCTTATTACCAATTCTGCCCTCACACTGGTGAGTTCAAACCCTTTCATATTCACTGTAATTGATTAAACTTTGTACTCAGGAAGGAGAACAATGAAGAAAGTAAAAACAGTCTGAAAGAATATTACACTAGAGACACTGTACATGAAAAAGGACAAACTAAAAATGTAAGTGGGCAGGAACATCTGTTTCCTCCTCTCTGACCCCATTTCCTACCCCCACCCACAGCTTCTCACTCAGCTCCAGCTACCAGCACCTTCTTGTTGCTCTGTGAATACGTTAGATGCCATTTTGGGTGGGACATCTCCTCCCACTCCGCCAGTATTCTGGGCCTGCTCATTATCTTTCTTCAGTCCCTGCACACAGGGAGCCTGTTAGTGAGACCTCCAAGCACTGTCTATAATATAACACCTCTCTGGTCACCTGACCTGGGTTTGTGTCTCCTTATACTTTGTTGGGGCTTCCCTTGTAGCTCAATTGGTAAAGAATCCACCTGCCATGCAGGAGAGCGGGGTTCAGTCCCTGGTTTGGGAAGATCTCCTGGAGAAGGGAAAGGCTACCCACTCCAATATTCTGGCCTGGAGAATCCCATGGACTATACAGTCTGTGGGGTCGCAGAGAGTCGGACAGGACTGAGCAACTTTCACTCACTCGCTCTGTTGTGCTTTATACTTAATTACAATGTGCATATTCACTTATGCACATGGACTGCTGTCTGCTTCCCCCACTGGAATGTAAACTCTGCATCTTTAGTGCCTAGAACAGTACTTGGCACTCAGTGCATTTTTGTGCTGAAAAGAATGACTAGATTGAGGTTACTCTATAAAGATGTGGGGAAAGGAAGGCATCAAGTATTATCCTCTGATTCCTAAATCCATCCTTCTTAGGAGCCCTGAGGTATTGCATTTAAAATGAATATATCATTCAAGGATGAGGTAAATATGTTGGGTTGGCCAAAAAGTTTGTTCAGATTTTTTTGTGCCATGTTACAGAAAAACTCGAATGAAAGTTTTGGCCAACCAATACTTTTAATGTATATTTTGTGTGTGTCTTGTACTGTGCATCTAACTTGTGGCAGTTTAAAGGGCATGCTAAAGTTGCTGAAATGAATGCCGTTGTCAGTACCTTTGGAATTTTGTGAGATCAGAAAGTGGAAACTAGGGGAGGCAGTGTTGCTATGATAGATTTCTGTGGTTTCTGGCTAGCCTGCACCTCCCTATGAGGCCATCCATGCAAATCTTTCTATTTCAGGCTCATTTCAGTAAGGTGGACTTTTCATCAGGGATTTATCCTTTTGTGAATAATGGAATCAATAAAAGATTAGCAGGCTGTTCCTTGAAAACTAACAAATCAGCCAACAGAGTGCATATGTAGGTAATGGTAATACTTTTTCTTCTGTAGTACCTGCCTTCCAATAATTATGAATATTATCTCTTCACCTTCACATATTGTTATGTGAAAAATAGAATCAACTGTTCACATTGTATATCTACAGAGGGTCAAAAATAACCCATAAGTCCTGCTCTCCTGTTTTTTATATTTTGATAGAATATTTGAATCTTTTTATCATATAAAGTAAGAAAAAGAAAGTAAACAGTATTATACTGAAATCAAATTTATTTCTAAGTCCTGTCTTAAATTTGATGTTCTCAATGAGCTTATCCTGAGCCTGTCAAACAGTGAAACCTTTCTACCTTAGAACAAGGAAATACTTTGTACTTTACTGAAAATACTTTCTGGCTTTGTATTCTAATGAACTACATAAGTGTCCCATTTTCTCTGTGATACTATGGTTTTAAAATTTATAGCTGCTTGGGATATGTTTTCTAAAAATTTTAAGTAAATGTTGAAAATGTCAGATTTATAATAGCATAAAATAAGATAAAATGGTATTTTTAAAAATTTGGCTATATTTAAGACACCATGAATGTTTATCTAGAATAAAGAATATAGCGTTCATCAAACTATATTACTAAATGCTGAATAATAAGAATTCCTTTCGCCCTCAAATGATTCTGGTTAAAAAAAAACATTGAAAGAAATATCTGGAATACCAGGGGAAAATTTCTCTTTCACAAAAAAGAAAAGTAATGAGCAAAATTACATTCTCTATGCCAACACATTGTGCTTTTCCTAAGAGTTCTCACTTCAGAACTGTGGCACAGTTGGAGGGCAAATATATGCAGAAAGACAAATGAATAGAAATTTTCCTTTGAGTGAACAATGTGATTACTAAAATTACCAAGATGAATATTTAAGCTTTATGAAAAATCCAATGTTTCCAGCTTGTATATGCACTAGTAACACGATTGCTAGAATTGTCGCATCCCATAAAATCTACTCTTACTAAATGGTGTAAAGAGTGAAGTAAGAATTAACTTGGATTATTTAATACATTATCTTATCTGTAATAGAGAGTTGTTTGCATTTTTTCTGAAATTCTTTCGCCTGTTTTTGAACAATTTAGTGTTCAGAATCATCAGTGAAGGCTTTCTTCTACAGCAGTGATACTCAGGAATAGGTTAAATGATGCTTTCTTGGAAACTTTATTCCAAGCAGGGTTTGTGATGGTGTGGCTCTTTGGTTTGACCTAAATCTCATCTGTTTCATAGTTTTACTGAAATGAGATACTTCTGGAGAATTACTGAGAGCCTGTCAATTCAGTGGGAATCCCTAGATACAACAGCATCGCTACTTGGTGCACCCAGAAGACACCACTCATTTTTTGATGATTGTGAAATGAAGGGGAAATGGTTTCCAGAATGTAAGATGAGAGCCAGGGCTAAGGATGATGTTTTCAGAAAACAGCACCCATAAAACTGTCAGAAAAATAACATCTCCTTTGAAGAAAAACTAAAAAAAAATTTTTTTAGCCTATCCCAACTTACATGACTTATGTGGTGGTCATTTCCAAGGCAGTATTCCTTCCCTCCTGCCCCATAGGCAGCACCTAAGTATTTGGATTGGCAGTAGAGTCCACGGAGTCACCAAGAGTCAGATACAACTTAGTGACTGAACAACAACAACACAGAACATATGAATTAATTTCTGAAAAGAGATACAGGAAAGAGTGACTTAGAAACTGGCATGATTTTCTCTTTCCTATCTAAATATTCATACACTTATTTTTCCCTCTGCCAGGCACATGGTGTTGGATATCAGCCTATTACCAGGGACAATATCAGGATTACACACTTCTTTCTGCATGTCATGCTTTTATATAGGGCATTGACTCTGGAAATAATCACCAACAATTACTGCTGTTAGTTACATAGTATGACAGAGACCCTTCAACTATTATCCTTCCATGGCATTTTCATTACAAATCCCATTAAAATGTGATTTATTGTTTCGAGTACCCCATACATTATCCAGAATCGCTGTTCAAGGCTGATATTCCAAACCACTCCATAGCTTTCTTCTTGGCCTGTCAAGCAAAACTAAAGGTCTACTTCCAAAAATCTGTGTATGTGTTGTAGTTAAAGAATGCTTATTCTTTAAAAGAAACTAAACTCTTGCATGAAACTACCTTAAATGGGGACTCCTGTTGATTGTTGATTATTTAGTTGATTATTGTTGGCATTAACCAGCACGGCCACATTCTCTCAGGCCTTTCCCCCAGGTCTGAGTGTGTCTGTAGAATATAAATTGTTTCAGGACAGGAGCTACATCTTTTGAAGGCATCGTTTTGATTTATATTATTTAATATCCATAGATGTAAAGTATTGTGATGATGAATGTAATGAAGATGAAACTAGATTTTATTTAATTCTAAAATTTATTGTGAGAATCATAATACCAGTGCTTTTAGTCTCAAGACCTCCCTGGCTCATGGATAATTTTATGAACTGTCTCAGAACTTCTTCCTTTGCCCTGATTAGTTTCTGTGAGTGTGTGTGTATGTGTATATATGTGCACTGGACCACCAGGCTCAGTGACTTGACACAGGACAGAGCTTGGCAGGGACTCACCTAGAAAAGAACTTCTCAAAGTCCTGGATTTCTGCAGCCCCTTGAAGGAGACCAGGCTCTCAGGCTGTGTGACCAAGTGGGCTTGTGGAATCTCTCGGTTTCTACCTATCTCAGTTCCTGATTGCTGTTGGTGGATGATAGGGAGCCCAGTTCCCAGCCATACTCCTCTGTGTGACTTTTCTTTTATTTGGCCCTGACCATAGGGCTTCCCTGGTAGTTCAGCTGGTAAAGAATCTGCCTGCAATGCAGGAGACCCCAGTTGATTCCTGGGTTGGGAAGATCCGCTGGAGAAGGGATCGGCTACCCACTCCAGTATTCTTGGGCTTCCCTGGTAGCTCAGCTGGTAAAGAATCCACCTGCAATGTAGGAGACCTGGGTTTGATCCCTGGGTCAGGAAGATCCCTTGAAGGGAATGGCTACCCACTCCAGTATTCTGGCCTGGAGAATTCCATGGGCTGTATAGTCCATGGGGTTGCAAAGAGTTGGACACAACTGAACGACTTTCACTTTCATAGGAAATAACAGACTGCCAGGCAAAGCTACCTTCCTCACACCAGGCCTGGTGCATGGCTATATTTGCAAATGTCTGGAGGGAATGCAGTTGAGGGCTCCAGCCCCTTGGCTGGCTGTGCTCTCAACCATTTCTGCATTTCCAGCCTAGTCACCTCCAGGAGATCTTTCTATTAGGGGTCTTTGGCAGAAGCCACTCTCAGTTGCCTCTGCAGAGACCTCCTATCTAGGGGAGGAGGTGGGAAACTTGAAAACACTTTTTCTCCATCTGACCCAGTACTTAGTACTTTTTCACTTCTAATCCTTCCCTCTCCCTCTTCTTCCTGGCCCTCAGGTACATAATAACCTGAAGAGCCTTTTATCTTAGACTCGGTTGGCAGTGAGATGATTCTCCATCTGGTCTTATCCCCCAGGCCCTGACATGGGGCTGATCCTTGGGGAAAAGTGGTACAGTGAGGGAGCTGGCACCTTCCCTGTTTGACCTTTTGCTTATACTGGCACTATAAATGATTAATGGCTTGACTGTTTCATTTTGAATTGTCACCTTCTTGACCCCTCTAACACCTGGGCCTCAAGCCCAGCTCAACTCAGCCCCTGACAGATGATATTACTTGTATGTAGCATCATCTCACCCAATTTCACATGAGACGTTCAACATCAGAATTTGAACCAGAAGTCTAGCCATCGAACCATATCTTGGGGTAGTATACAGAGCAGGGAATTCACTGTTGATCATTACTAGGAAAACTGATTTTATAGGTGAAGCCAATCCTTAAAACTCACTCTTAAACTGTCTTCCTTCATTTGTCTGTCATGGTTCACATTTCCTGCAATGTAGATAGAAATTTTAACTAATACTATCTTAAATTAAATAATAATGAATATTCATTGCATGAATACTTTATGGCATATACTATGCTCTTCATATAGTAATAAAAAATTGTACAAGTTCTGTATAAAATATTGAAGCAAAATGTGAGTGCATAATGCTTAAGAGCAGATGAGTAGAGCATTATGTTTGCATGGACTGTAGCTCACCAGTCTTGTCTGGCCAGGCAAGAATATTGGAATAGGTAGCCATTTCCCTTCTCCAGGGGATCTTTCTGATCCAGCGATCGAACTCATGGCTCCTGCATTGCAGGCAGATTCTTTACCATCTGAGCCACCAGGGAAGCCCATAATGAACATTTGTTGAATGAATACTTTATGCCATACACCATGCTTGGCATATAGTAATACAAAATCTCACAAGTTCCGTATAAAATATTGGAGCAAAATGTAGGTGTGTAATGCTGGGAAAGATTGAGGGCAGGAGGAGAAGGGGACGACAGAGGTTGAGATGCTTGGGTGGTATCACTGACTCAGTGGACATGAGTTTGGATAAACTCTGGGAGCTGGTGATGAACAGGGAGGCCTGGTGTGCTGTGGTTCATGGGGTTGCAAAGAGTTGGACACGACTGAGTGACTGAACTGAACTGAATGCTTAAAAGCAGATGAATAGAACATTATGGTTGCAGGAGATCATTTTCTTACAATAGTGAGGTGTGACTAGTTGTTGGTGGATGTGGAGATGAATAGGTAGCTAGCAAAGACAAGGTGACTAGAAAATTTAGGTATTACTCTTCTGGTTGTGTAGGAGGGCGTGCAGGGCATGGCCTTAATTTCACCATGTCTCTGAGATGTCAGATGGGAAGTAAGTCAGATTGGATGGATAAATGGAAGCAATATGGTAGGTATCAGAGACAGTCCTTGTAGTATGGAGAACTGTGCATGTTAATATTGAGTCATCCCAGCTAATTCCCTAAACAGATTCTAACCCTAAACCATCCACCTCAACCCGGTACATATAATCAGAAGCTGGTAGGCAAGGCAGCTAAGTTGCTGATTTATCTGATCTGATGAAAATTGACTTATAAACTGGAGCAGAAGGAGAACATTAATCACTTAGTTGTACAAGCTAGTAAGTGGGAAAAGAAATTTGAGCAAGTATTGAGAAATCATTTATGACTGGCCCATCTGTTGAGTGAAAAGGTTATAGACTTTAAATATATTGAAATACAGGACTGCTGCTTTCTGTTTTGAGGTAGAAAGTTGAGAAAGACCATCACTTCTATTATAGAATGAGAACAATAAACTTAAACAGCAAAGAGCTAAAGAATCACAAGTGAATTAAAGTCTAGAAAGAGATCATGATCCTGCAGAGAAGGACCCATGACTGCCCTCTTCTCTGGGGGACAGCAGAAGGAGGCACCAACTTACCCACAACTGGATAGGAAGAAACCAGATGAACTTTTAATAAACATTTAACAATGTATGTTGACTGGTTTATTGGATTAGACCAGTGGTCAGAGAGCAAAGCCATGTCTATCTCTCAATTCTTCCACCGAGAGTACAGAGGCAGCATGTTGCAGGCTGGGGGCAAAGTAGGAGAACTAAGACATTTCTCTGAGGTACATGGTGTCTTTGTAGCATTTAGGGCAACTGCATGAAAAAAAGGCTGAGCGCCAAAGAATTGATACTTTTGAACTGTAGTGCTGGAGAAGACTCTTGAAAGTCCCTTGGACTGCAAGGACATCAAACCAGTCAATCCTAAAGGAAGTCAATCCTGAATATTCATTGGAAGGACTGATGCTGAAGTTGAAACTCCAATACTTTGGCCACTTGATGCGAAGAGCCAACTTATTGGAAAAGACCCTGATGCTGGGAAAGATTGAGGGCAGGAGGAGAAGGAGGCAACAAAGGATGAGATGATTGGATGGCATCATTGACTTGATGGACATCAGTTTGAGCAAGCTCTGGGAGATAGTGAAGGACAGGGAAGCCTGGTGCACTGTAGTCCATGGGGTCTCAAAGAGTTGGACACAGCTTAACAACTGAATGACAACAACAGATGACATGTAGTTTGCCAAAGGCTGGAGGCAGGGCCAGAGAACTGAGAGAAATCCCTTTGGCATATCTGGTATTTACTGATTGCAACACAATGGCACACTGAAGATTAGGGGAAGAAACGTAGGGTGGAGAAGGAATTTCATGGTTTGGGATGGAAGAACCAAGGGACTCCACAGAGGTCCTAAAAGCTGTTGGATAGATTGTAAAGCATAGAGAGACCTTTGAATCATTGCTTGTGTTCAGATCACAATCCCTGATCTTGCCACTGAAATATTCTAAATTATTGGTGACTAGGATTTAAATACAGCTACAACAAATCCAAACTCAACTACAAATTAAATGAACTCAGCCTGGAACTGGCACACCATCACTTCTGTTGCATTCTGTTGATTAAAGCCAGTTTGCAAAACAAGCACAGATTTAAGGATAGGATAATCTCCATCTCAGTGTGAGGAGTGATGAACATGTACAGAGAGGATAGGAATTGTTAGGACCCATATTTGTAGATTAGTTAGGGACTTAAGCAATACATCTATAATATTCCCTGGTTTTAAGAATGAACAATAAATTTAAAGAATAATCCAGAATAAACTAGAAAATATTTCAAAGGGAATGATAATGAAAACGCAACCTGTCAAAATTTGTGGAATGCAGCTAGCATGTTACTTAGAGGAAAATTTGTAGTTAAATGCTTATATTAGATAAGTGTGTTTTAGTAGCTCAGTTGTGTCCGATTCTTTGTGACCCCACGGACTGTAGCCTACCAGGCTCCTCTGTTCCTGGAATTCTCCAGGCAAGAATACTGGAGTGGTTTGCCATTCCTGTTTCCAGGGGATCTTCCTGATCTAGGGATCAAATCCAGGTCTCCCACATTGCAGGCACATTATTTACCATCTGAGCCACCAGGGAAGCCCACAAGGTTTACAATGAATGTTCTAAGTTTCCTACATAAAAAATGTAGAAAACCAAGAGCAAATCAAGTGCAAACTAAGAAGAAGAAAAGTGTTAGTTGCTCAGTTGTATCTGACTCTTTACAATCCCATGGACTGTAGCCCACTATGCTCTTCTGTCTATGGAGTTCTCCAGGCAAGAATACTGGAGTGGGTTCTTTACCGTCTAAGCCACTAAGAAGAAGAAGAAAGTATTTTATAAAAATACAAGCAAAAACCCATAAAATATAAAATGGACGAACAATAGAGAAATTTAACAAAGAAACAAAAGCCAAAAACTAGTTCTTCAAGAAGATTAGGAAAATCAATAAAACTCCCTAACAAACAGCTCAAAAGAAAAAGAGGGGATCCCCTCCCACAAATTATCAATACCAAAAATTGAAAATAGGACGTCACTGAAAAAAATAAAGAGATGTTATAAACAACTTTATGCTGGTAATTTTGATGTTCAGGTAAAATGAGTAAATTCTTTGGTAGACACATACTATTAAAACTGATACAAGAAGAAGCAATCTCTGAATAGCTTCATATCAATGAAAGAAATTGAATTTGTAATCAATCACCAGAAAAACGCCAGGATCCTTTGTCAGGATCCTTTCCCCCTCTTATCTATTATCTGTTTATCTGTCTTCTGTTTGTCTGTTGATCTGTCTCTTCACCCATTTACCAATCCATTCATTCTCACTGTCTTTAATGCATTCATGTTTATTTACCCTACACATTTTCTTTTCCTTCTCTTTTCTTTTCTATAGCTATATGTCTCTCTATACAGATACACACACTCACACAAACACACACATGCACAAAGTTCTCCATATCTGCTGGTTCTGCATTTATGGATTCAGCCAAACATGGATTGAAAAAAAAAAAAAATCTGAAAAGTTCTAAAAAGCAAAACTTGAATTTGCTGCATGCCAGCAACAATTTACATTATCATTTCCATTTTATTTACTAGTTATGTGGCATACTGTATTAGGTATTATAAGTCAAGAAGCAACAATTAGAACTGGACATGGAACAGTAGACTGGTTCCAAATCAGAAAAGGAGTACATGAAAGCTGTATATTGTCACCCTGCTTATTTAACTTATATGCAGAGTATGTCATGAGAAACGCTGGGCTGGAGGAAGCACAAGCTGGAATCAAGATTGCCGGGAGAAATATCAATAACCTCAGATATGCAGATGATACCACCCTTATGGCAGAAAGTGAAGAGGAACTAAAGAGCCTCTTGATGAAAGTGAAAGAAGAGAGTGAAAAAGTTGGTTTAAAGCTCAACATTCAGAAAACGAAGATCATGGCTTCTGGTCCCATCACTTCATGGGAAATAGATGGGGAAACAGTGGAAACAGTGTCAGATTTTATTTTTTGGGGCTCCCAAATCACTGCAGATGGTGATTGCAGCCATGAAATTAAAAGACACTTACTCCTTGGAAGAAAAGTTATGACCAATCTAGACAGCATATTAAAAAGCAGAGACATTACTTTGCCAACAAAAGTCTGTCTAGTCAAGGCTATGGTTTTTCCAGTAGTCATGTATGGATGTGAGAGTTGGACTATAAAGAAAGCTGAGCACCAAAGAATTGATGCTTTTTAACTGTGAGCACAAGGGAACTCTTGAGAGTCCCTTGGACTGCAAGGAGATCCAACCAGTCCATCCTAAAGGAGATCAGTCCTGAATATTCATTGGAAGGACTGATGCAGAAGCTGAAACTCCAATACTATGGCCAACTGATGGAATTAACTGACTCATTTGAAAAGACCCTGATTCTAGGAAAGATTGAAGGCAGGAGGAGAGGGGGATGACAGAGGCTGAGATGCTTGGATGGCATCACCAACTCAATGGACATGAGTTTGAATAAACTCTGGGAGTTGGTGATGAATAGGGAGGCCTGGTGTGCTGCAGTCCATGGGGTCACAAAGAGTCGGACACGACTGAGTGACTGAACTAAACTGAGGTATTATAAGTAATCCAGAGATAATTTTAAGTATACAGGTGGTGTATACAGGATGCAAACAGGATGCCATTTTATAAAAGGGGCATGAGTATCCTGGGATTATGGTATCTGTGGAGGTCCTAGAACCAAACCCCAGAGATACTGAGGGATTGCCCGCCACCCCCACTCATATATGAGAACATTCCCAATAGGAAAACTTTATGTCTTAGAAGCAACCCTGGAAGTTTAATATCATCTATGTTCCAGTGGTCATGTATGGATGTGAGAGTTGGACTGTGAAGAAAGCTGAGCGCCAAAGAATTGATGCTTTTGAACTGTGGTGTTGGAGAAGACTCTTGAGAGTCCCTTGGACTGCAAGGAGATCCAACCAGTCCATTCTGAAGGAGATCAGCCTTGGGATTTCTTTGGAAGGAATGATGCTAAAGCTGAAACTCCAGTACTTTGGGCACCTCATGAGAAGAGTTGACTCATTGGAAAAGACTCTGATGCTGTGAGAGATTGGGGGCAGGAGGAGAAGGGGACGACAGAGGATGAGATGGCTGGATGGCATCACTGACTCGATGGACGTGAGTCTGGGTGAACTCTGGGAGTTGGTGATGGACAGGGAGGCCTGGCGTGCTGCGATTCATGGGGTCGTGAAGAGTCGGACACGACTGAGCGACTGAACTGAACTGAACGGACTGATGCTGTATTTTGTTCTTTATTTTTCCTTTCCTCCTTCCTTTTTGCCCCTCTCTTCCCTTCTCCCCATGTTCTCTGTTTGTCTCTTCTTTTTGTGGGAATAAACACTCTGGGATTCTGGTATGCAAGAATTTCTAGCTAATTACATTTCAGTTTTCTAAGAGAGCTATATATTATATGGTATGTGCTGTTTCATCAATTTATTTAACCATAGATTTTTTTTTGAGGGGACATTTTGTGGAAACAGTTTTATATGGAAAAAAATTGGGACATTCTGCTCTATTTTATTAAAAATTCCATTCTCTTAGCTTTTAATATATTTTCAATAATAAAAGCAAAGTAAATGTTCATTATAAATGACACTTTTACAAATGTATGAATTTAAAAGTTAACAGTTCTCTTACATTTTAACTAAATGGATGCTCCATGAAGGAGAGGGCCATGTCTGTCTGAGCCACTGTTATATCCTCCTGTCCAGCACATTGCTGGGTACTGAGTAGGCCCTAAGTAAATATGGCACAAACATATAAGGCATGTCTATTAATCAGAAGCTAAAATATATTTGCAACTATTCTGCATTTACATGTGGTATAGTTCTTAATCAGTGACTCACAATGAATTCATAGTCAGTCTGTGTAATATGAAAGTCCCTGCTTAACATAGATGTAATCCAAGGCTTTAGCCTGAATGATTGTAAGAATTTATGAATATATTCTCAGAAGCAATGGACTACTCAGAATCTCCCTCCCCATAAAATAGCATTACTAATATAGTGACCCAGGATTCTATTTTATGCAACAGTTTTAGGTTCACCTGCTATTTCTCTGCATCGTTCATGCTACAGGCAGTGGTAACTCTTCTGTCATTCAGGAAAAGTATTACAGACTTTCAAATCACAGACCTAAATAATTGCTGTTCTGTCTATAGGGGGAATCAGTGTTGGCAGCTGCCTTCTAATTTAAAAACCACATTACCCTGTACTACTGTCTATGGCAAATCATAATTTGAATTTATCTTGGTAACTAGTTCTTTAAATTTGAAAACAAATTCATGAAAGCTATTAAATGTTCAAATAGCATGGCAGACAGTACAACAGAAATAAATCTAAAAAAAAAAAATCTGGATTCTGCAGTTCCTTGCAGGGGGCACAGGTTCGATCCTGTTTTGAGGAACTAAGATACCACATATTATGCAGTACAGCCACAAGTTAAAAAAACAGTCTAGAGACCCATACCCATATATCTCCCCCTTTCCAGATACAAATGCTCTAACAATTTCCTGTGTTTCCTTCCAGAATATTTTGATGACAAATATTAGCTTCCAAGATTGTTTTTTAGGAGAGAGTTAAACAGAGACATGTAGCTGCTGCTGCTGCTGCTAAGTCACCTCAGTCGTGTCCAACTCTGTGTGACCCCATAGATGGCAGCCCACCAGGCTCCTCCGTCCCTGGGATTCTCCAGGCAAGAATACTGGAGTGGGTTGCCATTTCCTTCTCCAATGCATGAAAGTGAAAAGTGAAAGTGAAGTCACTCAGTTGTGCCCAATTCTTAGCGACCCCATGGACTGGAGCCTACCAGGCTCCTCCATCCATGGTATTTTCCAGGCAAGAGTACTGGAGTGGGGTGCCATTGCCTTCTCCGAGACATGTAGAGAAAGCATGTAACACAAGATCATTAAAAAAGAAAAAAGAGAAAGAAAATAGTCCTCTTGATTCCATATGGTCTTCCCTGGTGGCTCAGACAGTAAAGAATCTTGCCTGCAAGGCAGGAGACACAGGTTCGATCCTTGGGTCAGGAAGATCCCCTGGAGAAGGAAATGGCAACCCTCTCTAGTACTATTGCCTAGAGAATTCCATGGACAGAGGAGCCTAGTGTGCTATAGTCCATGGGGTTGCAAAGAGTTGGACATGACTGAGTGACTAACACACATAGATTACATGTATCAAAATGGGAAATAGAGATTAAAATACACACATGCATTTGCACCCCAGGCCTCCTACTTTCCATCTTCTCCATGGTGTTGCTGACAATCCCAGCCTATCTTTTGTGACTGGGAAAGTGTGGAATGGATGGTTTCTTGGCTATTGCCCTGGTGGTCTGTCATTTGAACACCCCTCCTAAGAAGGAGCCATGTTAAAAAAAAAATTCCCTACTTCACTGGTAACCGTCTTGCTTTTTTTGTTTTGTTTTTTAAATGGATAAAGATATTCTCAAAATGATAATGGCAGGTGGGTGATACTGATTTGGAACTGGGCAAGTCTGTGTGGACTTTCTTTAAACCAGTTCATAATGGGAGCACTTTATCTCCCAGGGGGCATTTGGTAATGTGTCTGGAAACATTGTGGACTGTTGTGACTGGGGGTGGGTGAGTGTTACTGGCCTCAAGTGGGCAGAGGCCAGGGATGCTGCACATCCTTTGAGGCAGAGGACAGCCTCTCCAAACAAAGAGTCATCCAGTTTAGGATGCAATACTGCTAAAGTCAAAGAACTCTACTTTAATTTAGCTGTTTTGCCATTTTTTCTTTTGGGGACAATAGTTTTCATTCAGAGAAACAACTCAAAATAAGCAATCATGTCAACAGCAATAAAATTCTCTGCAGTTTTCCACTGGGTTTACAGTTCAGGTTCTTGAACCTCAGAACATAATGGGAGGGTTTGGTGTCTTACTAGTTCATCCAGACAATCATTTTTCTTATAGCATTATCTACCCTTAGCCTTTTCTCCTTTTTTTTTTTTTTTTAAATATCTTTTCTGATTATATTGCCAATGGGAAAAAGCCCAACATATTGCAGGGAGATGAAACTTGAGTAGTAAAGAATAATAGCAAATAACTATTCTATATCAGTTCGAAAAATACTAAAAAAATAGAGAGCATGTCCCTTGTTCATTTTCCTTTGCTGAGTTTTATTACCAGCTACTTTTAATCTTGTTCTAACCAGAATCTTTACACAGATACCCTATTTCAGTTAAAACTTGCTACATAAAATCCCTCTTAGGGTGAAGCCTGACCACTGTGTTCTGGTGGGATAATTGTATTTAATCTGCTCATTTCTGAATGTCATCACAGATTAAAGCGTGTAAAAAATTAAATACTGTTAGGTTGCGTTGACTCTGGGTTAGAAGATTTTTGACCCATAATAAATCCTGCCTTTGCTTCATTTTGGAGCATTTTGTTGGCCTAAAGGAAAGTGTGGAATATTGAACATCTAAAGTTAGGGAAGCTAATTAGGTTGTTGGATCTGGAATAAAGTGGTTTAGATGGTGTGGAATACAGCCTCTTAAGCTGTTGATGAGGAAGTGGAGACTCCAACAGGTAAGTGGCTGGCCCTGGGTCACAGGTCAGTGGGGATCCTGAGGCTAGAGTTCAGCTCCCCTGCCCTCCCCCACCTCATCTGAGTCCACTGCTCTTTTGGTGCTATTTCTGTGCAGCAATTCATGATTATCACCATGTGACCAGAGCTGCCCAAAATGAAATATGTCAAGGCCAGACCATAATATCTTGTATATATTCATCATTTTAGACTATTCAAGCTACGTTCACATAGTGTATTATCTCACATCAGAAACAAACTTATTACATAAACAGAATAAGAATTATCTCAGTTGATCAGAAGAAAATGGAGATACTAAGTAATTTATGTGAAAGTGAAAGTGGCTCAGTCGCGTCTGACTCTTTGCAACTTGAATTCTCCAGGCCAGAACACTGGAGTTGATAGCCTTTCCCTTCTCCAGGGGATCTCCCCAACCCAGGTCTTCTGGATAGCAGGCAGATTCTTTACCAGCTGAGCCACAAGGGAAGCCCAAGGATACTGGAGTGGGTAGCCTATCTCTTCTCTAGTGGATCTTCCTGACCCAGGAATTGAACTGGGGTCTCCTGTATTGCAGGCAGATTCTTTACCAACTGAGCTATAGGGGAAGCCCTTTATTTAATTTATGTGAAGCCCTTAATTTAATTTATTTAATTTATGTGAAGTTAAATAGTAATAAGACATAGACCTAGACGTCCCCGTTCAGGTCTCTCCTCTCCAGTTCCCTGCAGGTTTGTTATAGAGGCAAATCCTTCTGCAGTGGTGTGAAAATAGCCGTTCTCTTTTGGTTGCAGACTCTGTGTCTGCCACTGTGCAAAGTGTGTATGTGAGCCCATTTGTCTTACACAATAGCTCTAAAAGGTTTGATTTTTCATCTTATTTGCACAATGAATAATTTGAGGTTTAGTTAGGTTTGGTAACCTGCTTAAGTTTACACCATTAATAAGTTTAGACTAAGATTTGTTTCTTTCTAGAGTACATATATGAACAATTATACTGTACTACCAGTGTTGTTCAGTTTGATTTTTCCTTTTTGTAAAAAAATATATTCATTTGGCTATGCTAGGTCTTCGTTGTGGCACATGGGATTTTTTTTTTTTTGTCCAGCATGTGGAAGCTTTAGTTGTGGCATGTGGAATCTCAGTTCTTGACCAGGGATTGATTGTGTCTGAAACCTCATTGTGTCACTACTGAGGAGCCTTTAATGGCTCACTCATAACTTAAACACAAGATACTCTCTCTGTTTTCTGCTTTGTTATGCAATTTTGTCTCCTGCCAATCCACCTCTGCTCTGCTCTAGCCACCCTGGGGTTTGGTAGTTTCCCAATGCCGCTTTATGTGGGTGTATTTCCGGTTCTTCAGATTACATCTCTACACTGCCACCCGCCTCCTCGTCCGGCCCCAGCCTGGCCCCTATTTAAGTCTTTTTCTTTAAAACTCCCTTCAAGAATATTGCTTCTGAGCTCCCCAAATACTCAAAACATGGTCTGTCATGGCCCCTATCACTGTCGTTGATAACTGACTTTCCTCTCAACTTTTTAAATGAGCTATTTGGTAGAAAGCACCATTTCTTATGTGTCTTTATTTCCCCAATGCTTAGCTCAGATCCTGGCATATGATGGCAAGCCAGTAAAGTTGGATGAGAGTAGTAATATTGCACAAATTTGGGGACTGAATAGATATGGAAAGTAAAGAAGAGAGAAGAGTGAAAGATGATTCCAGGATATCTTCTTTGGGTAACTGGAAAGATCTTTATGGTATTAACTGGAACAAGAGGCTTAAGAGAATGATAATGAATCTGGTTGTGAGAAAGAACATTGGTAAATTTGGGCTTGCTCAGGACTAAAGAACAGCAATCTTCAACCAAATAAATATTATATATCTGGTAGAGTAGTTAGAAATTTAGGTTTCAGGACAAAAAGCTTGAAAAAGTTCTGTTATCTTTTGTAATTATAAAATAAATAGACCTTAAGTTTCTCTTTAATGCATATGTTTATGCAAATGAAAGAGTGGGCTGGCTGCTTGCTCAGACTGTAGGTTTTCCTCCATTACCTCTTTTGACATTGCTCATGCAGAAGTAGAAATTGACTCTACACTTTATGAGCAGCTGATCTGCAGCAAGTGAGTACACTTTATGAGTTTGGCTGAAATGGAATGCTGTGTGCAAATGGAATGTCTTTTGGTAGCTAAATGGCTCTTAATAACTGTGTAAATATCATTCATTGAATTAGTGAACTAGGAGTAGTTTGCTTTAAGATGCTTATGCCTTTGGTTTATAAGCCTTATTATCCAAGCAGAAAATTTTTTATGCAACTGGACTTTCTGTTTTTATATTCTAGACTGGAACCCAGTGTAGACCGGAAACAAAGAACAGAGGATAGAGTCCTGTGATGAATAAACTTGCTTTGTGAGAATTATAGAGATAAAGGAGAAGGGTAGATAGTATACAGTTAACCATTTTGCTTTTTATGGAATGGACCTGTCTGGTTATTTCACTACTATTTTATCTCTGACATGCATGCATATCTTTTGGCAAAATGTAGCCATAAAGATTTTTACTTCCACAAGAATTTTGAAAATACAGAATTTCTCTTTAATTCTCTGGCAGAGGGGCTAGTTAGCAGAGCTTTGTTGTTGCTCAGTTATGTCTGACTCTTTGTGATCCCATGGGCTAGAATTCTCTTAACAGAGAACTTAGAGTGAATTCAGTATAAATAGAAGAAAGGTAAGCTCATTGCTGGGAAGTAGAATTCTGTCAGGCAAATGGTGGATAGCAACAATATTTTTGCCTTCCCAGGTCTTCCTGGGAGCACTTCACTGAATGATTAAATACGAGTGTTCTGAAATAGGGACTGTTTCTGTTACGGGCTGAATTATGTCCCTGCCAAAAGTCATCTGCTGAAGTCCTACTTTCAAAATGTGACCGTATTTGGAGATAGGGTCCTTACAGAGGAAATGAGGTTAAAATAAGGTCATTAGAGTAGGTTTTAATCCAATAAAAGAGGAAATTTGGACACAAGCACACGTGGAGGAATGATCAAGTGAAGATACAGGGTGAAGCCAAGGAGAGAGACTTGGAGCAGGCCTGGAGCAGATCCCTCCCTCACAACCCGCACAAGGATTCAAGCTGAAGACACTTTCAACTTGGACTTCTCACCTCCAGAAGTGTGAAAAAATGTTTGTCTTGTTTAAGCCCCGTGGTCTGTGGCACCTTGTTACTGTATCCCTAGCACCCTGGCACAGGGTCTTCTTATCTTTGTATCCTCAGGCCTTAGTGTGTGGCCTGGGATGTAGCAAATTCTCAATAAGCATATTTGTGTCAAAGGAATAGGAAGAGATCATGTTGGTCTTTGAAAAAGGGTTAGTGCAACTTGAGGAATAAGCACAATTCACAAACTATTATCCACTTAAAAAAAAAAAATCACCTTCAATCAAGAGATACCACAACTTCAGGTGTGTGTTCTCAGAATGGGTCCTGTGTGTTGGCTGTGCTCATTAGAGTGGGCATCGGCCCTGCTTTCAAAGAGCTCATGGCCTGGATTTCTTCATCCTGGAAAAGACACAGTGAAAGATCTCATGGTAACCTCATCAGCAAAAGTGTCCTCCCTCTTTACTCCTAGTTCTCTCTGTATCAGTAATAGTACTTTTTTTTGGTGTGTGTGTGGGGGGGTCGTCAATCATTTAATTATAGCCTCATGAACATTTACATTCAAATTTTCCTGCCTGTAGGTAGGGAAGTAGGCTGGCATGGTTGGGTTCCAGGTCATTGATCAGATAATCATTGGAGTCAACTCAGATTCCACTATACATTTGTCAGTATCATTTTGGTGTTCTTTTTTTAGACTTGCAGCAAAAAAGAATATTTACACTGTGCATGAACTTTTTACTGGATTCTATGGAGTTGAATGGAGCATAAAATACGTAAAGCTGAGTTTAAGTTGGACTAATAATCTTTTCTCATTTTAAGAGCTGGTAAATACTCTTTAGCCATCTGTGGACATGTCAACATTTCAGTCTTGCTTTCTGGGATTGAGAATTATTCGTTGTTGCAACATTCTCAATTTGTTGACTCTTTACAGCTGCTGCAACAACCCTTGGCAGTGAATTTAATTGTGCTGAATCATATCACCTCCTTATTTTCATCAACATTCCTCTTTTGATCCACCGTCTCTTGTTCTTTTCTTATGAATGTGGTGTGTATAGTGGGCAGATGTTGAGAGGGCTTGCAGCTTTCCAGTGGCTTTACAGTTTCTCAGTTTTTCTGCCTCTGTTTTTTTTTTTAATTTATTTTAATTTTTAAATGAAGGATAATTGCTTTACAGTATTGTGTTGCTTTCTGCCAAGCATCAACATTCCTGCCTCTTTTCTTAACTGCTCTCTCTGTGTATCTCTGTGATTCTTCTCCTAAGCATGATCACTGAAGGAAGTTCTCTGCCCCATGCCCTACTGCTTTGTGTCCTGATCCTGCTACTTTACCTTACTGTCATTCCAGCCCTCCACTTTGGGAATTTTCCCTTGTCTGCTTCATCATCGTCCACCTCCTTTCCTTGTATGCTCTGCATTCTATTTTTTTTCTTTTCTTTTTTTTTATGTTGCTGGATACCACACCCTGTTTATATTTTCTGGATTTGTCAGCCCTCTATCATAGCTTACCCTAGAGGCCTGGGCATCGAACAACTGGTTTCATGTACTCCCTGGTCCACTTATTTATTTGTTTCCTTTATAAGTAAAATAGAAACTTATCCTTTGCATAGGCAGCTTCACTCTTGAAATGTGAAAAAAAAATCTACTTTGTGGCAGCACTTTCCAGGAAAAGTGTCTTGCTGCTGCTATTGCTGCTAAGTCACTTCAGTCGTGTCCGACTCTGTGCGACCCTATAGACGGCAGCCCACCAGGCTCCCCTGTCCCTGGGATTCTCCAAGCAAGAACACTGAAGTGGGTTGCCATCTCCTTCTCCAATGCATGAAAGTGAAAAGTGAAAGTGAAGTCGCTCTGTCATGTCCGACTCTTAGCGATCGCATGGACTGCAGCCTACCAGGCTCCTCCGTCCATGGGATTTTCCAGGCAAGAGTACTGGAGTGGGGTGCCATTGCCTTCTCCAGGAAAACTGTCTTATTAACCCACAAAACAAACCTTTTATGGTGTTTCCACATTTTCAAGAATATTTATCCTTCAGTTCAGTTCAGTTGCTCAGTCGTGTCCGACTCTTTGTGACCCCCTGGACCGCAGCACGCCAGGCCTCCCTGTCTATCACCAATTCCTGCAGTCCACTCAAACCCATGTCTATTGAGTCGGTGATGCCATGAACCATCTCATCCTCTGTCGTCCCCTTCTTCTCCTGCCCTCAATCTTTCCAAGCATCAGGGTCTTTTCAAATGTGTCAGCTCTTTACATCAGGTGGCCAAAGTATTGGAGTTTCAGCTTCAGCATCAATCCTTCCAATGAACACCCAGGAATGATCTTCTTTAGGATGGACTGGTTGGATCTCCTTGCAGTCCAAGGGACTCTCAAGAGTCTTCTCCAACACCATAGTTCAAAAGCATCAATTCTTCAGTGCTCAGCTTTCTTCACAGTCCATCTCTCACATCCATACATGACCACTGGAAAAACTGTAGCCTTGACTAGACAGACCTTTGTTGACAAAGTAATGTCTCTGCTTTTTAATATGCTGTCTAGGTTGGTCATAACTTTCCTTCCATTGATAGATATCAAGTCACACAGATTCATCTGTTTCTAGACCTGCATTTTCCAATATGTGTTCTAAGAAGTATTAGTTCTTTAATATCCTCCTTAAAAATTATAATCACAGATAATCTCATGCTATTTTCCTCTCTTATTGACTTCAATCCTGATCCAAGAGCACAGAGACTATGCCCTTCTTGTTCTTATAAAAGCTTGTTAACTAATATAGATTGTGGTGAGTAATAAATATGCAATAAAAGTTCATTACATGAGAATTCATAAATAAAGAAATGAACAGTAGCCCTGTGAAGTATACAGGGTTTTCAAAGAGGCCAAGATTATTTACTAATATCAGTTCAGTTCAGTTCAGTCACTCAGTCATGCCTGACTCTTTGTGACCCCATGGACTGCAGCACGCCAGGCTTCCCTGTCCATCACCAACTCCCAGAGTTTACCCAAACTCATGTCCATTGAATTGGTGATGCCATCCAACCATCTCATCCTTTGTCATCCCCTTCGTCTCCTGCCTTCAGTCTTTCCCAGCATCAGGGTCTTTTCCAATGAGTCAGTGCTTTGCATCAGGTGGCCAAAGTATTGGAGTTTCAGCTTCAACATCAGTCCTTCCAATGAACATCCAGGGCTGATTGCCTTTAGAATGAACTGGTTGGATCTCCTTGAAGTGCAAGGGACTCTCAAGAGTTCTCCAACACCACAGTTCAAAAGCATCGATTCTTTGGTGCCTAGCTTTTTTATAGTCCAAGTCTCACATCCATACATGACCACTGGAAAAACCATAGCCTTGACTAGATGGACCTTTGTTGGCAAAGTAATGTCTCTGGTTTTGAATATGCTATCTAGGTTGGTCATAACTTTTCTTCCAAGGAGTAAGCGTCTTTTAATTTCATGGCTGCAGTCTCCATCTGCAGTGATTTGGGAGCATAATATTGCATACTTGTTAAATGATGAATTAGAATTCAAACTAGAATTTAAGCCTTTGTGACTGATTGTCTGGGGTTCAATTGTGTTCATTGATTGGCTGCCTCCCCCTTCTGCTACATATTTATGTTGAGAAAATTACTAAATAATGAGAGAAAATCTGAGATTAGTCATGGAGCCCAAAGGGTTCAAATAATAGATAAATTTATTATTTTTCAAATGTGAGCAATGAGCAGACCAAGTATATATCTGAGAAATATGTAAACATCAGATTGAAGAAGGCCTTACAGGTGAGGATAAAAAATCCAAACTTTGTTTGGAGGTAATTGAACATTCTTTGAAAGTTTCAGAACAGAGAAATGGTATTTACAAAACAGAACTTATAAGTGAGGAACATGAGGATGGTGTATCAAAGGGGAATGGGAGGACTGTCTACTAAGGGATATACTGCTGTGATTATACGGTTGGTCAAATCACAATGTTGTACATGATGTTCAAATGGTGAAAGTAGAAGAGTCCAGAACCAGAGATGGTTATCTCTATTTTTCTAGTCCTCTTGCTAACTGTCTAACTAAGGTGGTCTTATAATCTCCCTTGAGTTTTTCCAACCACTCAAATAAACAGATTGTACTGGATAATTTCTTAGCTTCTAATTCTAGCACTGATGAAAGTGCTCAGCATATACTATGCAATAAACAAATAATTACTTATTAAATGAATTAGTGAAGAAGTGAATGAATCTTTGACTATATGATGTATTTCCCACCTCTTAATACTTAGAGTTCCTTGCAGAAGCCTTAAAATTTCAGAAAAGTACAGAGACAAAAGTGACACATTATCCCATCATCCTGTTGAACTCTATCGAGTATGATGAGGATTCTCATGCACCTCCCTTCCATTTCCTTTTTTCCCTCTATTTTATTTCTTCCACCTCGCTTTCCTAAAAATGTTTGTTTTGACTTTCTTGGGGGTGGTTAATATATTCTCTATGTGAATCATTTGGAAAGCCCAAGAAGGAGAAAATACCTTGTTAGAATAAAAGTGTATATAATAATAGTAACATGCTTCTTTTGTCCCCACCAGGATGTAGAGGGTGGTGGGAGCCAGTCACAGAGCTCTCACCTCTGCCCCTCACTCCTGACCACAGGCCCCATCTCTCCATCACAGTGTGCCTGAGAGACTGGTTGAAGGAGGCTACAAGTACACCTAACAATGTACCTTTTCCAAAAATGTAGCCAAGCCCCACATCTTCACTTTTCTCAATCACTTCAATTCATCCAAGCCTCTTGGCCCATCTTGCAGCCCCAAGATCCTTATTTGTGTATCCTCAATGTAACCACATTCTCTGATGAGTTCCCATCTTCTTCCCTCCCCGGCTCTTGCTTTGTACATTGTGGAATCAAGGAGTGTGTACAAATCAGGAGAGACTAGGTTTTATTATGGTGACAAATCAAACATACACATGCACACCAACCCAAAATTCTACTGGTTCTCACAAAATGAAAGTTCACTTCTCACTTAATCTTTATGGTCAACATTGGTTGGCAAGGAGTCTGCTCTATACAGTCACCTAGAGAAGAAACTGACAGAGGCTCCAGTTTCGTATCAAAAACAGCTGGAAATAAAGCCATACTCATGCCTTCTCCACACCTTTGTTTTTCTGGTGCCTCATCTTTTTATTGTGTTTTATAAATCCTGCTTGGCAAAACTTCCACTGTGATCAAATCCAAGTCTTCACTTAGATAAAGTGTGTGGCCAAACAGCTGAACATGGATAAAGAAAAACAAGAAAAAAGAAATGCTAAAAGGCAAAATGATTGTCTGAGGATTTCTTACAAACAGCTGAGAAAAGAAGAGAAATAAAAGGCAAAGGAGAAAAGGAAAGATACACCCATCGGAATGCAGAGTTCCAAGGAACAGCAAGGAAAGATAAGAAAGCCTTTTAAAGTGAACAGTGCAAAGAAATAGAGGGAAAACAATACAATGGAAAGACTAGAGATCTCTTCAAGAAAATTAGAGATACTAAGGGAATATTTCATGTAAAGATAGGCACAATAAAGGATAGAAGTGATATGGACCTAACAGAAGCAGAAGATATTAAGAAGAGGTGGCAAAAATACACAGAAGAACTATACAAAAAAGATCTTCACGACCCAGATAACCATGATGGTGTGATCACTCACCTAGAGCCAGGCATCCTGGAATGTGAAGTCAAGTGGGCCTTAAGAAGCATCACTACGAACAAAGCTAGTGGAGATGATGGGGTTCTGGCTAAGCTATTTCTAATCCTAAAAGATTATGTTGTGAAAGGGATGCACTCAATATGCCAGCAAGTTTGGAAAACTCAGCAGTGGCCACAGGACTGAAAAAGATCAGTTTTCATTCCAAACCCAAAGAAAGGCAATGCCAAAGAAGGTTCAAACTACCTCACAATTACATTCATTGCACATGGTAGCAAAGTAATACTCAAAATCCTTCAAGCTAGGCTTCAGCAGTATGTGAACCTAGAACTTCCAGATGTACAAGCTGGTTTTAGAAAAGGCAGAGAAACCAGAGATCAAATTGCCAACATCCATTGGATCATAGAAAAAGCAAGAGAAATCCAGAAAAACATCTACTTTGCTTTATTGACTATGCTAAAGCCTTTGACTGTGTAGATCACAACAAACTCTGGATAATTCTTAAAAAGATGAGAATACCAGGCCATCTTACCTGCCTCCTGATAAATCTGTATGCAGGTCAAGAAGCAACCGTTAGAACCGGACATGGAAAAGCAGACTGGTTCCAAATTGGGAAAGGAGTACATCAAGGCTGCATATTGTCACCCTGCTTATTTAGCTTATATGCAGAGTACATCATGCAAAATGCTGGTCTGGATTAATCACAAGCTGGAATCAAGATTGTTAAAAGAAATATCAATAACCTTAGATGTGCAGATGACACCACCCTGATGGGAGAAAGTGAAGAGGAATTTGAGTCTCTTGAAAGAGGAGAGTGAAAAAAATTGGATTAAAACCCAACTTTCAAAAAAACAGATCATGGCATCTGGTCCCATTACTTATTGGCAAATAGATGGAGAAACAATGGAAACAGAGACAGACTTTATTTTGTTAGGCTCCAAAATCACTATGGATGGTAACTGCAGCCATAAAATTGAAAGATGCTTGCTCCTTTGAAGAAAAACAATGACAAAAGCAATGACCTAGACAGCATATTAAAAAGCAGAGACATCACTTTGCCTACAAAGGTTCTTATAGTCAAAGCTATGGTTTTTCTAGTAGTCATGTACATATGTGAGAGCTGGACAATAAAAACGGCTGAGTGCTGACAAATTGATGCCTTTGAACTGTGGTGTTGGAGAAGACAAGAGAGTCCCTTGGACAGCAAGGAAATCAAACCAGTCAGTCCTAAAGGAAATAACCTTGAATATTCATTGGAAGGGCGAAGGCGAAACTCTAATACTTTGGCCACCTGATGTGAAGAACCTACTCCTCGGAAAAGACCTTGATGATGGGAAAGATTGAAGGCAGAGGAGAAGGGGATGACAGAGGGTCAGATGGTTGGATAGCATCACCGGCTTAATGGACGTGAGTTTGAGCAAGCTCAGGAAGTTGATAATAGACAGGGAAACCTGGTGTCCAGCAGTCCATGGGGTAGCAAAGAGTTGAATGTAACTGAGGGATTAAACAACAGCAGGAGGAAAGTAGTACTCATTCAGTACCTATGGGAACAACATCTCACATTCAACAATTTTCTAGTCATTTACTCTCTTTCCATTAGAAGACTGTTTTACAGCATCCAGTTAGTCCTCAGACTTGCAGTCCCCTTCACAGTCTCAGCCAATGATCTATCCCTTGATTTAGGGTCAGAATAGTGGTAACCAAAAAAGTACCCCCCTGATGATCCCTCAGCAAGTATGCCAACTTCACATACTCTGTAGTCTTATCTGAGAAAATGGGCTCAGGATCACCTTCTCAAGGAAGTTGCTCCTGAAGTTGTCCCCTTTCTCTCCTGCATCAATGCCATTTCCTCCTTCTGCAGGACCATTCCTGTCAGTATGTCCACATGCCCTAAAACTTCTTTATGGTGGACTTTGCTGGCTTGTAGTTACAAATCTTGAAATCTTAACAGTACATTGACTTATTTCTTTCCTATACAACATCAAATAGTGTTCAACAGCTCTTCATGGTGGCTCTGCCCCCATGAAGGTGACATGAGGATTCTGGGTCCTTTAACTTGTGAGATCACTGTCTCAATGCAAGGCTCTAGGGCCCCCATGGCTGGGAAAAGAGAAGGCAAAGGGGAGCATGCAGAATTGGGAAAAGAAAATTTGAAGAACAACATTCAGATTTTTTTTCCAGGAAAATAATGTTGCTTTAGAGATAAACATTTTAAAGTCTAAAATATTTTAAATTTAACCCTTTACTGTCCACTATGTTAGATTTCACCTACCACTGATAAATAAAACAAGAATGATGATCTCCTTTGCATGTGGTGAACATATTAATGGAATTTTCTCTTTGGTTGTGTGTGTGTGTATTCTCCATAAAATCTATAATAGTATACTTATCTTCTATTAATACTTGGGAGAGCAAAGATGATTTCATTTAGTAAATATGCAGTTGAGAGGGACGGATTGTTTATCTGGGTTAAATTTCCTTTTCAGACTTTTCTGAACTCATGTACGACAGGAAATTATTTGCTGTCCATGTTGTCAGAGTGAGGAATATATGTATGTGTTTATGCTTGTGCATACCGGCTTGGGATTTTTAATAGGTATTCAGAGCTTCCCTGGTAGTCCAGCTAGTAAAGAATCCACCTACAATGCTGGAGACCCTGGTTTGGTTCCTGGGTTGGGAAGATCCCCTGGAGAAGGGATAGGCTACCCACTCCAGTATCCTTGGGCTTCTGTGGTGGCTTAGTCAGTAAAGAATTTGCCTGCAATGTAGGAGACCTAGGTTTTATCCCTGGGTTGGGAAGATCCCCTGTAGGAGGGCATGGCAACCCATTCCAGTATTCTTGCCTGGAGAATCCCCAAGGACAGAGGAGCCTGGTGGGCTACAGTCCATGGGTCGCAAAGAGTCAGACATGTCTAAGCAACTAAGCACAGCACATGTCATGCCAGACTAGTCTTTGGTTTTAAGAATCTAGCTGCATATGACCTTCAAAATTGACAGAACTAATAAAGAAGCATATGGTACATGATTTCCTTTTGTTACATAAACCACTCCAAAACTCAGTGGCTTAAGACTCTTAAGTTTATTTCGTTCATGATTCTGTGGGTTCGTTTATTCTTTTAGTCTCACTGGGCCAAGTCACGTGTCTGCAGGCAGTTGTCTTTCAGCTAGGTGGGTCTGCTTCTGAGGGTGGGGGCTGGCTTAGACTGGGTGACAGTAGAGATGGCTAGGCCAGTGTCTCTCATCTTCCTCGTGTAGCCCACAAGGAGGTGGGCAGGACCCTAAGAAAGAAAGTGGAAGAGTGCAGGTGTTTGGACCCAAGGCATGGGACTGATATGTTCTCAGCTCTGCTGCATTCTGTTGGCCAGACAAACATGACATGAGGCCACATTCAAGACATGTGGGAGTAGATTCTCACTCTTTGTGGCAAGAGCTGCAAAGTCAAGTGCAAACGGATATAGGAAAAGGAAGAAAAATGATCTATGGCCACTTAGTAATCTACCACATAGGACAGACACTTGAGAAGTGGAGCCTGAGATCACTGAAGTTGGTCCCGTCACCTAGTACTAGACAGGGAGAAGAACAAAAATCAAAATTAGTTTTTGAAAACAAGGCTTCCTAAATGTTTCTCCATTGCTTGCCCAGCTCTGCTGTCACTATTAAATACAGAGCTTTAAGAATTTTGAGCTTATTTATTTTCCTGTGGAAATAGTTTTTCTGAAAAAAGGAAGTGTGTTGATTGCATTGAGAAGGACCAGCATCTTGTCCCCATGGTAACAGCATCTCTAATTCTCGAAGTGTTTGCCACCTGGTGTTTTGAGGCCCAATAGCCCATATAGTACTGCATTATATAACATAAGGAAGGAATCTGCACACACTGCACATACAAGGACAGTGGGCTCACAGGTGCAACTTGGTATCAGATCAGAATCATGGCCTATGAAATAATAAGAATATGGTTAAATTGCTGAAACATTAATAATAATACAAGTAATCTTTTTTTGTCAGAGGTACTTGGATAACTGTTACCTTAAAAATATTCTTTTCCAACAACATAGGAATAGATTATGTTTTAATGCTTTTAAGTACACTGTGGCATCAAGCTTACTTGTTCCATGTGCTAATACACGGGAACATATACACACATGTGCATGCACGTAATTGTTGATTTCTAAATTTAAACAGAAGTGATAGCAACTGTAAAGGCCTGTTATTAGTTACTGAAATACTTCAAAGGATGACTCTTGTCCTGACTTACGATGTTCTTTTAAAAAAAATGTTTAAGAAATATAATGTCCAAGTCATAAGACACTTGTGTGGGTGGTTATTCTTCCACAGTAATTGTTCATTCTCCAAAACCCTTATCTTAGTAGGTGTCACCAGGGCTTTTAAAAATTAGAATTTAGAGTCAAATCAAGCTACACCTCTATGTAGTAATTTTGAGCATATAAATGGTAGATTTAAGATCTATCTGTGTCTGTGACTTTTGTTAAGATGCACAGGAACTATGAAAGAGCAGATCTCTGCTCACAGTAGTAGTTGAATGGCTGCCGTTGCTGCTAAAACTGTAAAGCAAATTTCTGTTGTAAGACCCATAGTGATAGAATTCAGGAAATGTGGATCCCTAGGGGGATTGACGAGGCGACATGTGTGGGATAGTTTTAAATGAGTCATGGCAGGATTGGAGGCATTCTTCAGATTAGAGATAAAAACTCTGCTTGGGAAGTCGGACATGGGCTTTGAACTGAGAAGAGACAGATGTTCTGGACCCTGGGAGGGATCCTGTGATGATGCTTTTCACCTGAAGGGGATATAGAAAGCTTGGAAACTAGATCCTGATACTAACTGCAAATAGTAGGTTAAGACTGGCCTTTCATTAACTGCTGTAGTGATTAAAGAAGTCAGTGGAGGCAACACATTTTAAAAACTGTAAACCAGTGCACAAAGCTCTTTCCTTTTCACTGGGGGCCCGAAGAGGGAGAAGTGAGTTAGAAGGTGGGCAGAGTGTTAAAAAAGAAAACACTGATATGTGCTTCCCTTCCCCAAGCTGCAGAAAAGCCAGCTCCCACAGGGCTTAAAGATACAAGTCTGAAGAAGGGAATACTGAATGGAAGGTAGAAACCAGGGAGTCTATGTACCTTCTCAGTGTGCCTCTCAGGTCACTTGACAACTGAGTGTTGGTTATCTTTGGAGAGGGACTTTATGCTCAGGAGAGATTTCCCTTATACTTGGGCTTCTTAGAATTCCTTAGATTCTCATTTATAATCCATCCTACATAACGTTATGAGTTTCTATCCTCCATAGGTCATTTATTCCTTATAATCACTCTAGGATGAATATATTTATGAGTTGCCCATCCCAAAATAAAAAACCCAGAAAGCTCTAAATTGGAAAGTTCTTTTTGTAATTTTGGTAACAACACCAGATTTGAACCACCATAAAACTAGTGTTAATAACTTTTATTTTTCTCATCTAGTAGGTTATCAATACATCATTTTGCTGAAGGTTATCAAAATGTTTGCTTACTAACTGCTGTCTCATACATTATGGGTATTGCATAAAATTCAGTATATGTACTACATTATATAATAAAAAACTGAAATCTAGTCCTAAGGACATCAGGTAAGAGATTGCAGACATGTATTATCTCTAGATTAAAGATGGAAACTGAGGTTCAGGGAGGCTAAGTGCTTGGCTTAAGGTTACATAACCAGAAAGCAATGGCTTTCAACTCAGGTACACTGGGATGGTGGTTTCTTTTACAGCCAAACTGTTAACCAGTTTCAGTGAATTCTTTGTTTTTGAGTCAGAGCATTATTTTGATGCACCACTTTTATTTATTTATTTATTTATTGATACACCACTTTTAAAAGAATAATGAAAGATGTCTTTGAGAGCTGAAGCCTTAGGCAAGCACTCACCATCAGTCCATCACTCACAGTGTAAAGGTGGAGAAACCTTCCATGGTTCTTTCAGTTTGCAGAAGCCCATTCATCCCATACCCTCTTTAGTATTAGTCACTGAATGACAGAGTGGCTTCCTGTCCTCCCAAGTCTTCTCAGCAATACAAAAAAACACGGCGAGGACAAAGCAAGTTCCAAATACTAACCCTGTGAGGTCTGAATCTTGTAATCATTGTCAGTCTTTCCAGACCTCAGTTCTTCATCTCTGTCTGTTTCTATATGTATTCTTTTCTTTTTTCCTTTTACACAGTCTGGGAAAGAATGTTTCTGATGCCAACTCCGTTCTTTACCTGTTTCCTTTTAAGGACAGATGTTTCCTTTTCTCCTGATCATGTGCCAGTTTCAGTAGATTTAGTGGTGCATAGTCAAGATTCCATGATTATGGCTATATTTATTTTAGAAATGGAAAAGTGTGTGAGGCAGATGTCATCTGTTTTAGCTTGGGCTGACATAACACAATACAATAGACTGGATGGTTTAAACCACGGACATTTCTCTTGGTTATTGCTGCTGGGAAGACCAATATCAAGGGGCCAGCATATTTGTTCTTGGTGAGGACCCTCTTCCTGGTTTTCATTGCATGGCCATCCCTCTGTTCTTTCTTATAAGAACACTAATCCTGTCATGGGGGCCCCACCCTCATGACCTCCTCTCAACTTGATTACACCAAAGGTTTTACTTTCAAATACCACTACACTGGACTTAATAGCTTCAACATATGGATTTTGGGTGGGGGGAACACAATTCAGTTTACTAAAA
Source organism: Bos grunniens (assembly GCF_055505025.1). Lineage (NCBI taxonomy): Eukaryota > Metazoa > Chordata > Mammalia > Artiodactyla > Bovidae > Bos > Bos grunniens. The sequence continues at coordinate 105,686,697 of NC_141165.1, forward strand.
CATTTATTTACTGCAGTCACATTCTTTTAATATTTAAAAATTCTACATGGATGTATACTTAGTACTGGATTGGCAATAGAAAAAAGTTAGGTTGGTTCCTGCTTTGCTATCAGAAAGAAAAAAGAGCAAAACACTTTCATGTAATATATGAGAAAAAGCCATGCACAGCAACGAAGACCCAGTACAGCCAAAAAATATATATGATATAGCAGTAGTAAAGTTGCTAAGTCGTGTCCGACTCTTGTGACCCCATGGACTGTAGCCTGCCAGGCTCCTCTGTCCATAGGATTCTCCAGGCAAGAATACTGGAGTGGGTTGCCATTTCCTTCTCCAGGGGATCTTCCCCACTCAGGAATTGAACCCAGGTCTCCTGCATTGCAGGCAGATTCTTTACCGACTGAGCTATGAGGGAAGCCCTATATATGGTATACCCCAGTTTAAATATGACACTATGTTATGTGTACAGCAGTGTGACACAAAAATAATAATATCTCTAAAGTATACTAAAGAAACTTTTTTGTAACTTCATTTTTTTCTTACTGGTTAGTTATTTATCCATCTTTTCTGAGTTGCGACAAGTAAACATTTTCCTAGTTTCACAGATTTTGGAGTCATATTTTCAACTTCTGCTCAGTGGATATTTTTATCATAGATAATAATTGCCTTCTGATCTCTCCCTCTCTTTTTTGGTTTTAGGTTCTTTTGATCATGTCACATGGCTTGCGTAATCTTTGTTCCCTGACCAGGGATTGAACGCAGGCCCAGCGCACAAAATCCCCAAGTCCTAACCACTGGGCCACTAGCGAATTTCCTGCTGTCATTTTCTTTAGTGCCTTTTGTAGGTAGCTCAGGTATCTTTGCTCTTTTGGGGGAGAATTGATAGTGATGACATAATGGTTATAAGAAGTTAAGAACAAGTGAGATAAAATCCTATTTTTTCAGGATATCATTTCCATACGATTTGTATTTTCAAAATTAAACAGTAACATGGTCCCCTCTCTAAAACAAAAAAGGTGTAAAATATCCAGTGCATGCGTTTAAAAAAATTCCTTCGTAGTGGGCAAAAATCATGCCAGATATTTAATTTTTTTCCTTTGGCCAACAGACTGTTCTAAAGTAGTCCTGAATATGTCATTTTGACATATAAAAGGAAATAAAACTGTCACCTATTGGGGTTCGGTGTGGCTTTGTCCTTGTCTTTTCTGTCACTCCAGCCTGCAGTCTTTTGCTTCAACCTGGTCCATTTGCAGAGGTGTGATTGTGTGGGTTTCGGGGGACTGTCAGTTCTCCTTCCCCAGGTGCTGTGGGCCAGCTCCAGGCCTCTCAACACCTCTGACAGAGGCAAGTCCCAGAGTCGATAGCTCTAAAGAGGCTGCTGGTCCCAGGATGGATGACACGATGCCCTGGGCCTTTGGGACAGACGTGGCAGGATGTTACTATTAAAAGATAGCCCTGCTGCTGAGGAAGGGGAGGGAAGCAGATGTGAGAGCAAGATTCAGGTGACAGTCTGGGCATGGCAGAGATGCAGGATGTGACAGAGGAGGGAGAGCAGTAAGTTAGCATTTGGCAGAATGTGCAAGAGGCGAGCCCTGAGCGTGGGTGAGGGAAATTGCGGCTTTCAAAGATTTCTGACCTTCTGCCTGCCAACTTGGAATTAAATTTCTTGATGGAGGGGGAGGAGGATGGAAGGGGTGAAATAGGCAGATGCCAGGAGAGATTATTGACCTGGAAACCAGACAAAAGGATGCTGTGGCTGGCACCCCAGGTAGAGCGGGGCAGAGTGGTGCAGCTCATAGGTCTAACCCAAAGGATGGAGCGCCAGTGTCAGCTGTTAGAGGACAGCCTGAGGTGGCCTCTTCTGTTGACAGGAGAAAATAGTCTGTAGAGACATACAAGAAAGAAAAGTGAAATTGAATATCTTTGGATAGATTTTTAGGGTTGGCATTCAGAAGTATATTCAGCTGCCTTTCTTCTATCTGAGAAGCATAACCTGTTTGGATCCATGTTGATAATGCTTTTTAAAAAAACCCTGGTAATCCTGCTGCCACCTCTCCAATTCCAAGACCGAGGTGATGTGATCTGCCTACTGGCTTCACATTCCCCAGCAATGAATACTGAGTGACTTTCCAAATGTTGACCCAGGACAATGTCATTTTCCCAGAGAAGGGACTCACTGATTCCATTGGAATACAGCTTCATTGCCACATGAATCAGGAAATTTGAATGTAGCTCTATGGTTCCCAGGTTTTGCTCTTGGCTCTTGCTGAGCATTTGATTCGCCATCCTATATCACCATATGCCACTAGATGTCACTGTTACTCGTGCCTTTGGGTGACAGAAACTGCGAGCACTCCTTCTGCCCTTTTGTGAAGGGGGATAAATCTTCAGAAGGGAGGATAATGCTGTCTACATGGATTTCAGCACAAAGACCTTTTCAGGTTGTATTATTTGGTTGCTATTTCCCTTTCTGTTTTTGAAAAGGAGAAACTGAATTAAATGCAGTTCTTCCCACCAATGTACCTTCCCCTGCATCACTGCTAATTCTTTATTCTCCCTTAAAATATAGTTTTCAACTCTATAATATGAGGACTACTCGTTAGCAAATTTGGAAAATTACTGTTCTGTGTGTATTCAAAATCTATATATGGACTCCACATGTTTCTATTCTAATCTCTTCCAAATCTTAGAGAACTTCAAAATGAAGTATCTAATTTCCTTAGGAAAAATTGATGTAACACTAACCTCAACTAGGAAGAGAATCTTGTGCGAGCGCAGCGAGTCAGGATTATAGATTCAGTCTACTTCATTCTCAGATACACCCTTGAATCCAAGGGACAGAAGTTGCCGTTAGTCTCAAGTTGTTTGAGAGATAGTTTTAGGCACCCAAATCATTCGTTTTCTTTCTAAACCTCTTTTCTTTGTATTAACTATCTCAAAGAAATATCTTTTGAGATGTTGTTTCTGATTAATATATGCCAGTGAATTATTTAAACATGAAATTAAATAAGATATTCAAGTTTATAAAATTGCTTTTTGAAAGTAGCTTATTATAGCATATTAAGTGAACGTTGCAACATAATTATAGCAAATGATATCCAGTAATAAGTAATAACAAGATAAAAAGAAAAAAGGAACTGGCAGAATATATCTTAAAAAGCAAATTAGGGACTTCCCTGGTGGTCCAGTTGATAGAACTCCACACTTTCACTTCAGGAGACCTGGGTTCTATCCCTAGGCTGGGAACTAAGATCCTGTGTGCTATGTGACTTGGCAAAAAAAAAAAAAAAAGGTAAATTAAGGCCATGCTTGAGTTGCTGATGCAGAAACAAGTCATTTTTGTTTTTTTACAGTTTTTTTTTTTTTTAAATCTTCACCTCTTACTCTGTAATATTGCCATTTAGTAACCACCACCAACAGTTACTGAACCAATCGACCTCCAAAGTATAGGCCTACGCCAGTCTGGTTTCACTTTAGTTATGATGCCACAGGATTTATAGATTAGTCTGCACTGTGATTTAATCCCCTGGAGCTAACTCTCAGCTGTGGGACAAACGCCAGCTCAGTCTGAGTTGGGATAATATTCCCTGACATGAAGGTGCTGTGCTCTGCTCTGTTGTCACTTCAAGAATATTTGCAGTCTTATTCCGTCCTGTCCTCTTCTCCCCCTCCTCTCCCTCTCCACTTGTTCGCTGCTTCCCCCATCCTCTCTTCACTTATCTTTTCTCTTTCTTCCTTTCTTTCCTTTCCTGCCATCTCTTTGTTTTCCATATGTGGGACACTTGGATGTATTGTTCAGTTGTGTTAGAGAAAGGATCACAGCCATGCCATTGTTTCCTATGGCTTCCATAACAAATTACCACAGACTTGGTGGCTTAAAACAACATGCATTTATTCTGTTATAGTTCTGGAGATCAGAAGTTGAAAGCAGTTTCCTGGGCTGGAATTAAGGTCCTTAATTTCAGGGCAGTGCTCCGTTTGGAAGCCTTGCATTCCTATGGTTTTAGCATTTCGTTCCTTGCATTCTGTGGCCTGAGAGCCCCTCCCTTCAAAGTCAGTGGTGGAGCATCCTCGAGTCTCTGCTGAGGCTACAACAGTGTCTTCTCTCTCCTGTATCGGTTTTCCCTCTGCCTCTCTCTGGACAATTCTGACCACATTTAGGGCCCATCTGGATAACCCTGGTTATCCCCACCTCACATCCTTATGTCTGCATATAAAGTAACATTAGAGGTTCCAGCGATTAGGACTTGAGTATCATTGAGGGCCACTCGTCAGCCACAGCTTCTTAGCTGTGTTTGGACAATTTACTTAACTCCCTCTAGATTTCAGTTTCCTTGCCTGATAGTGTTACTATGAGGGCTTAATGAGAAAATGCTTGTAAAGCACTTAGCATGGTATCTGGCAAAGAGTACGTCCACTTTAAATTAAAATAATTTAAGTGCCAATAAATATTATTCCTAGTATCAAGTATAATTATCTTGAAGATTATCTAATTCTTCACCTCATATTCACCTTTATACTACTTTAGTCTGCCTTCTGTCCTCATTACTCTATTAAACATTTATTTCAGGATCTCCAGTCTCCTTCAGCTGGTCAAATTCAAAGACCAGTTCTGGGGCTTCATTTTAGCAGCATTTAATATGGTCGAGCACTCACTTTAGAGACACAGTCCTTACTTGGCTTCTGCATATCGTGTTTCCTGATGTTCTTTCTTCCTCACTGGATATTTCACCTCTTTTTCCTTTGCTGTCTTCTCCTTTAACCCAGAGGAGCCTGGAGTGCTGCAGTCCCCAGGGTCACAAAGAGTCAGGCACGACTTAGCAACTGAACACCACCAACAACCACCTCCTTTAACCCACCACAAAATATTGGTGTTCCTCAGAACTCTGTCTTGAGTGCTCTCTGTCTGTAACTGAGTGAGGAGTAGGATGGCATGTTTGATGATTGTAAAGAAGATAGTGAGGCAAGGGGTGGGAATGGCATGGGACATGGCTTGTGTGGTGGTGTGGGTGAGAATTTGCTATGACTAGAAGCTTCTTATGATAAGGATTTTGGCATTAATCTTACGTGAGGGCGATGCCATGGGGGGCTTTGACGTTGGAGTAATGGGGGGTTGTTGGGAGTGAATGCATGAGTTCTTCCTCTCAAGAGGTCTACAGCTGATGAGCTTTGTCCTGAAAGCAACTCTCCATTGAGCCCACCTACTACCTGCTGGTTCTGGACTTGGATAGAGGGCAGAAGAGAGATGACAGAGCTGTCTGTGAGTGGAGTGACAGAGGCTCAGCTCTGTTCCCAACGTTTGGTAAGAATATGTGCGTCTTCTGTGTAAAGGAAAACCGCTGCTCATGGTGCTTGTGACCTGGGCAGTGTGGCGACTTCTGGATGAGGAGGCCACAGCTGTGGCTATTGGGGCGTGGAGGAATAAACTTAGCTTCAGCCTGGTCTCCTAACTGAGGGACCATGCAGGAGGAGGCCCAAAGTACCCTCCAAGAACCTACAGAGAGTCAACGTTTGGATCTTGCTTTCAAAGGTGGTATTGATAAGCAATCATTGTTCTAGGGAAATAGCAACAACTGGAAGAAAGAGAATGAATGGTGGATTTGTCACAGGCATTGTGGTCGCTCTAGTGGTCAGTTGTCTCCAAGCCTCCTTTTACTGCCCCTGAAATTTAGGAGGAGATGTCTTCGGAGATCACTTCCCTTCCTCCCCACTGCCAGTCATTTCCTCTTACTATGTGTCCTGCTTTTGTGGAAGAGAGAAAATTGTAAGATATGAGAGAATCTTAGCCATCCTGAAAAATGTTATAAGCAGAAGGAGAGATCTGTAAGAAGCTTGTACCTGAGTGGAATGGGTTGAAAGGAGACACTTGACTGGTATTATTTGGGAAAACAGTAAAATGATTCCAGATTTATAATTCAATGAGTTGAGACTCCATAATCAAACCAAACAAACATATAATATTTAATTTTACTGTTATTTTGATATACATAACAAAACTTTGAGTTACATGTTATTATTCCTATATTGAAGTTGGGTAAGGTGAGGTTTCATGTCAAATGACTTACCAAGGGCACACAGCTAGCAGAATGCAGATCAAGAGTTAGAGCCCTCAACTCCCGACTTTGAAGCCTCTGACCTTTTTAATCCACTGTACTGCTCCCTATACCACACTGTTAATTGGTTTCATGTGGCAAGTTAAACAGAGTTACAACTAAATAACTATTAGCGATATTACAATCTCACAAAAGGTAGAATGATGTAAATAATAGACTTTAGTATAATGGGATTTCCAATTTTGAAGTTAGTTTCTGCTACGACTACAGAAACGACTATGGTACTTACCCATTTGTTCTATATCAGATAACCCAGGATTATTTTAAGCATTGCACATGGTTATTGATTTTTGTGGCATATGCTCCTGCTCCCTGTTTTTAATAAGTGTCAGCTTAATGACCTTATTACTCTCCTTTTCTGCTATTTTGTCAGCAACCTAGAACCAGGACTTAGCACATAATGTTGTTGTTGTTAGCTCTTTGTGTATGACTCTTTTGTGACCCAATGGACTGTAGCCTCTCAGGCTCCTCTGCCCATAGGATTTCTCCAGAAAGCATACTGGAGTGAGTTGTCATTTCCTTTTCCAGGGGATCTTCCTGACCCAAGGATTGAACCTGTGTCTCCTGTCTTGCAGGCGGATTCTTTACCACTGAGCCACCAGGGAAGTACATAACAGGCCCTGCATAAATATTTTTTGAATGAATGAATGGATGGATGAATGAATGAGGAGCTAATATTTAAGCTACCATCTAAAGTCTACCTTAAAGAGTTAGAGGCAAAAAAGAAGGAGAAAAAAGAGGATGTTATAGACTGAACGTTTATGTCCCCCTGTGAAACCTCTTGCAGAATCTCCTAGAAAACTGTGAAGGGAACTGGTTGGTAAAGGCCAGGAAGCCATTCCTAGTATAGTCAGTGAAAATTTCCAAATAAGTTTGCTTAGGTATTTGAAGAAATAGAACTACATTTCAAAACTAATTAATTCATATTCTGCTTAAAGGTAAAACATTGTAATTTTCCAGATAAACTCTATCACCTTCTTGCTTTCTCTATCAGTTTTAGATGTAAACTGAGCTAACTCAGAATTTTCCTCCTTCCCTTGCCTTCTCCTCAAAGTGGCATCCGTGACCTGGCATCAGAGGGAGGTATCTGGTCCAAGATGTCCTTTTTCCATTCAGCCATCCATGAACTGGGATGTCACCCATGCTGTCTGGTCTTAGGTCTTGCTCCCTGCTGCCATCACTGAAAGTATCACTGTTACGATCTGGTGGGGAAATGCAGAGCTCTCTACTGCAGTATGGTCTCGTGTTATCACCATAAGATATCTCAGGGCTTTCCATTCATCTCTTCTGCATGATTCTAGTAGCCAGTGACATTGGGCTTCTCTTTCAAGCCATTCCTGGCTGCGCAAAGAGTTGATTTTGGTTTGGTTGCCTCAGGCTCTTTCTCAGAAATAAGCTTTGTGTTTTGCAGCCACACCAGGGGGTGGTATGTAGTTCTGGCAATTCCCTTGTCAGAGCCCTCACCTAGGAAAATAAGATGTCTCCCAGATTGCCAAGTATCTCTGAGGATTCTATTATTGTCTGCTACTTTGGGCTAGTCAAGTCATACTTAGATTTTACACAAAGGTGGGGGCTCAAGATCAAGTATATATAACACATTCAAAACTGAACTCCCTGCATAGACGGTAATGTTTTGCATCATCTCCATTGCATTTACTCCATTTCTCTCCTCATCCACATTGCTCTCATCACACCACTTTTCTTTACATTCCCAGAAACGGGAAGCCTTTTTCCTACCTCTGGGCCTTTGCCCATGTTCTTTCCATTGTATAGCTGGTGCCTTCTCATCCCTCAGGTCCTGGAGATGCATGATCCTCTTTTCCATTGTTTTGGTTATTCTCCCTAACCATGTGTTTCTCTCCTTAGAACACTTCCACTGTAGTGACACTACTGGGTCACTTATTCTTTGTCTGTCACCCCAAGTTGACAGCTTCCAAGAAAAAGATGCTGTATCGTTTTTTACTCATCTTTAGCTTCTAGCACAGTAGCTTGCATGTAATAATGCTAGAATAAATAATGCTGAATAGAAGAAATAGGGCTATATAATTCCACTGTTACAAGAGAGGACTCTCTGGGACCAGACTTCCATGTTGTTGTCCGGCTGCTTGGTCTTGTCTGACTCTTTGTGACCCCGTGGACTGCAGCATGCTGGTCTTCCCTGTCCTTCACCATCGCCTGGGGCTTGCTCAGAATCATGCCCATTGAATCACTGATGCCATCCAACCATCTCATTCTCTCATTCATCCCCTTCTCCTCCTGCCTTCAATCTTGCCCAGCATCAGGGTCTTTTCCAATGAGTTGGCTTTATGCATCAGGTGGCCAAAGTATTGTAGTTTCAGCTTCAGCATCAGGCCTTCCAGTGAATATTCAGGGTTGATTTCCTTTAAGATTGACTAGTTTGATGATCTTGTGGTCCATGGGACCCTAACACCACAGTTCAAAAGCATCACTTCTTTGGTGCTTAGCCTTCTTTATGGTCCAGCTCTCACATCCATACATGACTATTGGAAAAATCATAGCTTTGACTAGACAGACCTTAGGAGGCAAGTAATGTCTCTGCTTTTTAATATCCTGTCTAGGTTGGTCATCTTCCCTGGGTCGGGAAGATCCCCTGGAGAAGGTAATGGCAATCCACTCCAGTACTATTGCCTGGAAAATCCCATGGACACAGGAGCCTGGTAGGCTACAGTCCATGGGGTCACAAAGAGTTAGATATGACTGAGCGAAGGCAATCAATCAATCAATCAGGTAGGTCATAACTTTTCTTCCAAGGAGCAAGTGTCTTTGAATTTCATGGCTGCATTCACCATCTGCAGTGATTTTGGAGCCCCCCCCCCAAAATAAAGTCTCTCTCTCACTGTTTCCACTGTTTCCCCATCTATTTGCCATGAAGTGATGGGACCAGATGCCGTGATCTTAGTTTTCTGAATGTTGAATTTTAAGCCATCTTTCCCTCTCCTCCTTCACTTTGATCAAGAGGCTTTTTAGGTCTTTGCTTTCTGCCATAAGTGTGGTGTCATCTGCATATCTGAGGTTATTGATATTTCTCCTGGCAACCTGGATTCCAGCTTGTGCTTTGTGGCTGCAGTCACTGTCCACAGTGATTTTGGAGCCCAAGAAAATAAAATCTGTCACTGTTTCCATTGTTTCCCACATCTATTTGCCATGAAGTAATGGGACCGGCTCTGCACTTAGACTTCCCTGAGTTCAGATTCTTTCCTAGGAGTGTAACTTGGCGAAGTCATTATTCATTCTTTGCTCAGGTTCTTCACCTGTAAAGTGAGGGTCATAGTAGTGCAAACCACATAAGGTGGTTTTGAGGATTAAATATTGTTTTTGAGGATGAAATAATTTTAATGTATTAATATATGTCAAGATTCATGGCACAGAATAAGGATGATGTATCAACTATTAGAGGAAAAGAGATAGGAACAGACCCTTGTGTGGATCTATAGAAAGAGAGTTGGGTGAGGGAGGGATCCCATCTGTGGAATGAACAACCCCAGGCCAGAGGGCTATACCCAGGGCAGGGAGAGGGTAGGGGACATTTGCTGCTTCAGAGAGAAAGCATGGAGACGGCGGCAATCTGCACCTGTCTGAAACATAGCTCCAGGAAGCACGTTATCAAATGGAGGCATCATCAGAGGCAATGCAGCCATTGTCAAACTTTGCCTGTGGTTGGCAGGGGCTGTCTGTCACTGGCAGGGACCAGATTGCCCCTGATTTTGGCAGGGATTCATGAAACTGATATTTGGGAGTTTGTTTTTCTTGGTGGAAAAAAAAACTTGATTAATAATCATAAGAGAGGAGAAATGTGCATGCTTGCAGACCCGTGGTTTGCAAATTGCTTATAATTCTCCTATTACTGTCTGCCACCAAAATATCTCAGCCTGACAAGATCAGAACTACTGTCATCCTTTTACATTTAATTTTAATTTACATGAAATAATGTTCTTGCTGCTCCATTTCTTCCAATTCTTTTCTTCTCCTCCCCTGTTCATTTTTCCTTATCACTTCAAAGTTAATCCTTTCAGCAATGTCATCTTCTTTTGCTGGGATGTGCTTCACCTTTATACATCTAATAAAGGCATTATTTTCATTTCAAGTCTATGTCCTCTGTGGTCACACTTTTAGTCTCTAGAATTAGGCTTAGGAAAAAAAAAGCTGAATATGTAATAGAGATGATTTTGCTGTTGTTAACAGTCATATTGGTTGGCATTTTTTTATTTTGGAAACTTTCATTCTGAATTTAATTTAGAAATTCAGGGGACACTAGAGTGCATAGGGATGACTGTTTTCCTCCCCTCCATTTTTGCCTTTCTTTCCCCACCTCTGTTTCCTTTTTTCTTTTCCATGTCTTCACAATACACCCATAACATGAAGAACATTTTAAAATTCTTTGGCTAGGTTTGCATACTTTCTGTACCTTGGATTTTCTGCTAACAGGTTTTCAAACAGTTTTCTTCACAAAAATGCTTGCTGTGGCATAAGATGCTGCACTGGGGATATGCAGTGTACAGCTTTAGGGATAGGTGTTTGGTTTCTTTTTCAACTCAAGTAAACATTTACTAATTACCGTGTTTAGAGGCTGAACACTGTCCTGGATGAAGCATAAACTTGCTCTAATTTGGTCATTCTTGATGTCCTTGGACAGGAGCTACAGATATTTTATCATAATACATTGCCTTAATAATTATTCTTGTGAATATAGAAATACCCAGTGTTCTGATGCTTCTTTCTGGTAAATTTGTCTTCCATTTCAACCCTAACCTCTTCCCAAAGAGGTTACCTCTTACTGCATTACTAATATCACATGTTGAATGTTCTGACAGACTTTCCTTTTGCTAATTCACTTTTCCCCCAAGAGATGATGGCTACTATTCTTTTGAATTATTGCATCCATTTTATAAAAGGAACTAATTATTCTTTATTTAACAAGGACTATCCTGTGACTGATACAGTTGGATTCATGTGAAAATGCATAAGTGGTAGTGAGGATATCATTTTCTCCAACCAAAATGTAATTTCAAAAGTGATTTAAATGGAGCATAAAAGAAGTACTCATGAATATGGTTGCTTTTATAGCTAATGCAGATATCTTACTTCTACCACTGATATTCCTGAGTGCCTTATACTTAGCAAGTTCTCAGTAAGTGTTTCTTGATATTAAGTTTTCCAATCCTGAATTTTTTGATAGCTCTTGAAAGCTTTATGTAATGTTTAGAAACTATGAGATCAATAGATATGAGATATGGATCTCATATCATCTGTGTAATACCATATCTGGAGACCTGGATAATTGTGTGCTGATATGACCTCAAATGGCTTCCCAGGTGGCCCTAGTGGTAAAGAACCCTCCGGCCAATGCTGGAAACTTAAGAGATGCTGGTTCGATTCCTGGGTCTGGAAGATCCTCTAGGAGAGGAGGGCATGGCAACCCACTCTGGTATTCTTGTTGGGAAATCCCATGAACAGAGGAGCCTGGTGGGCTGCAGTCCATGGGGTCGCCAAAGAGTCAGACACGGTGGAAGTGACTTAGCACACATGTATGACCCCAGCAGATGAGAGTGCTCATCAATACTCCTCTTTATACTGTGTAAGGATACGTTTATGTGCCCTGGCTTGCAATTCTTCCTTTAATTGCAGGCTAAACTTTGCTTCTTTCCTTCAAGACACATGCTTGGCTTTAGGAAGTATTGTGACAAATATAAATTTACTTCTGAATTTCCTGCATTGCAAATTATACTTAAGTGTACTAAAATTGGCTGCAATTAAAACAATATGTATCATTCATTCTGTGTATGCTACCCATTCCAGCATGATGCTTGGAAGATAAAAGTTTTTCCATGTTATTGACTTTGGTGAGCCTCATTGCTGCTGTGAAAGAAAATATCTTCAACATATGAGCAGAAGAGATGACTCTAGATAGTAAGCTGGTATGGGATTAACAATAATCACTGCCTCCATTGTTGTTTCATTGATTCCTTCATTCACGATCTTTAAACAAGTATTAATTAATTGCCTAATATCAACCAAGGCTTCTTCCAGCCACATGACTTGTGGGATCTTAGTTCCGCAATCAGAGATCGAACCCAAGGCCCCCAGCAGTGAGAGTCCTAAGTCCTAACCACTGGACCACTAGGGAATTCCAGGATCTGCTTTTTCTTTCAGAACCTTTATTTTACAGTTGCAGCAGGATTTTGTTTGAGTTGAGCCATGTTGTTTTCATGGTGAGCAGTTATAGTTAGAATGGACTTCACTTGTTGCTAAGAAAATGGGTTCTGATGCCAGGAGGGGCATCAGTCGGGGTCTAGTTGTCACAGCTGTGGTTAGTTAACTGCAGAACCCTTCCTTTTGGATCTTCCTTGTGGTTGGTGTTCAGCTGACACCAGATTTGATCAGTTCCTCAGGCTGTGCTCACTTGGACTTGATGCTCCACCTGATTGTTCACAGTTTCATTGCAATGTGAGATGCCTGCTTTCCTCCTAAGCCCACAATCTTAGTTTCTGAGAACAAATCTCCAAAATTATCATTGACTTCTAGTTATATATGATAGCAACTTTTGAAACCTGATGCAGACTTCTGAATTATTTGTTTTCCTTAGGCAGATTACCATTTCACAATAATATGCATCATCTAGAAAGTACATCATAATTAGATGTAAAGTATATGTTGACGTATATACTGAAGCTTCCAGATGACTCATGTAGTATGTTTTGTTGACGCTTACAGATTAGTCCCTGCTGCTTGTCAGGGCTGTAGAAGCCTGGGACCGACACGTAGCACTTCACTCCTTTGGTAATAAGGGAATTCATTAATCAAGAAACCATTCTCTCTGAACAGAGATATTTTTAATATATTAAAACATTCTGCCAATTCTCTAATGCTGTCTTGTCAGTATTCTATTGCAGAAAATGGCAAGCCACCTAGCTTCAACTCTGCTTGTCCTTTATTTGCTCTGGCTGACCACTGTGTTCTTCTTATTCCTTTGAGAGGGAAACATGCTGAGACAGATGTGAGTATCAACTGAGAAACTGAATTTAGAGTTACATCTAATCACCATAAAATTAGGAGATATTTGGCCCATAGTCCTAAGCTTCTGACAGTGGCAGGACCCTGAGTCTACTAGAATGTAAATTCCAGGGAGATTTATACCAGAGCTTTGGTCCTCAAATTTTAATGCATATGCATCTCCTGGGACCTTTTGAAAATGTGGATTCTAATTTAATAGGCTTGGAATGAGGCCCAGGATTCTGCATTGTCACATGTTCAGCACTTGAACCAAGCCTAGAGGAGCAGAACCTTTTTAATTTTAAACATAGGCCCTATGTGTGATAGGCTGGATAAAATTGAAGCTCTTAGGTTTTCATGCAGAGGAATTGGGACCAAAGAGAAGGCCTTATCACTGACATTCTCATGCTGAATGGACCCAATCAAAATTCTCAGTCCAGAAGTCTAGGACTACTGAACTCTTTATTCTAAAGACTACTGAACTTGTACTGCGCCTGTCATTATCTTTACAGTTTCTAATGTCTTACAGAGTTGTACAGAGGCAGCAGAATAAGTGAATGGGACAGGTAGATTTACCTGGAGTCTTACATTCTGAGTTTGAATCCAGTGTTGCCTTTGCTTGGTTCCTTGAGTTTGAACAAGTCATATATCCTCTTTCAGTTTTCATATCCTTGTGCTTAAATTGGCAATAGCAAAATACAGCTTTATAGTTTTGCTTTGATAACAAATTGAGAATATATATAAAAGTGTTTTGTAAATGTCAAGTGCTATGCAAATATTATTTGAGGATCTTGTAACCTAGCGATGATGATTTACACTCATATCAGAACACTTGTGTTGCCTAAGATCCTTTTGCTGTTTGTTTATTAGCAGCAAATATTCTGACTGAGAACACAGGTATTTCATTGTTTCCTTTGGGTGTCATTTGTATGCAGTCATTGGTTATAATTCTGTAAAAAATTCTTTAATTTTTCCCTTAAAATGCCAATATTGTCATCACCCCCTAATACGTTTTGAGGAAGAGAAATGATGGGTAGCATGAATAAAATTTGGTATAGCACTCTGCTTGGGAGAACAAATTAGTGTTCTGTGACAGTCATGGGTGGTATCCTGGGATACTCACAACTTCTGAGAATTGCTTAATCACCACAGAGATATGCTTGGTCTGAGGAGAATGCACCATCCTCATCACCTAGGGCAGGAGTCAGCCTGCGGACAGCTTGCATTTTAATTGATTTCTTGATGAGCGTTGACTTTATTAAATTTTAGACAAAATGCCCTATGGCATCTGTCAGTAATAAGTGACAGGAAAGACATTAAAATTTTAGTGAACACTTAGGAATTCCTTATCATAAGGAATGTATTGAATGCCCCCTGGGTGAGAAGAATAATGCTTGCATTTATAACTTACAAGTCACTTCCACAAATTTTATTTATGACACAATTTTCTTTGGGTCTATTCCCTTTTCTGATATAAAAGCCAACTTTGTGGTGCTTTCATTCATCATTAGGTTAGAGATGCAGCATGATTTCCATTTCAGGGGACATATCTTCAAGGGAGGAAGGGAGAGGGGGAAGGAAGAAGGAAGGAAGGAGGGAAAGGTGGAAGGGAGGGTGGGAGAAAAGGGAATGGTTAATGCAAAAGTGTTATTTTTTGCTTTGTTTTAAGATTTTTCCAGAAAACTTGCTCTGAGTTAATGCCCAAGAAGAGAAGAAATGATTTGAACAGCCAAATATGTGAGACCTTGTGTCAGGCTTTTTCGAGTTGATCTCTCAGTTTGACAAAATGTACATCTTTGTAGAACTAAAAAGTTCAATAGCTGCTTTGGTGTGCATTTAGTTTGATTTAGTCCCAGTTTCTGCTTTTCTTTCTAGACTCTCTCTGATGTTTTTCAACCTTAGCCATGTCTTTTCATTCCTGTCATTTGCTTCTATACTTAGAATACTCTGAGGATTTGTCATTAAAGTTTAAATACACTAAGCATTCAAGATCTTTCTTTTAAAATGGTATTTTGAGTAAGGTAGATTACTCTTCCCATGGACATCTTAGAGGGTCTTTTCATTGCTGAGAAGGCCTCATTCAGGACCACCGACTCATCATTTTGCCACATATGTGTTGTTGAGTCGGTGGAGCCTGACTGAGGCTCCATTCGTTGCAGGCTGCTTCTGCAGCACTTCTCTGGAAGACCGGTTCTTGGAAGACTGGTTCAGAATAAGTGGAGAAAGGCCAGTAAACATTTCTGAAAGTTCTGAAATAAGGGAGTCTATGGGGTCAGACACAGACCGAAGAGTCAGACACAACTGAAGAGACTTAGCAGCAGTAGCAGTAGCAGAGAAAGCTAAACTTAAATTTTCAGAAGTATAAAGGACATATTGTAATCTCTGATCTGACAAGTGAATATGCATCTTCACAATCAGAAGTTAGAAATAATGAAATGAAACAATCTTCTATTAATTGGTTACTAAATAGAACTTTTCTGAATGTTTGATGCTTGTGTTTAGCCATTTATATATAATATAATTTATGTTTAGTCATACCCAAAGCCTTGCCAAGTAGTAGTCCCATAGGAATTACTCTAATTAATACATAAGTGTCTCTTGTATTGAGCATATTAATTGCTTATATGCAAATGATTTCAAGTACTTGAATAGTTTAAGAAGGATAAACATTATCTCTGTAATCTATATGATTTTCATTTCCTTAGCAAGCCCTTTTCTGATGGATTAAATAAAAGGAAACTTTACAATCAACTGAATACAAATTATCTTAAGTTTAGAAGAACAAATTAATGAGGTTTTATGATCTTAAGTTTCTTCTAGACCTCTCTACCACCTGATTTCAAATAGGGGAACAATATACCATAAATTGGTATGAATGGCTCATAGTTTTACAATGATTTTCAGTCTTTATTTTTCTCTACTAACTTTTAAATGAACCCCTAGGTAATTCGACATGTTATGGCATGACTCCTCAGAACTTTTATAATGCATTTAAATATGCATGTATGTGACTCTTCAAGACGTCATGGTTTCTTGCACTTTTCCAAACTTGTTTTCTGAATGGAGATCACAGGACTTCTGTACATTATATTTGGGAATTGCTATGGTCTATCAACACCTTTTTAATCATTCTCTTTTCCTGCTACCTGGTATTAGTAACTTTTGATTAGTAACATTTTATTTCATAGCACATTCTTTGGATACTGATAATCAGTGTACTTGCAAGTTCTGAGAATGAGGTTGAGAACTCAAGACAGGAAATTCATAGTCTCTCCTAGTTTCTCAGTGAATATTGTGTGTTTTTAGAGCACCTGTCAGGAGCTGAACTGAATGCCACACATGCAGTGCGGGGAATACCCTCTGCTTCACGGTACTCATGGCTACTGTATTCAGGTATAGTGAATGAGCAACACCCTCTCTGGAGGTCCTTGTCTTCTTGACTGTCTCAGGGTAATACTGCTCCTGGGTTTGAAAACTTGTAATGTTAGGATATGTCTCCATTGGGTTTTCAAATTTATTTCCTGGAGTGCTGTGCTATGCTTAGTGCTTAGTGCTGTGCTGTCTACAGGAAGATGTGCTATGCTTAGTTGCTCAGTCATGTCCAACTCTTTGCAACCCCATGGACTATAGCCCACCAGGCTCCTCTGTCCATGGGGATTCTCTAGGCAAAAATCCTGAAGTGGGTTGCCATGCCCTCCTCCAGGGATCTTCCCAACCCAGGAATTGAATCCAGGTCTCCCACATTGCAAGTGGATTCGTTACTGTCTGAGCTACCAGGGAAGCCCTCAAGCCAACTGAGCATTAGGGTCTTAGAATTTATATAAAGAGAATTATGTAAATCATAACAAGTACTTCTTAGTGTTTTTGACATATGTAATATGATATGTAACATTTCAACAACTAGCTTTTCCATTCAACATGTATTCTGGAAATTTATTCATCTAACTGCAGGTAAATATGTCTGTTTTTTAAAACTACTGTGTAATATTCTATAGTATGAATATATAAAAATATATTTAGCCATTCAACTATATTCAGCTAGATTAAAAAAATAAACAGAACAATGTGTACCAGGTAGTACACATTGGAGATAAGGAAGAGGAAGATTAAATAGAGGAATTGAATGATTCTGCCCATTCTTTGCCGATAAGATTACATGGACTACTAAAAGTTTAATTCATTCATATGAATTATATTCTCTTCATGCTTATTTTGAGAAATAATTTACCAGCTAAACAAATATGTAGAACAACCCTTTGTGCCAAGGTTCATTCCCATTGTCAAATCCGCCACAAAACTTTCCTTGTTTTTGCAAAAAATATGATCTCTCACTTTTTTTTTAAATGCTTCTTCTGCACTCCAGTGAAATCACTTGGAACTTGTATTCCAGCTGTTTGAGATAGCTTGTTAAGGCACGCAGCTGCCTTTGTGTTCCTCAGAATGCCTTGCTCTTACGGTCTTTAGAGAGGTGTTTGGGTTTGAATTTTGAATTAAACTAGATTACTTCTCTAGTTCTGGTTATTAGGTGAACAGTGTTCTTGAGCTTCATTTGTACTATTGTACTCCACAGAGACAATCTAAAATTAAAAAAAAAAAAAAAACATCGATGACTTGGGAGGTTAATAATGATTTAAACACTTCCCAAAGTATATCTATTAGTTATCCGTGCTTCTAATGCCTCTTTCCACCATTGTCTACAGGAAGCACAGCAGCAGAATAATTGCTAAATAGCTGAAGATCTTGAACTCAATTTACCAATTGCTGCAAAGTAGAAAAAGAAATTACATGAGCCATATTTTCCATTATAAAATATTCATAGAAATGAGGTTCAACCTGTGTTATAATAAAATGTTAATAAGACTTTTAAGAAAACAATTAAAGACACATGTTTACTGTTAGGATAAATGGGTTCAAATATTTTATTCCTCAGTTTGGTTAAAAAAGGGGTAGTTTGGGATAATTTAAGTGTAATGTTGTCAGGTTGATAGATACTTGCTTTTTTCCTGGGAAACCTTCTATTACTATAAAGTTTTCATATGGATAATTATAATTTTCAGCATCTCCCTGTGGCAAATATAAAACAACTGGAGGCTATTTAGGTATGTTCTTATACCTTTCTACCACAATATATTTAATAGCAACTTAAATTGCTTTCATTTAGGAGGAGCTCTACTATTTAAGATTCTTTGCTGTCCAAGTGAAGACCATAGTCAAGGGATAATAACATGGCTCAGAGTTTAGAACCTTTCACGCAGAGATAGAAAGTCAGAGTATCTGCCAAACATGAATGCGCTCTAATAGGCTGAGGGGAGTCCCTTCTGTTTTTTTCATGCTGCTTCACTTACCGACTCAGCAGCTGTGGAGGGTGTCAGTCTCCTGTCACCTTGGGTGGCAAGTCTAGCATCAGCCAAGCACATTGAACTATGAACTCTTTGCCTCTATCAATTTTTCTGTCGGCATTGTGGAGTTGACCATCATGAGTGGGAACACTACTGAGCTGCTCTTCTGAAATGTCAAAGATATTATTGATTGGAACCCTTGCATTTTATGACAGTAATAAGGTCCTTGACAGGACATCGGGGGTCTAGCTTATCTACTTACACTAGAGGGAAAAGGGAAATTATCTGTGTTGTGGGTGTGCATTTTTAGCTTCCTAAAGGTAAAATTCTAAAATCAGCAGCCGTTTTCTTGGAACTGCTAATATGATAATCTCAAATTATACCACATACACTGATAATACAGCAGTCACCGTGATTCAGGGTATAAATCATCAGTAGGAAGCAATGTTAGTATTATGCTGAAGCCAGAGGAAAGAAGAGAAGGCTGCAGTGTGTGCAGGGCAGGTTTGAGGTTATGAGAACCCAGGTTCTTCTAAGTTTTAAGCTAACATGTTCTGAGCTTCCTCAGGTCAGCTTTTTATTGTTCATGCATTCTTTTATTAGAAAGAACAGGCAGTGGGTGGCAGGTGGTAGTTTCTAACTCTTTTTGCATTAACTACTGGTTCTGAGTTTGGGTGTTTTGGTCACACTGTGTGTTTTCATGGCTATTGCTTTTGCTGCTGATTGTAGCAACTGTTGAGGTAATTGCAGTAATCATCTCTGTGTGATGCTCTCTTTGATTAAAACAATTAATATGTGAATGTAATTATAGAGAGAACTGTCTATATTTTATTATCGATGTTCTACACATAGTTATGCAAATCTCAGACTTCATAAATGCCAATGCTAATGATTTGCAGTTTGGTAAGAAGTTTGTTTTTAGATGGACTAAAAGAACACACAGAATTTTACATTTGTGGGAAATACAGTGTCAGTGAAATGAGAGGCTGATCTTTTCTGAGAGAGAGAAAAGTCACTTTTTATTTCTGTCTACTTGAGAACAATCTTATCCTCTCACTTCTTCCTCAAGCCTTTCTCAGGATGGAGATGCCATATGGATCACATGGTTTGAAGTGAGAAAGCCGTATAGAAAGGTTGCAGCTTTTTGTTATCCCAGTGGTATGAAACACCAATTTTCTGGGATAAACTATAAGTTCAAAGAAAATAGAATTTCCTAGCATGTCAATTTTCGACATTCTGTGAGTGTCCAGCAAAGAAGGCTGTGAATTGCTTCTGTCATTATGACTGGCATAAGCTCTTAAAAGGGTCGACAACTTGCAATTCTTCTTACTGACTTTCAAATAAATTATTGACATTATTATGCACTAACTTTCCTGTTAATGCAACAATAAATGATAAAATATAAATTTAATTTCAAATACAATCTCATTCCTAAAAGTTAAACCTCTGCAGATCTATATTTATTGTCATTCAGTGGGTATTTGATTTAGCATGATGTTGCACTTGAATTCAGTTTCCAACAGGTTTTAAAATCTGAGGTGACTTCCTGAAATGTCCACATACTTGAACTGGATTGGGCCAACAGTGTGTTGTTAATTAGTCCCCCTGGAAATATTGCATCTGACTTACGCTTTTACTCTGTAAGACCATTTGAACCATGTTGTAAACTATATCCCTTCCAAATTCTTTCTATGCCTCAGCTTGCTGTATTCTGATATCCTGCAAATTGTTTGTGTTCTAATAAAGGTACTCTGATTTATCATACTTTTTGTTTGCATTCTAATAAAGGTACTCTGATTTATCATACTTTTACAAACCAGGATCTCATATAGTAATATTTATTGTAGTGTTTAATGCTGAGTTCCACCTTTTGATTAAGGCTTAGTCTACTAAAATTGGGTTTGGTTTAAATTCCAGTTAACCTTTTGCTTCCTCTGTGCTATTTAGGTGTATAGTTTCATTGCACCTTGATAACAGAGTACAATTTTATCCTTTGATTTTTCACTGAAACCAACTGTTTTTATAAGCTAGCTAGTTTGACTCTCCTAATTCTAGTTATACTACAGGGATGACTAAACTAATCATTATAAAATAAAATAAATGATTCTATTTATGAAAATTTTGAAACATTTCCTTATAATATTTTTAGAAATATGAATAAACTATTTTTTGATAAAAGTGAATATGAATCACATTTTTTATAAAACTTGAACTTCATATGACTAACTTTGGTCAACACCACCTATTCTGAAATATTTAATAGTAAACTATATTCAAGTCACTTCAACAAAGCGCTTGAGGCCCTTGTAGTATAAAGTTGAATAGTGTCTCCTGATTTTGAAGGACTCAGTAACCAGCAGGAAAGACAAGCGCATGAAGAGTTAGCATGTTGTGTAATACACTCTGATGGAGTAGTGTGTATGAAGCAGGGCACAGCACTGAGAATGGAGCATATGATGTGGGACCACAATGGAAGGCTTCCCAGGAGAGGTGGGACATGTGAATTAGGTTGAAGTAAGAGTACATCAGGCAGATGAAAGGATGGGGATGCAGTACCCAGGGTGAGAGGTAGCATAAGCAAAGGTCCAAATCAATAAAACTGTGTCATGGATTTGGAAAGTTTGAGTTATGCAAAATGATGGTTCTTGGTAAGTGTGTATGGAGAGGGGGAGATGGAATAAAAGGTGAGAATAGAAGGGGTAGGAAATTAGGATATGAAGGGTTTGATAGCTACCCTTTAATATAGGAGAGCCACCTCAAAATACAGGATATTTTGATGCAGGCTAAAATGTGAAAATGTTTTACTTTAAATTGTTTTTAGAAGTATCAAATAATGTGCAGAAAGACATTCTTTCTCCTCTTAGACTTGTGCTGTCAGCCATTCCCTAAACACCTAGAGATAGGATAAAGTCCCGAGTTGTAAGGTGCTGTGAGAGACAGGATGAAAGTCCAGATTCAGTACAGTTTAGGACTGATCATTTTTCACATTAGCTGGCCTCTTTAGACATCTTGGATTTTACAAAAATGGTTGAAGATGAATCAGCATATTTGCTGTAAGTTTACCCTTTTTCTAATAAGGTTCGAAGGTAAACCCATACACTGTGACTTGAGGCCATGCCTTCCCAAAGACTGTTCCCTACTTAGTCCCAAGACTGAGGTTCCACTCTAGAGACTTCTTTGACTCTATGGCGAGGGGTTAAGAGAAAGTTCCAGATAGCCAACCCTCCCTACCTCTAAACTCAGATTGTCACCAGCATGATTGACCTTGAGTCCACCAGGACAAATCTTATGCCTTCTATCCCTGATCTGTTGGACAATAAGAAGGATTCTTAGTCCGTAGGATTGCAATGAGTCGGACGCAACTGAAGTGACTTAGCACACACACAGGCACGCAAGGGGGACTCTGTAGTATGAGTCATCCTTTAGTTTCAGTGTTCTCCATAAGGCTTTGTAGAATCTTAAGCTCCCTTTTCCCACCTATCTTCAGCTCCTGAAATATTTTTTTGTACTTTCTAAAAATCATAGTTCAGCATCAGCACATATTCTGTATGTGACTATGCTCTTATTGAAACACTTGGATCATGGTTTTTTGAGCTAATTCACACGTTCATCCCCTGGCCCTTAACGCACTACTTTCTCCTTAGGTCTTTCAGCTATTGATAGTTTTTCTCTCACAGTTATCATACTCTTGAACCTGAGGAGGAATATTATGTCATCGATTATATCACCCACTTTCTATTATTTTACTGTCATCTCGATTTCTGGGTTGTTCTCCTTCCTTTTTCATAGATTTTAGCACCTGGTTACTTGATGTTTTTGCCAACATCATTCCTACCTTAATTCTGTTTGAGTTCAGCTTCAATTTGATGATCCTTTCAACATTCTGTCCTCCAGTGATCTTGTCCTTTATCCTATTTCAACTCTCATATGGTGTTTCTCTATACCATATTATTATCGCTAATTACAGCCCTTCCAATATGTTAATTTCATTCATTCCACTCTTACCAGGCTTGAGTTCTGTGAGCAATCATTATAGATGCTTATTGCACACATGCTCAGTTCTTTTCTTTCTTGCTTGCTTCATTGAACTTACTTGGAAAGAACACAACTCTAGTTAAAAGAGCACTTTGATTACTCCATGCTTGCCCTGTCCACTGACTGGAAAAACATACCTAAACATGCTGAATCAGTTCAGTTCAGTCGCTTGGTCATTTCTGACTCTTTGCGACCCCATGGACTGCAGCACGCCAGGCTTCCCTGTCCATCATCAACTCCCAGAGCTTGCTCAAACTCACATCCATCAAGTCAGTGATGCCACGCAACAATTTTGTCCTCTGTTGTCCCCTTCTCTTCCTGCCTTTGGTCTTACCCAGCAGCAGGGTCTTTTTAAATGTCAATTCTTCGCATCAGGTGGCCAAAATATTGGCGTTTCAGCTTCAGCGCCAGTCCTTCCAATGAATAGTCAGGACTGATTTCCTTTAGGATGGACTGGTTGGATCTTCTTGCAGTCCAAGGGACTCTCAAGAGTCTTCTCCAACACCACAGTTCAAAGGTATCAGTTTTTCTGCGCTTAACTTTCTTTATGGTCCAACTCTCACATCCATGATTACTGGAGAAACCATCTTACTTTAAATTGATGGCCATGAGCATCAAGTGGGTTTTCTTTTTTTAATGCTACCTGACGATCATACTAAATTTCTGTAAACTATAGGCTCTCCTAAACTACTATTTCATATTCCTCCCTCTTTCCTCAAACCTCCCAAATCTTGTCCTCCACCTCCTGTCTCAGTTAATGACAATGTTTCCGATTTCCCTGAGAAAACTGAAACACCTGAAAACTTGTAAGGACTCCCACAACTGCATCTACTCACCTGCCAACTCTTGTATTCATATTCTTATGCCTTCTGCTTAAATCTGGGTTCCTATCTAATGCTATCTTTACAGATTTCATTCTTGCTCTCCTCTTGATTATCTTCCCACTTAGTTTCTTAAAGATAGCACTTCATCAGCAGTCTATACTATTTTTAAAAGAACAATTGTACTGTGTTATAATTGATATTCAATAAATTGTTTATTGTAGATGTTTAAAATGTACAAATGATAAATTATGGCATAAATATCTGGCTCCTGTAATCATTACCAAATTTAAGATAATAAACATATTGTTTACCCTTTAAAATTTTCTGTGTCTCACTAAAATCTTCCCCTCACAATTCCCCATCTACCCACCTATATCCAGGCAACCATTGTTTTGATTTCCATTATTAAAGGGTATATTTCATTTTCTATAGTTTTTATGACATAATGTGTATTCTAGTTTGTCTGACATTTTAAACTCAACACTATTAGTGTGGGATTCATTTTTGTTACATATATCAATAATTCATTCCTTTATATTGCTAACTAGTATTCAGTTGTGTGGATATGCCAAAATATGTTCATCTGTTCTTCTTTGTAAATTTATACAAAAAGGAAAAAAATAAACTTGATAGGATTTTAACTGGGATTGCATTGAATCTAAGGATCAAATTCCAAGGAAGTTGACATCTTAAAAATACTACTTATGACTCAAGAATAAGGTTTATCTCTTTATTTATTTGGATTTTCTTTAATTTCTCTCACCAACATTTTATATGTTCTCCGTGTATAGGTATTGGATTTTTTTATCCTTTATTCCTAGGTATTTCTTATATATTTATATATTTTATTACAAATGGCATTTTTTTTCAGTTACCAACTGTTCATTGCTAGTATACAGAGATAAAACTGACTTTTGTATATTGACCTTGCTAAACTTAGTTTTAGTGTTTTTTTTAAACATTTCATTGGATTTCCCAAGAACATGACCATGTCATCCATGAGTAATCACAGTTTTAGTTCTTTTAAAAAATATGCATGAATTTTATTTAATTTTCTAGAAGATTTATGCTGGGTAGAACCTCCAGTACAGTGTCAAACAGAAGAGATGGGGGCAGACATCCTTGTCTTACTCCTGATCTTAGGAGAAAAGCAAGTTATCTTTCATTATTTAGTATATTGTTATGTTTGTGGTATATTGGTAGCTATAGATGTTTTGTAGATGCTCTTTATGAAGTTGAAAAAATTCCCTCTATTCCTAGTTTTGTGAGGATTTTTATCAAGAATGGATATTTTGTCACATGCTTTCTTTGTGTCTTTTGAATTGATCATATAGTTTTTCCATTTTGGTTTGTTGCTGTGATGAATTACATTGAATGATTAAATCAACATTGCAAATACTGTGATAAATCTCTTTTGGTTATGATATTACTCTTTTTATATATAGCTGAATTTAATTTGCTAAAATTGTGTTAAGAATTATCATTTCTATTTTTATAAGGGATGTCGATTTGTTGTTTTCTTTTCTGGCAATGTCTGTCTGCTTTGGTATCAATCTATGGCTGGCCTCCTAGAATGAACTGGGAAGTATTGCCTGTCTTTTAACTTTAAGCAATATTTATATGAAAGTGGTATTATTTCTTTCTAAAATATTCAGAAGAATTCATCAGTGAAGTCATCTGGTCTGGTAGTATTCTTTGGGAAAGGTTTTTTGACAAAAAATTCAATTTCTTTAATAGATATAGAGATATTCAGAATATTTTTTTCTTAAGTGAGACTTAGTGGTTAGTTTTTTAAGGAACTTTCATTTACCCCAAATTGGTGAGTTCACTGACATAAATTTTTTCATGACATGACCATGTTATGCTTGTAAAAATAAAACTTGTAGTTTACTTCATTTATTCCTGATATTGATAATTTGTTTCTTCTCTCTTTTCCTTGGTCAGAATAGCTATAGATCTATTAATCTTATTGACCTTGAATAATTAGCTATTGTTTCATTGATATTCTCTATTATTTTTCTGTTTTCTACTTAATTGATTTATGCTCTGGTTTTTATTATATCCTTTCTTTTGGTTCCTTTAGGTTCATTTTGCTCCTTATTTCCTACATTCTTAGTTGGAAGTTGCAATCACTGGTTTGAGATCTTTCTTCTTTTCTAATTTGGGCATTTAGGGCTGTAACTTTCTAAATACTGCTTTGGTGGCATCTCAAAAAATGTTAATATATTGTGTTTTCACTCATTTTAGAATACCTTCTAATTTCCCTTTTACTTTCTTCTCTACCTTTGGGTCATTCAGAACTATGGCTTCCCTGGTGGCTCAGAATCTGCCTCCCTCCTTTGATCTCTGTTCTTTCCCTTTTCTCCTTCTCAAGACAGCGAGTTAGAACATGTCATTCTGCTCAAAATTCTGTAATCAATTCCTGTTTCATTCAGAATAAAGTCTAACATCTTTCTAATATCAACCAATATCTCAAATAATCTGTCCCTCATACTCTTTGTCTTCATCTTATGCTATTCTTTTATTCGCTTCTCTTATTTCAGCTATTCTGATCTCCTTTTTATTTCTTGAACATGGTGAGTTCTCCCTTTAGAACCTTTAAACTGGCAGTTCCTTTAAATTGGCATCACCCTTTCTCTGATACCCCCTCAGCTCCTTTAAGTCTTTGCCCGTATCTTATATTCTCAGTGAAGTCCATCCTATAACAACATTAAAAATTTCAAACGTCCCTACTTCCCAAACCCAGCATACTTGATTCTTTCACCTCTTCAACTTTTTAATTATGCTGATATTATAATGTATTAATTTCCTTTTTTATTAGTTTATTATCTCTCTCACCTCTCTTACTCTACAAGGCAAGGATCTTTGTCTGTTTTCTTCACTGATATATTCTAAGCACCTAAAAGAGTACTTGATTCATAACATCCTCCTAAGAATGATTAGTTGAACTAAACAAGTAAAAATATTTTTATATTTTGATGTGACCACTTTGTTATGGGACTGTTAGAATAATTATGTTAAAAGAGTTAATTCAAAATCCACTTACTGCCGTGACTGCTAATAGGCTATTTTCCCTGGTGGTGCAGTGGTGAAGAATCCACCTGCCAATGCAGGAGATACAGGTTTGATCCCTGGGTCAGGAAGATCCCCTGGAGAAGGAAATGGTAACCCAGTCTAATATTCTTCAAAACCATATATCTGCTTCTGAGTCCTTCAAGGAAAATCAGTTTTTTCTTCTCCAAGTTTCTAAAGTATTTAACAGGCTATATCTGTTTGATTATGCATCTGTTGTCACAACTATACTTTGATATCTGCTTTTTTTCATTTATTTTTTGTGAACCCAGTAACAAGCATTTTATTTGGTGCAATATAGTAAAGTGGTCAATAAATTATTTTGAGATGATTGAATAAGATGATGAGAATGTAAATGGCAATGGTAATGAGGATGGAGGAGTGTGTGTGTGTGTGTGTGTGTGTGGCACAGAGAGTTAATCAGTATAAATGAGTCATAAAGGAGATAGAGAAATCAAGGATATCATTTAGATTTTAGCCTTGTCTTTTGGATAAATATTTGATTCACCAAGAACACTAGGTGGTACGGCAGGGGAAAAAATACTGTACGTATTCTTCTTTTGGAGACATTTGGAATAATTATCCCTGAAATGTATTATGTGCTTTTTAACTTATAAAGGAAAGTATGATGTGTCCAAGTCTGATGCAAATAAATGTTGAAAAAAGTGCTTTTTCCATTACTGGGTTACATTCCCTTAATTTAACACAACTGTGTATGTTCATTGACAATGTAGCCACATTTACAGTCATTAATATCTTTTTTAAAATGTCTGTCTACAATATCAGTAAGCTTTTACATGAAAGAATTCTAAAGCAGCAGTGTGATAGCTTGGGTGCTAACACATACCTGAATGTGTCACATATGGTTCCAAAGATGATGACTGATAATAATTGATCTGGAGGAAATCTAGAAGCCAGTTCAATTAGGTGGATGCTAGTCTGGGACATTGAGAATCCAATTCAGAGTAAAAATGTAGAATTAAATAAGAGCAGGCATTCTCTTCTGTGGTAGTCTGGTTCTTCATAGGATGAATAATAAAGGGTAGACCCCAGACACAAACAAAGTTTCTACCTTGAGTTGAATCAGTCAAACTCCAAATCCACAGTGAAATTCTAGAACATGCTCAAATGTAAAATAAGGGACAAGTATAGTCACATTTATTCATTTTTGTTGTTGTTCAGTTGCTATGTCATGTCCAGCTCTTTGCAACCCAATGAACTGCAGCACCCCAGGCTTCCCTGTCCTTCACTAACAGGAGTTTGTTCAAACTCATGTCCATTGAGCCTGTGATCCCATCCAACCGTCTCATCTTCTGTCACCCCCTTCTCCTCCTGCCCTCAATTATTCCCAGGATCAGGGTCTTTTTCAGTGAGTTGGATCTTCACATAAGGTGACCAAAGTATTGGGAACTTCAGCTTCAGCATCAGTCCTTCCAATGAATATTCAGGGTTGATTTCATTTAGGATTGACTGGTTTGATCTCCTTGCTGTCCAAGGGACTCTCAAGAGTCTTATCCAGTACTACAATTTGAAAACATCAATTCTTTGGTGCTCAGCCTTCTTTACGGTCCACTGCTCACATCCGTACATGACTACTGAAAAACCATTGCTTTGACTATATGGATCTTTGTTGTATTCATTTTATTGTTGTCATTCCGTGTCTTGAATGTGTCAATGAGTGAGGTATTTGAATTGAAACAGGTTCTCATAAATCTCTATTGGTTTAAACATATAGCACATATAAATTAATATCAGACCAGTCTTAGGAATTATAGGTGGAATGTGTGCTGGTTTCTGTAACAAAGAATATGTGACTTGGAATGAGGTTTTAGGAGATATTTTCCACAATTGTATTATGTGTAAGTGGGGATAGCCATCTTCTTATACTACTGTTATGAAGTTAAAAGATAATAAAAAAGAAGTCTTTCTGAAGGAAAAAAGAGTACTTTTTTCATATATGTAGGAGTGGGAACACTTCTTTTTTCTGTATACCAGAAAGCTTCAATTTCTGCTTAGCCCTTCCTGTATCCACAGGCTTGAGATAAAACTATCCAGTGAGTCAAATTTACAAGTGGGCAGATCCCTGTGTTAAGAATCATGTAGTTATGTTCTGTATAGCTGGGCAAAGTGGTGGGTTCAGTCATTTTTGCTATTTCTTGTCTTTTACTTTATTTTATTTTTACCACCTCTGGGAATATAAAGGAGGGGATAACTGAGCCAGGTCTCATGCTGAAAGCCTAGCCAACTCTTCTGAGTCTATTCCTCCACAAGTTTGTAGATTCCAGTTAGTTGAATTAAGAACTGTGTGGTTGTTGGAGAAATATTCAGAGACACTTATTTTTCCTCATATGAACACACTTCATACAAAGAACATACTGACAAATATGTACAAAATGCAGGCATGCTTTCAGTCCTCTCTAGACATAATGTGGAAGAAAGAGGAGGCTTTCCTAACCAAAGAGCAGAGGATACTGTTGGCCATCTTTCTAGGTAGTGTGTCGTACAGGCTGATAGCAGAGAATAGGGACATAGTTTCAGTGGCCTCAGATTCCCTTCCTTAGGAAGCTGGAGGAGACAGGCAGCACAGTTGTCATTGGTCTTAATAGGACAACATATCTATCCTGTTGCCTTGCTGCTAAGTCACTTCAGTCATGTCTGACTCTGTGAGACCCCATAGACAGCAACCCACCAGGCTCCGCCATCCCTGGGATTCTCCAGGCAAGAACACTGGAGTGGGTTGCCATTTCCTTCTCCAATGTATGAAAGTGAAAAGTGAAAGTGAAGTCACTGAGTCGTTTCCGACTCTTCGTGACCTGTTGCCTTAGGCAACCCTGAAAGTAGTGCTACTTGCTTGTAGTAGGAGGGTTAATTCCCGAATCCTTACCTTCTACCTAGAAACAGATTTAGTTTTATAGGGTGGACATCAAGGACAAGCTATTAGATCAGTTCCAAGAAGGGAATTCTGAATTGAATTACTGAGCCCTTATCTTGTTACAGGAGGCAATATAGGGAAATGTTTGAATCCAGAAGTTCTGGATTCAAATCCTGGGTTCAGATCTGAGATTTGCTACCTATTAGCTGTTTGAGTCAGTTAATCTTTGACTCTTTTGAACTCAGTTTTCTCTTATGAAAAATGGAGATAAGAAAAGAACCTTTCTGGGAATTACCTGGTGGTCTAGTGATTAGGGCTCCATGCTTCCACTGCAGAGGGCACTGGTTCGATCCCTGGTCTGGGAACTAAGATCCTGCAGGCTTCATGGCATGATCAAATGCTTAGAATGGGTCCTGACACATACTATGTGATTAAAAATTTTAGTTGTTATCATCATTTCTAATTCATTAAAACAATTATGCTTTGATTCTTATTTGTTACTCCTTGTATGTATAATTCCCTTGGGGATGCCTTGCAAAGAATGGGTAATTGACAGGATTTTTGGGTCTCTGGAAGTAATATCTAACTGGAAGTAACTTCTAACTGTTCCTAAAAGAACAAGTTATTTATATTAGTTAGCCAAGTAAAGGCTAGATTTCTAAAGTTTATATATAATGCCTGGCAAATGGTAAGTGTACAATAAACACCTGGGATAAATGAATGAGTCCTAGAACTCTGTTTATGGGGAAGGGATTCTTGACAGAGAAGTGAGAGATTAGTTGAAGACCACACAGTTAGGAACCAGTTGGCCAAGATAAGAAGCTACCTATTCTGATGAACGTCAGTCCATTACTTTTATTTTTAACTTCATTTTTCTTTATTGTTATTCCAAAGCAGATATACTATTATGAAATGTTTAAAAAAAGACAATTATCTGTCCTCAAAATCCTGATTATTCAGGAGACTAGAAATCTCTTATCACCTACTTTTATTTTGGTTAGAGAAAAAAAAATATATCAAGAATATATTTTATGAGTTTTCTCAATTTATTTTCAGGCAAACACAAGACATTAATGTATTATTCAGATTTATTTCCCAATTTTAAAGTTGATTGTTTGCAAACTATTCTTCCATGAATCTTTGTCCATTACTTTTAAAATTGTGTCCACTGCTTCTTGAGTTGTTTTTGTATTGCCTTAAAACTATCATACAACTTTTCTCAAGAGTGCAGGAGAAAAATCAGCCATCAATTGATGCTTTTGAACTGTGGTGTTGGGGAAGACTCTTGAGAGTCCCTTGGATTACAAGGAGATCCAACCAATCCATCTTAAAGGAAATCAGTCCTGAATATTCATTGAAAGGATTGATGCTGAAGCTGAAACGCCAATACTTTGGCCACTTAATGCGAAGAACCAACTCAATGGAAAAGACTCTGATGCTGGGAAAGATTGAAGGTGGGAGAAGGGGATGACAGAGGATGAGATGGTTAGATGGTGTCACTGACACGATAGAAATGAGTTTGAGTAGGCTCTGGGAGTTGGTGATGGACAGGGAGGCCTGGCATGCTGCAGTCTATGCGGTCACAAAGAGTTGGACACAACTGAGTGACTGAACTAAACTGATCTACCTGCAAAGCTAATGGATCGGAAGAATTAAAGACAGCCTTGAAATACACTGCTGTGAGTAGTCTAATTCTATGTTGGATGCCAGAAATCAGAAGTGAGAAGTTATTCAGCAATTCTGAATTACAGTATCCATTTAAAAAACAAAGATAGTTCCTGGAATATGGTAGCTATACACATATGTGTCAGTTCTTTCTGATTTAATCTTGGTGTCTTGGATGTTTGATGGGTTGTAAGAAATCATGGGAAAGTCTGGCCAAAGCACAGAGGGAGATCATTCTGACTCAGCACTCACTGCCCAATCCTTCAGCAGGATTTTCTCAGAAAGACGTTGCTGAAAATTGACCTAAGTTTAAGAGAAAAAAAAAATTAAAATACATTAAAAAATGCACTAGGACTACTTATAATCAAATATGTGTTGGTTATAAGAGAATATTTTGTAAATTCAAGGAAACTTTAGAATTTAGCCTAATTCTTAATTTAAAAAATACATATTTTTTTCAGGTTCAATGCCCCCCCACACAAACACATATTTTCCAAAATCATAGAATTCAAACTACCAGTAAAAATACTTTGCTTTTCTCTTTTAAAATGTTACAATAAAACCAGTTGAATTGAAAATCTGGAGCTTCCCTGGTGCCTCAGTGGTAAAGAATCCACTTGCCAACGCAGAGGACACGGTTTCAATCCCAGATCTGGGATGATTGCACATGCCATGGGGCAACTGGACCTGTGTGCCACACTACTAAGCCTGTTCTCTGGAGCCCGGGAGCCACAGCTGCTGGGCTCACATGCTGCAACCCCTGAAAGCCATGCACCCTAGAACCTGTGGTTCACAGTGAGAGAAGCCACCACAATAAGAAGCTTGTGCACCCCAGCAAGAGAGTAGCCCCAGCTTGCCACAATTAGAGAAAGCCCGTATGAAGCAACAAAGACCCAGCAGAGCAAAATTAATAAAAAAGAAAGAAAAGCTGAAATGTGAATTATTTTCACTCACAAAAATAGAAATTTTAGCAAGCTTTCAGAAATCTCTTCGTTGTAATCCTTGAGAACATCAATGTATTAAGCTATATTTTAATAGTATTTAATTTTGAAATAGAACACCTATTACTATGTTTAAGATGATAACATAAACCTCTGAGAGTAATGACATTGTTTGTTTATTCACTCAACTAATACGTTGTGTCTGACATTGCCAGATTAGTGTATGGAGTAGAAAAACAGGTGGATTTCAAATTTGGCCCTCTGTCAATATAGTCAGTTAAGCAAGGGAATAAATAAATCTAACGCAATATGATTAGCATAATAGTGAAGCCAAATTCAAGGCACTGTGGAGGCATAAAGATTCTGAAGAGGAAATGTTTCTTGAACCACAGAACTTAGACTACTGCTCTGTATAGAAACGTTTGCTGAGTTGGTTATACTGTAGTTTCTTCTGGGGTGACTATCTTCATTTAATACTTTGAGGCTAATAGTGTATCTTTAAATATTTGCATTCAAATATTTAATGATTTGAGTATCTGCATGAGGCAGATCTAAAACCACCTTTTAAAAGTACTCAGAAAGTGACTTTAGAAGAGGGAGAATGAGTTTGGAAAGGCCTGAATTGTGATCTGTGGTTCTTCACCTGGAGTCAACCTCGCACAGGTGGTAAAGGCCAGGGTGAGAAGCTTGGCATTTGGAGCCAGTCTCCTTGGGATCAAGAGTCAGCTCTGTTAATTACTGACTTTGTTCCCCTAGACAAATTAATCCATAAAACTTACTTCGTTTTCTTCATTTGAACAAATGTGGGTGAAAATAACATCTATCTTTATAGGGTTGTGTTAAAAATTAAATGAGTTTATAGTGGTCATATATGGATGTGAGAGTTGGACTGTGAAGAAAGTTGAGTGCTGAAGAATTGATGCTTTTGAACTGTGGTGTTGGAGAAGACTCTTGAGAGTCCCTTGGACTGCAAGGAGATCCAACCAGTCCATTCTAAAGGAGATCGGTCCTGGGTGTTCTTTGGAAGGACTGATGCCAAAGCTGAAACTTCAATACTTTGGCCACCTCATGTGAAGAGTTGACTCATTGGAAAAGACCCTGATGCTGGGAGGGAGTGGGGGCAGGAGGAGAAGGGGACAACAGAGGATGAGATGGCTGGATGGCATCACCGACTTCATGGACGTGAGTTTGAGTGAACTCCGGGAGTTGGTGATGGACTGGGAGGCCTGGCATGCTGCCATTCATGGCGTCGAAAAGAGTCACACACGACTGAGTGACTGACTGAACTGATTCTTATAATTTAGAGCAGTTTAGAGCAGTTCCTGACACATAAGGGCTCAATAAGCGGTAACAGTTATTAATACTATTATTACTATATAACAATTATAACTGCTGTATGATTATTACATATGATAAAAAACAAGTATTAAGTTTTTAAGCCAACATTCTCCATGAACATATATTTAAAAACAAACAAAACAACTAAATGCTATATAATCTGCCTACATGTCTTTACCATCTAGACCACTTGTGAAGATCTGGTTAGAAGGAGGTCACTTGAAGTGGTAGATCTCATTGGCATGCTCATGTTGTAGGAGAAGACTGGGTTGTATTATTACAATATATTTTTCATGACAGTAAACAATGGATAAAGATTTCAGAGGGCTTCCCTGATAGCTCAGTTGGTAAAGAATCTTACTGCAATGCAGGAGACCCCAGTTCAATTCCTGGGTTGGGAAGATCCCCTGGAGAGGGGAAAGGCTACCCACTCCAGTATTCTGGCCTGGAGAATTCCATGGACTGCATAGTCCATGGGGTTGCAAAGAGTCAGACATGACTGAGTGGCTTTCACTTTCAAAGATTTCAGAAGTAGGCAAGAGTTGAGCTTAAATACATAGGTCACTGAACATATTTCTGATGATTCTCTTGATTGGAATGAACTGTGAAAGAGTCTGCTCCCTTGAAGTGAACTTGGACTAGGATTTTAATTTAAAAATCCAATTGCTACTGACCCTCCTGAGTCAGTCTCCAACAAACTTCCTTCTGCCTGGTGTGTTGTTTGAGCCGAAAGAAGGAGACCAAGTTCAGTTTAGAGGGAAAGGAAGGCTTTACTCTTTGATCAGAGAATGAAAAGATGCTTGTGAGCTCCTGCTCTAGAGCAGTGGTCTCCAACCTTTTTGGCACCAGGGATTGGTTTTGTGAAAGATAATTTTTCCACAGACCAGAGAATGGGGATGGTTGGGATAATTCAAGAGCATTATATTTATTGTGCACTTATTTCTATTACTATTACATCAGCTTCACCTCAGATTATCAGGCATTATTAGATCCCAGACGTTGGAGATCCCTGCTCTCGGTTCGGTTCGTTTCAGTCCCTCAGTCATGTCCGACTCTTTGCGACCCCATGAATCGCAGCAGGCCAGGCCTCCCTGTCCATCACCAACTCCCGGAGTTCACTGAGACTCACGTCCATCAAGTCAGTGATGCCATCCAGCCATCTCATCCTCTGTCGTCCCCTTCTCCTCCTGCCCCCAATCCCTCTCAGCATCAGAGTCTTTTCCAATGAGTCAACTCTTCGCATGAGGTGGCCAAAGTACTGGAATTTCAGCTTTAGTATCATTCCTTCTAAAGAAATCCCAGGGCTGATCTCCTTCAGAATGGACTGGTTGGATCTCCTTGCAGTCCAAGGGACTCTCTAGAGCACAGTTTTTCCATGTGGCACTAGTGGTAAAGAACAGGTCTGCCAATGCAGGAGACTGAGATGCTGGTTTGATCCCTGGGTTGAAATGGCAACCCACTCCAGTATTCTTACCTTCAGAATCCCACGGACAGAAGAACCTGGCAGGTTACAGTCCATAGGGTTGCAAAGAACCAGACAGGAATGAAGCGACTTAGCACGCATGCTCAATAGCCCACTGTCCCTCCCCGACAAACGAGGCCGTGGGCAGGGCTGCTTTCTAGGGATCTCCTCAGTTTGAAGAGAGCAGAATTATTGTGAGTCAGTGGCACCTGTGTTGCTCATGCTCCAGACGGCAGCACAGGTGCAGCCTCTCTGCACACGGCCCGCGGCCGTCTTAAGTTGAGGTGCTGTGGTGTCTGGCTTTCCTCACGGAGTTCCTGTCTGAAGCGTTGAGCTGGAGGCCTCTGCTCGCGGCACCCTTTGAACAAGTGAAACTAGACTAAGCACAAAAGAAAAGGTTAGACTTTATTACTCAGATTCTGTTTTTATTTCCTGGGAATTTTTAATGGGCTCTGCTGATGACGATATGGGATAGATTTGTTATGACCTGGATGAAGAGAAGAGAGTAAGGTAACTACAAACTGAATCTTTATGGGACAGATATCAGTAATCTACCCATAGTGAATTTCATCTGGATATGTCTGTGAGGAAACAATGAGGTTGGTGCTGAAGGTTGGACAAATTCATGTGAGGTGACCCAAATGACGAAAATATTAATGTGTTTTAGTGTCCTACAGAGATTAATTCGATCAGTTACTAGCAATGAATTTTACCTAATTTCCCTGATATTTAGCCTCCTCCTATGTAAAATGGGTGCAGTATATCCACTTTTAAGATTGTTATGAGGACTAAATGTACCAAAGCATGCAACAGAGGACAAGATGAATTTCTGTTAAGCATCAAATTTTTTCCTCAGCCTGGGAATTTCAGATAACTTGCTACTGCCATTTGAGAGGAAAGCTGCTCTAGGAAAGTAGGAACTGATTACTACTGGAAGGTGCTCCTTCCTTCTAACCTTCCACTGTGCTTTCTATAATTCCATATCTGGTAGGCTACATTTCCCTTCTCTCTACATTTCTCTCTCTATAATTTTTTTTCTTGCTAATCCATAATTCTAGAAAATATTAGGGAAGGAAGTGTGCAGTTCTAGCATACCCAAATCAGTTTAACGTATATCTCTTTTTAATGTATTTTAATAAAGTATAAATATTAAATCATTGAATGTGATTTTCAATGGGGAGGAAGAGAAAAAGAACCAAATAGAAGCACATGGAGAGGGAGAGAAGAATTGCAGCCTCTGCTGATGCAGACAAATGGTGGCTGCCAATGTGCTGTGTTTTGCAGAGCCCTGGAGTGCTGCCAGCCATTATGTACCTTAATATTTAATATGCATTTGTACAGAAATACCACATAAGTATGAGAGATGTTAATTGCTCATAACATTTTAATATTTTTTAAATTTAGCAGGCTGTTAGTCATAAAATAAAGAATGTGGTTTTGCTAAGTTGAGATTTTAATGTTCAGCTCTTAAATTTTTCTGAGAGAGGTTTTCTGTGAAAAGTTCATAATAAATACTTTGTACTTGCGTCGTGCCACACTCTAAGGAGATCAAAGTCCTGATCAGAAATTTACTGAGACCCGGGAAGGATTCCAGGCTCTTCTGTACTCTGCTCAGCTCTCCTGGAAATGCTGCTCCTAGCAGTAGGTCTGACCTATGGGGAAAGTGTCTCTTTTATGTACCATAAGCTTCATGAGTTCTTCTCAGTTACTCAGCTCTTGTGACAACCATCTCAAATCCTGAGATTCACTGCCTAACT
Source organism: Bos grunniens (assembly GCF_055505025.1). Classification (NCBI taxonomy): domain Eukaryota; kingdom Metazoa; phylum Chordata; class Mammalia; order Artiodactyla; family Bovidae; genus Bos; species Bos grunniens. The sequence goes on from NC_141165.1 coordinate 105,723,123, forward strand.
AGTTATAGCACAATCATTGAATAATTGTTTTTTTTCATGTTTTTGTTACAATTTCATTGAAAAATCTGTTTTAGTTTAGAGAGAGTTATGCAAAAATATCTGTACAAAAGTACTAAATAATTTCTAGTACTAAATAACCTCTTAGGATTCCAGTGGCGAAGTGATACCTGAAGATAAACAATGAGAGAATGTATTTTAATACAAAAGTCTTATGTAATCAGACTTTTCTGATCATTCACAGTATATATAGTCCATGTTCTGTAATTCTGTGTTCTTTTAATGAAATGTGTTATCTTTGCTTTTAGTGTGTTTCTTCTTTTCACTGCTGTGAAGGCTTATTCTTTTATCATCTATTTAGAAGTAACTTCCTCTGAGAAGTTTTTCCATACCATAGGCTGACTGTAGGCTCAATTTGTTGTTTATTCCAGTCTAAATGTTTCCTTGAGTCTGGTAGCCCTTATCCAGGGCACTGTAATTATTTTTATATATGTTTATCTCTCTCAGAGTGCTACGAACCCTTTGAAGAGAGATCATTTATCTTACAGTTTTCTATGTGTTTGTCTGACATAGAGCTGGACACATATAAAATGTTCAGAAAGGTTTTCAGAATGCATGGCTTCTGTATATGACCAAAAGATTATATAATATTTAAAACTACAAAAGATGTTCCATTTCAAATAGGCTCCTCTGTGCTTGCAGTGGATTAGCTCACTTCAAGTGGCTTTTTATTGTTAGTGCTTTAAAAACAATTAGATTGTTTCCTTTATTAATTTAAATGAACATTAGAAAAAGATTTAGGAAAAAAAGAAATAACCTGTAGCCTTAAATAAAAGTTAGACAAAAAATAATTGTGGAATTAACTTTCTAAAATGAATTTGCTTTGTTAAGTGAAAAATTGTGTGTGTTTAAACAGAAAAGAAATGCTTGCTTATGAAAGGCAACAAGGTGGCTCAATTTCTGGAAATTTCTGCAGATATGTTAAGTGTAATTCTTTGCAGCTTCATCCCTAAGGTGATTTAGTCACTTGTTTGCTCTTGTGTGTTAAATTCAACTCTTCATTTTTTATCTCATTTTGTCTGCTTGAATTTCAGAGCACATACTCTAATCTTCAAGAGAATTTGGGTATAACTTTCTCATTCTTCCTTACTCTGTAGAACCTTGAGGCAGTTTTTTAACAAAATTGTCCAGTGAATTGCTGTAGACCACAGAGCAAGTAAATTGTAATGAAGAGAAGCAAGTTCAGGTATCTTACTTCCCTGGATCCCCATTCTAGTCTATAAAGATGAAAATGTTCTAAGACCATATATTTCATAATGATCTATAAATGAGTATAGAAATTCTAAGGTAGTGTGAACCTCCATAAGGAAACAAAGATCTGTATAAATAATAGAACCTTAATACAACAACTCTGGAATGAAGAGCTTTAAAAATGTTCACCTTCACTAATTCCATTCCTGAGATTCTCTTTTTTTCATTTAGAGTATTTATTTATATACTTTTTTTGGTATAGTATTTTACAATTTTATTTTGTTTTTATTTTTTGAAGAAATAATAATAAGTACAAAGATTTACACTGAAGGATCTCACATCATTATCTCAGTAAAAAATCAAAATTATTAAATGTTCAACAATGTAGACTGGGTAGATAAATCATAGTATGTCTTTATAGTGAATTATAAAACAAAAATTCAAGCGTTGGTAGATTTTTATAAAGACATTGGAGAATGCCCACAACATAATAGTACATGAAAAAAGTGAAGAATAAACCGATTTCTAAAGCATAATCTAATTATTTAAGCAAAAAGTGTATACACACATGAACATATATATATTAGAATAAAAAGTAAAAATAATAAGAAAGAAATAACAACTGTATTTTTTCAATATCCTATAATGAGTGTATATTGCTTCAAAATGTTTTCAAAAAAGAATTTTGAAAGATATCACCTTAAAGGTTAACAGTTTTTTATTCAGAATTTATTGCAGAAAGTTACTTTTCAGAGTAGCTTCAGAGTGTTATTATAAATGATATCTTGCTTCATGGTGTCCTGGAAAATGCAAATAGATCTCATTTGATGGTCACAGGCTGTGCATCAGAGTAACTTTGATGGAAATAAGCTCTTTTTAAAGAATATTCATTCCTGCCAGAGACTCATCTCAGGCCTATTGCATAAGTATATCCAGGACTGTGGATATAGATTCCAGTATTGATATATTTTGTAAAACTTTCTCCAGGTAATTCAGATACATGTCATTGATTATATTTGCTACTTTGGTTATAAATAAAAAGACTAAATCTTGAATCAAGCTGATTAAAGAAGAGGTAAGCATGGTGAGAAGGAAGCATTTAGCTTCTGGTGGAAAGGATAAGTGAGGTACTCACAGTTCTTTGGAGAGGGAGATAATCATTGAAAAACCTGCATGTTATAATAAATATAGAATAATAGTTGGTGATTTACTACTTTCTTTTTAAATTTTTTTTGAAGGATAATTGCTTTACAGAACTTTGTTGCTTTCTGTCAGACCTCATGAGGGTGGGCAGCAGAGGAATGAATAGATGTGCATGTGTGTGTGAATCTTCTTTGTGAAAAATCTTTTCAAGTTAATTGCCTCTTTATTTTCCATTTGGTTCTTGTTTTTCTTATTGATTTTTAGGAGTGCTTTATATATTCTCCATATGAGTTCCTTATTAGCTATGTTACAAATATTTCTTCACCTTTGTATTGCCTATATATTTTAAAATAAACATATGTCAAGAATTATTATTCAACATATGAATGAAGTAACCAGTGAGAATTTTTAAGTGGTTCATATGAGAATTTGAGTTATAAAGATTTATCATCTCTACTAAAGAAAATTGACTTATATTGTTATGAATAGAAATTATTTTATTGCTAGGAATCCTTTGCATGGCTCTCAGTTTTCTGCAACTTAATCACTACCACTATAAAGTTTTAAAATTGCCTAGTCAATAGAAAGTTAATAAAAGGTGCATGCTCCTGTAGAATCAGATAATTAGAGGGTTCACTAGGCAATGCCTAGCCCTCCACTGAAAGGATATTAGGTACACACTTTTATTTATCTCTGGGTCTTGGAATTTTTTTTTCTGCTGACAGTATTCCTCCCTCTAATCACCTGTGACTGTAGATAATCTCTAAAGCTTATTCTTGATCACAACAATGTCTAGTCTCATTAGATCTGGTTTAATTCCTTATTAAGATGCATCAATAAAAGTAAAAGTCGCTTAGTCATGTCCAAATCTTTGCTACCCTATGGAATTCTTTCTTCTCAAGGGGATCTTCCCAACCCAGGGATCGAACCCAGGTCTCCCACACTGCAGGTGGATTCTTTACCAGCTGAGCCACAAGGGAAGCCCAGAATTCTCCAGGCCAGGATACTAAAGTGGGTAGCCTTTCCCTTCTCCAGGGGCTCTTCCCACCCCAGGAATCTAACTGGGTTCTCCTGTGCTGCAGGCAGATTCTTTACCAACTGAGCTATTATTGTTAATCAACTATATATGTTTTATTGCATTTTCTTTGCAAATCTTGAGCCAACTAAGTCTAAAGCATTGACTTTAGCCTAAAAAAGTGATAAGGATTTTTGGATTTGGATTTTTACATCCTTTTTTATTTGCTCTTACTTTGCTTAATAAGGTAATCTTTGAGTCCATTCATATTGCTGCAAATGGCATTATCTCATTCTTTTTCATGGTTGAGTAATATTCCATCGTATATATTTATTCTACATGTTTTTTATCCATGCATCTGTTGATGGACATTTAGGTTGCTTTCATGTCTTGGCTATTGTAAATAGTACTGCTGTGAACATGGAGGTTCAAATATCTTTTTAAATTAGAATTTTCTCTGGATATATACCCAAGAGTGGGCTTCTCAGGTGGCGTTAATGGTAAGTAACCTGCCTGCCAGTGCAGGAGACATAAGAGATGCAGGTTTGATCCCTGGGTTGGGAAGATCCCCTGGAGGAGGGCATGGCAACCCACTCCTGTATTGTTGCCTGAAGAATCCCATGGACAGAAAAACATGGCAGGCTACAGTCCATAGGGTCACAAAGAGTTGAACACAACTGAAGCAACTTAGCACATGCCCAAGAGCAGGATTGCAGGATCATACAGTAAGTCTATTTTTAGTTTTTTTTTTTTTTTAAGGAAACTCCATACTCTTTTCCACAGTGACTGACAAATTTGCCTTCCCACATATAGTATAGGAGGGTTTCTTTTTTTTCCATCCCCTTTCCGGCATTTGTTAACTGTAGACTTTTTCATGATGGTCATTCTGACTATTGTGAGATGATATCTCATTGTAGTTTTGATGTGTATTTCTCTAATAACTTGCAATATTAAGCAGCCTTTCGTGTGCTTTCAGGTCATCTGTTTGTCCTCTTTGGAGAAATGTCTATTTAGATCTTCTGTCCATTTTTTTGATTGGGTTGTTTGCTTGTTTGTTTTGATATTAAGCTGTATGATCTTTTTGTTACAATAAAAATTTCATTTTACATATTTAACATTTTTGATGCTAACTTCTATTTCTCAGGGAAAATCAAATGAATGGGCTTCCCTTGTGGCTCAGTTGGTAAAGAATCCACCAGCAATGTGGGAGATCTCGGTTTGATCCCTGGGTTTGGGAAGATCCCTTGGAGAAGGAAACGGCTACCCATTCTAGTATTCAAGCCCAGAGAATTCCATAGACTGTATAGTCCATGGGGTTGCAAAGAGTCAGACTGACTGAGTGACTTTCACTTTCTATTTCTCAGGGAAAACTGAATGGTAGATAATTAAGGACTCTATGTAGCATAGAAGAATTTTGAACAGTACCAAAGTACATGAATAAAGGAAAAAAGTTTATATTCCTTTAAACCTTCAAGTGTCAAAATAAACCTGTTTTGAAGTACTTCAAAAGATAAAGCTACTATATGGCATATAACAATAGGCAAATGCATATAAATGAATAATTATCCTCAGTGATAAGTGGAAAGTAATCAGTCCTTTATAGAAATCATCTAGGTATCCAATAATTAATATTGGATTATAAATGGGTAACTTCAAGATAATATTAGTATAAGTTATTATGATACCTAAAGATCTTGAGAATTATGGTCTAGCTGACACTAGAAAACCTAGTTACTATTGGTATAAAAATGATCAAACTTACAATTTAATTTAATTGAACAAAATTTTATATAAATGTTATTAAGATTTAGCATTGATATAAATCATCTGAGGAACAGATGACAAGATGGCATTGGTCATTCATGAGATTTATTGGAAAATTTCTCCTTGTGATAAAAAATTAGAAGGTAGCTGAAAGAGGCACGTTGAACGTCTGATTGTGGTACATCTAACCCTGTGAAGGAGAAAAGGAAAGAAGGAAGGAGGGAAGCAAGCCTTAGATTGCAGTGCAGTTTTATGAATATTTTGGCAAGGCCAATGTAGAGTCTTTGTGCCAAGACAGTCTGTCCCAGATGTCCTAGATCACTGGAATGGGTTTGCTTTAGCATCCCTTCTGTGCTAAGTCATTGGTTGGGAGCAGTGCAGTTGCAGCATGCCCTTGGCTAGGATGCAGTGATGTAAATTCAAAGCATAGCAGCTGAGGGTGGCAGTCAATTGGAGTCCCTACAGTTGGAGATTTGAGTGGTAAAATTTTTTATGACTGTCATAATCTATCCCTTACATCAGACAGATCTGCTTCTCCATACAAGATTAGGGATTAGCTACTCCATGATTCCCATGGGCTTATCTTCCTGAGAGGACATTTAGCAGGTTAGTGAGATAAAGTGAAGTCACTCAGTCATGTCCGACTCTTTGCGACCCCATGGACTGTAGCCTACCAGGTTCCTCCATCCAGGGGATTTTCCAGGCAAGAGTACTGGAGTGGGTTGCCATTTCCTTCTCCAGGGGATCTTCCCAACCCAGGGGTCAAACCCAGGTCTTCTGTGTTGCTTTACTGTCTGAGCCACCAGAGAAGCCCTAGCGAGATAAGGTACAGCCTAATAGTTGCAGTTGATATTGGGGCTGAAACTATTTCCTCTCTCCATTCCAAATTTCCCTGATCCTCTGCTTTTACCTTGTTGGCTCTTAGTGGCTTACCTGGGAGTGTGACCCAAATCTTCCTTTCAGAGGGCTCTGAAACTTTGGTAATTATTTCCAGGCCAGTGTGGCTGCTGATATTCATTTATTGCTGCTATGGACAAAAAGTGCCAGTTGGCATCCAAGTGGCTCACTTGGATTCCACATGTATTCTTCCCTCTCTCCATTGTGCAAAACCATCTCTATTCCTCCTGTTGATCGTGGTTAACTACCCAGGACAATATGGTAGCAACTCCTTGCTTGCTGGTCCCTGGACACAATTCCAGAATGCCTAAGCAGCAGCTCTAACTTGTAGTTTGTTGGAACCCTTGCTCTGTCCATTGGCAAGATTATGTCCCTATGTTATCAATTGATAGCTTCATGTATTTTGATGTTGTGTTATTAGGTGTTTATATCATCAAGATTATTTTTTCCTGATAAAATGACTTTTATCACTACAAAATGAATTATTTTTCTCTGGTAACACTTGTTTTAAAGTCTATTTTGTAGTAATATATTCATATGGCTACTTCTGTTTTCTTAAATGATTATTGTATCTTTTCCTTTTAATCTATTTATATCTTTAAATTAAAAATATGTCTCTTGGAAACAACATTCAGTTGGTTTTTGACTTTTTAATCCAGTGTGACAATGTGTGACTATTAGTTGGAATATATTTACATTTAACATAGATATCAGTATGATTTTGGTATATCTATCATCATCCTATTTATTTTCTATTTGTATAGTCAGTTCTTTGTTACTTGAATTTCCTGCCTTTTTAAGAATTTTGTTCCAGATTTTGTGTATAAAAAGGGAAGATTGAAGTACTATATCATCTATTCTGTAGTCCAGAGAGCTGAATTCTTTCCCTGTGTTAAGTTGAGACTAGGTCACAGCTTTTACTAGATTGGGTTCATTATGTTTAAATCTCATAAATATTTGAGCTGGGAGTGAGTTGGCTGCAGCTCCGAATATGTTGGTTAATCTTTGGAATCTATACTGGTAGGACTCAGCAGTCCAGTAATCATGAGAATGCATGGATTATGTTTCTAGTCCTTTCTCCACTGAAACTTTATTTGCAAAAATTTGAGGATAGAATTGGTGGAGAGAATTGTCAGGCTCAGCAATTTGTTCTCATACTTAGGTCTTTTCTATACTCCAGTTCATTTGACACTGTCATTCAAGGCTTATCTGACCTCTCCCATTCCCACATCATTGCTTCATCTTTAGCATCTCTCTTTTTAGCTGTGTGTATGTGCTTAGTCATTTCTGACTCTTTGTGATCCCCTGGACTATAGCCCACCAGGCTCCTCTGTCCATGGACTTTTCCAGGCAAGAATATTGGAGTGGGTTGCCATTTCATCTTGCAGGGGATCTTCCCAACCAAGGGACTGAAACTGTGTCTCTTGCATTTTCTGCATTGCCAGCCTAATTCTTTACCACTGTGCCACCTGGGCTTCATCTGCTCCTAGACTATATACCTGCCTCTAGATATGGAGGCTATCAGTTTATCAGGACTTGTTTGTCACACTGAAGATATGACTTTTATTTATTTTTTTCTGGATGTATTACATCCAGAATACATTAGGACCAAAGTCTTTTTCATCCTGTATGTTCTATCCAGAAGTAGAAGTCTCTTTTCCTTTCTTGAAAGGTCAGCTGTGTATGACGGTCTATCTGATGCTTCAACTTGAGACTTTTTAGGCCACTTTATTTCTCCATCTTGCTGAGATAGGAACAGAAGCCATAGATTTATGTTTACTTTATAACTGTTAGTACCACAACTCATGTGGAAAATTCTGAAAGAGATGGAAATGCCAGACCACCTGACCTACCTCTTGAGAAATCTGTATGCAGGTCAGGAAGCAACAGGTAGAACTGAACAGGGAACAACAGACTGGTTCCAAATAGGAAAAGGAAGAAGGCTGGGATGGAAGAAGCACAAGCTGGAATCAAGAGTGCCGGGAGAAATATCAATAATCTCATAGATATGGAGATGACACCGCCCTTATTGCAGAAAGTGAAGAGGAACTAAAGAGCCTCTTGATGAAAGTGAGAATGAAAAATTGGCTTAAAGCTCAACATTCAGAAAACTAAGATCATGGCATTCAGTCCCATCACTTCTGGCAAATAGATGGGGAAACAGTGGAATCAGTGGCTGACTTTATTTTTGGGGGGTCCAAAAATCGCTGCAGATGTTGATTTCAGCGGTGAATTAAAAGATGCTTACTCCTTGGAAGGAAAGTTATGACTAACCTAGATAGCATATTAAAAAGCAGAGACATTACTTTGACAACAAAGGTCTGTCTAGTCAAGGCTATGGTTTTTCCAGTGGTCATGTATGGATGTGAGAATTGAACTATAAAGAGAGCTGAGTGCCAAATAATTGATGCTTTTGAACTGTGGTGTTGGAGAAGACTCTTGAGAGTCCCTTGGACTGCAAGGAGATCCAACCAGTCCATCCTAAAGATCAGTCCTGAGTGTTCATTGGAAGGACTGATGCTGAAGCTGAGACTCCAATACTTTGGCCACCTGATGCGAAGAGCTGACTCATTTGAAAAGACCCTGATGCAGGAAAGATTGAAGGCGGGAGAAGGGGACGACAGGATTTGAGATGGTTGGATGGTATCACCAACTCAGTGGACATGAGTTTGAGGAGGGTCTGGGAGTTGGTGATGGATGGGGAGGCCCAGTGTGCTGCAGTCCATGGGGTCGCAAAGAGTCACACACGACTGAGTGACTGAACTGAACTATCACTGTTAGAGGGATGATGTATTACTGGTTTAAAACACCAAGTAGTGTTAGTGGTAAAGAACCCACCTGCCAACGCAGGAGACATAAATGACATGGGTTCCAACCCTGGGTTGGGAAGATGCCCTGGAGTAGAAAATGGCAACCCACTCCAGTATTTTTGCTTGGAAAATTCCATGGACAGAGAAGCCTGGTGGACTGCAGTCCGTAGGGTTGCCAAGAGTTGGAGATGACCAAAGCAACTTAGCACATGTGCACGTTCATTAGAATTTTTTGAAGCCTATAAAAATATAGATACCTTGGTCTTACAATAGATGATTCAAATTCATTGTCTCATGGGGAAAAAAAGCCAAAGGAATTTATGTTTTCTAAAGGCTCCTCAAAATGATTTTGATGCAAATAAAAGTTTAAAAAGAAAAACGATGAATTAGATGAATGGGACCTGAAAGTCCATGATATTTATTTGTATTTTATCCCTACTGCCCAGAACTAGTGAGTGCTCAATTGTGTTTGCTGAATGGATAAATGCATTCAATATGGCGTCTTGGTTTTCCACATAATTCAGTTATGAGATGATTTAAACACATTGTTTCAATAAATGAAATATGGACTTATTAGAAGACTGAACAAATTTACTGCTTTTGAGGTTACCAATGTTCTCCTTGTTGCTTAATATATTAGGCACTTTTCTCCTATATATCTTATTTGACTTCACGTTGGAGTTTGACACTGTTCTCTTCCTGAAAAAAAAAAAAGATATTTTCTTGCCTTTATTAACACCATAATTTTCTGGTTTCTCTCTACCTATTGGCCTCTTAATTATAATTTATAATTCTGTTTTTCTCTTTCAAAAGTCTAGGGATCCTAATGTGCTGGGAATACAAAGAACCTTAAGATACCACCTCTGCTCTTAAGGATCTTATAAATCAAATAAGTAATGCTATTGCAGTTCTGAAAGAGTTCTGAGAACACTACCCCAAGATATGAAACACAGGCTCCTTCCTCCTTGAAGACTTTAAATGTCCTTCTCTTCACCTTCTTTTGTTATTTTTTGAAAATTTGTTTTAAGGACTTCACTGTCTTCAAGTATATGTACATGAGAATCTGTGATAAGAGGAAAGAGGGGAGAGCAGTAAGGAGGTATGAGGGAAGGAAGCAGGGTCTCAGCATGTTGCTCTCTGCCTTTTTATTATAAGTAAGCATGAATAGAAATAAGATGCATTTTAATACTTTGACTTTCTAAAACATCCTTAAGACTTGCCCAATTTTATTTTCATAACATTCCATTTTACTAATGGAGAAACTGAATCAGGGTATGTCCATATGTCTACTAGATGTCTCCAAGATCTTTCAGCCCTGAAAGTACTTTTCATCTGTAATTTCAGTTTGATACTAGCAATAGTCCTCTGAGTTTTTTGCTCATAAAACAAGGAGGAGTCGTAGAATGAACCATGTTTGAAAGGGAAAATATCCCAACCCACCTGAGCTGCAATCTCTGCTCATCCATTTGTTAGCTGTGTGAGTTCCACTTAATCTACACAGGGCTATTTATCTATTAAATATGAATAATAATTCCTACCAATAGAGGTTTTTGTGACTGGTACTTACTAAATGTCAGTTAATTTTTTTTGCTTTCTCTGAATTTACTTCTGTCCTTGTTGGTTCTTCCAGAGAGTTTTTTTTTTTTTTTTTCTTTTTATGGCAAAAGACGGTCTTTTCATGTCTGTAGTCTACGTTTGCGAAGGTAAACATGAACCTCATCTGGCTATGCACTAGTCTAGTAGAGCTGTATTCCTTTCTCTCACATGAAACAGAGGCTCAGGGAACGTTTTATTCTGTGCAAGATTTATTTTTAAGAGAACTCTAACATCCTACATGGAATAGTCTCTTGAAAATAGAGGGTTTTAAAAGAGGACCTGAAAGCTGTTATATGGCATCTGTATAGCTGCACAATTTCTATCTAATAAGAGTTCAAATGTAACAATTAATGTCACACCTCACTTCATTCAGATTAGTCTAAAGCTTATCTGCCTCAGGCAGTAATAATCAGGACTCAGTAAAAGATACTGAAGCAGATGGAAGTACTACAGTTTCTAATTAAACTCTTCTTTGTTAAACCATGTATTCTTTCATGATTTATTGAGCTGATTTCAACTCTCCATCACCTGTACAACTGCTGTTTGGGTTTAGCACCTCGTGACTCTCGTTACTTTAACTAATGAGATAGTTGTAGAAAAGATGACATTTCTTTTGGTAACTGGAATAAAACAAGGAGAAAAAAGGCAACTGATGTTTATTGAGCATTAGGAATGCCCTGTAGGCATTTTTCAATAAATCTGCTCTGAAGCAATGTTTTGTATGCATTGCTGCATTTAATCCTCATAACTATACTATGAGGAAGAGGTTGTTTCTTATTTGTTCACCATTTTGTTGATGAGAAAACTGAAACGAGTGAGTTTGAATGAACGAACTGATGTGAAAAAGCAGAACGACTTTCCTTTTCTGTTCATAAAATCATGTCACCAAGGGAAAGAAAGGTAGGAGAGATTTTATGAGAATGTTGAGAGTGTTAAGAATAAAAACATCTAAGAATAAAAACATCTTGTATTATTAAAAGAGAAATGTAGTGCATATATGCCCATACATGAATCAAAAGAATTACTTTTTTGCATGTGAATAGCATCACGCTGTGAAGCATGTAGCAAACTTGTATGCAGATGTCACAGAGCCAGACCCTGTGCTAGGCATTGGCAGTTTAGCGGTGGAAGAGACCGACTCTATTTCTGTTTTCATAGGAAAAAAAAAAAGAATACTAATATTCACGTAATTCCAGTTAATGCTTATCCATTGTTCACTAAGAATACCAGAGGTGTGTCTGCTTGAATAGCCTGAGATGATTAAAAAGGCAGACAGGATGCTCTACTGCGGGAAGTGCAAAAGAACTCTAAGAAAATAATGAGGGAGAAGAGAGGTACTACCTCACCTCACAAGTCCTAGTCCCTGAAAAGGAATGTGGAAGAGAGTGGGAGATGGGTCAGGTGTTTCAGTATCTGCTTAAGAACAGTAGGGTCTAAAAGTGTTTAGGATTCCTCAGAAAGTGGAATTTTTTTCTGTGCAACTTGATTTGTTCCCATGAAATTACTGTTCTTCTTGGCCCTTTAATAAGGCAGTTTAGCCACTCAATAGAAAGTAACACCTGCTAACTCTCTCTCTCTCTCTCTATATATATATATATACACACACATATATGTTTATATATATGTATTTATTTATTTATTGGAGTATAATTGTTTTACAACATTAGTTTCTGCTGTACAGCAAAGTGAATCAGTTATATGTATACATATATTCACTCACAATAAATTTCTTTTATGATCAGGAGACAATAAACTGTCTTAAAAAAAGTGTATTTGATATGCCATGCTACATCCAAAGGTTCAAAAACTGTGTCGCAACATAAATTCTCCAAATAACACAACTTGAATTAAGTCAGAAATAGCTTAATCATCAGTAGCTTACATGTAATGTTGGTGTCTTATCTTTTGTTGCTAGGACTTAAAATAGATGGTTATATTTTCAAGATACAGTGTAAGGTGTAAATTCAGGAGTAAATATGAGATGAGAGTTCATAATAAAGTTTGGTATAGAAATTAATAGACAGTCCAACAAATACCTATCAAAAGCAAACAGGAAAAGAGTAATAAAGCAAAAATGAAATCAGTGGTTAGTCAGAACATTTGGGCAAAATATAAAGCAATAATTAAACCATTAGAGACTGTTGAGTTTATGTAATGAATAGGAATGTTGGAAAGGCTCAAATATCACAAAAACGATTAAAGGGTCAGAAAAAAGGAGCTATGGAGAAAACTTTAATTAGGATTATAACTAGGGCAAACCCCTCATTACCACATGACTCACATCACAGGTCTGAATGTAACACAGTCACAGGATTCCCCAAAGAACCCTTCACAGTAAAATTATAAAATTCTTAGCCTATAAGGTAATAATTCTGTCCCTTACATTTGGAATTGGACTTGTAAAGAGAGAGAGAAGAGCAGAATAAAAAAAACTATAATAATCCTTTATGTGGTGAACTAAAGAAATTGTGGAAGCAATGTAAGCAGATGAATGATTTGAGATAATGGCAGTGAACTCTTCTAAAACGTATGGAACTATTGTGATGCCAGTTCCCTATAACACATGGATAGATGATAAAATACGTGTGTGGTTCATCATTGGATTATGCTTGATTTATTCATTTAATAAAGAAAATTAAGTTAACATGCTTAAATGGGTTAAATTAACATGCTTCCAGAAAAGAGATTTGAAAAATTAAAGTTAGAGAGTAAACTTTCCACCTATAAAATAGTTAAATGATAGAGTGGATCACAGAAGATGGTTATTATGATGTCAGGAATAAGAGGAAATTATTTTAGTCTTGACTCTAAAAAGTTAAGGAGGTTATTACCACAAGAAGGTTGACCTCTTGTCACTCAGAGACTTGAAATTTTGACTTTTTAGATTTTATAGAATTGTCAAGTGTTAACTCATTGGCTTGAATTCTAGGGTGTGTGAACGTAAGTGTCGCAAGTAAACTTCTTATTATACAGCTGCCCGGGCTGTCTGACGTAATAGTTTCTAGATACACCCTACCTCTAATCTGCAAGAGTCCCTCTTATTTTCAAGAGTCTATGGAGTGAGGACTAGAATCCAAATACAATCTATTGAAGAAGTGGAACTTTGCAGTTAGTTCTCTATTATTGCTGTTAAAAGAATCCATAAATTTTCAAATTTTGTATTCTTTTTGGAGCACACCTTTCCATTTGGAAATAAATACAGATTTATTTCTTTGGGTCATCAGGAATCACACAATTCAAAATACGAACAATTAAAAATATTTTAGGTATATGAAAATATTTCAGTATAGTGGGGAAATACTATAATGGTGTATAGTAGAACTCATATTTTTAAAATGTGTTTGTTACATCTGCATTTAATTTCATAGCTAATTTTAGAAATATATTAACCTCAGGGAGGGATTAAGAATGCCTGAAGGGGAAATCAAAGAGAGTGAATTAATATTCAGCTTCTGACACAACACAGATAGAAGCTTACAGAAGACAACAGACTTGAAAGCCTGGCTTTGGTAAAACAGGATTTTCTAGATTCTTTTATCTTTTCATGATGCATAATATAAAACCTGATTGCAGAGTTCCAATTTTAGGTGGTGTTTATCAAGTAGGGACAGAGAGAGAGGAAGAGAGAGACAGAGAACAAAAATTTTGCTTGTCCTGGTGGAGGAAGGCAGAAGATAGAAGAGAGAGGAGGGTGACTAGCTCAGGAATAAGGGCTCTTATTATCTGCCTGAATTTGAAAAAAAAAAAAAAAAGGAGTTGACTTGATATATTCCCATGGGTTTGGGGAGGCTGAGTCCACTCAGGCTGATCATGCTTCTCTGGCAAGACTGCATGAGCATTTGAGCCTTTAGACTTCAGATGATTTCAACATGGCACAGGGTCATTATGCCCGACCTTGTAATAAGGCCGCTATATGGAGTCTGCTGGGATTTCTTCAATGAAATGATGAAGAGATGTTGAAATTGCTGGTGGGTAACAGAGACCTGGGATCAAGAGTAGGTAAGAACTTTGAGCCTGGGTGAAAATGTTGGTGCTATGGTTTTTACCAGGGGTGCCAGCATGTCACCCCAAAAGCATAATGCAGCCAGTTGCCCAACAGCAGTCACCAATCAGGGAGAAGACTACTCCATGTATTCTGGAAAAGAGGCTATAGAGATCCAGGTGATACCTCATGAATCTGAGGAATGAATCTCTCTACCATCCTTTCATGTGTCTTTCACCTTCTTCTATGAGGACAAGGTCAGAACCCTCTCATACACACATGAACTTGAGAGGAGGAAGGGGTTAAATCTGAAAGATGGACAGTTCAGTTCAGTCAGTTCAGTCGTGTCCGACTCTTTGCAACCCCACGGACCACAGCAAGCCAGGCCTCCCTGTCCATCACCAACTCCCAGAGTTTACCCAAATTCATGTCCATCGAGTCAGTAATGCCATCTAACCATCTCATTCTCTGTCATCCCCTTCTCCTCCTGCCCTCAATCCCTCCCAGCATCAGGGTATTTTCCAATGAATCAGCTCTTCCCATGAGGTGGCCAAAGTATTGGAGTTTCAGCTTCAACATCAGTACTTCCAATGAACACTCACAACTGATCTCCTTTAGGATGGACTGGTTGGACTTCCTTGCAGTACAAGGGACTCTCAAAAGTCTTATCCAACACCAAAAGATGGACATTTACCTTAAAAGAGTAACTTTGATAAAGGACAGATATGGTATGGACCTAACAGAAGCAGAAGATATTAAGAAGAGGTGGCAAGAATACACAGAAGAACTGTACAAAAAAGATCTTCATGACCCAGATAATCACGATGGTGTGATCACTGACCTAGAGCCAGACATCCTGGAATGTGAAGTCAAGTGGGCCTTAGGAAGCATCACTATGAACAAAGCTAGTGGAAGTGATGGAATTCCAGTTGAGCTATTTCAAATCCTGAAAGATGATGCCGTGGAAATGCTGCAGTCAATATGCCAGCAAATTTGGAAAACTCAGCAGTGGCCACAGGACTGGAAAAAGTCAGTTCTCATTCCAATCCCAAAGAAAGGCAATGCCAAAGAATGCTCAAACTACCACACAATTGCACTCATCTCACACGCTAGTAAAGTAATGCTCAAAATTCTCCAAGCCAGGCTTCAGCAATACGTGAACTGTGAACTTCCTGATGTTCAAGCTAGTTTTAGGAAAGGCAGAGGAACCAGAGATCAAATTGCCAATATCCGCTGGATCATGGAAAAAGAAAGAAAACATCTATTTCTGCTTTATTGACTATGCCAAAGCCTTTGACTGTGTGGATCACAATAAACTGTGGAAAATTCTGAAAGAGATGGGAATACCAGACCACCTGACCTGTATGCAGGTCAGGAAGCAACAGTTAGAACTGGACATGGAACAAGAGACTGGTTCCAAATAGGAAAAGGAATATGTCAACGCTGTATTTTGTCACCCTGCTTATTTAACTTCTATGCAGAGTACATCATGGGAAACGCTGGGCTGTAAGAAACACAAGCTGGAATCAAGATTGCTGGGAGAAATATCAATAACCTCAGATATGCAGATGATACCACCCTTATGGCAGAAAGTGAAGAGGAACTAAAAAGCCTCTTGATGAAAGTGAAAGAGGAGAGTGAAAAAGTTGGCTTAAAGTTCAACATTCAGAAAACAAAGATCATGGCATCCGGTCCCATCACTTCATGGAAATAGATGGGGAAACAGTGGAAACAATGTCAGACTTTATTTTTTTGGGCTCCAAAATCAGTGCAGATGGTGATTGCAGCTATGAAATTAAAAGACGCTTACTCCTTGAAAGGAAAGTTATGACCAACCTAGCCAGCATATTCAAAAGCAGAGACATTACTTTGCTAACAAATGTCCGTCTAGTCAAGGCTATGGTTTTTCCTGTGGTCATGTATGGATGTGAGAGTTGGACTGTGAAGAAGGCTGAGCACCAAAGAATTGATGCTTTTGAACTGTGGTGTTGGAGAAGACTCTTGAGAGTCCCTTGGACTGCAAGGAGATCCAACCAGTGCATTCTGAAGGAGATCAGGCCTGGGATTTCTTTGGAAGGAATGATGCTAAAGCTGAAACTCCAGTACTTTGGCCACCTCATGTGAAGATTTGACTCATTGGAAAAGACTCTGGGAGGGATTGGGGGCAAGAGGAGAAGGGGACGTCAGAGGATGAGATGGCTGGATGGCATGACTGACTCGATGGACGTGAGTCTGAGTGAACTCCCTGTTGGTGATGGACAGGGAGGCCTCGCTGCGATTCATGGGATGCTGCGATTCATGGGGTGGCAGAGTCGGACACGACTGAGCGACTGAACTGAACTGAATAGGTAGTTTTACTTTGAAAAGTCTAAGTAAGGCTTGTTGAAACCAGAAGAGGGAAAAATATTTTAAGCAGCCAATGGGGAGAAAAGAATCCATTTGTGATTCAAAGTTGTGAAAAAAAAATAAATGCAGATTTAAAGAATTTAAGAAGCTATTTTCTCTGTGCAACTGAACCACAGCGAGTAAATACTCAAATATTCATAGAAAAGTAATAGTTTGAGAATTAAAATGTTGGGTGTTTCTCTTGGGAAAATAATTTAAATTGATGTAAATAACCTGGAGATTAGAAGAAAAATCTTTTGAATTAAGACTTTATTATTGCCTCCATGGAATTACCCCTAGACTAGCCAGCTTAAATGTAGCAGAATCCAACTTGGAGTAGGAAGTTCTGATTTGAAAAATTCATTAGCATCATTACCTGTGTCACTTCAGGTAATAAGTTGATTAATTTCTCTGAGTCTTAGTTTTTTCACCCATGAAATGCATAATATTAACCTCAAGGAGTTTTGATGAATCTCATACATGATCATGCATGACTTGAAGTGCAGACCTGAGCTGAAACCTGCCTGCTGCCTGTTTAGAATATGAAGTTTTAGTGGAAATGGCCTTGCCCATTTCTTGCCGTTTCCATGGCTATTTCATACTGCAAAGGCAGAGTTGAGTAGCTGTAACAGAGACTCTGTGAGCAGGTGCTATTGTTTTTATCATGTCAACCCACTTTGCTCTGAGTCCAATCTTATATAGTTGTATTTTGGTAAACATTATTATTTTTTTAAAGCCTTCATTCTAGAGAAAACTATTTTTTCATTCAAAAGTATGTTTCTCACTGTAAGTTAACCAGTTGGCAATGGGTTTATAAAGCAGTCTGTTCGGAATTTGGTTACATTTCCTCTCTCTGCCAAGGCAGATTCTCCCCAACTGAGCTGATACATTAAACTTCTGAATCTACAATCTAAGGACCACCTGTTCCTCTGCAGCCACAATGAGCCATTCACCGGCTCACCATTATCATTGAGATCAAGGAGCCTACTACTTTACTCAACTTTACCACATTTATCATAAGGTAGTCATAAATGGTTGCCTCCTTATGTGAACAAGACACCAAAAGATAAATTATTTTTAAAAAGGCACACTATATCTGCTTTGATGGTTTTCCTTTTTCTTTTCTCCGATGTTCTTCCTCATGTGGTCCGTCTGTCACCTGCTGCAGGGTGAAATCTAGTGAGCACAACAGACGGCTATTCTGTGAAAGGGCACCTTGGGTGCATTTGCCATGATGCTAGAATTATGAACAGATAATTCCAAATTCTAGCTTATTATTAAATGAAGCCCGATTTCTAAATAAATCAGCAATAGAACATCTAAAAATGGGAATATAACATGCTTGGGTTAATTATGCCACTCTTCAGGTAAAAATTTAGTTGTTCACAGCTAACCACCCGCATTTATTAAAAAATAAGAGACTTGGAGGGTTCAGGATGGGGAACACATGTATACCTGTGGTGGATTCATTTTGATATTTGGCAAAACTAATACAATTATGTAAAGTTTAAAAAAAATAAAATTAATTAAAAAAATAAATTAAAAAAAAAAAAAAGAGACTTTAGATTTCTTTCTGGGAATCAAACATTTTTGAAATTGAGGTGCTGTAGTTTTGCCAAATGCTGTTGAAACTCCAAAAGGTAATTATGCCAGCCTGAGGAGACTATGATAGTGAAAATAAGATTTAAAAAAGAGCTGTGGGTTTTCAGCCACAATCAGCACACAGTTTTAATTTTGGAAGTGAACGTCATGTGCTTGGGCATAGTTTAAATCTTCTCCTCCCTACCAACTGTTCTCCTCATTTGCCTGAAAACCTTCCAGTGCCCTCTCACCTTTTTTTCTTGATATTCCTTCCTTTTTGAACTTTCCTCTGTTTCTCACCCCTCCCATGACCACAAATGCTCTTAACGAAACTTAAGAGTAAAAAAGAAACCTGTGCTCTTTCACTAGCCAGGGGAAAACAAAGGGTTTTCTTAGTACATCATCTTTGCTCCCTCTTTACATATTAAAAAAGTATTGAACAGTCCCCACAAGTCCAATTCAAGAAATTTTTTCTACAGATACACTCTTACCAGGGTGCAAAGTTCTGCTAGGAAATCATTGCAGTCTGAGGATGAAACAAAAAAGAGAAGCTGAGTCTAGCAGAGAGCTGAAATGAGAGAAGCAGTGGGAATAGGAGAGACCAGGAGCTAGGAGCAGCACTAATAATGGAGCAAGCTTCAGGAATCTGGTGGGAGAGAAGAGCATCAGGGAAGTCTCCTCCTCCTTCTTGGTTCTCCGTGGGCCATGTGCCAGGCAGGTATCCCTGCAGCCTATGTGGCAGTGGTAACAGAGGCAGGTGATAAGTGCCAGCTGTCTCACAGGAGCCTTCCCACTGGGTAAATTCTAAAGGTCTTCCATATCTAAGATTACCCAGAGCCCTCTCTGGAAGGGCTGAATGCAGGGATGGGAAACTTTAGCATTTCTAACTGGCATAGCCAGTGGGGAGAAAAATCAATACTTAAAAACCATAAATTGAAAACGAGTCTTTTCATAGAATTAATTTTTGAATACTGACCATTTTCTGATTTTTTTATCAGTAGTAAAATGAGTCTTTTTTTCCCTCAGATGTTATCAAATTTTATCCTAGTGGTAGTTGTTAGTGAACACACTGCTTACAGGAGTCATCTGCTATTTGTCCATACTCCAGGCTAACATAAAACATCTGCCAATTTGAAGTGGTTCTTAAAATGTTTAAAGGAATATAATTGATTGTAGTATATGCCAAGCATACTAGTACATAGGTTCAGTTCAGTTCAGTCGCTCAGTCATGTTTGACTCTTTGCAACCCCATGAACCACAGCACGCGAGGCCCCCCTGTCCATCACCAACTCCCGGAGTCCACCCAAACCCATGTCCATTGAGTTGGTAATGCCACCCAACCATCTCATCCTCTGTCTTCCCCGTCTCCTCCTGCCCTCAACCTTTCCCAGTATCAGGGTCTTTTCAAATGAGTCAGCTTTTCGCATCAGGTGGCCAAAGTATTGGACTTTCAGCTTCAACATCAGTCCTATGAATGAACACCCAGGACTGATCTCCTTTAGGATGGACTTGTTGGATCTCCTTGCAGTCCAAGGGGTTCACAAGAGTCTTCACCAACACTACAATTCAAAAGCATCAAATCTTCTGTGCTCACATTTCTTTATAGTTGAACTCTCATATCCATACATGACCACTGGAAAAACCATAGCCTTGACTAGACGGACCTTTGTTGGCAAAGTAATGTCTCTGCTTTTGAATATGCTATCTAGGTTGGTCATAACTTTCCTTCCAAGGAGTAAGCACCTTTTAATTTCATGGCTGCAGTCACTATCTGCACTGACTTTGGAGCCCTCCAAAATAAATTCAGCCACTGTTTCCCCATCTATTTGCCATGAAGTGATGGGATGGGCCCAGATGCCATGATGTTAGTTTTCTGAACGTTGAGCTTTAAGCCAACTTTTTCACTCTCCTCTTTCACTTTCATCAAGAGGCTCTTTAGTTCTTCTTCACTTTCTGCCATAAGGGTGGTGTCATCTGTGTATCTGAGGTTATTGATATTTCTCCCAGCAATCTTGATTCCAGCTTGTGCTTCTTACAGCCCAGCGTTTCTCATGATGTACTCTGCATAGAAGTTAAATAAGCAGGGTGACAAAATACAGTGTTGACATATTCCTTTTCCTATTTGGAACCAGTCTGTTGTTCCGTGTCCAGTTCTAACTGTTGTTTCCTGACCTGCATACAGGTTTCTCAAGAGGTAGGTCAGGTGATCTGGTATTCCCATCTCTTTCAGAATTTTCCACAGTTTATTGTGATCCACACAGTCAAAGGCTTTGGCATAGTCAATAAAGCAGAAATAGATGTTTTTCTGGAACTCTCTTGCTTTTTCGAGGATCCAGCGGATGTTGGCAACTTGATCTCTGGTTCCTCTGCCTTTTCTAAAACCAGCTTGAACATCAGGAAGTTCACAGTTCACATATTGCTGAAGCCTGGCTTGGAGAATTTTGAGCATTACTTTATTAGTGTGTAAGATGAGTGCAATTGTTTGGTAGTTTGAGTATTCTTTTCTCCTTATTGCCAAATTCAGACTGAAATTGCAGAAAGTGGAGAAAACCACTACACCATTCAGGTATGACCTAAATCAAACCCCCATGACTATACAGTGGAAGTGAGAAATATATTTAAGGGACTAGATATGACAGACAGAGTGCTTGATGAACTATGAATGGAGGTTCATGACATTGTACAGGAGACAGGAATCAAGACCATCCCCAAGAGAAAGAAATGCAAGAAAGCAAAACGGCTGTCTGAGGAAGCCTTACAAATAGCTGTGAAAACAAGAGAAGTGAAAAGCAAAGGAGAAAAGGAAAGTTATACCCATTTGAATGCAGAGTTCCAAAGCATAGCAAGGAGAGATAAGAAAGCCTTCCTCAGCGATCAATGCAAAGAAATAGAGGAAAACAACAGAATGGGAAAGGCTAGAGATCTCTTCAAGATAATTAGAGATATCAAGGGAACATTTCATGCAAAGATGGGCTCGATAAAAGACAGAAATGGTATGGACCTAACAGAAGCAGAAGATATTAAGAAGAGGTGGCAAGAATACACAGAAGAACTGTACAAAAAAGATCTTCATGACCCAGATAATCATGATGGTGTGATCACTGACCTAGAGCCAGACTTCCTGGAATGTGAAGTCAAGTGGGCCTTAGAAAGCATCACTATGAACAAAGCTAGTGGAGGTGATGGAATTCCACTGGAGCTATTTCAAATCCTGGAAGATGATGCTGTGAAAGTGCTGCAGTCAATATGCCAGCAAATTTGGAAAACTCAGCAGTGGCCACAGGACTGGAAAAGGTCAATTTTCATTACAATCCCCAAGAAAGTCAATGCAAAGAAGGCTCAAACTATCACACAGTACATGGGTAGACCAAGATATTTCTTTATGAAGCATCAGTTAAGGACAACTTAAAAACTAGAGGTTTGTCAAAGTACAGTAACTATTTTCACTATTGTCCAGACCATTTCAGGAAGCCAGACCCTCAAATCTGACTAATATAAAAGATATAAAGCTTTACTCATTTTTCCTGTTCATATTATTTCACAGGTTTCCAGTGAGGTCAAGATGAAAAGTTTGAAATAGTTTTTCAGCCTCGTAATAACCTCTAAAAGAGGTCTCTTACTCTTTTGGGTTACTCCTTCTTTTAAGCAGTATACTACGGAGATCTTAAGAAGAGGATGTTATTTCATTTGTGTTGGTGGGCTAAATTGTCCTTCCCTCTGAAATTTGTTGAATCCCTAACCACCAGTGCCTCAGGATGTGACTGAATTAGAATATAGAGCTTTAATGAGGCATTTTATTTATTTACTGAAGTATCAGTTCAGTTCAGTCGCTCAGTTGTGTCCGACTCTTTGCAATCTCATGAACTGCAGCACGCCAGGCCTCCCTGTCCATAACCAACTCCCGGAGTCCACCCAAACCCATGTCCATCGAGTCGGTGATGCCATCCAACCATCTCATCCTCTGTCATCCCCTTCTCCTCCTGCCCTCAATCTTTCCCAGCATCAGGGTCTTTTGAAATGAGTCAGCTCTTCGCATCAGGTGGCCAAAGTATTGGAGTTTCAGCTTCAACATCAGTTCTTCCAATGAACACTCAGGACTGATCTCCTTTAAGATGGACTGGTTGGATTTCCTTCCTGTCCAAGGGACTCACAAGAGTCTTCTTCAACACCACAGTTCAAAAGCATCGAATCTTCTGCACTCTGTTTTCTTTATAGTCCAACTCTCACAGCTATACATGACCACTGGAAAAACTATAGCCTTGACTAGGCAGACCTTTGTGGGCAATGTCTCTGGTTTTTAATATGCTGTCTAGGTTGGTCATAACTATCCTTCCAAGGAGTAAGTGTCTTTTAATTTCATATCTGCAATCACCATCTGCAGTGATTTTGGAGCCCCCAAAAATAAAGTCAGCCACTGTTTCCACTGTTTCCCCATCTATTTGCCATGAAGTGATGGGACCAGATGCCATGATCTTAGTTTTCTGAATGTTGAGCTTTAAGCCAACTTTTTCACTCTCCTCTTTCACTTTTATCAAGAGGCTCTTTAGTTCTTCTTCACTTTATAGTTGATTTGTAATATTGTGTTAGTTTTAGGTATACAGTGAAGTGATTCAGGCATATATATATGTGTGTGTGCATGTGTATATATGAATATGCATATGTATATGTTCTTTTTCATATCTCTTTCCATTATAAAGAAGAAAGTTGTACTCAGTTGTATCAGACTCTTTGCAGTCCCATGACTTAGCAGAAGATCACTTCTCCAGGAGTGCATGTGCCAGCCTGGCATAATATTTGCTTTATAAATCATGGATTGCTTGTTCAACCTTATACACCGGAAGTTTCTTGGTGACTGTGTCTCATGCTTCAGTCAAAAGAGCCACTGCATTACTCTTTATTTTTTATTTTAATTAATTTTATTTTATTTTTAAACTTTACATAATTGTATTAGTTTTGCCAAATATCAAACTGAATCCACCACAGGTATAGGTCCTGCGTCATCACACATCAGTCAGAACACTTAGCTTCTCTCTGATGACTTATAATTTCCAGACTGAATATAAGATTAGAATGCATGTGCTCAGTCATGTCCGATTCTTTGTGACCCCATGGACTATATAGCCTGCCAGGTTCCTCTGTCCATGGAATCTTTCAGCCAAGAATACTGGAGTGGGTTGCCATATCCTACTCAGGGGATCTTCCGACCCAGGAATCAAACCCACATCTCTTGAGTCTCTAGCATTGGCAGGCAGAGTCTTTACCATTAGCACGATCTGGGAAGACTTTCCCATTATGGGTTATTATAAGATATTGTATCTAGTTCCCTGTGAAATACAGTGAGGCAGTGTTTGAGATTTAAAATAAGACCATTAGGGTGAACCCTAATCCAACATGACTGGTATCTTTATCAGAGGAAATATGGACACATGAGAGACATCAGGGATTCACTTGTACAGAGAAAAGGACACAGCAAGACGGTAGCTGTCTGCAAATCAAGGAGAGAGGCCTCAGGAGAAACCACACCTGCCACCACCTTGGTTGTGAACTTCCAGCCTCTACAAATGTGAGGAAATACATCTCTGTTGCTTAAGCCACAACCTAGTCTATGGTATTTTGTTATGGTTGGAGGAGTGAACTATCACAGTGCATCACAAACAGACTTTATACAGCATGAACAGTGAAGATTTCATTGTTTTAACTCAGTATCATAATGATAGAGAATCTCATTTTATTTTGGTGATGAGACATTAGGAATGAGCCCAAAGTATCCTAGAATAACACTGGATACATCTGAAGGTACTGTTCATTGACATTGTTTTAATGAAACATACCAGAGAGAAAGAAGAGAGAGAAGAGAGAAAGAAGCTAGCATTAGGCTGCCAAAGGTAGTTATTGTAATAAATTGTCGAGGACAGGTCATATCCTACACATGATGAATTCTCAATTATTTGGCCTGCAGCAGGAGGAAAATAAGTTAGAGCAGGGAGTGCCAGGGCTCGGAAACCTTCTCAGCAGCAGGTTTGCCTATGAGGATGGTGGCAGGAATCTGATTTGTGATCCAAGTTGATGTAGCAAATTTGTTCTCCATCTGGGCTTGAATTGATATCCTGAGATTCAAATCATGTGGTTGTGGTCCCCCAGCCTGAGTTTCCCACAGTAGTGGTATGGAGACAGGTGGAGGGGATTGTGTGGCTTCTGGAGTGTGGGAGACCATCTGGGCTGAAGCAGAATTCTAGCCAGCTGTTGGCAGGATGGACAGAGGGTCCAACTCCTAGGGAAAATCGGATTGTTTTAGAACCCTCTTATGATTGTTGAAGCTGAGGAGTCAGATCCAATCCTACTCAGAAAACTGGGATATAAATCAGGATTTGAAGCAATTTTCCATCCCCATGGAAATAACTCAGGAGAGTGGGGTGGAGAAAGCAATAGCTCCATAAGCACAAAAGCGTCTTGGAACTCACACCTGTTATAGGGCTGAGAGTTATTGCAGACATTAATTCAAAATCATAGTCAAGTTTGTTCATTTGGTTCAGGCATGGAGAGGACAGTATGAGAAGCAATGCGGATGATCTGAAATGACATCCATGCTGAAATCATAAGAAATGTTTTGAATGGTGCTGACAACTCAAGAGATACTGAAAGCACAAGCAAAGAAGATAATTTTCTGGAGGGCAAGTAAAATAGTTCAGGGATGATTACTTCACTCTTTAATTCATTAATCTATTCTTCAAAAAGTTAGCGGTGTTCTATTGCCCTGAAGGATAGACAGCTCAACATTATTCACTGCAATTTCATAAGAAAAATGCAGATGAGCAAAAGGCAAGCCAGTCATTTGCTTTATATAGAAAGCAAGTGTCTGAGAATGTCTTTGAGTTCATATTCCTTACTCTCTATATCCCACATCAGGAGCAGCTATGGCATGTATAATTGATATAATGATAATTGTAAGTAATTGATAAAATGTGAAATTTGGTTATACTGTTCTTAAGAAGGCAGAGAAAAATTTTTGCTATTTAATGAGTTGCTTTAAGGGGCTATCCTGACATTGTAAATATTTTTTGAAATTTAGCTTTTACAAAATTTAATCTTTAATTCTGATTATATAATAACAGGTCTCATTCATGCTTTGCAAATGTGAAATTCTTATGTGGTAACTCAATTTGTAACTCAAAATGTAATTTCCATAGAGATACAAAAATAAATGATTTAGCAGATGTAACAAGTTTTCATTCATAATATATGTGTGGGTATGAATATTTATATGCAGATATATTCATTGTATGATTACAGTGTACTGAGAGGAATGGATTTCTGCACATCATGATAATTATCATTGGTGTGTGCTACTAGTTGTCAGACATTGTATTAAATGATTTTACAAATGTTAACTCTTTCAATATTCAGAAAAATTCTTTGTAGCAAATTATCCTGATTTTGTAGAGGAAGAAACTGAGAGTTGGGGTCCTAAAGTTAACAAGTGTTTAAACTGTCTAGGATCTTAGGCTTGAAAGATGGTGAAACTGGGATGCATTCCAAAGTCTGTCTGATAGACCTTGATGCTTTCAACCTCTCTGCTACATTACTGCACAAATTGACTTAAGTATTCAAGAATGAAGCGAGAGTTGTACAGTGAATTTATACAGAAACCAGTTGGCCTTGTGTAGGGGAAAGAACACTGCTTCATTGTCACCATCCTTGACACTGCTTGAGACATCTGTGCCTCTTATTTCCATATGGTAGGTCAAGACTGAGGAGCTATTTTATACTTTATGAAACTTGGAGATGAATGACTCTTTCAGTTCCACATTTTGATCCTGTGATATTTAATATAAAGGAAACTAATTTATGAAATTTCTTAATATGTTTTAATTATATCTAATTCAAAAACAGATAATATGATGGAAAGAACATGTCACTATAGGCAATGCAGTGTACTTATCTTTACCCCAGTTTGCCCCATCTGCAAAATAAGGGGATGAGGAGTCTGGCTGGATACAATCCACGGGGTTACAAAGAGTTGGACACGACTGAGAAACTATTTTAAAGGGTAGTTGTCTTATTAACTCATTTCCAGGTGAGGAAACCAAGACATGGAGACCTTAAGCAGTGTTTAGTTCTCAGATCTGAACTCCTTATCTTTATGCTTCACTGCCTCTCAAAATACTTACTTTCCTCTGTTTCATGGACCTGATATTCCACTGGGTAAAAAAGAAAATAAGTAGAAATTTAAGAAAATTAATGGGTATACAAATTTTTTGGTAGAGTGATTGCTGGGCCCTGTTTTCTGTAAGAGTGTCTTGGAAAGCCTGATTGAAGAGATGTGCATGTGTGTGTGTTAGTCACTCAGTCCTGTCTAACTCTTTGCGACCCCGTGGACTGTAGCTCGCCAGGCTCCTCTGTCCATGGAATTCTCCAGGCAATAATACTGGAGTGGGTTACCATTCCCTTCTCCAAAGGATATCCTGCATAGTAGGCAGATTCTTTACAATCTGAGCCACCAGGGAAACTCTAATGAAGAGATAACACTGGAGTATTTAAACAAGGATTTGTTCAACTTTTCCCTTCTAAACCAAACCATCACCACCAAAACCTCTTTTCTTTTTAGGGAACCAACTGCAAATACAGTGCTTGTGAAGTCACAATTTGTAGCATCTATAGGATGATAAGATTATTGGCTCACACATATCTTTTCAACATAAATTCATTATAGACTTGTCTCAGTCACCTAGTCGTGTCTGACTCTTTGCGACCCCTAGGACTGCAGTCTGCCAGGCCTCTCTATCCCTCACCATCTCCTGAAGTTTGCCCAAGTTCTTGTCCATTGCATTATTGCCATCCAGCCATTTCATCCTCTGACACCCTCTTATCCTTCTCCTCTCAATCTTTCCCATCATCAGGGACTTTTTCTAATGAGTCAGCTATTTGCAACAGGTGATCAAAATACTGGAGTTTCAGCTTCAGCATCTGTCCTTCCAAAGAGTATTCAGGGTTGATTTCCCTTAAGGTTGACTGGTTTGATCTCCTTGCTGTCCAAGGGACTTTCAGGAGTCTTTTCCTGCACACATTCTAAAGCCATCAATTTTTTGGTGTTCTGCCTTTTTCGTGGTCTTGTTCTCACAACCATGCATGACTACTGGGAAGACCATAGTCTTGACTATACAGACCTTTGTCGGCAGAGTAATGTCTCTGCTTTTCAACACACTGTCTAGGTTTGTCACAGCTTTTTGTCAAGAAGCAATTGTCTTCTGATTTCATGGCTGCACTCACTGTCCGCAGTGATTTTAGAGCTCAAGAAGAGGGAACCTGTCACTATTTCTATGCTTTAGCATGGTTGATGAAACAGAGGTAGATATTTTTCTGGAATTCCCTTGCTTTGTCAATGATCCTGTGAATGTTGGCAATTTGATCTCTGGTTCCTCTGCCTTTTCTAAATCCAGCTTGGACATCTGGAAGTTCTTGGTTCACGTAGTGCTGAAGCCTAGCATGCAAGATTTTTAGCATGACCTTACTAGCATGGGAGATGAATGCAGTTATCCGATGGTTGGCACATTCTTTGTACTACATTTCTGGGAATTGGGATGAGGATTGACCTTTTCGAGTCCTGTGGCCACTGCTGGGTCTTCCAAATTTGCTGACATATGGAATGCAGCACTTAGATGGCATCATTCTTTAGGGTTTTGAATAGCTCTACTGGAATTCCATTGCATCCACTAGCTTTATTAACAGCAGTGCGTCCTAAGGCCCACTTGACTTCACACTCCAGGATGTCTGGCTCTGGGTGACTGACCACACCATTGCACTTTTCCAGTTCATTAAGATCTTTTCCGTATAGGTCTTCCATGTATTGTTTCCATCTCTTCTCGATTGCTTCTGGTGCCACTAAATCTCTACCATTTCTGTCCTTTATTGTGCCCTTCTTTGGGCATAATGTTCCCTTTCTTGAAGAGGTCTCTAGTCTCTCCCCTTCTGTTGTTTTCCTCTGTTTTTATGCTCTGTTCATTGAAAAGGGCCTTCTTAACTCTCCTTGCTTTTTTCTGGAGCTCAGCGTTTAGTTGGATGTACCTTTCCCTTTCTCTCTTGTTTTTTGCTTCTCTTCTTTCTACAGCTATTTATAAAACCTCCTCAGATAACCATTTTTCCTTCTTGCTTTTCTTTTTCTTTGGGATGGTTTTGTTCACTGCCTCCTGTACAATCTTGTGACCTCTGCCTATAGTTCTTCAGGCACACTATTAACTAGACCTAGTCTCTTGAATCTATTTGTCACGTCCACTGCATATTCATAGGGAATTTTGTTTAATTCATACCTGCCTGGCCTAGTGGTTTTCCCCACTTTGTTTAGTTTAAGCCTGAATTTTGCTATGAGAAGCTGATGATCTGAGCCACAGTCAGTTCCAGGTCTTGTTTTTGCTGACTGTATATAGCTTCTCCATCTTTGGCTACAAAGAATGTAATCAATTTGATTTTGGTATTGACCATCTGGTGATGTCCACGTGTAATGTCATCTCTTATGTTGTTGAAAAAGGGTGTTTGCTATGACCAGTGCATTCATTTGGCAGAATTCAGTTAGCCTTTGTCCTGCTTCACTTTGTTCTCTAAGGCCAAACTTGCCTGTTATTCCAGGTATTCTCCAATGATGAATAGAATATCTTTTTTTTGATGTTAGTTCTAGAAGGTCTTCTAGGTCTTTATTGTACTGATTAACTTCAACTTATATAGTATCAGTTTTTAGGGGCATAGACTTGAATTACTGTGATGTCAAATGGCTTTCCTTGGAAACAAACCAATATCATTCTGTCATTTTTGAGGCTGCACCCAAGTACTGCATTTCAGACTCTTATTGTCTCTGTGTACATAGGTAATCTCTGGGTTGATCAACTCTGCCACAGAGGTTCTATATTAACTATATTAAAATTCTAAATAATTGCTTTTTGTTTGTGATTTTTTTGGGGGGAGGCTGCTGCCATGCAGCATGAGAGATCCTCAGATCCCAGACTAGGGGATCAAACCTATGCCCCCTGAAGTGGAATCATGGAGTCTTGATCACTGGACTGTCAGAGAAGTCCCTGGTTTGTGATTTTGTTGCAAAATTATACTGACTCATTTGCCTTTCTTTTGTTTCTATATACCACTTTTTCCAAGACTTCTGAGCATGTACTAAGCAGTTGAATCGAAAGAAAATAGCATCTAATAAATTTAAGCCAGCAGCATATCAGGGTGACCTGCCATCTCAGCCATGCTGCCAAGCTCCTTGTATTGAAATTACTTTCACTGGAACTTTGGACAGTAAGTTCATGTGTATAAGAAGCATCTCAGAGACAGTCTCCATCTCATCTACATTCTTCCTCCATATTCTCATGTCCTTGTTTTGGCCTAAGAGGTATGTCTCCCACGTTTATAGTACTCACTGGTGGCTTCTTGTCAAGACGCATTCATTATTATATGCTGTTTGTTCACTGTGCTCTGAAATATATGGGACACATGCGCACACACACATGCGTGCCTCTAACCTTTGTGGAGGATGTGAAATCTCTCTTCTTTAAGTAACTGTCCCTAGTATTTGTTTGTCCACATAAAATCTCTGTCTCTGCTTTTATATGTTTTTAAAAACTCAAGACTCTATTCTCTTTGAAGACTTCCCTTTCTGGTTTGTCTCTTCAGCTTTCCTGACTTCTTTTGAATGTCCTATGTGATTCTGCATCTTTTTGGGGAGACCTAGCATGATTAAGCCGTAAGTTTGCTCTTGTGTATAATTTCAGAAATTTTTCATACATTTCCTTGGAATACATTGGGGGCATTGGTTCATTGCATTTTTCTAAGTTCTGAGGGGATCAAAGTCATTAATGCAATCTTCTTACCCTCATAAATTTTTTCCATTAGCTTAATAATCAATATCTAATATTAGCCTTTCTCTCTCTTTCCATATTGTTTTTTCTGCAAGAAATATCTATCGTATGTCTATTCTATGACTTGAACCTTACAAACTGGATATAGTTTTGAAAAATTCACAATCCTTTATCCTCAAGTTAATAGTTTTTACAAAATGAGAAAATTAATGTAAAAAATTGTGCCCGTGTGAATATGCAATGTATACATATAATTCCCAGTAATAATAAAATTATAGTATTTTTTTATTTTATTGACTGCTTATGATGTGCCTGCTCTACTCCAAGCTTTTAACCTGTATTAATTCATTTAATTTTCATAATAACCCAATGAGCTATGTATTTTATTTTACAAAAATTTTAGGTAAGAAAACTGCTGCCCAAGGATTTTAGATATTTGTTCTTGGTACCTTAGTAAGTAGAGTTGCTGGGAGTCCAGTCAAGACACACTCACTCTAGAGCTTGTTTTAAGTGTGTTGTGTACATTTAAAGTACTCAATGCGATCATTAGTTTCTTATTACCCTCCACTGTGTTCATGGTTAATCTATGGTAAAGCCTGCAGCTTGCATTTTCCTATTTCAGTCCTTTTGGTGGTTGTCCTTACAAATTCTCGTGTTTAACACTCTCCATTAACCAGGTACTATGATAAACATCTCACTTCTATCTGTTATCTGCTTATTCCCATTTTATACCATTTTCCAAACGGTCTCCCTTCTACACAAAATATTTTCCTGCCTCTCCACCAATCAATCCAATACATATATTTCCTTCAATAAGACTAAGCTTATTATGGAAGAGACTAAGCTCTTCCATTCCTTGTTAAATTCCCAAAGCAAGTATAGTTTGAAAACATCCTTGAGGGTACTAATACACACTACACTTTATTTTCTAGTTACTTTCGTGTATCTATTTTTAAACAACCAGATATGATTCTTTACTTTTAGAGATCACATATTTAACCCTTTTTGAAACCTCCGCAGTGGCTAGAATTCATCTGATGATGACTAGTTCCTTGATTGACAGCGTTTTGTAGAATAAGAAATGATACTGTGATTTCAAGCATTTCTTCAGTGTGGAAAGTATGTTTCCAGAAAAGAATTAGATTCAGATTAATGATTTTTTTAAAGCTTTTAATTTTGTGTTGGAGTATGGCTGGTTAACAATTTTGTGATAGTTTCAAATGGACAGCAGAGGGGCTCAGCGATACATATACTTGTATCCAATTGTAGCACATGTTTTATTATATTATATAAATTATTCCCCAGAATTTTAAGACTCTCTGCACTTCGACTACAACACAGTGGGAAATGAAAGTGCTCCCCGGACTTATTGGAATTACTTGGGTGCTGTCTAGACGCATGTGTGGATTGATCTTGTCACCCTTTGGAGTGGCAGAATAGAGACAGCAGAAGAGGCAAGGGGACTTTGCATAGGGTGTTTTTTCCCCAGTAATCTTCCTGTTTCTTTGTCCTTGATTCTGTGGAAGGAACTGCTAGGGCAGGTGGTAGGACATGCTCTTATTACCATTCAGAATTTGAAGTGCGTGAACAGTCTTCTGATACAGTTCTCTTGCCATTTCTACTTTTTCTCACTGGAAGAACCATCTCTCTTTCAAATTCTACTTCTTTTATTAATTACAGTTTAAAATGTCTACTAAGAATCACAGAATGCATAGGTATATGTGCTTGTTGCTAAGTCACTTCAGGGGGGTCTGACTCTTTGTGACCCTATAGACAGTGGCCTACCAGGCTCCACTGTCCATGGGATTCTCCAGGGAAGAATACTGGAGTAAGTGGCCATGCCCTCCTCCAGGGGATCTTCCCGACCCCCATCTCTTACATCCCCTGCCCTGGGAAACAGATTCTTTACCACTAGCCACCTGGGAAGCCCACATAGGTATATACCAGCCCCTAATAAATAATTTTAGTATATGGTAATAATTATAGTCACTATATGTCACTGAGTTAGAGAAGGCTGTCTTACTTTCTGATGTAGCTTGTAATGAACTAAATGCTACAATATAATACAAGATTGGTTATAAGGAAGTGAATAATACTTTTAGTTGTAGTCCCTAAGCATTCACACCAATTCTTGTTGCTCACATATATTTTGAAACTATATTGGCAAATCAGTCCAGTTCAGTTCAGTTCAGTCACTCAGTTGTGTCCGACTCTTTGCGACCCCATGAATCGCAGCACGTCAGGCCTCCCTGTCCATCACCAACTCCCAGAGCGCAATCATCATATTTCACAGAGGTTGCATATCAACTGTATACTTTAATTTGTGATATTTCATTCATATGGACTACAGAGAAGTTGGCATTTCCATTATAGACTGTGTTTTAGAGCATTAACAGAACCATAATAATTGGCCACCAGACAAAATCTGCAATGCCAGGCCTAACCTTGGGGCAGTTTTTAAGCAATTACTATTATGAAGTCAAACCACTTTGGAGTATTTCTTTTACCAAGTACTGTATACTGAAATAGACCAGGGAAATATGACTTCATTTTCAATATGTTTTAAAAAGATTTCTGGCTTTGGGGCTTGAAAACACATTTTCTTTTAAATGTAGAGGATTTGTAACTCACCATCAAAATAAAGGCAATCGGAACCTACCAGCTTTAATACGTAAATATTCTTTACATATTTTAAGCTTATATACTTAAGGATAATTACTCTATTTGAATACAACTTTAGTGAATTCATAAAAATGACTTGGGATTTATGCTGTTGTATATAAGATTAAAAAGTGTTTTTTATGAAGGCTCCAGTAAATGGCTTTTGAGGCAATATGTATATTCAAAATTGTGCCAAATATGCAACAAAATGTATCTGAAATATCCTATTGTGTGTATAATAGGGACTTATTATTCTGCAAGAAAGGAAATAAATCTTGAATATTTTAGAGCAATATATACTTTTGCAAATTATTTTATAATCATTGCATTTGTTTTCTAGCATGCTGGCTAGAAATGGTGCATTTTCAACTGGAAGGAATAGAAAGGTATACGTACAGATGGAGTCACAACGTCTCAGATGAAGGTAGCTCCACACAAGGAGATCTTCTCCCCTTGCTCATTTACTGTTATTTCAGTTAGAGGAACTCAAGAATGTTGTCCAACTCCTATCTTCTTTGACAGTGTTTAATCTCCTTGGGCCTCCATAGGCTTGAAACTATAAGACTGATTACCATCAGAGAGCTGAATGAACGCTGGGGAACAGAGAGAATTAGGGGAGTCAGTGGAGTTGGAGCTCTCCGAATCAAAATCTGAGTCTGATTAGCATTTCATGTTCATGCATGGCGAGAGTAAGGGAGTCAGACTGACTGGAACCAGTGTTATTTGAGTACTTAGCACCACCACTTGCTTGGCTAACTTACAACACAGACTCATTTCATCAGGGTAGTGTGTGAGAGAACTTGACTGGAAATAGTGGTTTTGCTGCTTGAGAGGGGTTCATCACCTGTGACTGAGGGTATCCAGATAGTCAGGTTGCAGGGGTGTGTGCATGATACCTGAGCAGCATGAGAAAGATATAGACCTAGAATTTTATTATCATCATTATTATCATTTGTTACAGTTAGCTTGTCAAGTGAAAGGCATTTATTTTTATGTCTTCTTGATTACAAAGACTGTGTTTTTTAGATAATGCACATTTGCAGGCCTAAAAGAAGGAATTTCTAAATTTAATGTTAAATTTAGCATTAAATTTGAATTTAATGTTTGAATGTCTAAACAAAGGATTTTATAAAAGCAGTAAAAAGACTATGTACCTGGGTCCTAAAATTAAAATCTTTCTTAAAGACTGGTCTCAGCTTATGCCTGCTTTCTGTTTCAATTAGCCATTATAAGCCATTATGAAAAATACTAACCCGTATTTATATATTCTTATTTCAAACATGTGCTGCTAATGGTTGATATCAATTACAGGGACACTGACTTTTGTGAATGATTCCTTTGTTAATGTCCCAGATAGTAGTTCAACAACATGGGTTTTGGGAGCATGTTGCCTAGGTCCACATTCCAGCTAGAATACTTACAAGCTAGGTTGGAGAAGACTCTTGAGAGTCCCTTGGATTGCAAAGAGATCCAACCAGTCCATCCTAAAGGAAAGCAGTCTTGAATATTCACTGGAAGGACTGATGCTGAAGCTGAAACTCCAATACTTTGGCTACCTGATGCCAAGAACTGACTCACTGGAAAAGACCCTGATGCTGGGAAAGATTGAAGGCGGGAGGAGAAGGGGACGACAGAAGATAAGATGGTTGGATGGCGTCACTGACTCGATGGACATGAGTTTGAGTAAGCTCCAGGAGTTGGTGGTGGACAGGGAAGCCTGGCATGCTGCTGTCCATGGGGTCACTAAGAGTCAGACATGACTGACTGACTGAACTGACTGAGGTGACCCTGGACAATTTACTTAACCTCCTGTGCTAGTTCCCTCATCTGTAAAATGGGAATAATAATATAATAGTATTTCATAGCGTTGTTGTGAAGACTGCATTGTATATGTATTTCTTAGAACAGTGAAACAGTGTCTGGCACAAAGTCCTGTATATAAGCATTAGCCATTAGAATTATTGGATGCCTTCAGATATCTAATGAAACTTTTCTCTCAACATTTCCATGTGCTCAGATTTTAATAATAGTAGAAATTCTTCTCAACTTTGACATTTATTTTGGACTGGGTTTCATAACTGAAACAAGAATCCTTGTATACAGCTTCTGGGACTATAATGTGACCACTTTGGAAAAGTACTTAGTAGTGTCTTTTAAAGCTGATCTTTTAAATATCTTATGATCCAGCAGTTTCACTTCTTAGAGAAATTGGATAAGCATATCCAGCAGAAAAGTGTTTGTGTGTGTGTGTGTGTGTGTATGTTCACACCAATGGACATGAATACTCTTAGCCTCATTATGCATTATAGTCCTAAACAGGAAAAAACATAAATGTCCATCCAGCAGTAGTATAGATAAATAAGTGTGTTATAGTCATACAATGAGATACTCTGTAGAAATGGAAATGGAGAAACTACCATCACAGTCAAAAATAGGGATGAATTTAACAATTAATTTTGCCAGAAAAGTCAGATACAAAAAAAAAAAAAAAAAGTCAGATACAAAAATGTCTCTACTGTGTAATTTCATTGATAAAAATTTTATAAAATAGTCAAGCTAAACTGTAGTGTTAGAAGTCAAGATGGTGGTTTTCTTTGGGGAGATGAGAAAGCACAGTGTTTGGGAGAGGTTACAAGGGGGCTTCTGCAGGGTTAGCAGTGTTCTTTGTTGACCTAGTGACGGTTGCACAGAAATTGATTTTGTGATAACTCACCCAGCTATACATTTGTACTTTTTTGCACTTTTCATTGTGTGTATTATATATCATAATACAAGACAATTTTAACAATGAATAGCTATCGTGGCCACAATCATGGATCTTTCTGTAAATGTGTGACAAGTTGACATATCTAGCTGTATAAGAGATCTCCAACTAAAAGAGATCAAAAGTGCAGTAACCAAAGTCACAAAATGAAATTTTATGTGTGCATATCAATGAATATTTTAAACTTTAATGTTGTCTCTCGTTCCATAAGTCTCAATGCCAAATCAGTCTACTTTTCTCTTTTCATTGTTCTAAGATTTAAGCAGGCATTCTAAGAATGGCTGGTTCACACCACGCCATCGAAGAGGCTTCTATTGACAAAGGAGCTGGATGCAACAGCCTAGGCTTTTTAGCAGACAAGAGCACAATCAAGGCAGTTTCCATCCTGTGCCAGGAAGCCTGGCACCATGTCAGGGGCTCTATCCTTCTAAAAAGGGCCTTGAGAGCAAATTTAGTCAAGGTTGTTTGTCACTAGGCTATCTGAAAATTGCTGAACCTTAAATATGTTCTTCATATTCATTAGTGGTCTGTAGCAGGCAGGACTTTAAGACAATCATGCAGATGAATGAATACCTTCCATTGACATCTTTTGGCACAACGCACTGTCCATGAAATTATAAATAAAAGCATTTCAGAAACAGTTGCTCAATTTTTTCTAGACCCAAGCTATTCTGTTATCTTAAAGGTCTGAGCATGATTCTTTCATGCTAATCACTTGTCTCTTGAAACACATGACCCTCTTCCCTGCATTCCTTTCCCCAGCCCCCAGCCCCACATGTATTATTGAAAGCGCATTTGTAGAGGTGTTTAGGTAGATGTAGGTTTCAGGTTTTTTTCTTTTTTCCTATTCTTTGATCTCTTTGACTTGTCTTAGCAAGATATGAGCTTCTGGATGGTGAAAAATAGTTTATAATTTGGGGAACATTTTATGAACTTATTTAAGATCTGAGATAAAATTCTCTACATTCTAGTGGCAATACTGATCTACTATCAACAAATTTATGTACATTAAATATTTAAGTCAGATTTTAATAAGTGAGCATTTGGATAGTTGGAAAAAATGGAATGGGTTATCACAAAGGAGGGAAATGCTTTTCTTTATTTATTTTTTACCTGAAAGTCTTAGAAAATAGAATTTAATGCCACCTACATGAGATAATAGGGCTTCCAGGGTGGCTCAGATGATAAAGAATCTGCCTGCAATGTGGGGGACCCAGATTCGATCCCTGGATTGGGAAGATCCCCTGGAACAGGGCATGGTAACCCACTCTAGTATTCTTGCCTGGAGAACTCCTTGGACAGAGGAGACTTGTGGGCTGTGGTCCATGGGGTCACAAAAAGTGGGACATGACTGAGCGACTCACACACACACACTTGAGATAATATAAATGTAACACAGATTAGAAGACCTGAACATGGTTTCTTCTAAGCAGATTTAACTTATCTTTCATTAGGATGAGAGCATACAGAGGACTTTAGATAAATAGGGGACCGTTTACTTCTGGGTTATAGTGTTTTTGCCTTTTGTCATTAGCACCAGATGAAGATGAATTTGTGACTCTTAGAAAACCATTACGGCTCATTACTTTAGGCCAGTGTTTTCCACATACCCGTGATGACAAATATTAATTTGGTTGCTTGTGAAAAAATGTTTGTCTGGGCCCCTCCTTGAATCTGAATCTCCAGAGGAACACCTAGAAACTATTATTCATGTAACAAGCAACTCAAGAGATTCTTATGTTCAAGCATGAAGAAGACACATGATTTATAATTGAATCTTCAGATTTGGATATTAAGAACATCAAGGAATATTATTTATCTATTCATCTCTATATGAAAAAGAGATGGGATAGGAAGAGATGATTATAAAGAAAAAGTAAACTTCACAATTTTATTACAAATTGACTTAATAATCATAATGTGTGTAGTCTCTTTTATAGTAAAGGACTGCATATATGGCCAATGATTTTTTAGATTTTACAGTTTATGAAAAATAAAATCAGGTATATTCATCTATTTGGTGCTCACAAAATCTTGTGATATGCATGTTACTATGATCAATCTTAGTTTCTAAATGTCTGTGGAAGATCATAAAGATTAAATGACTTGATCTAGTGTCTCTTGCAAAGTTAAATCTTATCTAATTTTAGAACAATTCATATTGAAATTGCTTTTTTATTAATGGCTCTGCAAGGAGCAAAGGTTCTGAATGTCATTGTTCCTACCAAACTTCTTTTCATGGAGTAGCCTAAAGAAAACAACCTCATGAAATAAAAACCTGCCCTGGGTCGGGAAGATCCCCTGGAGAAGGAAATGGCAATCCACTCCAGTACTATTGCCTGGAAAATCCCATGGACAGAGGAGCCTGGTAGCCTACAGTCCATGGGGTTGCAAACAGTCGGACAGGACTGAGCGACTTCACTTTCACTTTCATCTGAAGTGTTGCATTCCCACCATGATTTTTCCTTTTATAGCAGGATTTTTTGGAGCTGCTAATTTTTTTTTTTTTTTGGTACTAGAATCTGGTGGTGGTATTATTCTACCCAGAGTTCTCTAAGAAATTGTTTTTGTCTTCCAAAAGGAGTAAATGGTCTTTTCTTATTATTTTATTTGAGGGCCAAAAGTGCACTCAAATTCTCCTTAGAAAGCTAAAGATGACAGCCTGTGAATCACACAATAAAGCTTATCTTTCTATTAGCTGTTCTGTCAGTTAGCAATAAATTTATCCCTAGGGCAGAAGCAGGAGTTTGGTATAGCAAAGAAAAACAATGAAGTGCTGCAACAAACATCCTAACAGAGGGTCTCCCCTTTTGAAAGAGACACATAATTAAAAAATCACCGCATATTCAGGGAAATTCATCACTATAAAAGAGAGACAACAAAAGTGGTGAACAGAAGAACTTAAGCCCAAAGAAACAGAGTTGTTAAAAGACGGAGTAAAGGATTTCTTATTAGAGCATATTTAATAACACGTGGAGTTGTAAGAGGATACTGATACCTAAAAATTAATCAAATATTTTATATGGAGAATAAAAATTGATCAATCACACAATAGCAAAATAGATGGACTAAGAATAACAGAGTGGTCCCTAAAGTTGAAAACTGAGTTTAGTACAAAAAAAAAATGAACTGAGGAATTCTACAGAATTCAGGACAAAAGAAAAAGGTGAAAAGTATGAAAGTTGTCTCATACTTCATTTACTGAAAGATCAGAAGAGAGTGGAGTGCAGGTAATAAGTATTATTAAATGAAAGAACTGTCAAAAATTTCTTAAAATTGGGAAGAGTTGTGTCTTCAGGTTACAACCCATACCCGCTGCAAGGACTGAGCAGGATTTGAAGAAAGCTATCAGAGGACTCCCCATCCTAATGAATCTTAGAACACCAAGGACAAAGATAAGATCCTAAAGCTTCCAGAGAGGGAGACTAAAAGAGACTGTTTTTCTAGGAAATATTGTTGAAATTGAAATTCAACTCAAAGTTCACTAAATAGATGCACAAAGATAATAGAAAAATATATTTAAGGTAAGTAACTTTGTGTACTTCTTTATCTGATCATTCAGTTGTATGAGAGAACTAGGGTTGACTTGTACATAGAATGTTTCAGAAAGTGTATTACGTAGAGACAGAATTTGAATTACTGTTGGATGTTCTCCTTCAAGAAGACAAATTTAGATGCAAGAGGAAGAATAAGGATACTGAAGCACTGATAAGCAACTATTAGTAAAAATTATCATAAATTCTAAGTACATAATGACTAAGTACAGAAAAATAATTACGATTTTTTATATTTTAAAAATATAATTATTTTTTCTAAAATTAACTATTTATAATTAAAAAATTCCAGGTTATATCAACATGGCAAATGCGATGATAAATAAAAGCATAAATATGTTCTTAACTTTTAGTTGGAAAATGATGCTACACAGTTTAGTTGGTCATTGTTAGAAACAATAGAATTACAATTCATTATAAAGGAGTTGTGGACTTCCCTGGTGGTTCAGATGGTAGAGCTTCTGACTACAATGTGGGAAACCTGGGTTCAACTCCTGGGTTGGGAAGATCTCCTGGGGAAGGAAATGGCAACCCACTCCAGTATCCTTGCCTGGAAAATCCCATGGACGGAGGAGCCTGGTAGGCTACAGACCATGGGGTGGCAAAGAGTCAGACATGACCAAGCGACTTCACTCACTCATAAAGGAGTAGTTTAAAAGTTGAAGTTATTACTACAAGAAGAGAAATAGATGTTTCAACCATTAGTAAAAATAAAAGAACAAAGAAGAGTTGACCGATTCAATAAAAGGCAAGAAAGAGTGAGTAAAAATATTTTAAAACCTTATAAAGAGACGATAATACATAGATTCACAGAAGAAAACATGTAAACATAGATGCATAATTTCTAAATAGAACATTTGTAAATAATATCAAACAATGCATTGAAATTAAAATATATCATGAACATTCAATGTTTATGCCGGAAATAAAATACATGGATCAACACCAATAAAATGTGTGAATACAATTCACAATAGTGACATTTTAAAGGATGCGAAAAACCTTTTAAATAAAACTTAAATGCATGTTTCAGCAAACAAGGACTAGAAAGGTTGTAATCATTATGTTGAAGGTTTTTTTTGTTTTGTTTTTTGTTTTTATAAAAATCTATAAACATTCGTATCCTGTTAAATATTACTTGCAGGATTCCCATTGAAAACAGGGACAAGAAAGAAGGGTCATTATTACTTTAGCTATTTAACAGGGTACCAGAGACCTGGTGAGTGAAACAATAACAAAGTAATTGAAAAACCTGCAGAAGATGATTGTCACGTAGACAATCCAAGAGAATCAGCTGACAAACTGATCAGAACTCAAGCTTATATGCTTATTCAACAAAGTGTCTAGATAAAATTTCAGCATACAAGAGTAATTACTTTCCTATATGTGAACCTAACAAACCAGGGAATATAGAATTAATAATCCAAATAAAAATCGTTAATAGCAACAATAAAAACAAAACTGTAAAGCACTTAAGAGAAAAGCCAACAATTCTGCCCAAGGAACTCATGATTAAAATTGTAAAGTATCAATACAGATAAAATGGTTCTTTCTCCATTAAGTGATTTTTCTTAATTTGGTTTAGGGGCTAAAAAATTATCTGGTGTGGATACTGACTGATAAGTATATTGGATGACTAATTTTATTACATTAAAAATTGTGTTATGTATTAGTATAGATTGGTATTTTTTGGCATCTGCTTTTTTTTAAGTAAAAAGATGAATAAAATATTTTTGGTAATGTTTTCTAAAAATAGGGTAATAGTCCAATGTTTATGGGTAAGCGGCAATATGTATGAAGTTATTGCTGTCAGCTATTTCATTTTTATTTATTTTTGTCTATTTTTAAATAAAAAGTTTTTTTATAGTTCACAGTCTGAGCTCAGGCCTATTAGAGGCATAGTTTTGAGTGAGAAATAGCATGTTCCTTTCTAAAGACTGAAGGCAGTATTGCATGTTAATATGTTTCATTTGCATTAAATATTCATGTCACTATTTTCAGAAATTAGAATTTGAAAAATATTCTTTTGACAAATGAACACCTTTAAAATTAGACTCCAACACTATTATCAAAATATATGAAGCGTTCTAGAAGAAAGTGCCTTAAATATAATTATGCAATCTTTGACAGCAGCTGAGTGGAAATTTGTCAGCATTCTAGTTATGAAGTGTCAGTGATTAGTTTTGGGTGAGAGCAACTTTATAGACTCTGAACTCTTAAGGTCAATAAATGTCTAAAAACAAATTTGGAGTAATTATGTTTTTTGCCTTGCATGCCCCTGTTACTATAAATGGAGATGGCAGCTTAACACACCTGAGGGTCTTGCTTGAGCTGAATGCTTACTGTAATATTTAAAGATTCCTACAACTTTCACACAGGCTACATGAAATTACTTTATAAAAAAAGGAGTCTGTATTTTTTTCTCTTTCACAATAGGAATGTTTTCATTTAATTTTATTATTTTTGAGAATGAATAATTCAATTCCAGATTTTTGATGGTAGTAGTTCACAAAGAATAATCAGTTAATTGTATGTTTTTGAAAAGATTTTACTCAGAAATCAGTTAGGCAGTGCTGGCCCACCCATGCTTTCTCCAGTGAAACATCTCAGTGGTACTACCAGAGGGAAAATGCCTAAATAGTCCTAAAAGCAGACGGTAAGATGAAACACATATAACCAGAGTTTGCACTGAGGAAAGAGAAAGAAAGATAAGGGAAGTGTTTATATTCCTTTCTGTTTAAAGCAAGTTTTATTTGTTAACTAACTTCTGTGGCTGGTCCAGAGATACCAGTTAAATTCGAGCTTTTTGCATAAGGAAATGTGACTTTGTATTGTATTCTAACTATAAAATTATAAGATGATAAAACTTTTAAAATTAATTTTTATTGAGATAAAATAAATACATAACATTATATGTTTCAGGTGTACAACATTATGATTTGATATCTGCATTCACTACAACTTTATGAACTGTATGCTTGACTTCCATCCATTTTACCAGCTTCATAACCTCCTTGCCTCTGGAAACCACCAAACTGTCCTCTGTGCCAATGATTTGTTTTTGTTTGTTCTTTTTTTCAGATTTCACATAGAAGTAAAGTATATGGTTTTTGTCTTCCGTCTTTTGACTTACTTCCATCTGTGTTGTCGCAAATGGCAAGATTCCAATTTTTTTTTTTATGGCTGTGTAGTATCTTATTGTGTATATATACCTCATCTTCTTTATTCATTCATCCACCCATGGATTCTTAGATTGTTTTCATATCTTGGTTATTTAAGGTAATGCTGTCCTGAACACTGGGTTCTATATACCCAGATGTGGAATAACTCCATACTGTTTTTCATAGTGCACCAATTTGCATTCCTACCAGCAGTGTATGAAAGTTTCCTTTTCTCAACATCCTCACCAACACTTGTTTATTGTCTTTTTTATAATAGCCATTCTAACAGATATGAGGTGATATTTCATTGTGGTTTTGATTTGTATTTCTATAAAAGTGATGTTGAGCATCTTTTGGTTTTTGTTGGCCACCTGTCTTTGGGAAAATGTTCAGATTTTCTTCATATTTTTAAATCAGGTCATATTTTTTGTTAAATTATGTAAGTTGTTTTTGTATGAATTCTGTATATATTTTGGATATTAACCCTTTTGTTGGATGTGTGATTTGCAAATATCTTCTCCCATTCAGTAGATTGCCTTTTTGTTTTGATGGTAGTTATCCTTTGTTGTGTTTTTTAGTTCATTGTAGTCCCATTTATTTATTTTTGTTCTTGCCTTTGAAATTGGATCCACCAAAAATCACTAAGATTAATGTCAGTGAGGTTAGCACCTATGTTTCCTCTAGGAGTTTTATGGTTTAAGGTCTTACACTCAAGTCCTTAATTCATTTTAAGTTAATTTTTGCTTGTGGCTCCATTGTTAAAGAATCCACCTGCAATACACGAGACCTGGGTTTGATCCCTAGGTTGGGAAGATCCTCTGGAGAAGGGAAAGGCTACCCACTCCAGTATTCTGGCCTGGAGAATCCAATGGACTATATAGTCCATGGGGTCACAAAGAGTCGGACATGACTGAGCGGCTTTCACTTCATTTCACTTCATGGTGTGAGTGGTTTAATTACATTTTTTATACATGTGCCTCTTCTGACACCACAGGAGATGCAGGTTCAATCCCTGGGTTTGGAAGGTCCCCTGGAGGAGCAAATGGCAACCCATCCCAGTATTCTTGCTGGGAAAATCCCATGGACAGAGGAGCCTGGAGGGCTAGAGCCCATGGGGTTGCAAAGAGTTGGACATGACTGAGCAGGCATGCACATTCCAGTTTTCTTAACACCATTTTATTGATGAGATTTTCTTTTCTCCACTGTATGTTCTTGGCTCCTTTGTAATAAATTAATAGTTCATATATCTATATCTATATATACATATATCTATAGTTTAGCTATCATCTGCATTTTTAAAACTTCTCAGAAAGACTGGCAATATTATTGATGATTTGTGTATTATAGATCTCTTGATAGATTAGAAAATATTGTTTTAAAGAATTTTAATGCAACAGCGTATATGATGGGAAGAAAACTCATTGTCGCTGTTAGTCACTAAGTTGTATCCAGCTTTTTAGTGGCCCCATGGGCTATAGTTTGCCAGTCTCCTCTGTCCATGGGATTTCCCAGGCAAAAATACTGGAGTGGGGTCCCTGGAGAGAACTCTACTGGAAGTTAAAGACTACTAATTGGTTTAGTGACTTAGGAACTCTACTGGAAGTTAAAAGACTATTAATTAGTTTAGTGACTTAGGCAAGTTATTTTAGCTCTCTGTGCCCTACTATATTTGTGTGTAACTGATGCTGTTTGATAGAGGCTATCAAATGCTAATCCTCTTTATAGCATTAAATCAGAAAGAAAATGCATATATATAAAATATAGATTCTTAAGATACAGGACTTAAGATATTACACTTTGAATTTT
Source organism: Bos grunniens (assembly GCF_055505025.1). NCBI lineage: Eukaryota > Metazoa > Chordata > Mammalia > Artiodactyla > Bovidae > Bos > Bos grunniens. The sequence continues at coordinate 105,767,333 of NC_141165.1, forward strand.
GGAGGCATGTAAGCATAGACTTCTTAGTCTTCTTTTAATACTATGTATGCGTGGCAGATTCTATATAACAAAATGACTATAACAAGTTCTTTTATTATACCTGCATTTCTTATGATATAGGCATTTCTCCCTTGTTATTTCTCCCTATAACAAGGGAGAAATGCCCTTAGGGCAAGGGGGGAAGGTTGTCTATGTTCAGTACAGTTCAGTCACCCAGTTGTGTATGACTCTTTACAACCCCATGGACTGCAGCATGCCAGGCTTCCCTGACCAGCACCAACTCCTTGAGCTTGCTCAAAATCATGTCCATTGCATCGGTGAGGCAATTCAGCCATCTCATCCTCTGCCATCCCCTTCTCCTCCTGCCTTCAATTGTTCCCAACATCAGGGTCCTTACCAGTGAGTCAGCTCGTCACATCAGGTGGCCAAAGTATTGGAGTTATAGCCTCAGCATCAGTCCTTCCAATGAATATTCAGGACTGATTTCCTTTTGGATTGACTGGTTTGATCTTGCAGTCCAAGGGACTCTCAAGAGTCTTCTCCAACACCACAGTTCAAAAGCATCAATTCTTCAGCGCTCAGCTTTTTTCACAGTCCAACTCTCACATCCATACATGACCACTGGAAAAAACATAGCTTAGACTATATAGACCTTTGTTGGAAAAATAATATCTCTGCTTTTTAATAAACTGTCTAGGTTGGTCATAGATTTTCTTTCACAGAGCAAGTGTCTTTTAATTGAGTGGCTGCAGTCACCATCTGACCTTTCCTTAAATTGGGGCATATCTTTGACTAAGGCAAGCGTCACACTATGTGACTTTCAAAGATAGGTCATAAAAGGAAATACAGCTTATTCTTTGAACACAATCACCAGGCTGTGCAACTTCATCCAACTTCCAGCTTGATGATGCTGGAGCCATCCAGGCTGGATGAAGCACAAACTGGAGTCACTGTTGATAGGAGAAATATCAATAACCTCAGATACGCAGATGACACCACCCTCATGGCAGAAACCAAACAGGAACTAAAGAGCCTCTTGATGAAGGTGAAAGAGGAGAGTGAAAAAAGCTGGCTTAAAACTCAACATTCAAAAAACAAAGATCATGGCGTCCAGTCCCATCACTTCATGTCAAATAGGTGGGGAAACAATGGAAACAGTGACAACTATTTCTTGGACTTCAAAATCACGGTAGATGGTGAATGCAATGAAATTAAAAGACACTTGCTCCTTGGAAGAAAAGCTCTGGCAAACCTAGACAGCATATTACAAAGCAAAGACATTACTTTGCCAACAAAGGTCTGTCTAGTCAATGCTATGGTTTTTCCTGTAGTCATGTATGGATGTGAGAGTTGGACCATAGAGAAAACTGAGTGCCAAAAAATTGATGCTTTTGAACTGTGGTGTTGGAGAAGACACTTGAGTGTCCCTTGGACTGCAAGGAGATGAAACCAGTCAATCCTAAAGGAAATCAGTCCTGAATATTCATTGGAAGGACTGATGCTAAAGCTGAAGCTCCAATACTTTAGCCACTTGATGCAAAGAATTGACTCATTGGGAAGGATCCTGTTGCTGGGAAAGATTGAAGGCAGGGGGAGAAGGTTACAGCAGAGGTTTAGAAGGTTGGATGTCATCACTGACTCAATGGACATCAGTTTGATCAAGCTTCAGGTGATGGTGAAGGACAGGGACCTGGCGTGCTACGATCTGTGGAGTCACAAAGATTCAGACACAACTGAGTGACTGAACACAAATCACGCTGTGAGGAGATGAAGAAATCATATAGATAGGCCATATATAGGCATTCTGACTGATAATCCTAGCCCAGGGCCTAGCTAATAGCCAGTATTAATATCAAGATACCTGAGTGATCAAAGCTTCAGATGATTTCAGCCCCTGGCCTTTGAGTCTTCCCAGTGGAAACTTGAGACATTATAGAGCAGAAACAAGCCAGCGCGTCTGTGCTGTGTTCAAATTTCTGATGCACAGAAATTGTGAGATCTAATAAATATCCATAGATATTATAATAAATATCCATAAGACATTTGCCTAGTAACAGAAAACCAGAACAGATTTGGGTACTGGAAGGAGCAGCTAAGCAATGAAAACATGTGGCTTTGACTTTGGGTGGCAGATGGAAACTGGAAAGACATTGGAAAGACTGTAAAGTGAAGCCTAAAGGACCCTAAAGAATGAGCTAACGGGCACCTAAAGACCATAGAAAAGGTATTTTTGAGGCATAAAGGACAGTAAGAAAAAATGTTATCAGAGACTAGAGTTAAAGGAATCATGGTATGTAGTGAGACTAGAGAGACTAGAGACCAGAGTTAAAGGAATCATGGTATGTAGTGAGACTAGAGAGACTAGAGACTAGAGTTAAAGGAATCATGGTATGTAGTGACAAAAAGTTTGTTGACACTGTCACTTGCAGTGCATGGAAAATAGTGTATGTATCTAATTACTTCCATGATCTAGTTAAATAACTTTGCAGGGAGAATGTTGAAAGTGTCACTGAAATTCTTGCCACCCACGATAAAATACTAAAAGAAGAAGATAAGCTAAAAAACAAGCTGTTAAAAATGAGGAGCCAAGAGTTATGTGTAAATATAAAACTATTTTTCATTCCCACCTCTCCAAATTGAAATGATTCTAAAATTAAGAAAAGACTTCCTAATACAGGTCAAATCCACATCATTGTCAGGAAAATACTGTCTAAAGAAAAAGCCAAGAGTATGACATAATAACCTTTTTTTAAGACCTCAGAAAGATCTAAGGTGGTGCTTCATAGACTCTTTTGACAGAGTAAAGTCTCTCTAAGGATTTCTGTAAAGTAATAAGGCTTCAAGATTCTTCCAGTTGTTGAACCACTGCAATGTTTCAGGAGGACTAGGTAGTGAAGCTCATCTAGAAGAGATTTGTGGTTATAGCTTTTGCTTAATGAAGTGAATGAACACCAAAAGGAGTCATAGAAAACCCCATGGAATTTTTAATTTCATGGAGGCTCCACCAGCTTGGACTGAAAGGGACAGAGAAACCACAATTAGAAACCACAATTTCTAACAGGATACATCTTAAGAAAACTACTCAGCTGCAAACATGAGCTGACTTATACATAAAAGGAAAGATAATTCATATGGCAGAACCAAGAGTTGTGGAGGATCATTCCTAAGGAGTAGTGCTATGTTTTAATTAAGGAAATGACAATTATCAGGATGGATTTCAGAATTACTAGTTAACTAGTGACTACATGCTGCAATTCATGGGGTCGCAAAGAGTCGGACACGACTGAGCCACTGAACTGAACTGAGTGACTTCTGACCACTGTGTGCCTCCTGCTTTTTCCCTTTTTGAATGAGAGTTATAGAATGTTCCATGCCTGTTCCACTCTTGCTGCCTGAGACATTTGCAGGAAAGACACTGCTCTGATAATCCATTGATGCCTAATATGTCTCCTAATGCCTTCCCAGCTGGAAATAAAGGGTGCTTAAGAAGCTGCAGCTGAAGAATCTCAGCTAAGGAGCCTCATGTGCTTGATTTAGATGATTCTCATGAACTTTGAGCTGGTGCTGTAATGGATTAGACTTGGTGGTCTATGGCGGCAAAGGAAGTGGTTTGTATGCTTGAGGGATGTGAATTATAGTGGCCAGAGTGTGGACTGTAACAGATTGCATTTTCCACGTTGACAGCAACAAGATCACCTATTCTCTATGCTTTTGTTATAATATGATGTTTACCCTATTCCTTAGAGTCTAAGTGGACCTGTGACTGGCAGAAGTGAAGCTACATAACTTCTGAATTCAAACAGCAAATGGTGATAGAGCTTCTGCCTCCTATTTCTGGGATACTTGTTCTTAGAACCCTCTCTCAATGCTCTAAAGAAACAGAAAAACCATGAGAAATGATGCTAAGTATTTTGGCAGATAATTCTAATAAACCTACAGCTAAGGCCCAAGTCTATAGTTAGCAGCAGCCTTCAGAAAAATGAATGAATGAGCTTTTAGATGATTTTGCCTTCCAGTCATTCAGTTATTTAAGTGTTTTAAGTCTTCTCAGCTGAGACCTCAAACATCATAGAAAAGACACAAAGTTTTTTACACTGTGCCCTGGTCGAATACCTGACCCAGAGAAATCATAAGAGATAATAGAATGGTTATTGTGATTTTAAGCTACAAAATTTTGGGGGATTTGTTTTACGGTTGTAGATAACTGAAACACTATCATTTAAATAAATGATATTGGAAACAAATACTATCTTTGTGCTCATACTCCTTATACACATGAGCTACCATCATGGACTTTACAATCCAGTACATTTAAAGATAACAGTTACACAATCAAAATGTATCTTTTGACTGAATTTTAGTGCTTATTAGAGCGTGTATTCTGACCAATGGTTATATAACATTGAAACTGAGTTTAGTACATTTTTTTTCTTGGAAAGTATCTTAGTCTAGTTATTCACCAAAAGTTTTTTGAGTACCTACTACAGTACAGTCACTGCATTAAATTCTGGGTGTACAGAGGTGGATTAGACTCCAGTCTTGTCTTTAGGGAACTCATTAAAGCTTTCTCAAACTGGAAAATTTCACTCTAGTTATCAGAATACTGTGACTTCTTGCTCCAGAGTTTATTTCTCTGATGAGTCAAATTTATATTTTCTTACTAGTTATAACCTGGTCCTACCCATTTTTTTGAGGAGTGCATTCCTCACTTTGCCCAGTATTTGAAGATTTGAAAATGTCAGTTTTCCATTTTCTGTTTTATCTCTGTTAGGATAGAACAGATTTCTCAATAGCTCAGCAGGTAAAGAATCCACTTGCAGTGCATGAAATACAGGAGACAAGGGTTCAATCCCTGGGTCAGCAAGATATTCTGGAGGAAGAAATGGCAACCCGTTCCAGTATATTTGCCTGGAGAATCCTTTGGACAGAGGAGCCTGGCAGGCTACAGTCCGTGGGGTCACAAAGAGTCGGACATGGGTGAGGGACTGAATATTTGTTCACTTTTTGATTTGGTCATTCAAATTATGTTAATTGAATACCTATTGTACATTATGCCTTATAAGGTACTCAGGATAAAGTAGTAAACCAGATTAATAGTATCTCTGTCCTAGAACTCAGTCTGGTGGGGGATGTAAGCATGTAAGTAGTTATAGTACAGTGCTATGGTAGGACAGGATACAATGATTTCGTGGATGTGGGTACCTGGTTCATTTGGGGTAGGGGGTGAAGGAATCCTTCTTGGAAGATAAGACTCCCATAATCTTAAAGTGTTTTCTGATGCCCAGGTTTTATAAAGATACTTTTCTCTCTTCCATTCTTAATTATCCTATGTTTCCCAGGATCTTAAAGATACACAGTTGGAATTTTTATATTGGTACTCTCATTGGAACCAACTCCTGTCACTTATAATTAGCAAATAATTGTTGACATTTACTTTTACCACACAAAGATTTAGCCTAGAGTTTAATTCTACTATTTATAAGATCCTAGAAAGAAATATAGAGATGGAGGCCCATTTGCCATATGTCTAAATATTTAGAGGTTATAAATTGAGCCAACAGACTGGTAAAAAAAAAAAATTCTATCCTCCTTTTTTAAACAAATATACTTTCATAATTACACAGAGGACCAAATTCAAATTTGAATTATTGGACTCCTCCAACCACATTTTCTGTCTAAAGCCGTGCTTGACTGTACCTAAGGTCACATCATTGATATAACCTTAGGAGTATAGACCCTTGGACGTGCTTGTGTGGTTCCTGGAAGAAGATTGGGCCAACTGGAGAAGACACAGTAGGGGCCTAGACACAAAGATAGTGGTCCAAAAGCGGGGACATTTATCTGCTTGGGCCTAGTTTCATGGCCCCACTGTCTCCTCACCTTTTTTGTTGAGAGCAAGTTGGGGAGGGCAAAAGCAACGTCCTTCTTCCCTGCTATAAGGGTGGTATGCATTAACTAAAAGACCACATCTAAATTATATTCCAGTGGTGATAAGATTGAGCTTTATCTTCATTAGTTTTTGTAAAAGGAAATTGAATTAATTACATCACAAATCAGTCTAGAAAACAAGGGAGTGACCAGAGAAAGAAGTATTGATAGGAAAATGTTCCCAGCAATTAGTTCTAAGTAAAGGTCCATCTAGTCAAGGCTATGGTTTTTCCAGTGGTCATGTATGGATGTGAGAGTTGGACTGTGAAGAAAGCTGAGCATCAAAGAATTGATGCTTTTGAGCTGTGGTGTTGGAGAAGACTCTTGAGAGTCCCTTGGACTGCAAGGAGATCCAAACAGTCCATCCTAAAGGAGATCAGTCCTGGGTGTTCATTGGAAGGACTGCTGTTGAAGCTGAAACTCCAATACTTTGGCCACCTCATGCGAAGAGTTGACTCATTGGAAAAGACTCTGATGCTGGGAGGGATTGAGGGCAGGAGGAGAAGGGGACAACAGAGGATGAGATGGCTGGATGGCATCACCAACTCAATGGACATGAATTTGTGTGAACTCTGGGAGTTGGTGATGGACAGGGAGGCCTGGCGTGCTGCAATTCATGGGGCAACAAACTGAGCAACTGAACTGAACTGAAATGATAGTTAAGGATAGTGATAGTTAAGGATTGCTTGATAGTCTGCTTATCTTTCCTGGGTCTCAGTGTCCACTGTGGAGTGAGGAGTCTTACTGAGGTATGTTGATTTGCCTTAGTTATCTATCAGACTTGCTGAGTCTTTACAAAGCTATTTAATAAGTCTGCGATTGGGGACTTAGAAAAGTAAGAGGCTATCAGCTCCTTACTAATTCTCACAGCTGCTGAGGGAATGAAGAACTCAGGGAATCATCTCAGGAGAGGAGCAAAGACAGAGTAGATAATGCAGATGTGAATAATAGTTCTAGATGTTTGCATCCAAACTGCATAAAATTACATCCTCTGGCATATAATGTCCCAGTAATAAATTATCTTGACAAGCAGTTGTTTATTATAAAATTTGCAACTTTTTATTCAGATGCCTTTGGTTTCATTAAATTAAACACTAAGATGGGAATCCACAGCTGAAGATGAATATTCCAGTATGAGTCTTATGGATGTGAAATAAATTTAGTGTTTTTACATTCCTATTAGCATATTTTAAGACCTGCCTCAGGAAAGTGCTTACTTGGCAGTGAGCTGAGCTCACTGTAACTTTGGATTTTCAGATCATTTTAGCGGCACGCCAGAGTCAAGTATGGAACTGTTCAAGAGACCATGGGTGAAGGGAGAGATTTTTTCATTGAGTTTTGGACACTGTCTGGTAGCTCATGATTTTCCCATGTGACTTTCATGGGTGCCCTGAGAAATAGGAAACAGTGTCAGTGTCAGTATAACCTAGGTTGGGAGTAACAATAACAATGCAGTATGTCTTCCACTAGAGAGTTATTACTGTTGTTCTGCTGGGGGCATAGAATTTCAACCTCTGCTTAATAGTACCAATTATCCCCCATCTTGGACATATATGAAGGCTGAGTGAGGAACCTGAACGTCTGCCTCCACCTGGCAGTAATGAGTCAACACCTCTCCTTTCTTTGCAGCGTGGTTTCAGAGAAAGCTGGCTAAAACAGAAGACAGTTAAGATAAGGTGTCTCATAACATAGCATCCACAATGTCCAGGTTTCAATAAAAATGACTCCTTATTTGAAGAACAAGGAAGTTCTCAACCTGAAATAAAGAAGATACCCAATAGATGCCAACACCAAGCAGAGATATTATGATTACTAATACCTGAAAAAAGAGTTTAGCATGAAAATGCTTTCAGTTCAGTCACTCAGTTGTGTCCGATTCTTTGTGTCCCCATGAATTGCAGCACAGCAGGCTTCCCTATCCATCACCAACTCCCAGAGTTCACTCAAACTCACATCCATCGAGTCGGTGATGCCATCCAGCCATCTCATCCTCTGTCGTCCCCTTCTCCTCCTGTCCCCAATCCCTCCCAGCATCAGAGTCTTTTCCAATGAGTCAACTCTTTGCATGAGGTGGCCAAAGTATTGGAGTTTCAGCTTTAGCATCATTCCTTCCAAAGAACACCCAGAACTAACCTCCTTCAGAATGGACTGGTTGGATCTCCTTGCAGTCCAAGGGACTCTCAAGAGTCTTCTCCAACACCACAGTTCAAAAGCATCAATTCTTCGGCGCTCAGCCTCTTCACAGTCCAACTCTCACATCCATACACGACTACTGGAAAAACCATAGCCTTGACTAGACGGGCCTTTGTTGGCAAAGTAATGTCTCTGCTTTTGAATATGCTATCTAGGTTGGTCATAACTTTCCTTTCAAGGAGTAAGCGTCTTTTAATTTCATGGCTGCAGTCATGATCTGCAGTGATTTTGGAGCCCCCAAAAATAAAGTCTGACACTGTTTCCCCATCTATTTGCCATGAAGTGATGGAACTGGATGCCATGATCTTCGTTTTCTGAATGTTGAGCTTTAAGCCAACTTTTTCCACTCTCCTCTTTCACTTTCATCAAGAGGCTTTTTAGTTCCTCTTCACTTTCTGCCATAAGGGTGGTGTCATCTGCATATCTGACGTTATTGATATTTCTCCCGGCAATCTTGATTCCAGCTTGTGCTTCTTCCAGCCCAGCGTTTCTCATGATGTACTCTGCATATAAGTTAAATAAGCAGGGTGACAATATACAGCCTTGAAGTATTCCTTTTCCTATTTGGAATGAGTCTGTTGTTCCATGTCCAGTTCTAACTGTTGTTTCCTGACCTGCATACAGGTTTCTCAAGAGGCATGTCAGGTGGTCTGGTATTCCCATCTCTTTCAGAATCTGCCATAGTTTATTGTGATCCACACAGTCAAAGGCTTTGGCATAATCAATAAAGCAGAAATAGATGTTTTTCTGGAACTCTCTTAACTTTTTGATGATCCAGTGGATGTTGGCAATTTGATCTCTGGTTCCTCTACCTTTTCTAAAACCAGCTTGAGTATCTGGAAGTTCATGGTTCATGTATTGCTGAAGCCTGGCTTGGAGAATTTTGAGCATTACTTTACTAGCGTGTGAGATGAGTGCAATTGTGCCCAATATACTACTGGAGATCAGTGGAGAAATAACTCCAGAAAGAATGAAGGGATGGAGCCAAAGCATAAATAATACCCAGTTGTGGATGTGACTGGTGATAGAAGCAAGGTCCAATGCTGTAAAAAGCAATATTGCAAAGGAACCTGGAATGTTAGGTCTGTGAATCAAGGCAAATTGGAAGTGGTCAAATAGGAGACGGCAAGAGTGAACGTCGACATTCTAGGAATCAGTGAACTAAAATGGACTGGAATGGGTGAATATAACTCAGATGACCATGATATCTACTACTGCAGGCAGGAATCCTTTAGAAGAAACAGAGTAGCCATCATGGTCAACAAAAGAGTCTGAAATGCAGTACTTGGATGCAATCTCAAAAACGACAGAATGATCTCTGTTCGTTTCCAAGGCAAACCATTCAATATCACAGTAATCCAAGTCTATGCCCCAACCAGTAACGCTGAAGAAGCTGAAGTTGAATGGTTCTATGAAAACCTACAAGACCTTTTAGAACTAACATCTAAAAAAATGTCCTTTCCATTATAGGGGACTGGAATGCAAAAGTAGGAAGTCAAGAAACACCTGGAGTAACAGGCAAATTTTGCCTTGGAACATGGAATGAAGCAGGGCAAAGGCTAATAGAGTTTTGTCAAGAGAACGCACTCGTCATAGCAAACACCCTCTTCCAACAACACAAGAGAAGACTCTACACATGGACATCACTAGATGGTCAACACCAAAATCAGATTGATTATATTCTTTGCAGCCAAAGATGGAGAAGCTCTATACAGTCAGCAAAAACAAGACCAGGAGCTGACTGGGCTCAGATTATGAACTCCTTATTGCCAAATTCAGACTGAAATTGAAGAAAGTAGGGAAAACTACTAGACCATTCAGGTATGACCTAAATTAAATCCCTTATGATTATACAGTGGAGGTGAGAACTAGATTTAAGGGCCTAGATCTGATAGATAGAGTGCCTAATGAACTATGGAATGAGGTTCATGACATTGTGCAGGAGACAGGGATCAAGACCATCCCCATGGAAAAGAAATGCAAAAAAGCAAAATGGCTGTCTGGGGAGGCCTTACAAATAGCTGTGAAAAGAAGAGAAGTGAAAAGCAAAGGAGAAAAGGAAAGATATAAGTATCTGAATGCAGAGTTCCAAAGAATAGCAAGAAGAGATAAGAAAGCCTTCCTCAGTGATCAGTGCAAAGAAACAGAGGAAAACAACAGAATGGGAAAGACTAGAGATCTCTTCAATAAAATTAGAGATACCAAAGGAACATTTCATGCAAAGATGGGCTCGATAAAGGACAGAAATGGTATGGACCTAACAGAAGCAGAAGATATTAAGAAGAGGTGGCAAGAATACACAGAAGAACTATACAAAAAAGATCTTCACGACCCAGATAATCACGATGGTGTGATCACTCACCTAGAGCCAGACATCCTGGAATGTGAAGTCAAGTGGGCCTTAGAAAGCATCACTATGAACAAAGCTAGTGGAGGTGATGGAATTCCAGTTGAGCTATTTCAAATCCTGAAAGATGATGCTGTGAAAGTGCTGCACTCAATATGCCAGCAAATTTGGAAAACTCAGCAGTGGCCAGAGGACTGGAAAAAGTCAGTTTTCATTCCAATCCCAAAGAAAGGCAACGCTAAAAAAAAAAATGCTTTAGTGAATACTAATTAACTTACTCAAACAAAAGTCTCAGGAAAGAAGTCAACAAATTTCATAAAGAAACAGAGGATATGAATAAGAATCCAGTGGAAATTATAGAACTAAGAACTACAGTAACTATAATTCTAAAAAAACTAATGAATTGGCTTAACAGCAGAATGGTGCAAAAAGACAAAAGCTTTAGTGAACTTGAAAACTGAACAATAGAAATTTCTCAGTGTGAGCAAAAAATGAGAAAAGAGACTAAAAAAAATTAGCCCACCTCCATGATCTGCAGAACTATAACAAAAAAATCTAATATCTGTGTTATCACAGTCCTGATGTGTGGTATTGGTGGAGAAATAGACACAGAGCTCAATGCAGCAGAATAGAGAATCCAGATTTATGCCCACAAATGTAGTTCCAACTTATTTTTGACAAAACTGCAAAAGAAATTCAATGGAGGAAGGATAGCCTTTTCAGCAATGGCAGCAACTGGATATCCATTTTTTAATAAAAGAACCTTGATCTGTATCTCATACCGTCACATCTTATACAAACATGAACTCAAAATGTATCAAAAGACTAGCAATTGAAAATGTAAAATGATAACGTCCTTAGAAAACATAAAGAAAATTTTTGAGCTCTACCATTAGGCAAAGAGTTCTTTAAATTTATATTAAAAGAACCATTCATAAAAGGAAAAATTGATAACTTGAACTCTGTCAAAATGAAAACTTTTACTCTGCCAAAAGAAAAAACAACCACTTGTTGATAGGATAAAAAGATAAATAATAGACTGGGAAAAAATATTTACCAACCATATACCCATCAAAGAATTAGTGGATCAACATATAAAGTACCCTTAAAACTCAATAGTAAAACAAACAGTCAATTAGATAATGGGCACGAGACAAACATTTCTCTGGAGAGCTTGCAGATGAAAATATAGTCACATAAAAAGGATGCTCATCATCATCATTATTAGGGAAGTGGATATTAAAATCATGAGATATCATTGCACATGCATGAGAATGTCTAAAAAGGGCTAAAGACCGTGACAATGCATAGTGCAGACAACATGTAGGAAGATTAGTAATTCATACGTTGCTGGTGGGCATGTAAAATCGTACAGTTACTCTAGAGAACAATTTGGCAGTTTCTTTAAAAAACTGAACATGCAACTTCCTTACAACCCAGCAGTTGTATGTTTGGGCATTCATCCTGAAGTAATGAAAACTTGTATTCACACAAAAACCTTTACATGGATTATACAGGATTCAGTTCTCTTAGTTCTTAAGAGGAGAGTGTTTAAACTCTAATACCATGGATTATGGAGGCCTGGCGTGCTGCGATTCATGGGGTCACAGAGTCGGACACGACTGAGTGACTGAACTGAACTGAACCATGGATTATGACTCAGCAATGAAAGAAACAAACTATTAACTATACTCAACAACTTATATGACTATCCAGAGAATTATACAGAGGGAAAAAATGCAATCCAAAAAGGTTGCATACTATATTATTCCCTTTCTGTAATATCTTGAAATGTCAAGATTATGAGTCCAGTTAATGGTTGCCAGGTTAAAAGGAGAAGATATATTGCTCTTAAATGGCAATATGAAGGATCCTTGTGATGGAAATATTTTATATCTTGACTGTATCATTGTCCATATCTTGATTGTAATACAGTACGGTAGTTTTGCGAGATGTTACCATTGGGGAAAATTGGGTAGATGGTACATGGGATCTCATTGTATTATTTCTTACAACAGCCTATAAATTCATAATTATTTTATAGTAAACTTTATTTAAAGAAAACCAAAATGTAAATCATGTACTTTCCTTGTTCAAGTCCTCCAGTTGTTTACTGTAACTCTTAGAATAAAGTGTATACTTCTTTTCATGGCTACAAAGTCCCAACGTTCACATCTCCTGCTTACCTCTCTACTCTCCTTGCCCTTCCTCTAACATACCAAGCTGTCCACAGGGTCACTGTATTTGTTGTTCCTTATGTCTGACACACACTTCACCCTGTTTTCCAAAGCGTCAACTTTCTCACTTAATTCAGACCTCTGCTCAAAGGCTGATTCCTCAGAGATGCCTCATCTAGCCCCCTGTTTGAAGAAGAACACTCCCCATTCTTACTAAATCTCTTTCTCCGTCTGTCCCTGTCTATTTTCTCTGTACTGTCTATAATTGCTCAAAGTTCAGTAAGCTATAAAGTAATTTATAATCTGTTTGAAACCAGATCTTTACATGATTATGTTTTCCTTCTAGAAATAAAATGTTGTAGAAAATGTGGAGGTCCTCTTTGACCATGAAAACTAAATTTATGTGTTTTCCCTACTCCTTTGTTAGATTAGTTTATCATCAGATGTTTTTCTATGGACTACACTTCCCAGGTGGTGCGGTGGTAAAAAATCCACCTGTCAATGCAGGAGACTCAAAAGACTCAGGTTCAGTCCCTGGGTCCAGAGGATCCTCTAGAGTAGGAAATGGCAACCCACTCCAGTATTCTTGCCCAGAAAGTCCCAGGGAGTCACAAAGAGTTGGATGTGACTGGGTGTGCGTGCGCATGTGCACACACACACACACACTCTCTCTCTCTCTCTCTTATATATATATACACATATGCATGCACACACAAACATATATACATATATATAAAGTTCCATGTAGATTGTAAGCATTGCATTTTGTTGATATCCTCATATACTACACATTATTTTTCAAGTTGCTTTTATCAGTGATACATGTTAGAAATGGATCTGTGGTAGTATCTACAGACATAATTTGTATTTCATGGTGAAGTGTCCCATGTTTTATTCAGCAAGTTTATTTATCCTATTGAAGAACAGACTTTTACCGAAAATTTTATTTGTTGTTTAAAACAACAATTACCTAAACATCTTTATACATGTCTCCTTGGGCATATTTGTGAGAACTAGTTTGTAATTTGCATTTAATTTCCTTTCTAGTACAATGACTGGTAGAATTTCAATTTTAAAAAGTATGGGTTTTTCTTGCTATTTTTTGTTGTTGATTTCTAATTTTTCTAATATGACTGGTGAATAGGCCTTGTAAGACTTATACTGATTTTTTGAAACGTTGTTATCTTCTTTATGGCCTGATAGAAAATCTTTTTTTTTTTTTTTTTTGGTGTGTGTGTAAATGTGCTTAAAAAAAATGTGTTTTCTTTCATGCAGCTTTTCATGGTGTGTGTGTGTGTGTATTAGATCAGAGTTTTAAAATGTAGGATGAAAATCCTCTATACTAATATGATTTTCTGTCTTCTCTGTTGATTTCTGATATATGTTATATTTCCTACTGTGAACTATAGATTTATCCATTTCTCCTTGGAATATCAGTTGTTCCTTTATAAGTTTTGAATTTATGTTGTTAGATGATTAAAATTTATGATTTTTATATCTTTGTATTAGATTGTTATTTTATCAGTATGTCATGACCTGCTTGAAAGCTCTTTTAAAGCTTTTGGTTTGAATTTTCTTTTGTGTGCTATAGCCAATTCAGATTTATTTTCCTAGCATTCACCATATCTTCAACTTTATTTTGTCCTTTTTATAAAAGGTACATCATTTTAAAATAGAATATAGTTCAGTTCAGTTCAGTCGTTCAGTCGTGTCCGACTCTTTGCAACACCATGAATCACAGCACACCAGGCCTCCCTGTCCATCACCAACTCCCAGAGTTCACACAAACTCATGTCCATCGAGTCGGTGATGCCATCCAGCCATCTCATCCTCTGTTGTCCCCTTCTCCTCCTGCCCCCAATCCCTCCCAGCATCAGAGTCTTTTCCAATGAGTCAACTCTTCGCATGAGGTGGCCAAAGTATTGGAGTTTCGGCTTCAGCATCAGTCATTCCAATGAACACCTAGGACTATCTCCTTTAGGATGGACTGTTTGGATCTCCTTGCAGTCCAAGGGACTCTCAAGAGTCTTCTCCAACACCACAGTTCAAAACCATCAGTTCTTTGGTGCTCAGCTTTCTTCACAGTCCAACTCTCACATCCATACATGACCACTGGAAAAACCATAGCCCTGACTAGATGGACCTTTGTGGGCAAGGTAATATCTCTGCTTTTGAATATGCTATCTAGGTCGGTCATAACTTTCGTTTCAAGGAGTAAGCATCTTTTAATTTCATGGCTGCAGTCACCATCTGCAGTGATTTTGGAGCCCCCAAAAATAAAGTCTGACACTGTTTCCACTCTTTCCCCATCTATTTCCTTAGACTATATAGACCTTTGTTGGCAAAGTAATATCTCTGCTTTTTAATAAACTGTCTAGGTTGGTCATAGATTTTCTTTCTCAGAGCAAGTGTCTTTTAATCTCATGGCTGCTGTCACCATTTGCAGTGATTCTGGAGCCCCCAAAATAAAGTCCGCCACTGTTTCCCCTGTTTCCCCATCTATTTCCCATGAAGTGATGGGACCAGCTGCCATGATCTTAGTTTTCTGAATGTTGAGCTTTAAGCCAACTTTTACACTCTCCTCTTTCACTTTCATCAAGAGGCTTAGCTTGTTTTAACAAATTTGAAAATATCTCTCAACAGATGAACTAACTTAAGCACATTTATATTTACTGTCTCCACTGAAAATCTGCTGTCTTGCTTTGTGTTTTCTCTTCACCGTGGTATCATTGTTTCTTCTCTCCACATTCTTGGATTTTGTTAGATGCATCATGTTTGCTTTTTTCTACCTGCTTTTGTTTTGTGTTTCCTAAATTGAAAATGATACTTCTATTTTTATTTGTTTAATGTTTCCTTTGTCACTTTAGCTTCCCTGGTGGCTCAGAGGTTAAAGCATCTGCCTGGAGATGTGGGAGACCTGGGTTCGATCCCTGGGTTGGGGAGATCTTTTGGGCTGCTGTAACAACAATATCACAACATTCACTTCCCACAGTTCTAGAGAAGCTGAGAAGTGTAAGATCATGGTGCCAGCAGATTCAATGTCTGGTGAAAATCTGCTTCCCTAACTGCTGTCTTTTTACTATAATTACTTATGAGACTTAAGACGTGAGGGATCTCTCTGGGTCTCTTTTATAAGGACACTAATCTCATTAGTAAGGGCTCTGTCTTCATGACCTAATCACCTCTCAAAATATCTGACTGTTAATATCATCATTTTTGGGGGGGTGGGGTTTCAACATATGAATTCTGGAGATTGTAAACACCCAGACAATAGCAGAGTTATCATCAGTGGCTATGAGTCACCAGGCCCTAATTGGTCTGAAACCTCATTAGATGAATGATTTAATGTCCTAACCTAACTCATTCTCTTTGTATCTTGTGTTTCCCTAGTTTATCTTTTCTTCTATTACATTTTATTATTTGACATCACTTAGCACTGTGCTCATCTTGTCACAGAACTCTGTTACCTTCCTCTGCGGTACACTGTAGGAATGGTGGAAGAGGAAGACTCTATAGAAAGAAGATACTTATGGAAATCATCGAGTGAATGGGGAATGTAATTACCACTGGTGTAAAGTGGAAATAACTTTCCTTGCTTCTTTATTCATTCATTTAGTAAGTATTTAGTGAGGATCTGCCATTGCGAACCACAGTTTCAGGTGCTGCAGATAAACTATGGACAAAGTGCAGGTGATAAATGTGGCCTTGAAATATGTATGCTATTGGGAAAGACAGAGGTAGTTATTTGAACAAGACAGTTTTTGTGGCATTCTACCAAATCACAGTTACAGTCTCTGGATTTATATTTTTTTGGTTCACATTTTTTAAAAATTAACTTCTGCATTCATGTTTGTTTTGATTCACTATTACTGTACAATGTGGGAAATTCATGAATCTTTGAGAAATAACTGCTTCATTAATAGTAATTAATCCATTCTCCACATAGCAGCCAAAGTGACCAATTAAAAACACAAGTCGGATTGTATCAATGTATCGCTCAACACCTTTCAATGGTTTCTTCTTTTTATTAGGATAAACGTGTATCTTTGATTTGGCTTCCAAGTCTGCCATGATCTAACCTCTGGCTACTTCTCTGTCTTTCTTATGTCATGGTCTTCCCTCCTCACTTTTGGCTGTCCCCATGCTGGTTTTCTCTCAGTTCTCAAACTTTCAACACTTCAATCCACTCTGGATTCTGTTAGCATGAATAGTTTTCCTTCTTCCCCAACTAATTCTCCCAGCTACCTTCCATGTTAATTCTATTCACCCTTCAAAATTAGCTCATATATCCAATGAATCATTCTCTGAGACTCCACTGAGTCAAATATATTAAAAGCTCCCCTGGTATCCTATTCTGATTAAAATGCTTATCACATTGAAATGAATAATTAGTTGTTTATTTTTTTCCAACATGTAAACTATAAATTCAATGAGAGCAGAGAATATATCCATCTGGTTCATTGTTTTATTCTTTGAACTTAGCTTAGGTCATAATACACTATAGATGCTCAGAAATATTTGTTGTAAGCTAATTCAATTGTTAAGTAGATTTACTGTATGTGAAACACACTTGCCTGTGTATAAAGTCATGGATTAAAGCTTCTATCGATGATGGACATAGTAATATTTTCTCTTGCATGGGAATACAAGAGGAGTACAACTTCAGAAAAAAATGACAAAATGCACATTAGGGTATGCTCTTGGATGAGAGATGAAATGAGTTTTGAGGAGGAGAAATTCTTTTATATTTCTCGAGTTTTCTGATATTGACTAGCCTAAATTGAACTACAGTATAAACCAAGGATCCCTTGATGAAATGATCACTCAGCTTTTGTTTCTTTCATTTTGTTTTTCTTTCAAAAAGCCCTCTGGACATCTATCAAAACTACAAAGTGGAAATTGGTTAGCTTCATTTAACACCATACCCTGCTGCAAAGGCCTCACATCAAAAAACTTGCCGTTTTACATTCTTCTTATTTTAATAGTTTTCCCAACTTCAAAAACTTGGAGTTGTAGATAGCTAAAGGCTCCCATCATAAATCCCTTGAAGATTCAATTCTATGAAGATGTTAAAACCCCATTGTTTCAGCAACCAAAGGAATATAAACTCTGATTCTTCATTGCCAGACTCTGATGAAATCACACTGATTAAATTAAGAGGACTTTGGCAGCATGCACTGACTCTCTGGTGATTTAACAGGTAGAATTCCTTTGCCTTGGCTGATAGTATATATATGTCACTTAATCTCTAGCTGTTATTTTTAAATTTGAGACATTAAAAGTTTTCTGGTTTTCATTCAAATTTCACAAGAATAAGACAGGAAACCAAAAGGTTATTTCCTCATAGGAAATGGTATTAAGGAGCAAATCATTGTTTCTTTGATATACTTATATTGTGTTCATGAATATGAAAGCTTGTAGATGGAATTTGCAATTTACATAACTATTTAATGAGGGTATAAACTTTACAAGTAGAATTTTTAATAGATTTTGGAATAAAATATACACATTTTGGGAGAAGGCAATGGCACCCCACTCCAGTACTCTTGCCTGGAAAATCCCATGGATGGAGGAGCCTGGTAGGCTGCAGTCCATGGGGTTGCTAAGAGTCAGACACGACTGAGCGACTTCACTTTCACTTTTCACTTTCATGCATTGGAGGAGGAAATGGCACCCCACTCCAGTGTTCTTGCCTAGAGAATCCCAGGGACGGTGGGGCCTGGTGGGCTGCCGTCTATGTGGTCTCACAGAGTCGGACACGACTGAAGCGACTTAGCAGCAGCAGCAGCATACACATTTTGATATATGTTGCAGATACCACACCAGGAAGGTGTACTTGTTTTTCTATTACATCCCCTTTTTTGATGTTTGATATATTTCCTATTAGAGACTGCCTTGTTTTGTTGAATTGTTAGTCCAGCATTAGACATTTTGACGATAAAAATAAGAGTGTTTTCTATAAGCAACTGTAAATATTTTTTCTTTTATAAAATAATATCCTATATTTGTTTGTAATTAGCTTTGTTTTAGATTTCTGTTAAGAATGTATTATCTGCTCAATATTTAGCATTCAATTTTTAAAAAGATATGCTCTGTATATCCCAGCTTAATTGAGGATTGATGTAACTTGTCATGATCAGCTAGGTCAGGAACTTTTTCATTTCAAATGCTGACTTGGTGAGGTGGTGTCAGGAAGTACTTAATGACCAAAAGAAACTAGAGAAAGAGATTAGCAATTATATTCACATTGTAAGATCTATGTAGCTCTTTATTTATTCAACTGACCTCTAACTCAAGTCAGAAAATTATTTAAGTCCTCTGTGATAGCCTACAGATGATAAATCTTCCTGTTGGCATTTCTTTACCTGAGTTAGCATTCTAGAGTTGTCTGTTTTCAGTTTTGTGACTGTGGCATTTGAAGCTTTGTGTAATTTAATTGTCAAAACTTGACCATTTCTTTAATTTGTTATTGGGCAGTTCATCAAGCAGTCTTATAAAGTATTATCATGGAAGGAGTTATAGCTCTGTAGGAATTCTTCTGAAGCTGGACTCCATTCAGAAGTAGAAATGTTGTACATTTAACCAAATAATGGAAAACATCCTTGCATGGGGAGTTCCTTATATAACAGAGCTAAAAGAAATGGAAACAGAGCAGTTACTACTTACCTAGCAACTCCACTGGACCAAGCTCTGTGATAGGTACTTATGTGGCATGATCTTTAATTCTCATAACTGCCTTAAAAGACGGCTATAATACTGAAACAGTCTCCATTTAACATGTGAGAGACTAAGGCATTGATTTCTTAAGTAACTTACCTATAGTCACCTAGCTAGTAAGCAGAAGAGCCTAAAATTCAAGCCAGTGCGTCATTCAATGGTAATATACACTACTCGCCCTCCACCCCTAATCCCTACCTCACCCCCCACAAACACACACTTTTTGTATCTTTTGGTCTCCAATTTTATATTTATTTTTTTACTACAGTAGAATTTCTTCTCCCCTTATCAGAGATGTTTTGGTTTATTACATTATGTACCCCAAACGTAAACCATTTTTTTAGATGTCAAATTGAAGAGTTTTGCTCCTTGGAATCATACTAAGAACTTTGATATTTAAAAGTACTCTCATCATCATTTTTCTTACAGAAGAGGCAATAGCGTGTTCTGTTATAAACTCTTTTAAATCTTTATTTCCAGATCAGTGAATATAAAATCCAGACAAATATGTTGTGCTAGGCATAATAATGGCCCTCCAAAGATGTCCCTGTTCTAATCTTAGATACTTGTGAATGTTAGGTTACATGGGAAAGGAACTTTGTAGATGTTGTTAAGCTTAGGACTTCATATTGGGAGATTTTTCATAGATTATCTGAGAGGGCCCAATGTAAGCACAAACATCTTTAAAAGAAGAAAAGGCATGTGGAAATGATGGTCAGAGGCAGAGAAAGAGATTGGATGATGATGCTACACTGTTGACTTTGAAGGCAGAAGACGGGATCCTGAGTAAGGTCTGCAGGTGGCCCTTAGAAGCTGGAAAAGGCAAGGAAATGGAAAAGAAGTGCAGACCTGCTGCCCCTTTGATTTTATATGCAGTAAGGCCCTTCTGACCTTCAGAACTATAGGATAATGAATTTGTGTTGCTTTAAGTAATTTGTTAGATCTGTAATAGGAAACTAACACAGATGCTATTGATTTATTTTTTTTTATTGATTTAACTTTAATTTTAGATGTGAAATCAAACATAGATTGCCTTTTCTCCTCAGTGGGAGCCCAGAGGTTCTACATAGAAGGTGTTTAGGAATAGCAATGTGACTGAAATGAGGAGCTGGGAGACTCATATTGATATTAAAATCACACAGCAAGTCATCTTTCTTTTGTAAAAAATAAAGCTATTGTTTCTTTTGTATTATTCTGTATTCATTTATTTATAGCTTGATTTAGGACTTCCCTGGTGGCTCAGACGGTAAAGCGGTAAAGCATCTGTCTACACTGCGGGAGACCCGGATTCAATCCCTGGGTCGGGAAGATCCCCTGGAGAAGGAAATGGCAATCCACTCCAGTACTGTTGCCTGGAAAATCCCATGGACAGATGAGCCTGGTAGGCTACAGTCCATGGGGTCGCAAAGAGTCGGACACGACTGAGCGACTTCAGTTTCACTTTTACTTTACTAGTTTTTGGGTTTGGAGGAAAGTAAAATTACACTTGAGTTTCTTCTTGTATAAAGGGTGTTTTGAAGATACAATTTTGCAACAGATCATCCCCCATAGAGTAGAATAAAGACAATAATGTTGCCTGCCATTCCAGTTCTCCAAAGATTGAGCCCTTCACCACTGCAATTGCCCAACAAAGTTATACACTGAGGGGAATTCAGGGTGGAGAAAACCAGGAAGCATCCTGTGCTTAGGATATTGGCTCTAGATGGTTTAGATGCATATTTAGACATTAATATAAATAATTTCAATGGCCCCCGATTTTTGTGTCTTCAGAGTTGGACACGACTGAGCGACTGAACTGAACTGAACTGAACTGATGAACAGATAGAAAAGCACTAAAACCATGAACTTGTTTGTGTGTGCTGCATGTGCGCAGACGCTCAGTCATGTCTGATGCTTTGTGACCCTATGGACTGTAGCCTGCCAGGATCTTCTGGCCATGTCTTGATTTCGCAGGCAAGAATACTGGACTGGATTTTATTCCCTTCTCCAGGGATCTTCCTGACCCGGGGACTGAACTCCGAAGTTCTCTGCATGGGTCAATCTCTTGGTTACATTGTCAAAAAAAAATGGATGCAAGATGTTGAAATGCACAGGTGTGGGAACCGTGATGCCTATTTTGCTGACCAAAATGTCACTTTTTGTTATTCTCTGACTCCTGAGCAACCCTGTCCTCAATACCTAGGCCCAGGAAGGTTGTTTTTGATTTTCTTGCCAATCTCACTGTGCCTTTAGCCAGGACCTGGGCGCAGATTTCCTGGAATCTGGGAAAGGAGGTGAAAGACTTTTCAGCTGTAGTCCTTCCATGAGAGTCCCAGCATCCCATAGTTTGTTTTTTTTTTTTTTAAGGCTACCCTGTCACTGAATCTCAACTGAAACTCATTTTTATGCAGAGCAGTATAAAGAGCATCAGTTGTGAATTCTGATAGACCAAAGTTTGCATTTGAGCTTTCTCACTAATTAGCTGTATAGCCATAGGTAAATTGTCCTAACCTTTCTGAACCTAAGTATCTAATCCATAACATATGAATAATAATGCCTACCTTGCAGTGTCTTTGTAGTATTGAGCTGAAATTATGTATGTAATGGGTCTTGGATAAGATCTTGATTTTAGTGGGCATCCAAAAATGGCCAGGAATTTGCAATAGTGTTGGGGGCATTTTAGACACTAGAGAGAGTGAAGTGAAAGTTGCTCAGTCATGTCCAACTCTTTGTGACCCCATGAACTATACAGTCCATGGAATTCTCCAGGCTGTAATACTGGAGTGGGTGGCCTTTCTCTCTTCCAGGGGATCTTCCCAACCCAGGGATCGAACCCAGGTCTCCTGCATTGCAGGAGGATTCTTTATCAGCTGAGCCACAAGGGAAGCCCAAGAATACTGGAGTGGGTAGCCTATCCCTTCTCCAGAGGACCTTCCTGACTCAGGAATCAACCTGGGATCTCCTGCATTGCAGGTGGATTCTTTACCAACTGAGCTATGAGGGAAGCCCACTAGAGAGAGGTGAGTTAGTTTTCAGCATTAAAAATATATCTTGATTCACATTATTGTACAGCAGAAGCCAATACAACATTGTAAAGCAATTTTCCTCCAATTAAAATAAAATATTTCTCTAGAGCCTCAAATTTACTAATTCCATCTATGTAAGTTTGAAGGGTGAGAGTGAAAACTAATTTAGAATTATCAATGTATTCTTTCAAACTGAAAATATACATTTTTACTTTTTTTTTAACGGTGTGATGGAGATAGAGAGGCAAGAGTTCACAGGACTGGTCTGCATTGCCTGAAAGGCTAAGACTGGCTTGTCAAGCACATCTGCATTGTTAATAACTGTTTTAATTTGCCTTGTTCACATAATGGTTTTCTTTAATGTGAGATTAACTTCAATTAAAGCGTTTGTGGCTATGTTCATTCTTAGATTTTCCCTTTATTGCTCTCTGTGTATTTCTTTTGCATTAGCACCAATTTACTTGTGCCTACGACTGCAGTTAGAATTAAGCTGAACTTTTGAATCTTAGCTTTGAGTCTTTTTTTTCTGGGAAGTTTAGAAATTGAATCTATTATTAAGCTAGTGACAGTAAAACCCTGTAAAAATTCATACTATGATTATAACTGACATGGCTCCTTTTCTAGTGTTGAAAGGATTAGGGAGATTCAACATCTGAGTTATTTATTGTGTAAGATTCTTCATTTTCTCTCTCTTATGAGAAAAGAAAGTTTCCCAGGCAAAAGAAGATGCACTGCAGTGTTGTACAGGCCTCTTTTATTGATTGTGGTTCAGAATTGTAAAGTATTGACTGCATTGACTTAAAATCTTATGGCCAATGAATGCTCATAATTCTGTGTCTGAATGAGAGAGAGGGAGAGAGGAAAATTGGGTCACTGAAGATTGCTGAAACTGTCAATTAGTGATACTGGTTGTTACTTTCTATAAAGAAGGTCAGGGCTTCTTGCATCTGCAGGGCTATGATGAGGGAGTTCACAAGACTTTGGGATAGCTCTAAACAAAGTGATTACTTATATATAACTGCTGCTTTATTCCAGAAAGACAGTAGGTGCTTAGGGATCTTGGAGCGGGGGAACTAAAATATAAAATCAGAAGAGCAGAATGTTTTCAGGTTTGGAGGAAGAAGAAGTGGTGTCTTTATGAAGAGATGGACCTTCAGCATCTATCTTCAGCTTCTGAAGCATGTAGTAGACCCTCCGAGTGTGCAGGCCATTACAGAAATATGTGTTTATAACATTGCAGTGGGGTGGGGTAGCATCTGAAAGGTGTTTTTAGTTGGCTGGCATAAATAGGTCCCTATACCATGTAGATCTTAATTTATATCATCTATGCTTCAAGTAGAGGGCAATTCCCTTATGAGAGATGTATAGACTTTTCTAACTTCTTGACCTGTAGTATTCCTTGAGGTCCTATTTAAATAAGATATAGAGGAAAGAAACACAGTGAGATTTCTTGGTTGGGAGGAACCTAATTCAGTTCACTTGTTTGGCTGTTGGGGCAGTCTGTGTCCTGGAGTAGGGAGGTGATTTATCAGAGAGGAAGTAAGGTATGTGATAGAGCCACATTAGCGCTCAGGCTTATAAATCTACACTCCAATCACTTTCACTGCACTCACTGGAAAAACTTCAATGTACTTATTAGGGAAATTCCTATGATGTGTTTTAAAACAAAAAGTAATTCAAAAGGGGTTATTGAATAGTTATTTGTTTCAGACACTGTCCTCAGTGAATATAACAAAGATCCCTGTCTTACTGGAGCTTATCTTAATGAGGAGAGATACATGATAAATACATGATAAATAAATAAGCACAAAAGTGCATTATATGTCAGATTGTGATGAGTGCTATGGAAAATAATAAATCAGGAAAGCAACAGAGGGAAGTGATGTTTCAGCAAAATATGAGCCAAGTGAAGAGATGCCTTTTCAATCTTTGGGGAATAATATTTCAGTGGGAACAACAATGTTCCTAAAGAAAGAATGTACTTGATGAGCTTGAGACCTTGCAAGGAGACCAAAGTGGCTGAGCAGAATGAATAAGAGAGAGAGAGTGAAAAGAGATGAAGTCAGAGCTAACACAGTGATGGAGTACACAGGGCTTTTAAGGCAATATTAAGGATTTTTGGCTTTGAGGGATATGATTATTAGTTTCATGAGTCAACTTGGTTAGGCTATAGTTCCTATATATTTAATCAAACACTAATTTAGATGTTGTTGAAGTATTTTGTAGATGGCGTCTGGCACCTATAATCTTGATTTTAAAGGAGTTTGTCCTTGATAATGTGGCAGACTTCATTCAATCAAATGAGAGTCCGTAAGAACAAAACTTGAAGTTTCCTGAGAGAAGAAAGCCAGCCTCATGACTTCAACATCAACTCCTGTCTGAGTTTCTAGCTTGCTAGACTGCCCTATAGACTTCAGACTTGTCAGCTTTCATCATAACCCTAAAGAAATCTCTTCATTTTGTTCCAGTTCTCTATATAATTTGTTCTGTTTTATTGATTTTGTTTCTCTGGAGCACCCTGGCAGATAGAAGTGAGGTGGGAAACTATTTTAGGGTTTTGACCAGAGAATAAATATGATTTTTCTTAGGTTGAGAATAAGTTGCAGGGGTTCGAGAGTGGATGCAGGCTGACTAGTTAAGTCTATTACAGTAACTCAGTGGTGAGATGTTGGTAGCTTTGCACTAGGAGAGTAGCAATTGAAGTGGGAAAAATGGCAGATCCTGAATGTATTTTGAAGAAAGAGTCAACAGGGTTTGCTGATGGGTTAATGGAGAGTATAAAAAAAGGAAGAATCAAAGTTACTCCAGGTTTTTTGGACACATGTAGCAAAATGAGGTTGCCATGAACTGAAACTGGGGAATATTTATGAAAGATTAATTTTCAAGAAGGGATGAGATCGGAATTCAGTTTACACATGGTACATTTGATTCCTATTAGCTATCTAAGTGTGGGTTGGGAGTAAGCAGTTGGACATAATAGTCTCGAATTTTGTAAGAGAGATCAGGATAGGAGGTATAATTTATAGCCTCAAGAATAGATTAGGTATTTTAAGAAATGTGTATAGACAGTAGAGGAGATAATATCCAAGGCCTTGAGACCTGAGTACTCCAACATTAGCAACATGGGCGATGAAGAGGAAATGGCAAAAAGACCAAAATGAGGGAGCTAGTGTGATGGGAGGAGAACCAAGAAAGAGGAATGCCCTAAAACATAAGTGAAGAAGGTGTCTGAGAATGTGTCAACAATGACAAAATATTGCTTATAGGGTAAGATCTGCAAATTGATTATTTGCTTTAACAATGCTAACCTTCATGAGAGCTGTTTTGGTATAGTGATAACAAAAGTCTGGAGAGGAAAACAGGGGAGAAGGTAGATAGGGAGAACATGTTCTTAGGAGTTTTCCTATTGAAAAGAGTATTTTCCAGAAAGGTTGTGAGGTCAAGATGCCTTAAAAAAGATGCAAATAAGCATTGAGTTTGTATTCTAGTGTGAATAATTTTCTTGGGAGTTAGTGCTTCACTGGAAATTCTGCTCATAGAGGAGCTAAGTAAGACTGTTCATCTGTAGCAATGGGAGAGAAGGCAGTGTACCTACAAGGGCTCAAATGCAGGCAGTTGGTAGATGTGGAAATCACAGTATGTAAAAAACCACTTCTGATGACCTTACTCTTCCAAGTAAGAATAAATAAGACCATCAGCTAAAAGTGAGCACACATAAAGAGATGCTAAGATTTGAGGGATGAAAAGACTGACTGGTCACCCAGGAGTGGAACGGAAAAAATTAAGAAAATGTGGTATATGGAAGGGCAGTTGAGAGTTCTCATCACAGAGTCACATAGCTCTAGGCTTCTGTCTTTAATGTTGATTATGGATGTGGAAAAGATATTTTTAAATGGATATTTTTATATTTTTTTGGTGTGCAGTTTTTGCTTATTAGTAAGAAAGTAGGAAATTTCAGTCAGAATTAGAATGAATTTTGGTAAATGAGACTAAAGGTAGTTTTTTCTTAGAATTATTACACCTCTAAAAATTGTGTTAATCTAACAAATCCCTCTAAAACTTTATGTTCATATCTTTGAACATAATGCTACTGCTGCTAAGTCGCTTCAGTCGTGTCCAACTCTGTGCGACCCCAGAGACGGCAGCCCACCAGGTTCCCCCGTCCCTGGGATTCTCCAGGCAAGAACACTGGAGTGGGTTGCCATTTCCTTTTCCAATGCATGAAAGTGAAAAGTGAAAGTGAAGTCATTCAGTCGTGTCCGACTCTTAGCGACCCCATGGACTGCAGCCCACCAGGCTCCTCTGTCCATGGGATTTTGCAGGCAAGAGTACTGGAGTGGGGTGCCATTGCCTTCTCTTGACCATAATATGATACAATTAAACCTCAACACCCCAATTAGAATGTGTCCCAATCCCCAAGGCAGATCTTGGAGATTTAAGAGAAAACCAGTGTCGTTAAGGATATCAAAGACATTAAGACTCATCCATCCTTATGGTTGGGAAAATGTCATTTGATATAATTAAATCTAAAACTATATTTCTGAGAACAATTTGCAATGGGAATTTTTACACTTATATACATAAACAAAAATGTAGAATATTTGGGAAAAATATATCCTTAATTGTCACATTTCCCCTGATGTGAAGTCGATACTTTCAAACATGAGAATTGTCAAAGATCATGATTTGTCAGCTGAGTTTGAAAATAACTCTCCCTTTAGTATATTGCCAGACCTCCTTGTCTCTGAAATATTCAGTCCTCTTAAAAAAAAGAGCAGTGTCTAGTTCTTTTTGGCACTTGTGAAATGATAATAGAAGTTTTGAATAGTTTTGCTTAGAATTCACACCTATTTAATTCCAAATAAGAACTGTTGAAACAAATAAGGAAAACATTATAAGAACAAAGATATGTGAATTCAGGCAGAATGATCTAAGAAAACAGAGTTTTCTCTTTCATTTTAACAATGCTAAGAAAACTAAACTCCTTTACAAGTTATCACTGGTGTTTATTAAAACAAAATTTTCTCTGAGCTGAAGATATGCCCTTGAGGTGAAAATATTTTTCTTCACCAAAACCTTGAGAAGGTTATAATTGACTAATAATTCTCTGCTTTAAGAAAAATACAACCATCGATATCAGGAGCAAGTGTAATCATTGCAACTTTTATTGTAAAATAGTGGATTGATTCTCAACTAAATTTGAGAATACTATTATTTTGGAGTCCTTTCTTTATTGCATTCTTTCTGGAAGAAAATCTCATAGTTCCACTTTGAGGAGTAGAGCTTATTTTATGTTTTACTTCAGAAAGAGCCATCGTTCATAGCGTATGGTAGCTGTGGAGTATGTTTAGATCTTCCTCCTGGAAAAAACGTACTGTTCACTTGCAAGAGGAACAATTAATGGACACTTTTAGTTTTGTCACCATCAGGACCCATCTCAACTTTCAGGCCAAGGTAATGCTTTTCCTAGGCAGCCCCTGACCCACGATTGAGTAGATTAGGGGTACTGGGCCTGGTCATTTCTGCCCAACATGGGACTCCTCTAAAGGGTGCATATTGGTCTGGAGCTCCAGACTCATTGCTATGAGCTGGACATGAATTTTTCATATATGCATTGATGTCTGAATATTTCCAAGATCAATCCACCTTCTCTCGTTTAGCTTCATAAGCCTGAATCCCTCCCCACATCCACATATTCATCATGCTCATAGCTCTGTCTCAGTGTTTGCTTCTCACAGGACTCAACTGATATATTAACATTCCCCTAAGATACTTAATATATGCTTGTTGAACATCTCCTACCCTATATGTCAATTACTATGTATGGAGTTGCAAAGAGTCAGACACGACTGAGCAACTGAACTGAACTGAATGCTAGGTGTTGGGAATACAAATATCATTTAAACATGATTTCCATCCCAAGCAGCTCACAAACTAATTAGGAAGAGAACACCATAAATAAGACATGCAAGGGAGCCAACACAAACATGGATATGTAACTATGGAGTTTCATTAGATTTCAATTGCTACATTAAAAAATCTTCACAAACTTAGCACACTTAAAACAGTGTCCAGTTCTATCAGTTAGATACCTGGACAGGCTTGCTTGGATGCTCTGTTTAGGGTCTCAGAAGGTCAAAAATCAAGGTAACAGCCAGTCTGGGCTCTTATATGGAGGGTTTAGTGAATAATCCACATTCAGTCTCATTTGAGTTTCTAGTAGAATCTAGTTCCTTATTGTTGCAGTACTGAAGTTCTTGTTTCCTTGTTGGCTGTCAGTCAGCAGCCTTTCCTGTATTCTTTATCATGCGACCCCTTCCATCTTCAGGTCAGCAGTGGTGTATTGAATCCTTCTGATTCTTGGAATCTTTCTGACCTCCTCTACTACTGCCATTCAGAGAAAACTCTGCTTTTAAAAGGCTCATATATCCTACCTGGATAATATCCCCTTGATTAACTCATGGTCAACTAATTAGAAGCTTAATTACATCTGTAAAATCCTTTTATTAATTAACATGGTCAGAGCTTGAATGAATTCTCTTCAAATTCATGGTCCTGGGAATTGGGCAGAAAATCTTGAGGGACCATTTTAGAGTTCTACCTACCATAGGGATGTAGAGGAAGGGTTCATAATAGTGAAGGTGAGGTGGGGAAATCTACCAGGGCGAGACGAAGGCTAAGCTGAATTTTTAAAGAGTAATAATAAAGTCAAATCAGGAAATTTTAGCCAAAAATTGAAGATTTGCAGTAATATATTATGAGCCAGCATACATAAGTAGGACTCTTGCTTAAGAACAGTGATGGTATGTCCAATAAACTAAACTTAGGAATTAGGTTTTATTGTTGGGAAACCATCATAGAATTTTAAGCAGATGATTGGCATGTATGTTAGAGAGTGACTTGTCAGCAATATTGGAGAAGGAAATGCCAATACACTCTTGCCAGGGAAACTCCATGTACAGAGGAGCCTGGCATGCTATAGTCCACCAGGTTGCAAAAGAGTCAGACATGACTTAGTGACTAAACAACAACAACAGAGGCAGCAATATAGACAGGAGATATTACAGTGTAATACTGGAGCCAGAGTGATCAACTAGGAGCCGTGAAGATTGTGCATCTGAGAGACAGTGGTTGTCTGAATCAGAACGTTGATAGTAAGATGGGGAAGAGAAGGACATTTATAATTTAGGAGGTAAATTTTATATCACTCAGTGATGGATTGCATGTGGAAAATGCTAGAGGTGAAGCAGTCTAGGATGACTTTTAGTTTAGGTAGCAGTAAGTGGGACTTCTGTAAATTGGTTAAGGGATGAGAGCAGGGCAGGCTAACTGGAGGGAGTTGGAAGGGGTAGGACGATGATGAATTCAGTATTTGAAATGTTGAATCTGAAATAGTGGTGGAACGTCCATACCATCAACTTTTGTCACTCTACTGGATCAGTACAAAACATATGCTTTTAGTTCCCATTAAAAGTAAAACAAGAAATCCTCCCTGAATCTCTTATAGCCCTCATGCTACCAGCTTATACTTTTTCTTGCTCTTCCATAGCTAAACTTATTCAATCTCCTTTCATTCACTTTCTTTTTACTTTTCAGCTCTTCCTCAGCTTTGCTACCCACCCAACCATTCTATCAAAACTGCTTTGTCAAAGTCAGAGGTGGCTTTCGTGTTGGCAAGCTAAATGGACATTTTTGTCTCCTCAATTTACTCAGTGCCCCAGCAGTATTTGATGTAGTTGGCCTGCTACTTAAATCCACAAATTGACTTAGCAGTACTCACTGCAGACCTTGAAAATGAGAAATAATGATCACACATGCAGTTCATTACAACAAAATGAAAATAATACTGAAATGAATAATGCAAGCCATTTATTTAAGATGTTCTCATTGTGTTTTCTTCTCAGCAGGCATAAAATAGTAGACTAGGTAGTTCAAACTGCATGTATCAAAACTATGTTTTTTTTTTTCTTCCTTAGAAGAAATATCTTCTTACATCAAAAGCTAAAGTCTTTGCCTATGCTTTGATCTTGACCTTTCATAGGTCTTCTTAAACAGGCCTGAAGAGGTAAAAAAAACAACAACAAAAAAACTTTACCAAGATTTAAAAACAAGCAGGTAATAAATGTTGACCAGATTTCAGAGGCAGAGAAAGAGGTGATATTGAAACTGATTTTGAGGCCAAGTCATCCACTTTTTTTATTGTTACACAGCTTTCATTCTCATGCAAAAATATATATATACTGATTTTCTACTCATTTATCTAAGTTATGAAATATTGCATGGAGAATTTTATGTTACATGTATGGAACATGCATGTTCTTATTATCTATTTAAGAAATAAATAATTGAAAAAATAATTGAATCAGTTTATTTCCCAGTAAACCATTGCTTTAATTTTAATATTTTTCATCTATTTCTTTATAGTTTTGCTTGATATATATATATATATAGTATATAGTCTGATTTGCATGTTTTCATCTCTGTATAAATAGAATTATTGAGTATATAGGTTTTTGTTCCAAATATTTGTGCTTTATCCATACTGAATATTCAGTTGCTGTGAATTCATTCATTGTTGTTTAATATTTTAATATATGATTATGTTGAAATTCATTTGCCTATTCTTTTGATAGACATTTAAGTTGTTAACTGATTTTACTATTTTATTTTTTTTTTGGACTATCTCCTTATGAATATGTGTGATCATTTGTCTGTTTATTAATATATACTTATAAGTATGCCTTCTGAGTAGTAGGTATAAAATCTTTAGAATTGCTAGGTATTGCTAGTTGCTCTAAAAGTAGTTGTGGAATATGAAAATTCTCATTTATTGTTATTTCTCAGACATTATTTTTAGAAATGTGAAGTAATATCTATAGTTGGTTTTCATTTTCACTTCTTTCTTACTTTGATTGCACATCTATTTGTATATAAAATTTAGTAGTTGATTTTTGTTTTCTGTCAACTGCCTGTTTGTTTCCTTTGATATTTTACATTGGATTCATATATTTTTCTTTATTGGTCTGTATAATTCCTTCATATATATGGGCAAATAAATGTGGTAGGTATTGTGTGAACGTGTTAAGTTGCTTCAGTCGTGTCTGACTCTGCCACTGTATGGGCTGAAGCCCTCCAGGCTCCTCTGTCCATGGAAATCTCTAGACAAGAATAATGGAGTTGGTTGGCATGTCTTCCTCTAGGGGGTCTTTCTGACCCAGGGATCCAACCTGCATCTCTTATGTCTCCTGCATTGGCAAAAGAGTTCTTTACCACTACCGCCACAATTGACAAAGGTAAAGCTATGGTTTTTCCAGTAGTCATGTATGGATGTGAGAGTTGGACCATTAAAGAAAGCTGAGTGATGAAGAATTGATGCTTTTGAACTGTGGTGTTGGAGAAGACTCTTGAGAGTCCCTTGGAGTTTAAGGAGATCAAACCAATCAATCCTAAAGGAAATCAGTCCTGAATATTCATTGGAAGGACTGATACTGAACCTGAAGCTTCAATACTTGGGCCACCTCATGGGAGGAACTGACTCATTGGAAAAGACCCTGATACTGGGAAAGATTAAAGGCGAGAGGAGAAGAGGACGGCAGAGGATGAGATGGTTGGATGGCATCACCGACTTAATGGACATGAGTTTGAATAAGCTCCAGGAATTGGTGCTGGACAGGGAAGCCTGGCGTGCTGCAGTTCATGGAGTTGCAAAGAGTTGGAAATGACCGAGGGACTGAACTGAACTGAACTGAACTGAACTGATAGCATTAGCATTAGGGTTTCCTTCTCTTGGCTTTTTCTTTTCTCCCCTATCAGCTCCTCTCCTTACGTGCTCCTCCCAACCCATACCACAAATCTACTCTCCAACTCTAGGTTCAAAAGGTATTTACTATTTAGTTCAAATGGTAAAATTAAGTTATTATTGTCTCTTTTTCTTCCTATACCACACTGATAGGACTACTGAAGCTTGGGAGGCAGGTGCTTGTCAGAGGTATGGCAAGTATTTATGAGCTTAGAGATGTATTTGTGGAATTTGTTGCTAACAGTTACAAAGGAGATATTTGGAAAGGCTCTTGTCCCAACAATTATGCAGAAAAAGTCTAGTCAAGTGTTCAGAGTGTTCAGAGGAATTCTCTAGTGTTTGATTATGGTAGCCTCTGTGAATAATTTAAATGTTCTGTTTGAATAAGTAAACTCACCAGCATTTGATTCTTAAGGGATAGATAAAAAGGTATATTCTGTTTTTTTTTTTCATGTAACTGAAAATTGTCTCTCAAAAGTAGTGGCATTTCACTTTGAAAGAAAGTTGGATCCTTGCTTTTTCAGACACAAAGCATTTTATGAGATTTTTGCAGTTTTTCAAAATTTCCAAAAAATCTCTACTTGCAACCTCTTAAAAGGCCACAAGTTGACAATATTATTCCATGGAAGTCAGTTTCCATTACTGATGTTCCTTTTTATACTGGGTTTCTGTCAGTCCAAGTTTTTTTCTTTACTGCTTTTTCTCCCTCTGCCTGGACCTGTCTTTCTTTTACTTTCTTTGCATTTTTTCTCTGTGCTTCTCCCCTCAAGACTCCTGTTTCTTTATCCTTTTTTTACTTTCTCACACTACTTTTTTTGGAAAAAAAATTTTTAAGTTGCTTTTAATTTTATTTATTTATTCATCTAGGCCACACCATGTGGTATGCAAGGTCTTAGTTCCTCGATCAGGGACGAAACCTATGCCCCCTGCCCTGAAAGCGCAGAGTTCTAACCACTGGACTGCTGGGGAAGTTCCAGTTTCCTACACTCTTCTACCTATCCATAATATAGAATTATATTTTAATATAAATGTACATATGCATATTTATTTAATACATGCACATAGAAGTTTGAGCAATTTAAAATTGTATATGTCAAAAAATTATTGCTAATATTTTTCTATTGAGAAAATGTCTTGGGACTGCACATTCTATTCTATTACATTTTCATTTGATGGGGAATTAACTCATATCTACTAACATTGATCTCTCATCACCTCCTAAGTTTTGCTACCAATATTATTGCTTTCAATTATTCTGTTTACTAAGATACTAAGAACTGCAAGGAGAACCAACCAGTCCATTCTAAAGGAGATCAGCCCTGGGTATTCTTTGGAAGGAATGATGCTACAGCTGAAACTCCAGTACTTTGGCCACCTCATGCGAAGAGTTGACTCTTTGGAAAAGACTCTGATGCTGGGAGGGATTGGGGGCAGGAGGAGAAGGGGACGACAGAGGATAAGATGGCTAGATGGCATCACCGACTCGATGGATGTGAGTTTGAATGAACTCTGGGAGTTAGTGATGGACAGGGAGGCCTGGCCTGCTGCAATTCATGGGGTCGCATAGTCGGACATGACTGAGCGACTGAACTGAACTAAACTGAAGATACTTAAGTCTTTATTTTTTGTTTCATAGTTTTAGAACTATTTAAAGATATATCACTATGAAATAGGATAAAATTAAGATTCCTTTTAATTAACAATAACCCTGTGTATGAGACAGCAAAAGAGACACTGATGTATAGAACAGTCTTATGGACTCTGTTGCAGAGGGAGAGGGTGGGAAGATTTGGGAGAATGGCATTGAAACATGTATAATGTCATGTATGAAATGAGTTGCCAGTCCAGGTTCGATGCACGATACTGGATGCTTGGGGCTAGTGCACTGGGACGACCCAGAGGGATGGTATGGGGAGGGAGGAGGGAGGAGGGTTCAGGATGGGGAGCACATGTATACTTGTGGCGGATTCATTTTGATATTTGGCAAAATTAATACAATTTGTAAAGTTTAAAAATAAAATAAAATTAAAAAAATAAAAATAAATAAATAAATACAATTAAAGTGAAAGACCCCCTTATCACTCTCCCTATACCCCTCACAACCTTCACTATTCAGTTTTGTATACCATATATGGCAACCCACTCCAGTATTCTTCCTGGAGAATTCCACGGACAGAGGAGCCTGATGGGCTATAGCCCATGACGTCACAAGAGTCCGACACGACTTAGCGACTAAACCAGCCAGCCAACCATCATTTTGAATACCATATTTTCCAGTTTGTAACATTTATATTCTATTAAGTCAGTAATTAATAGAAATTACTTTACTTGTTTAATTAATAGAAATTACTTAACTTTTTTCAGTTAAAATTAATTTACAGTGCTTTGCTTGTAGGTTGGGTTTCAAAATGGCAAATGAAGAAAGGGCTCCTATAATATAATGATTATACACACATAATCTGCTTCAAGATTAAATATTCTGAATAGATCTACAGAGAAGGTGTGTAATCATATATTATACCAAAGAGAATGAGAATCTTGCAAGAGACAGGTCAGTAGGTATTCAGATCCTTGTTCAAAAGCAAGTCATAATGAAAGATAAATTCCAAATTGAGAGAATATACTTGCAAATCACAAATCTGATGAAGAACTTTCTCAGAATACTTTAAAAAATTTCTAGATTACCACTTTAATTTTTTTTTTTTTTGAGGAAAGTTTCATAGGAGGTAAGAAATACGTATCTTTGCATATCAGAAAATATGTTTTGCTTTCATGCTTGATAATAGGCTAGGCCCAGAAATCTAGGTTCCTTATATATAGTAATGCTGATTAAAAAGTCTGCTACCAATCTGATTGTCTTCAGTTCCTGATAAAACAGGATGTAAGGGAAAGGCTTAGCTATAGGTAGTTTATTTTGTTATCCACTGAAAGTATCAGAAGTCAGAGGAGGAGAGTGAGTTTCGTAAGGAATAAAATTTAACTTACAGGTACTTTCTCTGGTGGATTAGACAGTAAAATGTCTGCCTGCAATGCGGGAGACCCGGGTTTGAACTCTGAGTCGGGAAGATCCCTTAGAGAGGGAAATAGCAACCCACTCTAGTACTCTTGCCTGGAAAATCCCATGGATGGAGAAGCCTGCTAGGCTACAGTCCATGGGGTCGCAAAGAGTTGGACACGATTGAGCGACTTTACTTTCACTTTTTACTTTCTCTAAAGTAGCTACTGAGAGCAACAGCGCTCAATTCCTGCAGCATCTCCTGAAAAATGTACATAATATTGCCCAGATTTTTCCACCTGGAGAACAGGAGACTGGAAAACTAATATGCAGGCTACCACTCCTCACTGGTTGTTTCTTTCTAGATGCATTCAGCTTCCACTTACTGCTACCACTTGTTCTGTCAATTCTTCCAAGTTCCTACAATGTCAGAGAAGATTTTGAGGCAAAATACAAAAGATGCATGCATGATGTGTGATGCTGTCGATGTTAAATGTTTGATTCCACATGGAACTGTCTACCGCAGCTGAGAATTAAATCACATGTGGATTGATGGAGTGTGACCAGTGCACCAGGTTCACTCCTTGCAGTATAAAGATTTCCTGATATTCCACAATAAGTTCACTCTGTTTCTGATATTTCAAGGTAATTACCAGCTGAAATCTTTATAGGAGTCCACATTTAGTGTCTTCAGTGAAACAAACTAGTTCCTAGTGCAGTCACTGCTCCCAAGATTGTGATGGATATTCATTAACTCTTTCCTCTAGGACACTTTCTAGATTTTTCTCATCTTTGGCCAGCAACTCAGCTGGTCAAAATTGCTTGAGGAAATTAACCAAAAGCTTAATCTCTGAAAAGTCAGTGTGATTACCCAGAACTTCTTCCCTGATTGCTGGTTATCTAATGGTGTTTAATAAGCCACTGCAAAATTTAGTGGCTTCAAATACCAGTGCCTTACTATTGCTATGGTTTTTTTGTATTGACTATCTTAGCTGGGTGGTTCTTCCTTGGGATCTCTCCTACGTTTCAGTCAGATAGAGGCTGCTACTGTCATCAGAAGACACAATTGACCTGGATGTCCAAGATGGCTAACGCACATGGTTAGTAGTCACTGATTATTATCTTAGTGTTCAGCTGGGGCTATTGATTGGTGCACCTACATATTGCATTTCCATATGTCTTAAGCATCTAATATATGGCAGCTGAGTTTCAAAAGTTTTTCAAGAGGCAGGAAGTGAAAACTGCCAATTTCTTGAGGCCATGACCTGGAACCTGGCATGGCATAACTTGCACTA
Organism: Bos grunniens; assembly: GCF_055505025.1. Taxonomy (NCBI): domain Eukaryota; kingdom Metazoa; phylum Chordata; class Mammalia; order Artiodactyla; family Bovidae; genus Bos; species Bos grunniens. The sequence continues at coordinate 105,803,789 of NC_141165.1, forward strand.
TATTTTATTAGTCAAAGCAATCACACAGCCTGCCCAAATTCAATGGGGTTGGCCATAAACCCTGCTTTTGGTGAGAGACTTGCCCTTTTCATAGAAATAACCCATGTCTGCAATTAACTGGTTTCCATATAGACGGCCAAAGACAAACTTTCATTTAATTTTGTCCTGTTTCTCTCCCTTGAAGTCCAAGTTGATATCATTCTTTTAAAATCTTTGTTGATGTTATGTGTATCCGATTATACTGCAGTGCTTTAATTCAGTGGTTCTCAAATGATCTCCTCTCTCCAGGTGACATTTAGAAGGTCTGGAAGTAACTTTTATTGTCAAGAGTGCAAGGAGGGATACTACTGGTGACTACTTGGTAGAGGCCAGGGATGCTCTAACATCCCACAGTGCACAGGACACGAGAACAGCCTCCTCCTGCCCCCTTAAACAAAGAATTGTCTGACACAATATGTCAATAGTGCCAACGCTGAGAAACTTGCTTCAGACAACAGTGACACTCATGACTCTTTTGGGGACCGGTTCTTCTCTATCTTTTGTTCCCCATGGACAGTGTCTTTCAGATTATTAGAAGCTTTTATGTTTAACACAGAGGGTCTACAAGGCCCTTTTTCTGAAATTGTCTTTCAGTTACTGTCTTAGTTCTTTCTGAGGTATATCAAGGAACTTACACTCCCATATGACTTGATCTTTGTTTTTAAGAAATTCACATTATAAGAATTTTTTTCTGAAGGGATCAGAGATGAAAAACAGTCTTATTTTTGATACCCTAAAGCTTGACCCTGTATGTTTCATTTAAATTCTGCTAAAACAGACTTAAAGATTCTTCCTTTGTTTTATTTCTCTTCTTCTATCATAGGCAGCTGGTAAGAAGCCAGTTAAAGTTTGAAATTTTGCCTTCAAATTTCCCCAGGCATTCACAATTCCCCTGGGTACTCTTTCTAGTCTCCTCATTAATGCAGGTGACAGCGATGCCAAATTTTCTGTCACTACATAAAAAATGCCCTTTTACCTTGCTCTTCATTTTTGTCACTGTATTCAAACCTTCGCTAGCAGCTTCCTCGAGGTCCTTCTCGGTTTCTCTAATGGTCTTCTGCAGACTTTTCCAGCTTCTGTCCCATTGCATAGTCCCAAAACTAATGCCAAGAAGGTTTAGAGTTTAGTTCTTCTTCGTAGTAATGCTTACCTTGCTCCTGTCTGGCTGTGGTTGTTGAAACTACTCATTCATCATTGTCACCAGGCATGTGAGCACCAAAATTTAATTCATGTTTCCCCAAACAAATTCTGAGTAAAGGACTTGGGTGCAGGCCATTTATTTGCAGTGAGGTCCCAGGAAACACAGCTGAGGGAGGAGAGTAGTGAGACAAAAAAGGGGAAAAAACAATCTTAAGGTGCATTAATGAGGTCACTACTGTGGGTCACAGAGGCTTGCGTCTGCTAAGATTTTTTGAGAATGACATATAATGCCACTGAGAATTATCCTCTGGACCTACAGGGAGCTGGATCACTTATTTACCAGTTCCTCTGCTAGTAAGGTTGCTCCTGGGTGTAACTGTCTTGTACTCTGGAATATGCTTATGCATGAGCACAAGGGCTCCTAGGACTTGGAGAAGACTTACCGGCAGAAAAAGACACAATGTGCGCTTGAGTTGGGATGCTGTCTTTGCGCGATGCGTCCTAGTTCCCATGGAATGTCTTCTCCAAATGCAGCTGGAATCACACTTAGGCAATGGGCTGTGATGTGGCTGAGGGGCAGGGACACAAGAAGTGTCTAGTTCACTGAAACTTATTACTTGAGTTTATTTTTCTTTCTGGACTCTTAGCATTTCGTCTTCATTCTAGTTTTTTAGAATTCCGTAATTATATGTCTAGGTGTAGGTCTTAAAATTCATTGTTTGGCATTTGGTGACACCATTGAATAGGAAGTCTCATATCTCTTTTTGACTCTGGGATTTTGCATTCCTATATACTTTTCTCCTCTATTTTCTTTGTTCTTTCTTTCTCAAACTTTTATTTGTTAGGAATTGGCTCTTTTGTATTTTCCGTCTCTTTGTCTTTTTGCTATATATTTTAGGAGGTTTCTTTAGCAGCCAGCCTTTCTGCTGAACTTTCAATTTCAGTAATAATATGTTTAATTTCTAAGGCATTTTTCTTAGATATCCTCTATTTCCTTTTCATGGCATTTCATTCTCGTTACATGGGTTTATTATCTTATCAAACAGAACTGAAGATATATACATAATATGTATGTGTGTATGTATGTATATATACTATTATCTGTGTTTCTTATTATCTATGTGTATTTGCACACACACATTTCTTCCTTGTTATCTGTGTTTTCCCCAGCATCAGCTATTTGGCTTGTTCTTCGTGATAGTTTCCTTTGTACTGATGATTTTTCCCATTTGTCTCATGATAATTAGGTTTCCATTCATCCTTATGAATAAAATACAATGTTGATTAGGTTAAGTTGCTATAATAAGTTCCTTCTGCTGTGGATTTGTTTCTTTATCAAGCCATCAAACATTTTCCTTATCCAGGAGAGCAGAGCTCAGCGTGTGCGTGTGTGCGTGCGTGCACGCTCATATGTGGTGTTGTTGGCTACACAAAAATTTCATTTTAAGGTATGTAGATGAGAAGCAGGCAAGCATACCTTCCATAGGATTCCCTCAGACAAAATAAGGACAACTTTAATCTTGGGACAGCATCCCACACATGGAACACTGGCTGTTCCCAAGCAACTGATTTAGCTTGTTTAGAAAATAGTCCTCTGGTTCATGCTCACTGAACATGCAAGAGCTGTCATTCACCATTCACATGGGAATGGAAGTTTGTTCCAACTTGGGAGGAGCCAAGTTGCAGTGATGTGGGCAGTTTTTAATTATTTCCTTTGATTGCTTCTCTATCATTATTTCTTTCTCTCTAAGCCTGCCAAATTTTAGCTTCAGGCTTCTCACAGTTTCTCTAGAGAGAACAGTTTCTACAATTGCTGACACCTGTTCTTCTCTTCATTCTGAACTATGGCTTCATCTGCCCTGCATAGTTCATCTGTCATCAAAATATCTGGTCTATGGATTGCCTCTCCATCCAAACCTGACTGTGGTTATGAACACATCTTCTAACATTTTGAGAGCATGGAAAAGAAAATAAATATATGTTCTCAGTCTGCCATTTTATCCTGGAGTCTAGAAGTCTTTCTCTTTTCCATTTTATTTATTTAATAAAGCCTTATTTTTTTCCTAGTAACAATTTAAACTCAATGTAGGAAACATTACATATTCTTTCTGAAAATAAAAATATTTTATTTTAATTTAATGTGACTTATAAAAGAGCTTTTCCTCCATTGATCAGTAGAGGAGGGCAGCGACCTAGTAGCTGCACATTCCAGATGCAAAACGTTTCCCCAAATGGTATTACTTTTAAAGGAAGTGGTGCAGCCTTCGGGTTGATTGCTTACCAGCCACTCTTTCTTGAGTTCTGCCCTGTTGACACTGCCCCACTCACTGAAGGTACTGCCCTAAGCACCAGTGGTACTACTGCATTTGACCTTGTCTGCTTATCCAGGTGATTTTCTCTTTGACACGGCTGGGGAATGTGTGGCAATTGAGGCATCAGTGACCCTTCTATGTGTTTTCAGTATTGGATGGTCCTTTACGGCCACATTTCCACTATGTCTACAAGAGTGACAGCTAGTTAGGATGGTGGGGTGGGTGGGAAAATGAGAGCTAGCAAATATGAGGAAAAGAAGTAAAACGAATCGGCAGAAAGGAGAGGTTAAAAGAATACTGTTCAGTTCTGAGACCTGCGAACCTCTCTGCTCTTGGGTTGTGTAGCCTAGGTTTCTTTGGTTGGCTGGAGTGAGTTTCTATAACTTGAGGCACACATGTGCAAATTTTGAATGAATACATCTTCCCTTCAGTGAGATATAAAGAAAATTGAGTGATCTGTTGTTTCTAATAAATGTTGTTCTAAGCAATGAATCTGACACTTCTAGTCATGAAGCCAAACATTAAAGGGGATCCATAATCTTAACACAATTTTAAACTATCCACAATAGTTTAAGAACTATTACTCTAAGATAATCTTCAGCAGCACCTTTCAGGAGAAGCACATGGATGCCTGAGGCTTTGGGGCAGAGGACATTGACTGGCTTAGGGGAATGAACTTTGGGAAGAGAGTGATAAAAGCATATAATTGTGACTGGGAGAGTTAGGGAAGAGTGGAGTCAAAACATACAGGTCATGAGTGCCAGGAGCTAACGGCAAATTGGAGACTGTTCTAACTCTGAAAATAAATGAAATATTTGGAAGGAATGGGAGAATTGACAAAGAGCAACCTCCATAAAGTTTGCATTATATTATTTCTCATTTAGGATCAAACTGCCCTCTGGTCCCTGAAACAGGGGTACCTACTAAAAGTGTCAGTGTGACTAACCATTTTCTGAAGACTGAGCAAGATTTAGGGTCAATTATGAATCAAGAAACAACATTAACACATAGTCTGAGCATTAAAAAAGCAATATAAAAGTTATACTGAAGGTTTTGAAGACTAAAATATTTCAGGAGAGATCACTTTAGGTTACTCAGAATGTAGACTTGAGAAATATCAGTTCCTGAGGGAATTAGCATGTGTTTGTCTTTGCAGAAAGGTGTATTCCCTTGGGAATTTTTATAAACATACATATAAATATTAGACACCAAGTGAAATGACTCCTCTTTTTGTGTGAATGCTTTAAAGCTACACTTAAAGGAAAACAAGGAGGGCCAAGGGTCCAGCTAAGCTTTCCTTTCTGCACATTGCCCCTTCTCCATTCCCTACACCGTATTTCAGACCAATATCATTTTTCTCTTAGATTGTTTACAGTAAAAATGATGAAAAACGCCTATTATAAGTCAGTTGTTCTCTCAACAATGTAGATGGCTGTCATGTAGCTGGCTATTATTATTTCCATTTCACAACTGAGGAAATAGTTCAGAGAAGTTAAGTGTTGCCAAAGGTCACCCAGCTAAAGTAAGTGGTAGAAACCTTTGGCCCCTAGTCTGTTTTCCTAACAACTACACACTCACAACACATAATCTCCAAGTGCTATTTCAGGTAACCACCAATCCTCAGCTGCCTTGTTGATAAATTTCCCCAACCCACAGGACAACCTGAAAGAGTAGGTGCTTAGATTTGAACCTAGTAACCTCCTTTGTCTTCATTCAAGGGGTTCAACCAGGAATGTGTATCACACAAACAATGCTGATCAACTCATATCCGGAAAATTTGGAATTAGAGCAATAGAAGATGAGTCAGTCAAAGGAAGCTGCAGTGAGAGATCTTAAGAGGGCTGGGGTAGGTTTACTGCACTGCCGTGCCAAAGCCATGTGCAAAATGCAATTGTGGAAGGGCAGAAACCTAGGATAGAAAGAGGAATGCACTCTGCACCACACATAATCTCTTGACTTAAGTATTTTTGCTTATCTTTCAGAAAGATTATAGCAATTTACACTCTCTACAACTGTTTGATAGTTCCCTTACCTTCATTAAAGCCAGATTTTTCTCTTTTTTGTCATTGTTTATGTCATTTGTTTGGTTAAAATGATATTTATTTTGTTTCTATGTTTGGGATTAATGGTGAGTTGAATGTCTTCTGTATTTTTCTATTTTCTTTATCACTTCTATTTCTCATTTTCTGAAACTTCTGTTTATGTCTTTTGTTTCTATTGTTTTGATCTTTCTTTCCCCAGTTTTAAGATATAATTGATGTATAACTTCGTATTTGTTCAAAGTGTACAACATAATGCTTTGATATATGTATATATTGCAGAATAATTACCACAATAAGTTGAGTTAAAATCTATCACCTTATCCACTTACAGGATTTTTTCTTCTTATGATGAGAACTTGTCAGATCTACTCTCTCATTAACTTTGAAATAAACAAATCAATTTTGGTAACTACAGTTGCCATGCTGTATATTATATCCCCAGAACTTATCTATCTTATAACTGAGTTTGTACACTTTCATGCATTTCCTCTAGTAATATATAAGAGTTCCTGGTTTACTGACAACATGATAACTTTTTATCTGTCATGTTTACATATGTTTTTTCCTAGCTTATTTACATCTACTTGATTTTTTTGCCTCTTGTTTTATCCCTTCTGATATCACTACAGGAAAGCTGTTTCCAAAATCCAAATATAATCATGAGTCGCTCCTATTTTAAAAATGTTCAATAGCCTCTATTACGCACCAGTTAAAAATTGTAAAGGCAGTGGACTGGCATACAAAGCTCTTCACTGCCTGATTGCGGCCTCTCTGACTGCATCCTTCTCTACCTCCAATAGTATTTATTTTTAACATTTGATTTTAGTGGTATAAAGCATATGTGCATGCGTGCTAAGTCACTTGAGTTGCGTCCGTCCCTTTGCAACCCTATGGACTGTAGCCCAAAAGGCTCCTCTGTTCATTGGATTCTTCAGGCAAGAATACTGGAGTGGGTTGCCACGCCCTCCTCCAAGGGATCTTCCTGACCCAGGGATGGAACCCACGTCTCCAATAGCTCTTGCACTGCAGGAGGATTCTTTACTGTTGCCACCTGGGAAGCCCCGTAGAACATACCTGTAGAGTTAAATGATTGTATGTGTCTTACTACTTCTGTCTTTCCTTCCTTCTCCTTGTTTCTACTCCCTAGGGCCACGTTTTTTTTTAATGCTTTTCATTGTTCCTTTCTATGTTTCTTTGACTATTTACAAGTACATTCTTATCCTTCCTTTTAAAAAATTATGTATTTACTTTCAACTCTGAAAGATGAGAATTGCACTTTATTGTACATTCCCTATACTCAGTGCACTGTCTCTTCCTCCAGTGTAGGTAAGTGATCGTCGTGTAGTCGCTAAGTGGTGTCCGACTCTTTTGTGACCCCGTGGACTGTACCCTGCCAGGCAACTCTGTTCCTGGGATTTCCCAGGCAAGAATACTGGAGTGGATTGCCATTTCCTTCTCCAGGGGATTGTCCCGACCCAGGGATTGAGCCTGCACTTCCTACTTGGCAGGCAGATTCTTTACCACTGAGCCACCAGGGAAGCCCACAGTTAAGTGCTAATTTTGTTCTGATCAGTACGAATTGGTTCTTGCATTATTATGCACATGTACATTTTATTTACAGCTGAACCATTCTGTTTTCATGGAGTTAGTCTCAATTTTTATTTGCTTGATTTTCTGAGTACTCATCACCAGTTCATTTACAATGCTTTGTTAGAAATCTTAATCTCTTTTCAATGTTTAAACATCTCAGTATATCTCTTCAGCTCATTTCTTTTTCCTTAGAGGTATCCCTTTGGAGCTTTCTGACTCCCTGCTCCAATATGTACTGATTGCTCCATGGGCCTGCTGCACATCTGTTCTCAAGGAATTGTTACTCAATGCAAGTTCATGTGGCCAACACACAGTGAGTCCCAACAAACAGAAATGTTTGAGTTTGGAGCAGAGAAAAGTTTATTGCAAGGCCATGCAAGGAGATGGGTGGTTTGTGCCCCCAAGTCCCCTGAACCCCTCAAAGGAATTTGTCAGAGCATTTTTTAAAGCAAGATGAGGGAGAGGTATAGTTAGCTATTGCAAACTTCTTGGGGTCAGAACTCTTTGTTCTTGTAGCTATCTATATAGGCCAGGACATGATGTTTTTGTAAATCTCCATCAAGACAAATGTTATTCTCTGTTCTGCAACTTTTCCTCTCTATATGAATGAACACTTAAAGATCACAACCCTAAGAATAGGCTATCCTATATATTTCAGACTATAGGCAACATTCTTTTACAAAAGGTGCAGAGCCCCCTTTTACAAAAGGTCTAAGCCCAGGGAAAAAAGCACAAGGGTTAAAGTAACAGGAACAGATTTAATATGAAGTCAGATTTGTTCTTCCGTATTCCAGGAGCTACCTTTACCCTCATCATTTGGATTCCCTTTTCCTTTCTCCTCTGTTGAATCCCTTGCTTTCTTGATCCTATATCTTCATCTCTCTTGGTTTATTTTTGTTTAGTCAGTGAAGTGGTTTTGCGATTGTTTCCAAAATATAGTGCATATTTTGAAATCTTAATTCTGTCATCACATTTGATTGATATTGCAGCTAAGTATAGAATACCAATTTGGAAATCATTCAAATAGTTTTCTAGATTCCTAAAATATTTTAAAACATTTCTAACACATTTGAAAAGCTGAAATGCCATTTTTATTTCCTTTCTTTTGTGTGTGACCTGTATCTTTCTCTATGGATATATCAGTATCTTCTCTTTGTTGTGAATTTCCTGAGACATTGTGATATGTGTCTTGATGTATGTTATGGGAGTTCTTGGTTAGTACTTTTAACCTGGACTCTCTTGTTCTTTAATTCTAGAGAATCAATTGGAATTGCGAATAGACCTTTTCTTGAAATTCCTTTCTCTGTGTAGAAAACTATTTACATTGCAAAGTGAAATTAAAAAAAACCCATGCATTGAGATAGCTGACAATGCTCCCCACCTCAAAAACAAAACAAAGCAAAGAAAAATATCACCACTAACAACCTGGGGCTATTATTTTCCCTTGTACATATATATCTGTCACTCCCTTTTGTTATAATGATTTTTGCTGTTTATTTTTCTGCTCAGACAATGGGTAGTTTGAGGGTGAAAGTGAAAGTGCAAATCGCTCAGTCGTGTCTGACTCTTTGCGACTCTATGGACTTTACAGTCCATGGAATTCTCCAGGCCAGAATACTGGAGTGGGTAGCTTTTCCCTTCTCTAGGGATCTTCCCAACCCAGGTCTCCCGCATTGCAGGCGGATTCTTTACCAGTTGAGCCACAAGGGAAGCCCAGTTTGAGAGGGTAGAGACTTTATTTTAAAAATAAATAATAAAAAAGTGTATCCCTAATTCTTTTACATATTTGTCTTATTGAAAGAAATTCAGTATTTTTGAGAAAAAGGAAGTGCCTGTTATAAAACAGTAAGTATTACAAAAAAGGAAAGCACAAACTGCTCTGTTTCTTAGTGGGGTGGATAAGCTGTAGTGATGCTGTGGGTAGCCAAGTGGCTGTGAGCAACTGACAGGTTCCTGCTGCTGGATTAAAAGAGCAGAGGTTTGCTGGCTTCTATTTGCCTTAGCTTGAGTGCAGCAGAGATGGAAACCTGATTTCCCGAGGAGAACATCTTTCCGGTGACACCAGCAGGAAGCAGATCTTTCCATTAAAATGGATAGGTTACTGAAGGACATAAGTAAATAGCTCCTTATGTGAGTGAAAGAAAGCAAAGTGAAACTTGGAGACTAAAGGCAGGCAATCTAGAGGAATCAGCAGAAAAACTAGTGAGTATTTTAATTCCTTGTTTCTGGAAGAATTGCTCATTAGTAGTGTCAGAACTCTCTTGCATATATTTAAAGGACTTAAAACATACCTGTCATTCTCCCAAGCCACACATATATATTACTCCTAAAGAAATCTTCAGTTTTTTGAATTACATAACTTATTTACAAAATCTAGAAAGGAATTGTGCCCAATTCCAAATGATACCTACATATTAAGTGATGACTAAACTTGTATCGATGCTGGGGTTCCCAGTAGTCGACTTAGCATGTTTGTTCTCCTTAACATTATGAAAGAGAAAAGGGGGAGGAAGATGGGAAAAAACAAGTGACATCAATAAATTAATTTATTGATGTTTTACCAAGCAACCCAAGAACAAGATCAATGAGTGATTCAAAACAAAAGGTTTACACATAAATTACTTGAGTCAATTCTCTTTTAAGACATGCATTTATTTTCATAACAGTTCAGTCTCTCAGTCATGTCCGACTCTTTGCAACCCCATGGACTGCAGCAGGCCAGGCCTCCCTGTCCATCATTAACTCCCAGAGCTTAGTTAAACTCATGTCCATTGAGTTGATGATGCCATCAAACCATCTTATCCTCTGTTGTCCCCTTCCCCTGCCTTCAATCTTTCCCAGCATCAGGGTCTTTTCCAATGAGTCAGTTCTTTGCATCAGGTGGCCAAAGTATTGGAGTTTCAGCTTCAACATCCGTCCTTCCAATGAATATTCAGGACTGATTTCCTTTAGGATGGCCTGGTTGGATCTCCTTGCTGTCCAAGGGACAGTGTATTCATTTTCATAACAGTGTATAATAATGGCCACAAACAAGTATTTTTAGATTATCACAGTTTATAAAACACTTTCATATATATCATCTCACTCAGCCCTTACTGGTTAAATAACACCAGATTATTTACAGATTCTGTTATTATCCTCCTTTCAATGATTATAAACTAAAGTCAGAGACATTAAGTGTTTTTCCATGTTCACACATCCAGTAAGTTGTTAATATTAGATCCAATTACTTTTCAAGCCTTTTCTATTAAATCATCACTGAGGTATAATTTGTGTTGTTTCATTTAATTCTTATATGCTGTCTCTGATTGAATAGTAAAAACAGTTTATTTTGCTGAGAGTTGTAATAAGCATAGTCTCCCTCTTCCTCCTCTTTCTATTTTCACCTTTCATCTTCTGAAACATGACTGCTTCTGAGTGAGTCTGACATTGGATTTCCCCATTGCAGTCCGTTCCCCACAAAGATCTTGCGTGCTAGTGAGCCTGGGTGTGGGAACTACATTCTGGAAACTAGAGACATAGGTTATTCCCCTGAAGTTACTGGCAGAGTATTTCTGGGCTCTGTGTTTGTACATCAGTGTGTAGATTAGTTCCTACTGTGGATTATAAGGGGAAGAAACAGGATTTACTAAACCAGCAAAGGAAGAAAAAGAGACAAAGGGGCATGGAGGTGTGGGAGCTAGGTGTTCCCTTTGTGAATCTTGTCATCACTGTCACCCTCTCACCACATATGACAGAGGATCACAAGCTGACTTTTTAAAAATGTCAGTGTCATCATTAAATAAAATAAATTTTTTTCTCTTGGGCTTTTACATAAAGACTTCCATGTAATACAAATTAAATTACTCTTTTAATTTTCTTCATATCTAATAGAATATAGTACATTAGTGGAGAAGGAAATGGCAACCCACTGCAGTGTTCTTGCCTGGAGAATCCCAGGGATGGGGGAGCCTGGTGGGCTGCCGTCTATGGGATCTCACAGAGTCGGACATGACTGAAGTGACTTAGCAGCAGCAGCAGCAGCAACAGTACATTAGTATATGTCAGCTGATACATTATTCAGATGATTTGCAGTGTATCATATGTGGTGTTTTTCTGCGTGCATGCTTGTTTCTGTTTCTGAATGTCCCCAGAGTCTGCCTCCTTGTTTCTCATACATGCTGCAGTTGGTTTGTTGTTCTTCCACACAGGGAATAATGAGTGAGCAAATTACAGGAGAGACATTAAACAGCTGTTTGGGTTAAACTTTCTTAGCCTAATTGGCAGAAAATGACTAGTCTCACAACATGCAGAAGACGAAGTGTTGTTAAGCGAAAAAATTCTGGAGGGATGTTTGGATAATCTGCATTTCTAGTTTGTAAATACACTGGGTCACATATTACAGTTGGTGGCTACTGCTGTGTCTGTATACAGCAGCTTCCAGGTGTGGCTGTAGAAAGGTGTGCTTATTAGAGACCAATTATAACAGAGAGAAGATCTTAACCTCTCCTGCTGTTGCTCCCTGGTCCCTGGCATGAAGCACTGATAAATTAGTCTGCAAACTTAAGATTCTTAGAAGCAGACCCCACAGAATACCCACAGGCTTTAAGACTCTCCTATAGTGACCTTGGTATTTCCCTTCCCCTGCCTCTGTTTAAGGTCCAGAATTAACCTACATACTATAACACTGAGCATCAAGGTTTTCTCATTGAGTTATCTGAAACATAACTGTGAAAATGCAAGACTGTGTGTCTCTTACAGAGGGTGAGGTTTTTATTGTGGTATTTTAATACTCATCATAAGAGTGAAAAAGAATGGTCTGCTGATGTCTAATGCATGTGCAACCTCCTGCAAATTCTAGTTTCCAAGGGCTTCTGAAATATTTCAGGGAAGAGTATGGAATAGAGGTTAAGAACACAGACTTTAGAGTCAGACTGCCTGAGTTTATAACCTTAGAAAAGTGTTTTCTCTCTCTCTTCTCATTTGTAAAATGTGGAGAAAAATAATTCATTCCTCATAGATGAAAATCATTACTTTGAACATATCTCATAGTTAAAATGCAGTATGAGTAGTATTTAGAAGTCTGGGCTTTGAACCTTCTACTGGGATTAAATGCAGGCTTCTCTGCTTGTTACTTCTGTGACCTTGGGCAAGTCGCTCAACCTTTCAGTGCCTCAGTTTTCTCATGTGTGAAATGAGAATAAAAATGGTATCTATTTCATGAGTGGTTGAGCATAAAAAGTGACAACTAAGTCAAAACTCTCCCCTCTCACTTTTACTAAGATATAATAATTGACATATAACACTGTTTTAGTTTAAGGTATATAACATGATGATTTGATATATGTATATACTGCAAAATGATTATTACAGCAAGATTAATATTCATAACTTAACATGTACAATTTTTTTCCTTGTAATGAGAACTTTTAAGATCTACTCTCTCATTGTTTTTGTTCAGTTGCCCAGTCATGTCCAACTCTTTGTGACCCCACGGACTGCAGCACACCAGGCCTCCCTGTCCCTCACCGTGTCCCGGAGTTTGCCCAAGTTCATGTTCATTGCATAGGGGATGCCATCTAGCCATCTCATCCTCTGACACCCTCTTCTCCTTCTGCCATCAGTCTTTTCCAGCATTAGGGACTTTTCCAATGAGCTGTCTGTTTGAGTCAGATGACCAAAATACTGGAGCTTCAGCTTCACATCAGTCCTTCCAGTGAAAATTCAAGGTTGATCTCCTTTAAGATTGACTTGTTTGACTTTCAGGAGTCTTCTCCAGCACCACAGCTTGAAGGCATCAATTCTTTGGCGTTCTGCCTCCTTTATGCTCCAGCTCTCACAACCAAATGTGACCAGTGGGAAGACCATAGCCTTGACTATACAGATCTTTGTTGATAGTGTAATGTCTCTGCTTTTCAACACACTGTCTAGGTTTGTCATTGTTTTCCTGCCAAGAAGCAGTTGTCTTCTGATTTCATGGCTGCACTCACCATCTGCCATGATTTTGGAGCCCAAGAAGAGGAAATCTGTCACTACTACCACCTTTCCCCCTTCTATTTGCCATGCAGTAACGGGGCCGGATGCCATGATCATAGTTTTTTTTTTTTTTAAATATTTAGCCTTAAGCCAGCTCTTTTACTCTCCTCCTTCACCCTCATCAAGAGGCTTTTTAGTTCCTTTTCACTTTCTGCCATTAGAGTGGTATCGTCTGCATATCTGAAATTGTTGATGTTTTTCTCGCCTATCTTGATTCCAGCTCACAACTCATCTAGATGGTATTTCTCACGATGTGCTCGGCTTATAGGTTAAACAAACAGGGTGACAGCAGACAACCCTGTCATACTCCTTTCTCAATCTGGAACAGTCAGTTGTTCCAGATAGAGTTCTAACTATTGCTTCTTGACCTGAATACATGTTCCTCAGGAAACAGGTAAGATGGTCTTGTATTCGCATCTCTCTAAGAGCTTTCCACAGTTTGTCATGATCCACACAGTCAAAGGGCTTTACAGTAGTTGATGAAAGAGAGACAAATGTTTTTCTGAAATTCCCTTGCTACTCTCTTAGAAATATTCAAATATATATTGCTAACAATCATCTCTGTATTCACATTGCACCCCTGACTTTATTTATCTTATAAGTGGAAAATTGTACCTATGACCATCTTCATCTAATTCCCCTAAATTCCAATACTCTCCTCTGGCAACCACAAATATGATTTATTTCTACAAGGTTTTTTGTTTGTTTTGTTTTATTCTGTTTTGTTTTTTAGATTACATGTATAACTGAAATCATACAGCACTTGACTTTCTCTGTTTGACTTATTTCACCTGGCAGAAAAAGAAAAATAAATACCGTATTCTAACACATATATACGGAATCTAGAAAAATGGTACTGAAGAATTTATTTGCAGGGCAACAATGGAGAAACAGACATAGAGAATAGACTTATGACATGGGGAGAGGGGAGGAGAGGGTGAGATGTATGGAAAGAGTAACATGGAAACTTACATTACCATATGTAAAATAGATAGCTAATAGGAATTTGCTGTATGGCTCAGGAAACTCAAACAGGGGCTCTGTATCAACCTAGAGGGGTGGGATAGGGAGGGAGATGGGAGGTAGTTTCAAAAGGGAAGGGATATATGTATACCTATGGCTGATTAATGTTGAGGTTTGACAGGAAACAGCAAAATTCTATAAAGCAATTATCCTTCAATAAAAAATAAATTAATAAAAAAAAATACCCTCTGAGTCCTCCATGTCATTGCAAATGGCAGGATTTTGTCCTTTCATATGGCTGAATAGTGTTTCATTATATACAAGTATACCTTGTTTGGGGCTTACCAGGTGGTGCTAGTGGTAAAGAATCTACCTACAATACAGGAGACATAATGAGATGTGGGTTTGATCCCTAAGTTGGGAAGATCCCTTGGAGAAGGAAATGCAACCCACTCCAGTATTCTTGCCTAGAGAATGCCATGGACAGAAGAGACTGGTGGGCTGCAGTCCATGGGGTTGCAAAGAGTTGGACCACAAGTGAAGTGATTTAGCATACATGCATACCTTGTTTTGTTGAGCTTTACAGATGCTGTGTTTTTCACAAATTGAAGGTTTGTGGCAACCCTGCACTGAGTAATAGGCACCATTTTTACCAACAGCATTTGGCTCATTTCATTTCTGTGTCACGTTTTGGTAATTTTTGAAATATTTCTAACTTTTCACTATTTTTTTATAAAGGAATACTTCATTTCATTGGTCTTTACTTTATTATGCCTTACAAATGCTTCATTATTTATAAAAATGAAAGTCTGTGGCAACCCCACATTGTCAGATGATGATTATAATTTTTTTTAGCAATTAAGTATTTTTAGTTAAGGTATGCATATTGCTTTTTTAAAAAAAAAAATTTATTTGGCTGGACCAGGTCTTAGTTAAGGCACACAGAATCTTTGATTTTCATTGTGATATGCAGGATCTTTAGTTGTAGCATGCGAACTATTATTAATAGTTATGGCATGTGGGATCTAGTTCAAACCTGACCCCCTGCATTGAGAGCGCAGAGTCTGTCACTAGACCACCAGGGAAATCCCTGTGTATTGCTTTTTAAAAGCTTAGTGCTATTGCACACTTAATAGACTACAGTGTAAGCATAACTTTTATATGCACTGATAAACCAAAAACGATTCATGTGACTCACTTTATTGCAATATTTGCTTTATTGTGCTTCTAGAACCAAACCTACAATATCTCCAAGATATCTCTATGTATACACCACTATTTCTTATTCCATTTATCTGTCAATGGACACCTAAGTTGTTTCTATATCTTGGTTACTGTAAATAGTGCTGTAATGAGCATGAGAATATAGATGTTTCTTTGGGGCATGTAGCTGAGCCAAAAATCATATAACAGCCCTTGGGACATTGGTGCTCAATGATTATTAGCCGTTACTGTTAACTATTTATTCATAGAATGGCCATATAATTTATCATCCATGTTGGAACATCTCTGGAGGTTGAAAGGGGGCACTATGAATAATTATGCAGGAACAACAGAAATTAACAAGGACTGTCCCATGGCAAACAGAAATGTATCCTTTTTACTGAGCCATAAGAAAAGCACCCTGGTATCATGTTGGGATTCTTAGACTATTTCTTAGTAGCAAGTTTATCCCATTTACCTTTCTCCAAGTCTTTGACTCACTAAAAAGACAGCACTTCTCTGAGACGAATTTTGGCGCTCTTTCATTTTCCTTACTTTTCAGGAGCTTGGTGTCTATTGCCATTTATAGCTTCTCTTCTGAAAGTGAAAGTTGCTCAGTTGTATCTGACTCTTTGCAACCCCATTGACTATACAATCCATGGAATTCTCCAGGCCAGAATACTGGAGTGAGTAGCCTTTCCCTTCTCTAGGGGAATCTTTCCAACCCAGGGATCGAACCCAGGTCTCCCGCATTATAGATGGATTCTTTACTAGTTGAGCCACAGGGAAGCCCTCTCTTCTCTATATCTTTAATAATTGATAATGCTGTCCACATTTTCTTTATAATTGTTGTCCTTGAGTTGCTCAGTCATGTCCAACTTTTTGTGACCTCATGGACTGCAGTGTGCCAGGCTTCCCTGTCCTTCATCATCTCCCAGGGTATGCTCAATCATGTCCATTGAGTCAGTGATGCCATCAATCCATCTCATCCTCTGTTGCCCGCTTCTCCTCCTGCCTTCAATCTTTCCCAGCATCAAGGTCTTTTCCAATGTGTTGGCTCTTCACAGCAGGTGGCCAAAGTATTGGAACTTCAGCATCAGTCCTTCCAATAAATATTTAGAGTTGGTTTCCTTTAGAATTGACTGGTTTTATAGTAGTGTATATATTTCAAGCCCGATCTCCCAATTTTCCCCATATGTACAGTACTATATATAAAATTAAATTTGTCTCATATATATACACTTGCTGTTCAGTTGCTAAGTAGTATCTGACTGTTTGTGACCCCATGGACTATAGCATGCCAGGCTCCTCTGTCCTCCTCTATCTCCTGGAGTTTTCTCAAATTCATGTCATTTGAGTAGGTGGTGATGCTATCTAACCATCTCATCCTCTGCTGCCCTCTTCTCGTATTGCCTTACATCTTTCCCAGCATCAGGGTCTTTTCCAATGAGTTGGCTCTTTACATCAGGTGGCCAAAGTATTACAGCTTCAGCCTGAAATAGGTAACTATTGAAAACCTACTTTATAGCACCAGGAACTCTACTCAATGATATGTAGTGACCTAAATGTGAAGGGAATCTAAAAAAAGAGGGGCTATATATATAATTGATTCACTTTGCAGATTCAATGTATAGCAGAAACTAACACATTGTAAAGCAACCATTGTTGTTGTTGTTCAGTCACTTAGTTGTGTCCAACTCTTTGTGACCGCAGCACTCTAGGCTTCCCTGTCCTTCACCATCTCCTGGAGTTTGCTCAAACTCACGTCTATTGAGTCAGTGATGCCTTCCAACCATCTGATCCTCTATCATCCCCTTTTCCTCCTGCCTTCAGTATTTCCCAGCATCAAAAAGCAACCATACTCTGATTAAAAAAAAAAAAATTAAAACCAGTGAATTTAGGGAAAAAAAACTCACAGTCAAATCCTAAATAAGTTTATTCTTGCACATTTTTCTTCTTTCTTCAAAAATAACTTTCAAAGATATCAGAAGGGCAAAATAATACAACTTGCATTTGTGGTGTCCCCTCCATCTGCTATGCCCAGGATAGTCCTCAGATGGCTCACCAGAGGAGGAGTGGGAGAGTATGAAGTGAAGACAGCATGTGTGCACAGGCTCCATGCAGAGCTTTCTGAATCCTGTTAGAACCTTTCCCCATTTTAAAGGTGAATCAATCAGTGAGGAGTGTGGGCTGGAATTAGACATGTCCCAATTGATCTTCAACTTTACCTCTATGATGATGTCTTTTATTATTAATAACTAATGCTGGCTTACCTGCTTAGCTTCTGTATGAGTTTGAAATTTTTGGAGAAGGGGCTGAATAATCAATATCTAATCCATTATGAGGTTCTAGTATAGAACCCTCAGCACTTTCTCCAAATTGGGCAGAAATTCCTAGTGAGCTTCAGGATTAAATTTGACTATTTGGAGCTAGAATCCACACATATTTTCTTAGAACAGCCTAGATCATAATGTAATTAGTTAGAGATGCCTAGAGCCTGGTCCAAGATAGTGAAGAACAAGGAAGCCTGGTGTGCTGCAGTCCTTGGGGTCGCAAAGAGTCGGATATGACTTAGCAACTGAACAACAACAAAAGATCCTGGTCCACATGAGTAGATTAATAAATACATATTGTTACACAGAAATTCCTGATTAACCTGTAGGTGGCTTTCCAGGTGGCACTAGTGGTAAGGAACCTGCTTGCTAATGCAGGAGATTTAAGAGCTATGGTTTCAGTCCCTGTTTCAGGAAGATTCCCTAGAGGAGGAAAAGGCACCCCACTCCAGTTTCCTTGCCTGGACAATTCCGTGGACAGAGGAGCCTGGTGGGCTACAGTCCATGGGGTTGCAAAAAGAGTCGACATGACTGAGCACGCACACACTGTGGTTGGTGTATGCTTTGGTCCTCCTAAATGTTTTTTAAAGTGTTGACTAAGGATATTCTGCATCATAGTTGTCTGGGTAGGTTTTTTCCTACCTTATCACAAGACAGAAGAATCAGAATAACCAGAGATTAGTCCTGGAATTCTGCATTTTATCAAGACCCTCATGAAATTCTTATGCTAAATAGTGTTGAGAACCAACCCAATAAGATGGTAATTTCCTCATACTTAAAAAATACACTGAATGACATCACTGTTAATGGTAATAATAATAATGTCTAAATTTCATTGAGTACTTGTTAGGTACTTAGTAATGGTAGTAAGATCTGTTACTATGCTGTAATTTCACAGGTGTAATATTATGAGGATTAGAAATTGACGGACTTGACTGAAAGACACTACACAGCAATGAAGTACAATTATCCCTTTATGTCCATGATATTGTAGAGTGATTTAGTAGCAGAATTGAAAACTGAATCCAGGAAATTATTTTTCTTCCACCAAGGCTTAATAGAATGACTTCCATGAATACAGATAAAACGTGATATTTAATACCCAGCTCCCATTATCTCATTTTTAACTGCTTTCTCCTCATTTTATGGGTCTTTCTCATACAAATGGCCAATTACTCCATGGCTTCTCATCCTTTTGTATTTCCCATGGAGAAGAAATGTATTTGCATGGTTTTAAAAAAAACTCAATTTTTTGTCATCAACATACTCTCATCACTGCCACTTGCATGGCACAGAGGACTTATTCGATCATTAAAGTGTGAACCTTCCAATTCATTATTGTCTAATCATAGTGAACAATTCATGAATGTGTGAACCAACCTAGACAGCATATTAGAAAGCAGAGATATTACTTTTCTGACAAAGGTCTAATCAAAGCTATGGTTTTTCCAGTAGTCATGTATGGATGTGAGAGTTGGACTATAAAAAAATTGAGTACCAAAGAACTGATGCTTTAGAACTGTGGTGTTAGAGAAGACTCCTGAGAGGCCCTTGGACTGCAAGATCAAACCAGTCAATCCTAAAGGAAATCAGTCCTGAATATTCATTGGAAAGACTGATGCTGAAGCCAAAACTCCAATACTTTGGCCACCTGATGAGAAGAACTGACTCACTGGAAAAGACCCTGATGCTGGGAAAGACTGAAGGCAGGAGGAGAAGGGAACAGCAGAGGATGAGATGGTTGGATGGCATCACGGAATCAATGGACATGAGTTTGAGCAAGCTCAGGGTGTTGGTGATGGACAGGAAGCCTGGTGCTCTGCAGTAGATGGAGTCGCAAGTGTTGGACGTACCTGAGCGACTGAACTGACTGACTGAACCTTCCAAAGGTAATGAACCAACCAACTCACGATGGTGAAACTATCGAAGAGCTAGAACGTTGACAATAGATTTAATTTACTTAAATGTTCTTCCCTTTATGTATTTCCATAACTTAATTTTGTCTCTCTTATTTTTGTCAACTTTTATCCTAAATTTATATGCCTAAATAAGAAATTATTTAATTTTAACTATTTAAAAATCCAACAAAATTATTACAGACTCATAAAATATCTTATTTAATTAATATTAATGTACCGTGTTTCATCCCTGTTATTGTGGGTGCCTTAGTTTTCTTTTCACTGCAGGATTAAACTGCATTATTGGAGTATATGAAAATTTTTATTTCATTCTTTCTGCAATAGGCATCTTTTTAATATTTATAGTTTTTCTCTATTACATACATTGTTTCCATAAATATACATGCATTTATCTCCTGTTATGCATGTGCACCAGAGTTTCTCAGGAACAGAAGTTCTGGGTCATAGTATATACATATATTCAAATTTATCTAAAAATACCACACTACTTTCTGCCAGCAATGTGTAAAAGACCTTGTTTATTTCATCTATTTATCTTAGTAATGTCTGATTTTAATTAGAGACTCTCTAATCTCTCTCAAAATGGTACAAGAAAATTGAAAAACTTTTCCTCTAGTCATTCTCTCTATATTACATATTGTTATTATCTATATTTTTAATAATTTTCTCTTAAAGATATCTCTTGTATGCTGCTAATTCATAGTGGCAGTACAAGGTACAAATGAAGAGCATAGATTCCCTAGGTTCAAATTCTGGATCTTCTATTTGCCAGTTATGACTTCTTAGGCAAGTTGCTTATTCTACTTCGGCCTGGTTTTTCAATCTGTTAGTAAGTATATTATACTAACTATCCCATAGATTTGTTATGAGAATTAAACTAATTAATATATGTAAAACACATTAAAGAATTTGCTGTACATAGAAATACATTAGCTGTCACTTTTTTCATATTTGATTTGCTCCTAAATTTTTATCCTCAGATTAGTAATTATTGTTAGTTTTTGAACAATTAATGCTTGATTAGATTTATTCATGCTTGTTAATTTCTTTGCCTATCTCTGCTTTTTGCATCCGACAACTTCCTTTATTAACATAAATTTCTAACCTCCTGAATTATGTCTTCTAATCATTTCTTTAATAAGTATGTATGAGTGATGTTTTTAAAAATCTGAAAAAAATATTTTGTCTTTACTTCTGAATTGTAGTTTAGCTAAGCATAGAATTTTAGATTGAATATTTTAACTCAGCATTCAGAAGATTCATTGTCTTCTTCCTCTATTACTGCTACTGAGCAGTATTCTAACAGTCTGTTTTTGTTTGCCTGCAGATAACTTGTCTTTTTTCTTTGGGTGCTTAAAAAGATGTTTTCTTGATTTTAGTGTCTGGTTATTTCAAAATATTATGTTTATATATATATATATACATATTATATATATATATTATACATATATATACACATATTCAAATATCAGACTCCATGTTTTCCATTAATTTTGGGTTATTTTTAGTCATTATGTCCCCCCTTTCCACAAACTAGTTTATCATATATTTCCTATAACATAACAAAGCATATATTTGAATAATGTTAGTAGCTGAGGAAACTGAAACCCAGAAATAAATGCTTTTTCTAACAGCAGAACTAATTTAAAAACATGATTATTTAACATTAATCAATAAGTGAGTAACTTAGTAATCATGATAATGATAATTATTATCATCGTAGAAATGAACTCATTTTCTTCTGAGCCAAAAAAATCCATGATTTAGTTTTATGTTATAAAATGACAAGCCAAAAAGAAAAAGTATTTGAAAGGGAGATTATCCTGAAAAAATAGATCTATTGAATGTTGTAAACAATTTTACTGTTTCTGATGTCAGCATGCTGGAGTTATCTCGGGGAGAGATTTATTCCAGTGGCAGGTTGTGGGGAGGTTTTATAAGGTCCTAGGAGGGAAGTCCAGGCTTCCCTGGTAGATCAGGTGGTAAAAATTCTGCCTATAATGAAGGAGACCCCAGTTCAATTCCTGGGTTGGGAAGAACCCCCGGAGATGGCTTGATGGCTCACAAAATAAAGAATTTGCCTGCAATGCGGGAGACCTGAGTTTAATCCCTGCGTTGGGAAGATCCCCTGGAGAAGCACATGGCAACCTATTCCAGTATTCTTACCCAGAGAATCCCCATGGACAGAGGAGGCTGATGGACTACAGTCCATGGGGTCGCACAGTCAGATATGACTGAGAGACTAAGCACGCACTGCATGCAGGGGCAGCAGCTCTAAGTTTTGTGTCTGAAGACTCTGGCTAGAGTTTTTTTGATGTTAGCTAATGATTTGACGTTAGGCATTCCAATGATTGTCCTCTACAATAAGCTGAATGATGGTTCCCCAAAAGACATATCCATATTCTAATCCCCAGAACCTGTCAATATTACCTGTTATGGCAAAAGACATAATTAAGAATTTTGAAGGTAGGAGCTAAGCCTAGATGATCCCGGTGAGCTCTAAATGCAGTTACATTAGTGATTAGTGTAACTAAGAGGCAGAAGACGTTTTGAGATAAGAGGGTAAGGCAGGGTGACTATGGAGTGATGTGGTCATAAACCAAGGAATGCCTGGATTCACCAGAAAGAAGAATGAATTTTCCCTTGGGGTCTTCAAAGGGAGAATGGCCCTGGAAGACACCTTGATTTCATAATTGTGACCTTCAGAACTGTGAGAGAATACATTTCTATCATTCTGTCATTTGAAGCCACCAAGTTTGAAGCAATGTGTATGGCAGCCATAGGAAACCAATATATCCCCTCTCTGAGACACTACGTATTAAATATTCTGGGTCTGGGGTTTGGCTATGGATTGAATATTTCTGTTTCTCCTCCCCACCCCATTCATATATTGTGACCCTAACCCTCATTGTGGAGATTGAACCTTTGGGAGGTGATTATGTTATGAGGGTGGACTCCTCATGCTGGATTCATCCACTTATGAGATCCCAGAAAGCTCCCTTGTCTCTTCTGCCATGTGGGGTTACAGAGACAAGACAGCCATGTATGAATCAGGTAGTGGCCCTCACTGGAAACTAGATCTGATAACACCATCATCTTGGACTTCCCAGCCTCTAGAACCATGAGAAATAAAAGTTTCCTTAAGCTATCCAGCCTATGTTTTTGTTATAGTAGCCTGCATAGAGTACTTATTTATTCTGTATTTTCCAATGTTTCACCATTACTCCTGGTATTACTGCTGCAGCCTGGCACTGCTGAGCTTAGAGAAGGGGGTACAATATCAAATGGGGGGAATCCTCAACCAGGGAGCTTGACAGTAGGTCTGATATGAGGAGACTAGGTTGGTGTACATTGAGGTGTCTCTCACCCACATTCATACAAGGACAAAAAGGGTTATTCCATTGAGCAGCTATACGTTGTGTTTAAAAGATGAGCAAAGATGAGCTGGTTTTAGAACTAGAAAGGGTAGGATTATAGGTAAGAGGAATGCAACATAGGTCAGTAGAGACATATCTTGTTCTGTAGTTTGTACAAGGTCTTCGCTGCTTTTAATTGACTCAGTCTTGTGTTTGGAGACTGATATATCAGAGTGTACCTGCAAGGCACTTCTCAGACTCTCACAGTTATATCAGAGGAGAAAAAAAATGTCAGCTTCCTAAACTGGGGAGGTGGATTTATGAGTGTTATTGTGTGGTTTTTGTGTCATATAAATTTTATAAATAATCATATATGTCTTCTGATTATATATTTAAAAAATATTTTCTACTAGCCAAGGAGTTATAATAAAAATTGACAATAATTACTATTCCTTTAAAAAAAAATAGCCCTTGCCTTTAACTAGACTGCTCTGTATGCAGCATCATTTGCATGGTGCTTGAGCAAGTTTAAATGAATAATGTTGAATAATAATATCCTCCATCCTCCATCACTGCAGACCCCAGACGTGGACTGACACTTTTACTTCAGTCTCTGATGTTGGAAGATCTCCCTGGCTCACCTCTGCAGTTATTAGGACAAGATCCCAGACTGACTTAAAACAAGCAGAACTATCCACAAACCATGAGCATGATTTATCTACCTATGCAAGATGGTTTCATGGAGAGGCTGCACTGATTTTGTAGAAGGGTAGTATTGTATCTTGATCATGACACATGCAGTGAGCCACTCTGGAGTAAATGCACATGATTAAATATAACTCTAGTCATCACACAAAGTATGAAATAAAACTAACAAAAACTATAGCATATACATAACTATTCATTTTGACAGCATTTTCAAAGATCTATGTCAAGGGGCTCAGAATGTTTTCAGAGTGAAAAAGATATAAACTACTAAGGTGTATGCCAGGATTTTGGGCACAACCTGTTGAACACTGGCATTTTGCTCTGAGATGTGACTAAGAAGACTCAGTATAGAATTATATGGATTCTGCATATCTTTCATAGGGAAGTTTGTGGATTGAGGCATCATTTTGGTGAGACATATCAAACTGTTACTAGAGAAATCAGTTCATCCCACTCTTACTATTCAAGTCTTTTCCAGTATCCCCACTGAGTGGTGATCCACTCTCTCTATGCATTGCCCATCTTCACAGTAGAGCTCTCAGCATTCATATTTCCATTAGTGGAGAGCTTGATGCCTCTGCTTTCAGTGAAGTAAGTCTTTTGATACATCATCTCACAGCTTTTGAGAGCCAAGGGCACATCTTAGCTGTGTCCTCTGCTTGGGGACTCACAAGGCAGTAAACGAGGTGTTGTCCAAATGATATTCCTTTCTGGAGTGTGGGGTTCCTTTGCAAACTTATATGATTTGTTTTCAGAATCAGTTTCTCGTGACTGTGGGCGGAGGTTCTTGTTTCCTTACTGACTGTTGTCAGTGACTGTCAGTTAGAGGTCACACAATGATCTTTGCTGCAGGTTTTATCACAGCATGGCAGTTTACTTTCCCAGATATTTTTTTTTAGACAGTGCCTCTCCATCATTCTCTTGCCTTTCTTTTTTTTTGGTGGCACCTTTTAGGTGTATATTGAATTTTTTTATTGTGTTCTCCTTGTCTTTTAATTTTGTTCTATCCCTTTTTATCTCTGGTCTTCATTCTGGACAATTTTTACTTATCTATTTCACAGTAACTAATTCTGCCTTAGCTATATTTAATCAGTTTTTTTTTTGTTAACCTATCCACCAAATTTTTAATTTAAATGCCTATATTTTCCATTTACAAATATATTCTCCATTTGTTTTAAAAAGATCTATTATTTTTTCTTATGCCCCCTTCTTTTTTTTAAATTTCCCCTAAATATTTATATATTTCTTACCTATAAGTATGCTTGTTAGTTTCTCCTTCTATGATTATACATAATTTTAGACTTAGATTTTAGGGCAAGTAAATGTTAGTTATAAGGTCATTAAATTGTTTCCTACTTTAAAGCCCCAAACTAAAACTATTAAAGTAATAAATTTATCTTAAGTTAATGATTTATTTGAAATTGTATTTTATTTTGTCTAAATAAAAACAAACTTACTATCTTCTGTATTTTCAAAAGCTCCTCTTTTTCCTAGATTTCCTGTCTTGGTAAATGGCGATATTATGTACTCAGTAGCTCAGCTAGATATGTTTAAGTCATCCTTAACTCCTTTTCTATATTTCATGTGATGTCCTTTGTTCTCAACCTTTCCTGAATCCTTGTCTATAAAAGATAAAGGACAAGCTCTTCAGCATAGCTTGGAACGTCCTTCATAATATGGTCCCAAACATATTCCCAATTTGTTTTGTTAACACTAGCATGTCTATGACCTCATATGGTAAATATCCTATGGTAAATATACTGTTCTGTATATCCATCATGCTTTTGAGCATCACTGTCTTTACACTTGCTATTCTCTTTGACTGAGATATTTTCCTTTCTTTTCCAAGTAGTGAACTATTGTTTACCCCCTTTTTGACAATTTTTAAACAATTGAAGTATAGTTGGTATACAATATGGGTCTTCCCAGGTGGAACTAGTTGTAAAGAACCCACCTGCCAATGCAGGAGGCGTAAGGGGTACGGGTTTGATCCCTGGGTCAGGAAGATCCCCTGGAGGAGGGCACAGGAACCCACTGCATTATTCTTGCCTGGAGAATCCCTTGGACAGAGCAACCTGGTGAGCTACAGTCCATGGGATTGCAAAATTTTGGACATGGCTGAAGCGACTTAGCATGCGTGCATGATGTACAGTGTAAGTTACAAAGGTACAATATAGTGACATAATTTTAAAAGGTTCTACTTCATTTGTAGTTATTATAGATACGTTGGCCATATTCCCTGAGTTGTATGATATATCCTTGTAGTTTATTTTATACATAATAGTTGTACCTCTTAATCCCCATATCTCTATATTGCCTCTTCCCCTTCTGTTCATTCTCTAAGATCCAGCTTAAAAAAAAGTATCTTGTGAAGCTTTCCCTAGTGCCTGTTCCATTCTGTACTCACATAGTACATATAAAGAACATTGTTTAACATTGTATATTAGTTGTTGATTGTCTATTTCTTCCATTAAACTGCAACACCATCATATCTTACTTTATTCACCTCTGTATCTCAACTTATTCATTTAGGGCTTCCCTCATGGCTCAGATGGTAAAGAATCTGCCTGCAATTCAGGAGGCCCAGGTTCGATTCCTAAGTGGGGAAGATCCCTTGGCGAAAGAAATGCAATCCATCTAGTGTCCTTGCCTGGAGAATTCCAGGGACAGAGGAGCCTGGTAGGCTACAGTCCATGAGGTCGCAAAGAGTGGATGCAATTGAGTGACTTTCAATTTCACATAGTAGATACTCCATGAGTATTTTTATTAAATGAAAACAAAATGATAACATTTAAATTAGCCTATGTTGTGTCCAACTATTGTGACCTTATGGATTATAGCCTACCAGGCTCCTCTGCCCATGGGATTTCCTAGGCAAGAATACTGGATTGGGTTACCATTTTCTTTTCCAGAGGATCTTCATGACCCAGGGATCAAACCCATGTCTCCTGCATGGGCAGACTGATTCTTTACCACTGAGCCACCAGGAATGCCAATTCTACCAAGTATAAAGTACAATTAAATAGTTAATTTTATTCTGTACTCTGATACATTTCACAGAGATAAATCTCTTGAGGAAAATTGTTTGTAAATGAGATTGGAAATTGGACCATAACTCCGTATTTTCCAGGTTGCTAGATCTCTACTTTTGATAAATTCTCAATCATTCCTATCAGAGTTGTATCTGATCCATGACAAAATAAAAATAATCTTTAAGCAAATATTTAATGCACTGTGGGGTTTGCTATATTTAAAATAACCCTGCTATGAATCCCTTCATAAACTTCAAAATTATAATATGAATAATTACCTCAAATTGTAGCTTTAGAACTTTTTAGGCTGTGGGATATAATAGCAAAATGGGCTGCGTTTACTTTTTTTTTCAGTCAGGACTGACTTGAAACAATTTTTTGCAATGATTGATATGTTGAGGACACTGAAACTCTATTCAGTACTTTAGGAATTTCTAACTTTATATCATAGAGTCTTTACTTATTGATAATAGTTTTTTTGTTTCTCACTGTTTTTCTTCTTGAGGGCAACTTATATTAAATTGGATGATTCAAAGTTCAGGTTGAAAAGTTTTGTACTTATGAAATATCTTCTCTTGTTTCAGTCTTATTTTCTTTCTTTTTCCCCCTCTCTTTTAATTCTCTTCCAGATTCAATACCAAATATGATGCCATTAAAGGGAGATTTTTTAAAACAATTGTTAGAAAATCAAAGCAGGCAATTATGTTGGAATATTAACTTCTACTGACACTTAAAATGTGAAATACCCGTGTGTCTTCATAGTCATTTGAAGAAAGAAATATTTGAATATCAAATGAAGGATGATTTAGTACATTTTACATCAATGCAATAAATGTCAGTTAGCAGATAATACTTAAAATGACTTCAAAATATGAACGCTAACATTAGCTCTTGGAAACAACAGTAAAAGATGACTCATAAAATTAATCCTTAGGGTAACTGTTTTTAAGTAAGTTCTTCTATATGTGTGAAAAATAGGGAACATTGCTTCCTAGCTAAAATTTAATAAAATGGTCAAAGGAAAGTCTTTTTGTGAAAGGGTAAACCCTTAGGTTGTTTAGGTTAAAAAAAAAAAATCAAGAAAATGAACTCATTGCTACTGCTGCTTCTTGTCAAAATTTCATGGAAATGAATATAGTTCTCTTATGCAAATAAACATGAGATGAATTGTAAGGTTCACTGTTCATTTCCTTGCTGTTGGACGTGCTGTTGTTGTTGTTTTGTGCTGTAAATGATGCTAAAATAATGCAGACTAGAATATAATGAATTTTATGCCAAGTAGTCACAGAAGCAAGAAAACTTTCCCCTGTCATCCTATTTATGGAGGGATTTTTTTGAAGCTATTGATACAAAAAAGTCTGTAGAATTCATAATATTTGAATTAGTCTGCCAGGCAAAGTCTATGGTTTTGAGTATTACAGGCTCTAGTTTCTGTATCTGTGTTTATTTTGAAGATATTAGAAATTATAAAGAAGGGGTACTTTTTAGGTGAGCTAATACTAGTACTAGATTATATTTAGGGGTATTTGCGTAAACACAGATCTACTAATGAAATCCCAAGTGACTTATCACTCAGTAAACTCTGAATGCACTGCTTCAATATGTGAAACAAATGAAACAAAATTTATCTTTTTAAGTGGGGGAAGGCGTTTTTATTTCCACAAAGAATGAAACCTAAAATACTAAGCTTACTTGTCTCAAAAAGGTCTCAAAGCTCCAAATAGCCTCTAGTCAAAAGTAATTGTTCAATACATAACCATGCCTCTGTGACTGTTCTGTGAAGGGCCAGTAACTTGATCGAATATTTTGTGCACTCATCTTAGAAATAGAAACTGAAAGTTGCTTCAAAGATATTATTTTTGGATGCTTTAAACAAAGCCACAGACATGTTTTATCTGGTGGCCATAATGTGCCTGACAGAATATCTGTTTACATTCAGGGGTATTCTTTAAATGGATTAAATTTAGTGTATTTGCATATGGAAAAATTGAAGAGGAATGGAAGTAGAGTTCTACACAAATGTCGGTTCAATGCACTGTGTTAAGTTACAAGTTACAATAAAACTTTATCTGTTTTAGGTTTTTTTTTTTTTTCCCCCAGTCAATCATATGTAGAGTATTTAGGTATGAGGCACTGCAGGGAAAGTAAAATAGGAAGAATATGGTCCTGCCTTTGAGAAGTTTGTGATCTAGTTGGGAAGAGTCCTGCAGAATTGACTACTTTGCTTGTAAAACAAAGCTGGGCAGATGGTTTATAGGAGTACCGGTGGGTTCTCTAATGGCCACCAATTTATCAATCTCATTTGGTTTTTAATGTCTGGAAAATCATTAGCCAAAGTACACATGAGATTACTATAACAACCAGCATCTTGAAATCTTAGTTGTGTGGATCTTAACTTACTCTGTTTTAGAAAAAAATTAAGTTCAGTTGATTTACAATATTGTGTTAGTTTTAGGTATGCAGCATAGTAATTCAGCATTTTGCAGATTATGTTCCATTATAGGTTGTTAAAAGATAATGGGTATAATTCCCTGTGCTGTACAGTAAATCCTTATTGCTTATCTATTTTATGTAGAGCGGTTTGTATTTGTCAAACCCATACCCCTCATTTGTCTCTCCCTCTTTCCCTTTCCCCTTTGATAACCACATTTGTTTTCTGTGTGTGTGGGTCTTTGCTGTTTTGCATATACTTTCATTCATATTATTTTTCTTTCTCTGTCTGACTTAGTTCACTAAGCATAATATTCTCTAAGTCCATCCACATTGCTGCAAATGGCAGTGAAATATTTGTCAACACTGCTGGAAGAAAGATCAATGCTATATCTGTATTTTTAGATTGACTTTGGTGTAAGTAATGAGATGGCAAAATTTCAAAGAGACGTAAGTGGGTTATGTTACTAAAATGCATTAGAGCAGAGAATATTATTTCTAAAAATCACTTTTGAATTAAGCACACTCGTTGGTATGTGTTCTTTTTTAAATTAATAGTTTGAAAACTAATATCCAGCATTTATGTGACCATATGCTGCTTTTGAAAGACTGATAAAAAAGCAGAAAACAAATAAGATACAATTGCATGTGTATATATTCTGCAAAAGCTTACAAAACTGATTGGATGCCTAATGTTAGTGACTCATGAGTTTGCAACAAGAGAATCTACTTCAGTGTAGCATAGAGTCAGTGCAGTTTATGTGACCTAGTTGAGAAGAGTGCTGCAGAATTGACTACTTTATTTGTACTGGGCAATGGTGAGGGAGAGGGAAACCTGGCGTGCTGCAGTACATGAGGTTGCAAAGAGTCAGACACGACTCGGTGACTGAACAGCGACAACAGTATTATGTGTACATATACTAACTAGGTTTATTTCTATGAACTAGATGTCACGTTATCTATCATAAGTGACTGGTCATTAATAAGGTTTGAATAACCCAAGAAAGTTTTAATAAGCTAAAGGAATTCAGTTCTTTAAGCAACATGATATCTAAAGGAATAGACAAAATTTCCAGGAGTTCTGTTAATATAAAAGAAGATTCAAATCTCATAGTAATAATATTTGATAATGTAGGAAAATGCTTTGAATACAATGGAAGGAGGTAGGTATCATTTGTCTCCTATCCTTGCTTTGATTTTGGCTTGTTTGCAAGAATGGTTTTGGGGTTGAAGTGGATTTTATTTACATAGTTGAGGTTTTTTGAGATGAAAAATTTGGTCTAGAAAGAAAATACATGTTTGATGCCAGAACAGCAATAATAAAAAATGAAAAATACCAGTTCTAGTTCATGTTAGTCCTTTATTATTTTAAACACATGTCACTTAAATTACTTTCTTTTTCTTTAGAGATAATTATTTTTTTAATTTAATTTAATTTTTTAACTTTACAATATTGTATTGGTTTTGCCATATATCGAAATGAATCCACTACAGGTATACATGTGTTCCCCATTCTGAACCCTCCTCCCTCCTCCCTCCCCATACCATCCCTCTGGGTCGTCCCAGTGCACTAGCCCCAAGCATCCAGTATCGTGCATCGAACCTGGACTGGCGACTCGTTCCATATATGATATTATACATATTTCAATGCCATTCTCCCAAATCATCCCACCCTCTCCCCCTCCCACAGAGTCCAAAAGACTGTTCTATACATCAGTGTCTCTTTTGCTGTCTCGTACACAGGGTTACTGTTACCATCTTTCTAAATTCCATATATATGCATTAGTATACTGTATTGGTGTTTTTCTTTATGGCTTACTTCACTCTGTATAATAGGTTCCAGTTTCATCCACCTCATTAGAACTGATTCAAATGTATTCTTTTTAATGGCTGAGTAATACTCCATTCTGTATATGTACCACAGCTTTCTTATCCATTCATCTGCTGATGGACATCTAGGTTGCTTCCATGTCCTGGCTATTGTAAACAGTGCTGCGATGAACATTGGGGTACATGTTCTCTTTCAATTCTGGTTTCCTCGGTGTGTATGCCCAGCAGTGGGATTGCTGGATCATAAGGAAGTTCTATTTCCAGTTTTTTAAGGAATCTCCACACTGTTCTCCATAGTGGCTGTACTAGTTTGCATCCCACCAACAGTGTACGAGGGTTCCCTTTTCTCCACACCCTCTCCAGCATTTATTGCTTGTAGACTTTTGGATTGCAGCCCTTCTGACTGGCGTGAAATGGTACCTCATAGTGGTTTTGATTTGCATTTCTCTGATAATGAGTGATGTTGAGCATCTTTTTATGTGTTTGTTAGCCATCTG
Organism: Bos grunniens; assembly: GCF_055505025.1. Lineage (NCBI taxonomy): Eukaryota > Metazoa > Chordata > Mammalia > Artiodactyla > Bovidae > Bos > Bos grunniens. The sequence continues at coordinate 105,835,198 of NC_141165.1, forward strand.
TATGTCTTCTTTGGAGAAATGTCTATTTAGTTCTTTGGCCCATTTTTTGATTGGGTCGTTTATTTTTCTGGAGTTGAGCTGTAGGAGTTGCTTGTATATTTTTGAGATTAGTTGTTTGTCAGTTGCTTCATTTGCTATTATTTTCTCCCATTCTGAAGGCTGTCTTTTCACCTTGCTTATAGTTTCCTTTGTTGTACAGAAGCTTTTAATTTTAATTAGGTCCCATTTGTTTATTTTTGCTTTTATTTCCAATATTCTGGGAGGTGGGTCATAGAGGATCCTGCTGTGATGTATGTCGGAGAGTGTTTTGCCTATGTTCTCCTCTAGGAGTTTTATAGTTTCTGGTCTTACGTTTAGATCTTTAACCCATTTTGAGTTTATTTTTGCGTATGGTGTTAGAAAGTGTTCTAGTTTCATTCTTTTACAAATGGTTGACCAGTTTTCCCAGCACCACTTGTTAAAGAGATTGTCTTTAATCCATTGTATATTCTTGCCTCCTTTGTCAAAGATAAGGTGTCCATATGTGCGTGGATTCATCTCTGGGCTTTCTATTTTGTTCCATTGATCTATATTTCTGTCTTTGTGTAATCACTGAATGTTCATATAATATCTTATTTGTTGAGTTTATTTGTTCTATAACATTATTTATTATTGAAAATGTTTTGAAATCAGCTCCTTATGGTCTATAAACTTCCTGCCTTGTAATATCAGAAGGAACTATATTGGTTAAAGAATATTTTAGCATGCATGTACATTTGAATGATTCATTATGAAGTAATGTGAAATTTTAATTTTATACAGTTAACATCATAATGCTTAAAACCATCTTTGAATTATAGGATGAAAAGAAATGCTTTTATATTTTCTTACAGAGACTCTGAAGTTTTGCTTTTCACATTTAAACCATGAATTCATGCAAATTGTGTGTGGAAAACCATCACCGTAAACTGAAGGCAATCTCATTTCCCCAGTGATGTGAAATGCCGCCTCTCTCATTTGTTGTTTCCATTCATACATGGATCTGCTTCTGGACGCTCCAGTTCATTCCATCAAGCAATTTGGTTTTCTCTTAATTTATATCACATTGTCCTAGTTCATCTAACATTATAATAAGCTCTATTTTTGCTGAGAGCAAGCCTACCTTCCTTTCTCTTTGAGTGTTCTAGGTATACTTGGCTCTTTGCTCTTCTATGAACATTTTAGAATTGACCTCAAAATTTACAACAAATCCTATGGTGATTTTTATTGAGATTGCATTGAATCTTTGTGTCAATTAGGAGAGAATTGATATTTTTAAAACTGCCTGTTCATTCACACACTGTGTATGTTTTCATCAATTTATCATCTATAATGTTTTTTGTACTTACATAATTTTTCTCTGTGAGTCATGAAACAATGTTTGTTAGATATGTTCTAGGAACCTATTTGCTGCTATTGTGCTATTTTTACATTTTATAAAATGTTATGTTTACAAGCAAGGCTCTTTCCTGTTTGTTCATGGGATATAAGAATGATTTTTTAATATTAATTTTATAACCAACCATGTGACTCTTTTTTCATTAATTCCTACAAATTTTGGATAGTTTTTTTTTTTAAGTTTTCTTGATTAAATTATCTATGACTAATGAATTTTGCCTCTTTCTTTCAAATCCCAGCTACTCATTCATTTTCAAGCCTGATGCTGCCAGCTAGATATTCTTACTAAATGTTGAACTAAAGCAGTTGAGTCTTTGTCAAATGTCTGAGTTAGGAACAGAGAAATAGCTTATTTTTTCAAGTTTATTTATTTTTCATTGGGGGATAATTGCTTTACAATACTGTGTTGGTTTCTGCCATACATCAACATGAATCAGCCATAGGTATACACATGTCTCTTCCCTCTTAAACCTCCCTCCACCTCCCGCCCTACCCCACACCTGGAACAGAGAAATGTTTATTGCAGAGCCAAACAAGGAAAATAAGGTTGAGGGGTTCATGCCCCCTAAACCCCTGAAATCCCCAAAGTGTTTCAGCAAAGCAGTTTTAAAGGCCAGGTGAGGGAAGGGGGCCTCTTAGGAATTGTGAGCATTTCGTGCACAGTTCTCTGATTATTTTGATGTTGAGCTAACAGGGCAGTTAACATCAATCCTTAGACCCCATTAAGTCCTGGGGGCAATGCGTTCATAATCATCAAATACTGTAGTTAATTTCTTCCATTTGATGCTGGTCTTTAGCCTCTGAAAAACTCAGGAAATATGCATGAGTTACTATTATCTGGGTCCTTCAGAGAGGAGCTAAAGCAGAAGATATGGGGGAGGGAGTCTGTCTGGGGAAGGCCCCATAGGATCATGCCAGTTACATTTTCTGGAACAGTTTGTCTGCCTCCTTTTAGGCACCAAGAAGGCCAGTCCTGGCTCATTTCTAAGCAATAACTCCGGTTAAGTTTTTTTTCCCTTCTTCCCTTCACCATTTTTATTCCCTGGTGCTTGTTCCTGCTTCTGGACTCACAGCAAGGAGGCCTGAAGCTTGAGAACTATTTGCCACTTAACGTTCCTCTTCCATTTTCTGTTCACAGAAGTATTTTCTTAATTTCTGTGAAGGTATTGGGATTTAGTTATAGTTGATTTAAATATGTATATCCTGGGACATAGATAAACCATTTTTATGACAATCTTTAATGCTTAATTTGATGATACTAATAAAATTATTTTGAAAGTGATGAAAATTAATTGACTGTACTTGCTGGGTTTAGTAAAAGTTTAAATTGCATGCTACTTTAAAAAATATTTTCAAATGTTCTTTTTCAATGTAATTACCCCTAGAGGTATCTCATTATACATCCTTGGATAACTTTATTTCGGGTGTTATCTAAATACTGCAATATGATGTAGTGAAAGCAGAAATGATTTTATTGCCAGGCAGAAGTAGGTTCTCATCTCAATTTCAATAGCTGAGGGATTGAGGAAGTTTCTAAATTGTATTTTCTTTCTGAAAAGAAAACGTCACTTCAAATATGAAAGAGGAATTAGATCAACATGCTATTTAATTTTTATTCAGCATTAGTTCATAAAAAGACAGAAACTACTGTACTTGGCATACAGATCTTCACTGATTTATCCCTCTTGTGGTCATGGCAGGAGTCACTAGTTAAACTTTGTAGTTTCCATCTGAGCCAAGATCGACTGCAAAATTTTCAGCAAAGAGCATCTACTAGCTGATAAGAGATGACACTGCAGAAAACTGATATATGATTTTAGCTCTATCCGATCCCTTTCACCTTTATCACTTTTTCCCTAATATACTGCTTTTATTTATTGCTGATATGCATCTAGCAAATAAATGTATTCATAAGGCCAGGGAAATGTTAATATCTCATATGATTTAATTTCAGATGTGTCACTTTTCTGAAACAGACTAGGCTACAGAATAAGTCATTTTACAGAATGCATTCTATTTGAGTGACAATAATTATCAACTGGTAGAAAAGATATGGATAAGAAATGGCTCAACAGAATAATAGTTTAGCATAAAAGCACTTGAGAGAGCATATTCTACAAATGGTGAATAGGTGTTGTCAGAAAAAAGTTTTTCATGAGAAAATAATTTTATGATAAAAGTCTGCATTTAATGATGTTGAGAAATATATATATATATATATATATTTCCCTGATAAGAACCCCCAAGAGAAAGAAATAATTTTTTCCCAAAGCGGTTAGCCATGGAACACTTTTTCTTGGGATTTAAATATTTACATGCCCACTATGCTGTGCTTGCCAATCCTTTCCAACTCCTGGGCAGTCAATCTTAATAGTTTTTGTCTGTTCCATACCAGTTGCTAAGCATTTTGTAAATCACATTATATAGAATATATTTTAGAAAATGCTATTTGAAAGGTTGTGTCACTGATGAGTAAATATTATATAGGATTGGGGACATTCATTATATTTGTCTATTTTAAATAGTTCCAAATTTGTTAATTTTTGCAAAATAAGTTTAACTTTGTATGTAGATTGCTATGTGACATATAAAGTGACATTCTAGGCATTTTGTTTGTAAAAATGCATTTATTTGAAACACAAACAATTCATGTTCAGTAGAGAAATTTTGGAAAACAGATAAAGAAGAATTTAAAAATTAAAATTAAAAAATCATTTTGGGATATTTTGCCCCTATTCCTTTTTATTTTTTTAATTTAATTTAATTTTATTTTTTAACTTTACAATATTGTATTGGTTTTGCCATATATCAAAATGAATCTGCCACAGGTATACATGTGTTCCCCATCCTGAACGCTCCTCCCTCCTCCCTCCCCATACCATCCCTCTGGGTCATCCCAGTGCACCAGCCGCAAGCATCCAGTATCGTGCATCGAACCTGGACTGGCGGCTCGTTTCATATATGATATTATACATATTTCAATGCCATTCTCCCAAATCATCCCACCCTCTCCCTCTCCCACAGAGTCCAAAAGACTGTTTCTATACATCAGTGTCTCTTTTGCTGTCTCGTATACAGGTAACAATAGCCCCTATTCCTTTTGATTTTTGCTGCTGTTCGGTTGCTAAGTATGTCTGACTCTTTGGGACTCCATGGTCACTGTAGTTTGCCAGGCTCCTTCTGTCTATGGGATTTCTCAGACAAGAATCCTGGAGTGGGTTGCTATTTCTTTCTCCATGGGATCTTTCCAACCCAAGGACTGAACCCTTGTTTCCTACACTGACAGGCAAATTCTTTACCACTGAGTCACCAGGGAAGCCCAGTACAGCTATTAATAAAAACACTGAACATTGTATATTAAACAAATATCAGAAAACTTTGAAACATAGAAGGAAGAAGGCAGACTACCCAGGAATTTTGAGACCCAAGAAACAATATAGTGATGAATTTCTTGGGTTTTTTCTTTCCTTTTATATCCCAGACTTGGAGCTGAAGAAGCAAGCCATCTGAAACGTCAAGGGCAGAGATATAATTGAAGATCCAAAAAAACAAAACTTTTTAAAATCACTCAAAACACTGCAATCTCACAACTTTTCCGCTGAAGAATGCCCTTCTTTCAAAAGCCATCAATGAATTCTATATTGCAAAATTTGACACGTAGTGCATTGGTTTCCCACTCATGTTGTAAGAAATTACCACAAAGTTAGTGGCTTATAGCAATGCAAATTTATTATTTTATAGTCTTAGAGGCCATAAGTATGAAATGAATCTGCAGGACCACATTCCCTTTCTCTAGGGGAGAATCCATTTCCTGGCGTCTTCCAGCTTCTGCAGGTCTTTAGTAATCCTTGGCTCATCTCTCTTTATCACCTCTCCCTCTTCACATCTCCTCTCTGACTCTGATGCTTCTGCTTCCCTTTTATAAGGACCCTTGTGATTGCTTTGGGTTTGCCCAGATAATAATCCAATAAAATGTCCCATCTCAGGATCCTTAGTCACAGTTATGAAATTCCTTTTGCCCTTTGTGAAGATATCATACTTAACAGTTTCTGAGAATTAATACCTGAATATATTGGGGGGCCATCATTTTGCCTATCAAATATTGCTTTCCTTGAATTCCATGACTCTATACTGCCTTAATTTATATTTCTTAAATAACTGGTCATTTCTTCTCAATTTTCTTTCCAGGATTTTATTCCCTCTTCTTTCCTTATTGAGTCTTTTCAGGTTCTCTTCTTCTTTTCAGGTTCTGCTCTATCTTCTCCTAGACAATTTAGGTCATCTTCTGTGTGAATCCTAACTATGTCTACATTTCTGACTCTGACATTGAAATTTCACACAAATGACATATCTCAAATATAGCCTATCTCAAACTATCTCATTTTTGTATCATCAAGTTTTGTTGTTGTTGTTTAGTCGCTAAGTCACCTCTGACTGATTTGCAACCCCATGAACTGTAGGCCACCAGGCTCCTCTGTCCTTGGAATTTTCCAGGCAAGAATACTGGAGTGGGTTTCCATTTCCTTCTCTAGGGGATCTTCCTGACCCTGGTACTGACTCTGCGTCTCCTGCATTGGTAGGTGGATTCTTTGCCTCTGAGCCACCAGGGAAGACCCTATCCAAGTTTGTTTCCTTCTAATTTGTTCTCCACATTATAGCCTATGACATTCCTGTTTAAAACCCTCCAGTGACTTCTCAATGATGAAGGATAGAGATGAAACCACGTGCTCAAACTTGGTGTAAAAACTATATATTTAGTTCACTGGCTTTCTCTCTAGCCTCATCTCTCACTGTGTTATTTCATTACAGGTGCTAATGTCTCTTTCTCATTCTGCCACCATCTATCTTTCCTCCTGAGGCTTCTATATGTAGTTTATGCTATTTCTTCTGTCTAAAAGATATTTTTCTCACCTGACACCTAACTGTTATTTTCTTTTCAATTTTCCAACTCTTCCAGGAAGCATTTTCGGCCCTGACTTCAGGTCACATGTATTTTCTTAAAGGCTCCTGTAACACGAGTATGACTTGTACATTGTTACCCTCATGCCCTTTCATAACTGCCCATCAGCAGCAGCAGACTGTAAACACTGTGAGGGCAGACTTACAGAGTTTGTAATAAGTATGCATTCATTATCTGATGAAAGAAAAAACAAATTATAACATTTTGAAGTACTAATTGTGTATGAAGGATTATAAATCTTTTATACTATGAAAAATAGAAACGCTCTTAGGTGGAAAGGCTCATGTTTTCTTAAAAAGAGAGGCAGAGAGGAAAACAACCAGGACGATCTTTAATATTACTTGAGATAAAGTATTAATGCAAATGTATCATTGGTTGGTTGATATTTTTGATATTTTTAACCTTGAGAAATTTAATCATTTATGGTCTTTATCAAGGAACTTTAATACAACAAGGTATAAATAAAATTCCATGTTGTTTTTAGAGCTGACAAACCTCATTTTGAATTGCCAACTATGTAATTATGACTACCTGTAAAATGGGGATGAAATGCTTGCTGAATTTAATTGTAGAGGGCTGAAAATAAGAAACTAGTTTATTTGGGGCCTTAAGGATTGTAATTTGTGGGGAAAAAGCATTGTCCTGGAAAGAGAAATAGTCAGGGGCTTATAAAGACAATGGAGAAGGCAATGGCACCCCACTCCAGTGCTCTTGCCTGGAAAATCCCATGGGCGGAGGAGCCTGGTAGGCGGCAGTCCATGGGGTCGCTAAGAGTAGGACACGACTGAGCACCTTCACTTTCACTTTCCATTTGCACGCATTGGAGAAGGAAATGGCAACCCACTCCAGTGTTCTTGCCTGGAGAATCCCAGGGACGGGGGAGCCTGGTGGGCTGCTATCTATGGGGTTGCACAGAGTCGGACATGCCTGAAGTGACTTAGCAGTAGCAGTATAAAGACAAAAAGCCATAAGGTTGTTAAAGTTGTATGCTTAGTTGCTCAGTCGTGTCCTACTCTTTGTGACAAGAATACTGGAGTGGGTAGCCATTCCCTTTTCCAAGGGCTCTTCCTGCCCCAGGGGATCCAATCCAGGTCTCCCACACTGCAAGCAGATTCTTTATGGTCTGAGCCACCAGGGAAGTCCAAGAATACTGGAGTGGGTAGCCTATCCTTTCTCCAGGGGATCTTCCCAACCCAGGATGCCTGGTGATAATTGTGATTGACTCTGACATAAGTCGGGAAATATTTGTCCTTAGTAATAATCACGAGTTATTTTGTAGGAAGGGCCCTGATAAGTATCTTGAGTTTCTTCAGATATTCTGGATGCCTTTGTTAGGACAATAGTACTCAAAAGGTTTGATTCCATCCAGGCACAAAAGCCTTGTATGAGTCATACTTCCTCAGGGGCCTCCTGGTTCCATTTTAGAGAACTCTCTTGGCACTACTCCATTTTGATTTTCCTTTCATAAGACAAGATTCCATTGATTCTTATAATGATTAGAAAAAATGTTAAGGTTCAGTATTTGCATCTTCTTTTCAGTAGTATCCTTTTCTGTACGTCTTAGAGTGAAGTGAAGTCGCTCAGTCATGTCTGACTCTGGACCCCATGGACTGTAGCCTACCAGGCTCCTCAGTCCATGGAATTTTCCAGGCAAGAGTACTGGAGTGGGTAGCCATTTCCTTCTCCAGGGGATCATCCCAACCCAGGGATTGAACCTGGGTCTCCCGCATTGCAGGCAGACGCTTTACCTTCTGAGCCACCAGGGAAGCCCAAACACATCTTGAACTTACAAGTTTCATGAGCTTGACAGAGTTCTAAATTGTATGAAAATAGTCTGTATGTTAAAACTGCTAAGATCTGAACATCTGTTCTTTGGTGCCCTATTTCCTTTGATTTGAAGTTCAGAATGAGAGATATTAAGTTCCAAATGTAAAACAAAAAGCTGCAAAAATATGCTCCAATATAAAAGCTGTTCAAAAAGAGTAATCATTCTTGAAACTCTGTAACTGTTTTGCAGATGATTTATTCACTTCCTTTCTCTAATCAGAGAATTTTCTACACAGTCAGAGTGAGATCGTTTCCTGAGGCAAGAAAGAAATACCGAGGTCCTGACAAATAAGATGTTGCCTTAGGGAAGAGAACTACAGTAAACACTCAGAAGTTCTTGCCTTAACAAGAAAACCTTTAAAAGTAAATGTAAATGGCAAAAAGTAGTGTGGGTTACTGGATTTTAACCACCTGACTTAACATTTAATCTTTTATTATCTGTTCATTTAAAAAAATGCTTCATAGATGTTAAAATATGTGGACAAAGAATATTGCCTGCCATATCAGCAAAGAATATTGCCCGCCATATCAGCAAACAAAGAATGTTGCTGCCTTCAAGTCATCAGCCACTGCAGCCACCCCTCATGGTGAATGGTGAGTGGACTCAGGATGGGAAATAGCAGGATACTGGGCCTAGATAGTAAAGGTGCATGTCAACAAGTCCAGTCTCTTGCATCTTCCCATATATCAGATCAGATCAGTTCAGTCGCTCAGTCGTGTCCTACTCTTTGCGACCCCATGAATCGCAGCAGGCCAGGCCTCCCTGTCCATCACCAACTCCCGGAGTTCACTCAGACTCACGTCCATCGAGTCAGTGATGCCATCCAGCCATCTCATCCTCTGTCGTCCCCTTCTCCTCCTGCCCCCAATCCCTCCCAGCATCAGGGTCTTTTCCAGTGAATCAACTCTTCGCATGAGGTGGCCAAAGTACTGGAGTTTCAGCTTTAGCATCATTCCTTCCAAAGAAATCCCAGGGCTGATCTCCTACAGAATGGACTAGTTGGATCTCCTTGCAGTCCAAAAGTGCTAAATTTATTAACTTAAGAAATCTATGTTTTTTAATTAACAGTAATCATTAAAAAAGTCATCTTTTGATGTTCCAACTCTCTGGTTTTTGTTGCAAAACTCCTATTATCCAGGCACCTCCTCTACTTCTATGAAGCAGGTCTTTAAAGCTATCTGAGAGGCTGTCTTCCCAGCCCAAGTCCTCAGAAAATCCACCGAATGAAACATAATTCTCAGTTTTTAGGTTGCACATTTTTTTCCAGTTGACAAGTAATTATTCCTAATAATACTACTCCATTGTAGACAAAGATTATTCAGTCTTAAAATTTTATTCATAAATACACAAGCAAGAGTTAACTGAGTATTGAGAAAGTCACTGTAAGTAAATGTAGGAAAGAGCTATATTTAGAAAGGTATCACGGATACTAAGGGGCCTTTAAAGTGAAAGAAATAATAAAGGCTATATAGAGGACAAGACATTTTATTTTTAATCAAATCTTCATTACCAATGTTGGGCAAGTAATTTCCATTTTTAAAAGTCAGTTTACATATCTGTAAAAGAGGTTTCTTCCTGGGAAAGCAGGAAGGATGCCTGTTTCAACTGGTGCAATAATCCCTTGTTGTCCACAGGGGTCGTTTCTAGGACCCTCACAACCCTCTCAAGTATTCTTGCCTGGAGAATCACCATGGACAGATGAACCTGGTAGGCTACAGTCCATGGGGTCACAAAGAGTCAAACACAACTGAGTGACTAAGCACAGCACACAGATACCAACATCTGAGGATGCTCAAGTTCCTTATATAAAATGGTATAGTATTTTCATATAACCTGCACACATCCTCCTGCATACTTTAAATCATCTCTAGATTACTTATAATTCCTGATACATTGTAAATGCTATGTAAATAGTTGTAAATACAATGCAAATACTATGTAAATAATTGCTGCTGCTGCTAAGTCGCTTCAGTTGTGTCAGACTCTGTGCGGCCTCATGGACGGCAGCCCACCAGGCTCCGCTGTCCCTGGGGTTCTCCAGGCAAGAACACTGGAGTGGGTTGCCATTTCCTTCTCCAATGCATGAAAGTGAAAAGTGAAAGTGAAGTCGCTCAGTCCTATCCGACTCTTCGCGACATGCAGCAAATCCAAGTTTTTCTTTTTGGAATGTCCTGAAAAAATTTTTTGAATATTTTCCATCCACAGTTTGTTGACTCCATGGATGTGGAAACTGTGGATACAGAAGACTGACTGTATTCCATTTCCTTGTTGTATTCCGAGTTAAAATATCAAGGGGACAAGGAGTGGGAGTGGAGCTTCTCTGTGAGAGGCAGTAAACATTTGCTAGATTCCAGTGGTAATAATCGAAGACATCAGTTCTAACATGTGTTTTTAACAGTTGTGAGAAGGCAGCAAAGTTAGTGTTAGCCCATATTAGCAAATGTGTATAGACTCAAGTCTGTCTTCAGCCCATCTTCAAAATCTGAAATAACTGGACCTGTGAGTATTGTGCATGTGAACAGGTGTTGGAAGGGGAAAAAAATTACTAGTCTGGAGGGATAGCAAATAGAAAATAAATGCTTAGAGATATCTGAGATGTTCAAAAAAATAAAACTTAGATCAGGTTCCATTTGATGATATTTTAGTTAAATATCAAAGCTTTTTCATAGTTTGAAATTTCTCAGGACAAATCTCTTTAAAATGTCATGGATGACAGGTTTGTAAAACTGCGTGAACCCATCATCCTCTTGAAATGCTAAACACTGATGGTTCTAAAGAAAGTAAATGCAATTTTCTTGAATTTAATAGAAAATTTTGGTGTTTTTTTTGGTTTTGTTTTAAGCTCAATACATTATCACATAGAGATTGAAAATTCTTAAAGTGAAAGGAAATATAGAATTATGCCAACTTATCTCAAAAGAGGATTAACTGGTATATGAAGAAAGATGTAAAAAATGGATGAATGAAGAATTAGATGTTTAAATGTGATCAGAAATATTGTGAAAAAGAACTGAGTATTGAACCAAGAGTGAATAGCTGTAGATATTGAGTTTCTCAGACTGTGAATCCCTATCATAAAACATGAATGTTTGTGTGATCACTTATTTCACAGCTTTGAAACCAATACATTCTTTAACCTAACATTATAGAAAAAGAATTTCCTAATTTTATCATAATCAGGCCACTCTAATTCCAAATTTCTCTGGGGTTTTTCTTCTTTTCTAATTGTGCTGGATGGTACCTTTAATTTTGGACTGAAACACACTGAAAATTTTCACATCTTTTTTCTCTTACTGCTGTCTTCAAGAATAGTCTTAGAGATGTTTTTAAACTATGTAAATCAAAGACCTTGAACAATATCTGTCTCACACCTTCTCTTTGATCCTGTTTCCTATGCCCTCAGATGTGTCTGTCCATTTCAGAAAGAAAATGGGGTTTCAACTTTGTTTTCCAGTTTTCCAATATGACTTTCAAAGACATTAAGGTAATCCTTTCCATTTCACTAAAAGTTATTTTTGTCCTGTTTTTTCCTCCATTCTCACTTATTATTATAAATATTCTGAATCATTAAAGTGTTTGTGTGTAATCTTACTTTGGGATTTAGCCTTACTTGTGAAAATGGTGAAAATCCTAAACTTTTTAGGAAATAAGGAATGAAGATTCCAGCCTTGAAGGGCATTGAGGTTTTCAGCATCATAAAAGTTTCTAACTTCTTAATATACAGTAGTTAATTAAATCATCAGCTAGACATATCCTGTTTATTGCTCTTTTAGATTAAAATAAATTAAAGCAGAAAAGAAACACAATTTAATTGGCCTGAGATAAGTTGTTATACTGTTAGTACAACAGTTCTCTTGGAATTTAGTAATCATAATTATGCAAATCTTAATTAGGTAATTATTGTTGTGCAGTTTTTCTCAACTTAAGGGGGAAAATTCATTGGAACAATCAACCATATCATGCTGTGTCAGAAACTTTAAATCAGAAAAAATTTTAGAGTAAGTTGTAGAGTGCTTTATTATTTATAGAGTATAATGTAATTCCCTAATCAACTAACAGGAAAAGTCTGAAAATACTCCTTGCTTTGATATTTGTTCTGTTTTGTAGTTGCCAAAGTGTTGCTCTGATTTGTCACTATAAGACCGATGGAAGGAAGACAAGTCATCATGCATGGGTGATTTTTCATTAAAGTAGACACCTGATAAAGAGGTGCATGAAGTCTTTGTTCTTTCACAAATAAATTGTGAATATAATTTGAATAAATTTCTGTGTTAGCCCATCAGAAATTGAGTTCAGTCATTTTGTTTCTACTTTTGATATACACAAATCAAAGAAGGAGAAGGAACTGAGTGTTTATACCGTATCATTATATGCATTCCTGGAAATTTAGATATTTTGCAAAATAGAAGAATGTACAATTTTGAAAAAAGTAGAGTTAGTTAAAATAAAAATTTCTAAACAAAGTAGTAGCAAAAGCAGTGAGAGGTATTTCAGGAGATAACTTGAATAAGCCAGAAAGGCAGTTCAGCATGGAGAGAGACTTCAGTAGAAAGGGTAAAATGGCTTGTGGCATTACAACAGTAGATAGCAGTGGATGTCTGAGCCAGTAGAGCATTCATTGACATGGTCAAAGAGGAAGAAAAGCCTGCTTAGAGATTGGGTCTGGTAAAGCTATAATAATGCCTTGTAGGAGATCTGTGTTTAGACATCACTGAATTTTTTTTTTTTCATATAGAATTAATGAATTTGCTTTATAGCCTCTTGGCTTCTTCATCAATGAGTTAAACATATTTTCTTGCTTATTCTAATTCATGTTTCTAAATTTTGAAAATCATACTTTGATTTTTTTGGAGATTGTACTAAAGATTTCCAAGTAAATACACATTGCAGAGCCCTTAAACTGCCTGGTGGCTCAGATGGTAAAGAATGTGCCTGCAATGCAGAGACCTGAGTTTGATCCCTGCCTTGGGAAGATCCTCTGGAGAAGGAAATGGAGACCCACTCCAGTATACATGCCTGGAGAATTCCATGGACAGAGGAGCCTGGTGGGCTACAGTCCATGCAGTTGTAAAGAGTCAGATATAACTGAGTTACTAACTCTCAGCCCGAAAATAAACATATTTTCTTGGCTCCTGAAGCAGATCCTAAGGAGCAATAGGATTTTACTTTCATTGACTCTTTGTTTCTCCTTGCACCCCTGATTCTGTGCCTTTGTATTGTTCTGTTTCTATTTTCTTACAACCTGGAAGTTATTCTTAATTTGCCATTAATGTATGTGAATTTGGTTTTGTGGGTCTATTTGTTGGTTTTTTATAGACAGAAACCTATCCTGTTGTGTGAAAGATGACAGAAAATTCTGTTTGTTTTATTCAGAATACATCAGCCTTCCACTGAAAAGATAAAGAGCATTCTGAGATCCACATTTGTGAACACTTTTGTTTGCCATATTTATTTTAAGCGATGACTAAGGGTGTAGAACTAAAGCCATAAGATGTGTGTCTATGTGTCTGTAATTGCAAAAAGTTTTTATCCTTTATTTTGTGTTAGAAATATTCTCTTCTTGAAAAGTAAATAAACTAGATTTAAAGATTTAATAAATTAAGAAGTTCTATATTGATTGGTTTGTAGAAGCTAATAGTTCAGTTCAGTTCAGTCGCTCAGTCGTGTCCGACTCGTTGTGATCCCATGAACTGCAGCACGCCAGGCCTCTCTGTCCATCACCAACTCCCGGAGTTCACCCAAACTCATGTGCATCAAGTAGGTGATGCCATCCAGCCATCTCATCCTCTGTCATCGCCTTCTTCTCCTGCCCCCAATCCCTCCCAGCATCAGAGTCTTTCCCAATGAGTCAACTCTTTGCATGAAGTGGCCAAAGTACTGGAGTTTCGGCTTTAGCATCAGTCCTTCCAAAGAACACCCAGGACTGATCTCCTTTAGAATGGACTGGTTGGATCTCCTTGCAGTCCAAGGGACTCTCAAGAGTCTTCTCCAACACCACAGTTCAAAAGCATCAATTCTTTGGTGCTCAGCTTTCTTCACAGTCCAACTATCACATCCATACATGACCACTGGAAAAACCATAGCCTTGACTACACGGACCTTTGTTGGCAAAGTAATGGCTCTGTTTTTTAATATGCTGTCTAGGTTGGTCATGACTTTCCTTCCAAGGAGTAAGCATCTTTTAATTTCATGGCTGCAGTCACCATTTGCAGTGATTTTGGAGCCCAAGAAAATAGTCTGTCACTGTTCCCATTGTTTCCCCATCTATTTGCCATCAAGTGATGGAACCAGATGCCATGATCTTAGTTTTCTGAATGTTGAGTTTTAAGCCAACTTTTTCACTCTCCTCCTTCACTTTCATCAAGAGGCTCTTTATTTCTTCCTCACTTTCTGCCATAAGGGTGGTGTCATCTGTGTATCTGAGGTTATTGATATTTCTCCTGGTAGTCTTGAAATTAAAAGACGTTTGCTCCTTGGAAGGGAAGCTATCACAAAACTATATAGCATATTAAAGAGAAAAGACATCACTTTGCTGACAAAGTCCATATAGTCAAAGCTATAGTTTTTCCAGTAGTCATGCATATGGATGTGAGAGTTGGACTATAAAGAAGTCTAAATGCAGAAGAATTGATGCTTTCAAATTGGGGTACTGAAGAAGACTCTTGAAAATCCCCTGGACTGCAAGGAGATCAAACCAATCAATCCTAAAGGAAGTCAACTCTGAATATTCATTGGAAGGACTGATGCCGAAGCTGAAGATCCAATATTTGGTCACCTGATATGAAAAGCCAACCTATTGGAAAAGACCCTGGTGCTGGGAAAGATTGAGCGCAGGAGAAGAAGAGGATGACAGAGGATGGAATGGTTGGATGGCATCAGCGATTCAATGTACATGAGTTTGAACAAACTCTGGGAAGTAGTAAAGGACAGGGAAGCCTGGTGTGCTACAATCCATGGGGTTGAAAAGAATCAGATGTGACTTAGTGACTGAACAACAACACACTATCAACGAAATACCAGAAAACAAAAGTAAAAAAAAAAAAAAATCCCATTTGAAATTGTATCAGAAAAAGATAAAAGAGTTAGGGAAAAAGCCTTACAAATGAGGTTAAAGACCTTTATGCTAAGAACCATAAAATACTGATAAAGGAAATTGAAGACGATTCCAAAAAATGGAAAGATATCCCTTGCTCTTGGATTGGGAGAATTAATATTTTTAAAATGGCCATACCACTTGAAATCTATAGAGTTAATGTGATCCCTATCAAATTACCCATGGCATTTTCATAAAACTTAACAAATCATTCTAAAATTTATACGAAACCCTGTAAGACCCAGAATTGCCAAAACAATTCTGAGGAAAAAAAGCAATGCTGAAAGCCTAGCCCTCTACATGTAGGTAAATGAAACAAAACAGAAATTCTGGAAATGAACCCGTACACCTACAGTCAATTAATCTTTGACAAAGGGGATAAGAATCTACAGTCAAGGAAAGACAGATTCAGCAAGTGGTATTGTGAAAGCTGAAAAGCCACATCTAAGTCAATAGGTTAGAGCACTGCCTCACTTCATACCCCAAAATAAACTAAAAATGGCTTAAATACTTAAATATGAGATGACACCATAAAACTTCTAGACGAGAACATAGGCAAAACATTCTCTGATATAAATTGTAGCAACGCTTTCTTAGGTGAGTCTCCCAAGACAAGGAAAATTAAAAGCAAGATTGAACAGTTAAGACCTAATCAAACTTAAAACCTATTGTATAGCAAAGGAAACCATAAACAAACTGAAAAGACAACCTATTTACTGGGAGAAAATATTTGCAAACAATGTGACTGACAAGGGCTTAATGTCTGCAAAATACAAACAGCTCATACAATTTAACAACAAATAACCTATTCAAAAAATGGGCAGAAGATGTAAATAGACATTTCTTCAAAGAAGACATAGAGATGGCAAATAGGCACATGAAAAGATGGTCAACATTGTAATTACTAGAGAAATGCAAATCAAAAATGCAATGGGATACCATGTCACATCAGTCAGAAGGCCATCATCAAAGAAATTACAATAAATGCTGGAGATGGTGTAGAAAAAAGGGAACACTCCTACAGTGTTGGAAGGCATGCCGTTATGGAAAACATTATGGACTTTCCTTAAAAAAGTAAAAGTATAGTCATTATATGATCCGTCAATCTCACTTCTGGCCCTGTATCTGGAGAAAACGCTAATTAAAAAAAATACAATTTTCTTTAAAAAGTCAATAAAAAAAACCCACATAATTTTCATAGCAGCATTATTTACAAACCCATGGCATGGAAAGAGCCTAAATGTCCATCAACAGATAAATGGGTAAAGAAGATGTGGTATAGATATAAGATATACTATATCCTATATGCTATATCTTATATACATACTATAAGATATATATTAGAATACTACTCAGCCTTAAAAGAAGAATGAAATAATATCATTTACAGCAACATAGACATTATTATATTAAGTGAAGTTAGACAAAGACAAATATCATATTCATTTGTGAAATCTAAAATATGATACAAATGGGCTTCTAAAACAAAAACAAACTCATAGGCATAGAAAATGAATTTACACGTATCAAAGGGAAAAATGAGATGGGGAGGGGTAAATAAGAAATTTTGAATTATATATTATATGTTTATATATATATACAATAAACAACAAGTTATCACTGTATAATATAGGGAACCCTATTCAATATTCTGTGATAAAGCATATGGGCTTCCCTGGTGACTCAGTGGTGAAGAATCTGCCTGCCAATGCAAGAGACATAGGTTCAATCCCTGATCCAGGGGGATCCCACATGCCATGGAGCAACTAAACCCATATGTTGCAATTACTGAAGTCCGTGCTCCCTAGAGATAGTGCTCTCAACAGGAGAAGCCACCGTTATGAGAAGCCCATGCACCACAACTAAAGAGTAGTCCCCACTTGCTATAATTAGAGAAAAGCCTGCACAGCATCCACTGGAACCCTAGCATAGCCAAAGATAAAGAAATAAAATGATTTTTAAAAAAGCATCATAGAAAAGAATATGAGAAAAATATATATTTATGTATGTATAACTGATCTCTTTGCTGTAAACCAGAAACTAACACAACATTGTAAATCTACTATATTTCATTAAAAAATTAAAAAGAAATTTAAAAAAACATCCTACATTAAATACTAATTATTTTTGTGTCAATAGTAATTATCTTCTAGATACAACAGCTGAAACAATTTTTCAGGATTTTTAATTTTAAAATATCAGATTTATATTGTTAGTAGTTGATAGCCTTTGGACTTGAATAAACAACTTCTAAGAAGTATTCTAAAATACTGAAACATTCATCATCATGCATGGTTTTAGTGTATCAGTTCAGTTCAGTCACTCAGTCATGTCCGACTCTTTGCAACCCTATGAACTGCAGCACACCAGGCCTCCCTGTCCATCACCAACTCCCAGAGTTCACTCAGACTCACATCCATCGAGTCGGTGATGCCATCCAGCCATCTCATCCTCTGTTGTCCTGTTCTCCTCCTGCCCCCAATCCCTCCCAGCATCAGAGTCTTTTCCAATGAGTCAACTCCTCGCATGAGGTGGCCAAAGTACTGGAGTTTCAGCTTTAGCATCATTTAGTGTATATACATTTAAAAATATACATATAATTATATATGTATATATATTTAATATATGTTTTATATATAAACAGTATAATTCTGTGTTTCTTAATTTTATATGTCACAGAGTTGCTGTATGCTTATGTAAGAATACTGTGATATGCCATTCAGATCTTCCTTTAGGAATAAAATGCTCATCTAGGAACAGAGAGTGCTACCAAAAAAAGGCTTACAAGCAATTGCCCCTCCCCCTTCCCACCGGTAATTACTAGACTCAAGGATTTATTGTACAACATGAGTGTATCTGTCACTCAATCATGACTGATAATGCTACCCCACAGACTGTAGCTACCTCCACACTTCTCTGTCCATGGAATTCTCCAGGAAGGAATACTGGAGTGGGTTGCCATGCCCTTCCCCAGGGGATCTCTCCAACCCAGGGCTTGAACCTGCATCTCCTGCATTGCAAGCACATTCTTCAGTGTCTGAGCCACCAGGGAAGCCCCAACAATATGGGGAATATAGCCAATATTTTGTAGTAACTATAAATGGAAAGTAACCTTTAAAATTGTGTGTGTGTGTGTATATAAACTTAGCCCACTTGGAGAAGTGCCTCAGTTAAAGACACCTGACTTGTCCTTGGTCATACCTTCCAGAGGCAGCTTACATTCAATGACTAATCAAACATGAGTGTTAATCTGGGATGTCTCTCAATGACTATCCTAGTCTTGAGATGCGTGATCACCTGCAGCCCTCAGTATACCTGCATCCCGGCACTACTTCTCCTGCTGCTCAGTACTGCTTCTTTCCCTCTACTTCCACATGTCTTGATTCTAACAGCACTCTTTGATAATTGTTCTTCATGCTCATCTCTGAATCAGAATCTGTTTCCTGGGGAATCCAGACTAGGGTACCTTGGATCTATTGATATACCTACCTACTTATTATCTTTAACTTCATTATATATTAATCTATGTATGCAACTATCCACTCTAAGAAAGTATAAAAAGGATGTGTGCCTTTATAACTTTTGACATGCTGAGTGTTTATATGTGACAACACTCAATTACCTGTTGTCTGGTTCTCCTAAATAAAAACCAGTTGCTTCATTAAATGTTGTAATGTACATGAGTTGATTACAGCCCTATGAACAACAGTGCCAAAATTTTTTGACTGTGTATGTTGAATTATGGGAGAAGGCAATGGCACCCCACTCCGGTACTCTTGCCTGGAAAATCCCATTGATGGAGGACCCTGGTAGGCTGCAGTCCATGGGGTCACTAAGAGTCAGACACGACTGAGCGATTTCACTTTAACTTTTCCCTTTCATGCATTGGAGAAGGAAATGGCAACCCACTCCAGTGTTCTTGCCTGGAGAATCCCAGGGACGGGGGAGCCTGGTGGGCTGCCGTCTATGGGGTTGCACAGAGTCGGACACGACTGAAGCGACTTAGCAGTAGCAGTAGCAGCAGTTGAATTATGAGATGTTTTTGTTTATCAAGAGAAACTAGGAGCTAATTTGTCTTATAGAAACATGTGTTGATGTAGAACAGTTTGTACCCAGTAGATCTTGAGAACGTAAAAGAAACTTTTACTGAGGAAATTGCAATCAGTAATGTAAAGACAATACTTGGCAGAAACTTCTGAAAACAAGAGTGGGGATAGAATTCTTTGGCACCTTAGCAACAGTTTATGAAGGAGGACCAATGTTAATTACAGCTGAACAGAACTTTCTTATTTCCCAGTCTCTGTCAAAGGAGGGCCATCGAGCAGTATTTATTTTTCAAAAGACAGAAAATAGAGCCAGTTGGCTGAGGCTCCAACTCTGATTTATTTCTTCAGTTCAGTTCAGTCACTCAGTTGTGTCCGACTCTTCGCGACCCCATGAACCGTGGCACTCAAGGCCTCCCTGTCCATGCCAACTCCCGGAGTTCACCCAAACTCATGTGCATCGAGTCAGTGACGCCATCCAACCATCTCATCCTCTGTCATCCCCTTCTCCTCCTGCCCTCAATCTTTCCCAACATCAGGGTCTTTTCAAATGAGTCAGCTCTTCGCATTTATTTCTTACTGTTTTGCAAATATCACACAAACCCAG
The DNA here is from genome assembly GCF_055505025.1 of Bos grunniens. Lineage (NCBI taxonomy): Eukaryota > Metazoa > Chordata > Mammalia > Artiodactyla > Bovidae > Bos > Bos grunniens. Next base: position 105,855,145 of record NC_141165.1, read on the forward strand.
ATCTTATGACTTTCACCATTTTTATTGGAATCAATAATGATAGTTTTATAATTTATTTTAACCCAAGTTTCTTCATGGCCTGCTCTCTGTTTATCACCTTGCTATATCTCTTGCACTCTCCTTTCTGCCACGCCCTGCCACGCGTACCGCAAACCACCTGCGTCACTTCTGATAGTGAGGTCCTCTGTGCTTTCACCCCAGTACGGTCGAGTGGTGAAGAGGGCAGAGCCCTGCATTCACTCTTCCACTTCTAGCAAGTTACTTTCCCAGCTGTGCCTCAGTTTCCTCAACTGAGACTCATGTCAGAACCTCACTTGAATGTGGAAAAATTACGTGCCGAGTGCTTGGTTCAGAGTAGCTTACATACTATTTGGTGCTACATTATTTGATAGAAATTACATATTCTTGTTTAGGGTCTGTTCTGTTCCATTTTGCTCTTCAAACCTATTACTGTGATTGGGGGTATATTAACTGTGTGTGCTTAAACATTTCAAGTTCTACTTTATGAATATGTATGACAACAGGAATTCATCTTGACAGAGTACTTGTACATGTAGATTAGTACATAACTGTTGAGAAATTAATGAAAATTTTATTAAAAATGTTCCTGTTGCCTAGAGACAACATAGAGGCTTGAACATATCTCTACAGATTTTGCATTTGAAGGACTGAGGTTTACGTGTGGACTTGTTTCTCCCTATTAAAAAAACAATTAAATGTGTGGAAGGTCCCAGGACAAGTCTCTTTCTTTTTACCTTGACTGGTCCACTACAGGGAGATTTTGGAATTATCTGGCAATCGGGTCTGAGTATGATTCATGAAGGCGGACTGACCTGTGTGAGGAGACTGAAATGCTGGTTCACATTCAGTTCCTCACTCTGCTGTTGTTATCACTAATGGAATCACTGTATGTTCAGCCCAGGTGTTATGTCCGTATCTCACACACTGCAGAAAGGCTACAGGAAGCCTCTAAAAAGCAGATATTTGTTTTTCCAGGGTTAGTGGCACCCTTCTTTGTCTAAGTAATGGATCTTACATTGTGTATTTTAAACTTATTGAGCATTACTTAAATCCTATAATACATATCAACGATGTGATTAAATCTAATTTCCGTTAGATCGTTTGTCAGATTAATTGGTTAGCCTCCCCAGGGGCAGATTTCCTCTTCTAAGCACTAAAAATAGCATCCTTACAGAATCTTCAAAAAGCAGTATGTAAACCAGTTGCCACATCCAAAAATGGAATTATTTATTCAAGAATTTCATTTGCAACTGAATGTTTGACAGTTGTGACAAATAGAAACATAAAAATATGAAGAAATGTTTTGGAAGTAATTTTTCCTCCTTTAGCCTTTAATTTGCTGTCATACATTGACTTCAAAGCCCTCAGTGTAATATACAGAATCCCCAAACATTCCTTTCATTTGTTTTTTTTTCCGATTCCATGTTAGCTTTTCCTGACTTCTTACAGACACTGTATTCGATTTACATTTCTTCACATCAAATTTTTATTTTCCTAATTCCTGTGGGAAAAAGTGAACATGCAACATAGCATGCATAAGTTAACTAAAAGACCACTCAAATGTAAAAATATATACTTATATAAACATATAAACCCAGAGAAAAACTATTAAAAATGCCAACATATGAAGGCTGAACAACACACTGCTGAATAACCAACAAATCACAGAAGAAATCAAAAAAGAAATCAAAATTTGCATAGAAACAAATGAAAATGAAAACACAACAACCCAAAACCTGTGGGACACTTTAAAAGCAGTCCTAAGGGGAAAGTTCATAGCAATACAGGCATACCTCAAGAAACAAGAAAAAAGTCAAATAAATAACCTAACCCTACACCTAAAGCAACTAGAAAAGGAAGAAATGAAGAACCCCAGGGTTAGTAGAAGGAAAGAAATCTTTAAAATTAGGGCAGAAATAAATGCAAAAGAAACAAAAGAGACCATAGCAAAAATCAACAAAGCCAAAAGCTGGTTCTTTGAAAGGATAAATAAAATTGACAAACCATTAGCCAGACTCATCAAGAAACAAAGGGAGAAAAATCAAATCAATAAAATTAGAAATGAAAATGGAGAGATCACAACAGACAGCACAGAAATACAAAGGATCATAAGAGACTACTATCAACAATTATATGCCAATAAAATGGACAACGTGGAAGAAATGGACAAATTCTTAGAAAAGTACAACTTTCCAAAACTGGACCAGGAAGAAATAGAAAATCTTAACAGACCCATCACAAGCACGGAAATTGAAACTGTAATCAGAAATCTTCCAGCAAACAAAAGCCCAGGTCCACACGGCTTCACAGCTGAATTCTACCAAAAATTTAGAGAAGAGCTAACACCTATCCTGCTCAAACTCTTCCAGAAAATTGCAGAGGAAGGTAAACTTCCAAACCCATTCTATGAGGCCACCATCACCCTAATACCAAAACCTGACAAAGATCCCACAAAAAAAGAAAACTATAGGCCAATATCACTGATGAACATAGATGCAAAAATCCTTAACAAAATTCTAGCAATCAGAATCCAACAACACATTAAAAAGATTATACACCATGACCAAGTGGGCTTTATCCCAGGGATGCAAGGATTCTTCAATATCCGCAAATCAATGTAATACACCACATTAACAAATTGAAAAATAAAAACCATATGATTATCTCAATAGATGCAGAGAAAGAAAGAAAGAAAGCCTTTGACAAAATTCAACATCCATTTATGATAAGAACTCTCCAGAAAGCAGGAATAGAAGGGACATACCTCAACATAATGAAAGCTATATATGACAAACCCACAGCAAACATTATCCTCAATGGTGAAAAATTGAAAGCATTTCCTCTAAAGTCAGGAACAAGACAAGGGTGCCCACTTTCACCATTACTATTCAACATAGTTTTGGAAGTTTTGGCCACAGCAATCAGAGCAGAAAAAGAAATAAAAGGAATCCAAATTGGAAAAGAAGAAGTAAAACTCTATTTGCAGATGACATGATCCTCTACATAGAAAACCCTAAAGACTCCACCAGAAAATTACTAGAACTAATCAATGATTACAGTAAAGTTGCAGGATATAAAATCAACACACAGAAATCCCTTGCGTTCCTATACACTAATAATGAGAAAACTGAAAGAGAAATTAAGGAAACAATTCCATTCACCATTGCAATGAAAAGAATAAAATACCTAGGAATATATCTACCTAAAGAAACTAAAGACCTATATATAGAAAACTATAAAACACTGGTGAAAGAAATCAAAGAGGACACTAATAGATGGAGAAATATACCATGTTCATGGATTGGAAGAATCAATATAGTGAAAATAAGTATACTACCCAAAGCAATTTATAGATTCAATGCAATCCCTATCAAGCTACCAACGGTATTCTTCACAGAGCTAGAACAAATAATTTCACAATTTGTATGGAAATACAAAAAACCTCGAATAGCCAAAGCTATCTTGAGAAAGAAGAATGGAACTGGAGGAATCAACCTACCTGACTTCAGGCTCTACTACAAAGCCACAGTTATCAAGACAGTATGGTACTGGCACAAAGACAGAAATATAGATCAATGGAACAAAATAGAAAGCCCAGAGATAAGTCCATGCACATATGGACACCTTATCTTTGACAAAGGAAGCAAGAATATACAATGGATTAAAGACAATCTCTTTAACAAGTGGTGCTGGGAAAACTGGTCAACCACTTGTAAAAGAATGAAACTAGAACACTTTCTAACACCATACACAAAAATAAACTCAAAATGGATTAAAGATCTCAATGTAAGACCAGAAACTATAAAACTCCTAGAGGAGATCATAGGCAAAACACTCTCTGACATACATCACAGCAGGATCCTCTATGACCCACCTCCCAGAATATTGGGGATAAAAGCAAAAATAAACAAATGGGACCTAATTAAATTTAAAAGCTTCTGCACAACAAAGGAAACTATTAGCAAGGTGAAAAGGCAGCCTTCAGAATGGGAGAAAATAATAGCAAATGAGGCAACTGACGAACAACTAATCTCAAAAATATACAAGCAACTCCTACAGCTCAACTCCAGAAAAATAAATGACCCAATCAAAAAATGGGCCAAAGAACTAAATAGACATTTCTCCAAAGAAGACATACAGATGGCTAACAAACACATGAAAAGATGCTCAACATCCCTCATTATCAGAGAAATGCAAATCAAAACCACTATGAGATACCATTTCACACCAGTCAGAATGGCTGTGATCCAAAAGTCTACAAGCAATAAATGCTGGAGAGGGTGTGGAGAAAAGGGAACTCTCTTACACTGTTGGTGGGAATGCAAACTAGTACAGCCACTATGGAGAACAGTGTGGAGATTCCTTAAAAAACTGGAAACAGAACTGCCTTATGATCCAGCAATCCCACTGCTGGGCATACACACTGAGGAAACCAGAAGGGAAAGAGACACGTGTACCCCAATGTTCATTGCAGCACTGTTTATAATAGCCAGGACATGGAAGCAACCTAGATGCCCATCAGCAGATGAATGGATAAGAAAGCAGTGGTACATATACACAATGGAGTATTACTCAGCCATTAAAAAGAATACATTTGAATCAGTTCTAATGAGATGGATGAAACTGGAACCTATTATACAGAGTGAAGTAAGCCAGAAAGAAAAACACCAGTACAGTATACTAATGCATATATATGGAATTTAGAAAGATGGTAACAATAATCCTGTGTACGAGACTGCAAAAGAGACACTGATGTATAGATCAGTCTTATGGAACTCTGTGGGAGAGGGAGAGGGTGGGGAGATTTGGGAGAATGGCATTGAAACATGTATAATATTATGTATGAAACGAGTTGCCAGTCCAGGTTCGATGCACGATACTGGATGCTTGGGACTGGTGCACTGGGACGACCCAGAGGGAGGGTATGGGGAGAGAGGAGGGAGGAGGGTTCAGGATGGGGAACACGGGTATACCTGTGGCGGATTCATTTTGATATTTGGCAAAACTAATACAATATTGTAAAGTTTAAAAATAAAATAAAATTTAAAAAAAAATTAAAAAAAAAAAAAGACAAAATTGGATTTTTCCCTGATAATAAAATTGGCTTGGCTCACTGAGGATTCTTCTTAAATTCACATTCGCAGACAACCAGATAATCACAGAGAATTTTAGCACGAATTATTTAATTTATACAATGTCTAATTTCAAAATTAGAAATTATGTAGTACTTAATTAGTGGCAGATATTATCAGTTGCCCACACCAAAGCTATTACCTTATTCCTTGCCAGAATTACTTTCCATGACAGAGGCTAAAAATACCAGCATGTGCTTATTAATATAAGATACTATGCTCTTAAGTCTTGTGATACAAACTAATTTATCAACCAAATGGGGGCATATTTGAGAATAAAAGGGAAGTATACATAATTACATCCAGTACTGTGGGCAAGAATCCCTTAGAAGAAATGGAGTAGCCCTCACAGTCAAAGCAAAGTATCTAAAATGCAGCACTTGTATACAAGCTCAAAAACAACAGGATGATCTCAGTTCATTTCCAAGGCAAACCATTCAACATCACAGTAATCCAAGTTTATGCTCCAACCACCAACGCCAAAGAAGCTGAAGGTGAAGGGTTCTATGAAGACCTTCAAGACCTTCTATAATTAACACACACAGAAAAAGATGTCCTTTTCATCATAAGGGATTGGAATGCAAAACTAGGAAATCAAGAGATACCCAGAATAACAGGCAAGTTTTGCCTTAGAATACAAAATGAAACAGGGCAAAAGCTAACAGAGTTTTGTCAAGAGAATACACAGGTCATAGCAAATTCCTTTTTTCAACAACCCAATAGTCAACTCTACACATGGACATCACTATATGATCAATACCAAAATTAGATTGATTATGTTCTATGCAGCCAATAGGACTCTGGAGAGGCTCTATACAGTCAGCAAAAACAAGACCGGGAACTGACTGTGGCTCAGATCATGAGCTCCGTATTGCAAAATCTAGATTTAAACTGAAGAAAGTAGGGAAAACCACTAGGCCATTCAGGCGTGACCTAAATCAAATTCCTTATGATAATAGAGTAGTGGTGATGAATAGATTCAAGTGATTAGGTAGGGTAGACAGAGTGCCCAAACAGCTATGGATGGGGATTCATAATCTTGTACAAGAGACAGTGACCAAAATCATCCCAAAGAAAAAGAAATGCAGGAAGGCAAAGTGGTTGCCATGGGAGGCCTTACAAATAGCTAAGGAAAGAAGAGAAATGAAAGGCAAAGGAGAAAGGGAAAGGTAATCCCAACTGAATGCAGAGTTCCAGAGAATAGCAAGGAGAGATAAGAGATTCTTGAATGAACAATGAAAGGAAATAGAGGAAAACAATAGAATGGGAAAGACTAGAGATCTCTTCAAGAAAACTGGAGATATCAAGAGAATGTTTCATGCAAGGATAGGCACAATAACAGAAATGTAAGGACCTAACAGAACCAGAGCAGATTAAGAAGAGGTGGCAAGAATACACAGAACCATACAAGAAAGGTATTAATTAGCCAGATAACCAGGATGTTGTGGTCACTCGTCAGCTGGACATCCTGGAGAGTAAAGTCAAGGGGGCCTTAGGAAGCTCTACAAACACACTGGCTATGAACAAAGCCAGTGGAGGAGACAGAATTCCAGCTGAGCCACTTAAACTCTTAAAGATGAAATTGTTAAAGTGCTGCACTCAGTATGTCAGCAAGTTTGGAAAACTAAGCTGTGGTCACAGGACTGGATAAAGGTCAGCTTTCGCTGCAACCTCAAAGAAGGGAAATTCCAAACAATGCTCAAGCTACTATACAATTGGGCTCATTTCACATGCTATTATGGTTATGCTCAAAATTCTTTGAGCTAGACTTCAGCAGTATGTGAACTAAGAGCTTCCAGATGTACAAGATGGATTTCAAAAAAGCAGAGGAACCAGAGATTAAATTGCCAACATTTGTTGGATCATGGAGAAAGCAAGGGAGTTCCAGAAAAACATCTGCTCATTGACTATGCTAAATCCTTTGATTGTGTGGATCACAGCAAACTATGGGAAATCCTTAATGAGAGGGGAGTACTAGACCACCTTATCATCTCCTGAGAAATTTGTATGCTACTCAAGATGTAACAGTTAGGATCAGTCATGGAAGAACTGACTGGTTCGGTATTGGAAAAGGAATATGACATGCTGTATATTATCACCCTGCTTATTTAATTAATATACAGATTACATCATGCAAAATGCCAGGCTGGATGAATCACAAGCTGGAATCAAGATTGCTGGGAGAAACATCAGAAGTCTCAGATATGCAGATGATATCACTCTAATGATAGAAAGTAAAGAGGAACTAAAGAGCTTTTTAATGGGGGTGAAAGAGTAGAGTGAAAAAGCTGGCTTAAAACTCAGCATTCCAAAAACTAAGATCATGGCATCCAGTCCCATCACTTCATGGCAAATAGATGGTGAAAAAATGGAAACAGTGACAAGCTTTATTTTCTTGGGCTGCAAAATCACTATGGATGGTGACTGAAACCATGAAATTAAGACACTTGCTCCTGATAGCTAGACAGCTTATTAAACCTAGACAACTAATAATCTAGACAGTTTATTAGAAAGCAGAGACACCACTTTGCTGACAAAGGTTCTGTAGAGTCAAAGCTATGGTTTTTCCAGTAGTCATGTATGGATGTGAGAGTTTGACCATAAAGAAAGCTTAATGCCAAAGAATTGATGCTTTTGAACTGTGAGGCTGGGGAAGACTCTTGAGAGTCCCCTGGACTGCAAGGAGATCAAACCAGTCATTCCTAAGGAAAATCAACCCTGAATATTCATTGGAAAGACTAATGTTGAAGCTGAATCTCCAATACTTTGGCCACCAGATGCCAAGAGCCAACTCATTGGAAAAGACCCTGATTCTGGGAAAGATTAAGGCCGAAAGAAAAGGGGATGAGATGGTTGGATGACACGATTGATTCAGTGGACAGGAGTTTGAGCAAACTCAGGTAGATGGTGAAGGGCAAGGAAGCTTGGTGTTCTGCAGTTCATGGGGTTGCAGAAATTCAGACATGACTTAACTACTGAACAACAACAAAGTCCATTGTGGGATGTACCATGCTTCTTTAGTCATTCATAAATACAGTTAGGTTGTTTCTACTTTGGTGCTATGAACACTCATGTAAAAGTTTTTGTGTGGACATATGTTTTCAACTCCTCTGAGTATATACCTACAAGTGATATTACTGGGCCACATGAAAGCTCAGTGATTCACTTTTGGAGAACTGTTAACTGTTTTCTAATGCACCATTTTACATTCCCACAAACTATGTATGAGGGTTCTAATTTTTTCACATTCTCATTAACAGTTATTATTGTGTGTGATTTTTGTTTTGTCATTCTAGTGAATGGAAGTGACATCACATTTTTCTAATTAACATTTTCCCTAATTTGGAAACATGCGTTCAAAATAATTTGCTCACTTTTTAAATGTTTATGATTATTTTGGTAGAATTTCAATAGTTCTGCATATATCTTACTGTATATATATACTGTATATATATTACTAGACTGTAATCAGATATACAATTTGCAAATAACATATCTTCCATTTTATGCATGCATGGCCTTTTTAGTTTCTTAATAGTGACTTTAATGCACACAAAATTTCGTCTTAAAAAAAATGTTATTAAGTTAACTCGTTCTTGTTATTTAAGTATTATATGTAGGAACCATTCCCTAATGCAAGATCATGAAGATTCAGCTCTCTTAAGAATTTTATAAATTCAGGTGGTATATTTCAGTATTTGATGCATTTTTAACTTAATTTTGCATATAGTTGGTGGTGGGGGTCAAAATTTATTCTTTTGCCTGTAGATATCCATTTTCCCAGCACCATTCATTGACATTGTCTTAGCACTATTGTTGAAAACCAATTAATCATAAATAGCCTAGCCTAGTGCGTGTGCTCAGTCATATTCGACTCTTTGTGAATCCCATGAACTGCAGCCTGCCAGGATCCTCTGTCCACGGAATTTTCTTAGCAAGAACACTGGAATGGATTGCCATTCCAATGGATCTCCCCGACTCAGGGATTGAACTCATGTCTCCTGCTTGGCAGGCAGATTCTTTACCACTGTGCCATCTATGTGGGTTTATTTCTGGATTTTTAATTATATTCCATTAGTCTAATATTTACTGTATGCTAGTACTACGCAATCATGACTGTTTGTAGCTTGTGTAGTACGTTTTGAAATCCAGAAGTGTGAGTTTGCCTACTTAGCTGTTCTTTTTCAAGATGCTTTAGACTATTCTAAATTCTTCATAATTTCCATATTAATTTTAGAATCATATTGTTAATTTCTGCAAGAAAAAAAATGACATTTGATAGGGATTATGGAGAGTGAAAAAGTTGGTTTAAAGCTCAACATTCAGAAAACTAAGATCATGGCATCTGGTCCCATCACTTCATGGGAAATAGATGGGGAATCAGCAGAAACAGTGTCAGACTTTATTTATTTTTTTTTTTTGGCTCCAAAATCACTGCAGATGATGATTGCAGCCATGAAATTAAAAGACGCTTACTCCTTGGAAGGAAAGTTATGACCAACTTAGATAGCATATTCAAAAGCAGAGACATTACTTTGCCAACAAAGGTCCATCTAGTCAAGGTTATGGTTTTCCCAGTGGTCATGTATGGGTGTGAGAGTTGGACTGTCAAGAAAGCTGAGTGCCGAAGAAGTGATGCTTTTGAACTGTGGTGTTGGAGAAGACTCTTGAGAGTCCCTTGGACTGCAAGGAGATCCAACCAGTCCATTCTAAAGGAGATCAGCCCTGGGTGTTCTTTAGAAGGAATGATGCTAAAGCTGAAACTCCAGTACTTTGGCCACCTCATGAGAAGAGTTGACTCTTTGGAAAAGACTCTGATGCTGGGAGGGCTTGGGGGCAGGAGGAGAAGGGGACGACAGAGGATGAGATGGCTGGATGGCATCACCGACTCGATGGACATGGGTTTGGGTGAACTCCGGGAGTTGGTGAAGGACAGGGAGGCCTGGCGTGCTTCAATTCATGGGGTCGCAAAGAGTTGGACACAACTGAGTGAACTGAACTGAACTGAACTGATGTCAAACCTGTAGATCAACTCGATGAGTATTGCCATCTTAACAGCATTAGGTCTGCCAATAAATGAACACATGCCATCTTTTAATTTACTTAGTTTTCTTTGTTTCAATAATGCTTTGTAGTTTTCAGTGCACAAGTCAAACGTCACTTTTTCTTAAATATATCCCTAAGTGTTTTGTTCTTTTTGATACTGTTACACATGGACTTATTTTCTTAATTTTATTTTCAGGTTGTTTCAGGTATTTTCAGTTCAGTCGCTCAGTTGTGTCCAACTCTTTGTGACCCCATGTACTGTTTATTGCTTGGGCACAGAAGTAGTTAATTTCAGTATATTAATCTTGTATCCTGCTGACCTGATTTATTGGCTGATAGTTGTGTTTTCTTTTTTTTTTTAATTCCTAAGGATGATGTTAATTCCTCCATTCCAAATAGATATCTTTTTTTTTTCTACCTAATTATCCAATGCATGATCTTTTTCAGGATATAAAAATTTCTTTCAACTTCTACTTTATTAAGCATTCTTTTTGTCAAAGAAATAATGTAATATTCGTTCTTTATTCATGTCAATATGGTATATTAATCAAACATTACATTGTTAGTTATTACATTGAGTGATATTTGTATGCAGAATAAACAAGCATTCCCGGGAGCAATTCTAAAAAAAAAAAAGAAGAAGAACATATAAACCCAAAGACTCCTCTTGTTTTTTTCTGCTCACTCAGCAAATCAGTCCCCATATTGATTATTTTCCTTTCATTCTCTCTCTACTGTCTTGGTCTGGGCCACATCTTTCCCTGCCCACAGTATTGCAATAGCTTCTTTTTTTTTTTTGCAATAGCTGCTTAATAGGTTTCTCTGTCTCTAGTTCATTCCCTCTCTTGGCTCTTCTATTTAGTATGGTCAGTATAATTCTCCACTCTCATCTTTGTCATTTTTTTCCCCTTAAAAACTGACAATGCCTATTATTTATTTGTCAAAGTGAAACTTACCAGCCTTTCTAACTTAAATTCAAATACTGAGCTCTGGCCAGCAGAGTGTGGGCAGAGGTGATGTTCCCATCTCCATGCCTGGACCACAAGACCTCCTATGCCACTGGCTTCATGCTTTCTCTCTTCCATCATCTGACAGTGTCAGGAAAACAGCAGATAACTTTGAAATGATAGAGAATGAAGGAACCAATAGATTAAAAAGAGTAGGGTCTTTGAATAATTTCATGGTGCAAAGCTCCTTGTCCCTAAATCCCACTCCTGTAAGCAAGAAAGAGAATTCCATTGTTTTTTTTTTTTTTTGGGGGGGGGGTATTTGTTGAAGCAGTTAGCCAGTTATCCTAATATGTTTCAGTTTTGCAGTAACAGTATTATTGGTACAAGTCAAGATTAATTAATTTGCTGGGGGATTATTATTTGGATTTGGGACCTTTTGTGCAGTTTTTTCATTAGTTTCTTGCATATGGCTTTTGAATGTAATTGTCTTTTTGTTTGAAAAAAAGAATTATCTTGATAGGGTACTTGCATCTATTTTGTCCTAGGTACAAAGAGGAAGCAAAGAAAAGGTTATTTCTTCAATATACTTCTAAAAAGCTTATGGGTTATATTATAGTCTTACCTTGAGCCCATTTTCTACTAAATTTTTACACTCAGCATAGAACCTCAACAACATTATCACTCCTGTCAGAATCCCAAGTGATTAGAATCATTTTCTGGCCTTATCTGAGACACCCAGAATTATTCTGTTGCCTGATTATTCCTAGGGTTTGATGCTAATGAAAGCGCTTTTATTTTTCTTATTGTTTCTAAAAGAAAATTCTTTTAATGAATTCCCACTGTTGCACAAAATCAATGTAAGCTTTATTTTGCCAGCACCCATTACTTTAAGCGGTTTTCTTCATAGCTTGAGCGCTTTGATGGCAGGACCTTGGTAAAGAAAGCACCTCCCATCATTCCTAGAAGTTGAGTTTTTGTTGGGTAACTCGGCCTATGGACAGAAGAAGGAAATCACATCTCGTGACGTGGTCCAGCACCGGAGTGTGTCATTTGTGGCCATTTCTCTTTCAACCATCCTTCTCTCTACCATCTGAAAAAGTCTGTCTCTTATCTGAGGACTAGAAAATGACATTTACTAGATCACCACTTTAGAATTCACATCTTGGATAAATACAGGATGTCAAGAGGGTCTTGACACTTTATTTCAAAATCTTGTTTTGCTTCCTAATAGCATCAGTTGTTCATTCTTCACATTTTCTGCTATAGGAAAACATATATGCAAGAGCTTTGTTTACTCCTAGGTTATTTAACATAAAATTCTGAATTAACAGGTGACTTTGGCCAATGCCATTCTCAGATATGTGTAACAATCCCTGATAATATATTTTATAACCTTTCTGGGTTAGTAGGGATTGAGGCATGTCAGAAGGTCAAAAGAGGGGAGAAGAGGATAAAAAGAAACCTGGTATTTGGTTTCTAAGCCTGTCCCTGGAACCAGACTTGAAAAGCTTTAGGGACCAGCAACTGCAGAGACCACACTGCTAACCTTGTTTGTTTTCAATGTACATGTGTTATCATTGGCTGTTTATGTTTGTCTTCCATGCATGAAGGAAAGGATCAATCATGTGTTACTTACCTTTAAATCTTGAAACAAACACATTCAATAAAAGTTTTGGTAACTAAGATAGTGAATAACTAAAGTGACCTCTACATTTGACTATCATTGTAGTATAACAGGATATTATAATTGAGCTATAGTCCTGATCACATATGAACCCTGTTTACCATTTAGGCTTTTTACAAGATAAAAGTAGTAAAGGAATAAATTAGTAGTGAGAAAGAGGAATGAAGGTCAGGATCATGTAGATGAGGAGGAATGGGTAAAGGTTAATCATTAGAAAACAGAAGAGATTTAAAGGTAAGAGGTGATAGGATTTATAGATGGGCTAGAGAAAGAGTTATGAAGAGATGAACATGGTGGAAGCAGCAGGTGAGCATCCAGGATTACAGTCAAGGAGTTCTCTGACTCACTGAATAGTGAGTTGTGAAGATGTAGTACAGTAAACCGCAGAGTTTCTTAGAGGGAAGCTGTTCCATAGATAAGAAAGTCTTTTTATTCCGTATTATTATTTTCCTTTCATGTTGGGAGGATGTACAAGTGACAGTTGTTCTCCTTTCAGCCAAATAGCTCCCATATGCTACATAATGCTGCTGCTGATTAAAATCCTATGGAAGAGTCAGCCTGTGTCTGGAACAATAGCAGCCTGAATTCAATTTATCAGTCTTCTGGGGAAGCAGAGATAATCAAATTCCCCCCTTCAGCAACTTTGGGAACACACCATTTGACAAAATACAATGGATGTGAGTCACACACTTTCTGTTTGTACACCTGCTGCCTGTTAATCACAAGTTTCTGGCATTTTGTGAGTTTTTCTCTTCCCTATTCACATCTTATAGTCTTTGTCATTTAAAGGCAGGGGCACTTCTGTGAAAACTGTTACTGCAACATGTATGAAAACTTAGGGAGATCAGTAGGGAGACAAAGTTGTGGGTGATATGAGGAAAAAACCATCTTTAGTCAGAGAAATTTGGGTTTCAATATGCTTTTCACCTTTTTAGTATGTAACCTGGAAAAGTGATTTAAGTCCTCTGAACTTTGATTCCCTTATCTGTAAAATGAGGATAAAGATATACACAACAGAGGATTGTTTTGTGGGTTAAATTACATAATTTATGTTTGGCTATGCATTCTGGAAAAATCTAGGTGATGAGAACTACAAGGAACCCTCGAACACTCCATTTAAAACCCTTCCCTCAGAGACTTGTCCAAACTTTAATGTGGCTTCTAGAAGCCTAAGGCCTTGTATCCCTGGGACAACCAGTCCTCTTTGGAGTTCTCATTTGGAAAAACTCAGGGATGTTAGAAGAATTTACTGTTTGTTCTGCTGCTGCTGCTGCTGCTAACTCGTGTCCGACTCTGTGCGACCCCAGAGACGGCAGCCCACCAGGCTCCTCCGTCCCTGAGATTCTCCGGGCAAGAACACTGGAGTGGGTTGCCATTTCCTTCTCCAATGCATGAAAGTGAAAAGTGAAAGTGAAGTCGCTCAGTCGTGTCCAACTCTTTAGCGACCCCATGGACTGCAGCCCACCAGACTCCTCCATCCATGGGATTCTCTAGGCAAGAGTATTGGAGTGGGGTGCCATCACCTTCTCCGACTGTTTGCTCTAGCCAACACCAAGTCTCTTTTTAGAGGATTTACTAAGAAAGGCTTGCAATTGTGAATCCTCTCTCTGAACCTTTAAAATATAGATATATTTCCTATAACTTGGATGTATCTTTCTCAAGGACCTGAAAACTATTTCTTTGAAATGTAATAAACAGTAAGTCTAGGGTTTCTGTCTCCTAGACTTGGCAGCATAGAATCCTAACTTTAATAACTGTCAGGTAGCAGAGTCAGCTGGCGGCACTAATCATGTTTGGTAATTTTGCATTCCTGCCTACTTGCCTTTTCTCCACCCTCATTTTGCCTTTAAAGCCCCCAGTCACACAGCTCTTTCTGCTACTATCTATCAGTATTTACTGAATAAAATCTGTTTTCATCAGTATTTACTGAATAAAATCTGTTTTCATTTACTGAACACAATAAAATAAAATTTACTCTAATGCCTGGCTTTGTTTCTCTTTGTTTACAAAGACTGTCTTTCAAACCTCTGCCCCTAGATATCTTAATGGTGTGTGTATGTTTTCTCCAAAGGAGAGGATGAGGTTCAGTCTTGTCAGGAAAGGTCATGGGAAGAAATTGGGAAAATGTGAGAAGGTTGTTGAATGGGTCCTGACTGTCTCTGGGGAATGGGCCTGAGGGTTAATTTCTGCTCATAAATTTTTCAAAGGTCAGAAATACAACTTAAATAAGCTTTCACTAGTTTAGCTTAAACCAAAATGGAATTTAAGGATGCAGATTAATTAAAGGATGGAATGCAGATATTTAAAGAACGCTTCAGCCACCTGAAATGTGGCTAATAGCCACTGAGGAAATGAATGTTTTAACTTAATTTTAATGAATTCAAGTATAAAAAGCCACGCATGGCTGATGGTTACTCTGTTACAGGCACAACAATCATGCTATGTGTCTCTCCTTGGCTTTATTCTTAGCCTGTCTCCATGTGGTGTCAATGGCTCCTGGAAGCTGCAGAATTAGATCTTTCTCAAATAATATAATCTCACAGGAAGAGAGAAAACCATCTCTTCATTAGCCCTGTCTACCCCTGAAAAGGACTCAAGCTGGCCTTGATGAGGTAAGTCCTGAAGTGCATGGGGTTGGACACTGATGGTCTACACTAAGTCACAATCCTGTTTGGGCCATTTAGTTCCTTGCCTTCCAGAACTGCTTTGAGTTTTGGAGCAATAATTATCAAATAGTGGTTAAAGCAGATGTTGACAGACTTTTTGAGAAGGGTAAAAGTAACGATACCTTGTAGCCTTGATGACAGCATGCTGCACAGGGTGAAGGACTGGAACATTTCTTTTTTATCACAGAAAGGATTTGGCACCTTAAAGTCCTGGTCAAGCAGAAGTGAAAACCATACAATTTAAAAAGCAGTGTTCTTAAAACAGCAGCAGCAGCATCCATGACACATTCAAGAAATCTTATGGTTCAGTTCAGTTCAGTTCAGTTCAGTCGCTCAGTTGTGTCTGACTCTTTGTGACCCCATGAATCACAGCACACCAGGCCTCCCTGTCTATTACCAACTCCCGGAGTTCACTCAAACTTACGTCCATTGAGTCGGTGATGCCATCCAGCCATCTCATCCTATGTCGTCCCCTTCTCCTCCTGCCCCCAATCCCTCCCAGCATCAGAGTCTTTTCCAATGAGTCAACTCTTCTCATGAGGTGGCCAAAGTACTGGAGTTTCAGCTTTAGCATCATTCCTTCCAAAGAACACCCAGGGCTGATCTCCTTTAGAATGGACTGGTTGGATCTCCTTGCAGTCCAAGGGACTCTCAAGAGTCTTCTCCAACACCATAGTTCAAAAGCATCAATTCTTTGGCACTCAGCCTTCTTCACAGTCCAACTCTCACATCCATAAATGACCACTGGAAAAACCATAGCCTTGACTAGACGGACCTTTGTTGGCAAAGTAATGTCTCTACTTTTCAATATGCTATCTAGGTTGGTCATAACTTTGTTTCCAAGGAGTAAGCGTCTTTTAATTTCATGGCTGCAGTCACCATCTGCAATCTTTTGTATGCTGCTGCTGCTATGTCACGTCAGTCGTGTCCGACTCTGTGCAACCCCATAGACGGCAGCCCACCAGGCTCCCCCTTCCCTGGGATTCTCCAGGCAAGAACACTGGAGTGGGTTGCCATTTCCTTCTCCAATGCATGAAAGTGAAAAGTGAAAGTGAAGTCCCTCAGTTGTGTCCGACTCTTAGCGACCCCATGGACTGCAGCCTACCAGGCTCCTCCATCCATGGTATTCTCCAGGCCAGAGTACTGGAGTGGGGTGCCATTGCCTTTTCCGAATCTTATGTATAGAGAACAATAAAAAGGTAGGAGAGTAAGGACAGTAAGAGCATGGCTGGTGTTCCATGGCTCAATAATGGGCATTTTAACAAACACTCTTTTGGAACTCTGAGAGTACTAAAGATGATCTGATAGGGAGTTGGAATACCTGCAAGTAAAAGTGGAAGTTAAATACAGGAAATAAGGCTTTACTATTAATGTTACAATAGCTGTGCCCTAGGACTGGTAAAGCTGAAGTATTCATATTTAAGCACTCAGAACTATTAGGTGCTCAGATTTTACCTACCATTACCATTGTATGTGCCCCCACACAGCCCACATTCATTCCTCCTTGAGTAAGTACATAGTTTTTCTGTGCTTTATTGATACTGGTGGTATGAGGAGTGATGCTAGAGTTCAGGATTTAGCATATCCTATAGAACTGTGAAGGTTCAATTTCTGAAACCCAAAGTATTAGAAAAATCTGCTGTTGAGAATGTTGGAAGCAAATTTGTAGATAAGGACTGACATTCAGCATTGAACAACATATAGACATATCATTTGTTAAATTATAAGTTATAAAATGACTTTGGATCAGATTTATCTAGCAACTTGTCTCAAGTTTTTCCCTATCCCTATTGCTTTGGCCCTTTCTGCATCTTACCACAATTGAAGGGTTGATTACATAGTCAGGGGTCTCCAGGACCAAGACACTCTAAAACCAAGTTATGTTCAGATTGGTCAGTGTTGTTGCCAGTCATTGTTTTCTAAAATGTCAATTGCTATGCACCACCTTTGGCCTCCCAGGAAAACCTGACTATTACCTGTTCATGTTCTACCAGCATTTTGCTTGTGTCTATTCATTCACCTACAGTGTTAATGATTTGTGGTTTTTTTTTTCTTTTTTAAAACATTTTTATTTTTATTTATATATTTTTGGTTGCACTGAGTCTTTGTTGCTGTGCATGGGCTTCCTCTAATTGGGGAGAACGGGCTGCTCTCTAGCTGTGGGGCGCAGGCTTCTCACTGTCGTGGCTTCTCTTAATACAGAGCACAGGCTCTAGCTGCGGGCTTCAGTAGCTGCAGCACTGAAGTACTGTGGCTCACAAGCTGTAGAGTGCCGGCTGGGTAGTTATGGTGCATAGGCTTAGTTGTTCTTCAGCATGTAGAATCTTTTGAAACAGGGAACCAAACGCATGCTCCCTGAATTAACAGGCTGCTTCTTATCCACTGTACCATGAGAGAAGTCCTCTGATTTGTTGATTACATAGCTTTTACATCCTTTTGTGATCAAACAGGAACAGAATTTTTGATATGCTGCCTTGTTTTATGGAAGCTATGAAGCCTTTGCCTTATATCAGATGAATGGAATGAGAGAAAGGTGTTGAAATTTGATTTTGTAATGATGTAACCTACAGTGAGAATATGAAAAATATGTTCCAAGTATGTCAGGAGACCAAGTCTTTTCTGAAGAAAATTTGCCATTGGTAGCTATAAGTTAGTCATGATTTAAAACTTACAGATGTATAGGGCTTCCCTGATAGGTCACTTGGTAAAGAATCTGCCTGCAATGCAGGAGACCCTGGTTCGATTCCTGGGTCCAGAGGTCTGCTGGAGAAGGGATAGGCTACCCATTCCAGTTTTCTTGAGCTTCCCTGGTGGCTTAGCTGGTAAAGAATCCTCCTGCTAAGAGGGAAACCTGGGTTTGATCCCTCGGTTGGGAAGATGAGAATGGAAAGGCTACCCACTCCAGTATTCTGGCCTAGAGAATTCCTAGACTGTATAGTCCATTGGGGTCATAAGGAGTCAGACACAACTGAGTGACTTTCACTTTAAGAATCTGCCTGCAGTGCAGGAGACCCGGGTTCATTACCCAGGTCAGGAAGCTCCCCTGGAGAAGGAAATGGCAACCCACTCCAGTATTCTTGCCAGGAAAATCCCATTGACAGAGGAGCCTGTCAGGCTACAGTCCATGGGGTCGCAAGAGTTGGACACGACTTAGCAACTAAATAACCACTACCATAGTGGGTACAAGCGACTGGGACAAAAGCTGTAATCAATAGGCTCAATCATTTGCAATATAATCATGTCAAGTCTTTGCCTACAGGTGAACATGTGGATCACAGGTAGAGAAATTTGTATTAGACTGGGCTAGGATACTCATCTTCTCTGTCAAGAACTTATATGTCAGTTGTTTAAGCTTTCCTTCAGGAAATAAATGTTCTCCTTCTTTACCACAAAACCAATTTATGTCCATGGTTTTATTTTTATGATATATAGACCAATGTTTCATCAAATACACACACACATACACAAATTCCATTATAGTTATTGGCATACATAGATTGGTTTAGCCAAGTCATGCTAAAATTATCTATGGAGATTTCTGTGGAGGCTAAGTAATTGAAAAGTTTGGAAAAATTTGTGGCCTTAATTCAAGGTAGATTGAATCAATAGTTCTGAAGGAAAAACAATAGCTATTAATAAACCTAAAACCTTGAGAGAAACAGAATTTTTCAACTTTAGGCCGCAGAGAATAAGAATATATTGTTTGGCTGTATTTTTATGGTTTAAATTTTAGAGAGCTTCTGCAGTGTAAGTTAAATCTCAGCTCTTATTGGGTGATAAACTCATCATGCTAGAGACGAAGCAGTCACTTCAAATAGGTTTTTGACTTCTTTAAGCCATTGTCCCATTTGGCTCAGATATGGAACAAAACCTAGAAAAGTGACTCTTGATTCCTCTGCCTCATTACCCTAAAACTGTGAAGAAAATTTTAATTTTGTAAATTCCATATGTGAATATCGCAGAGGTCAAGTCTAACTCAAAATCACGTCATAGGACAATAATACATAAACGAGCAACTCATGAGATTAGTAAAATTTCTTTATTTAGATTTGTTTACTGAGGAAATTTTGGCATCTGTTATGACTTCTGAAAGTCCAACCTCAGCATTTGAGAGCATTTAGTGTTTAGCCAAGTAGCAGAGCAGCAAACTCATTTTGAGTAAGATATTTAAAGAAAGGATAAATGTCATATGTCATCAGCTGGCATAATTTAACTTGCAAATCAGATGTTGGCAAGAGCTAGTTGGCAGCAGATGGCTGAACTCTTCTGTGTTTCAAACCCTGAACCTATCCTTTTGCATTTCTGTGTTGGAAATCTAATTAAAAGCCTTTTTATCACCATCAGATTAATTATAAACATGCCTTTTTATCTGGTAGGAAATTGACCTGGGCTTATCAAATTTCCCCCCAAATCCTCTATTTTCCAAGATTTTCAAGAAAAAATTTTTCTAAGCCAACTTATTCCGACTAAATGCACCTAATATTTATCCCATTAGCTACTATTTAGACAAAATATGAAACACAACTGAATGAGTCACTTACTTACTATTTAGGACATAAACTGGTTTTAACTTAAGAGTACTTGCTAATTTATTATTATTATGTTTTACTTATAGTTAAATTGATGAAATTAATTTAAAGACAACTTTTTTCCAGATAAATAATTTTCCATGGCAAATAGAATCTTATAAAGCTTAATTTTAAGGTCTTTTATCATATGGTGATGCAATTAATATCAGGGGAAAGGACATGTGTTTCATTAACTTGTCTGTCACTCCATGAGTTTATGATGTGAGAACTGACACTTCTGCACCATCTGTTTACATATGTCCATAATAGAAGCCATACATACCAGCAGACTGAAGTATTTTGATAGAGTAAATCCACAGGTATGGGCTCAACATTTCAATAAATGTTAGGTTATTTCCCACAAATAATTTTGTCATTATTAGACTAATTCTTATAATAATACATTAATTTCAAGAAAAGCTAATGCTATACAAAGTGTCAGGAATTAGTATATTTCCTCAGTATACCAAGGAACTGTGTATTTTTGTGGTTAAAAAAAGAGAAGAAGTGATCATCTGACATTTGCTTAGGATGTACAAAGATGGAAACTCCATCACTCCTACCCTTACAATAAAAAAAAGAGATTATCTTTGCACACTTGTCCTTGAATTTATCAGAGAGCTGGGGTTGTAATCAACCATCCAAAATCTGAAGAAAGCTATTTTCCTGGAGGGAGAAACAAAATATGAGCAATTTCCCCCCCCTGGGATAAATGTTGAACCCCATACAAACTATTCATGAGAATTCAAATAAAATTTCTGACAAATTACTTAAGACTGACTTTGGACTAGCATGAGTTTATGAATACCTGGGAGCTGTAGTTGCAAGGAGAAATTGCACATGTGTGCATGATCTTCACAGACCTCACCATGCACTTATGAGAGAGACCAGGGGCTGGGTGGGAGACCTGAGAAGGCCTCTGTATTGGTGAAAGTATAGGAGAGGAGAACAACTGCTCTTGTGGAAAAGATGTAAAGCCTGACCTAGAATCTTCTCTCTTATCTTCTCTATGGGGTAAAAGCTTAAGTTGCTATGGGAAGGGCACAAACACTGCCACCTTCCAGCCCGAAGTGAATATTCATTGCAATTAGGTGAAGGAAAAAAAGAAATAACCTCTGCCATTGGGGGAGAAACAGGAAAACACCCTGAGTCTAGACCACTTAGAGCTGGACATTTGGGGAAGGAGTATGAATACAGAAAAGATCCCATAATCAAGGAATCACAGTGCCTTCCTCAGAATGAAGTTAAATCAGAATAGAGAATGACTCCCTATTCCCCTTTGTCCATCCTTCTTTAACAGTTATCAGCTTTAAAATACCAGCAGAAGGGTAAAGTGAAAAGGGAGATCATTTCCAGGCATAAAGGAAAAATCTAAAATTGAGAGGTGAGTAGATCTTGAGGAAAAAATATGAAAAAGTCTTCCTCATTCTAAGTTTTATACAAGTTAAAACCAGAAAATCTGAAGCTTGTGGTGCCCTGATGGTAACCATAGAGACCAAAATAATAACAAATAGAGTCAGCTCAATTCCTGACTAACCTGATGCAAAGTCTTATAATCTGAAGAGGAAAGGCACACACAGTTCCAGGTATAAACACTATTTACAGTCATCTCTACTCTTCTACATGAGAGATTCAACTTTCAGCTAAAATGCAGGGTAAACAAAGAAGCAAGGGCGAAAAAGCCAACTATATGCTATCAAGAGATAACACAATCAACATAACCAGGTCAAATGACTCATTTTTTGGGATTTAAAATTACTCTGAATAATGTGACTAACATTTTGGAGGAAAAAGTGGACAATGTGCATGAACAGATATGAAATTTCAGATGAGAGAGATGAAAACTATGATAACCAAATAGAAATGAAATAAGTTAAAGGCATGATTATAGAAGGGAGGAATGCCTTTGATGAATTCAGTACAGTCAATACAGTAAAAAACAAAACAAAACAACAACAAAACCAGTAAATTTGGAGATAGGTTAAGGGACATTTTCCAAACTGACAAGCATGAAACAAGCAAACAAAAAAAGCATAATTCTTCTAAGACCTAAGATACAACAGTAAATGGTATAAAATAAATGCAATTGGAATCGTAGAAAGAGAAGGGAGACAGCAGAAGAAATTTTTAAATAGATAATGACCAAGAATTTTTCTGAGTCAGTAAATTATAAAATATACAAACTTATGAAACTGAGAGAATGCTAAACAATAAATACTTCCAAACACACCAAGAAACATACCTATTCAAACTACTACAACCTGAAGACAAAGAGAAAAAATGTCAGCCCAGATTTCATACTCAAAGAAAATATTTTATAGAATTGAAGGAGAAAGAAAGACTCTTGCAAGAAAAGCAAGAACTGAGAGAATTTCTTACGAGCAGGCCCGTTATTTATTCCTTAAAGGACATTCTTCAAAAATAAGGACTAAGATACTAAGATGTCTTAACAATATAATAGCGTTAACTAGGATCTATACAAAGAAGAGTGCTGGAAATGGCATTCAGGAAGAGAAATATAAAGTTTATTTTTCTTATTTTGAATTTCTGTAAAGAATAACTATGAAAGGCAAGCATTGTATCAAAGTATTGCATATTATGGTATGTATAAAGTAAACTGCATGACAACAATCGCACAAAAGACAGGAAAGGAGCTTAAATTCTATTGTTATAAGTTCCTTATAGGGAATGATTAATTAAACGTGGGTATTGTAAGCTCTAGGGCAGTCATTGGGATGTGTAAAACTTTTAAATAATAACACCAAATTGAAGATAAGTTAGTAGGTTTAAAACCAATCATTTAAATAATTACATGAAATTTAAGCTGTGAAAACATACCAAATAAAAATTAGAGAAATTTTCAGATTGGATAAAAGTAATACCCAATTTATCCCGACAAGATTTACTTTAAATATAATGAAATAGATTAAAGTAAAAATAGGAAAATGTGTGTGTATTAGTCACTCAGTCATGTCTGACTCTTTGTGACCCCATGGATTATAGCCCACCAGCCTCCTCTGTCCATGGAATTCTTCAGGCAAGAATACCGGAGTGGGTTGCCGTTTCCTTCTCCAGGGGATCTTCCTGACTAAGGGATATGAAAATTATATAATGTATAATGTATATAATTATAAAAATATAATGTAAAACCCCTAACCAAAAGACAGCTAGAGTGTCTATATTAATATCAGGCAAAGTAGACTTCAGAATAGGGAATATTATTGGGGAGAGTATTCATTTGTTGTTGTGATTCAGTCGATTCGTCGATAAGTCATGTCCAACTCTTTTTGACCCCATGAATTGCAGCATGCCAGGCTTCCCTGTTCTTCGCTATCTCCCAGACTTTGCTCAAATTCATGTCCATTGAGTCAGTGATGCAATCTAACCATCTTATCCTCTACTGCCCTCTTCTCCTTTTGCCTTCAATCTTTCCCAGCATAGCGAGGATAATTCAATAAAAGGATTATAATCTTAAATATGTGTGCATCTAACAGCAGAGTTTAAAGTATATGGAATAAAACTCATAGAACTGCTAAGAAAAATAAATCCACGAGCAGAGTTAGAGACTTGGTAAAGAAATAGATTGTTTCTTTATATAAAATTGGTAAATATATAAAGTTGGTAAAGAAATATAAAGTTGGTAAAGAAACAGATTTTAACATTATTTACTTAATGAATCTGTTAGATACACACAAAACACTTCAAATCACAGCAGTATAATACATATTTTTCTCAAGAGCATATCGGATGTTCACCAAGATACATATTATTCAGTAGACCAATAAAGAATCAAAATCATTTAAGGTATGTTTTCAGTTCAAATGGATTTAAACCAGAAACCATTAACAGAAAGATATCTTAGAGCTTTCCAAATATTTGAAAATAAACACTTCTAAGTAGTCCATGGTTCAAAGAGAATATCACAGGGGAAATTCAAACGTATTTTGAATCAAATGAAAATAAAACTCAACCTTTCAAAATTTGTGGGATGTAGCTAAAAAACAGTTTATAGTTAAATTTATAACTTTTAATGCTTTTCATTTGAAAAGCAAAATTTAAAATCAACAATTTAAGATTCCATTTTAAGAGACTAGAAATAAAGGAGGAAATTAAACTCAAAGCAAATATCAAGGAGGAAATAATAACAGCAAGAATGAGTAGAATTAAAAACAGAAAATCACTGTAAGCAAAAGTCAGTTTCTTAAAAATGCCAAAAGAATTGATGAACCTTTAGTCAGGTTAACAAAGTAAAAGGAGAGAAGACAGTAACTGTAAATATTGGAATGAAAAGGGGTACATGGTACATCACCACAGACCTTATATACATTAAAAGAATGAGCAGCGACTACTTAAATAATTCATTCCACATGAGTTCAACAACTTATATAAAATGGACACATTTCTTAAATAATAAAAATTTCCAATTATCACTCAAGAAAAATAAACAATTTGAATAGGTCTATAGATCTCTGTAGATTCATGTCTATATATAGAACACATCTACAGCTTTTAAACAGCCTGCCCTTTGCTTCAGAGACAGACACTGTCTCTTTCCTCCATGGCTGTTCATTATAAAAATGTTCTTGAAAGATAATATGAAACAGACAGTGGATTCCTCTGCTTAGGAGATATGAATGAATACAAGAAAACCATGAAGAATTGCTGTTTCCTAAAAGGACTGAGCAGACTTAGGAATGGTTGAAATTCTGTAGACTCTGGCTCTCTTTTTACCTTATATGTAGCTCTCCAGAAATTCCAATGAGAGCCTGTGAAAAAACAAAACCAGCTTGTTTTTTGGCTGGTTTTGACAACAATTTCTGCCTCTTTAGCAGTGGAAGATTATAGAAAAATGAATTCTGCATTTCAACTGTTTTGTATCTAGCTTAATTTCTTGCTTCATGTTGCTTCATCAAGTATATCAAAGTGAAACCTGCAGCATGTGGCTCAATTTTCTGGATCTCCTTTCTCTCCAGGATCTGGGATCCTTAACTCCTAGATACATTGGCAGCCATGTTTTTGGTGTCCATTATCCCATGAGATTTTTCAAAGATCTTTTGACTTCTCTGCCTCTTAACAGAAGTCATGAAACCTCTGGATCAGAGTCAAGGACAGATTCTTTTAATAACAGCAATGAGCACTGTGTCATAGCACAGTTTTCTAGATTTAGTTCTCCAGCCCCTGTCACTTGAGGTGGACTTGAGGAAGGCCATTTGACACCTGCACACACAAATGGATGTGTAGTTCCCTGACTTAATTCCTGGCATCTAGTCTCACTCCAAGAATTGCCTGCGAGAAGAAATGACCAACAGGATATCTGCGCACCTCTCTGTGGTTCCAATCAATGTCTGTGATTTTGGCTCCTCAAGCTTTTAATGCCTTAAATCAAAAGCTTCTTTATTTTTTTATTATTTGGGTCTACTTTTCCCTAGAAGACTGTTAGTTTCTGCAAGTAATTCCACCTGAGCTGCTTGTAAGACTTCTTCAATTTTGTCACACTTTGAATTCTACTACATATTAGTTTCTTGTTTATTTTCCATCCTCTTTAGGAATATAGGCTCTGTAAACTTCTTCAAGTGAATCCCCAGTGCCTTGAAGAGGATGTGGCAGCTGGTAAGCATTCAATAATATTAAATAAGTAGACAGCTGGACTCATTAAGGTGAAAAATAATAAAATCATAATTAAAAAATTTCTAGCTGATGTCTACTGACATACCTAGTAGTTTTTCCTTCTACCTGTATTTCTATTAGTATATATTTTCTCAGTAAAAACAGCTCATATTTTAGCATATAAATTTATTAATGCACAGATATGTCTTTAGCAGGGCTTCCCTGATAGCTCGGTTGGTAAAGAATCCACCTGCAATGCAGGAGACCCCAGTTTGATTCCTGGGTTGGGAAGATCTGCTGAAGAAAGGATAGGCTACCCACTCCAGTGTTCTTGGGCTTCCCCTGTGGCTCAGCTGGTAAAGAATCTGCCTGCAATGCGGGAGACCTGGGTTGGGAGACCCCAGTTCACTGCCTGGGTTGGGAAGATCCCCTGGAGAAGGGAAAGGCTACCCATTCCAGTACTCTGGCCTTGAGAATTCCATGGGCTATATAGTCCATGGGTCACAAAGAGTCGGACACAACTGCACTAATTTGGGCAAGATGCATAAATATTCTGTGAGTTTAGAAATAGTTATTTCCTTCTCTATGACCTAAAAGAATGTGTAAATAGAGATTATTTTACGCATGCATTCTGTTTCTTCTCCTACTTGCATCCTTTCAACTCTCGGCAGCTTCAGGTTTGCTGTTTGTTTCCTCTGATCAAAATTGTACTCATTTTGGGTCCATAAGAGTCTTCTGAGACTTTTTCACAGTGACTCAAACATTCTCATTTTCATGCTCCCACAACTCTGAATACGTTTTTCTGTTACAGCCTTTATTACACTGTTTTTAGTTAATTGCTTACATGGTCTAGGCTCCTATACTGAGCTCCTTTCATAAATATCTTCATATCCATAACACCTTGCACATGGTCAGGCAGAGAGAAGTATTTTAGAAAATGTTGGTTGGATGCTTTATTAAACTTAAAATTTTATCTTTCTTAGGAGTATGCACATTTAAAAAATACAACAAAATGAAACTAATTTTGGAATTTTGACTAGCAATCAACTATGTATGGAAGCCACTTAAGGAAAGAGGAGGCCTTCCTGGAGCCCCTTGACTCAATTATTCTGTTTATTCATGAACCTACACACTTTAAATCCTTTTTCCACAACTAATATTCTTGGAATCAGGTTTGATTTTGGGGGAAGGGCGGCAATAGGGTATCATCTATTTGGTATAATTTTAAGAGAACCAGCAAACTTTTCCTCTTTCTAAGTATTTGTGTTTGGAATTCTTCATGTAGTAAACCACTGCCTTGTTTTAGTTTTGCAATCATGCCACAGATTCATCTTTAAAAATACTTTTATGTAGGGAAAGATATCAATTTATGAAATAGATATTTCTCTTTGTGATAGAAGAAATCTGGTCAGGTTAGACCATGCATATCTGGAGAGCGGTAGAAGCAGCAGAAAGGGTAGAATAGGGTTAGCATTGATGACAAATGGGGAAACCAAAGACCAGTGGTGAGTAATTGACACTTTTGTAAAAATTTAATCTTTTCTTGAGATGATATTTTTATATTGTATTTTCCTAATCTGCCAAAATAAGAAACAAATAGTGCTCTAACTATCTCCTTAGGTGTTTATTTAGTAGACTATTATGTGGCTCAGATTTTGAAAAAGAGCTTTGAAAAGCATATGAAGGCCATTAAATATGAGAACAAATTTACAGAGACATGAAAATATCCCAATATTTTCTGTTTCTGACTTAACTATTCAAACCATATATGAAAAAGGTATTTTTTTTCTGATTTTTACTCTTATTACCACCACCAAATGTTAAGGATTTAACATTTAAGGATAATAGCTTTAATGCAAATAATCTATTTTGGTTTGCTTTTTATAGGTTGATGACAGTTTAAGTATCTTGGACCATAGGTATTTCCATTTGGCATGATGCTGCTCTATACTTATAAAAGAATTTGCTTTTGTAAATAGACTGCTATGTTTCTCACCAGCAATATTTAGAGGCTATACAGTTACAGTTCAGTTCAGTTGCTCAGTCGTATCCTACTCTTTGCGACCCCATGAATCGTAGCATGCCAGACCTCCCTATCCATCACCAACTCCGGAGTTCACTGAGACTCACGTCCATCGAGTCAATGATGCCATCCAGCCATCTCATCCTCTATCGTCCCCTTCTCCTCCTGCCCCCAATCCCTCCCAGCATCAGTGTCTTTTCCAATGAGTCAACTCTTTGCATAAGGTGGCCGAAGTACTGGAGTTTCAGCTTTAGCATCATTCCTTCCAAAGAAATCCCAGGGCTGATCTCCTTCAGAATGGACTGGTTGGATCTCCTTGCAGTCCAAGGGACTCTCAAGAGTCTTCTCCAACACCACAGTTCAAAAGCATCAATTCTCAGTGCTCAACTTTCTTTACAGTCCAACACTCACATTCATACATGACCACAGGAAAAACCATAATCTTGACTAGATGGACCTTTGTTGGCAAAGTTAATGTCTCTGCTTTTGAATATGTTATCTAAGTTGGACATAACTTTCATAGCTAAAAGGATGGAAATGCTGAAAGTGAAAAGTGAAAGTTGCTCAGTTGTGTCTGACTCTTTGCGGTCCCAAGGACTGTAGTCCAAGGGATTCTCCAGGCCAGAATACTGGAGTGGATAGCCTTTTCCTTCTCCTGGGATCTTCCCAACCCAAGGATTGAACCCAGGTCTCCTGCATTGCAGGCAGATTCTTTACTAGTTGAGCCACAACCAAAATTAATACTTTTGAACTTTTTTCTTTACCTGTGCTTGTAATATGGAACCATGGTGGGCTACAATCCATGGGGTCACAAAGAATCAGACACAACTGAACACACAGCATATGTTCCATACATATGATATGATTAAATAATCCTTGACTTCTATGAAAAATACATCTATATATTTACACTGAAGAGTTTATCAACATAATGAGCTATCACATGACACCTGCTAGGATGGCTATTACAATAACAGAAAAGATAATACATGAGAAATTGGAACCTTTGTGCACTGTTGCTGCTGCTAAGTCACTTCAGTCGTGTCCAACTCTGTGCGACCCCAGAGACGGCAGCTCACCAGTCTCCCCTGTCCCTGGGATTCTCCAGGCAAGAACACTGGAGTGGGTTGCCATTTCCTTCTCAAATGCATGAAAGTGAAAAGTAGTGAATTCGCTCAGTCATGTCCGACTCCTAGCAACCCCACGGACTGTGGCCTACCAGGCTCCTCCGTCCATGGGATTTACCAGGCAAGAGTACTGGAGTGGGTTGCCATTGCCTTCTCCTTGTGCACTACTAACAGGAATATAAAATGAGGCAGCCAGTATGGAAAATAGTATGGAGCGTTCTCAAAAAAAATCTCAAGTAGCTTACCATATGATCCAGCAATTCTTCTTCTGGGTATATAGCCAAAATCATGGAAATTGGAATCTGGAAGTGATATTTACACTGCCTTGTTCATTGCAGCATTATTCACAATAGCCAAGACATGGAAGCAACATAAGTGCCCAAATGGATAAAGAAAATGTAGTAAGCAAACTTAAAATGTTTTAACAGGGTAA
Source organism: Bos grunniens (assembly GCF_055505025.1). NCBI lineage: Eukaryota > Metazoa > Chordata > Mammalia > Artiodactyla > Bovidae > Bos > Bos grunniens. The sequence continues at coordinate 105,884,402 of NC_141165.1, forward strand.
ATCTCATATTAAATGTTCTTATAAAGCACACATACATACACAAACAAAAAAGCAGAAGGACAAAAGAAAACTTTTGGAGGTGATGGATATGGTTATCACCTTAATTGTGATGGTGTCACAAGTGTTTGCCTATGTTCAGACTCATCAGATCATATACATTAAATATATGCAGTATTTTGTATATTAATTATGCCTCAATAACATGTATGGAAAAGAAGAAGATGCTTATATAAAAGAGTTTATCTAACAGTGAAACAGTGGAACTAACTATCTGGGTGGAGATAGGGATTACAACTAAGCCAGGAGATTTTGTTAGTTCCTCTGCCCTCTGATAATACATGAGACTTGAGCTCACTTTCTTACCAGTTTCTTTACTTTCTCTTTTCTCCTTGGAGTTCAGAGGAGCGCACAGCCCTCACCTGCAGGAGGCAGAAGGCATTAGAGGTTGAAGCACAAACTCCAGACTTTGGCTCTTCATAACTATGTAACACTGGGCAGGAAACCAATCCTAAGAGTCTGTGTACTTCTCTGTGAAAGTGAGGTTTAAAAACAACACCTATCTATAAGATAGAATGTGTGCATGCCAGTGCTCAATTGTGTGTGTCTGATTCTTTGCAACCCTATGGTCTGTAGCTCTGCAGGCTCCTCTGTCCCTGGAATTTCCCAGGCAAGAATACTGGAGTGGGTTGCCATTTCCTACTCTATAAGGTTGTGATGAGGGTTTAATTAGATAATACACAAAGCATCATGCTGATAGACAACAAATGTATAATAAAATAATAGTTGTCATTATTATTATAGTTAATAATATTTCCCCCTCATATTTCCACAAAGGATAGAAAATTAAAACTTCACTGTTCCAGAGGAAAAGTCATGGTAGGTTTAGGCAAAGAGCCTCTGTCTTATTTCTGTTCACTGATACCTGTAGATGAAAGACTAGATAACTTTATGTTAGGAACATTTAATTCCTAGTGTGTCCAGCCAAACTCCTTACCTTTTAGAGCCTGTTTGTCCACAGGTTATAAAATTCTGGCATTTTCTCTACCATGTCTGCCTCTGGCTTGCTGTTGTCCAGCTGTGCTAATGTCTAATATAAGATGAAGTCTAAGCAATATCATTTAACTGCAGATCTTGAGCCACATTGTGCAATCAGATTTATCAGTACTAAGTGTGATGATTTTATGTCCATCTGTCTGACTTTCCTCTTTCTGTTTTGAAGTTGAACACAGAAAGTGAGAGTTATTTATTTGCCCCTTAGCCACAGCCCCCTCCTCCCCCACCGCCAAAGCTTTCACTCTCTAAATTGTTGCTGTGTCTTCAGTGCTATAAACTGCAGTCATCATTGTGGAATTTCTTTACATTTTTGAGCCATAGGCATTGTTTCTCCATCTGCTGGCTGCCCTCTTGCCAGGCAATAGCTACTGCCCCTGTTGGACGGCTTTCACAAATGCTTTTGGCCCTGGTCCCATCACAGCTGCGGGCTGATGTGCGGGACGGTGCTGTCTTACACACTTTCTCAGTGTTTGCTGCTGCCCCTTCCACTATTGCCATCACAGAGATTTGGGCGCGGCCAGCCTCAGGAAGGCACATTCCATACATTTTAACAAACAGTGTCTCTTAGTCTCAGGCACCATGAATTGGCTTTGGGAGCTCTCTTGTGCAAAGTATCTACCCACACTGTGAGAACAGTTGTTTCTCCATATCCATGAAGATTTCCTGATTGAATATACAGATTTCCTCCTTAGAAGCACTCCCATCATTGTGTATCAACTCTTAATCCTTCTCTTTTAGGGTTCTTTTCCTCTATAGTGAGAAAAACTGTCCTCTCAAGGTTTAAAACAGCTGCTGAAATGAATGCCTAGTAAGAGATTGTGTGGCTGGAAGCAAAAGCATATTGTCAGTCATGCAGGAATTTCTTGGCCTATGTTTTAGACAAACAGCTGCTGCATTTTCATTTTTGAACTTGGCAGACCTTATTTTAAATATGCATTGCCAAAAATTATGGCTCATTTACTGTATTTTCCTTCTGCCAATTGGAAAACAAAAAAGGGGCAAATAGAGATCTAAAATGGGGTCAATATGGAATTGAACCTTTAACAAATAATTCTATTTACTTATCAGTATCAGCTGTTTTGGGGGTATTCATGTGGCCCATTCCATTTATGTATGTACGTGTGTGTGTGTGTGTGTCCAGTCGAGTCCTATTTTTGTGACCCTGTGGACTATAGCCTACCAGGCTCCTCTGTCCATGGAATTCTCTAGGCAAGAATACTGGAGTAGGTAGCCATTTCCTTCTCCAGGGAATCTTCCCACTCCAGGGATCAAACCTGAGTCTCCTGCATTGCAGGTGGATTCCTTACTGTCTGAACCACTAGGGAAGATATACAAATGTTTGTATGCATATATTCATGTAGCACATCAGTCATAGGTTTTTACAGAGTAGACAACCACTAAACTAATGTTTTATGATGGTTTACTAATGCCTAGCAAGATTTATGGTCTAGTAAAGCATATGATCTCTTACAAGCTTGGAATAGTATTGATCTCCTTTACTAAATTTCTTATATCAGGTATTACTCTTACAATTATTACCCACCAATTGATGTGCATATGTTATATAAAAATAGGGATTCCCTGGTAGCTCAGATGGTAAAAAGTCTGCCTTCAATGAGGGAGACTTAGGTTCGAACCTGGGGTTGGGAAGATCCCCTGGAGAAGGAAATGGCAACCCACTCCAGTATTCTTGCCTGGAAAATCCCATGGATAGAGGAGCCTGGCAGGCTACATTCTGAGGATCACAAAGAGTCGGACATGACAGAGTGACTTCACTTTTTAAAAATAAGGGAGATAACTTTTGATACTTGGGACTCACAAATCCTCATCATTTTTATTGTCTTTTGTTTTTGATAACTGTAGCTGATACGGATGTGGTTCTGGTGGTCCACGTTACTGAACCTCTTTCTATACCTCAGCCTCTCCCTTCCAGTGCATTTTCCATATTACCACTGGTGATACAGATCAAAATCTAAATCTGGCTATATCATACTCTCCTGTATTCAAACACTTGCTGGTTCCCTATTTCCTAGGGAATAAATCTCTTACTCTTTATCTTAACATAAAGGGAAGGTCATTCAATATCCAACATGAAACTAGCCTTTCACCCTAGAGCTCTTCTTGCTAGCTTCTTCCCTGCTTCTTCCTCATCCATTCCTTCCCTGGTAACCCCAATTCAAATTAAATACTCTTTTGGAACATGCCATGCACTTCCATGCCTCTGAGAATTTCTTCATGATATTCAATTAAGATCTTAACTTCTAGATTCCTCTGTCTCCCTTGTCTGCTTTGGAAAAATTCATACCTGTCCTTCATACCTGTCCTTCAGGGCTTCCCTGGTGGCTCAGATGGTAAAGAATCTGCCTGAAATGCAGGGGACCCAGGTTCCATTTCTGGATTGGGAAGATCCCCTGAAGAAAGAAGTGGCTACTCACTCCAATATTCTTGCCGGCAGAATTCCATGGACAGAGGAGCCTGGCAGGTTACAGTCCGTGGAGTCACATAGAGTATGACTGAGTGCCACAAAGGACACGACTCAGGGACTAACACTCATTTTTTCCCCTTCACTTCAGGACCGAACACAAGCAATACCTTTTATGAACTTCTCAAGTTAATTGTACAATATTTCTTCATTTCCATGTTTGTCGAAATAACTATGAGGTCTATAAGTGTGGAGATAATACTTTATTCATTAAGTTTTCCCCCAAGATTTATGCCCACTGTATTGGAGCCGGAAGAAGGAAAAGAAAAACGTATGTCTATCTCCTTATAGAACTGCCTGATCTGTGGCCACAGTACTAGAAAAGGTCTGTTTTCATTCCAATCCCAAAGAAAGGCAATGCCAAAGAATCCTCAAATTACCACACAATTGAACTCATCTTACATGCTAGTAAAGTAATGCTCAAAATTCTTTAAGCCACACTTCAACAGTATGTGAACCATGAACTTCCAGATGTTCAAGCTGGATTTAGTAAAGGCAGAGGAACCAGAGATCAAATTGCCAACATCTGTTGGATCATCAAAAAAGCAAGAGAGTCCCAGAAAAACGTCTATTTCTGCTTTATTGACTATGCCAAAGCCTTTGACTGTGTGGATCACCACAAACTGTGGAAAATTCTGAAGGAGATGGGAATACCAGATCACCTAACCTGCCTCCTGAGAAATCTGTATGCAGGTCAGGAAGCAACAGTTAAAACTGGACATGGAACAACAGACTGGTTCCAAATCAGGAAAGGAGTATGTCAAGGCTGTATATTGTCACCCTGCTTATTTAACTTATATGCAGAGTACATCATGAGAAACACTGGACTGGATGAAACACAAGCTGGAATCAAGAATGCCAGGAGAAATATCAATAACCTCAGATATGTAGATGATATCACCCTTATGGCAGAAAGTGAAGAAGAAGTAAAGAGCCTCCTGATGAAAGTGAAAGAGAGTAAAAAAGTTGGCTTAAAACTCAACATTCAGAAAGCTAAGATCATGGCATCTGGTCCCATTACTCCATGGCAAATAGATGGGGAAACAGTGGAAACAGTGACAGACCTCATTTTTGGGGGCTTCAAAATCACTGCAGATGGTGACTGCAGCCATGAAATTAAAAGACGCTTACTCCTTGGAAGGAAAGTTATGACCAACCTAGACAGCATATTAAAAAACAGAGACATTACTTTACCAACAAAAGTCCATCTAGTCAAAGCTATGGTTTTTCCAGTAGATATGTATGGATATGCTCCTGCTGCTGCAAAGTCACTTCAGTCATGTCCGACTCTGTGCGACCCCATAGACTGCAGCCCACCAGGCTCCCCCGTCCCTGGGATTCTCCAGGCAAGAACACTGGAGTGGGTTGCCATTGCCTTCTCCAATGCATGAAAGTGAAAAGTGAAAGTGAAGTCGCTCAGTCGTGTCCGACTCTTCGAGACCCCGTGGACTGCAGCCTACCAAGCTCCTCCATCCATGGGATTTTCCAGGCAAGAGTACTGGAGTGGGGTGCCATTCCCTTCTCCGTGTATGGATATGAGAGTTGGACTATAAAGAAAGTTCAGCCCCGAAGAATTGATGCTTTTGAAGTGTGGTGTTGGAGAAGACTCTTGAGAGTCCCGTGGACTACAAGGAGATTCAACCAGTCCATCCTAAAGCAAATCAATCCTGAATATTCATTGGAAGTATTGATGCTGAAGCTGAAACTCCAATACTTTGGCCACCTGATGCAAAGAACTGACTCATTTGAAAAGACCCTGATGTTGGGAACGATTGAAGGCAGGAGGGGCAGAGGATGACAGAGGATGAGATGGTTGGATGGCATCACCAACTCAATGGATATGAGTTTGAGTAAACTCCGGGAACTGTTGATGGACAGGAAGGCCTGGCATGCTGCCCTCCATGGGGTTGCAAAGAGTTGGACACGACTGAGCGACTGAACTGGACTGAGAAGACATTGTTTCTTCCTTCTCTTTGTCATCATAACAAGTCTAAATTATTGCCTAAGGGCCTAGCCTATGTGGTGTTGGTGGCCTCAACAGGCCCTACTGCTGAGGTCCTGAGACCTAAGTGGCTTCCTCAAATATTGTTAGCCCTTGAGAGATGCCATGTCATCTTCTGACTGATGCTGTCCTGCTCATGTTCTTTCCTCTGAGGCTAAGCTCTGGCCTGCTTAAACTTGTCTATGATTAGCCTGGAGGTTCCAATCTCATCTTGTCTTTTAGGTCTCAACCATGTGGACTGAAGGCATTGTCTGTCTTTACTTAAGAGCTGGAACTCCATGCAGCTTCCTCACTTCCTTTCACATTGACTGATTTCCTAGATCCTTTCTCCTCAGTACAGATAAATTCAATCTACTCTCCTAACAATCCTATGCAGTATATACTGTTATTAACCCATTTTTATCGAAGATGAAACCGTGGAAAAATGACACAAAGTCAAAACACCCAAGTAGATGCCAGATTTGTGGTACCAGACTCCATGCTCCTAACTAGTATATATTTCAGTCTTTTATATTAAACTAAGTGCTTAAACTAAACCTCGATTATTCACAGAGATGTGCTGTCAAGCTCACTGTGTATGTTGTTCGTGCTGCAGGTATGAATGTTTATCTTTTGTGGTCTGTCATCATAACTAGCGTTTGCCTTTTAAATAAACCATCAAATTAACACATTAAAGCAACACCTCTGATTCTCATTGAACATTTGAATTATGTACAGTAATATGTGTTTTAATCACTTATTTTAGTCATGTCCTCACCCTGCAGATTAAAATGAAAGTAGGTGAAATCAAAAAGTGTAGCACTGAAAAAAGAAAGGAGCATGAAATCACTCTACATGTTTTAGATAGATTATGGTTGTTAGCACCTAAATGGAAAGATGTTTCTGTAAAATTTTATTTATCTGTTCGTTTTGTGAGGCCTGCTCCTATAAATTTTTTTTCTATTAAAATTTTGTTAGGTTAGAACATCAGTTGGCACTAGAATATTTCTTTTTTATTTTCATTTATGTCTGGATACTGATTTTTCAGACTAATCGGCTTTCCTGGGAACTGTGACTCTGGCTACCACATGAAGAGTGAAAGCTTTCCTTTCTGTATTTCTGGAGGAGATTTTAGTGCATTCATGGAGACAGAGCCAAGGACCAGACTTTTGGCCTAACTGGCTTTGATCCTGTGAATGAATGTTTCCCTAGCATTGGAAAGCTGGTGGCAAGATGCTAGAACCACAAATGAGCTGTGGGGAAATGCATTCAATGAAGAAAACAGAATCTCTAAGAAGCCCCAACACATGACAGATAATCTTAGCGTCTGTTGTGACTTTTAAACCCAAATAAGGCACTTCTTTGGGTTCTCTGCCATCTTTGCAACTGATGACTTTGCTTGAATGAACATGTGGCAGTGGATTCATTGACTGTACAAAAACAAACTGCTTATTCCTTATCTCAGTGCTGAAAGCTCATCTGGCTTATGTGTCAGTTGAGACCTCAGGAATGTCAGCCAGTATCCTGTGGTGCACCCAGCCCAGTCACTGTGCCCTGTCAGTGAGTCATGCAGTTCCATTCAACAGAGGCAGAAGTTATTTTCACTTTAATTTTTGTATTTTTCAAACTTTCAAGGATGCAGCCAAATTGTATTGGTTTGTAAGAAATACATCTGGTATGCCTTGGGATGGACACCAGATATTTCTACTCTTAAGTTTTTATATAACTGTGTATCAGCATTTTAGAATAACTGTGCACTTGATAACAGTGACTTCTCTAAAGTATTAGGGAGCCTTTTTTGTTTAGATGCTATCCAGTATTACGGATGACATAATGACAATAATAAAAGTTAAAGTTTTGATTCATGGTTACACAGCTAATCTCTGGTATATTTGTGATAGTATTTCGGCCTTCTGTGATAGTGTTTTTGATATCCTTTGACCTTTTTTCAGGTACCATTTCCTTTATACTATGCTTTTAAAGGATGTTTATTGCATTTTAAAATTAAATTATATTGGATATAAGATAGGCTACAAGGACGTATTTGAATCTTCTTAAATCAGTGGCAACTAACTGTTCTTAGAAAATCTGGAAAATTCAGCAGTGGCCACAGGACTGGAAAAGGTCAGTTTTCATTCCAATCCCAAAGAAAGGCAATGTCAAAGAATGCTCAAAGTACTGCACAGATGCACTCATCTTACATACTAGTAAAGTAATGCTCAAAATTCTCCAAGCCAGGCTTCAACAGTATGTGAACTGTGAACTTCCAAATGTTCAAGCTGGATTTAGAAAAGGCAGAGGAACCAGAGATCAAATTGCCAACATCTGTTGGATCATCAAAAAAGCAAGAGAGTTCCAGAAAAATGTTTATTTCTGCTTTATTTTGGCTGTGTCAAAGGCTTTGACTGTGTGGATCACTATAAACTGTGGAAAATTCTGAAAGAGATGGGAATACCAGACCACCTGACCTGCCTCCTAAGAAATTTGTATGCAGGTCAAGAAGCAGTTAGAACTGGACATGGAACAACAGACTGGTTCCAAATTGGGAAAGGATTACATCAAGGCTGTATATTGTCCCCCTGCTTATTTAACTTATATGCAGTATACATCATGAGAAATGCTGGACTGGATGAAGCACAAGCGGGAATCAAGATTGCCGGGAGAAATATTGATAACTTCAGATATACAGATGATACCACCCTTATGGCAGAAAGTGAAGAAGAACTAAAGAGCATCTTGGTGAAAATGAAAGAGGAGAGTGAAAAAGTTGGCTTAAAACTCAACATTCAGAAAACTAAGATCATGGCATCTGGTCCCATCACTTTATGGCAAATAGATGGAAACAGTGGAAACAGTGGCTGACTTTATTTTTTGGCCTCCAACATCACTGCAGATGGTGACTGCAGCCATGAAATTCAAAGCCATGAATTCAAAACTTGCTCCTTGGAAGAAAAGTTATGACCAACCTAGATGGGATATTAAAAAGCAGAGACATTACTTTGCCAACAAAGGTCCATCTAGTCAAAGCTATGGTTTTTCCAGTAGTCATGTGTGGATGTGAGAGTTGGACTATAAAGAAAGCTGAGCCCCAAAGAATTGATGCTTTTGAATTGTGGTGTTGGAGAAGACTCATGAGAATCACTTGGACTGCAAGGAGATCCAACCAGCCCATTCTAAAGGAAATCAGTCCTGAGCATTCATTGGAAGGACTGATGCTGAAGCTGAAACTCCGATACTTTGGCCACCTAATGCAAAGAACTGACTCTTTGGAAAAGACCCTGATGCTGGGAAAGATTGAAGGTGGGAGGAGAGGGAAATGACAGAGGATGATGTGGTTGGATGGCATCATGGACTCAGTGGACATGAGTTTGTGTAAACTCTGGGATTTGGTGATGGACAGGAAGGCCTGGCATGCTGCAGTCCATGAGGCTTCAAGGAGTCAGACATGAGTGAGTAACTGAGCTGAACTGAACTTTTCTTAATATTCATTATCCTTTTCTTATCTAATAACAGTATTTCTAATTTTAACTTGGCACGTGTTCACTCAGAATAAAGACTGTCTGTCTCAGCCTCCCTTTCAGTTTTAGGTAACTGTGACTAAGTTATCTCCAGTGGAGTTAGGAGAAGAAATGATGTGTACAGCTGCCTGGCCACACCTTTGTAGGAAAGGTATAACCTTACATTTTTCTTTTTCTACTCATGAGAGTAGTTATGCAGTCATACTCCATTTTGGACCACATTTATAAGGGGAAAATCCTTAAGACAGAAAAGAAGTTAGGAACTTGGATCCCTGATACTAGGAACTGACTTACCATCCCTGGTTTGCTTATGCCTAGACTTTTATATGAGAGAGAGATACATATTTACTTTGCTGTAATTACTGATACTTAGATCTCAGTTATAGCAACTTAACATATAGTGCAATTTAATAATTTGCAAATTTAATGCCACACGTTAATATTTTATAACCACCAAATTTAAATGCAATATGTGGAGAGTATGCTTGTATAAATGTCTAGCAGTCTTGGAATTAAACTGCTGTATCACATGTTACAGGAGATGGCTTTCGATTTCACTCAGACTTCTTACAATAACATTCACAGTGTGATCCCTGACGTTACCTCTTTTACATCCTCTACTGCTCTCTCCTCTCAGGGGACTCCAGCCATACTTACCACTTTGCTGTTCCTAAGCATTTCAGGCATGCTTCGTATTCCTTCCTCAGGGTACGTGTTTTGTTGTTGCTATTAGCTTAGTATTCTTTTAAGCTCCCTTCTGCAGGTCTCTTCACTTAGTAATCTGTATATATCTCTGTTTCCACAGTTTTAGAATTTTGCTCAATTGTGACTTTTTCATGAAATTCTTCCTTGACTATTTCAATAAAGTTTCTTCTCAGTTGCTTAATATTTGCACCCTGTTTGCACACTTACTTTTTCTTCATTTATTTATTTCCATTTTTTCCTTCCCCTTGCTGCAATACCAGCTCTATGAGAGCAGGGACTTTGCCTATTTAGTCCATTGCTATATTCCCAGCATACTATCTGGCATCTAGAAATCACTGGATAGATACTTGTTGAATGGGTATATGAATCAACCACTAAGTATGTGGATAGATAAAATTGATGTTACATCTATTTCAGGGTGATAATATTATCCTGATGACTCATGTTGTTTTCTGAAATATCTATAGTAGAAATATGTTGGCTTTCCTACAAATGCATTATCTTTCAGTGGCACTATGAATGATGAAAATTTCATAGACTGATAGGAAAAGCTCATTCATTCACATATATTATTATGTTTCCTTAACAGATTACTAACCTCTGTTGTTATTTAGTTGCTAAATCGTGTCAGACACTTTCAAGACCCCGTGAACTATATTCCACCAGGCTCTTCTATTCATGGGATTTCCCAGGCAAGAGTGCTGGAATAGGTTGCTATTTCCTTCTCCAGGGGATCTTTCCTACCCAGGGATGGAACCTGCATGTCCTGCAATGGCAGGCAGATTCTTTATCACTGAGTCACCAGGGAAGCCCGTACTAAACTCTAATCTTGAAATAATTGGGAAAAAAAATCCTAAAATTGTAAGTCTTTTAGGGAACGGTTTATTATATGTACTCTACAATACAGTTACATGTTTTAATATTATATTTCCTATCTTTATTTTCCAAAGTATGAAATCTGTGCTAAATCAACCTTGAAAGTGAAAGTAAATGCTGAATAATCCTTTCTTGTAATGCCACTAACCAAAGGCTTAACATTATAGTGGGAATGGATTTATTATACTATATTTGAGTTTCAAAAGAGTCACATTATTCTACTTTTAAAAGTCAAATGAAGCCAGCTCTGAGTCCTGAGTCCTGTGGTTAGAATAAAATTTAGTATCAGGCTTTTAAGATACCTTCCTCCAATCAAGAACTCTGGGCTTACATAGATCTAGAAAGCTAGGAGTAGGGCTCATTTATAGGCTATGGGAGTTGCAATCCTGAGCAACTCAGCTCAGCTGCTGCATCAGCTGCTCTGCAGGAGTTAGTGCTTTCCCTCATAGCCATGCTCCCTGCCAAAACAGCCCCACCTGTGCCCCTTTGACCTCTGCTTTCAAATCATGGGGTTAACTTTCCCACTTCATCAACACTGATTACCTTTTCCCCTGTGAACAGGTATCCACTCTTAGGGGCTGCTGCTGCTACTAAGTCAGTTCAGTCGTGTCTGACTCTGTGCGACCCCTTAGATGGCAGCCCACCAGGCTCCCAGTCCCTGGGATTCTCCAGGCAAGAACACTGGAGTGGGTTGCCATTTCCTTCTCCAATGCATGAAAGTGAGAAGTGAAAGTGAAGTCGCTCAGTAGTGTCCGACCCTCAGCGACCCCATGGACTCAGCCTACCAGGCTCCTCCATCCATGGGATTTTCCAGGCAAGAGTATTGGAGTGGGGTGCCATTGCCTTCTCCATTCTTAGGGGAAACTCTCCAAATCTTGTTCTCTCTCTTATATATAAGGAAACTACTTTGTTTTTCCAGTGTAGTCTATAAACTGTGTTAGCCTTTAAATACCATCCTATCACTACTTATAGTCATCAAAAATAATTAAGACAGATGTTTAAGAAGTTTAATAAGACTTTTAAGGAGAAATTTTGGTGTCAGAAAAACATTGTGAAGGACTTTGAAATGGTTGAACAAGATTACTAATTGTTCTGCTTAGTGGAGCCCTCTTGGTCATCTTTACCTTTTGTTTCCTTTGAACTGTTTTACATAGCTACTTTCAGAAAACTGATAATACACATAATTTTTGTCCCCAGAAATGCAAGTGAGATGTTTCAATTGATTATTGCCCTATAGATATTTGACAAGTTTTGCATCTATTTGTAAATTCAGAATTCCCCATTGCCTGCATGTGACAGTTTTGAGAATTCAAACATTACTGGTTCCCTCATTTGTGAAGGAGTTAAATAAAACATTGACATGCATTAGTTTTTTATTTGTATGAGAGCCATGATTTTATCTTTTAAAAAATCCTTTTGCCATAGAGGCACAAAGGTAATCTCTCTTTCTTATGATGGGGTCATGGGAAGGAAATGCATGAATATTATTGTTTCTTAGAACATATGCTGCTGCTGCTGCTGCTAAGTCGCTTCAGTCGTGTCTGACTCTGTGTGACCCCGTAGACGGCAGCCCACCAGGCTCCCCCGTCCCTGGGATTCTCCAGGCAAGAACACTGGAGTGGGTTGCCATTTCCTTCTCCAATGCATGAAAGTGAAAAGGGAAAGTGAAGTCGCTCAGTCGTGTCAGACTCCTAGGGACCCCATGGACTCAGCCTACCAGGCTCCTCCATCCATGGGATTTTCCAGGCAAGAGTACTGGAGTGAGGTGCCATTGCCTTCTCCGTCTTAGAACATATAGTGTAGACTAAAACAAACAGAGCAAAAAACATTAACTACAAGGACAGAAGTTAGTCAGATTTTTCTCTTTAACTCACTATTATGCAGTCTTTTAATGTCTGCCAACTAAAGTATGTCTCTCACCATCTGGCTCTGCAAGGATTGAGTCCTTAGCCACTGTAGCCACTAACCTCCAACACATTCTGAGACAAATTCAGGGTGGAGATCAGGAGTGACGTCCTCTGTGCTCTGGTAAAACCTGACAGAACCAGACTTTCAGATAGATATTTTCAGGAGAAAAATTTTATGAATATGGATTCTTCTATCTTCCTACACTTGCTGCTGCTGCTAAGTCGCGTCAGTCGTGTCCGACTCTGTGAGACCCCATAGACGGCAGCCCACCAGGCTCTGCCGTCCCTGGGATTCTCCAGGCAAGAACACTGGAGTGGGTTGCCATTTCCTTCTCCAATGCATGAAAGTGAAAAGTGAAAGTGAAGTTGCTCAGTCCTGTCCGACTCCTAGCGACCCCATGGACTGCAGCGCACCAGGCTCCTCTGTCCATGGGATTTTCCAGGCAAGAGTACTGGAGTGGGGTGCCTTTGCCTTCTCCGATCTTCCTACACTTAGAAAAGTTCTAAAACCATTAACTTAAATATCTGTTCCTTGCAACTAGCAGCAGCCTTCTACTGATAAGTATGCTTGGTTGCATGTAACCCTTTTGCCAAAATCATATATGTGCTGCGTTTCCCCCTTACCTCTTCAGAACAGTTTCTCAGAGCTCTCTGGGAGGCTATCTCCTAGGCTATAGTCCTCAGTAAAAGACTGAATAAACTCTACTCACAGATTTTACATTGTGTGTGTGTGTGTGTGTTTTTCAGTCAACATGTCAGAATTCTGAGCTTTAAGAATGCTCATGAAGACAATTGGATTAAGGTATTTTATGAAAAGAACAGTTATGTCTTGCTGAGCCTTTGCCACATACTAAGAAAAGTTTAGACTCTATCTACATGTGGAAGATAAAGACTAGCAATGTTGAATAAAACCCTACAAAAATCTATAGTTAATTTGAGTTACGTTAAAGTGGAACATGTGGAATTTCATTCCGAGTCTGTGCTAAATTTTACATTTGTATATAAAAGTTAACATATTTCAGTTCAGTTCAGTTCAGTTGCTAAGTCGTGTCCAACTCTTTGTGACCCCATGAATCGCAGCACGCCAGGCCTCCCTGTCCATCACCAACTCCCGGAGTTCACTCAAACTCATATCCATGGAGTTGGTGATGCCATCCAGCCATCTCATCCTCTGTCGTCCCCTTCTCCTCCTGCCCAAATCCCTCCCAGCATCAGGGTCTTTTCCAATGAGTCAATTCTTCACATGAGGTGGCCAAAGTATTGGAATTTCAGCTTCGGCATCAGTCCTTCCAATGAACACCAAGAACTGATCTCCTTTAGGATGGACTGGTTGGATCTCCTTGCAGTCCAAGGGACTCTCAAGAGTCTTCTCCAACACCACAGTTCAAAAGCGTCAATTCTTCGGTGCTCAGCTTTCTTCACAGTCCAACTCTCACATCCATACATGACCACTGGACAAAACATAGCCTTGACTAGATGGACCTTTGTTGGCAAAGTAATATCTCTGCTTTTGAATATGCTATCTAGGTTGGTCATAACTTTCCTTCCAAGGAGTAAGCGTCTTTTAATTTCATGGCTGCAATCACCATCTGCAGTGATTTTGGAGCCCCCAAAATTAAAGTCAGCCACTGTTTCCACTGTTTCCCATCTATTTCCCATGAAGTAATGGGACCAGATGCCATGATCTTAGTTTTCTGAATGTTGAGCTTTAAGTCAACTTTTTCACTCTCCTCTTTCACTTTTATCAGAGACTTTTTAGTTCCTCTTCACTTTCTGCCATAAAAGTGGTGTCATCTGCATAACTGAGGTTATTGGTATTTCTCCCAGCAATCTTGATTCCAGCTTGTGCTTCTTCCAGCCCAGCGTTTCTCATGATGTATATTTAAAACATTTTTAAAAAGAAAATTCTTAAATATATTAATATAAAAATGGCTTTAGCTCCAAGGAGCTCTTTAAAGGTTGTTAAAGGCAGCTGGCAGAGGGAAAAGGAGAGAGCAGGTGACCTCATCTTCCTTTGGTTGATGGCAAAGGACCTGTGTGGCACGTTACCTCATTGTTGCTGATCAAAAGATTCCACACTGAGAGGTTAAGTCTATGCTCCTGGAGGTGGTTGTAATTGCAGATATTAGGTATTAAACCTTAGTCTGGTGATGTGTGCGTAGCACAAAGGTTCCATTTTGGGATTGTTATCTCTTTTTAAACAACACCATTAGGAATAGAATGGTGACTAGTATCCTAAGAAATCTCTCTTTAGTAATATGCTTGTATGAATAATGTCATATGTCATCCTGATCTGCTCATTAAATATGTTTCCAAAACTGAATGTTAATTGGTTTAATTTTAGTGGAAAGTAGAATTAAGGAATTATATATGTTTTTTCTAACTTTTCTTAAAATTTTATTCTTTCTGTGTTAATGTTTATGCAGCCATGAATAACTAATACAACAATGTTTTAGTTGAGTATAAATATGACTGTAAATTCACTTAGAGTTTTTGCCATCATTTTATATAAAATCAGAATTGAATTGAAATATCTCTTATCACCATATAAAAACAAATAAAATTAAAATAGAGCATGCAGAGGTATATATGGTAAAAAAATTATTTCTAAGGTATACCCTCCCTTTTAAAGTAAACAAAAATTAATGATGTTATATAGGGAGAATTTATCTATTTTTAGTTTTTACAAATGAAACTAAAACATATTCTCCTGACCATGTATCATTTTTTTTTTCATTTTCAGGAGTTATTTTCTAAATAGAATTCACTGATGTATTAAACATACAGAACAACATACCCTTAACTTACACCAAAAAGTTTGCTTGCAGATCACAAAGATCAGAGGAACATAAGTACACTGTACTAAAATTAAGAATATTTGTTCATCAAAGGTATTTATTTTTTTTAATTTAGTTTTTTTATTGAAGGATAGTTGCTTCACAGAATTTGTTGTTTTCTGTCAAACTTCAACATGAATCAGCTACAGGTATACATATATCCCCTCTCCTTTGAATCTTCCTCTCCTCTCCCTCCCCATCCCACTCCTCTAGGTTGATACAGACCCCCTGTTTGAGTTTCCCGAGCCATACAGCAAATTCCCATTAGCTATCTATTTTACATAAGGCAATGTAAGTTTCTATGTTACTCTTTCCATATATCTCACCCTCTCCTCCCCTTTCCCCATGTCCATAAATCTATTCTCTATATCCGTTTCTCTGTTGCTGCCCCATAAATAAGTTCTTCAGTACCATTTATCTAGATTGTGTATATGTGTGTTAGAATATGCTATCATTCTCTTTCTGACTCACTTCACTCTGTATAATAGGTTCTAGGTTCATCCATGTCATCAGAACTGACTCAAACATGTTCCTTTTTATGGCTTAGTAATATTCCATT
Organism: Bos grunniens; assembly: GCF_055505025.1. Taxonomy (NCBI): domain Eukaryota; kingdom Metazoa; phylum Chordata; class Mammalia; order Artiodactyla; family Bovidae; genus Bos; species Bos grunniens. The sequence goes on from NC_141165.1 coordinate 105,900,320, forward strand.
GTGCATATGTACCACAATTTCTTTGTCCATTCATCTGTCAGTGGATATCTAGGTTGCTTCCATGTTCTAGCTATTGTAAATAGTGCTGAAATGAACAATGGGATACATGTCTTTTTCAGTTTTGGTTTCCTTGGGGTATATGCCTAAGAGTGAGATAGTTGGGTCATATGGTGGTTTTATTCCTGGTTTTTTAAAGAATCCATATCGTCTTCCATAGTGGCTGGATCAATTTACATTCTCACCAACAGTGCAAGAACATTCCCTTTTCTCCACACCCTCTCCAGCATTTATTATTTGTAGACTTCTTGATGATGGCCATTCTGTCTGGTGTGAGGTGATATCTCATTGTGGTTTTGACTTGCTTTTCTCTAATAATGAGCATCTTTCCATGTATTTGTTAGCCATCTGTATGTCTTCTTTGGAGAAATGTCTGTTTAGGTCTTTTTTCTACTTTTTGATTGGGTTGTTTGTTTTTCTAGCACTGAGTTGTATGAGCTGGTTGTATATTTTGGCTATTAATGCTTTGTCAGTTGTTTCATTTGCTATTATTTTTCTCCCATTCTTATGATTATCTTTTCACCTTGCTTATAGTTTCTTTTGCTGTGTAAAAGCTTTTATGTTTCATCAGGTCCCACTTGTTTACTTCTGTTTTTATTTCTGTTATTCTAGGAGGTGGGTCATAGAGGATCTTGCTTTGATTTATGTCATCAAGTGTTCTGCCTATGTTTTCCCCTAAGAGTTTTCACTTTCTGGTCTTACATTTAGGTCTTTAATCCATTTTGAGTTTATCTTTGTATATGGTGTTAGGAAGTGTTCTAATTTCATTCTTTTCTGTGTAGCTGTCCAGTTTCCCCAGCACCATTTACTGAAGAGGCTGTCTTTGCCCCATTGTATATTCTACAATATGATATAGAATTTTTGTATATTTGTCAAAAATAAGGTACCCATAGGTGCATGGGTTTATTTCTGGGCTTTCTATCTTGTTCCATTGGTCTATATTTCTGTTTTTGTGCCAGTACCATACTGTCTTATTGACTCTAGCTTTGTAGTATAATCTGAAGTCAGGAAGGTTGATTCCTCTAGCTCCATTCTTCTTTCTCAAGACTGCTTTGGCTATTCGGGGTCTTTTGTGTTTCCATATGGACTGTGAAATTTTTTGTTCTAGTTCTGCAGGAAATGCCATTGGTAGTTAGATAGGGGTTGCATTGAATCTGTGGATTGCACTTCACAATATTGAGTCTTCCTACCCAGGAACATGAACTATCTCTCCATCTGTTTATATTGTCTTTGATTTCTTTCATTAGTGTCTTATAACTTTTGGTGTACAGTTCCTTTGTCTCCTTATGTAAGTTTATTCCTATATTCATTCTTTTTGTTGCAATGGTGAATGAGATTGATTCCTTAATTTCTCTTTCTGATTTTTCATTGTTGGTATATAGAAATGCAAGTGATTTCTGTGTGTTGACTGTGTATCCTGCAACTTGTTAAATTCACTGATTAGCTCTAGTAATTTTCTGATAGTATTTTTAAGGTTTTCTATTTACAGTATCATGTTATCTGCAAACAGTGAGAACTTTACTTCTTTTCTGATATGGATTCCTTTTATTTCTTTTTCTTCTCTGATTGCTGTAGCTAGGACTTCCAGAACTATGTTGAATAATAGTGGTGAAAGTGGACACCCTTGTCTTGTTCCTGATCTTAGGGGGAATGCTTTGTTTTTCACCACTGAGAATAATGTTTGCTGTAGTGTTATCGTATATGGCCTTTACTATGTTGAGGTAGATTCCTTCTATGCCCATTTTTTGAAGAGTTTTAATCATAAATGGGTGCTGAATTTTGTCAAAGGCTTTTCCTTCATCTATTGAGATGATCATATGATTTTTATCTTTTAATTTGTTAATATGGTATATCACACTGATTTGCATATATTGAAGAATCCTTGCATCACTAGAATAAACGCTACTTGACCATGGTGTATGAGCTTTTTGATGTGTTTCTGAATTCTGAATTTCTGAATGCAAAAAATTCTGAGGATTTTTGCATCTATGTTCATCAGTGACCTGTAGTTTTGACCTGTAGTTTTCTTTTTTTGTTGTTGTCTTTGGTTTTGGGATCAGGGTGATGGTGGCCTTGTAGAATGAGTTTGGAAGTGTTCCTTCCTTTTTTTTTCTTTTTAAAGGGTTTAGAAGGATAGTTTAGAAGGATGGCTTCCCTGGTGGCTCAGAAGGTAAAATGTCTGCCTACAATGCGGGAGACCCAGGTTTGATCCCTGGGTTGGGAAGATCCTCTGGAGAAGGAAATGGCAACCCACTCCAGTACTCTTGCCTGGAAAATTCCATGGTAATTTTCCATGGTAATTTTCATGTAGCATGGTAGGCTACAGTCCACAGGGTCGCAGAGTCAGACATGACTGAATGACTTCACTTTCACTTTAGAAGGATAGGCATTAGCTCTTCTCTGTTGCTGCTGCTGCTAAGTCGCTTCAGTCATGTCCGACTCTGTGCGACCCTATAGATGGCAGCCCACCAGGCTCCACCGTCCCTGGGATTCTCTAGGCAAGAACACTGGAGTGGGTTGCCATTTCCTTCTCCAATGCATGAAAGTGAAAAGTGAAAGTGAAGTCACTCAGTTGTGTCTGACTCCTAGCGACCCCATGGACTGCAGCCCACCAGGCCCTTCTGTCCATGGGATTTTCCAGGCAAGAGTACTGGAGTGGGTTGCCATTGTCTTCTCTTCTCTAAATGTTTGATAGAATTCTCCTGTGAAGCCATCTGGTCCTGGGCTTTTGTTTTTTGGGAGATCTTTGATCACAGCTTCAATTTCAGTGCTTGTAATTGGGTTGTTCATAATTTCTATTTCTTCCTGGTTCAGTCTTGGAAGATTGAATTTTTCTAAGAATCTGTCCATTTCTTCCAGGTTATTTATTTTATTGCCATATAGTTGCTCATAATAGTCTCTTATAATCCTTTATATTTCTGCATTATCTGCTGTAACCTCTCCTTTTTTCATTTCTAATTTTGTTGATTTGATTCTTCTCTCTTTTTCTCTTGATGAGCCTGGCTAAAGATTTGTCAATTTTGTTTATCTTCTCAAAGAACCAGCTTTTAGTGTTATTAATCTTTACTATTGTTTCTTTCATTTCTTTTTCATTTATTTCTGCTTGGATATTTATGATTTCTGTCCTTCAACTATTTTTGGTTGTTGTTCTTCTTCTTTTTCCGGTTGTTTAGGTGTAAAGTTAGGTTCTATTCAATGTTTTCCTTGTTTCTTGAGGTAGGATTGTATCACTATAAACTTCCCTCTTAGAACTGCTTTTGCTGCATCTCGTAGGTTTTGAGATATTGTGTTTTCATTGTCATTTGTTTCTAGACATTTTTTGATTTCCCTTTTGATTTCTTTAGTTACCTGTTGGTCGCTTAGAAACATGTTGTTTAATCTCCATATGTTTGTGTTTCTTACTGTTTTTTTCTTGTAATTGAAATCTAGTCTCATAGCATGGTGGTCAGAGAAGATGCTTGATACAAATTCAATTTTCTTAAAGTTACTGTGGTTTGATTTGTGACCCAAGATGTGGTATCCTGGAGAATGTCCCATGGGCACTTGAGAAGAAGGTGTATTCTGCATTTGGATGAAATGTCCTGAAGATATCAATGAGATCCATCTCATTTAATGTATCATTTAAGACTTGTGTTTCCTTATTAATTTTTTGTTTTGATGATCTGTCCATTGGTGTGAGTGGGGTGTTAAAGCCTCCTACTGTTATTGTGTTACTGTCAATTTCTACTGTTATGTTTGTTAGTGTTTGTCTTATGTATTGAGATGCTCCTATGTTGAGTGCATAGATATTTACAATTTTTATGTTTTCCTCTTGGATTGATCCCTTGATCATTATATTCTGTCCTTCCTTATCTCTTGTAATCTTTATTTTAAGGTCTATTTTGTCTGATATGAAGATTGCTACTCCAACTTTCTCTTGCTTCCCATTTGCATGGAATATATTTTTCCATCCTCTCACTTTAAGTCTATATGTGTCTTTATCTGAAATGGGTTTCTTGTAGACAGCATGTATATGGGTCTTGTTTGTATATCCATTTAGCCAGTCTGTGTCTTTTGGTTGGCACATTTAATCCATTTACATTTAAAGTAATTACTGATATATATATTCCTTTGGGCTCAAAAATCACTGCAGATGCTGATTGCAGTCATGAAATTAAAAGACACTTACTCCTTGGAAGGAAAGTTATGACCAACCTAGATAGCATATTCAAAAGCAGAGACATTACTTTGCCAACAAAGGTCCGTCTAGTCAAGGCTATGGTCTTTCCAGTGGTCATGTATGAATGTGAGAGTTGGACTGTGAAGAAAGCTGAGCACTGAAGAATTGATGCTTTTGAACTGTGGTGTTGGAGAAGACTCTTGAGAGTCCCTTGGACTGCAAAGAGATCCAACCAGTTCATCCTAAAGGAGATCAGTCCTGGGTGTTCATTGGAAGGAATGATGCCAAAGCTGAAACTCCAATACTTTGGCCACCTCATGTGAAGAGTTGACTCATTGGAAAAGACCCTGATGCTGGGAGGGATTGGGGACAGGAGGAGAAGGGGATGACAGAGGATGAGATGGCTGGATGGCATCACTGACTCAAGGGACATGGGTTTGGGTGGACTCTGGGAGTTGGTGATGGACAGTGAGGCCTGGTGTGCTGTGGTTCATGGGATCTCAAAGATTCGGACAAGACTGAGTGACTGAACTGAAATGAGCTGAAAAATGCAGATCTATTCTATAAATGATCAAAAATTGGCCAAAAATAGAATGAAAAACTATGTTTAATCATTTTATTGATGAGGATATAAAAGGAATTATGTTGAAATCAAATATTCCAATAACTATTATGATAAGCAACATTATTAAGAAGAGAATTTCTGAATAGATAGAATTTTATGTTAAGTCCTTCAGAGCTATTCAGTAGCTATTCAGTATAACTATTTGACAGTTCACAGTGGTTTAAAAATTAAAAATCTAATAAAACTGACTGAGATCTGAGCATTGTCATGAACCTTTAGAACTATTAAACAAAGCATAATAGATTGCAAAACTAATAGGGATGATTAAAATGTTTTTATTTGGGAGGAAAACTAAAGCAGAATAACTATAACTGATGAACTATTAAAGGAAAATGTCTTTCACTCAGATATATGGATTTATATGAATATGATAGAATACATTTTTTCAGGCAACCATGTAAGTGAGTTTTATAATCTGCTCCAAATACATCCTGTGAAAACATGAATGCCAGCTCATTGGGATGAACTATTAGGGAATGCTTTCTATGGTACATTTTCTGAATAAAATAAATCTTTCTTTAAAAAGCTGTGTTATGTTTATTAGTATCTGTGTTTTGGAAAAAGTTGGGTGTGAATACAAGTAAATTCATTTTGAGCATTTATTGAGGATTTACTCAATTTCAGACATTAGTGAAGTAATTTTTCATGTTGTACCTTGTTTAATCCTTACCATATCTCTAAGAAATGCCACTGAATCCTTCAGTCTCTTTTGATTATGCTAGTTAGCATTTTGCTTTAACTGCAGCAGCTTCTCTGGTCCACTATTCTTTTGTCCTCCATCCATCTCTCTCTTTGCTTGTGGATATCATGCTTTAGAAGACACTAGAAAATAATTCAGTCTAAGTGAGACACCACTATTTCCCCCTTTTAAAAAAAGAATTTCCTGCATCTTAATTGTAACAATTTTTACTACTCTTGAGCACATCTTATATACTGGTCACCATTCTAAAACTTTCCATACATTATATTACTTAATCTTCAGGATAACTCTATGTGACAGATGTTGTGACTACCCCAGTTTTCTGCCTGGAGAGCACAGGGCCAGATGAGTTATGTAAATCATCGGGTGCTACAAAATGGAAGGTGGCAGACCTGAGATTACAATTCTCTTTGACTTCAAAGCTTATTCTCATAATTTTATAAGTATACCACCTCCCTAGAAACTGGCATTATATGTCACTCAAGTTTTACACACATATGTATTTTCAGTAAAATTTACATATAGTGAGTGAACAGATCCTAAGTGTACAATTCAGTGAGTTTTGATAAATGAGTATCTGTCTAATCGTCACACAGTCAAGATACAGAATATACATGTCACTTCAGAAAATTTCCTTCTAGAGAATCCAAAGTTAAATAGATAACATTGTTCTAATATTTATTACCACGGAGTAGTTTTTCCTCCTCTTGCACTTCATGTAAATTGAATACTACAGTATATACTCTATTATGGTTGGCTTCTTCCACTCACCATAATGTTTTTAAGATTCATCCATGTCATGTTTATGAGCAGTTCATTTTTTAAAATGTCATATTGCATATCTTTTGTTAATTTTATTAAAGTATTTTCTGGTTTTACTGCTGTTTATAAATGAATTTTTCTGTCTTAAATTTTTTCTATTTGTTTATGCTGCTTGTGTTGAAATACCATTGATCATACCCTTCAAAACTGGTAAACTCACTTATTAGTTCTGGTTATCTGTTCACTTATGGTCTCTCAAAATTATGTTGAAGCATAACCTCTGGAAACTCAAGATGACTGTATTTGGAGACAGGGCCTTGAAAAGAGTGGCTCAGTTAAAATGAGGCCATTAGAGTGGGTCCAAACCCAATTTGACTGGTGTCCTTGTAAGAAGAGGAAATTTGGACACACCAAGCGACACTCAGTAGGTACTTGCATTGTGATATGTTAGCCATCTACAAATCAAGGATAGAAGCCCCAGAAGAAACCAAGCCTGTCCACACTTTGAGTTTAAATTCTAGCTTCCAGAACTTTGAGAAAATAAATTTCTGTTGTATACACAACTCAGACTGTGATATATTGTTAGGTCAACCAAGGAAAAACAATACAATTCTTGTGTATTTGGGGGTAGATTCCTTAGGACTTTGGAGACGTAAGTGTTTATGCCCTCATCAAATATAGAAATTTTAGCCTATATGTTCCCTTTTCCATTTTTAAATTTTATATAGATCTGATGTTTGATGGTGATGCATTCTTTCAACTTTGACTTATCTGAAAATAACTTTCTCACTAGTTTTTGAATTACATTTTTTTTTGTGGAAAAAGGAATTCAGAACTTACATATTTTATAGGACATCAAAGATACAGTTCCCTTATCTTATGGGTTTAATTGCTTCAAGTGAAAGTCAGATTTCATATATATATTTATTCCACTGTGTTATCTGACTATGTCTATCTGCTTTCAAGATTTTGCTTTGTGTTTGATTATCAAAAGTATGGCAGTAATATACACAGGTGTGGTTTTCTCTACATTAACTCAGATTGGATTTAATTTAGGATTATGAGTTTGCAGGTTGATACTTTAACAAGACTTGGTAAATGTTTGGCCAGTTTTTTTGAGCATAATTTTTTAAATTTCATTTTTCTTCTTTCTTTCCTTCTAATATTATTTCATATGTTAGACTGATAGATATTGCTGGACAGGTTACATAGAATCTGATGTTCATTACTCAGTCTTTTATTTTTCAGATCTTTTGATTATGTCATTTCTTTTAATCACTTTGGTTTTGCTGTCCAATTGTTCTTTATCTCCAATATGTTCTTATGCTGTCAGGAAAATTTTCGTATTATATATTGTAATTTTCCATTTTACAATTTCCAATTAGAATATTTATTTAGCCTCTTTTAAATAGTTTCCATTTTCTATGCTAAGACTTCCTATTTTTTTATTCACTGTATGTCAAGATTTTCTTTTTTTTACTACATTGAGCCCAATTATAATAGCTACTTTAAATTCTTTTTCTGCTAATCCCAACATCTTAGTCATATTTGTGTCCTTTTCTACTGACTACTTTTGTGCGTGAATGTGATAATTGGTTATGTTTTTCTACTTATTTAATTCTTTGTTAATATTTTTTCCTGGAAATCCTGATTTGTGTAGACTGTTGATTCTGTTATTTTCCTCTGAAAAGCATTACTTTTGTGCTATCAGGCAGTTAAATTAGTTGCCTGATCACTTTGAATTTATGGGGGCATGTTTTTATATAAAAACCTTACTGTCAGATAAAAACCTGAGATGTTTACCAAGTCTCTTTAACATGGAAGGATTTGTACTCAAACTCTTATGTGATAGGAAATCCCTACGATCTCTGCTTAATTCTTTCAGCCCTCTAATTCTTGTTTTTTCTATAAGGTTTTTCCAAGTCTTCCCTGTGTGTTTGCCATTCAGGGGACAACCAAATGTGTAAGGGAAGACTGTATAATAGTTTGGGTCTTCCTCCATTGTGAATCTCTTCTTTATGAGATTTCTTTCCATGATTTTCACCTATTTTGATAGCCAAGAGTACTTCATTTGACACCTCAAGTAAGAAAACAAAACAATATAAAATGAAAGAAAAGTGAAAAAAAAAAAAGCTATAACTTTTTTGCTTGAGTTCTATTTACCAGTTTATACAGTCTTGAGAATGTACTCAGGGGAAAAGTAATATAATTGTGAGCTCTACCATGTGTATTTCTTTTTCTTCAAGAATCAAATACCTTTTAGTTTTTGCCTTTTTTGTGACTCTCCAGTGTGTTGTTGTTGTTATTATTTTATGTCATGTTCAGATATTATAGTTACTATCTTTTAGAAGAATAGTCTGCTAACAGGAAGCCACATTAATCTATTTAGACTAAATGGCTTAAGATTTGTGGTATTCAGTTATCTATGCTAGTTTGCTGTCTTTTTTCAGTCTCTCTCTTTGGTTACCTACCCTAAAGCTTAACCCTCAGGCCCACTGCTCTGCTAGGGAACCATATCTTTAAATGTCTGACCTATGGCATTTAAAGTGTTTCCAGGTCTAGTTCATCACAGTACAAAAAGGCGCAAAGGGAAACCTGGCCAATAATGCATAATTCTGGCCTTAAACATTTCTCTGAGTTTCTCTTCCTCTTTTATTTCTTTTTTTTTTTTTTTTCTTTTTACCACAACCCAAACCCCTGAGCTATTACTGAAATATTTTTCTTACTACACTGATTTTCATTTTAAGCCCAAGTGCCACAAAGGAGACTCTTATCTACATACAAAATTCACTTTCCTATTTCTATCTTTAAACATTCTTCTTTTTTCAATTAAAAAGTAATGGACAAAACAAACTTGCATGGTATGAAGAGGTGATGATTTGCAGCCAAATTATTTCTGAACCAATAGGAAAAAAAGCAAAGCAAGCCAGACAAATGCTTTCAATATTTCTATTTTTCATTCTTATTCATTACAGAGAAGGCTGGTTTTGGTTGAAATTGTTTTTAAATCTTATTTAATATGCAGCTGTGACCTTTTACTCCATGATGAAACATCCATATTTTAAAAACTCAAACTCTCATTTAAAATGTCTAAATTGACAAGCATCCATAGGATATTTCAGAAAAAAAAAAAAAAGAGAGACATATTAAAGAACTCTGGACCAGGGAATGAGGAGCCCAATATCTACATCTGATGCCATCACTAATATTCTCAGAGCTTAAGGCTGGTTAGTTGGGTTCTGTCTCCTTAGTTATAAAATAGAATGTGTGATGGTTAATTTTATTTGTGTACTTGACTGGCCATGAGGTGCCTGGTTTAAATATTATTTCTGGGTATGCTGGTAAGGGCATTTCTTACCAGCCTATTCTAGATTGGCATTTGAATTGGTGGACTCAGTAAAGTAGATTATGCTCCCCAAATTTTATAAGCATCATCTAATCCGTTGAGGGTCTGAATAGAAAAAAAGGGAGAAAAGAAGGAATCTGCTCCTTTTTCCTGTCTCTGTTCAGCTGGGATATCTCATCCCATCTTCTCTTGCCCTCATACAGGGATTGATGTCATCAGCTCCCCTCTTTCTCAGGCCTTTGGACTCAGACTGAATTATACCACCAGGTTTCCAGGGTCTCCAGCTTGCACCTCATAGACTGTGAGACTACCCAGCTTCCATAATTACATGCACCAATTCCTCATAATAAATATCTGTTTTGAGAGACTGGTTTTATTTCTCTGGAGAATTCTTACTTATACAGATGCATTGTATTATTTTATCTTTGAGATTCCATGACCAGAAATATACACAGGAAGCAAACGTTTTAAACATCCCATTTTAATTTAAATATCATGTAGCTGAGCAAATACCAACATGTTTATAAATAGTGTGGGGAACACCTAATGGCTGTAATATCTTTGATACAGAAAGACTGATATAATTTAAAACTTTAATTATCTTTTCATAATGAATGAGAATTGAAAATGAAAAAATTTCATTATATTTCCTAATGAGCTGGAACCACGTGTCTATTCTATTGTAGCCCTATGACCTCCAGAGAACATATGTTTATCTTGCCATCCATTAAACGTGTTACTGAGTCTAACTTTTAGAAAACTAAGAATCTTAACACATCAGGTGCCATCATTAGAGTCACCTCAGTTGGGTTACTTCGAACCAAATGATCCTATCGGTGAAAATTATCATAGTTTTTGCCAGATTAGTTAGTAATCATATACATATTTCTTTAAAAATTATCTACTGCTACATTAATATAACAAGATGAGTTTGAGTCTGGTTTTTCTGGGAATATTTATAATTACAATTCTGGAAACCCAGTTTTAATATTCTCAGCATCAAAGTGAGAGTGAGGGTACCTTCATTGCATGGAATACACATGCACTTCGCTGCAGCATCCTCTAACACTAACGGAGGAACTAGGGAAGATGCAGCCAAATTCACTTAGCTGAGAAGGCCTCCAGAGACAGGTGCGCTTTCTTATTTCAGAGCTACACGAATGGAAAACTGAATGTACTATTCTACAGAAAATGTCTGTACTTCATAAAAGGAAATTCATAGAAATTAAAAACCCAGTTGCTGACGTCAAGAGATATAAGTAAAGAATAGGATGTTGGTTGTGTTAATATGTGTGGTGGGAAAGAACAAGCAGATAGGAATGTAAGGAATGTCTTATTATGCCAGACGGTTTGCTGTGAATTCCATAAGAAATGGAAGTTGACATAGTCCATTACCTAGAAATAAAACACATTTCTAGATCAAACAGCCATTTTTCAAGAGGTCACAAAAGCTCAGCCAGCAAAAAAAAGAAACAAGTAGGAATGGAATGAGTGGGAGTACTCATATTTTAGGCTGATTATTCATTCATATCACTTGCAGTTCATAGACTAGTTAGTGGGTAAATATTGGACTAAATTATGAGAGTTTAATAATGTGTATCTAGATCAGTGAAATAAATGATACAAGCAGGAAGAATGTGTGCATCAATTCTGTTTCCCTGATTTATATCACAAGGTAAAGATGGAATGTCAGCAGCGCTAGTCATGGTGACTAGTACTTGTATCAGTTCAGTTCAGTTCAGTTCAGTCACTCAGTCGTGTCCGACTCTTTGCGACCCCGTGAACTGAAGCACGCCAGGCCTTGCTGTCCACCACCAACACCTGGAGTCCACCAAAACCCATGTCCATTGAATCAGTGACACCATCCAACCATCTCATCCTCTGTCGTCCCCTTCTCCTCCTGCCCTCAATCTTTCCCAGCATCAGGGTTTTTTCCAGTGAGTCAGCTCTTCGCATCAGGTGGCCAAAGTATTGGAGTTTCAGTTCAGCATCAGTCCTTCCAATGAACACCCAGGACTGATCTCCTTTAGGATGGACTGGCTGGATCTCCTTGCAGTCCAAGGGACTCTCAAGAGTCTTCTCCAACACCACAGTTCAAAAGCATCAATTCTCGGCGCTCAACTTTCTTTATAGTCCAACACTCACATTCATACATGACCACCGGAAAAACCATAGCCTTGACTAGATGGACCTTTGTTGGCAAAGTAATGTCTCTGCTTTTCAATATGCTGTCTAGGTTGGCCATAAGTTTCCTTCCAAGGAGTAAACATCTTTTAATTTCATGGCTGCAGTCACCATCTGCAGTGATTTTGGAGCCGAGGAAAATAAAGTCAGCCACTGTTTCCACCATTTCTGCATCTATCTGCCATGAAGTGATGGGACCAGATGCCATGATCTTAGTTTTCTGAATGTTGAGCTTTAAGCCAACTTTTTCACTCTCCACTTTCACTTTCATCAAGAGGCTTTTTAGTTCCTCTTCATTTTCTGCCATAAGAGTGGTGTCATTTGCATATCTGAGGTTATTGATATTTCTCCTGGCAATCTTGATTCCAGCTTGTGCTTCTTCCAGCCCAGCGTTTCCCATGATGTACTCTGCATAGAAGTTAAATAAGCAGGGTGACAATATACAGCCTTGACGTACTCCTTTTCCTCTTTGGAACCAGTCTGTTGTTCCATGTCCAGTTCCAAATGTCGCTTCCTGACCTGCATACAGGTTTCTCAAGAGGCAGGTCAGGTGGTCTGGTATGCCTATCTCTTTCAGAATTTTCCACACTTTACTGTATGACTGTGGATCGGATCATGAATTCCTTATTGCCAAATTCAGACTGAAATTGAAGAAAATGGAGAAAACCACTAGACCATTCAGGTATGACCTAAATCAAACCCCTTATGACTATACAGTGGAAGTGAGAAATAGATTTAAGGGACTAGATCCCATAAACAGAGTGCCTGATGAACTATGGATGGAGGTTTGCGACATTGTACAGAAGACAGGAATCAAGACCACCACCAAGAAAAAGAAATGCAAAAAAGCAAAATGGCTGTCTGAAGAGGCCTTACAAATAGCTGGAAAAGATGGGACATGAAAAGCAGAGGAGAAAAGGAAAGATACCCATTTGAATGCAGAGTTCCAAAGAATAGCAAGGAGAGATAAGAAAGCCTTCCTCAGTGATCAATGCAAAGAAATAGAGAAAAACAATAGAATGGTAAAGACTAGAGATCTCTTCAAGAAAATTAGAGATATCAAGGGAACATTTCATGCAAAGATGGGCTCAATAAAGGACAGAAATGGTAGGGACCTAACAGAAGCAGAAGATATTAGAAGAGGTGGCAAGAATACACAGAAGAACTGTACAAAAAAGATCTTCACCCAGATAATCACAATGGTGTGATCACTCACCTAGAGCCAGACATCCTGAAATGTGAATCAAGTGGGCCTTAGAAAGCATCACTACGAAGACAGCTAGTGGAGGTGATGGAATTCCAGTTGTGCTATTTCAAATCCTGAAAGATGATGCTGTGAAAGTGCTGCACTTAATATGCCAGCAAATATGGAAAACTCAGCAGTGGCCACAGAACTGGAAAAGGTCAGTTTTCATTCCAATCGCTAAGAAAGGCAATACCAAAGAATGCTCAAACTACCGCACAATTGCACTCATCTCTCATGCTAGTAAAGTAATGCTTAAAATTCTCCAAGCCAGGCTTCAGCAATACGTGAACCATGAACTTCCAGATGTTCAAGCTGCTTTTAGAAAAGACAGAGGAACCAGAGATCAAATTGCCAACATCCACTGGATCATTGAAAAAGCAAGAGAGTTCCAGAAAAATGTCTATTTCTGCTTTATTGACTATGCCAAAGCCTTTGACTGTGTGGATCACAATAAACTGTGGAAAATTTTGAAAGATTGCAATAAGCATTAAATAAATTAAACATATAAATTGGTTAAGTAAATACGTGCGTACTCAGTCATGTCCAACATTTTGCAACCCTATAGACTGTCACCTGCCAGGCTTCTCTGTTTATGGAATTTTCCAGGCAAGAATACTGGAATGGATTGCCATTTCCTAATCCAGTGGATCATCCCCACTCAGAGATTTAATCTGCATCTCTTGTGTCTCCTGTATTGAAAGTGGTTAGAACAGAGTAAATATTTAATACATTTTAGATATTGTTATTAGATGTGAAACATATTGTTTATTGAGCCTACAAAGGTTGTTCATAGCACAGCTTGTTTATGTCACAGCTTCTATACAGAATTTAGGAATGACAGTTTTTTAGATTCTGTTATTAAGTGATTTAATAGCGCATTGTCTTCATCTCTGCTAAGATATGTTTGGTCCTGTAAGTTTAAGGTGGAAGAACTAATAAATTGGACTTTTTCAGTATAAGAGACAGAATACTTTAATCCTAAATGATTAGGAGCAAGATATAATTTAGAGGATCATGAAAGATGAATGTTAACATGTGGATATACATGTAGGAAATCCCCACTGCCTTTAGTCAGGTTAATCATGTCTCCCTGGACTCTACTTGTAACCATTAACAAACTGCCTCATTGTGTCTTCTAGGGCTGACAGGCAATTTTAGTGATAAAGTTAAAGACTTTCAAAGTAAAGTTTGAATTACTTTGCATATATTTACACACATAAACAAAGCAACATTTGGCAATTTAGGATTTGTCAGGATAAAAGACATTTAATAAATTTATCACCACCTAGTTGTTCCAGAGGCAAACACTAATTTTGATGCAATTAATCTAAGCATTCACACAGTGAAGTAATGAATTTCTAAGTCACTTACGGTGGCTCGCTGTTACCTTTGCAGACCTTATATCCACTTGTGTTGAAATTGCTTTCCCTCATTTAATTTCTCTCACCTCCCCTAAATTTGGGGGGATCAAAACAAACAAATAGTTAAAAACAGATGGGAAAAGGAATTTCTCACTGTTCTGAATGCAAATATACATGGAAAGGAAGAACAAAATGTTTTGATGGTGGCATATTTTTATTATTTACCCAAAACCTAGCACAAAATAATAAATCACTTTCACGAGTCAGACCTTGACAAAAGCTTCTCCCTTACTTTGTAGGGCACTATGTATGAAAAGTGTTCAATAGAAAAGATGGGTAAGAACATTAAGAATAAGGGAGTTATAGGAAGGGAGTGGTAGTAGGGCGCAGCTCTTTTCACAGACTGAATTTGGCAATATTCCTCTGGAGAGGCTGCCAGTAAATGAATTAATGTTATCAGCTACAAATAGAGAGTGTTTAAGAGTATTAGAAAAGGCTAAGTTATCAAAACAGAGAACAGTTTGTTCTTGGAGACCAAGCATCGGACTGTCATTGAAGCAGTGATAACCTCAGGCAGTTTTAAATGTTTATTTAGCCAGCCACTTACCTTGGGTGCTCATCCTTTATAGTTTGTGGTTCCTAAATTGGTTTGGAAAATGTGAGGTCAAACAGTAGGTCATTATCTTCTAATTAGAGAAAGAAGAAACCTAGGAGTGAATTGACTATTTTCGGTCTTTGAAGAACACACAAGGACTGTGCACCTAGAGATCCTCCCCTGCAGTCTGGTGTACTTACACAGGATGCTAAGACAAGCTCCAAACTAACAGACACCTACCTGACTTGGGGAGAATTTGCAGGCAGTTGGAGGCTTTTCATTCCTAAAGCACTGGTAGGCGTGAAAAAATGTTTCCCTACCACCTTTCTAGGCTCTCTGCTGGGGCCCTGAAAATTTCTTCCAAAACACAGGATAATAAGAGAAAAACAAACAAAAGATGATTAGCATGTGTTTTATGCTTTACACATAAAGTATCCAGAGATGAGTAACTCAAAGGAATGGTTAGAACCTGAGTGTGTAGAGCATCTTAGCAGAGGAACAATACGTTTTTAGATAAGTGAAAAGACAAAGACTGAGTTTCCAGGGGTAACAAATTATAGAGAAGCAAACATATGGGGAACTATTGGAAGATAAAGTCTAATAAATAAAGTTTGTTATGGAGATTCCTCTGGTGCCATTGGGTTGATAAGGGTTTTGAGTTGTCTCTGGTGATTAAATTTTGTCCTTCTAGGTAGAGGGAAGAAAAGGGATACCTTTGCAAATTTATGTCCTGCTTTTAGGCAGAAAGAGGGAGGACAGAGAGCTTTCCGTGTACCTGCTTCTTTTCAATTGCCTTTAGCTAAAAATAATCTTGTTGTCAAAGTGGCATATTCAGGGGTGACATATTCTGTTACTCTCAGTTCAGTTCAGTTCAGTCACTCAGTCTTATCCGACTCTTTGTGACCCCATGAATCGCAGCACACCAGGCCTCCCTATCCATCACCATCTCCCGGAGTTCATTCAAACTCATGTCCATCGAGTCGGTGATGCTATCCAGCCATCTCATCCTCTGTCGTCCCCTTTTCCTCCTGCCCCCAGTTCCTCCCAGCATCAGAGTCTTTTCCAATGAGTCAACTCTGCTACCCTACACAGTTAAAATTTCACTCCTATGTCTAAAAGTGAAAAATCCAAACTGCTTAGAATACAGAGAAAGCGGGCTCCCCCAAATCAAATGCTTAATAAGAAAGCTTGGATAACATTATCTATTTTCTGAAGTCTAGAAAAGAAAAGCTAGACAGTGATCAACAGTATAGTATTTTAATTTAGTAGGAGGAGGTTTTAAGTTCATGTACGTCTTGTTATGTTTCTCTAAAATTCTCATTATTCACCTCTTACATTATATAAATCTTATACTATCAAAACATTTTGATAATGGGTTTGAAATGTAGAAGTGAGAATAAAATGTTTGCCGTTCCTTTCTTATAACTTTCCATGTCTGAGTAGAGATGACTTTTTGCCCATGTATCAGTTAAAAGGCACTACTCTATTAGCAGCAACTAACAGAGAGTCATTCAAACTCTCCTCCTGTTTTGAGTGGCTTACATCAACATGACTGGTAGCAGTGTTTTAATATTTTGCTTTAAAATTATGCCCCAAATCATGATACCACCACTACCATCATAGTTAACAATAAAAATGTATTAAACATCCACTGTTTATCAGGTATTATGCTATTTTGTGTCCCAGTATCTACTATGATCCAGTAATTGTTCTAGTATCAGGAAAATAGCAATGAACAAAAGTGACAAAATCTCTGTCCCAGTGGAGCTTATATTTTAGGGATGAAAAACCTGAGTTTAGACAGATTAAACGATTTTCTCAAGATCACAACAAACAATAGCAGCCTGTGTGTAAATTGAGATTCCAAGTCATATCTTGGTGATCTCATAGACAACAAACTGTCTATTAATGTCAAACAATTAGTCTATTCTTATGAAACCAAAATATTTTCTCCTAAAAATATTACCTACGGTATTTATTTTTTGTTTTGAGTCATTTGTCCACATAACTTGTCTTCTTTTTAAAAAATATAGTTGATTTATGCATCATATTAGTTTTAGGCGTACTGCATAGTGATTCAGTATTTTTATAGATTATATTCCATTTAAAATTATTATAAAATGTTGGTTATATTCCTTGTGCCATATCCAACATATCCTTGTATCTTACTTATTTTCTATATAGTAGTTTGTACCTCGTAATTCCCTACCTCTATCTTGCCGTTCCACCCGCGTCTCTCCCTACCAGTAACCGCCAGTTTGTTCTTTGTGAGTCTGTTTATGTTTTTTATATTCACTTGTCTGTCTTTTTTAAAATTCCACGTATAATGATAACATAAATATTTCCAAATAATATGTCTAATAAGGGGTTCATATCCAAAATATATAAACAACTCATACAGCTCAATATCAAACAGGTTTTTTTTTAAACTGGTTTTTAAATGAGCAGAAGACTTGAATGGACATTTTCCCAAAGAAGACACACAGATGGCCAACAAGCACATGAAAATATACTCAATATCTATAATCATTAGGGAAGTGCCAATCAAAACCACAGTAAGATATCACCTCGCAATGGTCATAATGGCTGTCATTAAAAAGACCACAAACAACAATTTTGGCAAGGATGTGAAAAAAATGTGTTAATTGCTCAGTTGTGTCCGACTCTTTGCGACTCCATGGACTTTAGCCTGCCAGGGTCATCTGTCTATGGAATTCTCCAGGCAAGAATACTGGAAAAAAATGAAATCCTAGTAAACTGTTCATGGGAATGTGGATTGATGCAGCCATCTTGGAAAACAGTATGGAGGTTTTTCAAAAAACTAAAAACGCAATTACCGTATGACCCAACAATATCCTCTCCTGGATATTTAGCTGAAGAAAATGAAAACACCAATTTTTAAAGTTGTTTTCCATGTGGCAATAAGGTGGATGTTTTAAAAAAAGGGGCTGACATTCAAAATGGCCTCTAGCCACTTGTTTATTGGGCATTCCGAGTGTGTGATGAAATTTCTTCTTTTTGCACTTTTGTCAGTACCCTTCAGCCAAGACCATCAGGAGCACCCTGTAGTTGAACAGATTTGGGTTAATTTACTCATCGCAATGAAAGGAAACATGTACCATGGGGAACCACGAGATATCTTAGTAAGAGGGTTTCAGAGGGACTCCCTGCAGAATTTCAGCTTCTGTTAGTTGTTTTTTAGAAGGATTCAAGGAAGCAGAGCTTTGCTGTGTACTGGATGCCATTAGAAAGTAGAGGTAATTCTGTTTCTTAGTAATTCCTATCTAAAAATCAAAAAGAATGAAGCAAAGCTAAAGCTATGCTCGGTAAAGAAGTAACATTAACTAATGTTAGTCAGCATATAAAGATGTTTGGCCATTTTTATTGTTGGAAATGTATGGGATATTGTCTGTGATCAGACATGATTTTCAGTGGTCTTGATTTTTGTCTGGAGAAATCAGTGATTCAGAGTGGCCTTCTCCAATGTTTGTGTTCTGTGAGACTGTTGATGTTCCACAAGAGAAGAACATGACTAAGCTAGCAGGGAGTGCTAGTCTAGCTCTAGATTAATAGTGCTGTGCCAAACCTGGCTGTCATGGGCTGCCTTTCTCTTTCTCACTGTTAAGAACTTCTGAAATTTCAAGATCAGCTGTTGCTTTTAAAATATTGGTTGGTTTCACAGCAAAAGAGACACTGATGTATAGAACAGTCTTTTGGACTCTGTGGGAGAGGGAGAGGGTGGGATGATTTGGGAGAATGGCATTGAAACATATATAATATCATATATGAAATGAGTCGCCAGTCTAGGTTCGAAGCACGATACTGGATGCTTGGGGCTGGTGCACTGGGACGACCCAGAGGGATGGTATGGGGAGGGAGGAGGGAGGAGGGTTCAGGACGGGGAACACATGTATACCTGTGGTGGATTCATTTTGATATATGGCAAAACCAATACAATATTATAAATTTAAAAAATAAAATAAAATTTAAAAAAGAAGTAAAAAACCTTAAAAAAATACAGTATTGTAATTAGCCTCTAATTAAAATAAATAAATTTAAATTTAAAAAAATAAAAAATAAAATGTTGGTTGGTTTCACTCTTGAGCACAAGAAATATTGGGAAACTAAGATTTTATGAGGTAAGATGAGCAACACATTTCTTCCTCAGACACAAATTTTCATTTGGTCAAACAAGAAGCAAAGTGCACACATATTAAAGGGAAAACTCTGAAGCATTCTTGTGGGTATGTCTTTGTGTAGCTGTGTATGTGTTATACATTTAAAACATGCATTGATTACCACTGAGGTCAGATAAAGACAATCACAATTACACTGCACATTGGTATCATGCTTGAACATTTTATTACCCAGTTGACCCTGGAACACTTTTCAGTGTAAGGAGATCTCTGAAATAGTCTTAGTTACTACATTTTGGAGGGACTTTGATAATAAGTTAGGATGTAGGCTGCAGAAAAAGAAAGTGCATTAGAATTAAGAGGCCTAGATTCTAGACTTCACCATTAAAACACTGTATGACCACAGGCACACATCTTTCCCTCACATTTTGTTTTTTAAAGTTGACATGCAGAAGTGGTTAAATTTTTTTTTTTAGCCTTAGATTTATATATTAAAAAAAAATTCCATAGAGTCCCATTAGACAAAATTAAAGAAACTCAAGTGTTATCTGGTTGCAGTGGTTGAAAATGGGAAGAGGCTGGGTTACCAGAGAGTTGAGTAACACTCAGGTGGCCTCCATCCTGTCTCTGAAGCAGTTGTCAGACTTCTTAGAGAATGTTCAAACTCAAACCATATTGATAACTTCTGAACCAAATAATCTGTCCGAGGTCTCCTATATTTCAGCATTCTATAAATCCATGATTCTCTTCAGGAATGGAATTATGGACTAGAACTTGACAGTAATGATTTGAAAAGGGTTGATTGTGCCTTTTGTGTATCAACTGGCCCATATAATGCTGAGATTAAAACAGTAGTGATAAATAACTACTACCGTTGATTTATCTGATTGCTTTGAGGAATAAAGCATAAAATGGATTCTAATTCTAAAATCTTTTGAGAAGAAATCGAGTTAGATGGCATTTAATCCAAATCACATTATATATTTGGATGTTATTTTATAAAATCAATGCAATGCTTCTGTGTCTACTGGTTTTCTCTTAGCTTCAAGGCAACTTGATGAACACATAAATATAGTCCCTTCAGTGCAGGAGGTACTTTCATTAGGATCCTATTGTGCCTTTAGCTATGATGTCTCTTTAGGCTCCTCCAGTCTGTGATAGTTTCTCTGATTTTTTGTACCTTTAATTATCTCAATACTTTTAAAGGTATTGGTCACTATTTTCTCCCTTAATTTGGATTAGTCTGAAATGTTCTTATGACTAGATTGAGGTTACAAATTTTTGGTAAAACATCACTTCTCAGCAAACTATTATCAGGGATAACTCGTGATATTGCTCTTGACCACTTGGTTAAATGCTGTCTGTCAATTTTGTATATCACTTTTTTGGAACAGTTCTGTTTTTTGGCAAATGCATAGAGATATATTTCTACCACCCCAATAATGTATAGAATCATTTCATCACTCAACATTTTTTCTCATGCTTCTTTGTCCCTACCCTTCTTCCCACCTCTAATCTCTAGCAAACACTCATGTTTCCATCCTTATAGTCTTACCTTTTCCAGAATGTCATATAAAGAAAATCATATATTATGTAGCTTTCTGTGTCTGACTTCTTTTAGTTAAAAATGCATTAAAACAAATGCACTTCAGACTCATCCATGCTATTGCATGAATCAGTTGTTTATTATTTATGCTAAATAATGTTCCATTGCATGGGTGTATCACAGTTTATTTATTAGGTTTTGTCTTATAAACACAAGTAGATGAGAAAGAAGTAAAAACAAGTGGGAAGAATTTTTAATATATTATCTTGTACATATATTTCTTTATGACTGTTATTGTTTGTCACTTTAATAATGTAATTTTTCTTGGAATAACTGTCAATTGAAGAGAATCAAACTTAAATCTATGGAGAATTTAAAATACTCCACATGCATATCAAATAGAATCTTTGCTCTTCTTATAAAAAAGAGGGTTCTCAGTAATCTATGTTAATAGTTATGCCAATAGAAACTCTTGACTAAATGTACCCTAATATGTCTCACCATTGCCTAGGGTCAGTTCTTTGCATCAGGTGGCCAAAGTATTGGAGCTTCAGCTTTAGCACCAGTCCTTCCAATGAATACTCAGGACTGGTTTCCTTTAGAATTGAATGGTTCAATCTCCTTGCAGTCCAAGGGACTATCAAGAGGCTTCTACAACACCACAGTTCAAAAGCATCAATTTTCTGGTGCTCAAGTTTTTTTATGGTCCCAATCTCACATCCATACATGACTACTGGAAAAACCATAGCTTTCACTAGACAGACATTTGTTGGCAAAGTAATGTCTCTGCTTTTTAATATGCTGCCTAGGTTGGTCATAGCTTTTCTTCCAAGGAGAAAGGATCTTTTAATTTCATGGCTGCAGTCACCATCTGCAGTGATTTTCAGTTCAGTTCAGTTCAGTTGCTCAGTCATGTCCAACTCTTTGCAACCCCATGGACTGCAGCACGCCAGGCCCCTCTGTTCATCACCAACTCGCTAAGTTTACTCAAACTCATGCCCACTGAGTCGGTGGTGCCATCCAACCATCTCATCCTCTGGTGTCCCCTTCTCCTCCCGCCTTCAGCCTTTCCCAGCACGAGTGTCTTTTCAAATGAGTCAGTTCTTCGCATCAGGTGGTCAAAGTATTGGAATTTCAGCTTTAACATGAGTCCTTCCAATGAATATTAAGGACTGATTTCCTTTAGGATGGACTGGTTGGATCTCCTTGCAGTCCAAGGGACTCTCAAGAGTCTTCTCCAACACTACAGTTCAAAAGCATCAATTTTTCGGTGCTCAGCTTTCTTCACAGTCCAACTCTTACATCCATACATGATTACTGAAAAACCATAGCCTTAACTAGATGAACTTTTGTTGGTGAAGTGATGGCTCTGCTTTTTAATATGCTGTGTAGGTTGGTCATAACTTTTCTTCCAAGGAGTAAGTGTCTGTTTTCATGGCTGCAGTCACCATCTGCAATGATTTTGGGGCCCAAAAAAATAAAGTCTGCCACTATTTCCACTGTTTCCCCATCTATTTCCCATGAAGTGATGGGACCAGATGCCATGATCTTTGTTTTCTGAATGTTGAGCTTTAAGCCAACTTTTTCACTCTCCTCTTTTACTTTCATCAAGAGACTCTTTAGTTCTTCACTTTCTGCCAAAATTGTGGTGCCATCTGCATACCTGAGGTTACTGATATTTCTCCCGGCAATCTTGATTCCAGCTTGTGCTTCATCCAGCCCAGTGTTTCTCATGATGTACTCTTGATATAAGTTAAATAAGCAGGGTGACAATATACAGCCTTGACGTACTCCTTTTCCTTTTTGAAACCAGTCTGTTGTTCCATGTCCAGTTCTGTTGCTTCCTGACCTGCCCCCCAAGATAAAGTCTCTCACTGTTTCCATTGTTTCCCATCTATTTGCCATGAAGTGATGGGCCCAGATGCCATGGATCTTAGTCTTCTGAATGTTGAGCTTTAAGCCAACTTTTTCACTCTCCTCTTTCACTTTCATCAAGAGGCTCTTTAATTCCTCTTTGCTTTCTACCATAAGGGTGACATCATTTTCGTATATGAGGTTATTGATATTTCTCCCAGCAATCTTGATTCCAGTTTATCCTTCATCCAGCCCAGCATTTCACATGATTTATCTGCTGAGATTATCTTAGACCTGTCTAATTTACTGAATATTCCACTTCCTAGTTATTCACCCTGAAATTAGTAACATTTTTTACTGTTAAAATGGTCAAACAAAATTACCCATAGAGATGGCCAGAAAAAGTAGAAGAACTGAATATATCATTTAAGAATATACAGTTTAGGAAAAACTCAATATTAAAATGATCAGGTAAACATAGATTGAAACTGGAGAAAACTTATGTTTTATGAATAGTTTTTGTAAGAAATCTTAGCAACTAGTTCTGTTCTTTTTTTAGTCCTCCTACTTATAATGTTAAGGGTTTGTCAGAAATTTCTTTTAAGGTAAGAAACTGGGCTATAGATTGTCTTATCAATAGCCCTTGTATTAGTGTGCTGTGATAATATGCATTAAGTTGATAGATAAGCAACCATTACAGTCTATCACTGCAGTGATCCATACAGTGAAGACTCCCTAAGTACATGTTGACACAATATTGCAGCAGTGATCCATGAATTAAATATTCTTTGGATCCGAATCATTACAAGTTTAATGGGGAAATGCACCAATTCCCCTGAAAAATGCCAGTTTTGACGCTCTGATCAGTTCTTTCACAAACACTTTTCCATTGTTTCTCAGTAAAGAATATTCTTCCTAAACCATTTGTGCTTATTGTTTAGTGTCTTCATCAACATTTAAAGTCCCATTTTATATTTGCTATATTTGAAACTCCTTGAATGTCTTAGAAGAGATCTATAGAGTAATTGCACAATAGTATCCACACAAATGTAATTCTTTTTGTGAATAGTGGAAAGCACTATTTTATGCTTTTTAAGGACCAGGCATAAGTACTCAATAAGACTAAAATGAAAGAAAATTAAAATTTTATTTGGGCCATTATTCAGTCCAACCTTCATCATAAAGTGTTCATGAAGTTGCTTTCATGGCAGAGTGAGCACAAGAAATGTGACAGTGTTCCCTGGTACTTAGCATTTATTCCTTTTATTCCATCATTTTTTACATATATTAAATTTTTCATAATACCTGTTATACAAGATAAGAGCAGTAGTTTTTCAAATATTTATAAAAGAGTTGTTATATGTATTAGACTTACAAACACCATTTACTCTGCTGAATATACTGGCCATTACTTCTGAAGAAAAAAGATGCCAATTATAAAAACAGAAATTGAAGAAAGGGAAAAGGACTGAAGAATGAAGAAAGTTTGACAGCATAGTCCCCAGAATAGCTGATCCAGATGTTCATCAGAAATGGGAGGGGGGAGTTAAAAAAAAGAGGTAGAAGAGTAGAAAACAGTGAGAAGGAATTTAGGCAAGATAAAAATATGTTCAGTGGCCTCACTTTAATCAATGAGCCAGGGAATGGTTTATTGTGACTTGAAGGTGTGTGCAGAAGCAGGGGCCTGAAGACCATGGAAAATAATTTAGGTGTCTCATTGTGAGGTGCTTCCTAGTCTTTTCCCACTAAAAAGTCCATTCTCCAATCCTTCCCCAAGCAACTGTCACTCAGTTTCATATTTTCCCCTCTCCTTTTAGGCTGAGACTTTGCTCAGTTGGTAAAGAATCTGCCTGCAACGCAGGAGACCCTGGTTCGATTTCTGGGTTGGGAAGAGCCACTGGAGAAGGAATAGGCTACCCACTCCAGTATCCTTGGGCTTCCTGTGACTCAGCTGGTAAAGAATCCACCTGCAATGTGGGAGACCTGGCTTCCATTCCTGGGTTGGGAAGATCCCCTGGAGGAGGGAATGGCTACCTGCTGGGAGCCGGCATATTGCATATTGCATATTGAGTGCAGCACTTTCCATAGCATCATCTTTCAGGATCTGGAATAGTTCAACTGGAATTCTATCACTGCCGGGAGCCAGCGTGAGGAGCTCCACCCATGACAAAGGTCATGAGGAAGGAGGCTGGGCATATGCAAAGGCGGGATCAAGCCTCAGGAGTCCCCCTGGAAATTCTCAGAGTCTGCCTACTTTCTGCTTTGTGCTTTCACCTACACCTCTGACTTTACGGGGGGCTGTCCCCCACTCCCTCTCTCTGAAAAAAGAGTTAGCTTACAGCTCCAGTTAATAATTCCTGGGTGTGACAGTGTTTCAACCTACAAACTCCTTTGGAAATCCTCTAGCCTGCCTGAATAGGTTTTTCTGGCCACATGTGATTGTTCAGAGCCTCCCAACTGTGAGAGGCAGGAGATGTTCTAAACTGTCTAAACACAGATTCTTTTGAGTAGTTAAAAGATTGATTAGAAATTGTATTGGTGAAGGGATTTTCACTTGTTGGGCCAATGTTTGCTGCTAAGTTTCCATATCCCTTACCTGCTGTGTCCCTGGCAGTGTATTGATTAATATAATTGGTGTAAGTAGTAGCTTTAATGTTTGTAACCTGGGACCCTTGAGTTAATTCTTTTTCTTGTTATAGCCCACCACACCTTTGCTATCTAATGCTTTTGGAGGGTGGCTCCTGACCAATTACCTTTAGAGAAAAATAAGTTTTCTGAAGAAAGGGTCTTAAAATGTTAACAGGCCTCCGGGCCAGAAGATGATGCAAATCACCTAAGCTTTTGCATATGATAAGTTTGCAGGAAGAAAGCCTGGCTTGCTGCATGACTCTACCCTTTCCCCCATTATCCTCTATGCATAACTTAAGGTATAAAAACTACTTTGGAAAATAAAGTGCGGGCCTTGTTCACCGAAACTTGGTCTCACCATGTCGTTCTTTCTCTCACCTTCTGGCTGAATTATTCAGCCTCTTTCTTCACTGAATTTCCTCACTGAGATATCCTTATTCTATTACTCTTTATATCCTTAATTAAAGTTTAGTTAAGCAGTTGTTTCCTGATCCTCGCCGACGCCGTCCCCGCTTCGAATTCCCTGGGTCCACCAGGGCTGGACCCCGGCAGCTACCCACTCCAGTATTCTGGCCTGGAGAACTCCATGGACTGTATAGTCCATGGGGTTGCAAAAAGTCAGACACAACTGAGTGGCTTTCACTTTTCCTTCCAATCCTTGAGTTTTTGAAAGCAAAGCAGACCAAAAAGCTGTTACCTTTATTTTTAATTTAATTCCCATTTCATTTGGTTTCCTTGTACCTCTTCTGACTGTGTCATTTTTTTTCCTATCCTTATCTCTGTCCTTCTTTGACTTTTCTTCTCTTTACATTTTCAGAATCATAATATCTGGGATATTTCTGTGGGTGTTTGTTCAGGTGGAGGATGTGCCAGGGATCTGGCTGCCCCTCTAACAATCTATGAATTCCAGGGATGATTCCACTATTATATCTCATCTGCCTTGCCTTTCTCAAGGCTGAGTTGTTGAGAGGAGTAGAAGAGAATCAAAACTGGGATGTGTGTGTGTGAGAGAGAGAGGGAGGCAGTGGGGCAAGAAGCAGATGTGGAGAGTGAGGCCATCAATGCTTCTGGTGCCATGGACCCAAGATGTGCATGCAGTTGTCAGCAGGTATGGCACATTCCACGAAGGTGAGAGATGAGGAGGCTGACGACTAGAACAAGAAAGGGAGAGAAAGCAGGTGGCAGGGGTGGTAAGAAGGGTGAAATAATGCATAAAGGATTGGAATCACTTAAAAAAGCATTTCTTACCTGCTCACTATTTTCCAGGGACTGTGCAATGTGCTTTCACATACATTATCTCAGTCATTTTTCAAAACAACCTTGTAAGATATATGCTGAGTGTCTTGGCTATGAAATTTTCAATTTAGGTAATATTAGCAACTGAACCTCCAAATCTCCTTGGATGCCTGAGACTAAATGAGAGCAGTGATGACTGAGCAGAGTCCCACGAAATCTCAGCAGTGAGAGGAGGAGGAGGAGAATATCACTAGGGTGGGGGAGAGCCGGTAACCTAATCTTTGGTGGAAAAAACTAAAAACATAATGGTAGTCTCTGGGAGAAGTGGGGATTAGCTGGGAGGGAGCATATAGTAAATTTTTGGGGTGATAGTAATAATCTACCTCTTGATATTTCATATCAAAGTACTAAGAGGATATCTTTGAAAAATGGGTGATTAGGTCATACAGGTTACACGTCCGTCAAGACTTACTTAACGGTGCTGTTAAGATTTGCACATTTCATGGCATTACATTTAACCCTAAAATGATTTTTTTAAGAGTTATTTATTTTTGGTTACTCTGGTTCTTTGTTACCGTGCAAGGGCTTTCTCTAGTTACAGAGAGTAACTGTAACTACTCTTCATTGTAGCGTGCACACTTCTCGTTGCAGTGACTTCTCTTGCTGCGGAGTGCAGGCTGTAGGCTTGTGGACTTCAGTGGTTGTGGCTCTCGGGCTTAGTTGCTTCCGGGCATGTGAGATCTTCTTGGACTACAGATTGAACCTGTGTCCCCTGCCTTGGCTGGCAGACACTCAACCACTACGCCACCAGAGAAACCCTTAACCTTAAACATTTGAAGATAAAAATGATATATTTGCTGAAGGTTTAGATGGGAAATATACTGGTGCCTGCAATGTATTTTGAAATGTATTCAAAGTGTAGGTGGGTTGATGGATGCATAGAGGGTTGGATAGGTGACTAGATATATGATAAAGAAATCTGGAAAAATGTTAATTGTAGAATTTTTGGTGACTAGAATAAAGCTATTCACTTAATTTTCCCCTAATTTTACTGTGTTTTTGGAAATTTTTATTAAAAGGTAGTTGAAAAAAAATGGAGGTGATCAAAACCATCTTAGATTTTGTCTTTTAAAACTATTAAAACCATTCCCTGGCTTGCTGTGATGTCAAAGTGCCAGTTTTGTTTACTCATTGAGAGCTGAGGGTCTGTGTTGAGCTTGTATAGGCTCACTCGTAATATAGGGATTTTTCTAGTGCTAAAGACTGAGGAAAACTGACCAGCTTGAATTTACTGTTATACCACCTCTCCTTTCTTGCAATCTATCATGGTCTGTGTAATGGCCTAACGTGTCTTTGTTTTATGTGATTAAGGCATGTGTGCTTTTATGAAGAAATATATTTGTATTCTGTAACCGTTAAAGACTTAACCTGACTAAACCATACCACCTGGAACTAATGTATATCTATATCTATATATATATTTTTATCTATTGGCTTTTCATTTCATCCATGTGCACCCTGATTAAATTATAAATTCCTCAATGTAGGATCAATCTTCTATTTGTTTTGCACTCTCTATCCAAAGAATATTGTACAGTGCCATAGACACAAGGGATACTTAAATGATGATGGTGTTAGTTATGTAGATCTATAAAACATTTTTGAAATATTTAAGTAAGGCCAGGACCATCACCAAATAGTATTAGTTCACACAGAGTCAATAGTACAACTAATTCACTCAAATACACAATCTTTGATGTTTTAAAAAATTATTGTATAAAGTACTAAATAGCTTTCACATTAGGCACTGGTTTTATTTTTATGCAGGAGAAAGAATCAGTGGCTAATAATGTCCATTTTGGACATAAGGTCCCCCTACACTCCCAATACAGAGAAGGCAATGGCACCCCACTTGAGTACTCTTGCCTGGAAAACCCCATGGATGGAGGAGCTTGGTAGGCTGTAGTCCATGGGGTCGCTAAGAGTCAGACACGACTGAGTGACTTCACTTTCTCTTTTTACCTTCATGCACTGGAGAAGGCAATGGCAACCCACTCCAGTGTTCTTGCCTGGAGAATCCCAGGGACGGGGATGCCTGGTGGGCTGCCGTCTATGGGGTTGCACAGAGTCGGACACGACTGAAGTGACTTAGCAGCAGCAGGAACACTCCCAATATATCTACCATGAGCTTGCCCATGAAAGGTAATAGCCTCTGGGGAAACAACCATCTACTTACCAGTGAGCCCCAGATAACAATGATGAGACGAAATTACAAGTTTTAAGTAGTCATAGATGAGAGAAAAGTATACATGGACTCATAGCCCTAAAATAATGATACTCTCTTAAACATGTGTTTATCTTTTTAATTGCTAGGGTAAATGTTTAAAATACACAAAAGGAGGCATTATTATCTATGAGTATAATAGGTCCTGAATGAACTTTTTGAACAATAATAATACTGTCTACCTTCTATATAAACTGTTCAGGACCAAATCTCAAATGAAAAGAAATTCCTTTACCAATAGGTAAAAATGACAATGGAATGTCACACATTTCTTCAAAAGCCAATAGGCCATGAATATATTTGAAGACCCCATAGCATGCCTGAAAGTAAAATCAGAAAAACACCAGGGCACTTACCAAGAGCTCTCATGTTATTATTGCAAGCATTACAAATCCAAAAGGGTGAAGTCAGCTATCTTCAGAAAGTTTTCTGAGAAGGAATCAGTTCTGTACCAAGATATATAATTTGTAGACATTACTGTTGAGATTAATGAAGCTGGATGTTAAGCATCAGGAAATGACCAACAGAGAAGATGATCACTGAAAAATCTTTGTGACATGTGATGAAAATACACTGAAGTGACAGGGATATATGAAATCTAGAAAATTACACTAGAGGCAGATGGAGGAAATGAAAACTTGTTAATATTTAATTTTTATCAAATGTATTATCTAAAATATGTAAAAAGATGTATGCATCCTGGTCTCTAGAAATTCAAAGGCACACATCTGTTTTAACTTAGCTCAAATGAGACAAAACATTCATTAGGACTGTAAGCATCTTTTGCTCTCATGACATATTGACCAGAAAACATTATAACTGTTAATTTGATTTTTCAGATATTGTGATACTGAGGAGGTAAAGTCGGTAGGAAATATGGGCATTTGAGTCCTCTCCTTTCAAATTAATCAAATTTCTAGTCCCAAACCATCTTAAGTTTGTACATTCCATGGCTATAATTTAAAATTTACATAACCCCTGGATGAAAAGATATTAAATTTCAGACTTGTGGAGTGTCAAAACTGAGCTATAACTGGCATTTACACAAGTGTTGTGTATTTATTTCTGAACTTCCCAAACAAATCAGTAAAACAAATGCCCATTTGTTAGGTTTTATTTAATATTTATGCCAATTCCAGTCATCCCCTAAAACACATAGTTTCACCTAAACCCTTTTAGGAGTGTGCACACACCAATATAACTTTAATTTCCTAGCAAATAAATATGTCCCTACCAATTATTTCAAATTATTTTCTACAATTGCATAAAACGTGTAGAAAATTTTTTGCTGTGAGTGTAACCATAATTTTTAACTAAAAAAAAACTAATATGAGAGAATGATGGGATATTCTTTCCCCCAAGGCCTTCTTTACAATTTGAGGTATAGTGAGGTTTGTTATTTGAAAAGACCCTGATGCTGGGAAAGATTGAAGGTGGGAGGACAATGGGACAACAGAGGATGAGATGGTTGGATGGTATCACTGACTCGATGGACATGACTTTAAGCAAACTCCAGGAGTTGGTGATGGACAGGGAGGCCTGGCGTGCTGCGGTCCATGGGGTTGTAAAGGGTCGGACATGACTGAGCAACTGAACTTGTTTGTTAGTCTTGTAATTTTCAGTACTTTTTCAGCAGTGAGAAGAATATAATGTATAGTATCTATTGATATTTAGACATGTGACTATTTGATTTTAATGTATCAATCATAAGCCAAGATCCTGAATTAAGTAGATTTTTAGACTCTGGCCTTGATCTACCTATGACACGCCAGCTAGTTAAGAATCTGTAATGAAGACTGTTTAGCCCACATTGCTCAGGAAACATATTTCCCACTCCATAAATTCTATGTTTTACCTTATTTACACCAGTCACATGTGCATTCTTTATTCTGTTCATCTACTTGGAGTCTAATTTAATTTACTGAAGAGTGTGCATTACTCACTCGACCTTAACATGGACTTGATTCCTCTGTAACTATCGTAAGCTAATTGTGCTATGTTGGATTTGAAGCTGATAATGATGTGCAGTGACAGGTTTAACAAATTTTTGATTACCACATTCAATTACTTTTGGTGCATCCTACTTATCAGTGAGTAAAACACTTAATTCATTTATAGTTTGACAAAGAATATAAGATGAGATGATTCACTAGGGAGACTCCCAGGACAGGTCTTGCTCTCTAGATGTTATTAAACAACTCTTTCTATATAGCTTCAGAGGTAGATGTTAGAATCTAGTCACACTGTAGAAAATATACTGTCTATTTGCCACATGTTCCTAACTGGAAATAGATTTTCCAAAATGCTGAGATTTGCATTAATATATATGTCAGCAAGTTAATGTTTGTGGCATATGAATTCATAAGTAAAAATGAGGTTATTTTTATTTTTGATCAGTGATAATATGAGTAATTTATTATCAGTGATAATGAATGATATGAATAAATTATTATTTGTTTTATAATTGACTCATTTCTGAGTTTACATGTATCAACACTATCTTGTTAAAAAGAACAAGGATTTTAAAAATAAAATGATAATTTATTTTAATTATATATCTGCAATTCTCCGTAGGTAAGTTAAGCAAACAGGAAAATTTACTTAGAAAATTTCACTCTTTGAGCCCACCGAAAACAAAAATATTTATTAAAAGATATTTTAGGGTATATTTATAGAAGAAAATTCATTTTATTTTATTTTTTTTTTGGATTGAAACATCAACATTTATTGTCTCCCAGTTTCTTTTTATTTTATTTTTAAACTTTACATAATTGTATTAGTTTTGCCAAATATCAAAATGAATCCACCACAGGTATACATGTGTTCCCCATCCTGAACCCTCCTCCCTCCCCATACCATCCATCTGGGTCGTCCCAGTGCACTAGCCCCAAGCATCCAGTATCGTGCATCGTTATCAACCTGAAAATATTATCAAAAACAGTGGATAGTGACAGTTTGTTTTTGAAACATATTAATGTTAGTTGCTCGGTCGTGTCTGACTTTTTGTGACCTTATGGACTGTAGCCCACCAGACTCCTTGGTCCAGGGAATTCTCCAGGCAAGAATGTTGGAGTATGTCGCCATTCCTTTCTCCAGGGGATCTTCTTGACCCAGAGATTGAACCCAGGTCTCTTGCATTGCAGGCAGATTCTTTACCATATGAGCCACCAGGGAAGCCCAAAACATATTAACCCATATATCAAATAGTGGCTCATTGCCTCTTAGGAAACATGATATAATCATATCTGCATTGGTTAGGGTCTGTTCTTTTAACCTTCTTTATCAAGAAGTAGGTATTTGAACAATACTGACATTTATTATTTTGTTTATTTTGGTTTTTATATTTCTGAGTAATGAGATGTGTTGAAAGGGCTACTTCTTAGGTTTTGTGTGGGACACCTGGTTTGTCATGGGATATATATATCCAGCAGGACAATAGTTAAAAGTGATGCATAAGAGGTCTAAAAGTCTCTGAATAACTTTGCTACAAGGTGATTTTATTTATTTATTTGAAGCAATATAGTTGATTTAAAATGTAACATTACAAGGTGGTTTTAAAATCAACCCCACATTGGTCAGAGTGTCATGATTTATATTCCTTGAAAATATTGACATATCCTAGAGGAACATGTAACTGATATTGTAACTAGTAATACAATGTTTCTGTCATAATTAGCGATGCATATTTTACTAGATTGTTTATTAGTTTGTTCTAAGGTTGTCCTTCTTCAAAAGTCTGCCCGCAGCCCCGACCTAGACTTTGAAACTGCTTATTTGCAAGATTTATGCATTTGTATTCTTCTAGGGAAAGTATGATTTAAAACTAATGTTATGCTCTAGACATTTGTGATTTAATGTTGTAATTTAAGATCTAGTTCTGATGCAGCATCTGGGATCATTTTCTGTGGTAGGTGCTATTGTGACTGTCCCCATCTCCTCGTCCCACAGGACCACCTCTAGCAGCTATACCTGTTGACTTTTAATAGCTCCTACGTGCCCTCTTTTGACTGACACAGGAATGCACAGATAACCCCTGGGGCTCAAGGTGAGTACAACTCTGTGGTGCAGTTCATGCTCCCTAACTCCTCACAGCACTGGGCTGAAATTTGTCTCTCAGACAGACCTCATTTATGCTTAGCTTTTCCTTTGCCCTGTTCTGCTTGCTTCATTCCCCTTCTCCAGAGAGCACACCTCCAGTAAATCACTTTCACAAGAACCTTCATTTTATGCTGTGCTTCTACAGAATCCAACCCAGGACACTTCAGATAAGATATACAGTTTAAGAGTTAGTCAGAAGAACTTCATAATGTTCTTCATATGTATTTAGTATTGTGCAGTTGGCAGAAATAATTAACAGAGTGTTTTGTATATCTGGGACCCAAATTCTATGAGTGTTACAAAAATTTATCATTAATATGAGCATGAAAATGTGTCAAACATGTATCTTTACGTTTAAAATGGTGATTTGAGAAACTCCCTCATGTAAGCCATGTTTGATCAATGGAGGCTATAAATAATAGTGAAAAAAATAGAGGCTATCGAACACGACTGAGCGACTTCACTTTCACTTTTCACTTTCATGCATTGGAGAAGGAAATGGCAACCCACTCCAGTGGTCTTGCCTGGAGAATCCCGGGGGCGGGGGAGCCTGGTGGGCTGCCATCTACGGGGTCACACAGAGTCGGACACGACTGAAGTGACTTAGCAGCAGCAGCATAGGCATTGAGATTGAGTCCTTATAATGGTTTTCTCTCTTTTTCTTGAATTAAAAAATTTTATTAATCAAATTTATAGGTATATGTGGATCAGTTATATGTATACATAAATCCACTCTTTTTAAGATTCTTTTCCCATAAAGAATAGGGTGTATTTGTCAATCCCAATTTCCCAATTTGTCCATCTCCCTTTACCTCTCTGTGGTTTTCTTGGTGAGAACTTTGGGCATCTAAGTTCTCTTTGGTTTATGTCACTCACCAGAAAATTTTACAATGATGATAAATAGTGAAAATTCACTCCTGATACACTATATATTGATCATTATTTAAATATTCACTAGAAATTATTTTGACAATTCTTTAGACGTATGTGTGTATGCTTAGTCACTCACTCATGTCTTATTCTTTGTAACCCTATGGACTGCTGCCCACCAGGTTTCTCTGTCCATGGGGATTCTCCAGGCAAGAATACTGGAGTGGGTTTCCATGCCCTCTTCCAGGGGATTGTCTCAACCCAGGAATCAAACACATTGCAGGCAGATTCTTTACCGACTGAGCCACCAGGGAAGCTCCTTTTGGGCATAATTATCCTTAATAACGGAGATAAAGAAACTGAAGATCTAACTCTTTACTTATCACAGTGTCACAGATCTTCTAAGTGACAAAGTAGGAATTCAAACATAGGTTTATTGCATTTCTCAGCCTAGGCATTCAGCATTGTAACACTTTACCTGTCTGTATGTTCTAAGTGTCCTGAGAGGGCAATTGACCTGATGGAGGTATAACAGACTTAGGCTAGGACAGGAGGACAGAGCAACAATTGGCTTGCTTTTTTCAGTTCCTTATTTTCCACACAGTCTTTTGCTCCTCTGCTGAAATAACTGTTTTTTTTTTTTTTGCACTGAGTAGTGTTTGCAAAA
This sequence comes from Bos grunniens, assembly GCF_055505025.1. Lineage (NCBI taxonomy): Eukaryota > Metazoa > Chordata > Mammalia > Artiodactyla > Bovidae > Bos > Bos grunniens. Next base: position 105,934,674 of record NC_141165.1, read on the forward strand.
TTTTCATTAGTGTTTGTAGTAATTTTTTGTTGTTCTTATAATCAGTTGCCACAGTTAGTGCCTAAAACCACCGAAATTTATTATCCTAAAATTTTGTATGTTAGAAGTCTGATACAGGTCTTATTGGGCTAAAGTTAGTGTTTACAGGGCTGGGTTTTTCTCTGGAGGATCTAAGAGAGAATTGGTTTTCTTGCTTGTTCCAGCTTTTAGAGGCTACACATATTCTTTGACTGGTGGCTCCCTTCCTTTAGGTTCAAAGCCAACACATATCCCTCTGACTCTTCTTCATAATGTCTCTTTCTCTGACCATAGCCAAAAGGATTCCTGTTTTCAGTGACTGATGTGGTGAGATTGATTACCACCCACATAGTGCAGAATAGGACCTTCTGATGGTCTTTTGTCTTAATCATGTCTGTAAAGTCCCATTTGCCATGAACAGTGACACAGTCAACAGTTCCAGGGATTATGCCTTGGGCATCTTTGGGAAGAGGGCATTATTCTTCACAGCAATAGAAATGCATTAATATTTTTCATCAGTATATTTTTTCAGCATAATGAGACACCTAATTTTTAAAGGGATCTTTTTTCTTATCTGATTTTTTTCCTAGTGTTTCCTATTCTACTCCTACCTCTACCAGGCAGATATTGAGAACAAGTATGACAGTCCTAAGCTGGGTCATAATGGCATCCAATAGAATGTTCTCTTGTTTTTCTCAGGACAAAGTCCTTTAAGGAAGCAGAGTCCAAGGGAACAACCAACGAAACAATGTGTAATTAGACATAGTCCTCACTCAGTATCTGCAAAGGATTGGTCCCAGGAGCCCCTGTAAATATCAAAATCCACAGATGCTGAAGTCCCATATATAAAATGATGTAGTACAAGGAATACAGTCAGCCCTCTGTGTCGTGGATTCTAATAGTACCATTCCATCTGAGGTTGGTTGAATTTGGGGATGTGGAACCCATGGATAGAGAGCGGATTATAAGGGATTCTCTAGTAGGACTGCAGTTATAATTGTACTCCCTGGTGAGAATCAGGCCCCTTGAATGTAGGTGAGAACTGTGAGTTAATGGGCTATTATTATATCAGTAATTAAGTTACTGTGCTTGGCAAAGGAGGAAGTATTTAGCAGGTGTAAGTAAGGTTCCTAATTGGATGGCTCTAAGTTAATCAAAAGGAGATTATCATGGGAGGGCCTGACCTAATGAGATGAAATATTTTAAAAAGGATTTAGAAGTCAGAGATGAAAGAAGTCAGGGAGAGGGAAGCAGCAGCAGATGTACTTCTGTTTGCTTTGAAGAAACAGATTGTGGATGGGTTATGTGGCAGGGAACGCGGGCAGCCTTTAATTGCCAATGGTCTCAGTCTCCCAATCATAGAAACTGAATTCTGCCAAAAAAAGGTGAACTTAGAAGATCCTGAGACCCAGATAAGATTGCAGCTTCAACTAATATCTTGACTTCCCCTGGGGAGACACTGAGCAGAGGGTCTCGTTCATCTGAGTCCAGACTACTGCTCCAAGGAACCCGTGAGATAATAAATTTGCATTAAGCTACTAGATTTGTGATGATTTACTATATAGCAATAAGAAACTAATACAGTAGCCAATATTTATTAAAGTCTTTTAATATACCAGGACACCTATGTAATATCCATTTCTGTGCAATGGATATCACATACATAATTTTATTTAATACAATAACCTTATGAAGCAAAATCTATTGTTTTTAAAATTTTACAGATGAGAAAATTAAGCATTAGAGAGGTCAAATCACTTGGTGCAGGTCACAGAGTTGACTGATGAAGGAATTTGGATTTGACTTTGAGTTTTAATCACTTTGTTAGACTATGTTCTTTAATGTGAAACATTCCATAAAATATGCAAGTCCATTTTGTCCTGATTACTGCCTTTTCAACTGTTGTCTTTATCTTGTACACATCCAACAAAATGTGATAAATACTATAGAATAAGTAGCCTTTGATGAAATCCATTTTTTTAGATGAATTCATGGGAAGATCTTTTTACAGACACTTCACCAATTATAGAAGAAAGTCTTCTGAAAATAAATCCTTTTTAAAAAGTTACTTAATTGCTATTTTACCTAGAAGAAGAACAATCTATTTCCATCTATCAGGTGGTAATGAGAAGTCATTATCTTGCACTCTTCTTTAATTAACATCAATCCTGATTAGTCAGAATAAATTAGGCTCTTTGTCTTTTTCCATAGTAGTGGTTCCTCTGGTACAGGAGCCATTCAATTATGTGTTATCATGTGTTATCACTTACAAAAGATGTCAGTATAATTACATTACAGTATTTCAAATTCTAGTTCTAAACATATTTCAGTGTTAAAATGTAAGTTTTCTGTTTCCTTTTTTCCCCTTCATATATGCAGAAGTAATTTTCTATCAGTTTGTCTCATATTAAAAACAAAATACTCAAAGTTTAATAAGGCTTGGGGATTTTAATAGCTATCATTCGTAATAATATGGCTTCAACACAAGAGTAGAAATAGCAGGGGTATTAATTGACTGTTACTACAAATTGGAGGGGAGGGTTGCAGTGAAGGACAGAGTTATTCTTAAAGATTTTGAACATTCAAATTTATAGTGTGGCATATCTACATGGATATTATGGCCATTATTTAAAACATTATTCTCCATTTTTTAGGGTTTTATGTATGCATTGATTTAGCCACTGTTTTGTTGGCTTTATGATTAAAATCATCCTCCCTCCCACTGATCACTAAAAAGGAAATGATGTAAATACAACTTTAGCTTTTTGGATGGGGATGGAAGTGGGTCTCAGGTCCTACATTACCTAAAATGGATAATTATTGGCTGCTACCCAGATACGCTAGAATGAGAACAAACACACATCATACCCCTGCAACCTCATCTTAGAAGGATTTTCTGGCTTAGGAGTCTATCAGTTTGAACTGATTAGGTAGCGAATACATCAGTTTGAACAAAAATGAAATTGTACCATATCTAACAATCCACTGAAGATAAAACTTTACTCTCTAGACATATTTAGAAAACCCTTTAAGATTAAGAACTGTAGCAGGGGGAACTTCCAGGACTGTACAGCAGATATCAGGATAAAAATGATGCTGATATGCTGCTCTGGCAGCAATTACAAATCATACTTTTTCGTGTGGCTCTACTTTTCTTTCTATACTTCTTTTGCTTTCACATTCTCAACAGCTTAGCATTTCTTCAATGTCTTATCAGTCACAACATCCAATCTGCCTTTCTTTAACTACAGAAATATACCTGAAATTGTTTTTGCTCTAAGACTTTTAGGTTGTGTTCTTTTCTGTGACATTTATTTGGTATTTTCAAGGTTAACTGATCATGTTGAAACATAAATGAAAGCAAAACAGTCTTCATCTTTCTAGAGCTAGCAGTGTTGCAGACCATAGACTGTTCCCAGGAGAAACCAGGCTCTTTTTGTAACTAAAATTATTTTTATTGGAATCATTTTCTCTGTTTCCAAAATATTTGACATGGCTGTCTGACAAAAAGAAATTTACGTTTGGTCATTTCAACATTATTAAATCTTAAATATTGTCTTCTCTGTTCTAAAAGCAGTTATTTAGAAATAAAATCAGGGAGGGGAATGGAAGAATGCCTTGTGGATTTTGCATCCTTCTACTAATAAAGTGTTGTTCTATTAACACAGAGAAGAAAATATCAGTGCTATTGTAGAAATTTGAATATCAGGAGTAAAACAGACCAGGTATTTAAAAGCAAAACTTACAATACATTATAAAGCTTGAATCACAAATCTTAATCTTTAATAATTAATTCAGTGTAATAGCCATTTGAAATTTATTTATTTATTTATTTTTCCTAATTTTATTTTATTTTTAAACTTTACATAATTGTATTAGTTTTGCCAAATATCAAAATGAATCCGCCATTTGAAATTTAGAAATTCAGTTCTTTTAAATAAAATCAAGATTTGTTGAGCATGTGCTTTGTACTTTGTGAACTGAGTGATTACAGTTCAGATGGGTAAAAGGATCTATATATGACACACATATTTTAAAAAATCCCAGGATAATTTTGGAAGACGTCATAGGAGACACAAAAGAAAATTTCCTTAATTTTGTTATAATTTCTAAACAAATGAGCCTACTTCCTGCAAGCCTGTGAGATGCCCCTTGACCTCGCATACAGCCTCATTCAGCATTCAGTCCATATTTGCTCAGTTGAAACAGCCTTATTTAAGAGGACATGGGTTTGTTTTTCATAATCTTGTAACCCTAGCCTCTAGTAGAACACCTGAGACATTAATAATAAATGCTGACATATTTTTTCCAAAGAAATTTGGCTATGTTTCCTGAATTCCATTTTAACTTTAAGTACAATGTGTTATTTTTCAGCCTGATTCTGAGCCTTTGTAAAATTACAAGGTACGTTAAAAAAAAAAATCCAGGTGGCAGGAATTAGAAAACATGTGTTAATCTTACAAGGAGACTGCTAATGAAGAAATTTTTATAAGCTCATAAATCAGTGCTTTATAAAAGTGTTGTCTGAATACCATCTGCATTGAAATTACTTGCATTACTGGCCCATTTTGGGACTGTTGAATCAGAATGTCTAGAGGTAGGGCTGAAAACCAATAGTTTTTCCAGGGTCACTGGGTGAAGGTTTTGTACCCTAACGCTTTGCTATTCAAAGCATGGTCTGCAGGTACGTGGCATCTATAACAACTAGGAGCTTGCCACAAATGTTTAAGTCTCAGACCCCACACCACAACTACTGCCTCAGAATCTGCATGTTAACAAGGTCCCCAGGGTACTTAATTGCACTTGAGAATTTAGGAATCTGAAGTTTCAGAACCACCGTTTCCATCTTAAATTATAAATTGACTTACTTGCTCAAGTATCCATTTATCAGTTTCTACTGTCAGAACTTGTGGATCACAACCTTGCGATGGTGAAGGGGCTTGCATAACTCAATGAAGCTATGAGCCATGCCAGGCAGGGCCATCCAAGATGTATGGGTCATAGTGAAGGGTTCTGATAAAATGTGGTTCACTGGAGGAGAAAATGGCAACACACTCTGGTATTCTTGCCATGAGAACCCCATGAACAGGATAAAAAGGCATAAAGGTATGACACCAGAAGATGAGCCTCCATGTTGGAAAGTATCCAATGTGCTATTGGGGAAGGTCAGAGGGCAATTACTAATAGCTTCAGGAAGAATGAAGTGGTTGGGCCAAAGCAGAAATGACACTCAGTTGTGGATGTGTCAGATGGTGAAAGTAAAATTTCCGCTATAGAGAACAATATTGCATAGGAACCTGGAATGTTAGGTCCATGAATCAGGGTAAATCAGGATGTGGTCAAGCAGGAGATGGCAAAAGTGAACATCAACATCTTAGGAATCAGTAACTAAAACGGATGGGAATGGGAGAATTCAATTCAGATGACCATTATATTTACTACTGCAGGCAAGAATCCCTTAGAAGAAATGGAGTAGCCCTGATAGTCAATAGAAGAGTCCGAAATTCAGTACTTGGGTACAACCTCAAAAAGGCCCAAATGATCTCAGGTAGTTTCCCAGACATACCATTCAACATCACAGCAACCCAAGTCTATGCTCCAACCACTGATGCCAAAGAAGCTGAAGCTGGCTGGATCTATGAAGACTTACAACACCTTCTAGAACTAACACCAAAAAAAGGTGTCCTTTTCATCATAGAGGATTGAAATACAAATGTAGGAAGTCAAGAGATACCCAGAACAACAGAGAGTTTGGAATTGGAGTACAAAATGAAGCCATACAAAAGTTAAGAGTTCTGTAGAGAACATGCTGGTCATAGCAAGCACCTTTTCCAACAACACAATAGATGACTTTACACATGGACATCACCAGATGGCCAATACCAAAATCAGACTGATTATGTTTCCTGCAGCCAAAGATGGAGAAGCTCTATATAGTTATCAAAAACAAGATGTGGAGCTGACTGTGGCTCAGATCATGAGCTGCTATTACAATTCAGGCTTCAGTTGAAGAAAGTAAGGAAAACCACTAGACAATTCAGTTCAGTTCAGTTCAGTCACTCAGTCATGTCTGATTCTTTGTAACCACATGGACTGCAACACACTAGGCCTCCCTGTCCATCAACAACTCCCAGAGTTTACTCACACTCATGTCCATTGAGTCAGTGATGCCATCCAATCGTCTCATCCTCTGTTGTCCCCTTTCTCGTCCCTCCTTCAATCTTTTCCAGCATCAGGGTCTTTTCAAATGAGTCAGTTCTTCACATCAGGTAGCCAAAATATTGGGGTTTCAGCTTCAGCATCAGTACTTTCAATGAACGCTCAGGACTGATTTCCTTTAAGATGGACTGATTGTATCTCCTTGCAGTCCAAGGGGCTCCCAAGTGTCTTCTCCAACAACACAGTTCAAAAGCATCAATTCTTAAGTGCTCAGCTTTCTTTATAGTCCAGCTCTCATATCCATCCATGACTACTGTAAAAACCATAGCTTTGACTAGATGGACTGTTGTTGGCAAAGTAATGTCTCTGCTTTTTAATATGCTATCTGGGTTGGCCATAACTTTCCTTCCAAGTAGTAAGCATCTTTTAACTTCATGGCTGCAATCACCATCTGCAGTGATTTTGGAGCCCCCCAAAATAAACTGTCACTGTTTCCAAGTTTCCCCAGCTATTTGCCATGAAGGGATGGGACCAGATGCCATGATCTTAGTTTTCTGAATGTTGAGTTTTAAACCCACTTTTTCACTGTCCACTTTCACTTTCATCAAGAGGCTCTTTAGTTCTTCCTTGCTTTCTGCCATAAGGGTGGTGTCATCTATATATCTGAAGTTATTGATATTTCTCCTGGCAATCTTGATTCCAGCTTGTGCTTCATCTAGACCAGCGTTTCTCATGATGTACTCTGCATATAAGTTATTTGAGCAGGGTGACAATATACAGTCTTGATGTACTCCTTTTCTTATTTGGAGCCAGTCTATTGTTCCATGTCCAGTTCTCACTGTTGCTTCCTGACTTGCATACAGATTTTCAAGAGGCAGGTCGGGTGATCTGGTATTCCCATCTCTTTCAGAATTTTCCACATTTTGTTGTGATCCACATATTCAAAGGCTTTGGCATAGTCAATAAAGCAGAAGTAGATGTTTTTCTGGAACTCTCTTGCTTTTTTGATGATCCAACAGATGTTGGCAATTTGATCTCTAATTCTTCTGCCTTTTCTAAATCCAGCTTGAACATCTGGAAGTTCACAGTTCATGTATTGCTGAAGTCTGGCTTGGAGAATTTTAAGCATTACTTTACTAGCATGTGAGATGAGTGCAATTGTGCGGTAGTTTGAGCATTCTTTGGTATTGCCTTTCTTAGGGATTGGAATGAAAACGGACCTTTTCTAGTCCTGTGGCCACTACTGAGTTTTCCAAATTTGCTGGCATATTGAGTGCAGCACTTTCACAGCATCACCTTTTAGGATTTGAAATAGCTCAGCTGGAATTCCATCACCTCCACTAGCTTTGTTTGTAGTGATGCTTCCTAAGGCCCACTTGATCTCACAGTCCAGGATGTCTTGGCTCTAAGTGAGCAATCACACCATCATGATTATCTGGGTCATGAAGATCTTTTTTGTATAGGTCTTCTGTGTATTCTTGCCACCTCTTCTTAACATCTTTTGCTTCTGTTAGGTCCATACCATTTATGTCCTTTATTGTGCCCATCTTTGCATGAAATGTTCCCTTGATATCTCTAATTTTCTTGAAGAGATCTCTAGTCTTTCCCATTCTATTGTTTTCCTCTATTTCTTTGCACTGATCACTGAGGAAGGCTTTCTTGTCTCTCCTTGATATTCTTTGGAATTCTGCATTCAAATAGGTATATCTTCCCTTTTCTCCTTTGCTTTTTGCTTTGCTTCTTTTCTCAGCTATTTCTAAGGCCTGCTTAGACACCCATTTTGCTTTTTTGAATTTCTTTTGCATGGGAATGGTCTTGCTCCCTGTCTCCTGTACAATGTCACAAATCTCTGTCCATAGTTCTTCAGGCACTCTATCAGATCTAATCCCTTGAATCTATTTTTCACTTCCACTGTATAATCTTAAGGGATTTGACTTAGGTCATATCTAAATGATCTAGTGGTTTTCTCTACTTTCTTTAAGTCTGAATTTGGCAATAAGGAGTTTATGATCTGAGCCATAGTCAGCTCCCGGTCTTGTTTTTGCTGACTATACAGAGCTTCTCCATCTTTGGCTGTAAAGAATATAATCAATCTGATTTCAATGTTGACCATCTGGTGATGTCCATGTGTAGAGTCTTCTCTTGTGTTCTTGGAAGAGGGTGTTTGCTATGACCAGTGTGTTCTCTTGGCAGAACTCTATTAGCCTTTGCCCTGCTTCATTCCATACTCCAAGACCAAATTTGCCTGTTACTCCAGGTGTTTCTTGACTTCCTACTTTTGCATTCTGTCCCCTATAATGAAAAGGGCATCTTTTGGGGTGTTAGTTCTAGAAGGTCTTGTAGGTATTCATAGAACCATTCAGCTTCAGCTTCTTCAGCATTACTGGTTGGGGCATAGACTTGGATTACTGTATTGAATGGTTTGCCCTGGAAATGAACAGAGGTCATTCTGTTGTTTTGGGGATTGCATCCAAGTACTGCATTTCTGGACTCTTTTGTTGACTATAATGGCTATTCCATTTTTTTCCAAGGGATTCTTGCCCACAGTAATAGATATAATGGTCATCTGAATTAAATTCACCCATTGCAGTCCATTTTAGTTTGCTGATTCCTAAAATGTTGACATTCACTCTACAGAAAAGTAACCAATCTGATCATATGGACCACAGCCTTGTCTAACTAAATGAAACTATGAGCCATGCCATCTAGGGCCACCCAAGATAGATGGGTCATGGTGGAGAGTTCTGACAAAATATGGTCTGCCAGAGAAGGGGATGGCAAACCATTTCAGTATTCTTGCCTTGTGAACCCCATGAACAATATGAAAAGGCAAAGAGATAGGACACTGTAAGATGAACTCCCCAGGTTGGTAGGTGCCCAATATGCTACTGGAGATCAGTGGAGAAATAACTCCAGAAAGAATTAAGACAGTTCAAGTGTGACTTAAATCAAATCCCTTATGATTGTACAGTGGAGGTGATAGATTTCATGAGATTAGATCTGGTAGACAGATTACCTGAAGAAGTATGGATGTAAATTGGCAAGATCGTATAGGAGGCAGTGATCAAAACCATCCCAAAGAAAAAGAAATGCAAGAAGGCAAAGTGGTTGTCTGAGGAGGCAAATAGAAAAGGAAAAAATGGAAGCAGTGACAGATTTTATTTTCCTGGGCTCCAAATCACTGTGGACAGTAACTGCAGCCGTGAAATTAAAAGACATTTGCGCCTTGAAAGAAAAGCTATGAAAAACCTAGGCAGCATATTAAAAAACAGAGATGTCACTTTGTTGACAAAGTTCATGTAGTCAAAGCTGTGAATTTTCCAGTAGTCATGTACAGATGTGAGAGTTGGACCATAAAGAAGGCTGAACACCAAAGTATTGATGCTTTCAAATTGTGGTGCTGGAGAAGACTCTTGATTGTCCCTTCGACTGCAAAGAGATCAAACCAGTCAATCCTAGAGAAATTAACCCTGAATATTCATTGGAAGGACTGATGCTGAAGGTACTTTGGCCACCTGATGTGAAGAACTGAAAGATCCTGATGCTGGGAAAGACTGATTCAAGGCAAAAGGAGAAGGGGACAGTAGAGGACAAGATGGTTAGATAGGATCACCAACTCAGTGGACATGAATTTGAGCAAACTCCAGGTGATAGTGGAGGACTGAGGATCCTGGAGTGTGGAAGTCTATGGGTTCACAAAGAGTCAAACATGACTTAGCGACTGAACAACAACTATTGGAACACACACTCACTCTGTTCCCTGCTGTAACTAGGAAAAAAGATAACCTATTGTTCAACCTTACTCCCATTAGCATACGAGATAATATCACAGTTTTTCTCACTGGCCTGTGGGTTCCAAGTAGACAACAACAGTATCTTTCCAACATCTAATGCTTACATAGAGTAAGTACTTAATAAATGTTGAATGGATAAATGGAAACTATGCTCAGATTTGAGGGGGTATACATTTCTAAAGAGAAAGAAAAGCAAGACGATTTTTATTAAGTTAATGGCTGCCATTCTGATTGTTCTTGTTCCCTGTTGATGTGTAAATTGACTCTAATGGGAAGGTTACACATATTTTTGTGAACTTCGTAACATTGTCTAACCACATCACTAACCACCAAATTTTGCACGAAAATACACCATAAATTCACGCCAACAGTTTTTCCAGCTCTCCTTGCATAGCTCCTTGTATTTACCATTACATTTAGCCAGGTCTTGCTTTTCTGTGCCTCTCAAATCACTACCCCAAACTATGCAATTCCATAGCCATACTTCTAATGCCCTAGTCAGCTACTGGGGAGCCTAGGCTCCCCAGGTGGTGCATTGTAAAGAATCTGCCTGCCAGTGCAGGAGGCACGGGAGACGTGGGTTTGATCCCTGGGTTGGCAAGATCCCCTGGAGGAGGAAATGGCAACCCATTCCGACCCATTCCAGTATTCTTGCCTGAAAAATTCCATGGACACTGAAGCCTGGTGGGCTTCAATCCATGGGGGTGCAAAGAGTTGTGCATGACTGAGCACACACGTACCACAGGTAAGGTCTTAGTAGCCAGGAATATGGAGGAGGGAGAGACAGAGGAAGTGACTACAGGCTGGGAGAAGCAGGGGGTCAACAAAACTGATATTTATGGATCTTTTCTCATTTTCAGTCTCAAGGCCATGGTCCAGGTAACTGGAGCCAGGTAAATCTGAACTTTGAATAATTGATACATATTATTTTTCAACTATATCAAGTAATCTTTCTGATGCTCTTATTTATATTGTCTTACATATGTATCACCCCAGGTAAATAGAATCTTTCTAAAAATCAAATACTGTCAGTTCTCATTATTTATGATAGTTAAATATTCTATAAAGTCACTGCAAATATTGAATTAGGGGATACTGAAGTATCGCTCAAGGGGAAATGGCAGGATTAGGTTCCTGGGAACCACTGTCGATATATAACCTTGTTTTATGTGCCTTTCTGCTTAAAAACTCCTTTTTAAATATACAAATGATTCATCAAAATTTACTTCAAAGCCAATAATGCTATAACTCATGTTTGAGTGAAGCTTACCTAACATGGGTTCTTTTTCCATTAGGTATGTCACAACCTTCTTGCACTTAGGAACACCAGATAGCAATTTAGCACTACACTTGGGGGCTATTGTAAACAGCAAAACCTCCTACAAAAAGCATTACAAGATGTGAGAAACATGGCAAAGTAAACCTTCAAAAGGACACATGCTTACACTGTGGGACTTGAAATATAAGACAGAGGTTGCATTTAACTGGGAATGTACATCTGGTGGCTCAAAATTTTCCATCTTTTGTGTAACCAGGAATAAGTTTTAGCAAGTAAACCATCTAAAAAATGTGGAATTTGCAAATAATGTGAACCAACTATACCATGTTTCTGTGTTCAGGAACTATCCATACTGTTAAATAGCATCTGTAGAGAGGTACATATTGAATTTAAATAGTGAGTCTATCTCCTTCATGGATAGAAAAGTTGTTGAGCCTATGATTGACAAGTGAGGATGAGGTGATACATGTTTTAATGTATAAATCTAAAACATTATGTAAACACACAAAAATATCTGGCCTTGCTCCAAGCAAATATAACTAAAATTTGTGCTAGAATTCTGCTGAGAACTTCACATATATAGTCTTTGTGGTGGCTTGAGGTGGTGGAGTCCTATATTCAAACTCATACCTATAATGTGTCACTTATTTTCTTTACTAGAATGAATTAAATTATATTGTTTCTTTGTTTAAAACAACTCTTGACTTTATTTATTGTGGTACTAGTATAATTTAGTGATGATGACAGCACTGGTTAAATGTATGTATGAGAGAGAGTCAGTGTTTGGTTTGGTTTATACAACCATGTTATTCAATCACTGGTTTCTGCATCTATTTTTCATTATATTTTTATGTACTGTAGCTCCCATGTCTGTCCTATATTTTCTGACATATAAATTGTTAATATATGTCTATTTTTATACTTATGCACAAATTCTGAATGTAATACTTTTCTCATGTTTTTCTAACACACAAAGCCTAAAGTCTTTGAAAAATTACTTAAATGTTAAAGATAACAATGAGGCTTATAATTGCAGTCATTGTCTCTTTCCTGTAATGGTGCTTCCACAAATTAGCTTCTGGACCGAATCTAGTTGTTTGAAGCATACTCCACCACTTTCATCTTTTATCTTTCCCAGTTCCACCTTTCTCCTTCCTCCTCACCTTCCCCTACTTCTCTGTCCTTGTTCCTCCCCTACTTCTCTCTCCCTTCCTCTCTCTCTTTCTCTCTCTCTACACACAACACACACACACACACACACACACACACATTTAGGTAATTTTGGGCCTTTGAAGTATTATAGACATCCTGTTTACAGAAGATCATTTGAGATACAATCATGCTTTTATTTCAGCCCTTTATCGCTATTTGTCTGCCTCACTGAACTAAAATAAAATACGACAGGGTTCAGCATTGTTAGTAGTCTTGCTTTTGGTAAAGCCCCAGACTGGAACTCCATAATGTGAACAGAGAATCAGATTAGTAACTGATTTGAAAATCAGTGATTTGTCTTATTTCCATGCTGCATGTGAAGTCCTCTTAATTCTATGCCCATAAAGTCTTAATTTTCTCTGGCATCTGCCATCATGTTTTACCATATCATACTAATTCATCCTGCTATAAAAGTTATAAAATGCAGGAAGCTTACATAAGTCTAGAAAGAGCTATTCATCACTTTTTAAAATGAAACAGAATATCTTTATTTTGCTTTATTTACAGTATTGGCATCATGCCAATCAAATATATGAAATAGCATTGCATCAGCAGGTTGTAACTGGCATTTCTTGCTGATACTAAATTTATCATTAGGAAACTAAGACAAGTGAGAGAACTGTAGTCTGTAGTCCCAATTTGCTAGATAATCTCTGTCATTGTACTAGTACTTTTGTGAGTTAAAAGTTATGATTTTGGTTAGGTCTAGTAATTTTCTGGTGGAGTCTTTAGGATTTTCTATGTAGAAAGGGATGGTACGGGGAAGGAGGAGGGAGGAGGGTTCAGGATGGGGAACACGTGTATACCTGTGGCGGATTCATGTTGATATATGGCAAAACCAATACAATATTGTAAAGTAAAAAAATAAAATTAAAAAAAATAAAAATTAAAATTAAAAAAAAGAAATAATGAAAAAAAAACAAGAAAAAAAAGTTATGATTTTGATCCTGTTTATACTATCAGTTCCAGGACTACACATATATCCATATTTTATTAATTTTCAAAAAGTTTGATTTTATTAATCAGCATACAGTAGGGCAAAGGGCATCACTGTAGCTGTAAGTGAGACATATATTGTGTAAACTGTTTGGTGAAGATCTGGCCTAGCTCTTCTGGGGGTGATAGTTGAGCATGAACTCTGGGCTCAGCAGCCTGGGTTCCAATTCTGCACCCCCACCCCCAATAGTGAGTAAGGCCAAGGTACCCTGGACACTGTTAATCAACAAGGAAGCTATAAAGAGGCATAAGACCCAACTCTTGAGCTAACACAGTTTTTAGGTAAGGTCTTTGATCAATAGATATTGAAAATGTGAAAGGGTAACCTTTACCTATTCTACCCAGAGCAATATTTAGGTAAGTTAGAATGGGTTGTGCTATACATGTAATCTGGGTTTTTAATTTAAGAGAACCACTTAATTAGCTAAGCACTTATAAGTACTGGATTCAGTTAAAAGTTTGTGATTATTTCAAAGTGAAATACCTCAGAATGGGAGCAGACAAAAGTATTCAGAAAAAAATGAAGATGTCAAGGTATAACCAAGAACAGCTTCTTTGGCCTCAAATATCAGTAATGCCAGAACACCTATACTTTTAAAGGTGGAAGGCACTTTGGAGTCATTAAAGTCAATTTCTTTATTTTGTAAAGTAGAGGAGGTTGAGGTCTTAGGAAGCATTGTGGTATACTGGGTAGTCAGTATATGTTTTCTGAATGAAAGAATGAAACCTAGAAAATTGAGTATCTTGCCCAGTGTTCACACATCTACAATCAACATTAACCTTGGTGTGCTAAGTTGTTATTCAATATCACTGATGTGGCTTCTTAGTAGAAACATGTGACTGTCAATGATATCCAAGGGGAGTGTTTTAGGAGCAGATCAAGATAATGACTATAACTTATGATAATCAAATTCAGATTTTAAGTTCTTGAGTTAATTTCCAGGGGTACTAAGAACTTAATACTGTGTTTTTGAAATGTCCCCTTTTGTTTTATTCTATACTTCTCCATCTTCCCTCCCCATCCTCATTCCTGTAGGTTACATTTATATAAAACCTATAAAGATGTTATTCCTGCATAAGGAAGAGTAGCAGAAAACTTCAGTATGGAAAAGTGCATTTGGTTCATCACAGATGAGTGAGAACAGCTCAATGTATAAGAGGCTGTACTTCAAGAGGATACCAAAAAGGTCATCAATCAGACTGGACCCAAAGATTTAGAAATAAGTATAAGGGGCCACTTTCTTTGGTTCAGGATTATAAGGATTGAAAGTGAAAGAATGAGGCCTCATGAGTCCCCATCTATTATGCAATGAAGATGATTAGCTTTCTGGCTTGCTGAATAAAATTGTATTCCTAATAGAATCACAAACTTTCCTGAAGGTCAGACTTGCTATATTTATTGCTTCCTCCTTGTCTATAAGCCAGAACATTCTGTCAGTGTTGTAATACAGGCCAACAAGAGCCAAATAAATCTTTGATTCTTTTGGCTCACTCTACCATTAAACACAAGCTGTTGTAAAGTCATGAAAATTACCTGAGAAGGAATATGGAGAAATTGGTTGGTTCAGAAAAGACCGACCTCAGTAATTATAGGGATGAAAAATGCAACTTGTCTGAAAACTCCAAAGAAGCTAGTGATATTTAGCTGAAACCAGAAGAGGCTGAATGGTAACTTAATAGCTTTCTTAAAATTTCAAGAGGATTACTACTTGTTTTTATCCATGTGTGCAGAGTTTGAACCATCAAGAAATTATTCTGAAATTTTCCTATAACCAACATATTTGACTCATTTTATATTTTTTTCATTAAAAAATATGACCCTATACTTGGCATTTTTATTTTCATTTGAAAGAGTAAATGGTGAGAAGTGACAATCAAGTGAAGAGTATTGTTCTCTTCTGCTGCTTCTTACATCTGAGGGAATAGCATTTTTTTCTTCATATAAACAAGTTTTGGCAAGTTCTTGCCATTTATCAAACTTATTCTACAGATTAAACTCTTCTGTTACTTAACTCCAGCTATGCTTAGAGTTACTATTGTCAAACCTTAATAATGATGACAAAAAAGTGGAAATAAACATGTTAGAAGTTGAATTGCATTCCTTGTTACTTTATAAAGTCAAATAACAGGACCTGGAATTATTACCTTGCATATTTCTGGATAAAGATTAATTTATAGGGTCTTGAAGTTGTTTTGAATCAATTAGTGTACATTTACTAAGTGTCAAATCTTGTTTAGTGGTGGGTGTTTGGGTGAAAGAGAACAGAGAAAGAGAAATAATACACAGCCTCAGAGCTGGGGATGCTTATAATCTGGAGGTAAAAATAAGGTAAAGAATTAAAGATTAGTGAGCAGTATTTATTCATATATGTGTGCATGGCCTCAAGGGAAGCACAAATCCTGAGCCAGAATACACAGAGCTAAGAGTCTAAATAGAAGCCTTCTTTGACAATTAACCCTAGTGACCCGCATTCTTATCTCTCTTTTCCTTTTAGTGCCCCCACACTGAGTATATTTCCACCAGACTATCCTTTCTCTCTGTTTGCTTGGGTTTTGTTTTGTTTGTTCATTACAACTGAGATTCTTCTTGCTCATGTTTTCTTTATAATTTTGTGCCTATCAAAGCCTTACTCTTTTCCTTCTGATATTTATATTCTTTAATTTCCTGTATCTATGAGCCACCTTCTTCTGTTTCTTAATGCAAATTCTGGAGAAAGAACTTCTGATGATCCCCACTTATTTGCACACCAGGTCATTTCATAGGTCATAAGCCAACCCCTGGGTCAGGAGCCATGGTATGTCAGACTCACATTCTCTCTATAACAGGTGCTGTGGGCTGGGCGGTTTCCTTTGGCAAAAGATAGGAGCATAGCCAGCATAATTTATATTTAAATTTTTAAGAAAACATAAATTTGGAAAGTTGAAAAAGTATAAGTTTGAGGGAACATCTAGAGAAGGCCCAGATATGCAGAAGAACACAGTGATTAGAGGGCTCAGAGAGATGACCTACTTATCTGGGGAGAAGATACATTCAGAGCAATAATGTAAATAAATACATCTGGTTAGTAGGGTAAAGATTGGAAGCAGAATCTATCTAATACAGGATAAGATTTTAGACTGATTGTTCTTGAGTCAAGCATTTAACATGTCAGCAGTAGTTAATAGGATATGGTTGTCCCATGTTCAAATTAAATCCCTGAAGAGGATTTCTAAAATCAATGAAGGAAAACAAAACAAAACAAAACACCTTTTAATTTTGATTAGGAAGGGCATCTGTTAGAGAGGGACTTGGGCATGTTTCACTACAGGAAGAGATTGCATTTTCTTTTCTTAGAGAAATACATAACAGTAGAGGAACTAGAATGTGGTAAACAGGGAAATAAAATATCATTGTAAGTGTTGACAGAGGAAATGTACATTTCTGCTTGACTCTTTCTCTAACCCAAACACTAACTCTAATTCTAATCCTAGAGGGTCACCTTTGAATGGCTTTTAATCCTGGAGGACATGGAAAGCTAAAGTTTTCTAAGTCTTAGTCTTAAAAAGATAATACTATTTAGAATTTAATGGAAATTTATATGTATATACACACATGCAATATACATATTGTGACTGTTTTGAACTTTTTTCCTTTCAAGTAGATAGGAGACTATATTATTTTCCCCTCTATTTAGAGAGATATATGTCACTGATGCTTATTTTATCACATGCTAACCCTAGTTTAAATTTTTAGTCTATGTTCAAGTTAAAGGAGAAAAAGGACAAATGACAATAAAGAAAATTAAGAAACATACTGTAGAAGGCAATGGCAACTCACTCCAGTACTCTTGCCTGGAAAATCCCATGGACGGAGGAGCCTGGTGGGCTGCAGTCCATGGGGTCGCTAGAGTCGGGCACGACTGAGCGACTTCACTTTCACTTTTCACTTTCATGCATTGGAGAAGGAAATGGCAACCCACTCCAGTGTTCTTGCCTGGAGAATCCCAGGGACGGGGGAGCCTGGTGGGCTGCCGTCTATGGGGTGGCACAGAGTCGGACACGACTGAAGTGACTTAGCAGTGTACATATAACTGAACCATTTTGCTGTGCATAAAACAAATATATTGTAAATCAACTGTGCTTGAATTTAAAAATAAAAACTTAAAATATAAGCTTAATATACTAATTACAGAGTGCTTGTGGGTTCTAATTTGTCTATTTATAGATGAGTGTTTGTATCCATCAACAAATCAATTTACAGTATCAAAAATCTTCCCAGTGCTATGATATTTATCAAATGGTACATGAAAATATGAGATACGACTGCTGTCCACAAAGAATTCATGAATGAGACATTTGTGTATCATGTGTAGACAGACCTTACTTTCACTGTTTGCAAAGATCCAACTTTATATTATTGCAGGGTAAATTTTCATTTGTAGGTATGCTATATTCTGATATTATCTTTGTCATTTAGTGCATATTTGACTTACCTACTAGTTAGAAGATAACAGTTAAAAGTTTTGTTAAATTCAAATTTACCAAGTATATGTTATTTGTTATATATAAAATGTATCCTTTTTAATAGATACCTTATTTAAAAGGGCTTCTCTGATGGCTCTGATAGTAAAGAATCTACTTGCAATGCAGTAAACCTGGATTCTATCACTAGATGGGGAAGATGCCCTGGAGAAGGAAATGGCAACCCACTCCAGTATTCTTGCCAGGAGAAGCCCATGGATAGATGAGCCTGGCGGGCTACAGCTCATGGGGTTGCAAAGAGTTGGACATAACTCAGGGACTAACACTTTGGTCAGCACAAAATTTTGGTCCAGTACATGTTCCTTATTTTCAGATAGGAAATGACTCAGAGAAGTTACGTTCTATCGCTAAAGTTACATATATGCTAAGTGTCGACACTGAGATTTGAAAATTGGTTTTTCTTATTCCAACTTCAGTAGTCTTTCTGCTATCTATCCTCTGGCCTTCATTCCATGATTGTGTGGGTTAGGGATTTAGAATAGATTACAAGTATTTTCTAGGCATTACCAATGATTAAACCTCTAAAATGCAAAACAGAGAGGTAGATACTACTTGCTAGATATAATAAATTTTATTGTTCAAATGATTTATGACAAGTATTATTATATACAAGATACTAATCAAGGGATATTCACATACCAATTAAAAAAAATTTAAAGAAAATATGACCCTTGTGGATTAGCATCACTAGGAAAACTTCATGGGGAATTTGACTAATTTTGGAAAGTTTCATAATAATAATCTGAATAAGTATCTGTTTCACATCTTTCTGGAGAAGGCAATGGCAACCCACTCTGGTACACTTGCCTGGAAAATCCCATGGACGGAGGGGCCTGGTGGGCTGCAGTCCATGGGGTCGCTAGGAGTCGGACACGACTGAGCGACTTCACTTTATTTTTTCACTTTCGTGCATTGGAGAAGGAAATGGCAACCCACTCCAGTGTTCTTGCCTGGAGAATCCCAGGGACGGGGGAGTCTGGTGGGCTGCTGTCTATGGGGTCGCACAGAGTTGGACACGACTGAAGCGACTTACCAGCAGCAGCAGCACATCTTTCCTCCTCTGTCCTTTGCTTCCTTTCTTTTTTCCTATTAGCTGGGTAATTACAGTATGTAGTTTTGGGGATTTTCTATGTAAACCAACTTCATATATAATATATCATGCTACTCTCATAATAATCTTCGATGTTAAGCATAGCAAGTATTACCTCCTCTTTCTGATGGAGAAAAATGTACACTTCGTTTCCCTAGTTTTTGCCTTACATATTAATATAGCTCCTAACACCATACAAGTCCCATAAAAAGTTGCCTGAGCCCCGAGGGAGTGTCTTGTTCATGGGCCAGTCTGCAGCTCGCTAGATTTTCTGGGCCCTGATAGGGTTTCTTCCCAATTGTACTTCATCTATCACACCGTGTTCACTCGGTGCTACCACCCCAAAATGTCATTGTTGCCACTTTTACTGGTCTTCCCGCTAGTGCGATGTGCCCGCGGGGAGCCAAAACTGGACAGAGCTCTCTGGCACAGTTGAGAGACTGCTTTTTCTCTTTCTATGTATTATGCTTTTAAAGGTTCCAAATATCTCACAATTAAAAAAATCATCTTTTAGTCACAGTTCATTTTCAAAATCCAAGATAAAAGTTCACAGGGAGCTCAGGCAAGAACTCACACTAGCACTTAGTTTTGCCTCTTAGAATCTGGCCATGAAGACTCTGTTATTCATCAAACTTCTGTTTAAATTGCCTTTTTTGCTTTAGGAATAGTTTCTTCAGTCCCTCTTGTAAACAGATGCATGACAGACTGACTTCATCAGCTGGCCTGGCATGCCTTGATTTTTCTGACTCCTGCTGATGGTAAATCAAGGTGGAACATAAAAATAATAGGCAGATCAGAATTGAATTTTCTTGTTATAGAACTAAAAATCTTTAATTTAAAAAACTAATTAAAATTAAATATTATAATTAAAATCTACATAATTTATCTGTTAAAATTGTTATTTTTACTACTTTAATCAAGGGTAGAATACAGATGTGTAAACAATGGAAACTCAAATATAAACAACTTTGACAAAGCTACAGACATGAGAGTGAGCTCATTTGTAAAGGGAAAAGCAGGGGTTCCCATATGCCATAAAATGTTACTGGTGGGTACGAAAGTGTGTAGACCTTTAAGGGATAGACAAAGAAATTTCCAAATCTCCTTTAATTTCTTTTAATGTACTATTAAGCTTTTTCATGTCATGGTTATTTGTATCCTCATGATATACAGCATACAGTTTTCTCTAATTTCCCATGATTTCAATCCTTTCATTGCTATAAATACAAATAGAATTTCTGTATTAAATTGCCTCTTAGTAAGATAAATGCCATTGGTTAATATTATTTTAAGAATATAGAAAGCACACCTTAAATTCAATTTTTATAATAGAACAAGTTGATTTACTCATAACGTATTCATATCTTCTCACAACCATCTGCTGCATTAGGAGCCTCAATACTGGCTTTTTCTGCAAAGAAAAAAGTAACATGAAGGAAATATTTTAGAGCTACTTTCAGATCCAAATTCAAAATCTGGGCTTGAACTGAGGACTCAGTGGGACTTCATTAGAATTGCTACAGAGGATTTGATTGAAAACTCTAAAGAGTTTCTGAATTCCTTCTGCAGAGACAGGTCTGCAGAATTTAGAATAACACCCCTGAGAAGCATTAAGCAACAAGTCATGATTTCTCACTTTCCTGTCTCATTTGTTTGAGAAAGTAGTTTTTCTTTCATGAGAGAGGGTAAAAATGAGGCCATTAGTTTCAGTTTTCACTGTCTTCTAGTATTGTGCCAAGCTCAGGTCTCAAGTTTTCAGCTGTGTCTCTGCCTCAGTAGATAAAGAAGTGAGGCTCTTGTAAATAAGATTGGTATTGGGAATTGACATATTAGCAGATAGCAGTGTAAATTGATAGATTCCCTATTTAAATTGGGAATACATTGTATACATGTAAATTGATAGATCAAGTTAACCTATGATCCACAAATCAAATTCTATTACAGTTTCCTCATATCACATTAGTGCTGAGGAGCTTGCACACCAAATGCAAAATAGCCTGGCTACCACCCACCTTGCCTTTTCCTTTGTTGGAGTCACTGCATCATGCAAAGCTTTTTGTTCTTCTCCTTCAATATTGTGTTGGCTATTCTGAGTCTTTTGCCTCTCTACTTGAACTGTAGAATCAGTTTGTTGATATCCATAAATGTGTTTCTCAGACAATCTAAAACATTTATTTGAATACTTATGTAGCATTAGTTTTTAATATATTGGTAGAATGAGCTATAATATTACTTTAAAAATAAAACAGAAAATAGCAGTGGTTAATGGTTACTTTTTTCTCTTTCCAACAATTTTATGATTCTAAAAAATTTCTGCTATAAACACGGAAGTTTGTATAGGTGAAACAGAAGGTTACTTGGAGTCTGTGATTTGAGGGGCAGGAATCAAGATCACCTTTGAAATAACAGCCTCTGGCTTATCAATCAGAACCCCTGGAATTCTCTCCTTAGAGGTCCATTTTCTTTGGGAGTTAAGGAGGGAACACTATTAATTTTCACTATTATTAACACTATTATTAATTTAGTCCTTCAAAGAGGTGAGAGAGGATTTTCTCCAGATTCTTTGAAATCTTTAAAATTATTCTTTTAAATTATTTTAAATAATATTGACAGCTTTTAAAATTATTATTATTAAGATTTAGTTATTAAGAGCAGTTTTTGATTCCCTGCAAAAATGAGGAGAATATATATAGATTTCTCATACATGCCCTGTTCTCATATATGTATACCTTCCTGGGTTATCAACGTTCAAACTGTTGACAGGTTATCAACCTATCAATGAATGGCACATTTGTTACAACTGATGGACCTACACTGACACATTCATTGTACTCGCCCAAAGTCCATAGTTTGCATTATAACAACTTTTGGTATTGTGCAATCTATGGGTTTTGACAAATGCAGAATGAGATGTATCCATCATGATGGTATCCTATATTTTTACTGTCTTGATAGTTTTGGCTTTTCCAGAATGCCATATAGTTGGAACTACACAGCATATACCCTTCTCAGACTGGCTTCTTTCTCTAAGTAATGTGAATTCAAGGTTCCTCCCCTCTATGGTTTTCATGGCTTCATAGCTCTTTTATTTATTTATTTTTAAAGCACTGTATAGTAGTTCATGGTCTGAATATACCACGGTTCACTTATACATTTAGGTACTGAAGGACATCTTTGTTGCTTCCAAGTTTTGACAGTTATGAATACAGCTACTATAAATACCCTTGTGCAGGTTTTTGTGGGGACATAATTTTTCAACTCCTTTGGGTTAATACCAAAATGCTTGATTGCTGAATCACATGGTGAAAGTATGTTTAGTTTTGTAAGAAGACACCAAACTATCTTTTAAAGTGGCTGTATCAATTTGCATTCCAACTAGCAACGTATGAGAGTTTCTGTTGCTTTATACCATTGCCGGGGTTTGTTGTTATCTGTGTTTCAGATTTTGGCCATTCTGATAAGTGTGTAGTGGTATCTCAATGTTTACATACATATAAACATACATATGTATTGCTCATGGCATACATATGATGCAAAGCATCTTTTTATATACTTTATTTGCCATCTGTTACGTTTTCTTTGGTTGATGTATAAAAGGGCATTAGCACCTCCAAGGTCCTCTAGGTTTTCTCCTATGTCATCTCCTAGGAGTTTTATAGTTTTACATTTAGGTCTATGATCCATTTTCTATTAATTCTTGTGAGGAGTATGAGGACTGTGTCTAGAGTCTTCTTTTTCTTTTTTAGAATGTGTACGTCTCAGCATCGTTTGTTGAAGAGACTGTCTTTGCTCCATTCTCTTGCTTTTGCTCCTATGTCTAACATCAGTTAATTATATTTATGTGGGTCTATTTCTGAGTTCTCTTTTCTCTTTGACAAATCTATCTGTCTATTCATTCACCAATACCATGCTGTCTTGATTACTATAGCTTTGCAGTAAGTATAGAAGTCAGGTAATATTAATCCTCCAATTGTGTTGTTCTCCTACAATACTGTATTGGTTATTCTGAGTCTTTGCCCCTCTCTATAAACATGCTGTGAAAGTGCTGCACTCAATATGCCAGCAAATTTGGAAAACTCAGCAGTGACCACAGGACTGGAAAAGGTCAGTTTTCATTCCAATCCCAAAGAAAGGCAATGCCAAACAATGCTCAAACTACCACACAATTGCACTCATCTCACACGCTAGTAAAGTAATGCTCAAAATTCTCCAAGCCAGGCTTCAGCAATATGTGAACCGTGAACTTCCTGATGTTCAAGCTGGTTTTAGAAAAGGCAGAGGAACCAGAGATCAAATTGCCAACATCCGCTGGATCATTGAAAAAGCAGAGAGTTCCAGAAAAACATCTACTTCTGTTTTATTGACTATGCCAAAGCCTTTGACTGTGTGGATCACAATAAAGAGTGGAAAATTCTGAAAGAGATGGGAATACCAGACCACCTGATCTGCCTCTTGAGAAATTTGTATGCAGGTCAGGAAGCAACAGTTAGAACTGGACATGGAACAGTTCCAAGACTGGTTCCAAATAGGAAAAGGAGTTCGTCAAGGCTGTATATAGTCACCCTGTTTATTTAACTTATATGCAGAGTACATCATGAGAAATGCTGGACTGGAAGAAACACAAACTGGAATCAAGATTGCCAGGAGAAATAACAATAACCTCAGATATGCAGATGATATGCAGGTGACACCACCCTTATGGCAGAAAGTGAAGAGGAACTAAAAAGCCTCTTGATGAAAGTGAAAGAGGAGAGTGAAAAAGTTGGCTTAAACCTCAACATTCAGAAAACGAAGATCATAGATGGGGAAACAGTGGAAACAGTGTCAGACTTTATTTTTTGGGGCTCCAAAATCACTGCAGATGGTGACTGCAGCCATGAAATTAAAAGACGCTTACTCCTTGGAAGGAAAGTTATGACCAACCTAGATAGCATGTTCAAAAGCAGAGACATTACTTTGCCAACAAAAGTTTGTCTAGTCAAGGCTATGGTTATTCCTGTGGTCATGTATGGATGTGAGAGTTGGACTGTGAAGAAGGCTGAGCACTGAAGAATTGATGCTTTTGAACTGTTTTGTTGGAGAAGACTCTTGAGAGTCCCTTGGACTGCAAGGAGATCCAACCAGTCCATTCTGAAGGAGATCAGCCCTGGGATTTCTTTGGAAGGAATGATGCTAAAGCTGAAACTCCAGTCCTTTGGCCACCTTATGCGAAGAGTTGACTCATTGGAAAAGACTCTGATGCTGGGAGGGATTGGGAGCAGGAGGAGAAGGGGACAACAGAGGATGAGATGGCTGGATGGCATCACTGACTCGATGGACATGAGTCTGAGTGAACTCCGGGAGTTGGTGATGGACAGGGAGGCCTGGTGTGCTGCTATTCATGGGGTTGCAAAGAGTTGGACACGACTGAGCAACTGATCTGATCTGATCTGATCTGATACACTTTAGAATCAGTTTGTCAATATCCATAAAATAGAGCTTGGATTTTGATTGGAATTGCATTCAATTTATAGATCAAATTGAGAAGAACTGACTTCTTGACAACATTAAGTCTTCTGGTCCATGAACATGGACTATCTCTTCACTTATGTATTTCTTCTTCTACTTTATTCATCAGTTTTATAGTTTTCTACACAGAGATTTAATATATACTTTGTTATATTTATAACTAAGTATTTCATTAAGGGGGTTGTGAATATAAATAGAATTGTGTTTGTTAATTTAAAATTCCTCTTGTTCATTAACTGGTTTATAAGACAGCTGTTGACTATATTATATTAGCATTGTATTCTACAGCCATGTTTTAATTGCTGTGAGTTCTGTGATTTTTTGTTTTTTATCTTGGATTTTCTTCAAAGATGATCATGTCATCTGCAAAGACAGTTTTATGTCTTTCTTACCAGTCTATATATCTTTTATTTTATTTTCTTGTCTTACTGCATTAGCTGGAACTTCTAGTATGATGTTGAGAAGGAATGATGGGAGCAGACACCCTTACCTTACATCTGAACTCTGTGGTAAAGCTTCAGGTTTCTACCATTAATGTGATTTTAGCTGTAGGGTTTTTGTATAGTGTTTATCAAGTTAAAATTTTTTTGTTTTCCTAACTTACTGTGAGTCTTTATCGTGAATGGTGTTGTATTTTAGCAATGCTTTTTATGCACATATTAATATGATCATGTGATTTTTCTTTTTTAGTCTGTTGAAGTTCATTAATTTATTCTCACGTATTGTGCCAGCCTTGCTGGCTAAGAATAAACCCCACTTGGTTGTGGTATGAATTTATTCTTATATGTGCAAATTAAAATTATAGTTGGATTAAATTTACTAATATTTTGTTTTGGATTTTTGCATCTATTTTCATGAAATATATTTCATGGGTTTTCTTTTATTGTATTGTCTTGATCTGGTTTTGATATTAAGGTGATGATGGCCTTAGAATTATTAAATTCAAAGAATGGGTTAGAAAGTATTCCCTATGCTTTTAATTTCTGAATAATATAGATAATAGATATAATTTCCTCCTCAGGTGTTTGGTAGACTTTACCAGTGAACACATCTGGGCCTGGTGAGTAAATTTATTTATTAGTTATATGCTTATTCTTATTTTCCTTAATATATTTATATTATTATATATCACAGGCCTTCATTGTTCAGTGTTGCATGAGGTCCTTTAATTTCCACATCAAACTATTAGCTGCTTAATCCAGGGAATGAGGATATCATTGGCATAAGGAAATGAAAGGTACAACATAGGGAGATTAAGAAAAGTAAATGGCCCTTAAATTTCAGGAAAGATGATGATATTGCAAAACAAAGTTAGTGTTATATACAAAGACATTTAGCAGAATAGTTAAGAAGGTAGAGTTACTAAGAGACAACAATGGCTAGCGCCACCATTGACCCAGGCAAATAGGCCCCTGGACTAGTCCCCCTGATCTGAAAAACCCAATGCTTATTCTTCTCTGACTGTACCCCTTATCTCAATATGAAGATTTTCTGGGTGTAAATGTATGCATCCATCCTGAACCCATGCCCCTCATTCTAAACCATGCTACAGCAACCTCAGAATTCATCAGCTCATATCCAGTGCCTAAATAGACTTCTTTCCTGTATCCATTTTCCAAGCCAGACACATGTACGTTTCCCTAGATCCTAGCAGGACATCTCTTTGTGCTCTTGCCTAGGTTCAGAACACGTTAGGGGCAATATGACTATGTTTGCTCATAATGAGATTTAAACCAGAAATGTGTGTGTGTGTGTGTGTGTGTGTGTGTTGGTTATTAGAGGATTAAAGGGGAGAAAAATCTAGCCAACTCTCTAATCAGAGCTTTGGCAGCTTAGGCCTGGATTTTCTCCCACCTGTCAGCAAATTCACATAGAAAAGATCAGCAGTGTGTACATGAAAATCTGAGAAAAAGAATCAGTTTGGAATTGGGTTATCCTGTTACAGAGGTATATGGGAGGAAGGCGTAAAGAAGACTGTTGCAGTTAGAAGCCCTAGTAATGGAAAAACAATAGTTAAAATTGATAGCTGGATTGGTAGAGGGTTAAATTTAGAAAATGGATGTCAGAATAAAGTTATAGGTAGAGAGGAGTAAACCAGTAGAAAGGGGAAGTTAAAATTGTTTTATTATGTACTGACATTACTAAAACATATTCTTTGAATTTATTGGGTGGTAAAAGTTCCCTTTTATATTGCAAATACTTTATCTTTACTTTTTTAATGTATAGTTTTCCTATAATGTATTAATATATATAAAATATGTATATTTACATAAAACTATAGTTTACATAAGTGTGTATATATATATATATATACTGTAATTTACTAACTCTTAAATGTGGAACTAGTAACACTAGTTCACCTAGTGTTGATGATTCTGGGTAGTTGGTAGGCACAACTGTAGTTGCAGTAGTGTCCCATTCAGGCACCCATAGGTTTGCAAATTGCTATGGATTGAATTGTGTCCCCTCAAAATGTTGAAGTGCTAACCTTGAAATGTGATGGTGTTTAGAAATGGGGCCTTTGAGAAATACTCATCTCTTGGTATCCATGGGGGATTGGTTCCAGGACCCCATGCAGATACCAAAATCCAAGGATGCTCAAGTCACTTATATAAAATGCTATAGTATTTGCATATAACTCATGCACATCTTCCCGTTTACTTTAAGTCATTGCTGCTGCTGCTGCTGCTGCTAAGTCGCTTCAGTCGTGTCTAACTCTGTGGGACCCCATAGACGGCAGCCCAACAGGCTCCCCGGTTCCTGGGATTCTCCAGGCAAGAATACTGGAGTGGGTTGCCATTTCCTTCTCCAATGCATGAAAGTGAAAAGTGAAAGTGAAGTCGCTCAGTCGTGTCCGACTCTTAGCAACCCCATGGACTGCAGCCTACCAGGCTCCTCTATCCATGGGATTTGCCAGGCAAGAGTACTGGAGTGGGGTGCCATTGCCTTCTCTGCAAGTCATTGCTAGATTACTTATAATACCTAATATAATGTCAATGCTATGTATATAGTTGCTGGGGCAAATTTAAGTTCTTTTTTAAATTTTTGGAATTTTGGAATTTTCTTGGGTTGATTTATATATATAAAGCAACATTTATATGTATTTATATATAATTAAATCTATATTTATATATACATATATAATATATGTAATCAGATAGATATTTGATTTCTGGTTGGTTGACTCTGCAGATGTGGAACCTGTGAGTATATAGGGCTGACAGTAATAAGGTTCAGAGGTCATGAGTGTGGATCTTCATGATGGGATTTTTGTTGTTCAGTCATTCAGTCATGTCCATCTCTTTGAGACCCCATGGACTGCAGCACACCAGGCTTCCCTGTCCTTCACCATCTCCTGGTGCTTGCTCAAATTTATGTCCATTGAGTTGGTGATGCTGCCAACTATCTTGTCTTCTGTTGTCCCCTTCTCCTCCTTCTTCAGTCTTTCCCAGCATCAGGGTCTTTTCCAATGAGTCTTTTTTTTTTTTGGTTCACTTTTTTTTTTTTAATTTTTCTATTATGTTTTAATGAATATTACAAATGTTAATATCCACACTTAAGAATAAAATATCAAATTGCAAAAATTATTGAATCACAAGATACCACTCTCCTACTTCCCTCCAATGAGTCTTCAAATCAGGTAGCTAAAGTTTTGGAGCTTCAGCTTCAGCATCAGTTCTTCTAATGAATATTCAGGATTGATTTCCTTTAGGATTGACTGGTTTGATGTCCTTGCAGTCCAAAGGACTCTCAAGAATTTTCTCTGGCACTGCAGTTCTGAAACATCAATTCTTTGGTGCTCAGCCTTTTTTATGGTCAAACTGTCACATCTGTACATGACTACTGGAAAAACCATAGCTTTGACTTTATGGAACTTTGTCGGCCAAGTAATGTCTCTGCTTTTTAATATGCTGTCTAGGTTTGTCATAGCTTTTCTTCCAAAGGCCAAGCGTCTTTCAATGTCATGGCTGCCGTTACCAACTGTACTGATTATGGAACCCAAGAAAATAAAGTCCATCACGGTTTCCATTGTTTCCCCATCTATTTGCCATGAAGTGGTGGGACCAGATACTATGATCTTAGTTTATTGAATGTTGAGTTCTAAGCCAGCTTTTTCACTCTCTTCTTTCACCTTCATCAAGGGTCTCTTTATTTAGTTCCTCTTTGCTTTCTGCCATAATGGTGATGTCAACTGCATATCTGAGGTTGTTGCTATTTTTCCCCAGCAGTCTTGTTTCCAGCTTGTGCTTCATCCAGGCCGGCACTTCTCATGAAGTACTATACATAGAAGTTAAATAAGCAGATTGACAATAAACAGCCTTGACATACTCTTTTCCCAATTGTGAACCAGTTCATTGATCCATGTCCATTTCTAACTCTTGCTTCTTGATCTGCATACACATTTCTCAGGAGGCAGGTCAGGTTGTATAGTTTTCACATTTCTTAAGGAATTTTCCTCAGTTTGTTGTCATCTATACAGTCAAAGGCTTTCAGTTCAGTTCAGTCACTCAGTCGTTTCCGACTCTTTGCAACCCCATGAACCGCAGCATGCCAGGCCTCCCTGTCCATCACCAACTCCTGGAGTTCACTCAGACTCACGTCCATCGAGTCAGTGATGCCATCCAGCCATCTCATCCTCTGTCGTCCCCTTCTCCTCCTGCCCCCAATCCCTCCCAGCATCAGAGTCTCTTCCAATGAGTCAGCTCTTCACATGAGGTGACCAAAGTACTGGAGTTTCAGCTTTAGCATCATTCCTTCCAAAGAAATCCCAGGGCTGATCTCCTTTAGGATGGAGTGCTTGGATCTCCTTGCAGTCCAAGGACTCTCAAGAGTCTTCTCCAACACCACAGTTCAAAAGCATCAATTCGTCAGTGCTCAGCCTTCTTCACAGTCCAACTCTCACATCCATACATGACCACTGGAAAAACCATAGCCTTGACTAGATGGACCTTTGTTGGCAAAATAATGCCTCTGCTTTTTGGGTAGTCAATGAAACAGAATTAGATGTTATTTTGAAATTCTCTTGCTTTTTCTGTGATCCAGGGGATGTTGGCAATTTGATTTGTGGTTCCTCTGCCTTTTCTAAATCCAATTTGTACATCTGCAAGCTCTTGGTTCACATACTGTTGAAGTATAGCTTGGAAGATTTTGAGCATGACATTTCTAGCATATGAAATAAGTGCAATTGTGTGCATTGCTTTGAAGTGCATTGCCTTTCTTTGGTATTGGAATGAAAACTGACCTTTTTCAGTGCTGTGGCCACTGTTGAGTTTTCCAAATTTGCTGGCATATTGATTGAGTGCAACATTTTAACAGTATCATCTTTTAGGATTTGAAATAACTCAGCTGAAATTCCATCACCTCCACTACCTTTCTTTGTAGTGATGCTTTCTAAGGCCCACTTAACTTCACATTCCAGGATGTCTGGTTCTAGGTGAGTGATCACACCATCATGGTATTCTGGGTCACTAAGATCTTTCTTGTATAGTTCTTCTGTGTATTCTTGCCATATCTTCCTAATACCTTCTGCTTCTGTTAGGTCCATGCCATTTCTGTCCTTTATTGTGACCATATTTGCATGAAATGATCCCTATGTATCTCTAATTTTCTTGAAGAGATCTGTAGTCTTTCCCATTCTATTGTTTTCCTCTATATTTTTTTTTTCATTGTTCACTTAGGAAGGCTTTCTTCTCTCTCTTTGCTGTTCTTTGGAACTCCGCATTCAGAGGGGTATATCGTTCCTTTTCTCCTTTGCCTTTAGCTTCTCTTCTTTTCTCAGCTATTTGTAAGGCTCCACAGACAGCCATTTTGCCTTTTTGTATTTCTTTTTCTTGAGGATGGTTTTGATCACTGCCTCCTGTTCAATGTTACAAACCTCTGTCCATAGTTCTTATAAGGGATTAGTGGCATTATAAGAGACACCATAGATATCATTTTGCTCTCTATCTCTCTCTGCTATGTGAAGACACTGAGAATATGACTGTATTCAAGATAGGAAGCATGTTCACCAGGAACAAGTCATACCGGCACTCTGGTTTTAGACTTGCAGCCTCCAGAATGGTGTGAATATAAATGTATATTGTTTAAGCCACCTTGGATGTGGTGTTTTTTTATGGCAGCCAGAGCTGCCTAAGACACAAATAGAGATTTAATGATGCTTTGGAACATAGGGCTGAATAGATCTGAGCCCTGTAGGGCCTGCTCCTGCAACTTGCTTTAAAAAAGAAAAGAAAAGAAAAGAAAAGAAAAAAATCCCTAGAAGTCATCTTTCTTTCTTTGATTCCTAAAGGAAACATACAGCTGCATTCCAGGATATAATAAATTAGTTGCCTTTCTGTACAATTAATTGTAGACTCTATGGATATTGCATTTTTCTTCCTGGCCCCTGGAAAACCAGTTCTTCGGCTATTGTCATCAGTATTCTCCGACTGGACACTGTTCAGAGCCCTGATTCCGATTTATGCACCAGTGACCCACCAGACCACAGGCTTCCATATTCACTTGACCACATTTAATTATCTTGTACACATAATCGATAGAGGCTAAGGAAGTATCCCTCACTATTTCAAAAATGTGTACATGTACAACTTGGAGTAGCTTATTGCAAAGCTTATACAAAGTCTCAATCAAAATAAATGTTAATCATTCATCAAATGTATTATTAGATCCACTGCTTTATTTTCTATTTGAGCAGAACTGCAGGCACAAACAATAGCAAAAATTGTGTCTTTGATGGGTAAGAGTAAAAACTATATTAAAAGGCTGAGTAAAAGATTCAATCTGGATTAACATTTATTTTTTTTCTATTTTTTTTTCTTTAATAGAAAATTATTTAATTAGTATACCAGAAAATTACTAGAACTAATCAATGATTATAGTAAAGTTGCAGGATATAAAATCAACACACAGAAATCCCTTGCATTCCTATACACTAATAATGAGAAAACAGAAAGAGAAATTAAGGAAACAATTCCATTCACCATTGCAACGGAAAGAATAAAATACTTAGGAATATATCTACCTAAAGAAACTAAAGACCTATATATACAAAACTATAAAACACTGGTGAAAGAAATCAAAGAGGACACTAATAGATGGAGAAATATACCATGTTCATGGATTGGAAGAATCAATATAGTGAAAATGAGTATAGTACCCAAAGCAATTTATAGATTCAATGCAATCCCTATCAAGCTACCAACAGTATTCTTCACAGAGCTAGAACAAATAATTTCACAATTTGTATGGAAATACAAAAAACCTCGAATAGCCAAAGCGATCTTGAGAAAGAAAAATGGGACTGGAGGAATCAACCTACCTGACTTCAGGCTCTACTACAAAGCCACAGTTATCAAGACAGTATGGTACTGGCACAAAGACAGAAATATAGATCAATGGAACAAAATAGAAAGCCCAGAGATAAATCCACGCACATATGGACACCTTATCTTTGACAAAGGAGGCAAGAATATACAATGGATTAAAGACAATCTCTTTAACAAGTGGTGCCTATTATACAGAGTGAAGTAAGCCAGAAGGAAAAACATAAATACAGTATACTAATGCATATATATGGAATTTAGAAAGATGGTAACAATAACCCGGTGTACGAGACAGCAAAAGAGACACTGATGTATAGAACAGTCTTATGGACTCTGTGGGAGAGGGAGAGGGTGGGAAGATTTGGGAGAATGGCAATGAAACATGTAAAATATCATGTGGGAAACGAGTTGCCAGTCCAGGTTCGATGCATGATGCTGGATGCTTGGGGCTGGTGCACTGGGACGGCCCAGAGGGATGGTATGGGGAGGGAGGAGGGAGGAGGGTTCGGGATGGGGAACACATGTATACCTGTGGCGGATTCATTTTGATATTTGGCAAAACTAATACAATTATGTAAAGTTTAAAAATAAAATAAAATTGGAAGAATAAAAAAAAAAAATTTAAAACTAAAAAAAAAAAAAAAACAAGTGGTGCTGGGAAATCTGGTCAACCACTTGTAAAAGAATGAAACTAGAACACTTTCTAACACCATATACAAAAATAAACTCAAAATGGATTAAAGATCTCAACGTAAGACCAGAAACTATAAAACTCCTAGAGGAGAACATAGGCAAAACACTCTCTGACATACATCACAGCAGGATCCTCTATGACCCACCTCCCAGAATATTGGAAATAAAAGCAAAAATAAACAAATGGGACCTAATTAAACTTAAAAGCTTCTGCACATCAAAGGAAACTATTAGCAAGGTGAAAAGACAGCCTTCAGAATGGATTAACATTTATTATGACTCACATTTTGATCCATGTATAGAGTCAATACATAATGTTGTTCAATTGCTCAGTCATGTCCAACCCTTTGTGACCCCATGGACTGCAGCATGCCAGGCTTCCCTGTCCTCTAGTATCTCCCAGAGCTTTCTCAAACTCATGTCCATTGAATCAGTGATACCATCCAACCATTTCATCCTCTGTCATCCCCTCCTCCTCCTGGCTTCAATCTTTCCCAGCATCAGAGTCTTTTCCAATGAGTCAGCAAAGTATTGGAGCTTCAGCTTCAGCATCAGTTTTTCAAATGAATATTCAGGATTGATTTCCTTTAAGATTAAAATACATGTGCTAAAACTAAACAGGGTGAAAGAACGTGTAAAATTGAAAGTTGGTCAGTCATGTCTGATTCTTTGTGACCCCACGGACTGTAGCCTGCCAGTCCATGAAATTCTCTGGGCAAGAATACTGGAGTGGGCTGCCATTTTCTTCCTCAGGGGATCTTCCTGACCCAGGGATTGAACCCAGGTCTTTTGCCTTGTGGGCAGATT
This sequence comes from Bos grunniens, assembly GCF_055505025.1. NCBI lineage: Eukaryota > Metazoa > Chordata > Mammalia > Artiodactyla > Bovidae > Bos > Bos grunniens. The sequence continues at coordinate 105,968,073 of NC_141165.1, forward strand.
CTTTACCATCTGAACCACCAGGGAATACCTGCTAAAATAAATGATTTAACTAGATGGAGAGTTTCTTAAATAATAGCTGAATGTTCAGGATACAATAAATTTTCATTCACCATACCAAGGGCCAAGTAGGATCACAACCTGAGTGAAGAAAGAGAATCAACTGATGCCAACATTAAGATGAATGAGATGTTGGCATTATTTGACAAGTATTATAAGAAATATGGTAAAAATGTCTTTATAACCAATTATAAATTCTCTTGAATCAAAAAATATAAAATATTACCAGATAAAAATTATAAAGAGGAATTAAATTGAAACTACAAAAATACAGTAAGAAAAATTAAAAACTCATGAATGAGTTTAATAATGAGGTGGAGATAACAGAGGGTAAATTAGCAAACTTGAGGACAGAATAATAGAACTTATCAAATCTAAATAACAGAGAAAATAGACTGAAAAAAGAGACAGAAGCAGAGTCTTGTGGAATAATCATGAATGATCCAATATTCATATTGTCAGAGTCCCAGAAGTAGAGTATAAAAAGTGGGACTGAAAGAGTATTTGAAGAAATAGTAGGTAAAATTCCCCAAATTTGGTGAAAGACATAAACCTATAGATGTAAGAATCTGAGTGATCCTCAAATGGATAAGCCTGAAGAGGTACATGCCAATAAATATCTTAATTAAAAAATTAAAACTGAAGATTAAAAAAAAAAGGAACCATAGAGAAATAGAATTACCTATAGGGAATCCTAAATCCATTGGCAGTGGATTTCTTATCTGAACCCATGGAGACCAGAAGGAAATGGCATATTTTTAAAATACTAAAATGAAAGAATTTTAAAACACCAATTCTATATCCATTAGGTTTGTACTCATGGGGAATAAATAGTAAAGAAGAAATAAAAATATCTCAGGTGAAAAAAAATTAAAGATCTCTTACTAGAATATTTTCCCTTGAAGATTGGCTAAATGAAGTTATTTATAGAAAGGAAATGATAAAAAGAAGGAATATTGTAGTATCAGTATGGAACAAGAAACAATGGAACAATCGGAAATAGCAATACAAGCTTACTGCAAGAAACAAAAGAAAAAAAAAGAAAAGAGAAAAATCAAATAAATAAGCTAACTTTACATGTAAAGCAACTAGAAAAAGAAGAAATGAAGAACCCCAGGGTTAGTAGATGGAAAGAAATCATAAAAATTAGAGCAGAAATAAATAAAAAAGGAACAAAGGAGACTATAGCAAAAATCAACAAAACTAAAAGCTGGTTCTTTGAGAAGATAAATAAAATAGACAAAACATTAGCCAGCCCCATCAAGAAAAAAATGGAGAAGAATCAAGTCAACAAAATTAGAAATGAAAATGGAGAAATCACAACAGACAATACAGAGATATAAAGGATCATAAGAGACTACTATCAACAACTATATGCCAATAAAATAGACAACATGGAAGAAATGGATGAATTCTTAGTAAAGTAAAACCTTCCAAACTGAACCAGGAAAAAATAGAAAATCTTAACAGACCCATCACAAGCATGGAAATCGAAACAGTAATAAAAAATCTTCCAACAAACAAAAGCCCAGGACCAAATGGCTTCACAGGTGAATTCTACCAGAAATTTAGAGAGCTAATACATATCCTACTAAAACTTTCAGAACATTGCAGAGGAAGGTAAACTGCCAAACTCATTCTATGAGGGCACCATCACCCTAATACCAAAACCAGACAAAGATGCCACAAAAAAGGAAAAGTACAGGCCAATATCACTGATGAACATAGATGCAAAAATCCTTAACAAAATTCAGAACAAAAATCCTCAACAAAACAAGCGAACAGAATCCAATAACATATTTAAAAGATCATACATCATGACCAAGTAGGTTTTATCCCAGGGATGAAAGGATTCTTCAGTATTCACAAATTAATCAATGTGATACACCACATTAACAAATTGAAAGATAAAAACCATATGATTATCTCAATAGATGCAGAGAAAGCCTTTGACAAAATTCAACATCCATTTATGATAAAAACCCTCCAGAAAGCACACATAGAGTTAACATACCTCAACATAAATAAAAGCCATATATGATAAACCCACAGCAAACATTATCCTCAATGGTGAAAAATTGAATGCATTTCCCCTAAAGTCAGGAACAAGACAAGGGGCCCACTCTCACCACTACTATTCAACATAGTTTTGGAAATTCTAGCCACAGCAATCAGAGAAGAAAAGGAATAAAAGTAATCCAGATTGGAAAAGAAAAAGTAAAACTCTCACTGTTTGCAGATGACATGATCCTCTACGTAGAAAACCCTAAAGACACCACAAGAAAATTACTAGAGCTAATCAATGAATATAGTAAAGTTACAGGATATAAAATTAACACACAGAATAGTAAATGAAGCAACTGACAAAGAATTAATCTCAAAAATATACAAGCAGCTCATGCAGCTCAATACCAGAAAAATAAACGACCCAATCAAGAAATGGGCCAAAGAACTAAACAAACATTTCTCCAAAGAAGACATACAGATGGCTAACAAACACATGAAAAGATACTCAGCATCACTCATTATCAGAGAAATGCAAATCAAAACCACAATGAGGTACTGTCTCACACAGGTCAGAATGGCTGCTATCCAAAAGTCTACAAACAATAAATGCCGGAGAGGGTGTGGAGAAAAGGGAACCCTCTTACACTGTTGCTGGGAATGCAAACTAGTACAGCCACTATGGAGAACAATGTGGAGACTCCTTAAAAAACTGGAAATAGAACTGCCATCCAACTCAGAAATCCCACTGCTGGGCAAACACACTGAGGAAACCAGAATTGAAAGAGACACGTGTACCCCAATGTCCATCGCAGCACTGTTTACAATATCCAGGACATGGAAGCAACCTAGATGTCCATCAGCAGATGAATGGATAAGAAAGCTGTGGTACATATACACAATGGAATATTACTCAGCTATTAAAAAGAACACATTTGAATCAGTTCTAATGAGGTGGATGAAACTGGAGCCTATTATTCAGAGTGATGTAAGTCAGAAAGAAAAACATCAATACAGTATATTAACACGTATATATGGAATTTAGAAAGATGGTAATGATGACCCTACATGTGAGACAGCAAAAGAGACTCATGTAAAGAACAGACTTTTGGACTCTGGGAGAAGGCGGGAGTGGGATGATTTCAGAGAATAGCATTGAAACATGTATATTACCATATGTGAAATAGATCGCCAGTCCAGGTTCAATGCATGAGACAGGGTGCTCAGGGCTGGTGCACTGGGATGACCCTGAGGGATGGGATGGGGAGGGCAGAGGAAGGGGGGTTCAAGATGGGGGGCACATGTATATGCATGGCTGATTCATGTCAATGTATGGCAAGAACCACTACAATATTGTAAACTAGCCTCCAATTAAGATAAATAAATTAAAAAAAAATAAAAAGGAGGGGGGAAGGTGGATTACCTGATTGACAAGATGTTAGTAACTACTGAAACTGAGAGTTCACTGGGGCATGCATGGGGGATCACTGCATTATCCTTTCTACTTTTGTGTGTGTTTGAAAATTTCCACAATAAGAAGTTAAATATTAAAAACAAAGACACATGGTTTACCATGATTTAGGTAGTTTATGATATAATTGTTATTTAAGAGAAATAAAACTCAAAGAGTGTTGTAGGAGGTAGAAACACACAGGAGGAAAAAAAACAAACTGGGGTACAAACATAGGCTATCTCTTTCCTCCTGAGCTTTGTCAGTTATATTTTAAAATTAAGACAAATGTTTTGTGATAATCTGATACTCAAGTAAATTATATTTAAAACTGGAGGAAGGAAAAGAGACCTAAGTAGAAATGAGGTTTCCACACTTCATCTGATGTGGTAGATATTGATCTCAGTAGACTCTAAATTACACAACTATGTATATTTCTATATCTATATTTCTATTCTTATATCAATCGTTGATATCTATATCTATATCATCTATTTCTATATATGAAATACACGGAGCAGCCTCACTAAATCTATGTAAAGATATGCTTAAACACTAAAAATAAATCAAGATGGCATCCCCAATTAACAGCAGGCAAGCAAAATCAAATAAACAGAATAAAAAAAAGAGGAACCAAATAGAAAATACATAATATCATGGCAGATGTAAGAATTAACATATAATAATTGCCTTATATAAATGCCTTAAGCCTACTAATAAAGTCAGAAATTACAAAGGAAATAAAAAGAACATATGATCTACATATTATTGCTTAAAGGAAAGTAATTTTTGACTTAATGACAAAACAGATGAAAATAAAAGGATGCTTAAAGATACACCATTAAGTACTAATAAAAAATTAAGAATACCTGTATTGATACCTGCAAAAGTAGATTTCACAGAAGATAAAATTACCAGAGACAAAAGGTAGATATTACATAATGATCAAATGATAAATCCACAAGGAAAGACTCAGTGATTCTAAATGTTTAGAACGTCCCTTAACACTATTTCAAAAGTAAACTCAATAATTTCACAATTTGTATGGAAATACAAAAAACCTCAAATAGCCAAAGCTATCTTGAGAAAGAAGAATGGAACTGGAGGAATCAACCTGTCTGACTTCAGGCTCTATTACAAAGCCACAGTTATCAAGACAGTATGGTACTGGCACAAAGACAGAAATATAGATCAATGGAACAAAATAGAAAGCCCAGAGACAAATCCACGCACATATGGACACCTTATCTTTGACAAAGGAGGCAAGAATATACAATGGATTAAAGACAAACTCTTTAACAAGTGGTGCTGGGAAAACTGGTCAACCACTTGTAAAAGAATGAAACTAGAACACTTCTAACACCATACACAAAAATAAACTCAAAATGGATTAAAGATCTCAACATAAGACCAGAAACTATAAAACTCCTAGAGGAGAACATAGGCAAAACACTCTCCGACATACATCACAGCAGGATCCTCTATGACCCACCTCTCAGAATATTGGAAATAAAAGCAAAAATAAACAAATGGGACCTAATTAAACTTAAAAGCTTCTGCACAACAAAGGAAACTATTAGCAAGGTGAAAAGGCAGCCTTCAGAATGGGAGAAAATAATAGCAAATGAAGCAATAGACAAACAACTAATCTCAAAAATATACAAGCAACTCCTACAGCTCAACTCCAGAAAAATAAATGACCCAATCAAAAAATGGGCCAAAGAACTAAATAGACATTTCTCCAAAGAAGACATACAGATGGCTAACAAACACATGAAAAGATGCTCAACATCACTCATTATCAGAGAAATGCAAATCAAAACCACAATGAGGTACCATTTCACGCCAGTCAGAATGGCTGCAATCCATAAGTCTACAAGCAATAAATGCTGGAGAGAGTGTGGAGAGAAGGGAACTCTCTTGCACTGTTGGTGGGAATGCAAACTAGTACAGCCACTATGGAGAACAGTGTGGAGATTCCTTAAAAAACTGGAAATAGAACTGCCCTATGATCCAGCAATCCCACTGCTGGGCATACACACTGAGGAAACCAGAAGGGAAAGAGACATGTGTACCCCAATGTTCATCGCAGCACTGTTTATAATAGCCAGGACATGGAAGCAACCTAGATGCCCATGAGCAGATGAATGTATAAGAAAGCAGTGGTACATATACACAATGGAGTATTACTCAGCCATTAAAAAGAATACATTTGAATCAGTTCTAATGAGATGGATGAAACTGGAACCTATTATACAGAGTGAAGTAAGCCAGAAAGAAAAACACCAATACAGTATACTAACGCATATATATGGAATTTAGAAAGATGGAAACAATAACCCTGTGTACGAGACAGCAAAAGAGACACTGATGCATAGATCAGTCTTATGGACTCTGTGGGAGAGGGAGAGGGTGGGGAGATTTGGGAAAATAGCACTGAAACATGTATAATATCATGTATGAAACGAGTCGCCAGTCCAGGTTCGATGCATGGTACTGGATGCTTGGGGCTGGTGCACTGGGACGACCCAGAGGGAGGGGAGGGGAGGGAGGAGGGTGGAGGGTTCAGGATGGGGAACACGGGTATACCTGTGGCGGAGTCATTTCGATATTTGGCAAAACGAATACAATATTGTAAAGTTTAAAAATAAAATAAAATTAAAAAAAAAAAACAAAAGTAAACTCAAATTGGTTTGGACTATCTCAAATTTCAAATCAGCACCTGATTTAAACATTCTCCTGTTTGTGCTCATAAAAGTCATGGTCACTTTTTTTTGACACTATAATTGTTTTCGTAAAAATTTTTATGAAAGGCATACTCACAAATGATAATGTCTTTTGTACAACTATGAAAAAGCAAAGAATATACATAGGTTGTGGAAAATTTGTATTTACTTTCTCCCTTTACATGCACATTACTTGCAGACTTATCCAGAACACTCGTTTTTAGAGCCTAGCACATTAGGTGTTAAAATCTTGGGTTTGTGTACATTTTAACCTGAGGGCAAGCTAGCTGGAATCTGCCCTTTTTTTGCGCCCCTCCCAACCTGCTCACCAATACCCAGGGTGACCATAATACTGGTCCAAGGCAATGGTACTTTTGGATATCACTCACTCCTTTTAACTGAAGGTCTGGCAGAGACTTAAATGCAGAATCTGGTATTTTGGCTGCCTGTACTAATGCCTTGAATTAAAAAGAAAGAGAAGAGTTTTTTTTTTTTTTTGCTTAGTACAAATTATATCTTACTTCTTACTTTCTATCATCTAATTCCATCAGCTACCAGTTGATAGGTTTACTTGGGGCAATGCATATTGCTATATTTAATTTTACCACTCAGCATTATTTAATTAATATTTAATTCTTAATGAACATATTTGACTTATAAAGTCAGCAACTCTGAAACTGTAAATAACTGCTTTTTTTTTTTCTATAGCCTCTTTTGTATCTTTGCCAGTCAGTTATTAGTTAGACTTTTTTCCTTTGTATCACAAGTCTTCTGTGTTTTAGGATATGTGTAATAAATTACATTAGCCATTCTCCACTTTGCTGGTTTTAATATTACTCTGTGGGTACTTAGTCTTTCAAATGTTCCAGAGAAGTCATCATTTTTCATTTTGATTTGTTGGAGGTGAAATCCATTTACTGAATGAAAAGCCATTCTCAAATCACAACATTTTCTTTGTTCTACTTGTTCAGTTTTGTTACAGTAGACAGCAGCAAGAGTTTAGAATATTCTGTACACCAAATAATGAAATTAAGGCAAAATGCCCATAAGAGAAATAATTTGAAGTTTAATAATCTGAAGTTCTTCATTAAGAAAAATAATTTGAATTTTAGTAATCTGAAGTTTTTCATCAAGATATAAAAGTTAAAGTATGACAGTGAAGACTGTTTCAAATATTCTTAAAAACATCATGATGTCAATGTGATTTGGTGGGCCAAAATATAAGGTTTAAAATTAATATGAAACAGATTCCTTCACCTGGTATTTTTTCTTATTTCAAAAGATAGGTAATGTGCAATTTATCTTCTTCAAAAAATATTAGAATTAGAAAGAAAAAGATTTCAAAGAAATTATGTTAAATATCTTTGTGATTTTTTTTTCATGGCAATGTTTTCATTAAAGTTCAAATATCACAGTGTTATATCTAAACAAATATACTTCTAAAGAGATTATTTTGTTTCTATGTACAAACAAGTATTCTTAGTTTGTGAACTCTTTGTTAATGTGCATTATAAAGAATGCAAAACCCCTTTCAGCTGATTCAGTATCTGGTGTGCACCTTCAGCCACTAACAAACATCATTTAGCATTAGATTGACTTTAAATTATACCAAGAAAAAATTAATATTAAGGATATTATCAGTTCAGTAAAGAATAAATTGATTTAGTAAAGAAATACTATAAATATATGAACATTATGTATCAGTTTGAAATATTTTTATTAAAATTGTTCATTTTAAGGAAAATTATAGGATGCTTTAATAAATAGTATTTTAATCAATTCTGTAATGATATAAGAGTAATTTCTAAAAACAGATAATGTAAGGTTTTAGATTTAATTCCCTGAAAAACCATTTATTTAGCTATGTCATAACTGGATGATTAGGTGGTATAGGTTTACCATTAGTTTAAAGAACCACATATCCTCTTTTTCAAGTAAAAAATTAAAAAAATATATATTGTATATATATATATTTTATATACATTATATCTATATATATTTAAAAATTTTTTGGCCCCCACCACATGGCATGTGAGAATTTGTTCCCCCAACCAGGGTTCAAACTCATGACCCCTGCATTGGAAGTAGAGAGTCTTAACCACTAAACCTCCAGGGAAGTCTCAAATAAAAAATTATATTTTTATAGCTAATCCATATTTCCCATATTTGGTGACTTTGGATCTTGGTTGATCTTTATATGTATATCATTGAAATATAATTTTTACAAAATCCATTTAGTTTCTAGATGAGTAATTTCAGTTCCCTGATTGTTTCATTCTTTCTTCCCTTTCTATGGCTTTATACTGTCTGCTCTTTCCAACTTGACTGTCTCCTACCAAAACCCTCTTCTGAGACTATTTTAAAGTAACATCCCTTTCCTATCTCCATTAATGGCCACAGTACCACATTGCAATACCTTGTTTATTTGTCTGTGCCTGTGTGTAGGAAGATCCCGTGGAGCAGGAAACAGCAGTCCACTCCTGTATTCCTGCCTGGAGAGTCCCATGGACAGAGGAGCCAAGCAGGCTACAGTTCATGGGGTTGCAATGAGTCAGACTCGACTGAAGCAACTTAGAACAGTGTGTGTGTGTACTTAGTCACCAGTCGTGTTCAACTCTGCATTGTCACAGACTGTAGCCTGCCAGGCTTTTCTGTTCATGGAATTTTCCAGGTAAAAATACTGGAGCATGTTGCTATTTCCTATTCCAGGAGATCTTCCCAACCGAGGAACTGAACATGTGTCTCTTGTACCTCCTGCATTGGCAGGCAGATTCTTCACCGCTGTGCCAGGTTGGGAAGCCCCACTTATTTGTCTAGGCTGAACTATATAGACCTCACCAGTATAGTAAGAACTGACACATGATAACAACTCCATTAATATTTGTGTAATGAACGAGACTTTGAAATAAATACTTCAGACTATTGCTGAACCACTTTTATTTTGTATAAAGCCGAGTGAAATCCTTCAACCCTACAAATACACATGAAGGCAGAAATAAAAGGAATGAACCGTCATTGATATGCTGGAATGTGCTAGGCAACAATCCAGGTTCTTTGCATACAATATCATAGAGAAAAGCATCAATAATTCTAAAACCCACCTTTAATAAATGAATAGATAAATGGGTAATAGTGTCAGTGTAATTAATTATGAATCTCCCCCCTCCCTTACCCAATTCTTGTACACTAATCTCTAAAAAACACACTCAAATCTATAAAGTTGAAGGCAAAAATAAAGTCATCATGTCAAAAACATACAAATAAAAGATTCTTGGGGTAATCTATATGTTGAAGATGATTTCCTGTCCTATGGTAATGTATGAAACTATGTCCTTCTCATATGTATTAAATCATGATTGTAATAGGTAATACATGTATTTGTGATGGATAAAATCCTAAGATGTAGTTGCCAATGAATGTAGAGGAAACTTGGAGCAGTCTAGAAAATACTGGGGCTTTTTTGGCCCTACTCACATAACCTCTGTACAAGAGAGCCAGTGTTACCTGTATTTTATCTTGCTGTTATTTTCGTTTACATGTAGTTTTCTGGTTAACCAGCCTCCTTATACTTCTACCCTATGTCAGATTTCAAATTATTAGAGAAAAGCAAATCATATTTTTTATTTATCAATTTCAATATTTTTTCTGTTTGCAGAAATGAAGTTGCTGACCCACAATTATCAGTTAAAATTGACTGTTTTATTCCTAGTGATGGTTTTTGTTGATCCAATACACATTCTCACCTGTTTTGATTAGCAACACATTAACAAACACAAACATACACATGCGGTGGCTTTGCATGTAGATCATGAGACCATAGAATGAAGAAGCATATCCGTGGCTACAGAGATATATAGATGTATAATTTGGATTGAGCTTAGTTAGCAGAGGATGGGAACCAGGGAAACTAAATAGCACAAACTCTGGTCATAGGTATGCCTAATAAAAACTGATGAATCACTCACTAATTTGTACAAGTCTATGATAAGCTTGTACTTTTATCCTTTTATACAGTTCATGAGCTTATCATGGCAAGTATACTGGGGTGGTGTGCTATTCCCTAATCCTGTGGATCATGTTTTGTCAGAACACTCTGCTAGGACCTGTCCATCTTGGGTGGCCCTACAAAGCATGGCTCATAGCTTCATTGAGTTACACAAGCCCCTTTGCCACAAGGCAGTGATCCATGAGGGGGATGAATGAGGAGGGCAAAGGCTAACTGAATTCTTCCAGGAGAATGCACAGGTCATAGCAAAAACCCTTTTTCAATAACACAAAAGACAACTTTACACATGGACATCATCAAATCATCAATAACAAAATCAAATTGATTACATCCTTTGTAGCCCAAGATGGAGATGTACACAGTCAGCAAATATAAGCCCTGGATCTGACTGTGGCTCAGATCATCAGCTTCTCATAGCAAAATTCAGACTTAAACTAAAGAAAGCAGGGAAAGCCACTAGGCCAGCCAGGTACGACTTAAATCATACCCTTTATGGATATGCAGTGGAGGTAATAGATAGATTCAAGGGAGTAGATCTAGTTAACAGTGTGCCTGAAGAACTATGGATGGTCTGTAATATTGTACAGGAGACAGTGAACAAAACCACCCCAAAGAAAAAGAAAAGCAAGAAGGCAAAGTGTTATCTGAGGAGGCTTTATAAATAGCTGAAGAAAGAATAGAAGTGTAAAGCAATAGAGAAATGACAAGGTACATCCAACTAAATGCAGAATTCCGAAGAATATAGCAAGGAGAGAAAAGAAGGCCTTCTTCAATGAACGGTGCATAAAACTAGAAGAAAACAACAGAAGGGGAAAGACTAGAGATCTCTTCAGGAAAATTGTAAATATCAAGGGAGCATTTTGCCCAAAGATGGGCATAATAAAGAATAGAAATGGTAGAGACCTAATAGAAGCAGAAGAGATCCAGAAGAGATGGAAAGAATACATGGAAGAACTGTACGAAAAAGATCTTAATGAATAGGATTACTATGACGGTGTGATCAGTCACTCAGAACCATATATTCTGGACTGTGAAGTCAAGTGGTTAGGAAGCACTGCTGTTAATAAAGCTAATGGATGCCATGGAATTCCAGTAGAGCTATTTAAAATCCTAAAGGATGATGCTATCAAGGTGTTGCATTCAATATGTCAGCAAATCTGGAAGACACAGCAGTGGTCACAGGACTAGAAAAGGTCAATCCTTATCCTAATTCTCAAGAAGGATAGTACTAAAGAATGTGCTAACCATCAGACAATTGCACTCATCTCCTATGCCAGTAAGATTAGGCTTAAAATCTTGTATGCTAGGCCTTAGCATTATGTGAACCAAGAACTTCCAAATGTCCGTGTTGGATTTATAAAAGGCAGAGGAACCAAAGATCAAATTGCCAAAATTTGCGGGATCACAGAGAAAGCAAGGAAATTTCAGAAAAACATCTACCACTGTTTCATCGACTATGCTAAAACCTTTGACTATGTGGATCATAACAAACCGTGGAAAGCTCTTAAAAGAGGAAGGGAATACCATTTTACCTGTCTCCTGAGAAAACTCTATGTGGGTCAAGAAACAACAGTTAGACTGCTGTATGGAACAACTAATTGGTTCAAGATTGAGAAAGGAGTATGACAGGGCTGTCTGCTGTTGCTCTGTTTGTTTAACCTGTATGCTGAGCACATCATGAGAAATGCCAGACTAGATGAGTTACAAGCTGAAATCAAGACAGCTGGGAGAAACATCAATAACCTCAGATATGTGGATAACACCCCTCTAATGGCAGATAGTGAAGAGGAACTAAAGAACTTCTTGATAAGGGTGAGAGGAGAGTGAAAGAACCGGCATAAAACTAAATATTAAAAAAACATAAGATCATGGCATCCAGCCCCATTACTTCATGGCAAATAGAAGGGGTGGAAGTAGTGACAGATTTCTTCCTCTTGGGCTCTAAAATCACTGCGGACTGACTGCAGCCATGATATCAGAAGATGATTGCTTTGTGGTAGGAAAGCAATGACAAACCTAGACAGTGTGTTGAAAAGCAGAGACATTACTCTGTTCAGAAAGGTCCATATAATCAAGGATATGGGCTTCCCAGTGGTCACATGTGGTTGTGAGAGCTGGACCATAAAGAAGGCAGAGCGCCAAAGAATTGATGCCTTTGAAATGTAGTGCTGGAGAAGACTCCCGAGAGTCCCTTGGACAGCAGTGAGATCAAATCAGTCAATCTTAAGGGAAATCAACCCTGAATATTTGTTGGAAGGACTGATGCTGAAATTGAAGCTCCAGTAGTTTGGTCATCTGATGTAAACAGCTGACTCACTGGAAAAGTCTCTGATGCTGGGAAAGATTGCGGACAGAAGGAGAAGAGGACATCAGATGATGAGATGGCTAGATGGCATCACTGATGCAATGGACATGAACTTGGGTAAACTTTGGGATATGGTGTAGGACAGGGAGGCCTGGCGTGCTTCAGTCCATGGGATCTCAAAGACTCAGACACGACCAGTGACTGAACAACAACAACAATGTAAGTTTAGGACTATGGAGTATAGGGCAATATTATAGAATTGTGCTGTGACGTTAATAAATATTTAGAATTATGCAATTAATAAGAAATAAAAGCATTCTCATTTTCCTTTAATCTTGCTTAAAGGAAAAGTAACCTCCATGTTGGTTGGTACATGTATATTTTTTCTCTAAAAATTTATTACGTCTCCATTAAAGAACAATTAGAACAGCATGTTAGTCTGACCAGAGTTTAAAACACACTCCTTGTGTTTAGCGTATTTCTAGTTCAATACATTCATGAATGTCCTTTGAAAGGATTACAGAGAAACCCAGGTCTTGAAATGAGGTTCCTGCCATAAAGAAGCACATCCTCTAACCTCCAACAGGTTCTTTAAATATTTTCTTTAGGTCACTGTACAAAACATAAAGTTATGGAAATCTGAATGTTAGGCAGCAGTTGATGAAAAATGGAAAAAACAGAGGGATGTAAGTATAAATGTACTGTTTACAACAAATGTTACACACGGTTTCCAAATGGATTTTTCATAGAGCATGAAATTATATTAAAACTGCTTCCAAATTGTTCGAAATTATTATTTGAGCTCAGATGCCAGCTCAACAGATTATACTCTGAAGAAACAATTATTTGTTTGTTAATTCCTTCCTTTTTTGTAACTGACAATTCTGATTCAAGATTTCAACAAATAGGACTTTAGAAGAAAATAGTCTTTAAAGTGTAAACTATAAAATAGTATCTATAAAAAAAAATCAATCTTTTAAAATAATTCTCCTTCTAGCATACTGTTGCTTAATCTGAAAGATCCCAAATTTCTCTGTTTATCACTTCCCATTTCTGCAGTTAATCACAATGGTAATTGTTGTCACTTATAAGAATTAGAAACAAACAAAAATATCTATGATTTTTTATGAAATTATTTATGAAATGATCAATGATAGTCATTTATTGATCTGAGACTCCTTAGAACTGAAAGCAAGCTAGGGAAAGTAGACTTCTTGAGCAATGAAAAATATTAATTCTCTGGGTCATCCCAGTGCACCAGCCCCAAGTATCCTGTATCCTGCATCAAACTTGGACTGGCGATTTGTCTCTTCTATGATATGACCCAGAAGGATGGTATGGGGAGGGAGGTGGGAGGGGGGTTCAGGATGAGGAACACATGTACACCCATGGCGGATTCATGTTGATGTATGGCAAAACCAATACAATATTGTAAAGTAATTAGCCTCCAATTAAAATAAATACATTTAAATTAAAAAAAGAAAAAGAAAAATATTAATTCTAATTACAGCATTATGAATAATTTTTCATGAGAGTTGGTAAATTTTATTAGTGATACATTTTTTTTCTCCCAGTTATATTGGTGAAAGATTGTTTACCATTATATTATCTTTTCTTTATCTGTGTGTGTGCATTTATTAGTGCTTGGTGAGTCCAACCCTTTGCAACCCCATGGTCTGTAGCCCGCTCCTCCATCCGTGGGATTTACTAGACAAGAATACCAGGGTGGGTAGCCATTTCCTTCTCCAGGGGATTTTCCTGACCTAGGGATTGAACCAGAGAAGGCAATGGCACCCCACTCCAGTACTCTTGCCTGGAGAATCTCATGGACAGAGGAGCCTGGTGGGCTGCAGTACATGAGGTTGCTAAGAGTCGGACACAACTGAGCGACTTCCCTTTCACTTTTCACTTTCATGCATTGGAGAAGGAAATGGCAACCCACTCCAGTGTTCTTGCCTGGAGAATCCCAGGGATAGGGGAGCCTGGTAGGCTGCCATCTATGGGGTCGCACAGAGTCTGACACGACTGAAATGACTTAGCAGCAGCAGCAGCAGGGATTGAACCTGGGTCTCCTGAACTGCAGGTGAATTCTTTTCCATCTGACCCACCTGGGAAGCCTATGTGCATGTAGGGTGGAACTAAAGGTGACAGAGGTGGGTTTAATGGCTCAGGCCCGTTCTTCAATCACGGCTGTCTAAAAGAATCTTCAGACTGTGTTGATACATGTCTCCATTGATTTCTATTTTGGAAGGTAGACAGGTCAAGAGAAGAGAGGTGAGCAGCAAGTCACAAATCTGGCCTTTTCAATTCAAAATTAAGGTAATTTAGTAAAGGAAGTTTGTGTACCTATTCAAAGGAAATGTGTATCTAGAGGGAAGTTTACTCTTGTAGGATTGTGATTTTTCTGCTTCATTTTTTAATATTAAAAATGATATTTCAGCCAATATCACAAATGGGGCATATATATATATATATATATATTTATCAGAAATCATTACGTATATTACTTTACTATTTTATAAATGAATCATAGTTGATAGGTTTCAGAATGTGTTAAAGGCACTTCAGTTCAGTTCAGTTGCTGTTTTGACCGACTCTTTGTGACCCCATGAATCTCAGCACACCAGGCCTCCCTGTCCATCACCAACTCCTGGAGTTCACCCATATTCATGTGCATTGAGTCAGTGATGCCATCTGCCCATCTCATCCTCTGTCGTCCCCTTCTCCTCCTGCCCCTAATCCCTCCCAGCATCAGAGTCTTTTCCAATGAGTCAGCTCTTCACATCAGGTGGCCAAAGTATTGCAGTTTCAGTCTCAGCATCAGTCCTTCCAATGAACACCCAGGACTGATCTCCTTTAGGATGGACTGGTTGGATCTCCTTGCAGTTCAAGGGACTCCCAAGAGTCTTCTCCAATACCACAGTTCAAAAGCATCAATTCTTCAGTGCTCAGCTTTCTTCACAGTCCAACTCTCACATCCATACGTGACCACTGGAAAAACCAGAGCCTTGACTAGATGGACCTTTGTTGGCAAAGTAATGTCTCTGCTTTTGAATATGCTATCTAGGTTGGTCATAACTTTCCTTCCAAGGAGTAAGCGTCTTTTAATTTCATGGTTGCAATCACCATCTGCAGCGATTTTGGAGCCCCCCAAAATAAAGTCTGACACTGTTTCCACTGTTTCCCCATCTCTTTGCCATGAAGTGATGGGACCAGATGCCATGATCTTCGTTTTCTGAATGTTGAGTTTTAAGCCAACTTTTTCACTTTCCTCTTTCACTTTCATCAAGAGGCTTTTGAGTTCCTCTTCACTTTCTGCCATAAGGGTGGTGTCATCTGCATATCTGAGGTTATTGATATTTCTCCTGGCAATCTTGATTCCAGCTTGTGCTTCTTCCAGCCCAGTGTTTCTCATGATGTACTCTGCATATAAGTTAAATAAGCAGGGTGACAATATACAGCCTTTACGTGCTCCTTTTCCTATTTGGAACCAGTCTGTTGGTTCCAGGTCCAGTTCTAACTGTTGCTTCCTGACCTGCATGCAAGTTTCTCAAGAGGCAGGTCAGGTGGTCTGGTATTCCCATCTCTTTCAGAATTTTCCACAGTTTATTGTGATCCACACAGTCAAAGGCTTTGGCACAGTCCATAAAGCAGACATAGATGTTTTTCTGGAACTCTCTTGCTTAATCACTTAGATTATTTCATTTTCTTTTTCTTAAAGTTAATATGTTTTCTGCATGCTGTTTACCTGCGTTATCCTCTTCCTCACCTACATTCTAATCCATAGCTTATTCTTATGCATTCTACCTAAAAGATATATTCTAGAAGAAAAATAATATGAGCATGTTAAACAAATCTCTATTCTTTCCTTGTACAGAACAGGTGGAGAGGAGGGATGAGATAAAAGAGTCTGTTAGGAGTATATCACTTGTGTTTAAATGTCTTTCATCTTTCTAGCATTTATATTATCTTACATTATAATTAATTTTACTTAAAAATTCATGGCTTTTGTTTAGAAAGCATTATATTTTAAGCACCACTACAAACATTTTTATCTTTGCTTAGCATTTGAAAAAAGCTGAGAAGGCATTATTTGTGTTTGCCCATTTCTAACTCACCGAGTTAAGAACTGCACCATCAGAAAGAAAAGGGAAAATGTTAAAATGATCTTTTCTCCCCTGATTTTCCAGGGGTTTGAGCCTTGAAGCATTTTAAACAATACCAATACCTTGCACTGTACAGCCTCAGAGTCTGCCTCTTCCTGGGCTGCAGGGACCGGGTTCAATCGCCTGCATAGTAAGCGTCCAGTCCCCCTTGACAGCAGCTCACAGAATCGCTTCTAGAGTCTCCGTAATAGCCAATAAGAGATGTGATGAGAGGTGCAAGGCTTGGGGAACTGGGAACAGTCAGGATTCTTCTGGTGCTTTTTTCACTTCCATTTCGTAGTTTTCTCAACTTAACAAGAGAGCAGGGATACTATTTGGAATTCAAGTTAAGGAAATGATGAGCGTTCACAGAGTTCCCTGGTCAACTTCCCTTCTCACCCAGGTGGATTTGAATAGGGCTGTAATCACTGTGACGTTTGACTGGTTTCATAATGCTGATCAAACAAAGTTTTAATTTTGTTTGAGAAACGAAAGCTCTACCTTGGCCCAATACAAATGTAGCAATTAAAATAGGCTCTGCTTAAACAAACGATTTTTAAAAATGTTTTGCTTGTACGTAGGATCCTCTGGGGATCTTACTTTAGTCTGGTTGACAGTAAGATCAGCTTCACTGATGAGCTCAGCTTTATCTTTTTTTTTCATATATTCTCCATAAAAATATTTTCCAAGTTAACTGATTGCTTTATGATGCCTTTTTTAGCAGGTTGTCTACTTTTTGAAAGTAGAATGTATAAGGCAAATTAAGTGAATATATATATATATATATATATACACATATACTGACAGCATCACATTGACATGAGTTTGAATTATATTTCTAATAATGGAAATTGATCATGCTGACCCATCCACAGATTTTCCAGTATTTGATGCATCCATCTGTTTTCTAGAATGATGTGGTCTACAGAGTATGACTTTAAAAGAAATCCTCTAGGGCTAAAAGCCCCACATAATTTTATCCAACCTGATGCTAGCAATTACACCAACAGAGGAGCATTCTTTTTGTTCTTAGGTGTCTTAAAAATTCCTGTTTAATGTATCTCTGGGTGGCATAACCGTATAAGCTATCATAAATAATATTTTTAAAAAGATAGTAGATGATAGTCTTCTATGGTAAGGTCCTTGTAGTCCCTAAAAGTTAGATTTCAAGAGAGAAGTCAGCTGTTTGTTATGGGAGAAACAATTGAAGAGAAGAAATGAAAACCAACAAAGGCATAATGGCTATGAATGTTTCTATCCTGTATATGTTGTCTCCTAATCCTCGTAGTAAAACAAAAACTTTCATTTGAGAATGCTCTGTGTGAACCAGAATGTGTGTGTGTGTGTGTGAGTGTGTGTGTATGTAGTAAATCTGTTTCTATATGTGCCCCCCATCCTCCTTTACCCTTGGAAACTGCTAATCTATTACATGTTTGTCATTTTGGAATGTTATATTAAAAAGAATCATACAGTATGCAAAATTTTGGGGATTGGCTCTTTTTACTAAGCATAATACTCTGGAGAATGTTATGTTAATAGAATCATATAGTATGCAAACTTTGGAGGATTGGCTTTTTTCACTCAAGCATAATTCTCTGGAGACTTCTCCAAGTCATTTGTGTATCAATAGTTTGTTTTTCAGAGAAGGCAATGGCACCCCACTCCAGTACTCTTGCCTGGAAAATCCCATGGATGAAGGAGCCTGGTAGGCTGCAGTCCATGAGGTTGCTGAGAGTCGGACATGACTGAACGACTTCAGTTTCACTTTTCATTTCATGCTTTGGAGAAGGAAATGACAACCCACTCCTGTGTTCCTGATGGAGAATCCCAGGGATGGCGGAGTCTGGTGGGCTGCCATCTATGGGGTCGCACAGAGTCGGACATGACGGAAGCGACTTAGCAGCAGCAGCAGCAGTTTGTTTTTACTGCTATTCCATGGTATGGATGTACCATGATTTGTTCACCTATTAAAGGTCATTTTAATTCTTTCCAGTTTTTGGCTAATACAAATAAAACTGCTATAAACATTCATGTACAAGTTTGTGTGTCAAAGTAAGTCTTCATTTAGCTAAGATATGACAAAGGGTAATTACTGGTCATTTGATAATTGTATATTTAGTTTTAAAGAAACTACAAAACCATTTTCTATAGTGGGTGTTTGTACTCCCACGAGCAGCATATGGGGGATCCGGTTTCTCCACATTTTTGCCAGCATTTGATGTTGCCACAGTATTTTATTTTAGCTATTCTGATAGGTATATATTGATAGTTGATTGTAGTTTTAATCACATTTCCTAATTTCTAAATCATGTAACTTTTTTTTTTTTTAACATTCTTGTTTACCTCAAATATCAACCTTGCTGTCCTTAGTCACTCAGTCATGTCTGACTACTGTAGCCTGCCAGGCTCCTCTGTCCATGAAGTTCTCCAGGTACAATACTGGCGTGGGTAGCCACTGCATTCTCCAGGGGATCTTTCCAACCCAGGGATCGAACCCAGGTCTCCGGCATCGCAGGAAGATTCTTTACTGTTTGAGCCACCAAGGAACCTTAGGGAAATATTTTTTGTGTGTTTGTGTTTATCACATTTTCTAACTAGACTATTTATGTTTTGGTATTTGTGTATAATACCTCTGATGCTTGTGTGCTAATTTGCTTTCAGTTCAGTTCAGTTCAGTCACTCAGTCGTGTCCGACTCTTTGTGACCCCATGAATTGCAGCACGCCAGGCCTCTCTGTCCATCACCAACTCCCGGAATTTACTCAAACTCATGTCCATCAAGTTGGTGATGCCATCCAGCCATCTCATCCTCTGTCGTCCCCTTCTCCTCCTGCCCCCAATCCCTCCCAGCATCAGAGTCTTTTCCAGTGAGTCAACTCTTCACATGAGGTGGCCAAAGTACTGGAGTTTCAGCTTCAACATCAGTTCTTCCAATGAACACCCAGGACTGATCTCCTTTAGGATGGACTGGTTGCAGTCCAAGGGGCTCTCAAGAGTCTTCTCCAATACCACACTTTAAAAGCATCAATTCTTCGGCACTCAGCTTTCTTCACAGTCCAACTCTCACATCCATACATGACTATTGGAAAAAACATAGCCTTGACTAGACGAACCTTTGTTGGCAAAGTAATGTCTCTGCTTTTCAATATGCTATCTAGGTTGGTCATAACTTTCCTTCCAAGGAGTAAGCGTCTTTTAATTTCATGGCTGCAGTCACCATCTGCAGTGATTTTGGAGCCCAGAAAAATAGAGTCTGACACTGTTTCCACTGTTTCCCCATCTCTTTGCCATGAAGTGATGGGACCAGATGCCATGATCTTCGTTTTCTGAATGTTGAGCTTTAAGCCAACTTTTTCACTCTCCTCTTTCACTTTCATCAAGAGGCTTTTGAGTTCCTCTTCACTTTCTGCCGTAAGGGTGGTGTCATCTGCATATCTGAGGTGATTGATATTTCTCCTGGCAATCTTGATTCCAGCTTGTGCTTCTTCCAGCCCAACGTTTCTCATGATGTACTCTGCATATAATTTGCTTTATATATTACTAAATTCTAGTTGCTAATATTTTGTTAAGATGTTTATATTTATAATCAGAGGGATACTGGATTCTTATTTTCTTTGATTATAGTATCTTTGTCTGCTTTTGGTATGAAGGTTAATACCAGCTTCATAATATCAATTGAGAATTCTTCCTTCTTCTATTTTCTGGAAGCAAGGAATCTTCTGATATTCTTACAATGAATCAAAACACTTATGTGTGACTTTCCAAATATTCATCCTTGAGTGAACCAGTGTGTGTGTGTGTATGTGTTTATATGTGTGTATATATAATGAGCCTGTTTCTGAACATGACCTTACAGGGTTTTCAATAAGATGCTAGTAGCTTGAGCTATTTTAAAAGTATCTCAAGAATAAATAGGAAAATTCTTGTTTGTGAATTCTTACTATATGACTAAGAAGAAAGGAAGGTGAATATTTTATTACAGATTTTCAGTAATAGAGAACTATTCCACAGTTTTATCTTATGCCTCTTATTAATCAGGACACTCCATAGAAATATCTAGATCGCTTTGAAATTGTCTCCCCAGACAGAAATAGCCCAGGATAAGGCAACAATCCATAAGGGATGATGTTGCCTCTTTCTGCCTATAATTGGCGTTGGAATTTTGACTGCAATTGTCTAGTAGGTTCCAGTTAAGCCATATGATTGTATGTAACACCTGGATAGGTTATTATAGCTTAGAACTTCATGGAGAAGACAATGAAATGATAGTTGATGGAAAGTGAAACAACACTTTGAAATGTGAACAATAAACACTGTGATTCTCAATATAATTCCTTAAAAGTTATTATAAGAAAAAGTGAGTATACATGTATATATGTCCTTATACTAATCTCTAATTTTTTCCTACCTAAGAAATTGATGAGAACCTTGAGACTGCTGTGGAAATTTCTCTGTTCTAGGCTGGATTTACCTTCCCTGCATTATTCATATTCTGCTCATACTTATATAATATCCCATCATGTAGTGTTCCTTCTTGTTTTATTCTGAGTTTTGTTCTTTTTTTTTTGGTTTGGTTTGATTGTATTCAAATTTTTTGTTATTATTTTTGGACCTATTCATATATTCAGAGATGCTTGTTAATATAATTTGATATGCACTGTCTTTATCTCATATGATATGCTAAAGATGTTTTGTATTCTTTCAACAAAGAATATTCTGAACAAACTCTCCTAGAGAGTATTCCACAGAACACTATCCTCATAAAATATTCCACATCCATTACAAGAAAAAATGTTATTAAAAACCAAATAATAAACTTAGCACTGAGCTGGAAATTGTTGATACAAGGTAAAAAGGGGAATTTCTTATCTGAACAAAATTTAAATTCCTAGGTTATTCTTAGATTAAAATTCCTGGATATCTTTCTGGTGATAATACTCAAGTGTTTTATTTTAAAAATATATTTTTTCCCCTTAAATCCATATAGAGTCCAGGGAACCTAATGTGAAATTGTGAGATTAAAATTTGTAATACTAATTACAATAAAATGAGAAAAACCATTGAAGATATATTCTTGCCAAACTTGGTCAGTTTCTAAGGGTTTTACCTCAGTGGGCTCAAAAAAAAAAAAAAAAAAGAGGTAGTTTAGAGTACTCTAAAAAAGGGCTAGTTTGCAAGCAGACATGCACTACTTGTATAAAAATGGTTACTATGAGAATTTTCTTCTAAATTCACTGTTTGGATCAAGATAGGTGGCTTTTCAACATAATCTATTATAAGCAATGTTGTTGTTCAGTTGCTCAGTCATGTCTGACTCTTTGCAAACCAATGGACTGCAGCAGAGCAGGCTTCCCTGTCCTTCACCATCTCCCAGAGTTTCTCAAATTCATGTCCATTGAGTCAGTGATGCCATCCAACCCTCTCGTCCTCTGTCGTCACCTTCTCCTCCTACCTTCAATCTTTCCCAGCATCAGGGTCGTTTCTAAGGAGTCAGCTCTTCACATCAGGTGGCCAAAATATTGGAGCTTCAGCTTCAGCATCAGTCCTTCTATTGAATATTCAGGGTTAATTTCCTTTAGGATTAACTGGTTTCATCTTCTTGCAGTCCAAGGGAATTTCAAGAGTCTTCTCCAAAACTACAGTTCAAAAGCATTAATTCTTTGGCATTCAGCTTTCTTTATGGTCCAACTGTCACATCCATACGTGACTACTGGAAAAACCATAGCCTTGACTAATGGACCTTTGTTGGCAAAGTAATATCTCTGCTTTTTAATATGCTGTCCAGGTTTGTCATAGCTTTTCTTCCAAGGAGCAAGTGTCTTAATTTCATGGTTGCAGTCACCATCTGCAGTGATTTTGGAGCCCAAGAAAGTAAAGTCTGTCACTGTTTCCATTGTTTCCCCATCTATTTGCCATGAAGTGATGGGACTGTATGCCATGATCTTTGTTTTTTGAATGTTGAGTTTTAAGCCAGCTTTTTCACTCTCCTCTTTCACCTTCTTCAAGATGAATTGTTCCTCTTCACTTTCTGCCATAGGATGGTGTCATCTACATATCTGAGGTTGTTGATATTTTCCCCTGTAATCTTGATTCCAGCTTGCACTTCATCCAGCCTGGCCTATCACATGATGTACTCTGTAGATAAGTTAAATAAGCAGGGTGACAATAGACAGCCTTGATGTACTCCTTCCCCAATTTTGTACCAGTCCATTATTCCATTTCCAGTTCTAACTGTTATTTCTTGACCTGCATACAGGTTTCATAGGAGGCAACAGATAATGTTGAGGCAATTATAAAATTGATTGTTTAAGAAATTGATTCTCCAAGCCTAGCAATTCCAAATAGCTAAATACTTTCCCCCTCTTTCCTTCTTTTTTTAATTAATTAATTTATTTTAATTTGAGGATAATTACCTTACAGTATTGTCATGATTTTTGCCATACAATGACATGAATCAGCCGTGGGTGCTCATATGTACCCCTACACATCCTGAACCTCCCTCCAACCTCCCTCCCCACCCCGTCCCTCTGGGTTGGCCCATAGCACCATCTTTGAGTGCCCTGCTTCATGCATCAAACTTGCACTGGTCACCTATTTTACATATGGTAATATACATGTTTTAATGCTATTCTTTCAAATCATCCCACCCTTGCCTTCTCTCACAGAATCCAAAAGTCTGTTCTTTACATCTATATCTCTTTTGCTGTCTTACATATAGGATCATTGTTACCATCTTTCTAAATTCCATATATATGCATTAATATACAGTGTTTGTATTTCTATTTCTGTCTTAACTTCACTCTGTGTAATAGGTTCCTGTCTCATCCACCTCATTAGAATGACTCAAATCCATTCCTTTTTCTAGCTGAGTACTACTCCATTGTGTATACATACCACAACTTCTTTATCCATTCTTCTGCTGATGGACATCTGGGTTACTTCCATGTCCGAGCTATTGTAAACAGTGCTGCAATGAACACTGGAGTACATGTGTCTTTTTCAATTCTGATTTCCCTGATGTGTAGGCCCAGCAGTGGGATTGCTGGGCCATATGGCCGTTCTATTCCCAGTTGCTTAAGGAATCTCCACACTGTTCTCCATAGTGGCTCAATCAGTTTGCATTCTCACCAACAATGTGTGAGGGCTCCCTTTTCTCCACACCCTCTCCAGCATTTATTGTTTGTAGATTGTTTGATGATGGCCATTCTGACCAGAGTGAGATGATACCTCATTGTGGTTTTGATGTGCATTTCTCTGATAATAAATGATGTTGAGCAGCTTTTAATGTGTTTATTAGCTATCTGTATGGACAGGGAGGCCTGGTGTGCTGCGATTCATGGGGTCGCAGAGTCGGACACGACTGAGTGACTGATCTGATCTGATGTCTTCTTTGGAGAAATGTCTATCTAGTTCTTTTGCCAATTTTTGATCGGGTTGTTCATATTTCTGGTAGCAAGCTGCATCAGCTGCTTGTATATTTTGGAGATTAATTATTTATCGGTTGTTTTGTTTGCTATTATTTTCTCCCATTTTGAAGGCTGACTTTTCATCTTGCTCATAGTTTCCTTTGTTGTGCAAAAGCTTTTACACTTAATTAGGTCCCATTTGTTTATTTTTCTTTTTATTTCCATTGTAAGATATAGTTTGGTCCAAGGCAGAAAAGGGAAGATGACCTTAATAGAAGTAGGTTACATTTATTCAGGCAAGGAGGGGTGACAGTCAGCCTAACGACCAGGCTGAGCACCAAGAGGGATCAGGGAGGCTCTATATTTATAAGGATGTTTGTGGAAGGGATAAGGGAAATGTTTATCAGACGGGATGTTTTGGGTATTCTTTAGTTGAGATGGCATTTGTAGTTGGGCAGGGGGTGATAAGTCTTCTGGGCGGGTGTAGGGGGTGGAAGATTTCTGGACAGGGGGTGATAAGTCCCAGATAGATGTAACCGACCTGGAGCATCAAGGCGGGACCTAAAGTCCTGTTTTGTTTTTTCTGAAGTTAGATGATTAAACAAGGGTCTTTGAGACTGTTGTTTTCTTTTCTAGGCCCAAAGACTCCTTCATCCATTACTCTGGAAGGTGGGTCATAAATGATCTTGTGATTTAGATTAGAGAGTGTTCTACCTGTTTTCCTCTAAGAGTTTTATAGTTTCTGGTCTTACATTTAGATGTTTAATCCATTTTGAGTTTATTTTTGTGTGTGGTGTTAGAAAGTGTTCTAGTTTCATTCTGTTACACGTGGTTGACCACTTTTCCCAGCACCACTTGTTAAAGAGACTGTCTTTTCTCCATTGTATGTTTTTGCCTTCTTTGTCAAAGATAAGGTGTCCATAGGTGTGTGTATTTATCTCTGGACTTTCTATTTTGTTCTGTTGATCTATATTTCTATCTTTGTGCCAGTACCATACTTTCTTGATGACTGTAGCTTTATAGTATAGTCTGAAGTTAGGAAGGTTGATTCTTCCAGTTCCATTCTTTCTCAAGATTGCTTTGGCTATTTGAAGTTTTTTGTCTGTTTCCATACAAATTGTGAAATTATTTGTTCTAGTTCTGTGAAAAATACTGTTGGTAGCTTGATAGGGATTGCATTGGATTTATAGATTGCTTTGGGTAGTATTGTGATCCACACAGTCAAAAGCTTTGGCATAGTCAATAAAGCAGAAGTAGATGTTTTTCTGGAACTCTCTTGCTTTTTCAATGATGCAGCGGATGTTGGCAATTTGATCTCTGGTTCCTCTGCCTTTTCTAAAACCAGCTTGAACATCAGGAACTTCACGGTTCACATATTGCTGAAGCCTGGCTTGGAGAATTTTGAGCATTACTTTACTAGCATGTGAGATGAGTGCAATTGTGCGGTAGTTTGAGCATTCTTTGGCATTGCCTTTCTTTGGGATTGGAATGAAAACTGACCTTTTCCAGTCCTGTGGCCACTGCTGAGTTTTCCAAATTTGCTGGCATATTGACTGCAGCACTTTCACAGCATCATCTTTCAGGATTTGAAATAGCTCAACTGGAATTCCATCACCTCCACTAGCTTTGTTTGTAGTGATGCTTTCTAAGGCCCACTTGACACACTCCAGGATGTCTGGCTCTAGGTCAGTGATCACACCATCATGATTATCTGGGTCGTGAGGATCTTTTTTGTACAGTTCTTCTGTGTATTCTTGCCACCTCTTCTTGATATCTTCTGCTTCTATTAGGTCCATACCATTTCTGTACTTTATTGAGCCCATCTTTGTATGAAATGTTACCTTGGTATCTCTAATTTTCTTGACGAGATCTCTAGTCTTTCCCATTCTGTTGTTTTCCTCTATTTCTTTGCATTGATCGCTGAGGAGGAAGGCTTTCTTATCTCTTCTTGCTATTCTTTGGAACTCTGCAGAAAACTCTGCAGAACTCTTGAGAAATATGTATGCAGGTCAAGAAGCAACAGTTAGAACTGAACATGGAACAACAGACTGGTTCCAAATAGGAAAAGGAGTACGTCAAGGCTGTATATTGTCACCCTGCTTATTTAACTTATATGCAGAGTACATCATGAGAAACGCTGGACTGGAAGAAGCACAAGCTGGAATCAAGATTGCTGGGAGAAATATCAATCACCTCAGATATGCAGATGACACCACCCTTATGGCAGAAAGTGAAGAGGAACTCAAAAGCCTCTTGATGAAAGTGAAAGTGGAGAGTGAAAAAATTGGCTTAAAACTCAACATTCAGAAAACAAAGATCATGGCATCCGGTCCCATCACTTCATGGCAAATAGATGGGGAAACAGTGGAAACAGTGTCAGACTTTATTTTTTGGGGCTCCAAAATCACTGCAGATGGTGACTGCAGCCATGAAATTAAAACACACTTATTCTTGGAAGGAAAGTTATGTCCAACCTAGATAGCATATTGAAAAGCAGAGACATTACTTTGCCAACAAAGGTTCGTCTAGTCAAGGCTATGTTTTTTCATACAATAGTCATGTATGGATATGAGAGTTGGACTGTGAAGAAAGCTGAGCAATGAAGAATTGATGCTTTTGAACTGTGGTGCTGGAGAAGAGTTTTGGGAGTCCTTTGGACTGCAAGGAGATGCAACCAGTCCATCCTGAAGGAGACCAGTCCTGGGTGTTCATTGGAAGGAATGATGCTGAAGCTGAAACTCCAGTACTTTGGCCACCTCATTGGAAGAGTTGACTCACTGGAAAAGACTCTGATGCTGGGAGGGATTGGGGGCAGGAGGAGAAGGGGACGACAGAGGATGAGATGGCTGGATGGCATCACTGACTCGATGGACGTGAGTCTGAGTGAACTCCAGGAGTTGGTGATGGACAGGGAGGCCTGACGGGCTGCGATTCATGGGATCGCAAAGAGTTGGACATGACTTAGCGACTGAACTGAACTGAAAAAGAGCAGAGAGAGAAGAGAATGCATCCTTTGATCAAGTTTTAGGAAATTCTAGCCTGCAGTGTCTAGGCAGTGGGGGATAAGCCTGCAAGAGACTCCACCGTAGCAGGCAAAGTTGGAGGAGACAACCTGGGGAATTAAGTTTCTCAGAAGCTCAGGAGAGAAGTGTACTCAGCTGTGTGCTGCCAGAAGGGTCTTTGGTATTATAACATGAAATCATCTATGTATTTAGCAAGAGGCCTTTTTTTAGAGAAGAGAAAATCTAGACTAAAGTAGAATGAGGAATGAATGCTATGTAAAGAAACTGGATACTGAAACAGAAATTTAGAGACCCCTTTGAGATGCTGATCTTTAAAAATAAGGCAAAAATTAGGGTGGTATTTAGGGACAGGGATTCAGACGTGCCCTTTATTATAAACCTATTTCTTGTTATCTGATGTAGTAAATTTTGTAAACCATTAAGGTACTTATCTTGTAGACTTTATTCTTTTGAACATTACAATCTAATATTCTTTTGAATATTACAATCTAATATCTATTGTCCAGTCTAATTTCTAAAGAGGAAAAAAATTATCTTCTAAGATTTCTATGTCAGTCTGGGCATTTACTGATGAGCCCAGTAGTGCATAACTTTAATTAACATTATCATTTTTCTCAAGTGATTCAATTACAAAATGTATTAATACCATTTATATGATGTATTTTAATTTTAATTCTATACCATTAACTGGGAAATGTACCAATTTGCCAATAACTTATTTGTCTTGTAAAAAGGCCAAGACTGATAGTGTTTACCTACAAAATAACTTGGTTCATTGTAACTTGGAGTTACAGAGTAATTGAAAATCTACATTAGAAAGGTTTAAATGGTTTTGTAAGAATCTTTTCTATATTATGACCTGAGAGTTAGTGAATACCCTTAATAGAATTATTTTTATTGTTACATGACTTCTGTGTTGTAGTACTATAATAATTCTTTTTTCTCTATTTTCAGAGAAAGTACATTTATATTTTTATTAAAATATTATTTCACTTGGAATATAAACAAAATATTTCAAAATTAAAGGAAGGGGAGCATGAAATCTTTTGGCTGAGAATTTATAAGCATTAAAGTTAGCAGTTCAATAATTAATATCTTTTTAAATATGATCTCAAAGTTTATTATAATTGTTATTTGGTTCTTCAAGGATTATAAAAAGAGGCACATACTTAAGAGGGAAAAAGTTAATTGCTATTTTTTTCCCACTGTGAAAATTTCCCTAATTGGAAGTTACAAGATGTTTTAATCAGGCTGAATTTATTAGCAGAAATTTAAGTTTGGGAGAAATATAAGAGGAAGTGAAACTCTATTGATGGCATTTTATTTTTAGGAGGAATGATCAAAATATGAAGGGAATAAATAATACAAAGATATATTGTGTAAATTTATGTCATCAAATAAATTATTTTGTACTTAAAATTTAACCCACTTTTTGTTTTTTTATAAAAATGTCTTTTTTCCCCCAAGCACTGTGCTTTATAAATTTAACTTAGGAATCTATTCAGTGACTAGAAATCATAACCCATTCCCAATACTTTTCCTAGTCTGATTAATTGCCTTTTATGGAAATGTGGCTGTCACTTTTATTGAATTAGTTATAAAGTTTGCTTAGATGTCAAACATTATTCAACATGTATTGCATATTCCAAGTGCTATACAGTGTTACTAAGTCACATACATATATTTGAAAAGTTTAGTTTCTAAAAAGTAAAATAGACACTGAAGTAGTACCTTGATTCAATTAAGGTTACATGTGCTCTTATATTTGCAAGTTACAAGGGGGAGGTGGGTCAGAGAAGACAGGTCACAGAAAGTGTTAGCCAGATGATAGGAAAAGTAATCAATAAGGTTTCAGAGAAAAGATAATCCTTGAAGTGAGTTTTGACAGATGACCATGAGTTCCATAAACATAAGACTAAGGAGAAGAGGGAACGGGTATCACCACCACCAAAAATTGTGTAAATGAAGATAGAAAGCTGGTAGCATCATGTGTCAGTCCAATAATTGCCAGTTGTGTGATGTAGCTGGAGAGTGTGATTGGAGCACACATGTCACAGTGCACAGAGGCCCAAGCATGCAGAGAGGGTGGAAGATCTTTCTCAGGTGAGTTTATTCTGTATCCTACCAAATGGCAAGCTTTTCAGGAGTTATAATGACTTCATGGGAAATAGATGGGGAAACAGTGTCAGACTTTATTTTCTGGGGCTCCAAAATCACTGCAGATGGTGACTGCAGCCATGAAATTAAAAGATGCTTACTCCTTGGAAGGAAAGTTATGACCAACCTAGATAGCATATTCAAAAGCAGAGACATTACTTTGCCAACAAAGGTCCATCTAGTCAAGGCTATGGTTTTTCCTGTGGTCATGTATGGATGTGAGAGTTGGACTGTGAAGAAAGCTGAGCGCTGAAGAATTGATGCTTTTGAACTGTGGTGTTGGAGAAGACTCTTGAGAGTTCCTTGGACTGCAAGGAGATCCAACCAGTCCATTCTGAAGGAGATCAGTCCTGGGTGTTCATTGGAAGGACTGATGCTGAGGTTGAAACTGCAATACTTTGGCCACCTCATGCAAAGAGTTGACTCAGTGGAAAAGACCCCGATGCTGGAAGGGATTAAGGGCAGGAGGAGAAGGGGACGACAGAGGATGAGACAGCTGGATGGCATCACCGACTTGATGGACAAGACTTTGGGTGAACTCCGGGAGTTGGTGATGGACAGGGAGACCTGGTGTGGTGTGATTCATGGGATCGCAAAGAGTCAGACACGACTGAGCGACTGAACTGAACTGAACTTAACTGAATCTGGGAAATGTCATGATAAAATTTAGACTTTAGAGATACTCTTAGGCAGATAACTAGTGGAAGATGTGAAAGTCAAAGATCAATTAGGAGTCCACTATAGTACTGCATTAAGTTTTCCAGGTTGCTCAGCTGTAAAGAATCAGTCTGCAGATGTGGGTTTGATCCCTGGTGGGCAAGATCCCCTGAGGAGGAAATGGCAATCCACTCCAGTAATTTTGCCCAGAAAAATCCCATGAACAGAGGATCCTGGCAGCCTATAGTCTATGGGGTCACAAGAGAGTCAGACACAACTGAGTGACTAAACAATAA
Organism: Bos grunniens; assembly: GCF_055505025.1. Lineage (NCBI taxonomy): Eukaryota > Metazoa > Chordata > Mammalia > Artiodactyla > Bovidae > Bos > Bos grunniens. The sequence continues at coordinate 105,998,304 of NC_141165.1, forward strand.
CAAATAGTACTGCATAGGGGAGTTAATGTGATTTAAAGAAAAAAAGTGGCTGTGAGTAAGCACAGATAGGACAGATCAGAGATTGATAAGGAAATATAGTCTTCAGGATTTACTAATTGATTAAATACATGGGGAGAAAGAGACCTTTAGGTTTTTGAAAGTGTAGATTTCTCCAAAGGAAATATAGGGAAAGAAGCAGGCTCATTGTAAAAATATGGAGAGAGGTTGTACCTAATAGATTCTTTATTTTGTGTGCCATTGAGTTTAAGCTAGATGTCGAGTGACTAGCTGTATATTTAAGTCTGGCATTCAATGGTCTAGTACAGATGGAGATATAGTTAAGAGGATATATTGAGTGTTTATCATGTCAAACATTATTCAAAGTATATTAATTCATTTATTCCTCATGCAAATCATATGATACAGATAGTATTATTATCATCTTCATTTTACAAGTGAGAGAACACAGGTACACACTGTGGCTCAGCCCTCAGCTAGTAAGGAGGCAGCAGCAGGATTCAAATCCAGGCAGCCTGGTTCCAGAACCCAGACCCGTAACCACCATGCTGCACTGCTTTTCCAGCATCTGAATCCCTGTTTCATGGAAGGATGCTTCCTGGGAATTTAAAATTTAGTGCAATGTCCAATATTCTATCATTTCAACCCAGGTCACTCAAAATGATTTTCTTTTTCATGATTATCATTTATCTTAATGCGATATTTAACCTTAAATGTCTCTGTTAAAATTCTGTATTCCTATTTTAAAAAATCAGTCTCATAGACACATTGATTAACCTGTAGCATATTTGATTCATTCCATTTTCTTCTCTCCCACATTCAATGAATCCTGACCCAATCAATCCTTGCTCATCTGGCTTCTAACTATGCATTCTGTAACAGTTACCGAAATTCATAACCTCATTATTTCTTTCCTGGACTATTCTGATAGCCTCTAAATTGTCTTTTTACCTTCAGTATTTCCTTGCTACAAATTTATCACATATACTATAGCCTATAGTAGAACTCAAAAGCCTTTAGTTCCATGAAGTTATTTATGATGTTATGCATAGATCGTAAAGGCCTTAAAGACAAGGACTATTTTTTATTTCCTTATCCCCAATGCCCATCACAATTATTCAGACATAGTAAATTCTTGATAAGATTTTATTGAATAGGTGGGTACATGGATGTGATCTCTTTCTGTTTTCTGCGCTGGTAATATTTTCTAGTGTTATATATTACATATAAAAATTCTATGAGAAAAGATTATGTCACTTATTGTTAAATTAACTAAAAATTATGTAGCATAATATGCTTCCTATACCAGAGTTCAATACATAATTGCTGACTGAATGGATTATTAAATCAATTAAACAACTATAGATAATAATAGAATGCTAGTAAGAAGAAAATGCAAATTCTCATCAACTAGTAAATAATGTGTGATCTAAAATTTAATAAAAATTATATATGGGTACTATAGAAAAAGATCTATAAAATATATTTGTTTGCATTTATTATACAATTCTGAAGCAATTGAGTTACTATTTCTTTCCTATCTATCTTATAGTCAAATTCACATTTCTAAATTAATTACATCTCAAAACATGCCTTCAGCAGGGGCATGCGTTCAACAGACCATATCTGTTTAAAAGTACAAAAGTAAAAGTAATATAAAATTCTAAATTTTTTTTTTGGCCATATCGCACAGTTTGCATGAGCTTAGTTCCTTGACCAGGGATCAAAATAAGGCCCATGGCATTTAAGGTACTTAGTCCTAACACTGTACCACCAGGGAATTCTCTGAAATTAAGTTTTTATATGCTTCTAATCCAATGCTCCAGTCAGAACTGATGTTCAATAGTAATTTTTTTTTGACAAGGCATGTTGAAGTAAATATTTGATTTGTTGGAAAAATATTTTAGATATAATTTATCTGAATTATATCAGTATTTAAAGTTGTTGTAGCTAAGATGTGGAAATATCTGTTAAGAAATAATACAATCTAGTATATAGGTAACTGGCTGAGTGCTACTTATTGAATTAATGTCAACATAAATGCCAGAGTGCTATTTTCCTCGGTATTATTTGAGTTTACATTTTAGTTAGTGGCATATGTGAAAAAGTGGAAGATATTAATTGAATATGACATGCAGACAATGGGCCTATGAGGATGTTGGGGAAGAAAGAGTCTCTGCTGCCCTCTGAGAGTCTCAGGCTGACATAAAACTGATTAATAGGAAAAAAGCATGCAGAATTAAAAAAAAATTTGCACAAAACATGAGAACATTCACAGGAGATTGGAGACACAAAACAGTGGCCATGGCAAAGCGTTTCTGCCTTTCAGGTAAAGATTATCCTATATTCTTATTTTAAATTAGATTACATACTATAAGTTCCTTTAAGGAGAAAGAAAAGAAAGATGAAATGTACAAATGATTCATTCAATGACCACATTCAGCATCTTAAGAAATATTAAAGGATTTGGATGAAAAGCTAAATGTAATGATGAAATCTAATAAGAATTAATATTTGTTGTATTAATATTTAAAAATATCTGCTTTTGAGGAGCCATAATTCAGAGTAGCACATGTAAATAAAATTAAGGTGAACTGAAGTTTTTATAGGTTCAATGAGTCAACCTTTTGTTGTTGTTGGAGTATAGTTGATTTACATTGTGTGTTAGTTTCAGTTGTAGAGGAAATTGAATCAGTTATACGTTTTGTTGTTCTTAGTCATGGGGCTTCCCTGGTAGCTCAGCTGATAAAGAATCGGTCTGCAATGCAGGAGATCCTGATTCAATTCCTGGGTCAGGAAAATACCCTGGAGAAGGTATAAGCTACCTCTCCAGTATTCTTGGGTTTCCCTGGTGGCTCAGATGGTAAAGAGTCCGCATGCAATGCCGGAGAACTGGATTCGATCCCTGGGTCAGGCAGATCCCCTGGAGGAGGGCATGGCAACCCACTCCAGTATTCTTGCCTAGAGCATCCCCATAGACAGAGGAACCTGGCAGACTACAGTCCATGGAGTCCCTAAGAGGCGGACAAGACTGAGTTTAGTCATGAAGTCATGCCCGACTCTTCTGTGATCCCATGGGCTATAGCCCAGCAGACTCCTCTGTCCGTGGGATGTCCTAGTAAGAATACTGCAGTTGTTTGCCATTCCCTTTTTCAGGGGATCTTCCAGACTCAGGGATCAAACTGTGTCTCTTACATTGGCAGGTGGATTCTTTACCACTGAGCCACCAGAAAAGCCCATACATATACATGTATCCACTCTTTTTTATTTTCCCATATAGGCCATTACAGAGTATTGAGTAGAGTTCCCTATGCTATACAGTAGGTCCTTATTAGTTACCTGTTTTATGTATAATAGTGTGTATATATGTTAATCTCAATCTTCCAATTTATCCCCTGTGCCCTTAACTCTTGGTAGCCATAGGTTTGTTTTCTACATCTGTAACTTTATTTTTGTTTTGTAGATAATTTGTACCCTTTTTTTAGATTACAAATATCAGCTGCTGCTGCTGCTGCTGCTAAGTCGCTTCAGTCGTGTCCGACTCTGTGCAATCCCATAGACGGCAGCCCACCAGGCTCCACCGTCCCTGGGATTCTCCAGGCAAGAACACTGGAGTGGGTTGCCAGTTCCTTCTCCAATGCATGAAAGTGAAAAGTGAAAGTGAAGTCGCTCAGTCATGTCTGACTCTTTGCGACCCCATGGACTGCAGCCTACCAGGCTCCTCCGTCCATGGGATTTTCCAGGCAAGAGTACTGGAGTGGGTTACCATTGCCTTCTCCACAAATATAAGCAATATCATATAATATTGTTAAGTTACCTTTTTTATATGACTTCTAAAAATGTTATTGCCATATTGAACTGCTTCATAGAGCTATGAAGTTCCATTCCAACTAATGATAATGCTATTGTACTTTGCACAAACAAACCAATCACAACAATATTGAAAAAAAAATTGAAAGAATTACATGCCCACTTGTAGTCACTAAAATTATAGTAAATTTAAGGGTCCAAGAAAATGTTAAGAGGATGGTTGTGGTGACTGAAAATCATGTTTTGGTGAGAGACTGATGACATAAGGGATAAGTGGTCTATAGAATAAAAAACTCAAAGACAGAAAATATTTTGATTTTTAAAATTTAAAATAGGGATTAGCCTTGATCTTTCTGACTCCACATGGCAAGGTGAATTAAAGCTGTAACCATGGACTTTTTATCTAGATAAGCAAAAAAGTGTTTTTTGAAAATGTGTTTTCATGTGTCTAACAAACTACATTGTGCAAAGATTAGCATGAGATCCTGGGATAAGTGCCAAACTAAGTAAAACATGCATGCTGTCTTCAAGGGGTTCACAGTCAAGAAAAGAGCTAGTCTTGTGTTTGTCAAAATATGGTATGAGCTGATTCTGGAAGTAATAAAGTGACTATTAAGAAAATGTTCAAACATATAAATATGTGTAGGTAAAATTCTAAGATGGCCCTCAGAATCTCCAGTTGCTAATTTTAAGATATTAGTTTAACTGTACATCAGTTATTTAATCCAACACTGATTTAGGAGCTGTTGTGAAGGTGTTTTACAGATGTAATTGAGGTCCTATCAGTTGACTTTATGAAAGGAAATAAGGAAATCTATCTTGGCTACACCTGACCTAATCAGGTGAGCTCTTAAAAGGGACAGGGCTCTCCCAGGAGGGAGAGATGCAAAGTAGTAGAAGGATTTGACATACCATCATTGACATGAAGTTTGACAAGGTAAAATGTCAAGGAATGCAGGTGGCATCTAGGAAATAAAAGCAGCTTCTGCTGACATGAAACATGGAAATTAGGGACCCAGTCCTCCAACTGCAAAGAACTGAAGTTTACCAGCAAGAAGAATGAATTTAGAAGCAAATTTTCCCCAAAAGCCTCCAACTGGAGATTCAGATTAGTTGAATTCTTGTGATTTCTTGGATGAGAACCCAATTTTGCCATGTTAGACTTCTGCCCTACAGAACAGTGAATGAGGCTGTGAAGAAAAGGGAACGCTTGTGCACTGCTGGTGGGAATGTAAACTTATACACCACTATGGAAAACAATACGAAGAATCCTCAAAAAATTGAATTTATAACTACCATATGATCCAGGAATCCACTTCTGGGTATATATCTGAAGGAAGTGAAATCTCTGTCTCAAAGAGATATCTGTACCCCCATGTTTCATCATTATTTATAATAGCCAAGACATGTCCATTTATGAATATTATGGAATATTATTCAGTCTTAAAAAGAAGGAAATCCTCCAATTCAACAAGATGAATGGACCTTGAGTCATTGTGCTAAGTGAAATAAGTCAGAGAATGTTGTATGATCTCAATTATATGTGGAAACTAATAAAACTAAACTTGTAGAAATAGAGTAGATTGATGGTTGCCAGGGGCAGGGACTGTGGGTGGGTGGGAAAATGGGTGAAAGTGGTCAAAGGGTATCAGTTATAAGGAAGTTCCAGGGATTTAAAGAGCAATGGCACCCCAGTCCAGTACTCTTGCCTGGAAAATCCCACGGATAGAGGAGCCTGGTAGGCTGCAGTCCATGGGGTCGCTAAGAGTCGGACACGACTGAGCAACTTCACTTTCACTTTTCACTTTCATGCATTGGAGAAGGAAATGGCAACCCACTCCAGTGTTCTTGCCTGGAGAATCCCAGGGGTGGGGGAGCCTGGTGGGCTGCCGTCTATGGGGTCGCACAGAGTCGGACATGACTGAAGCAACTTAGCAGCAGCAGCAGCATATGAAAAAACAGATATTACTTTGCCAACAAAGGTCCGTCATGTCAAGGCTATGGTTTTTCCAGTGGTCATGTATGGATGTGAGAGTTGGACTATGAAGAAGGCTGAGTGCCGAATTGATGCTTTTGAACTGTGGTGCTGGAGAAGACTCTTGTGAGTCCCTTGGACTGCAAGGAGATCCAACCAGTCCATCCTAAAGGAAACCAGTCCTGTGTGTTCATTGGAAGGACTGATGCTGAGGCTGAAACTCCAATGCTTTGGCCACCTCATGCGAAGAGTTAACTCATAAAAGACCCTAATGGAGGAATTGGGGGCGGGAGAAGAAGGGGACGACAGATGATGAGATGGCTGCATGGTATCACGGACTCGATGCACATGAGTTGGGTGAACTGCAGGAGTTGGTGATAGACAGGGAGGCCTGGCATGCTGCAATTCATGGGGTCGCAAAGAGTCGGAGACGACTGAGCAATTGAACTGAACTGAACTGATGATAACCATAGTTAAGAATACTATGTTTTATATTTGGAAGTTGCTAAAAGAGTAGATCTTAAAAGTTCTCAACATAGGCACAAACACACAAATTGTAACAATGTAAGGTGATGTAGTTATGTATGGATGTGAGAGTTGGGGACTGTGAAGAAAGCTGAGTGCTGAAGAATTGATGCTTTTGAACTGTGGTATTGGAGAAGACTCTTGAGAGTCCCATGGACTGCAAGGAGATCCAACCAGTCCATTCTAAAGGAGATCAGTCCTGGGTGTTCTTTGGAAGGAATGATGCTAAAGCTGAAACTCCAGTACTTTGGCCACCTCATGCGAAAAGTTGACTCATTGGAAAAGAGACTCTGATGCTGGGAGGGATTGGGGGCAGGAGGAAAAGGGGACGACAGAGGATAAGATGGCTAGATGGCATCACGGAGTCGATGGACTTGGGTTTGAGTGAACTCCAGGAGTTGGTGATGGACAGGGAGGCCTGGCTTGCTGCAGTTCATGGGGTCGCAAAGAGTCGAACACGACTGAGTGACTGAACTGAACTGAACTGAAGGTGATGGATATGTTACCTAACGTGGTAATCCCTTTATAGTATGTATATATATGAAATCACCATGTTATATACCTTAAACTTACACAGTATTATATGTCAAGTATATCTCAATAAAGCTAGGAAAAATATCTTGCAAAACTTAAGAAAAGCTTAATGCAGTTTGTTGATTAGCAAATTATCAGGTATGTCCAGACATCAGTTGAGGAGCTTCCAGGTCAGGCTTCAAGGGTAAAGATATGCTTCTTTCCTTTGTCTCCAGTTGTCAAGTAGAAGTCAGAGTCACATAACAGAAGAAATGTATTCAGTTTGTTACAAAAGAACAGTGGGTCTATCAGAAAGGCACATAAAAAACTGTAATCAAGTCATAATGCCTAGAAACACTTAAATACCAGATCCAACTAAGGCAGCCACAAGAAAGAATAATACATATATTAATGAAATAACTAGCTGGTAACTTTTCAGATTAAACTTCTCTATGACTATAAGAGAGTAATTCTGAAACAGATTCTGTCTTATGGCACTTTCATAGGACAAAATGAAAAAAAATGTATCTATAAAACAGTAAATCCATAGAAAATTTGCCCTTGAATGTGATTTCTGTCTTTTTTTCATACATTTATAAAACATGGAACTATTGCCTGGAAATGAATATGTTATAAAATTCTTCCTATTTCAAAGATATAATTTACCTTCATATGTGACTTTGAGCATTCATTTAAATTTTTTTTGTTTAAATTTAAAACTAATAAAAATACTGATGCTGGCTCTTTCAAAAGGGAGATGTCAGAAAGAACCCAGAAGAATTTTTTAAACCCACTGTTCCTGATATTCTTGACTGATGGGTAATTGAATTGCAAACCCTTTAAGCCATGCTGCTGTCATTCTAGTGAATTCAGTCTGAATTGGGATCATAGAAGAGCCTATATCAGATATACTTTCAATTACTTCAGTCCAAATATATGTAATTATTTTCTATTCTCTGGAACATTTTTTCTTAGAAGGAAGTAATACCCAAATGCCTGACTAAAAGAAAATCCAAGCAAAGGGGAAGAAAAAAACACCTTGTTTCCCTGTCCCAGTTATCTAAGTTGTAGAAGAAAATATAACTTTTAAATTTCAAATGATGTAAAAATAATTCTGAGAGGAGAAACATCAGCTATGAAGTGAAGTCGCTCAGTCGTGTCCGACTCTTTAATAAGGGCTTTTAGTAATAAAAACAGAAAAGATTGTTTATTTCTTGTTACTTTAAAAAGTGTGTGTATCTATATAAATGTGTGAATACATATATGAATACACACATATATATATGCACATACATGTACGAGAGAATTTTTTCATTAGTGTGTTGGGTTGCAAACCAGTGCTCCTGAAAACTATTTTATCAATTTCTATGTTGATTCAATCTTTTAGGACATATGTGGAACCCATTGTCAGGACTGCATTTTGTGTAGTATTCCACAGTGTGAATTCTTTTTCTACATGTTGAACATAAGAAGTGAGTCACCAACTCTGCTTGTATGGTAGCATTAGGCAAGTGTCTGTTTTACAAACACACTCTACTCATAAGCAAGCATTCAGCATTATTTTTCTCAGTTGTGTGCTTACCCAAAGATGAATTTCCATTCAGCTTGAAATATTTTGCTGTTTCTCACTTTGCTCGTTAGCACTTAGAGATTGGCAAGTTAGCCTCCAGACAGGGCACCATCTTCTATGTGTTGATTTAGGAGTAAGCACCCGATAAAGCATAGCCAAAAGGAAATATATAAATCTGTTTTGAAATGCAATAAATTCATAAGCCATGCTACTCACCAAGGCCTGTGGGAGGATATACATCATAAAACACCACAGTAAAACTATAAATATTTCAAGCAGTTAGTAATGGCTGAAAGCCCACAGCTGAATCCTGGTTAAAGATGGCCAATGCACGATGCCCTAGTCAGAGCCAGTGCAAGGTCTTCGGAGGAGCAGTTGTTCTGTTTTTCCAGGCAAATGTCAAAGGCACAGTCCTGGCTGGCATCTAGTACTACTTTATTTCAGGCTGCAGAGGCACTGGATATCATCTCAGGTTCACTCCCCATTCTGTTTGTTCTCGCCTTCCCTTCTGTCATCCACTCTGAGGGTCCTGTTTCGCACCAGCTTGGATATAAGGAAGCAGTGACCTGTACAGGTGTGGTAAGTAGGTTGTGGTTGGCACATAGCAGGGTTGGCCTCAACACTTTCTTGGGTTATAGTGTTTCCTGCCTCAACTTTCAATCCAGAGCAACCACATTCAACTCCTTACTTCTTGCATGACATTATGTTTAGTTTCACAAATATTCGGTCTTTGCTTTTTTTTCCTGCTGCCGTATTTGGATATAGTCTGATTCTTAAGGTGAATACTAAAGTCATTTATTTTTAGTCTGTCTGCTTTCCTAACATAAACATTTTAGGTTTTGGTTCCTATCTATGAATATGTATGTATGTGTATATATATATATTTATACACACACACACACACACACATATATATATATATATATATAAATGTATCAAGCCTTTTACCATGATTGAAAAGATCAAAGCTTACTTAGTTCATGGTCAATAGTGTAAATTTTGGCCATTTTCCAATGACTGGTTGGGAAGGTATACACTTTTGTAAGTTGTTCCTGTATTGTTCTATTATCGTTTAGTCTATTAATATTCTTTCAGTGAGGATTCAGAAATTTTGATATACATTTAAATAAAATCTAAAAGACCATTACCTAATCCAAGATAATGGATTATATTTCCTTCTAAAAGTTTATAGTTTTAACTATTACATCTAGGCCTTTAGTTCATTTTGAGTTAATTTTTATACGCGGTATGGATTAGGACTCCATATTCATTCTTTAGTGTGTAGATATCCACTTGTCCCAATACTATTTGTTGAAAAGACTATTCATTCCCCATTGAATGGTCTTGGTATCCTTGTGGGAAATAAACTGAACATAAATGTACGACTTCATTTCTGGACTCTCTGGACTCTCAATTCTAATGCTATGCCTTGGTTCTATATGCCAGCTGTAGTGTTGACACCACCTCTTTTGATTACTGTAGCTTTGGGCTAAGTTTTAAAATTGAGAATGTAAATTCTCCAACTTTGGGTCTTCAAGATTGTTTTGGCCATTCTGTGTCCGAGGAGACATATGCTTTAAAAATTTTTTTCTGTTTTTCTGGAACTGAAACCAAGACTGGAAAATATTGCCTTTAACTTTCTGCCGGTCGTGTTTTGGCCTGGCTAATCCATGCGAATGTACCCTTCTGTGCAATATCTCTAACCCTGATTAGGCCCCAAATGTTTTGCCTCTTGCCTGGTATGTGCATGCATGCTAAGTTGCTTCAGTCATGTCCGACTCTTTACAACCCTGCGGACTGTAACCTGCCAGGCTCCTCTGTCTATCGCATTCTCCAGGCAAGAATACTGGAGTGGGTTGCCATGCCCTCCTCCAGGGGATCTTCCCAAACTAGGGATCAAACCCGCATCTCCTGCAGCTCCTGAATTGCATGCGGATTCTTTACCACGGAGCCACTTGGGAAGCCCCTTCTCTGGTACATTGCCTTTTAAAACCTAGTAGCTACATTTATGAAAAATCAAATAGCACACATCATATTTAATGGTGAAAGAAAATATGATTCCATTCAGCATTCATTTCCTAAGGCTGCTGTAACATATTACTATAAACTTGGTGGCTTACAACAACAGAAATTTATTCTGTCATAGTTCTGAAAGTCAGAGCCTGCAGTCAGTGTGCCAGCAAGGCATTACTCCTTCTGAAGGTTCTAGGAAGAAACCTTTCTTACCTCTCTCAGCTTCTGGTAGCCCTGGACATTCCATGGCTTATGGCCGTGTAACTTCTGTCTCCACCTCCATCTTCACATACTTGCTTCCTGTGCATGTCTGTGATTTTATGTTTCCTATAAGGATACTGTCACTGGATTTAGGGCCCACCTTAATACACTCCATCTCATCTCAAGTCTTACTTGTTACATATGCAAAGATCCTGTTTCTAAATGGTGTCATAATCTAAGGTCCCAGACAGGTATGGATTTGGGAGGAACACCATTTAACCCACTACCCATCCTAAAATCAAGAGCAAGGCAAGATAGATGTTCAGCCTTATACTGGCTAGCTAGTGCAATAAGGCAACAAATAAGAGGCAAATAAAAATCAAAAATAGAATTACTTTTACTTTGCTTTTATTATGAACTGATTGTGTATGTGAAAAACAAGGAATTTATAAAAATCTCATAGAACAAATAAGTGTTTAGGAATTTTACTCAGTACAAATCAGTGTTTTCAAAAATGTATTTCTGTAGTATAGCAATGAACAACTGAAAATTGAAAGTAAAATTAATGTTTACAATACTATAATAAAAAGACAAAAATGAACATTAAATTTATAAAAAAGCAGATAAGCCCATATGCTGAAAATTGTAATTCTTATATTTAGGGCTAAACATTTTGCAAAATATTCAGCATTCAGAGTTTGGTAAGTGGTGGTAATTCCAATCTCAATACATTTATTCAACATTTGGATTTTTGCTTTAATCATTTTTTTAGGTTACCTTTTTTTCAATCTGTACTGATTTCTAGGAACTATTAACACCTACTAAAGCAGTTAACATTATTATTTTCACTGAAAAAATACCTTGTCTTATTCTAAATGTGAATGGGGTACAAATAAATATATTAAAATATTGTGTAGAAAGATGAACATAAAATTTTCATTAAAATGTGTCACTTAAAATTTTTTCCAACCTTATTGAGCTGCAATTGACAAAGAACATATTTAAAAGATACAATATGATGATTTCATATATGTATAAAATTGTGAAAGGATTCCCCTCCACTGAGTTAATTTACATATCCATCATCTCACTTATCTCTATGTATTTATTTTGAGAACATTTAAATTCTGCTCTATTGAAAATTTCAGGTAATCAATACAGTGTTATCAACTATAGTCACCATATTATATATTAGATGCTTTGAGCTAACTCATCTTATAACTGAAAGTATGTACCCTTTTATCAATCTCTCCCTACTTCCCCCATACCACCCTCACCCCCAGTTTCTGGCACTTTTCTACTCTCTGTTTATGTAAATTTTAAAAATGGTTCACATTTTTATGATATGTTATTACCAAAGAAAGAACATAATTCTTAGAAATCCATGAATTCAGTATATAGCTATTGGCTCCTCTATTCTAAGAACTGAATTAGAACTTGAACATTCAAACATAAGTTAAAGAAGACTGTAACTGAAAAATTTAGTATATAAAAATAAAGACGTGTTATTTTTACAAGAATACACTTGAAACAGAAAGAGAGTGATGGGGGGAGGCTATAAGATGGGTGAAAAATATTAATACTTCCTAAACAAGCTTGCAAACAAAAATATTTAGTTCTCTGTTTTAGTTTGCATTTTTGGCAACAAATAAGTTAAATAAGTTACAAATAAGTAGCTAGCTTTTTACCTTGAGATAAAAGAGTTCTTGGAGAAAAGAAAGCAAAACAGATCCAAACCATCCATTAAAATACCAAAAAAACCTGGAAAAATAATTCTGAGGAATGCTTCTCTATTAACTGAGAATTTTCATGTTACTTGACTGTTCTTGAGGAACATGGATTAACTGCCCATTTTAGTGATATCCCAGCTCAGCAATGTCGATCTGGTCTCTAAAGCTTAGTGTGAGAACAGAAAAGACATTTCCTGAGCCTGAGCTATAACTTCCTACAGTTTCTCCAGAATCTACTGCCTCATAAAATATTCTTAAGATGACACGTTGTTTGCTGTGACATTTTTACAAGCTTTAGTGTATCAAGTTACAGGTACATTGGTCATTTTGATGCCCTGGCCTGTCAGTCATAGGTTTTAATTGCTCCCTGTGCTTAAACTGTGAATTCCTTTTCAAATCGGCTAAGAAAATCTTTGTTTTTCTCTTCTTTTGTTGTTTCACATAATCTAGTGATAGATGACTGGTTGGTAAATCTTCATCTAAATTGATTCTAAGTTTCATTTTAGTATCTTGAAGTGTGAACCTAGGAGCAATTGTATTATCTAAAATATCACAGAAATATTTCTCTAAAGGTGTCATTAATTTAGTTGGAACCTAGAAATTAGACATAATTTTGATAAAATAATCAAATATGCAATGATTTTAAAATGACAATTTTTGTTGCTCACTTAATAATACCTAGTTGTTTCTAATCCTCACCTACCCCTCTGCCATTACCAACTTGTAAAAAGAAGCTAGTAATGTGATGTAATTTGGTTAGTTCTTGATTGTTGACTTTTTTCATCAGTTTTCAGCTTTGATAAATTTCTCCCATCTCAGTTCCTTTTCAACCAGATTGTTAACAGCATTTTAGGTTTTTTTGTGGAACATTTTGCACATCTGTAAATTGTTTCATACTTTTTCATGATCTCAGATGTACAAATGTGTGAAAAGCATAAACCATTTTTGTGAATCATTTTCAAGGGAGAATACAAGCTGAACTGCATTCCCACTAGGGTTGATGGATTAAGGCTGAAATACACATTTAAACATTTGCATCCTTGTTAACTGACACATACGTTTACCATGTGGCAGGTTGAAATTGGACCAGACTTCCATAGCAAAAGGTCAAAGAGAAGTGAGGCCTGGATCAGCCCCTTTTACTGAAAGCATAAACCTAAGGAAATGCAGTTTCTCATTGGTACCCCTGCAACCTGGATGCTGAATATACGTAAAAAATGAGAAATCTGTCAAACTCACCAGACTCTTCAATTTCAAGAAATGAACAATTACTGCCCTGAACCTATTCTACTGCAAGCTCACATGGGTTAACAAGTTACCATTTCCTGCATGGCAGTGGCAGTCATGTATCCTTATTTTTGATACTCATGTCTTTGTGCTTCATGAAACAGAATATTAAGAAGCACACAAGGAGAAGTAATGGATGCATAGGAAGACATTCTGTTTAGTCAGTACTTGTTTAGTCTTTTTCTCATCTCCAAATGGTGTCAGACAGGATTAATGTTTCAGTTTTACAAAGAGAACTGGTTAGACTATCTAGGATATCACTACTTTTTTTTTTTTTTTCTGTAGACACAATCTACACTAATTAGTTCCTGAATCAACTTCTCTGGATATGCTTTACCAGCAGGAATTATCCCCTAGACGGAGATGAGAATATTAAATTGTTGGCACAGGAAACATCAATTATAAACAATTATATAACTTTAGCGTGTGTGCGTGCCCAGTCACTTCAGTTGTGTCTGACTCTTTGTGATTCCATGGAGTGTAGTCCACCAGGTTCTACCATCTATGGGATTCTCTAGGCAAGAACAATGGAGTGGGTTGCCATGCCCTCTTCCAGGGGGTCTTTTTGACCCAAGGGTTGAACCCACCTCTCCTGCGTGTCCTGCTTTGCAGGGGATTCTTTACTCAAGTGGCTCAGTGGATAAATAGCCACACAGATAAAGTACTTGGGAAGCCCCATATACCTTTACAAATGTTATAAAACATGACTGAGGACTGAAGGCGATTGCAGACACATAGCTATCTGCCTCCCAATAAGAATATATAAAAATATAAGATGAAAAAAATAAAGCTACACAAAAATCATCCCCTCAGAATCATGTGAAGACAGAGAATGCTAAAACTTCAAAACACCCATGAATAAAGAGAAAAAAAACCACCAAGTACTCTTGTGTGACCTTGCAAACTTCTGACACATCCCCGCCCTGCTTCTAGGCTTTTTGGTGAGCAAAGATAATCCATGTAAAACTGTAGGGTAGACAGAAAAAGAAAATGAGAGAAGGGACCTAAAGTTGATCTAAAGATGGTAATGATAACCCTGTATGCGAGACAGCAAAAGAGACACAGATGTATAGAACAGTCTTTTGGACTCTGTGGGAGAGGGAGAGGGGGGGATGATTTGGGAGAATGACATTGAAACATGTATAATATCATATGTGAAACAAATCGCCAGTCCAGGTTCAATGCATAATACAGGATGCTCGGGGCTGGTACACTGGGATGACCCAGAGGGATGGTATGGGGAAGGATGTGGGAGAGGGGTTCAGGATGGGGAACACGTGTACACCCGTGGCGGATTCCTGTTGATGTATGGCAAAACCAATACAATATTGTAAAGTAATTAGCCTCCAATTAAAAAAAAGAAAATAAATAAAATTATTGTGTGAAAGACTAATCCATTCTAAGCCTGAAATTACCGAGAAAACTTCTGGGCAGTTAGGAGCATGAACCATAGGAAAGGAACCACAAAATATTTGTGAATTAGAGGTATATTTTTAAAATATATAGCTTCTGGGGAAGAAAGAGGAAGCCAAAAAGGAGAAATACATTTTCATACATTGGGTGGTGAAGGTGGAAACAAGGAGATGGGGGAAATGCAGTGTTCTTTGAATGAAAGGAAACTCATCAGGGGCTTCCCTGGTGGCTCAGTAGTAAAGAATCCACCTGCCAGTTTAAGAGACATGGGTTCCATCCCTGTTCCAGGAAGATCCCACATGCCGTGGAGCAGCTAAGCCCATGCGCTGCAATGGAGCCTGTGTTCAAGAACCTGTGAACTGCACCTACCAAGCCCATGCGCTGCATTACCGACGCCCACATGCTCTCGAGACTGTGCCCCACAGCAAGAGAAGCCACTGCAATGAGACGCCTGTGCATCACAACTAGAGAACTGCCCCTAACTTGCCGTGACTAGAGAAGAGCCCATACGGCAATGAGGACGTAGCACAGCCAAAAATAAATAAATAAGTAAATAATTTTTTTTTTACAAAGGGAATTCATCAGCCCTTTCCCCAATATCAGACAAACAAAATGTGCTAAAATACCCAGATGTTGCTGAAATAGGAAATCTTAGCAAACAACCCAATGTCATAAAAAATTAGGAAAAGTAAAAAAATCTACATAGAGCTCCCTGGTTCCCATGGGAGAATGTGATTGGCTTGTTTGAATAATCCCTCCACTTAGAAGAGAACTGAAACCTCAGGGATAACTAGGAACTGCAACCTGCTCCTGTGATAAGGAGGTCACTGGCTTAGCGTACAGAGTGAGAAGGGAAACTTGTTGTTAGACTATTTAAACCATCCTGATTTTATTAGATATCAAGGCAGTGCATAAGATTGGGTCATTAACTTTAGGTCATCTACCACATACAACCACCCCAAAGAGAGTTGGGAAGAGATGAACTGATCTAGAAAAATTTGAAAAAGAGTGTTTTGAATCTATAAGACTAAACACATAATAAACCATTTTAGTACTGTATTAACATTTTCTTTGCAAAGATATGGATTATCAGTTCTGAAAATATTTTGTGTATAGTACAGGTGAACAAAATTTATTGTAGATAATGAGAACCAAGTAACTCACTGGTGGAGGAAGATGATTAGATAGATAAGGAAAAGTTGAAGGCTTGAAGGAACTCTGATGGATTGGAATATGAGGTAGGAGTGTCAACTCATAGGATACATAGACCGATTGATAGGTACATAGATACACATTTTGAGAATTAAATGTAGATGTGTATGCTTGGGTTAGTGTGCATTTTCTAACTTTTTGTGGGGAAGTGCCTATAAGCAATGCAATGAAACCTTTATAGTGAGGAGCATACTTAGTGCTGAGATTATCGTGGTTTCTAAAAGCTATTCTCCAATTATGGCCACCAGTGCTCCTTGGAGAAATAATTGCTTTCACAACTAGGGCAAAAAAATATGAGAAGCTTGGAATATCTTGTGGTGTCACAATATAAGGAAGTGCTGAAAACAGTTAAAGATGGAGCATATTGAAAAGAACAAACAAAACTGGAAAATTTTGAGCAGGAAAACAATGATAATCATATTCATAACATTATTATATCCTATAATGTAACTTTATGGTGGAGACATGGTAGAAATCACCTTAACTAAATTACAAAGGTTAACCTGTATCAACATCATCTACCTCATCTATCTCCTGGTAGGAGGCACTGGTAGAATGCACTCACCAATTCTGTGGTATTTTTGCCAACATACGTAAACTCAGTCTAATCATTAGAAAACACATACAAGTTAAATAAAATAACAAGTCAGTACCCTTCAAAAGCATCAAGGTCATGAAAAATAGGAGCTGTCAGACTTGGAGACACTAAGGAGGCACAAGTAAGCACAGTGCTGAATCCTGGGTTGAATAATGGAATGGAAAACAAAGAACATTAGTGAAAAACTAGAGAAATTTTAGTAAGATCTGTGGTTAGTTAATAGTATTGCATCAATGTTAATTTCCTCATGTCATTATTGTGCTATGGTTTACAAAAGATATTATTAGCATTAGGGGAAGCTGAGTTAAAAGTATAAGCTAAGATAAAAGCCAATATGAAAGGGAAAATCAAGGATCACTTTGAGTCCAAAAATGGGCCCTCAAGTTGTGATAAATCAAAATACATACTAGAAATATAGAAGGAGCCCTATTACCTGCAGAGAACAGGTTAATAATTGTGTCTATTGCATTGCCTCTTAGGTTATATGCCTTCCAAACAGCTTATGATAGAAATGTATCATCTATCTTTGTCATACTCAACTTATCAACTTCATAAAGATAGTGAGTTGGGGCTACATTTAAGAAATAGACAATGTCGTCACCTTCTATATGGGGCCAGAGTAAAAGGGAGTATAGGTTTTAAATTACTCATACATTCATTCTTTCTGCCTCTCTCTCTCTCTCATCAATCTAGATGAATAGGATCTAGATAGATAGATACATACATATATACATACATAATAGATAAGGATGTATGGCATATATGGGATATAGATATAGATTGATATAAATGCAATATCAGTAAATATCTATCTATATTTATGATGTTATAGAAATTTTACAGTGCTCTAACACCACCCTTATGGCAGAAAGTGAAGAGGAACTAAAAAGCCTCTTGATGAAAGTGAAAGAGGAGAGTGGAAAAGTTGGCTTAAAGCTCAACATTCAGAAAACAAATATCATGGCATCTGGTCCCATCACTTCATGGGAAATAGATGGGGAAACAGTGGAAACAGTGTCAGACTTTATTTTTCTGGACTCCAAAATCGCTGCAGATGGTGATTGCAGCCATGAAATTAAAAGACACTTACTCCTTGGAAGGAAAGTTATGACAGCATAGTAAAAAGCAGAGACATTGCCAACAAAGGTCCATCTAGTCAAGGCTTTGGTGTTTCCAGTGGTCATGTATGGATGTGAGAGACTGTGAAGAAAGCTGAGCACTGAAGAATTGATGCTTTTGAACTGTGGTGTTGGAGAAGACTCTTGAGAATCCCCTGGACTGCAAGGAGATCCAACCAGTCCATCCTAAAGAAGATCAGTCCTGGGTGTTCATTGGAAGGACTGATGCTGAAGCTGAAACTCCAATACTTTGGGCACCTCATTGGAAGAGTTGACTCATTGGAAAAGACCCTGATGCTGGGAGGGATTGGGGGCAGGAGGAGAAGGGGACGACAGATGATGAGATGGCTGGATGGCATCACTGACTTGATGGACATAAGTTTGGGTAAACTCTGGGAGTTGGTGATGGACAGGAAGGCCTGGTGTGCTGCAATTCATAGGATCACAAAGAGTTGGACTGAGTGACTGAACTGAACTGAACCCTTCATTAGTAAATATCTTTGTGAATCTCAGGTCTTCAATTTTTCCCTAAAGTTTTCCAGGAAAATCATTATCACCTCCCTGTCTTCTCTAGTAATGCAGTTCTTTATTGTAGGTCAGGAAATCCTTGAAACTATTGTCTCAGTCCTTCAAAAGATTTCACCAGCCAGCACTAAATATTTCAGACTTTTCTGTATCCATTGCTTGGGATATACTGATACTGAGAGAAAGACTAGGTGCAATTTCAAGAAGATTCAAATGGATTGCTTTCTTCCCTATACAGCTCTCTTCTTTTTCATCCTGTATTTCATGAGCAAATTCAGTCAGTTCAATTGCTCAGTCATGTCCTATTCTTTGTGACCCTATGGACTGCAGTACGCCAGGCTTCTCTGTCTGTCACCAAGTCCCGCAGCTTGCTTAAACTCAAGTCCATTGAGTCTGTGATACCACTCATCCATTTCATCCTCTGAAATCCCATTTTTCTCCTTTTTTCAATCTTTCCCAGCACCAGGGTCTTTTCTAATGAATCAGTTTTTCGCATCAGGTGGCCAAAGTGCTTTAGCTTCAGTATGGGTCCTTAAAATGAATATTCAGAACTGATATGCAGCAGCATTAATGAGACTGAGGCAGACTCCTGAGGATTGATCTTATCTTTATTAAAATGCAGAGTACCCATTACCTCTGCAGGATACCAGTCATTGCAAGTTTATGGAGCACAGTTAGTCAGGGATTGCAGCTTTCTGTCACTAGGCCAATCTAAAGATGTAGATGCTGTCATCCTCCTATGATTCTGAGGTGGTGTTGGAACGCAGAGGTCTGTCAGTTCCACTAGGCCCCTCCTCCCTGTAGAACGCATGAAGTCAGAATTATTTTCAGTGGTCTTGGGAGAGAAAAAGTTTGGAAATCTAGTATATTCATTATGTACCAGGCAGATACAATGTCAACATTGTATTAATTAATCAATTGTTTTAATCAATGTCAACAATAATGATAAGTATCATTATAGCTAACAGATGATCACAACCCTTGTTTATTTGTCTGCAAAATTTTACAGGTGATAGTAAATTCTTTTAAATGCATTGGATGGTAAATTTGTCAATGCAGGATTGCCTAGTTTACCTTCTCAATAGATAATGTCATTTGATAGTTTTGTTGTCCTTGTGTGATAGTAATATAGAGGATACTATGCTTTTCTGTAGGTCCATATCCTGACCCTTAATTAAGGTATTATTCCATTTGTTTTTGTCTGTCATTTTAAGTATCTGATTCCCTGATACCTTTACAGTGTGTGTGATATAATGATTAAAAACTAAGACTCTTGTGGAAATCTCTCTGTGAAAAAAATCTCTTTTTTAAGAAAAATATAATATTCCTTTATCAAGGTCATCCAAATGTGTCAAGAAAGGAGTAGCTAATATTTTATAATTTAAATTCTGATAAGGTAAAAATGATGAAAATCTAAAATAAAATAAAGTCTGTGGAGTAAGTTTTGAAAAATTTATGTTTTAAAGCAGGTCCTTGAATTCTTTTTTTAAGGTTTCTTCATTAGATTGATAGGATCTAGACTTCTTTGCAAACAGACTTTATCACAGGCATGTCTAATTCATCATTGCTCTTGTTCTTATTAATCTTTTTTTCCTTTTTCTCTGAAATAATACACCCTGCTTTTACTCATACATTTTGAAAACAATGAAATGATGTTCCATCAAGTTGATCTATTTGTCTGAAATGTGTTTAAGGTACTTTAAAATCTTTGTCATGTATCAATCTTTTGAATATATTTTTTGCCTAAGAGGTTAGAAGAATACATATTCTTTGCTACTTTTCCTTGTCAAGAGATGTTTATGATTTGAAGTATAAGATGAAAAGGAAACAATGCTGAGTGGTTTGCTGTATGCAAACTCCTTCTTCCTGTCTTCTTCCTGTCTTTTGTGCATCTGGCCTGACGTTTATCTATTGGCGAGATATTTGGACAGGATGCTTCTCGTGGTGTAACAGGCTTTGATGGGAAATCCAGAAGAAAGAATGTGTGAGGGAAGAAGATGACATCTGTGCCTGGCCAACAAAATCCAAAGATTATTCCAGTGAGAACAAAAGGAAGGCAAGACTGAACTTTCTAGTTCAAGGATATCCATCAGCTTTCTGTCCTCTTGGACACACGAGATCACTTGACCTTGCAGACATTTGTCTGGATTTCACTGGGCATAGCTTCACAAATAAGTAATGAGATTTTGGCCGGTGGCCGCAGGAACACACTGTGTGGCTGAGAAGTGAAAATCAAGCGCCGATTTGATCTCTGCGTTCCCCTCAGCAAGGGGAATCTGTTTCTCCAGAATCATGGCAAGATACAGGCAGCCCAAAGTCACCCCAAAACCATAGACATCCCATAACTCATTATTGGACATTTCATTGCACTCCAGAGAGAAGAAATACAGCTCCACCCACCAGAACACTGACACAAGCTTCCCTAACCAATAAAACTTGACAAGCCACCTGTACAAACCCACACAGAGCGAGGAAACGCCACAATAAAGAGAACTCCACAAACTGCCAGAATACAGAAAGGACACCCCAAACTCAGCAATTTAAACAAGATGAAGAGACAGAGGAATACCCAGCAGATACAGGAACAGGATAAATGCCCACCAAACCAAACAAAAGAGGAAGAGATAGGGAATCTACCTGATAAAGAATTCTGAATAATGATAGTGAAATTGATCCAAAATCTTGAAATCAAAATGGAATCACAGATAAATAGCTTCGAGACAAAGATTGAGAAGATGCAAGAAAGGTTTAACAAGGACCTAGAAGAAATAAAAGAGAGTCAATATAAAATGAATAATGCAATAAATGAAATTAAAAACACTCTGGAGGCAACAAATAGTAGAATAAGAGAGGCAGAAGATAGGATTAGTGAATTAGAAGATAGAATGGTAGAAATAAATGAATCAGAGAGGATAAAAGAAAAACGAATTAAAAGAAATGAGGACAATCTCAGAGACCTCCAGGACAATATTAAACGCTACAACATTCGAATCATAGGGGTTCCAGAAGAAGAAGACAAAAAGAAAGACCATGAGAAAATACTTGAGGAGATAATAGTTGAAAACTTCCCTAAAATGGGGAAGGAAATAATCACCCAAGTCCAAGAAACCCAGAGAGTCCCAAACAGGATAAACCCAAGGCGAAACACCCCAAGACACATATTAATCAAATTAACAAAGATCAAACACAAAGAACAAATATTAAAAGCACCAAGGGACAAACAACAAATAACACACAAGGGAATTCCCATAATGATAACAGCTGATCTTTCAATAGAAACTCTTCAAGCCAGGAGGGAATGGCAAGACATACTTAAAGTGATGAAAGAAAATAACCTACAGCCCAGATTATTGTACCCAGCAAGGATCTCATTCAAGTATGAAGGACAAATCAAAAGCTTCTCAGACAAGCAAAAGCTGAGAGAATTCAGCACCACCAAACCAGCTCTTCAACAAATACTAAAGGATATTCTCTAGATAGGAAACACAAAAATGGTGTATAAACTCGAACCCAAAACAATAAAGTAAATGGCAACAGGATCATACTTATCAGTAATTACCTTAAACGTAAATGGGTTGAATGCCCCAACCAAAAGACAAAGACTGGCTGAATGGATACAAAAACAAGACCCCTACATATGTTGTCTAAAAGAGACCCACCTCAAAACAGGGGACACATACAGACTGAAAGTGAAGGGCTGGAAAAAGATTTTCCATGCAAATAGGGACCAAAAGAAAGCAGGAGTAGCAATACTTATATCAGATAAAATAGACTTTAAAACAAAGGCTGTGAAAAGAGACAAAGATGGTCACTACATAATGATCAAAGGCTCAATCCAAGAAGAAGATATAACAATTATAAACATATATGCACCCAACATGGGAGCACTACAGTATGTAAGACAAATGCTAACAAGTATGAAAGGAGAAATTAACAATAACACAATAATAGTGGGAGACTTTAATACCCCACTCACACCTATGGATAGATCAACTAAACAGAAAATTAACAAGGAAACACAAACGTTAAATGATACAATAGACCAGTTAGACCTAATTGATATCTATAGGACATTTCATCCCAAAACAATGAATTTCACCTTTTTCTCAAGCACACATGGAACCTTCTCCAGGATAGATCACATCCTGGGCCATAAATCTAGCCTTGGTAAATTCAAAAAAATAGAAATCATTCCAAGCATCTTTTCTGACCACAATGCAGTAAGATTAGATCTCAATTACAGGAGAAAAACTACTAAAAATTCCAACATATGGAGGCTGAACAACACGCTGCTGAATAACCAACAAATCACAGAAGAAATCAAAAAAGAAATCAAAATTTGCATAGAAACTAATGAAAATGAAAACACAACAACTCAAAACCTGTGGGACACTTTAAAAGCAGTCCTAAGGGGGAAATTCATAGCAATACAGGCGTACCTCAAGAAACAAGAAAAAAGTCAAATAAATAACCTAACCTTACACCTAAAGCAACTATAAAAGGAAGAAATGAAGAACCCCAGGGTTAGTAGAAGGAAAGAAATCTTAAAAATTAGGGCAGAAATAAATGCAAAAGAAACAAAAGAGACCATAGCAAAAATCAACAAAACCAAAAGCTGGTTCTTTGAAAGGATAAATAAAATTGACAAACCATTAGCCAGACTCATCAAGAAACAAAGGGAGAAAAATCAAATCAATAAAATTAGAAATGAAAATGGAGAGATCACAACAGACAACACAGAAATACAAAGGATCATAAGAGACTACTATCAACAATTATATGCCAATAAAATGGACAACGTGGAAGAAATGGACAAATTCTTAGAAAAGTACAACTTTCCAAAACTGGACCAGGAAGAAATAGAAAATCTTAACAGACCCATCACAAGCACGGAAATTGAAACTGTAATAAAAAATCTTCCAGCAAACAAAAGCCCAGGTCCAGATGGCTTCACATCTGAATTCTACCAAAAATTTAGAGAAGAGCTAACACCTATCCTGTTCAAACTCTTCCAGAAAATTGCAGAGGAAGGTAAACTTCCAAACTCATTGTATGAGGCCACCATCACCCTAATACCAAAACCTGACAAAGATGCCACAAAAAAAGAAAACTACAGGCCAATATCACTGATGAACATAGACGCAAAAATCCTTAACAAAATTCTAGCAATCAGAATCCAACAACACATTAAAAAGATCATACACCATGACCAAGTGGGCTTTATCCCAGGGATGCAAGGATTCTTCAATATCCGCAAATCAATCAATGTAATACACCACATTAACAAATTGAAAAATAAAAACCATATGATTATCTCAATAGATGCAGAGAAAGCCTTTGACAAAATTCAACATCCATTTATGATAAGAACTCTCCAGAAAGCAGGAATAGAAGGAACATACCTCAACATAATAAAAGCTATATATGACAAACCCCACAGCAAACATTATCCTCAATGGTGAAAAATTGAAAGCATTTCCTCTAAAGTCAGGAACAAGACAAAGGTGCCCACTTTCACCATTACTATTCAACATAGTTTTGGAAGTTTTGACCACAGCAATCAGAGCAGAAAAAGAACTAAAAGGAATCCAAACTGGAAAAGAAGAAGTAAAACTCTCACTGTTTGCAGATGACATGATCCTCTACATAGAAAACCCTAAAGACTCCACCAGAAAATTACTAGAACTAATCAATGATTATAGTAAAGTTGCAGGATATAAAATCAACACACAGAAATCCCTTGCATTCCTATACATTAATAATGAGAAAACTGAAAGAGAAATTAAGGAAACAATTCCATTCACCATTGCAACGGAAAGAATAAAATACTTAGGAATATATCTACCTAAAGAAACTAAAGACCTATATATAGAAAACTATAAAACACTGGTGAAAGAAATCAAAGAGGACACTAATAGATGGAGAAATATACCATGCTCATGGATTGGAAGAATCAATATAGTGAAAATGAGTATACTGCCCAAAGCAATTTATAGATTCAGTGCAATCCCTATCAAGCTACCAACGGTATTCTTCACAGAACTAGAACAAACAATTTCACAATGTGTATGGAAATACAAAAAACCTCGAATAGCCAAAGCGATCTTGAGAAAGAATGGAACTGGAGGAATCAACCTACCTGACTTCAGGCTCCATTACAAAGCCACAGTTATCAAGACAGTATGGTACTGGCACAAAGACAGAAATATAGATCAATGGAACAAAATAGAAAGCCCAGAGATAAATCCACGCACATATGGACACCTTATCTTTGACAAAGGAGGCAAGAATATACAATGGATTAAAGACAATCTCTTTAACAAGTGGTGCTGGGAAAGCTGGTCAACCACTTGTAAAAGAATGAAACTAGAACACTTTCTAACACCATACACAAAAATAAACTCAAAAATGGATTAAAGATCTCAACGTAAGACCAGAAACTATAAAACTCCTAGAGGAGAACATAGGCAAAACACTCTCCGACATACATCACAGCAGGATCCTCTATGACCCACCTCCCAGAATATTGGAAATAAAAGCAAAAATAAACAAATGGGACCTAATTAAACTTAAAAGCTTCTGCACAACAAAGGAAACTATTAGCAAGGTGAAAAGGCAGCCTTCAGAATGGGAGAAAATAATAGCAAATGAAGCAATAGACAAACAACTAATCTCAAAAATATACAAGCAACTCCTACAGCTCAACTCCAGAAAAATAAATGACCCAATCAAAAAATGGGCCAAAGAACTAAATAGACATTTCTCCAAAGAAGACATACAGATGGCTAACAAACACATGAAAAGATGCTCAACATCACTCATTATCAGAGAAATGCAAATCAAAACCACTATGAGGTACCATTTCACACCAGTCAGAATGGCTGCGATCCAAAAGTCTACAAGCAATAAATGCTGGAGAGGGTGTGGAGAAAAGGGAACCCTCTTACACTGTTGGTGGGAATGCAAACTAGTACAGCCACTGTGGAGAACAGTGTGGAGATTCCTTAAAAAAACTGGAACTAGAACTGCCTTATGATCCAGCAATCCCACTGCTGGGCATACACACTGAGGAAACCAGAAGGGAAAGAGACACGTGTACCCCAATGTTCATCGCAGCACTGTTTATAATAGTCAGGACATGGAAGCAACCTAGATGCCCATCAGCAGATGAATGGATATGAAAGCAGTGGTACATATACACAATGGAGTATTACTCAGCCATTAAAAAGAATACATTTGAATCAGTTCTAATGAGATGGATGAAACTGGAACCTATTATACAGAGTGAAGTAAGCCAGAAAGAAAAACACCAATACAGTATACTAACGCATATATATGGAATTTAGAAAGATGGAAACAATAACCCTGTGTACGAGACAGCAAAAGAGACACTGATGTATAGATCAGTCTTATGGAGTCTGTGGGAGAGGGAGAGGGTGGGGAGATTTGGGAGAATAGCATTGTAACATGTATAATATCATGTATGAAACGAGTCGCCAGTCCAGGTTCAATACATGATACTGGATGCTTGGGGCTGGTGCACTGGGATGACCCAGAGGGATGGTATGGGGAGGGAGGAGGGAGGAGGGTTCAGGATGGGGAACAGAGGTATACCTGTGGCGGATTCATTTTGATATTTGGCAAAACTAATACAATATTGTAAATTTTAAAAACAAAATAAAATTTAAAAACAAAACAAAAAAAATAAGATGAAGAGGAAAAAAGAAGAAAAAAAGAAGCTGAAATTTAAATAGAATTTAAAATTATTATTCTATTTATTTAAAATAGAATATAAGGAAGGGAAATAAAGATGTTAGAGAACGAAGGAAGGAAGAATTGGGAAGGAGGGATGAAATTTGAATTGAAATTGAGTGCTAAACTAGAATAGGAATCAGAAAGGGAAAAACCCTTTAAAAAATATTCTTCTGATTGAATAGCTATGGAAGATAGACTATCTGAAAATAATCATTCATTAATTTTTTACTTAGGTATGATGTTTTCAGTATATTACATTTGTTCAGAAGAAAAAATCAAATGTTTGTTCAAACTTATGTTATAAACTTGCACATGCACGTAGTAGTTAATAAGGTCCTCATAATTTGTAGGTACTGAGATGGTGAGTAGTAAGACTTATCTGAATGCTTATTTGCATGCAAAGATGATCTTCAATAAAATTAAGGAAAAATATCATGACAATGAATTACAAGTAGAGATAAGGAAATCTTTATTGTTTAACATTTTAAAAAAGTCAGTTCTTAAAAATGTGTAATTAATTTAGGCAAATGGAAGTATGGTCAATATAGTCATCCTTTGGTATTCACTGTATTTTGATTCCAAAACCCCCTCAGATTCCAAAATTTGCAGATGTCTAAGTCTCTTATTTCTGTCTACTTTATCAGTGGTTCCCAACCATTTTGGCACCAAGGATGCTTTACATGGAAGACAAGTTTTCCACGGACCCAGTAGGGAGGATGGTTTGGAGATGATTCAAGTGCATTTATTTTTTGTACACTTTATTTCTATTATCATTATATCAGCTCGACCTCAGATCATTGGACACTAGGTCCTGGAGGTTAGGAACCCCTGCTTTAAATCAATTCTAAATTACTTATAATAATTAACACAAGGTAAATACTATGTAAATATTTGTAAATACAATGTAAATACTTTAAAAACAGTTGCCAATGTGTCGCAACTTCTTTTGCCTTTTGGAACTTTGTGAAATTTTTCTTTTGGAATATT
The DNA here is from genome assembly GCF_055505025.1 of Bos grunniens. Lineage (NCBI taxonomy): Eukaryota > Metazoa > Chordata > Mammalia > Artiodactyla > Bovidae > Bos > Bos grunniens. The sequence continues at coordinate 106,025,554 of NC_141165.1, forward strand.
TTGATCCATGGTTAGTTGATTACATGAATGCAGAATTTGAGGATAGAGAGGGCCAGCTGTATATTAAAAATTCTCACAAATGAAAAAGAATCAGCTACTTAATGTAAAAATGAGCACAACAGGTAAACTAGAGAAAGCCGAATGCAAATGATTAATTAAAATTACAAGTAGGCAACAGTGCTATTGCCCTGTCACTTTTAAGGTAGGCAAAATTAGGAAGGTCGTTGCATCCACAGTTGGAGGATGTAGGAAAATGGTTCCTCTCATGCACAACCAGGGAGACTGCACATCAGCATAGATTTCTTTGGAAAGAATTCTCTCAGTGTTTAAATTAAAATTTAAACTATTATACTCCGTAACCCATCAACACTAGTTTTGGGACTGTAACTCAAAATGATTGAAGGCAGGAGGAGAAGGGGACAGCAGAGGATGATATGGTTGGATGGCATCACCAACTCAATGGACATGGGTTTGAGCAAGCTCTGATAGTTGGTGATGGACAGGGAAGCCTGGCATGCTATAGTCCATGGGGTCGCAAGTAGTTGGATACGACTGAGCCATTGAACTTAACCTACTGAACTCATAATGAAAAGTAAGATATATAAGAACATGGGATATATATAAAAATGTATTTCTTTACATTATTTTTTGTGTGATTTTTATGTCAAAAAAAGCTGCAGAAGCCTGGATATTAAGTAGGGAATAGTTTACCTCGATCTATACTGCAATCTGTTTACTCTAGATGTATATCATAGTCTCTAGTTTGCATATAAAGTCATGTTATTTGTAATCAAAGAAAGACTACGCAAAGAATGTTCAAATTACCACACAACTACACTCATTTCACACGCTAGCATGGTAATGCTCAAAATTCTCCAAGCCAGGCTTCAACACTACATGAACCATGAACTTCCAGATGTTCAAGCTGGATTTAGAAAAGGCAGAGGAACCAGAGATCAAACTGCCAACATACATTGGATCATCAGAAAAAAAGCAAGAGAGTTCCAGAAAAATGTCTACTTCTGCTTTATTGACTACGCCAAAGCCTTTGTCTGTGTAGATCATAACAAACTATAGAAAATTCTTAAAGAGATAGGAATACCAGACCACCCGACCTGCCTCCTGAGAAATCTGTTTGCAGGTCAAGAAGCAACAGTTAAAACAACACATGGAACAACAGACTGGTTTCAAATCGGAAAAGGAGTATGTCAAGGCTGTATATTGTCACCCTGCTTATTTAACTTATATGCAGAGTACATCATGTGATAGGCTGGGCTGGATGAAGCAAAGTGGAATCAAGATTGCCAGGAGAAATATCAATAACCTCAGATATGCACCACCCTTATGGCAGAAAGCAAAGAAGAACTAAAGAGCCTCTTGATGAAAGCGAAAGAGGAGAGGGAAAATGTTTGCTTAAGACAACATTCAGAAAACTAAGATCATGGCATCCAGTCCCATCACTCCATGGCAAATAGATGGGGAAACAGTGGAAACAATGAGCGACTTTATTTTGGGGGGCTCCAAAATCACTGCATATGGTGACTGCAGCCATGAAATTACAAGACACTTGCTCCTTGGAAGCATATTAAAAAGCAAAGACATCGCTCTGCCAACAAAGATCTGGCTAGTCAAACCTATAGTTTCTCCAGTAGTCATATATGGATGTGAGAGTTGGACCATAAAGAAAGTTGTGTGCTGAAGAACTGATGCTTTCGAACTGTGGTGTTGGAGAAGACTCTTGAGCATCCTTTGGACTGCAAGGACATCCAACCAGTCAGTCCTAAAGAAATCAGTCCTGAATATTCATTGGAAGAACTGATGTTGAAGCTGAAGCTCCAATACTTTGGTCACCTTGTGCGAAGAACTAACTCATTGGAAAAGATCCTAATGCTGGGAAAGATGGAAGGCAGGAGGAAAAGGGGATGACAGAGGATGAGATGGTTGTATGGCATCACTGACTCAATGGCCATGAGTCTGAGTAAACTCCAGGAGTTGGTGATGGACTGGGAAACCTGGCATGCTACAGTCCATGGGGTCACAAATACTTGGACACAACTGAGTGACTGAACTGACTGATTTGTAATCACAAAAGCAAGTTGAAATAAATATAGTAGGATATTATCCTATTTTTTTTTCAAAACCAAATCTATATATTTGTACACAGAGAGAATTATCTGGGTCTATACAACCCACATCAAAATATTTCTTGCAGTGGAGTAGACTGTAAAGAGGTATAAAGGAGGGTACCAAGGTTTTCTTTTCACATTTATCTATTATTTGATTTGTTAAATCAAGCATTATTAATTTGTAATAAATTTTAAAAACTGAGAAAGCTTTAAAATCAAAGACTTTCTCATTCACATTCTCCTCTCTTCGACTGATCATTATCTTAGTTTCCTTCTATACCAGCTGCCACATAGTAATTCATTTCTAATTCTACTAATCAGAATCTGCTAAGTTCTTTCATTTTGACATTTTTCTTAACTTACATGTTTCCATGGGTGAATTCAATCTATAGTATCCATTTTTAGCATGGTGTGAGAAGGACATATTGGATTTACCTGAGAAGTATTCATCCACATATGTCCCTCTCTGCATTTATTATCTGACCCTCCTAACCCACATGTGGTTAATAGGATGGTGAGCATTGTTTCTTACAGGAATATGCTTCAAGACTAAGTATGTTGGATTGGGAAAAGTTTGGGAGCCACTGATGCCTAAAATCCTTTTGTAGAGCATACAAAGCCATAGATTCTCAGTTCTCTTTGGCAGAATAAATTCATTCACTCCAAATATAAAACATCAAATTGAAAGATAAGGATACTTTAATTTTTACTACTTTAAAAAACTATCATTACAGACTTTTGCACTGAAAGAGAACTCTTCATTTCAAAAAAGGGCAACTGTAAGTCATGAGGGTGAACTGACTTGATCATTTTATTGTAAATTAATGGGTAACTGGGATGAGATTTGAGTCTAGAAGTTCCTAGGACTTCTCTGAAGGAGATGTGAGGAAGATTCTTTTTGTCTGAAAAGGAGGCTCAACACCAGTTTGAAGGAGGTTCCTTTGGGCACCCAGAGTGGTCTTCCTTAGCTATATCTTTAATTGTACTTTTTGCTTTTCTTAAACAGAAGATTTTAGTATACTTTGGGCAGGAAAACTCCTGCTAAAATGAATGTTCTATTACCTTCTTCCCTAATGCTGTTGGAATTTGAGAGCCCAGGCAGTGTGACAAAGACAGTGTCACTGTGATCCAGGCATTCTGTCATTAGGGTGATCCATAGTATTTCTAGTGTGTGAGCTCCTTAAGAACCAGCAATCCACCCGGGAGCCCACTCCCTCCACTCCAACCTGTACCTTTGTGCACATGCCTTATGGTCTAGGATTTGAGTCCCATGGAAATAGATTCCCAATGCTGTGCTCTGTGCAGCTTAGAATCCTTAGACCTGGGACATTTCAGACTGTGGCCAGCAAGGGAGATAAACCTGCCAACCAGATGATGTTGAAAGAGCACAGTGTTTTATTAAGCATATATTCAACTCAAACAGGTCTTCACTGTGGACACCACAGCACTGATACTGGATTCTTGACAGCCAGCATCCCCACATTTAACCCCATGGATGTAGTATGTGCTATGCTCAGTCGTTCAGTCCTGTCTGAGTCTTTGTGACCACATGAACTGTAGCTGGCCACATTCCTGTGTCTACAGGGATTCTCCAGGTAAGAACACTGGAGTGTGTTTCCATGTCCTCCTCCAGGGATCTGCCCAACCCAGGAATCGAACCCAGGTTTCCCGCATTGCAAGTGGATTCTTTATTGTCTGAGCCACCAGGGAAGTCCAAGAATACTGGAGTGGGTAGCCTATCCATTCTCCAGAGGATCTTCCCAACTCAGGAATTGAACCTGGGTCTCCTGCATTGCAGGTGGATTCTTTACCAGTTGAGCTACCAGAGTAGAGACAGAGCAATTGGCTTATTTTCCATAGCCCTTTCCCTGGCCAAAGGCATGGGATTGGGCTGGTGGTTGCTAGTCAGCAACCAGAGTACAGTCCCAGAGCTGGAGCCAGCAGAGTGATCTTGTAAGAGGTTCCAAAGTCAGACTGTGAACAGTCTCCTCTGGGAGTGCTGGATCTGAGTCTGGCAAAGGATAATGTGATGTCTGCTGCTGAATGAGACAGAGACATGGGAAAGGTAAGGAAGTCAAGGCACAACGTTAAGATCTGGCATAAGAGCGTGTACTGAGAAAGGGTTAAACAAAGGAGGATGGAAGAAACCCTGGGACAAGGCAGAAGTTGATGTATAAATGTCTGTATTAACTGGTTTAATGTATCCATTGCCTGGGAAGGAGCATTGATGTTAGGAATCCATATCATCTCACTGTGCTTCTCACAGAAACCTTTCAAGACAGTGAAGGAGCTGAAGTACTGAGAGGTGTGTGGCTTGTCCAATGTCATCCAGTTGACAAATAGAAAACACAGATTTAAAGGCTATCTAGTCTTCTGATTTCAGGTAAACTCCTCAGGCTGTAGTTTTCATTTGGTCATGTTCTTCTTCCATTCTTTCTCTAAAAGCAAACTCTGGGAGGTAGTGAAGGACAGGGAACCCTGGCGTGCTGCAGCCCATGGGGTCGCACAGAGTCAGACAACTTAGTGCCTAAACAACAGCGAACAGTTATCTTTAATTTCTGTTTAAGAAAAAAAACTTTATATGTAATTTAAAAATTTTTTATTTAAAAAAAATTTATGGATGCAAAGAGTAAGGAACAGACACTGAATATGCTCCCAGTCTATCATCTTCCTGAGGATGGCTGGTTATACAGTAGGTTGGACAGTGTGATTATGAATATCTGTAGGTGTTTTGGAGAAGATGTCACACTGCTTAAAGTTTCCTTAGGATAACACATTTTAAGAATATATGAAGCAAATCAGTTTTCTTCCTCTAAAGATTATACCTGCACATCTCTTTCCTTTAAACTATTTTGACTACTATTATCCCAATCTGTATCCTCATGTCTCTGGCTTTTCAATTTGAGGCCCAAATATCCATGTTCAGAGTTCTTCAATGGAACTTTGAATAGATTCGAACCTCATTATTCTCTCAATTCTATCAGCACAAGTCCATTTAAGGAACTTCAGGGAACTCAAATCCTGCATGAACTTGCATAGGCATCACTACATGTGTTTCTCCTACCTGATAATTATAGTTATGAATCTTCACTAATTGTTATTGCATATTTTATCTGTGCCAGACACCATCCAAAGAAGTGTTCACATTTTACCTCATTTAATTCTCACAACTGTGTTATACAATATTATTTTCAATTTATATACAAAGAAACTGAGGGTCAGAGAGGTGAGGTAATTCTCCCAAGGTAAGATAGTAATTTGACCAGACTGGTTTCAAATCAGATCTGTTTAACTCTGTAGCCCGTCCTCCATCATGCTTTGTGAAAAAAAAAGAAAAAAAAAGGATATTTATTATTGCAAAACCTTCATAATATGTAGAAAGATAATTTTAAAATGTGAGAGGATTTCTAGAAAAGCAGGTCTCATCTTATTCTGTTTTAAACAACAACATAGAACAAAAATACATATGCATTGCTTCCTTGGAATGTTTTCCTGTCATGATCTCTAATATTTTCTCTCTGCTTTATGTAAAGAATTAGTTTGGTCTCCTGGTCTCCTAGACTATGGAGATGTGGTTTTATGTTATTTATTTATTTTTTTTGCTTAAAAATAATTTTTATTACTCTAGGTGAACTGAAATTATTTGTAAAATAGCATAGGGCTATTCATTGGAATATTCATTGGAAGGACTGATGCTGAAGCTGAAACTCCAATACTTTGGCCACCTGATGCAAATAACTGACTCACTGGAAAAGACCTTGATCCTGGGAAAGATTGAAGGCAGGCGGAGAAGGTGACAACAGAGGACGAAATGGTTGGATGACATCACCAATGCAGTGGACTTGAGTTTGAGTAGGCTCCAGGAGTTGGTGATGGACAGCGAAGCCTGACGTGCTGCAGTCCAAGGGGTTGCTAAGAGTTGGACACGACTGAGCGACTGAACTGAACAGGGCTACTCAACATTCCAGGACATCAAGGGCATTCTCTGCACATGTGGGAAGTTAGTGGCTGTGAATGAAAATAAAATAGTGGCAAAATGAGATGTTGATATGTAAAACTGTAAGAAGATCTTTGGATCCAAAAGTTCCAACTCATGCTTTATGTTTTTTTTTTTTTTTTAATATTAAAGAGAGAAACTAACATTTACTGAAAGTTTTCTGGGCCTAGTATTATACTAGGTAATTTTCATAAAAGTTTCTAATTTACTGCTCTCAAAAATCCTATTGTGAAATGCCTTATTATTACTATTTTACCAAAGAAGAATGGAAAGTTTTGCAGAATATGACAACAAACCTAGGAGTCAAATGTATGTCTTTATGACTTTAAAATTTGAAATTAACTGCCATGTGGAAATTTCACAGATCCATAACCTGACTCTTCCTCAAATTTTTTCAACTTCAAACTTCTAATAGAAGTTGCCACTCAGAGAATCTGAGAATCTGAGTGGAAAAGAAGTTGTGAAACATTTCTCCAGGTTTTCTTGAGTTTTTTGGTTGAAATATTACACATGGAAAACTACCCATATGACTATTGATTTTGTTATTACATTGATAAAATCCAAAGCATTACAGTGATAAAACTGAGTTTTGATAGTGGCTGTCTCCATATACTTTATACTGCCAGTAAGATATCCAGGCACATAGTAGGTAAGGTATCAGTATTGGTTAAACTGAATATAAAACTTCTCTTTCTGAGAAATGGTAGTCTTTCTGGTATAGGGACAATTTAAGAATCCATATGTCACCTGGATTACAACTTTGACTTCTTTTCTAAATTCCAATCTGTCTAACAGATTTCTGCTGCTCTCAAAGTCCTTTAGTTCTACATTCCTGATGCTACCCCTTTATTTAGAAAACTTCAAAGATTGTCTTTTGCCTAACTACTTATATTTAGATACCTTTTCTTAGGTTTCAGTCTTTAATAATATGTCCTTCCATAACCAGACACCTTGAAAGGTAGGAGGATGAAAAGCAATATTTGGGTGAGAAAAGGAGGCTAACACTACTATTATGAAAGTTTTGTGGTTTTAAAATTGTTGGTGTGAAGTCTGTGTGACTATTTTTAATGCTCTGAGTGATATGCCTATGCATTGTTAGTAAGAAAAATATATGGCTTTTCTCATTTACTCTTCCCTACTTTCTCCATCTCCATTCACATACTTAGTCACTGTGGATGTCCTGCTTGATCTGTCCACTGTTTCTTAGTAGAAAGACCCCATCTGTCCCCAAATTTGTCCTTAGACTCTCCTCCTGACCCGTTTCTCCAGTGTCCTTTAGCCACTTTAGACTGCTGTCCTTTAGTCCCTTGGTCTATCTGGACCCTGATCACAGGATATAGAGAATGGAACTTTTATAAGCTCACGTACAATATAATTAACAAAAATGAGATGTAGAGATATAATTGCAGTGAGAATGACATACTGTCTACTCAAGAAAAATGTAAAGCCAAAATGGATCCAGAATTAAAACTCCCAAAGTTTATTCAGCATGGGAAGGAGAGAGTGGGATGGATGGAGAAAGCAGCATCAACATATATATACTGTCATGTGTGAAATAGGTAGCTGGTGAGAAGTTGCTGTATAACACAGGGAGCCCAGTCTGGGGCTCTGTGATGACCTGGGGGCAGGGAGCGGGGAGGTCCAGAGGGGGATATATAACTAGTGTTGTAAGGCAGAGTCCAATACAACATTCTAAAAATTTTTAAAAAAGCAATTATAAAAAAGGAACATTAGTTATGAGAGAAAATTCTTAATCCAAGTGAGTGTTTCCATATGTGGATCAGAAAAAAGATGGATAAGGCTGTAGACTGATTTTTTTTTCTCTGGGACTTTTGTTGTTTTAATTGTTACTGTCAGACATTAGTGCAGTATATACACCAACTCTAATTGGTGGTGCAGTAACTTTCCACCCAGTTGCAATCTGGAATTCATGTAGTTAGATACTGCTGCTGCTACTGCTAAGTCGCTTCAGTCGTGCCCGACCCTGTGCTGGATAGAGGCAAATAAAAGAATGCTACTGCATGGATTGACCAACCCACTGGTTGTCACCTTGCAGTAAACTTGCAAAATAGCATCTAACTTATTATCATCTTAACCAGCCACTCTGCTTCTTTGGGCTGTGGATTCTAGAGTGATCTCGTAGCCATGACAAATACGCTCCTCTTCTTTTCTGATTTCCTTCAAAGACCTTCGCGTATGTGGAAGTCATCTATTAAACTACTCATGTTTGGTGAACTTTAGGCTTTGCCTTCTGTTTCCTACACCACGTAGGCGTCAAAATGATGCCCCAAAGTGTCCAAGAATCAGTAGGAATTTCCTTGTTGAAAATTGGTTTCATGGATCATTTATCTCCCATTATTCCTGTTTCATATAATTCTTGTCCTCTGCAGAGTCCTTCCTTTTATGACAAACTCACCAGTATATTTTTCAGTCCACTTTTGTTTTTAAGATTTTAGTTAGGGGAGTCTTTCAGAATTCCTATACCATCCCCTTTACCCTGCTGGAAAGGAATCTGAGCTCCCTTGATGCTTCACTTATTGAGAAGTGATTACTTTGGACCAACTATCTTAGAGCATTTCAGTAAAGTGCTAAATAGTTGGTTTCTCTGCTTAGGATACCTAAATTTTAATCATGGCTTCACAGGTTCTTGGCTCTTGAACTTTCAGAATTATTTACTGCTAAGCCTCAGTTTCCTCATTTATGAAGTAGAAATAATAATATTACTTTTCTCATGGGATTATTGTAAAGACTAGATCTGTGTAATGGGAAATGGGCGTGGTAAAAGAAACAGACGAGGTGGTAGATGTATTGTGTGTGTGTTTTCTCAAATGGCAGTACCACCATCTTTCCTCTGGCAAGGAAGCAAGAGACAAATTTTATTGCTGCATTTAGCATATACTGGGAATGGCTCTAACTTTACTTAAAAAGAGACAAAAGTTTTTAAAAAGAGAAGGAAAAAACCCAACAGTTAACATTTACTAAACATTAATCATATGTCAAAATTTGCAGTGCTTAACATTAAGTATTTTGGGTTGTCAACACAATACTCAGAGATATATCCTATTCTTTCCCAATTACAGAGCTCAGGAAACTGAGACTCAGAAGGTTAAGTAACTTGTCCAAAGTCATACAGTTAGAAGTGAATAGAGCTAATCAATTTTAAGTCTATAGTCATAATAAATATGATATTACTGCAGTGTTTATGTATCAAGTCAAGAGTGACAAAGAAATTGTATGAATATTCATATTTGAATATTCCTACTTCCTGATATTCATCCCCATCCCACTAATAGTGTGGCTGGCAGATTCCTATGGGTATTTCATATTTCTATTGAAATTTCCTTGTCTCTCTAAAACCTTACAAAGACTAGAAGAATGAAATATTCTTTGTTCTGTGTTCTCAGAGCACTGCACACAAGCTGATGAAAGCACACGTCACCCTCTGTGATGATTTCTGTGATTTCCTGAGTGTGGAAGTGTTGCCTGATTTCCTTGTTGTTGCTGTTTTCATTCAGTCACCTAGTAGTTTCCAACTCTTTACAACCCCATGGTCTGCAGCACGCCAGGCCTCCCTGTCCCTCACCATCTCCTGAAGTTTGCCCAAGTTCATGTCCATTGCATCAGTAATGCCATCCAGCCATCTCATCCTCTGATGCCCTCTTCTCCTGCCCTCAGTCTTTCCCAGCATCAGGGACTTTGCCAGTGAATCAGCTGTTTGCATCAGATGACCAAAATATTGTAGCTTCGTCTTCAGCATCAGTCTTTCTGAGTATTCAGGGTTGATTTCCCTTAAGATTGACTGGTTTGATCTGCTTGCTGTCCAAGGGACTCTTAGGAGTCTTCTCCAGCACTGCATTTCAGAGGGGAAAGCATCAATTCTTTGGCGCTCTGCCTTTTTTATGGTCCAGTTCTCACAACCATATGTGACCAGTGGGAAGACTGGTCATATAGCCTTGACTATATGGACTTTTGTTGGCAGCGTAATGTCTCTGTTTTTCAACACACTATCAGTTTGTCATTGCTTTCCTGCCAAGAAGCAATCATCTTCTGATTTCATGGCTGCAGTCAACATCTGCAGTGATTTTAGAACCCAAGAAGAGGAAATCTGTCACTACTTCCACCTTTTCCCCTTCTATTTGCCATGAAGTAATGGGCCAGATGCCATGATCGTAAGTTTTTAAGTATTTAGTTTTTTTAAAAATATGAATTTATTTATTTTAATTGGAGGCTAATTACTTTACAATATTGTATTGGTTTTGCCATACATCAACATGAATCCACCACGGGTGTACACGGAATACTTGTTTTTTTTTTTTTTTTGTATTACAGAAATTTTTTTTTTTTTTTTAATTTTATTTTATTTTTAAACTTTACATAATTGTATTAGTTTTGCCAAATATCAAAATGAATCCGCCACAGGTATACATGTGTTCCCCATCCTGAACCCTCCTCCCTCCTCCCTCCCCATACCATCCCTCTGGGTCGTCCCAGTGCACTAGCCCCAAGCATCCAGTATCGTGCATCGAACCTGGACTGGCAACTCGTTTCTTACATGATATTTTACGTGTTTCAATGTCATTCTCCCAAATCTTCCCACCCTCTCCCTCTCCCACAGAGTCCATAAGACTGTTCTATACATCAGTGTCTCTTTTGCTGTCTCGTACACCAGGTTATTGTTACCATCTTTCTAAATTCCATATATATGCGTTAGTATACTGTATTTATGTTTTTCCTTCTGGCTTACTTCACTCTGTATAATAGGCTCCAGTTTCATCCACCTCATTAGAACTGATTCAAATGTATTCTTGGTTTTAATCCAGCTCTTTCACTCTTCTTTCTAGCCTTTATTAAGAGGCTCTTTAGTTCCTCTTCACTTTCTGCTATCAGAGTGGTATCATCTGCATATCAAGGTTATTGATATTTGTCCCACCTATCTTGATTCCTGCTTGTAACTCATCCAGCCTGGAATGTCTCATGATGAGCTCAGTGTATAGGTTAAATAAACAGGATGACAGCAGACAGCCCTGTTGTACTCCTTTCTCACTCTTGAACAAATTAGTTGTTCCATACAGGGTTCTAACTGTTGCTTCTTGACTCTCATACTGGTTTCTCAGGAGACAGGTAAGATGGCTTGTTATTCTCTTCTTTTTAAGAGCTTTCCACAGTTTGTTATAATCTACACAGTCAAAGACTTTAGCATAATCAATGAAAGAGAAGTAGATGTTTTTCTGGAATTCTCTTGCTTTCTCTATGATCCAGCAAATATTGGCAGTTTGATCTCTGGCTCCTCTGCCTTTTCTAAAACCAGCTTGAACATCTGAAAGTTCTTGGTTCACATAATGCTGAAGTCTAGCATGTAAGATTTTAAGCATGACTTTACTAGCATGGGAGATGAGTACAATTGTCCAATGATTAGCATATTCTTTGGTATTACCGTTCTTGAACATTGGGAGGAGGATTGAGCTTTTCCAGTCCTGTGGCTACTGCTGGGTCTTCCAGATTTTTGACATATTGAATGCAACACCTTGATAGCATCATCCTTTAGGGTATTGAATAGCTCAACTTGAATTCCATCGCATCCACTAGTTTTATTAACAGCAGTGATTCCCAAGGCCCACTTGACTTCACATTCCAGAATGTCTGGCCCTGGGTGACTGACCACACCATCATGATAATCTGGTTCATTAAGATCTTCTTTGTACAGTTCTTCTGTGTATTCTTTCCATCTCTTCTTGATCTCTTCTGCATCGACTAGGTCTCTACTGTTTCTGTCTTTATTGTGCCCATCTTTGGGTGAAATTTTTGCTGGATATTTCCAGTTTTCCTGAATATATCCAATTTCCTAACATGCCTTTATAATCATCATTGTTATTATTATTGCTGCCATTATGATTACTTTGGTCATCAGAGATGAACACAATATGTGAAGGTCTCAATATTTGTTATTTTAAATGGACAGCCTATTAAAATTATTTTTCACGCAATTAATAGTTTATTGAAAACCTAAAAACTCCTGAGGACTTCCCAGTTGGCTCAGCAGTAAGAATCCACCTGCTAATGCAGGAGACAGAGTTTGATCCCTGGGTCAAGAAGATCCCTTGGAGAAGAGAATGGCTACCCACTCCAGTATTCTTGCCTGGAAAATCCTATGGACAGAGGAGCCCGATGAGCTGTAGTTCATGGGGTCACAAGGAGTCAGATGTGACTAAGCAATTGAGCACACAGCAGCACTTACATATTAAGTAAACTGTAGAATCAACTAGCATTGGACACACGCGCATGCAAGAACTTCTGACTTCCACTAATTTTTCATGACTGACTGTGGATTTTTGAAATGTGTTTGCTTCTGGCCCACTCAGTTCTGCTGCCTCTTGGCAGACTTTCAAGGTGCCTCATCTATTGTGTTACACTGGTCCCCAGATCACCATAGGTTCTTAATAAATCTTCCCTCTAATCAGCTTTTGAAAATGGAACTTCGTGTTTCACTGCAGTCAGTTATGTAGATGGCTGTCACCAGGGCCTTCTCTTTAGCTTCAACCACCTTCCCAGAATTGCTTTTCTTTCTTCAGCTCCATTTATGAGACTGCAGCTCTCCAGAACCATATGTTGTAGCCAAATTGTGCTTTCCTCTAGTAGCAGGATATCATTTTTTTAACGCCATGTTATTTACTGGTCCCTTGGTTATACAAGAAAACTAGGAATCTCACACATGTTAGCAATTGTAGCTTCAGTAGCTAAAGACTTACTACAGGCAAGCATATGTTTACCAGCCAGTTTTCAGATCTCGTCTCTTAACTTCCTGGTGATACAGCAGAAACATAACTAGGCTTGAACCATGTGCATGCTCTGGAACTGGACAGGTGTGTGTGTCTGTCTGTGTGTTGGCCTGAATGTGTGTGTGTGTGTGTGTGTGTGTATCTGTCTATGCCTGTCTGTGTGTTGACCTGAATGAGCACATAATGGGAGAAAATGATGCTTTTAAATTGAGTTCTGTCCTTAATATTGTTATTTATGTTACATGTCAGTGATCATTTTCTCCCTGGCAAATGTAGTCTTCATTACAAATTCCAGTCATGCAGTTTCCATGCTTTAGAGATAAGGCTGAGGTTCTGTCAGAGCACTTAACCACAGGTGTAAAATGTTGTGATTAAAAAGAGACTGTACATTTAAGTAGGAGTAATTAGAAGTGAATTCCTAATTGCAAAGTTACACAAGCATTTATGCTTTGCTTTGAGATCCTGAGCCTTTCAAAGGTGCTATATAAATGCAAATTGCTTCTCACATCATTCATGCTGTGTATTCATGACATTGAAAATGTGCATTTATACTAAACTAAATAATAAAATATTAAATATAAAGTATCTATTCAATAGAGCATTTCCATGAGCTAAGAAAATACATTTTAACTTTTTAACAAGTACCTGGAATTATGAGATGCAAGTTCTCTCTTTACATCAGATTAAGAGAATGAAGTATAAAAAAAATAAAGCTCTTCAGACTGATTAAACTACAAAACTGTAAACAGTTTTTTAAAATACTATTACTGTAGCTTAACAGAATTTAAATTAGGCAAAGTTCCTGAAATTAAAATGGCAACCCACTCCAGTAATCTTGCCTGGAATGTCCCATGGGCGGAGGAGCCTGGTAGGCTGCAGTCCATGGGGTCACTAAGAGTCGGACACGACTGAACGACTTCACTTTCACTTTTCACTTTCATGCATTGCAGAAGGAAATGGCAACCCACTCCAGTGTTCTTGCCTGGAGAATCCCAGGGACAGCAGAGCCTGGTGGGCTGCTGTCTATGGGGTCGCACAGAGTCAGACACGACTGAAGCGACTTAGCAGCAGCAGTAGCAGCTGAATGTAAACTCACATGTTATTTGTAGTACATTCATTGACTGTTGGTAATCTAAAGAAGACCTTTCAAGACTCACGGATATGATAATTTATCAGTTATTCTGATAAATAGACAGAATATTCTGTTGCTATAAATATTTCAGCCTTCCTTTTGACCTCTTGATATAATGCCCACATCAGGAGTTTGGGTAGTGAATTAAGAAATTTAATTTTTATGAATATCAGGATTTAAGTACTAGGGAGCAGTGAGAGACTCATTCTTACAAAATGGATGCCGGAAAATGATAAATATCAGGTCCCTCTACACCGCAGGTGTTTGTCAACAAAAAGAAATCTTTTCAGGGAGGTGCTTCTCAGTTGTTGATGTGCCATTATGTCCTTTGGGATCTTGTTAAAGTATAGAATTTGATTCAGTAAATTTTATGTGGGCCTGAGGTTTTGCATTCCTAACACTCTTTCTTGTGATGCAGCTGCTGTTGTTCTACAGACCACATGTGCAATAGTAAGGCTTAAGGCAGATGTCTGGACACTTTTTCTATAAACAATCAGGTGGTAAATAGTTTAGCTTTTGCAAGCCCTTAGGATCTCTGTCACAGCTAGTCAATTCTGCCACTGAAGCACAAAATTCATAGTTAATACATAAATGAATAAGCATGATGCTCTTTCAGTAAAACTTCATTGAGAAAACAAGAGGTAAAAAGATTTGGCTCTAGGTCTGTAGTTTGCCACAGCCTGTTTCAAAACAGGCATATGGGTGTTCTAACAAATTCATTTATGTTGCAAATTTGCCCCTCTTCAGAGTTGACATAGCAGAGGCTAAATTAAAATCTTCAGTGGTCTTGTAGGCTTCCCTGGTGGCTCAGTTCATAAAGAATCTACTTGTAATGCAGGAGATTCAGGTTTGGTCCTTGGGTGGGGGAGAGGTCTTCAGGGACATTCTGGCTCTGGAAGTTACAAATATAAATCTTTTCCCCATAGAAGAGCCCTACAGCAACATTCAGCCCCTGGTACCAAAAGCCTCAGATGCTCTAGTCCCTTATAAGTATAAAAAGGATAGTAAAGCCACTCCTCCTAATCCTCCAGTTCTACATCTACAAATTCAGCCAACCTTGGATTGAATTTGATCCAATATTAGTTGAATCCATTACTCAGTTGGCTGAAGCTGTGGATGTGGAAGCCACATAGTCGCAGGCTGATTGTAGATATCAGAATCTATTTAATATATAGAAAGTAGGGGAAACTACTAGACCATTCAGAAAGTGAAAGTGAAATTCCCTTAGTTGTGTCCAACTCTTTGGGACCCCATGGACTATACAGTCCATGGAATTCTCCAGGTCAGAATACTGGAATGGGTAACCTTTCTTTTCTAGGGGATCTTCCTAACCCAGGGATCCAACCCAGGTCTCCCGCATTTCAGGCAGCATGACCATTCAGATATGACCTAAATCAAATCCCTTACGATTATACAGTGGAAGTGACAAACAGAGTCAAGGGATTATTTTTGATAGACAGAGTGCCTGAAGAACTATGGATGGAGGCTCGTGACACTTTACAGGAGGCAATGATCAACATCCCCAACAAAAAGAAATGCAAAAGGGCAAAATGTTTGTCTGAAGAGGCCTTAAAAATAGCTGAGAAAAGAAGAGAAGTGAAAGGCAAAGGAGAAAAGGAAAGATATACCCATTTGAATTCAGAGTTCCAAAGAATAGCAAGGAGAGATAAGAAAGCCTTCCAAGTGAACAATGCAAAGAAATAGAGGAAAACAATAGAATGGGAAAGACTAGAGATCTCTTCAAGAAAAGTAGACATACCAAGGGAACATTTCATGCAAAGATGGGCACAATAAAGGACAGAAACATTATGGACCTAACAGAAGCAGAAGATATTAAGAGGCTGCTAAGTCACTTCAGTCGTGTCTGACTCTGTGTGACCCCAGAGATGGCAGCCCACCAGACTCCCCTGTCCCTGGGATTCTCCAGGCAAGAACACTGGAGTGGGTTGCCATTTCCTTCTCCAATGCATGAAAGTGAAAAGTGAAAGTGAAGTCGCTCAGTCGTGTCCGACTCTTAGCGACCCCATGGACTGCAGCCTACCAGGTTCCTCCGTCCATGGGATTTTCCAGGCAAGAGTACTGGAGTGGGGTGCCAATGCCTTCTCCAAACTGATCCACATATAGCTATAAATTTGATTAATAAAATTTTTTAATTCAAGAAAAAGAGAGAAAACGATTATAAGGACTCAATCTCAATGCCTATGCTACTGCTGCTAAGTCAATTCAGTCGTGTCCGACTCTGTGTGACCCCATAGACGGCAGCCCACCAGGCTCCCCTGTCCCTGGGATGCTCCAGGCAAGAACACTGAAGTGGGTTGCCATTTCCTTCTCCAGATATTAAGAGGAGGTGGCATGCATGAAAGTGAAAAGTGAAAGTGAAGTCGCTCAGTCCTGTTCGACTCTTAGCGACCCCATGGACTGCAGCCTACCAGGCTCCTCCACCCATGGGATTTTCCAGGCAAGAGTACTGGAGTGGGGTGCCATTGCCTTCTCCAGATATTAAGAGGAGGTGGCAAGAATACATAGAAGAACTATACAAAAAAGATTTCAATGACCCAGATAACCATGATGGTGTGATCTGAAATTAAAGATGCTTGCTCTTTGGAAGAAAAGCTATGACAAACCTAGACAGCTTATTAAAAAGCAGAGTTATTACTTTGTTGCCAAAGGTCCGTCTAGTCAAAGCTGTGGTTTTTCCAGTAGTCATATATGGATGTGACAGTTGGACCATAAGGAAAGCTGAGTGCTGAAGAATTGATGCTTTTGAACTGTAGTTTTGGTGAAGACTCTTGAGAGTCCTTTGGACTGCAAGGAGTTTCAACCAGTCAATCCAAAAGGAAATCAGTCCGAATATTCATTGGAAGGACTGATGCTAAA
This sequence comes from Bos grunniens, assembly GCF_055505025.1. Taxonomy (NCBI): domain Eukaryota; kingdom Metazoa; phylum Chordata; class Mammalia; order Artiodactyla; family Bovidae; genus Bos; species Bos grunniens. The sequence continues at coordinate 106,042,462 of NC_141165.1, forward strand.
GCTGAAGCTCCAATACTTTGGCCACCTGATGTGAAGAACTGACTCATTGTAAAAGTCCCTGATGCTAAGAAAGATTGAAGGCAGGAGGAGACAGAAGATGAGATGGTTGGATGGCATCACAGACTCTATGGACATGAGTTCGGGCAATCTCTGGGACTTGGTGATGGACAGGGAGGCCTGATGTACTGCAGTCGAAGAGGGCTTAAAATGTCGGACTCAACTGAGCAACTGAACTGATAGTCCAGAACCCTCAAGAGTCTCTTCAAAGGCAGAATAGTAGAGTAATAGAATTTTATTTTTTTTGGATGATCACTCTCTTGTTCATTTTGCCACCTGGATGAATACAAATTCTCAAATAAAGCCACATAATAAAATAACCAGGCAGTGTTTGAACTGTCCAAAGTTCAACTGTCCAATCAGATTATCCACATCCTTCCTTTTCTTAATCTCAATCAAGATCAAAGTTATTCTTCTGGACAGACATTTTTATCTTTCCAGTTATCTAGCTTCCCTCGGTTCTTCCAATGTCTTTGTCATTTGACAGCTCCAGAGCTGACAATTTATTAAACTGATCAGATAGGCAGGTTTACTCTTTCTCAGAATGAGTAACCTCAACCTCAGTACTAATGTTTGAAGGACTGTTTATTTTTACATTTCAGAGGAAATAAAATTAAGGAATGTGCCAAATTGTGTTAGAAATATTTAACATTAACAATTAAGATTGTTAATTTTTCCATAAAATACTGAACTATGATAGGGCATTTTCATTAATTTGACGACTAAATACTCAAGAATTTTGTAATAATTCATATATTTATAAATAATGTATATATTTATATATAATTTATATTTATATATAATTACATGAATCATAATTATAAAATAATTTATCTTTAAATATAAGTTATGTCAATTAAACTGTTGTCATAGAATAATGGATTCAGATCAGATCAGTCACTCAGTCGTGTCCGACTCTTTGCGACCCCATGAATCACAGCACGCCAGGCCTCCCTGTCCATCACCAGTTCCCGGAGTTCACCCAGACTCACGTCCATCAAGTCAGTGATGCCATCCAGCCATCTCATCCTCTGTCGTCCCCTTCTCCTCCTGCCCCCAATCCCTCCCAGCATCAGAGTCTTTTCCAATGAGTCAACTCTTCTCATGAGGTGGCCAAAGTACTGGAGTTTCAGCTTTAGCATCATTCCTTCCAAAGAAATCCCAGGGCTGATCTCCTTCAGAATGCACTGGTTGGATCTCCCTGCAGTCCAAGGGACTCTCAAGAGTCTTCTCCAGCACCACAGTTCAAAAGCATCAGTTCTTCGGTGCTCAGTCTTCTTCACAGTCCAACTCTCACATCCATACATGACCACAGGAAAAACCATAGCCTTGACTAGACAAACCTTTGTTGGCAAAGTAATGTCTCTGCTTTTGAATATGCTATCTAGGTTGGTCATAACTTTCCTTCCAAGGAGTAAGCGTCTTTTCATTTCATGGCTACAGTCACCATCTGTAGTGATTTTGGAGCCCAGAAAAATAAAGCCTGACACCGTTTCCACTGTTTCCCCATCTATTTCCCATGAAGTGATGGGACCGGATGCCATGATCTTCCTTTTCTGAATGTTGAGCTTTAAGCCAACTTTTTCACTCTCCACTTTCACTTTCATCAAGAGGCTTTTGAGTTCCTCTTCACTTTCTGCCATAAGGGTGGTGTCATCTGCATATCTGAGGTTATTGATATTTCTCCTGGCAATCTTGATTCCAGCTTGTGTTTCTTCCAGCCCAGCATTTCTCATGATGTACTCTGCATATAAGTTAAATAAGCAGGGTGACAATATACAGCCTTGACGAACTCCTTTTCCTATTTGGAACCAGTCTGTTGTTCCATGTCCAGTTCTAACTGTTGCTTCCTGACCTGCATACAGGTTTCTCAAGAGGCAGATCAGGTGGTCTGGTATTAACTCCCATCTAATCCATTGTCAGTTTTCGTTCTAATCCCAAAGAAAGGCAATGCCAAAGAATGCTCAAACTACTGCAAAATTGCACTCATCTCACACGCTAGTAAAGTAATGCTCAAAATTCTCCAAGCCAGGCTTCAGCAATATGTGAAACGTGAACTCCCTGATGTTCAAGCTGGTTTTAGAAAAGGCAGAAGAATCAGAGATCAAATTGCCAACATCCAGTGGATCATGGAAAAAGCAAGAGAGTTCCAGAAAAACATCTATTTCTGCTTTATTGACTATACCAAAGCCTTTGACTGTGTGGATCACAATAAACTGTCGAAAATTCTGAAAAAGATGGGAATACCAGAACACCTGATCTGCCTCTTGAGAAATTTGTATGCAGGTCAGGAAGCAACAGTTAGAACTGGACATGGAACAACAGACTGGTTCCAAATAGAGAAGGAGTTCGTCAAGGCTGTATATTGTCACCCTGTTTATTTAACTTATATGCAGAGTACATCATGAGAAATGCTGGGCTGGAAGAAACACAAGCTGGAATCAAGATTGCCAGGAGAAATATCAATAACCTCAGATATGCAGATGACACCACCCTTATGGCAGAAAGTGAAGAGGAACTCAAAAGCCTCTTGATGAAAGTGAAAGTGGAGAGTGAAAAAGTTGGCTTAAAGCTCAACATTCAGAAAAGGAAGATCATGGCATCCGGTCCCATCACTTCATGGGAAATAGATGGGGAAACAGTGGAAACGGTGTCAGACTTTATTTTTCTGGGCTCCAAAATCACTACAGATGGTGACTGTAGCCATGAAATGAAAAGACGCTTACTCCTTGGAAGGAAAGTTATGACCAACCTAGATAGCATATTCAAAAGCAGAGACATTACTTTGCCAACAAAGGTTTGTCTAGTCAAGGCTATGGTTTTTCCTGTGGTCATGTATGGATGTGAGAGTTGGACTGTGAAGAAGACTGAGCACCGAAGAACTGATGCTTTTGAACTGTGGTGCTGGAGAAGACTCTTGAGAGTCCCTTGGACTGCAGGGAGATCCAACCAGTGCATTCTGAAGGAGATCAGCCCTGGGATTTCTTTGGAAGGAATGATGCTAAAGCTGAAACTCCAGTACTTTGGCCCACCTCATGAGAAGAGTTGACTCATTGGAAAAGACTGATGCTGGGAGGGATTGGGGGCAGGAGGAGAAGGGGACGACAGAGGATGAGATGGCTGGATGGCATCACTGACTTGATGGACGTGAGTCTGAGTGAACTCCGGGAGTTGGTGATGGACAGGGAGGCCTGGCGTGCTGTGACTCATAGGGTGGCAAAGAGTTGGACACGACTGAGCGACTGAACTGAACTGAACTGAAATAAACCATAGCCTGAGGGCCTAGTACCACTAACTTCCAGTTTGTTTTGGCCCTCAAACTCATTGTTTTTGTTTTACTTTTTTAAATGATTGAAAAGAAAATTAAAAGATGAAAATTGTTACATTTAAAAATCACATAAAATTCAAAATATAATGAGATTCTAATACAATGTAAATGCTATGTTAATAGTTGTAAACACAATGTGAATACTATGTAAATAAATGCCAGTGCAGCAAATTCAAGTTGTGCTTTTTTGAACTTTCTGGATTTTTTAAAAAATATTTTTGATCTGTAGTTGTTTAAATCTGTGGCTGCAGGACCCACTGATATGGAGAGGCAACTGTAACCAGTTTTCTTATACACGTATTGATCAATTCAGTAATATGAATGTGGGAAGTATCCATCTGCTCATTATATTGTGATCTTCTGGCCTGAATGTGGTCTTGTTCACTCTGAGATGAAATGGAACTTCTGTAGATTATTATTAATGTTCCCAAGGTGTACATTTCTTTTGAAATTGATTTTCCTATTTCCCTTAGTGTCTGAGTGACTGTGAAGTAAAATGAAAGCAGGCAGGTTGAAGTTTAATCCAGGTAAGATGGAAGCTTTTAGAGAAGCTGAAGAGTATTATCTTTACACTGAATTAAAGTCTTCACAGAGCAGAAGTGATTTAGGATGGTGCCTCACAAGAGAGAATCTTTGCATTATGATTTGTATAGTATACAAGCTGTGACTTTTTTTTTAACCTGGTGGCCTTATTATAATTTTTAAAGACTAATAAACTTTACTTAAATACAATGGCATGTTTATGTATGTATGCAGACATAAAAATCAGGTGAGGGAGGGAGCAAGGTCAGGGCTCTCAAAGCTGAAATTAGATGTCCCCAGAGGAGCCTGGTAGGCTGCAGTCCATGGGGTCGCTAAGAGTCGGACACGACTGAGCAACTTCACTTTGATGCATTTTCACTTTCATGCATTGGAGAAGGAAATGGCAACCCACTCCAGTGTTCTTGCCTGGAGAATCCCAGGGTCTCGGGAGCCTGGTGGGCTGCCATCTATGGGGTCACACAGAGTCGGACATGACTGAAGCGACTTAGCAACAACAGCAGCAGCAGCTTTTTCCTCCATGAAGAATTTAGCTAGCACAGGTAACAGGCAGTGTGCATAAAGCAATTAGTGATACCAAGACCTGGACAATCACCTAAATCTGTAGCAAGCCACTTTAAAGTGTATTAGTTATTTATTTACCCTTGCTTATTTTACTGTATTGGTGTGAGTTCTTAGGGCTTAAAGAGAGTTAATTCTGTTGGAGGGCAGTCTTTATGCAGTTTCACTGTCGGAGTTAATATCTGTTGGGATAAACATGAGATTAATTGTAGATTAAAAGGTTCTTTTATGTGGAATTGAGGAAATAACAAGGAGAATGTTTTGACTTCTCTGTTTGTTTTTTCCCATCTTCCTGCATTACACACTTCCACTGCAAACCTCCAGGCAGGCCTCTTTATGGAGGTTTTTGCTCAAATGATTTGTGGGGTTCTTTTGAGTGGGTAATTGGGTATTCAGTTGGAAACTTTATTTTGACAGTGGGCTAATAGGTTAATTCTGTATTTAAAAATGCATACCATAGTATAGGTTTTTTGTTTGTTTGTTTTTTAAATAATGAGCTGCCAAGACAATTCCCATTATCCAGGTATTTGGCTTTCTTCTGATGGCAGGCACTTTTGGAAAACAGATCATGTTATTTAACTGTATTCACTTCTTTATCCACGGCAGAAATCTTGTTTCTCCTCCAAAGAGAAACTTAAATATGATATTTATAATTCACATGAAGGCTGTAGGAGCTAGCATCAAGTGCTTATGATTACATTCAGATGATAAAAAAAGTAATGAAAGTCTAGTAGAGCTAGCTTATTACTGTTGGCCTTAAGTGCAGCATCATTTAAATTCAAACAGCACTGCCCTCTGCTCTGAAAAATTCTCCAAAGGGCAAAGAATTTTCTCTACAGCTATTCATTAATGGACATTAAACCTTGGTAGAGAACAGATTTCCATTGACAGTATGAAAAGGAAAACCAGAGTGTTTTTTGGAAAACTACTTATTCCAATAAATAATTTGCAAATGACTTCATTGGATAATTGAGGCTTTTCAAATATGAATATATAGAGAATTAGGAAAAAAAGACAAATAGTGACATTTAGTAATGTCTCATCATGAAAGCAGCCTTGCAGCCTTGGCTACCACTCTAGAAGTGAACGTATAATTATTAAAGCCCTATCATCATATTTTATTTTTTATTAGGGGTCATGGTTATTACGTTTCCTATATCCTGATAAAAATGTGAATTTTTCATCAGCAGTACTATGAATAATACAAATCTAATATTGTATTTCATTTTATTAATATTAATCTAAGGAAGACAGCAAACACACACACATACTCTAAGGGAAAAAAATCAGCAAACATAGCAAAACAACTGAACAAGGGTATAAAGAAAGCAGAAAACATTAGGAGGGGCAAAATTAATTTATTGGACAATCACCTAAATCTGTACCAAACTGCTTTATAGTGCAGGGGTCCCCAGCCTCTGGGCCCCAGATGGCTACCTGCTGTCAGATCAGTGGCGGCACTTGATTAGAAATAAAGCGCACAATACATGTGATGTGCTTGAATCACCCCAAAACCACCCCCACCTCTGGCCTTAGAAGAAGAAAAAAGTGTCTTCTATGAAATCAGTCCCTGGTGCCAAAAGTTGGGGACCGCTGTTCGTGGAGTTTTTATTTACCTTTGCCTATTTCACTGTGCTAGCGAGATATTTAGAGAAAAGAAACCAGAAGCCTAAAAATATTTAAGAATAAATTTCTTAAATATTGATGAATATCTGTATCAAATGATGCCTGCCTTCTTAGGCGAAAAGTGTACACACATTTCTTAGAGAATGTTAGGAAATAATTTTGAAAATATAGGCAGAATGGGAGCAACTCTTTCAACTTTTCCCCTTTTTAAAAGCATTAAAGTGACATTTTTGTCAAAATATTTTAAATAAGCCAAGTATTATATCTTTCATTTAGAAAACATGTACAGCTGTTTTTTAATTGGTAAGAGATAGTACTGTTGATCAAATTCAGATCAATTCAGTTAAGTGATTATTTTTAATCCTCTCTCAAAGAAAGTAATGCAGTGGCAAGAAAACAGGTATTCACACTTATATGGGATTTAAGAAAACTTTGTAAATTTTCTCAAGTGGTTAAGACACTGCTCTTCAGCTCCTGATCTACTGTCCCCATATCCCTGTGCACCGCTGAGTTCTAGTATCATTCATCAAAACTCTATTCATGTCTTCTTTTAATTTTTTTTCTCTAATGCATTGTATCCCATTAGACCATTCTACTTAGATAATTCCTTATTAATCACTACTCAGGTTTTAACTCAACATTCAGAAAACGAAGATCATGGCATCTGGTCCCATCACTTCATGGGAAATAGATGGGGAAACAGTGGAAACAGTGTCAGCCTTTATTTTTTGGGCTGCAAAATCACTGCAGATGGTGACTGCAGCCATGAAATGAAAAGACGCTTACTCCCTGGAAGGAAAGTTATGACCAACCTAGATAGCATATTGAAAAGCAGAGACATTACTTTGCCAACAAAGGTCCGTCTAGTCAAGGCCATGGTTTTTCCAGTGGTCATGTATGGATGTGAGAGTTGGACTGTGAAAAAGGCTGAGTGCCGAAGAATTGATGCTTTTGAACTGTGCTGTTGGAGAAGACTCTTGAGAGTCCCTTGGACTACAAGGAGGGCCAACCAGTCCATTCTGAAGGAGATCAGCCCTGGGATTTCTTTGGAGGGAATGATGCTAAAGCTGAAACTCCAGTACTTTGGCCACCTCATGCAAAGAGTTGACTCATTGGAAAAGACTGATGCTGGGAGGGATTGGGGGCAGGAGGAGAAGGGGACAACAGAGGATGAGATGGCTGGATGGCATCACTGACTCGATGGACGTGAGTCTGGGTGAACTCCGGGAGTTGGTGATGGACAGGGAGGCCTGGCGTGCTGCAATTCATGGGGTCGCAAAGAGTTGGACACGACTGAGCAACTGAACTGAACTGAACTGAGGTTTTGGTTGTTCTTCTTAGTTGGCTCCTTGATTTTTTTCTAAATAGATCATCAAGCATCTGTTTCTCCCTCCTCTTTATTTACTGAAGAACTAACCCATCCCTATCCAATCAGACCATCTTCTCCATCAGTAGCTCAAAAGTGGAGCACATAAGAATGCAGCCAAATAGGCATCATGGATAAGCTCAGTTACTTTTTCCACTTGACAAAGTGGATCTTCCATTTTGAAATATATATTAACTGTAAATAATTGAGGATCTAGTAGTGACTTTGACAATTCTCCAGTTATACCTTTGGGGATTCCCTGGTGGCTCAGATAATAAAGAGTCTGCACAAAATACGGGAGGCCCAAGTTTGATCCCTGGGTCAGGAAGATCCCCTGGAGAAGAAAATGGCAACCCACTCCAGTATTCTTGCCTGGAAAATCCCATGGATGGAGGAGCCTAGCGGGCTACAGTCCATAAGATCACCAAGAGTCGGATATGACTGAGCAACTACACTTTTCACTTTCAGCATGATGAAAGGTCAAATGAGGTAGCACAAACACAATGTTTTAATCTGTACACAAAATCTGACCTTTGGTCTGTTGAAAGTTTTCCAGTTTTAAGAAATGTTTCATATGGAACAACATTTAAAAATGTGATTTGTCACTTTGGTTTAATAATTTATTCTCATTTTCCTTAAGAGTAGATTCAATATTTATCATCTCTAAACAACATCATACTTCTACAGCAATTTCCTTCCTTCTTTCCTCCCTTTCTTCCTTTCTCTCTTACAAGTTTCTCCATGTCCCCCACCCTCTACCACACCATCTTTCTCTGAAATAAAACTTCTCTTGAACAACAATACAAATAGCCATGAAGGTAATGTACATCTGGAGATTACAAACAGGGAAGGTAGAAGAGATTTAGAATCAAATTTATATATTTATAACTTTTTTTTATATTCACAAGTGAATTTACTTAGTGAGTTCATTTAAAGACAGAAAAAAAACACATTTTGAGTGACTGTTTTCTACTTACCTTTAGTTTTTAGTCTTAGTTTTATTTTTTTGATAAAATTTAGTATCTCATTTAATTTACTACAATCACATAACATTAGTATTATTAACTAGCTGAAAAGGTAAAGTAATTTTAATTCATGAGTTGAATTCATTGACCAGAGGAAATTAATAGTCATGGTTCTTAAAACCAAAATATCTAGTCTACTGCCTTTGGACAGTATCACTAGGACCATTTTATATGGTCCACTTAACTCCCAAGTGGTAAAAAATAATACATTTGTTCCATCTCCATACAAATAATACATATGCCAATTTTCTTCATGATACATGAATCATTCTAAACTATTCTCTAAATTCAGTCTCTGCTTGAACAGTTTTCTTTGTAAGAAAAACATTACTCCATTTTTAATAACATAATCAGTAGGAATGTCTTTGCATCAACCTAAAATTGACTTTTATCCCTGGAAATGCCAATCATATTGCCCAACCTATATGGTAGACATATCCAGTAGATTATTTTTTCATGGTAGTCAGGAGGCAGTTTTTCATGTAGAGTACTTTCTGATACATTTTAATGTTTTTTTACAGGTGTATATATATGTATCACAAGTGATATTTGTTAGAAGTGTTTAAATGTAGGCCTTGTGTCCTGTTTTAGACCAAGATTTGGATACTTGGGCTTCCCTCCTGGCTCAGACGGTAAAGAATCCCCCTGCAATGTGGGAGACCTGGGTTCGATCCCTGGGTTGGGAAGATACTCTGGAGAAGGGAATGGCTATCCACTCCAGTTCTAGCCTGGAGAATTCCATGAACAGAGAAGCATGGCAAACTACAGTCAATGGGGTTGCCAAGAGTCCGACACAACTGAGTGACTTTCACTTTTACTTTTGGATACTACTGCCAGTGACTTACATCTCGTTCTAAAACAGCAACAGTTGAAAAGAACCTCCTGAAGCACTTACTCTATTCACCATTCTTTGCTATTTTAACTGTCTGTTAGATTATAGGCTTTCTGTCAATATAGCTCCTGTTGGTACTGCTCAGAGATATATATCTGCAGAACTGCACTGCCCAAAATGGTAACCACTAGCCACCTGTACTTATGTAAATTTATATTTAAATTAATTAAAACTAAATTAAAAAATAGTTTCCTGGTCATGCTGATCACATACTGTGTCCTCAGCAGCTAGCTGCATGTGATTAGTGACTATCATACTAGCTGGTGAAGATTTGGACCAGTTTCATCGTTACAGAAAGTTGTTTTAGAGCCTAGCACCATTCATAGAGAAAAGAAATAGATATTATCTGATTAATTTACTTATCTATCTTTAGGGAACAGCAATCCCATTTATTTTGTCTTCATAATGGAGAGGTAGATTTTGAATGCCAATATAGGAATATGTATACTTTAAGGGTTTTTCTATTGTTTTTGTTTCTTTGTTTTCATGGAAGAAATCTTAATGCAATTGCTATAATCTACTTCTTAGTCCAGAGAGGCAGCCAAGAATGATCACATTGTGAGAATTTAATCTTATGAGTCCTTGTGAATATTGATAAACATTAATGAAATTGTGATAGTAGTGGGGACACGTCTTAGTCTGTTCAGGTTGCTACAAAAAACAAAACAAAACCACAGACTGAGTAGCTTATAAACAACAGATATTTATTTCTCACAGTTCTGGAGACTGAGCATGCAAGATCCAGGTGCAAGCATGATCAGGTGAAAGTCAGATCACAGACTTCTTATTATAACCTCACATGGCAGAAGGGGCTAAGGAGCTATGCTGTGCTTCTTTCTTAAGGGCACTAGTCTCATTCATGAGGGCTCTACCCTCATGACCTAATCACATCTCAAAGTCCCTACAGTTGAATTCCAAAACTTGGAGGTTATATATCAACACATTAATTTCAGGGAGACATTAACATTCAGACCTTAGCAGGATCTTTGAAAGTGAAAGTCGCTCAGTCTTGTTCACTCTTTGCAGCTCCATGGACTGGTCCACAGGATTCTCCAGGCCAGAATATTGGAGTGGGTAGCTGTTCCCTTCTCTAGTGAATCTTCCCAATCCAGGGATTGGACTCTAGTCTCCCACATTGCAGGCAGATTCTTTGCCAGCTGAGCCACCAGGGAAGCCCAAGAATACTGGAGTGTGTAGCCTATCCCTTCTCCAGCGCATTTTCCCGACCCAGGAATCGAACTGGGGTCTCCTGCGTTGCAGGATCTTTAATAAATCATATTTCTGATTGAATTGTAATGAAAGGTCTCAGCAATCAGAATCTGAAGATTCAATTGCATCATGATAACTTCTTGACTAAGTAAGGCTGAGGAAAAAGCTTTGTATCAAATATGTGAATTTAAGATGATAGCAAAGAGACCATAGAAAAAGAATTGTTAAAGAAACTTGCTTTTTTATTAAATGTTCATTCTTTAGCTTTCTCTCATTCTAGACTTTTTTACTAAATTCCCCAAAGCTAGATCCAATTTAAAGCCTGTCACTCCATCTTTGGTTCATACTGCTAAGATCACACTATAGTACACAATATTGTACACTAACCACAGACCCCAAAAGAATAGAATTTATTATTTTCTTGTCATTGATGAAATTCATCCAAGCATTAATATCTATTCACTCTATAGAACCATTTCCTCCTGGGAATATAACACTAAAACACAGAGAAATAAATGATGAGATTCTTTCAACATGGTATTTGTAGATTTAACTGAAGTGAAAAGAACATCTTATTAAGGCACAGATTAGGGAGGACAAAAATTAAAGCATGACAGTTTGAGGAAAAAATACTCATTGGCCTTTTTCCCGGTGTTCTTTTATCTCAGCAATTTGCTAATCTTAGAGAATAGTTAAAATAAGAGTAAATCAATAGGATGTGAGCTCCAAAGTTATTTAGCCCAAATTCCTTTGGGGTAGAGAGGACATGGGACCACCAGAGCTCTTCCTGTCTCAGCAGCTAAAATTAAAAATCCTTAAACTATGCTAGAGAAAAGCGACTTTTGAAATGCATTCTTGTACCAGCAAATATTTACTGAGAATGTATAAATGTCAAGCTACTGAGAGGTTTTGTTCAAAGATGATACAGGCACACTTTCAAAGAACACATAGTTTAAATAACTGTGTTGATTTTCCCTGTCTCAGACATAGTCTTTAGCATCTACTCTAATCAAACATAATAGGATTGTGTATGACTTAAAAGAATGTCTTCTTCATTCTTTTTAATTGACATTTTATAAAGTAACACTCATCAGCCTTTAACAGCAAAGCATGGTATTTAAGTAGTAATTGCTCTAAACACAGAAAAAATATGCCCTGAGAGAATTATATTCATTAATGTTTCCCTCATGAAGGATTGGCCAACTAAACAAGTTATTGATTCTTCCCCGAAGCTCTGAAACACAAGATGGCTATTTAGAGACCAATTTCAGCTGGAGAATGTAAAGATGTTTTCATGCATCCACTCTTTCATTCAGCAAGTATTAATTCAGTGTTTACTGTTTAGGAACTGAACTAGATGCTTGAGATTCAAGAGTATTTATTTTGTTAAAGGTTCATTTTCTCGAGGAGCTCACCTTTTAGGTGAAATGATTATAAAATTTTAAAAGTATATACATATATGTGTGTGTGTGTGTGTGTATTATATATATGTTTCCTAGTGTGTTAGACACCCCACTCCAGTACTTTTGCCTGGAAAATTCCATGGATGGAGGAGCCTGGTGGGCTGAAGTCCACGGGGTTGCTAGAGTCGGACACGACTGAGCGACTTCACTTTCACTTTTCACTTTCATGCATTGCAGAAGGAAATGGCAACCCACTCCAGTGTTCTTGCCTGGAGAATCCCAAGGACAGGGGAGCCTGGTGGGCTGCTGTCTATGGGATCGCATAGAGTCGGACACAACTGAAGTGACTTAGCAGCAGCAGCAGCAGCAGCAGCAGCAGTGTGTTAGAAGATGATAATTGGCAAAAAGTATGTAAGTGGAGCAGGTTGAGGAGTATCAGTGGATGAAACATATTTAAGTAGGATGTTCAGCATTGGCATTATTAATGTCTTCTAGAAAATGCTTGTGGAAGAAGAAAGAATCAACCATAATGAAATTTTGAAGAAGATTCTGGACAGAAGGCCTAGCCAGTAGTAGTGCCCTAGCACAGGTTGGTACCGGCCAAGGAGTTTGAGAAGTAGCCAGGAGGTCAAACGGAGTAGAGCAGAGTAACTGAGGAGAGCCACAATAGTGTGATCAGAGAGGTAATAGGTGCCAGTTCATATAAGATCATTATGAGAACTTTGATCTTACTCAGAGGGTATTGCAAAGCCATTTCAGGGCCTTATGCAAAGGAGAGACACAATCATGACTCATATTTCTACTTACCTTTTGTTGGACAAAATCGTCTTTGTCTGATCATCCAAAGTGAATCTTATGTTGAATGTGCTGTAAAACAGCTATAGAAAAGAGTTGGACCTGCATTCAAGTTACAGTCACATTGTTTATTCAATAATAAATCTTTATCAAGCACACTTTATATGCCCTAGTAGTGACTTCATGGGAGGAAACTTTTATGCCAGATTTGTTGTTGTTGTTGTTTAGTCGCTGAGTCACGTCCAACTCTGCTACCCCATGGATTCCAGCACACGGGGCTCCCCTGTTCTTCACTACCTCCCGGAGTTTGCTCAGATTCATTTCCATTGAGTCAATGATGCCATCTAACCGTCTCATCCTCTCCATCCCCCTTCTCCTTTTGCCTTCATTGCTTTTTAAACATTTAATTCGTTTATATATTCGTATTTCCAACTTGGTTTTATTTATGCAAAGCTATTTAATAAACATGTCTCTAAAGAAGATAGGTAAGATCTAACAAAAATCAGGCAATGAGTCTGATATTCTTATTTTTCATAAGAGTCTTTTAGATGAAACTTTGAAATAATTTACTGTGAGCAGATTTTCAATACTCACTTTATATCTACTCCAAAAGAAACTGAAGAAAAATAATCAGATAGAAAGATGCCTTTTGGAAAGATAGGTAAAGACAAAGCTAATTTTTTCCTAACAGTCCTATCTGCAAAGCTGGTTTGTATCATTTCTACTGAATACATATTGGGGGAAAATTATTCACATAAAGCCAAACTATCACCAACAGCAATCTGACAAAATGAGTCTATTCTGAGACACCTGAAAATTGTTTTCTTGTTGAATTTCTGTCAAACCAATCTAGGGTAACTAACTATCATTAGCATGACCACGTAATTCAGGAAAAGGCAGAAGCAAGTTTCTGCAAAGAAAATGTGGATGATACTAATACATTCATACTGAAAAATTTCATTCCTTAAATGTGTTGTGTTTTCACAGCACTATTTGATTTCATCTGACTTCCTTCGTATTATCTTTAACTCTTTCATTCCTCTGCTTGAACTCTAGGTGTACAGTAGAGCAACTTATCACAAGAGATCAGTTTTAATTAGTTGCCTGCAGAACTATGGCTTAAAAACTTACTGCCCACATTTAAGTTCTGGCTCATTCATGGGTCAACTTGAGGATCTTGGGGAAATTCTTGAATCTGCCTCAACTTATCTTCTCCCTTGGAAATAGGAATTATTATAACATCAGTCTTTAAGTACATGTATTAATAAGATAAGACAACCTGTGTTGGTCACCTAGCAAAATGCCTATGACACAGTAAGTGCTGGGTAAATTTTAGATACTAGTATTATCATCCATCCATTTTGTTAATATTTCTCATGTCTACATTAATTTTTACAAAGATTTTTCATTTTCCTCTGCAAGTCTGAATTCTCTCCATCATCAAGTGATGGTTCGAGTTAAATTTCTTCTGTGAAATAATGACTACATATTTTTTCCTTAAAAATTACAGTACCCTATTGCCTTTCTATTCTTCTCATGTATCATATGTTGTCACCATTCGAGCTTTTTGCTGTTTGTAGATCATTAATCCCAAGCTAGTTTGAAAGCTTCTAGAAATGTAGGACTGTATTTCTCTTATAAACTAGAGAACCTGGCATAGTATTAGATTCAGAAAGTGAAAGTGTTAGTCCCTCAGTTGTGTCTAGCTCTTTGCAATCCCAAGGACTGTAGCCCACCAGGCTCCTCTGTCCATGGAATTCTTTGGGCAAGAATACTGGAGTGGGTTGCCATTCCCTTCTCCAGGGGATCTTCATGACCCAGGGATGGAACCTGGGTCTCCTGCATTGCAGGTATATTCTTTATCATCTGAGCCACAAGGGAAGCCTGGTTTGATTGAACTCAGAATCAAACCCAAATTCTGATCAATGTATTTTTACTAATACAGTGATCCACATAGTGTGTACATTAAATTTAATCTCAAAAAAGTGATGGGTGAATTTTTCAGAGGCCAAAGCAGTATGTGTCATAATAAAAACAAGGGCACTAAATCATTCTGGCATTAATGATTGAAGTCCTGGAAAAGATATTTTACTAAAGAGCAGTAATTGTTTGTTTGCTTTTTATGGATACTGTTTTCTGTATCATTGCTCCAACTGTATTAAAACCAGGCAGATACTGATAATCTAAGCTGACTGTGATCTCTAGAATAAATTCAGTCATTATGAAGCTTGATAAATGTGTGTGTAGTTGGAGAAGACTCTTGAGAGTCCCTTGGACTGAAAGGAAATCCAACCAGTCCATTCTGAAGATCAGCCCTGGGATTTCTTTGGAAGGAATGATGCTAAAGCTGAGACTCCAGTACTTTGGCCACCTCATGCGAAGAGTTAACTCGTTGGAAAAGACTCTGATGCTGGGAGGGATTGGGGACAGGAGGAGAAGGGGACGACAGAGGATGAGATGGCTGGATGGCGTCACTGATTCGATGGACATGAGTCTGAGTGAACTCCGGGAGTTGGTGATGGACAGGGAGGCCTGCAATTCATGGGGTCACAAAGAGTCAGACACGACTGTGACTGAACTGAACTGAACTGAGAGGGAGAGAACTACACATTTCTTTCTTCCTTATGTGTCTGTGATAATAAATACATGTAAAACAATATACACTAAATTTAATACTTGAATGTTGAAAGAGCATTTTGAAATTAAATTCACATTCTCAAGGAAGTTATATAAGAATGACACAAAGAATATATTTCAGAACATGTATTTTAAGGATAAAATTGCAGGAAAAATATCCCTAGATTATTATGTATTTTCTCATCTTCAGAAAACTTGAATGCAACTGCACTCCCTGTATATGCCTGAGGTCCAAACTTTTCCGTTTCTAAAGTTGCCTGCTAGAAATTGGAGATCTAATAAATCTGTTGACCCTGGTTATAAAAACTTTGACTGCTACACAGTAATCAGACTAGTACTGTTTACTCTAGAGCTTAAATTATTCCAATTAAAAAGACATTTAAAATTTCTCTATTTAAACAGAAAAATGAAGTGAGGATAAATTTTCAAATATCTGTCTTCTTCCCTCCCAGTGAAAGATAGAATGAAAAAATAGAGTATGTCATAGAACCATGTTTGTTCTAAACAACAAAAATGGTTAGGAATTAGGAGGCATACTTCTACTTTGTTTCAAAATAACATCATTTTCAGAGAATTATGTGATTTTATTGGCTTTAAACATGAAATCACTCAAATATTGGGCGAATTACTTTTTGCATTGATGACAAATATGTTATTTTACTTGGCATTAATAATTTTGTTTGCTTTTATGATGCTGCAAGTTCAAGAAATAGTGACCTTCATTATTAATTTTGTCTTAATAACTTAATAACTTATTAACTTAGTAACTAAAAGTTATAGTTTTATTTTAAAACTTCCAAACTTGCTGCAATTTATGTCAAAGAGTGTTCTGCCTATATTTTCCTCTAGGAGTTTTATAGTATCTAGTCTTACATTTAGGTCTTTAATTCATTTTGAGTTTATTTTTGTATGTGGTAAAAGAGAATGTTCTAATTTCATTATTTTACATGTAGCTGTCCATTTTTTCTCAGCACCATTTATTGAAAAGACTGTCTTTTCTTCATTTCATAGTCTTGACTCCTTTGTCTTAGAGTAATTGATCATAGGTATGTGATTTTATTCCTGGGCTTTTTATTCTGTGCTGTTGATCTGTATTATTGTTTTTGTGCCAGTACTATATTGTTTTGATGGCTGTAGCTTCGTTGTACAGTCTGAACTCAGGAAGCCTGATTCTTCCAGGTCTGTTCTTCTCTTGAACAGGTCTGTTCAAGAGTGCTTTGGCTATTTCAGGTCTTTTGTATTTCCATACAAATTAAAAGATCTTTTGTTCTACTTCAGTGAAAATATTTTCTTGTTTTGATTTGTTTTTAAAAATTTATCATTTATTTGGTGGGCCACTATATTGATTAACTTTAAACTCTTAAAATGGATTATATCTGCCCTGTATTAAAAATATGTCATAGCTGATATAATTTAATATTAACTAATTTAAATTATAAATATATACATGGTGAAACATAGAAATTACCCTACTGATAGTATATCCTACAGTAGCACTCATTGATATGCATAATATGTTTAAATATGTATTTATTTATATAAAAGATAATTTTATATATATATCCATAAATATCTATATATCAATTCATAGAGTATGTATAAGATGATCAGCCAAAATTCATCAATAATTAATTTCCCCATTTTAATCGGATCAGATCATATCAGATTAGTCGCTCAGTCCTGTCCGACTCTTTGCAACCCCATGAATCGCAGCACGCCAGGCCTCCCTGTCCATCACCAACTCCTGGAGTTCACTCGGACTCACATCCATTGAGTCATTGATGCTATCCAGCCATCTCATCCTCTGTCGTCTCCTTCTCCTCCTGCTCCCAATCCCTCCCAGCATCAGAGTCTTTTCCAATGAGTCAGCTCTTCACATGAGGTGGCCAAAGTACTGGAGTTTCAGCTTTAGCATCATTCCTTTCAAAGAAATCCCAGGGCTGATCTCCTTCAGAATGGACTGGTTGGATCTCCTTGCAGTCCGAGGGACTCTCAAGAGTCTTCTCCAACACCACAGTTCAAAAGCATCAATTCTTCGGCCCTCAGCCTTCTTCAGAGCCCAACTCTCATATCCATACATGACCACAGGAAACACCATAGCCTTGACTAGACAAACCTTTGTTGGCAAAGTAATGTCTCTGCTTTTCAATATGCTATCTAGGTTGGTCATGACTTTCCTTCCAAGGAGTAAGCGTCTTTTCATTTCATGGCCGCAGTCACCATCTGCAGTGATTTTGGAGCCCAGAAAAATAAAGTCTGACACCGTTTCCACTGTTTCCCCATCTATTTCCCCATCTATTTCCCATGAAGTGGTGGGACTGGATGCCATGATCTTCATTTTCTGAATGTTGAGCTTTAAGCCAACTTTTTCACTCTCCACTTTCACTTTCATCAAGAGGCTTTTGAGTTCCTCTTCACTTTCTGCCATAAGGGTGGTATCATCTGCATATCTGAGGTTATTGATATTTCTCCCGGCAATCTTGATTCCAGCTTGTGTTTCTTCCAGTCCAGTGTTTCTCATAATGTACTCTGCATAGAAGTTAAATAAACAGGGTGACAATATATAGCCTTGACGAACTCCTTTTCCTATTTGGAAGCAGTCTGTTGTTCCATGTCCAGTTCTAACTGGTGCTTCCTGACCTGCATACAAATTAAGAGGCAGATCAGGTGGTCTGGTATTCCCATCTCTTTCAGAATTTTCCAGTTTATTGTGATCCACACAGTCAAAGGCTTTGGCATAGTCAATAAAGCAGAAATAGATGTTTTTCTGGAACTCTTTTGCTTTTTCCATGATCCAGCAGATGTTGGCAATTTGATCTCTGGTTGCTCTGCCTTTTCTAAAACCAGCTTGAACATCAGGAAGTTCACGGTTCACATATTGCTGAAGCCTGGCTTGGAGAATTTTGAACATTACTTTACTAGCGTATGAGATGAGTCCAATTGTGCGGTAGTTTGAGCATTCTTTGGCATTGCCTTTCTTTGGGATTGGAATGAAAACTGACCTTTTCCAGTCCTGTGGCCACTGCTGAGTTTTCCAAATTTGCTGGCATATTGAGTGCAGCACTTTCACAGCATTCTCTTTCAGGATTTGAAATAGCTCCACTGGAATTCCATCACCTCCACTAGCTTTGTTCATAGAGATGCTTTCTAAGGCCCACTTCACTTCACATTCCAGGATGTCTGGCTCTAGGTCAGTGATCACACCATCCTGATTATCTGGGTCGTGAAGATCTTTTTTGTACAGTTCTTCTGTGTATTCTTGCCATCTCTTCTTAATATCTTCTGCTTCTGCTAGGTCCATACCATTTCTGTCGTTTATCGAGCCCATCTTTGCATGAAATGTTCCCTTGGTATCTCTAATCTTCTTGAAGAGATCTCTAGTCTTTCCCATTCTGTTGTTTTCCTCTATTTCTTTGCATTGATCACTGAAGAAGGCTTTCTTATCTCTTATTGCTAATCTTTGGAACTCTGCATTCAGATGCTTATATCTTTCCTTTTCTCCTTTGCTTTTTGCTTCTCTTCTTTTCACAGCTATTTGTAAGGCCTCCCCAGACAGCCATTTTGCTTTTTTGCATTTCTTTTCCATGGGGATAGTCTTGATCCCTGTCTCCTGTACAATGTCACGAACCTCCGTCCATAGCTCATCAGGCACTCTGTCTATCAGATCTAGGCCCTTAAATCTATTTCTCACTTCCACTGTATAATCATAAGGGATTTGATTTAGGTCATACCTGAATGGTCTAGTGGTTTTCCCTACTTTCTTCAATTTAAGTCTGAATTTGGCAATAAGGAGTTCATGATCTGAGCCACAGTCAGCTCCCATTTTAATATGACTACCCAAATGACTTTTGTGGATGGGAATTAGGCAGCCAAGGCTTGGGAATGAAGTTGATTTTAATCTTTAATTTCTCCTATATTGTTAAATATTTTATATTGAGTATAAATTTTTTATAACTAAACAATATTGACATAATTTATATTTTGCTCTTCACTTTTTTCTAAGTATAAAATAGTTTTTGATTCATATGAAGTAAACAATCCTGCTGCTGCTGCTGCTGCTAAGTCGCTTCAGTCGTGTCTGACTCTGTGCAACCCCTTAGACAGCAGCCCACCAGGCTCCCCTGTCCCTGGGATTCTCCAGGCAAGAACACTGGAGTGGGTTGCCATTTCCTTCTCCAATGCATGAAAGTGAAAAGTGAAAGTGAAGTCGCTTAGTCCTGCCCGACTCTTAGCGACCCCATGGACTACAGCCTACCAGGCTCCTCGGTCCATGGGATTTTCCAGGCAAGAGTACTGGAGTGGGTTGCCATTGCCTTCTCCGAAACAATCCTACCTTCAGGAAATAAAAAGATAGGAATTAGACTGCAAAATCTTTATTATATTTGTAAGAATAAAAGGTGAATGTATTAAATGTATTAAGGATGTGTATTTTTTGTATCTACCAGTTAGAGAAGAGATTACGGTTAGAACTTTTTGTCATTTTCATAAGAGGTCTGTGAATCTGCACAATTTCATAACTTTAGAATGACGTTTGAAAGTATATCTTCCTGTGTAATTGTACAGCTTTGCTGTCCTACTGTCCGTTTTGGCTGACAATAATTAGGTGTGGAGTTATAAAGGATTCTGAGTATTTTTTTTAAGTGACTTGGATACAGGTGGAAATTGTCAACTCTTTTCTCAGAATGCCTAAGTAGAAAGTCAAGATCACAAACTATATATTTTTTTTCAGTTTCTCTGAGTTAAAGAAGAGGTCTCTATGTTATAAAGGCAATTTGTTAAAAAGTAAGAACACAAATCTCTTTGAATATAAATTAAAGGGCTACTGCTGCTGCTAAGTCACTTCAGTCATGTCCGACTCTGTGTGACCCCATAGATGGCAGCCCACCAGGCTCCTCTGTCCCTGGGATTCTCCAGGCAAGAACACTGGAATGGGTTGCCATTTCCTTCTCCAGTGCATGAAAGTGAAAAGTGAAAGGGAAGTCGCTCAGTCCTGCCAGACTCTTAGCGACCCCATGGACTGGAGCCTACCAGGCTCCTCCGTCCATGGGATTCTCCAGGCAAGAGTACTGGAGTGGGGTGTCATTGCCTTCTCCAAATTAAAGGGCATGCAGACCAAAATATTAGTTTGCGCTCCTAATAGCATTTAGAAGCAAAATTTCTCCATTTTAATGAGACTATCCATAATGAATCTATTCAACTTTCATAAACACTTTACTAATGCTGAATACATTATTTAATAATGTTAAACATCCATAGTATATAGAAAATATGCATTTCTATTACTTCATGAATCTAAAAGGGAAGAAATCAGAATATAACTTTGAATATAAGTGTAGAAAACAACTAATTTCAAGACATATACCATATACTTAATTTTTCACATTAAGTTAATGATCCCTAAACTCCTGGAACATAAGCCAAATATATATTTTTATGTATTTTTTAACATTTCTGTGATGTGATTATGTGGATAATTATATTGATGGATTCCATTTTTTAAATCCAAAGAACGATTCTTCTTTTTACCATGTAGAGTGCTGAAAAGATATTTTTTTGAAGAGACCATCTTTACAAGTTCCCCTACCTTATTATTTTTAGAGTTTTGCTAACTTAATTTTTCTATAGTTCTTTGGTAAAAGAAATGAATAAAATTACCATTTTTTTACTCATTCTTAATATCTTGACATTTTTGTTGGCTTTCAAAAGCTACAGGAAATACCTTTGATTACAAAGCTTGTGCTGTTGCGGCAACATCACATTTACAATTTCAAGTTTTCTGGTTTCTTACTTTCCTTTCTTTATTACTGCATTGAGCAGATATGCCTGCATCTTACTATTTTAATCTGTTCTTAATATCTTCTCTAATGTTTCCTATCATTCTGTCTCAATAATCACTAGGAAAATAATTTTTAGAAATTACTTAATTGTATAAGAATCAAATCTAACTGGTATCTTTTTAAATCTTTTATGCACTATATGTAAAACTGTGATGATTCCTTTTCTGTTATGTTTAGATCAGCCTTTAGATGTGTGTTTTTGCTAATCATTCTGTCAGGGGAGTGTGTAATTTCCTTGGTTCTGTCTTGTCACAACAAAAATTCAAAGCAAACAGACCAGTATTACAGCCCTGGGAAGGACCAGTGTTACAGCTCAGTTTTATTTAGAAAGTAAAAAAAAATACATCCTCGAGGCATGAGGGCATGCCAACCCAAAAGATGCGAATAGAAGAGAGAGACCCCTAGCCCTTTGGCTCCTCTTTTTATGTTTTTCCTCCTTCCCCTGGGCCTGCCTTATGTAAATTGGGCTACAGGAGTGCTGTTTCTTTTACCTGAGGTCCTCAGTCCAGTCCCCGGACCTTCCCTTGTTCTTTTTTTGCAGGCTATTCCCTTCCTTGTCTTTTAGCCACCGTCATTCTGGACTCCTTTTTCCTATTCTAACTACCTAAAAATTCTATTTGGAAATTGAAAAAAAATTATATTTCATAATGTAAATTTATGTCTTTCTTATAAGGTACACTGAACATGAGAAAGCTAAGGTTGGATGAACTATGAGAGAAGATAGAAAAATGAATTAGTAGATTATGGGTCTTTTGTTGGGTGGAAAACAGAATGGTCTCTACAGGTAGAAATAACAGGAAGTTCAATTAAGTGCTGACAAAAAATGTCGATAGCTTTATTTTAAAACTTAATTTTTATTAACTCCTTTATATTAAAATGATTGTTGAGATTCTTCTTCGACCATATTTTAGATTTGAAAATTATATTAGGAAATTTGAATTTTAGTCTGAATTGAAAAAAAAATCTCTTTAAGGTATTTTTTTGTGTTAGAAAACATTTTACTTTTTTTCCCATTAGATTTTATGTTTTTGGGAGCCAGAATAATAGAATGAGTGAGTGAGTGAAGTTGCTCAGTTATGTCCAACTCTTTGTGACCCTATGGAGTGTAGCCTACCAGGCTCCTCTGTCCATCGGATTTTCCAGGCAAGAGTACTGGAGTGGGTTGCCATTTCCTTCTCCAGGGGGCCTTCCTGACCCAGGGATTGAACCCGGGTCTCCTGTGTTGTAGGCAGACGCTTTACCATCTGAGTCACCAGGGAAGTAATGATATATAAAATGGTGTTAAAGAAAGAACTACCTGACTTCAGGCTCTACTACAAAGCCACAGTTATCAAGACAGTATGGTACTGGCACAAAGACAGAAATATTGATCAATGGAATAAAATAGAAAGCCCAGAGATAAATCCACGCACATATGGACACCTTATCTTTGACAAAGGAGGCAAGAATATACAATGGATTAAAGACAATCTCTTTAACAAGTGGTGCTGGGAAATCTGGTCAACCACTTGTAAAAGAATGAAACTGGACCACTTTCTAACACCATACACAAAAATAAACTCAAAATGGATTAAAGATCTAAACGTAAGACCAGAAACTATAAAACTCCTAGAGGAGAACATAGGCAAAACACTCTCCGACATACATCACAGCAGGATCCTCTATGACCCACCTCCCAGAATATTGGAAATAAAAGCAAAAATAAACAAATGGGACCTAATTAACCTTAAAAGCTTCTGCACATCAAAGGAAACTATTAGCAAGGTGAAAAGACAGCCTTCAGAATGGGAGAAAATAATAGCAAATGAAGCAATAGACAAACAACTAATCTCAAAAATATACAAGCAACTCCTACAGCTCAACTCCAGAAAAATAAACGACCCAATCAAAAAATGGGCCAAAGAACTAAATAGACATTTCTCCAAAGAAGACATACAGATGGCTAACAAACACATGAAAAGATGCTCAACATCACTCATTATCAGAGAAATGCAAATCAAAACCACTATGAGGTACCATTTCACACCAGTCAGAATGGCTGCGATCCAAAAGTCTACAAATAATAAATGCTGGAGAGGGTGTGGAGAAAAGGGAACCCTCTTACACTGTTGGTGGGAATGCAACCTAGTACAGCCACTATGGAGAACAGTGTGGAGATTCCTTAAAAAACTGGAAATAGAACTGCCTTATGATCCAGCAATCCCACTGCTAGGCATACACACTGAGGAAACCAGAAGGGAAAGAGACATGTGTACCCCAATGTTCATCGCAGCACTGTTTATAATAGCCAGGACATGGAAGCAACCTAGATGCCCATCAGCAGATGAATGGATAAGAAAGCTGTGGTACATATACACAATGGAGTATTACTCAGCCATTAAAAAGAATACATTTGAATCAGTTCTAATGAGGTGGATGAAACTGGAGCCTATTATACAGAGTGAAGTAAGCCAGAAGGAAAAACATAAATACAGTATACTAACGCATATATATGGAATTTAGAAAGATGGTAACAATAACTCTGTATACGAGACAGCAAAAGAGACACTGATGTATAGAACAGTCTTATGGACTCTGTGGGAGAGGGAGAGGGTGGGAAGATTTGGGAGAATGGCATTGAAACATGTAAAATATCATGTAGGAAACGAGTTGCCAGTCCAGGTTCGATGCACGATGCTGGATGCTTGGGGCTGGTGCACTGGACGGCCCAGAGGGATGGTATGGGGAGGGAGGAGGGAGGAGGGTTCGGGATGGGGAACACATGTATACCTATGGCGGATTCATTTTGATATTTGGCAAAACTAATACAATTATGTAAAGTTTAAAAATAAAATAAAATTAGAAAAATAAAAAATCAAAAAAAAATAAAAAATAAAAAAAAAAAAAAAGAAAGAACGCTGACCTGGTTGTTGAGAGGTTTGGATTCTGATGCATGTATACATCTATTTAGACCTAATTTCAAACATATCACTATTATGTGTATTTTGGTTAATTCATTTGTCAAAGAGGTAGCTAAATTAGATGAATACTTTAAGCTAAATACCTTAAGATATTATGGCTCTATAATACCAAGTCTTATTGAGAATCAGCTGTTAAATTAGTATATTCTCATGTAGGTCTTATACAGATAGCTAACTTAGTATCTATGGTTTGATTACTGATACTCTTTGTGGAGTTTCATTATTCATCAACAGCCATTTAATGAGTACTACTAAGCTGTAGTCTCAGCCATGGGGAGCTGTTGAATGAAGCATGTGTGTTCATCTAATTCTATTGTCATCTTACAATTATAATGAAGGGTAAAACGTACATGCCACTTCACAGAAGGACATGTAGCAGTAAATTAGGTATACTGCAGAGGAAGAGAGAGATAGACAGCATCACTGACTCAATGGACATGAATGTGAGTGAACTCCAGGAGATAGTGGAAGACAGTGGATCCTGGTGTGCTACAGGCTATAGGGTATCAAAGAATAGGACATAACTTAGCAACTGAACAGCAACAACTAATGTTATGTTCCTACTAATTTGTAGCTTACAAAAACACTGGTACATATTAAAACATTTCAATCTTCACAATAACCCTTGTGCATGCAAGCTAGCTTGCTTCAGTAATGTCTGATTCTTTGTGACCCTATGGACTGTAGCCTGCCAGGCTCCTCTGTCCATGGGATTCTCTAGGCAAGAATATTGGAGTGGGTTGCCATGCCCTCTTCCAGGGTATCTTCCCGACCCAGGAATCAAACCTGCATCTCTTATGTCTCCCGCATTGCACGCGGGTTCTTTACCACTAGCGCCACCTGGGAATTTGTAGCTTAACAAAAACACTTGTATGTATTGAAACATGTCAGTCTACACAATAACCCTTGAGACATTCCTAAAACACATACACACATACATGCACACACATACACAGGAAGCAAACATTCAGAGCTTGCCCTATGTTGTATGCTTAGAAAGCATTCTAACTACACGTCCTGGGTCACATAAAAGACAATAGAAATAGAATGAGAACCCAGGTCTTCTGCCTTCTGGACTCTTTCCAAGATGGAATATTGTAGCTGCCTCTCTGAATACTTGGAAGGAGAAAAATGTCCCTAGTATTGATTTCTTTGACAATCCCATGGGATTTTTTAAGAATTAAGAATATTTGCTTTTTTAAAAAGTAAATTTGTGCTATACATTTGGTGATGTTATTTTGTTTGTTTTTGTTTTAATTGGCTGCTAATTACTTTACAATATTGTGGTGCTTTACATTGACATGCTTTAATTTGCTTTACATTGACATGAGTCAGCCATGGGTGTACATGTGTCCCACATCCTGAACCCACCTCCCACCTCCCTCCCTCCCTCAGCATTGTCCCAGTGCACCAGCTTTGAGTGCCCTGTTTCATGCATCAAACTTGGACTGGTGATCTATTTCACATATGGTAATATACATGTTTCAATGCTATTCTCTCAAATCATTTCACCCTCACCTTTTCCCACAGAGTCCAAAAGTCTGTTCTTTATATCTGTGCCTCTTTTGCTGTCTCATATATAGGGTCATCATTACCATCTTTCTAAATTCCATATATATGCTTTAATATACTGTGTTGATGTTTTTCTTTCTGACTTACTTCACTCTGTATAATAGCTCCAGTTTCATCCACCTCATTAGAAATTATTCAAATGGGTTCTTCTTAATAGCTGAGTAATATTCCATTGTGTATACCTACCACAGTTTTCTTACCCATTCGTCTGCCGGTGGACACCTAGGTTGCTTAGCAGCAGTGTTTACAATAGCTAGGACATGGAAGCAACCTAGACGTTATTTTGTTTTTTAAGTGAATAATTATTTTAAGTGAATATGAAAATAACACACATCCTTCCTTTGTTGATGTAATATGTATTTTAAGTATGGTTAGTGTATAGTGTGGAGAAGGCGATGGCACCCCACTCCAGTACTCTTGCCTGGAAAATCCCATGGACGGAGGAGCCTGGTGGCCTGCAGTCCAGGGGGTCACGGAGAGTCAGACACGACTGAGCAACTTCCCTTTCAGTTTTCACTTTCGTGCATTGGAGAAGGAAACTGCAACCCACTCCAATGTTCTTGCCTGGAGAATCTCAGGGATGGAGGAGCCTGGTGGGCTGCCATCTATGGTGTCACACAGAGTCGGTCACGACTGAAGTGACTTAGCAGCAGCAGTGTATAGTGTACAGTAGAACACTGGAAAATATGATGTTAATTGAATTGAGCTCCTATGGAGAGGCTTAAAAATTACACTGAATTTCTTTTCAGTTTACCAATATCCTTCTTATGATATGATGTACCAAGTGGGAGGTGTAGTACTCATTGCAACCCTTTCTTAGGTTTAAAGGGCTTCTTTTCTAGCTGCTAAAAGAGATGTAAACCGAAAGCCCTCAGGAATTAGTTCCACTCAAATTGCCTCAGCTAAAAGAGCCATGTCACTCAAGATCATATCCCCTTCCGAGGGCAGCCTGTATCCACCAACTGATCAGTATAGTAAGTATAAGATCCTGGCTATTTTGCCCTGACTTAGAATAATTTGGAAGGATTATCAAAGCTTCAGAGCTCCCTGTGAAGCCAGTTGAGATCTTTTGTGAGACAGCATCACAGTTCAAGTTTTCCTTCCACCCAAACCCTGTACTCTTTACTTTTCTGTAAATGTTGGTTTTGAGAACCCTCCCCAATAAACTTCCTGCATGGAAATCTCTACATAGAATCTGCTTCTGGAATAACATTTTACTCAGGAAAGGGAATACCCAACCATTTGGACTGTTAGGCGCAGTGTCTAAATTGACATTGATACCAAGGCACCTTCATACCCTCCATCTTTAAAGAAACTTGAATCATCTGGACATCATAATAAATGTCTCACTAGTGTGTTATATTGATGAGATCATGCTACTTAGAATGAAAAAGCAAGAAGTACCAAGTATGTTAGGAGTACTTTCAAGACAGATGCATTATAAAGGATGGGAATATTCAGGGGCTTGTCATACTAGTGCTCATTACTGTTCAGTGTCAGGGACATGTCAGTGTATACCCCCTAAATTGAAGGACAAATGATTACCCCTGATACCTGTCACCACAAAGAAGGAAACACAACACTGGGTAGGCCTCTCAAGTTTCTGGAATCATCATATTCTACACCTGAAAAAAAAATCTGCTCTGTCCATTTACAGTGTGGTGTGGGAAGCTGCCAGCTTTGAATGGCTATCAGGGAAGCAGAGGCTTCTGTAGCAGTCCTGGGCTGCAGGACAAGCAGCTCTGCCTCTTGGGCCTTATACTGTCTTGGAGAAGTCTGTAATGGAAAGAAGTGTCAGGTGGCGTATTTGCTAAGTCCCCGTGGGACAGATACAGTATAGTTTATTTCGGAGCAAGGCTCTGTAGAGAATTATATGCTTTTTGGAAAATATCTGCTTTTGCCACTGGGCGCTGGTAGAGATGGAATGTCTCACCATGGGGCTCTTCAAATGACCATGTGGTCAGAGCTTTCTTCATGAGGAGATCTGTGATTAAGATGAGTAGCGCTATCAGGAATTCCCTGTAATGTGGAAGTAGGACATCTGAGATCTGGTATAAACAATGCCCAAAGACGTAAGCTAAGCTTGTATCTTAAGCAGATGGCTGAGACCACTCCCCTTGTCATCACTACCACCGTACCATTCACTCCACCGTCACTACCCACCCCACCTCACCCCCAACCGTATCATTCACTTTTGCACTAGAACTTCTCACTCTGCTTCCACTTATATGCCAATGGAGATTTGGAAGAGGAAAAGAATAGAGCTCGGTTCATAAGTATGTTAGCTTAATATGTTGGTTAAGCAAAAACCATGCTATCCTAGAGGAGTAGGCACAAAATGGGAAGTGTTTTTCATTGTATTCTGAATCCATGAGAGAACATTCGTCATGGGAGAGGCACCTAACAACCAAGAAGACAAACCGAGTAATCCAATTGATGTCAGCCAGACTCTGTCATTGCCCACTCCAGTTGTTTCCAGAATGGACACATGAATGTAGCAGCCATGATGACAGAGATTGGAGGCTATTCATGGACCCAAGGGCACGGACTCTCACTCACCAACGCTGGTTTAGCTACCACATGACTGAACCATCAGCCTCTCAGCAATAGAGACAAACACTGAGTCTAATAGAGCACCATTCCTCAAGAAAACCAAGAAGACACTTAGTGGCAAGTTGATTACACTGGACCCCTTTACCCTTCAATGGCAATGATTCATTTTAAGTGTAGATACATTTTCTGAGTATGAATTTGCCTTCCCAGAATGCAGGACATCAAACAGCACCACTATCTGAGAGCCTGAAGAATAGAGTACCAGATCAGGATCTCATTTAATTCATGTCAGATTGAGACACTCAGTTTACAGCAAAAGAGGAGTGAGAGTGAGCACATGACCATGAGACCAAAGGCCACATTGTACCACCCAGGAACTCTCAGCCTGACAGAGCAAAGCAGTGGAATTGTGAAGACAAACTGAGATGATCCCCCCTAGGATAGAGCACTGTCCGCCCAGATGCAGTGTGCCTTTGACATCAAGAGTTGGAAAATTTTTCTGTAGAGAGATAGATAATAAACATTTAGGGATTTTGCAAGCCATGTGGTCTCTGTTACAACCACTTTGCCTTAAATGAGTTCCGTTAAAACTTTATTTACATAAATAGGCAACAGAGGGGCTTCCCTGGTGGCTCAGTGGTAAAGAATCTGCCTGCCAATGCAGAGGACATGTGCTCGGTCCCTGGTCTGGAAGGCCCACATGCTGCAGATCAACTAAGCTGGTGGGCTACAACTACTGAGCCAGTGCTCTAGAGTCCACAAAACGCAACTGCTGAAGCACCAGCGCCTTAGAGCCTATGCTCTGCAATGACAGAAGCCACAGCAATGAGAAGCTCGCACACTGCAACTAGAGAAAGATTGCGTGCAGCAAGGAAAACCCAGGGCTGCCAAAAATAAAAATAAAAAAATAAATCTGGCGGATTCATGTTGATGTATGGCAAAACCAATACAATATTGTAAAGTAAATAGCCTCTAATTAAAATAAATAAATTAAAAAACAAAAACAAACAAAAATAAATCTTTAAAAAAAGGGAGGGTGGGCTACAGGATGGATTAGGCCTGAGGGCCAATGCCTACATTGAATCTATGGCCTTTATTTATATATGGGTTCGAGAATCAAGAGGTTAAAGGATTTATGGCCCCATTTACTATTATTCCTAGTAATCTTCTTGAGAAATTTGTACTTTCTGTCTGTACAACTCAGTGCTTCTCCTGGGATAGATCTTCCATGTTAAATGGCTCAGATCCCTCGTGTCTCTTGACCCTGGGGCCTTTTCCACAGCTTTGATTGTCTCCCAGTTTTCACTTGAGGAGAGTTAGGGGCCCTCTTATGCAAGAAACCTAACTCTACATCATGATTCTGGACCGTCTGTATATGTCCATAAGGTATTAAATATTATGCAATTAAGTAAGATGTTCACATTCACCCATTTAAAGTTTTTTTTCCCTCACATCAGTATTCTCTATAATAGTTTGTATGAATGAGACTTACTTGGAAACCCTGCTTTGGAGGGTTATACTTGTTTAAAACATTCCGTAGAATCTTCTTAGATTGACTCTCTTGAGGCTGTGTTTTAGAAAATGAGAATAATAATAATGAATGAAACTGATAATGGATGAAAAACAAGCTTATGAAGAATATACTCACATCTAATAAGTTAGGCTGTAAATTATAAAGCAGTAGATACAAATCAGGTTTGAGCCACCAGACCACTGGTCTCTTTTCTGGCAGGAAACCAGTAGGATCCATCAGTGCATGGGGAAGGGGGGCAGTCTAAGCAGAATGTAAAGCTGGCACCTGAGAGCAGGGCAAGGCTTTGAAACATAGTATCTCTCCCTCCTCAGGAGAACATTTCTTTTGAAGAATTGGTGCACTGTTTGGCCCAAGATACTTAACACCCCTCTCAGGCTCAATACTTGAGGTTTATTGTTTGCATTTAAAATCTGGTTAAGTCACTGGAGCTATGGTTGCTAGGAAACCAGCATTATTTGGAGGCTGCTTTACCATCTCTCTTCTAGTCACACCCGTAATTAGGAAGAGCCATCAGGCTGCAAACTTTTGACTCAGTATTTTCCTCTTTAAAAGGTCATTGAGAATAAACACCACTTTCTCACCTTTTCCCACTTTTCTATATTCAAAAGCCGTTTGTGTAATACATTCTGTTGTTATCTTGATTAAATTCTCTTTATTAAATAGATTCCCATCTCTCCCATTGTACTTAGCATTTAAAAATTTCTCCTGATGTGTATTTCCACCAGGAAAGAAAAAGCAGTGAAAGAAAAAGCAGTATTCATTTATAAGTACAACTAAAGGGTTAACATTTACAGTTGGCAATATAAATAGCAGAGACCTTTAAAGGAGAGCTAATTAAGTAAACAAATCACAATAATATGCTTTTACTGCTTTTTTTTTTTTCACATTGGCAACATTTGGGGTCCTGGATAGACTATTTCCAGTCTGAGGTTTAGAATTAGACTATTTCCAGTCTGAGGTTTAGAATAGTTTCTTTGTTGCCATTTCCTCTTTTTACCTCCCCTCTAAAATAATTTTATTTTCTCAAATTGTTGGGCTGTAGCACTACCAATTTCCTAAAATAGTAGGGACATGATCTTCAATTCAATATTCTTAAAAGGTTGGACAGAGCTTAATAGCTTGAGAAAATAATATCAGCAAATTATGCATACTGTCATCTATATCAGTCATGCAGATTACAGAATCTTGGATTAGCATTTACCCAAAGCATAGAAGAATGAGATTATAAAGGCATTTAATACATTTCACATCTCCTTATTATAAACGTGCTGAATTTTCAAGAAAAGACATGGCAGAATGTGTTCCGAGGCCATATCTGTACATGGCAAGTTACAACAGAGCTGAACAGTCTGCTAATGTTTCAGGGGATCAGAGAATGTTCATTTATTCAACAAGTATTTGTTGGTATCTAACAGGAGCTTTGCTAATGGCCAAGGGTAAAATGAACAAGCAATTATGCTTCCTTTACTGAGGGAACTTTTATTCCAGTTAAAAGAAAAAAAAAAAAAAAGGACGTGTACACAGGAAGCATAAATAAAATGTATTTATCGAGGGCAAAGACTGATTATTTGTACCCGCAAGCTAAAGAGGATGCCTTGTGAAAGTCTTGTTTATTCTGGACTGCTATGTATACATTCAAACCTAATAGAATCCCTTTGACACAGAACAGAATGAAAACTCTTATCATTTATTTTCCTCAGTTATTCAATTTAAGAGCTTATGTGACTCTTCTTACATGCGGTATCAACATTGCTCAAAGTATAGCATTTCTGAACACATCTTGTAAATCACCTTGAAGTCTGTCACTTACTCTTTGAAGATCCTTTATCATGGCATATATATTTGTATATACACACATAAAATTTGAAGTTGGATTTAGGTGTAAACCATTGAATATCATTTAAAGATGAGTCTGGTGTATATTATGGGTCATTCTTGAGTGTGGTTTTATTATAAAACTAATACATGATTTAAAGTAATGAGATGCTAAGGGATTTTATTCTAGTCCATGGAAAGCAAACCCTTCTACCAAAAAGAATAAAACCAAATTGCCAATTGCCAACATGGTTTAAATAAGTATGTGACTTGTAAAGTGTCAATCTTTTATGCATGTATCAACTGTGCTTCCCCTGACAAACTATATTACATTTAATCCCCTGATAGACTTTGAATTAAAAATTGATAGTATTTTTCCCTTTGTTTTGTCAGGAAGCTCATAGCAAAATTGATGACTTATATTTAGGGAAATTTTTGTATGCATTTTTGGGTAGTTTACCTTGAATCTCATTTTCTATTTATCTTATTTTTCCTTTTTCGTTCTTGTTATCTATTTCTATGCCATTGCTGAAGGAAAGTTACAGGGCTCAAAATAACCTGGAGCTAAAACTCCCCTCCAGGTCCTCCCCAGCATTCTATGCAAAACAAAGAACTCTTTCACCCAAAGGGAAAAAAAGGGATATTAAGGTTGATTAAGCCCAGCTCCCAGCTGGTCCAGCCTCTGGTCAATCTCCAGAATTCCTTGCCCAAGCCGTTTAAGAGATAACTACTCCAAACAGCCTTGGAGAACAGGCCCCCTTAAGACAGTAGCTTTCCACATATATGCCTATATATACTTACTCTTTTCTTGGGTTAGGGCAGCAGCTCACTAATCTGAGTGCTGCCCTTTCTCACCTCATTAAAGGTGATCTGTTCCTGTAAAGTGCTGGTCTCATTCTTTTTCTGAACCTTACCTTCTCTAACTGCCTTATCCTACAATTGCAGTATGCTGCTGCTGCTGCTAAGTCCCTTCAGTCGTGTCCGACTCTGTGCGACCCCATAGACGGCAGCCCACCAGGCTCCCCCGTCCCTGGGATTCTCCATGCAAGAACACTGGAGTGGGTTGCCATTTCCTCCTCCAATGCATGAAAGTGAAAAGTGAAAGTGAAGTCGCTCAGTCGTGTCCGACTCTTCTCGACCCCAAGGACTGCAGCCTACCAAGCTCCTCCGTCCATGGGATTTTCTAGGCAAGAGTACTGGAGTGGGGTGCCGTTGCCTTCTCCCCAACTGCAGTATATACATTTTTAAAATTATTTTAAATTCTTTGAAAGAAATGTTTTTTTCTTTATAGATACATCTTATAATTTGTGGATTGTAATTCATCTTTCGTTTAAGGAAATAACAGGGAAATGACAAGAATTAGGATATTATTCAGTGAAAAATCAGTGGAAGGGTCAGGAGGTTATGTATTTCATCAAATCTAGCTTAATAGTAAATAACTATAATTCCTTTGGAATTTATAATAGATATTAAAAATTTAGCATAATATTAAGCAACAACAACAAATTGATTTGCTATATTGTAAAGATTAACAGTGCACAAGCTAGATACATTTCCTAATTTCCAGAACATGAATGTGTTATGGAAGTCATAAACACTATTTCATTTACTTTATGAGTACAGACATAATTTAAAAGGATCCATTTTCAAAATAAGAGGAAATGTGTCTCTGTGTACACTTTGTTGCACACATACATATATGTTTAATTATGCATGCAAGCTATTATCAACCAATTTGGGCATAAAGAGATAGGGCTTAGTCTCCTTGAACTTTTATGAAATATTGGAGTTTATACTTGCATTAGTGAAGTGAGGTGATGTTCATACCATTGTATGATGATGCAGTATTTACAGACATGTCTTTCTACAAGTTGTTTGAGTTTCATAAAATAGATCCAAATTGAGATCAATATTCAAGATCCATTTTCATCTCACTTAAGACAGTGTTATATGGTAGTAGCATTAAGCATCTGAATCGTTACATGTTATGTATTGTGCAAAAAATTTTCATCAATTCACAGACCTACCATAAAATTTTAGGTTTAGAAGACAGCTGATTACACAGACAGCATGAGGATACATACTCTCTTATTTTCAAAAAATAGAATTAACTAATAGTAATGAGTGGTTTAGTAGTAGAAGTAGTAATAAAATTAGTAGTGATAACAATTGAGGATTATATGCAAATAACTATTAGTCTTGCGGTTCTATGAAACGTATTTAATAATTTGCCTTATTGGGTCAGAATATGAAGCGCATGTGCACAGAAAAGTGGAATAAAAAGGCTATGGTAATAAGTTCTTAAAGCTCTTCATCTCTAAATGATTTCAATATGTATGTGGCAGAGGAGGCTGTGTAATTAGCAAAATGA
Organism: Bos grunniens; assembly: GCF_055505025.1. Lineage (NCBI taxonomy): Eukaryota > Metazoa > Chordata > Mammalia > Artiodactyla > Bovidae > Bos > Bos grunniens. The sequence goes on from NC_141165.1 coordinate 106,076,543, forward strand.
GGTGGAAGACATATGAATGATAAAGTGAAATTTGCAATGATAGAGGAACAGATCTTTGTGTGCGTATGTATACATATATATGTGTGTGTGTGTGCACATATGTATATGTGTGTTCTTTGTAATCCTGAATTGATGATTTATCCCTGAACCTGCTCCTGCTCCTAAGAATACAGTGCAGGAATAAAGGATACCTAAATTGAGACATAAAAAAACAAAACCCAGCTAAAGTAAATTTAAGATTGAAAATTGTTTAATAGCCATGTCATATATTACACAGCTGGAGCAGTTGATATCTGGAGTGGGGAAATGATGCTAAAGATATGCAAAAGGAGCAAATAAGCAAAATAATACTGGTACAGTGTGGGAGGGGATGCAAGAGTAGGAATCATCAAGATTGCAACTGTTTGCTATTCCCTTTTATCATCTCCATGTACTGCTTTCAGAAGTCCTTTGTCCTCTGTTGCTGCAGTGAGTTTTAAAAGACCTAGACAGGATAAAGTCTTAGAGATTCTTAAGAGAGAAGTTTTCATAGAAATTAGCTTCTGGGTTTGAACCCAACAATCTGGCTATACATTCCATCTTTCTGTTAAGAATAACTTCTTACATTGATATTGTTAATAAGATTGGCTGTGAAATCTGGAGTTAGGTCTTCTGAGCAAATTTTAAGAAGGGGCTGTGACAATGCCTCCACTTGCATTAGGAGAGAAACTGAATAGAATCAATTTTCCTTTTTCACCTCCCTTCATCAGTGAAAAGCATTGATAGTATGGAATTTGTCTCATTCCTCTCTGTGGTATGACTGTCCTTACCCTCCCAGCCTTACTTCTTCAGCTACTATTAATATATCCTTGTTTATCAAGGGGCTCCTCTGGTGCCTCAGATGGTAAAAAAAAAAAAATCCGCCTGCAATGCAGGAGACCTGGGTTCATCCCTGGGTTGGGAAGATTCCTTGGAGAAGGGAATGGCTACCCACTCTAGTATTCTTGCCTGGAGAACTCCATGGACAGAGGAGCCTGGTGGGCTACAGACCATGGGGTTGCAAAGAGTCAGACACAACTGAATGACTAACACACATCCACAATTGATTTTATAGTAAAGCTCTGTGTTATTAATTTCTTTGTATGGGGTGGTGGCAGCTTGCTTTCATTACTTGTTGGGATCCTTTGCTGACACCTTTCCGACTGAACAACAACTCCAATTGTGGTGCTAGGAATCATGATAAGAAGTCAATGTCCTCCCCATTTCATGAAGTATTCAATATAATCTGTTTTATACTGTCTGTTGGATTCAACTTTATGGTCATTGACCCCTAGAGTCCTGGTGCTGAGATAAGTGTACTGTCCTAAGAGAAGCCCAGAAACTCCAGTTTACTTTTATTTCTGCTGATCAAACCTGCTTATCTCAACCCAGGATGTACATGCCTCCCAGTGCTTGACTTTCGCTCTACATGGCCATAGATCTGACTTATATATATCTACAGTCTATTGAAAGTTCGTATGTCTGTATTTACTTAAAATATGCTAGAATGTTGCTGCTAGTTTCTTATCTATAGAATAAGCTCAGAATCCCTAGTAGGTGCTCAACACATATTTATGAATAAATTATTGATGGACTTTTAAGTTGGTGCCACTGTTGCATGCTTTAGTGATATCCTGGTAGATGATGGCTACCTGTGAACAACAGTTTCGTGTAGAGCCCAAGGCTGAGGAACTGACATACAAAAAACTGAATCCATGGCCTTGCCATTGTGACTATAGAATCTCAGTTAACAAGATAAGATCTTGGAAAAACATTGCATTTTTTTTGCTGGTATCAGTGTCAGATGCACCCTAAGTGGTCTCATCCCTGAGCCCCCCTTGAGACTTGTTCAACATGACCTTCTTAGGTTGCAAACTCTAGTCTGAGTAAGCCTCGTGCAACCGAAGTCATATTTTCACAGAAACTGGTATAATCACAGGAGGTCAAAGTGTTCTATTTTGCAGCTGAATTTCAAAGTGAGCTGGATAATTTTATGACCAGCAGTAAAACTAGTAGTTATGAGAGCTAAAATAAAAAAGCTAATCAGATCTCATGCTTCAGGATATAAACTTGTCACCATAAGCATTAACAAGATTTTCTTCCCCCTTAGATGGCCATGCAGTATGTTATAGAGGATTTTCACTTTTTAGTCATCTGAGCCATATGTTTGTTCCTGGGAAAATTTAATTCATCATGCATTTATTAGATGCCTGCTGTGCACAAAGCACCATCCTAGGCAAAATTTTCATAGTTGCAGACGGAAATGTACGCAACCACAATCTACATCAATGACTCCAAGGCATCAAAAGTCACATTAATTTCTAGGAATTCTCATTGAAAAAGGGACCTAATATTCTTTGGGGCAATTGTAAATGGGATATTATGATCAGGAGTTACTTCTTCTCAATTAAAATCTTTATCAAAGGCTGAGGTGAAGAGTATCCATCCAACTCTGGAGAGGGTTCCATATGACAACCCTAAATGTCAGGGGATATTTAAGGGACCATATCTGAGAGTAGAAGATTAGGAAAATCCTAGTTTGCTTTAACCTGGTCTGAATTTCATATCTAAGTAAGCTTTAACTCTAAAAAAATATAAATAAAGCAAATATCTCTTTAGGAGGTTTTTTTAAATGTGCAATTTCTTAGATGGTGAAGCTATCTCTGTGATAACTTTGTCATATTTGAAGGAAAATTTTCTTCTATCAATGGCAGAAAGAACCATGATTCTAAGTGGGAGTTCATCAGGAATACCAGAGAGTGGAGAAGAAAAGTGATGCCAGGAAGCTCAAGTCATTAGGAAGGAAAAGAGAAATGAAGCATAGGCAAGGTTGAATTCTAGGTTCTAAAGAAGACCCTGAAAGTGAGGAATACCATTGCAAACATCCATGGAGGGAGACAGGAAATATGACCAATTCTATTTCCACTGTGGCAATAAAGCAGCTAAAGAGGAAGAAGGCTTTCTAGACAAGAGTTTGGACTATGAATTCTAAAAGAGTGGGGTAAGGGCTTCCATGTTGCTAGTGTAGCCTACACTTCAGCTATTAAAAAAAAGATCTACTATAGAAAATGGAATAAAATTAGGTGCTATATGATAGAGGAGCAATGAATGGGCCATGGAATTTCAAGAAAAATAGCAACTAATTTTGAGTGGAAGAATGAGGGAAAACTTCCAGAGAAGATGATATTTTAACAAACATAAAAGGGTAAGTAGAATTTCAAGTGATGGAGAAGGCATTTCAGCGTAGGACACTCCAGTGTAAGCAGATAACACAAACAACAAAAGAAAAGAGTTTAACCGTTCCTGTTTTTCAGGAAAGGACTAACACTACAGTGGCAGTGGAATTGAACTGTAGTGCTCTTTGTTGGAGAAGATGAGACTGGAAACTTAATCTCACGTTTGTAATTTCTATTCTAAACAGTAGGGAGTCTATAAATAGAGGATGGCCATGATCTGAAGTATTTTTAAGGACATAAATCTGTAAGCATTGTGAAGCTTGGCACTGAGAATCAAGAGACAAGAAACAGATCATTCTCATTGCCTGGAAAAATATTCTCTCATTTTTTGTTTAATTAGAGTAGGGGCTTACCATTTGGCTTTGGCTTAGACATTCACTTATTCTAGGAGCCTTCATGATCCTCAGCTCTGGATTAGGACTAAATCGTAAATATTGATCTATTTGTCAGTATCTACCTTGCACTATCTACATCATTACAACAAGTGTCTTGTGTGCCTTATTCTCTACCCATAATTTTTATGTGCCTGGCCTTAGAGGATACTTAATCCAATTTTTTGAATAAGTAAAAATGCATGAATGCATTGAACATGTCAGTTAGGAGACATCAGAAGAATAGTGATGGAAATGAAAAACATGGGAAATATACTGAAAATACTATCCAAAGGATTGGAGACATGTAAGATTAGAAAGGCATATTTAAAGGTGTCTCCTATGTGTCTATCTTGATTGATACAGTTAGAGTTTTATTTCCTTTCAGACAGAATCTCTTCCCTGTATAAAAATTGTGTTCCAAGTGTTTGGAGATTTCTTATTAATTTTAGAAATAGGGTCTTGGTCTCCCCACATATGTATTCTCCATTCTGATTCCTCAATTGAAAAGACTTGAATGAGAATATGGTGCCAACTAAATAGGGTCTGATACTCTTCTTGGCTGTAATTCCTTATTATCCTGCAATTCTGATGGAAAGAGAATTCAGGATTTGGGATGTTTAGTTTCGATTCTGTTGACATCTGAATCTCCCAAAATTGCTTCTGTACCCCTTCTCTTTATTCAAGTAATATATCTGATTTTGTTGTTGCTGTTTAGTCACTAGTCATTCTTCTGCAACCCTGTGGACTGCAGCCTGCCAGGCTCCTCTATCCATAAGATATCTCAGGGAAGAATACTGGAGTGGGATGACATTGCCTTCTCCAGGTGATCTTCCCAACCCAGGGATCAAACTGGCATCTCCTGCATTGCAGGCAGATTCTTTACCACTGAGCCACCTGGGAAGCACCAATATAGCTGAGAAAGGTAAAATGCTTACTGAATTTCCTAGAATAAAGGGTTCAAGTCTATGAAAGTCTGCAACATTGGCATTATAGTAATAGAATAATCAAATAGTCCACAGATATTGTCCTAAAAAACATGAAAGTGTCTAACCTGTACTGTTTCAGGGAGTTAGTTTATGGTGCCTGGCCTGGAAGTTGTCTTCCATTTAAGGTACCTGTTTTGAAGTAGAAGAATTGAATAGGATTACTATATATTATAATGTGTTTCAGCACATTTATTGTAATCAAAATTTATTGTTTCAAGAAAACATAGAAAAAAGTTTTAAGTATTATTTTAAAAAGGAAGTTTACTTTTATTGACATAACACCTACCTAATTTGATAGCAAATATCAGAATGAAAAACTGACATTCTCAAAGTGATTCAAAATCTGAAATAATTAAAATCTTAATTTAGATTGGAATTATTGTCACTGGTCATATTTTTCTGCACATTAATCTAAAAGAGTTTTGTATTTGGATTATTTCCGTCTTGTGTACCCAGCCACTTGGCAATTTAGCCATTGAAAATGCACCTGCTTCTCAGATTGGCAAAGCAACAATTCACTGTGAAGAATCAGTTGTTTTGAATGGCTAATTGGTTACAGGTGCAATGAATTAACCATCTGCCTTAGAGATTGACTCATCTAAGAGAAGGAAAAATCCCTTTCCTTTCTGTCACTTTGGGAGCATGTTAGGGAGATATGATTATAACTTGGAAATTGCAGATGCTGTGGTGGTGGGTGGGGTGAGGTGAGTGGGAGGAAAAGAAAGCACATTCAAAGCTTAATCAGAACATTGCAGAGTCTTATGTGAGACTAGTTTATTAACTTTTATCAGTAATCTAATAACCTTTTGAGTGAAACCTCCAACCAGCTCAAAGTATAAAATATTTGGCCTATTATCTGGAAGAAACATATAACCCCATAGATGGATTTACACTAGCATGTTTGATTATGCCTTGGTTTATGTTTTTATTTTCTAGCTGTTCTTTCTTGGTTAAAATTTAATTTTCAAAGTATTCTGAACATTTATGACAGTGATCTATCGATGTGTTATATTTAAAAATGGGCTTCCCAAGTGGCTCAGAGGTAAAGAATCTGTCTGCCAGTGCAGAAGACACAAGAGACACGGGTTCGATCCTGGGGCAGGGAAGATCCCCTGGAGAAGGAAATGGCAACCCACTGCAGTGTTCTTTCCTGAGGAATCCTATGAACAGAGAAGCCTGGTGGGCTACAGGCTATGGGGTTGCAAAGAGTTTGGACATGACTCAGGGACTAAGCAGCAACAAATATTTAAAAACAAATCTTTAATCAGGTGACTTTTTGACTGCTCAGTTGAGGTGAATCATAACAGTTTTAAATGGGCAGCAATCACTTTTTATTTTTTTTCCTGGATGATCACAATCTCTTGAATCCAAGATGGTAAAAGGGAGTTCTTGTTAACTAGCAAGTATCAATCTGCATTGTGTGACTAGATGGGGAATGATTAGGTAATTTGGTCTAACTTCACCTCTTTGCCTTTAGATAAACACTTCATTTTTCTTGCCCATAACAGAATTCATGTTTTATATGTTGTTTACTGTGCTTAACTTTTAATAGACATTAAATATCTAAGAGTTCCATTTGGCTTAACAGGCTTCCATGTTAACACGTTTCCTCAATTAGTTGTCAGAGATTCACAGAGTTCTATAATGAGTCCTATAATGAATTCCAGTCTTTCCTGGTGGCCCAGATGGTAAATAATCCACCTGCAATGCAGGATACCTGGATTCGAACCCTGAGGGAGGGGAAACCCCCTGGAGAAGGGAATGACAACCCACTCCAGTATTTTTGCCTGGAGAATCCCATGGACAGAGGAGTCTGGTGAGCTCTAGTCCATGGGGTCTCAAAGAGTAGGACACGACTAACACACACATAATGAGTTCTGAGTAGGGATTTTTCTGCAAGCCTCTCTACCCAGCTACATTTATCATGGGGAATTGGCAAAATGAAAATTAGCAGTTCCTCCCAAAGGGATGAGGAACCTTTCAAGGTACAGGCACCCAGAATACTATTTCCCTTTGAACTAGTCTTGTAATATATCCTGATGTTTGATTGACTTGGTTAAGTAAACTAATACTTTTTCCCTTAATTTCAGCAAAACACAGTTGTTTGTGCCTCTGTTGCCCTTATAAAACCACATGAACTCTTGACATCGCTGAGAAGAGCAATGTAGCCAAGGAAAGACACTTCTAAATCATTTTAGTTATTGAGACTAAATGGGAATTTTAGGCATGATTTATTGTTTTCCAAAAGTGCTGAATTTCTCTTATAAAATATCTTCTAATGCAAAAAGAATATTTTGGGAGAATCCTATTTTCAAGATTCTTGTTAAGTAATTAACTCTAGTTGGGTTGTTCAAAAAAATATTTCCCATCAAAGAATAATAGGAAATTGAGTATATGAGACTCATTATAATTCCAGTTTTCTGTACCTAGTCAAAATTTCATAAAATATTCTTTCAAGAGATTGACATTTTAATTTCCTTCATTCATTTAGAAAAATACATTTCTGAACTTTACATTCTCTTTGAACACAAATAAAATTTAATTGTGGTAAAATCTTTGTACAATAATGAAATATTTCTGACAAAAGCTCACTCTTTTCAAATACCATTCAATACAATATTTTATCTGATCAAAAAATTTAGTTCAAGAGTTTAAGATCATTATATATATATATCTATGGTTAATGTATGCCTGAAAATTGCTTAGAAATAATTTGTTATTAATTAACACTACAGGAGTAATACTCTTTCACTTTCATTCATTGTTTCATTTCATAATCTCATTTTCTTTTGTAGCCCAGTCAGTGGAAAGTCACCAAATAGTAGCATTTCTTTTTTTCATATTTCTGAATGAATATAAATGCTCATATTGACTTTCTCTTTTAAGTGAAGGCCCTTCATTGTCTCCCTTTATTAGTCTTTTAGTGATGCTAATTCTCGCATGTAAATTTGTGTTAAAATTCCTGTGCCACAGAAGCTGTATGCACAGAGCTTACTTAGAGTAGAGTTGAGAATTATATATCTTGTTTAAAATACCTTTGCCATCATCAGAACTGGAAGTCACTTTAGAAGTCTTCTTTAAGACTACCAATTTTTCAAAAATGTTATAGCAACAGGACTCCTTTAACTGAAAATATAAGATGCAATAGAAAAGTACAATACTGCTGTTCTAGTTGGTGCAAGTAAAAAGTGCTCAGATTCATTTTTTGTTACTTTCCCTGTTGTGTTCTATAGTCCTTAATGTTCTGGGTAAATAGTTCTTTTCTAACTATATTTTTTTTCCTGCTAGGCAACAGAGGCATAAAAAAATCATTTGGCTTGTCTAAAGGTAACCAATGAGTTATTAACAAAAGAAGGAAAACTAAGTATTCTTGAATTCTAATCTGGAACTTCTCTACCGTTAAAATATTAATTTTGATATATGAATTATCCATAGGGTTTCTTTTTATTGGTTAAAATACCTTGGGTCACTTACCACTTTATTTGACCTAACCTGTGTATATAAAGTTACTATTCCAACCCTTTCATAGATTCTCCTTTCTTTGAGCTCATGATAACTTTAAATCCCAGTACTTAGGACTTTCAATCTCTTAGACAGTTGATGATGCCAAATGCTTAGCACAGGGCCATAGCTAGCTCCAGGCTACTGATGATTTCATTAAATCTCTCCCAATCTATTTGTTTACACAATTTCAGCTGGGGGAAAAAATGCATTGAAATCAAACATCTCATTCTCTGTATTGTCCCGAGGCAAAAAGAGAGAATGATACATATCCCCAATTTAGACGAGATGAAACTAGCCACATTTCAAATAGAGAAGTCACATTGTGAGTTAAAACCAAGTTAACCTGAAGGGAGCCATTTTCTCCCTGTATATCTGTGCACAGCTTTAATTGATGGCACTATGAACTGTAAAACTGAACCAGAGGCCAACATTTTATCCAAAGAAACTTTAGAACTAAGAAGTTTGCTCAAACATTGCCGTAGAATTTCCTCCTCTGTCGTCTTTCCTGCGGTAATAGTCTCTGTGGCATTCACCAGGGGCAAATAGAAGAAAAAGTTTCTTACTGAATTATCTTTGCCATGTTGATCATTTGTTTTTTCCTGTGTGTGTGTGCTTTTGGCCTTAAACACAATAGTAAAAGAAAGTAGTCAAGTTTCATCTTGACCAAGGGAAAAAAAAAAAGGGATTTCTGGGAAAACAATTGGTTTAAGAATCAATTAAAATTTTTTTGATTTGAAAGGATAGCTTTTGTTTTGTAAGGATGAGTTGCCAATTAGTCACATGTGAGTGTGAGCACATTTTCTTGATAATCATGCAGCTGATGACAGAATGGATGAGTCACACATACCTTATAGACAGTCTCACTGCACTATCTTTTCTCCATCCTCTGTGTTCCAAGTAGTTACAAATATTAAGCTGGTAATAACTGATCGACATTTTTAAAAAAGGTTTCACAAGAAATGTAATTAGAATTCATAATTGAGCTTAAGCTGATGTGTGTGTCTACAAAAGTTCAGGTGCTTAGATTATGTTTCAATTTACACTTGCCATCTGCTAAAGCTTTTTTCTTTCCCCTTCTTTCTATATGTATATTCAACACCCTGATCAGATCTCCATATTTCCAAATCAGCTTTCTTTATTTAAGACTTACTGTAAATTTCAAATACCCCTCTGATTTCTTAGTCTCCATGTTCTCCATGTCTGCTTACAGTTTTATGTAATAAAAGCCATTTCTTATTTATTAAGCACAGTTTATTAATATTTCTTTACTATGCAGTATTCTTGTAGTTAATAGCATGCTCTTTTAAAACATCTCATTGGAAATATTTATGCTCTGAAGCATTACTTTTTGAATTGTTAAATATAAATCATTTATACTATAGTACTTTATGCGAGAAACATACATTGAATTTTAATGGCATTTTAGTTTGCAATCCAAAATTGTGAATGCATGCAGTCAAAACTATGAAATGGCAATGAAATGTAAGCTGGCTTTATAAGATTCTACTATCTATCTATTATCTATATAGATATAAAGCTTTAAAGAAAATATTCTTTATCAAGTAAATAACGTTATCAACCCCCTCAAATGGTATTCATGTAGATGGTACAGAGATTGAGGTTTTGAGAACTATAATAGTTACTAGATGGCTAACTTCAATAAACATCAGAATTAGAATCAGCTACGGAGCAGTGTGACCCCACCTGAAACTACAGTCTCAATCTCCAGGAATGAGTAATGACTTTTACATTGGGAATGAGCTGTCCAGGTGAATTTGACACTAAAGTTGATCTGGAGAGATTTTTTCAATACGAAAAGGTAAAGGGCTATGTTATACTAATTGTTTGCTTCTGGATACATCGTTATTTTTGTGCTTTAAACATCATCTGATTATGGATTTGGGGGACCTTTTAAGGGTTTGGAGGAAGATAGCTTAATAGGATTTTATTTTGCTTGCTTATTTTTTAGCATAGGTCATTAATCGTGTTGACAGCATTCCCTACAGAAGAGCGCTAGAGAGCAGTGCTCTTCAGGAGATGGACCTGAAGGGTAAATAGTAACAAACCAAGATGTGTCTATGCTGAAGTGTGTAAGATATCAGTATAATACTAATCTCTGAGATGCCTTGGGTGATATTTTGATACCTTAAATTTAGACTACAGGTAAAGGTAATACATTTCATTACACTTTTTATTAACTCTCTAATGTGTTATTGTTGTTTAGTCACTAAATTGTGCCCGGCTCTTTTACAACTCCCTAGACTGTAGTCCAAAAGTCTCCTCTGTCCATCGATTTCTCGGCGCAAGAACACTAGAGTGAATTGCCATTTCCTTCTCCAGAGGATCTTCCTGATGCAGAGATGGAACCCACATTCCTTGCCCTGGCAGATGGATTCTTTACCACTGGGCCACCAGGGAAGCCCACTTTAATGTGTACTTTTTAAATTCTGTAAAATATTATTTAATAGAATTACAAAATAGGAATGAGTTTAAAGAATAAACATCTTCCTTATACTTGCATTTTCAATATTAGGTGGGAATTTACCTAAAATATTAAAAAGTCTAGGAAATCAACCAAACTTGAGAATTTCTCCGGACTTAAATTCATAGTCTTATGTGTTTCGTTCCCTCAAGCATTCCCTGTGTTTCAAGTGGAAGATGGAGAAACATGTGTCCTTTGTATGCCGTCTCTGTCACAATTTATTTTTTTCCCCCTGTACTTTGTAGGTTGCAATTTGATTCTTTCAAGAGCATCAGCTTCAGAGCTGGTTCTTCCAACAGGAGATTCTAAATCTTCAAATTGTGTATATAAAGGAAGATGATTAGTGGATTCCCATCAGATGGATCACCTTGGAACATTTTAAAGATAACCTATACCTCATATTTGCTTTCCGTGTGGTGTTTCTACTTACAAACAAAATGCAGCAAGAAAGACATTTTTTTGTTTCATAACAGTCATGGTATTATTACTGGAGACCAAAAGCATTCTTACACACTAAAATAATCATACAATATAACAAATACAGAATCTAAGTTCAGATATTTAGTCTTGTTCTTAATGTAAGTTAATAGTTGTGTAGAGTTAAGTCTCAGTCTCCTTTCAGAGGAGAATCTTGGCTCAGAGCACAGACTCTGAGCTTGCCACTTAGAAGTTTTATGACTTTTTGAATGTTATTTAACTTTTCTACACTTCTGTTTTATTGAATGTAAAATTGATTCTTACCTCAATTGACACTGTGAACAATACAATTTTTTAACATGAGTAAAGATTCCAAGAGTAGCCCTTTACATAGTACACATTAAAATTATCATATTCAGTTCAGCCTCCAAAGTAGAACTTTAAAATTTGCCCCTTTGGGCATCGAATGTAATAGCAAAGAAAATGGCCAGAAGGTAACCTTGGCATCATTCTCAAGCCTGGAAAAGTTTAAAAGCTTAAGAGTGTCTGGCTGCCTGAATGCTCTGATGATGCATCAAAGAGACATACTTTCATTGTGAAAGGTCTGTTTTCCTCAAGATATATTTAGGGCAAACACTGCGTGGATTATGCCCATCCTGTGGTTTTATGGGGACTCAGACCAGAGTCATTTAGTGGGGAGTTGGCTCAATATAGTCTCTCTGGAGTGAACTGCTTGAAACTAAGGTGATGAGAGAATATTTATAAAAATTATATGGAGGAGACATTATCTGAATTTAGGAAACTGGACCTTATCCCAAGTTGGAGGCAGGAATGGGAGATAGTAAGGGGACACTAAGTTTGAATCATTTTCCAAGCATAGGGGCTCAGATATAAATATTTGACCTCACTCAAAGAAGAACAAGTCAGAGTTCATTAATGCTGGTCAAGTACCACATCTCCTTCCCCTTACCTCTCCTTCATTTTCCCTCATCTTTTTTTTTTAAACCCCCAAGAACCCAGCAGCAGCCCCATTAATGGAGTGGAGTCATAAATGAGAGAGGCAGGAAAATGAAGTCAGCCACACTCCCTGTGCTACTGAAGCATTTCCAAAGCTAACATGGGTCAGAATTGGGAGTTTTCATCATATACACAATGACATTTTAATGACTGAATTGGTGCCTTTTTTTTTTTTTTTACAACTAACATGATTGGAGAACTTTTTTCTCTGCTTCATTTTACATCAAAACTTAAAAGGGCTGTCAATATGTGCCATCTCATTCTCTTTTGAACCTCCTATCAGTCAGGCTTTTACCCATACCATTCTTCAAAATCTGCTCCTATCAAGGCACAAATGACTTCCAAACATTTAGAAATCCAGGGGTCTCCTCTCAGTCCTCATCTTGTTTGATCCAAAGCCAATGTATGATATATCACCTTTCTTTTTTGTTCACTTTTTTCATTGACTTCAATAACATCATTCTTTTTTAAAAATTAATTTATTTTAATTGGAGGCTAATTACCATACTGTATTGTGGTGTTTTTTTGTATACATGGATATGAATCAGCCACAGGTGCACGCGTCCCCCGCCATCACAAACCGCCCTCCCACCCCACCTCCCTCCCCATCCCATCCCTCTGGATTGTCCTTGTGCCTTGTTTCATGCATCAAACTTGGACTAGTCATCTATTTCACATATGGCAATATACATGCTTCAATGCTATTCTCTCAAAGCATCCCACCCTCACTTTCTTCTGCAGAGTCCAAAACTCTGTTCTTTATATCTGTGTCTCTTGTTGTCTCGCATCTTTCTAAATTCCATATATATGCATTAATATATTGTATTGGTGTTTTTCTGACTTACTTCACTCTGTATAATAGGCTCCAGTTTCATCCACCTCATTAGAACTGATTCAAATGCATTCTTTTTAATAGGTGAGTAATATTCCATTGTGTATATGTACCACAGCTTTCTTATCCATTCGTCTGCTGGTGGACATCTAGGTTGCTTCAATGTCCTAACTATTGTAAACGGTGCTGCAATGAACATTAGGGTACGTGTGTCTCTTTAAATTCTTATTTCTTTGATGTACATGCCCAGCAGTGGGATTGCTGGGTTGTATGGCAGTTCTTTTTCCATAGTGGCTGCCCTAGTTTGCATTCCCACCAACTGTGTAAAAGGGTTCCCTTTTCTCCACACCCTCTCCAGCATTTATTACTTGCAGACTTTTTGATGGCAGCCATTCTGACCTGCCTGAGACGGTACCTCATTGTGATTTTAATTTGCATTTCTCTGATAATGAGTGATGTTGATTATCTTTTCATGTGTTTGTTAGCCATCTGTATGTCTTCTCTGGAGAAATGTCTGTTTAATTCTTTGGCCTATTTTTTGATTGGGTCGTTTATTTTTCTGGTATTGAACTACATGAGCTGCTTGTATATTTTGGAGATTAATTCTTTGTCAGTTGTTTCATTTGCTATTATTTCCTCCTATTCTGAAGTCTGTCTTTTCACCTTGCTTAGTTTCCTTCATTGTGCAAAACTTTTTAAGTTTAATTAGGTCCTATTTGTTTATTTTTGCTTTTATTTCCAATATTCTGGGAGGTGGGTCATATAGTATCTTGCTATGATTTATGTCAGTGAATGTTCTGCCAATGTTTTCCTTTAGGAGTTTTATAGTTTCTGGCCTTGCATTTAGACCTTTAATCCATTTGGAGTTTATTTTTGTATATGGTGCAGAGCATAATTCTTTTAGTTTTTTTTTTTCCCCTTTCTTACAACACTTTCTTAGTCACTGTAGCTTTCCCAAATTACTTACCTCTAAATTCTGCAGGGCATGAGGGTTTGATCCTTGCAGCTATCTTCCCACGTGTAATCTTAGAGTTTATTCAGTCTCAGCTTTTAAAACGTTTTCTTTTAATTGAAGTATAGCTGATTTACAATATTGCATTTATTTCACTTGTTCAGCATAGTGATTCAAAATTGTTATAGTTTATACTTCATTTGGGGCTTCCCTGGTGACTCAGCTGGTAGAGAATCTGCCTGCAGTGTGGGAGACCTGGGTTCAAGCCCTGGGTTGGGAAGATCTCCTGTAGAAGGGAAGGGCTACCCACTGAAGTATTCTGGCCTGGAGAATATCATGGACTGTATTGTATTATACAATATGGACTGTGTTCCCTGTTGTGTACTATATAGCCTTATAACTTATTTATTTTGTACATAGTAGTTTATTCCTTTTAGTCTCCTAACCCTATCTTGCCCCTAGCCTCATTCGTCTCCCCACTGGCAGCCACTAGTTTGTTCTCTATACCTAAGTTTCTTTTTTGTTATATTCACTGTTTTATTTTATTTTATTTTATTTTTTTAAATTTTATTTTATTTTTAAACTTTACATAATTGTATTAGTTTTGCCAAATATCAAAATGAATCCGCCACAGGTATACATGTGTTCCCCATCCTGAACCCTCCCCCCTCCTCCCTCCCCATACCATCCCTCTGGGTCGTCCCAGTGCACTAGCCCCAAGCATCCAGTATCGTGCATCGAACCTGGACTGGCAACTCGTTTCTTACATGATATTTTACATGTTTCAATGTCATTCTCCCAAATCTTCCCACCCTCTCCCTCTCCCACAGAGTCCATAAGACTGTTCTATACATCAGTGTCTCTTTTGCTGTCTCGTACACCAGGTTATTGTTACCATCTTTCTAAATTCCATATATATGCGTTAGTATACTGTATTTATGTTTTTCCTTCTGGCTTACTTCACTCTGTATAATAGGCTCCAGTTTCATCCACCTCATTAGAACTGATTCAAACGTATTCTTTTTAATGGCTGAGTAATACTCCATTGTGTATATGTACCACAACTTTCTTATCCATTCATCTGCTGATGGACATCTAGGTTGCTTCCATGTCCTGGCTATTATAAACAGTGCTGAGATGAACATTGGGGGACACGTGTCTCTTTCCCTTCTGGTTTCCTCAGTGTGTATGCCCAGCAGTGGGATTGCTGGATCATAAGGCAGTTCTATTTCCAGTTTTTTAAGGAATCTCCACACTGTTCTCCATAGTGGCTGTACTAGTTTGCATTCCCACCAACAATGTAAGAGGGTTCCCTTTTCTCCACACCCTCTCCAGCATTTATTATTTGTAGACTTTTGGATCGCAGCCATTCTGACTGGTGTAAAATGGTACCTCATAGTGGTTTTGATTTGCATTTCTCTGATAAGAGTGATGTTGAGCATCTTTTCATGTGTTTGTTAGCCATCTGTATGTCTTCTTTGGAGAAATGTCTATTTAGTTCTTTGGCCCATTTTTTGATTGGGTCATTTATTTTTCTGGAGTTGAGCTGTAGGAGTTGCTTGTATATTTTTGAGATTAGTTGTTTGTCGGTTGCTTCATTTGCTATTATTTTCTCCCATTCTGAAGGCTGTCTTTTCACCTTGCTAATAGTTTCCTTTGATGTGCAGAAGCTTTTAAGGATTCTACATATAAGTGATAATATATAGTCTTTCTCTGTTTGACTTATTTTACTAAGCATAATTCCCTTATGGTACTTCCATGTTGCTGCAAATGGCAAAATATCATTCTTCACGGCTGAGTAATAATATTCCATACATATCACATCTTCTTTATCCATTTATCTGTTGATGGACACTTAGTTTGCTTCCATATCTTGGCAATTGTAAATAACGATGCTATGAACTTTAGGGTGTGTACATCTTTTCTAATTAGCATTTTCATTTTCTTTGGATTTTCCACCCAAGAGTGGAATTGGTGGATCATATGATAATTTGTTATTTGTTATTTGCGGTCTTTTTGATGATAGCCATTCTAACCGGTGTAAGGTGATATCTCATTGTGATTTTGCTTTGCACTTCCCTGATAATTAGCAGTGTTGAACATCTTTTCATGTGTTTGTTGGCCATCTGTATATTTTCTTTCGAAAAAGAAAGACCTATGTAGGTCTTCTGTCCATTTGAAAATCAGGTAGTAAAAATAAGAGCCGTTTGGGTCTTCTGCCCATTTTAACATCAGATTGTTTATTTTCTTGATATTGAATTGTATGAGTTGTTTAGATATTAACTTCTTTTGCTTATATCATTTGCAATACATTTCTCATTCAGGAAGTTTTCTCTTCATTATGTTGATGGTGTCCTTTGCAGTGAAAAAGCATTTAAGCTTAATTAGACCCCTTTTGTTTATTTTTGCTTTTATTTCCTTTGCCTTCAACAACAGATCAAAAAATATTGCTACAATGAGCAATTACAAATAGCATTTTTTCTCTATTTTCTTCTAGGAATTTTATGGTTTCCAGACTTATATTTAGGGTCTTTAATCCATTTTAAGTTTAATTTTATATATGATATGAGAAAATGTTCTAATTTAATTCTTACATGTAGCTATACAGTTTTAAATATAATTTGTTATTTCTTGTTTACTCCTATATGATCTTAGACCATTCATACGAATTCCACATGTATTTTATTGTATATTCAGCTTATTCACATGGCTCTTAATGGAATTCTCAAACTTGACATGGTTAGAACTTAACTATTGATTTCAACCTGCCTATGAAACCTGCTTCTTCATCCATCTCGGTATATAGCAATTGTAATCCTCCATGTTTTATGTCAGAAAACTGTGAAGTCATTCTTGATATTCTTCTCTGACATTTCACATTTGATTCATTAAGAAATCATGTTGGCTGTGCTTGTAATGATATTGAAAGTCTGATTACTTCCCAGTATATTCATCATTTACATGCTCATCTAAGTTGCCATTGTTTCTCACCTTTACTCATGTAAAAGCCTCTTAGTGGTAGTCTCCTTATTTTGATCTTGCCTCTTTGATGTCATTTTTCTCTGCTCTCTCGTTTGCTAAGTCACGCACTGCCTCACTAGTTTCTGACCTGTTCCTAGAACAAACACTGGGAGCCTGCTTTTCCCATAGAAACTGGTATTTGCATATTCTCTGTGCAGAATGCTTTTCACCCACCCACATATTCTCCTGCTTTGCTCACTTTGTTGGATTTCAGATAACACCTTTCAGAGACACCTCCCCAGAAAAGCCTGTGTAAAATTGCACTCATGTCCAAGTCTTTCTTTATCCCCTAGATCATTTATTTTCATTATATTATAAAGTTTTTGAAAAACTGTTTATTATTCGTGCTTCATTTCCTCCCATTTGGCCTACCCCTTGCAAATAAGAGATGTTCAAGAGATATTTAAATGCATGATTTAATGAGTATAATTGGAAAAAATCATAGGACCTGTCAGAGAGTTCACAGAGAGGAAAGGAAGAACATGATCCTGGTTGGAAAGGACACAGAATGGGGAGTTGGGGGGGGGAAAAGTTGTTTTCAACTACATTTTTTGGACTAACTTTTTTTTTAACTTAGTGGATTCATTTACATTAAATAGCCACTTACAATGAGAACTTTGCAAGTTGCTATTAATTGATGATTAAAGTTCATTTGCTTTCACTCCTAAATAGTATAGATATCAACTTTATTTGTACTAATATTTGTATATCTTTATTTTATTCTTTATCTTTATTTATCTTTATATTCATTCTATATCTTTATTGTTTATTTTGTTTTAATTTCACTCCCACAACCTGGCATGTTTTGGTTGTTAGCTTTTCTTGGATCTTACTGTAATTATTTATTGGCATACTGTCTCATTACTCAGACTGTATGATCTGCAAAGGTATGCAAGGGTAGCTTTTCTTAAATAACCTTGGCACTTAATTCAGTACTTGAAACGTAATACGATCTGAAAAAAGGCTTGTAAAATATATTTTTAATAAGTGTTTGACTCAGTTATCTCTTTTGAGATAAATATATACTAAAAGATTCTCAGAATATGAGAGCTAGGGATTTTACATACAAGCAAGTTGTTCTTCAAACATAAAGGCTACAAATACTGAATTTTTATGCAAGAAATCTGTGATTATTGTTTTCTTGAGTCCCCCTTGAGAAAAGTCCTTGAGTCCTCCAGCAAATCAAGGATATTTTAGCAGAAGAGCTGGAAATAAACATTGAAGACATTTAATTGCAAATCTAAGCCAAAGAAGTGAAGATAAGGATAAAAATGAAATGTAAATTTTAAATGTTCTCAAACATGGAAATTATATAAGAATAATAATAATTGGGAGAATGAGGAACAAACACTTGAAGTAGAATATACTCATCTGTTACCTGTGGGGTTGGGGATCAAGAAATATCATTTAAACTGAATTTTTCTGGTAGTGAAAGTATTAGCACATTTAAGAGAACAAAAGTAATCTTTCAGTAAAAGAGATTATTCTATGACAAAAGATCAAGGAAATATGGAAGGAAAGAGTATTAGAGTTGATGTTACTGGTTTTCATAAAAAGTAACATCTGTTATCTAAAGGGGAAAGCTCTAAGTGTATTGAATCATAGGGTAAGTACAAAGTTAACCACTAGAACAAAAATAAAAGACTTCCAAAATTCAAAAGGTATTTCAAAAAAAGACAAAGAAAGCAAATCATGCAGAAACATGCTTATATACATATATGAATATATGTAATTTATATCTGTTTGTATACACATCTGGGCTTCCCTGGTGGCTCAGTGGTAAAGAATCCACCTGCCAATGCAGGAGACATGGTTCGATCCCTGGTTGAGAAGATCCCCTGAAGAAGAAAGTGGCAACCCCTTCCAGTATTCTTGCCTGGGAAATCCCAGGGACAGAAGAGCCTGGCAGGCTACAGTTGATGGGATCACAAAAGAGTTGGATATAACTTAGATACTAAACAACAACCATATACACATTCACATGTATATAAATTGCATAATGTTCATATATATAATGCAATACATGTTGTTTTACATGCTGTTATGTATTATAAGATACAATTCAAATGACTGTCATATGTCTTTTTCAGTAAGTATAAATTGACTTAACTATTAAAGGATAGATTTTTAGCATATATGGCAACTCTTTGTAATGTAACTAAATGTAATATACCTAAAAACAAATTGATTTGGCAGGTTAAGTATAAAAAAATGGCCTAGGTATGTCAGAGAAATACAAATTAAATAAAGTAACAGCCACAATCTTAATCTCAGACAGGTAGACTCTAGGCCAAAAATATTGTAATGTTAAAGCTACAAGATCCAATAAGATCAAATACTTAGAAATATATATGTACAACTACTGTAGCAGCAAATTTTATGGAGCAAAAGCTATAGATGATATGGAAAGGCAGCTAAAAGAGTAACTGCACAGTGTAGAAACAGAACAGTCATTGCCACTGCCATGTGGGAAAACTTACCATCATCAGTGATAAGTAATGTCCTTGATACAGTGTGATGAAAATGGTCACTTTCTCTCTGTGGTTTTCCTCCCCAAGACCTATAACAGCAGTATAAACTTATGTGTGGAGTATATCTTAGCAATGTACAGATTGCTATGTACAGTTTCAGATCAGTTCAGTTCAGTCACTCAGTCGTGTCCAACTCTGCGAACCCATGAATCGCAGCACACCAGTCCTCCCTGTCCATCACCAACTCTTGGAGTTCACTCAGACTCACATCCATCAAGTCGGTGATGCCATCCAGCCATCTCATACTCTATTATCCCCTTCTCCTCCTGCCCCCAATCCCTCCCAGCATCAGGGTATTTTGCAGTGAGTCAACTCTTCACATGAGGTGGCCAAAGCACTGGAATTTCAGCTTTAGCATCAGTCCTTCCAATGAACACCCAGGACTGATCTCCTTTAGGATGGACTGCTTGGATTTCCTTGCAGCCCAAAGGACTCTCAAGAGTCTTCGCCAATAAAACAGTTCAAAAGCATCAATTCTTCAGTGCTCAGCTTTCTTCACAGTCCAATTCTCACATCCATACATGACCACTGGAAAAACCATAGCCTTGACTAGATGGGCCTTTGTTTGCAAAGTAATGTCTCTGCTTTTGAATATGCTGTTTAGGTTGGTCATAACTTTCCTTCCAAGGAGTAAGTGTCTTTTAATTTCATGGCTGCAATCACCATCTGCAGTGATTTTGGAGCCCAGAAAAATAAAGTCTGACACTGTTTCCACTGTTACCCCATCTATTTCCCATGAAGTGATGGGACCAGATGCCATGATCTTCATTTTCTGAGTGTTGAGCTTTAAGCCAACTTTTTCACTCTCCTCTTTCACTTTCATCAAGAGGCTTTTCAGTTCTTCTTCACTTTCTGCCATAAGGGTGGTGTCATCTGCATGTCTGAGGTTATTGATATTTCTCCTGGCAATCTTGATTCCAGCTTGTGCTTCTTCCAGTCCACTGTTTCTCATGATGTACTCTTGATATAAGTTAAATAAGCAGGGTGACAATATACAGCCTTGAAATACTCCTTTTCCTATTTGGAACCAGTCTGTTGTTCCATGTCCAGTTCTAACTGTTGCTTCCTGACCTGCATACAGATTTCTCAAGAGGCAGATCAGGTGGTCTGGTATTCCTGTCTCTTTCAGAATTTTCCACAATTTATTGTGATCCACACAGTCAAAGGCTTTGGCATAGTCAATAAAGCAGAAATAGACGTTTTTCTGGAACTGTCTTGCTTTTTCCATAATCCAGTGGATATTGGCAATTTGATCTCTGGTTCCTCTGCTTTTTCTAAAACCAGCTTGAACATCTGGAAGTTCACAGTTTACGTAGTGCTGAAGCCTGGCTTGGAGAATTTTGAGCATTACTTTATTATCCTGTGAGATGAGTGCAATTGTGCGGTAGTTTGAGCATTCTTTGGCATTGCCTTTCTTTGGGATTGGAATGAAAACTGACCTTTTCCAGTCCTGTGGCCACTGCTGAGTTTTCCAAATTTGCTGGCATATAGAGTGCAGCACTTTCACAGCATCATCTTGCAGGATTTGAAATAGCTCCATTTTAGTCAACCAACTATGAAATCACCTCCATTTTAGCAGTGTACAGATAGGACAAATAAAATTTACGTTCATATTTACTGTGTTTACATAAAGGAAGCCTGGAAATTTATAAAAGAAACTAATAAAAGAGGTTAACTATGAAAAACTGTGGTGAAGGGGAACAGATTAGGTGCTCCCTGAGGTGGGAACAAGAGTTCTCCAGATTCTTTTATATAGTTTTTGTCTTTAGAAACATGTGAATGTATTTTTAAAAATTCACACAAAACTAATAATTGGCTCATAAATCTCTTATTAAAATGACTTAAATTTAAGTCTACGATGTTAGAGTCGTGCAAGTTCAGAAAATATTGATTCCCAAATATATTTTATTTAGTTGTCTAAATTCAACTAATATGTCTGGTCAACAACTTGGCAAAGGTAGAGTAATGCAATATATAATGATGTGCTCTAATAAACACTAGTCTTTAAATTCTTGCTTTCACATGTATTACCTCTTTTATTTATTTGCCTTTTAAAAGAAAGAAAAATAAAACTTCCTTCCTTCCTCTCTCCCTCTTGGAAAAGTGAAGGGACTTCCTTCCCAATGTGGAGTGAAAGAGAAAATAGGACATAAGAGAATAAAACTCTTTCTAGTTCCTAACTCAGTGCTCTCCTCCATATTTTGCAATCTATGTGAAAGTATAGACCTTCGGTAACATCATAGTAGTCATAAGTTCTTCAGTAAATTGTTCTCTTGAGAGAGAAGATCACAATATAGTTACCTGCAGTTTAGAAACAGGTGAGTAATATCCTTGTGTGCTATGAGTAGATAACAGTGAATGACTAATAGTTTTTAGATAGGATGGGCCAGATTTAAACCAAAATCATGACCACATGTAGATCAGTAATACATTTTTCAACCCTAAGAACAGTCAGAAACTTAATTATAAGGTCTGAGCATTTCTTCTGCTGATTTTCTTCAATTGTGAATGACTTCAAGATATTACAAATAAACCATGACTGGTGTTTTTCCATTGCTAGTTTTCCTAGGGAGTATATTCAAAAGCAGAGACATTACTTTGCCAACAAAGGTTCATCTAGTCAAGGCTATGGTTTTTCCTGTGGTCATGTATGGATGTGAGAGTTGGACTGTGAAGAAGGCTGAGCGCTGAAGAATTGATGCTTTTGAACTGTGGTGTTGGAGAAGACTCTTGAGAGTCCCTTGGACTGAAAGGAGATCCAACCAGTCCATTCTGAAGGAGATCAGCCCTGGGATTTCTTTGGAAGGAATGATGCTAAAGCTGAAACTCCAGTACTTTGGCCCACCTCATGAGAAGAGTTGACTCATTGGAAAAGACTCTGATGCTGGGAGGGATTGGGGGCAAGAGAAGAAAGGGACGACAGAGGATGGCATCACTGACTCGATGGATGTGAGTCTAAGTGAACTCCGGGAATTGGTGATGGACAGAGAGGCCTGGCGCGCTGCGATTCATGGGGTCGCAAAGAGTTGGACACGACTGAGCGACTGATCTGATCTGATCTGATATGAATGAAGACCTCTACTTTAAGGATAGGAAATCATAGTATCATATAATACATATGGTTATATTCAAGTCTTGCTTCCTTTCTTTAATATATTAAATGATCACTAGTATATATTTTCAATTTTGTGTTAAAACCACTAGATGCATTTCTTTAAAAAATTTTATTGAAGTGTACTTAATATACAGTAATATATAAGTTACAGGTATGCAATATAGTGATTCACATTTTTATTTCTTTATATTATTAATATTTACTAAGAAATTTTAAAGTATACATAAAAGAAATAATTATAAAATAAATCCTTAATTGTCAAAGTGATTCACAATATTAAAGGTTATATTCCACTTATAGTTATTATAAAATATTAAGTATACTCCCAGTATTATACAATATATCTTTGTAATTTATTTATTTTATGCATAATATTTTGTACCTTTTAATGTCTTATCCCTATATTGCCCCTCCCTTCTTCCCTCTCCCCTTTGATAACCACTAGCTTGTTCTCTATGAGTCTGCTCCTTTTATGTTTTGTTCACTAGTTTGTTGTATTTTTTAGATTCTGAATATATATAATATCATACAGTATTTGTCTTTTTCTGACTGACATTTCACTTTGCATAATACGCTCTAAGTCCGTGTTGCTGCAAATGGCAAAATTCCATTTTTATGACTGAATAGTATTCTGTTTGTGTGTGTGTGTGAGCACTTAGGTTGCTTCCATATCTTGGAAATTATAAATAATGATGCTATGAACATCAGAGTGCATGTATATTTTTAAATTAGTATTTGGGTGTTTCGTTTGTTTGGTTTTTGATATATACTCAGAAGTGGAATTGCTGGGTCATATGGTGGTTCTCAGCTTCCAAGGTGGTGCTAGTGGTAAAGAATCCACCTGGCAATGCAGGAAATGTAAGAGACTCAGGTTTGATCCCTGGGTCAGGAAGATCCCCTGGAGGAGGGCATGGCAACCCACTTCAGTATTCTTGCCTGGTTAATCCCATGGACAGAGGAGTCTGATGGGATACAGTCCTTAGGGTCACAAAGAGTCAGACAGGACTACATCTTAGCATGCACGCACATGGTAGTTCTATTTTTAGTATTTTTGATAAAGCTCCATAATGTTTTCCATGATGGCTGCACTTATTACTATTCACACCAACAGTGTATGAGAGTACACTTTTCTTTGCCTCCTCTCCAACATTTGTTATTTGTGGTCTTTTGGATAATAGCTATTTAGACAGATGTGATATGGTAACTCATCTCAATGTGGTTTTAATTTGCATTTCCCAGAAGATTAGCAATGTTGAGCATCTTTTCATGTGCCTGTTGGCCATCTGCATTTCCTCTTTGGAAAAATATCTGTTCGATTCTGTTTGTTTCTAAATAAGGTTGTTTGCTTCCTTGATGTTGAATTATATGAACTGTTTATGTAAGTTGGATATTAATTCTTTGTTGTTTATATCATTTGCAAATATTTTCTCCCATTCCGTAGGTTATCTTTTCACTGTCAATGGTTTCATTTGCTGTGTAAAACTGTTCAAGTTTAATTATTTTTGAATTAATTTTTATCTATCTATATCTTTTATGTATGTTTTGATATTTTAATGCATTAAATGTCTCTCCTTTTACTCCCCACTAGCTACATTGTCAGCTAGTCTATTCCTTGGTTTAACTAACCCCTAGAGCAATAAAAAGTCATTGAAAGTCATCTTTCATATATTATTTAAATTAATACCAAAGAAAAGTTATGCCACTATGAAGCTTCCAATCTTTTAGAAGAAAAGTAGAGCATCAGAGATCAGATCATATCAGATCAGTCGCTCAGTCATGTTCACTCTTTGCGACCCCATGAATCGCAGCATGCCAGGCCTCCCTGTCCATCACCATCTCCCGGAGTTCACTCAGACTCACGTCCATCGAGTCAGTGATGCCGTCCAGCCATCTCATCCTCTGTCGTCCCCTTCTCCTCTTGCCCCCAATCCCTCCCAGCATCAGAGTCTTTTCCAATGAGTCAACTCTTCTCATGAGGTGGCCAAAGTACTGGAGTTTCAGCTTTAGCATCATTCCTTCCAAAGAAATCTCAGGGCTGATCTTCAGAATGGACTGGTTGGATCTCCTTGCAGTCCAAGGGACTCATATGAATAAACATGCACATGTAACTTCAAAATTGATAAGTGATATGAAAGAAACCAATCTTTTTGGACAAAATTGATATCTGAGTTGGAATTATAGATGAATTCTAATAGGTAGTTAAGCATAAGCCAGATCATAAGGGACAAGAAACAAAGATCCAGGCAGAGCTTCAGCTTTCACTGGAGACCTAACGTGAAGTTCAGTGCAGTTCAGTTCAGTTGCTCAGTCATGTCCAACTCTGCAACCCTATGAACCGCAGCACACCAGGCCTCCCTGTCTATCACCAACTCCTGGAGTTCACCCAGACTCATGTCCATTGAGTCGGTGATGCCATCCAACCATCTCATCCTGTCATCCCCTTCTCCTCCTGCCCTCAATCTTTCCCAGCATCAGGGTCTTTTCAAATGAGTCAGCTCTTAGCATCAGGTGGTCAAAGTATTGGAGTTTCAACTTCAACATCAGTCCTTCCAATGAACACCAAGGACTGATCTCCTTTAGGAAGGACTGGTTGGATCTCCTTGCAGTCCAAGGGACTCTCAAGAGTCTTCTCCAACACCACAGTTCAAAAGCATCAATTCTTTGGCTCTCAGCTTTCTTTATGGCCTAACTCTCACATCCATACATGACAACTGGAAAAACCATCGTCTTGACTAGACGGACCTTTGTTGGCAAAGTAATGTCTCTGTTTTTGAGTATGTTGTCCGGGCTGGTCATAACTTTCCTTCCAAGGAGTAAATGTCTTTTAATTTCATGGCTGCAATCACAATCTGCAGTGATTTTGGAGCCCCCCAAAGTAAAGTCAGCCACTGTTTCCACTGTTTCCCCATCTATTTGCCATGAAGTGATGGGGCCAGATGCCATTATCTCAGTTTTCTGAATGTTGAGTTTTAAGCCAACTTTTTCACTCTTCTCTTTCTTTCACTTTCATCAAGAGGTTC
Organism: Bos grunniens; assembly: GCF_055505025.1. Lineage (NCBI taxonomy): Eukaryota > Metazoa > Chordata > Mammalia > Artiodactyla > Bovidae > Bos > Bos grunniens. Next base: position 106,102,048 of record NC_141165.1, read on the forward strand.
TTTAGTTCTTCTTCTCTTTCTCCCATAAGGGTGGTATCATCTGCATATCTAAGGTTATTGATATTTCTCCTGGCAATCTTGATTCCAGCTTGTGCTTTTTCCAGCCCAGCGTTTCTCCTGATGTACTCTGCATATAAGTTAAATAAGCAGGGTGACAATATACAGCCTTGATGTATTCCTTTTCCTATTTGGAACTATTCTTTTGTTCTATGTCCATTTCTAAAGTTTTGCATAATTAAGGAAACAAATACAAACATTTCCTATGATTGAAATTGAGTGAGTGAAAGAAATGTTTCTTTTCTAAAATGATCTAGGACTTCCACATGTAGTCTGAAATTATCCCAGAATCTTATAGAGTTGGATTATATTCTAGTACAACAGGAAACTACTAGATATTTCCTAGTAGGCTTGTGACATGTTTGAATTTGTATTTCTAAAATGCCCACTCTGATGCTCTCTGCTGATTACTGCAGAGGACCGCTGAAAAATGGCTATTGCAACCTGAGACCAAATGAGAGTCGAGCACTGGGCTAGGGTGGTGTGTGTGTGCTAAGTTGCTTCAGTCATGTCCAACTTTTTGTAGTCCTGTGGACTGTCACCTGTGAGGCTTCTCTGTCCATGGGGTTCTGGAGTGGGTTGCCAGGCCCTCCTCCAGGGTATCTTCCCATCCCAAGGATAGAACTTTAGTCTCTAATTTCTCCTGCATTGGCAGGCATGTTCTTTGCCACTAGCCCACCTGTGAAACCCAGGGTGATGTATTAGATGATTATTTTGCTGCAGTAATTCCCTGTAACAATAACCTCAGAAAATACAAGCATTTATTTTTATCACTCATGATTCTGCAGGTAGACTGAGAACTCATGGGCTCACCTCAGTCATCTGGTACAATTCTGCTCCACGTGACCAGTAGCTTCCCCAGATATGTTCTTTTCAAAGCAGATGGGCAGATGCAGATGTCCAAGCCAAATTATATAAGTATACTAAAGCTCCTGTCAAACAGGGCATATATTTTATCTGCCTCCATTTTATTAGCTAAAGTGAATCATATGACCAAGCAAAACATTATGTGGGGAATTAAAGTCTGACTACTATAGAGGGAGGTGCTACAGAGTTACATTGCAAAGAATGTATAGGAAACTAGGGTAAAAGGAAGTCAAGTCACGGAAGAGGACCAATATTTTAGTTTGGAATATGTCAGCAAAACAGACAAGTGATAGAGGTGGGTAACTGCATATTCATGTTACTAGTGAAAAATGTGGAAAAGACAATGGCACCCCACTCCAGTACTCTTGCCTGGAAAACCCCCTGGATGGAGGAGCCTGGTAGGCTGCAGTCCATGGGGTCGCTAAGAGCAGGACACGACTGAGTGACTTCACTTTCACTTTTCACTTTCATGCCTTAGAGAAGGAAATGGCAACCCACTCCAGTATTCTTGCCTGGAGAATCCCAGGGACGGAGGAGCCTAGTGGGCTGCTATCTATGGGGTCGCACAGAGTTGGACACGACTGAAGCTATTTAGCAGCAGCAGCAGCAGCAGTGAAAAATGTAGTTAGGGCTACAGCTGGCATATAAGTGGTATCTCTGTCTCTTTCCTTTATTTGCTGTTCTTTTACAAGAATAAGAAGTAAATTGTAAAAGCAGCACAAGGGAAAAACATGGGCTCTACCTCTGTAACCTGAGGTATGAAAAAGTGGGAAAATAAATGCCTGTAATAAAGAGAGACTCCAGGGGAGGAAGAATGGTCAGGACCAGGCAGTCAAGCCAAAGAAGAGGAATCAGGGGAAGAATTTAGCAGGACTGAGGGCTGGGTCTGATGGAATATATGGGGCACTATAGAAATGAGATATTGGTAAACAAATGACCAAAGAAATGGAAGAATCCAGGTTTGATAAGCTTAAAGAAAATTGTAAGACATCATTCTTTTACGTTTCAACTTTTAAAATACATGTCACAAAAGTATGTATTTCAAGATACTTGTAAAAGAATTGTCAACCTTTTTAATTTTATACTTTATTTTATTCATGTGCATATATCCCCTCCATTAGGTTATTATAATAAGTCAAATGATATGGAAATTTACAAGAGGAATATTAAAAATATTTTTCTATTCTTGCCAAATTGTACTCTTTATGATAATTAATGACAATAGTTTGTGAATTATTTTATATATTTCTGTATGCATGTATGTATATGCACTTATTCATATGGCTTTTTATATTGTTCCTGTTTTTCTCATATAAACTTGCCTTATTCACTTGACAATATATCTTGAAACATCCTTCCAAGTCAATAATGTAGACATATCTTCTATGTATGATAGCTGTAATGCTATCACCCGTGATAATATGAGGCTTTATTATTTGTACAATATTAGTTCATCCTTTTTCTTAATGGCGAACATGTTTCAAGAGTTAGTATTTTTGTTATTGTTTTTATTTTCTACTTTATTGACCACTATAAACAATGCTTTCATAAATGCTTTGTGCATAGGGCCATATATACTGAAGCTTTTATGTCTACATGATAGATTTCTAAAACTGCCAAGATTACAGCTCCAAGGAAAGCGGAGACGTTTCTTAAAAAATGTAGTACATGTTGCTAGGTTACTTAATCTGAAAGTTTGTGGCAGTTCACATTTCCACCAAAAATACACGTATATCCATTTATCAATATCATTTTCAGCACTGGTTGTGATTGCTTTTGTTGTTGATCTAATCTCTTTTTTTAAACTTTTTTTTTTTTGGTGACTGCATTATTCATTTATTCTAAAAATATTTTCTATGCTCTTAGTGTACTAGGCATTAAGAAATACATTGGCAGGCAAGATAGGAATAATGCCTGCCTTCCTGGAGTCTAGTAAGGCAGGAAGTTAACTCATTATTAATTAACACATTTATTTATTGTCACAAATGCTATAAGAGGAAGAATACATGGTGCTAGGGAATATTGTCTGCTAGGGTTTCTCAGAGACAGTAATATTTAAGCCAAAATATAGTCAGTAGGAACTAGTCAGGAGAAGGAGAGATGGGGTGGGAATAACACTTCCAATCAGAGGAAGTAGATCAAATGTAAGAGCCCAGAAGAACTAGAGAACCTGATTAGCATGTAACAGAAGTAAAGGAGAGCCTGAACAACAGTTTGCCTTTAAGCCAACTTAAGGAGGAATATGCAGTAACAGTAAGAAAACATTGAAAATACTTATGCAGGAAAGTGACACAACAAGATTTATATGTTAGAAGGATGTTTTGGTTTGTACTATGCAAAACTGATTGGCCAAGAATGGAAGCAGTTGAAGCAATTCAAGTGAGGGACCCATGGAGGAGGTGGTAGAAGAGGAATCAGTAAAGCGGAGAAGCCTGTGTTTAACTGGATGAGCCTATTAAGTAGAGAAGGTGAAAATCGCTCAGTCGTGTCCGACTCTTTGCAACCCCATGGGCCCTACAGTCCATGGAATTCTCAGGCCAGAATACTGGAGTGGGTAGCCTTTCCCTTCATCCAGGGGATTGTCCCAACCCAGGGGTCAAACCCAGGTCTTCCACACTGCAGGCAGATTCTTTACCAGCTGAGCCACAAGGGAAGTCCATTAAGTAGAGAGGAGGGATCCAAAGTTCCCAGGTTTCTTATTGTAAATACATGAGTGGCTGGTGATTCTGTTAACTATGAAGGAATATACTTTGGCTTATACCCAAGAACCAAGGGGTTTTTCTTTCTTTCTTTTTTCAATGGGTTTAATTTTAAACATGTTGAGTTTGAGTGCTTCCACCTGCCCTAGTTGAGCTGTCTAATTGGCATCTGGGCAGATGTGTCTGGAACTCAGGGTTGAGGCTTAGATTGGAGATGAAAGATTTTCTTCTTTTGGCTCCTTTGTTGAAGATAAACAAAGTGCATCAAACAGTTATGAGCATTTTATGTTTCTTGGTGCTCATTACTATAATTCTTATAAAAGCAATTTCTTATTTACATTCCTACTAGTAATATGTGTCTGTACCATTTTCATCTTATAATTCTTATCATTGAATAATGCCATTAATGCAATTTTTATTTGAATAAACAGCTGAAGATAGATCTGTCTTAATTTCTACTGCTTTGATTTGTATAGTAAAAGCATGTTCAATTAATTTCATTTCCTCCTGGATGAGTTGTTAGTTGTTCTCCTTTACCTGGTCACCACATGTGCCGTCATCTATGCATGTGAGCTCATTCATTAATCATTTTTTATATACCTATCACCATGTATTAGGCAGTTACATAACAATATGAAGCTCAGAATAAAAATGTATGAGATACTCTCTTTGCCTTCTGGTCAGGAGAAACAGAAACAGTAACTAGAAGATTAAAATAGCATGTCCTTGATGCCATGTGTGAAAGGCTGGCATGGAATATCTTGAGGGGTATCTGACCCAGACTAGCAGTGAGTGAAACAGAGAAGGAAATGACATCTGAGCTTTAAAAGTAGGGGTATTGGACCAGGAAAAAAGTGGGTTATGTTGAAGATTTGGGAGTGTGTTGAGAGTGCACTGGGTCAGGTAGCAATAACTGCTTGCAAGAAGGTAGAGATAGGAACATTGTTCAGGTACAAAAATTAGTTCAATAAGATTAAGGCATTGAGTGGAAAAGCAGAGAAATTCAAAAATAACACTAGAAAAATGAGGAGAGGTCAGATTACAAGGTTAGCTGTGTGGTAAATCTGTTTCCTTGATATGCCCCCTTCAGAAGCAATTCTATTTATGCAAAGAAATCATTTGTTATTGTTGTTTAACTGCTCAGTGGTGTCTGACTCCTTTGCGACCCTGTGGACCATAGCCTGCTAGGCTTCTCTGTCCATGGGATTTCTCAGGCAGGATTACTGGAGTGGGTTGCCATTTCCGTTTCCAGGGGATCTTTCTGAACCAGGGATCAAATCTGCTTCTCCTACTTGGCAGACATATCCTTTACCACTGCTGCTGTTGCTGCTGGTAAGTCACCTCAGTCATGTCCAACTCTGCGACCCCAAGAAAGGCAGCCCACCAGGCTCCCCATCCCTGGGATTCTCCAGCCAAGAACACTGGAGTGGGTTGCCATTTCCTTCTCCAATGCATGAAAGTGAAAAGCGAAAGTGAAGTCACTCAGTCGTGTCCAACTCTTCACGACCCCATGGACTGCATCCTACCAGGCTCCTCCACCCATGGGATTTTCCAGGCAAGAGTACTAGAGTGGGGTGCCATTGCCTTCTCCACCTTTACCACTGAGCCACCTGGAAAACCCATAGAAACCATATTTATGCCTTATTTCCATAGAATGGAATTTGGTACATGGTAGCACACACTACGTTTTCTGCTCTTTTTGACTCATGTAGATGGAGAAATCATTGAAATAAAAAAAGATTGTATTGATCATGGTATAAATTTAAAAAATTAAAGCTGGGTTATATTCTATTCTATTATGTCCCAAATTTCTTTCAAATTTGGGCCATCTCCCTAATGTCAGTGTTCAGTGATTTTTTTAATGTTTCAAGGTTGATGGTCTACATAATTGTTAACTTCATAGATTTTGATAGGTTGATACAAATTTAGAAATATGGGGTTAATTATATAGAATATCAAAGACCCTATTCATAAAGTCAGAACTTACAAAATGAAAAATATAGAATGTGAAATAAATAATAAATGAACTGATAGTTTCTGAATCTCATACTTTCAGATATTCCTTTATTTTCTTCTGGGAAGCAATAAACACATATTTTAGATTGTTATTATTCACCAGGTAGTTTATGTGTGAGATGCCAAACAGACTGGCAGTGAATGAAAAAAAAAATGCAAAACCAAAAAAATCCAGTTCTACTCTCTTGTCAGCACAGGAGGATTAGTTTTTATTTCCTATTTAATTAGCATATTTGCTTAGGTTGTGTTTCACTTTATTCAAATTCATTAATAATAGCAAAGTAATCAATTTAAACCAGAACATGCAATTTATAAAGTTAAAAGAGAAATAAAATATGGAACATTTAAATAGAAAAGTGGTTTTAGGATCTTTGATGACATTATATCATCTTTTAAATTTGTAATATAAGGCCAGATACTTAATTTTTTAATTAATTAATTTATTTTAATTGGAAGCACATTACTTTAAAGTATTGTGGTGGTTTTTGCCATATATTGACATTAATCAGCCATGGGTGTACATGTGTCCCACCCTCCTGAACACCCCTTCTACCTCCCTCCCCAACCCTATCCCTCTGGGTTGTCCCAGAGCACCAGCTTTGAGTGCCCTGCTTCATGCATCAAACTTGCACTGGTCATCTATTTTACATATGGTGATATACATGTTTCAATGCTATTCTCTCATATCGTCCCACCCTTGCCTTCTCCCACATAGTCCAAAAGTCTGTTCTTTACATCTCATCTCATTCGCTGTCTTGCGTATAAAGTTGTTGTTACTGTCTTTCTAAATTCCGTATATGTGCATTAATATACTGTATTGGTGTTTCTCTTTCTGGCTTACTTCACTCTGTATAATAGGTTCCAGTTTCATCCACCTCATTAGAACTGACTCAAATGCATTCTGATTTATAGCTGAGTGATATTCCATTGTGTATATGTACCACAACTTCCTTATCCATTTGTCTAAGGCCAGTTACTTTAAATAGAAAAGTATGTCTCTGCATAATGAAAACCATGTTTCTTTGTGTGAATATGTTTGGCAACATTTGTTGTCTCTGTCATCATATGTGTTCAAATAGAAAGGAATTTGCAGGAAATTTCTCTTATTTGTCATACAGTCTTCATGTTTGGTCTTACATAATTGTTATAAATAAAAACAAAAATAAACAACTGGGACCTAATTAATCTCAAAAGCTTTTGCACAGCAAAGGAAACCATAGACAAAAGCAAAAAGACAACCCATAGAATGGAGGAAAATATTTGCAAGCAATGTGACCAACAAGGGAATAGTCTCCAAAATTTACAAACAGATCATGCAATTCAGTATTTAAAAAAAAAAAAAAAATCAAAGAATAGGCAGAAGGTGTAAATAGACATTTCTCAAAATAAGACATACAGATGGCCAAGAGGCACATGAAAAGATGCTCAACATTAATAATTATTAGAGAAATGTAAATAAAAACTTGAGTGAGATATCATCTCACAACCGTCAGAATGGCCACCACCAAAATGCTAGTAAATGCTAGTGTTGGTGTGGAGAAAAGGGAACTCTCCTACACTGTTGGTGAGAATGTAAATTGGTACAGTAACTATGAAGAACAGTATGGAGGTTCCTTAAGAAACTAAAAATAGAGATCCCATTTGATCCAGCAATCCCACTCCTGGGCATATATCCAGAGAAAAACATGACTCAAAAGGATACATGCTCCCCAGTGTTCATTGCAGCACTACTTACAATAGCCAAGATGTAGAAGTAAGCTAATTGTTTATTGACAGATGAAAGGATAAAGTATGGTTCATATACAGTGGAGTATCATTCAACCATTAAAAGAATGAAATGATTCCATTTGCAGCAACATGGATAGACCTGGAGATTTTCATGTTAAGTGAAGTCGTAGGAAGACAAATATTATGATTTCACTTATATATGGAATCAATAAATAATACAAATGAACTTATCCACTCACAGATTTATAGGATAATCTTATGGTTGGTTATCAGAGGGGTAAGGGTGGGGAGAATGGATAGATTGGGAGTTTTGGATTAACATGTATACCCTGCTATATTTAAAATGGATAACTAACAAGGACCTATTGTATAGAACAGGAGACTCTGCTCAATATTCTGTAATAACCTAAATGAGAAAAGAATTTGAAAAAGAGGAGATACATGTGTTTGTATAACTGAATCTCTTTGCTGTACACCTGAGTGTAACACAATATTATCAATCAACTATACTCCAATTTAAAATAAATTTTAAAAAGTGTATGCAGAAGTTAATTTTCACCTCAATTACCTTGACTGATATTAAAACCAATTCCAAACCCTTAGGTTGAAACATATAAATGAAAAAGAATTACTTTCACTGTAAAAACAGAGCCTAATAATTTACAAAATATGATTACCTAGGCAAATAAACCAAAGCAATGTAGCCTAAATAAGTGTCAACAAGCAATTTACAAACCATCTGTACTTTGCTTAAAAATAACCCTTCCTATCACATCACATGTGGGAAGATAGGGAGTTAGTAACCAATGGCATATACTACTGATAAATGCTGCAATGTGATGAGTACAGGTGGGTTCTAACCTTACTAAATGTACTGTAAATGTTCCAGTTCAATGAATCCATAGAACTCTGACTAGAATAGATGAATTGATGAATACTAGAATTCAGTTCATGAATGTTTTCTAAGTGTCATTGAACAAGTATTCCTGAATTTCTTCTGTACGTTAAATACACTCCTAGGTGCTAAGTATGTGGAAGCAAGTATGATGGCCAAAACCTTGCCATCAAGGAGACTGTATTCTATAAGGGAATAGAACAGTAAGCAAATAAGTAAAAGAATAAGTAAGCTTATTTCAAACTGTGATAAACACTTTTCAGTAAAGGAGGTAGGGTGATTTTAGATAGAAATTAGAATTTTAGATAGACTGGCTTCTCTAACAAGTTAACATTTTCAATAAGTCTTGAAGATAAGCAAGAGCCAACAATGCCTATTGTAAATCACAGCGAAAAGGTCAAGTAGATGAATGAATGCATTAGTGTGGTGCTGAGGGGAACAAAACAGACGTATAAATTTTGGAGTCATGGTATTTAGTGCTATTTAAATCTATGGAAATACAATCGCCCAGGAGGAAAATATTGTTAGAGAAGAGAGCAGAGCTCAAAACCAGCCCCTAGAGTGCTCCAATATTTTGTGTAAGAATCTTTAATGCAGTAAAAAACTAAAGGGCACAAAGAAAAGTTAGAAGGATATGAAGTCTTAAACCTGAAGAGTGGGAGCTTCATCAGCTGTGTTGCCTGTGACAGAAATTAAAAATAAAAGAGTTTCCATTAGACTGGACAATAAGGAGGTATTTAGCAATCATTAAGGTAATTTCAATGGAGAAATGAGGCAGAAAGCCAAATCAGAGTAGTTTTAAGTGTAAATGGTAAATATAGATGGATTTACTAGAAAATGTCTTCCAAAAAACATTTTTTTTTTTTTTAAAGTGTTTGAAACAAAGAGAAACATGTTGGAATGATAGCTGAAGGAGAATATAAGCCTAAAGAGTACAGTTATAATGCAGAAAAAAAAGATAAAAGAAAGTGCTGAGCAAATGAGAGGTAATAGGATCTAAGTGGAGGAGTTAATATATAGGAGTAGGGACAACTCTTGTATGAAATAGAAGGAAAAACTGTGAAAAAGATGGAAAATGAGGTAGTATTTATGTTTTTTTTTTTTTTTTTTTTTCCCTCAGTGAATAAGGATTGGAATCATAGGCTGAAAAAGAAAGAAAAATCTTTTGGAGGTTTGTTATCTTGAAGACTGAGAAAACAAATTTACTGTTGAAATGTAGAGTAATGGCTCTGTAATGTAAATGCACACTATCCACTCTTCATTTTTTAATATTCTTTTCTCTTGTAGGCCATTAAAAAGCATTGAGTAGACTTCCCTATTCTATAGCAGGTTTTTATTAGTTATCTATTTTATATATAGTAGTGTGTGTATGTCTATTCCAGTCTCCCAGTATATCTCTCCCCCCATATTTATCCTCTGGTAACCATGTTTGTTTTCCACATCTGTGACTTCTGTTTTTTAAATATGCTTATTGTACCCCTTTTTAAAAGACTCCACATATGAGCGGAATCATACGATATTTTTTTTTTCTGTTTCTGGCTTGCTCAGAATGACAATCCATGTTGCTGGAAATGGCACTATTTTGTTCTTTTTAATGGCTGAAAAATATTCCATTTATATATGTACCACATCTTCTTTGTCTATTCTTCTGTTGTTGGACATTTAGGTTGCTTTGATGTCCTGGTTATTGTAAATAGTGCTGCAATAAACATTGTGGTGCATGTATTTTTTGAATTATGTTTTCTCTGGATATATGCCTAAGAGTGGGATTGCTGGATCAAATGGTAGTTCTGTTTTTAATTTGTTTGTATTTTATTTTAATTTCACTTCATTCAAAATATTTTCTAATTTATCTTCAGTTCAGTTCAGTCGCTCAGTTGTGTCCAACTCTTTGCGACCCCATGAATCACAGCAGGCCAGGCCTCCCTGTCCATCACCAACTCCCGGAGTTCACTGAGACTCACGTCCATCGAGTCAGTGATGCCATCCAGCCATCTCATCCTCTGTAGTCCCCTTCTCCTCCTGCCGCCAATCCCTCCCAGCATCAGAGTCTTTTCCAATGAGTCAACTCTTCACATGAGGTGGCCAAAGTACTGGAGTTTCAGCTTTAGCATCATTCCTTCCAAAGAACACCCAGGGCTGATCTCCTTTAGAATGGACTGGTTAGATCTCCTTGCAGTCCAAGGGACTCTCAAGAGTCTTCTCCAACACCACAGTTCAAAAGCATCAATCCTTTGGTGCTCAGCTTTCTTCACAGTCCAACTCTCACATCCATACATGACCACTGGAAAAACCATAGCCTTGACTAGATAGACCTTTGTTGGCAAAGTAATGTCTCTGCTTTTCAATATGCTATCTAGGTAGGTCATTTATCTTGATATTTGTTATTTAACCTATAACTATTTGGAGTATGTTGCTTAATTTCTAAATATTTGGAACATTTCCAGATAACTTATGATTATTGACTTTTTATTTAATTGCCATCACATTACACACGCTATAAAGTTTATTCTTTTGAGCTGCATAAAGGCATATAGTTCAGCATATGGTCTATTTTGGTAAGTGTTCCACCCACATATGAGAAGAATACAGGACACAGATGTTGGGTATAAAGTTCTCTAAATATAAATTAAATCAAGAGAGTTGATGGTATTGTTCAAGTATTCTATACTCTTATTGCTATTTTTAAATAGTTATTTTGTCAATTACTAAAAAGGATTGTTAATATATCTCATAAGATTTTAGGTGCATTTTTTTCTCCTTTTAGTTCTACCTGTTTGTGTAATAGGTATCTTGTGATGGATTTCTGATGAGATTAAAACTTTTGTTATTAGAAAGTACCACTCTTTATTTCTGATAATATTCCTTGTCTTTAAATAGAAATTTACCCATAAGTGAAATCCATGGCAGTTTGTTTTCATTTGTGGGTCTATTTTGATTGATTCAGTTATCCATGGACTACGTTGTCACATTTTCCTGTTTCTTTGTATGCCTAGTAAATTTTATTGTGCATTGGGTATCGTGGATAATATACTATAGATACTGAAATATCTATCTAAATATAGATACTATAGATATTATCTTCCTCTAAAGAGTGTTGATTTTGCTCTAGCAATTAAAGATAGACCCTGAGTATATGAAGTATTGGTTTCATTTGGATAGTTTCATATGGAAGGATGGCTTGTTTTGATTTTGCTCTTAGTCTTAAGGTTATGTTTAGTCTCGGGCTGATATCTTTTCTCTTAAGGCTTAACTGTCCTGGAGCTTTAATGGAATGCCCAAGCTGCTCATCAAGGTCTTCTAACACAACAGAATTAAACTTCATATCTTTTGTCTTTGTTGTGGACATCAGCTGAAATATCTTTACAAATATTCCCTGGTGCTGGATTTTGGGAGTCTGTCCTATATCTGTGTAATTTAAAGGTTAAGCCAATGCTAGAGATTTCAAGGCTTTTCTCTCTGTGCCTGTCTCCTTTCTGGCACTTTTCCCCTTTAATTTCCAGCTATACTAATAGCCCTAAGTGCCATCCTCTAAGAATTCAAACCAATAACACTTTAACTTTTTGCTTGAGTTCGAACTGACCCAGCCAGGCAGACAAGGAAATGCCCCGGGGTGGGCGTGGGGGGAATAAACATATAAACATAGATCTTCACTCAATATAATTCCCTTGTTTCTTGGTGGAATCACTTCCAATTTCAGCCTTTGGGCATTCCCTGCTGCTGCTACTGGTAAGTTGCTTCAGTCGTGTCCGACTCTGTGTGACCCCATAGACAGCAGCCCACTAGGCTCCGCCATCCCTGGGATTCTCCAGGCAAGAACACTGGAGTGGGTTGCCATTTCCTTCTGCAATGCATGAAAGTGAAAAGTGAAAGTGAAAGTGAAGTCGTGTCCGACTCTTAGCCACCCCATGGACTGCAGCCTACCAGGCTCCTCCGTCCATGGGATTTTCCAGGCAAGAGTACTGGATTGGGGTGCCATTGTGTTCTCCGTTGGGCATTCTCTAGTGCTTTCAAATAGTTGTTATCTTTTAAAAGTTTGATTCAGAGTTTATAATTATTATTAGTGGGAAGATTAGTCTGATACAAAGTGTTTCTTCATTGGTAAGTCGCTTCAGTTGTGTCCCACTCTGTGCGACCCCATAGACGGCAGCCCACCAGGCTCCCCCATCCCTGGGATTCTCCAGGCAAGAACACTGGAGTGGGTTGCCATTTCCATCTCCAATGCATGAAAGTGAAAAGTGAAAGTGAAGTCGCTCAGTCGTGTCCGACTCTGTGCGACCCCAAGGACTGCAGCCCACCAGGCTCCTCCATCCATGGAATTTTCCAGGCAACAGTATTGGAGTGGGGTGCCAAAGCCTTCTCCATTTCTTCATTACTGGAGCCAAAATGAGAATGAAAATGGACTTTGAATTGTACAATTTCATTAATTTACTTTCATTGATTAAATGTTTACTTACTACCCAGTGTGTTAGGAAATGATCCAAGTATCAGAAATGGTAATAAAACTCATGCTTTAATTTGGCAGAAAGGACAGATTCTGTAATATTGGGAGGGACAGACTCCCCTAAATATCTATGATACAACACGAGGAGCCCTAAGAGAGTAATACTTCCAAGGGCTATTGTAGCACAATTCAGGAAGACTGAAACTCTACCTAGTCAAGTTTTGCTAGAGGAGGTAATAGCTTGATTGGATCCTTGGAAAATAGGTCAAGAGTTTACATAAAGAATGGTGTGAAAGTTGTGAAGAAAGAAATTTTAGACAAAGGCAACACACTAACTCCTTATTGCCAAATTCAGACTTAAATTGAAGAAAGTAGGGAAAACCACTAGACCATTCAGGTATGACCTAAATCAAATCCCTTATGATTATACAGTGGAAATGAGAAATAGATTTACGGGACTAGATCTGATAGATGGAGTGCTTGATGAACTATGGACGGAGGTTCGTCACATTGTAGAGGAGACAGGGATCAAGACCATCCCCATGAAAAAGAAATGCAAAAAAGCAAAGTAGCTGTCTGAGGAGGCCTTACAAATAGCTGTGAAAAGAAGAGAAGCAAAAAGCAAAGGAGAAAAGGAAAGATATAAGCATCTGAATGCAGAGTTCCAAAGAATAGCAAGAAGAGATAAGAAAGCCTTCTTCAGTGATCAATGCAAAGAAATAGAGGAAAACAATAGAATAGGAAAGACTAGAGATCTCTTCAAGAAAATTAGAGATACCAAGGTAACATTTCATGCAAAGATGGGCACAATAAAGGACAGAAATGGTATGGACCTAACAGAAGCAGAAGATATTAAGAGGTGGCAGGAATACCCAGAAGAACTGTACAAACAAGATCTTCACAACCAACGTAATCACAATGGAGTGATCACTCACCTAGAGCCAGACATCCTGGAATGTGAAGTCAAGTGGGCCTTAGAAAGCATCACTACGAACAAAGCTAGTGGAGTTGATGGAATTCCAGTTGAGCTATTTCAAATCCTGAAAGATGATGCTGTGAAAGTGCTGCACTCAATATGCCAGCAAATTTGGAAAACTCAGCAGTGGCCACAGGACTGGAAAAGGTCAGTTTTCATTCCAATCCCAAAGAAAGGCAATGCCAAAGAATGCTCAAACTACCACACAATTGCACTCATCTCACACGCTAGTAAAGTAATGCTCAAAATTCTCCAGGCCAGGCTTCAGCAATATGTGAACCGTGAACTTCCTGATGTTCCAACTGGTTTTAGAAAAGGCAGAGGAACCAGAGATCAAATTGCCATCATCTGCTGGAGCCTCGAAAAAGCAAGAGAGTTTCAGAAAAACATCTATTTCTGCTTTATTGACTATGCCAAAGCCTTTGACTGTGTGGATCACAATCAACTGTGGAAAATTCTGAAAGAGATGGGAATACCAGACCACCTGACCTTCCACTTGAGAAACCTATATGCAGGTTAGGAAGCAACAGTTAGAACTGGACGTGGAACAACAGATTGGTTCCAAACAGGAAAAGGAGTATGTCAAGGCTGTATATTGTCACCCTGCTTATTTAACTTATATGCAGAGTACATCATGAGAAACGCTGGGCTGGAAGAAGCACAAGCTGGAATCAAGATTGCCAGGAGAAAAATCAATAACCTCAGATATGCAGATGACACCACCCTTATGGCAGAAAGTGAAGAGGAACTAAAAAGCCTCTTGATGAAAGTGAAAGTGGAGAGTGAAAAAGTTGGCTTAAAGCTCAACATTCAGAAAACGAAGATCATGGCATCCGGTCCCATCACTTCATGGCAAATAGATGGGGAAACAGTGGAAACAGTGTCAGATTTATTTATTTTTTTTGGCTCCAAAATCACTGCAGATGGTGATTGCAGCCATGAAATTAAAAGATGCTTACTCCTTGGAAGAAAAGTTATGACCAACCTAGATATTGAAAAGCAGAGACATTACTTTGCCAAGACAAAGGTCCGTCTAGTCAAGGCTATGGTTTTTCCTGTGGTCATGTATGGATGTGAGAGTTGGACTGTGAAGAAAGATGAGCACTGAAGAATTGATGCTTTTGAACTGTGGTGTTAGAGAAGACTCTTGAGAGTCTCTTGGACTGCAAAAAGATCCAACCAGTCCATTCTGAAGGAGATCAGCCCTGGGATTTCTTTGGAAGGAATGATGCTAAAGCTGAAACTCCAGTACTTTGACCACCTCATGCGAAGAGGTGACTCACTGGAAAAGACCCTGACGCTGGGAGGGATTGGGGGCAGGAGGAGAAGGGGACTACAGAGGATGAGATGACTGGATGGCATCACTGACTTGATGGACGTGAGTCTCAGTGAACTCCGGGAGTTGGTGATGGACAGGGAGGACTGGCGTGCTGTGATTCATGGGGCCCCAAAGAGTTGGACACAACTGAGCGACTGATCTGAACTGACTGAACCAAAGAAGTGTGAGACTGTTTTGAAAATGACAGATGAACATGAGTTATAAGTTTAGTTGCCAAGATGTTATGAGACAAGATTGTAAAGGATGTGTAACAGTAATAACAGTAATTAAAAGCTACCAACACTTACTAAAAACTGATTATGCAATTGCTTACTTAGGCTAAGCAGTTAATGTGTTTTCTCTGTTGATTACAACTACAGCCCTATGGAACAGGTACTGTTAGGATTTTCAGATGGGCTTCCCAGATAGCTCAGTGGTAAAGAATCCTCCTGCCAATGCAGTAGATATAGGTTCGATCCCTGGGTCTGAAATATCCCCTGGAGAAGGAAATGGCAACCCATTCCTGTATTTTGGAGGGTTGTTCTGATAACTGCTTCTATTTTTAATTGAATTATAGTTGATTTATAATGGTATATTAAAGTGTACAGCAAAGCGATTTTATTTATATATATATATATATATATATATACACACACATTCTTTTTCAGATTCTTTCCCATTGTAGGTTATTAGAAGATATTGAATACAGTTCTCTGAGTTGTACAGTAGGTCTTTGTTGTTTATCTATTTTATATACGGTTCAGTTCAGTTCAGTCACTCAGTTGTGTCCGACTCTTTGCGACCCCATGAATCGCAGCACGCCAGGCCTCCCTGTCCATCACCAACTCCTGGAGTTCACTCAGACTCCTGTCCATTGAGTCGGTGATGCCATCCAGCCAACTCATCCTCTGTCGTCCCCTTCTCCTCCTGCCCCCATCCCTCCCAGCATCTGAGTCTTTTCCAATGAGTCAACTCAGTTCATGTCTATTAATCCCTAATTCCAAAATTATCCCTCCCCTTGTCTTTCCCCTTTGGTAACCATAAGTTGTTTTCTATGTCTGTGAGTCTTTTTCTGTTTTATAAGTAGATTCATTTGTATCATATTTTTAGATATCACATGATGCTTACCTTTCTCTGCTGACTTCACTTAGTAAGATAATTTCTAGGTTCATCCATGTTGCTATAAATGCCATTATGTCATTTTTTTTTATGGTTGAGAACTTTTACTAATTTTAAATACCAACTTGAAAAGAGAGAAGTAAATTTAGATCCACCTTTGAAATAAATTGGGTGGATAGCTCAATTAAATGTATTTTTCTGTCATAAAGGGAAATGTTAGTCTCTCTATATTCATTTCCCAGGGCTTCTGTAACGTATTATCACAGATTTGGTGGATTAGAAAAACTGAAATTTATTTTCTCACAATTCTGGAAGCCAGAGGTCTAAAATCAAGGTGTCACCAGAGCTGGATCTTTTGGAGTCTAAAGTGTGTTCCATGTCTCTCTCCTTGCTTCTGGTAGTTCCTGGCAGTCTTTGGAATTCCTTGGCCTATAGATGAATAAACACATCTAAACCTTCTAAGAACTGATGCTTTTGAACTGTGGTGGAAAGATTGAAGGTGGCAGGAGAAGGGGAAGACAGGGTATGAGATGGTGGACATGAGTCTGAGTAAGCTCCAGGAGTTGGTGAACGACAGGGAAGCCTGGCGTGCTGCAGTCCATGGGGTCGCAAAGAGTCGGACACGACAGAGCAACTGAATTGAACTGAACTAAACTGAAACCTTCCAAACCTTGTCTAAACCTTCATATCATTGTCAGTCTATAATCAGCTTTCCTTTTCTTTCTTTAATAAAGAGAGCAGTCATTGCATTGGGGGTCAACCCTAAATCTAGGATGATTCTTTTCTCAAGATCTTTAACTTAATTGCATCTGCCAAAACACTATTTCCATACAAAGTCACATTTACAGTCACATTTACCCAGGTTAGAGCTCTACACATCTTTTTGGGAACTACTGTTCAACCCACTACACCGCCATGCTAGAATCAGGAATTTTTATAAAATTATTAATATTCTAATGGAATCATAATAATTGACTAGACACTAAAGATACATAAATTAGCTATAAATTGTCACAAGTGCAACTGAATTGTAGAGGAAATAAATTTTATGTATGAAATGATTGGGTGTTCAATAGAGCATTTAATAGAATTCTAAATTATCTAGACCAAGGAATTATATACAATGTGATAGGTGATGTGTTCCACTCAGGAGTCAAAACAGAAACATTCAAATGAAATTTAGAAATAACATTTCAACCTATTTCTTAATCTTATCATTGGAGCTGATATAAAAGAAACAAAACTCTATATTATATACTGTATTTTGAATTTGCTTAATTTAGTTGACATATTTGTTTAATGAACAGAATGTGGACTGTGCATTTCAACAGAATTGTGTTTTAATGTCATATCACCAATGTTAGTTGTGTGGCTCTGGGGAAGTAAATTAACTATTGGTGTCCAAGTTTCCTCATCTGCAAAACAACTGCATTGAAGCCAACTTCCCAGGTATTTAACTTGCTATATGAACAAAATTGTGGAATTGTTATTAGAGTCCCTAATACGGCAGTGCTCAGTAATGTGGAATTGTTTCCTGTACAGTTGTTCAAGTGATGCCCAATCTAATCAGGCACTGCTGCTGCTGCTGCTAAGCTGCTAAGTCACTTCAGTCGTGTCCGACTTTGTGTGACCCCATAGACAGCAGCCCACCAGGCTCCCCTGTCCCTGGGATTCTCCAGGAAAGAACACTGGAGCGGGTTGCCATTTCCTTCTCTAATGCATGAAAGTGAAAAGTGAAAGTGAAGTCGCTCAGTCGTGTCTGACCCCCAGTGACCCCATGGACTGCAGCCTTTCAGGCTCCTCCGTCCATGGGATTTTCCAGGCAAGAGTACTGGAGTGGGATGCCATTGCCCTCTCCGAATCAGGCACTAAATTACTGTAAACAAAAGGCATTTTTAATTGATATTTTTCATATCTATCTCTCTTCATGCAACTTGGAATAGTTGATGCATGACTTCTCATTAATCTTGCCAATATCTATTTATCTGTTTGTTAGATAAGAGATGAAGCAAAATCTGTCTTTCTCTCTCCTTCACACACACACACACACACACACACACATACATACACATAGACACATATCTAATTTTTTCATGAGTTGAGTCATATCACAGATTCAATCACTATTCTCTTATGGTAAAAAATGAAGCCCAGTTCAGTTGCTGTGCTTATGACAATTGATTCCTACTGTCATTAATTTTTGTTTGTTTTCAAGTGTGAAACTGAGGCATAATCAAATTAATCATACCCTGTCAATCTTAAGGTCATAACAGCTCTTGCCAAGTTGGTAGAAGTCTTTATGTGTGTCCTTTTTAAATCCAGGCTGTTGGTGCTTTGTGACAGTTTATGTTTCCAGGAGTGTGTGGAAAATGGCTAGCTGTATCAGGGAGACTTACAAGGAAGCTTTTATGTCAGTGCTTTGCAGAAATTCAGGGTGTGATCCTTAATCTTTCAGGTACAAAAACTTGATTGTGTTGGTGGTCCATAAATCAGATTTAAGGATCTTGAGTAATACTTGCTAACTCAAAAGAGACTGAAGTACATGGCCATAAAGATTGAGTAAATGAGCCATATTACTTTTTGATGAGAATTTTGTTAATATTTATTCAGAAATGTAACCATATTGATATATGTTTATTTATGGCTATGTATATTAAGGAAATTAGAGACCCATACTTTCCTTATAATCATGTTCCTTTTTAACTGTATGTATATTTAATTAAGAATGTTCACATTTATCAACTATTTTTATAACAAAAAAATAAAACTGCTAAACAGTCAAACATAAGACTAGTACAGTGCTCTTCAAATTGTGAGCCCTATCCATAATGGGTCATGGAAACAATTTACTGTGTTGCAAAAAGCATAGTTTTATAATTTACTCCAGTTTATCAGTGAAGAGAAGTGAGGCAGAGAGACACTAAATGAAGTGTCTAAAGCCATATAGTTAGCCAGGGGAAGCTGAACCTCCTTGCTCAAAAATTTCATATTCTTTTATTAGAGTTGGATGCTTCCAGAAGCTGATATGCTATTAATCTGGTGATGTAACATGGATCTTAAATAGGGAAAATGGGGACCATGTGCATATGAAGGTGGCTTGGAGTGGGTGAGGGGAACTGACTCTCAAGGGACGAAATGGGCACAGTCATCATCATTTTTATTCTTAATATTTCTTAAGGACACTATGTTTATCTTTGGAGCATCATGACTAATTACAGGCAAATCTGAAATGGCTAGTGTGAACTTTTCAGGTTTTGGCCTTAAGAAACTGACAAGTTTCTAACACATGACTCAAGTCTTTCATCCTGTGGAAAGCTAGGATGTAAGAATTACATATATTTTATTAATTGTCCTAAAAGTTCCCATGTTATTTCTGTTTCTAATAAAGTACTTCAAACATATAGGAAAATAAATGTACAGGGTAATATGAAAAGTTTAATGGACCCAACATCAAGCTTTGCCAGACTCTCCTTTTCCTTCTCTCTTTCTTTCTTATTTACTTCCAACCTTCATTTTTTTAAAGTCTTAATTTATATGAAGGCCTGTGTTGCAGGTCAACTATTGATTTCAGTACAAAGAAAGCTTGTTTTCAGTGTTCTTTATGATCAGTATGTGTATGAATGTGGATATATGTGAGTGTTTACATAGGGAGTATGGTTTGACTTATAGATACACTCCTTTAGAGCTAAGCCTCACCTTTCAAACTTTTTTAATATACATATAAATATCTATTTTTTTGCCAGTGAATAGGCATGACATAAATTGCCCATGCTCTTCTTATATAATCACAATCTTAAAGGAAAAATAGAAAATAAAAATATTGCAGATGCTTCCAAGTTTTGAAAGAATGACAGGAGAAAAATATTTTATTAGGATGAAATGATAGATTTTTTCCCAGATTAAACTTATGTAGGTAAGGGGTATTGATTCATCCCCACACTCTTTGTGTGTTTCAGCATCTTTTAGTTCAGTGAATTTGCTGAATATTTTACTATAATTACTATAGCATTCTTAAAATATTCTAGGCAATAATTTACATAGCCATAAAAAAAAAATGTATGTCTCCCCATCATGGAATTTGCATTAACAGTACATTAAGGCCAAATTTAATATATCTCAATATGTTATTTGTTCACTTGTTCTTTCAAATCAAACACTGTATCATTTCAGGAGTTAATTGCTGTGTCATATTAAGAATTTGGGAAATAAAGGGGAAATTTTGGATAGAATGGTCAGAAAGGCCTCCATGAAGTGACATTTAAACAGAAAATTAAATTATTTTAAGGAAAAAATCATGGTAGATCTGAAATGAAAAATCTAGAAAGAAGGTTCTAGAATAACTGGTTTAAGGGTCTAACCTTACGTTGTTTAGGACAGGGCAAGATAATATCTCCTAGTCTCCAAATTCTCCACTTTCTCCTCAATCTCTGCAGATGACTTCTACTTTTATTAAAAAAAAAAAAAGACATTACTAAGCAGAAGTTTTTCACCTTCCTACTTTTCCATTACGAATTTTCTTCATCACCACCATCTTTTCAGCCTTTACATTTTTGTTATGGGCTAAATTATGCCCCCTCATTCCCTCTGCAAAAAAAAACAAACACAAAACAAAACATAAATTTCAAGGTTGAAATCCTAATTCCCGTTACCTCAGAGTGTGACCCTATTTGGAGATAGGGTCTTTAAAAAGGTAATGAAATGAGGCATAAGGGCTCTAGGGCATAAGGATGGGCTCTAATTCAATATGACTGGTGTCCTTATAAAAAGAGATTAAGACACAGACACATACAAAGGAAAAACTGTATGGAGGCAGAAGTAAAAAGACTAAAGTTTGCAAGCCACACAGAGAGACCTCAGAAGGATTTGACTCTGCTGAGACCTAGATCTTGGACTTCTAGCCTTAAGAATTAAGGGGAAAAAATTTCTCTTGTTTAAGCCATGTATCCAGTCTGTGGTATTTGTAATGGCAGCCCTAATGAGCAAACTAATGTATACCTACACTAGAGGAATTTCTTCTCCTCCCTAAACTAATCCCTACACTAGTGCTGTCTGTCCCGTTTGTTCTTTTATCCAGGTACCACCTTTCTCTTTCGTATTTCTAGTCTCTCTTCTCTGTTGATTTTTCCATTCTAACTATAAAAACACACACACACATATAGCATACATAAAATCTCAATATATATGTATATTCTGAGGTTATACATGCAGTCACAGTCCCTACCATCTGAGAGAAAAGAAAGCAACCACCATCACCACAAAGCATATTTGGTTCCATGTTTCCTGCTATCTTATCCATTTTGCTATTTCAGTTAAATTACTGAATTAGTAGCCTGCCCATTTTCCATTGATTCCGAGTATTTCAGTTGCTTTTCAAACTAATTCAATCTGGATTATGCTTCCCCCACTTCAAAATTGGCATTATCCCTTTCAAGATGACTAGCCATCCATTTGCAAATGAGGAAATGATGACTTCAAAACAACTTGAACAGGGTCATAGGTCTAGAACTAACCATGCCAGGTTTTGAACCTAATAAAACTCCAAAGCTTTGCTCTTAAAATATCATTTAATGCTTGGTAAACCTCATGCTTCAAGGAAGCTTCTGCTCAAAGCCATTTGCAGGAAGAAATATTAGTCATCATGATACCAGGTCAGGGTTACTGCAGCTTGAGAGACAGGAGGCAGCTTGAGCCCTTGCCTTTCCTCCTTCTGAACATGTGGGAGTCCTTGAATCAGTGAATGCAGGGATGTTTGATGTCATTTGTAGCATTCTACAATTTAGCTAACTTGCCATCAACATCAGTCTTAAGAAAGGAATGTGAAGGTGTTGGAATATAAAACAGAAAAGATTGAAAAATGAGAAATATTTTATTAAAAAATCTGGATTTTAAAGTTATGAAGAATTACTGCAGATGGTGATTGCAGCCATGAAATTAAAAGATGCTTACTCCTTGGAAGAAAAGTTATAACCAACCTAGATAGCATATTCAAAAGCAGAGACATTACTTTGCCAACAAAGGTCTATCTAGTCAAGGCTATGGTTTTTCCTGTGGTCATGTATGGATGTGAGAGTTGGACTGTGAAGAAGGCTGAGCGCCGAAGAATTGATGCTTTTGAACTGTGGTGTTGGAAAAGACTCTTGAGAGTCCCTTGGACTACAAGGAGATCCAACGAGTCCATTCTGAAGGAGATCAGCCCTGGGATTTCTTTGGAAGAAATGATGCTAAAGCTGAAACTCCAGTACTTTGGCCACCTCATGCGACGAGTAGACTCATTGGAAAAGACTCTGATGCTGGGAGGGATTGGGGGCAGGAGGAGAAGGGGACGACAGAGGATGAGTTGGCTGGATGGCATCACTGACTCGATGGACATGAGTCTGAGTGAACTCCGAGAGTTGGTGATGGGCAGGGAGGCCTGGTGTGCTGCAATTCATGGGGTCGCAAAGAGTCAGACACGACTAAGCGACTGAACTGAACTGAACTGAACTATAAAAAGAATAGTGTTTTACAAGGTTTTTATGAAGATGGTCATATTTCAAAGTAAATAAATGAGAAGATTTTGTGAGAAATTCTAAACTTCCTGTAAGAAAAGAAATAATTTTAATAATAATAAATGTTTATTGAGTGATTATACCAGGTGCTATTCTAGAGCATTGCCCTAAAACTCAAAACGAACCTGTGAAGTAGATGTCATGTCTAGATGACTTTCTTCTGTATGCTTTATAGTTAACAAGTTTGTATAAGTTAAACATTAAGAAATCATTTTACCCTTCTCAAAAACAAATAAATAGATGGATTGATGAGTGGATAGATGGATTAATGGATGAATGACTGGATGAATGGACAAACAACTGTAACATCAAGGTGTCATAGTAAATCTTAAAATCAGCCCAACATAAAACTTTAACCCTGAAACACTTTCAAGACAGAAATATTTCATTTAGCAAAAAGATAAGCAGTGAAAAATATGCATATAGGGCATCACCCTTTCCAGTATCATTCAAACTGGGTATACTTAGATAAGAAGTTCAGTGTGGGAAAGCTGATTAAGTCGTAGTAAAAACTGGTCTGTTGTTGTTTAGTCGCTCTGTCATGTACAACTCTTTGTGACTCCAGGAACTGCAGCCCGCCAGGCTTGCCTGTCCTTCACCATCTCCTGGAGCTTGCTCAGACTCATATCCATTGAGTCAGTGATTTCATCCAACCATCTCGTCCTCTGTCATACATTTCTCCTCCTACCTTCAAGCTTTCCCAGCATCAGGGTCTTTTCTAATGAATCAGTTCTTCACATGAGGTGGCCAAGTATTGGAGTTTAAGCTTCAGCATCCATCTTTCCAATGAATATTCAGGACTGATTTCTTTTAGGATGGACTGGTTGGATCTCTTTGCTGTCCAAGGGACTCTCAAGACTCTTCTCCAACACCACAGTTCTAAAGCATCAGTTTTTTGGCACTCGGCTTTCTTTATGGTCCAACTCACATCCATATGACCACTGGAATAACCATAGCTTTGACTATATAGACCTTTGGCAGCAAAGTGATATCTCTGCTTTTTACTACACTGTCTAAGTTTGTCATAGCTTTTCTTCCAAGGAGCAAGCGTCTTTGAATTTCATGGCTGCATTCACCCTCTTCAGTGATTTTGGAGCCCAAGAAAATAAAGTCTCTCAGTGTTTCCATTGTTTCTTCATCTATTTTCCATGAAGTGATGGGACTGGATGCCATGATCTTCATTTTTTGAATGTTGAGTTTTAAGCCAGCTTTTTCACTCTCCTCTTTCACCTTCATCAAAAGGATCTTTAGTTCCTCTTCACTTCCTGCCATAAGGATGGTGTCATCTGCATATCTCAGTTATTGATATTTCTCCCGGCAATCTTGACTCCAGTTTGTACATACATCTGATATGATGATATAATGTATTTTACTTTTTTTGAGAGTTAAAGGAAAAAGTGACTCTAAACTTTTTCATCTTTAATAAAAGATATTAATTGATGAGTAAGTGGGTGGCAGGCAGTTTGGCAAGGGGGTAGAATAATCATACTAGAGTATTATCCATATGTGTTATGTACAAAAGGTAAGAGGATAAGTAGTTGAATTTAAACAGCCAAAATATTGAAGTTCTCCATAAGAAACAGACAATTTGGCTCATTAGGGGAACAAAATAGGAAATATGTTTTAAGTCACTAAAAGGAAAATTGGGTCTCATCAGACAATTTATAGGCTGATGTGGCAGTGACCAATTATATTAAGGTGCAGAAGTAGATATAATTTAACAGGAGTTGAGATGGGACTTCTGACAGTCTATCACAGAAAAAGTTAATGAGCAAAATGCTAGACTTCAGTCTAAGTGCCAAGCTAGCTAAAAAACTGATTGTTGCTTAAATATATATAGGATAGCAGTAAATCATAGCAGATCTTCATGGGGAGGTGACAAATGGAGTCCTTCAGGACTGATTGCCAGATCCATTACTTTTTAACATGCTATATAAGTTATGGTGTCTGAATTAGTTGATAATATTAAGAATCCAATTTTATATTTTGGAAGAAAAGTTATTGGCTAGAACACTTCAGTTGCTTTGAATTTTTTCTTTTTAAGCTTTGACTACGTAGACTAATTTCATGAGTTCTCACATTGTTTAGGTTTGTCTTAGAGAATTTGAACTTCATACCTAGGAATATATACCCCTTCATTATTGCTTGTAATTATGTATGAATTTATAATCATTGGAAATATTTGTGAATAAATATGTATTGTACATTTATTTTATGTAGGACTGCCAGTAAGTTTTGGTAGTCAAGCATAGGACAAGGATTGTGATAGCACAGCTGAGGGAAGCCTACCTAATCTAGAATTCAGAGCATGCACCCTAATAGGAGGAATATTCACTTAATCTTGATGCATAAGTGAAAGCCATAAAAAAAAAGAATAGTGAAGATGCAAAAAAGGGCACTGTGTTTGAAAAGCCTTTGAGATAAGAGAATCTGACTTTCTCACAGTGCTACATGAATATAATCTAGAATCTTGCTTGAATCAGTTCAGTTCAGTCCCTCAGTCGTGCGTTACTCTGCCACCCCATGGACTGCAGCATGCCAGGCCTCCCTGTCCATCACAACTCCCGGAGTTTACTCAAACACATGTCCATTGAGTCTGTGATGTCATCCAACCATCTCATCCTCTGTCATCCACTTCTTCCACCCTCAGTCTTTCCCAGGATCAGGGTCTTTTGAAATGAGTCAGCTGTTAACATCAGATGGCCAAAGTATTGGAGTTTCAGCTTCAGCACCAGTCCTTCCAATGAATATTCAGGACTGATCTCTAAGATGGACTGGTTGGATCTCCTTGCAGTCCAAGGGACTCTCAAGAGTCTTCTTCAACATCACAGTTCAAAGCATCTATTTTTCAGTGCTCAGCTTTCTTTATGCTCCCACTCTCATATCCATTCATGACTACTGGAAAAATTATAGCTTTGACTAGACGGACCTTTGTTGGCAAAGCAATGTCTCTGCTTTTTAATACGCTGTCTAGGTTGGTCATAAGTTTCCTTCCCAGGAGTTAAGTGTCTTTTAATGTCATGGCTGCAGTCACCATCCTCAGTGATTTTGGAGTGCCCATAAATAAAGTCTGTCACTGTTTCCACTGTTTCCCCATCTATTTGCCATGAAGTGATGGGATCAGATGCCATGATCTTAGTTCTCTGAATGTTGAGTTTTAAGCCAACTTTTTCACTCTCCTCTTTCATTTTCATCAAGAGGCTCTTTAGTTCTTTGCTTTCTGCCATAAGGGTGGTGTCATCTGTGTATCTGAGGTTATCAATATTTCTCCTGGCAATCTTGATTCCAGCTTGTGTGTCAACCAGCACAACATTTCTCATGATGTACTCTGCATATAAGTTAGCTAAGCAGGGTAACAGTATACAGCTTTGACATACTCCATTCCCAATTTGGAACCAGTCTGTTGTTCCATGTCCAGTTCTAACTGTTGCTTCTTTACCTGCATACAGATTTCTCAGGAGGCAGGTCAGGTGGTCTGGTATTCCCATCTCTTGAAGAATTTTCCAGTTTGTTGTGATCCACACATTCAAAGGCTTTGGCATAGTCAATAAAGCAGAAGTCGATATTTTTCTGAAACTTCTTGCTTTTATGATGATCCAACGGATGTTGACAATTTCATCTCTGGTTCCTCTGCCTTTTCAAAATCCAGCTTGAACATCTGGAAGTTCACAGTTCATGTACTTTTGAAGCCTGACTTGGATATTTTCAGCATTACTTTGCTAGCTTGTGAGATGAGTGCAACTGTGCAGTTGGTCGAGCATTCTTTGACATTGCCTTTCCTTGGGATTGGAATGAAAACTGACCTATTCCAGTCCTGTGGCCACTGCTGAGTTTTCCAAGTTTGTTGGCATATTGAGTGCAGCACTTTCACAGTGTCATCTTTTAGGATTTGAAATAATTCAACTAGAAGTCCATCACCTCCACTAGCTTTGTTCGTAGTGATGCTTCCCAAGGCCTACTTGACTTTGCATTCTAGGATGTTGGCTCTAGGTGAGTGATCACACCACCATGGTTGTCTGGGTCATGACAATCTTTTTTGTATAGTTCTTCTGTATATTGCTGCCACCTCTTCTTAATATCTTCTGCTTCTGTTAGGTCCATACCATTTCTGTCCTTTATTGAGCCCTTTATCTTTGCATGAAAAGTTCCCTTGGTATCGCTAATTTTCTTGCTTGGATAGTAGATTGTAAACATGCCTACAATTATTCCCCATCCCCAGGATCCTTAACATTAACAGTATGGCTTTTCAGCTCTTCCGATAAAGAAATCAAGTCTATTTACTCAGTCTTGAATCAGGGGTGACCCTGTGACTTACTTTACCCAGTAGGATACAGGAGAAGAAATGGGCCAACTCTGAGCATACACTCAAGAAGCCTTGTCACTTCTCACTCTTCTGGAAGCTCATCCAACCACTATGTGAACAAACATGAGCTGAGCTGCTGAAAAATGAGAGACCCTGAGGAGTGAAGCCAGCCCTTCCAGCCAAGATCATCCTCAAACAGCCTGCTGCAGCCAACCTGGCTGGTCATCACAGATGTGCAGTTAAACCCAGCTGAGATAGGAGAACCGGCCAGCTAAACCTGGCCCAAGTCATCAAACTGAGCAATATAAATCACTGGTGCTTAAGTCACAAAGTTTGGGGTCATATGTTACACAGCAAAAGTGAATTAATGCAGTAATATACGTGGCTGAAGAGAAGAGCAGGGACAAGGTAATGTTATCTTTGCTGCTCTGTACTGAAAGCAGTAAAGACTAGCAGCTCCTTAAATTTCTGGTTTTGATTCTTTCTTTCTATATTCATATTTGCTGAGAAGTAAATGTATCCTGTAAAGTACTGAAGTGGCACTATCTTTAATCACTTATTTATGGGTACCTAGAATAAATAATGGCAACCCACTCCAGTATTCTTGCCTAGAGAATTCCGTGGACAGAGGAGCCTGGTGGGCTGCTGTCCATAGGGTTGCACAGAGTCAAACACGACTGAAATGACTTGGCAGTAGCAGCAGCAGCAGAATAAATAACCACATTTAAGTTAAATCTAATGGCTGAATTAAATATCTTTATACACATCTATTGCTACATATCTTATTCCCAAGGTGGTTCAACTGTGCCAGAAAAACTGAATTCTATCCCATGTAAATACATTTAGGAAAGTGCATTCTAGGGAATACAGAATAACCCACTTGAAATGGTGTTCTGAAATCTCTCTTACAGTTTATGAATGGTAGTGTTGCCCAGAATTCCTTCCTCTACCTAATTTTTGCCAACACATCTTAATCGTGATTCTTCATGTTGATTTGCATGTTCCTATTAATCATATGACTTCCCTGATGGCTTAGGGGTAAAGGATCTGCCTACAATGCAGGAGACATATGTTTGATCCCTGGATCAGAAAGATCCCTTGGATTAGGAAATGGCAATTTTCCACTCCAGTATTCTTGCTAGGAAAATTCCACAGAATGAAGAGCCTAGCAGGCTACAGTCCATGGGGTCACAAAGAGTTAGACATGACTGAGCACACATGCTCCAATCTTATATTTAGCCTGGAAATTATAAGTTGTCATAGAGAAGCTAAGTGTTCTGGGTGATATGTGATGATGCATGACTTTTAAAGTGTATGCAGTAGCTCCTTTTGACTGAAGCACGAAACACAGTCACCAAGAAATTTTGGTGTATAAGGTTGAACAAACAATCCATGATTTATAAATCAAATATTATGCCAGGCTGGAACATGCACTCCTGCCAAAATGATCTTCTGCTAAGTCAAAACTAGAATGATTGAATATGGTATTGTTTGAAGGGAGGATCAAGGTGATACTTGGAGAGAAGAAATGATGCTTTTAATCTTTTTTTTTTTCTCCATGAATAGGGAGGATCACAAGATATTTGACATATTTTCCCATGGGCTACTCCTATATTTGAGGGCTATATGTGTGTATATGTGTATATATGTGTATCTAAGGATGTTGTTGGGTCACATATACCTGCAATAGTCATCGGTCTTTACCCTTGGCATCAGTGGTAATGGTTAAATAATCACCAGCTATTCACTAAAAATTTATTCTCTTCTCAGCATGATACTAGTTTGGAGATGGACTCTAAAGAAAAATAGAGTCCCTGAGTTCAAAGCACATATTCCCTAGATAGTAAGGCTAACCTATGTAAAAAGAATTAAAGAACATGACATTTCAAATAGTATATTTTATCAAAAGTATAGCGAGCTAAGTTTGAACATAACATTGCCCAGTTCCATGTTTTGGAATTTTCAAAAGCTATTTCAGTGAACAATTTGGTCATATTTCATACTTGATCTGTTGTGGCTTGTGTAATTCTTACATGAAAATAATATTATTGTGGAGAAATTATCTCCCTTTAAAGGTACTTTTTACAAAGGGAATAGGAAGCAGGAATTCCTGGTAATGAAATTCCACTTGAGGTATTTCAAATCCTAAAAAAAGATGTTGCAAAAGTGCTGCACTCAATATGACCGCATATTCAGAAAACTCAGCACTGGCTGCAGGACTGGAAAACATCAGTTTTCATTCCAGTCCCTAAGAAAGGCAATGCCGAAAAATGCTCAAACTATTGCACGATTGTACTCATCTCACACACTAGAAAAGTAATGCTAAAAATTCTCCATGCCAGGCTTCAACGGAATGTGAGCTGTGAACTTCCAGGTGTTCAAACTGGATTTTGGAAAGGCAGAGGAACCAGAGATCCAATTACCAACATCTGTTGGATCATTGAAAAAGCAAGAAGTTCCAGAAAAACATTGACTTCTGCCTTATTGACCATGCGAAAGTCTTTGAATGTGTGGATCACAACAAACTGTGGAAAATTCTTCAAGAGATGGGAATATCAGACCACCTGACCTGCCTCTTGATAAATTGATAAAGAAGCAACAGTTAGAACTGGACATGGAACAACAGACTGGTTCCAAATAGGGAAAGGAGTATGTCAAGGCTGTATATTGTCACCCTGATTATTTAAATTATATACAGAGTACATCATGAGAAATGCTGGGCTGTTTGAAGCACCAGCTGGAATCAAGATTGCCAGGAGAAATATCGATAACCTCAGATACACAGATGACACCACCCTTATGGCAGAAAGCAAAGAAGAACTAAAGAGCTTCTTGATGAAAATGAAAGAGGAGAGTGAAAAAGTTGGCTTAAAACTCAACATTCAGAGAACTAAGATCATGGCATCTGGTCCCATCACTTCATGGCAAATAGATGGGGAAACAGTGGAAACAATGACAGACTTTATTTATGGGCACTCCAAAATCACTGAGGATGGTGACTGCAGCCATGACATTAAAAGACACTTAACTCCTGGGAAGGAAAGTTATGACCAACCTAGACAGCGTATTAAAAAGCAGAGACATTGCTTTGCCAACAAAGGTCCGTCTAGTCAAAGCTATAATTTTTCCAGTAGTCATGAATGGATATGAGAGTTGGAGCATAAAGAAAGCTGAGTGCCAAAGAATTAATTATTTTGAATTGTGGTGTTGGAGAAGACATGAGAGTCCCTTGGACTATATGGAGATCCAACCAGTCCATCCTAAAGGAGATCAGTCTTGAATATTCATTGGAAAGATGGATGCTGAAGCTAAAACTCCAATACTTTGTCCACCTGATGCAAAGAAGTGACTCATTTGAAAAGACCCTGAAAGGGAAAGATTGAAGGCGGGAGGTGAAGGGGACAACAGAGGATGAGATGGTTGGATGGCGTCATGGCTCACTGGACATGAGTTTGAGTAAACTCCTGGAGTTTGTGATAGACAGGGGGGCCTGGCATGCTGCAGTCCATGAGTTGCATAGAGTCTCACATGACTGAGCAACTGAAGAGAACTACTGAGGAAGCAGGAAACAAAAGAAGCCTGCTCACTCAGCAATTTTATTTCATGTCTCAGTTCAGTGGGATCTTGTTGGTTGGATCTCATTGAAGTCCAAGGGACTGTCAAGAGTCTTCTCCAAAACCACAGTTCAAAAGCATCTATTCTTCAGCGCTCAGCTTTCTTTATAGTCCAGTTCTTACATCCATACATGACTACTGGAAAAACAATAGCTTTGACTAGATAGACCTTTTTTTGGCAAAGTCATGTCTCTGCTTCTTAATATGCCGTCTAGTTTGCTTATAGCTTTTCTTCCAAGGAGCAAACATCTTTTAATTTTATGGCTGCAGTCACCATCTGCAGTGATTTTGGAGTGCCCATAAATAAAGTCTGTCATTTTTTCCACTGTTTCCTATCTATTTGCCATGAAGTGATGGGAATAGATGCCATGATCTTAGTTCTCTGAATGTTGAGTTTTAAGCCAACTTTTTCACTCTCCTCTTTCACTTTCATCAAAAGGATCTTTAGTTCTTCTTTGCTTTCTGCCATAAGCGTGGTGTCTTCTGCATATCTGAAGTTATTGATATTTCTCTTGACAATCTTGAGTCCAGCTTATATGTCAAGCAGTCCAGCATTCTCATGATGTACTCTGCATATAAGTTAGCTAAGCAAGGTAACAATATACAGCCTTGACGTACTCCATTCCCAATTTGGAACCAGT
Source organism: Bos grunniens (assembly GCF_055505025.1). Taxonomy (NCBI): domain Eukaryota; kingdom Metazoa; phylum Chordata; class Mammalia; order Artiodactyla; family Bovidae; genus Bos; species Bos grunniens. The sequence continues at coordinate 106,133,273 of NC_141165.1, forward strand.
CTGTTGTTCCATGTCCAGTTCTAACTGTTGCTTCTTTACTTGCATACAGATTTCTCAGGAGGCAGGTCAGGTGGTCTGATATTCCCATATCTTGAAGAATTTTCCAGTTTGTTGTGATCCACACATTCAAAGGCTTTGGTATAGTCAATAAAGCAGAAATAGATGTTTTTCTGGAACCTCTTGCTTTTTTGATGATCCAACTGATGTTGGCAATTAGATATCTGGTTCCTCTGCCTTTTCTAAATCCAGTTTGAACATCTGGAAGCTCACAGTTCGTGTACTGTTGAAGCCTGGCTTGGAGAATTTTGAGCATTACTTTACTAGTGTGTGAGATGAATGCAATTGTGTGGTAGTTTGAGCATTTTTGGTATGGCCTTTCTTTATATTGGAATGAAAACTGACTTTTTCCAGTCCTGTGGCCACTGCTGAGTTTTCCATTTGCTGGCATATTGAGTGCAGCACTTTCACAGCATCATCTTTCAGGATTTGAAATAGCTCAACTGGAATTCCATCACCTCCACTGGCTTTGTTCATAGTGATGCTTCCTAAGCCCACTTGACTTCACAATCTAGGATGTCTGGCTCTAAGTGAGTGATCACACCACCATGGTTATTAGGGTCATGAAGATCTTTTTTGTACAGTTCTTCTGTGTATTGTTACCGCCTCTTCTTAATATCTTCTGCTTCTTTTAGGTCCATACCATATCTTTCTTTTATTGTGCCTGTGTTTGCATAAAATGTTGCCTTGGTATCTCTAATTTTCTTGAAGAGATCTCTAGTCTTTCCCATTCTATTGTTTTCCTCTATTTCTTTGCACTGATCTTTGAGGAAGGCTTTCTTATTTCTCTTTGCTATTCTTTGGAATTCTGCTTTCAAGTGGGTATATCCTTTCTTTTCTACTTTGCCTTTAGATTCTCTTCTTTTGTCAGCTATTTGTAAGGCATCCTTAGACAACCATTTTGCCTTTTTGCATTTCTTTTTCTTGGGGATGGTCTTGGTCCCTGCCTCCTGTACAATGTCACAAACCTCTGTCCATAGTTCTTCTGGGACTTTGTTTATCAGATCTAATCCCTTGAATCTATTTCTCACTTCCACTTTATAATCATAAGGGATTTGATTTAGGTCATACCTGAATGGATAGTGGTTTTGCCTACTTTCTTCAATTTAAGCCTGAATTTGGCAATAAGGAGTTCATGATCTGAGCCACAGTCAGCTCCTGGTCTTGTTTTTGCTGACTCTATAGAGCTTCTCCAACTCCATTTCATGTCTAAATCTGAATTCCAGCCTTCCGTGCCTCCTCTGATAAATAACTGTGACAAAGTTCATCAGTGGCAAAGTTAATTGTGTTCTCTTGCTCTCTTAAAATCTCCTCTCTTCAGGGATTCCTCAAGTTCCTGTCAAGAGCCAGTTAGGGAAGCAGTCTTCTTCAGAAATTTCCTTCATTCGAGAAGATAAAATGTGTTTGACTAGAAGGTGGTCTTTACCCATCAGGGGACAGTGAGCAAAATTATAAAGCAGATAAGTCTTGTCCTCATCTTCACCTGCCCGTTCTGAAGCCATGTCCCTACAGTTATTGTCCGAGCCGAGTCCCTGCTCGTGTTCCAATGATCACCACTCAGTGCGAGCTCCCTCCTGAGGCACCCATCTAGGCTTGCCTGCTGTGGCAATAGTTCTTGACTTTCATTTTTCTTCTCCTCCCTATCCTCCCTATCTGTTTGCTTTGAGCTTCTTTTCTATTAGAAAGTGATAATTCAGCTTGTGTTAAGGTAGTAGTAAGTTTCCATGAGAACCCTTCCCTCTCTACCCACTCACCATGTAACACATTACATTTTAATAGGGTCTTTGGAGGACCACGTTTTAACCTAAGAGAACAATTTCAGCCACAGCATGTGATAATTTGGTACATTTCAGCAGTCATCAAACACTTTTGGTGACTTCTCCTTGTTACAGTGAAAATGTATTACCTTTCTCAAAGTTGTAGGGAGTCAAGTACAGTTGGTCCTATCTGAAAAAAACACAGGTAAAAGTACTGGAGTCCTGGCTAATTGCCTCAGCTCTTCCTAGTCCCCTGTCAAAGCCAGCAGCAAAATTTTGAACATGTTTTCTTTGAACCTTTTATCCCAGTAAAATAAAGTCACACTGCATTTTGCACTTTTATATTTTTGTGCTTTAAAGGAGAAAAAAAGTGAGTGTGTATGAGTGTGGGCAAGTCTGTGTGTGTGGTTGTGTTACTAGGAGCTAGTTAGCTTTCTATTACTGTACAAGTGTATTATGCACTTAGCTGAAAGCAATACCATTTCTTATCTCACTTTTGTGTATATCAGAAAGCTATGGATAACCCAGCTGGGTTCTCTGCTTAGAGTCCTCCAAGGTTAATATTAAGGGGCTGGCAATGTATGGGATCTCATCTGAGCGTCAGGGTTTGCTTCCACAGGCATTCAGTTTGTTAGAAGAACTCAATTCCTTTTAAATGTATGACTGAGGTCTGAGTTTTCTTTCCGGCTATTGACTGGGGCTGCTCTCAGTTCTTAGAATGTACCTGTTTATTAACTTCCACATGGATATCTCTACAAAATTGCAATTTGCTGCATCAAGGCCAGCAGGAAAATGTCTGTCTCTGTTGCTTTGAACCTCTGACTTCTCTCTCTTATTTCTAAACCTTCTTTTAGAGGGGTTCACCTGATTAGGTAAGGCCCACCCTGGTAGCTCAGCTGGTTAAGATTCTGCCTGCAATGCAGGAGAGCCTGGTTTGATTTCTTGGTTAGGAAGATCACCTGGAGAAGGAATAGGCTACCACTCCAGTATTCCTGGGTTCCTTGGTGATTCAGTTGGTAAAGAATCTGCCTGCAATGTGGGAGACCTGGGTTTGATCCCTGGATTGGGATGATCCCCTGGAGGAGAGCATGGCCACCTACTCCAGTATTCTTGCCTGGAGAATCCCCATGGACAGAGGAGCTTGGTGGGCTGCAGTCCACGGGTCGCAAAGAATCAGACACGACTGAGAGACTAAGCACAGCACAGCACGCACACTCAAGGGTGGGGTGATTATATTGGATGCACATACCAGTAGTGGACATTTTGGAGACTTTCCTAAAATACTGCTTACCACAAAACTGTTCTTGATTTTCTGCCAAATATATTCAGTGAAAAGTTGGGAATATGGAAGGGGAAAATAAATGAATAAATGCAATAGTATGAGAAAGTAGAGGTTTTCCCTGAGATTGAAATCACACACCCAGATATATGTAGCCCCCTGCCTTTCTCTGCAGACAGCACTGTCTCATATAATTTCCTGCAACAATGCGAATGTTTTCTACTCTGCTCAGTGCACCAACCACTAGCTGTAGGTAGCTACTAAGAATTTGACATGTGACTGGTAAACACTTGATTTTTAAATTTTCTTAATTTTAAATAATTTACATTTAAAATTACATAGTCATATGCCTCTAATGACTATCATAGTGAGCAGCACAACTTGAGAACAATATGTACCTTCCAGTTTCTCTTCACCTTTCTGAGTTATAGAATCATCTCCCACATGCTAAAATATTGTTTAACGTGTATAGTCTGTCTTTATTCTCCACCTGTACTTAGGGGTTTTAGTTTAAATTCCAGTTACTATCCTTCTATCTACATTTTGCATCTGCCTCTGGTTTCCTGTCAAACTTGTAGTTTTAGATATTAAGTCATTTCCTACATAAATTTCTAGACTGATCTCCTAATCAAAGTCAAAATCCTTTCTCCTCATTACCTTTGTCACTCCATGCACACCAAAACAGCATTGGTTACCTTCATTGAGCATTTACTTTCTGTGTAAGTTTCTGAGCTAGATGCTTCAGTCACAGTCTCATTCAATCTTTATAATAACCCATGTAGTATTATGATTTTTGTTTTACAGATGAAGGAACCTATACTTGGAGAAGTTAAGTGACTCCTGAAATCTTAAAATTACTTAGTGCTGAAATAGAAGTCAATCTCAAGTTCCTTATGTATAATCACTCCTGATTTTAGTTTCTAAAATACATCACCATTTCTAACAAACATTCTTGCACAGTGCAATCATGTATCTGTTTAATATTATCACTGACAATGAGCCCATAAACTTGAAAGACAATGCATTCCATTTACAGCTTTAAGAGAGTCTTGGTCCTTCCATGGTCTTTTAGTGGTTCCTCAGGAAAAAAAAAAAAAAGTCTGTATTATCTACTTGTCTGGATTTTCTCCCTTTAAACATAAATTATTCTCTGGTCCTGAGTACAAATCTTTCCCCCAACCATTTCTACTCATTGTTCTTACTTTAGCTTATTGAACTCTTTTAAACAAATGAGTGCCCTTAGACTGTGGAGTAGAGATTAGGAGCTAGGGCTTGGTATGCAGGCAGCTCTAAGATTAATAACTGGCTCCAAATTTTATGAGTTGCACGTCCTTCTACTTCTCCATGCCTCTCTCCTATCTGTAAAATGGAATTAATATACCTATCTCAAAACAATAATTTCAAGGAAGACATAAAATGAGATTGATGAAGACCTGGAAGAAAGTCTAGCATACAGCAAGCACTAAGTGGCAGGCAGCTACTCTTATTTGGGTCTTGTTATAATAGAAGATAGCTTTCATATCCCTCACTCCCTGTTTTCCCAAAATAAGATATAACTATAAGAAATGGTTCTCTCTCTTACTTCCCTAGTTTTTGTCACCTAGATTTGATTCAGGTTTTAAGTGTTGCTCCACCAATCGTGAACTCTATAAACGAACATATTCCATGAGCTCTCATGATTCTCTGCTTATAACAAAGACACATAACTTTGTGCCACGTTTCAAGCTATACCAGGAAAGTAAGATGACCCCTGTCGTCAGAGTAGTGAGCTGCAAAGGCTTTTATTGGAAGAATATAAAAAACCTGCAGTCTATGGTTGAGAAGCAAAATTGAAATTCTGACATAATGCAACAGATATTGCTTCTACTGGGGAAGGTTTGAGTAGGCAAACTTCCAGGTCTGGTGCAAAATGAAAACATGAGTCCACTTTTTCAAAAAGCAAAAAAAAAAAAAAAAAAAAGATGTTAACAATATTAAGTTTAAAAATAAAAACCCTTTCTCTACTGAACTTTTTATTTTGGTTTGTCAGAGTTTGTTATATTTTGTATTTAACGTTCTAAGTTAAGAAAAATTAGCATTTTAAATTCTAGCTTAACTTTTTATGTTTATATGTATCTTGTGTGATGCTCGTCTTAAATGCAAAAGTAAGAACAATTAATTCATATCCAGAGTCACCAAATTACACAGTTTGCATTTTGTGGGTCACATGAGCATATGTATTTTATTCTGAGAAAAGAAATGGAAGGCAAAGAGAAAGGGAAGGATATACCCAACCGAATGCACAGTTCCAGAGAATAGCAAGGAGAGATAAGAAAGCCTTCTTAAGTGATCAATGCAAAGAAATAGAGGGAAAAAAATACAGTGGGAAACCCTAGAGATCCTTCAAGAAAATTAGAAATACCAAGGGAACATTTCATGCAAGACAGGCACAATAAAGGAGAGAAAGGGTATGGACATAACAGAAGCAGAAGATATTAAGATGAGGTGGTAACAGTACATAGAACTATGCAAAAAGGGTCTTGATGACCCAGATAGCCACAAGGGTGTGGTCACTTACCTAGAGCCAGATATCCTAGAGTGTGGTCAAGTGGACATTAGGAAGCATTACTCCAAAGAAAGCTAGTGGAGGTGATGGAATTCCAGCTGAGCTATTTAAAATCCTAAAAGATGATGCTGTTAAAGTGCCGCACTCAATATACTATCAAATTTGGAAAACTCAGCAGTGGCCACAGGGCTGGAAAAGGTCACTTTTCACTTCACTCCCCCAAAAAAGCAATGTTAAAGAATGTTCAAACTACTGTACAATTGTGCTCATTTCATATTCTATCAAGTAATGCTCAAAATCTTTCAAGCTAGGCTTCAGCAGTACATGAACAGAGAACTTCCAGAGTTCAAGCTGGATTTAGAAGACAGAGAAACCATAGATCAAATTGGCAACATCTGGTGTATCATAGAAAAAGCAAAGGGAGTCCTGAAAAGCATGTGCTTCTGCTTCATTGACTACACTAAACTCTTTGACTGTGTGGATCACAGCAAACTGTGAAAATTCTTAATGAAATGGGAATACCAGACCACCTTACCTGCCTCCTGAGAAACCTCCATGCAGGTCAAAAAGCAACAGTTAGAACCGCACATGGAACAATGGACTGGTTCAGAATAGGAAAAGGAGAATGTAAAAGCTGTATATTGTCACCCTGCTTATTTAACTTACGTTGAGAGTGCATTAAATGAAATGCCAGGTTGGGTGAATCATAAGCTGGAATCAAGATTGCTGGGAGAATATCAATAACCTCAGATATGCAGATGATACCACCTTAATGGCAGAAATGAAGAGGAACTAAAGAGCCTCTTGATGAGAGGGAAAGAGGAGGGTACAAAAGCCTGCTCTAAACTCAATATCCAAAAGACTAAGAACATGGCAACCGGCCACATCACTTCATGGCAAACAGATGGAGAAACAATGGACACACTGACAGATTTTCTTTTCCTGGGCTTCAAAATCACTGCAGACAGTGACTGCAGCCACAAAATTAGAAAACACTTGCCCCTTAGAAGAAAAACTATGACCAACCTAGACAGTGTGTTAAAAAGCGGAGACATCACTTTGCCAACAAAGGTCCGTCTAGTCAAAGCTATGGTTTTTCTATTAGTCATTTATGGATGTGAGAGTTGGACCAAAAAGAAGGCTGAGTGCTAAAGAATTGATGCTTTTGCATTGTGATGTTGAAAAAGACTCTTGAGAGTGACTTGCACAGCAGGGAGATGAAACCGGTCAATCCTAAGGGAAATCAACCCTGAAGATTCATTGGAAGGACTGATGCTGAAGCTGAAGCTATGGTACTTTGGCCACCTGATGCAAAGAGCTGACTCGTTGGAAAAGACCCTGATGCTGGAGAAAACTGAGGTCAGGGGAAGGGGACAACAGAGGATGAGATGGTTGGATGGCATCACTGACTCAGTGGACATGAATTTGAGCAAACTCTGGGAGACAGTGAAGGCCAGGGAAGCCTGGCAAAGAATCAGACATGACTTAGTGATTGAACAACAGCAACAACATTTTGTTCTGAATAGGACAATAGAAATGTTGCACAAACCAAACTCAACCATTTTTGTTTCACTTCTTGAATGGTGCACTTTCTAATAACACTTTCTACTTTCAGCTCCCTGAGTAAGGAAGGACATTAAGGGAAAGGATCCGTGGGTTGCCTTATTTATCCTTTTCTTCTGTGTCATCATTTTCATCATTAGCTAGTGGTTGGTTAATACAGAGAAATAACATGGAAAATAAAGTATATAATAGAATTATTTGATGTTTTGTGTTTCTTGGAATGTCATCACTGTAGTCAGTAATTAAATTGCTTACTCTGCTCTTGATTAGCTGCATGAATGTCTCGCTCTCTTCCTCTCTCTGTTCTTTTCAGTATGTAGAGTGTATGTGTATATATATTTATTTATATGTATACATATGCACATTTGTACATGTATGTATACATATACACATTATATATATTTATGCTGAGCTGTGCTTAGTTGCTCTGTCATGTCTGACTCTTTGCAACCCCATGGATTGTAGCCCAGCTGGCTCTTCTGTCCATGAGGATTCTCTAGGCAAGAATACTGGAATAAGTTGCCATGCCCTCCTCTGGGGATCATCCCAACCCAGGGATCGAACCCAGGTCTCCTGCATTGCAGGCAGATTCTTTACCATCTGAGCCACAAGGGAAGCTCAAGAATACTGGAGTGGATAGCCTATACCTTCTCCAGGGTATCTTCCCAACCCAGGAATTGAACAGGGGTCTCCTGCATTGCAGGCAGATTCTATACCAGCTGAGCGACCAGGGAAACCCATATATATTTATATCTACATATAATATACAGCTATCTTGATCATCATCTAGAATATATATTTAGATTTTCTTAGTAATTCATTTAGAACACTGTACTTATGAAACTCACACTATTGTATTTCCTATAACCTCTTTGTCCTATTTATCTTTATTTTCTACTTCTTTTTAAAAAAAAATTCTCCAAATGTAAAAAAGCTCCTTAGCTTTTATCGATGCTTGTCACTGGAAGTTTCCTAGTTTATACCGGCACATTTATCTTTCAGTACTTTTTTTTCACCCCGTAATTTGTTTTAAGGTGAATTCAAGAATTTTCAGTCTTTTTTTGGGTAAAATATTTAGGAACATCTCCTTTTAATTCATCTTTTCTTCTTTCAGCCATAACTAATAGCTTTCTAAAACTGTGTGATATAAGTCCACTGTCATATTGAGTTTAAATAACTATTTCGGAGGTACCGCCTATGTGCCATGGGCTTCCCAGGTGGAGCTAGTGGTAAAGAACCAACCTGCCAAAGGAGACTTAAGAGATGCGAGTTTGATCCCTGGGTTGGGAAGATCCCCTGGAAAAGAAAATAGCAGCCCACACCAGTATTCTTGCCTGGAGAATCCCATGGACAGAGGAGCCCAGTGGGCTACAGTCCATAGGGTTGCAAAGAGTTGGACACAACTGAAGAAACTTATCATGCATGCGTGTACAATGTGCCATGCACTGTGTAAGCATTTAAGTTATTTCTAATCCTTTATACAGTCTTATCAAATGTATATGGTATTTAGGAATTGATATAGACACCAGTGACTGACTAGGCTATAAGAAATTACATGAAATTCAAAACTATTCTCATACTTAGAAATGTAGCCATAATATCAGAATTGAGTTGATCACATACCTTTTACTTAAAGACAATAAAATTAAACAAAAATAAACAAACAAACAAATACTGGTGACAAGAATTCTGCAGATTATAGAGGGTTTGTTAATATCCCCTTAAATGAAGGCCTTGAAAAGAAGAGAGAATACCTAATCCTTTTTTCTTATCTCTAGCTGCTAATGTTATTATGCCTGGCATATAGCTGAAGCTCAAAATGTATTTGGAGATAAAATTGAGAAAATTTAATGAGAATAAAGTAATATTGAGGTTTTCAGTGTTAAAGAAATATATTTTAAAGTACAGTTTTTCTTTGTTTTCTCACCAAATGACATATATCATTGTACTATTAGAACAGTCAAGTTTCAGTTTGAATACTTTTGAAATTCATCAACTTGTCTCCTTTGTGCAAAAAAAAAGGCAAAGGTCTTAGAGTACTGCATAGTTGTAGTGCCATAGACTTCATGTTCGTAAACATATTTCACTCTGTTCTCCGTCTTCATCATCTAACAGTCTTGATTGAAAACTGAAGTGCTGCAGCAAGAACAATTGTATAATTAGAAGACAATCATCTACTCTGGCAACATCTTGAAAGTATGAGTTTTAGAGAACAATTAAAATTTCTATGTCTTTGATTGGAATGTGTTTATCCTGATTAACAATTTGCAAACATTTCTTTCTATAAACCTTCACTGAGAAAATCTGAAAAGCATTTTAGCTTCCATAGGCTCTTAATTCTGAAATAATCAAAGGCTTATACTGAACTTAATAACTCATTCCATTTATTTCCCCCATGACAGGAGAATTGCTTTAAATAAAGCATTCAATCTATCTGTATTTCTACAGAGAGATGCTAAAAGTCAAAATAATCAAATTAGAAAACCAAAGTTTCAAATGTGGAATAAATTAAATAATCCTTACTTGCCAAACTTGAGAAGAAGTTTCAAATCATGTCATTAATATAAAAGAAAAACATCCATATTTGCTCTTTGGAAAGACAAATGCAGAGGTTAATAACACCCGGTTGCCTGCTCCTGAGAGCATCTGCATCACTAGGACAGTTTGATAATGAGATTTTGTATAAAAGAAATGGACATTTTTTGAGAGAAGTCATGATGTAAAGTGTATTCTTAGTAAGACATATAAGAGAAGCTGAAATAAAATCCTTGTAAATTTCAGTGGTGAGACTATTTCCAGAATTAGAGCTCTCTAATTAATGATTTTTTGGAACTTGTTTTAATTGAAGTCCTCATATGTCAACTCATAATTTTACTGGGACTTATAATTTGCAAAGTGCTTTTAAAATTTACCCTCCTCCCCCCAAATCCTATATAATAAACAACTAATTTCTTCTGAGATAATTTATTCTTAGCTCAGGCTAAGAATGCTGCTTAAAGTTTTATGAAACATCTACAAACATAACAGATCATGCCCATTTTCTTAGCTTTTATTCTTACTTTGTTCCCTTGGCCTCAAATCCATAATTTCCTGAGGGCATTTCAGTGCACTTTACCTTAGAGAAAAACTAGTTAACTACGTCCTAATCTCACGTCATGAGAAATTCACAAACCCCTTCCAGTGAATGCAGACTAAATGCTGTATCTGGGGATCCTGAATCCAGGGATCTATCTGTACATGCATGAGGCAGATTGAAAACAAAAAGTTGGAGTTTGTTTAGAAGGTATGCTTTTCGTGAGTATTTTTTTTTTAAAGGGTTTTTAATTAATGTAAAATTAGTGTTGAAATAAATTTTCCTTCTTTTCAGTTATTTCCATGATGATACATCTGGTGATAACATGTTTGATTTTCTGCACATATGCATTTATGACTATTTATATTATCTGTATTTATGAATGCAAATTTGAGTTAGGCTTTTTCTTCATGCTCACAGACCTTCTAAATCAGATCAGATGCCTATTAATCAAATCATAATTCTTTTGTGACATTATGGACTAGTCCACCAGGCTCCTCTGTCTATGGGATTTCCCAGGCAAGAATACTGGAGTGGATTTCCATTTCCTTCTCCCAAGGAATCTTCCTGACCCAGGGGCCAAACCCACATCTGCATTGATAGGCCGATCCTTTACCACTGAGCAAATGGAGAAGGCCCACTCTACTATATTCTCCCTCCTATTGCTCTATTGAGAAGTAATTTTTAACTTCTTCCTACTGTTGTTCAAGTAGAACTGGGGTTGCCTATTAAGCAGATAAAAATATAGGAAACCTAGTTAAATTTGAATTTCAGATAAATGATGAATAATTTTTATATTAGTATATCCTTAACAGTGCATGAGACATAAATATACTAAAATGATTATTCATTGTTTGTCTGAAATTCAAATTTAACTGGGTGTCCTGTATTTTATCTGTCAACTGTCAATGGAACCAAAGGGAAATGAAAATGGTTTTGTCATTGGTTCCATGTGTGATGGGCAATAGCCAAAAATAAGGGCCGAGTCAATGAGACAAAAATAAATTGTCCCTGAATCTGGTTATTCAGATGAATGAGGGGTTTTTTTTCTCCATATAACTGAAAAGTCAGAACGAAGAAATCAGACCCCAGGTACAGTATGATCAGCAGTTCAGTGATGACTCCAAAGACATTCCCAGGTTGTTTTCTTCTCCCTGCTGGGCAGCCTTTGGCTGGCATTCCTTCCTGTGTGCAGGTAGCTACAGTAGCTCCTGGGTCACCTCAGGAAGTAGCACTGTCCAGAATCAGAAAAAAAAAAATAATAAAACAACTATTTCTTTGTTGTTTTCTTTTTTTTTGTATGTTTTTTTTTTTTTTTAGCAGGCATGTATTTTTATTTTATTTTTAAACATTACATAATTGTATTAGTTTTGCCAAATATCAAAATGAATCTGCCACAGGTATACATGTGCTCCCCATCCTGAACCCTCCTCCCTCCTCCCTCCCCACACCATCCCTCTGGGTCGTCCCAGTGCACCAGCCCCAAGCATCCAGTATCGCGCATCGAACCTGGACTGGCAACTCTGGACTGGCAACTCGTTTCTTACATGATATTCTACATGTTTCATTGTCACTCTCCCAAATCTTCCCACCCTCTCCCTCTCCCACAGAGTCCATAAGACTGTTCTATACATGTGTTGTTTTCTTAAATGCAAGGAAACTTCCCAGAAGGCCTCTGAAGACCTGGCATGACCACATGCCCCCTCTCTCCAAAATCAGTCATTGATAGGCGTAATGGGATTGTGAGTTTTATTCTAATCCCAAAACACTTGAAGGTAGGCAAGAGGTCAGTTTCCATGAGGCCATGTGGAGTAAGAGCAGAATTGAAAAAATTCAGTTATATTAGATGACAGTAAAAAGATAAACAGACAACCACTGTGTTCTGTTAGTTTCCTCTGTTAACGCCAAATTCAAGTTCATTTATATAGGAGAAACTTCACAGTTCCTACAAAATCAGATTTCACAACAAATAAAATGACCAGTCTCATAGGGAAATTACAAATGTTTCCAACTTCACTGGAGTATCTCCTGGAGATTCTGAAGAGGAAAGGAGCCTGGACTAAAGAGCTGAGTCATCACTGAACAACCATTGTATGAAATGGATATGATTTAGAGGAGGAAGAGAAAGGAGACCAATGCTTTCCTCCTTTAGATGTCTTACAGAATCTTTCATATTCCTCTAGAGTAGACTGAGGCTTATTAAGATCGTACCTCAAAGACACCCACACAGAGCTACCAGGAACTCAATTTATCTCAAATGCAGCAGAACTGAATCACCTCTAGTGACATTTAGTTGATTTGCTGACAATCTGCGTTTTGAGATTAAAAAAAAAAAAATAGCCAAACACCAGAAGGTTTCTTTCCTCTTCTTCTTCCCCTTCTCCTCTCCCTCTCCTTCTTATTTTATTAACACCTATTCTTATTCATGGTCTTCCCAGGTGGCTAATGTGGTAAAGAATCTGTCTGCCAATGCAGGAGATGCAGGAGACACAGGTTTGATCCTTAGTTTGGGAAAATCTTCTAGAAAAAGAAATGCAACCAAGTCCAATATTCTTGCCTGGGAAATCCCATGGAAAGAGGAGCCTGGAAGGCTACAGTCCACAGGGTCGCAAAAAAGTCAGATACAGCTGAGCACACACACATTCTACATTCTTAATCATAAATAAGACTGTAAATTGAACTTCGACAGTATAGATTGATGAAATTGTATTCTTGTAGAGTGGAAATTTCTACTTTTTTTGAGCTGAATGAATATTCTTGCTATTTGGAATAAGCTAAGTAACTATAATTTTTTGACATATGAATGAACTATTGTGTTTTTCTTTCTGGCTTTAGCCTAATATTGAAATTCCTTATGCTACAAGTATGCAGAACTCCCATACTGTGTAAGTAGCCTAATGGTGCATAAGTGATTAAAAGCACGGAATATACAAAGCAAGTAGACACACACACCTTTAGGATCTCTTTAAAATTAGCTACCAGGGCATTAGCCCTTGCTACTGGGAATGAATCCCACAAGATTTCTGATTCTGACTCCTCACAATAAATTCCCCTAGTTACTCTAGATGTGGGATGAGACAGAGGTATTTGCCTGTGAACTATCGGGAAGCAAGTAGCCTCACTAAATAGAATATAAGCAGAAGCTGCATCCTTGGGAAATGTATCAAGTTATAGAAGTGGGGAATTTAGTGACAGGAATGTTACAATGACATACATCAAGAGAATCACATTCCAGAAGAGTCTTCAGTTCAGTTCAGTTCAGTCTCTCTGTCATGTCCAACTCTTTGAGACCCCATGGACTGCAGCATGCCAGGCTTTCCTGTCCATCACCAACTCCCAGAGCTTACTCAAACTCATGTCTATTGAGTCTGAACAAAGCTCTTAGACTCTACCCCTCTACCCTACACCATCCAGAAACCCCACAGATTAATACATATTTCCAGTGAACTCAGCAAAGAGAATATTAAACAACTGCCATGGATTGATGCTAAAACATCCTTCATGTCTCTTTTCTCTGAGTCTGTACCTAGCAATTTTTAATTTTTAATGTTTTAAAATAGTGTATTCTTCTATATGGGCTAAATATCAGCAATACCTGTCAGTTATATTTCTTGGTACAAATTAATAGCTTAATTCAGATCTGACTGAGTCCTGACAATATTCTAGCCGCTAGGGACACAAAGACAAAATAGGTGGGGCAGAAGCACAGGAAGGAGAATGATGGATCATTGTCATGGCTCTGATGGAAGAATGACTGTTACCTTCAGGGAGCTTGCATTCTTGTAAACACAGAATGATTGCACATTAATAATTGCAGTAAAGGAGAAAGACACACGTCGTGTAATACAAACACAAATGGAGAAAAGCACCATGGGCATACTAAATATAACATGGGCTAGAGAATATGTGGGGCTTTCTGAAACCTCTCCAAGGGATATAAGACTTAAGACGGCTGTGGAGGGATGAGGGGATGCTTTTCAGGGAGAGAAGGTCACAGGGAGAAATATGAAGCATGAAGGGGTGAATTAAAGTGTGCTGGTCTGTAAGTAATTCAGTGTGACTGGAATCTACATATAGGTTGTTGGGCCAAGCATAAAGGCCTTTCTACAATCCAGCTGAAGTATGATGAGACTACAGAGTCAACAAGTGAATGGAAAGTAGAAACTGAGATGAGCTGTCAGTGAGCAGGTCTTGGTCATCAAGTAAATGTGAACGATGAGGAAAATGGTAGTATTCATGGTTGTTGACTAAATATTTCCCATTTCCCTTCTAAACAGTGCTAGCTTTGCACTCTCTCATCCCACCAAAGTGAGGTGTGGCACTGTGACTCTCTTTGGCTAATAGATGTGAGCAGAAGTGGTGTAGGTTGCTTCTAAGTGTGTGCTCCTTGAACGTTTTGGCGTGTTTTCTTCCCTTTCTTCCTTTCTTGGCTGTGGTAATCATGAGGTGTGTGTTGAGAAAGATCATGTTAGCTCGGATCCACAAAAAACTATGGTGAGCAGAGACCCCTGTCAAGTCACGTGGGATGTGTTTTATAAGCAAGAAATACACTTGTGTTGTATGAAGCACAGAGATCTGGCCACTGTTTTGACATAACCCACCCCCACCAACATACAAACCATCCAGCATTCCAGAACGCTCTCTTAGTTCATCACACCTGCGTGATCCAAGTAAACTCATATTTTTTAGAGTTGATTTCATACCTAGATTTAGATTTTGAAGAAGTTCTCTGCATCAAGTCAGACAGGTTATCTCCTTGTTAGTGTCATTGTTAGATTACCTTGTTGGATAATGAAGGCCCCTTTTTTTGAAGTTTTAAATCAGAATAGAGCAGCAACATTCACAGTAAGAGTATTTGAAGAACACAGTAGTAATTAGTACATCAAGCAAACCTTTAAGGACATGAATTCATACCTTAAAATCACATGTTGTGGAGTCTACAATACCGGACAAAGGAGATAGGTAGCACTTTCCAGGAAAGGGTAGAAAAATGCTCCATTTTGATTGGAAAATTATACTTGTTGAGGTGTATATAGGCGGGAGAGAGTAGCATCTGTGGAATTAAACTATCTTTTGTGTCAGTAGTGCCAGGGTCAATGAAAATACAGAGAGCTGTGGAAAAGCGTGTTTTGTAGTTAACTCCTATTCACCTGTGAGTAGTCATTTCCTCAGCTTGTTCCCTTCTGGTCTGGAGCTCTGTGGACCTCAGGCTGAGTTTGTGATAGAAGAACACTTTTATAGGGCTGCAGACTGTACCTCAGCCTTTTCAGAGGACCATGTCTCTAGGAGCAAACCCTTCTCTAAACTCCAGGAAACCTAACCTGGGTGCCACAGGTTTCTGCAGGGCACCAACTAGCTGCATTCACCATGACTAATTATTATCTGTTATTATTGTTACAGCTCACCTTCCTATGCACACCTCCACTGCTTCACAATATTGTTTCCTAACATTTTTTTTTATAATTTTTGAAAGTGCAGGAGAAATCAATGGAAAATAAAAAGGCAATTTAGTTACTAATGGAAGTTAACCATTAAGTGGCTCTCTTGGAATCCACTCAGAATTGTCAGATCATTTGAAACAGTTTTTTTCAAAATTATTTGATGAAGTTCCACATAAGGAATAATTCTATGTCACCCACACAAATATAAACATACACTTAAACCAGGACTTCCCTGGTGGCTCAGACGGTGAAGCGTCTGTCTACAATGCGGGAGACCCGGGTTCGATCCCTGGGTCGGGAAGATCCTCTGGAGAAGGAAATGGCAATCCACTCCAGTGCTATTGCCTGGAAAATCCCATGGACAGAGTAGCCTTGTAGGCTACAGTTCATGGGGTCGCAAAGAGTCGGACATGACTGAGCGACTTCACTTTCACTTTCACTTAAAGCAGAAATGTAAGTTTTTTAGCCAATATTTATCCTTACTGTATGTTATACACATATACATAGTCATGGAGATCTTATGTTTGGTTAGTGGTTGTACTTATTTGGAGGAGGAGGGGAAAGAAGTCACTACCTAACTGCTTCAGCATCCCCTGCACGCCTCTAAGTCATCTACCTCTGTTTAGCACTGCTGAAGTCTTGGAGTCACAAGCTTGCTTCTCCTTCTAACATAATCTTTTACAGGATACTAGAAAATTCTGTCATTTGATTATCTTAGAGCATGGAAACTCTGGCAAGGTGACTGTTTTGTTGATTGCTGTTATAGTAGTGGTTGTTGTTAGTCTTTAGTTTAAAAAAAAAATCCATGTTCACAAGAATAAGCAGTGCTACAGAGTGGACTTGCAAAGTTAAAAAGAAATCCCAGAGCTGTGAGAATTGTCAGAAATTCCAAGAATAATGTCTGGGTATCCTATGTCCCTTTTATATCCTAGAACATTTATAGCCTGAGAGTTATATCCTAAGATTCATTTTTCAAGCTGTGAGTCAAGAAGCAACAATGAAACATCAGAATTATTTAGCATGGCGGGTCATGATCACTTTTTTTCAGGAAATATATAAAATATAGAATAATAAAATATAACACATTGCACATCATAAGATAATTATTATATGATGAAATTTTATTTAATTTTATACATACGTGATTACAATGTAGAGTGTGTTCTTACTGTAATAAAAATAGTTCCAAAATTGTTTACATTTTATGAATGATTCTTACATGCCAGAATGTATTCTTAGTGGCTATGGGTTAACTCTTTTAATACTCACATCTGATCTCATGATTTTTCCCATTTTACACACTGAAGCACAGAGAAGTTGAGTGATTTGCCTGACTTTATAGAACTATTCAACTATAAGCAGTTTTGCTCTGAAGGCATCTTAGCTCACGCTGCCGTAACACATTACCATAGAATTGGGTGGTTTAAACAACAAACATTTATTTCTCATAGTTCTGGAGGCTGGCAATTCGAGATTGGGGTGACAGCATGATTGTGACCTTGACCATGCAAGTGCCTTCTTTCTGGTTTACAGAAGACATCTTGCTGTGTCCTCACAGGTCAGGGAGAGAACTCTCTGACCTCTTCTTATAAGGGCACTAACCCTATTCACAAGGGCTCTACCTTCATGACCTAATTATCTCCCCAAGGCCCCACTCACATCACCCAGTATGATGAAATACTATCACCCTGGGATTAAATTTTCAACATATAACTTTGAGGGTGAGCGTACGCATTCAGTCCATTACAAAAAGCTACAGTCATAACCCAGAAGCTATTTATATTGTTCTCTGTGGACACTGAAAATATTGTCCTAGGCTACCGTTGTCATAGGGCAGGGAGAAAAATTTGTTTGGAAAAAAATGAGTATAGAAAATGAATCATGTGGTCCAAAACACGGAATTACAGACACAGGTAAAACATGTGCAGAGAACGAGGTGGTAGCCAGGGAAAAGACTGTAGGGAGAAAACCCAGTGCAAAGGCAAAAACTTATGTAAAAATTATGAACGAGTATCACTTGCTTAATTTATCTGTGAGGGGAGGTCAGCCCATTCTAAACAATCACGTGGCTTACAGCATAATTTTTAGAACACCTTTGACTCTGATCATCCTTTGCATCTATCAGACTTGGGATTTAGATCCTGAAGTTTAAACTTCCCTTTTTCCTTGGAATACTTTCATAATTGCCCAAATTTTAGGTTGGGGAATATTTCCAGAAAGTCACCCTACCCTTATCAGTTCAATTTCCACTCTGTGCTTTATTAATACCACTTAAAACAGCTTCTCTGCAAGTCACATATTTGCTGATCATCCTCCTCCTCTCTCTGGCCAAACTAAACAAATTTCAGTGATTTCATGTGAGTTTATGAGTCATCCTCCTCCTGACATTTAATCATTCTTATTGCTGTCCGTGGTACACAGCTCTCTAAGGACCACTGTGGTTACTACCACAGTGGTCCAGGTGTGGTTCAGACTCTGCTTAGCTCCTCAGCCCCTCCAGCCTCAGAGCCGGGCCGCTGAGTGAGAGAGGGGCCAGTGGCTGCAAGATAGGAAGGGGGACATTCATGTTCCCAGTCTCTATGGACCTCTGGAAAGATATATCACCTCTTAAAAGGTTCCATACTCCAGTTGCCTCCTTTGAGACCAAGAATTACCAGCTTCTATAATCAGAGTGATTCCAAACAGATGGTTTTGCCTGTGGACTTTCTTGAAAACGTCTTATTTATTTGCCCTCCAGGACAAGAAGGGTAACTTGTTTCCTTTTCTGTAGCTTTAAAAAAAATAATTGAATGAATTATCCTATTAGTAAAAACAGGTCATATTCACATCTATTTAGAGACCAATTAAACACACAAACACACACACACACACACACACACACACACACATTAAGTTCCAGGCATAGATAGTGGGTCTGGATCAATTTCTTTGTGCTGTCTTTTCTTAAATGTAAGAAAAACTTGCTGAAATTGTTTCTCTTATTAAAGGAAGAATTTCTATTCTCAGCCCCTTCAAGAATGATATAATTGCATTTCATTGTGCTTTAGAGATAACTGTGAAATAAATATCGCCTGACCTGAAAAATGCAGCATTATTGCTTCCAGAGAATTTATGGGAAAAGCTGAAGCTCTTTGGTTACTAGATATAATGGAAACAAACCACATTTCTTCCTAACAGAAAAAGACTTCAGCAGCTGCTTTAGCAAAGCCACTGCAGCCGAGGCTGTTTCCGAGGTGTTGCTTGTTCTGAACACTAGAGGGCACTGGTGATTTGTTCAACTTCTCTTGGTTTCAGGGCTTTTAAAAATTCAGTGTGTTGCCAGAAACTTTTCAACTTTCAATGGGCAGGAATGGAGTGGAAAATAACTGCTTAAAAGTCTATATTTTGAAAGAAAGAGAGAGAGGTTAAAAATGGTCTCTGCAGAACCTACCAGAAGAAAGAGGAAAAGTGGCCAATCTCTGTTTTATGTTGGTTAAGGGTCCTCATTCAATTGTCCTGAGTTCAAACTTCATCACTTGTTAAGACAAATGCCAGAAATGAAGTGTAAAATAAGAGATGGCTGGTTCCAGTCTTATGTTTAAACACACTTTTTTTTTCCCTTTTGACTCTTATTTTTTGCTGTCACAAAATGAAATGGTTTTGTATCCATCGGAAAGATATTCTGAGCCACAAGCACTGATTAAAAGGAATATGTTCATTTGGACATAATGAGGCGAGACCAAAAAGGATTAAATAAACAAGATCACTGAGAGTATAAGACATCTTTATAGAGTTTAAAATAAAACAGAAGAAACTCTAGTTATCTGTATGATCCATATTTCTGATGCTTTGAGGCACAGAGAAAAAGTAGACAGTGGCAAAAACAACTGAAAAAAATTAAAGAGACAACAATATTTGATGTGAGACATTGAGGGAAGCTACCAACTAAAAGCACTGACAATAAACCAATTAGGTATGACCAGGATAATCAAAGCAACAGCAAGCAGAGGCCAGTGTACAATCTGCTTGGTCTGTAATTTTTTTGCCATCCCAGGTTGTTTAAAAGAATCCATTTCATATTTCCCTGAAGCTTATAGTTACAGAATTTAGGAAGGGAAGCCTGTTTTTCTTTCACAATCTCCTCTTGCCCAAATATGTCTGTTCTTCCCATGGACACGGATGGAAGTGTGAGGGAAGGCACTGCATGTTCTCAGCAGGAAGCATACCCTAATAGTGGCCAGAGTTAGCTGTTCCTACATCAATGTTACCCCCTGAAGAACTGGGTCACTGCAGCCCTGAAAGGCTGCTTGATTCCCACTCCGTTCATTCACGTACCATGCTGAGATTAAGTCAACTGCAACACGACCGCCTTCTTCCGCACTGTGTGCTGTGGCATACATAATGGTGAAGTTTATTGGACAAAGTCATATAGAATCCCATTAGGAAGAGTATTTGTCCAGGAAACTAACTATCAAACCAGTGCCGCCACTGGAACTCAGGTGTCATCTTTTTATGCTCTAATACATTCGCTCCTCCTAATCCCAATAAACTTCCTTTGACCTAAAGACTTATTTATTTTGCTAACCGGTTTCTACGTCCCATCCAGATGACTAGATTGTTTGGAGATTTCAAAAGTCCTTTGGTGCCAGCTTGAGGAGATAATAGTTGTTTACTGACAGTGATCTTTAACACAGTTTAACACTGAGAAATTCTCCTAGTTTTATAGAAAGGGATGGAGCAAGTTACTCTACAAGATGTTGTTAGCAGGAAGATGTATTTTTCTTCTCATTGCAGTGTGTCCTCTGAAGAATAGGTTGATAAAGAGCTCAATATTATTAAAATGCACAGAAAAGTAAATCTATGATATTCATATACATTTTCTTAGTTTATAGAAAAAATTTTTCTTGGTAGGTTTAGGTTTTCAAGAGGGAGGCACACACATGTAATTAAAACCTTGGAAATAATGCTATTGAGGATGCAAAGATCAATGGTATGGAGGCAGTGAGATAGTTTTGTTTTGACTTAGTATTTACATTTCTTTTATGAAGTGGCTATACATTTCTATTGTAAAATGAAAATCCTCATAACCTTTTTATAAGCCTGTACATATTCTTGTGCATTTTTATGTTCAATCACACACACACACACACACACTCATTTGTGAACAGAGTCAATTTCTAATTTATTTTTCTGGAAAAGAGGTAATACATTTAGAGTCCTTTTTGTTTATTTCTAAAATGACTGACTTTAGTTTGTTATAATAAAAAGTGGAATGGGATATATAAATAGCAGACTTCTTTCTTAGAATTCTCCTCTCTTCAAGTAACATCAACTCTGTTATAACTTTGTGTATGCATATTATTACACACTATTATGTACACATATATGCACGTATTTTTAATTTTATAGTTTATAATTTAAAGCATTTTAGCTCTATTTAAAGACTTCTTCACTTTATTGATACTGTTTTTTCTGGAGTTCACTAGTTTAGAAGTTCAAGACATTTTGATTTTATTCTGTTTACTATCAAAGACTTTATAGGACACATTTAGGACATGATTCTTTTTTGGTGAAAGCTGTTTAAGCTTCCACATTTTACATACATCAGTAGGTATGTATAGTGACAAGGAGGTTCCCACTCATTGCTCTCAAGGGCTGTTTTGAGATCATCATTATTCTTTTGTAAAAAAATAAAATAAAACAAACAAAGGAACTCTGTTCCCTCCCAACATATGCTCTTGGCACCATCAGTCTCCACCCTGTCTTCTTCAAGATCACCCATTACTGTTCCTGTAGCTGGCTCACAGTGTACCTCTCCACTCCAAGTCCTGCCATGAGGCCAGGCAACTGAAGTTTCACATGGGTGCCATTTCTTGAATTCTGTATATGCAGTGACTCCTTATACCCTTCTATTTTGGCCATTAGGCTTTGCATTTTGCATTACCTTGAAATACTTGATTTATCATCCTGTTTCTTGACCATGACCTTCTATGGTTCTCAAAGATTTCTACTCTATCTTTCCTTTCTGGAACTTTCAACTCTTTAGCCATCAATTGCCTCCTATTTTGACTTCCATCTCAAATCAGTTTTGGTTCCCTAATCCACCAGTGAAGGTGTTTTGTTGTGGATTTTCTAAATTCCTTTGGAAGCTCATCTTTGGCCTACTCTCTCTGCCTTTCTCTCTTCCTAAAAGACTTCTCACCCTCCTGCTATTCCTCTCTGACATATTCAGTCTGGAGAACATGTATTTTACCTTCAATCTATGTCTTAGATGTTGCTTCTTTGGGGAAGCCTTCTCTGAACCTCTTGTACTGTAAAAGCCTATTAACTTTATCTCATACAGTCCTCCAAATGAGGTTCATTTCCTCTTGACCACTACTTAGTAACCATACGTTCACCATCTCATCTTCTGGAGGGTTGCCTGAAAGCAATGCCCACTGAAGGAACTGCAGAATCCCAGCACCTGCCACTATGTATAGACAGTAGCTCCTAAACACTTGTTGAATGAATGAGATATGACATTGGGAATCTAATGAAATGATTTTAATGTTTCTCAGGAAGAGCTTAATTCCTCTAACTCCCTCGTGTCTATATCACTGCCTATCATCTTCACCATGCTATTGTCCTTCTGGTTTTAATAAAACCACATTTAATATTTGCTGAGTGCTTAGTAAATGCCAATCACTGTGACAAGCATTCTTTATGCAATATTTCATCCCTTTGCAATTATCTCTTGAGACAGGCCCATGTTTTTTCCAATCTTAGGGATGAAGATATCTGGATTATTAAGTTGCCTTCTGGGATCAAGGACTCACATGCAATCCTGAGGACAGGAACCAAAGTCATTCTGTCTCCAACCCCAAGACTATATTAATAGGGTCTCCAAGAGTGTGTTTAAGTTTGTTGAAAAGAACTTTTAAAGTGGTATCTTTTCCATTTCTAGCAAAGGTTGATTAGCTAAAAATCTACATAACATTTACATTTCATTCTTGTGTTGCCTTTAAGATCTTGAACTCTGATATTTTGTAATGACTTCCTCTTTCCATTCCACACACTTGTATCAGCCTTGTAGCTAACTTGTGATGACTAATAAGATCCTACTTGAGAAGGACAATTTGTTCACAGGGTACATCTGAGGATGACTCTATGCTCATCAATCTCTTCTTCTGGGGCACAAAAATGTCTTGATTTTTCACCTTCATTTGTAGTTGACTGAATCCATGTCACCGGACTTTGGTTAATGATATGTGGATTGAATGGAATGCCACTCTCAGGATCAGTCTCTAAAATCTCTCTATTTTGTTTGTCTATTGCGGCATAAAAATTATCCTAAAACTTAATGGTTTTTGAAAAAATACCACCTCAACTTCTTTGTTAGTGAGGAATCTCTTAGCTGGATGGTACTTGCTAAAGGCCTCTCATGAAGTTGCAATCAAGATGTTAGCAGGACTATAGTTATCAGAAGGCTTGTCTAGGGCAGAAGGATTCAGTTCCAGGACTGTCTACTTACATAGCTGTTATTAGGATCTTCAGTTCTTCATTGTTAACTGGTAGGTCCATTATCATATGACCCTCTCCATAAATCTGCTTGAATATTCACACACAAAGCTGGCTACATAATTTGTGAAACTCAGTGCAACATGAAAATGTGAGACCTCTTGATGAAAAATTATTAAAGATTGTAATATGGCAACCAGAGAAGGAAATGGCAACCCACTCCAGTGTTCTTGCCTGGAGAATCCCAGGGACGGGGGAGCCTGGTGGGCTGCCGTCTATGGGGTTGCACAGAGTCAGACACGACTGAAGTGACTTAGCAGCAGCAGCAGTGCATTCAAACAAGCATGAATGAATATGAAAGTGAATGTGAAGTCGCTCAGTCCTATCTGACTCTTTGTGACCCCATGGACTATAGCCTACCAGGCTCCTCTGTCCATGGGATTTTCCAGGCAAGAGTACTGGAGTGGGGTGCCATTTCCTTCTCCAGAGGATCTTCGAACCGACGCAGGGATCAAACCCACTTCTCCCACATTGTAGGCCCATGCTTTACCATCTGAGCCACCAGGAAAGTCCCTGGTCTCTTCTTAGTGTGTGGCCTATGAGATTGCTCAGGACATATACTTGCGAAGCTAGCCTTGTCCTCAGAACCTGGCATCTGGATTTTCCCAAAGAATGTTGTCCAAGAAGGAGGGAGAAAAATCAAGGAAGAAAATGAATGTGTTTTATGACATGGTTTCAAAATTTACTCACCATCCTGTCCCATTCAATTAGTTAAAAGCAAGTCACCAATTCTGGTCTACACTCAAGGGAAAGAGAATTAACCTCCACACTTTGAGATTAGGATTGTGAAATAATTTGTGGACACATTTTAAAAACACTACATAGTTTCTACATTTGATTTGCTTTTTCTTCTTCATGGTTAAATATAGGCAGGTGGAGGGAAACCAGTGGAGAACCTCAAGAAGACCCTGCTGCTGCTGCTGCTGCTAAGTTGCTTCAGTTGTGTCCAACTCTGTGTGACCCCATAGACAGCAGCCCACCAGGCTCCACTGTCCCTGGGATTCTCCAGGCAAGAACACTGGAGTGGGTTGCCATTTTCTTCTCCAATGCATGAAAGTGAAAAGTGAAAGTGAAGTCGCTCAGTCGTGTCCGACTCGTAGCCACCCCATAAACCACAGCCTACCAGGCTCTTCCACCCATGGGATTTTCCAGGCAAGAATATTGGAGTGGGGTGCCATTGCCTTCTCCACAAGAAGACCCAAAAGAGCGTCAAACCAGAGGATAGAAAATTCTACATCCTTGAGTCACTATTTAGAAAATGGGTATTCTAGGAAAGCAACCCAATCCTACTTTAGACCATGATGTAAAGTAGAAATCAACCTTTGTGTTAAGTCACTGAAATTTTAGGGTGGTTATGACATTAATTACCCCTTCTAATTCATAGGCCTAATCATAACTTACTAACACAGTTTCAAAAAAGAGCAGTCTCTAGATGTACTCTATAGAAAAAAAATTCTATGCCCAAGTGTGTTAAAAAATAAAAAATCCTAGATACTGTATTTCTCTTTCAAAGATCCACAGTCTGTATTAGAAATTACAGCCCTATGTATTCCCACAGTAGAAAATCTGTTTAACTCAGTTGAACTTAATATTTGCCAAGTGTATATGACTATACTAACAGGTGGGCATGGTAAAGAATCCATCTGCATTGCAGGAGACCTGGGTTGGGAAGATCCCCTGGAGGAGGGCATGGCAATCCATTCCAGTATTCTTGCCTGGAGAATCCCCACGGACAGAGGAGCATGGTGGGCTACAGTCCACGGGGTCACAAAGAGTCAGACACAAGTGAGTGACTAAGCACAGCACAGCATACTAATGGGTAAACAGGACTGATATTCGGACGAAAACAATTATATTGGTTGTTTAGAATACTGAAATGCTTCTTCCCTTTTGGTTGGTAAATAGCCTTGCCCAAGCCTTCCAAATGTGCCTGTTCCCACTGTCCTGCCCCAAGGTCACCTAAGTGAATGTTTTTGTGAGTTGTTCTGGTCCCCAGCAGTGAATGTGCTAACCCATGAACCCGCCGGAGTTCTGTGAGATGGCTTCAATCACCAGATGTAACTCTTTGTTCTAAACAGCCTCCAACGCTTTTGGGGGTAAGAGACAAATGTTCAGTACCTTTTTGGTCCCCTGTAAAATATAACTGCAGGTCAATATTTTCGCACATAATCTTTTTTGTATGTGGCAATTTTAGGAAATTGCATTTCTAAAATATTGTCTACTAGTGGTTAAACATTTTTACTCTCACTTCTTCACGGACTACCAGTATCTTAATCAATTACTGTTGCAAGGGAAACATTTTTACAAATTTTGACTTTCTGCCTTACCGATGTAGAGTCAAGGTAAAATAAACCTATTATTTACTTTTATTGTTCAGATTGATTTGAATTGTCTTATAGTAAGACAATCTTTACTGTGTATAAGAATTTTTAGCCTATAACACAGGATGCATGCAAATTGACATTTACAATTTTTAATTGAGGAGCGCTCACCTTCTATGATATAATTCTCCTTTTCCTTATTGATTCATACACATCTTCATGAAATATTCAGTGAATACTTATACATGCAAAGAACTCCAGTAGGTCTCATGAATGGTAAGATATGTCAGTCATAGACCATGTTCTTTAGGTCAAGTGGGGTTGTCCATCATTTCCAAGGTCACCTGCATGGAGACTTATAGAATCTGTGTAGCCCAGACATACTTTTTCAAAAAAATCAACTCTTCTAAAAGTATGTTCTTCTTTCTTGTATATTTAGTCATTGTCTTAATCCCTTCAACTTTCTTATTTATGGGAACTGAATGAAAGAAGACTAAATTATCTGCTTATATATATCATCATGTTTTTGTCTATTATCATACTTTCTCAAGCAACAATAAAAACATATCTTTTGAAAGTGTTAGTAAATTGAACAAATATTTGCTTATTATGATGTGGTAGACATTTTATTTATTATTATATGGCAGGCACCATTATTACTACCACTTATAAATGTATGACTGAACCTCAGCCTAGAGGATAATTTATCATTTTAAAACAACTATTGTAGCATATAAAACTTTACCAATAAATATATCATTAAGGCTTTTAGAGTGAAAATGTCTATAATTTATAGAAGTACTATAAGCCCTAAGGACGGTCTTAAAGAAGATATATTCTTTCTCCTACCAGATTATTAATTTTGAAAAATAGAAATAAAGATGTGAGAGGATATGAGAAGAGAGAGAATGAGCAAGAGTGAATGCAACCCTAATTTTAATATCAGACAAAGTAGACTTAAGTATAGAAATATTACTAAGGATAAAAAAGAATATTACATACCTATAAAGGGGTCAATTTATATAGAAGACAAAACAATCTATATGAAAATGTATTCAATACCAGAGCGTTACAATATATAAAACAAAATATGCCTATTTGAAAATTCTAACATATTTTTAAACTAAATAACACAATGATAAATAATGATGAGTCAAAGAAATAATCACAATGGAAATTTTTAAGCATTTTGAATTGAATACAATTAAAACATAGCATTTAATTTGCAGAATATAAATTTGCAGAATATATTTTAAGTAGTATGGTGTTCAATCTTTATGTTAGAAAAGGAAGTATAAAATCAATGATCTAAGTTTCCACCTTTTGAAACCAGAAAAAGAAGAGCAAATTAAACACTAAGGAAGCAGTAAGAAAGAAATAATAAAAAGCAAAAATCAATAAAATAGAAATTAGAAAAACAAAAAAAAAAAATCAGTGAAACTTAAACTTGGATTCTGGAGATATCAATAGCCAGAAAGATTAGGGGAAAAAATAGAGAATAAAAAGGTTAGCAATATCATTATGGAAAAAAGTACCTCACAGTAAATTCTACAGACAATAAAATAAGGAAAAAAGGAGTATTTTGAACAAATTATGACAAAAATTTCACTCAATTGGCAACTGGAAGAATTCTTAAAAAACCAAAAATCACCAAAGTCCACCAAAAAAGAAATAACCTTGTAGAGCTATAGTTATTTGAGACACTGAATCTGTAGTTAAAAGTTTTGTCTCTGCCCCTACTCCCACACACAAATTCCTGCCTGGGTGACTTCAAAAATGAATACTATCAAACATTTAAATAAGAAACAAAACTGTGTGTGTGTGTGCTAAGTCGCTTCAGTCTTGTGACTTTTCGCAACCCCATGGATTGTAGCCCGCCAGGCTCCTCTGTCCATGGGAATTCCCAGGCAGGAAAACTGGAGTGGGCTGCTGTGCCCTCCTCCAGGGGATCTTCCAGACCCAGGGGTTGAACCCACATCTCTTACATTTCCTGAGTTGACAGGCGATACCAATACCACAATACCAATTCCATACAAACTATCCCAGAATATTAAGAATAGGATGACATTTTCTCACACAAAAAAGGCCAGTTTTGAGAAGTCTATAACTACCAGCATTGTTAATTGTGCAAGGACTGAATTTCCTGCACCACCACTCCTCCAAGATTTGGAACAAGGAAAGCATATATGTCCTTTCCCACCATTCTCTTTAAAATAAAAAAGTTAAAAAGGAATAAAGATTCAAAGGAAAATCTAGTTTATCTGCAAATTATTTGATCGTCAAACAGCTACTGGAACAAATAAATGAGTTTAATGAGTTTGCAAAGTACAAAGTGAATACGCAAAAATCAATTTTATGTCTATATCCTGGCAATAAGCATTTGGAAAAGACATTTTAAAATACTACTTATAATGTTATCAGTGGACATGAAGTACTTGGAAATAGATGCCATAAAATACTTATGGGACTAAAGTCTACAAAATATTGCTAATAGACATTGTGGAAGGCCTAATGAATTGTAATGCTACTATGAATTGAAGACTATAGTGTTAAGATGGCAAATTTCCCCAAATTGATCCATATCTTTTACATAATCCAAATCAAATTTTCACCAGGGTGTGTATGTGTGTGTTTGTATGTATTTATATGTGTGTGTTTTATAGAAATTGGTAAGCTGAGTCTAAAATTCATATGAAATTGCAAAGAATTTAGAATAGGCAAACTAACACAAAACAAAATGTTCATATTCACACTATCTGACTTGATACAATGTGATAATACTAAAAAAGTTGTGGTAATGGCATAAGGAGAAACATAGATTACTCTGACAGAATAGAAAGCCCTTAAATAGATCATACAATGTGCTCAATTGAAGTATTACAATCGTACCAAGATAATTAAACTGGCAGTGGCACCCCACTCCAGTACTCTTGCCTGAAAACTCCCATGGACGGAGGAGCCTGGCAGGCTGCAGTCCATGGGGTCGCTAAGAGTTGCTAAGACTGAGCGACTTCACTTTCACTTTTCACTTTCATGCATTGGAGAAGGAAATGGCAACCCACTCCAGTGTTCTTGCCTGGAGAATCCCAGGGACGGAGGAGCCTGGTGGGCTGCTGTCTATGGGATCGCAAAGAGTCGGACATGACTGAAGCGACTTAGCAGCAGCAGCAGAGACTCTTTTAAAAAATGGTGTGGGACATTCATGTGCATAAACAAAAAGACAAACACAAGCAACTCTATGACTTTCACACGACAGTGTTATTCTTAAAAAATGTCATCCTAACTGAAAGAAATCATACTGTATGATTCCATGCATAAAACGTTCCAGAAATGGCAAAAGTCATAAGAATGGAAGTCAGATCAGTGCTTGTCCAAAGCTAGGGGGTGAGGGCAGAGAATTTACAACAGAGAAGCATAGAGCATTTTTAACTTTATGTAACTTTACATCTCACTCCAACTATATAGAGAAATACAAAAATAGACAAAGATTTAATCTTTAATTATTGTCTCTTCCTCTAGCTTGACTTGGCAATGGGTGAGATAATTGAGATAAAATCAGTAACATTTTGAACTGAGTCCAATCCTTATAATGTTGACCTACCTTACTCATATCTAAACCATTCCTCTAGAAAAATGATTTCTGTCAACAGTTGTTGACAGTTGAGATAGGCCAAAAATCTTTAGTCATTTAACCCTGACATTTAGTCTTTAGTCATTTGACTTTTTTCATTTGACAAACCTTGAACTTCTATCATGAGCCAGGTATCTTTTAAATGTCAGATGAGTGGTCAAAACAAAGAGATGACTTCCTGTTGGAGCTCATGTTCTATTTTAAATAAATATAAATAAGATAAATATAATGTACAATTTCTAGATGTTAATAAGTATTAAGGATAAATGAAGAGGGGAGTGGTGGCTAGGGTATATGAGGTGTTGCATTTTTCCATAGAGTGATAGAGAAGGCTCCTATTGAGAAGGTGACATTTGACTAAAGCTCGAAATAATGTGATAGGGACTTGGTCATGTCGATATCCAGAAAAAGCTCTTTCTAGAAAGAGAGAGTAAAAAAAAAAAAAAAAAAAAACCAACTCTGAAGAAAGAGACTTAGGGTGTTAGAAGAAAAGGAACAGAACTGTTGTAACTGGAGCCAATAACATACTTACACAGAGTGGTAACAGTGAATCAGAATATATAGGTCCTCGTAAGCCACTGGAAAGCCTTGATTTTTGCCCTGAACACCATGGAGCATTTGGAGATCTTTGAACAAAGGGATGTCATAACTGGCTTTCATGTAAAAAGAATCACTCTGCCTGCTGGGTTGACATTAGAATGGAAGGAAGCAAGGGTGAAAGTAGGCCATTGCAATAAGCCTGGAAAGAAACGATAGGATTTACAATCAAATCTAGGATGTAAAAGAGAATAGTTTCTAGAAAAGAATTCCTGCAATTTAGATCTGAGCAACTGGGAGCCTGGGGTTTCCCAGGTGGTGCAGGGGTAAAGAATCCACCTGCCAGTGCAGGAGATGTAAGAGACCTGAGTTTGATCCCTGGGTCAGGAAGATTCCCTAGAGTAGGAAATGACAATGTGCTCCAGTATTCTTGCCTGGAAAATTCCATGAACAGAGGATCCTGGGTCTATGGGTCACAGAGATTCGGACATGACTGAGCAAATACACACACACACACACACACACACACACAGAGCAATGGGCTTTGACATGTTGAATGTATAAGGTGGTACACGGTAGATAAGAAGCTTAGTTTTAAGCATGTAAAATTTGAGATGACTATTAGACATCCAGATGGAGACAGTAGTTAGACAATTGAATATTCAAATCTACAGCTCAGGAAAGAAGTGTGGCTGGAGATTGAGATTTGAGAGTCACTAGCAAATAGATGGTATTTAAAGCCATGGGAGTCGAAATGAGTGAAAAAGAATGAGGGGTTAAGTGTGCATAGATAAGAGAAGCTGTCTGAGAACTGTATCCTGAGACACAACTCCCACCCCAAAAAAAAGATGGGGGTTGGGGAATGAGGAAAATCCACAAAGGAAACCAAGAAAGGGAAAGGCAAAGGAAAAGCAGGGTGAATGTGGTGTCTTAGTTAAAGAACTGCAAGTCTGAAAAATGTAGAGTTGTACATGGATCCATGAAAGTGGATCCAAAGTTATTCCTGTAGTAATGTCGCTCCCACTACTTGCATCCAGGTATGCTCTTTTTTTCTTTTTTTTTTTTTTTCTGAATAGGAAAGAAAACGATGGAACCTCAAAGCTAGCAGGCCAGAATTGTGCAGAAGCAGCCTGTCTTGTCCATACCATTGTCTAGACCAGATGATCATTACTGGCAGATGATTGCTAATAACTGAAGTAGCAAGTAAAACAAAAGAAGGAAGCAACCAAACTACACTGACAGTCTCGGTTACTTTCCCCCTTATTCCACTCTACGTGTGTGTGTGAGTCTCTCAGTTGTGTCTCAGGCTCTGTGACAACTTAGACTATAGCCGACCAGGCTCCTCTGTCCATGGAGCTCTCCAGGCAAGAGTACCGCAGTGGGTAGCCATTCCCTTCTCCAGGGGATCTTCCTGACTCAGAGATGGAACCCAGGTCTCCTGCCTTGCAGGTAGATTTCACCATCTGAGCCACCAGGGGAGCCCATTTCACTCTATACTCCAGTCTTTTTCAAATATTGGTGGTAATATCAAAATCTAGATATATCCGTGCAATAAATAAATCATATTCATGAGAAAGCTGTTCTACATGCTGAATTAGGGAAAATGCTGAACATCTCATGTAAGAATTGTTAGAGATACCTCACTGGCCGCATCTGTTTTCGTTTTCGAGTCAGAGCCACATGTATAACTTCTCAAGATATGTTCTTAGAATACTTCTTAGTGTAACAGTGATATCAGTAATAAGCTCTGTACTTTAATAGGTTTTTCAAACAGCAAAGGGCAAAGAGACTATAGATTAGATTTTGTGGTTCTGTAATGAAATTTGGGCCCTGTGCATTTCGTAGCAAGTGCTTTTCTCTGGTGACTGGCTCATAACTAAAGCCAGTGTTAACCCACATATTAATCCACAGCTGATGGGTAACTAGTGATATGTAGTCTCAGCAATATTAGTCAACTTGTTGGTTGGTGTAAGCCACAGGAGCCAAAGGAACCACTTTTCCCAGGTACATTTTAACTTAGCTTCTATGTGTTTTTTCATAATATATTACTGAACACGTCACTTAATATAATTAGCTTATACTTATTCAAAACACAGATTAATCTAATATATATTTGCTCTAACTGCATGAACCATATTAGCCAAGGATATTAGGGTAATTTAATATTAGGATAGAAATTCTTATTGTATGGCATTCTTATTATATGGCATTTGTTATTTCTGTCATTGTTCTAAAACATAATGAAACCCTAGTTTTTAAAAGCATACAGTGTGTTAACGAAATTACCTTCAAAGGCAAAATAAATGGTTTGGTTTAATGTTGCTTGGTTTCTTCACTTACAATAATCAAATATATATGTGATAATTTTCTTATTTAAATATAATTTTCAAAAACTACGTTAAGATTTTAACAGTATTTGCTGCCACCTGGGTTTTGTTGTTGCTGCTGTTTTGCTGTGATACCTCCCTCTGGGTTGGCCTGCAGTGTTGTTATGCCTGATGGAATGAAGGCATAACTCATGACTTTGGAGGTGGTCAGCCTTCATATATGCCTGCTCTGTCACTTCATTGGTAAAGTTGCACTGGCTATTTTAACTTAGTCTCATATGTATAAAGGAAGTGAAAATATATATCACCCCACTAAAATATATGAACATATACACAGATACATATATATGATCTTTAAGAGCATGGCACATAGGCTGATTTAAGCCTTTCTTGTCTTCCTACCTTCCTGCCTGCTTTCTATGTCAGACTTTATTTCTCTGCCTTTAGTGTATTCGTTTCCACTCATAGGTCTATCTGAATTGGTTATCTGTCCAGCTCTTCTTGCTACTATCCTTCCTTTTGTCTAGCAGGTCATTAGTGTGCCTATTGATTCATTTTTCCTGACATCTTCTCAATTCATTTGTCTTTCGGTCCATGGAATCATCTATCCACTTACTTTTCTGTTTTTATCTAGAGGTATACCTATTTGTTTCTACTGTATCCATGATATTACAAAAACAGGCTTTTTGTGTCGCCTATTAAAACATCTTGAACACATAAAATCCAACATACGTGGATGTAGAAAAGGCCTTACTTTTTTTTCCAGTTCACATTTCTCTATTTCTTACATTTTTCACAGATTGTGAAAGTAAAGTGACATCATTAGTCTACTAAGCAGCACAGGTAAACTAGTATCAAGGATTCTCAACTCTCTAGATTGCTTTCCTTAGGTAAAGTTTTTACAAAATAGTTTGTGTAACTTGAACTTTCATTAATTTTTCCTAATTATTGTGAAATAGGTTGATTTTGGCTGCAAATTCTATAGTTTAATGTAAAATATATAATTTATCAATAAAATATTAATAATGCTTATAGAAAATGGGTTTTTTTTTAGATTTAGCTGTGCATGCTCAAATTTCTATAATCAGATTTTTATTGAGGTATAGTTGATGTACAATATTATATAATTACAGATGTACAATATAGTGATTCACAATTTTTAAGGTGAATTTGATATTCCCTTTATATTTCTTATAAAATATTGGGTATATTCCCTGTATTGTACTATGTATTCTTGTAGTTTGTTTATTCTCCACATAGTTTTTACCTCTTAGTTTCCTCCCCTTGTCCCTCCCTCCTTTTGTCTTCCCACTAGTAACCAATCACCAGCTTGTTCTCTGTATCCATGAATCTGTTTCTTTTTTGCTATATCCACTGCTGCTGCTGCTGCTAAGTTGCCTCAGTCGAGTCCGACTCTGTGCGACCCCAGAGACGGCAGCCCACCAGGCTCCCCCTTCCCTGGGATTCTCCAGGCAAGAACACTGGAGTGGGTTGCCATTTCCTTCTCCAGTGTATGAAAGTGAAAAGTCAAAGTGAAGTCGCTCAGTCGTGTCCGACTCTTAGTGACCCCATGGACCGCAATTTTTTAGATTCCACATATACTGTATTTGTCATTTTCTGTCTGGCTTATTTCACATAATACCCTCCAGATCTATCCATGTTGTTGCAAATGGCAAAATTTCATTATTTTTGATGACTGAGTTGTGTTCCATGATATATACATATATATATAGATATATATACATATATATATCTATATATATATGTATGTATGTATATATATATATATATATATATATATGGACACAGACACACCACTCACATCTTCTTTATCCATTTGTCTGTTGATGGACATTTATGTGACTTCTATATCTTGGCAATTGTATATAATGTTTCTATGAACATTGGGGTGCGTGTATCTTTTGAAATTAGGTTTTGTTTTTTTTTTGGATAAACATTTAGGAGTGGAATTGCTGGATCATTAGTAGTGCTATTTTCAAATTTCTATAATTAACTTGTGTTTCAGGATGCTGTGAGAAATAAATAAGTCAATTAGTTTATTAAGGAATACAAAAGTTCACACATAACAAAATGTCCTGGGATAGAGCAGTTCTGCTGCTGCTGCTAAGTTGCTTCAGTCGTGTCTGACTCTGTATGACCCCATAGATGGCAGCCCACCAGGCTTCCCTACCCCTGGGATTCTCCAGGCAAGAATACTGGAGTGGGTTGCCATTTCCTTCTCCAATGCATGAAAGTGAAAAGTGAAAGAGAAATCGCTCAGTCGTGTCTGACTCTTAGCAACCCCATGAACTGCAGCCCACCAGGCTCCTCCGTCCATGGGATTTTCCAGGCAAGGGTACTGGAGTGGGGTGCCATTACCTTCTCCATAGAGCAGTTCTAGGGTTAATTAATTTGGCAGTTCAGTGACATCTGTAGAAACCTGAGTTCTTTCTTCTTTCCACCTTGCCACCTTTGCTACATCAGTTTAACTCTGCCAGTGGTTGCAAAAGAATGCCACAATTCCAGGATCACAGAAGACAAGTTCCAGCAGGAGTGTAACTTTTCTTCCCGTATGTCTCTTTCTAAGAACACAGAAAGTCAAGCTATGGGGTCTTCCAACAGGTCTTCTCACATATCTCATTGAACATACCTGAGCTATGTGCCCAATTATAAATAGATTATTGGACCACATGGAAATATAACATCCAGCTGAGTCCATTGAGTTAGTTTAGAATTCTGAATGGAATCAGTAAGAGTTCTACTCTAAAAGGGGAAGAAACACAAGATACCTTGGGGACCAGCTGACATTGTCTGCAACAGCACGGAAGCAAGATCAATTGCTGAGATGCTTTACTCCTTTTTATATTCTATTCCATTGGCAGAGTAAATCACATGGTGGTAGTTTTCAGCTGATATGTGAAAATAATTTTCATTGCTTCTGAATATTACTTAAAACAACTTTGGATCTGTAATGGACCATTTTTGAATTTCAAAAGAATGTGCTAGATTTTTCACCTAAAGTAAATCCATTTCCTTTCTTATTATTCATACCAAAATAAATTTTTAATATTTTCTCTACTTTGTGTGGTGTTTAAATCAGCTCTTTAATTGTTTTGTGCTTTATATCTCTCAAAAGTAGAGAGGCTATATATAATTATTAATGATCATACTATACAGGATTTAAAAATATGTAAATTTCTTAAGAATATCACACATGAATGTTGCCATAAAGATGAGGGCTACAGATGATCAGCTATAAAATAAAATGGAATATATGGATTTTAAAGATTATATGTTTGCTATGATTAGTTTAGGTAGGGTAGCAGAAGGAATAACAGTAAAATAGAAGGGTTTTCTGTTCATTTTCAGTCATTCCATGTAGATTGCTCTGTACTCAATGTGTTCTTCACATTGGTCCTGTCTGAATCATCCAGGTGAAATATTTTTATTTTCTAAGGTTCACACAGCTATCTACCCTTATTAATTTTATTAAAGTACAAAATTTGTCTTTCCTTGTATGGAAATAATTTTCAAGTAAATTCCCTGAAGTGTATATACAAAAAATTATTTGATGAAGAAGGTGACCTAAAATTTATTGAGCATCTACCCCATTTCAGCAGAGAAGGCAATGGCAACCCACTCCAGTAGTCTTGCCTGGAAAATCCCATGGACAGAGGAGCCTGGTGGGCTGCAGTCCATGGGGTTGTTAAGAGTCGGACATGACTGAGAGACTTCACTTTCACTTTTCACTTTCATGCATTGCAGAAGGAAATGGCAACCCACTCCAGTGGTCTTTCCTGGAGAATCCCAGGGACAGGGGAGCCTGGTGGGCTGCCGTCTATGGGGTCGCACAGAGTTGGACACGACTGAAGCAACAGCAGCAGCAGCAGCAGCAGCAGCAGCAAAGTAATATTTAAGCCACTGAACTGTTTTTACTATTTAGCTAAAATCTTATGAGATGGTTGGTGATTTATCTGAGCAGGTTTTGGATCATTATCTATTCCACTGAAGTGACTTTAGTGGAAATACCAAAGGACTCTGTCTCATCAATTTTCTAGGACTCATCACTGATATAATATTATCTCTTCAGAAACAAAACTTAATATTAGCAAAAAATAGCAACAACAGCATCATAATGAAAACCCTATACTAGCTTTTCTGTTTGTTAAATCTCTAGGACACTAATTTACACCATCAGTTAGTGTCTATGCATATAGAAGCTTATGGTATAAGTTCATCAAAGGAAAGTAATATAATCCATGCTTTCAAAGAGATTGCAATTTATAGGAAAGCAATTCGACCCAACTGATATTCAAATACCATAGACACAGTCATTGCTAACATCAGGATCCAGACTTGGTAAATTTTGGACTCTCGAGTCTCACAGTGTCCTGTGTATCATATTGAGGAAAGAGTATGGTTTCCCTAACAAGAGGTGCACCTGTACTTTTGGAAAGGGCAGTCATTAATTAAAAGAGGAACAGAGCCTGGTTATGTCTGAAATGTAATTTCTGTGAGGAGTTTATCAGCATTATGGGCTTTTCTCATGAATTTTGGGACTAGTCAAATGAAATGGAGGGTTTTTTTATGTTTTATTTACCACTGTTTATCACTAGTTTAGTTCAGTTCAGTCACTCAGTCGTGTCCAACTCTTTTCGACCCCATGAACCACAGCGTGCCAGGCATCCCTGTCTATCACCAACTCCCGGAGTCCACCCAAACCCATGTCCATTGTGTCAGTGATGCCATCCAACCATCTCATCCTCTGTCATCCCCTTCTCCTCCTGTCCTCAATCTTTCCCAGCATCAGGGTCTTTTCCAATGAATCAGCTCTCCATATCAGGTGGCCAAAATATTGGAGTTTCAGCTTCAACATCAGTCCCTCTAATGGACATCCGGGACTAATCTCCTTTAGGATGGACTGGTTCGATCTCCTTGCAGTCCAAGGGACTCTCAAGAGTCTTCTCCAACACCACAGTTCAAAAGCATCAATTCTTCTGTGCTCAGCTTTCTTTATAGTCCAACTCTCACATCCATACATTATTACTGGAAAAACCATAGCCTTGACTAGACAGACCTTTGTTGGCAAAGTAATGTCTCTGCTTTTTAATATGCTGTCTGCTGCTGCTTCTGCTGCTAAGTCACTTCAGTTGTGTCCGACTCTTTGCGATCCCATAGACGGCAGCCCACCAGGCTCCTCCGTCCCTGGGATTCTCCCGGCAAGAACACTGGAGTGGGTTGCCATTTTCTTCTCCAATGTATGAAAGTGAAGTTGCTCAGTTGTGTGTGACTCTTAGAGACCCCATGGACTGCAGCCTATCAGGCTCCTCCATCCACAGGACTCTCCAGGCAAGAATACTGGAGTGGGGTGCCATTGCCTTCTGCTATTGTCCTGATTTAAGTGATTTGACACCCAGATGACAACATGGGCCCAAAGAAGAAGCATTGAGGTACAAGAGGGCAGCCTAGCAACAGAAAAAGACCCTCCCTCCCTTTGCCCAATGTATGCTTGAGTGGCATTTCTCAAAATATGATCATCAGGCTTCCCTTGTCATAATAACCAGAGAATATTTTCTAATGAAGAATCCTCAACTTTGGCACTTATTTGTTGAATCAGAATCTCTGGTTCTGGCACTAGGAATACACACTTAACTCACAAATTTATTTTTATGGATAGTAATATTTGTGAAGCACCATGTTAGGGGATAATGACCTTTGAAGGGGAAAAGTGCCCCTGGTATTGCTGCTTTAATATGTGCACACAGGGTGTTGTGTAGGCACTTGATTGGGTCACTTTCACATGATCAACATAGTGACAACCTTTGATTTGGATTTTGGCTGCATTTAAATACTTTTCAGAATGATACCATGCTTCTTTGGTCTCCAGCCTTAGAGTTAACTAAAGCAGATCACCTTTAATTTTGGCACCACGCTTGAATCTGTACATGGCTCTGTTTTTTAGAAGTATATGTATTATTTTTTAAAACATCTCTGATTCATAGTATCTCTGAATCACATATTTTACCTGCACTATGATTCCATCTTTAACATTTTCCTCATACTCAGAATTATATGTGCACATGTATAGGATTTTGACAATAAGGTGGAAAACAATAAAATGGCAAAGACTAGAGATCTCTTCAAGAAAATCAGAGATACCAAGGGAACATTTCATGCAAAGATGGGCTCAATAAAGGACAAAAACTGTATGGATCTAACAGAAGCAGAAGATATTAAGAATAGGTGACAAGAATACACAGAAGAACTGTACAAAAAAGATCTTCATGACCCAGGTAATCACAATGGTGTGATCACTCACCTAGAGCCAGACATCCTGGAATGTGAAGTCAAGTGGGCCTTAGGAAGCATCACTATGAAGACAACTAGTGGAGGTGATGGAATTCCAGTTG
Organism: Bos grunniens; assembly: GCF_055505025.1. Taxonomy (NCBI): domain Eukaryota; kingdom Metazoa; phylum Chordata; class Mammalia; order Artiodactyla; family Bovidae; genus Bos; species Bos grunniens. The sequence goes on from NC_141165.1 coordinate 106,171,750, forward strand.
ACCTATTTCAAATCCTGAAAGATGATGCTGTGAAAGTGCTGCACTCAATATGCCAGCAAATTTGGAAAACTCAGCAGTGGCCACAGGACTGGAAAAGGTCAGTTATCATTCCAATCCCAAAGAAAGGCAATACCAAAGAATGCTCAAACTACCACATGATTGCACTCATCTCACACACTAGTAAAATCATGCTCAAAATTCTCCAAGGCTGTCTTCAGTGATATGTGAACTGTGAACTTCCAGATGTTCAATCTGGTTTTAGGAAAGGCAGAGGAACCAGAGATCAAATTGCCTACGTTGCTGGATCATCAAAAAAGCAAGAGAGTTCCAGAAAAACATATATTTCTGCTTTATTGACTAGGCCAAAGCCTTTGAATGTGTGGATCACAATGAACTGTAGAAAATTCTGAAAGTGATGGGAATATCAGACCACCTGACCTGGCTCTTGAGAAACCTGTATGCAGGTCAGGAAGCAACAGATAGAACTGGACATGGAACAACAGACTGATTCCAAATAGGAAAAGGAGTACGTGGAGGCTGTATATTGTCACCTGTTTATTTAACTTATATGGAGAAGGCAATGGCACCCCACTCCAGTACTCTTGCCTGGAAAATCCCATGGATGGAGGAGCCTGGTGGGCTGCAGTCCACGGGGTCGCAAAGAGTTGGGCACGACTGAGTGACTTCACTTTCACTTTTCACTTTCATGCATTGGAGAAGGAAATGGCAGCCCACTCCAGTGTTCTTGCCTGGAGAATCCCAGGGATGGGGGAGCCTGGTGGGCTGCCATCTATGGGGTCGCACAGAGTTGGACACGACTGAAGTGACTTAGCAGCAGCAGCAGCATGCAGAGTACATCATGAGAAATGCTGGGCTGGAAGAAGCACAAGCTGGAATCAAGATTGCCAGGAGAAATATCAATAACCTCAGATATGCAGAAGACATCACCCTTATGGCAGAAAGTGAAGAAGAACTAAAGAGCCTCTTGATGAAAGTGAAAGAAGAGAATGAAAAAGTTGGCTTAAAGCTCAACATTCAGAAAACTAAGATCATGGCATCCAGCCCCATAACCTCATGGAAAATAGATGGGGAAACAGTAGAAAGAGTGGCAGACTTTATTTGGGTTCCAAAATCACTGTAGATGGTGATTGCAGCCATGAAATTAAAAGACGCTTACTCCTTGGAAGGAAAGTTATGACCATCCTAGACAGCATATTAAAAAGCAGAGACATTACTTTGCCAACAAAGGTCCATCTAGTCAAGGCTATGGTTTTTCCAGTATTCATGTATGGATGTGAGAGTTGGACTATAAAGAAAGCCGAGTGCCAAGGAATTGATGCTTTTGAAGTTTGGTGTTGGAGAAGACTCTTGAGAGTCCCTTGGACTGCAAGGAGATCCAGCCAGTCCATCCTAAAGCAGATCAGTCCTGGGTGTTCATTGGAAGGACTGATGTTGAAGCTGAAACTCCAGTACTTTGGCCCCCTGACTCGAAGAGCTGACTCATTGGAAAAGACCCTGATGCTGGGAAAGATTGGAGGCGGTAAAAGAAGGGAACGACATAGGATGAGATAGTTGGATGGTATCACTGACTCAATGGACATGAGTTTGTGTAAACTTCGGGAGTTGGTGCTGGACAGGGAGGCCAGGCATGCTGCAGTCCATGGCGTCACAAAGAGTCGGACATGATTGAGCGACTGAACTGAACTGATGTATAGGATGATGCCTTTCAGTTTTCGTTCAGTTTAACTGAGCTGTCTGGTAATGAGCATTGCTCTAGGAATAGTTGACTGGTTATAATCCAGGACTTTAATTATCCTGTCCTGCCATCTGACATGAAATGGGATTTGGGAGTAATGCCATTCAAGAGTTTGCAGTGATATCTGTGTTGCCACATAGTCAGATACGACTAATGTCTTTGCTAGGTCTGCTGCCATACTTGATCATCCATAGCTGACTGCACAGGTTCAGAGAAGTGTAGAGCTCTAATGAGATCTAGGAGTTCACACAGCACACAGGAATATTTACACCTGATTAAGTAGGACTAGAACCCAACTATGCAGGTTTTTAACTTGATTTCATTTTTTAAACCCCTTAGTGCATTTGATGACAGTATGCTTCGTAAGCAGCAGTGTTACATAGGTTCAAATTCCTAGGAAAATATGGAGCTAACAATCTGATTTCCAAGTCAATGATGATCTAAAACCTTAATCTTCTACAATATTTGTCAAAACAAACAGAAAAACTGTGATAATTCTTGAAAAGCAGTTAATAATCTGCATGTGTAGCTGAACAATAATTTCCATATGCAGTCATGTAGATTTGATCATTCCTAAATTGTTTTGATAATGCATTAGCCTTTTCATTGAAAGAATCGGTACCTGTTAAGCATATTTCTCAGAGGCCTAGTCTCAAATAGAACAACAGATTTATCTCATGTGATCCTGTTTTATTCCATCAGCAATGAGAACTGGGTTCAGACAATTAATTATTCATTTTTAGAACAAACCTTCAGTACCTACTAGGTGTTAAATATGGTACCAAACATTATGGTGAATCCAGTGAGTTTTTTGTTTTTTTTTAAGGACATGATTCTGTTGGGGAAACTAACCCCTTCATCATTAATAGACTTTCTTGTTCTAAATGCTGAAAATTCAACAGACAAAAATGTAAATGTCAACTCTTTCCTTGCTTGAAAATACTTTGGACCATTTTTATAAATCTTCAATGGTTTCTTTGCAAATGTATCAGATTTTTTTTTTCCTTTTCCCAAAGTGTTTTTACATTTAGTTACTTTATTTTTTCAAGTTAGTTTTCTTTATGAGGTCCTTCTTTCCCTGTCGATCATAAAAAAGGCAATTCCTGTGGAGGCATGAGAATAAAGGAACCTTTAGTTATATTCAAGTAGCAAAGAAAACCTATAAAATTGATCTGAAGTAACCACCCAGCCTCTGGCAGATTGTCATTCCTCTTCTCCAGTAAAAGAGAAAAAGCTTTTTATTCTTTTATTCTACAACAATCTTTATGATTTAGTTTGGGAGAAATGTACACACATTTATACTCAAATATGTATATACCTATTAATATATACTTACAAACAGGTATGCATGTACATGTACATGAATGTATAAAGCAGAATATATTAAAATCAGAGAAGGATACTGTGTTATGGATATAAGGGGGAAAATTAATGCTTACTGGGGAGAATATGAATATCCTAGATGTTAATATCATTTTGGGGCACTCAAGCTAGTTTCAAACTGTTAAAATTCAGCTCTATTAAAGATGTTGATGGGGATTAGGTCCAGTAAAGGCTGTGAATTATTTCACTGTTGCTTTTCTATCTACCTGAGGCACCCAGTACCTTCATGTTGCTTCTTCATTTCACTTGCAAAACCTTTTCTTGCACATTTGTTTTGTGTCAGTTGCTGCACTGGAGAGGGGAGAGACAAGATCCTAATGATAGCAATGTGGTGGCAGGGCTGGATAGGGTACCCACAGGGGAATATGGGAACAAGAGGAGAGGTGTCTTATAGGACCGATCTTTTTTTAAGCAGCGCACAGTGCTGTAGACTTCTTTGGCAATCTGGTGAATTGATAACTCCGGAAACGTATGAGCCTCTTCACTGAAGAATAGATTTAGATTAGTATAATAAAGTATGCGGGAATTTAAGGGAATCAGGAATAATAAAAAACAATTGTCAAAATATTTTTAAAAACACATTTGTGCTGCTTTATTAAAACATTAAATAACAAGATCTAGCAGCAGACTTAACTACTATAATTTTGAAGTGTAATGTGCGTAAATAATATTTAGAGATAATCTGACAAATGTGATGTGATATTAAAAATAATCTGTCATTTCTTTGGTGGGAAAATTAAAGGTACTGTTGATGTAACTGTTGTTGTTACCAACATTTGTTGCTGAAGAAATGTTAAATTTCAATGAGATTCTGATGTTTAGAGAAGTATTTCTTTGCTTATCCAAGTTCCTAAATTTCCTGAATTCTCTCTATTCAGTAACACTTCAGGGGGCCATAGGCCCCAGGCTAACAGTGCTGCACAGAAGCTCACAGTTAGTGCAATTTAGGAAGAAAATGGAGCAAATGTTCTTTGTACAGAGGCTGTGGGTATCTAGGAGAGTGACTTGCAATTCCTGAAAATTCTGAACGACCTTACTTCTTACTCCCACCCTCTATATTTAACCATCTTGTTTGCTTTCACTTAGAAGTCTGCTCTGTGTTAGAGTAGGAGCAGTGAGCCCTGTTAGCTACTTTATGTGTTATCAAAACTGATGCAAATATTTTAATTATGAACACACCTTGTCAATCTTATTGAAATACTATTTATATTTGGAAACTTCACCTGTAACGAGGCTGAGGATTAAGAAATCTCATCAGATGAACTAGGGGAAATTTTATGCACCTTCCTGAGTGATGATTAATTGTATTCAGTTACCTAATTCAATATTCTTGAGTTTTTCTATTGCCTTTCTTTTTAAAAATTACTTAAGTAATTCAGACTTGTTTAAAAATTATTATTCATATATAACATGAGAAATGGAGCATAGTATAATATTAGTTATGTTATCTAAATGGAAATTCTTCATTATACACCCACCCCATGGAACTGCTAGTATTTGTTAGCTTTTTTGTATACATCTTTTCAGAGTAGATAGATTTTTTTTTTTTTTTGCATAAAACTTTGTTGTTTTTCAGCCAATAAGTTCTGTCCAGCTCTTTGCAACCCTATTGACTGTAGCACACAGGTTGCCCTGTCCTTCACTATCTCTCAGAGTTTGTTCAAATTCATGACCGTTTAGTCGACGATCCTATTTAACCATCTCATTCTCTGACACCCTCTTCTCCTTTTGCCTTCAGTCTTTCCCAGCATCAGGATCTTTTCCAAAGAATCAGCTCCTTGCATCAGGTAACCAAAGTACTAGGGCTTCAGCTTCAGTATCAGTCCTTTCAATGAATATTCAGTATTCAGGGTTGATTTCCTTTAGGATTGACTGGTTTGATCTCTTTGCTGTCCAAAGAATTCCCAAGAGTCTTCTCCTCCACCACAATTCAAAAGCATCGATTTTTCAGTGCTCAGCCTTCTTTATGGTCCAACTCTCACATGATTATTGGGAAAACCAAATTTGACTATATGAACATTTGTCAGTAAAGTGATGTCTTTGCTTTTTAATACACGGTCTCAGTTTGTCATAGCTTTCTTTCCAAGGAGTAAATACATTTTATATATTGTGTAAAATATATGATTGCAGTGTACAGTCTGAAAATTTAATAGACTAATTGCACTGTTCATTCATTGCATCCTTAATTAGATATCTTGATATTTGCTTTATTTTTTATCTTTCAGAATAAGCATTATGAAACTTGTGATTGATTTCTGAATTGGGAAGATTTTTATATAATCATTGGTTGGGCTGAAATATTTTCATCAAGACAAACCTGAGCCTGAGCCCAGGAAAAGGACCTTTGAAGATCAAGTGGATTTAGAGAAGTGTTATTCAGTAGAGGGGAAAGGAGTGATAAAATACTTTATCATAAACGGATAAAATGGGTAAAATCATAAATGGATAACATGTAAGACAAGTGGTTAATTTTCAAGGAGATAAAATAAGGGAGTGGGGAGAAAGCAACTGCTTCTCTATTTCATCTACTGCTCTGAAATTTTGCACAGTGAAATATCAGCGGAGAAAGGAGAATAGCTTGTCATTGGTAGACAGGTCAGATTTTTATACCTCATCAACTACGATATATTATCTCCTAGGTACCTAGGTGTTTTCCAGATTTCCTTTTTCTGACTGATACAAGTTGGAGTTGTTCTGCCCCAGTTGAAAAGTAGCTAAAAGACAAATACACACACACACACACTTACACACATACACCTTTCCCCCACTTACATTTAGCAATACCTCTGTTACCAGCAACATTCAGCAAGCTATGAAGGTCAGTGAACAGCCCTGCCTACTTCATTACTGCTAAACCTTTATTTCAAGTGAAGCTAAAAAAATTACTTTAGAAAGCAAAAAAGCATATTTTCAAGAATAGGTGGATGACCACGGTGAAGTAAAAAGGAGCTTGAAAAATGTTTAGTGAGTAATGTTATGCTCCCATGCCTTTGAAATTTAAACCGCAGTCACTTAATAGGGGGGCACTTAGCCAACCTGATATCAGAAGTCTTAAAACCATTGCTCTTAGTCAGAAAGCCACAAACATGGGGCTGCGTTTTTGTAGATCTCATTGACAGCTTTGAGCTTGGCAGCCATGGGAAATTTGTCTTTCTTGCCACTATGTGATTTCAATACATTCTTTGGAAAACAGAAAATGACCATCTCTTGTGGGCAGGTAACATCTGGTGTATCTTTTTTTTTAACCTGCTGTTGTATTGTTTTCAATTTGCCCCTAATTGTTTATATTTTAAAAAAGGCTACATTTTGACTTAACCAGTTATCTACTAAGAAACTTAATATGCAAATATATGCTAGGAGTAAAAGACAGTGAGGTTTAAAATATAGGGTAAAAATTATGAACTATTGAGCAAGGAAGAACACTTGGTACAGTTTTAGCTTGATTTTACCTTCTGTGTTAAACACAGCAGTACGTGGACCTTGTCTGCTGCCAGGTGTCAGGGGCACTGACGGAGGTGACTGAGCACTGCTCGCTTTCCCACTGTGCTCCTTTGTTATGTGTGCATCCACTGTCTTTCTTGACTCACCTGTCTGATGACTAGCATTACACTGTGACCTTCTGGAGTGAGAATGTTCTTTGGCCTTTCCATCAATACAGCCAGACTGGCAGTATTGTTAAAAGAAATACGAAGGTAAAACAAATTCCTAAAGTGTAATAACTTTTCTCTGTGAGTTTTACAATTAGAGAGGCCAAAATGACTATGTTTGAAAAAGAATCATTAACTACTCTTAATTCGTGTTGTGAACCATAGGCGTATGGGAAGGATGAGTATTATCTTCTTAGCAGTAGGAACTTGATCCTCAAGTTTACCTCTGAGCACTGTGAACTATTCCATCAAAATGCCCTTACTTTGGGATAGTTGCTTACAAAACAAACATGTTCTCAATAAATGCAATAAATATGATTTTAAATTAAAGATTCTATGTTATTTGCATTTTATGACCAGGAAGTAATGATTCTCCAGAACTATTAGATACTGTCCAGGCTATAATATTTTGTGATCAATAGTGGAATAAGGTGCAAAACAAACAATATACTACTGCTCTGTCTTGCAGTCTTTTCTTTCTCTCTTTCTCTGCCTTCCCTTCTCACCCTTACAAAGGTAATCACAACCATGAGAACAAAAATACACATTGGCAATGGCTAGGAACAGATAGAATAAAAATAACGGAATTGAGACTTCTTTTCCAGATGAGCTATATTCTTACTGTGTGATCTTAGGCAATTCATATCATCTCTCTTAGCGTTACCATCCTCATTTGCAAGATGGAGATACTAAGCAATTCTGTTTGGTTACTTTTGAGATTGTTGTGAGAGTCAAACAGTTGGGGTATTTATAAGGACTCAATAAACTGGAAATCATTCAATAAATATTGCTTTAAAATGGTTTCATTTATTTTGTTAGTTCATTTTGCAAGAGGCTTTTTGGAATGAACAAGTATTATCAATATCAGATTCCTGTTGAATATAAGAACCATAGTGGGAATATTTCAGATATTCTCCGAGAAACAGAGGTTATTCATTCTAAGTATCTAAATTATTTTTGAGGAATGATTCATATAGAGTAAGAACTCAAATTAACAGAACTCAGTGTCCATAAAATGTAGCATGCTAGAAAACTCTATATTTACCATACTATGGAATTCAAAGTAAGAAAATTCTTAAACTTTTTGAATTACACAGGCAGAATATTGAAATTTAGTTTTTGAGTCCTTTAAAAATTTATTTATAAAATTTATGCAATTTTTATAGAATGCTTTTGAAATATAGACAATTAAACTTATCAAAATTCTAAGAATGTAGAATTGAAAGACAATGGGACAGAAATATTGCAAGTATTCATGAATGTGAGAGACATGTTAAAATGATGGCAAGAAAATTTAAGCTGAGAAAAAAAGAAAATTAATAATAATAATAACAAGAACCACCACTACTTGTTCTTACTTTATGCCAAGCACTAAGTACTTAGCCTATATTAATTCCTTTTCCTCTCACAACTCCAGGTGGTAGATATCAATATTATTACCCCCTTTTATTGATGAAGAAACCAAGGCATTAAGAGGTTAAGTTGTCCAATGCCACACAAGCAGATAGTGGAAAAGCTGGCATTCAGACTCAGGAAGCTTAGCAACCCGCATTTGTTACATGTCCTTTGATAAAACGGGAGGACATTTTTATCCATTTACACCTCCAGCACTGGCTTTGACAATGTACTTTAATCTTTTTCAGGTTGATAGGCCATAAAGGCTACTTTGTTGTTGCATTTATTCATATTTCCTTTATTGCTAGGGATTCTTAATAACTTTCATATATTCATTATCATTTTATGTTTTATCTTTTATGTGCAACATAATCACATTTCCTCATGTTTTTTCTACTGAGGCATTTAACTACTTTTTTTTCCAAGTCTCAGGTAAGGAGGGATAGTAGTTCTTTTCTATATATTATATTGCATGTTTTTTCCCATATTTTGTTTATCTACATTTTATTACATTTTTCTATAGAAAAGTTTTAAGCCTATATGTATCAATCTTTTCCTTGTGGTTTCAAGCCTTCATGTCATGCTTAGAATTACTTTCCTCATCCTAGCACAGTATTGCCATATCACTTATATAACTTTAAAGTATTTTTAGGACTTTACTTTGTAATTATTTACATTATTAGTACACTTAGAAATTTTACTGGTTTAAAGAAAGGATACAAAATTATTTCCTGAATGTATATGTTCCCATCCAGCTTATTCTTGACCCAATACCATTTAAGAAACTTTGCCACCAATTTCAAATGTTGCTTTTAACATAGAATGCAATTTCACATGCATTTTGGCATTTTTGTCTAGGTTCACTGTAATTTTCATTGATACCAGTTCTTTTGCCTGAACTGAGTTGTTTTAATCACTAAACTGAGTATTGATTTTCTCCATGAACTGCTATCTCTACTTGACACGCATGACTTTGCACACTCCTCATTCCTTTCACACTCTGGCTACTGCTTTGCTGTCTCTGGTGTAAGTTACACTTCCTCTGCCGGCCCCTTAAATCTTGATGTTCCTCAGAACTCATTCTACCACTTTCTTTTCAGTCTGCACATTTTCTTTTCAGTCTGCACTCTTGACTATTCACAAAGCTTCAACATCAACAAAAATGCAGTAGCAACTCTAAAATGTAAGTCTCTGGCTCAAAATTATTTGCTGAGCATTAACCAGATTCCCCAAGTGTTTGTCTACATGTATGTCTCACAATCATCTTAAATTCAAAATGTTGAATATTCTTTATCTCCTTCATGTCATTCACCCCAAACTTTCTTTTGTTCCCATATCCCCTGTGCTGTCTCATGACCAGCACTACCATCTATCCACTAGACCAAGCCAGAACTCTGCGGTTAACCCTAGTCATAACCTCTTTCTTGCTTGCTGTTTAGTTAATAAGCTTTTTATGCCAGTAACTACTACATTCTTCTACCTTTTGATCATGTCCCAGTCCTTAATGTCAAGCCCTGTTTTGGGCTGCCATCATCTTTTTTGTGAACCACCACAGTACACTTGACCCTTGTCAGTAAATCTTCCACATTGTTTCCAAGTAGATCACTCTAAAATGCAAATATGATTATTTCACTTCATCTACATAAACTCCTCAGGGTTTTTTTTTTTTTAATCTATATTAAGATAGTCTAACTTTTACATAGCCTTTAGAAGGCCCTTCATGGTCTGGCCCTTGCATACTCCATCTCTTGCCAATGCTCCCCTTCTAATAATAATCTGGAAATGCTGAACTTCTTTATGTTCTTCAAACATCTCCTATTCTCTGTTGCCCAGGTCTCTGCATCACTCTCCCTCTGCTTGGACTACCCCTGGTCTTCTTCTCCTCACTAACTTCCGCCTTTCATTCATCTGCTCTCAGCTGAGACCTGACTCCTCCAGGAAGACTTCCTCCAAGTCTGCAGTGCATGCTTGGTACCAGCAGATGTACTCCCATGACAGCCTCTGCTGCTTAGTTTTAACACGATGTTTTGAAAATGTCAGGCTGTTTTGTATATTAAACCAAATTTTAAAACACATTAGGGGAGGAATTTTCTCCTGATATGTTCACTACTGTATCCCTAGTACCCAGGAGAATGCCTGGGCGTGCAGTGTTCTCTAAATATGTGTGAAAGAAAAAATGAAGCGGGGGAGGGAGGAGAGGATGGGAGAAATGTACTGTTTATACAATATCTTTCTCTTTATCTCACACACACATAACAAATACAAAGCATAATTATATGCATACATGCAAATATCATATACAAATTTCATACACAAAATATTTAAATCAAGTACCACAAAGTATTACTGATTATTTTGGGGAATATAAGCTGATTAATTTTCTTCTTTGAAAGTTTCTATATTATTTAATACAAACTATAAGAAAATATATACTTAGAAAAAGTTATTCAAGTAATATCTATAATTTTCTTGATTACAACTCTTGAAATGTGTTAATGTCATTGAGTAAAAAATATTTTGTTTTGTGTTGTACTCATTCCGAGGACTGTCATAACACAATGCCATAATCTGGGTGAGGTAAAACACAGATACTTATTCTCTTAAAATTTTGGAGTCTGGAAGTCCCAAATCCAGGTGTCAGCAGGGCAAAGCTCCCTCTGACTGTGCAGAAGCTCCTTTCTGATTCCTAACTTCTTGGGGTGGAAAGCTATCCTTGATGTTTGCAGTTACAACACTCCAGTCTCTGTCTCCACTGTTACCTGGTGTTCTCCTGCTATGTGACTCTCTTGCCACTTCTTAAAAGGACACCCACCATTTAGATTTTGAGCCCATTCTACTGCAGAATGACCTTATCTTCATTTAACTAATTATGTTCAATGATTGTGATTCCAAGTAAGGTCATGTTCTGAGGTATTAGAAATTAGGACTTCAAAGTATCTTTTAGGAGAACACAATTCAACTCATAGCATGTGTTATGCAATCTTATTATCTTCTATTTTCATATATGTAATAACAAATTATGAGATTATCCTGGTTCTATATTTAAAATCCCCAAAAAACAGACTGACTTATTAGGACACATATGTAATTGTTCATCAGTCAAGATGTAGAGTAATAAGTTCTTCTGATGACTTTTTTTCTATTTTGTTACTGAGGAAAGTATGTTTCTTCCTTTTTCTATTTATTGTGTTTGTGTGAGTTGTGGATTGAATTTGGTTGCCAGTAACAAATCTGACTATAGTTAACTTAAACATAAAAGGATATATTTTCCTCACATTGTGAGAAATCTTGGGGTAAGTAATTATTATGAATAGCATTAAATAAACATCTCAAGCATGTCATATATACGAATTTGTGATTTGACGGGCCTTTGATTCAGTATCTTAAATATATTCAGTATCTTAAATAAATAATCATAGTTTTATTCCAGGAAAGAAGAAAAGAGTCAGTCATGGGGGAAAGAGAAGCCTACACATGCCCTGTTTTAGGGTGTTTTTCTCAATCCTCACCACCACTTTCTGCAATAACTCGTTGGTCAGAATGGTGTCACCTGACAAGGAAAGGTGATTAATGAAGGAGTATTAGCTTTACACAGTGCCAACTTCAACAAAGTCAGGATTCTCTTCCTAAGGAAGGATGGCAAAAGAGATATTGGGAAGCAGTTAATCATCTCTGCCATTCCTCCCTTCACTCTCTCCACAAACTTAACAGAGGATAGAGGGATGGAGAAAGGATTTGTTTCTTTCCTTCTCCCCTTCAACCCATCAGCCACAGAAAATTAAACACTCAGTTAATCCCTGTGGTTGGAGAAGGAAATGGCAACCCACTCCAGTGTTCTTGCCTGGAGAATCCCAGGGACGGGGGAGCCTGGTGGGCTGCCATCTATGGGGTCGCACAGAGTCGGACACGACTGAAGTGACTTAGCATAGCATAATCCCTGTGATAGTCTGAGGAACAGAGTTATCTAATTAGGTCAGGTTTATTTTTCCAAATATTATGATTTAAATATGTGACAGTAAACAGCCACTGAAACAAGAATTTCAAGTAGTGTGTACACAGATAGCTCTCAAACACGGATCTATGTCCCTGGTTCTGCAATATTCTGTATACATTTTATATAAATGTCTAAGTATTTAAATTTTAGCATTAATATTATCCTTTGTCTTTAGCTGAAAAAATTTAAACACATAGCCTTTTTTAATTAATTTATTTTTTATTGAAGGATAATTGCTTTACAGAATTTTGCTGTTTTCTGTCAGACCTCAACAAGAATCAGCCATAGGTATACATATATCCCCTCCCTTTTGAAACTCCCTCCCATCTCCTTCCCCATCCTACCCCTCTAGTTTGATACCTTGGCTTTCCTGAATTTCATCTTTATCTCACCATTAGCTTGGATGTATTCTAAAGAACATGGATTTAAGAAGTGATGTTGTGATGAAGGTTAAATACATAGGGTAGCATATTTTGGCTGGATAAAAGAGTAAGCATTTTGTGTGTATTATCACTTTTTCATTACGGCCACTCATAGTGCTACATATAGTTTTATGGTACAACAGATAAAAGTTCTATATTACAGACTTGCCAATGATTCACAAAGGATAAAGGAAAAGTCAGAATTCAAACCCAGTTCTGTCTGCTTCAAAAGAGTAAGGATTGAATCTATTGAGAAAAGACATTCTACTCCTTTAACTCCTACTGGGTGAAGATATTCCTTTATTCAACATAACCCTGACTTTGTAATTCCAGTAAAATCATTCCTGTGCCTAGTATGACAATATTTGCCCCTGCAGGGGTAAACTTCTACAGAAGCCAAGTTATTGCACATATTTTTACTGAAGAATATGGTGAATATATTACTAATATTTAGTGTTGAGTTGTGGATGCCTTTTTAAAATAAAATTAAGAAGTATACTCCACTGAACTTTTTAGGACATGATGAAATATTTAGATCCTTCAATTCTCAGGTAGTCAAAATACCTAAAAGAATATAGACATCTGAAGAAGAGAGAAACTGATTCTGGTTCAGTTTGGGTTCAGCAACAGGAGGATGGAGAATTTGGAAAGCTAGAAACTTCATGACCCACCTAAAGAAGAAAGTTGCTAGTAGTCCAAACAGATTATTGTCCATATGATTATTCTTTTCCCAGAATCTTAGATATTCAACAGAAGTTTGAAATGTTAAATTTCATGTGCAAGCTCCTCTTTTTCACAGGATGGCTAACAGCTGAAATTTAACAGTCAGTAACAGATGGACCAAACACAAATCTGGGGGGAAAGTCTGTCCATGAGCTAATAGTTTGCAGTATTGGACTCAGGTTGTATTACATATCAGTTCAGTTCAGTCGCTCAGTTGGGTCTGACTCTTTGTGACCCCATGGACTGTAGCATGGCAGGCCTCCCTGTCCATCATCAACTCCCAGAGTTTACCCAAATTCATGTCCATTGAGTTGGTGATGCCACCCAACCATCTCATCCTCTGTCACCCCCTTCTCCTCTCGCTTTCAATCTTTCCCAGAATCAGGGTCTTTTCAAATGAGTCAGCTCTTCACATCAGATGGCCAAAGTATTGGAGTTTCAGCTTCAGCATCAGTCCTATATATGCATGTGTAATCAATATTATGTTGGACATAAAATGATTAACCAATCATATTCTAAACTATTGTTCCAAAGGAAAAAGAGGAAGGACAGATTTGCAAGTGTGAAACTTCATTTGACTAAAAACAAGATGAGAATTCTTTCTCAGGAAAGAATTTTAAAATTAGTCTCAATGAGCAGGTGTATGTAACTCTACTGTTTTCAGACTGTAAAAGAACTTAATAAACATAATAAAATATGACTTTAGAACTATTTGGATCCTGGGGCAAGAAAAAGGCATTTGGAACCCACTAGAATAACTAGACTATGAAAGGGCAATAGAAAGTGCCAGACACAGAAGTTGATCCCTACTTGAAAAACAGATGGTTTCCTTAGCAAATTGGTTGAGATTCATGAAGACTTTCACATTAAATACCCTGTTAGAACTTTCAAAGTGTCAGGAATGGTTCTGATGATCTGTGGACAAAATGAAAAGAAAGCCCCACTCTCATCAAACTTAACATTCTTCAGTAAACAAGTCAGTCAGCCCGTCATATTGTTTTGAATTGTGATAGACACTCTACAGAGGATAGAAGGAATCAGACAGAGCAATACAATGGCAATGTGGGCTCATGGCCCATGGGGTTGAGGAAAGCCTCCTGAGCTCAGACCTCAGTGGTGAAAGAGGTGAGTTATGAGATGTGCAGTGAAATGGTTTAGCAGGAAGTGAGAGCAACTGTACAACTGTAGGAGCTTTGAAGCAGGGCTTCACGGATTGTCACTTGAGTGTGGATTTCTTCACAGAATATGGGTACAGTCATTTCTAAAAACACATTTTGTCCTTACTTAAAGATGCTGTGAATATGAACATACACACTGTTAGAATCATGGTTTAGTTGCTCTGAAGCAGTCAGTTACTCCCTCACACACACATACACACACAATACATACTTCAATACTTGCCTATAAAATCTATTAATTTCCATTAATGCATTTTTTACATCTATTAAATCTCAACTCATTTAAGAAAGAATTGTATAAGATACAAAATTTCCTTCTCTTTTTTTTCTAGAATGAAAAAATCAATTGGATTGAAGTAAGCTTATACATAATAAAAATGGAGGGACTGAAAAGGGGGAAATAAAGACATAGAATCAATTCACTGTGTTCAGTGTTTCCTCTAATAAATTCTTCATGAACTCGCCTTTTAATGATGGTTAGCCTGAAACAGACTTTGAAATAGGATCTGGCTACCACAGATGCATTTACAAGAAAACCCAGAGGCCTCGGAAGAGGCTGTGCGTGGTGGAAAAGCCAGGAAACATCTGTGAGCAGGGGAGAACGGTGGGGCTATGGCCAAGTGGCCCTGCCAACTTTCCATGTTGTCTCATGCACACCAGTGTGAGGAATATTCTTGAACACAAAGCACACTACAGGATTAGAATATGGCCTGCTGCTAGTCCTCAAAGCTGGTCTATGCCTAGAGCAAGCCCATGTCCCACATCCCCTGTCCTGCGTGGTTAACTACCACACATGACTGGCATTTCCAAAACCTTTTGGAAACAGGATTCACACGTTCCCTTTGAATCACCATATAGGCATTTTTCTGGTCGTATTTTGGACGATATCTATATCTCTCAGGTATTATGTATACCCCCTTCGTGGATCACAGCCTTGTCTTAGTGAAGGGGCTTGCATAACTCAATGAAACTATGAGCCAGGCTGTGCAGGACCACCTGAAATGGCCAGGTCATAGTGGACACTTCTGACAGAACGTGGTCCACTGGAACAGGGAATGGCAAGCTGCTCCACAATTCTTGCCACAAGAACCCCATAAGCAGTATGAAAAGGCAAAAAGGATATGACACCAGAGGTTGAGCCCCCCAGGTCAGAAGATGGCCAATACACTACTGGGGAAGAGCAAAGAAATAGCTCCAGAAAGAATGAAGAGGCTGAGCCAAAGTGGAAACGATACTCAGTTGGGATGTGTCTGGTGGTGAAAGTAAAGTCTGATGCTGTAAAAAACAATATTCCTTAGGAATATAGAATGTTAGGTCCATAAATCAAGACAAATTAAACATGGTCAAGTAGGAGATGGTAAGAGTGAACATTGAAATTTTCAGAATCAGAGAACTTAAATTGACAGGAAAGGGTGAATTTAATTCAGGTGACCATTTTATCTACTACTGCAGGCAAGAATCCCTTAGAAGAAATGGAGTAGCCCTCACAGTCAACAAAAGATTCCAAAATGCAGTACTTGGGTACAATCTCAAAAACAACAGAATGATCTCAGTTTGTTTCCAAGGCAAATCATTCAACATCAGAATAATCCAAGTCTATGCCCCGACCACTAATGCCAAAGAAGCTGAAATTGAATGGTTCTGTGAAGACTTACAACACCTTCTAGAACTAACACCAAAAAAAATATGTCCTTTTCTTCCTAGGGGATTGGAATATGAAAGTAGGAAGTCAACAGATACCTGAACTAACAGGTAAGTTTAGCCTTGGAATACAAGGTGAAGCAGGATAAAGGTTAACAGGGTTTTGTCAAGAAAGCATGCCGGTCATGGCAAATGCCCACTTCCTACAACACAAGAGATGATTCTACAAGTGGACTCTACACATGGCCACCAGATGGTCAATACCAAAATCAGATTGATTATAGGCTTTGCAGACAATGATGGACAAGCTCTATACAGTCAGCAAAAACAAGACCTGAAGCTGACTGTGAGGCAGATTATGAGCTCTTTATTTCAAAATTCAGGCTTAAATTGAAGAAAGTAGGGAAAACCAGTAGGTCATTCAAGTATGACCTAAATCAAATCTCTTCTGACTGTAAGTGGAGGTGATGAATAGATTCAATGGATTAGTTTTTGTAGACAGAGTGCCTAAATAACTATGGATGGAAGTTCATAACATGGTACAGGAGACAGTGATCAAAACCATCCCAAAGAAAATGAGATGCAAGAGGGCAAGGTGGTTGTTTGAGGAGGCCTTACAAATAGCTGAGAAGAGAAGTGAAAGGCAAAGGAGAATAGGAAAGATATACCCAACTGAGTGTAGAATTCCAGAAAATATCAAGGAGAGATTAGAAAGCCTAGAAACAGTGCAAAGTAATAGAAGAAAGCAATAGGAAGGGAAAGGCTAGATATCTCTTCAAAAAAATCAGAGACATCAAGGGAATATTGCCTAGAAGGAAGGGCACAATAAAGGACAGAATCAGTAAGGACCTAGCTAAGAGGCAGAAGAGATTAAGAGAAGGTGGCAGGAATACACAGAATAACTATACAAAAAGTCTTAATGAACTGCATAACCAAAATGTTGTGGTTACTCACCTAGAGCCAGATATCCTGGAGTATATAGTCAAGTGAGCCTTAGGAAGCATTACTACGAATAAAACTAGTACAGGTGTTGAAATTCCAGTTGAGCAGTTTAAAACCCTAAAAGATAATGCTGTTAAAGTGCTACACTCAGTTCAGTTCAGTTCAGTCACTCAGTCGTGTCTGACTCTTTGCGACCCCATGAACTGCAGCGTGCCAGGCCTCCCTGTCCATCACCAACTGCTGGAATCTACCCAAACCCATGTCCATTGAGTCAGTGATGCCATCCAATCATCTCATCCTCTGTTGTCCCCTTCTCCTCCTGCCCTCAATCTTTCCCAGCATCAGGGTCTTTTCAAATGAGTCAGTTCTTCGCATCAGGTGGCTAAAGTATTGGAGTTTCAGCTTCAACATCAGTCCTTCCAATGAACACCCAGGCTGATCTGCTTTAGGATGGATTGGTTGGATCTCCTTGAAGTCCAAGGGATTCTCAAGAGTCTTCTCCAACACCACACTTCAAAAGCATCAATTCTTTGGTGCTCAGCTTTCTTTATAGTCCAACTCTCACATCCATATATGAGTACTGGAAAAACCATAGCTTTAACTAGATCAACCTTTGTTGACAAAGTAATGTCTCTGCTTTTTAATATGCTGTCTAGGTTGGCCATAACTTTCCTTCCAAGGAGTAAGTGTTTTTTAATTTCATGGCTGCAATTACCATCTGCAGTGATTTTAGAGCCCAGAAAAATAAAGTCAGCCACTGTTTCCACTGTTTAACCATCTATTTGCCATGAAGTGATGGGACTGGATGCCATGTTTTCTGAGTTTTGAACTTTAAGCCAGCTTTTTCACTCTCCTCTTTCACTTTCATCAAGAGGCTCTTTAGTTCTTCTTCACTTTCCACCATAAGGGTGGTGTCATCTGCATATCTGAGGTTATTGATATTTCTCCTGGCAATCTTGATTCCAGCTTGTGCTTCTTCCAGCCCAACATTTCTTATGATGTAGAAAGGGAAAAAATGGAAACAGTGACATATTCAATTTTCCTTTGCTCCAAAATCACTGAAGATGGTGATTACAGCTTGAAAAAAAAAGGACACTTGCTCCTTGGAAGGACAGATATGACAAATCTATATGGTGTATTAAAAAGCAGAGACATCACCTTGCCCACAAAGGTCTGAGTAGTCAAAGTTATGGTTTTTCCAGTAGTCATGTATAGATGTGAGAGTTGGAACATAAAGAAGGCTGAACACTGAAGAACTGATGCTCTCAAATTGTGGCACTCCAGAAGACTCTTGAGAATCCCTTGGACTACAAGGAGATCAAACCAGTCAATCTTAAACAAATCAACCCTAAATATTGAAAGGACTGATGCTGTAGTTGGAGCTGCCATATTTAAACCACCTAATGTGAAGAGCTGACTCATTGGCAAAGACTCTGATGCTAGGAAAGATTGAATGCAAAAGTAGAAGGGATTGGTGACAGTGGACGAGATGGTTAAAAATCATCACTGACTCAGATGGACATGAATTTGAGCAAACTCTGGGAGATAGTAAAGGACAGGAAAGGCTGGCACTGTGCAGTCCATGGGGTCATAAAGAATCTGAAACAATTCAACAACAATAACAACTTATGTATACACGGAAAGTAAATTTTATAGATTTGTTTAGGTAATACCAGTTTAGTCGCTAAGTTTTGTCCGACTCTTGCGACTCCATGGATTGTAGCCCGCCAGGCTCCCTGTCCATGGGATTCTCCAGGTAAGAATATTGGAGTGGGTTGCCATTTCCTTCTCCAGGGGATCTTCCCAACCCAGGAATCAAACCCAGGTCTCCTGAATTGCAGGCAGATTCTTTACTGACTGAGCTACAAGAGAACATCAGTTAGGCAAATGCAAATTCAATACACACATTACCAGAATTTAAATATTTTTAGGGAATTCCCTGATAGTCCAGCTATTAGAAGCTCCATGCTTCTACTGCTGAGAGTTGGGTTTGATCTATGATTGGGGAACTAAAATCCCACAAGTTACACGTTTCAGTCAAAAATAATAATAAAAATTGAAACAAAATTTCCAGTTCAATCTCAGGTGCCTTGAGTTTTAGGAACTATTTAAATACATTCACCCCAAATACTTTTTCTGTCTAGCTTTTCTGCTCCTCAGGAAAATTCCCTCAGTCCATTTTCCTTCCTTCCTTCCTTCCTCTCTCTCTCTCTCACCCTCTCCCACTTTCTAGCATTTCTTGAACACCTGCTATGATCTAGATGCTGCACTAAATGCTGAGAGTGTGAGTAAGAATAAGGTGCGGGTGCAGGCTAGAGAAGAGTGCTGAAAAGTAACCAAATGAATTTAGTAAGAGTAGATTCTTTTATTAGAAATATGAAGAAAGAACTCTGAGGAAAAAGTGTATGACTCTGGGAGATTCAACAATATTATACAAAGAAAGGACTATTAGGTATAGCTCTTGAAGGTTGATTAGAAAGTCCTATTTGGAAAACAGAGGAATAGCAAATCAAATAATAGAGAAAATGTGTGTAAAGCAATAGCCACTTTAATATCAATGGTAATGCCCATGGAAAAGCATATGACCCCTGCAGTCAGGGGTAGAGTGTTTGACACTGGAGTAGGAGACAAAGCTGGAAAATTAGAGTTAGGTCATGTACTTAACTTGTCAGCAATAGTCATTGCACCCTTCCAACATGTTGATTGCAAATAACCCATTTTCTGAACTCTTCTTTCAGTCCTGAGACAGATTGCATGGCGTCCTGGCTTTTCAACCATATTAATGGTTGGTCTTGCCCTCTCATCCATTGGACTTCTAATTGTTGATGCACCAAGGTTCAGCCCTCCAACCCTTCTCCCCTGGTGTTTTTTAATTCTCTATTGTGAGAGACTCCTTTGCAAACTATCTGAAATCTCCTTCATGAGCACCAAACTATCGAGTTTCAACTCCCAACCTTTTCATGTATTAGCTGAGAGAGCTTTCTCCTCCTGTTGCCTTATCTGTAAAATAAAGATAGTAACAGGACCTGTCTCAGAGGGTAATTGGGAGTCTGAAATAATTTAAGATGTGTTCAGAAAACAGTCAGTGGAGCAGGCCTGGCTGATTATCTTTAGAAAGGCTTTCGACAAGGTTAAACTTGGGCTGGCGTTTGGGGACTGGATTCTGGGAGGGTTCCTAACCGCCTAACTGATAAGGATGCCTCACTGCACCTAAATTGCTCATGAAAACAATACGGTTTTTCTGAACACCTGCTTTCCCTCTGGGAGTCTGGAATTTTGGCAGGTGCCAGGAACAGGATACCTATGTGATCACCGTCTAATAAAAATCCTGGGCACTAATAACTAAGTCTCTAATAACCTTCGCTGTTTGTCACTGTGTCACGGAGGTTACCACTCGAAGCTCGGGAAATGGAGCACCGAGAGGACCCTGTGCCTGGTTTCACTTAGATTTCACCCAGTGTGCCTTTTCCCTTTGTTGCTTTTGCTTTGTATCTTTCTGATGTAGTAAACCACAGCTGTGATTATGACCATATGTTGAGCTCTGTGAGTCCTCCTAGCAAATCACAGAACCTAGGGTGACCTTGGGGACCATCCAGTATAACATGTAAGAAGCATTTAGCTGAGTCTTGTACATATGGTAAGCATGTAATAAGCCACTAGCTGTTTGGGGGATCGACCCTCTTTCCTAAGGTGAGCCCTTTCTAGCTGTAAGTTTCACCTGCATGCTTATGATTAACAAGTTTATATCAGCAGTTTAACCCTGTCCCTAACTCCAGATTCAAATATCAAATTTCCTGCATAGTGTCTCCATTTGAGTTTTTTAAACTGAACATACACACACACACACACGACTCTGAATTTCTTCTCCAAAAACATGTGACCCTGAACAAGACAGTTAAAATCACCACCATTCACTCCACTATTGGAGTCTGCACTGTTTTCTCTCTTCTTCACTCTCTACTACTAATGAGTGAGCCATGCTTGACTTACTTCCAAAAAGACGTCTCAAACCTTACATCAGTTCAGTTCAGTCTCTCAGTCGTGTCCGACTCTTTGCAACCCTATGAACTGCAGCACCCCAGGCCTCCCTGTCCATCACCAACTCCTGGAGTTCACTCAAACTCACATCCATCGAGTTGCCATCCAGCAACTCAATGATGTCATCCAGCCATGTCATCCTCTGTCGTCCCCTTCTCCTCCTGCCCCCAATCCCTCCCAGCATCACAGTCTTTTCCAATGAGTCAACTCTTCGCATGAGGTGGCCAAAGTACTGGAGTTTCAGCTTTAGCATCATTCCTTCCAAAGAAATCCCAGGACTGATCTCCTCTAGAATGGACTGGTTGGATCTCCTTGCAGTCCAAGGGACTTGCAAGAGTCTTCTCCAACACCACAGTTCAAAAACATCAATTCTTCGGCACTCAGCTTTCTTCACAGTCCAACTCTCACATCCATACATGACCACTGGAAAAACCATAGCCTTGACTAGATGGACCTATGTTGGCAAAGTAATGTCTCTGCTTTTGAATATGCTGTCTAGGTTGGTCATAACTTTCCTTCCAAGGAGTAAATGTTTTTTAACTTCATGGCTGCAATCACCATCTGCAGTGATTTTGGAGCCCCCAAAAATAAAGTCTGACACTGTTTTCACTATTTCCCCATCAATTTCCCATGAAGTGATGGGACCAGATGCCATGACCTTAGTTTTCTGAATGTTGAGCTTTAAGCCATCTTTTTCACTCTCCTCTTTCACTTTCAAGAGGCTTTTTAGTTCCTCTTCACTTTCTGCCATAAGGTCATCAAATCATTATTTTCTCTTCCTGACCCTTGGCAGGAACACTGTAACCTGTCCCCCTGCCTTCATGCTGACCCACTGCAGTCTATTCTTAGCAGAGCAGTCATTGTAATTTATTTAAATTAAAAAAATAACATATTGCTACACTACTTAAAACCTTTTGACATCTTCCCATATTAATTAGAGTATGACTGAGACTTCATGCCATGAACTATAAGGCTCCTGTATGCCTCTCCGTTCCCTTGGCTCACTAGAGCTTCCTTTCTCTTCCTCCAACATGCCATACTCACTTCTCCTGAGCATCTCTGTCCTAGAGCACATTTACTCCAGATTTTCTCTTTGCTTCCCCTTCTCATGAGTTACTCTCAGACAGATCATCACTCTTTCTAGTCAATGATGGTTTTATTTTGACCAACTGGCACTACCATAGTTTTCCTTTGTTTACTTTTTTATTCTTAAAATGGTCCCCAAGCATTAAAGTTAGTCTCTGATTTACCCCTCCTGTAAAGCAACTCATTTGGAAATATTTCTGCTTTTCTTTCTTCTCATAGTAAGCTAGTTAATTCTAAATGATATGTATTGTCAATTTTATCATTTAACAATTTTGGTCATATCTGTTTACTTATCATTTTGAAAGATAGAGCTTTGTTTCATTTGCATCACTCTTAATTTTCCCTCATTTCTAACTCCCAAAGTTGATAATTGTATTAACTTCTACTTTTTGCTTTTAAACTTTGAATAATGTACAAAATTTTCAATGCCCTCTCCCATCAACCTTGGACAATATTTCCTGAGTCTCCATCATGATAAATGATGGTATTTGTTTTCTTGCTCTCCTCTCCACATACACTAATGACCTCCCAATTTTTACTATGTGAACAATTTTTTCTTTATGCTATCAGCACTTATAACATTGAGATACTATTTTGAAGCCATATTTTTTTTTCTGTGCTAATATGTTTGTGTTTTAAAAACCAACTATGGAGGAAGTAAAAGAAAAGACTTCAGATTCTTCTCTTTTTTCCTTCCTCTCATCAAAATATGCTCCCCCCCAAATTATTTGATCACTCATTCAGACTAAAATGGAAATGGCATTAAATCTATTATAAACATGAGGAATGAAGATTTATTGGCTGAATTCACATTCAAATCATATTTTTTTTTAAAAATCACTTATATAAATTTCTTGTATCCAGATTATTTTAGAGTTAAGACTTTTTATAATTTAGAAGGTTTGCACACAATATATATTCTAAATCACACAGTAAGAATTGGGGCAAAACCATGTAATAAAAAAATTCTTCAATAAAATGTATGAATAATTATGCTAAGTTATATAAACAGAGACTATAAATATCTTTACATCAGTTCAGTTCAGATTTTTTTGCCCAATGAATACACACTCATTAGCAATCTTTTTTCAATTTTCAGAGCATTTTGGTTGATGAAACCATAGATATAAGATTGTGCAACAACATAAGTGACAGTTTGTTAATTTGTAAAAGTAACTTGCACTTAGTTTCTCTTTTACTTGTTTTTATTTTTACATGACATGAATTTGCACCATGCACTTTCATGTATGCTACTGTAAGCCCTTTAGCTTTAGAAGAGCAAGTTAGCATTACTGATTGTTCTGTCCACCAAAGACAAAAACATTTTGTCTTTGCTTGAATTTATGTATACTACAATGCTGCTGCTGCTGCTAAGTCACGTCAGTCGTGTCCGACTCTGTGCGACCCCATAGATGGCAGCCCACCAGGCTCCCCCATCCCTGGGATTCTCCAGGCAAGAATACTGGAGTGGGTTGCCATTTCCTTCTCCAATGCATGAAAGTGAAAAGTGAAAGTGAAGTCATTCAGTCGTGTCTGACTCTTCGCGACCCCCTGGACTGCAGCCTACCAGGCTCCTCCGTCCATGGGATTTTCCAGGCAAGAGTACTGGAGTGGGGTGCCATTGCCTTCTCCAATACTACAATGACATAACAACAATAGGCTAAACTGATAGGTTATTAATTTAGTAAGTTGATTGAGTAAATTTCTTTAGGTTGAGATATAGAATGTGAACTTTACCTGTTTTTTCACATTTAATTTTTCCAGTTGAATTTGGTTGAAGGGGAAATGAAATCATAAAAAAGCCTGCTTCTTATTTATATTTCTGGAGCATTATAGCCAACATAATTTATGGTTAATCACTCAGGCTCTAGAGTCAGAGATTAAATTATTCATTTAATCTTATTTCACATCTTGGGAAAATTAATTCTCCAAGAGTCAACTCTGTTATTAAAAAAAAAAAAAGTGATGATATTTATTTTATCTTGTAGGTTGCTGTAAGGAAAAATTTAGACACAGCTTATAAAGTGTTTAGAGTAGTCCCTAGAAGGGGCTACATTTTGTTTTTACTGTTTAAAACACATCACCCTCTGATGATTTTGACATATGTGTCTTCATGAAAAAGCAAGCCAACAGCATGGATATTTATGATACTACCTGGGAATCTGTGTATAGTTGCCTACATTTGTTCCAAAATATTAATGTATTTTTGGTCAACCAAATCAGAATATGAGTTCTAATTTGAATGAATATCATTGTGAGGGAGAATCTGAATTCTAACAGATAAAGTATAGAATAAATATGTTGGCTAGCTTTTGCTGCATACCAACCACTCCAAAAGTTAGTGACTTAAAAGAAAAGTTATTCATTTAGCTTTTATCTTATTTGCCAGCAGTTTGAGCTGTGCTTGGCCTTCTTGTTCTTCTGATCTCATTTAGACTCATTCATTAGACTACAGTCAACTCTCAGGTTGACTGGCGGCAAGTTGGTCTACAGTGGCTTTGGCTGGGATAGTTCATCTTCACTCCACTTTGTCTCTCATCATAGAACACGTAAGTCTAGATTTGTTCATGGCAGTTGAAAAACAGTAAAAATGAACAAAGCCTCATGAGGCTTTGACTCAGAACTGGTATAATGACATGCTACTGCCCAAATCTCATCAAAATTTCAATTCAGACTCAATGGAGAGAAATGAACTCCATCTGTTAATGGGAAATCTTACAAAGTCACATTGCCAAAAAATATGGCTATAGGCACAGGGGACATCTGGGGTTATTTTTGCTATTGATGTGAATATGTAAGTTGTTGTTCAACCATTCAGTTGTGCCTGACTCTGCGACTTCATGGACTGCAGCATGCCAAGCTTCCCTGTCCTTCTCTATCTCCTGGAGTGTGCTCAAACTTATATCCATTGAGTCCATGATGCCATCCAACCATCTCATCCTCTATCACCCCTTCTCCTCGTGCTTTCAATCTTTCCCAGCATCAGGGTCTTTTCCAATGAGTCAGTTCTCATTGGGTGGCCAAAGTATTAGAGCTTCAGCATCATTCCTTCTAATGAATATTCAGGGTTGATTTCCTTTAGGATTGACTGGTTTGATCTCCTTACTGTCCAAGGAAACTAAAATCCCTAAACATTGAATATTAACATCAGGAGAATAAAAATGATTCATGTGGAGCAATGAAGAAAAATCAATGGTAAGAATAATGACTTGTTATGTGAAAAATATGAAAATGAAAAACTGAAGATTAAAAATGACTGCATTAATCTATACTTCCCCTGTGTATTACTAAGAAGGAAGATCAAATGAAGACAATGATTTATCTAACCTGACTCAGCAGAAATGCAGTCCTCTGCATGTATATGGGTAAAATTTCTGAACAAAAAGAAGCTATACCCAATTTAGTGCAATGTGGAAAATATTTTTATGAAAAGAATTCTTGTGAAGTTTCACTTTCACAATTTTAGACTAATGCATCCTAGTAAAGGTGTTACAGGTTAACTAACATTTGTTTTACATTATCTTTTAAAATTAAAACATTTTAATCTCATATTTCAAATCTAAAAATTTCTGAACAGCAGAGACTATGTAGTGATTTAGAATGAAATTAACATGTAACAAAAGAAAGTATCCTTCTCTACTGTTGATTTAGCTGCATCTCTGAGCATAGTTTCCTATGAATAGCTTATTTTTAATACTGGGTACATTGGCATTTCCTAAATGAACAAGAAAATCTCTCTCTGATATGGGTTTGATGTTTCTTAGAGAGTCATAAGGGTAGATTCATTTGGGAAGGACATTTGCAAAGCTGTTGAATACATTCCTGCTGTATTTTCTGCTGTAGATAAATTTAATGCTGAAAATTGATCTTGACTAGTGCTTGTGACTCTAGACCTTATATATACATTAAAGATAATGCAAATATTCAGAGAAAAATTCTTATATGTTGGTTGCATTTCCTACTCAATTGCAGTTCCTCTCTTAATTTTAGTAAGAAAGACAGTTGCTTGTTTTAACTTTCCTTATACAAACTCCAGAAAAAACTTACATAAAGAGTTAATTTTTAATCTTTGCCACTTCTAAACTTACTGCTTATAATCCTACTTGGTGACCTAGGTCAACTTATCTCAGATACACCCAGTTTAGTTTTTTCTTACCAGTCACCTCATTCATGCATTCAGCTATTCAGTCTCTTTATTGGTTTCATTATTTCTCAAATATTTTTAGCTATTGTGCCCCTTTAAAATATAAATGTTTAAAATATAAATTATGTGTGCATAGATGAAATCATATAAGAAAAGACAATTTAGAAATGCCCTCTCTTCCTCAAAACTGGGGTTCTGACCCCATTGCAAAAACAATGATTATAATCTGCTGGATGACAGGCAAGTTTGCTGAGTTGTCCAGGTCAGAACTGGTGTAGAATTGCCAGGAAAGCAGGAAGCAGTCATCTGGGGCAGGCAGACAGCTGTGTACATCTATGGGTAGCAGGCATGGAGAAAGGGTCAATTGTTAGTAGCCTGATTGCTGGCAGTGGCATGTGGCCTGAAGAACAGGTGGTTGTATCTGGAGGGCTGGAGGAAACAACACTTCAAACCCAGCAGAGCTGAGGCTGATGGGCAGGGGTTCAGAGGGAGACACTGGGGTGCTTGTTGTCATCAATAGGCCTCACACTGGCAGTAGTCACTGTGCCCCAACCTGGGCTACAAGATGGCTACTGGACTGTACACTCTGAGTGTGCAGTTGGGGCAGAATGACACTGGATATGTACACACACACATACACACACACCATGAAGGATCGTACAGCATGAACAAAAAGCAGCACTCCAAAATCAAGGAAGAGAGGCCCCTATCAATCAACAAAGGGGTACCCTCTATCAACAAAGCTTAGCATCATGCTCATAATAAAGGGGAAATGCTTAGAGTCCAGATCCTTATGTGGAGCAGGTTGCTGCTGCTGCTAAGTCGCTTCAGTCGTGTCCGACTCTGTTCGACCCTATAGACGGCAGCCCACCAGGCTCCCCTGTCCCTGGGATTCTCCAGGAAAGAACACTGGAGTGGGTTGCCATTTCCTTCTCCAGTGCATGAAAGGGAAAAGTGAAAGGGAAGTTGTTCAGTCGTGTCCGACTCTTAGCGACCCCATGGACTGCAGCCCACTAGGCTCCTCCATCCATGGGATTTTCCAGGCAAGAGTACTGGAGTGGGGTGCCATTGCCTTCTTCTGCGGAGCAGCTAGGAGGGAGTGAATGTGGAGCTGAGAGGTTGAGAATAAACTGAGAACTGTCCTAGGCTCCTCCTTTAGCTATTCGGCTACCATCTACACCCTCACAGGCATGCTTCAACCTGTGTAAAACAGTAAGACAAGGCTAAATGTTTAACTAGACCATACTTTGATAAAGAAAGAAACCCCTGCAATTCAGTGCTTTGGGCCTCCCTGGTGGCTCAATAGTAAAGAACCCACCTGCAACGCAGGAGACAGGCCTTGATCCCTGGGTCGGGAAGAGCCACTGGAGAAGGAAATGGCAACACACTCCAATATTCTTACCTGGAAAATTCCATGGACAGAGGAGTCTGGCAGGCTACAGCCCATGGGGTTGCAAAAGATTTGGACGTGAGTTAGTGACTTAACAACAGCAATCAGCAGTTGTCAAAAATGACATTTATTTCTTACTTGTGTTTTTCTTCTACTTCCTTCATGCTGTGAATCAGGAAGTTGGGTTCTTCCTCTTAGAACTCCAAGAGCCATGTGTTTTTGTTTCCAGTTATGGAGAGACACAGAAAGAGGTAGAGGGAGAAACATTCATTCTTAACTACATTAGTGCAAGTGCCACAGCCCTACGTCCCTCCATTTCCTGTTCCATTGCAAGAACTTACCACACGACCGCACCTAGCAGCCTTGGGGCAGGGAACATGTAAGAAAAATCTAGATGTTCGGTGAGAACCACTAGTCTCTTTCACAATTTGTCAAGTATATAAACATAAATTATTTTAATGCTTCATAATGCCCAAGAAATTGATCAAGTGAAATAAAGACTGAGCTGTGAACATAAGGGTGTGTATAATTCTGGTATTTTCACAACATGAAAACTTTGTTGTTTAGTTCAAGACAACAGAGTTTTGTTGTTGTTGTTTTAATTCTACTTAGGGCTTTTTAGTTCCCCTGAGCTGTTATTTATTGCAAATCATTTCACAGAAGTGTGTCATTAAATGAGGCTTACTCATTTGTAGCCAAGACAAAAAAAAAAAAAAATAGGACTCAGCCTTTTCTACTTAAACAAGATGACAACATGAAATGATTTGTGTAACTTGCAAAAATAAAAAGAATGAATTTAAAATCAACTGTAATTTCATGTAATAAATATTTATTTCAAACTGTTTTCTAATAAAGCCACTTGTAAGCAGAGAGATGCTAATAAGAACCAGCTTAAAATAAAATAAAGAAAGATGTTTGCATCTTCTGCATTTGCTGTACGGTTATCCTGAGTGAACCTCTCTACTGACTTTTGCCCCACAGAATCATCAGTTCACTCTTTACTAACAGAAGGCTGAACATGTTCAACAGACTTGGTGCCCACTGGAGAAATACAGACCAATGTTTTAATATCTCTAAAGCACTCAAATTACAGTAGGATAGCATCTAAAAATATAAAAGTCAACATAATAAATGAATCTAGAAAATAAGTAGGAATATGCATACTGAATGCAATACTGCTCATGCTGCTGCTGCTGCTAAGTTGCTTCAGTCATGTTCGACTCTGTGCAACCCCATAGACGGAAGCCCACCAGGCTCCCCCATCCCTGGGATTCTCCAGGCAAGAACATTGGAGTGGGTTGCCATTTCCTTCTCCAATGTATGAAAATGAAAAGTGAAAGAGAAGTCGCTCAGTCGTGTCCGACTCTTAGCGACCCCATGGACTGCAGCCTACCAGGCCCCTCCATCCATGGGATTTTCCAGGCAAGAGTATTGGAGTGGGTGCCATTGCCTTCTCCTAATACTGCTTACAGAGATAATAAAATTATGGGTGTTTTCCCTTTCTTGTTATTTTCTGTATTTCTAAAATGTATTTGTTTATAATTTTATATAATAAACATGTATAGTTTTATAATTGGAAAAAAATGATGAGATCAGTCAAGATGGTGGAGTAGAAAACCTTAAGTTTACCTCCTCTCACGAAAGCACCAAAAATCATAATTATTTGCAGAACAGCGATCAATGAAAAAGACCAGAACGTACTAGAAATATAAACACTAACAATGAAATATCAGAGAAATTAAGGAATAGTTATATATATAATGAAATATATATTTTTCATGGTATTCAGCCATAAAAAAAACAGTGAAATGTTGGCACTTGCAACAGCATGGATGGAGTTGAATGGTAATATGCTAAGTGAAATAAGTCAGAGAAAGACATGTACTTCAATTATATGTGAAATATAAAAATAAAACAGTAAATATAATGAAAAGATGCAGACTCATAGAGAACAAATCTAGTGTTTACCAGTGTAACTAATACTGCCTTTTGAGAAATCTGTATACAGGCCAGAAAGCAAAAGTTAGAACTGGACATAGAACAACAGACTGGTTCCAAATAGGGAAAGGAGTACATCAAGGTTGTATATTGTCACCCTGCTTATTTAATTTATATGCAGAGTACATTGTGAGGAACTATGGGCTGTATGAAGCACAAGCTGGAATCAAGATTTCCAGGAGAAATATCAATAACCTCAGATATTTAGATGACACCACCCTTATGGCATAAGTGAAGAAGAACTAAAGAGCCTCTTGATGAAAGTGAAAGAGGAGAGTAAAAAAGTTGTCTTAAAACAACATTCAGAAAACTAAAATCATGGCATCCAGTCCCATCACTTCATGGCAAATAGATGGGGAAACAGTGGAAACAGTGAGAGACTTTATTTATTTGGGCTCCAAAATCACTGCAGATGGTGACTGCAGCCATGAAATTCAAAGATACTTGCTGCTTGGAAGAAAAGCTATGACCAACCTATACAGCATATTAAAAATCAGAGACATTACTATGCCAACAAAGGTCCATCTAGTCAAAGCTATTGTTTTTCTAGTAGTCATGTATGAATGTGAGAGTTGGACTATAAGGAAAGCTTAGCACCAAGGAATTGATACTTTTGAAGTGTGGTGTTGGAGAAGACTCTTGAGAGTCCCTTGGACTATGAGGAGATCCAGTCAGTCCATCCTAAAGGAAATCAGTCCTGAGTATTCATTGGAAGGACTGATGTTGAAGCTGAAACTCTAATACTTTGGCCACCTGATGCAAAGAACTGACTTGTTTGAAAATTCCCTGATGCTAGGAAAAATTGAAGGCAGGAGAAGGGGACAACAGAGGATGAGATGGTTAGATGGCATCACCAACTCAATGGACATGAGTTTGAGTAATCTCTGGGAGTTGGTGATGGACAGGGAGGCCTGGCATGCTGCAGTCCATGGGGTCACAAAGAGTCAGACATGACTGAGTGACTGAACTGAACTGAACTGAACTGATTCAACTGTACTTCCAGTAAAAAAGAAAGGAAAAAGATGACAAAAGCTTATTTTGGTGTGTATGACATGTGTGCCCTTATGGGCTTTTTTTATATAAATACATCAAATACTAAGAATTCTGACCTATATTAGGAAACTGATGCTCTAGTACTAATGATATTATATAAGTACCTTACAGAAATGAATGAGACTCATTCAGAGGATTTCAAAAAAGCAGTTAAATATGTAAAATGAACTAAAGAATGTCTCATGTGGTACCTAATATCTTTAAAATTGTATATTCAGATTAATTGGACCTACATGTATATGGGGAAGACAAAATTTTTAATATTGTATTATTCCATTCATATATGTGGAAATGCTTTCCACTTATTTATGCCATTTTTATCATTCAATGAAGTTTTATAAAATTCTCTAAATTTTTTTTGTGCTAGCTTTTCAGATGTATTCAGAATATCCCCATCTTTTTAAAAAATATTATTATATTTTCAAATTAGTTGTTTCTGATATAAGAGAATGTGAATTACTTTGTATAATGAGCTTATGTCATACAATGCTGAATATGTTTATTATTTTCAATGTCTGTCTATAAAATCACTTAGATTCTCCTTGTAGGCTGTTATATATTTTGAGTATAGCAATAATCTAGATTCTTTCTTTCCAACCTTTATCTCTCTTATTTCTTCTTGTCTCATTATGTTAGTTAGTCCTTCAAGTAAAATTTGGAAGTAGTACTGATTATTTTTTCTTGGTCTCTCGTTTGCATGGGAATGCTATTACTGTTAGATCATTAACTGTAAAAATATTGTGAAGTCAGTCTGTACTCTTAATCAAGTTAAACAATTTACTTTCAATACCTACTTTACTGAGAGTTTTGAGTATGGCCAAATGTATGTTATCTGATATTTCATTTGATGATTTGATATATTCATATAATGTTCCTAGTTTAATCTAGGCATCCCTGGGATGAATCTAAATTTGGTTGTATTATTTTTTAAATATATGGCTGGATTTGGGTTAATGATTGTTTATAACATTCATTTCTATGTGAAATTGGCTTAAAATTGTCCAATCTAGCATTATTTTATCTAGTTTTGTTGTAAGTGAGAATGTTAGTTGCTCAGTCATGTCCAACTCTTTGCAAACCCAAGGATTGTAGACTGCCAGGCTCCTCTGTCCATGGCATTCTCCAACCAAGAATACTGGAGTGGGTAACCATTCCCTTCTCCAGGGGATCTTCCTGACCCACAGATGGAACCTGGGTCTCCTTCATGGCAGGCAGATTCTTTACCACCTGAACCACCAGTGTAAAGATTCTACTAACAAAGACGAGTTTTGTATCTTTACCCTCCTTTTCTTTACTTGGGAACAGTTGATTATGGTATCTATTCTTTCAGTCTGGTAAATTGTCTTATAAAATTTTCTCGATATAGAGTTTATTTAGTAGGTTAACTTTTGATATTTGTTTAGTATTTATAAAAGTGAAAATATTAGTTGCTCAGTCATATCTGACTGTTTGCAACCCCATTGACATGAACTGTAGCCTGCCAGGCTCCTTTGTCTATGGGATTCTCCAGGCAAGAATATTGGAGTGCTTTGCCATTCCCTTCTCAAGGGGATCTTCCTGACCCAGGGATCGAACCTGGATCTCCTCATTGTAGACAGATATTTTACTGTCTGAGCAATCAGGGGCATCAATAGTTATTTATAAAAGTTATTGTCTAATTAGAGTCTGGAAGCCAAATTTAGCCGGCTGCTTAATTTTACAGGGGAAGTTCACTGAAGCCACTGGAGGCTCAGATCATATTATCATATCATACCATGTTATTATACAGGGAACCCCCTAAAAGTTTTAACTATAACATGATATGTTTTACCTCTAAGTTGGATCAAGAGACAAATAAAACTGATTTATTAAGTCAAATACAAGAATAAAAATAAAGAGTTTTTTCCTTCTTCATATTCAGTCATTCTTCATAAGTCCAGAAACCAGTCTTCTGTGGAAGGGAGTGATATAGATACAACTGTACATTGCTGAAGGAAATCAATAGAGAAATTAGGGATCTTTTGGACAAAGTATCGGAAAACCTGAAAAGGTCATCAACACTTCCAGACAGTCAGCTAGTACCATATTGATGCAATCAAAGGGAAATCCTCAGTGGACACCACTAGACAAGACAATTAATGTATTTCCTAGATGCCAATGATATGTGTACTTAAGCAAACCGAACCTGGACAGATTTGAAAAAGAACTGTGCTCCTACAGTGTCACTGGCGATAGGTGGTGTGCTTTGGAGCCAAGGTTAGAGGTCATTGGTTGGTGAATAATTTCCTTTTGATAAGCTTCTTCTATGTCTGAACCCCTTATCCTCATTGTGACCAATTCCCATGTATCTATTTGTATCCCTAACATCTCTTCCCATCCCCTTCCCTCCTTTAAAATCCCTGGGTGGATAAATTCTTTCTTATTCATCAGAGTTACTTATTTATTTTGTATGAGTTCATCACATTCTCTTGATAATTAAATATTTGAAATCCAATAATCTTTGTGTATTTATTTGTGGGATCCCTCATATCATCCTTTCCATGAGTAGGGAACACTCACTGACTCAATGAGCAAATGGCCAGAACGTAGAAGGAACTATGGAGAATAGATATTGTCAATTGATATTTCAAAAGTATCTTCAGTTCAGTCACTCAGTCGTGTCCAACTCTTTGCGACCCTATGAATCACAGCACGCCAGGCCTCCCTGTCCATCACCAACTCCCGGAGTTCACCCAAACTCATGTGCATTGAGTCAGTGATGCCTTCCAGCTATCTCATCCTCCGACGTCCCCTTCTCCTCCTGCCCCCGATCCCTCCCAGGATCAGGGACTCTTCCAATGAGTCAACTCTTTGCATGAGGTAGCCAAAGTATTGGAGTCTCAGCTTTAACAACAGTCCTTCCAATGACCACTCAGGAATGGTCTACTTTAGGATGGACTGGTTGGATCTCCTTGCAGTCCAAGGAACTCTCAAGAGTCTTCTCCAGCACCACAGTTCAAAAGCATCAATTCTTGGGAGCTCAGCTTTCTTCACAGTCCAACTCTCACATCCAAACATGGCCACAGGAAAAACCATAGCCCTGAATCGACATACCTTTGTTGGTGAAGTAATATCTCTGCTTTTTAATATGCTAACTAGGTTTGTCATAACTTTCCTTCCAAGGAGTAAGTGTCTTTTAATTTCATGGCTCCAATCACCATCTGCAGTGATTTTGAAGCCCAAAAATATAAAGTCTGACACTGTTTCCACTGTTACCCCATCTATTTCCCATGAAGTGATGGGACCAGATGCCATGATCTTCGTTTTCTGAATGTTGAGCTTTAAGCCAACTTTTTCACGCTCCTCTTTCACTTTCATCAAGAGGCTTTTTAGTTCCTCTTCACTTTCTGCCATAAGGATGGTGTCATCTGCATATCTGAGGTTATTGATGTTTCTCCTGGCAATCTTGATTCCAGCTTGTGCTTCTTCCAGCCCAGTGTTTCTCATGATGTACTCTGCAATAAGTTAAATAAGCATGGTGACAATATACAGCCTTGACATACTCCTTTTCCTATTTGGAACCAGTCTGTTGTTCCATGTCCAGTTTTATCTGTTGTTTCCTGACCTGCATATAGGTTTCCCAAGAGGCAGGTCAGGTGGTGTGGTATTCCCATGTCTTGAAGAATTTTCCATAGTTTATTGTGATCCACACAGTCAAAGGCTTTGGCAGAGTCAATAAGGCAGAAACAGATGTTTTTCTGAAACTCTCTTGCTTTTTCAATGATCCAGCCGATGTTGGCAATTTGATCTCTGGTTCCTCTGCCTTTTCTAAAACCAGCTTGAACATCTGGAAGTTCAAGGTTCACATATTGCTGAAGCCTGGCTTGGAGAATTTTGAGCATTACTTTACTAGCATGTGAGATGAGTGCGATTGTGCAGTAGTTTGAGCATTCTTTGGCATTGCCTTTCTTTGGGGTTGGAATGAAAACTGACCTTTTCCAGTCCTGTGGCCACTGCTGAGTTTTCCAAATTTGCTGGCATATTGACTGCAGCACTTTCACAGCCTCATCTTTCAGGATTTGAAATAGCTCAACTGGAATTTGATCACCTCCACTAGCTTTGTTCGTAGTGATGCTTTCTAAGGTCCACTTGACTTCACATTCCAGGATGTCTGGCTCTAGCTGAGTGATCACACCATCATGATTATCTTGGTCATGAAGATCTTTTTTGTACAGTTCTTCTGTGTATTCTTGCCATCTCTTCTTAATATCTTCTGCTTCTGTTATGTCCATACCATTTCTGTCCTTTATCGAGCCCATCTTCACATGAAATGTTCCCTTGGTATGTCTAATTTTCTTGAAGAGATCTCTAGTCTTTCCCATTCTATTGTTTTCCTCTATTTCTTTGCATTGATCACTGAGAAAGGCTTTCTTATCTCCCCTTGCTATTCTTTAGAACTCTGCATTCAAATGGCAATATCTTTCCTTTTCTCCGTTGCTTTTCACTTCTCCTCTTTTCATAGCTATTGGTAAGGCCTCCTCAGACAAAAGTACCTTACATTTTTAGTAATATGAGGAGGTGGTGAATATACAATGTACAGCACAATGCCCATCATGTAGCAAGTCTCAGTGTAGTATCAGTTCCCTACTGAATTTTTATTGATTTATTATTTCTTTAATTTGTCTGTGCCAGGTCTTAGTTGTGGCATGGGGGACCTAGGTATCTGAGCAGGATCTAACCTGGCCTCCTACATTGGAGTGCAGACTTCTTAACCACTCTACCACCCGGAAGTCCCTCAGTTTCCTACTTTATTTTTTTTTTTTTTTTTTTTTTTTTTTTTAAAAAAAAAGCGTATTTTATTTTATTTTTATGTTTTTTATTTTTAACTTTACAATATCGTACTGGTTTTGCCATATATCAACATGAATCCGCCACAAGTATACATGTGTTCCCCATCCTGAACCCTCCTCCCTCCTCCCTCCTCCCTCCCCGTACCATCCCTCTGGGTCGTCCCAGTGCACCAGCCCCAAGCATCCAGTATCGTGCATGGAACCTGGACTGGCGACTCGTTTCATATATGATATTATACATGTTTCAATGCCATTCTCCCAAAAAGTGTATTTTAAAATACAGAACTTGAGCGGTCCCAAGCTCTGAATAACTGAGGCATAAAACTCAAGAAGGCTTCAGACAGCTTTAATCTGCTGGAGAATTTGTCTCTGGATAGCATGTAAAATCTAGGCTGAGAAGAGGGTGCCTAAGGGTT
The DNA here is from genome assembly GCF_055505025.1 of Bos grunniens. Classification (NCBI taxonomy): domain Eukaryota; kingdom Metazoa; phylum Chordata; class Mammalia; order Artiodactyla; family Bovidae; genus Bos; species Bos grunniens. Next base: position 106,207,764 of record NC_141165.1, read on the forward strand.
TCAGTACACTAATTCCAAGGTTGATTCTGCAAAAGGAACTGACTGGCATTCCAAGAAGAAAAGGAAGGCAGGAAGGAGAATGAGAGAGACAGAGTCAGAAGGATAGAGGCAGAGAGAGAATTACAGAGATGAAAGAAGGGACGGGGCGAGAGAGAGAGAGAGAGAGAGAGAGAGAGAGAGAGAGAGAGAGAAAGAGAGAGAGGGGAGGAGCGGGGCTGTGTTTAAAGACGTAAGCCCTAGGTTTGAATTCTTGTTCTGCTATTAACGTCTTATAAGCTTTCGAGCAGATCACTTGAATCTGTCTGAACCTGTTTCCTCATATGTATAATGAGGATAAGGATTCCAGACCTCACATTGTAGGATTAAGGTGGTGAGTGTGAGCAATTCTGAAGCTATAAAGGGTGATGACCCCTACCCCTCAAGGGGCAACACACAGTCTTTAGCTCCATGCTACCTGTCCTCCCCCTCAGATGATGTTTTGCAGTCTATTCTAGTATCAAGATTTCTGACTACATTCTGCATGATGTGTTTGATTTCATACTTAGAAACTTCTCTTAAAGATTTGCTTGTTACTCCTCACTTAAACCACATGATTTTTATCTAAATTCTACCTGCCAGCTTATCTTCAATCAAGCAAGATAAATACAAACATTAATTGCCTGGGTCCAGCCCCGGCTGATCCAGGGTATTCGAAGCGGGGACGGCGTCGGCGTCCTATTTATTTAAATATTTTATCAAAGATATAAAGAGTAATAGGATGAGGATAGCTCAGTAGGAAAATTCAGTGGAGAAAAGAGGCTGAGTAGCTTGGTTTACGCGGGAGACCAATAAAACTTCAAGACAAGAAGCTTGCACCACTTACGTAAGCCGCAGGCGTCCTTCCATTCTCTCGAAGGAGAGGAGACACTGAGGCCTCCCCGGTCGGATCTTAGAAGCCCAGACATAATTAGTAAGAATGGTGGGTTCCGCGCTCCAGATGGAGACTCAGCCAGAGTGGGAGAGAGAGCGACATGGGGAGACCAGTATTTCGAGACACTGATCCCAATTCTTTATTTTCCATGGTCTACTTTTATACACCGAGATATTATGCAAAAGTCACGCGCGGTCAGCAGTCCTGACTTTTATCAAAGTCAGGTGCTTCATACAAATGTATACAGAGGTCTTAGGGGTGTTACATCATCTTCTGGCCAGGGGGGCCTGCTGACAATTTATGACCCTCTCCTTGTGACAGCGGTCAGTCAACCAGGACACTTATTTCTCCAGGGGTGATTATTCTTAAAACAGACACCACCCAAATAAAGTTACATTCCTACAGGGTGAGGGTATAGTGGGTTTTAGTTAAGGAAAGAATTTACTTAGCCTAAGGTCTAATGTGATTTATATCAAAGGTTAATACTTATTTCTTCTATATATTCATTAACGTGTGTAAGGGCAGGGGATGTGGAGTCTTAGCAACAAACATTGGCTCAACAAATGAAAAACCCTTCACCAATACAATTTCTAATCAGCCCATTATACTTATACTAATAGTTTTCTAACTTTTCTAAGGAACCTGTTTTTAGAAGGTTTAAAGCATCTCGTGCCTCTCATGGTTGGGAGGCTGTGAGCAATCACATGTGGCCGGACAAGCCTGTCAGGCAGGCTAGAGAACCTTCAGAGGAGTTTGTAGGTTAAAACACTCTTGTCATGCCCAGGAGTTTTTGTTAACTGGAGGTCTAATTTAACTCCTTCTCTGAAAGAGGTGGTGGGGGACAGCCCCCCGTAAAGTCAGAGGTGTAGGTGAGAGAACAAAGTAGTAAAGTAGGCAGGCTCTGGTTATGGGGGTAGATGCTCGAGGATTTCCAGGGGGACTCCTGAGGCTCGACCCCGCCTTTGCATATGTCGAGCCTCCTTCCTCATGACCTTTGCCACGGGCGGAGTACCTCACTCTGGCCCCCAACAATTAATGCATGAATAGAATGTAGTGAGGGCAATATGGACATTAATTGTTCGTACTAGATTAGGTGGGAAGGTCATTTTGAGTTTATTCCTCTGATTATACAGATTATTGGGGCCACAGGTATTTGAGAAAGTCATCCAGTGTGGCAAGATTGATTCTAGAAAATGATGGACTGTGTAAATAGCAAATTTAGAGATTTTGGAACATAATTCTAAAAATTATCACAAATAAATAAGCAGAAAAGGTTTTTGTTTTCCCATAGGGTGTGCATTTATCAGTGTGAAGAAATATGTACTGTAAATGTGATAAAAATTATGACATGATCATTGAAACTGTTATAGCGTTTAACATTTCTAAAACATCGGGCTTCTCAGGTGGCTCAGTGGTAAAGAATCCGCCTGCCAAGCAGGAGACTCGGATTCACTACTTGAGTTGGGAAGAAAATGGCAACTAACTCCAGGATGCTTGCCTGGAAAATTCCATGGACAGAGAAGCCTGGTGGGCTACAATCCATGAGGTCGGAAAGAGTTGGGCACAACTGAGCATGCACACATGTTTTTCTTGTTTTTTATCTCCCAGAGGAAGTAGAGTTATTCTGATTTTGAGAGTCTGGACTTGTAGATTATTTGCAACAAAAAGAAAAGCAAATTAAATAATTTCACTGAACATATGTAAAATGAGATCAGAGCAGTGATCTCATCATAGATTTTTTTTTTGAAATTAAATGAGAAAATCCACTAAAGAGCTTGGGCACAACAGTTGGCATATTTATTGGAAGTATATTGACTATCATTAATGTGGTTATTGACATGTTTATATTTACATGTATCTTGTTTTAGTTTTCTGTTTGTTTTATCTCTTTTTTGTCCCATTATTCTCTTTTTCTGTCTTCTTATTAACTAGTTCAGTATGTTTTATGATTTTTTTTTCTTTTTTGTAAGTTTATTAGCTATAACTTTTTGTTTGACTGTTTTCGTGGTTGCTTTAGTGTTTATAGTATACGTCTTTAACTTATCACAGTCTACTTCAAGTGGTCTTTAACCATGTATCACGTGGAACAAGAACTTTACCACAACGTACTTTTATGTCTCCTCTCTTAGACTTTGGTCCACTGCTATCATGGATTTCACTTTTATATGTGTTATAAGCTCTATGGTAGATTGTATTTTTGTTTTTAACAATTATCTTTTATTTATTTATTTATTTTTTTTTATATTGAATAGTATTTTTGTAGTATTTTTGTTAAGCAAACATTTTTCATTTTATTTATTTATTTATTTTTTTGCTTTCCTTGTTTTTATTTATTTTTTTTCTCTAATTTTATTTTATTTTTAAACTTTACATAATTGTATTAGTTTTGCCAAATATCAAAATGAATCCGCCACAGGTATACATGTGTTCCCCATCCCGAACCCTCCTCCCTCCTCCCTCCCCATACCATCCCTCTGGGCCGTCCCAGTGCACCAGCCCCAAGCATCCAGCATCGTGCATCGAACCTGGACTGGCAGCTCGTTTCCTACATGATATTTTACATGTTTCATTGCCATTCTCCCAAATCTTCCCACCCTCTCCCTCTCCCACAGAGTCCATAAGACTGTTCTATACATCAGTGTCTCTTTTGCTGTCTCGTACACCGGGTTATTGTTACCATCTTTCTAAATTCCATATACATGCGTTAGTATACTGTATTTATGTTTTTCCTTCTGGCTTACTTCACTCTGTATAATAGGCTCCAGTTTCATCCACCTCATTAGAACTGATTCAAATGTATTCTTTTTAATGGCTGAGTAATACTCCATTGTGTATAAACAATTATCTTTTAAACCTATTTAAATAATGCAGAAAACTTTTTTACATTTGCTCTTTTAATTATTTCTGTACTCTTAATTTCTTTATGCAGGTTAGAAAGTTGTATCTATTTCAATTTTCCTTTGGTTTAAAGGACCTCTTTTAACATTTATCGTATGTCATACTCATCTATTTGAGATGAATGCTTTCCATTTTTTATGCATGAAAAAGTCTTAATTTCTTCTTCAAGTATGAAAAATATTTTATTCAATCTAGAATTCTAGATTGGCAGATTTTGCCTTCCATGCTTTAGAAATGTTATTCCATTGTCTCCTTATTTGTGTTGATTCTGATGAGAAATGTTCAATGACACTTAATGTTTTTCCTCTTGTACATATGCTTCTTTTTTTCTAACTGCTTTTAAGATTTTCTATGACTTGTTTTGAGAAATTGATTATGATGTGCCTTGGTATAATTTTCTTGATGCTTCATTTTTTTTTTTTTAATTTACTGCATGTCTTGTGTCTATGGAGTTGTAGTTTTCCTCACATTTGGAACATATTTAGCTTTTCTTCTTTAAATACTTTCTTTAATCACTTCTCTTTTCTCCTCATGGAGTCCAATTGCACACGTTCGGCTTCTGCAGTTATCCCACAGCTCATTGCTTTCAATTCTCTTTTTTTCTCTGTGAGTTTCATTCCTTTCTTCTTCAATGTCTAATCTTCCTTCAGTTCAGTTCAGTTCAGTTGCTCAGTCGTGTCCAACTCTCTGCGACCCCATGAATCACAGCACGCCAGGCCTCCCTGTCCCGGAGGGAGGCCAAACGCCTGAAGTTCACCCAAACTCACGTGCGTCGAGTCAGTGATGCCATCCAGCCATCTCATCCTCTGTCGTCCCCTTCTCCTCCTGCCCCTAATCCCTCCCAGCGTCAGGGTCTTTTCCAATGTTGGACTCTACCTCAGTTTCCCTCCCTATGTTGCAGCCTAGAAACTCTCTAAATACATTAAGGAGGGACAGTGGTAGAACTTAAGTCATTTGTTGTTCATCTTTCAGGAATTTCTACCTCATGTGGCCTGTCTTGAAAACCATTATTGCATAAATATTTAGGTTTTTATTATTGTTTAAGGTGGAAAGGTTACTTTATCTTGGCCAAAGTAGAAATTACTATGTGGCATTTATGATATTTTAATAGCACTATTCATAGCGAATTCAGTTCTGTCTATTTTTATTATTTTACAACTTTCAAAATCAATTTTTTCATTCTTATTAAAATTATATGATTTTATTCTAATATATGTGAGAGAACAATCACATATTTATAGATATTTGTAGATATTCTATCAACCTGTATCTATCTATCATTATAGCTAACTTTAACAAAAGGTTGTAGGTAAAGAAACATTGGTCATCAACAAACACTAAATATTAGATCAACTTTATTAAATCATGTTAAAGAAGTGAGAAGAAAAACATTTAAATAACATTTAATCTATTTTTTACAGTCTATAAACATGGGCAACCCCATGAACTGTAGCCCACCAGTCTCCTCACTCCATGGAATTTTCCAGGCAAGAGTACTGGAGTTGGGTGCCATTTCCTTCTCCAGGGGATCTTCCTGGCCCAGGGATCAAACCTGGGTCTCCCGAATTGCAGGCAGACGCTTTACCATCTGAGCCACCAGGGAAGCCCCTCATTTTAGTTACAGTGATTAAATTTGTATGTGGGTCTTCCTTGCTTTTGTAAAAGCATACAATATAATCTAATGTAAAGAATATAAAAAATCAGAGTTTTCATCTGGTCTCTTCAAGTTACTAAAACAATACTAATTATACACCAATTTAGATTTGATTTTAAAAACATATAGACAAGAATAAAGGAGAAGACTATTATAAGTTGACATTAGAGAAACAGATGTAGCTACTACTTATTGCCTGGTCATATTTCAGTGAGGAGAACAGGTGTTAATTTGCATTTGAGGAATACAGAGAGTATTGACTGTGGCATGCAGCCTCCGCAGGGTCTGGGCACTGACTAAAGACAGGAGTGCTGTGAGGTCAACAGGGAGAACACTCTAGCTAGAAACAGATGTTAGTGAACATGAAGCTTTGTTTATGATTTTACCACAGCTCCTTAAATTATGATCTGACCCAGGAATAACCAGACTCATGGTGCTCAAAGGGTCTTTGTAATAGATTTTACTGAACAGATAGTTCTCAATTTATAAATGGCTTAACACAAAAAAGTTAATCTGCAGAGTTGTTTCTCAAATTAGAAAACAATTTTTACTTAAAAAAAAAATACTTTAAACACAGGCATCCTTCAGCAATATTGCAGGTTCATTTGTAGATGACCCCAATAAAGCAAACGTTGCAATAAAAAAAGTCATGTGAATTTTTTGGTTCCCCAGTACATGTAGACATTGTGTTTATCTCATATGATAGTTTATTAAGTGTGCAATATCATTAGGTCTAAAAAAACCCTCAAAGTACATAAATATCTAATTAAACAAACCTTTATTGCTAAAAAATGCTAGTCATCTCTTGAACCTTCAGAAAGTTATAGTAGCAATATCAAAGATCACTGATCACAGATCATCATAACAAATGTAATAAAAAAAATAATAATGAAGTTAGGGTATATTGCCAAAATTACCAAAATGTGATACAGAGATAGGAAGTGAGCAAATAGTGTTGGAAAAATGACATCAATAGACTTTAAATCTAGGATTGCTTCAAACCTTCAATTAGCAAAAAAAAAAAAAAAAAAAGCCACAGTATCTGCAAGCCTCAATAAGGAAAAAGGCAAAAACTAGATATCCTTATAATAATTTTCTCAATATTAACATTACAAAGCTAAGTAATCATATATATATATGCATATTATATATACTTAATATATACAATAAATGGAAATTTTAAATACATGTAACCACCATTCCTAATGTGATTTATAAGAAAAAAAATGCAATTCAATAAACAATTTAGGATACCAGGATTTTATTTTTCTCCCTAACTATTAAACTATTAAGGACCACTGTAGTTTTGGGGTTAGGAAAACATTACATGGGAGATATCCACTTTGGGGGGATTACTCACTTATTAAGTGGATGAATAGTCTAAAGAAATTTGTAGTTGCATAAGATAAGATATTTATTACCTACTCTCCAAAAGTTCCAAACTGAATAAAACAGACTTAAGTCAGGGATATCAAGCAAGAAACATTCCCTTCCCCTTCATATCCTCTATTTTGTTAAATAAGGTCTTTGCTTATAACTTTAAGGTGAACAGATGGACTGAAAAGGTGTCTTTGATTAGTTCATGAAAAAAATAGGAATCACAATGATGTTGATGAATATTAATGGCTTGTGAATCCAATGTGGACAGGTCAATATTTCGTTCTTTTTTCAAAGAGTTTACATCATTTGAAATAGCTACTAAAATCTAATATTTTTTGCATTTGTTACGGTTTTTAAGTCACTTTTGTATATAAGCATCTCATTTGATCTTCAAAGCCCAATGCTTAAGGATTGGAAAAGTTGATTATCGTATGTATTCTATTACTCATAAATTGGGCAAAGTATATCCACTGGAAATTCACTTAGCTATTAAGTGTTCAAGGTATCAGCAATATAAAATTGTAGCAATTCCAGTTTATTTTGTCACAGACACCCAATTGCTATATACATTAAAATGCACTGAGCCTTAAAGACCTATCTAACTCTTTAGAGCTTGCACAATACATTATTGTCTGTGGTTTATTTGTTCTGCCATATTTATTTAGCAAAATACACAGCAGTGAAGCATTTTAAGGCCTCCTTTACAATGAGAGTTTCACGAGACCCAAATATAAAATAAGATTATGGATTATAATAGCAATAGTAGCTTCTGCTTCTTCCTCTCTCCTTTCTTTAGTAACTGAAAAGCTGTATTTTCAAGGCAGTTTAAGAATGGATTTACTATTTGCTTTTAATATATTGTTTCATACAGTGTTTCTTAGAATTCATACTGCACTGTATTTGTTCCATTTTTCCTTTTTTACACTTTTTTCTTCATGCTTGCATTCAATTTCAGGGGGTATTATTTATCACCATTACAGTACTCTTTAAAAAGGATTTGTCATCAGATGCCTGCTCCTTTTGATGCCAAAAATTCTGCTGTAAACTCAAACTCGTGCCCTGACCTAACAGCTGAAAATCATCCTGGAATTAAGGCCAGAGTTCTGGCTCTTTAATCAAATGTCTAGTTTACATAAAATTTAAATACTTAAAATCAGTCTGCAAACAGACAAAGATATTAAATCCAAGCCTTCTAACTGGTAGAAATGGAGAAAACTGCTATGGTGTGAAGTTCCTCTCTTTGTGTAAAAAGGTTATAACTGTTTAGGCAATCCTATTAGGCTAATTGTAATTAAAAGTCAATGGGTGTAATTAAAAGTCAAAGTTTATAGGTGCATTTAAAAAATGCAACTATAAAAAATGGCAGTGGGGGAGATTTTGAAACTATTTGTATTTCTGGGGATGAAGCAAAACCCTTGGGAGAGTCTGCAGTTTCCACAAGCAAGAAGTAAAATTGCCCACCCCTAGCTGAATTATCAAGCAAAGCTTGATAATTGCTCCACTGAGAACAGAGCAGGGTTAAATATGCTTGTGATGTGTTTTATTGTGATTTGCATTTTTCTGCATAGTAATTCATTGGCTTTAACAAAACATTGATTACCTGCTGTTACAAAGTACATCATCTTTCAGGCTTTAAATTAAGCATTTCTTCATTGTGTGTGTTGGTGGGGTTGGGGGTGGGGTATAGATTAGCTTGATTCTCTGCTCTAATGTAAAAGTCTTTTCTCCCTTCTTTGACCTCTTTAAATGCAAAGCCTTAGTTGGGCTTTTTTTTTTTTTTCAATTCATGAGTGTGTAGTTTGTCACTCTCTAATTTCTGTTAAATTTCATAAGATCCGACACATTTGCATTTACAGGGCTGTTAGATAATGTTTATCCCTTTTCATCTTCAAAGTGCTTTATAAATATTAACTAATCAAAGCTGCCAGCACACCCATGAGGCAGAGAAATATTGGGTTGTTACTGTTTTATCTTACTTGGTTTACCTTGTAGGGAATTTGTGAGATTGCTGAATGTTATTTATTTATTTTTTTAATCAGTTTTAGGTAGCTTTTCACCATTAATAGAAAAGAACTGCACACTTTCTGGCATCTGAACATGGAGGGCTGTGATTCATTATTTACCATATGTAGCCTTGAAAAGTTATCTGAGTTTGTATACCTGTCTATTATTTTCCTTAGATTGTAAACTTCATTGCTATGACCATTTACACTTTCTTTTTTCTTTTGCACAGTAGCTAACCTAATACTATTTTCATTTATTCATTTATGCATTCCAAAAACACTTAATGAGTGCCCACTCTCTTCCAGGTATTGTATTAAACACTGAAAACATAAAGCTGTGTTGTGCTCTGTCACTACCATCATGTCCAACTCTTTGGGACCTATGGACTGTATATATTTATATATACATATATATATAAATACACACACATACATATGGGCTTCCCTAGTGGCTCAGATAGTAAAAAATCTGCCTGTGATACAGAAGACATATGTTTGATCCCTGGGTCAGGAATATTCCCTGGAGAAGGAAATGGCAACCCACTCCAGTATCCTTGCATGGGAAATCCTATGAACAGAGGAGCCTGATGGGCCACAGTCCATGGGGTCGCAAAAGAGTAGGACATGACTTAGCAACTATACAATAACAACAATACATATACATATGTAAGCACAAATACATTTCTGTGTGCTTCAGTGGTGGAGAAGAGTATTCTGTCTCTAGACATTAGAAAAGCATTCAAGAGAATGTGGACTTTTATCTAAGACTAGAAGGCTGATATTTTGATTAAATTACTTGGACTGTACATCGTTTTTGCTGATTTGAAAAGGTACAAACGAAAGCACAGCTGCACTTTTACTCTGTGGTATCCATTAGGTTTTACTTGATGAGTCTTTTAGATTTTTAACATCATTGAAGACTGGCAGTGATCCAGATAGCTTCTATTCTAACCACTTATTAAACTGTTGATTAAAAAAAAAATCACTACAATTAAAATTACTCACTTGGAATGTTCTCCTTTTTAAAACCTTTTTTTCTTTTCCTTTAATATTCTAGCATAACACAGGGGAAATTTAGCATGGCAAGGACTGAGCTACAGCTGCTTCCCAAGGGATATCATCTAAGGTCCACCATCTACACTTGGTATCTTCCTATCTCATTTTCATTTCTTTCAATTAAAAGCCCAATAAATAGGTAAAAGATGGCTAGTTTTTAAGTAAGAGTTTGTTTAAAAAGTATTGATTTCTCTATATTTCTAAATCATATAACCCTTTGAAATCCATCCAAGTCTTGATTATCACAAACATCATTTTTCTATATGCAATTTCAATGTTTTAATTTCTTTATTTTCTCCAAAAGCAGAAATAAGAAAGAAATTGATTTCTCAGATTTTCTCCCTTATTATCATCTCTGAAATCATTTTCAGTATATCACGCAACTGATTTTTTTTTCTTTTTTAGCAAATGTTCTGTGGTGAATAGATATGTACAAAGTGAAACAAATTCAGGCAGATCAGTGGTTCCAGATGCTCCCTCCACTGTGTATATGAATCTGCCTCACTGCTTACCCAAATGTGTTTCCAAAAGCTTTACTTCATATTGGAACTTGGTTTTCTGTTGGGCAACAAGGAAATTGTCTCCGAAATAGTGATTTGAACTATTGACCTTTCTATGAATCTTTTCCCCCTTCAGTTCTGGTGATGGTCTTTTTCAGGGCTTCATGGGGGTTAATCTGTATAACATTTCCTGTACAAGACATGAAGACAAAGACAAAAAAAGTGGAATGTAGTTCTAGAAATTATCATATCTTGCATAATGTCTAGATTGAAGGTTGCTGAGTGTCATGGGAGTATTATTGGAGGCAATCATATTTATGGTGTTTATTTGAAGGTATATTTGAAAGTATAGACTTCCCTGGTGGCTCAGACAGTAAAGCATCTTGCTTACAAGGCGAAAGACATGGGTTTCATCCCTGGTTCGGGAAGATACTCTGGAGACGGAAATGGCAACCCACTCCAGTACTCTTTCCTAGAAAATCCCATGGACGGAGGAGCCTGGTAGGCTACAGTCCATGGGGTCGCAAAGAGTCAGACAAGACTGAGTGACTTCACTTTGAAAGTATATTTTGAGGGAGTCTATTTTACTTCTATGCTCAGAAGCTGTTTCTAACCATTTCATGCTTAGGATTGTTAAATGTGAAGATGAGTTTGCTAGTCAAAAGAGTGAATTTGTTAGTCCCATCAGATTACATAGTCCATAAATATTGAAAAATGCAAATATTCAAGATACAACCTAACATGGTGTGAACTATCTTATTACTGATCAATAGTAGATCATGGAATCTGAGGGAAACTTAAAGATCCATTATGTAAAATACTGTTGCAAGTAAATGACTCTAGCTAGGGAGTAATAAATGCCTGTAGTTATCATTCATGACTGTACAGAAGGGGCACCTTATGAGAAATAAGCATCTCTCACATGCTCCCCTGGCCTCTGTACCCAAATGTAAGCATTATTCTCAGTTTCCTTCATAACTTTTATGAATAAATGCCAATATCTACATAATTTTTATAGCAAGGGGGATTTTATTAAATCTGTACATATTTTTATTGTGCTTTCTCCTCTTATTTATTTTGAAGATATATCAGTGTATGCCTATATCATAATTCATTTAACCATTCTTCAAACAATGGACATTTTCCCTTATTCCCAAAGTTATTGTTAATAATGCAATGTAAAAATAAATATGTGTATATGTGTGTGTATATATATATATGAACACTTTTACCATAATATGCACATAAATCATTAGAGTGAAAATGCTAAGTCAAATGAAGTATCCATTTTACACTTTTATTGTTTGTTTGTGAAACTCGCTCAGTCATGTCCAATTCTTTGCAACCCCATGGTCTGTAGCCTGTCAGACTCCTCTGTCCATGGAATTCTCCAGGCAAGAATACTGGAATGGGTAGCCATTCCCTTCTCCAGGGAATCTTCCCAAGCCAGGGATTAAACCCTGGTCTCCTATATTATAGGCAGATTCTTGCCCTTCAAAAATATTATAATTTATATTATGACAATTAGTGCATATAAATATGTATTTCCTCCATAGTCTTGTTATTAAACTTATAAATTACCAATCAAGAAAGTGAAAATAGTATCTTGCATTTATTTCAAATTGTATTTGCTTAATTTTAGGAATTGATATTATTCATCCATAAGAAAATATGAATGACATATCTTATCATTTATCTCACAGTTAAAAATTTTATTTGATATTGTATACCTTAGATGAGGGAAAAAAAATACTCTCTGGCTGTTTTTGGAAACTACAGAAAAAAAAAATGTTCTAAGCCATTCCACAGGAAATTTGTGCAGTTATGTAAAACACAGAGATAAAGAACAATGCAGAACTGAAAATCCACAGTTCAGATCCTACTTACTAGATATGTGGCCTAAGACAAGTCGCAAATTCTTCATTTTAAAATGAGGTGAGGGTGGGAAGATTTGGGAGAATGACATTGAAACATGTAAAATATCATGTAAGAAACGAGTTGCCAGTCCAGGTTTGATGCACAATACTGGATGCTTGGGGCTAGTGCACTGGGACGACCCAGAGGGATGGTATGGGGAGGGAGGAGGGTTCAGGATGGGGAGCACATGTATACCTGTGGCGGATTCATTTTGATATTTGGCAAAACTAATACAATTATGTAAAGTTTAAAAATAAAATAAAAATTAAAAAAATAAAATAAAATAAAATGAGGTGAGAATTAATTTAGAGTGTTGTTATGGGTAACAAATTAAATGATAAATGAGAAAGATATTTGTGTGGTTCAGGGGTCTTCAGTTCATTGTTATTAAAAAGAAATAAATTATTATATGGGAACCTAGTAATTTTGGCATCCCTGGTAGCTCAGATAGTAAAGAATCTGCTGCAGTGCAGGAGACCCAGATTTGATCCCTGTATCAGGAAGATCCCCTGGAGAAAGGAATGGCTACCCACTCCAGTATTCTTGCCTGGAAAATTCCATGAACAGAGGAGAGGATCCTGGCAAGCTAGAGTCCATGGAGTCACAAAGAGTCAGACATTCAACTGAGCAACTTCCAGTAGTACTTTAGGGAAAAAAATGCAGTTGGCAGGGTGGAGTGTCTACTCCTGGGTTATGGTGATCAGAGTAACTCTTTTAAATTTTCTAATTTAAGTTTTATTTACATATTGTTGATTTACAAGGTTGTGTTACTTTCTCATGTACTGCAAGGTGATTCAGTTATACACATACATTTAGTCATTCTTTTCAGGTTCTTTTCCATATATTATCACAGAATATTGAGCAGAGTTCCCTGTGCTATACAGTAGATCCTTATTGATTACCTATATTATATATAGTATAAAATGTATACACTTTGCTGGAGCAGCTGTGAAGAGAGATCTCATGTCCAAAGTAAGAGAAACCCAAGTAAGATGGTAGGCACTGAGAGAGGGGATCAGAGGGCAGAAAGACTGAAACTACAATCACAGACAACTAGCCAATCTAATCACACAGGCAATAGCCTTGCTAACTCAATGAAACTAAGCCATGCCATGTGGGGCCACCCAAGACAGCCAGGTCATGATGGAGAGGTCTGACAGAATGTGGTCCACTGGAGAAGGGAGTGGCAAACCACTTCAGTATTCTTGCCTTAAGAACCCCATGAACAGTATGAAAAGGCAAAAAGATAGGACACTGAAAGATGAACTCCCCAGGTCAGTAGGTGCCCAATGCCACTGGAAATCAGTGGAGAAATAACTCCAGAAAGAATGAAGGGATGGAGCCAAAGCAAAAACAACACCCAGTTATAAATGGGACTGGTGATGGAAGCAGGGTTTGATGCTGTAAAGAGCAATATTGCATAGGAATCTGGAATGTTAGGTCCATGAATCAAGATAAATTGGAAGTGGTCAAACAGTAGATGACAAGACTGAATATCGACATTCTAGGAATCAGTGGACTAAGAAGGACTGGAATGGGTGAATTTAACTCAGATGACCATTATATCTACTAGTGTGGGCAGGAATCCCTTAGAAGAAATGGAGTAGCCATTATAGTCAACAAAAGAGTCCAAAATGCAGTACTTGGATGCAATCTCAAAAACAACAAAATGATCTCTGTTAGTTTCCAAGGCAAACCATTCAATATCACGGTAATCCAAATCTATGCCCTGATCAGTAACGCTGAAGAAGCTGAAGTTGAACAGTTCTATGAAGACCTACAAGACCTTCTAGAACTAACACCCCAAAAAGATGTACTTTTTGTTATAGGGGACTGGAATGCAAAAGTAGAAAGTCAAGAAACACCTGGAGTAATAGGCAAATTTGGCCTTGGAGTACAGAATGAAGCAGGACAAAGGCTAATAGAGGTTTGCCAAGAGAATGCACTGTTCATAGCAAACACCCTCTTCCAACAACACAAAAAATGACTCTACACATGGGCACCACCAGAGGTCAATACCAAAATCAGATTGACTATATTCTTTGCAGCCAAAGATGGAGAAGCTCTATATAGTCAGCAAAAACAAGACCGGGAGCTGACAGTGGCTTGGATCATGATCTCCTTATTGCCAAATTCAGACTAAAATTGAAGAAACTAGGGAAAACCACTAGACCATTCAGGTATGACCTAAATCAAATCCCTTATGACTATACAGTGGAAGTGAGAAATAGATTTAAGGGACTAGATCTGATAGACAGAGTGCCTGATGAACTATTGATGGAGGTTTGAGACATTGTACAGGGGACAGGAATCAGGACCATCCCCAAGAAAAAGAAATGCAAAAAAGCAAAATGGCTGTCTGAGGAGGCCTTATAAATGGCTGTGAAAAGAAGAGAAGTGAAAAGCAAAGGAGAAAAGGAAAGATATACCTATTTGCATGCAGAGTTCCAAAGAATAGCAAGAGGAGATAAGAAAGCCTTCCTCAGCAATCAGTGCAAAGAAATAGAGGAAAATAATAGAATGAGAAAGACTAGAGATCTCCTCAAGAAAATTAGAGATACCAAGGGAACATTTCATGCAAAGATGGGCTCAATAAAGGACAGAAATGGTATGGACCTAACAGAAGCAGAAGATATTAAGGAGAGGTGGCAAGAATACACAGAAGAACTGTACAAAAAAGATCTTCATGACCCAGATAATCACAATGGTGTGATCACTCACCTAGAGCCAGACATCCTGGAATGGGAAGTCAAGTAGGCCTTAGAAAGCATCACTATGAACAAAGCTAGTGGAGGTGATGGAATTCCAGTTGAGTTATTTCAAATCCTAATAGATGATGCTGTGAAAGTGCTGCACTCAACTTGCCAGCACATTTGGAAAACTCAGCAGTGGCCACAGGACTGGAAAAGGTCAGTTTTCATCCCAATCCCAAAGAAAGGCAATGCCAAAGAATGCTCAAACTACCGCACAATTGCACTCATCTCACACACTAGCAAAAAAAATGCTTAAAATTCTCCAAGCCAGGCTTCAGCAATACATGAACCGTGAACTTCCAGATGTTCAAGCTGGTTTTAGAAAAAGCAGAGGAACCAGAGATCAAATTGCCAACATCCACTGGGTCATCAAAAAAGCAAGAGAGTTCCAGAAAGTTTTCTATGTCTGCTTTATTGACTATGCCAAAGCTTTTGACTGTGTGGATCACAATAAACTGTGGAAAATTCTTCAAGAGATGGGAATAGCAGACCACCAGGTCAGGTGGTCTGACCTGCCTCTTGAGAAACCTAAATACAGGTCAGAAAGCAAGAGTTAGAACTAGACATGGAACAACAGACTGGTTCCAAATAGGAAAAGGAGTACGTCAAGGCTGTATATTGTCACTCTGCTTATTTAACTTCTATGCAGAGTACATCATGAGAAATGCTGGGCTGGAAGAAGCACAAGCTGGAATCAAGATTGCCAGAAAAAAATATCAATAAGCTCAGATATGCAGATGACACCTCTCTTATGGCAGAAAGTGAAGAACTAAAGAGCCTCTTTTTCTTTTTTATTTAAATTTATTTATTTTAATTGGATGCTAATTACTTTACAATATTGTATTGGTTTTGCCATACATCAACATGAATCAGCCACAGGTGTACACGTGTTCCCCATCCAGAACCCCCCTCCCACCTTCCTCCATGTACCATCCCTCTGGGTCATCCCAGTGGACAAGTCCCAAGCATCCTGTATCCTGCATCAAACCTGGACTGGTGGTTAGTTTCTTATATGATATTATACATGTTTCAATGCCATTCTCCCACTGAAGAACCTCTTGATGAAAGTGAAAGAGGAGAGTGAAAAAGTTGGCTTACAGCTCAACATTCAGAAAACTAAGATCATGGCATCCAGTTCCCTCTCTTCATGGCAAATAGATGGGGAAACAGTGGAAACAGTGGCTGACTTTATTTTTCTGGGCTCCAAAATCACTGCAAATGGTGATTGCAACCATGAAATTAAAAGACACTTACTCTTTGGAAGGAAAGTTATGACCAACTTAGACAGCATATTAAAAAGCAGAGACATTACTTTACCAACAAAAGTCCATCTAGTCAAGGCTATGGTTTTTCCAGTAGTCATGTATGGATATGAGTGTTGGACTATAAAGAGAGCTGAGCACAGAAGAATTGATGCTTTTGAAGTGTGCTGTTAGAGAAGACTCTTGAGAGTCCCTTGGACAGCAGAGAGATCCAACCGGTCCATCCTAAAGGAAATTAGTCCTGGGTGTTCATTGGAAAGACTGATGTTGAAACTGAAACTCCAATACTTTGGCTACCTGATGCGAAGAGCTGACTCATTGGAAAAGACCCTGATGCTGTGAAAGATGGAGGGCAGGAGGAGAAGGGGACGACAGAGGAAGAGATGTTTGGATGGCATCACCGACTCAATGGACATGAGTTTGGGTGAACTCTGGGGGTTGGTGATGGACAGGGAAGCCTGGCATGCTGCGGTTCATGGGGTCGCAAAGAATCAGACACGACTGAGCGACTAAACGGTAACTGAATATTCCATTGTATATATGTACCACATCTTCTCTATCCATTCTTCTGTCAGTGGACATTTTGGTTGTTTTCATATCTTGGCTATTTTAAATAGTGCTGTAATAAACATTGTGGTGCACATATCTTTTTGAATTACAGTTTTTCTCTAGATATATGCCCAAAAGTGTGGTTGCAGGCTCATATGGTAGCTCTAATTTTAGTTTTTTAAGGAACCTCCATAGTGTTCTGCATAGTAGTTGTATCAATTTGCATTCCCACCAATCATACGGTAGGGTTCCCTTTCCTCCATACCTTCTCTAGAATTTATCATTTGTAGACATTCTGATGATGGCCAGGATTAGCTCTTGTTTAGTAAATTTCAAGAGGTACCCAGTCTGATAGAGGTGGTGAGGTGCACCAGTAGGACTACCTTTGCCCTTTTATGATCCTGTGTATAGAAAGTTATTCTACAGGATGGGCTTGTTTGAACACTGAAAGATTAAAATAGCCCCTAGAAGCCTGGAATGGTAACACCCACTTGTAAAGAGAGTGCTAGTTTATTTTGTAGACTGCCATATCTTTTTCAGGTTTCCTTTTAGAAACAGTTCTTTTTACTCTTAAGGAAAATTAAACACTTCTTTAGTCATATAATCAAGTCTATAGATAGATAGATAGTCAAACTTGTCTTTTCTAAACCTGGCAATTAGTAACTTTTGTCCTAACTTATATCCTTCATTCCTTCTTTAATATTTTAAAGTCAAAAAACAAGACTGAAAGTATTTTTATTGATCTGGATTTTCTAAATATTATTATTACTGTTTAATTTTAGGAGTCTAGACAGCTACTAGACTCTTCTATTGTCAATTATTACTCAGCAATTTTGTGGGCTTAATTTTGTACCAAGTTTAGTTGCAAAAGGAACATCTAGTACTGATGCATTTACTTTCAGATAATAAACTTAGCCTCAAACCTTATAACCTCAGCTGAAGTGATTGCATTTCTGCAATTACATTAGGCTTCCTTGAAGCAGGTTAATTGAACTGCTGTGTACTGTTTTGTCAAGATTTATCCCCTTGTATAAATCTATTTGTGTCAACTCTGTAGCATGTTGTTCTTAAAGAAAACTACCTGCTTCCAGAAAAACCTTATACAAGACCCAGTAATTAAACAGAATGTAAAGATCGATTCATCTCAGCATTGGTTTGAGAGGAAGTGTCCTCCTGTGGTTAGAAATTTCCAAGCTACTTCACTGAACTGTGGTTTTTGTTTGGGAGATGTGTTGTTAGAGACAAAGATCCCTGAGAAATCATTCTTTCTTTTATCTCATGGAGAGTGATGAGTTGGAGAGGAGTGAGAGCTATAGTCATAATAAATGGTTTGTATCTGGGAGCTCAAAATTTAGACTAGTCTTTGGTTATTGAGTGATAGATATTTGCTTTTGAGCTATTATTTGACCAGTTCTAAAAAGAAGTTAATATATATAACATATAACAATTTATTATAGAATCATAAAATTACACAGTTGTGTAATTTTAGCACCTGTAACTAGAGTCTGTCTTAAACAGGTTTAAAGTAAAATCTTCCATTATTTGGGGATAAAGGAGTTCTTAGACTGATTTGATAGAAGGCAACTTAGAAAAAAAAAAAAGCTGGTCCCCATATTTAACAGTATTTTATAGATAAAAGCTATAAAATGGAAAGTAGAATAGAGTAAATGGAATTTCAGGAGGCTTGGGCCTGAAAAGAAGGTAGGTATTAAGAAATTTTCTCTCATCAAAACTTAGCCACTCTTTTGTGACTACAAAGAACTTCATGATCTTGTTATTCTCATCACCAAATGGTGTCGCTCATTGCTATGATTGGAGGAGAAAGGTCATTTAGAATTGGAATAGACCTAAAAAATTTTGTGGAGAAGTCTGAACTGGATGTATGGGGAAATTAGGTGGGACGTGACTAGGTAGAAGCGTGAATTAAATTAATCATGGAATCAAGAAGCAACAAAATTAGGTTAAGAGACTGAAGGAGAGGTGCACTGGGATGGGAAATCCTAAGGATATGTTACAGTTTGACTGTGAGGGCCTGGCTTCCAGGCCACAGTAGTTTGGGCTTGATCCTACCAACTGCATGAGTCTTCCAAGACATTTTAGCAGGGGTCTGAAATGTTTGAAGGCATATTTGATAGTCATTCATGTAGTAGTATTTTATGGAATAGACAGAAGTTCATAGTTTCTTCAAAAATTCTGACTCTTTTACCTTCTAAAGAGTGAATGTGTGTGTGTGTATGTGTGTGTGTGTGTGTGTGTGTGTACATGTATAACTGAATCACATTGCTCTACAGCAAAATTAAAAAAAAATAGTAGTGTATTATTACAATAATATTCCAGCTCAGTATTGTAAATGAGAGGTCAATTCTGTCTCTTTCAACCTTCTTAATTGTGCTAGGCTAATAAGGCAAGGCCTGAGTATTTTGTTGCTAAAGGAAATTATAGGGAAGATGAGGGATTTCTTAATCATTTTATCCACATTTCAGAACTTAAGGGTTTAGGGAGAAAAATATCTCGTACATGACTCTTCAGTATCATTGCAAATTTATGTGTCTTTGCAACTTCATTAGAAACTATCATCAAGAGCAAAGTATCTGATGCTCATCTCCGAATACAGTGTTTTCAATTTCCAATTCAACCCCATTTCCCTTGGTTTTAAATTAGCCCATGTATGAATGAATCATGGACTATATAGTCTTTTTAGCAATCCATCATTATTTACATGAGGTCATTTCTTAAAAAAAAAAAAGCTTTATTGGAGTATAATTGATTTATAATTCTGTGTTAGTTTCAGGTGTACAGAAAAGAGAATCAGTTATATATAGACATATATTCACTCATTTTTAGATTATTTTCCAATATACGCCATTTCAGAGTATTTGTAGATTTCCCTGTGTTATATACTAGGTCCTTATTAGTTATCTATTTTATATATAGTAGTGTGTATGTGTCAGTCCCAATCTCCCAATCTCCCAATCTATCCCCCCACTCTTATCCTCTGGTAATGATAAATTCATTTTCTACATCTGTGACTTTACTTCTGTTTTGCAAATAAGTTTATTTCTACCCTTTTTATTCAGTTCAGTTCAGTCACTCAGTTGTATTTGACTCTTTGTGACCCCATGGACTGAAGCACGCCAGGCTTCCCTTACCACCAACAACTCCCAGAGTTTACTCAATCTCATGTCCATTGAGTTGGTGATGCCATCCAACCATCTCGTCCTCTGTCATCCCCTTCTCCTCCCGCCTTCAATCTTTCCCAGCATCAGGGTCTTTTCAAATGAGTCAGTTCTTCCCATCAGATGGCCACAGTATTGGAGTTTCAGCTTCAGCATCAGTCCTTCCAATGAATATTCAGGACTGATTTCCTTTAGGATAGACTGGTTGGATCTCCTTGCAGTCCAAGGGACTCTCAAGAGTCTTCTCCAACACCACAGTTCAAAAGCATCAATTATTCAGGGCTCAGCTTTTTTATAGTCCAACTCTCACATCCATGTGAGATGTGAGCATGGCTACTGGAATATCCATAGCTTTGACCATATGAACTTTGTTGGCAAAGTAATGTCTCTGCTTTTGAATATGCTATCTAGGTTGGTCATAACTTTTCTTCCCAGGATCAAGTGTCTTTTAATTTCATGGCTGCAATCACCATCTGCAGTGATTTTGGAGCCCAGAAAAATAAACTCTGACACTGTTTCCACTGTTTCCCCATCTATTTCCCATGAAGTGATGGGACTGGATGCCATGATCTTAGTTTTCTGAATGTTGAGCTTTAAGCCAACTTTTTCACTCTCCTTTCACGTTCATCAAGAGGCTCTTTAGTTCTTCTTTACTTTCTGCCATAAGGGTGGTGTCATCTGCATATCTGAGGATATTAATATTTTTCCCGGCAATCTTGATTCCAGCTTGTGCTTCACCCAGCCCAGCGTTTCTCATGCTGTACTCTGCATATAAGTTAAATAAGCACGGTGACAATATACAGTCTTGACATATTCCTTTCCCGATTTGGAACCAGTCTGTTGTTCCATGTCCAGTTCTAACTATTCATTCCTGCCCTGCATACAGATTTCTCAAGAGGCAGGTCAGGTGGTCTGGTATTCCGATCTCTTTCAGAATTTTCCAAAGTTTGTTGTGGTCCACACAATCAAAAGCTTTAGCATAGTCAATAAAGCAGAAGTAGATATTTTTCTGGAACTCTCTTGCTTTTTCAAAGATCCAATAGATGTTGGCAGTTTGATCTCTGTTCCTCTGCCTTTCCTAAATCCAGCTTGACCATCTGGAAGTTCACGGTTCACGTACTGTTGAAGCCTGGCTTGGAGAATGTTGAGCATCACTTTTCTAGCGTGTGAGATGAGTACAATTGTGTGCTAGTTTGGTCGTTCTTTGGCATTGCCTTTCTTTAGGATTGGAATGAAAACTAACATTTTCCAGTCCTGTGGCCATTCCTGAGTTTTCCAAAGTTGCTGGCATATTGAGTGCAGCACTTTCACAGCATCATCTTTTAAGATTTGAAATAGCTCCACTGGAGTTCCATCACCTCCACTAACTTTATTCATAGTGATGCTTCCTAAGGCCCACTTGAATTCGCATTCTAGGACTTCACATTCCCTTGTGGCTCAGCTGGTAAAGAATCTGCCTACAATGTGGGAGACCTGGGTTTGATCCCTGGGTTGGGAAGATCCACTCCAGTATTCTGGCCTGGAGAATTCCATGGACTGTATAGTCCAAGGGTTTGCAAAGAGTCTGACATGACTGAGTGACTTTCACCCTTTTTACTAGATTCCACATGTGAGCAATATCATATGATATTTGTCTCTCTGTGATTGACTTACTTGACTCAGTATGACGATCTCTAGGTCCATCCATGTTGCTGCAAATGGCATTATTTCTCCATGTAGTCTTACTTTTAGAAGCTAACTTTATCAGCCACATGAACTCACTAAGATTTAGCTTTGCTATTCAACAGGTATGCATGTTACTTTTTATGCACAACAGGTATGCACAGCCTATGTGAGATTGTAAGTAATGTTGGGGTTAAGGAATACTATTTAAGTATCGAAACTTTGGTTTTGATGATGTTGGAAAACTTGCCTTTGGGAAGGACAGTCAAGAAAGGAAGTGGGAGACAAAGGCAATTTGGGGATTAGAAAAGAGTATTTCACTGCAGAAGATTTGACTTCCAAAATTCTTTTTTTTTTTTTTTTCTTGATGGTTCTTCAACTACTATTGAAGCCACAGAAGTGGCTCCCCTGATCACTTTAGTAAGGAATGTTTATAGCATCTTAACTAGGAAGTCTTTACTTACCTTTCCAGATACAGAATTGAGTTCATTTTCCTTTAAGATTTTATAACTCTGTTGGGGGCTCTCACACTTTATAATTAATTGGTTATATTCTCAGTCACTACTGTCTGGGAGACCCTGGGAAGGGGGCAGACCTGTGTCCTACCAAATTTTTATAGCTCCAGCACCTAACAGAGTAAGAAGAAAGCAATAAACATTTACTGACTAGTGGTTAAATGAATGGATAAATCAATCGGTTAATCCAATGTTGAGATGTTGAGTGCTTCTCACCTGTAAGGCATTGTGTCATATTTGTGGAGAAATATATAATTGCTATTTTTTATATCTGCCTATAAGAGGCTTCCCTGTTGACTCAGATGGTAAAGAATCTGCCTGGAATGCAGGGGACCTGGGTTTGATCTGTGGATTGGGAAGATCCCCTGGAGAAGGGAATGGCTACCCACTCAGGTTTTCTTGCCTGGAGAGTTCCATGGACAGAGGAGCTGGTGGGCTAGAGTCCATGGGGTCACAGACAGTCAGACACCACGACAGAGTGACTGTCACTTTATAAGAAATTTAAACTTTAGTTCAGCAGCTAGATTACTAATATGAAAGTAATTAGTCACTTTAATTGTTTATAGTCTCTGCTTCTCTTTTTCTTTCATTGATCAATCACCTAACTTTAATCTTTATCTGCCTCCATCACTGTGTCTTCTGAGGATACTAAATGACCCCCTGCTTGTCAAATTGAGTGTTTGAATTTTCTTAATCTGCTTGATCTCCAGCTGGCATTGAACATTAGAGAATCCAATCTTCCTTTGAATTTCTCTTTCCCATTTTGGCACCAAGACACTGAACTGGATTCTGATGTTCAGAGTTCCTACTGGATACATTATGCACTTCCTCCTCTCCTCTTTTTCTACATGGTGCATCCTTTAGAGTGTTTCCTAGGCTAATATCTCTCTTCATGATTTAACTGTGTATGTAAAACCTACTTCTGTCACTAAGTATCATACACGTGTAAACTATACCATCCTCTCAAATGTTTTTAAGATTAAAAATTAACTTTCCCCTTAAGACCTTATTCTTCTTTGTCTTTTATGACAAAGGCATGTGGATTCATTTTCATTGCCACAGTAACTTCAAGGCACCGGTTTCCCTCCAACCAGGTTTTACCTTCTTGAGTCCATATTCTACATGATATTGAATTAAGCCTTATAAACTATCTATATCACCTCAACCTCAGAATCGTTCTGTGATGGTTATTTCTTACAGTTTGCCTCACTTACCTAGAGTTTGAGGCCCTGCACAACATGATGAATAGAATACTCCTGTTATTTTACCTCTTTATCAACCCAATGATTTAAGTCCAATGCGCTAGTCAACATACCAAGTTTGGTGCACTGGCTAACATCATTCCTCTTCTAGATTTATTTGAAGCTCAATAATTACCTGAACTCTAGCTTCATACTGAAGTCCAGTTAGAATCTAAGGATTTCCCTAAAGCTTCCTGCATCCTAGCATTTCCCAAAGTGTGGGGGATATAATTTTAGGTAGTGCATTAATAGAAAGTCATCAAAAGAAAATGAATTGTATGGTAAAGAGTTATTCTTTTTTTATTTGATTTCACTCTTTATAATTTTATCAAGAAGACCTTAACTTGGTTAAACAAATTTTGGTTTTTAACATCAATCTGACATTAATAATTTTTCTTTTAATCAGTGAAAATTCAGGGAGATACCTCAGTGAATTTATCAGTCACCATTATCTAGTTAGAAATAAATAATGTTATTTTATTTATGTTTTTTGCCTTTCATTTATGGTAAAGATACAGGTTTTTCTTTAGGGTGATGCTATTAATATTTAATTTAAATAATAATTAATTTTAACATTAACATTTAAATAACTGCTCAATTTCAATATTTAAATGCTTAAATTTAAATATTTAAGTAAGGTTTTGCTTGAATACACAGAAAAATATCAGGTAAAAAATATATGTAGCAATTATTAAGAGGGTAATTCAAGAAGGTGGGACGTAGGGGTACACAGAAATTATAAAAGCTATACATAAATAACTGAAGTTTGGAGAACCCTCAATTACCATATCAGCCCACAATTTTTCTTTGTTTCAGTGACTGTGAAAGTTCAGTCGCTTTTCTAACTTTCTCTGTGTTAACTAATGGAATTCTTTCAAGGATCCTTTGTAAGATACTGTGTTTCCTATTTTATAGATAAAGAAGTGGAAGACATAATTTGCCCAGCTTCTAGCAAGTGGCAAAACTGTAGAGACAGGCTTTGAACCCAGGTCTTTAGCTTTCAGAACTGGTGCTCTTAAAAAGCAACTCTGACTCAGGAAAAGCCCATCAGTCTTTGGTTTGATAATAACAAGTAAGATCTTTTGTGTTTGCTGTCGTTCATCTGTCTTTTTCCTCCAGAAGGAAAAGTTTTATTCAAATATGAAGTTAAACTTTGTAGAAACCTCCTGTGAGTAATTGTACTTAGAATCGATTTCCATCTCTACAGACAACTTGAAAACCTTTTTCTTCCAAAGGTATAGTCCTTAAAACTCAGGGAGTACTCAGTTAACTACAGGTTCAATAACAAATAGGAAAAGGCCAGTCTCTCTTCATGAATAACTTTTATAGTTTGTTCATCAGAAAGTCCAGGAGCATGATGACCAAGTGCAATTTGCATCTGCTTCCTCAGCAGACTGCCCAGTAGATGAACAGCCCTCGGCCGTTCAAGTGAAATATTTAGTAACTAAGCAGGGTGTAGTATGAAAGCAAATTATATACACTGGAGAAATGCATCACAGAAAATGTTATGGTTAAGCTTGATATTAGAATGTACCACCCTTACATTTGCCTTTTCAATTCTCAAAAACTGAAGGGGCACTTTTCTGAGGAACTGCAGAATCCTATTGTTATAATTACTATAAATCGTATTTTGTTGTAAGGATTTTATAATAACCAGATAAATTTTTACCATCTGTATATTTAAAATAGCCCTCATATACAACTAAGAAATATTTAAGATAGAAATTTGCTCATAAACACTCAATATTTGTTTTTTAAACCCACTTAATGTAACCAAAGTTGCTGTATTTCTTTCCTAATTCTATTGTCTCTTAATTATTGGCCTAATTGCAAAGAGTTGGACATGACTAAGTGACTGAACTGAACTGAACTGAATACAGAGCTGGACAAACTATGACCTGCAGTTCAAACCTTGATATTGCCTCTTTTTCATGCGGCTCACAAGCTAAGAGTGATTTTCACATTTTTAAGGGTTATAAAAAGAAAAAAAATAATACATGACAGTGATTATATGTAGCCTGTAAAGCCTAAAATATTTACTGTATAACCTTTCACAGAAAAGTTTGCCAACCACTCATCTTTTTCTATCCATAACATGTTTCACTTAGTATTTTGCTCTGAAATTACTTCATTTTTGTTATGTCTCTCTAGTCGAATTATGGTCTGGTAGTATGTCATCTTTCAGTTTGCAATATGTGGTTCTGGTGCTGTAATACAAAGTCATCTCATATTTTACCTAACCTAGTGTTTGTTATACTGGAAAGCGGCACTTTCGGAACCATCTCCAAAGATGCCTATCTAAACTAGGATATCAAAACTGACCCTAATACTGATTGGGGCAGGGTAGCAGGGATGGTCATTGGGGTATTGTTTATTTTGCCTTTTGGGGGGATGTAAGTCATTGGAGCCAGAGAACAGATTGTGTTATCTAGAATCCAAAGATGGCCTGCCTACAAATCATGCTTCCTGGTATTTACATACCTATACAGACCCCTTCCACTTGGTAATTAACAGCATGCAACACAAGTAACTCCATATTAAGCTAAGTCGTAAGTCATGTAGCTTCTGGCTTGTTCTCTTAGAATGCTTACTCTTTGAACGCTTCCTCTGAAAACCCCAAAAATTAGTCAAGAATCTCAAGCCACATGGAAAGGACACATATAGACACTCACCTGCAGCTGAGCTTCTTACACAACAGCCAGCAACAGTGACAAGTCATTTGTGTGAGCTCTGCTGAATATCTAATCTCAGTCTATCAGATAGTTCCAGTACCACCTGCCATTTGTTTGCAATCATTTGAGAGATCCCAAGCAACAACCATCCAACTGAGCTTCTACCATAATGAGGGGTAAGAATAAATCATTTCAGTTAAGTTTTGAAGTGATGTGTCATGCAGCAATAGACAATGGAACAGCATGTTCCTTGCGTAGGTTCTTACAAGCTTATCTTGTACTTTCCTGTGACAGCTCTGCTATCAACCATTTCTCAAAAACAACAACAACAAACAAACAAACAAAAAAACCCACAAAAAACAATTTCTGTTACTGGAGAATGATACTTAAAAACTAAGATATGGATAACAGTTAATTTCCTTGTTTTAATTTGTCTTTACTTTGAGATCCACTCATGGGCCAATTGGAGTAGGAAATGGCAACCCACTCCAGTATTCTTGCCTGGAGAATTCCATGGACAGAGGAGCCTGGTGGGCTACACTCTATAGGGTCTCGAAGAACCAGGCATGACTGAAGCATCTTAGCATGTATACACGCATGCAGGGGCCAGTACTAAATTATGCAATATAAATTATTTATTTATTATCTAACCAGTCAATCCTAAAGGAATTCAATCCTGAATATTCATTGGAAGGACTGAAGCTCCAACACTGTGGTCACCTGATGCATAGAGCCAACTTATTGGAAAAGACCACAGTGCTGGGAAAGATTGAGGGCAAGAGGAGACGGGGGGTGACAGAGGATGAGATGGTTGGATGGCATCACCAACTCAATGGACATGAGCATGAGTAAACTCTGGGGGATACTGAAGGACAGGGAGGCCTGGCATGCTACAGTTCATGGGATCTCAAAGAGTCTGATATGACTTAGCTACTGAACAACATTATCTAACCATGAGTTCACAATGCAAACATTCAATTCTAAAGCAACCACATAGATTGTTGTAACAATTCTCTTTATCATATTTGTAACTCTTATCACTCACAATATGTTTACTTATTTGGTCAATCTCTCAGGCTTCATTCTAAGTTGATAATGAGGGAGCCCTTTCCTCCCTGAGTGAAGATGCCCTACTTACCCTACTTAAGTTTTGACTCCAAACTCAGTAAAGATATTTGTGCTACAACTATCTACCATATGAGCTCCCACCTTTATTGCCTATCTGATAACTTTTGGACAGAATGAAAGAAGAAGGGAGGAAGAAAGGAATGAAAAAGGACATTTTAAAATAATGATTCTTGAGAAAATCTGGCACATTTTTTTATTTGTATTGAGATTGAAGTATGAAGAGAGAAGTATAAAATTGGCCAAGAGGATATTGCAAAAAGCAGTTAGAAATGATATGAGAAAATGGAGAAAAATCATTTTTAAGAGAAATTTGATTGAGCTTAAGAGCTGAATTAGCTACAGGAATTTATGTAGAAAAATAAGTAAAAGATGATTTCAGAGTTCAAGGCTTTTGTTGGGATGTAGAGAATAGGGCAAAGAAAATATGTTATGTGAGTGCACTTGGGGCTGAATTGGACATATTGCTATTAACTTTGCAATTGTAGATTTGTGATGCAAATATGGAAAATTCAGTCAAATTTTCATGTGGTTATAGTCAACTAGAAAAATCAATGGTATGATATCTAATTTAACAATACATTGCAAATTAAGGTATAGTAACTATGCTCAGTTGGAGAAGGCAATGGCAAGCCACTCCAGTACTCTTGCCTGGAAAATCCCATGGATGGAGGAGCCTGGTAGGCTTCAGTCCATGGGGTTGCTACCAGTGGGACGCAACTGAGCGACTTCACTTTCACTTTTCACTTTCACGTAACGGAGAAGGAAATGGCAACCCACTCCAGTGTTCTTGCCTGGAGAATCCCTGGGATGGCAGAGCCTGATGGGCTGCTATCTATGGGGTCGCACAGAGTCAGACATGACTGAAGCAACTTAGCAGCAACTATGCTCAGTCTTAAATATAACATAATGGCCTAGTGTTTTACATGGTAAAATAGGCTCAGAGGAAGATGAATTCAGCATTAGCCACATCACAAATTAATCCAGTAAATAAAAGCAAAGCATTTCTCATTTTTTTTTTTAGCATGTAAACATATTGTACTCTCTTGTGAAATCTGTATTATGTAGCTCTGATTGGTTATGCCATAGTAAATTCTTATTCTTCTCTCAGTCAGCGGTAGAAAAAGAAGCCTGATTTGGAAAAATTGAAATTGATTTACAATGAGAACAATATTCTTAATTTTTCTCTTTGAGCCACAATTTCTCATTTCTCTCTCAATGAATTATAAGTGCAAGTAAGACCTTCTCACCATAACCCACTCACACCTTCTACAAAACTAACTGTTCTCACTAGCCATAGCCAAAATAGTTTTCTGCATTTCCATATTTTAATAGGTAAATATTATATTCATGGAGAAAAAAATCTATCTTTTAATCTGCTGTATAATATATTAACATATGCTATTTAAAAAAATATTAAAAGACATTCAGCAGGCTGGATGTGCAAAAGATATCTACATTCTTCAAAGGTAGCCACTTGTATAATTCTTGAAAAACAAATACTAGTCTTATTAAAGAAGTAATTATTTATAAGACGTAATTAGACTGTAATAAGTCAATGATGTTTGTTGTAATATTTAGGGAACCCAGGATAAGAATGCTTAATTAAGGAAGGAGAGGACATATGGATACATGTGGCTGTTTCATGTTGATGTATGGCAGAAACCAACACAATATTGTAAATCAATTATCCTCCAATAAAGAGAGGGAGAGAGAAAGGACTGCATAATTAACAACTTAATAGAAAGTCTTAAAAAATTAAATTTTGGATAACAATCTAAAAGATGAGCAAGAAGAGAGAAAAGAGAACATAAAATATAATAGGTTAAATAGAAAATAAATATTATATAATTTAGATGATGGAGAAAATAATGGCCAACTATTTGGGAAAATGTAAATATATATACAGTATATATACACAAATATGTAATTTTGTGTATATGAAATAAATACACAAATATGAAATAAAAGTGAATTATATAAAAATTATAATTTTCATTGTAGAAATTCACTCATGAAATATGAAGAATTTATGAGTGGATATTTATATAACCTAAGAGGTAGGGAAAACTTTTCTCAGTTTTAAGATTAATGACAGAATCTCTGAGAAAATATTAGAATTTGTCATGTGTTTAAAACATCTTTATACCAAATTAAAGTATATAAAAAATAAGCAAATGCAAAATGATGGAATATATACTAAAAGATTATATTTCTTGATACACAGAATGTTCTTACACAACAACAACAAACACGTGAGCACTCCAATGTAAAAATGGTAAAGGTGGTAAGCTGGCAGTTCAAATGAATAATTTAGACATAAAATATGTCACCTCAATCAAAATCAAAGAAATATTTATTTAAATATATTTTTAATTTATTATATTGGATGTTAATGAAATAATATGTGAAAGAACATATGTGGAATATCAAATAATATGTGGAATAATATGTGGATATTTTCATATCCAACTGTCACGTTGTAATTTTGTGTAACTTTAGAGGGCATGATGGGACCAAAAGTTTGATGTGTTTCTTTATACTTCAGAATTTCATTTTTAGGAATATTCCCCCTAGATGAGTAACTCAATAAGTGTAAAAAATGTGAGTATATAATAATATTACTTTAACAATTCTATAAATAATAATAAGAAGGATACTTTAAAAATTTTATCGTAGTATAGTTGATTTACAATGTGTTATTTTCTGAAGTGAGAAGTGTTAGTCTTTCAGCTGTGTCCCAGTCTTTGTGATCCCATGGACTGTGTAGCCCGCCAGACTCCTCTGTCCATGGAATTCTCCAAGCAAGATACTGGACTGGTAGCCATTCCCTTCTCCAGGCAATCTTCCCCACTCAGGGATCAAACCTGGGTCTCCTGCATTGCAGGCAGATTCTTTACTATCTGAACCACTGTACTACAAATAAATCAGTTATAACATATATTGACTCTTTTTAGATTTATTTTCCAAAGTAGGCAATTACAGAATATTGAATAGAGTTCCCTGTGCTATTCAATAGGTCCTTATTAGTTATCTACTTTATTCCCTCCTGATTCAGTCTGTAAAGAATCCGCCTGAGATGCAGGAGACCCGAGTTCGATTCCTGGGTCAGGAAGATCCCCTGGAGAAGGAAATGGCAACCCACTCCAGTATTCTTGCCTGGAGAATCCATGGATAGAGGAGCCTGGTGGGCTACAGTCCATGGGGTTGCAAGAGTTGGACACGACTTAGCAACTAAACCACCACCATTAGTTTATATATAATAGTATATATTTGTCAATCCCAATCTCTCAGTTTTTTCCTCCCCAATTCCCCAGTGATAACCCTTAGATTGTTTTGTACACCTGTGACTCTTTCTATTTTGTAAATAATCTGTACTACAGAAAAATTATATTTGTAAGAAAAAAATTCATCTTAGCTTTATTTCACCTCTTTCAATCATAGGTCCTTCAAGAACATGTGAGAAGAAAGTCTTTGTACATGTACTTTCAATAACAGAAATTTCTTAGGGACAAGAAAATCTCTTCCGATAATTTTTTGTCTGAATTTTTATGTACTCTGATGCAATGGACATGGGTTTGGGTGGACTCCAGGAGTTGGTGATGGACAGTGAGGCCTAGCGCGCTGCAGTTCATGGGATCACAAAGAGTCGGACACCACTGAGTGACTGAACCGAACTAAACTGAACTGATGTACTCCTCTAGCTGCCAACATTCCTATATGTACTTGTCAATATAGACTCAAAGGTATGAGTACTACAATGTGAAAAGCCCTTGACATAATTTCAAATATATGAAGTTCATTAAGTTCTGATTCTCTTTTGAATTTTGTTCCTTTCAGCCTGAGTATCTGAGATTGATTTCAAGCAAATGCAGCAACAAATCAGGTGTTCTTGCTTGGGAAGAGATGAATGTTTTGTTGCTTGTCAATATCTGAGTTCCATTACCATTTATTTCCCTTTGTACGGAGTTTTGATTGTCTGTTTGTTTATTTGTTTTAGACATTTTATGTCTGTCTTTTACAGTTCTGGTACCCTGAGTATTCTAAAATAATTTAATACTGAAGATGGACTCTGAATTTGCGGATGACAGTTCCTCCGCAACCAATGGAGCAGCATCCCTGATTATAAGCACCACCATGTATCAAAACCCTACCAGACAGTCTGATCTGCTTACAGATCGTCTGAGGCTGCTGGTGACAGAACTTTGGATAAGTCACTTGACGGTTCCCCCTGGTCTTCACTGTCTTATTGTAAGATGATGAATTTGATTGTAAGATGATGAATTTGATGAATTATTTGTAAATAATCTTTTTCAATTAAATATTAGTGCAGTGGTTAACATGAAAACTTTGAATCAGATAGACTTTATTGTCATGCAAGTTCCATTAATGGTGGTATAACCTTGGGAAATTTAGTTAACTTCAATCACTTCATCTCTAAAGTGGGGATAACAAGATACTAACTTACAGGCAAATTTGACTAAAAATGCAAGTAAAATACGTAGCCTAGTACCTGATTGCCAGAATGAAGTGATTAGTGCTCATATTTGATTTTCTAATACCTGTACCCTTTCTAAAACATCTATATGTCAATTCTTTTCTTTGTTCATGAGGTCACAAAGAATAAAACACAATTTAGCAACTGAACAACAATAATACTTGCTTTACATTATTATATTAGTTCAGATGTACAGTGTAGTGAGTCAGATTTTGCAGATTATCCTCCATTAAAAGTTATTACAAAATAATGACTGCAATTTCCCATGCTATTCAATATAACTTTATTGCTTGTCTGTTTTGTACATAGTCATTTGTACCTCTGGATCCCGTACACCTATCATGACCCCAGCCCCATCCACTCTCCCCACTGGTAAATGACTAGTTAGTTGTCTATATCTGAGAGTATGTTTCTGTTTTGCTATATACGCTTTCTTTATTTTTTACACTCCACATATAAGTAATATCCTACAATATTTTGTTTTTCTATATTGGAGAAATATCCTATTTTGTTATTCTTGCAATACTTTCCACCACAGAAGTCAGCTACTAGTTTTCCTTATCTCCAGGCATGTGACTGGATATTAATAGCTAATCACATCACTGAATGTTGCTGGTGTTTGTTGTTTAGTAGCTGTGTCAGACTCTTTTGCGACCCCATGGGCTGTAGCCTGCCAAACTCCTCTGTTCATGAGATTTCCCAGGCAAGAATACTAGAGTGGGTTACCATTTCCTTATCCAGGGTATCTTCCTTACCCAGGAATGGAACTCGAATCTCCTGCATTGGCAGGCAGAGTCTTCACCACTGAGCCACCAGGGAAACCCATCCCTGAAGCTAGAGGCTTGTAAAATAAAAGTCTATGTTGAATTTATTAGGCAAGGGTTATGGTAAATGTGCTTCCCAGGTGGCACAGTGGTAAGGAATGTGCCTGCCAGTGCAAGAGATGCAAGAGACATGGGTTCAATCCTTGGGTTGGGAACATCCCCTGGAATAGGAAATGGCAACATGCTCCAGTATTCTTGACTGGAGAATTCCATGCACAGAGGAACCTGGAGGGCTACACTCCATGGAGTTGCAAAGAGTTGGAGATGACTGAGTGCGTGTGCATTCAAGCACACAAACACACAGACACACACACAAACATACACACACACACAGTAAAGGTAGAAGCAACATTTAATTTCCAGTGGCAAGTTTCTCTCTGATTTTCAGCAGTGTTCCTGAATATTTTATCTTAAAGAATATTTTAATCCTTCATAGATTATTTTATTTCAGTTAAATAAACCTCTTTTCCACTAAAATTAGCCAACTTTTTTCTAGTGCTTGCAACTAAGAAATTTCACTGAAACATTAGCTCATGATACTAGTCTTTAAATAGTTGTGGTGGTAGTTAATATAGTTTTAGTACAAACTGTCATATTAAATTAAAATATGAATGACTAAATGTTGAGAAATGCTGGAGCTGGAAGATGAATATACAGAAGTTTATTACACTATTCTCTCTTATGTATGTTGAAATTTTCCGTGATAATTAAAAAACATTTACATATATATATGCTTGACAGACACATGTGATGACAGATGGAAATTGATTCTTAACAGATGCTTTATGGTTTATTTTAAAACCTATGTGAAAGGTATCTGCAAGAACTGGCAATTCTAAACATGAGCTTTTATTCAGCTTTATATTTGTTTAATACTATGACTGTCTACTTGCCACACATAGAGGATGCGATCCACACTCCAGAATTTTCGACAATGGCCATGATCAAACTGATGTGAGGTGGTATCTTGTTTGATTTGCATTTCTCTAATAATTAGCAGTGTTGAGCATCTTTTCATGCGCCTCTTGGCCATCTGCATGTCTTCTCTGGAGAAATGTCTATTTAAGTCTTCTGCCCATTTTTTGATTGGGTTGTTTGTTTTTTTTTGATATTGAGTTGCATGAGCTGTTTGATATTTTGGAGGTTAATCCCTTTCAATTATTTCAATTACAAATACTTTCCCATTCTGAGGTTTGTCTTTTCTGAGGTTTTGCCTTTTTGCCTAGTTTATGGCTTCCTCTGCTGTGCAAAAGCTTTTAAGTTTAATTAGGTCTCATTTGTTTATTTTTTGTTTTTATTTTCATTGCTCTAAGAGATGGGTCAGAAAAGATCTTGCTGTGATTTATGTCAAAATATGTTCTCCCTATGTTTTCCTCTAAGAGTTTTATAGTGTCTGGCCTTACATTCATTTAGGCCTTTAATCCATTTAAGTTCATTTTTGTGTATGGTGTTAGGAAGTGTTCTAATTTCATTCTTTTACATATTGATGTTCAGTTTTCCCAGTACCATTTATTGAAGACGTGATCTTTTTTCCATTGAATATTCTTGCCTATTTTGTCATAGAATAGGTGTCCATAGGTGTGTGGGTTTATCCCTGGGATTTCTATCTTGTTCCATTGATCTATATTTTTGTTTCTTGTGATGGTAGCATACTATCTTGATTACCCTAGTTTTGTAAGAGTCTGAAGTTAGGGAGCCTGATTTCTCAGGTTGCATATATCTTTCTCAAGATTGTTTTGGCTATTTGAGGTCTTTTGTGTTTACATACAAATTGTAACAATTTTATTCTAATTCTGTGAAAAATGCCATTAGTAATTTGACAGGAATTGCAATGAAGCTGTAGATTGCTTTGGGTAATATAGTCATTTTCACAATGTTGTTTTTTTCTAATCAAAGGTCATGATATATTTCTCCATCTGTTTGTGTCATCTTTGATTTTTTTCATCAATGTCTTATAGTCTTCTAATCACAGTCTTTTGCCTTCTTAGGTAGGTTTATTCCTAAGTATTTTATTCTTTTTGTTGCAGTGGTAAATGGAATTGTTTCCTTAATTTCTATTTTCGATTTTTTGCTTTTGACATATAGAAATACAAGAGATTTTTGTGTATTAATTTTGTATCCTGCAACTTTTCCAGATTCATTGATGAGCTCTAGTAGTTTTCTTGTGGAATCTTTAGGATTCTCTATGTATAGTATCATGCCATCTGCCATCATAATACATTAACTGGCAATAAGTTTTTTGTTTCAAACTTTGATCATGTAATTTTTCTGAAGCACGATATGTTATATTACAAAGATTGGTGAAGCACAGTGCACAGTAAACAAATTACAGGTAACTTTTAATTTGTGTTAGGAATAAATATTGCTAGTAAAATTAAGTTTTTGTCAAATGATCTGCTTTGAAGTATAATACCATGGCAATCAATGTCTTTGAAGTTTTAAAGTTTGAATTTAATTACTACAAAATATTAAAATAACCAATGCAAGGATATGCTTGGCAATTAATGTTAGACATAAATGAATATCTCAAGATGTTACTAATGCAAATAAGATGTTTCCTTCAAGCTAAGATTTTCAGCAAGAAAAAACAATACTTTTTAATACTTCAAAGTACAATTTGTCTATATAATCATAAAGTAGGTAAAAGGTAAGTCACTTCAGTCGTGTCCGACTCTGTGCGACCCCAGAGACGGCAGCCCACCAGGCTCCCCCGTCCCTGGGATTCTCTAGGCAAGAACACTGGAGTGGGTTGCCATTTCCTTCTCCAATGCATCAAAGTGAAAAGTGAAAGTGAAGTCGCTCAGTCATGTCCCACTCTTTGCTACCCCATGGACTGCAGCCTTCCAGGCTCCTCGTCCATGGGATTTTCCAGGCAAGAGTACTGGAGTGGGGTGCCATTGCCTTCTCCAATCATAAAGTGGAAGAGAATAAATCTAAATCAGTAACTGAATGGAAAAATAACTTTGTATTGTACTGTAAAGTATTATTATCATATTTTATGATTGCATTGTTTTAAAACAACATTCCCTAAGCTATTTGTAGAGAGTAGTTTAACTAGTAGCTGAGACCAATCATCTAACAAGTGGAAATCAGTTGGTGGGGAGTTA
The DNA here is from genome assembly GCF_055505025.1 of Bos grunniens. Classification (NCBI taxonomy): domain Eukaryota; kingdom Metazoa; phylum Chordata; class Mammalia; order Artiodactyla; family Bovidae; genus Bos; species Bos grunniens. The sequence goes on from NC_141165.1 coordinate 106,243,466, forward strand.
TTCTTTTTGTTCACTTGGTGTTCCTAGTGGTAAAGAACCTATCTGCCAATGCAGGAGATGTTAAGAGAAGGGGGTTACGTTCCTGGATAGGGAGGATCCCTGGAGGAAGGCTGGGCACCCACTCCAGTATTCTTTCCTGGAGAATTCCTATGGACAGAGGAGCCTGGAAGGCTACAGTTCAAGAGGTTGCAAAGTGTCAAACATGACTGAAGTGACTTAGCACGCATGCAATAATATCCTAGTATTGGCAATAGATTCCACAAAATCTATAAACCTACAATTCATTGAGAATTGTGAAATCATAAAAAGCTCTTCAGATTTGCAATTCTGAACTTCAGTTTTTATATACATAGTTATTTATAAATTTGTGTTATTTGGTATGGGGAGGTCTTACAAATAGCTGTGAAAAGAAGAGAAGCAAAAAGCAAAGGAGAAAAGGAAAGAAATAAGCATCTGAATGCAGAGTTCCAAAGAATAGCAAGAAGAGATAAGAAAGCCTTCCTCAGTGATCAATGCAAAGAAATAGAAGAAAACAACAGAATGGGAAAGACTAGAGATCTATTCAAAAAAATTAGAGATACCAAGGGAATATTTCATGCAAAGATGGGCTCAGTGAAAGACAGAAATGGTATGGACCTAACAGAAGCAGAAGATATTAAGAAGAGGCAAGAATACACAGAAGAACTGTACAAAAAAGATCTTCACGACCCAGATAATCACGATGGTATGATTACTGACCTAGAGCCAGACATCCCAGAATGTGAAGTCAAGTGGGCCTTAGAAAACATCACTACAAACAAAGCTAGTGGAGGTGATGGAATTCCAGTGGAGCTATTTCACATCCTGAAAGATGATGCTGTGAAAGTGCTGCACTCAATATGCCAGCAAATTTGGAAAACTCAGCAGTGGCCACAGGACTGGAAAAAGTCAGTTCTCATTCCAATCCCAAAGAAAGGCAATGCCAAAGAATGCTCAAACTACCACACAATTGCACTCATCTCACACTCTAGTAAAGTAATGCTCAAAATTCTCCAAGCCAGGCTTCAGCAATATGTGAACCATGAACTTCCAGATGTTCAAGCTGGATTTAGAAAAGGCAGAGGAACCAGAGACCAAATTGCCAACATCCTCTGGATCTCCGAAAAAGCAAGAGAATTCCAGAAAAACATCTATTTCTGCTTTATTGATTATGCCAAAACCTTTGACTGTGTGGATCACAATAAACTGTGGAAAATTCTTTAAGAGATGGGAATACCAGACCACCTGACCTGCCTCTTGAGAAACCTGTATGCAGGTCAGGAAGCAACTGTTAGAACTGGACATGGAACAACAGATTGGTTCCAAATCAGGAAAGGAGTATGTCAAGGCTGTATATTGTCACCCTGCTTATTTAACTTTTATGCAGAGTACATCATGAGAAACACTGGACTGGATGAAGCAGAAGCTGGTATCAAGATTGCTGGATTGCCGGGAAAAATATCAATAACCTCAGATATGCAGATGACACCACCCTTATGGTAGAAAGTGAAGAGGAACTAAAAAGCCTCTTGATGAAAGTGAAAGAGGAAAGGGAAAATGTTGGCTTAAAGCTCAACATTCAGAAAACTAAGATCATGGCATCCGGTCCCATCACTTCATGCAAAATAGAAGGGGAAATTGGAAACAGTGTCAGACTTTATTTTTGGGGGGCTCCAAAATCACTGCAGATGGTGACTGCAGCCATGAAATTAAAAGACGCTTACTCCTTGGAAGAAAAGTTATGACCAACCAAGATAGCATATTCAAAAGCAGAGGCATTACTTTGCCATCAAAGGTCCGTCTAGTCAAGGCTATAGTTTTTCCAGTGGTCATGTATGGATGTGAGAGTTGGACTGTGAACAAGGCTGAGCACTGAAGAATTGATGCTTTTGAACTGTGATGTTAGAGAAGACTCTTGAGAGTCCCTTGGACTGCAAGGAGATCCAACCAGTCCATTCTGAAGGAGATCAGTCCTGGGATTTCTTTGGAAGGAATGATGCTAAAGCTGAAACTCCAGTACTTTGGCCACCTCATGCGAAGAGTTGACTCATTGGAAAAGACTGTGATGCTGGGAGGGATTGGGGGCAGGAGGAGAAGGGGACGACAGAGGATGAGATGGCTGGATGGCATCACTGACTCGATGGACGTGAGTCTGAGTGAACTCTGGGAGATGGTGATGGACAGGGAGGCCTGGCGCGCTGCTATTCATGGGGTCGTAAAGTCGGACACGACTGAGCGACTGAAGTGAACATTTAATAGCCTCTAGAGCATTTAATTGGAGAAGGAAATGGCAACCCACTCCAGTATTCTTGCCTGGAGAATCCAATGGACGGAGGAGCCTGGTGGGCTACAGTCCATGGGGTTGCAAAGAGTCGGACACAACTGAGCGACTTCACTTTCACTTTCAGAGCATTTAATATAAAATATATCAAGATAGTATATTTGTTTAGGACTTCTTACTTTAACTATCTACACTAGTTTTGCTTCCTAAATGTAATTCAAATTCCTTCTCATGTATCTACTGTTAATGTTTTAGTATAGGTTCTTGGTTTCTTTTTCCTTGACTAACTCAGAGGCCATGTAATTTTCCCAATTACTATCTATCCTCATTCAGTTCCTCTTCATGTACCATAGTATATTGATTCTATGTACACAATTTTTCATACGTAAATTTCTTTGAGATTAGAATGCTTCTTACAATCACTTTCAGCCAGATGGTAGTCATGATGAGGTTGTTAATATCTTCACCCAAACATCAATTGTCCCAGTGTCATAAACTACATCAATGTCAGTGACTTAAAAACAAAAACAAAAACAAAAACAGAATAATAGTAGAACAACATTCCTAAAGGGAAAGTCACATGTAGCCTGGTTTTGTCTTGACTACTCACCTAGCTTTCAAGCACTAATGTCTTTTAGCTCTATTGGTTCTTTAAGAAATGTTATGTTAGCATTATTCTTGATGCAACAGAGGAAGGTTTAGTGTGTAAAATCATACTAAACAACTTTGAGTGAAAATGACTCAGTTTTTCATATAAATGTATTCTTTATAGGAAAGAGTTTGGAAAATATCTTAACCATTTTATTTCCATCGTAATATCATTTTGAAATGTATGCACAAAAGTTATAACTGACAAAAATCAATGTTTGATTCTAAAAATAGCTCTTTAAATAGCTATAACACTTCAAAAAGTGATCAGGAAGCATTACTTTACAGTTTAATTAGCAGTGTTTTTTGAAGTGTACCTTAAAAGTTTTGGCATCTTGGTTCAGTAATTCAGTAATTACCTTGTGTCACCTTTCTAACTGGTTTACTTTCAATTAAAAAAAAAATAACCATCAACATCTTGTTGGCTATGAAATACAATCACAACTCATTAGCATTCCGGGCCCTACTTTTGATTGGGTTATCTAGAAGTAAAGACCAAAACAGAATTCTTGCACAGTTGGTTTGCCGAAGCAATAATTCCAGAAGATCCCCTGGAGGAGGGAATGACAACCCACTCCAGTGTTCTTACCTGGAGACTCCATGGACAGAGGAACCCAGTAGGATATGGTCCATAAAGTCGCAGAGTCAGACATGACTGAATCGACTTTGCACAGCATGACCCCATGGAGAGCTTGTGGTGGCTCTGTGCTGTATCAACATATTGATAGTTAAGTTGAAACTGCATTCCTAGAATCCCTTTCTCTCTATGGTCTTGGGTTTATGGTTGCCCATAAGAGAAATATGCATGAAATTTGTAAGCCAGAAGTGAAGCAACAGCCATTCTGCTCTGAAGGTCAGTGAAGAGCACCAGGTACTGGTCCCAATCGCTCCCTTGTTGTGGGAACCATGTTTTACTGCTTTCTCAGAAATGTCTCCTAGAATTTAATCTTACTCATTCCCTCTTACTTGATTTCTCTCCCCTACCCTTAAGTTAGAGGTCTGGCTCACCTGTCAGCATTAGTTAAATGCTGTTCTGCACGGAGAACAAGCCCCCTTATCTTCAAAGACCTTTGTTTACAACTCTTGTGTGATTATCTCCAGACTTCCAGGAGGAAGCCTTTTTAATCCCTGAGTTTAGGTCTCTGTCTTGCTTTACTGCTCTTAGTTAAAAATTACAAGATAACAATAAATATGCACTCATTGTTTTCTTGGGGTGTTGCTTCTCCAAGAGCTCTCCCTGAGCTGTCTCATAATCCTGTGTGTTTGTGAGAATCATTCACTGTGAAACCGCCAGGAGTTGTGCTGATGAACTGGCTCTGCCACTTGGCAGGAGGCAGCACCTGTTTTCACAGCCACAATAGCTCCCATTTGCTCTCCTTCAGTTTCTCTAAGTCCTGGACCAGATGACTGTACAGCTACATGGGTAGGTCTCTAGCTTCATCTATAGGTCAGCTACACCATCTTGGTTGGAGACAGTGGGAGACAGACCTGGATTTCAGTTTGTGCCTGTTGGTTCTAGTCTGCCTTCATGAGTTCCATTTTGCCCCTGCTTAGTTCCATGTTACATCCACATTTTCTTCCTGAGATTTTGCTGACTTTTAGCAACTTACATCTACCATTGATGCAGAGGCAACCGTCTTCCACGGTCTCTTTCACCATTGTTCATAATTGCGTAGGTCTACCTTGGATAGAGGAGCCTGGTGGGGTACAGACCATGGGTTCTTAAAAGAGTCAGACATGACTTAGTGACCAAATGACAAAAATTAGACCCTTCTGTTTACCATGTATGTAGTCTGTCCCCTCATTTTCTGATACTTCATACAGGCTCTAATTCAGGCCATAGTTAGTCTTTTGTCTATTTTCCTAACAACCATTTCTTTTTATAATTCAGAACTGAACAGATTTCCTTCTTTTTCTGCATGGAAAGCTGCTATGCAACCTATTAGATTATCCTCCTGTATCTATATTGACATGCCTTCAATATAGATACTATTTTATTTGTAGGGCAGCTAATCAAACTACACTATTTGATTTCCAGGTTGTTTGCCATTATTCAAAGTAGATGGGGTTATCTCTTAAAGGTTGAATTGCCTCATACCTTGGATAATTGAAATTAGAATGCTAGCAGTATTGCCTTTTAAAATCTTAATGCTTATAATGTACGTGAACTCTAAGAGGATTCTAGTCCAGCTTTGTATAAGTTGTCATAATCTTATGGGCAAAAATAGGGCAAATGAAATTTAGGGACATGTAGTCCAAAGTTCCTATTAGGTTTCTTTTTTGTTTGTATCTGTTTTATCTATACATATGTATTTATCATCCCTCCATATTAATAACTCAACAGACAAATTGCTTGAATTTATGTGTGCTCATGAAAGAAATCCATGTGAGGCTCATTTTCTCTCCTATACATCTCTGACAAGCAGTTCTACTCTCACTATTATTTCCATATAGTATATTATTAATGCTACTAAAATAAAAGGTAAGTAGAAAAAAATTAAAACACATTTTAAGACTAAAATTCTTGTGACATTTTTAGAGTTTGCAAATTTCAAGAAATCATTAGAGTTTTAAGACCAAACTGGAATTACAGGTACTGTAAATTATAAAATCAGAGAGATGTTTGGGGCATGGAGGTCTATGTAACTCAAATAGGACAAATGGTTAATGAATAAATTAACCACTTTAAATGGTGGTTTATACACATGGTCTATACATGAAGCAAACATGTGTATAACCTGAAGTGTCTTTACTCAGGGGATATAATCAAGGAGGAAAAAAAAAAAAATCAATGAAAATTATGAGCCAGGAAAGAATTGAAAAAATAACCCAAGAGAAAAGCTAATCATAACACAATGAAGATTCAAGAACTCAAATATTAAATTGTTCTCATTTGACAGAGACGCTGCATATTTTTTAAGTAATTAATGCTGGATGTTGTAACAAAAACTCAAAAGTTCAAAATTACTCAATGATTAACACAATACAGTTTTATTTCTTGTTCTCATCACAGACTAATCAAATGTTTGGCATCTGGCCCTCCCCATAATTCCTAGAACACAGTTATAACCAAATTGCAAGGGCAGCTGGATTTGTAGACTATACGTGTGTCCAGGGAAATGAGAACATTGGTTTAGGTGAGCAGCTAGCATTCTCTGCCACATGTACTTTAAAGTCCATCTCAGAGGACACTCCTTTTACAAAGCCCTTTCTGAGTCCCCTTAGTTGTAGTAAATTACCTTAAATAGAACTGTTGTCTCTCTTATTTGACTTGAAAAAGTCAGGACTTTTGTCTGTTTATTTTGTACTGGGTTTGTCCTTCCTATTAAAATGGATGTTTGCTCTTCTGAGGGCAAAAACTGCCTGTTAATCATCTTTGTGTCTCTTCTAGTAATCAGTGTAGTACCTTATGCATTGAGATATAAATACTCTTAATTTGAATTTTACTTGTTTAATGGAAAGAAATTCTCAAAAACTTAAACTCAAGGTAATTACAACTGGTAGCTTTATATAATTTTTATTTGACTTTATTTGGGAGATTATTTTAAAGCTTAGCATATATTCTAATAAAGTAATAATTTAGAAAATGCATTCCAGCCATGAAACAGTGATGGCTTATGTATTACAGATGGAAAAGAACAAAAGATGCTGCTGACCCTTCCAACATAGTGAAAATAATATAATGACATTATAAGGCTCTCATAAGTGACTGTGCTTCTTCCTTCTAATGGGGATAAAACAATTCACAACAACAAAAGGACAGTTTTAGAATGAGTGGTAAGTGTAATAGAGCTACTTAGTAAAGAAGGGAGTCATTATTGAGAGATGAAAGAGAAAGAAACAAATTGAAACAATGAGACCATAGCCCATGATTGTTTTCACATTTTTTACTTTAGGAAGGTAGATGAGTTACAGAACTCATCTTGGTTCTTTTAAGTGTTTAAAACTGGGAATAAAATTTGGAAGTGTTTAAAAAATATGACTGCCTGTATTGACCATAGCTGTAGGCTAATTAAGGAGTCTTAATAATGATAAGAAAGCTGGCTCATTCCCAATTCATACTGATTATCACTAGGACAGACAGCATAAGTGATAACCACACAATACCACTAAGATATATATCAAAGAGTCAGTGAGGGAGACTTTAACATCTACAGTAAGATTATCAATCCATGGTGAAGTCTAGTCAAACCAGATCAATTGTTTTCTTTCATAAATACAAGTGTAGAATGAATGGTCAGTTGATGTGCCTGCTGTGTGCTAAGTTGCTGCAGTCCTGTCTGACTCTTTGCCACCCTATGGACTGTAGCCCGCCAGTCTCCTCTGTTCGTGGGATTCTCCAGGCAAGAATACTGGAGTTGTTCCCATGCCCTTTTCCAGATCAGTTAATGATATACCACAAATTAAAGGTTGGTTCAATGATGTTGGATATTTGGTTTAAAAATTAAAAGCCATCTATCCAGAGCATTGGGATGCTGATGCCATGTTTACATCTTAATACGTGGATATAAGACGGAAGCATGAGATGAAATTTACACTCTTAACACACTGTCTTTTATTTCAAATCTAATTATTGTATTGAGGGACTTAATTCAGTTGTATTTAATAAGGACACTTAGGAAAGTTTCGTGTTCCAGCATTTGGCTGTAATGGAATGTGTTGTTTCTTTTTAAGAATGTGTGTGCTGAGTTGCTCAGCCGTGTCTAACTGTTTGGGACCTCATGGACTGTAGCCCTTTAGGATCCTCTGTCCATGTTTTTCCAAGGCAAGAATACTGCAGAGTTGCCATTTCCTTTTTCCAGGGGATCTTCCCAATCCAGGGATCAAACCCAGATCTCCTGCATTGCAGGTGGATTCTTTATTGTCTGAGCCACCAGGGAAGCCCTTTTTAAGAACAGAAGGAATTTAAGTTTTAAGGATAGAATACTCACATACATTGTCAGGTGTATTATTATCTAGCTTTGAGTAAATTGCAGATCAGAATATATCCCTGAAATGTTAAGAACCCTACCCACTAATTCAGTTGCCTTATACCTGATTTAGTCAGGTCCTATAACATTAACATTCTAAACATTCTTTATTATTTGGTATTAACACAATATCTGATGACATTTGGGATTAAAGGTTAGTATCATTATTTCTGACAAAAAACTAGGCTTATTGTTTCTGCAGTAACTGAGATAGTTGGGCAGATTCTGTCTCCACACAGAAAATATATATTTTACTTGCCAAGTGAATATTAAACTTGCAAATGAATATAAGATTTAATTTAATAATATTTTTAGATAATAACAGAGTTTCATATTTTTGTACAGAGAGCAAAATTTTCTCATCATCCTGAGGCCATTTGCCCAATGACTCAATGTCATTTATTCATTCTGGGAAAGAGTTGACACAGAATAAAACAAAGAGTCTATTGAATTTAAGAATGAATTTAAAAACTCTAGAACTGCCTTGGGATAGAATTTTTATTGTAAATACTAGAGATTATGTAGACAGTGGATTTGGGTTCCATTATGTTAAAAAATAAAAGCTAGTGGAGGTGATGAAATTCCAGTTGAGCTATTTCAAATCTTAAAAGATGATGGTATGAAAGTGCTTCACTTAATATGCCAGCAAATTTGGAAAACTCAACAGTGGTCACAGTACTGGAAAAGGTCAGTATTCATTCCAATCCCAAAGAAAGGCAATGCCAAAGAATGCTCAGACTACCACACAATTGCACTCATCTCACATGCTAGTAAAGTGATGCTCAACATTCTCCAAGCCAGGCTTCAACAATACGTGAACAACGAATTTCCTGTTCAAGCTGGATTTAGAATAGGGAGAGGAACCAGAGATCACATTGCCAACATCCACTGGATCATTGAAAAGCAAGAGAGTTCCAGAAAAACATCTACTTCTGCTTTATTGACTCTGCCAAAGCCTTTGACTGTGTGGATCACAATAAACTGTGGAAAATTCTGAAAGAGATGGGAATACCAGACCATATAACCTGCCTTTTGAGAAATCTGCATGCAGGTCAAGAAGCAACAGTTAGAACTAGACATGGAACAACAGACTGGTTCCAAATCAGAAAAGGAGTACGTCAAGGCTATTTGTTGTCACCTTGCTTATTTAACTTGTATGCAGAGTACATCATGGGAAACACTGAGCTGGATGAAGCACAAGCTGGAATCAAGATTTCCAGGAGAAATGTCAATAACCTCAGAAATTCAGATGATACTGCCCTTAGGGCAGAAAGCCTAAAAGAGTACTAAAGTGCCTCTTGATGAAAGTGAAAGAGGAGAGTGAAAAAGTCGGCTTAAAGCTCAACATTCAGAAAACAAAGATCATGGCATCCGGTCCCATCACTTCATGGCAAATAGATGGGGAAACAGTGGAAACAGTGGCTGACTTTATTTTCCTAGGCCCCAAAATCACTGCAGATGGTGGCTACAGCCATGAAATTAAAAGACGCTTACTCCTTGGAAGGAAAGTTATGACCAACCTAGAGAGCATATTAAAAAGCAGAGACGTTACTTTACCAACAAAGGTCCATCTAGTTAAGGCTATGGTTTTTCCAGTTTAGTCATGTATGGATGTGAGAGTTGGACTATAAAGAAAGGTGAGCACCGAAGAATTGATGCTTTTGAACTGTGGTGTTGGAGAAGACTCTTGAGAGTCCCTTGGACTGAAAGGAAATCCAACCAGTCCTTCCTAAAGCAGATCAGTCCTGAGTATTTATTGGAATGACTGATGTTGAAGCTGAAACTCCAATACTTCGGCCACTTGATGGGAAGAACTGACTCATTTGAAAAGACCCTGATGCTGGGAAAGATTGAAGACTAGAGGATAAGGGGATAATAGAGGATAAACTTGTTGGATCGCATCACTGACTCAATGGACATGAGTTTGAGTAAACTCTGGGAGTTGGTGATGGACAGGGAGGCCTGGTGTGTGGCAGTCCATGGGGTCGCGGAGAGTCAGACACACTGAACGACTGAACTGAACTGATATTAAAAGACTGGTGAGCTCAGAACAGAAAGATTTTACCTATACCACATCAGAAATGAATTATATGAAATATATAAAACTCATTCTCCTGCTATAGTTAGTGGAGCAAACAGTAGAACCAAGCAGATGGGTAGAGAGAGATTTAGAACAGATATGGCTAGAGCTTTAGATGCTTCTTGAGTCCCTTGGAAAGCACCTAATACCTTCTTTAAGGCAGATTGCAAAAGATAGGAGTAAGAGCAAGTTTAATGTGTTCTAAAACAGACAAGTCTCCTTTCCCGGGCTATATAGTGAGAACTTAGAATCCCATAGAGTAACCCAATGTCCAGACTAAATCTTGTGTGGTTATTCTAGCAATGGACATGCGTGCAGCCAAAGGGAATGGACGTAAATTCAGATTTGTAGGGTCCTTGAATTCCAGGACTACCTGGAAGTGTCTGTAAAAGTTCCCTAGATCCAGTTAGAGAGCATTGTTCTGGCTGAGAACAAGTGCTGCTACTGCTGCTGCTAAGTCACTTCAGTCGTGTCCGACTCTGTGCAACCTCATAGACGGCAGCCCACCAGGCTCCCCTGTCCCTGGGATGCTCCAGGCAAGAACACTGGAGTGGGTTGCCATTGCCTTCTCCAATGCAGGAAAGCGAAAAGTGAAAGTGAAGTCCCTCAATTGTGTCTGACTCTTAGTGACCCCATGGATTGCAGCCCACCAGGCTCCTCTGTCCATGGGATTTTCCAGGCAAGAATACTGGAGTGGCATATCATTGCCTTCTCTGGAGAACAAGTGAGCAGAGCCAAAGCTATACATGGGAGCACAATGAGACATAGACCTGGATACCACAGGTCATGGGAGGATCATGGACATTTGCAGTAGATGCCAGCACAGCATACAATGATAGAGACTGAACAGAATGAGTTACTCTTGGTAAAGAACAGTGCAGATGAAAAAATAATGGTAGGAAAATTTTCACATGGTGCCAAGGCAATAAATAAGCCACCCTAATCCTGCTTGTCAAACTTAGATCACTTCAAAAAGAAGGGAAAAAGAAAAGAGAGGACTACTGAGGAAGATCTATAATTGTTGTATATGACTGACTAGTTATATATGAGCCTAACCTAAAAACTGATTACCTAAATATAAGATGAGAGGTACTAAGCAAAATAAGGAGTTCTAAAATAAACTGAGAGCTACTCCATGTTCAAGCTCAGGAGGGGAGACCATGAGGAGATACCCCTCATCCAAGGTAAGGAGCAGTGGCTGTGCTTTGCTGGAGCAGCCGTGAAGAGATACCCCATGTTCAAGGTAAGAGAAACCCAAGTAAGATGGTAGGTGTTGTGAGGGGCATCAGAGGGCAGACACACTGAAACCATAACCACAGAAAACTAGCCAATCTGATCACACAGACCACAGCCTTGTCTAATTCAATGAAACAAAGCCATGCCATGTGCGGCCACCCAAGATGGACATGTCATGGTGGAGAGGTCTGACAGAATGTGGTCCACTGGAAAAGGGAATGGCAAACCACTTCAGTATTCTTGCCTTGAGAACCACATGAACAGTATGAAAAGGCAAAATGATTGGATACTGAAAGAGAAACTCTCCAGGTTGGTAGGTGCCCAGTATGCTACAAGAGATCAGTGGAGGAATAACTCCAGAAAGAATGAAGGGATGGAGCCAAAGCAAAAACAGTACCTAGTTGTGGATGTGACTGGTGATAGAAGCAAGGTCCGATGCTGTAAGAGCAATATTGCATAGGAACCTGGAATCTTAGGTCCATGAATCAAGGCCAATTGGAAGCGGTCAAACAGAGATGGCAAGAGTGAACATCAACATTATAGGAATCAGTGAACTAAAATGGACTAGAATGGGTGAATTTAACTCAGAAGACCATTATGTCTACTACTGTGGACAGGAATCCCTTAGAAGAAATGGAGTAGCCATCATGGTCAACAAAAGAGTCCAAGATGCAGTCCTTGGATGCAATCTCAAAAACGACAGAATGATCTCTGTTCGTTTCCAAGGCAAACCATTCAGTATCACAGTAATCCAAGCCTATGCCCCAACCAGTAATGCTGAAGAAGCTGAAGTTGAACGATTCTATGAAGACCTACAAGACCTTTTAGAACTAACACCCAAAAAATATGTCCTTTTCATTATAGAGGACTGGAATGCAAAAGTTGGAAGTCAAGAAACACCTGGAGTAACAGGCAAATTTGGCCTTGGCATACGGAATGAAGCAGGGCAAAAGCTAATAGAGTTTTGCCAAGAGAACGCACTGGTCATAGCAAACACCCTCTTCCAACAACACAAGAGAAGACTCTACACATGGACATCACCAGATGGTCAACATCAAAATCAGATTGATTATATTCTTTGCAGCCAAAGATGGAGAAGCTCTATACAGTCAGCAAAAACAAGACCAGGAACTGACTGAGGCTCAGATCATGAACTCCTTATTGCCATATTCAGACTGAAATTAAAGAAAGTAGGGGAAACCACTAGACCATTCAGGTATGACCTAAATCAAATCCCTTATGATTATACAGTGGAAGTGAAAAATAGATTTAAGGGACTAGATCTGATAGACAGAGTGCCTGATGAACTATGGACAGAGGTTCGTGACATAGTACAGGAGACAGGGATCAAGATCATCCTCATGGAAAAGAAATGCAAAAAAGCAAGATGGCTGTCTGAGGAGGCCTTACAAATAGCTGCGAAAAGAAGAGAAGCGTAAAGCAAAGAAGAAAAGGAAAGATATAAGCATATGAATGCAGAGTTCCAAAGAATAGCAAGGAGAGATAAGAAAGCCTTCCTCAGCAATCAATGCAAAGATAGAGAAAACAACAGAATGGGAAAGACTAGCGATCTTATCAAGAAAATTAGAGATACCAAGGGAATATTTCATGCAAAGATGGGCTCAATAAAGGACAGAAATGGTATGGACCTAACAGAAGAAGAAGATATTAAGAAGAGATGGCAAGAATACACAGAAGAACTACACAAAAAACGTCTTCAAGACTCTGATAATCACGATGGTGTGATCACTCACCAAGAGCCAGACATCCTGGAATGTGAAGTCAAGTGGGACTTAGAAAGCATCACTACAAACAAAGCTAGTGGAAGTGATAGAATTCCAGTTGAGCTATTTCAAATCCTGAAAGATGATGCTGTGAAAGTGCTGCACTCAATATGCCAGCAAATTTGGAAAATTCAGCAGTGGCCACAGGACTGGAAAAGGTCAGTTTTCATTCCAATCCCAAAGAAAGGCAATGCCAAAGAATGCTCAAACTATGGCACAATTGCACTCTTCTCACACGCTAGTAAAGTAATGCTCAAAATCCTCCAAGCCAGGCTTCAGCAATACATGAACTGTGTACTTCCAGATGTTCAAGCTGGTTTGAGAAAAGGCAGAGGAACCAGAGATCAAATTGCCAAAATCCGCTGGATCATCAAAAAAGCAAGAGAGTTCCAGAAAAACACCTATGTCTGCTTTATTGATTATGCCAAAGCCTTTAACTGTGTGGATCACAATAAACTGTGGAAAATTCTGAAGGAGATGGGAATACCAGACCACCTGACCTGCCTCTTGAGAAACCTGTATGCAGGTCATGAAGCAACTGGACATGGAACAACAGACTTGTTCCAAATAGGAAAAAGATTACGTCAAGGCTGTATATTGTCACTCTTATTTAACTTCTATGCAGAGTACATCATGAGAAATGCTGGGCTAGAAGAAGCACAAGCTGGAATCAAGATTGCCAGGAGAAATATCAATAACCTCAGATACACATTTGACACCACCCTTATGGCAGAAAGTGAAGAAGAACTAAAAAGCCTGTTGATGAAAGTGAAAGAGGAGAATGAAAAAGTTGGCTTAAAGCTCAACATTCAGAAAACTAAGATCATGCCATCTGATCCCATCACTTCATGGCAAATAGATGGGAGAACAGTGGAAACAGTGTTAGACTTTGTTTTTTGGTGCTCCAAAATCACTGCAGATGGTGATTGCAGCCATGAAATTAAAAGATGCTTGCTCCTTGGAAGGAAAGTTATGAGTAACCTACTTCTAAGTCACTTCAGTCGTGTCCAACTCTGTGCGACCCCATAGACGGCAGCCCACTAGGCTCCCCCGTCCCTGGGATTCTCCAGGAAAGAACACTGGAGTGGGTTGCCATTTCCTTCTCCGATGCATGAAAGTGAAAAGTGAAAGGGAAATTGCTCAGTAGTGTCTGGCTCTTTGTGACCCAATGGGCTGCACCCTACCAGGCTCCTCTGTCCATGGGATTTTCCAGGCAAGAGTACTGGAGTGGGGTGCCATTGCCTTCTAGATTGCCATTGACCAGCCTAGATAGCATTAAAAAGCAGAGACATTACTTTGCCAACAAAGGTCTGTCTAGTCAAGGCTATGGTTTTTCCAGTAGTCATGTATGGATGTGAGAGTTGGACTGTGAAGAAAGCTGAGTGCCAAGGAATAGATGCTTTTGAAGTGTGGTGTTGGAGAAGACTCTTGAGAGTCCCTTGGACTGCAAGGAGATCCAACCAGTCCATCCTAAAGCAGATCAGTCCTGGGTGTTCATTGGAAGGACTGATGTTGAAGCTGAAACTCCAATACTTTAGCCACCAGATGTGAAGAGCTGACTCATTAGAAAAGACCTTGATGCTGGGAGGGATTGGGCTTAAGAGGAGAAGGGGACGACAGAGGATGAGATGGTTGGATGGCATCACCAACTCGATGAACATGAGTTTGAGTGAACTCCGGGAGTTGGTGATGGACAGGGAGGCCTGGTGTGCTGCGATTCATGGGGTCGCAAAGAGTCAGACACGACTGAGTGACTGAACTGAACTGAAAACTAAACTGAACTATATGTCTATTGTGTGACTAAGATCTCGTGCCTCCTACCTAGCTGTTATTTTACAAGTGATCATTTTAACATATTTAATTACATTGACCTAACAAAATGAAACACCAAATTAGAATGTTAACAAGGCCGTATTTTAATCAAAGCATTAGCTATAAAGTTTTGAAGATCATACTCTAGCTGACTAGTAGCTAAAGAAGAAGCAGGAGAAGGCATAGTTGGGAAAACATACATATCGCCCTGGAACTTTTCTTATCTTGGCAAATTCCTCTAAAATTTATTTGTATTTTGAAATCCCCTATTTCAAAACCCCATCTAGTAAAAAATACTTCTGATTTGCTCAGTAGAGAAAGCCTTACCCCATATTTATCTTATGATGGGTGATTTAAGCTCCATTTCACTTATAAAACACCCCCTTATTCAGATCATCCCTGAGTCACTAAATACATCCTTTTAATGTCTTTGCTTTGCTCCCATATAAATATTAGGATAGATATAAATCTCCCTTTAAAGATGTTCTAAGAAATATTTAATAAAGCATGAAAATAAAACATGTCTGATTATTAGTAATTTAAGAGCTAATTATAAAATAACCTAATCTGTTTTCTCTTCCATAAGTAATTTTAGATACAAATAATGCTAGGGGATTTATAATAAAGAGTTGCATATAAAATAATCAATAATTAGACCAATAAGTTTTTATTGATCATCCATTTTATCATAGTTGGAAATTAGTGAGGAGCAGCAGAAAGTCTCCTGGAATAATGTACCGGATTACTGGGTCACACTGGTAGCATCTCTTACCTAAGTCTCTATAAAATGAGAGTTTAGACTATTGCTAAAGCATATTTTTTTTTCCATCAGGTAGATCTTGTTATATTTTTTTTAACATACTATAACACAAATATCTATTCATTTTTGGCTGCACTGGGTCTTCATTGTTGTATGGGGTTTTCTCTTTCAGTTGCAGCATGCAGGGGATACTCTCTAGTTGCAGTGCACAGGCCTCTCATTGCGATCGTCTCTCTTGTTGTAGAGGAGGGGCTCTAGGGTGCATGAGCTCAGTAGTTGCAGCTCTTGGACTCTAGAGTACGGGTGGCCCATAAGGTTTAGTCGCCCAGCAGCATGTGGGATCTCCCTGAACCAGACATCGAACCTGGGTCCCCTGCATTCTCAGGTGGATTCTTTACCACTGTGCCACCTTGTTCCATGTTCTGAAAGAGGTAATTCTTGAGCTAAATCTTTGAAAGATGAGTTAGGAAGAACAACAAGATTGTGGAGAAGGGCACATGAGATTGAGGAAACAAAGTGGCAGGCACGAAAATGTGGGAAGAGAATTCATGGAGTACACTGGGTACTGGGAACATTTAGTATGCCTAGGATATTAAGAGGAGAAGGCAATGGCACCCCACTCCAGTACTCTTGCCTGGAAAATCCCATGGACGGCGGAAACTGGTAGGCTGCAGTCCATGGTGTCGCACAGAGTTGGACACGACTGAAGCGACTTAGCAGCAGGAACAGCAGCAGCAGCAGCAGGAGGATATTAATTGATAAGGCTGAAAAGGAAGAAAAGCCACATCATACAGGCTTCTTGGTGGCATTCTGGGTAGAAACTGAGGTCTAAGTGTCAAGACCCTGGAGTATGAGAAAAACGTGCACTTAAGAAGCATTGGGGAGCTGGGCAGGTGAATTAACTCCTGGTGTCTTTTAATACATGAAAAAGGAGAGATTTAGAGTTGATAAATATTGTACCTTTCATTCATATTTCTTCTTTACATCTTTGTGACTATACAAGCTTATCACAAATAATTGTTCCTCATGGTATCTATTTACACATTTAAAAAGTTATTTTCATGTTTATTAGAAATATAGGCAAAATATTAATCTTAAAAGCATAGAAACAAGTAAATGCTATTTAAAAAGTACTTTTTTATTTTTTAAAGTAACAAAAGACCTCTTGTTTTTAGTAAATAATGCAATTAGCAGTAGAATACTTTTCAATAATTTAGAAAATTTTGGTTAACATTTTGTAATGCAGCAATGTGTTACTTTACCTTAAAGAGACAAATTAAGTACATTTTTAAGAGATTCCTACCCATAGCCACTTGCTATCATAAAGGTTAAAAGTTTGAAATTTCTCACCTTTTTGTGGGAAAAAAAAATTATTTAATGCCTAAATTTAACAACTCTTTTATGGTCTTTTCTGCCTGCTTGCTTATGAAAATTCACTAGCTACATAATATTTTCACAATTACACATGATAACATTACAAAGTTTTACAAAGATTTTACTAAGAGATCTTGTTTCTGTAAAACTAGCTATATTAGTGTTATCCCCATGTTTCCCTAAGAACTATGCATATATCATTTGACAACCAAGTGAAGTAATGAGTGCCAAATCTGTATATAAAGAAAAAAGTAAACATTAAAAAAAATAAGTAAGTAGAAAGAGAAGCTCTTCTGTTTTCACCCGATACACCACTTTGGAGCCCATTTCTTTATTTATTATTACATGAACAGGTTTTTAACTTTTCATCACATTGGTAGTGTAAAATATCTTAAATTTACTAAGTGACTTACATTTTAACATTGAAATGTTAATGTTTCTTTGAAAAGATTAATTTCTAAAGAAACTTGATACCAGTGCCTGTTTTTCCTTTTGACAATTACGAAGATTCTTTTCTGTAAAGCATAATTTGAAGTTTTATCTTTTAGGCTATAGGTAATTAGCATAAGATTGCTTGGAGGATGTTTTGGGAAAGGAAAAGAAACAGAAAAGGCCACCTGCTGAGCACAATAATCAGAAGTTCTTACATGGAAATTTTATCATTAATATTTTTACAAAGAAAAGGCACGTACTGTAGTGATTGTTGATTGCCTGTGGGGGAAAGAAGGAAAGGAGTAAAAAAAGAGAGTGGAGGACTTGAGAGAATGTAAGGGTTTGAACATCTGATTAAGAAGCACAATTAAAGGATCCAGTAAGGAAAATACGTTTATGCAGATGGCTGTGAAAAGAAAACAATCCTTTGCTGTCATGGGTCATAAATTCACTCATTTGCTCACAAAAGAGATAATTGATGTTTCAAACATTAGGACCAAAAGTACAGCCATGAACCCACAGTTAGTACTGGGTTCATATTGTCTTAAATGTCACTTGAAGAATGGCTTTTAGGACAAAATGTAATTCCATTACCATTGATTGAAAAGAAAAAGTTTCAAAACGGAATCAGGGCAATTGCTTCCTCCTTATGAATTGATACGTTTTTTCGCTTTCATGCAGTGTTCAGTTTCATCAAAACTTGTAGCCTTTTCAGAAAACGTCAGGGACAAAATTAGAAAAAAAATTATCTACTTTATTTACTTATTTTGTTTAATGAGAAAAAGGAAAAAGGAAGGAAAAGAAATACTAGAACAGTGTGAGGTAATTCACAATTTTAGTTTTTCACTGCTGCTGCTGCTGCTAAGTCGCTTCAGTCATGTCCGACTCTGTGTGACCCCAGAGATGGCAGCCCACCAGGCTCCCCCGTCCCTGGGATTCTCCAGGCAAGAACACTGGAGTGAGTTATTTCCTTCTCCAATGCATGAAAGGGAAAAGTGAAAGTGAAGTCGCTCAGTCGTGTCTGACTCTTAGTGATCCCATGGACTGCAGCCCACCAGGCTCCTCTGTTCATGTGATTTTCAGGCAAGAGTACTGAAGTAGGGTGCCATCGCCTTCTCCGTAGTTTTTCACAAATGGACATTATTTCCTTCCTTGTAGCTGTCTTTATGCTCTTCCACATCCCTTTCCTTGCAAAGCAAAACACATTTTTCTTTTCTTGTTAAAGCAAAACCCTTCTCCTTCTAGTTTCAGAGGGGAATTTCATATTTGAATGTTCTTTGTTACTATTATTTTTGTTTCAGATTGAGCAATATAATCTGATGTTGAAGATGAAACTCCAGTACTTTGGCCACCTGATGTGAAGAGCTGACTCATTTGAAAAGACCCTGATGCTGGGAAAGATTGAAGGCAGGAGGAGAAGGGGACGACAGAGGATGAGATGGTTGGATGGCATCGCTGACTCAGTGGACATGGGTTTGGGTGGACTCCGGGAGTTGGTGATGGACAGGGAGGCCTGGTGTGTGCGGTTCATGGGATCATAAAGAGTTGGACGTGACTGAGTGACTGAACTGAACTGAACTGAATATAATCTCCCTGAGCTTCCTTTTTTTTTTTTTTCTGTAAAATAGGAGTTAATAATTCATCCTTTTCCCTATAAATCCTTGAAAGGTAGAAAGTGGTAGCTCATCTCTTTCTACTTGCTGTATATATCATGATACCTCACATATAATGGTAGCTCAGTAAGTATTATTCTTTTCTGAATAACAAACTGGCAGTTGTTCCACAGATGGTCATTATTTCTTCAGCTAATATATATGAAATGACTTTGTCAAGTAAGGCAGTATATAAATATATTTTTAAAATTAAATCAAAAGGGAATTTAATTATTCCCATGTTATATAAATCATATCTAGATACAAAGAAAACCCAAGACAAGATTATATGATAATCATCAGCGCAGAAATGACTTATTATAGATGAAACATTGTGGCTATAATGTATCTTAACTCATTTATTCCTTACCACGAGCCTTTGCCTAAGTGTATCCACATTGGACAGAAGAACTTTGATACCCAGTATCATGTGTGTACAACTCTTTTAGATTACCTGCATACAACATGTATAATATCATTCATTTTTAGTTATTTTTAATGCTGGATTTAGTGAAGTTGGCAAAAGAGTTTGTTGACAGTGATCTCTAACTCTACATTCATGAGAAGGATCATAATCAGCTCACTGTACAGATACTAAAACCATGAGTTTACACATCATTCCTCAGAACTTTTCTACTAGCAATTGATGGTAACTCCACTGTAACTAAATATGTAGCCCAGCTAGATCCAGTTCTGCACGTTTTATATTGTTCTTGTCCCATACTGAGATGTCCACTTTTTGCTTGTATATTTCTTTTGAGTTAATTTTCTGATTAATCTGGGTAGTTACCATGGAAATTTTTTACTCTGACCCGAGTTTTTACTCAGGGTCAGCAAACATTTTTGTCAATGAGACTCTTCTTGTTTGAATCCTGAATTCAAAATGGCTTCCCCATGAAATAAGACATCAAAGACATAACACGCTCTGTCCCATACCATTAAAGGGCAACCACTATCTGTCCTCAAGTCTTGTTGGACAGATAATCAGTAGAATCATGCTCTTATGATTGTTGAAGACCAATTTTTGATGGCTGCCCATGCCATGAGATCCTGTGCTCTGTGACTGAATTACTCTGAAATAGATCTTTCCAGAAATATTGTTCCTTCTTCTCTGCCTTCCTACCATACTTATTCACTTGCCACTTATTCCTCTGCTCTTCTTGTCTTAATGTGCTCTCTTAGACCATTATTAGATGTTATACACTTTGAACATTATTAATTTAATGTTTAATTATGTTTTGTACCATGATCTTTGGTTCCAGATATCCCAGAACATACACTCAAGGCATTTCATAAAGATAATTCTTGCCTAGAGATTGCTAAGCATCAAAGTTCCAAGAGAAGAGGTCATTTATAAAGTGGTTGGAGATGTGTTTCTATGCATTGCTGGCAAAATAAGTTCCTTTTGAAATACTATTATGAATAAGTCATCATCTAGGCTACAGGCCAGCTTTAGTAATTCTGCTCTCTGGAATGCTCCAGTGTAGTGTTATGCAAGCCCAGCAGACAGCGGGTGGGTCTTTCAGGGGTGATGCCCAAAAGAGCTTTCAATGCTACAGACTTCAACTTTGCTTCAGATTGAACTGGAATCCTGCCCAAGAAAAGCAAAGAGTTCAGGTTTAGGGAAGCAGATACCTGACACAGAAACCTAACATTTGACAATGTGGTCATTGAGACATGATCTCAAAATACACTTTTGACATTGAGTATGCCACAATATCCCTCTGTTTTTCTTTCTCTTTGTATCTATAATATCTATCAGATACAGGAATGCTAATGATAAATGGCAATGAAAAAAAGAATGACTAAGCAATTGAGTGTATTAAACATTCATCTCCCAGATCCTGAAGCTAATTATTTAGTCTCAGGTCATTCATTTTAGGTTCACTCTTGCTCACAGTATATTCCATTCACTCAGCTGTATTAATCAAAATCAGTATAAGAAATAGTAGCAGTAAGTTCCCAAGAGTAGTTCAGTTCAGTTCAGTCGCTCATCCGTGTCTGACTCTCTGCAACCCCATGAATCGCAGCACGCCAGGCCTCCCTGTCCATCACCAACTCCCGGAGTTCACTCAAACTCACGTCCATTGAGTCAGTGATGCCATCCAGCCATCTCATCCTCTGTCATCCCCTTTTCCTCCTGCCCCCAATCCCTCCCAGCATCAGAGTCTTTTCCAATGAGTCAACTCTTTACATGAAGTAGCCAAAGTACTGGAGTTTCAGCTTTAGCATCATTCCTTCCAAAGAACACCGAGGGCTGATCTCCTTTAGAACGGACTGGTTGGATCTCCTTGCAGTCCAAGGGAATCTTAAGAGTCTTCTCCAACACCACAGTTCAAAAGCATCAATTCTTTGGACTTTGTTGGCAAAGTAATGTCTCTGCTTTTCAATATGCTATCTAGGTTGGTCATAATTTTTCTTCCAAGAGTCATCTTCTTTTTAAAAAAAGTAATCCCACATATCCTCCTAAACTCTTTTTGACTGTATGGACTGTAGCCTGTCAGGCTCCTCGGTCCATGGGAGTCCCCAGGCAAGAATACTTCATTCATCTCTTATTTCTCCTGAATTCACAGACACTAGCGCCACCTGGGAAGCACAATATATTAATATTAGGCAACCCACTCCAGTATTCCTGCCTGGAAGATTCCGTGGACAGAGGAACCTGGCAGACTACAGTCCACGGGGTCTCAAAGAGTCAGCCACAACTGAGCACAACAGAATCAATATATGTACCTATACTTCCACTCAATCACTCATTTATACACCTACTTATTCAAAAGTAGAGACATTACTTTGCCAACAAAGGTCCGTCTAGTCAAGGCTATGGTTTTTCCACAAGTCATATATGGATGTGAGAGTTGGACTGTGAAGAAAGCTGAGCGCTGAAGAATTGATGCTTTTGAACTGTGGTGTTGGAGAAGACTCTTGAGAGTCCCTCAGACTGCAAGGAGATCCAATCCGTTCATTCTAAAGGAGATCAGTCCTGAGTGTTCATTGGAAGGACTGACGCTAAAGCTGAAACTCCAATACTTTGGCCACTTCATGCAAAGAGTTGGCTCATTGGAAAAGACTCTGATGCTGGGAGGGATTGGGGACAGGAGGAGAAGGGGACTACAGAGGATGAGATGGCTGGATGGCATCATTGACTCGATGGACATGAGTCTGAGTGTACTCAGGGAGTTGGTGATGGACACAGGGAGACCTGGTGTGCTGCGATTCATGGGGTCGCAAAGAGTCGGACACTACTGAATGACTGAACTGATTTAACAGATAGATTTTTAATGCCAGATCAAATCCAAGCACTCTGCTAAGTACCAGAGGTCTGGAAGTGAACAAGCCAGAGCACTTTTCTGAGGAAGGGATCACAGTCTTTTGGCTCAGTCAGTTCAGTTCAGTTCAGTCACTCAATCGTGTCCAACTCTTTGAGACCCCATGAATTGCAGCACACCAGGCCTCCCTGTCCATCACCAAGTCCTGGAGTTCAGTCAAATTCACATCCATCAAGTCGGTGATGCCATCCAGCCATCTCACCCTCTGTCATCCCCTTCTCCTCCTGAGCCCAATCCCTCCCAGCATCAGAGTCTTTTCCAATGAGTCAACTCTTCACATGAGGTGGCCAGAGTACTGGAGTTTCAGCTTTAACATCATTCCTTCCAAAGAATACACAGGACTGATCTCCTTTAGGATGGACTGGTTGGATCTCCTTGCAGTCCAAGGGACTCTCAAGAGTCTTCTCCAACACCACAGTTCAAAAGCATCAATTCTTTGGTGCTCAGCTTTCTTCACAGTCCAACTCTCACATCCATACATCTTTTGGCTAGTGAAAGTGAAATTGCAAGTCACTCAGTCATGTCCAACTCTTTGTGAACCCGTGGACTATACAGGCCATGGAATTCTTCAGGCCAGAATACTGGAGTGGGTAGCCTTTCCCTTCTCCAGGAGATCCTCCCAACCCAGGGATAGAATCTAGGTCTCCCGCATTGTGGGTGGATTCTTTACCAGCTAAGCCACAAAGGAAGCCAAGAATACTGGAGTGGGTATACTATTCCTTCTCCAGCGGATCTTCCTGTCCCAGGAATTGAACCGGGGTCTCCTTCACTGTGGGGAGATTGTTTACCCACTGAGATATCAGGGAAGCCTTTTGGCTAAGTAAGATCAAAAAAAGATCAAAAAATTACACTAGGCAGGTATATGATAGGATTTTGCTCAAGACTATTTCAACATAGCATAGAACCCCTGATTGAATTAAAGTCAGGAAGGTTTTTCCTGAGAAGGTAGCACTTCAATTCAGTTTCTTGAAAGATAAAATAAATAATCCAGTAGTCCAACTTGATAGAGGGAAGTAATAGTGTTCTATGTATACACAACATGCTGCAAGCATAAAGTAAATATGACTTATTCTGAGCTACATGTGACTAGGGAGGTGGTGGTGGGGTGATGGGTAGGTGTCATAGCCAACCCTTGTATGCTATTTTAAAACACTTCTATTTGATTCAGAAGCCAGAATTGAAGTGTTTTAAGCAGGAGATTCATGACTAGGCTTGTGGCTTTATTAGGGTCTGATGTAGGGGAGCTGATTAGAAGAATCTGAGACAGTAGATAAGGAAATAAATCAGGAGAATTTGGTACTAATGACCCCTTTACCCAACCAAGTCCTCTTCTTCCTGTTAACTTATTTATTTGCTTTCATCATAAGTGAGATATCTACCTGAGATTTTAGAGTAAATTTGATTAAAATAATGATTAAAGATAAAATGCACACAGCATTATGAGGAAGTGGTATTCTCAGGTGGCTCAATGATAAAGAATCCACCTGTCAATGCAGGAAATGCAGGAGACATAGGTTCAATCCCTGGGGTGGGAAGATCCAATAGAGGAGGAAATGTCAACCCACTGCAGTATTCTTGCATGGGAAATCCCATGGACAGAGGAGCCTGGTGGGCTATAGTCCATGGGGTTGCAAAAGAGTCAGCAATGACTGAGCAATTGAGGACACACACACACACAGACACACACACACCAGGAGGAAGTAGAGGAATAAAAGATAAACATGGAAGTTTTTTCCTATCAAGAAGTTTTTGTTGAATTGGAAATATTCAGTACCCAAATATCTTTATACAGATAGGATAGAAAGGTGTTCATGAGAGAGGTTGAAAGGAAGGAGCTGCTGCTGCTGCTGCTAAGTCACTTCAGTCATATCCAACTCTGTGCAACCCCATAGATGGCAGCCCACCAAGCTCCAGCATCACTGGGATTCTCCAGGCAAGAACACTGGAGTGGGTTGCCATTTCATTCTCCAATGCATGAAAGTGAAAAGTGAAAGTGAAGTCGCTCAGTTGTGCCCGAATCTTAGCGACCGCATGAACTGCAGCCTACCAGGCTCCTCCGTCCATGGGATTTTCCAGGCAAGAGCACTGGAGTGAGGTGCCATTGCCTTCTCCAAAAGGAAGGAGAGATAATATCTATTTGAGATAGAGGAGTGTTATGAAAGTCTTTAAGAGGAAAATTATCAGAAGAAAATGAGTAGAATTTCAATTAGTGAAACTAAGAGAGGGGAGAAGAAGAAATTTCAAAAGCAGAGATATTATGCAGATCTTCTGGCATGCATCATGTAGCATTTTTCCTTGTTTCTTTAAACAGAGGGAATTAGTGGATTGTGACCAATTCTTTAGAATCTGGTTGGGTATGTCCTTCTGTAAGTTATTTGTATATTATACAGTGACAAAAATGAGCAAAATATACTAAGCTCCTGGTTTAATTTATTTAACCAAATATTTATTTTTCTCCTTTTATGTCCCAGGTACTGTTTAAGGTTCTAAAAATATAATGGTGAAAAATACATGCAAAGTGTATGTACTAAATATCTTACATTCTATCTGAGGAATACATATAATAACTGTAAACATTTAAATAATTAGGTTTTTTCTGTAAATGTTAAATTCTATAAAGGAAATAAATCTGAGAAATGGGATAGACTCAGGTGGGTAAGGCTTGGCCAGGCTATCTGGATAGGTGATCATGGAAAACATCTATAGTTCAATTTTAAAAAACTTTTCAGTGATGTATAAATAGACACAAAAAATACATAAAATCACTAACTTTTAGGCATTGCTTCATATTTTGAGTGGGACATATTTTTACATTGTTACCACGTAGAGCAAGATATGGACCATGTTTAGCGTGAACAACACATAACTCTTCTTTTGGCCCCTTCCCTAAAAATACCCTGTTATCAATTGCCTGTTGAGTATTTTGAATGTGAAATAAGACCTGAATAATGAGAAGAGATCAACCCTCTGAAGATCCGCAAGCAAGGGATACTGGGCAAATTGAACAGCAAATGCAAAGACTCTGAGGCAAAAAAGATTAAAAAAGAAAACAAAAAACTTGATTGTTTAAGATGCAAAATTAATGTCAAAGTGGCTATGACACAGTGAAACATAGAAAAATGGTCGAAGGTCATATCAGACTTATGCTGCAGGCAGGTTATATAAGGCTTTAGTTTCCATTAAAGAGCCTATATTTTCTACTTCCAACAGAACCTGTTGAAGGGATACAAAAAATGCCAGATGTCATTGATTGTTGTAAACATTCATTCCAAAAATGTTCATGCAGAAGGTATGTGGAGACAGAACCAAGACAGTGAGCATGGAAGCTGTGAGCTCAATGAAGAGTTTATATTCAAGAAAATAGATGATGGTTTGTACTACCTAGAAAATATTGGTAGTAGCAGTGAAAATGGTTAAGGTTGTCTAGATTAAATCAAAATGTAAGGAAATAAAACAAGGTAATGGGACAGATTAACTGGATATGGCACTTCAAAACAGAAATAAATTGAGGATGGTTTCTAGGCTTAAGCAACTGAGTGACTAATGAAAATATTCATCAAGATGAAGAATATTTGGCAGGAGTTAGGGATGTGTGTAAAGACATGAGTCTAGTTTGACCTTTTATGTTTGAGGTGCTCAAGGGAGATATTTAGATTGGATTTGGATTAGATTTGGAAATTTTATGTTAAATATGATATTTCAAAACGTGAGACAGAATGAAATTACCCAAGGAGGGAGTACAGATAGAGAAACCAAGAGAGCTGAGGCATCGTAGCAGAGAAGTACAAGCTAGTAAGGGAGACTTGGAAGAAGTAGACAGAAAGATAAGAGAAAAATAAGAGAATGAGATACAATAAAGGCCAACTGAAACAATCTCTTTCAGACTCAATGTCACAGAGACTGTGATAAGACAAAACATTAAGAACTGGCCATATGATTTATCAAGTTAGAGAACTTGGGGAACAAAAATGCTTTATTTCTTATTAATCCATTATTCTCTCTCTTGATTTAGTCATTATTCAGAAAGAATCTTCACAAAACTCATAGTCTTTTTTAAAAAAGCTTATTGATATATAGCTGATTTATAATATTACATGTTTTAGGTGTACAGCATAGTAATTTACTACTTTCAAAAACTATACTCCATTTATAGTTATTATAAACTATTGGTTATATTGCCTGTGCTGTACAATATATCCTTATCGCTTATTTATTTCACACATAATAGTTTGTACCTCTTAATCCCTTGTCCCTATGGTACCCCTGCCTCCTTCTCTCTCTCCACTGATAAAAACTAGTTTGTTCTCTATTTCTGTGAGTCTGTTTCTTTTTTATTATATTCATTAGTTTGTTTAAATTTTTAGATTTCCCCATATAGCTGATATCATGCAGTATTTGTCTTTCTCTGTCTATTTCACTGAGCATAATACCCTTCAAGTTCATCCATCTTGTAGCATATGATAAAATTTCTATTTCTTGGTCTTTGTTAAGGGAATATTTACAGCCTTTAGGCTTTCTTGGTGCACAAACCATACTCAGTGTCAGCAAAGCCATATTCTCACTCAGAAAAATAAACAACAACAAAATAATGCTAAAATGACCTTGAATACTATATTTCTGCTTTCAACGATTCAGAATTTTAAAAATCCCATTACTCTCAGTCCACTAGTGTTTCTGATTCATATATATATGTTTCAGAATATATGTTTATGTATATATATATGTTTATGTTTATGTATATATATGTATGTATGTATATATATATGTATATATATGTATAAATATATGTTTATGTATATATATATGTTTCATATATATAGTGTTTCAGAATCATATATATATATATGATTCTGATTTTAGACAGAGAAACATAATCATTTATCTATTTTCCTGAAGCATTCACTTCCTACTGTATCATAGGTGGCTATTACCATCTTTATAACTGAAGAGAAACAGAGTCTACTTCTACTTTTCACCAAATGTAGTTAAGATATAGTTTTATAATTCAATACATTTTGCAATGAAGACATTATTTTTTAGAGGAGTTTAAGATTCACAGCAAAACTGAGAGGAAGGAACAGAGATTTCCCATATATCCTCTGCCCTGACTTCTGCATAACCTCTCCATATTTCAACAAAATTCTAATAAAGATGGTGACATAACACAAGAGATTAAAAAAATAAATGCAGGGACAAACTGTGCACAGAATTTATCCTTTTCAAAAGAGAGTGTTTACTGAAACCAAATACACACACACACACACACACACACACACACACATTTTTCTCCTTCCCCTAAAATGAAAAAGCAGCTCCTCTCCAAAGTAAATAAATTATCTCACTTGAGAGGCAAAAGCTATGTGAGGGGACATACACTTCTGGCATTGTGATTAGAAAATGTGGGCCAATCTTTCCACCATGAACAAATAGAAAATCTAATCACAGTATATATATATTTTTTTAAAAATCTGCTTGAAGTTATCAAAGATAACAAGGCATTGAAAAATTAGGAATCCAAGGTCTTGAGGAAAAGAAAACTCAGATAGGGAACCCTAGTATATGGAAAATGCCAAAAGACAAGTGAGAAGCTAAGCACAGCTT
This sequence comes from Bos grunniens, assembly GCF_055505025.1. Classification (NCBI taxonomy): domain Eukaryota; kingdom Metazoa; phylum Chordata; class Mammalia; order Artiodactyla; family Bovidae; genus Bos; species Bos grunniens. Next base: position 106,271,443 of record NC_141165.1, read on the forward strand.
TTGATAATCTTATGGGGTTGTTGGTGGTGGTGGTTTAGTGGCTAAGTCGTATCTGGCTCTTGCGACCCCATGAACTGTAGCCTGCCAGTCTCCTCTGTCCATGGAATTCTCCAGGCAAGAATACTGGAGTGGGTTACCATTTCCTTCTCCAGGGGATCTTCCCAACCCAGAAATCAAACCCGGGTCTCCTGCATTGCTAGCAGATTCTTTACCGACTGAGCTATGAAGGAAGCCGCTGTGGGGTTGGGAGTGACACGGTTGAAGTCCAGAGTCTGCCAAGGAAGAAATGCCTGTAAACACACATGATAAGGGCTTCACTCTAGGAGTTAGTGTGAACTAGACTGGTCTGGTTCTCACAGGATGAGGAAGTCCAACTTCATATCACCTTGCTTCCCATAATTAGACTAAATTCATAGAAGGTTATTAGTTCCTTAAACATACATCCCTTTGGAGAAAGAGAAGACTTAACAGTAGGCCTAATTATACATGACTTATGCAATTTATGTTACCAAAACTTAAATTATCAGACACATAAGAATAAAAAGAACATTTTTGAAAAGAAAAGTATGGATAATAGAGTCAGACACTCAAAAATTTTGGGTAATGGATTTATACAAAGTCTTTAAAATAATATCCTGAATATATTTCAGTTAATGGCATTACATGATGACTTTAATATCAGTATCCTGAATATGTTCAAAGAAATAGATATAACCTAGAGATTCTGAAAAGAAATGGCATTTAAGAAAATGTAAATCTGGGTACTGAAAGAAAAAAAAAAACTAACTGAAATTAAGAATGTGATGGAAAGGTTTCACACGAGATTACAAACCCCTGAAGGTATTATTAATAAAACGGAAGATAAGTCAGAACAATGTGTGAAGAAGTACAGTAGATAAAAATGATGGTAAAAGGACAAAATATAGAGTAGAAATCTACCTTATATGTGATTGGTGTCCCAGAAAGAGAAGAAAGAATGAAATAGAAGCAATCTGTGGAACGACATGGCTACAATTTTTTAAATAATTACAGTTTTGAAAATAATAACTCAAGAATAGCAATGAACCTGAAGCAGGAAAAATACAAAGAAAATTGTACCTAACATAGCCCAGTAAAACTTTGGATAAGGAAAAAGGGTAAAGATCTAAAGCAGACATAGAAAATAATAATAAAAGGAGCAGCAATTAGAGAAAAATAGGCCTCCCCATCCCTCAGAAAGAATCTGAAAAGAGGATTGTGTTAGTTATCTATCTGTGCATAACAAATTATCTCTACCTAAGTTGATTAAAACAGTGAACACTTATTGTTTTATAGATTTTGTGTAGTAATCAGGAAGCAGCAATGCTGGGTAGTTCAGGCTCAAGGTCTCTCAAGAGACTGCATCCAAGCTGTCCACTTAGGTGTGGTTATCTTGAGGTTCACATGGGAGAGGGTCTTTCTGAGCTCACACAGGTGGCTAGAGGCAGGCTTCAGATTTTCCAGGTTTTCTCATATAGTTGCCTGTTTGCCTCATTTCCTTACTATACGGGCTGCCTCATAGCCTGCCTGAGTGTCATCATGGAGCTCTTTCCTGGGCAGCCCTTCTGTAGGCCAGCTGGCTTCCCTCAGAGAGAGAATGAGAGAGAGAGCATGGGCAAGGAAGTCAATGTCTTTTTATAACCTAATGTCCAGAGTGACATCCCATCACTGCCTCTGTGTTTTATTTACAAAAATAAAGTCACCTGGTGGCTTTGTTCTTTCGTGTGTGTGTGCGTGTGTGTGTGTGTGTGCACACTCAGTCATGTCTGACTGGAGGGATCATAGCCCTCCAGGCTCCTCTGTACGTGGAATTTTCCAGGGAAGAATCAGTTCAGTCAGTTCAGTCACTCAGTTGTGTCTGACTGATTTGCAACTCCAGGGACTGCAGCACGCCAGGCCTCCCTGTCCATCACCAACTCCCGGAGTTTACTCAAACTCATGTCGATTGAGTCAGTAATGTCATCCAACCATCTCATCCTGTGTTGTCTCCTTCTCCTCCTGCCTTCAATATTGCCCAGCATCAGGCTCTTTGCAAATGAGTCAGCTCTTCACATCAAGTGGCCAAAGTATTGGCATTTCAGTTTCAACATCAATCCTTCCAATGAATGATGAGGACTGATTTCCTTTAGGATGGACTGGTTGGATTTCCTTGGAGTCCAATGGACTCTCAAGAGTCTTCTCCAACACCACAGTTCAAAGGCATCAATTCTTTGGCGCTCAGCTTTTCTTATAGTCCTACTCTCACATCCATACATGACTACTGAAAAAACCATAGGTTTGACTAGATGGACCTTTGTTGGTAAAGTAATAGCTCTGCTTTTTAATATATTGTCTAGGTTGGTCATAACTTTTCTTCCAATGAGTAAGCATCTTTTAATTTCAGGGCTGCAGTCACCATCTGCAGCAATTTTGGAGCCCCCAAAATAAAGTCTATCTCTATTTCCACTGTTTCCCAATCTATTTGCCATGAACTGATGGGACTGGATGCCATGATCTTCTTTTTCTGAATGTTGAGCTTTAGGCCAACTTTTTCACTCTCCTCTTTCACTTTCGTCAGAGGCTCTTTAGTTCTTTTTCACTTTCTGCCATAAGGATCGTGGCATCTGCATATCACAGGTTATTATTATTTCTCCTGGCAATCTTGATTACAGCTTGTGCTTCTTGCAGCCCAGCGTTTCTCATGATGTACTCTGCATATAAGTTAAATGAGCAGGGTGACAATATACAGCCTTGATGTACTCCTTTTCCTATTTGGAACCAGTCTGTTGTCCCATGTCCAGTTCTAACTGTTGCCTCCTGACCAGCATAAAGATTTCTCAAGAGGCAGGTCAGGTGGTCTGGTACTCCGATCTCTTTCGGTTCATGATTATCTGGGTCATGAAGATCTTTTTTGTGTAGTTCTTCTGTGTACTCTTGCCACCTCTTCTTAGTATCTTCTGCTTCTGTTAGGTCCATACCATTTCTGTCCTTTATTGTGCCCATCTTTGCATGAAATGTTCCCTTTGTATCTCTAAAAATCTTGAAGAGATCTCTTGACTTTCCCATTCTATTGTTTTCCTCTATTTCTTTGCACTGATCTCTGAGGAAGGCTTTCTTATCTCTCCTTGCTATTCTTGGGAACTCTGTATTCAAATGGGCATGTCATTCCTTTTCTCCTTTGTCTTTTGCTTCTCTTCTATTCACAGCTATTTCTAAGGCCTCCTCAGACAGCCATTTTACCTTTTTGCATTTCTTTTCCTTGGGGATGGTTTTGATCCCTGCCTCCTGTACAGTGTCACAAACCTCCATCCATAGTTCTTCGGGCACTCTGTCTATCCAGTCTATTGCCTTGAGTCTATTTGTCACTTCCACTGTATAATCATAAGGGATTTGATTTCTGTCATCCCTGAAAGGCCTAGGGGTTTTCCCTACTTTCTTCAATTTAAGCTGAATTTGGCCGTAAGAAGTTCATGGTCTGAGCCCCAGTCAGCTTTATACTGGAGTGGGTTGTCATTTCTTACTCCATGGGACCTTCCTGACCCAGAGATTGAACTCACATCTGTTGCATCTCCTACATTGGCAAGTGGATTCTGTACCACTGTGCCACCTGGGAAGCCCATTTTCTTCACAGAGCGGCATTCAAGTGTCATGTGGAATCACTGTTAACAAGTTACTGCAAGTTTAATATATTAAAACAACCGTTCTTTAAATTCATTTTTGGACTGGGAAACAGCGATGGGCTGAGGTGGATGGTATATATCAGCTGGGGTGTCTAGTGAAGGTTCTTCATTCACATGATGGGTGCCTCAGTGGTTCCTGGTCTGACTGTCTGTCTTCACACAATGTCCCATCTGTAGGACCTATCCATATAGCTTGTATTTTTCATGGCATGGTGATCTCTGGATAATCATATTTCTTACATTGTGTATGGCTTCCAAAATCAGGAAAAGAAAGCCAGTCAAGGGCTATACCCAGAACCAGTGCAGCATCACTTCTACTGTGTTCATATCTTCATGGTAGTCACAGAGTCATTCTGGCAGCAGGTGGGATCATTGAATGTCGCTTCTTACTTAGGAATTAGGAAGGTCACATTGCAGAAGAATATTGTTTTAGATAAAATGTTTTCATCTTTGGGACACCGTAATCTTTCACACTCTGCTCTCTGGCCGTAACAACCCACATCCCATCTACATGCAAAATACATTTACCTTCTCTGTGAAGATTTCATCCCATTATGGCATCAAGGTCACATTTTACTGGTAGGACTCTGAATCTGATCCTTATTTTGAGACTGCTCCTTAAATTGAGAATCTTTTCTTCTCTGAAGCTAGCCCTAGAACTTTGTATATCCTCAAGATCCATATCAAAAAGTGGTCAATTCCCTTTTTGTCTCTATTTTCCACCACCATATTTCATTACACATAAATAAAAACCAGTTGACTCTTCCAGCATTCTGCCTTAACCTCTGCTAAACCAGGTCCTCTAGTTCAGAGGCATATTTTTTACTTTATACTTCCTTTCATATTATTTATTGCTAAAAAATGTCCCCAAGCTTACTATCTTAAGATAATATGAAGTGAAATTAATTTTCTCACATGCTTTCTGTGGATCAGGACTCTGAAAGCACCTTAGATGGACAGTTCTGGCTCAGAATCTCCCATCAGGCTACAGTGAAGATGTCAGTGGAGATGGCATCTCTCTGACAGCACGGCTGGAGGCAGAGAATCAGCATTCAAGATAGCTCATTTAGAGGGAGTTGGCAGGACAATTTAGCACTGTTGGCTTGTGGAAAGCCTCAGTATCAGGACAGCCTGGGAGTCCTCCCAGCATCACAGATGCTTCCTCAAAAGCAAATGATCCAAAATAGAGGGCAAGAAAGAAGCTGCCGTTCCTTTTATGACCTAACATCTAATGTCATACATTTCCATTTCATTAGAAATGAAACAAATCAATAAGGTCAGACACACTCAAGGAGGGAAATTAAGCTTCACCTCTTAAAAGCTGGGAAGGGTGTACCTAAGAATTCATGAACATATTGTAAAACCACCATATCTAATTTACCTCATTTTTCTAAAATTCCCTAAATGTTGCTAATTTTTCTATCACTGTGTAACAAAAAATTTGAAGTTGAAAAGTTCTATGAAGACCTACAAGACCTTTCAGAACTAACACCGAAAAAAGATGTCCTTTTCGTTATAGGGGACTGGAATGCAAAAGTAGGAAGTCAAGAAATACCTGGAGTAACAGGGAAATTTGGCCTTGGAGTATAGAATGAAGCAGGGCAAAGGCTAATTGAGTTCTGCCAAGAGAATGCACTGGTCATAGCAAATGCCCTCTTCCAGCAACACAAGAGAAGACTCAATACATGGACATCAGCAGATGGTCAACACCAAAATCAGATTGATTATATTCTTTGCAGCCAAAGATGGAGAAGCTCCATACAGTCAGCAAAAACAAGACTAGGAGCTGACTGTGGCTCAGATCATGAGCTCCTTATTGCCAAATTCAGACTTAAATTGAAGAAAGTGGGGAAAACCACTAGACCATTCAGGGATGGCCTAAATCAAATCCCTTATGACTATACAGTGGAAATGAGAAATAGATTTAAGGGACTAGATCTGATAGACAGAGTGCCTGATGAACTATGGATGGAGGTTTGTATAGGGGACAGAGATCAAGACCATCCCCAAGGAAAAGAAATGCAAAAAAGCTAAATGGCTGTCTGAGGAGGCCTTACAAATAGCTGTGAAAAGAAGAGAAGTGAAAAGCAAAGGAAAAAAGGAAAGATATACTCATTTGAATGCAGAGTTCCAAAGAATAGCAAAGAGAGATAACAAAGCCTTTCTCAGAGATCAATGCAAAGAAATAGAGGAAAACAATAGAATAGGAAAGACTAGAGATCTCTTCAAGAAAATTAGAGATACCAAGGGAACATTTCATGCAAAAATGGACTCAATAAAGGACAGAAATGGTAGGAACCTAACAGAAGCAGAAGATATTAAGAAGAAGTGGCAAGAATACACAGAAGAACTACACAAAAAACATCTTCATGACCCAGATGATCACAATGGTGTGATCAATCACCTAGAGCCAGACATCCTGGAATGTGAAATCAAGTGGGCCTTAGGAAGTATCACTATGAACAAAGCTAGGGGAGGTGATAGAATTCCAGTTGAGCTATTTCAAATCCTAAAAGATGGTGCTGTGAAAGTGCTGCACTCAATATGCCAGCAAATTTGGAAGACTCAGCAGTGGCCATGGGACTGGAAAAGGTCAGTTTTCATTCCAATCCCAAAGAAAGGCAATGCCAAAGAATGCTCAAACTACCACACAATTGCATTCATCTTACATGCTAGTAAAGTAATGCTCAAAATTCTCCAAGCCAGGCTTCAGCAGTACATGAGCCATGAACTTCCAGATGTTCAAGCTGGTTTTAGAAAAGGCAGAGGAACCAGAGATCAAATTGCCAACATCCGCTGGATTATGGAAAAAGCAAGAGAGTTCCAGAAAAACATCTAGTTCCAGAAAAACATCTATGTCTGCTTTATTGACTATGCCAAAGCTTTTGACTATGTGGATCACAATCAACTGTGGAAAATTCTGAAAGAGATGGGAATACCAGACCACATGACCTGCCTCTTGAGAAATCTTTATGCCGGTCAGGAGGCAACAGTTAGAACTGGACATGGAACAGACTGGTTCCAAATGGAAAAGGCATACATTAAGGCTGTACATTATCACCCTGCTTATTTAACTTATATGCGGAGTTCATCATGAGAAACACTGGGCTGGATGAAGCACAAGCTGGCACCAAGATTGCCAGGAGAAATATCAGTCACCTCAGATATGCAGACGACATCACCCTTATAGCAGAAAGTGAAGAAAAATTAAAAAGCCTCCTGATGAAAGTGAAAGAGGAGAGTGAAAAAGTTGGCTTAAAGTTCAACATTCAGAAAACTAACAAATGGCATCCGGTCTCATCACTTCATGGCAAATAGATGGGGAAATAGTGGAAACGGGCAGACTTTTATTTTGGGGGCTCCAAAATCACTGCAGATGGTGACTGCAGCCCTGAAATTAAACGATGTTTACTCCTTGGAAGAAAAATTATGACCAACCTAGACAGCATATTAAAAAGCAGAGACATTACTTTGCCAACAAAAGTCCATCTAGTCAAGGCTATGGTTTTTCCAGTGGTCATGTATGGATGTGAGAGTTGGACTATAAAGAAAGCTGAGCACTGAAGAATTGATGCTTTTGAACTATGGTGTTGGAGAAGACTCTTGAGAGTCCTTGGACTGCAAGGATATCCAACCAGTACTTCCTAAAGGAGATCAGTCCTGGGTGTTCATTGGAAGGACTGATGTTGAACCTGAAACTCCAATACTTTGGCCACCTAATGCGAAGAGCTGACTCATTTGAAAAGACCCTGAATTTGGGAATGACTGAGGGAAAGAGGAGAAGGGGACAATAAAGGATGAGATGGTTGGATGGCTTCACCGACTCAATGGACATGAGTTTGGATAAACTTTGGGAGTTGGTGATGGATAGGGAGGCCTGGCGTGTTGCAGTTCATGGGGTCACAAAGAGTCAGACATGACTGAGTGACTGAACTGAACTGAACAGAAAATATCTATTCTCCAGCCTTCAGTAACATTTTTCTTATTTTCCTCCCACTGCCACAATTAGTCTACTTGAGGTCCTCCATGCTGCCATGCAACATCGACATCCAAAGCCATTTGTTTTATATATGTTATAGCACAAAACTGAGTTCCAGCACCAAATTTTGGTTCTTTAATGTATTTCTAATTAACAAACTCTCTCAAACCATCAGTGGGTTAAACAGCAACCATTTCGTATATGTGGTTATCCTATGGGTCAGGTGTTTTGTCAAGGCATATTGGGATGGCTCCTCACTTCCGTGAAGTGTGAGCTCATCTGAAATGGTTCACATGGTTGAAGATGGCTGGTATGGCTTGACCGGGGCATGTCTAGGGCCCTCAGCTTTGACTTTATATTTACGTTTTTCTGTTCTCCTCCACGGGTCTACTGGAGTAGGAAAAAACAAGATAGGTTCTTTCCTCATGTCTGGGGCCTGGATTAGAAAGCTTGAAGAACTGGGTCTGATTCAAAATTCGAATTTTCTCTCTCCAAGTGACCACTCTACAGAGCTTGGGAGTCTCCCAGCGGCTGGAATTTTTTCATGACATTGACTTCTTTCAGAGAGAATATCTTAGGTTCACGTAGAAGTTGAAGGGCCTGATAGACCTAATCTCAAAAGCCTTTTGAGATTCAGCATCCCTTCTGCATTCTCTTGATTATACAGGCCAACCTACAATCACTATAGAAAGGGACGATAAAGGTGCAAAGACCAAAAACCCTAACTCATTTGGGGACCAAATTTGTAACACAGTCCCCAGTTAGTTATATGTGCTCACTGACTTGTAGAATACACTTTTTAATTCTTTACCAAAACTGTACTTCCTGAAACACAGTTTCATCTGTTTCAGTGGGGGTAAATACAGTTTATTGCAATGGTTTTGCAGATGTAACTAAATTGGAATGAGTTTCATAAGGCATATTGATGCCAAAGAAACTAGATAATATTGTATTCATTTTTCGTAACCAATAAGTTGGGATTTTTTTTTAACATGCAAGGAATGACTATATAGGTATTGCTTATGCATTTAGCAGTTTTATATACCATTCCTTGTGCATTCTTCTGTGTTTCCACTGCTTATGTATTTATTCTCTAAGAATTGGTTATCACTTTTAATCATACAATTTCCCTTCAATCACAAAAATGTAGGGGAAAATATTGCACTCAGTAATCAAGTCAATATGCTTGTTGGTGCTACTTTCTATATACAAATATGTATTAATATGCACACTTTTATTCAATAAGCATGTGCTAACCACCTGTTTCCAGCTGGACATTGGCTATTCTTATAGAAGTGTACATCCTTGAAATACATACATAACCCACTACCCTCCCCTCCCCACCATCTTCCTTCTCAGTTGCATGGTTTTGAGTACCTCTCAGGCTAATTAAAGTTTCAAGAGCATTGTAGTCATTTAAATATAGTAATTTTATATCTTACAATTTCTCTTCTACCTGTCCCTGAGATAGGTATAAGATTTTAATATTTTCAAAGCAGTAGAATAAAATACAGTCCAATATCCTTCAAAATAACAACAGCAGCATAAAATGACTATTCATAGTATGTGATTTTTAGTAACTCTTTCTTCCTTCCCTCCTTTGTGTTCTTCCCTTCCTCCCTTGTAATACAGGATTGCCAAACATGTCACTTTCTGTCATTTCTGAAGTGGGATCTTCCCTTCATGTCAATCACATTGCCTTCTTTGTTTCTGTCACCATACTCACCACAATCTATAAGCATGTTCATTTGTTTGCTTATTTCCTCTTCTCTCTTAAAAGTAGAAGACCAAAGAGAAAAGACACCTTTTGTATCTAGTATACCACTGAATCCTTGGTACCTAGTTTAAAGTAAGCAATAAATAAAGATCGGTGGCATAGATTAGTGAAATAAGTTATTTCAAATGACCTCAGAAACCAAGTAATGCAGGGTTCATTGTGGAGCATTGTGGATGTCTGCCCAGTACATGCTCTTCTCTCTCTTGACAACTGCTCCTGTTTTCATTTAGGTTTCTGTGCTTTCCCTACATAATCCAAATATTTTTGGGGAAGCTAGCTCTACTTTTATTTCTGAAATGTGGCATTTGAGCTCAGACAAAAGAAATTAGAGAGTGACATTCACCAAGCTGTGTGAAAGAATAGGTTTTTATCCAGTTGAACCAGTGTGGGCATCTAAGAAGCAGTTTCTTATCTTGTTGTTATGTAAGTAGAGATATATATTCTGTGTAGCTGAAATTTACAGAGTATTATTGAGCATCCTTATTAAGAAAAAGAATACATCAATTAACTTAGAGCAGGCTTAATTCAACCATCAGTTCTCAGACCTTGACTTACTCCACCACTCAGCAATAGTTAATACACTCTGTAAAACAATTTTTAATTATTCCCTGGGGGTTCAGACAGTAAAGAATCTTCCTGCAATGCAGGAGACCCGGGTTCGATCCCTGGGTCAGGAAGATGTCCTGGAGAAGGGAATGGCAACCCACTCCAGTATTCTTGCCTGGAGAATTCCATGGATAGAGGAGCCTGGAGGGCTACAGTCCACAGGGTCACAAAGAGTCAGACTTGACTGAGTGACTAACACTTTGATTGATTCCCATTAGTATTGGTTTGATTTGGCAAGATTTGGTGATTAAAGGATATATTTTTAATGAAACCAACTGCAGGCTTTGCATTTCTAAAAAATAAAATAAAATAAGCTCCATTTAACAAAATCCTGGACTGTGTGCCAAGAGGCCAGACCTGGGCTATCCCTTTCTAGCAACATGACCTGGCTCAACAGCTTAACCTCTTTGAGGGTCATTATTTTCAAGTGATATTATGGAGCAAATACAGTAATGCTTTTGGATATATACATATATATAAATATATATTCAGAAGTGATGTTATTGGATCATATGGTAGTTCTATTTTAACTTTTGGAGGAACTTTTAATACTTTTTTGCATTGTAACTGCACCATTTTATATGTTAACCAACAGTGTACAAGTTCAAATTTCTCCATAGCCTCACCGAAACTTATATCTTTTGTTTTTTGTATTTTTGATTTGTGTTTTCCTGATAATCAGTAATGTTGAGCACTTTTTATATACCTGTTGCCCAATTTATGTCTTCTTTGGAGAAATATCTATTCAAGTCCTTTGACCATTTTTACTTATTGCTTTGCTATTGAGTTTTAAGAATTCTTTATATATTTTGGAAGTTAATTCCTTATCAAATTATATGGTTGACAAAAACTACTCCATTTCATAGGTAGCATTTTCACTCTATTTTTTTATTTCCTTTGTTTTGCAGAAGATTTTTGCAGCATAATTCACAGTAGCCAACATATGGACATAACCTACAAGTTCTTTGACAGACAAATAGATCAAGAATATGTGGTATGCACAATGGAATATTACACAGTCATAGAAAATGAAGGAAATCTTACCATTTGCAATAACATGGGTGGACCTGAATGATATTATGTTAAGTAAAATAAATCAGTCACGGAGGGCAAATCTTACATTATTCCACTTATACTATTACTACTACTAAGTCACTTCAGTCGTGTCTGACTCTGTGCGACCCCATAGACGGCAGCCCACCAGGCACCCCTGTCCCTGGGATTCTCCAGGCAAGAACACTGGAGTGGGTTGCCATTTCCTTCTCCAATGCATGAAAGTGAAAAGTGAAAGTGAAGTCTCTCAGTCGTGTCCGACTCTTAGCGACCCCATTTATGAGTTATCTAAAACTGTTAAACTTCTAGAAACCGAAAGAAGATTGGTAGCTTCCAGGGGATGGGGAGAGAGGGAAGTGAAAGTTACTGTTCAGTGAGTACAAAGTTATAGTTTTACAAGTCAAATAAGTTCTAGAGATCTGCTGTATAACATAATGCAGCAATATAGCATTGTATATTTAAAAAATTAAGAGGCTAATATTATATTAAGTATTCTGACCACACACAAGCAAAAAGACATAAGAAATCTTTTAGTAGTGATGGATATGTTTGTTACCTTTATTGTGATGATGATATCATGTTGTTGTAGTTGGTTAGTCGCTCAGCTGTGTCCAACACTTTGTGACCCCATGGACTGCAGCACGCCAGGCTTCCCTGTCCTTCACCATCTCCTGAAGCTCGCTCAAACTCACGTCCATCAAGTCAGTGATGCCATCCAACCATCTCATCCTCTGTCATCCCCTTCTCCTCCTGCCTTCAATCTTTCCCATCATCCGGGTCTTTTCTAGGAGTCAGGTTTTTTGCGTCAGGTGGCCAAAGTATTGGGGTTTCAGATTCAGCATCAGTCCTTCTAATGAATATTCAGGATTGATTTCCTTTAGGATTGAGCAATTTCATCTCCTTGTTATCCAAGTCACTCTCAAGAGTCTTCTCCGACACGACGGTTCAAAAGCATCAATTCATCAGCATTCAGCCTTCTGTATGGTCCAAGTCTCATATCCATACATGATTACTGGAAAAATCATAGCTTTGACTATAAGGACCTTTGTCAGTAATGTCTCTGTTTTTTAATACACTGTCTAGGTTTGTCATAGCTTTTCTCCCAAGGAGCAAACATCTTTTTATTTCATGGCTGCAGTCACCATCTGCAGTGATTTTGGAGCCCAAGAAAATAAAATCTGTCACTGTTTCCACTGTATCCCCCATCTATTTGCCATGAAGTGATGGCACCGGCTGCCATGATCTTCACTGTTTTTTTTTTAAACTTGGAACAATCTGTCTTTCTTTTTTTTTGATTTATTTTATTTTATTTTATTTTTAAACTTTACAAAATTGTGTTAGTTTTGCCAAATATTGAAATAAATATGCCACAGTTTTTTGAATGTTGAGTTTTAAGCCAGTTTTTTCACTCTCCTCTTTCACCTTCATCAAGAAGCTCTTTATCTCTTCTTTGCTTTCTGCCAGAAGGGTGGTGTCATCTGCATATCTGAGGTGATTGATATTTCTCCTAGCAATTTTGATTCCAGCTTGTGCTTTATCCAACCAGCATTTCTCATGATGCACTTTGTTTTTCGTTTTTTTGTTTTTTTTTTTTTATTTTATTTTATTTTTAAACTTTACATAATTGTATTAGTTTTGCCAAATATCAAAATGAATCCACCACAGGTATACACCACAGGTGTTCCCCATCCTGCACTCTCCTCCCTCCTCCCTCCCCATACCATCCCTCTGGGTCATCCCAGTGCACCAGCCCCAAGCATCCAGTATCGTGCATCGAACCTGGACTGGCATCTCGTTTCATACATGATATTATACATGTTTCAATGCCATTCTCCCAAATCTTCCCACCCTCTCCCTCTCCCACAGAGTCCATAAGACTGTTCTATACATCAGTGTCTCTTTTGCTGTCTCGTACACAGGGTTATTGTTACCATCTTTCTAAAGAATATAAGTTAAATAATCAAGGTGACAACAGCCCATTGTTCCATGTTTGGTTCTAACTGTTGCTTCCTGACCTGGATACAGATTTCTCAAGAGGTAGGTAAGTGGTCTGGTATTCCCATCTCTTGAAGAGTTTTCCACCGTTTATTGTGATCCACAGGGTCAAAGTCTTTAGTGTAGTGAATGAAGCAGTAGTAGATGTTTTTCTGGAATTTTCTTACTTTTTGTATGATCCAATGGATATTAGCAATTTGATCTCTGTTTCTTCTGCCTTTTCTAAACCCAGCTTGAACATCTGGAAGTTCTTGGTTCATAATATCATGAGTATTTGCAAATTGCGAGCATGTATATGGTAAGTTGCTCAGCATCACTAATCATCAGGGAAATGGAAATTCATCAAATTGTATATATTAAATATCTGCAGTTTTTATATATCATATATACCTTAATAAAGCTGAAAAATATGATAATGCATGTAAAAGTACTGTAAACACTAAAGCAAATGTTACATATTTAAGAAGTCACCACCATTATTAATATTAAAATATATGTGTCAAGCAGGACACAGTTTATAAGCAACCAAAAAAAAAAAACCCCACAAAGAAAGGATTATGACAGATTTAAGCACAAGGAAGGATGTTGGCTATGTCACAGAAGCAATGGGAAGGCTTGAGAATTGAGGTCAGGAATCTTAGGAGTTTATCAAGTATAAAACCTAGCCAGGACCAAATTCCAGGAATAGCCTGATGAAGATGCCACTCTTGGCATCACCAGCATGATTACTTCATCCATATCAGTAGCTCATCACTGCTATAGGATACCACTGTTGCCACTGGTCATTGTCACAGGAAATGAAACTTCATCTCTGGATGAATAATTCAAATTTTAAATATCTGACTATTTGAGCTTTAGTATTAGGTCTGTATCCTGTCTTCTGGAGTCAGTAAAGGGGTGTCTTAAGCTTTTCAGATTTTGCAGTAGAGGACTTGTGGACACAGCGAGGGAAGGAGAAGATGAGACAAATTGAGAGAGTAACATTGACATATGTACACTACCACAGGTAAAACAGCCAGCCAGTGGGAAGCTGGTGAATAGCACAGGGAGCTCATCTTGATACTCTGTGATGACCTAGAAGGGTGAGATGGAGGGAGTGGGGGGAGATTCAAGGGAGGGGATATAGGTATACTTATAGCTGGTTCACTTCGCTGTACAGCAGAAATCAATACAACATTGTAAAGCAATTATCCTCCAAATAAAAATAATTAAAAAGAAAAGAAATCAGAGCCCACCAACATTTCCCATATAGGAATAATTTACACTGATAGCATTTTCTTAACAAAACTTAGGGTAAAGGTCACCCAGAGGTAAAGACAACTTCCCATCAAGTTTTCAGTAGCCATCACCGTACAGTAATTACCTCTGTAGGGAACAACATTGACTAACAAGTAGTAGTAGGAACTATGCTGTAACTATTGGTCTGTATCTGTTAATAATTGCTTTTACAGAAAAGAAAGCCAAATAATGAAGCTAGTGAAGATAAGGTAAAAATACAAAAGGAGAGAAAAATGCCTTTATAATTGTACAGAGTGCCAAATTACTTGTGAACAGGAAGGAAAGTGCACAGTTCTAGTCAGACAATGGTAATTATTCAAATGCACATTATATAGGTTATTTTGAAAAGAAGACAAATCATTTCTTAATTATATATTCATTGGGTTAATTTTCTAATTTTAAGAAGAAAGTATATATTTTGTCTTCATGAAACCCTGAAAATTATTTATTGCCTTTAGTAATAAAGATTACTACAGATTAATTAATTAATTATTGCTAGAGATTATAAAGATTATTTTAAAGTGAATATTACTCATAGCTTTTCATTAAAAATTTCAGCTTTGTTGACTGATCACATTGATTCAATGATGGTCATTGGAATCTTTCCTATGCCGTTACTGGAGTAAAATTAAAATAATATTTCAGTCTTACAAGATGATAAACATTATCTTTGGAAATAAATTTATAATGTAAATATTTATATATTCATATATAAAAGCTTCATTTCTATATATGGAAATACATATTTTTTTACTTCATGATGAATTTCCAAGAATCAGAATTTTCTCTTCCTGAATAAAGAGTTCCAGTTAAGGGATTAAAGGCAGTGCATTAAGAGGTTTTAGATTGTAGTTTATGCTGAGAGAAAAGACAGAGGAGATTATTTTGTTTTCTTTTGAGAGAGCTCAATCCACATTTTTGAGGTTTATCTTTGGCACAGCGTATCTAAGTTTACTCATCATGAGTAAACACATGAAGTGCCAGGAATAATTCCCTGTTGAATTTCTTTATTTGTGATGAGAATATGGCTTAATCACATTGTGAATCCCTTTATAGAGATTCTATAAGCTTGAGTAAGTATAGAGTTGGCTCTAGAGTCAGTTTACAGATCTATAAGTATTCTCTCTCAGAAGCTTGGGTCACTGAGCCCTTTCCTGGTCTGTAATGGTTGAGGCTGGGACCTGCCATACCGCTTTGGCACTCCTGGGGCTCACCTTTGACCTCTGTGGAAGGTCTCCATATATATCTATGGCTTCCCCTTGAGCACTTGTGGTGCTGGTGGTGACTCTGGTGGCGGTTTAGTCACTCAGGCGTGTCCGACTCTTGCATCCCCATTGACTAGCCTGCCAGGCTGCTCTGTCCATGGGATTCTCCAGGTAGGAATACTGGAGTGGGTTGCCATTTCTTTTCAACCCAGGGATTGAACCCATATCTTTTGCGTCTCCTGCACTGCAGGTGAATTCTTTACCACTGAGCCACCAGGATAACCTGATCTTATGACTACTTCTGCGAGATTAATCTGACCCCATTAGTGGAGCAGAACAAAAGGGCTGGGAAAGTAATGAATGCCCCAGGAGCGACTCTTAACCAAGGAGGGTTTGAGATCTGGGAATAGAACACCCAACTTCAGGCCCTTTGGGTCCTGGAGTTCTGAGGTGGGCTCAAACTGGTTTCTCAGAGGCACTCTTGAGACTCAGCCTCAGTTGCTCATAGAAGTGACCCTGTCGTTAACACACTTTCTGCCTCTCTCCCTCCCTTCTCTGACTTACTTCTTCACTCCCTCATTGTGTTTTCTGGGATCATTTCCTAAATATACTCCCAGAACTTATCTCAGGGTCTGCTTTTTTGTCTGCCTCGTGCCAATGTTATCTAATCTTGTTTTTTTAAAGGCCAATAATGTCACTATTCTGGAGACACGAAATTGAGGAAAGAGAAAGGAGTCTCTGCTACCTGACAGCATTTGTGAAGTACAAAAAACATCTATTTGTCTCCGAACTTTTACCACGGGGCCATGGTCTGCCTTGGTGACTATTTATTTCTTTTATGTCTGCCATGATTGGAGACTCTCTCTCCCAGCATTGGCACAAAGGAATATCTGAATGAAAATCATCATTCACAAGAAGAAATGGCTTTGTTGAGATATTTATTCTGATGGATGGCAATCTTTGCTTTTTGGTCACTGTACACTTCTTAGGTATTTTCTTTATGACTATTTACAATAATTGCCTGAAGAAATGGGACTTAAAATATTGAAATTCCGTGTCCACAGAGCCCATTATCTCTTGTCCTTATTTTTCCTCTGTCCAATCCACCCCAACAATTCAGCTTCCATGAAAGCAGGGCCTGGTTTACTTTGTTTATTGCTCTGTTACTAATATAACAACAAAAGTGCCTGGAAAATAGTAAATTCTTCATAAATATTTGCTGGATGAATCAATTTAATCAATTCAATTACTTGACAGCCTTACAAACATGGGCAAATTGATTAACCTCTCTGGGCCTCACTTTTCTCATATATAAAATGGAGTGGATGATGACAATCCCTCCCTTAAATGATTGTTGAGAGGTGTGAATGAGATTTTGTATGTAAATATACTCAGTGTAGTGACTGACACAAAATACATGCTGATAAGCATAGTACTGTAAGTGTAATATATTATCTATTGAGAGATGACTATGTGACCGGTATAATTAGATGTTGGGATTACAGCAACAGAACATACAGAAAGGGTCACTATGCTCCTCTGGTGGCTCAGACAGTAGAGAGTTCATCTGTAATGTGGGAGACCTGGGTTTGATCCCTGGGTTGGGGAGATCCCCTAGAGAAGGGCATGGCAACCTACTCCAGTATTCTTGCCTGGAGAATTCCCATGGACAGAGGAGCCTAGCAGGCTACAATCCATGGGATTGCAAAGAGTCAGACACAACTGAGTGACTAAGCATAGCACATGCTTATCTAATTGTACTACTGTATAATGAGTGTGATGTAATAGACAATCCCGATCTAAATAGTTTAGCTTAAGGAAATTCCATTTTTCTATGGATATTGAATAACTACATATTATAAATCAGGGGGATAACATTTTTAAAGCATATCTTAAAATATAGAGATAGATTGTTGTCATTCAGTCACCCAGCTGTGTCCAACTCTTTGTGACTCCATGGACTGCAGCATGCCAGGCCTCCCTGTTCCTCAGTATCTCCCCAAATTTGCCCAAGTTCATGTTCATTGCATCAGTGATGCCATTCAGCCATCACAGAGGTAGATTTGTTGGATAAAATATTAAAGATATGAATTCTTAAGAAACTACTTCAGTATTTCAAGCAAAAGATAATAACAGTAGTAAAATGAATGCCTCTGAGAGACTTTTCTGGATGAAAAAAAGAGAGAGCTGGTTAATGGTTGCTCAGTTAACTGACAGGGGAATACAAAAAATAGCAGGTAAAGAAAGAGATTTAAGATAACTGTATTCCCTAAAATCTATTGAAGAAAAGCATTACAAAAGAATCGGGAGCAAACAGAACTTGAGGGAGATGAATTGGCTCTTAAAGCTTTGCAGAAAGTGGTAGGAGCATAAGATCTGTCCTGTTATCTGGAATGGTGAGCTGGGAAAATAGAGAAGCTGGCGATGAGGGTGAGAGGAAGATGAGAACTCATGATGTTGCTGGGAGAGGGAGATTGCTCATAGCACATGTGAAAGAAAAGAACAGCAGCATTTTCTAAGTATTTCCCCAAGCTGGTGTTTCTCCGTATTTCAAGGTTGCCTCTGTCATCACTTCTGTGTTCAGAGTGACTCAGTTTCTGACTCAACCCAGAATGCTTCTCTCCAGCTCCCAAAGGAGAACCAGGAATCTTAGTGTCTCTAGATATACAAACATCACCTTACTCTGGATAAGATATTCTTATTACATCAAATCAAAGCATGTTTTTCAACCTTTCTCTTTTCTTGTTTAATCACTAAAAGATAAAGATTCTTGCCTTTAACATGAACATAATACCGTCATCACACTTAAAAATTATATTTTTTAATGTCATCATGTGTAGCCAGTTCAACATTGTGTGTGTGCTGTTTCGTGACTCATCCATTCTTTATTTTGGCAATATATCAGCCTTACATTTTTATTATTTCCAGACTTGGTTTTCTTCCTCCTGCCAAAGTTAAAAAACAAATAAAAAATTGGATTCTCATAAAGGTTCTCCCACTCCTTTGGGGATTTATACAAAATACCACTAACTAAAATCATCGGAAATGACTAGTTTCTATGATCCTGAAAATGTAAACATGTCAGCAAAATCAACTATGGCTCATATAGATGTAGCTCAAAGGTATTAAGGCCTAAAGTAAATGCTGGAGTGTGCCTGCTTTCTACGAGAAGAAAGGGCATTGCAAGTTCATGATTAAATGAAAAACTTCAGTAATTTGAATATATTTCCCAGGAGCCAGAGGGCTAAAAAGGTGACTATGCAAGACTTGTGCAAGACTCCAGATTATGAAAAAAGTATATATTATAATAGATAGAAGTGTTTGTCCTTCCATAAGATAAAACATCCTCTGAAAAATATCTATTTTGTAGCAGCTGCTCTGTTAGAATTTTCATATGTGAAACAATCTTTACAGTTACTGAATAAAGTAGAGATAATCAAGCCCACACTACAGATTTGTAAAGCAAGGTTGTCTAATGTGCCAAAGATTATGTAACAAGTAAATGAATTTGTTCCCAGACTTGTTAGATTTTAAAATGCCTGGTCTTACCATGACTATAACAGGCTGCCTTCTCTGGGCTTCATCAAAGTATAACCATCACCAGTTTAGGGATGAGGAAAACCAAATTTAAGATATACATATGTAAACATGATGTTGAGCTGTCCTCTATGGAGAAAAGCTGCCCTGTGCACGCCAATGGCAATTGAGGTGAAGCAAGCAAGAATACTGGAGTGGGTTGCCATTTCCTTCTCCAATGCATGAAAGTGAAAAGTGAAAGTGAAGTCGCTCAGTTGTGTCCGACTCTTAGCGACTCCATGGACTGCAGCCTACCAGGCTCCTCCGTCCATGGGATTTTCCAGGCGAGAGTATTGGAGTGGGGTGCCATTGCCTTCTCCAATGCAATCTTAGAGCAGCCCCAAAATTGTAAATTCCATTTGCTGAATTTAGTCATAGCTAGCTTTCTTATGTATGTGCATGTGATTAACATTTTGTGTTTAACTGACCCTCTGTGTCAATCAGAGTTCAGTCAGAAAAACAGCTGCAATAAAAATTATGTGAACAAAGGATTTACAATATTTATTTTAGAATTTAATTTAGAATTACATAATTTAGAATTATGATATTTAATTTAGAATTACTACTTATATTAATTAGACCTTACACTAATGTGCAGTAACCTGGAGAAATGAAGATCCAAAAAGGGGAGTGATAGGCACCAATCATTCTATTGGACGGGTTTCCCTCATGGCTCAGTGGTAAAGCTTTTGCCTACAGTGAGAGGGAGTGGGTTTCATCCTTGGGTTGGGAAGATCCCCTGGAGAAGGGAGTGACTGCCCACTCCAGTATTCTTGCCCAGGAAGACCCATGGGCAGAAGAGCCTGATGGGCTACAGTCCATGGGGTTGCAAAAGAATGGGATATGACTCAGCTGCTAAACAACAACAAAATTCCATTGGACACACAGGTATGAGTATCCTGTTAGAACTATAGGATAGGGTTGTTAGATGTAGTAACTGAAAAAATAATCCTTAACACCCAGTTAAATTTTAATTTCAGATAAATAATATTTTTATTATAAGATGTCCCATGTAATATATGACTCTTTGTGACTCCATGGACTGTAGCCTACCAGGCTCCTCTGTCCATGGGATTTCCCAGGCAAGAATACTGGAGTGGGTAGCCATTCCCTTCTTCAGGGGTTTTTCCCAACCTTCAAACCCAGATCTCTTGCATTGCAGGCTGAGCCACCAGGGAAGCCCATATGAGATTGGACTTAAGCTAATTTTTTTTTCATTATTTATCTTAAATATAAGTTTAACTGGGTGTCCTGTATTTTATCTGTCAACTTTATAGTAGGAATATTTAAGAAGCCATGTATGTTTGCCTCCGAAGTACTCTGGAGGGGTACTATGTGGAGAGTCTATGGAAAGAAGTACCAACCCTGTGGCTACACAGCTAAGTATGTGGCAGTGAACCAGGGGTTGTTGTTGGTAAACAGAGTCACTGGTCAGGAAGAGGAGCCAGATCTGGAGCAAGACAGAGCAAGAATAACCTGGAACCCACTGGGCACCTCTGTGCCCACAATGATGACTTCTCATCTATCTTCTAAATTGCACAGCAACCTCTCTTGACCACACAGAAGGAGATTCTGGGAAAGGCAGTTTCTGGTTTTAGTCAAATCAGTGTAACTCAGTGTAATATATGTATCCTTTTGCCCTAAATTCACACTCTCTCTCCTTCTTTCTCTTTGCTGAGCTAAAATATATATAGAAATGTATGGATAATAAACATAACAGTTATATGAGTTTTGACAAATGTATACACCTATTTAAGCAATATAAAATCAAGATCCAGAACATTTCTGTCTCCCTAGAAAGTTTTCTAGCCCCTGTTCAGTCAATCCTCTCTCTCCAATAGGTAAACACTATTGATTTTTTTTTTTTAATCATGGTTTTGCCATGTATTCAAAGTGTTAGTCGCTCAATTACACCCAACTCTTTGTGAGCCCATGGACTGTAGCACACCAGGCTCTTCTGTCCTTGGAATTCTCCAGGCAATAACATTGGAGTGGTTTGCCATTCCCTTCTCCAGGGGGTCTTCCCAATCCAGGGGTCAAACCCAGGTCTCTTGCACTGCAGAATCTTCGCCTTCTTGGAGTTCTCTAAAATGGAAGCATACAGTATTTTTCTTGTGGATTTTGCTTCTTTCACACCACATCATGTCCTAGTCAACGTTGCTGCATGTATCAGTACTTTATTCTTTTTTCTTACTGGTTGGTAGTTCCCTGTAGAAACATATCCATAATGAAAATTAAGATAAATTTATTGATAAGATAACTTTATTCCTACACTAGAATTATTGTCATATGTAGAAGATAAGCATGCAAAAAATTCCATAAAATACAGTTTAATACTAGTAAGTTGTACTTGTTTGTCAAATGTTCTGAAACCTCAGTAACTCCCTGATGTTATCTAGAATGGTATCAAATACATATAGGCACTGACCAGAGACTCTTTTTCTTGAGGGATCAAAAGTATTGATGATGAGAGAAGATAACTTATTTTGATCCCCTAACTTCAAACAAACTAAAATCATTTTGTTCACAGTGTTAACTGCCATCACCTCAACTCTCCACACACATTCTGAAAAGTATTACATTAGAACATGATGTAGGAATCCTTGGAAACTAGGGAGCTGGGATACCATGGGGTTCTCAGTGGTCCATATTTCAAACACAACTGTGGAAAATAACTCATTTCAACACTGAGCCTGTGGCAAGCTTCAGTTCAGTTCAGTTCAGTCACTCACTCGTGTCCGACTCTTTGCGACCTCATGAATTCCAGTACACCAGGCCTCCTTGTCCATCACCACCTCCCGGAGTTCACTCAAACTCACGTCCATTAGGTTAGTGATGCCATCCAGCCATCTCGTCCTCTGTTGTCCCCTTCTCCTCCTGCCCCCAATCTCTCCCAGCATCAGAGTCTTTTCCAATGAGTCAACTCTTCGCATGAGGTGGCCAAAGTGCTGGAGTTTCAGCTTTAGCATCATTCCTTCCAAAGAACTCCCAGGGCTGATCTCCGTCAGAATGGACTGGTTGGATCTCCTTGCAGTCCAAGGAACTCTCAAGACTCTTCTCCAACACCACAGTTCAAAAGCATCAATTCTTCGGCACTCAGCTTTCTTCACAGTCCAACTCTCACATCCATACATGACTACCGGAAAAACCATAGCCTTGACTAGACAGACCTTTGTTGTCAAAGTAATGTCTCTGCTTTTTAATATGCCTTCTAGGTTGGTCATACTTTCTTTCCAAAGAGTAAGCATCTTTTAATTTCACCATCTGCAGTGATTTTGGAGCCCCAAAAAACAGTCTGACACTATTTCCACTCTTTCCCCATCTATTTCCCATGAAGTGATGGGACCAGATGTCATGATCTTAGTTTTCTGGATGTTGAGCTTTAAGCCAACTTTTTCACTCTCCTCTTTCACTTTCATCAAGAGACTTTTTAGTTCCTCTTCACGTTCTGCCACCAGGGTGGTGTCATCTGCATATCTGAGGTGATTGATATTTCTCCCGGCAATCTTGATTCCAGCTTGTACTTCTTCCAGTCCAGTGTTTCTCATGATGTACTCTGCATAGAAGTTAAATAAGCAGGGTGACAATATACAGCCTTCATGTACTCCTTTTCCTATTTGGAACCAGTCTGTTGTTCCATGTCCAGTTCTGACTGTTGCTTCCTGACCTGCATATAGGTTTCTCGAGAGGCAGGTCAGGTGGTCTGGTATTCCCATTTCTTTCAGAATTTTCCACAGTTTATTGTGATCCACACAGTCAAAGGCATTGGCATAGTCAATAAAGCAGAAATAGATGTTTTATGGAACTCTCTTGCTTCTTCCATGATCCAGCAGATGTTGGCAATTTGATCTCTGGTTCCTCTGCCTTTTCTAAAACCAGCTTGAACATCTGGAAGTTCACAATTCACATATTGCTGAAGCCTGGCTTGGAGAATTTTGAGCATGACTTTACTAGTGTGTGAGATGAGTGCAATTGTGCGGTAGTTTGAGCATTCTTTAGCATTGCCTTTCTTTGGTATTGGAATGAAAATTGACCTTTTCCAGGCCTGTGGCCACTGCTGAGTTTTCCAAATTTGCTGGCATATTAAGTGCAGCACTTTCACAGCATCATCTTTCAGGATTTGAAATAGCTCAATTGGAATTCCATCACCTCCACTAGCTTTGTTTGTAGTGATGTTTTCTAAGGCCCACTTGACTTCACATTCCAGGATGTCTGGCTCTAGGTGAGTGATCACACCATCGTGATTATCTTGGTCATGAAGATCTTTTTATACAGTTCTTCTGTGTATTCTTGCCACCTCTTCTTAATATCTTCTGCTTCTGTTAGGTCCATACCATTTCTGTCCTTTATTGAGCCCATCTTTGCATGAAATGTTCCCTTGGTATCTCTAATTTTCTTGAAGAGATCTCTAGTCTATCCTATTCTGTTGTTTTCCTCTATTTCTTTGCATTGATCTCTGAGGAAGGCTTTCTTATCTCTTCTTGCTATTCTTTGGAACTCTGCATTCAGATGCTTATATCTTTCCTTTTCTCCTTTGCTTTTCGCTTTTCTTCTTTTCACAGCTATTTGTAAGGCCTCCCCAGACAGCCATTTTGCTTCTTTGCATTTCTTTTCCATGGGGATGGTCTTGATCCCTGTCTCCTATACAATGTCATGAACCTCATTCCATAGTTCATCAGGCACTCTATGTATCAGATCTAGTCCTTTACATCTATTTCTCACTTGCACTGTATAATCATAAGGGATTTGATTTAGGTCATACCTGAATGGTCTAGTGGTTTTCCCTACTTTCTTCAATTTAAGTCTGAATTTGGCAATAAGGAGTTCATGATCTGAGCCACAGTCAGCTCCTGGTCTTCTTTTTGCTGTTAGAGCTTCTCCATCTTTGGCTGCAAAGAATATAATCAACTTGATTTCGATGTTGACCATCTGGTGATGTCCATGTGTAGAGTCTTCTCTTGTGTTGTTGGAAGAGGGTGTTTGCTATGACCAGTGCATTCTCTTGGCAAAACTCTATTAGCCTTTGCCCTGCTTCATTCCGTATTCCAAGGCCTAATTTGCCTGTTACTCCAGGTGTTTCTTGACTTCCTACTTTTGCATTCCAGTCCCCTATAATGAAAAGTGAATCTCTTTTGGGTGTTAGTTCTAAAAGGTCTTGTAGGTCTTCATAGAACAGTTCAACTTCAGCTTCTTTGGCGTTACTGGTTGGGGCATAGACTTGGATTACTGTGATATTGAATGGTTTGCCTTGGTAACAAATAGAGATCGTTCTGTCATTTTTGAGATTGGATCCAAAGACTGAATTTTGGACTCTTTTGTTGACCATGATGGCTATTCCATTTCTTCTAAGGGATTCCTGCCCGCAGTAGTAGATATAATGGTCATCTGAGTTAAATTCACCCATTCCAGTCCATTTTAGTTCGCTGATTCCTAGAATGTCGACGTTTACTCTTGCCGTCTCCTGTTGGACCACTTCCAATTTGCCTTGATTCATGGACCTAACATTCCAGGTTTCTATGCAATATTGCTCTTTACAGCATTGGACCTTGCTTTTATCACCAGTCACATCCACAACTGGGTATTGTTTTTGCTTTGGCTCCATCCCTTCATCCTTTCTGGAGTATTTCTCCACTGATCTCCAGTAGCATATTGGGCACCTACCAACCTGGGGAGTTCCTCTTTCTGTATCCTATCTTTTTGCCTTTTCATACTCTTCATGTGGTTCTCAAGGCAGGAATACTGAAGTGGTTTGCCATTCCCTTCTCCAGTGGACCACATTCTGTCAGACCTCTCCACCATGACCCGCCCATCTTGGGTGGCCCCACACGGCATGGCTTAGTTTCATTGAGTTAGACAAGGCTGTGGTCTGTGTGATTAGTTTGACTAGTTTTCTGTGATTATGGTTTCAGTGTGTCTCCCTTCTGATGCCCTCTTGCAACACCTACTGTCTTACTTGGGTTTCTCTTACCTTGGATGTGGGGTATCTCTTCATGGCTGCTCCAGCAAAGCGCAGCCACTGCTTCTTACCTTGGACGAGGGTATCTTCTCACGGCCGCGCCTCCTGATCTTGAACTTGGAGTGGCTCCTCTCGGCCCTCCTGCACCTGCGCAGCTACCGCTCCTTGGACATGGGGTTGTAGCAGAGCCCAGAATACTGCTCTTGGCCAAAACTAGAACCTAAAATGAGCTGAAAAGGACTAGACTTGGATATGACTTTGTAATAGCCAAGTGGCCTGGGGTTTGCTGCAATTGTTGTCAAACAAAGGACCCTTTAACTGATGCTTAAAAGTTGGCATGTGCTTCTCTGTACTGCTCTTAATTCCTGCTTACCTGCTTCTGTGGTCTATTTCCTTTAGGATAGAAGCCATGTCTTTTAATCTGTGTATCTCTATTGCCTAGCAAGGTACATGGCATTTGCAGGACACTTGAATGAACGGCAGTAGCAGTACTAGGATGTATCATAGAAACAAAGGCACACACAAACTGTGATGAAGTTGGTGGAGCAGAGTAGCAGAATGGGGAAGATGGAAACTCAGGCTTTTGGGTGAATGCTTGTTTATAGTGGGACGGCTGAACTTCAGGGTGCTCTGCTTTCTTCCAGTTGTCTAGGGAACAGATGTTTCTTAGGCTGAAGTTCTTACACCTTGCTGGAATATTTCATCTACCAGTTAGCTTGGCTGTATCTGAATGTAAATATTAAAAGAGACTCAGTAGTGACAGGTGTCCTGGGAGTTGAGTTTATAATACCTGAAGAGAAACAGCCTATTTTGGGGGGCTCCAGTAATGGAGAATGTAGTGTCAAGAAAATGCCCTCAATAACTAGACCAATTGATCACCTAGTTAAAAGGGGCTAATGTGACCTAGCTATGGCCAGAAGAACATAGGTCTTCTAACACTGAATACGGTTGTTTTATAAACTGGCTAAGGACCCCAAAAGACACTAATTAGTATGGAGTATAAGAGTATAAGTATCCTTGCTCCCAACTGGGTGGATGGATAGACAGAGATAGGTGATAGATATTATGCTAATGCTAAGTCACTTCAGTCGTGTCCAACTCTTGTGACCCCATAGACGGCAGCCCACCAGGCTCCTCTGTCCATGGATTTTCCAGGCAAGAGTACTGGAGTGGGGTGCCATTGCCTTCTCTGGATAGATATTATACTTTAAAATAATAAAAGCTTTATTATTTTAATAATAAATACATACATCATATACATACATCACAGCAGGATCCTCTATGACCCACCTCCCAGAATATTGGAAATAAAAGCAAAAATAAACAAATGGGACCTAATTAACCTTAAAAGCTTCTGCACATCAAAGGAAACTATTAGCAAGGTGAAAAGACAGCCTTCAGAATGGGAGAAAATAATAGCAAATGAAGCAACTGACAAACAACTAATCTCAAAAATATACAAGCAATTCCTACAGCTCAACTCCGGAAAAATAAATGACCCAATCAAAAAATGGGCCAAAGAACTAAATAGACATTTCTCCAAAGAAGACATACAGATGGCTAACAAACACATGAAAAGATGCTCAACATCACTCATTATCAGATAAATGCAAATCAAAACCACTATGAGGTACCATTTCACACCAGTCAGAATGGCTGCGATCCAAAAGTCTACAAATAATAAATACTGGAGAGGGTGTGGAGAAAAGGGAACCCTCTTACACTGTTGGTGGGAATGCAAATTAGTACAGCCACTATGGAGAACAGTGTGGAGATTCCTTAAAAAACTGGAAATAGAACTGCCTTATGATCCAGCAATCCCACTGCTGGGCATACACACTGAGGAAACCAGAAGGGAAAGAGACACGTGTACCCCAATGTTCATCGCAGCGCTGTTTATAATAGCCAGGACATGGAAGCAACCTAGATGTCCATCAGCAGATGAATGGATAAGAAAGCAATGGTACATATATACAATGGAGTATTACTCAGCCATTAAAAAGAATACATTTGAATCAGTTCTAATGAGGTGGATGAAACTGGAGCCTATTATACAGAGTGAAGTAAGCCAGAAGGAAAAACATCAATACAGTATACTAACACATATATATGGAATTTAGAAAGATGGTAACAATAACCCGGTGTACGAGACAGCAAAAGAGACACTGATGTATAGAACAGTCTTATGGACTCTGTGGGAGAGGGAGAGGGTGGGAAGATTTGGGAGAATGACATAAAAAAAAAAGCTTTAATGTAACTTTAAATAAATTTCATGGGACTGATGCATTTAAACAATATATTTTTTAGATATTTAATCATTAAGTTCAAGAATAGTGGCCCTAGTGGTAAAGAACCCACCTGACAATGCAGGAGACATAAGCGATGCAAGATCAATCCTTGGTTCTGTAAGATCCTCTGGAGGAGGAAATACAACCCAGTCCAGTGTTCTTGCCTCGAGAATCCCATGGACAGAGGAGCCTGGCAGGCTGTGGTCGATGGGTTGCAAAGAGTCAAACACGACTGAAGCGACTTAGCATGCACAAGAATAGATCCCTTTATGCTTTCTTTCCTGATTCCATGCTAAAACAGAAGAGTGAGAACTATAATAAATTCATTTGTTCTAATATTAAAGCAATATTTTTGAAGACAGGAAGACATAAAGCATATTGTGAAATAATCTATAAATGCTCCCAGCATGATGTCTGGCTCAGTAAACAGTCAATACATATTAGTGTCTTTTCATCTATTAAAATCCCAGGATTAGGAATTCTTGTACAGCCTAGAAAATGGAGTTGATAACTATCACTGATAAAAGTTTTACTTTTTAAAAATGCCTAAGTCTAGTAAAGAAGATACTAAAACTTTTTCAAATTTTAACCTAAATGGTGTGTGTGCTCAGTTGCTCAGTCATTTCCAACTCTTTGTGACCCTGTGGACTGTACCTGGCCAGGCTCCTCTGTCCCTGGGTTTATCCCAGCAAAAGTACTGGAGTGGGTTGCCATTTCCTCCTCCAGAGGATCTTCCCGACCCACGGATCAATCCATGTCTCCTGAGGCTTTTGCATCGGCAGGCGGATTCTTTGCCGCTGAGCCACCTGGAAAACCCATTAACCTAGATTAGACCTACAATAATGAATGAATAGCAGAAATGATTTCAGTGTAAAATAAAGTCTTGTTGTGAATGAAAGCTGAATTTACCTCATAGGTTTTCCAGAGGAATCATTTTACTCATACCGTGTATACACAAAGGAAGTTTTTCAACCATTTTTTGCTATTTGGCATGAAAATTGTTTTCTGACTTTCTTTGTAAATCCTGCATGTTTTGACTTGACTATCAGTTCAGTTCAGTTCAGTCATTCAGTTGTGTCCGACTCTTTGCGACCCCATGAATCGCAGCACACCAGGCCTCCCTGTCCGTCACCAACTCCCAGAGTTCACTCAGACTCACGTCCATCGAGTCAGTGATGCCATCCAGCCATCTCATCCTCTGTCATCTCCTTCTCCTCCTGCCCCCAATCCCTCCCAGCATCAGAGTCTTTTCCAATGAGTCAACTCTATGCATGAGGTGGCCAAAGTACTGGAGTTTCAGCTTTAGCACCATTCCTTCCAAAGAAATTCAGGGCTGATCTCCTTCAGAATGGACTGCTGTGCCTAATAAACATTCATGGGATAAATTAAATGAAAATTCAGCAACATGGGATGCTAAGTGGGCAGGGAGGGTTCTTCTTACATGAAACCAGAATCACAACCACAGAAGGAAATTGTGGTGAAAATTTGCCCTCAATATATCAGGAGAAAGAAGTGCATAATACTTTGAAGGACCATTCTTACAACATAAGACTAGCTTTCAGCAAAACCATGTTGTCATAGACTTGCTTTCCCTTGCAGTAAGTGGCCTTTCCTCTTCCTCCTGGACCCCTTGTCCTTGTTGGCCCCATTCCTTCTGGTCTCAATCCTGTGCCCTGGTCAGTATAATCTGAACAGTGGCTAATGTGGACTAACCTGTTGATCCGTCCAAGCCCACCCACCTAAGGCTGCCTTTCTCACCAGATCAGGTCCCCGGGGCAGACAGGATTGTCTGGTGCACCTACCAGATTTTACTATACTATTAACAAATTGAACTACTATATCTTCCAAAAAATTTGCATTTCATCAGAGCACTTAAAAAGTTTCAAATAATGTGTCATTAATGAAAAAATTCAGTATCTAGGAGAGAGATTTTCAGAAGATATGCTTCCCAGTACTTTTCACATGCTTTCGTTAAGTTTTACTACCCCAGCTTATGGATATCATCAGCTTATTATTTCTATTTAAACTTGAAGCCTCGTTACCCATTTGAAACCATTTGTACTGATCACTTGTACATAGACAGCCTGGTTCTCCCAATCTGTACTCATGTTCCTCATAATATCACAATCTGACAGTGTTCAAACTGTTCTGGGGGCTCTAGAGCATGCCCCTTGAGAAAATTGAGCTTGCTAGACAGTGGAGAAATGTGGTTTGCTAGAGAATGAGCCAGTTGCACTCTGCAGGATGCATGCATTTCAGGATAAATAAATCTTGATGAATTTCCTCCATCTGAAGTCTTCTTCCTCAGAGTATGAAAAAAATTTACACTGTTTCTCTTAAATGAATTGTTGGTGGAAAGGAATAAAAAACAATCTTACATTGCCTTTAAAGAATCATAAAATTATTAATTCAATAAATTACTGCATATTTTTAACCTAAAAATGTTTGCATTCCCCCGCGTGGCTTTTTCAAACCAGTATGTTTATATTTTACCTTTCTTTTATGTGTTCCATTAATGATGGTTATTCAGACTTGATGGTCTTGAAAATTCATGGCTAACCGTGGTGCATCACTATTACTCTTTCAGCTGCCAGTATTAAAAAATATTCCAAATTAGTTTTTAAGCAGAAAGAGAATATATGAAAGCTTTTATATAACTGCAAATTTCTGAAGTAGCTCAGGCATGACTTGATCTAAAAGCTCAAATGACGTCACTCATTGTTTTTGCTGTTGTTTGTTTCTTTGGTTTTTTTTCTCTCCATCTTATGTCAGCTTCATGCTCAGAAACCTTCTTTCCTTGTGGTTAAGAGATGGTTACAGTAGGTCCAGCCTCATAATTTATCAGATTCAACATCAGTGAGAAATATATATTGCTTTATAGCTCACTTCCCTCTGTTGAAGTGAATGTTCAGCTTATCCCTGAACCAATTACTCTACCTCTATCAGGGTGAATAGATTAGGAAGAGGGTGATGACAGAAACACAGACAGACAGAGACAAAGAGTGATGGAGAGAAAGAGAAACAGAGAGAAAGAGAGAGAGACAGAGAAATGGGAAAGAGAATTTCCCTGAATGCAGAATAGTGTCTCTTATTAACCATCTTTTTTTCCAGTTTATTCCAAAAGTTTGGTACAATACTAGGTCTATAGTACATATTCAATACATATAATTTGAATTGATATAAAACTGGATGCTTGGGGCTAGTGCACTGGGACAACCCAGAGGGATGGTATGGGGAGGGAGGAGGGAGGAGGGTTCAGGATAGGGAACACATGTATACCTGTGGTGGATTCATTTTGATATTTGGCAAAACTAATACAATTATGTAAAGTTTAAAAATAAAATAAAATTAAAAAAATAAATAAAATAAAAAAATTAATATCTGATTCAATTCACACATTATCAGTTTTTCAGCTTACTATTTTCTTGGATTACTTTAATTCTGCCAAGACAATTTAAAAATTCCCCCAAATTTTACTTATCTAACTCTAATTGATTTCCTTTGCATGTTATTCTGGTTTCTTTGTTTCACAGCTTCTTACACATTCATGTTTCTCTTTTAGAATGGTTACATCTGTTAGTTTCACATGAAATATCAGAAGAAACTTCATGATTCGTTTTCTCATGAGACCTAAGGGGTGAAGGAGGGGCATAGTGAAGCAGGAAAAGGATGCATTGAGGGTTTATGATTACTCTACATACTCCATGTGTATTAGCACCTTCAATCCTAAGAACAAATGCTTGAGGGAGAATAATCCCCATCTTACAGATGGGAAAATTGAGCATAGAATGGTAAGTTACTTTCCCAAGTTCTCAAAGTAGGAGTAAATGAGCCATTTCAGGAAAAAAAATCATGTCAGTAAACTGTTGATTGGTTGTTTGGCTTTTGACTTGAAGGGCTAACATACCCTGTCTTTCATGGTGCAGTTTTCCTTTGGAACTTTCATTTTATTCACTGGTGGTATTTTGAATATTGACTTTTCCCTCTAATAAGGAGAAACATATTCAAACCAGTGTTTGCAAAGCAGACTTTGGGGTGCATATTTGAGTACAGTGTTAAAACCCTTTCTCAAACTATTTGAGAACAGGTTAGTATGTGTGTTTCCTGACTGTATTTTCACACTTAGTAGCTATTTCATCTAACAAGCCTCATGTTTTAGTGGGAATATTTTCCTACTGGATATTCTTCAGATATTCCATATAGGGGAATATAGGAAAAAGTTAAATCATTGCCGTTTGGCAGTAAATTATTATGCAGTTTTCTGTTGCAGTCATCCCTGGCTCCCTAAGTAAGAGGCTGTACTATAGTGAGAAACATGCTCTGTGTCCTCAGGTTCTTTCAGCTGGAGAATGTCATGTCTCATGGAGCAAAACATAGAAGGAAAGTTATTTCCCACCCTATATCTAGTTCCTTCTATTTATATTTACTAGAAATTCCTCTTACATACCACAAATACATTGTATGATTATCTTAAATTTTAGGTTTATGAATTTGCATCTTTTTCTGGATATCATAGATAATTTTATGGAAGTTTATAGGGCTATTAGCCAAAACCACTTAAAACCAGACAACTCATTTGTTAGTTGCATTGATTTTTCTAATTTAACTATCAGAAAGTTATCTTCTATATTTCCTTTACTTACAGGTTATTGGTGAGGAACAACAAACTCATTTTTCTCGCTTGAGCTCTAACATTATTATTTTATACTCAACAACATAAAGATTAAATAAATAAAAGGAAAATGAAGTCTTTTTCAAAAAAAAAGATAAAAGCATCTAAGTGAAAGCTATGATGATTTTATTTCAAATCAATTCCACTCACTACTTAATTTAAATTTAATATTGTTTCTAACTTATACATTAATTTATATAATTGTTTATTTTAATTCTAGAAATTGAAAAATACAAGGGCCTTAAAAGAGTACTAAGTTTATGAATTCTGCAAATGTTTAAGTACTGACTGGACAACAGGTATAGTATTCACAAACTCTGAAGTCAGAGTACTAGGGACTTAACTCACTGTACTAGTTCTGAGTTCCTCCTTATACTTTTTTCCTAGTGTTCCGTTGAGTCTCAATATTCT
Source organism: Bos grunniens (assembly GCF_055505025.1). NCBI lineage: Eukaryota > Metazoa > Chordata > Mammalia > Artiodactyla > Bovidae > Bos > Bos grunniens. The sequence goes on from NC_141165.1 coordinate 106,303,916, forward strand.
CTTCTTTAAAATAGGAATAATAAAATATATCTTATAAATAAAATCTATAAGATTATATATTAGTGATAGATATAGATAAAACTATGGGTATAGACTAGATACCCATATATAGATATAGATAAGATTATGGGTCTTGGTGGAGAGTTCTGAAAATACGTGGTCCATTGGAGAAGGGAATGGCAAACCACTTCAGTATTCTTGCCATGAGAACCACATGAACAGTATGAAAAGGCAAAAAGATAGGACACTGAAAGATGAACTGCCTAGGTCGGTAGGTGCCCAATATGATACTGGAAATTAGTGGAGAACTAACTCCAGAAAGAATGAAGAGATGGAGCCAAAGCAAAAAAGACACCCAGCTGCAGATGTGATGGTGATGGAAGTAGTCCGATGCTGTGAAGAGCAACATTGCATAGAAACCTGGAATGTCAGGTCCATGAATCAATGCAAATTGGAAGCGGTCAAACAGGAGATGGCAAGAGTGAACATTGACATTTTAGGAATTAGTAAAATAAAATGGACTGTAATGGATGAATATAGCTCAGATGACCATTATATATACTATTGTGAGCAGGAATCACTTTAAAAAATGGAGCATTAGCCATCATAGTCAACAAAAGAGTTCGAAATGCAGTACTTGGATGCAATCTCAAAAACAACAGAATGATCTCTGTTCATTTCCAAGGCAAACCATTCAATATCACACTAACCCAAGTCTACGCTCTGACCAGTAATGCTGAAGAAGCCGACGTTGAACGGTTCTATGAAGACCTACAAGAATTCTAGGACAAACACCCAAAAAAGATGTCTTTTCATTATAGGGACTGGAATGCAAAAAGTCCAGGAATACCTAGAGTAACAGGCAAATTTGGCCTTGGAGTACAGAATGAAGCAGGGCAAAGGCTAATAGAGTTTTGCCAATGGAATGCACTGGTCATAGCAAACACCATCTTTCAACAACAAAAGAGAAGACTCTACACATGGACATCACCAGATGGCCAACCTGAAATCAGATTGATTATATTCTTTGCAGCCAAAGATGGAGAAGCTCTATACAGTCAGTAAAAACAAGACTGAGAGCTGACTGTGGCTCAGATCATGAACTCTTTATAGCCAAATTCAGATGTAAATTGAAGAAAGTGGGGAAAACCACTACAGCATTTAGGAAAAACCTAAATCAAATCCCTTATGATTATACAGTGGAAGTGACAAACAGATTTAAGGGATTAGATCTAATAGATACAGTACCCGAAGAACTATGGACAGAGGTTCTTGACATCATACAGGAGGCAGTGATTAAGACCATCCCCAAGAAAATGAAATGCAAAAACGCAAAATGGCTGTCTGAGGAGGCCTTACAAATAGCTGTGAAAAGAAGAGAAGTGAAAGTCAAAGGAGAAAAGGAAAGATATGCCCATTTGAATACAAAGTTCCAAAGAATAGCAAGGAGAGAAAAGAAAGCCTTCCTCAGTGATCAATGCAAAGAAATAGAGGAAAACAATAAAATGGGAAAGACTAGAGATCTCATCAAGAAAATTAGAGATACCAAGGGAACGTTTCATGCAAACACGGGCACAATAAAAGACAGAAATGGTATGGACCTAACAGAAGCTGAAGATATTAAGAAAAGGTGGCAAGAATACACAGAAGACCTATACAAAAAAGAATATCTTCATGACCCAGACAATCACGATGGTGCAATCACTCATCTAGAGCCAGATCCTGGACTGTGAGGTCAAGTGGGCCTTAGGAAGCATCACTATGAAAAAAGCTAGTGGAGGTGATGGAATTCCAGTTGAGCGATTTCAAATCCTAAAAGATGTTGCTTTGAAACATCTTAAGTGTTGCTGCATTTAATATACCAGCAAATTTGGAAAACTCAGAAGTGGCCACAGGACTGGAAAAAGTCGGTTTTCATTCCAGTCCCAAAGAAAGGCAATACCAAAGAATGCTCAAACTACCACACAATTGCACTCATCTCACACGCTAGCAAAGCAATGCTCAAAATTCTCCAAGCCAGGCTTCAACAGTGGGTGAACTGTGAACTTCGACATGTTGAAGCTGGATTTAGAAAAGGCAGAGGAACCAGACTTCAAATTGCCAAAACCTGTTGGATCATCAAAAAAGTGACAGAGTTCCAGAAAAACATCTACTTCTGTGTTATTGACTATGCCAAAGCCTTTGATGGTGTGAATCACAATAAACTGTGGAAAATTATTAAAGAGATGGAATACCAGACCACCTGATCTGCTTCTTGAGAAATCTGTATGCAGGTCAAGAAGCAACAGTTAAAACTGGATATGAAACAACAGACTAGTTCCAAATTGGGAAAGGAATACATCAAGGATGTATATTGTCACCTTGCTTATTTAATTATATGCAGCGTACATCTTGGAAAACACTGGGCTGGATGAAGCACGAGCTGTAATCAAGATTGCCGGGAGAAATATCAATAACCTCAGATACGCAGATAACACCTCCCTTATGGTAGAAAGTGAAGAAGAACTAAAGAGCATCTTGATGAAAGTGAAAGAGGAGAGTGATAAAGTTGGCTTAAAGCTCAACATTCTGAGAACTAAGATCATGGCATCTGGTGCTATCATTTCATGGCAAATAGACGGGGAAACAGTGGAAACCATGACAGACTTTTATTTTCCTGGGCCCCAAAATCACTGCAGATAGTGATTGCAGCCATGAAATTTTAAAGATGATTGCTCCTCGGAAGAAAAGTTATTACCAACCTAGGCAGCATATGAAAAGGCAGAGACATTACTTTGTCACAAATATCCATCTAGTCAAAGCTTTAGTTTTTCCAGCAGTCATGTATGGAAGTGGACTATAGAGAAAGCTGAGTATGAAGAATTGATGCTTTTGTTTTGTTTTTTTTTTCATTTGTTTGTTTGTTTTTTGTTTTTTTTTAAATTGATGCTTTTGAACTGTGGTGTTGGAGAAGACTCTTGAGAGTCCCTTGGACAGCTGGGACAGTCCCCTGGACATCCAACCAGTCCATCCTAAAGGAAATAAGTCCTGAATATTCATTGGAAAGACTGATGCTGAAGCTGAAACTTCTATATTTTGGCCACCTGATGCGAAGAAGTGACTCATTTGAAAAGACCCTGATGCTGGGAGAGATTGAAAGTGGGAGGAGAGGGGGACAACAGAGGATGAGACGGTTGGCTGGCATCAGTGACTCAATGGGCATGAGTTTGAGTAAGCTCCAGGAGTTGGTGATGGACAGGGAATCCTGGCTTGCTGCAGTCCATGGGGTCACAGATTCAAACATGACTGAGCGACTTAAGTGAACTGAACTGAACTGATGGGTATAGATAGGATATGAGTTTTGATGAGCAATATTCAGGGAAATGATTTGAAGTAACAGATACTTCGAATGTAGGAAATGTAGGCATTATCCCTAATAATTATGAAAACACGTATTTTGTTTTTTGTTCCAAAGTATTTTAATTGAAATTTCTTAGAAAAAGCTCTGATCCTCAATTAACAACTATTCTAAAGAAAAATGCCACCACTAGGTTGAAGAATGTCACTTCCCCTATCTTATTTTTTTGAAATTTCACATGCAGATTAAAAATAGAAATAGCTAAAACTTTGCATTTCACTTTGCATCTTTTTTCCCATTTGAATAAAGTTAGGTTAAGCTTATTTTTTTTCCAATATGAAAAGCCTACTTACATGGCCAAATTGCAAACTAATTTGAGCATTTTCATCTCTTCTTAATCAAAGACAGATCAACACAGGCCAGTGTTCATTTTTCCTCAATTTTCTATATAGCCTTCTTTTAAAATGATGTTTTAAAAAAGATCTTGCTTGTAGGCTTTTGGATCGCAGCCATTCTGACTGGTGTGAAATGATACAAATGCTGGAGAAGGTGTGGAGAAAAGGGAACCCTCTTACACTGTTGGTTGGAATGCTAACTAGTATAGCCACTATGGAGAATAGTGTGGAGATTCCTTAAAAAACTGGAAATAGAACTGCCTTATGACCCAGCAATCCCACTGCTGAGCATACACACTGAGGAAACCAGAATTGAAAGAGACACGTGTACCCCAATGTTCATCGCAGCACTGTTTATAATAGCCAGGACATGGAAGCAACCTAGATGCCCATCAGCAGATGAATGGATAAGAAAGCAATGGTACATATACACAATGGAGTATTACTCAGCCATTAACAAGAATACATTTGAATCAGCTCAAATGAGGTGGATGAAACTGGAACCTATTATACAGAGTGAAGTAAGCCAGAAAGAAAAACACCAATACAGTATACTAACGCATACATATGGAATTTAGAAAGATAGTAACAATAACCCTGTATACGAGACAGCAAAAGAGACACTGATGTATAGAACAGTCTTGTGGACTCTGTGGGAGAGGGAGAGTGTGGGATGATTTGGGAGAATGGCATTGAAACACGAATAATATCATATGTGAAATGAGTCGCCAGTCCAGGTTTGATGAACGATACTGGATGCTTGGGGCTGGTGCACTGGGACGACTCAGAGGGATGGTATGGGGAGGGAGGTGGGAGGAGGGTTCCGGATGGGGAACATGTGTATACCTGTGGCAGATTCATATTGATATATGGCAAAACCAATACAATATTGTAAAGTTAAAAATAAAATAAAATAAAAAAGAACTTGCCTGCTAGCAGAAGAAATAAGAGACATGGGTTTGATCCCTAAAAATAAATGAATAAATAAAAAAGATCTTAACCTATTTGGATATAGCCTAACAATGTATTACATAAAATCGAAGATTTAAAATATCCTCTGGAGTATCTTCTCCATTTAACTCTCTCACCTCCCACTGATGTCATCATCACTGCCAGCCAGGATGGCTTGCTTGTCCACAAGCTTTTTGTATTCAAGCTTTTAAATCAGTCCACCTATCAGTTCTTATGTCCAAATGCCTTCTCTTCCGTTTTGACCTAATCTTATTCCTCTTCTGAAAGCTCGTCTACTCTATGAAGCTCTCCAAGGATGATATTATTCTTCAGGCAATTCATAGTGCATTTCTACCAGCTTTTCCAAGATAGCATATTTGAATTTTGCACTTTATATTTCACTTCAGTATTAACCAGTATGTAAAAATACATACTGATGTATAATTAGTCAAATCTCAGTGATGTGTTTTTTTCAAGAAAACTTAAGAGCAAAATCACTGGTCTGTTAATTTTACTATGTCATCCTTTGCTTTGCCACCTTTGAGTCTATTATTTCATGTATAGAATGGGTACTTAGTAAATATTTGTCTTTTCTTGCACTACTTCTCCCCTACCTTTCATGAGTGAAGAAACAGAGTTTATTCTTCATCTATTACAACAGTTTAAAAATTTATTATTTTCCTTACGCATTTCCTTACCATATAATCATGTCCTGATTTTACAAATGGCTGTTATGTTTATATCCCCATCCAATCCCCACAAGCAACTCTTCAATAGGCTATTAGTCATCTTTTTAGAGATGTAGAAACAGAGGCTTAATTAGTTCATATGACTTGACTGAAATTGTACAACTTAAGTAGAGGAACCAGGTACTTGACCTGGTTTTTGAACTGCTGGAAGGCAGAATATATTAATGATTTCATGGCCTGCTCTGAAATTAGGCTGCCTCAGAATTCTGGCTCCAGTACTTACTAGTTGCATCACCTTGAACTGACTGACTTATTTTTACTCATCTCTGAAAAGATGGTCCTGATGGTATTAACCTCCTTGGAATGTTCTGATTCAACCTGTTAGGAGATGTAAAACACTTAGAATACAATGTGGTCCCTACTAAGTGCTCAGTAAGTATAAGCTGCTGATTTGAATGGAAGGGAAAGATAGGTGAAGACTGAACCAATAAGCTCTTCACTCTAGTTTGTCAGAGCTTGTCTCACTTAACACAAATGAAATATGTGTTAAGCTATTGAATAAACTATTGAAATATGGCAAGGAATAAAATATAAAATAAAATAAACCTACCAGCTAGCAGATCAATTTTGTAGGAGTAGGTTAATTGGCAGTAGAGATGCCCACTTGCGTGACCAAAGCACTAAAAATTGGACAATCAACTGTGGGGGCAAGAGACACCAACACAGCACCCTCTGAGGGTAATATTGCCCTGATGAGAATGAGAAATGACACATAATGATCTGATGGCCTTTCTGACTAAGGGTATAGTGAAAAGTGAAGTCACTCAGTCGTGTCCGACTCTTTGCTACCCCATGGATTGTAGCCCACAAGGCTCCTCCCTCCATGGGATTTTCCAGGCAAGAATACTGGAGTGGGTTGCCATTTTCTTCTCCAGGGGATCTTCCTGACCCAGGAATCGAACCCAGGTCTCCCTCATTGCAGGCAGACGCTTTAACCTCTGAGCCACCAGGGAATAATAGGAAAGTCCAAATTAACTCCCTTTTAAGCACATTCCCTGAGACTTCGTCAAACTCAGCAGCACCACGATACCTGCTAAGTGTAACAGTTGTTGACTCTTTCCTTGGGAATAAAGCAGCAACTAGCATGATCTGTAAAATTCATTGACAACTGAAGCTTTGTGTACCATTGACCAGCTGAAGGGCTGATTATTCTTAAGGATGCAAGCCAAGAGAAGCAGAATCTGACTCTCTACAATGTGGTAAAAATCTATTCTACTGACTGCCCACTTTATTGTTACTGTTTTTGAAATTCTTATTGTTTTTGTTTAAAAAAATCATTTTAATTAGAGTTATATCAGATGCCTGAAAAATTGTATGTGATTGACAAAATGCTGATCACCATCTATTGGAATTTCTAAAATAAAACTGAAGTATTGGCTTATCTAAAACTATTCCCAGATTACTGAGAAGACGTCTTCTCCAACACAGAAGACTCTTTAGCTGCTAAATTTTACATAGTGACTTATTTTTAAGAGAAAAAAATTTTTTGTACAAAAAAAATAAATAAAACATTCAAATGGATTTTGTTTTAACAGTTTTAAGTCACTGTGTTATAAGCAGATAGTTCTAAATTTCAGTTGTAGGGAGGACTGTCCTTACTATTAATTTATTACCATGATAATAAATTTATCCACATTTGGCAAGGTGGTCATCAATAATATTAATATACAGGAAGTAATTTATTAATTAAGTACAAGATATTAGAAGAATGCTCTAGGGACTATTATCCATTCATTTTTCTTATTTTATTTTCCAAGTTCTATTGCTGTGTCATTTTAGTCTGAAGATATATCTAGACTTTCTTGATTGAACTCACAGTCCTGTTCTTAAACTTTTTCTTGGCATTTAATAAGAAAGAATTAAAAGATGGACAAGCTTTCATCTTCTGAAAAAAAATGTCAAATTTTCCTTAGTATATGGTCTAAGAAAACATGTCTATTCTGTAGAATGTGGCCTTTCTTTTTATCTTACAGTAAGAAACATGTAAAATCCTGAGGTTTCATTTTTACTTTGAGTCCCACCATATTCAAAACAAAGTTGAGTGTTCAAATATAGTAATCACTGCATTCAAATTCCTGAAAGAATTATCTCTCTCCCCTTCTCTTTACCTCCCTTATTTAATTGTATAACTCAATGGCCTGAGTGCCATGGTATAATAAGAGTCTTTTAAAAGCAGTAGAAAAATAAATAATAATTATGTAATGTGGTAGAGGTGTTAGTTAATGCTGTAGAACATACAAATGTGTCAAATCAATGTGCTACGTATCTTAAACACAATATTCTATGTCAGTTATATCTCAATAAGAAAATGAAAATCAACAAATTTGTAAGTCACCTAAAACCATTTGTGTAGTAGACATGGTGAAAATTTAAAATAAACAAATAGTAATAAGAAATCTAAGACTGCAGGGCACAAATAGCAAGAAAACAAAGAATAATGTGACCCGTGATAAATATAATTAGGAAAACTAACAGTTGCTGAGCAAGGTATATTTAGACATTGAATGCAAATATAAGTGAAATAATAAGACTTAACTTTTCTGAAATGGTAGCAATTACCATGGAAATGCAGAGAAGGCAATGGCAACCCACTCCAGTACTCTTGCCTGGAAAATCCCATGAACAGAGGAGCCTGGTAGGCTGCAGTCCACGGGGTCGCTAAGAATCGGACATGACTGAGCGATTTCACTCACTTCATACTTTATCACTGGAGAAGGAAATGGCAACCCACTCCAGTATTCTTGCCTGGAGAATTCCATGGACAGAGGAGCCAGGCGGGCTGTGGTCCATGGGATCGCAGAGAGTTGGACACGAATGAAGTGACTGAGCATGAGCACCATGGAAATGTATAGAAATTGTTGTAATGCGATGATCAATTTTTATTTTCTCCAAACACATTTGTAGATGTTCAATATTTCCTGAGTGATTTTTCCCACTCTAAAGCTACACTAAAAACTTGCCATAAGGAAGGATTAGGCAGTAAAAGCAATTCTTTGCTCCAAAGATGCTTCTTAGTAAATTCAAAGAGCAAACTTGTTACTGAATGGATTAATTAATATATGTCTTATGATGGCTTTTGTTATATCAACTTTAAAATCACTATTCATTTAGAGCATCCAAAAATATTGCTCCTTTTTATAGAAAGCCAAATCATAGCTATACCCAACCTTTGTGACATTAATGACACAGTCCAGTGCATCACCTTTTTCTGGAAATAAGTTTTGTTGGAAGATTGCTGTACCGATTGGTGACATTTTCATCTATGGCTGCTTTTTCACTACGGTGCCAGAGTTGAGTAGTTGTGACAGAGACAAGGCATTCAGAGTCCAAAATATTTACTATCCACTCTTTTACAGAAAGTATTTGCTGACTCCTGATTTAGAGGATCTTGGGAATGGAACCTTCAATTGTTTTCAGTAATAATTGTTTTAGGATATTTTTCTTTTTTAATTCCAAGAACAGAAGAAAGCAATCATTGCCTTTCTGTTCAGGAAACATATTTTGAAAAAGAAGACAGCATATTCCAGTCTGAATAGGAAGACAGCATATTTCAGTCCTAGATACTCAGTTCAGTTCAGTCACTCAGTCACATACGAGTCTTTGCGACCCCATGGACTGCAGCACACCAGGCTTTTCTGTCCGTCATCAACTTCTGGAACCTGCTTGAACCCATGTCCATCGAATTGGTGATGCCATCCAACCGTCTCATCCTCTGGCATCCTTTTCCCCTCCTGCCTTCAATCTTTCCCAGCATCAGGGTCTTTTTCAATGAGTCAGTTCTTCACATCAAGTGGCCAAAGTATTGGAGTTTCAGCTTTAGCATCAGTCCTTCCAATGGATATTCAGGACTTATTTTCTTTAGGATGGACTGGCTGGACCTCCTTCCAGTCCAAGGGACTCTCAAGAGTCTTCTCCAATAGCACAGTTCAAAAGCATCGATTCTTCAGTGCTCAGCTTTCTTTATAGTCCAACTCTCACATCCATACATGACTCCTGGAAAAATCATAGCTTTGAAGATGGCCCTTTGTTGGCAAAGTAATATCTCTGCTTTTTAATATGCTGTCTAGGTTGGTCATAGCTTTTCTTCCAAAGAGCAAGTGTCTTTTAATTACATGGCTGCAGTCACCATCTGCTATGATTTTGAGCCAAAAAAAAAAATAATAATAATAAAGTCTCTCATTGTTTCTCCTGTTTCCCCATCCATTTCCCATGAAGTAATGGGACCGGATGCCATGACCTTAGTTTTCTGAATGCTGAGTTTTAAGCCAACTTTTTCACTCTCCTCTTTCACCTTCATCAAGAGGCTCTTTAGTTCCTCTTTGCTTACTAACATAAGGGTGTTGTCATCTGTGTATTTGAGGTTATTTATATTTCTCCTGGCAATCTTGAATCCAGCTTGTGCTCTATCCAGCCCGGTATTTCACATGATGTAATCTGCATATAAATTAAATAAGCAAGGTGACAATATACAGCCTTGAATTGGCTCTGTACCAGTTTGATTATGTACCTGACATTATACCAAGATATTTACATAATTTAGTTCTCATGTTATTGCTTAGAGATTGATATTATTAGGTAAAATTATTGTTTTGATGGCCCCAAGTAATGGTATCCTTTTGTGTTGTAATTTTTTAGTTTCCATCTAGTCAGATTCTGAGCTAATCCTGTGAATTGCTTTAGCAGAAGTAACACTTTGCTAATTATGTCCTCATGCTCTTGAAGCCCTGCCATTGGCATGAGGACTAATCCAGGCTGAGAGACCATGCACAGCAGAGTTGAATAACCCAATAAAAGCTTCCCTAGACCAGTCAATCCTCAGCAAACCTACCAGCTAAGAATGCATCCTGAATAAGTCATGCTGAGATCAGTCATGCCCAGAGCATCAGACCAGCTCAGACAACCCATAGGGTCATGAGAAATAATAAAATGATTATTGTTTTATGGTGCTAAGTTTCCGGGTGATTTGTTACGCAGCAAGAACTGGTGTAGTATTATTTTATATTCCACTTTTCAGACAAGTAAATTGAAGAATTAAATTAACTAATATAATGAAGTATGCATAGATAGTTAGTGGAGAATGCAGAATTAGTAACCAGTAATCAAATTCCAGAGCCCTTAAGAACCATTAGGATCAGGGTGACCCTACAAAGAATAGCAAGGAGAGATAAGAAAGCCTTCCTTAGAGAACAGTGCAAAGAAATAGAGGAAAATAATAGAATGAGAAAGACTAGAGATCTCTTCAAGAAAATTAGAGATACCAAGGGAACATTTCATGCAAAGATGGGTTCAATAAAGGACAGAAAAGGTAGGGACCTAACAGAAGCAGAAGATATTAAGAAGAGGTGGCAAGAATACACAGAAGAACTATACAAAAAAGATCTTCATGACCCAGATAATCACGATGGTGTGATGATTCACCTAGAGCCAGACATCCTGGAATGTGAAGTCAAGTGGGCCTTAGGAAGCATCACTACAAAGCTAGCAGAGGTGATCGAATCCCAATTGAGCTATTTCAAATCCTGAAAGATGATGCTGTGAAAGTGCTGCACTCAATATGCCAGCAAATTTGGAAGACTCAGCAGTGGCCACAGGCCTGGAAAAGGTCAGTGTTCATTCCAATCCCAAAGAAAGACAATGCCAAAGAATGCTCAAACTACCTCACAATTGCACCCATCTCACACACTAGTAAAACAATGCTCAAAATTCTCCGACCCAAGCTTCAGCAATACATGAACTGTGAACTTCCAGATGTTCAAGCTGGTTTTAGAAAAGGCAGAGGAACCAGAAATCAAATTTCCAACATTGGCTGGGTAATCAAAAAAGCAAGAGGGTTCCAGAAAAACATCTATGTCTGTTTTATTGACTATGCCAAAGCTTTTGACTGTGTGGATCACAATCAACTGTGGAAAATTCGGAAAGAGATGAGAATACCAGACCACCTGACCTGCCTCTTGAGAAACCTATATGCAGGTCAGGAAGCAACAGTTACAACTGGACATGGAACAACAGACTGGTTCCAAATTGGAAAAGGAGTACGTCAAGGCTGTATATTGTCACTCTGCTTATTTAACTTCTATGCAGAGTACATCATGAGAAACACTGGGCTGGAAGAAGCACAAGCTGGAATCAAGATTTCCAGGAGAAATATCAATAACCTCAGATATGCAGATAACATTACCTTTATGGCAGAAAGTGAAGAAGAACTAAAGAGCCTCTTGATGAAAGTGAAAGAGGAGAGTGAAAAAGTTGGCTTAAAGCTCTACATTCAGAAAACTAAGATCATGGTATCCAGTCCCATCACTTCATGGCAAATAGATAGGGAAACAGTGGAAACAGTGGCAGACTTTATTTTTGGTGGCTCCAAAATCACTGCAGATGGTGACTGCAGCCATGAAATTAAAAGATGCTTACTCCTTGGAAGGAAAGTTATGACCAACTTAGCATATTCAAAAGCAGAGACATTACTTTGCCAACAAAAGTCCATCTAGTCAAAGCTATGGTTTTTCCAGTAGTCATGTATGGATGTGAGAGTTGAACTATAAAGAAAGCTTAGCACTGAAGAATTGATGCTTTTGAACTGTGGTGATAGAGAAGACTCTTGAGAGTCCCTTGGACTGCAAGGAGATCCAACTAGTCCATCCTAAAAGAGATCAGTCCTGGGTGTTCATTGGAAGGACTGTTGTTAAAGCTGAAACTCCAATACTTTGGCCACCTGATGCAAAGAGCTGACTAATTTGAAAAGACCCTGATGCTTGGAAAGATTGAGGGCAGGCGGAGAAGTGGACAACAGAGGATAAGATGGTTGGATGGCATCACGGACTCAATGGACCGGGAGTTGGTGATGGACAAGGAGGCCTGGCCTGCTGTGGTTCATGGGGTCTCAAAGAGTTGGATACGACTGAGGGTCTAAATTGAACTGAACTGAAGATCAGTGTAAGTGAGACTGTATCTGAAATGGCCAGGTGTGAGGACTCCTTCTTATTTTTTACTGGTGAGATGTCATTGTAAGAGGTTAGACAGAATCCTATTACCACCTCATCTGTCAGATTCAGTAGTGCAGAGACTAGACAAGTAATAGTGTTATCTGACTGAGAGATTGACTGATAAAGCAACATGTTCTATTGCTGCAGTAGTAATAAAACTCTTGAAATGGTCTTTAAAGCTCAGCAGCCAAAGGCGAAAAGCAGAGGAGCCTCATGGAGATGCAGAGACATCTGAGAGAGGTGCTGGAGCTAATAAGTCAGAAGTAGATACTTGGTGCTGAGCAACTTGTTTCAGCGGTTTACTTAACAGAATTTGGTCAACAAATTTCACAATTATTTTGAATAAAAGCACATACCTTAATACACTCAATATGACATAATAGATAGGAGGCAAAATACAGAAAGATTTCCTTATTGTTTTCTGTATGATAGCCGGGGAGTGTTTTCATTGCCTTTGTGAAAAGTTTTAATTGCATCTCTGTTTTCCATATATTGGAAATTTGGGGGGCAGTGAGTACAATGGTGGAGAATGAGAAGAGAGCTTCAGCCTGCAGAAATGTGGGCAGAGGGGAGAAAACAACAGATGAAGCTAAGAGACATCCATGGCTAGCCTCCTAAATGGAATCAAACAATGCACCTTGTACAGTGCTGTAACTTCCTTTGTGGATTTAACAGGAAATTAGAACCTAGATTTTGTTTAAAACATGAAACAATATCTGATGAAAAGCATGATTTTATTTTTAGTAGTTAAAAACAAAAAATTAAAGGCGCTTAAAATGTCTACTGACTAAAACTTGAATAAAAAAATGCGGTATTTATCCAATGGAATAAAATTCAGCAGTGAAAATAAACTATTTAAGAAAACAAAAAACAAAGTATTTTAAGAAAACAAGATAGATAGCAAATGAATGTATGATTTCATTTATTAAAAAGTTAATAAACACATAAAGATAAATATAGTTGATTAGGTATATAGATATAAGTGACAAAACTATCAAAAAAAAAAAAAGTAATGGGCTATCTCTGGATGTGGAGTTTCTCTTTCGGAGAGGCACTTGGTCTTCAAAGCAGTGGTAATTAATTTTCGGTAGGAGGAGAACGTATCCGTGTTCATCTGTAAATACTATGTATACCTTACCTATAAGGTACAGAGTGTAGAATCCACATGTAATAACTTAAGGTAGTATCCTCTCAACAAATCTATTAGTATGTTTCTTCCCATAATAAACTAAAATTTCTCGTAGTTCACATTGCTTTCATATAAAATGGTGTCATGGACCTTGTGTGAGTGACAGTGGAATTAGGGCAATTCATCACTTTTTAAAAAGTACCTGTAAAAACCATTTTTGACCCACAAACACTAAACTGAAGATGCATTAGGATATAAGTCCATTTTGGTTCTTGCATGTCAAGGACATCATAATAATTCAGTTATCTTTGAGACATCTTGAAAATGAAAGTGATAGAATATTGAATTAAAAAGAGCAAAGGACATGAGACAGGACATTAGCAGATTCAGTATGCATTTAAAAATGGAAATACTTCCAGTAAAACAGCTACATTCTTACATCCTAATAAACTTATGACAAGTGTCCTTTGTCACCTTCAAAACTTGTAAAGCTCTGTTTCCTGGGCACTGACGGGTCCTGCTCTGAGAGCCACTAGGAGGTGACAGAAATAGCTGCATAAATAATGAAGTTTGTACTTGCTCCCAAGTTGCTAATAACACTGCATATAGGTTAAATATTCATAATTCTGTGACAAATTTTCCTCCTTTTTTTTTTCCCCTGTGTCTTTAATGGATCGTTACTGTTTCTCTCTCAAAAGCATGTATGTGTTAATTGCTCAGTTGTGTTCGACTCTTTGTGACCCCATGGAGTGTAGCCCACCAGGCTCCTCTGTCCATGGGATTCTCCAGGAAAGACTATTGGAGGGGCTGTTAGTTCCTTATCCAGGGGATCTTCCTGACCCAGGAATCAAACGTTGGTCTCCCAAATTGCAGGTAGATTCTTTACCATATGAGCCACCAGGGAAGCCCTCTCAGAAGCATGAAGAAAAGCTAACATATACATACTCCCACACTCACTCACACCTGAGGAAACTGTGCAAAAGTGCTGGCGCACTCAGGGATGAGCACAGGTCTTATCAGGAAATGGAAGTTGAACCAGACTGCTTGACAAATCTGATAGAAAAGCATCCTTACCCTCAATGCAATTTCTATGGCATTTGTGAGTGCGCCCCCTGGTGGTTCAGTCAGTAAAGAATCCACCTCCAATGCGGGAGACCTGGCTTTGATACCAGAGTTGCGAAGATCCCCTGAAGGAGGACACGGCAACCCACTCCAGTATTCTTGCCTGAAGAATCCCCATGGACCAAGGAGCCTGGTGGGCTACAGTCCATGGGGTCGCAAAGTCAGACACAACTAAGCACACAACCTCAATGCAATTTTTATGGAATCTGTAACTGCTCTCTGGATAAGTCCAATGTCTTTCAGGAGCAGGGGAGAGTGAAAGTGAAAGTCGCTCAGTCGTGTCCGACTTCTTTATGACCCAATGGACTATACAGTCGATGGAATTCTCCAGGCCAGAATACTGGAGTAGCTAGCCTTTCCCTTTGCCAGGGGATCTTCCCAACCCAGGGATTGAACCCAGGTCTCCCGCATTACAGGTGGATTCTTTACCAGCTGAGCCACAAGGAAAGCCAAAGAATACTGCAGTGGGTAACCTATCCCTTCTCCAGGGGATCTTCCCAACCCAGGAATCGAACCAAGGACTCCTGCTCATGAATAAGCTCATGGGCTTTTCAGTTCAATTCAGGTCAGTCACTCAGTCGTGTCTGACTCTTTGTGATCCCATGAACCACAGCACACCAGGCCTCCCTGTCCATCACCAACTCCCAGTGTCCACCCAAACCCATGTCCATTTAGTCGGTGATGCCATCCAACCATCTTATCCTCTGTTATCCCCTTCCCCTCCTGCCCTCAACCTTTCCCAGCATCAGGGTCTTTTCAAATGAGTCAGCTCTTCGAATCAGGTGGCCAAAGTATTGGAGTTTCAGCTTCAACATCAGTCCTTCCAATGAACACCCAGGACTGATCTCCTTTAGGATGGATTGCTTGAATCTCCTTGCAGTCCAAGGGACTCTCAAGTCTTCTCCAACACCATAGTTCAAAAGTATCAATTCTTCGGCACTCAGCTTTCTTTATCTCACATCCATACATGACCACTGGAAAAACCATAGCCTTGACTATATGGACCTTTGTTGGCAAAGTAATGTCTCTGCTTTTGAATATGCTGTCTAGGTTGGTCATAACTTTCCTTCCAAGGAGTAAGCATCTTTTAATTTCATGGCTGCAGTCACCATCTGCAGTGATTTTGGAGCCACCAAAAAATTAAAGTCTGCCACTGTTTCCACTGTTTCCCCATCTATTTCCCATAAAGTGATGGGACCGGATGCCATGATCTTAGTTTTCTGAATGTTGAGCTTTAAGCCAACTTTTTCACTCTCCTCTTTCTCTTTCATCAAGAGGCTCTTTAGTTCTTCTTCACTTCCTGCCATAAGGGTGGTGTCATCTGCACATCTTAGGTTATTGATATTTCTCCCAGCAACCTTGATTCCAGCTTGTGTTTCTTCCAGCCCAGTGTTTCTCATGATGTACTCTGCATAGAAGTTAAATAAGCAGGGTGACAATATACAGCCTTGACATACTCCTTTTCCAATTTGGAACCAGTCTGTTGTTCCATGTCCAGTTCTAACTGTTGCTTCCTGACGTGCATACAGGTTCCTCAAGAGGCAGGTCAGGTAGTCTGGTATTTCCATCTCTTTCAGAATTTTCCACAGTTGATTGTGATCCACATAGTCAAATGCTTTGGCATAGTCAATAAAAGCAGACATAGATGTTTTTCTGGAACTCTCTTGCTTTTTTGATGATCCAGCCGATGTTGGCAATTTGGTTTCTGGTTCTCTGCCTTTTCTAAAACCAGCTTGAACATCTGGAAGTTCACAGTTCATGTATTGCTGAAGCCTGGCTTGGAGAATTTTGAGCATTACTTTACTAGAGTGTGAGATGAGTGCAACTGTGCGGTAGTTTGAGCATTCTTTGGCATTGCCTTTCTTTGGAAATGGAATGAAAACTGACTTTTTCCAGTCCCATGGCCACTGCTGAGTTTTCCAAATTTGCTGGCATATTGAGTGCAGCACATTCACAGCATCATCTTTCAGGATTTGAAATAGCTCAACTGGGATTCCATCACCTCCACTAGGAAGCTTTAGGTGATGCTTCCTAAGGCCCAGTTGACTTCGCATTCCAGGATGTCCAGCTCTAGGTGAGTGGAAGTGATCACACCATCGTGATTCTCTGGGTCATGAAGATCTTTTTTGTATAGTTCTTCTGTGTATTCTTGCCACCTCTTCTTAATATCTTCCACTTCTGTTAGGTCCATACCATTTCTGTCCTTTATTGTGCCCATCTTTGCATGAAATGTTCCCTTAGTATCTCTAATTTTCTTGAAGAGATCTCTAGTCTTTCCCATTCTATTGTTTTCCTCTATTTCTTTGCATTGATCACTGAGGAAGGCTTTCTTATCTCTCCTTGCTATTCTTTGGAACTCTGCAGTCAAATGGGAATATCTTTCCTTTTCTCCTTTGCTTTTTACTTCTCTTCTTTTCACAGCTATTTGTAAGGCCTCCTCAGACAGCCATTTTGCTTTTTTGCCTTTCTTTTTCTTGGGGATGGTCTTGATTCCTATCTCCTGTACAATGTCACGAATCTCCATCCATAGTTTATCAGGCACTCTGTCAGATCTAGTTTCTTAAATCTATTTCTTACTTCTACTGTATAATCATAAGGGATTCCTGCATTGCAGGTCAATTCTTTACCAAATGAACAATGGGAGAAGCTCAGAAAGGCTGAAAGTGAAAGTTGTTCAGTCTTATCTGACTCTTTGCAACCCCAGAGACTATACATTCCATGGAATTCTCCAGGTCAGAATGCTGGAGTTGGTGGCCTTTCCCTTCTCCAGGGGATCTTCCCAACCCAGGGAATGAAACCAGGTCTCTCACATTGCAGGCAGATTCTTTACCTGCTGAGCCACAAGGGAAGCCCAAGAGCAGGGTAGGGCACACTAATAAGAAACATTTGGGACAGGATGAAGATCAAAATGCTGGGGACAGAATTCTGAGAGCCTCAAGCATTCCACACTATCTTAAACTCCTTCCAGCTTCAATCTTAAAATCACAAGGTAGAGGGAAGAAAGGCATTGGGAAGGCAGAGGGATAGTTTATAATGTTTCTCTTTTGATGGATTACCTGCTCTCTGGTACAGCAATTGAGAGAGACCACAAGGTTCCAAGGAACATAAAGTGAAGGAGAGCACTGGCATTTCCTGAATTCTGCAGAGGTCCTGCTGCTTTGATACATGACTGCCCCACACAAGGCTATCAGTTCTCTGTGCAGCTTCATGCGGAGTGGAATATGCGATTCGTGTGATTATAGTTATCATTATTGTATCAAGCTGGACAATATTTTTAGCTCTGTGAACTAGAGGGAGGAGAAGCACCAGAGGGGTTGGATTCAGACTGACAAAGGAGTGGAGAGGGAGAGATTTGGAAATTCGTTTTATTCTCTCTTTCTGCTGGTTTCCGATTCTTGATAATGGATTGCGTATCTGGGCTGTCATCTAATAGATTCAGATTCAGTGGCAAGCGAGCCAAGGAATCTACTTCTAATAAGAGGCCCCAGGTGACAGGAAATTTTTTAAATGGTGCAAAATCAGATACATTATGAGGTTGAGAGTGAAAGTTAGTCACTCAGTTGCAACCTCATGGACTATATTCTGCCAGGCTCCTCTGATCATGAAATTCTCCAGACAGGAATACTGGAGTGGGTTGCCATTTCCTCCTCCAGGGAATCTTCCCAACCCAAGGATTGCACAGCAGGCAGATTCTTTTCCATTTGAACCACCAGGGGAAGTCCTACTATGAGGTGAAATCCCCTGAAAACATCTGTCTCTTTACTCTGAGAAACCTGATGTATATTGGTTAAACTTTCTGATTTTGTGAGATGATTGTGTATAAGTTTCTTGAGCGATATGAGTTTGTTTGGTTCCCCTGCCCCTAGAAGAGTATAGTAGGTATCAATCAATAAATATAGATTTAATTCTAAGGGTATGCATATTCTGAGTAAAATCACGGCTACATTTTAGATGCTCTTGGATACTAGCTTGTCTATGTGGCAGCCAGGAGGCTGGAGGTACCATGTACTCCTGTAATGTCATGATAAATATATAAAGGAGGCTCAAGCATAAACCTAATTTTTCAGTCATTTGCTCTATTATTTTAGATTGTGATTTAAGAAAATGTAGTACAGATTTATTCAATGGTGCATCTCCTGGAAGTAAAATAAAGCTCCAGCATCTCTCTCTAGAGCATGGATCTTATTGACAGTGGCTTTATTGGCATATCTTCCCAGTTACAGGGACTACATTTTAGTTTGGGACATGAGTTTTAGATAGATCAAGAGGATTTTTTCTCTGTGCATTGCTGAGTTTTCCTGTTCTATAAGTAGAATGAATTTTATTAGTAAAATGGAGATTGAAATTAAATTTTGGAAAATAAAAGTCTCTGAATTGGTAAAAGTCAAAGAACACTCTAAATATTGGACTTTGACTGAATCAGTGTAAGCTGACTAGCCTCAGTATGGGAAGAGTCTTTTATAAACCACTGACCTGCATATTAGCGTGTCTGTGTTTTTTTTTTTTCCCCTCAGTAACATTTTAAGGAGCCCTACTGAGGAATTCATAGGGAAAATTAGGATATAGATAATGGGGGATGTCAATAAGAAAAATTTATGTCATTTGAAAACATCTACCGTATGAATTTATGAAAATTCAAATGAAACAATATTCTGGAGACATTATAACATTAGGTAACTTTAAACTACATGATTTGAACTTGTTTTGCTGGGTAAATAAATGAAGAAGAATTAACTGCAAAGACTGAACTATTGTATTTGGGTAGATGAATTCAAAGGACAAAATTTAAGTAGAATATTGACATTATGGTAATGCTAGTGATATGCACTACAAACTTAGAGGAACATCCCAACAATCATAGCATAGTCAATTATGTAATAGTTGAAAGCTGTGGCCTCAGTGCCAGATGAGGTATAAAACAAATTTTAGTTTTTTAATTTTTGTATGTATTATATACAATGCATCAAACTGTAATTGATTCACAGATAATAATTAGAAGGAAGGAGATAGGGCCTTGAGCTTCCTACACCTGGTTCTAGGTGTGGGGATGTAAGCCGCAAACAAAGGGAAGTTCCTGCTATCACAGAACTCATACTGTCATGTACAATAGACAATACATTATGTAATAAGTCTAATGATGACAAATACTATGAATAAAACTAATAAAATAGGCTGAGGGGATGGGAAGTGATGCAGAAGGCGCTATTTTGTGTAGACTGGGTAGGGAGTAATGAATGTATCTGAACAAATAAGGGAACGTTTCAGCAGAAACCTATTTAAAGTGGATGAGCCAAGAAAATACCTCCAAGAATAACTTTATAGGAAGAGGATGCATAAGTCCAGAGGCACTTAGTGGACGCATGCCTGGCATTTTTAACATCAAAGAGGCCAAGAAGGATGGGATAGACTTTGAGAAGGAAGGTAGCACGGGGTATAAAGTCAAACAGGGTAGTAGAAGGTCAGATTACACGGAGTTTTGATGGCCACAATGTTCTGAGTGACATGGGAGGTTGTTGGAAATTTTGAGCAGAGATGATGCTCTGTTTCATGATTAACAGGATGGTGCAGACTACTGTGTGGATGATAGATCATAGCAGGAAAGAAGCGAAAGCCAAGAAGCCAACTGTGGAGCCAATAGACAGTTCAGTGAGGGATGACCTAGCTTTCTGGATTTCTGGCTAAGTACTTCTTAGATACATAGAAGTCCTCATCTTTTTTGAATATTTTGTCTCTCAAGAAATTTCTTTGGTAGCCTGAGTGAAAGCCTCATTTGGTTACTATCCAAAGCAACTGTGAACAGAGCTACCAACTCTGGCTTGAAATTATTAATATCTCCAACTTATTGCTTATGATGAAAAAAGCATTAAAAATTTGATTAAGATAATCTTTCAATTTTATTGCCATCATTTTGCATATCATTCAGCCTTACTGAAGAGACATTTAGAGAGAAAGAATATTAGCATTCATATGATTTACATTAAGGCCTGTTATACCTATTTAGTTCTAAGACTGATTTTTATTCTTATGATGTGGCAGAGAAAAGAACAAAAGGTTTTAGATTATGACTTTGGAATTGTTGAATCTTTTCTCTGCAGGAGGTGGTATTACTTGTATGCAAGGGTCAAGTGAGTCCAGAAAACTAATGCAGAAAGAAGGACTTGCAAGAAAATTTATATCTAATTTTGAATCTCTCATGCAGCATTATAAAAGAGAAAAGAAAACAAAGAGTGGAAAGTTGGAGATTAGATAGCAGAGTAGATTGTTTACTTTCCTTTGCCTCTTGGATTTTTATTCTTTTCTTTTATCTCTGTAGCCTTGAGGTTTTATTGGCACCCATTTCATTTGTCTTTCTCCAGGTTTAAAATTGAGGTGATGAGATGGAATATTACCTGTGAGCTTCAGAATATCCATGAGTGACATGTGATAGTTGCCTGGGAAACTGGAGATGAAATTCTACAGGCCTTTGAAATGCTTTACATTTGAGAATAAAGCTCAGCTGAAGTTTAAACAGCATACTGACAGGGCGTATTGATCTTTCACGTTATCTGTTAGGACATTTGAGCTGCAGATAACAGAAAACCCCCAACTCCAAGAGGTTTAACCAACAAAGAAGTGTATTATCTAATATAATTGGAAGTATAGAGCTAGAATGTGCTCCAAGTGTGTTGTAATGAGAAGCCTAATATAATCAAGGATCCATGTCCTTTTCTTCTTTCTCTTCTGCTGTACTCAGCTACTTCCTAGGGCTGATTGTCCTTATGGTTTCAAAATGACTGCCAGTGACATCTTGTACAATATGAATTCTTATTAACTGCTGGCAGGAGAGGAAGGGGAAGATTTCGCCTTTAAACCTAGAAAATATTCCTTCTCTTCCATCTGATTGGGAAAACTTAATTCACAAGTCTGCCTCTAGAATAAGGAATGCCATAGTCTAGCTGGCATAAATCAAAATCCTCCTTGGGGACTAGATATATTGCCAATTTCTGGACTCTAAAAGGGCTTTTACTAGGAAGAAAAAGGGGAGGGGGATTGGGAAATAGGTGTCATATGTATCATACAATGGAGAGACAAGAGTTAACAACAGATTCTACACTGGAAAAAACTTTCAAAGAATGGAATCTGCCCCAAGTTTTGTTATTTTTTGTCCCTTGTTATCAACATTGTGGACATGTTTCTCCCTAAGGATGAAAACAGAAGTGGAGGGAGTTCTGGTGAGTCCAGTTTCTTCTTTATACAGTATTTTGAAGCACTTCGTTAAAGAGCTTAGAAGTAGTAATTTTAAAGTATTCTAAGGCTATTATTCAGTATCCAATTCTAAGGCCATTGTTCAGTAAGATTCTAAGGCCATTGTTCAATATCCAAAAGTTAAAATCAATGAATACTTGTAATGTTATAATAGTAGTTTGTTGCTTATAATTTCCTATATTCTGAATTCTTAATATAGAAAGAATATTGATACTGATAATAACTTATTTCAGCATCCATATTAGCTATAGATATAGATTTTACTAAACAAAGGTCTTTTGAGCTATTTTCTCTTTCTTTTTGGAATCATGAAGTTTTGTTTGTTAAAAGTAATTTTAGCATATTAGAACCTAACCATGCAATAGCAGGTATATGACAAACTTTGCTGTTTGCAATTTATTTATGAAGAATTTATTAATTTTCTATTGCTGTATAAAATTGCTCTAAACTTAGTGACTTAAAGAAATACAAATTTACTACCTTACAGTTCCTGTAAGTCAGAAGTCTGCACACAACATAGCTGAGGTTCTCTGCTCAGTGTTTCACATGGTTATGATCAAGGCTGCGACCAAGTGTTGATCACACTGTCATTCTTGTCTGAGGCTCCACATCCTCTTTCAAGCTCACTAAGCTTGTTGGCAGAATTCAGTTCCTTGTAGCTCTAGGAATGTCCCCATTTTTAAATAATGTTGCCAAGGATCCCTCTTGGCTCCTAGAGTCTGCTCACTGTTCCTTACTAGTATGTCTTTTTTTTCCCCAGAACTACAGGAGCATGTCTCTGACTTCCTGTGTCTCTAGACACAGATCTAAGGATGCATGTGATTAAGTCAGGCCCACTTGATAATCTATCCTAATGTCAGATGACTGGGGATTTTAATTTGATTTGCAAAATCCCTTTTCAGTAGTACCTAGAAATAAAGACCTGGGAGAAAGTTTATGTACACTAGGGAGCTTCACACCTAAAGGCTGTGCTACCATCTCTCAGTGAAAGACTCAAATATTTTTTTGCTTGGGTCTTATGGGTTGGACACTAAATACTTCAAAAGAACTATACCTCTCTCCCCTCCTTTTCCTCTAGACACAAATAGGCTGAATTCTCCCTTCAGGAAAAATATATATAAAGAATTATCTCTATAGGTTGGAAGGACAGGGTGAGAAGGAAGAGGAAAGTAATGAAAAAAAAAATAGCATTATGTCTGAAGAAAATGAGGAAAAATGTATTTGAGAAGTTGTGAGAATAAACGAATAACAATCAAAAAAACAAGCATCCATGAGAGAGTAGAGAGTTGGTATCAGGGATTTACGGGTTTGAGATAAAATTAGAACAAAAGAAAGCTTTATAGGAGAATGAAAAGATGGAAAAGCAAGGTTGGGAGATCAGAGTTGAAAGTGATAATAAGAATGGCATTCATGCCATGGATTGGCTTTGAACAAGGCACTCTGCTTCTTTGTCCTAAATACTTTCCTGTGGTGAAGGAAGGCTGATGGCCACACGTATTCGCGTATATATCTTGATCTTGTTAACAGTATTTCTCAACACTCCCTTTGTTATGATCTGGCTGCTGCTTTGAGGAGCCAGACAAAGCAGATGATATTACACTTAATAAACACATATGAAGGCCAGAAATATAGCTACAGACAAAAGAAATTTAAAATAACCCAAGGTAGTCATGTAGTCTCCTTGCAACAAACTGTTTGGACAAGAAAATGAGAATATATATAACTCAGTGTGTTTTTTCTTTTTCTTTTTAAATATACTAACAAGGATGAATATAATTTGAAAACAACTTTGTAAATCCATTCCCCTCAGAGCACCATAAAGAAATACTCCATATGGATACCAACTGTTCTTAGTTACTAATCAGAACTGATCAAATAAAGTTAATGACAGAGGGTTGGCTGAGCTGACTTTCAGTAGCACGTTTGTGTGTGTGTGTGTGTGCGTGTGTGTGCAAAATCTAGTACAGATGTATTCTAAATATCTGTCTTTTAAGCAGACCATATGCATCTCTTTTAAAATAAATTGTGAACTATTGTGAAGTTTTTTTTTTTTAAATTTTAAGAAGAAGGAACATATATCACAAATGCAAGAGACTTTGTTTTGGCTTCTGATTTTCTGCTGCTCCTGAACCTTTAGGTTTTTAACTCTATAATAGAAGGGCCTTGGCAGAGGTTGAGAGTTCCTATGACACCATCAGTCAGTAGCAAACAAGATGAGCAAGTATGCCAGGCTGATCCTAACGTCCTCTATGAAGGTTCACTTTTCTCTTTGATTGTACACTGTTGCTGTGAGGTTATGCTGCGACTCCTTTTCATTTTCTTTGGGGAATTATGAGAGTGCTACAAAGAAGGGAGATGAAGTGGAAGAAACAGCTCTCTTTCCCTCTCTGCCAAGAAGCTTTAGAGAATAGCAGAGGGATGATTCAGAAACCAGCATTCTTGTGACTCTGATGCTCATTCTAGTTAGATGACTACTTGTTTGGACTTTGTGAAACATCTCCCCCAAGAATGAACTGTTTTTCTGAGAATAGAGGCAGAGATATATTTGTAGAATTGTTGATAACAGCTGCCAAAGTCAGCAGTGATTGCAAGATTACTAACCTAAAAGGAAGACATAATTTAGGCTAATAATTTTTACATGTTTTATCATTTTATTAGGAATAATTCCAAATGGGCTATGAAGAAAACTTATTAACTGAGTTTGATGAGTTTTCCAAAAACTCTTAATGAAGATATGTTCACTAATAAACAGTAAAACAGCAGAATTATCATATACTGGGCAAAGACTCAGGCTGATACCAAAAGCAACATGCAACATAAAAAAGATACAATATAAAGGAAGACAAAAAAAAAATCATCCCCATATGCACTCTTTGCATCTAGCACAGAACTAATAGCTATCAAACCCAAACCATACCAAGGTAAGCTTGGCTGATAGAAGCCAGGAGTCAGTAATGGGCGGAGAAATAGAAGTTCCTCAGTGCAAGATCTGAATAGTGTTTTGGAGTATTTCCCTGGCTGGTACAAGCAGTATTAAAAAAATCTTAATTTTTGAATTAATTTATTAACTAAGTCACCAACATTGATCTCAGGTTTGTGCACCTACTTTTCACCCTGGCTTCTAGATCTGACTCCTTGTGGTATGTGTTACCATTCAAGGATTACCAGGCATCATTTCTCTCAGCAAGTTCTCAGATAAAAGAAATGCCTGTGTTCCATTCCCCATGTTTTTCAGGTCGAAGTGTTTGTTACTAGAACACCGGAATGCAGGGACACTTTGCCGTTTTTCAAGTATGCGTGGCTTTTCAAAATGCAGTTCATGAAAGCTTCCAGTTTCTGAAGTGGTGATACTTTTTATCACAAGGAATCAGTAGTCCTATGATTCTTTGGTTCAGGAAAACTTGCCACATCATTGCAAATTATGACTTAAAAATACTGCAGGCAACCTTGTCAAGGGGATGTAGTTTTTTCTGTTACTTGAACTTCATCTTGGTGGGTCTCAACTCTAATTAAGACTAGCATGGGTGATTCTAGTTTGAAAATATCACAGTTATAACAAGGCCTATATATATATTTTCATTTCGTTATGTCTCTATACACAGCTGCTACTGAATTTTCCTGGGAGAATATACTAGAAGGGCTAAGATCAATGTACTAGTTTATTGACAGCAGTTCTTAAAATCTTAATATATATAGTTCTTGAGGAAAGAAAGTGATTTAATGCATAATCAGATTCACTAATGCATAAGTAGGATCAAAATTAACTACTTCTACCTTGTTAAGAAATCAGAATTTCACTTGAGAGTAAAACTTACTTCAAATATAAAATAATAATAATGCTATCATCATTCATTTTTTTCCTGAAATTTGTAAATGTAAATACATGACTTGATCATGTTTTCAGAGAAAGTTCTTATGAGTGACAGTGTTGTTTGTTGATATAGTATATCTTCATTTGATAAACCAAGTTGCTAAGCCCATATTAATGGGTTAAAACTGATGTTTTAATTACATCTGGAATGCAAGAGTAAATTAAGAATTTATTAAATTAATTGGGTTATTTTATTCAAATGCTTCCAGAGTGATTATCATGATACCTAAGTAATCAGACTCAATCTAAATAAATTAATTCAATAAAATACTAGCCTAATTTGTGGCTTAATGGAAGCATTTCATTAATACTGTCAGGAACAAGGAGAAAAGTTTCAAGGCTTTTTAAAGCAGTAAATGTAGTCATGCACTGTGGCTGGTAGTGGCATTTACCAAGTTAAGGAAGCTGTGATACTGGTTAGAAAAGGAGTGGTGACCACACCCCCTATTTTACTGAGAATTTTACGGCTCCCCACAAGCAGGTACTCATTTTCCATCTTCTATATTTCTAAAAGCACTCTGTAATTTCTCTCTCTTTTCCATTTTTCAATCTGTGAGAAAGAAATAATATTTTTTAACCAAGGCTGATCCTTCTCTTTGTGCTTTAATCGTACTCGTTGTTTTATCTTCTCTGGAGCTTTGATTTATCAAATACGGCCTTTAAAATTATTTGTCTCTCTCTCTATATATATTTTTTTAATTTTTAATTCCAACTATTTTCTTTCCCTCTACCTGAAAATATGTTTCCAATGAGCAGCAACCAACCAAACCCCCTAATAAAAATAAACAAAAATACACATTTCTCTGAATTTTGTTGCCCACAAACCACTTATATTTTTATCACTTTCTTTCTATTTTTTTTAGCCATCTTAGAAAGTGAATATACCATTGGTGCCTTGTCTTCCACATAGTTGACTTATTTTGTATATTTAAAATTCTGTACCTGATGAAGCTGTCATTTCAAAGATCACTAAACAATTTTAACTAAAAATTTTATTTCATTCCTCTTCTGATTTCCAAAGTTGAAAGTTTTTCTTGAAATATTTTATTGACCAATGTTCATTATTTGCCTCTTAATTTTTTCTTTCTCATTTTTTCTTAAAGACAGATTTAGGATTTTGTAAGAAATTACTAAGTTAAATTAAAAAAAAAATCTGTCAAGTACTGCAGTAATGGAATAAGATTTTTAAAGTTCAATGTTTAAAACATATTTATATTGAAAATAACTGAGTTAGAAGACATTAAATAATGTGGATACACACCAGGAAGGGTTTAGGTAATGAAAGGTACATCATTTCATCATAAGAAATAAAGACCATAGTATGAAGTTAATGACCAGCGAAAGCCTTAGGCCTTGTAATAATTTTCGTAGCTCCAAAGGGTCATTATGGGGGAACCTTCTTTATGGTACTTAGCCGAAATAAACATATGGCAGTTGGAGAATTTTACTCTGTGACCCCAATGTTATGTTAAAAAGAGAGCACTCATTTAAAAAAAAGGCATTTTGTTTTACATGAAAGTGAAAGTGGAGAGTGAAAAAGTTGGCTTAAAGCTCAACATTCAGAAAACAAAGATCATGGCATCTGGTCCCACCACTTCATGGGAGATAGATGGGGAAACAGTGGAAACAGTGTCAGACTTTATTTTTCTGGGCTCCAAAATCACTACAGATGGTGAATGCAGCCATGAAATTAAAAGACGCTTACTCCTTGGAAGGAAAGTTATGACCAACCTAGATAGCATATTGAAAAGCAGAGACATTACTTTGCCAACAAAGGTTCGTCTAGTCAACGTTATGGTTTTTCCTGTGGTCATGTATAGATGTGAGAGTTGGACTGTGAAGAAGGCTGAGCGCCTTAGAAATGATGCTTTTGAACTGTGGTGTTGGAGAAGACTCTTGAGAGTCCCTTGGACTGCAAAGAGATCCAACCAGTTCATTCTGAAGGAGATCAGCCCTGGGATTTCTTTGGAAGGAATGATGCTGAAGCTGAAACTCCAGTACTTTGGCCACCTCATGCGAAGAGTTGACTCACTGGAAAAGACTCTGATGCTAGGAGGGATTGGGGGCAGGAGGAGAAGGGGACGACAGAAGATGAGATGGCTGGATGGCATCGCCGACTCGATGGATGTGAGTCTGAGTGAACTCCGGAAGTTGGTGATGGACAGGGAGGCCTGGTATGCTGCAATTTGGGGGTCGCAAAGAGTCGGACACGACTGAGTGACTGATCTGATCTGATCTGATCTGATCTAATAGCTGATCAACAATTTTGTGATAGTCTCAGGTGAACAGCAAAGGGAATCAGCCATACATATCAGTTCAGTTCAGTTCAGTCGCTCAGTCGTGTCCAACTCTTTGGGACCCCATGAACTGCAGCACGCCAGGCCTCCCTGTCCATCATCAACTCCCGGAGTTCACTCAGACTCACATCCATCGAGTCGGTGATGCCATCCAGCCATCTCATCCTCTGTCGTCCCCTTCTCCTCCTGCCCCCAATCCCTCCCAGCATCAGAGTCTTTTCCAATGAGTCAACTCTTCGCATGAGGTGGCCAAAGTACTGGAGTTTCAGCTTTAGCATCATTCCTTTCAAAGAACACCCAGGACTGATCTCCTTCAGAAAGGACTGGTTGTATCTCCTTGCAGTCCAAGGGACTCTCAAGAGTCTTCTCCAACACCACAGTTCAAAAGCATCAATTCTTCGGTGCTCAGCTTTCTTCACAGTCCAACTCTCACATCCATACATGACCACAGGAAAAACCATAGCCTTGACTAGACGGACCTTTGTTGGCAAAGTAATGTACCTGTATCCATTCTCCCCAAATTCCCCTCTCATCTAAGCTGCCACATAACATGAAGCAGAGATGGGAAAGAACAAAAATCCCTAATAATTTAGTGACAGTGAAAATTCTATTGACCTATTAAGGAGAGCTTTTTAAAAATAATAAGAATAAGAATAAAATTAATCCTCTTGTCTGACTGAACTGGAATCCTTTCAGTTACAAAGTCAAAATTCCATGTAAAAACTTCCTTCCTTGTAAACAGACAAAATACAGATAAACAATTGTGATATTTCACCTCAGATTCAGCTATATGCCAATGTTTAGGGGAAAAGATCTTAGACAATTTCTTCATTTTTAGATAACCTAAGTCCTTGAAAATAGCACTAATACCTCTGAATGACTGGGTATCTACAACAGCAAAGTGAATACAAGTTTTAACAATGATAAGAGGTTTCTCAAAGAAACTAGTGTTTCCAGTTAAACAGATACAGTTACTTTACTGAAAAGTCTAACAGTCATTGGCAGAACTTGCTTTGGGTCAGCCTCCAGCTACCAATTTTCTTTCACAAATTTGTACCAAGTGTCTACCCATTTTCTCCTGTATGATCTCTGAACCTAGATTACTTTGTCTGAAATATGGAAT
This sequence comes from Bos grunniens, assembly GCF_055505025.1. NCBI lineage: Eukaryota > Metazoa > Chordata > Mammalia > Artiodactyla > Bovidae > Bos > Bos grunniens. The sequence goes on from NC_141165.1 coordinate 106,333,118, forward strand.
CACAAGGAAATGGCAATGCACTCCAATATTCTTGCCTGGAGAATCCAGGGACGGAGGAGCCTGGTGGGCTGCCGTCTATGGGGTCGCACAGAGTCGGACACGACTGAAGTGACTTAGCAGCAGCAGCAGCAGCAACAGACTCCAGGTAAATTTTAGTGTGTTAAGAAACAATAGTCTGTATGAATAAATAAAATGAATTTTCAGGATAAAGTGAAATATCCACAAAAGAGATTAAATTAAAAACAATGGAGAAAATAAGAGAAAATATAATATCAAAAAATAATACAGATGTAAAGCAGGCAGCTTCCTACTCATGCCACATGATATTCCTTCATTAAAGTGTACTCTTTCTGGTTGGTATGAGCAGCCCAGATAGAGAAAGCAGAAACCATGAACTCTAAGGGAGCAGAGACACAAGCCAGGCAGAAGGCCCATCCGAACTTTCCAGACACATTCTCAGGCAGCTGTTGTCTGGTGGAGTAGTACAACCCACGGAGCTCAGTGTCACATAGCCTATAACTCTGTCCTTTCTGGTGGGCTCTGTTGTTGTTCAGTCACTAAGTCATGTCCAACTCTGCAACCTCAAGGACTGAAGCGTGCCAGGCTTCCCTGTCCTCCACTATCTCCCAGAGTTTGTGCAAGTTCTAGTGGGCTATACCAGTATGTGTTGGGTAGAGTGTTACACTGTCTCCACAATCCCAAATATATATATATTTCCAGAATATCGGAAAAGTGCATCTTTGCAAGTCTTTTCATGTGCATCATCACTAGCAATCATTTCAGATGCTTTTGTTCAAATTTCTGGAATTTTCTTGAACTGTACATGGATACTCATACCAGAAGTCTGTGCCAATTCAGGCTGCCATGTAGATGGTAGAAATGAGGCTAAGCCCACAAATAATTACAAATGGTGTAGCACAACAGTTATCCATCTGGCATTCAGAATGCTAGCCCATCCTCCTTCTCGGGCAGCTTCACCCTCAGGCTCAAACCACAGAACCCTACTCTCCCTGCACCTCCTCTGAGCACTTCCCTACAGAGCCTGCTTCCTCCATAACTTCCCCTCATCCATCTCCATCTCCACCCCCGTCCCAGGCCTGGCACTGGACTGCCTCCTAAATTTCTGAATTCACTATTTCTTCCCTCTTACCCTCCTAACTCTCAAAGCCCTAGCTCTGCCTACTTGCCAGATAGGAATTAAATGAAAGTCTTGACTTTGGTTTCACTTCACTATGCTCTACATTTGTTTTCTCGGTGACAATATGAATTCTCTTAGTGACAAGTTCATTTTTATTTTATTGAGTCCCAAGTTTGTTTACTGATGATCTAACTTATTCCTAGGATGCTAACCTTCATTTTTAGATAGGAATAACTTGCATATACCACAATTTCAGAAATCTAAAATTTAAATGGATTCATAGTATCTAAACTTAAACTTTTTAATTTTTTAAAACCTTTTAAGCCCTCAACATTCCCAAGATACTAACTTGAAATCACAGTGATAAAGTTTGCATCTTCTTTCCTCTAACCTGACATATCTGCTTAGATATCCTGTCTATAGATCAATTCTCCTGTGTTTCATTTATAGTTTTTTCTTTTCATGATTACAGCCAACATTTGAGTTCAAGATTTTGTTTCTATATTTCTTAATATATTGCCTTACTTAATATGACAGTTATGCAATAGGGTTCCCTCTTACTAACAATGTGTCCTTCCCATTGCTTTATCTGCAAATCCCATGAGATGATGGTTCTCTTCATACTTCTCTCTCAATAAGCGCTTTTTCATTCCTATGCTACAGTTTGATAATATCACATTTTTGCCAAGAAGACTATACATTTTCTATCTGTAAGCCAATTAAAGAAAAATTCTTACCCCTACATTTATTTGCCATAATCATCAAAGCTACTGTCATATCTGAAAACAAAACAACTTCTAAACTGTATTTTTTCCATTTTATAGATACATTCTCATTTAATTGTCAGCAAATCTATATCAGTATATTCCCCTTGTTAAATGGTAGAGCTGTAACTCAAAACGTTAGCTACTCAAGCTACAAAGAAGTATCCTTCAGGGTAGGGAGTGCAACGGACCATGGTTCCAGCTGTTGGGCTCTGAAATCCATCTCCATTGTGCACCAAAGTCAGAGTTACTAAGGGCTGTTCCTTGTCTATGACTGGGAGATACAGAACTCCTCTGACAAACAACTTTGCTCAAAAACTCCCAATTTTGTAGAAATTTTCAGAGCTACACTGCAGTCTAAAACCTTCCTTCCTTTCTTCTCTTTCTCTTTTACAGGTGGCAGACCTAAATCATGGTCTGACAACTTTCTTGACCTTTTCTGGCTCTCTCCTATTTTCTCTCATAGGCATTTACTGCAGTAAGCTCTAGCAGGGCTAAATCTCTCGTGGTATGTGCTTCTCAGAAGACCCAGACTAACACAGTTCAGTTCAGTTGCTCAGTCGTGTCTGACTCTTTGCAACCCCATGAGCTGCAGCATGCCAGGTCTACCTGCCCAACACCAACTCCCAGAGCCTACCCAAACTCATGTCCATTGAGTCAGTGATGTATTCAAAGCATCGTCTCTCATCCTCTCTCATCCTCTCTCATCCCCTTCTCCTCCTGCCGTCAATCTTTCCCAGCATCAAGGTCTTTTCAAATGAGTCAGCTCTTCACATCAGGTGGCCAAAATATTGGAGTTTCAGCTTCAACATCAGTTCTTCCAATGAATATTCAGGACTGATTTCCCTTAGAACAGACTGGTTGGATCTCCTTGCAATCCAAGGGACTCTCAAGAGTCTTCTCCAAATCCACAGTTCAAAAGCATCAATTGTTTGACACTCAGCTTTCTTTATAGTCCAACTCTCATATCCATACATGACTACTGGAAAAATCATAGCCTCGACTAGACAGAATGTTGTTGGCAAAATAATGTCCCTGCTTTTTAATATGCTATCTAGGTTGGTCATAACTTTCCTTCCAAGGAGTAAGTGTCTTTTAATTTCATGGCTGCAGTCACCATCTGCAGTGATTTTGGAGCCCCCAAACATAAAGTCTGTCTCTGTTTCCACTGTTTCCCCATCTATTTGCCATGAAGTGATAGGACCAGATGCCATGATCTTAGTTTTCTGAATGCTGAGCTTTAAGCCAACTTTTTCACTCTCTTCTTTCACTTTCATCAAGAAGCTCTTTAGTTCTTCATGTTCTGCCAAAAGGGTGGTGTCATCTGCATATCTGAGGTTACTGATATTTCTCCCAGAAATCTTGGTTCCAGCTTGTGCTTCATCCAGCCCAGCATTTCTCATGATGTACTCGGCATATAAGTTAAATAAGCAAGGTGACAATATACAGCCTTGACATATTCCTTCCCCAATTTGGAACCACTCTGTTGTTCCATGTCCAGTTCTAACTGTTCCTTCCTAACCTACATACAGGTTTCTCAAGAGGCAGGTCAGGTAGTCTGGTATTCCCATCTCTTTCAGAATTTTCCACAGTTGATTGTGATCCACATAGTCAAAGGCTTTGGCATAGTCAATAAAGCAGACATAGATGCTTTTCTGGAACTCTCTTGCTTTTTTGATGATCCAGCCAATGTTGGCAGTTTGATTTCTGGTTCTCTGCCTTTTCTAAAACCAGCTTGAACATCTGGAAGTTCACGGTTCATGTATTGCTGAAGCCTGGCTTGGAGAATTTTGAGCATTATTTTACTAGTGTGTGAGATGAGTGCAATGTGTGGTAGTTTGAGCATTCTTTGGCATTGCCTTTCTTTGGGATTGGAATAAAAACTGCCTGTTACTCCAGGTGTGTCTTGACTTCCTACTTTTGCATTCCAGTCCCCTATAATGAAAAGGACATCTTTTTTGGGGTGTTAGATCTAAAAGGTCTTGTAGGTCTTCATAGAACCGTTCAACTGCAGCTTCTTCAGCGTTACTGGTCAGGGCATAGACTTGGATTACTGTGATATTGAATGGTTTGCCTTGGAAATGAACAGAGATCATTCTGTGGTTTTTGAGATGGCATCCAAGTACTGCATTTCAGACTCTTTTGTTGACTATGATGGCTCCTCCATTTCTTCTAAGGGATTCCTGCCCACAGTAGTAGATATAATGGTCATCTGAGTTATATTCACCCATCCAGTCCATTTTAGTTCGCTGATTCCTAGAATGTCGACGTTCACTCTTACCATCTCCTGTTTAACCACTTCTAGTTTACCTTGATCCATGAACCTAACATTCCAGGTTCCTCTGCAATATTGCTCTTTATAGCATCAGATCTTTCTTCTAACACCAGTCACATCCAAAACCAGGTGTTTTTTTTTACTTTGGCACCATCCCTTCGTTCTTTCTGAAGTTATATCTCCCCTGATCTCCAGTTTCATATTGGATGAACTCCCCAGATCAGTAGGTGCCCAATATAATATGGAGATCAGTGGAGAAATAACTTCACAAAGACTAACGCAGGCACACCACTATTTAGAAGCTGTGCTCAAACTGTACTCTAGAATATCTAGTTCCATAGTCAGTATAGTGACTATATTTCTATTCATCTTTAATCCACCACTCTCTGTCCAAACCAGGCTACTATCCATTTTCATTTCATTGTCTTCCATCAAGCCTTCCAATCTCCCTTTCAACATATTTTACCTTTCAAGACCTATTTTAAATCCTACCTATCCTTTGAAGCTTTTTAAAAGTAATCATTGGCCCTAGTTTGAATTCTCTCTTCGTTGCATCTCTACCTGTGCTTCTTTTATTAGCTTAGAAATTTTACCATTTTGTGTAAGATAGCGCCAAACTATGTGTCCAGTATATTCTCATTTCTACAATTGATTTTCTATGTGATTTTAATTATGAGTCCATGTGACATGGTACCTTCCGTGCTTCACTTTATTCAATCTGACAGTAAGCAGATATAAATAGAAACAATTTCTACAAAAGTAATCTTCATAGTGCTGAGATCGCATGAGACTTGAAAATATCAATTACAGCATTTGTTTTAAAGTAATGGCTTTTATTCATTTGTATTTCTATAACAATAATGAAATAATGTGTCTGATGTGTGTGTGATATTATCAGTTATTCGATTCCTAAGTGTAGTGATTTTTAACATTGATACTTTTTTTCTCTTTCTCCCCCACATTCCCCCCATTCTCTCTCTTTCTTTCTGGAAGAAGAAATATCATATGCATCCATTTTTCTTTTTCTGCATTCAATTGATGGGAATATGAAGAACACAGTATTTTGTTCAAACACAGTTACAAGGATAAATTGATTTTTCTGAAAGTAATTTAGATCTCGGTATTAAGTATTTATAGTTACTAACATCACAAAAAGAAAGATGACTAGATGCTGTATCTCTTGATAGAATGTACAGCTATGGAATAATCTTGTCAAAAAAATAAAATGTAGGAGAAATCTAATTTAGAAGACATCTTTAGATCCAAATGCTAATTTAATGATATAACTAATGAACATGTCAAGTGACACTACGGGAATGCAATCAGCACCTAGGTTCTTTTTTGCCACATTTAAATCGCAAGTGAGAAAAATAAAATTGAAGGTGATCCTTAGAGATTTAAGAAGATTTAAACAACATATTGGCCAATTGCAATGTGTGGTCTTTATTTTGATACTGATTCTAACAATTGTTAATAAAAATAACATATATGAGACAGTTGGAACTTTGAACATTTAGGCATATATTCAGTGATGTGAAGGAGCTGCTATACATGTTTAAGTAATAACTGGTTTATGTTTTTATTTTTTAAGAGACATTCTTTAGATATACATACTAATATGTTTATTGTTGGTGGGCTATGGATACACAGTGCCTCATTGTGCCATTCTGTTTTCTATGTTTGAATATAATAAACAGTCTAGTACAATTAATAAGATAAAGATAGTTGCTTATTGGAGAAGCAACAAAGGCTTACTACCCTTTCTGCTGATTCTCTCATAGTCCATTTCTGCTTCTTTGTATTAGTCTGTAATACATATTGGTCTGTGTTAGTTCCTACCACAGTAATGAGGCCTCAGAAAATAGTCATAAGCACTAAATCACAAGCTCCTGCTTGATCAGACATACTATGATAATATTAAGTGAAAATAGGGATTAGAACAGCCAAGAGATTTAGAATCTTACCTGCATTTTGTCAAAACATTTTATTCCCAGATGGAATAGTGAAATTACTGTCAGAACGTTTTTGTAATGAGCAAAAATTCAAGATGAAGATACTAAATGATTTTAGGAAATAATATTATCAAGACTGATATATGTCTACTTTACCATAGAGATAAAACTGCTAAACAGACCAATATATCTCTGATAATAGCCAAAACAGCCCATTTCTATTAAATAAGGCCAGGATTATATTGTGTAAATTTTTTTTGCTTGTCTCACATTTCAGACTCAAGGAAGACCATTTTTGTTATTTTATTTTCGTGTGTTTAGGTGCACAGGGCATAGCTTGTTTATCATTGTATCTCTCCACCAGCATAATTTTGTAACGTATAGTTGGTACTTGCTGCTGCTGCTGCTAAGTCACTTCAGTCGTGTCCGACTCTGTGCAACCCCATAGACGGAGGCCCACCAGGCTCCCCCGTCCCTGGGATTCTCCAGGCAAGAACACTGGAGTGGGTTGCCATTTCCTTCTCCAATGTATGAAAGTGAAAAGTGAAAGTGAAGTCGCTCAGTCGTGTCCGACTCTTAGTGACCCCATGGACTACAGCCTACCAGGCTCCTCCATCCATAGGATTTTCCAGGCAAGAGTACTGGAGTGGGGTGCCATTGAATTCTCTGATAGTTGGTACTTAATAAACATTTATTAAATAATAGATAAATTCATGTGGCTTTTACTTTATATTGCATTCACTGCATTTTATTTTTTGCCACTTTATTTTTTTTAATTGACGGATATTTGCTTTACAGAATTTTGTGGTTTTCTGTTATACATCAACAAGAATCAGCCAGCTGTAGATACATTCATGCTCCCTCTTTCCTGAATCTCCCTTCCATCTCCCTCCGCACCCACACTTCTAGATTGTCACAGAGCCCCTGTTTGAGTTCCCTGAGACATACAGCAAATTCCCATTGGCTATCTATTTTGCATATGGTAATGTAAGTTTCCATGTCACTCTCTCCATACACCTCACCCTCTCCTCCCCTCTCCGCATGTCCATAAGTCTATTCTCTATGCCTGTTTCTCCACTGCTGCCCTGAAAATAAATTCATCAGTACCATCTTTCTAGATTCCATACATATGTGAGTCACTGTAAAATACTTATCTTTCTCTTTCAGACTTACTTCACTCTGTATAACAGGCTTTAGGTATGTTCACCTCATTAGAACTGACTCAAATCCATTCCTTTTTATGGCAGAGTAGTATTCCATTGTATACATGTACCACAGTTTATCCATTCATCTGTCGATGGACATCTCAGGTGCTTCCATGTTCTCGCTATTGTAAATAGTGCTGCAATGAATATTGGAGTATGTGTGTCCTTTTCGGTTTTGGTTTCCTCAGAGTATGTGACCAGTAGTGGGATTGCTGGGTCATATGGTAATTTATTCCTAGTTTTTTAAGGAATCTCCATACAATCTTCCATAGTGGCTGTATGAATTTACATTCCCACCAGGAATGCAACAGGGTTCCCTTTTCTCCACACCCTCTCCAGAATTTATTGTTTGTAGACTTTTTGATGATGTCCATTCTGACTGGTGTGAGGTGGTATCTCGCTGTAGTTTTGATTTGTATTTCTCTAATAATGAGTGATGTTGAGCATCTTTCCATGTGTTTGTTAGCCATCTGTATGTCTTCTTTGGAGAAATGTCTGTTTAGGTCTTTTTCCTACTTTTTGATTGGGTTGTTTGTTTTTCTGATATTGAATTGTATGAGCTGGTTATATATTTTGGAAATCTATTCTTTGTCCATTGTTTCTTTTGCTATTATTTTCTCTCATTCTGAGGGTTTTCTTTTCACCTTGTTTGTAGTTTCCTTTGCTGTGCAAAAGCTTTGAAGTTTAATTAGGTCCCAACTTGTTTATTTTTGTTTTTATTTCCGTTACTCTAGGAGGTGGGTCCTAGAAGATCTTGCTTTGATTTATGTCATCAAGTAATTGTATTTTAAATTAGCATACTTCTGAAGGATTCAGGATTCTAAATAGTGAGCTGTTAGTTAAATGCAATAGTTGGCTTCATCAGTTTTATACTAATAATCATGAGCCTCCGTGTCAAGCACGCATCTTCTAAGTCAATTGCCTATTCCAAGGCTGTAGCCTATCAGGAGTATATAGTATCACACAGTGTAGAAAAAAGAGTTTAGGTTTAAATCGCAGCTCAAGATAACCTTTACCACATGAACCTATTTGCTCTTTCCCAAAGGTGACAGCTGTTTGTCTTCCATGTATTTGCATATTCTATTCCCTCTTCCTTGAATGATCTTTTCCCTTGTTTGCTTGGCTAACTCTTACTTTTTCTTGAAGATTCAACTCAAACCTGCCTCCTTCAGGAAGCCTTCTCTAAGCATCCCTGGCCTGGATGAGGTAATGCCTTTTTTCTGTACTAAGAGACACATTAGGCTTGCCAGTACAGGGCGTATGGCCCTACAACATAATCATCTATACATTTCTCCTCTAGTCCTGATTACTTCTCATACTCCTACTCCATCTCATCTCAGAACACACACACACATATCACTCATTCAATTTTATATATATATATATATGGACTCTTTGATAGCTCAGTTGATAAGGAATCCACCTGCAATGCAGGAGACCCTGGTTTGACTCCTGGGTCAGAAAGATCCACTGGAGAGGGAATAGGCTACCCACTACAGTATTCTTGGGCTTCTCTAGTCACTCAGCTGGTAAAGAATCTTCCTGCAATGCGGGAGACCTGGGTTTGATCCCTGGGTTGGGAAGATCCCCTGGAGAAGGGAAAGGCTACCCACTCCAGTATTCTGGCCTGGAGAATTCCATGGACTGTATAGTCCATGGGGTAGCAAAGAGTTGGAAATGACTGAGCTGCTTTCAGTTCACTTCAAGAGCAAGGACTGTGCCTACTTTTTTGTATCTTCAGTGCCTAAAATAATGGATGGTACACAACTGATGCTCAATATATCTTCATAATAGTTGACATGACTTAAAATTAAATAATTGTTTGAAGTTGTTGTTAAACTTTTGCTTCCCATTTAAGTGGAAAAATGTTATTTGTCCTGAGAGAAAACAAACATATACCTCAAAGTGATATGACTTCTATTGGTAATGAAAGGAGAGTCACCTTTACAACCAGTTTGACATCACAATTACTTGGCATGATTTAGGAAGCATTAGAAGGACCTAGCCTTCCTACTCATAAATAACATTCTGGCTGTGACACAATGCCTGAAATAACCATAATTATTCACTCCTATGGTTTTGGGTAATAAATACTGCTGTTACAGTAAAAAGTTAACTTATAGAAGAAACTTGTTTGATAGTTTCCCAGGAAGCATGACATTTAAATAATGAACATGAGTCAGATAAATTTGAAAAGAGGAAATGAGCTCCAAATACATAGAGAATGGTTCTATGGTAACCCAAGAGCATGCTGTTTCTGGATTATAATACATATTAACTATAAACTCACCAATTTCCCCTAGTACCAGTTCTGAATAGGACCCTCTTAGTAATGCTAGTGACTGGAGATGAACAACAGGTCATTCTAGAATTTCCTAAAGTTTCATCAATCAAATACCACTTTCCTAATTTTGCCATATTTGGATGTCATCTTTGAAGCTGAAACTCCAATACTTTGGCCACCTGATGCAAAAAGCTGACTCATTTGAAAAGACCCTGATGCTGGGAAAGATTGAGGGCAGGAGAAGAAGGGGACGACAGAGGATGAGATGGTTGGATGGCATCACCGACTCAATGGACATGAGTTTGGGTAGACTCCCAGAGTTGGTGATGGACAGGGAGGCCTGGTGTACTGTGGTTCATGGGATTGCAAAGAGTCAGACACGACTGAGTGACTGAACTGAACTGGGTGTCATCTTTACTATTATCTAATATTTATACTGAAACTAATTCACCTTTAAAATTAAATGCCTATGATAATCTCAGTCTTAAAAATCACATCTGTAATATCTTGAGTTAAATGTACTACTTTTTTTCCTAATACACATTAGGATAATAATATAACTACTGAAATAATTGAATTCACATCGGTATCTTAAGTTGGGAAACAATTAATAAATTATCTTTTGAAATTAGGTTGACCAGCTTTCAATTACTGTATCTAAAATTTACTTGCTATATCTTCAGACAATTTATTTCAAACTTAGATTCAATTTATTTTTTAGTAAAACAGGGTCAATAATAATGCCTACATTTCAGAGTTCTGAGGTTAAAATGTAAAAATGACTGTAATGTATTTAGCACACTGTATGTCTTGAGAATATAGCTGATGTTCAGTAAAGGCTAAAGCTTATTTGTAACAATCATTGATAGCAATGTCTCAAATATTATGCAGCCTTATTCTCACAGAATTCTAAATACTGTACTTTGACATTGCCTGATTTGTACTTGAGACCTGGAAGCAGTAGATGGTATTATCTCTATTTTATTAAGTCATATTTTACTGAAGCAGAAATAAGCTAACCTATGGATTCCCAATAATTCATGATTAGACTGTTTCTCTGTTTAGTTTGTGTGTGTGTGTGTAATCAAGGTTGATTTGAATCATTATATAACCAAAGATTTAAGGAATAACTGGTTATAGATGGTTTAACTACCCAAAGTAGCAAAATAAATCATTGGAAATATTTCTATTTGGAAAAGTATTAAATTAAACAAACAGAAACAAGCTCACAGACTTAGAGAATAAAACTTGTGGTTACCAAAGAGGAGAGGGAAGGAGGGAGGGACAAATTAGGGGTATGGGATTAACACACAAACTGCTATATATTAAATAGATAAGCAACAAGGATTTACATGTTAGCAGAGAGAATTATATCCATTACCTTCTAATAACCTATAATGGAATATAATCTGCAAAAACACTGAATCACTATGCTATATACCTGAAATGGAATACTTTGGCCACCTGATGTGAAGAACTGACTCATTGGAAAAGACCCTGATGCTGGGAAAGATTGAGGCGGGAGGAGAATGGGATGACAGAAGATGAGAAGGCATCACCGACTCAATGGACATGAGTTTGAGTAAACTCTGGGAGTTGGTGATGGACAGGAAGGCCTGACGTGCTGCAGTCCATGGGGTCGCAGGGACACACCTGAGCGATTGAACTGAACTGACACAATACTGTATATCAACTATATTCTTTCAATAAAAAATTATGCAAAACCTGAACTTCATAAATACTACCAGACATACATAAAAATATGAGATTTGAAAAAGAAAGAGATTGGGAGAAGGAGAGAGTAGAGAGAGTCTCCGTGTATAATTCTACTAACACATAAAGATTTATTTAAGCAATACAGACACTTTTTTGGCACCAGGAAAGTGATACACTGACATACAGACTAAGAAGCCTGGGATAGGAGAAGGAAATGAACCAATTTACTCTAGCAACTTAGAAAGTCAGTTTTTAAAATTTTAAATAATCAATTTTATTTGTATGAATTTGTGTCTAATATCACTACTATAGAAAAAAAAAGAGCATATTCAGAGCATAATCTCAAATTAGAATTGAACAAATGGGAGCTACTATTTTAAAGTTTAAAGCTGTAAGTCATAATATTTTAATAGTATCAGAACCTCTAAATTTTAAACTTTCATGGTTTGTTGAGTCTAGTCTATTGAGCCCAGTCTCAACAAGTAACATCCTAACATCTGTGGCCCAGTTCCCACACATCACCGCTTCATTTAGCATTTCAGTTCTGCAACATGTGGTTCATGCTTCTTTACACCTCTGCATAAAATGAGCTAGCCTGCCCTTTTAACTATTTTTCCCTCTTGGTATTTTTGTCACTCCGTATATATTATTTAAAGCTGAAGATGGTAGTTTTCAAATATCTATCTGCAGAATATAGAATACATTGGCTATTTGAATAAATTGAAACCTGATTATTTATAATAATAATTATCAATAATAATGATTATCTATATTATATATATATGTGTGTGTATATATATATATATTTGGAGGGGTACCAAATTACTTTATTTGAAGGAATGGTACTAAAGAAAGAATTTAAGTAGATGTTTTGTTACAAATTATAGAAAAGGTGAAGGTAACCTAAATATGCATGCACTGCCTTGGTGACCAGGGAAGTCACCCCTGTGGCTGTGGGAAGTCAGCCTGAGGCTTAGCTCTCACTGTGTCCCAGGCTGTGCTTGTCAATGAGGTACTCTGCCATGCCAGATCCAGGGGCCCCCATCTTGCGCAGGTTGGTTATGTGGTCACCCAATTATTTGATGGTTTCCACCTGTTATTCAGGTAATGGATCTCAATGAAATCACACAGATGGGGATCATTTTTTTCAGTGCCCAGTTTGTGCAGTTCAGGTAGTAATTGATTCACACTTCTTTCCCAGCACGGCGCACATTCCATTGCATTCTGCCCATTCTCCCAGTCATCACGGTCTGGTTTCCTGACATTCTGAAGGAAGATTCGGCCGCCTTGCCGGTTCTGCAGCTTCATCCGTTTCTCAGCATGTTCCCTCTCCTCATGAGATCGGTGAAGAAAATATTCTAAGACACTCCACAGCGGTCAAAATAGTATGACGTGGACAGGTAGACATAGGAGGCGTAGAGCTCCAGGTTGATCTGGCGGTTGATGGCAGCCTCCAAGTCCTGGTGGTAGTTCTGGCGCACCTGCGAGGCGGATGCAGTCGTCATGGCGGGCGGCTGAGAAGGGGCGGTGGTGGCGGCGGCGACGGCTGCGCGGAGCTGGAGCGGCGGCGGGGACCTTGGGCCAGTCGGAGGGCGCTGTCAGGTGGTGACGCGGGCTGGCTCGTATTTTATTTATATATATATATATGACATGACATGACATTGAAGTCGCTCAGTCGTGTTCGACTCTTTGCGACCCCATGGTCTGTAGCCTACCAGGCTCCTCCATCCATGGAATTTTCCAGGCAAGAATATTGGAGTGGGTTGCCATTTCCTTCTCCAGGAGATCTTCCTGACCCAGGGATCAACCTGGGTCTCCCGCATTGTAGACAGATGCTTTACCGTCTGAGCCATCAGGGAAGTCCATATATTGCAGCCATGAAATTAAAAGATGTTTACTCTTTGAAAGGAAAGTTATGACCAACCTAGATAGCATATTAAAAAGCAGAGACATTACTTTGCCAACAAAGGTCCGTCTAGTCAAGGCTATGGTTTTTCCTGTGGTCATGTATGGATGTGAGAGTTGGACTGTGAAGAAAGCTGAGCGCCTTAGAATTGATGCTTTCGAACTGTGAAGTTGGAGAAGACTCTTGAGAGTCCCTTGGACTGCAAGGAGATCCAACCAGTCCATTCTAAAGGAGATCAGTCCTGGGTGTTCATTGGAAGGACTGATGCTGAAGCTGAAACTCCAGTACTTTGGCCACCTCATGCAAAGAGTTGACTCATTGGAAAAGACCCTGATGCTGGGAGGGATTGGGGGCAGGAGGAGAAGGGGACGACAGAGGATGAGATGGCTGGATGGCATCACCAACTCGATGGACATGAGTTTGAGTAGACTCTGGGAGTTGGTGATGGACAGGGAGGCCTGGCGTGCTGCAAATCATGGGATTGTAGAGTCCAACACGACTGAGTGACTGAACTGAACTGAACTGATATATATATATATATATATATGTATAATCTTTGTGTTTCTCTTAAGGTGAAAAGAAAAACTGAGTTCAGCCATGTTTCCACATTCAACTCTTATTCTTTCTTATCTTTATCAGGTCTCTTGTAATAATTTATCCTGTTTTGTCTTTAGTTTTTGGGTTTTTTTTTTTTTTTTCTTTTCTCTTTCTTCACCTTGTACTTTCCTGGGTGTCTTGTGTTTGCATATCTTCTAAACTGAATCCATCACTACTGCAGTAAGTAAATCCTTTGTAAAATACTAGAGTTTTGCAAGGAATTTCTTTTTACAACTTTTCTATATAAACGTCATGATATTTGTCAGAAAAAATTAATACAGGAAACTGAGTGAGCAAGTCTACTGAATAAGAACAAAGTAAACATTAGGCTTCTTCATCTTGGAAGCATGATTTAAACAGTGACCAGTGTTTGTTTCATAAATATTTACTGAGTACCTTTTATACTTCAGATCCTATATGGGTTTTGATATAGAACAGTGAACAAAGGAAAACAATTCCTGTTCCCATGGAGGTTACATTCAAGTATCAGTAAAAAGTATGACATTACTGGTCAAGGTTTAGAAGGCTTGAAGTGTATATAATTGGGAACAGGGGTATTTGACAAGAAAAGAATACAAATTTAGGAATACAAAATTGGACATATAACTAGAACAAAAAGAAATTCACAAAATTAAAAAAAAATTAAATCTGGTGCATGCCATAGGCATTATAAAATTCAGAAAAGTAATAACAAATTACTTCTACTAATAAACTGACATACCAATGTAATACTTTTTCCCTAAAATGTTAGTTGTACATTTAAAAAAATTTTTTTTAATTTTATTTTATTTAACTTTACAATATTGTGTTGGTTTTGTTGTATATCAAAATGAATCTGCCACAGGTATACATGTGTTCCCCATCCTGAACCCTCCTCCCTCCTCCCTCCCCATACCATCCCTCTGGGTCATCCCAGTGCACCAGCCCCAAGATAGCTTCTTCATACATCTTTGACTTTATACCATTTTCTGTAGAGAGTACAGAAAACAACAACAACAACAACAACTTAGGCTTTTTGTCCACCTGATTAAAATACTTATTAGTTATAGTTTAGAAAAGTTCCAGTTTTGCAACTCACTGAGAAATGTAATGTTGAAGTGCAATTTATTATAAAAGGATGAAAAATACATGATTATTTACACTGATATACTCTATGGTATACCTACAAGTTTGTTCTCTAAAAAATTAAGAATTCTAATCATTTCTATATCATGCAAATGCATTTGTAGTAATAGAATTTCTTCACTGAATAAGCAGAAGGGAGAACTGAGTCTTCTCCTTAAATGTTTACCTGTTTCTCCTCCATAGCCCACATATTTCTAGTGTCTAGTACTGTAGGACTCATTCATCTCACAATATGACTCCTAACCATGCACTATTGGAGACCAGCACTAACTTAACCCTTCATAGAAGGGAATGTGAACCACATACATAAATCTCATTAAGCCTAAACTAAATGTATCTCCAATGCAATTTCCACTTAATTGAATTCACCCTTAATTGAATTGAATTCTGGGCCAAGAGGGCACATGTGCTCAAAGGAAAGTCAGAGTGGAAACAGGCAGTTGTCTTATGCAATTGTGGCTAAAATTGTCTTCTGCAAATTTTACAAAAGCATTGCTAGAGCTCTTCTGGGAGCTTTGGAAGAGGCTTGAGCGAGAGAGAGGCTCCGGGATTTCAGCTACCTTAGATTTACAGTAATTCTCTTTCTGTGGTCACAAATGAATTGAACAAAACTGTTTTACTTCTCTAGAGATGACATTTTCAGAGACACAGTGTTAATCTTACCTATTCAAGGTAAGCACAGTCATATCAGGATTAACAGTATCATTCACTTAACTTAGCATTTTGCTGTGGGGTGCTCTCTGGAAGTGATTGTATATGACTCTCTTTCATGAGAGGAATATGGATCCAGAATTATCCTCTATCCGTAGCCTCCACTGGGGTAACACCCCACTTGGTTCCTATTGTCATATATTTGCACCCACTGTTGCTAGATGTGGTGTCCAAGTTTATTCTACACTCACCATCTGAAACTGCTCCGAACATATCAGGATTAACAGTATCATTCACTTAACTTAGCATTTTGCTGTGGGGTGCTCTCTGGAAGTGATTGTATATGACTCTCTTTCATGAGAGGAATATGGATCCAGAATTATCCTCTATCCGTAGCCTCCACTGGGGTAACGCCCCACTTGGTTCCTATTGTCATATATTTGCACCCACTGTTGCTAGATGTGGTGTCCAAGTATATTCTACACTCACCATCTGAAACTGCTCCGAACCTGGTGGCTCTCTTTCAGTCACTTTCAAAGTTCCCTCAAATGTTGTAGAAATAATTCAGGTATTTCCCTTTTCCATAGAGGGAGGTGCTGACCCTAATATGCTGCCTGAGAGTCTGCTCACTCTCAGCATTTGCAATTCCATTGCTTTATCATCTCAATTGAAGAAGAAGTTGTCTAAGATGCTGAGAGTCTGCTCACTCTCAGCATTTGCAATTCCATTGCTTTATCATCTCAATTGAAGAAGAAGTTGTCTGAGATGCTAGTAAGTCTTTCTAGTCTGCTCTGAGATATTCTATGCTTTTGGATTCCTGTTCACCTCTTAGAGTTTCTAATACTTTTGCTCCTCTAATTCTTGGCCCAGAAGTTGGGGCACTGAGTCCTCATCTCCACTTAGTTTTACTATTCAGATCAACCTTCTTTCAGAGGCAAGTCAAACTTTTGTCTCCCTTTAAAATAGATCTAATATTTAGGAAGCATCCTACATTTTTTCCAAGTCTGCCTATGTCTAACAGTTAAGATTTAAGAAATTAAAAATCAATTTTTCTGTGAATCATCTACTTTTGTAATTGAAAGTTCTTATTTCAGGGTATGTTTCTCTGCCATTAATTAAAAAGTATATGTGGGCAACTCAGTGGGTTTCTCTTTCTGGACATTAAATACTTTTCCAATTAGGTGATGAATGACACTAGAGCAATTAGTGGGATGTCTTGGGACCGTAAAATAGTGTAGCCATAAAAATGTCTCTATTTAAAATTTCCAAGCCTTATCCTGTTAAGACTAAAAGTGATGAAAATGAGCAATTTTATCAAATGCTAATATGTTACATTTTGTACAAGGAGATATCTTTTAAAATATTTCAACAAGTAAAAACCATGGAGATATATTTAAAACGTGTAACATAAAATACTACTTCAACTAGAGAATAACTAGAGTTGTTTTATCAAAATTAAAATAGCTTTGTTCTTATTGTAAAGTCATTTCATATTTATTTTTGAAACTTCGTAATAAATTGCATTTAAAATTGCCCATAATGAAAGATAATGCTAGTATTTAATATTCTTATTCAAAACTTAAAGAATTGCTTATTCTAAGAGCTAGTATATGCAGAAAATGAAAATAAATATACAAGTTCTTAACAGCGGTTTACAGATGAAAATAATGGGTCTATAAATGGAAAATGGAATCTATTTTACCATAGGTAATAGCTATTATGACCTTCCTTCAGCTTCTATTGACTGTGCAGTCTTATGCTGACCCACAGTCAGCATAAAATGGTTAATCAGCAAAACTCTGAGGATAACTTGAACTGGCAATTACCCCAAACTTCAGGGTAGTTATTATAACTCTTCCACTGTCTCAGGCAAAGATAAAAAGAAGAGAGAAAGTATGAGGGCAGTGCATTGAGATACGAAAGAAAAAATCCTGGGAAACCTGGCAGTGATCTTGGGCCACTTTGGGAAATATATTTTGGAGGACAAGCATTTTCATATTTCAGTGTTACACAAATCTCCAGAGAAGTAGCAAATTAGGAAAGGCAGTAAATTGAGTTTTAGCAAGAGAGTTGATGTTAACTCTGAACTCAAAGTTTGAATTTTGAACAGTTGCAAAAAACAGCATTGAGAAAATATCTCTCACACATTCATATTTGTTGTTGTTCAATCACTAAGTCGTGTTTGACTCTTTGCAACCCCATGGACTAGAACACACCAGGCTTCCCTGTCCTTCACTATCTCCCGAAGTTTGTTCAAACTCATGTCCATTAAGTTAGTGATGACATACAACTATCACATCCCCTGTCTCTCCCTTCTCTTGCCCTCAATCTTTCTCAGCATCAGTGTCTTTTCCAATGAGTCGTATTTCACATCAGGTTGCCAAAGTCCTGGAGCTTCAACTTCAGCTTCAGTCCTTCCAATAAATATTCAAGGTTGATTTGTTTTAGGATTGACTGGTTTGATCTCTTAGCTGTCCAAGGGGCTCTCAGGAGTCTTCTCTGACACCACGATTCAAAAGCATCAATTCTTCAGCACTCAGCCTTTTCATGGCCCAACATTCACCTCCACATATGACTACTGGAAAGACCATATAAAAGCCCAGAAACATAAATATGCCTACTCCAAAATAGTGTAGAATAACATGTGCAATAACAAACCAAGTCTTGTTGTGATGAAGTTAAGAATCAGCAAGGCAGGACATCAAATAATCCTTTTAACTTGAACCAGTTTTGGGTGCTAAAACTCCTTAGGTAAACTTAAAATCAGTATCACATACTATGAAACATTTAGAGGATAAAAAACATAGGATAAATGAAAAATGTATAAGTAAACTTCAGAGAATAATGCATAGAAGATAGGTATGACAACATTTTTGTGGAAAATATCAGAAAGAAAGTATGACTTAAACAGGACCTGAGAGTTGGAGAGGACTGATAACCAAAATAGATTAGAAGGCTTTCAAAGCAGAAATTACAAAAATTAAATTGTACAGATGAATGTACTGTGTTGTGAAATAAAAGCTACATGACAGATAGTGAGAAAGATAAGTAAGATGAGTCAACAAATTCTTGTATAGTAAAAGAAATTAGTGTTGGGTCAGGATTTTACTCTTAGACCTGATCCTAACTTTCTAGTTGTTGTTAGGCAAATCTCTTGTCTGTACCTCATTTTCTTTCTTTGTAAAATTATGTTAAACATGGCATTTCTAAAATTTGATGTACATAATAATAAAAACTAAAATGTATTAAATATTCTATGAGCATCCATTTCACATCTGCAATTTTATGAGGCAAACTGTTATTATTCTCATTTTGGACATAGCAAAATTGATCATTGAAAAAATTATTCAAGCTTATTTTGTAGCTAGTTGACTAGGAAAAAATTTGGGGAAAGTAGAAAATTTTAAGGAAAATGAGTCAGGGTACTATGTATATATATACACAGTATATATACTAATGCTGGAAATTTTGTAGGGAAGCAATCCAGTAAGGAGATCAGAAGGAGATCAAACCAGACAATCCTAAAGGAAATCAGTCCTAAATATTCATTAGAAGGACTGATGCTGAAGCTCCAATACTTTGGCCACCTGATGTGAAGAACCGAAAAGGTCTTTTCTTTTCATTGGAAAAGACCCTGATGTTGGGAAAGATGGAAGGCAGGAGGAGATGGGGATGACAGAGGATGAAATGATGGGATGGCATCACTGACTCAATGGACATGAGTTTGAGCAAGCTCTGGGAGTTGATGGACAAGGAAGACTGGCTTGTTGCAGTCCTTGGAGTCACAAAGAGTTGGACACGACTGAGCGACTGAACTGAATCCATTAAGACCATATTCTATAAATCAATTGATATGAGATTAAAATTAAAAGTTAAAGGAGGGAACACAGAAGAAAGAATTAGCTTAGGAGACATTTCAATGAGTATTACTGAAAAATAGTTATGGATATAAAAAAGAAGACTGGTAGAATATAGCTTTGGAGTCAGGAATGCCTAAACTCTGATGTTTTCTCTCTGGATCTTTAAACTTAATTTCCTCACCTGTAAAATAAGAGTCAGAATACCTACCATGTCAGTTATTTGAAGACTGAAATTAGATATCATACAGTGTGCCAGTGTTGAATTTCTTAATTGCTAACTTATTAACATCATGTGATGACAGGTTTGGAGTTTTCATCAAAGCATATTATTGGGTTACTAATGATACCACTTATTATGTATAGTATCAACAATAAACATTTACTGAGCATCTCTTGTAAGTAGTCTACTGCTAACTTTGGGAAAATACAAATAAGCATGCGATGCTGATCCTTTATATTAATGTTTCACAATCCTTTAGCAAAGAGAAGAAAAGTAGGACTTCCCTGGTGGCTCAGGGGTAAAGACACCACCTGCCAATGCAGGAGACATGGATTTGATCCCTGATCAGGGAACATGCCATGGAGCAACTAAGCTCATGTGCCACAACTATTGAGCCTGTGCTCGAGCGCCCAGGAGCCACAACTACTGAAGCCCATATGCCCATGCTCTGCAACAAGAGGAGCTGCAGCAATGAAAAGACCACATGCCGCAACTAGAGAGTAGCCCCGACTCACCACAAGTAGGGTAAAGCCCAGGCAGCAACAAAGATCCAGCACAGCTAAAAGTAAATAAAATGAAAAGAAAGAACAAAAAGAAAAGTACATAAAGAGAAAACCCAAAGTCAAACCACTATGTGATAATGCAATAAGAGAATTACAGGGTACGATAAGGATTGAGAAATTAGGAAGCTTATTTCTGGCTAAGGGATGAGAAGCGTAAAACTATGATCTAACTCTTAGAAAACAAGTAAAATTTCAACATACAGAGTTGGGATCATACCACATTTTTGGACTAGAGTGAAAAAGGATACATTATTAGGAAAAGGGCAAGAATACTCTGGTTAAGGTGGTAAGTGTATACTGGGAGAATAATAGAGGAAAAGTTATGTATGGTTTACAGATGATTTTGAGTGATAGGCCAGCATTGAATTTTATTCTTCAAGAAGCAGGGAGGGAGGTGACGTTTTTGAAAACAAAATGACACAATGAAATTGGTGATATAAAGAGATTAACAAACTAAAAAATTGTAGTACTTGGGCATGGTAATATAATAACTGAAGGATTCAAGAGTAAAAGAAATGTGTCTATTTTTACCCATATACTTTAAAACAGGGATCCTTTATTTGAGGAATAATTCACCCCTTATACTTGTGTTCTCTCTAAAGATTGATCTGGTTTCTCCTCTATGACCAATTGTTTCTAAGGGTAAACCCAGAGTCCCAGAGGACTTCTAAGGAAGATTGAAGTTTACAAAGAAAACCAGGGGTCTGGTGAGATAGGTACAAGTGAGTTTTTGTGGATAGTATTTTGTTAAGTGGGGATTTTTCTTTCTTTCTTTTTTTTTCTGGAAACTCTTAGGCCACCAATGTCCTCTACTATTCTAAAAACATGTTATTCTGATGAGGACAGACATAGAAGGATCATAGATGGATGAATTTCTCAGAAATTCTAGGTTCAAGTCCTATCTTTCAGTAGTTCTGTAATAATCGACAGGCTGCATAATTTCGCTATACTCTGATATTATCATCTTTACAACAGGGATAATAGGGACTTCCCTGGTCGTCCAGTGATTAAGACTCCATGCTTTCAATGCAGGGGGGCTGGGTTGGATTCCTGGTTGAGTAACTAGTTCCCACATGCTGAAATGAAGAACAAAGATCCTGCAACTAAGACCCAATGCAGCCAAATAAATAAATATTTTTAAAAAATAAAGTAAAATGGGGATAATAATACTTCATAGGGATGTTGTGAAGCCTGAATGACAAAATGCACTGAATCACAGTAAATGTTACATGATATTTAGCTCATTAGTATCAATTATTTTTAGGTCGAATTCATTGTAATAGCTCAGGAGTATCTTAATTATAAGTCAGACCAGAATGTTTAGCAGAAAAACTAAAAAAGTTGAGGGAAAGAAAAAAAAAAAGAATAATGACAGGGGTGAGACAGTTAAGATAATATGGGAAAAACTATAAAAGAATAATAGCCCTTGAACTCAGAGAACTGGAAAAACAAAAACCTGTGGGGTCAGACCTACAAATCTACTCATCCTAAAATCAGTGAAAGTAAAAGCATGTTATTGGAATAAGTGCTTTGAAATTGAGCCATAGATATGGAGGTACTGTAGGATGTAGCACCGTCAGTTTGCTGGAAAATGAAATAGAAATAACAGAGTGGAAGAGTCTTGAATAATATCAAGATATATAGAATGCATTAAGAAAAAACAGAAAAGAAAAAATGAGGCCAGAGAATTAAATGAAAATCAAAAATATACTATTTTAAAAGCCCAAATTAAAAAACAAACAAACAAACAAACTTCTGTGGTGATTTATGTGGACTTAATGTTCATAGGTTCAGGGAAATAGGGATTGAAAGTAAAAAAATAACTCAGAATGGAAATTACAAGGTTAATGTTGTCCCTTAAATAAATACCATCAGAATCATGTGAAACAAAGTCAGATATGGAAGAATATGTGGCTAATGGATAATAAGAAATAGAGGTCCAATCATCTTTGCAAAATAAAGTAGGCAGAATCTTGATTTAATGAGTAGCATTTAAAAGTTTTTTATGTGTGTGGAATAAGCTGGAAAAAATGGAAAGAAAAATCCCACTAGGTTAGAGCTTGTTTATTACTGAGTACCATGAATTTTCAGTGGGCAAGATCCACACCATTTTCTGTTTTACAGTCCTGGCCAATAAAGGAGAAAGTAGATCCAGGGGTAATTCAAGGTTCAGAATGGGTTCCCTCTGAGTTAAACCGTGAGGCAGTCTTAGGGAGTAACAAATATAGCATGAAAATAAATGTTCACAGAGGCAACTTGGCAGCCAAATAGTCTCTAGAATTGGTCTTACTTCTTTCAAAATAGAACCAAACAATATCTTGGCAGCATATACTATAGTGGTGGCCTCATGCTTTATAAGCAACTTGGTTGTTTCTTAAAGTTGGCTTTAAGCCTGAAGAGAATATGCATTTCGAGTCTAAGGGGGAACCAATAGCAGAAGGACTATAACAATTAAATCCAGGTTTACCCCTCTGCTAACCCGTTTAGCTGTCTCAGCCTCACAGTCTGAATTTGGCAAGGGAGCTGTCTCAGTCTGCTCCTCCTTCCTGGCAAGGCAGCCATCTGGCCAATTGCACCTGTTTCCAGCAGCCCTACTCCTCCCAGGAGCCCTATGTTGGTTTAAATGAAGTGGGAGCTAATGGGACTTGAATTACACATGGAATGGGATGGAAATGTGTGAAAAGGAGGGCTAAGCAAAGCCAATTAGCTAACCTGGAATGAATAAACTAAACTGAGTAATTGGAAAGAATGGCAGAACAAGGTTAGACAAAATAGCAACCAAGATGATGAATGTACTTGGAAAAAAGAAGCAGACAAGTTCCTGGTCTAGGGGGAAAAAACAAAACTCCATCTGCCTATTCAAGTGGCTCTAGCTTCTCATTCATATTAAAGATAATTCTGAACTATGCTCCAGCAGCACTGCTGAAAGAAATTGCTTCAGGGAACAGGCTTTGTCTCTCCTAACCTCAGCTTGATGACTTGCGGTACATAATGAGTGCTGTGGTGCTGTCAGAGGAGCGGAATCTGCACCTAGAAAAGCTTAAATTGAAAGTAGAGTGAGCCTTCAAAATAACGTGTCTTTTCTCCTTGCAGAAACAATGATGATATTTTAATGTAAAAACTGCTGAAATGATCTAGATGTGAATTCTGCTTCATTTTATATAGCATTTTGGACTTTTTCAATCTCCTCCCATTACTTACTGTTTCAACTATACCTACTGCTCCACCCACTAGTTGTTCAAGTTCATACTAGCAAAATATATGTCACGGATTAAAATTCCTTTTGCTTTCTATACTGAAAATGCTGAAGATTGTATGACATGGTTATGTACCATATATGATATATAAACTACTATGATAATTTGTGAAATTTCATAACCTTATAATACCTTCAACTGTAAAATAATTAACCTTGAAGTGAAAGTGTTAGTTGCTCTGTCGTGTCCTACTTTTTGCAACCCCATGGACTGTGGCCTGACAGGCTCGTCTGTCCATGGGATTCTCCAGGCAAGAATACTGGAGTGGGTATCCATTTCCTTCTCCAGGGGATCTTCCTAACCCAGGGATTGAACCCGGGTCTCCCACATTGCAGGCAGATTCTTTATTGTTTGAGCCACCAGGAAAGCCCATTATAATTAACCTTAGATGCCCAGAATATTAAGACAGAAACCCTTTGAAATTATTTGCCCCAGAAGTAAATCAGCAAAAAAATAGTATATTGAAATTCTCTGTACGTGAGTACATGTATGCGTGTTCAGCTGTCTAACTCATTGCTAATTTTTCCTCAGAACTAACAAATTACCAAAACCTACATGTCTTAAATTTAAAGTATTTTTATTAATCAACATGTCTCAGAGCTAAACATTTCAGAAAACAATATGGGAAACTATTTTCTATGATTTCAAAGTTATATAATAAATCCACATGTGCCTCTATATCTACTGAGCTTTGCTTCTTCATGAAAGGCCAAGGAAAAAGTGAATACATGTTTTTAGAAAAGCTCAGTTGTGGTAAAATATAGACATTTTTCCTATTTTCAAACACTTTCTGTCCCCACTTACTTACTCCATAATTAAATAAAAACTTGGGCATTTATCAAAATTAATCCTTTTGGTATAAGAATTTGAAAAGGATAAGTTTCAGTGTATGTGTGTGTGTGTGTTTAATGCCAGACACTGCAGATTATGAAGTAGGTGATATTATGTCTATCTTCACATTATATTTCTATAATTCAAGTCTTTTTTTAAAGATTTTCATGTGGGTACCGTGGTGCCACATGGTAAAACTCATATTAACAAAAATTCATTTCTTGTGGTAGTTTGAGATATACAGGTTTTGCTTTGTTTTTGTCCTTCATATGGATTCCTGAAAAACATTTTATATGTAATGAAAAAAAAGAACTATTAAGTTTATGAAAAACCACTGTAATCAAGAAAAACTTTTTTGACTTTAGAATCTTCCACCTAGACATTATCTTTCCTTTATCTTATCTGGCCTATCATTCTTAGACACACACACACACAAAATTGCTAAATTGTCATTGCGTTTCCAGTGGATCAGAGGGTAAAGAATCTGCCTGCAATACAGGAGACCAGGGTTCGAACCCTGGGTCAGGGAGGTCCCCTAGAGAAGGAAATGGCAACTCATTCTCATTCTTGCCTGGACAATCCCATAGACAAAGGAGCCTGGCAGGCTGTAGTCCACGGGGTCACAAAGAGTCGGACATGACTGAGTGACTAACACACACTTCCTCTTTTAAATTGGCCAAATGTGTTTCTCTTATCAATGACTTATAAAAAGAAAGTGTTGATTTAGAAATGAGAGCAGCCACCTAAGAAGAATTTCATTTATTCACTGTAAAGTTCTCAAAATAAGCCTACTCTATCTAGGATGTTCTGTATAAGGAAATAAAATGAGATTAACTGGGCTAAATGCCAAGAGAAAGTGGTAATTAGACAAGCCCAGAAGTGCCAAACCTTCTACACTACAAAAAAAAATGAAGAGACACTGAAATGGCAACATGAACACTACATTCAAATATCACACTTGTTTCAAGATTCAAAGATTTCATTAACTTTAGGGAGAATTTAGGTTAAAACCATGTAATAAAATAGTTGTTTAAAGGTTTAAATTCAGGCTTGAAAGAACTTAATGTAGATGTGTATGTTAATCAGGATACATACTTAAATTCAGAACTAAATGAATTTTCTTTGTAAATTCTCACTTATTTTCTGCAACTCACCTCTCCTTTGTATTTGTAGATTTGAAATGCCCTCCTTTTAACTATTAGGAGAGATGAATTCTGTGACTTAATGAAAGAATTTGTAGAATTTGAACTTCACAAAAGCATATTATGATTATCATCATCTTCATATTTCAAAAACTTCTTCCAGAGACAAATGGGGCCTCAAAATAGAAGCAAAATGTGACAAAGGATTGGCTGACTTGCAAATGAATTGAGGAATTGTTTTAGAGAAACAGCTGTATATGTATCAGCATATCATGCTATTTCAAGCATAGGATTGGCTTGAAGACAGTGTACAGAATTTAAAAATTGACCGCAGTGGTGCCAATCCTACTTTTGTCAGTGAGGACGGAGGGCAAGGTGGATATATTTAGTAGTGTTGCATAGAAAGCTTCATTGCTTCCATGTCTCCCGGTAACTGTGCACCCCTTTCATTCTCATTCTTCAAGAAAATAGAGACACTACAAACATATCTTCCTCTATTGTGCCACCAAAACTGATAGTAATAATAATGAAGATGATGACCTTGATGCCACAAAAAGAAAAAAGCCACTAGTAGAGATGGACGGAGACACAAGTTAATAGAGAGCGGCTACATCACAGACCCAGAGCCAACATTTTGTAAAGCATATGTGAGGGTACCAGAGCTGATGCCCCGAAAAACTAAGGACTACTTCATTAAGTGCAGTGCTTAAGTGTTGTTGTCAGTTGTTTACAACAGAGGAATTTAAGACAAATCCAAATCCAGTGTACTAACTCTTTACTTCATTCTGTATAAGTATTTCATAATCTCCCTCAACAAAATGTTGTCATCTCCATAAGGTCTTAACTTAGATACCTTTAATCTCTATTACGAAACATACCTCATCTAGTAAAACCAATGCAACCTTTATAATTAAGTTTCTAGCTCTCAGTGTAGGAAAAACACAAAGAAAGAGTATTCCTTTTCAAGTTGTCTTTCAGAGCTTATATTCATTTCCTATGGAGCATTACAAAAAAAAATCCAGAACTCTTTTAAGCTGAAGATATAAAAACATTGTAGTCAAGAGTGTGGTGATAGAGCATATTTTAGAAGCCAAAGGTGATATCAGTCCTCACCTTTGGCATATCTAGATATATTTCACAGCCACCAAGATGTTAAGTCCACAGGTACCATTTTTTTTCACTCCAGTTTACCATTAGGCAATTTCTTAGTCATGCGCTCTCGCCAGAGATTTCTCTAATGTCACAGGATGAAAAGCATAATTACCAATAAACTCTTCATTGATAATATCATCAACTCATATTGCTTCTAACCACTGAAGACAATTTCATTAAATCCCAATCCTCCTTTTGAACTAGGCCTTTTTCATAACCAATCCACTGACAAATGAAGCCTCACATTGTTTAGGAAACTGTGCTTGTCACGAAGCCTACATTTGTCAGACCATCCCCCTAGAGAATCCCATTCATCAGGCCTTGTCAAGTTGCATTGCTCAGCCTCATTAATGCCACCTCACAGGCTGCAACACTACATCCCGCCCGGAACTGCCTGATCGACGGCTCCTCCCTGCACAGACTCCTAAGGGGCCCTTTGAGTAATGCTTTATTGAGAGCTCCAGTGAGGGAAACAGCACCTTAATGAAAGACACGCACCAGAGCGTAATTAACGATTACTGCAGCCCATTGCTGTTGGCATCAATACTTCCGTCAAAAAATGTGTCACCTACGAGAATGACGACTAACGTTTCTTAAGGGAAAGCACAAATGATGAGAGAAACTAAAATTAGAGGAGGGGTGATTTCAAAAACTTTTATAGAAATGGTTTAGATAATGTTGACTAAAAGAGGAACCAGTCCTCACTCTCTCAGCTGGTATAGTTAGATTAAGAAAAACAGCCTCAGGAGAACAGAAAAAGTCAGAACAAAGGCCAGAGATTATCAAGAAAACCATTTAGCACAGGAGGTAAATGTTTATTTGAATTGTGACAAACACTGTCAGTAGAAGATCAAGATTTGGTAGATTTAAGCTGTTTGTCATTGCAAATACTCTAAACACAGGGTTTGAATGGAGGATCACTTAAGAGACACAGTGTATCTTTGAATTAAAAGTGACGGGAATGAAAAGCAGAGATTGATGACAACTGTGCTCTTTACAGCACTCTCCATTGTTCTTATTTTCCTAATGTCAGCCTCTTCGAAAGAATTAAAATAAATGAGAAGATTATTTATTTACACCTGCTTTAAAATCCTACACATACACACAAACACACACAGACTCTCCATTCATCATTATTCCACAATTATATGCAGCTTCTGCTCTTATCTAATTGCCTTTGCAGAACAACTAAAGAAGTAAATGACTTTTTTTTACTAAGCTGTAAATCAAATTCCTTTTAGCGACAGTGGCATCTGTGGGTGTAGAGGCCCCTTTAGCAAGACAGTGTCCAATTATGAACAAACATTGCTGTTATCCCCAAGGGAAACAGAATTCAGAGGATCTGTGAGACAGCACATGGGCAGATAATCTGGTGCTTTGGTTACTTTTTGACATTACAATATTTATTAGTACTAATAGTGGTAAGGTGTATTCCTGCCCAGGTGGAGTGTAAAAGGGCAGCTTTAAAAAACCGAATGCTAAGCCTAAATAAAGCAGTGTGTCTAGTCAAGTTCTCTCAAAAAATCTATAATTATCTGGAAAAGCCATGTTGTCAGATTTTCTTCATAATATATGGATAGATATTACTTTTATCCCAATTTTTAGGATCTGATTTTTTTATTCCTAAAAATGCTTTCCACTGAATGTTTATACTTACCCACAATCTTTCATTAAAAGTCCAAAACCTAAGAGCTCCCAAATCTTAAAATTTATGTTACTTTATCTGGTGGTAAACTCTGCTCTAACTTGAACCAAACAGCAGTAAGACATCACATGAACTTATATGAAGATATTCATATTCTTTATTTTTCCACTTAGAGTGAATATTGATATACTGCATTCCAATGTCTTTGAGCACAGCACAGTGACTCAGGCTTAGAAGAGGTATTATTTCCAATATATAGTAAATGCCTTGCAGTGTCTTTGTCACATTGGAAATGTACTTGGTTCTGAAATATTTGTGCCCAAGGAATTCAGTGATTATATAATGTATTCTAGCCTTATTTTATCATCTGATTCTGATTTTTCCTGTAATTATATGGGGGGTTTTGTTGTTTCTGTTTTGTATTTTAGTTTTTCTTTTTCTTAACAAAGACCTCTTCTGCCTTTTCTATTCTTTCCAGATCCATTCCCTACCTAAAGAAGCCTCAGTCTAGCCTTTAGAAAGATTCTATGAAGATTTTTGTAAGATTAACTATAGAAATTCTGAAAAAACTAAGTGGACCTGGACCTGAGATCCTTCATAAAGCCAAGAGCTGCCTGTTTCATAAAAACAAAATTAGTCGTCTTTTATCCACCACTGACTAAAGAAACTACAAGGAACAATGCTACCTGCCAGAGGCTAAGGGTAGAAATAGTCACACACCAGAAATTTAAATTCAAGCTTGTCATGCATAAGTTCACATTACACTAGCCATGGTTTGGAATGCCGATCTAAGAAATCATTACAAATATGAATGCTGGTGCAAACCACTTCTATTCGTCTTTATTGTTGTGTGACAAATGACCACCAACCGGAAGGAAATGGCAACCCCCTCCAGTATTGTTGCCTGGAAAATCTCATGGAAAAGGAACCTGGTGGGCTACAGTCCATGGGATGGCAAAGAGTCAGATACAACTTAGCAACTAAACGGCAGCAACAGCGGCTTACAACAATTCTTATTTATTAACTCACAGTGCCCTAGGCTCAAAGACCTGGCAGACCAAGCTCTGTTCTCTGCTTTGGGTCATACAAGGTCAAAATCAAAGTGTCAGCTGGACTGAGCTCTTATCTGGACATCCTGAGGGAAAATCTGCTTTGAGGTTCATTCAAATTGTTGGCAGAACTAAGCTCCTTGTCAGTGTAGAGTTGAGGTACTTGTTCCTTTTGTATCTTTAATTACATCTGAAAATTTTCTTTGCCAATATGTCAGTCAGTGTTCAAACAGAGAAACAGAAGAAAAGATGCATGTTAAGGGATTTATTGCAAGGAATTGGCATATATGAATCCCTAGCCTAGGGATCAGCTAGGAAAAGTCTGAAATTCAATGGACACATTGGCAGGAAGGGCAGGTTGGAATGGTAGTCCACAGGCAGAATTTCCTCTGGGAAGTCTCAGTTCTGCTCTTAAGGCCTTTAGACTGATTAAAGGGGGAAAAAAAAAAAAAAAAGTAAGGTACCAAAATAAATAAATAAATAATTAGGCTAAAAGTAAAAAATTTTCCAGAGAGTAATGTAATAATATCATGTGCCAAGGTAAAATGATTACTATGAACTCAATTAAGAGAGACAATAGAACTTTCAGTCAAAGACTCTGAGAGTTTGTTACTTTCAAAATAGAGTTTACTAACAAGGAAGTTGACACCAAAACAAAGAGTGGGATGGGAGGAGAAATGACCAAAAAAACTGATGAAGATGTTTGTAAACTTACATAATCATTGACGGGTACTACTATGGTTTTTCCAATGGTCATGTATGGATGTGAGACTTGGACTATAAAGAAAGCTGAGCACAGAATTGCTGTTTTTGAACTGTGGTGTTGGAGAAGACTCTTGAGAGTCCCTTGGACTGCAAGAAGATCCAACCAGTCCATCCTAAAGTAGATCAGTCCTGGGTGTTCATTGGAAGGACTGATGTTGAAGCTGAAACTCCAATACTTTGGCCACCTGATGCAAAGAGATGACTCATTTGAAAAGACCCTGATGCTGGGAAAGATTGAGCGCAGGAGAAGGGGATGACAGAGGTTGAGATGGTTGGATGGCATCATCGACTCAATGGGCATGAGTTTGGGTGGATTCCGGGAGTTGGTGATGGACAGGGAGGCCTGGCGTGCTGTGGTTCACGGTGTCGCAAAGAGTCAGACACGACTGAGCGGCTGAACTGAACTGAACTACTTTTACTAACAATACTAACAATAGCCAACTAGGAAGAGGCAATGGTTAACAGCAAGCTGAAAGCAAAATACTAAAAATAAATAATCAGAAAGATGGGAAGATGGAATAAATACTACATGGTATTTCAAACAAACTGTATCAACAGAAATACATCTTACAATCTTGAATGAAAAAAATTTACTCAATTTTAATGTGATATGAAGCAACATTGAATGAAAAAAAAAGCAAAAGGCAGGAGAATATGCATGGTGATACGCCATGTAGTTTTATTTTTAAAATACCCAAAATGATACAGAACACTGATTTGGATGTATACATACAGGATACAATATTTTTAAACTGATTTTTAATTGAAGTATTCCCTAGTCAGTCACACAATGTGGGATACCTGGGTTCAATCCCTCGGTCAGAAAGATCTTCTAGAGAAGAGAATGGCTACCCACTCCAGTATTCTTGCCAGGGTAATGCCATGGACAGAGGAGCCTGGTGGGCTACAATCTGTGGGGTTATGAAGAGTCAGACACGACTGAGCAACTAACACTTTCATATACATAGTTAATTTACAATGCTGTGTTAGCTTCAGATATACAGCAAATTGATTAAGTTATATATGCATAGATCCTTTTTCAGATTCTTTTCCATCATGAATTTTCACAAAAAATTGAATATAGTTTCCTGTCCTATGTAGTAGATCCTTGTTTATCTATTTTATATATAGTAGCCTTAATCCCAGTCTCCCAATTTCTCTCTCTAGTCTCCCTCCTGCTATCCTTTTTGGTAACCACAAGTTTGTTTTCCATGTCTGTGGGTCTATTTCTGGTTCTGTAAATAAGTTCGTTTGTACCCTCCTTTTTTTTTTTTTTCTAGATTCAACAAATAAGCAATATCATATAGTATTGGTCTCTTTCTGTCTGACTTACTTCACTCAATATAATAATGTCTAGGTCTATCCATGTTGCCGCAAATGGTACTATTTCATTCTTTTTTATGTCTGAGTAATATTTTGTTAAAAGTGGGAAGAAGGAAGCATACCAACTTCGGGGTACTATGTTTGTTTGGGAAAGGTGGGAAGGAAATTAAAACACAGGGGTTAAAAAGTCTTTGGATTATCAACAGCACTTTATTTCCTAAAAAATAAAAGCTTCTCAAATATATACCAAAAATATTAAAAATTTTAAATATAGTTCTCTGTTATTCTCTGTAATATCTTGTGTATTTGGAAGATTAATTTCTTTAAAAGAAAAAAATATATATTGCATATCAATAAATGAGATTAATTGGAAGGGCTCTGTGAAGTAAAATCAGACAACTGTTGCAATTCTATTTCAGTAATCCATGCAAGAGATGTTCTATGACAGTGGCTCCAAAAAAAAAGATTAATGAGACCTCTGAACTGTAAAGTCAAAATGACTTGATGATCAATTTTGTATGAGTGGCAAAGGAAAATATTGAATTAAGAATGATTCTAAGTTTCTTATTTGAGAAATTATTTTTTGATTTTGTTTTGTTTATTATTTTAATTGGAGGATAATTACTTTACAATATTGTGATATTTGAGAAATTAAATGAATGCTGATGCTTTCAATTTTATAAGACAGAAAGTTGAAAGGTCTTGATAGTGTTGTCCAAACGATATCTAGAAATATTAATCTGAAAATATGAATCTGGATTGTGGACAGAGTTTGGAATTCAGTGGATGGCTAGATAAGTGGATGGATAAGTGGATGAATGGGTAGGGAAGTAAAAACCTCTGTGTCTATATATTCATTCTTCCTTTAATCCTCAAGCTGTTTGTCTTTACTTTCTATTGACCCTAATTGCCCATACTGTTGCATTCTAAATTGTTTTCTTTTATGTAAAATTATTTATTGGCATTTTATGTGTCTTTTGAATTTAGTTTTTCTTACAATCTGCTTGTGTGATTCTTTTGAAGCTTTTAAAAGATAAAGGAGCTATGTAAAGAGCTATCATGATTTTAAAGAGCATAAACATGGATTGTATAATATAATCATAAAAGGAATCTCATAACCACAAATAGCTGAATTTTCACAATTTGACTCAATGAAGTTTCCTCACAGTTAAAATTTCGACTTGAAGCTATTATTTTCCCTTTCTACTATCTTCAATTATATAAAACTTTCACCAGCTTGTAAGTTAGAGAAATTCATTCTAACGAGGAAAGTTTATTTACCATATGGATATTCTTCAGATTATAGTCTGTATAGATAGAAATGGATAGAAAAAATTGGAGAATAGAGTCCCTTAGAAAGTTACTGTTGAAGTTCATTATAAACCATATTAAAATGCTCACATTCTCTAGAGTTATAGGAATCCTTAAAAATCAAGCTCTACTTTCCTCTGCATGTAATTTTATTAATTTCCCTTCTTCTCTTTAGAGTATTTCCCACATCTTTGCTGATTTGACATCTAGATCCTTCAAGTCTTTGTGAGTACTTAACATTGATCAGAGATGGCTTTCTCAACTTTTCAGGCAGAACTTCATCAAAGTCTTCCACAATGCTGAATAATGAATAGTCAATAACCACACACTTTTGGATATGAAGCTGATACTTGTCATCACTGTTTCTGTTAGCTCTTTGGGTAGGAATTAGGGTAATGCAATTCCTCTATAGCAATGGTAACATGATTAGAAGGTGATAATGACCCAAAAAAGAAGCTTCCTAAATAACTAGAAATGTAATTAAGATATTTATTTTATTGATACAGTTTTTCAGGTAAAGAAAGAAGTCAAAAGAATCTATTTTTTTTTTCCTAATAGGGATTGATGAAGGGATGATAAGAGAGAAGTGACTGAAAAGGAAAATGATATTCTGCCTAGAAATTTAGGCAAAGTTGCTATGATAAGTATGTAATTGTTTCTCACTGTAATCTTTCACCCATTCAACACATTGAGTGAGTGCTTACTATAAGTTAGGCCCTATGACAGTTTTTCATGGCAGAAAACTCAGACCAGCAACCTTGCCATAGAGGGTAGTATATGTTTAGTAAACTCATCTTCTCTGTTCCCTCAAAGTATTTGTCCAGTGTCTCTCAGGCTTATAATCTCAAATTATATACTGTAAGAAGAAATGGAGTCCTCCCTGCTTCCCTTTGAGGTGGTACAACTTTATATGCTGATTGTATCCCATATATTGTATCCCAGCCGAGTGGGTCCCCAACAAGGGGCTTTCTGCCCTCCATCACTCACAGCAATAGAACTAGGCCACATTTGTTTCAGAAGCAAGGAAAAGTTGTATTATTTTTTTCAGAGGATGAAGAGGTGCCACTCTCATTCTAGAGCATGTGCTTCTTGTGATTGCAGCTGTTGGCAGGGCTGCTTTATAGGGACCTTGTGGGATGGGGCAAAGTTCTCATGGGTTGGGCACAGCTGTGCTGCTCAGGACTTCCCTGGTGGCCCAGTGGTAAAGAACCTGTCTGCCAATCCAGGAGACTTGAGTTCAATTCCTGAGTTGGGAAGATCCCCTGGTGAAGGAGATGGCACCCACTTTAGTATTCCTGCCTGGGAGAGCCCATGGACAGGCGAGCCTACTGGGCTACAGTCCATTGGGTCGCAAAGAGTTCCACACAGCTTTGACTGAGTAAGCACACAGGGGCTGCTCACTCTCCAGATCACAGTGCAGGCACAGCATCTCTGCATGTTGCCACCATCTTGAATCTGCACTTGGCCACAGAGCTGAGATGTCAGGAGCAGCTCTTTTTCATGAGACACTCTAGTCTGAAGGACTGGCCAGGTGCAAGGTCTCTTTGCATAGCATCCTCTCAGCAAGTGAAAATAGACGAAGCACAAAGGAAAAGAGAAAAAGGAAAAAAAAAAGGTTACACTTTATTTTATTACAGATTTTATTTTTATTTCCTGGGAATTGATAATGTATTTTGCTTTTGACAAATATGTATAACAGCCACTCCAATTTTTAGCTACACTGGTGAAAAGTAATCTCATTTTTCTCCATTGAACACTATAATATTGTTAGACATTCCTCACCATCCATTGGTCTGAGGCAATTGGCTGAGATATGACTCTCCTGACCATCCCCACTCTTCCTTGGTCCCAGGGGTATTGAGACCTTGCTGCTTAAGACCACAGTCCACTGACTTCCAGAGTGTGTCCCAGCAGCACATCTGCCTCAGGCTCCTTTGCTCCTTTGCTGTGGGCTCTCAAAGGCTGTCAGCATAAAGGATGGAGAATGATAGTGGAGACCTTGAACATTTAGTCAAAGGCAGGATACGTTCTCTAGAGCTGTGACTGCCATATGTGTCTTTAGGACTGAGCAGCAGCCTTAAACATTTAGGCCTTGTTTACTTCTATCTGTAGCCTTCAAGTCCACTAAATCACCACCTTACCAGCACTACCCCAAGCCATACCCCACCACCAAATATCTAGTAAGATGCCTCTTTTACATAAATATTCAAATATGCTGAATTTACCTCAGAATATTGATCATAGTTTAAAACTAAATATTTCTGTGTCTGTCTCTGATTAATGTATTTCTCCCCATAAACTATAAACTCAATGAAACCAAGAAGTTTATCAATTTGATCACCACTATATAAAATAGCTGGAAAAATGTTCTCATTTAGGTTCTTTTGAATAAACTGATGATTAAAACATTACAGACTATTAACTAGGCTGAAAATTTAACAGAAGTAATATCATATTTATTTTTCTGTCTCATTAGCTCTAGCTTAGTCTTTCATATGAAATAGACACTTAATACATGCATAATTGAAACAAAAGGACAACAGCATTGTTTAAGTCTCCTGCTTGAGAATTTTTTTAAGGTCTTCTTTGTATGACAGAGCCATGGTCACCAGCAGCTGTGGGACCATATTTTTTTTTAAAGGTCATAATTTAAAGGGAAAGATAAAGGTTTTCCTTTAATATCAATATTAAGTTCTGTATAAAGATTCTGATTTGCACAACTTGTGTCATATGACTTTCCCTAAGCCAAATTCTGTGGTCAGAAGGGTGAAATGTTGTGACTGATGGTTAAATGTACACCCAACGGAAAGAGGGCAGATGTGCTCTGATCAGGAGCTCAAAGAGAGTCACATGGAATGAGGAACAGGTCATTCCCAAGGATATAGAGCTGTTGTTCTAACAGAAACAAAAAAGATGCAGAACTTCTGTCATATATACCACTACCATTATTGTCATCAACAACAACCAATATTTACTGCAATTCATATGAATATATAGTAATTGGGAAAATTGAGAGTGTGATAGACAGAGGTGAAATAGTTCATTAATGATTTATAATCAGATAGGCTATACTTTATTAGTAAGTTAGTTAATATTCTTAATTTACTAGGGATAAATTTTTTAGGCAAAATTAGATTCCATCAGCTGCTGCAGACTTTATAGTTAATGTTTAAAATAAAGACTGAGAAAGCTGTGTCTGAAGTTGAGAGTCTTCCATTATGAGTGGTGATAAGAAGCTTGTCTCTGCTTTGATTTCAAAAAGTCATTTCACTTTGGAGTCTCAAAAAATATTGAGCTTCCCTAAAAACATTCCCCTTAAGTGAAACTACTGAGGATTTTTTAAAGGCACTTAAATAAAAACTAGTGGTTTTTTTTTTTTCCTTTGCTAAACAGAATCCTTACATTATGCATGATAATAAGTCCAGGTCTAAAGTGATTCATTTTAGTAGGACTACCCAGGGAATCAGATAAAATAAAAACCAAAGGTTAGTGTTTTACAAAAACTAAATGAAAGGCCAAACATCAAAGTTTGGAATTATGTTTGAAATGATTTTTGAATGGGTTCAATATTTGCTTAATTGAGGTTCTCCCTCAGTGAACATGAGGCTCTTCATTTTTTCCCTGTTTTGCTTCACATCTGTTTTTAAAGACAATTTAGTTTTCTCTAATCCTCAAAAATCAAGATTTGCTAATCCTTCCAACAACCATTCCATTCCTCACTGCACATGAAAGCTTTTGCTCAAAAGTGAAATACACTTGTCGTGGTTTTAATTCATTCAACTCCACTCCCAAAACTTTGTTTTATTTCTTTTTTGCCAATCTAATTTATCCATAGTTCCTTTGAATAGCTGTCATGTCCTGGCACTTTTTCAATCATTTGTTTTAGAATTGTTATACTAATATTTATCCCCAACTTACCTATAACTCTAGCCTCTCTGGACATTCATTATGCCATTATGTCTCAGATTCCAAGGAGATATGTCCCCAGGTGAGAAGAGTTTATTCTTCTTTTTTGCTTGTTATGGACAACCTCTTTCAGAGGAAATTCAGTGTCTCTCTGTCTACTCTCATTTCCTTTCAGAGTCTACCTGGCATCATATTCACATCCAATTACCTCTAGGTCAATGTTTGCATTTCTACACACTAATTAATTCTCTTCTTCTCCCAGAATTAACATTGTTCAAAGGACATCATCGTATGGTTAATTTATGGTGTCAAATTCTGAAATAAAAAAGGATATATTTGTAGAATGTCTTTATTTTAAAAATCTTTGCCATTTCTACTGGCTTTTTCAATCAAGAACTATAGAGTGAATTTTGAACTATAGTCTGCTTACATGCTAAGTTGCTTCAGTTGTGTCCGACTCTTTGCTACCCTAAGGACTATAGCCTGCCAAGTTCCTCTGTCCATGGGATTCTCCAGACAAGAATACCGGAGTGGGTTGCCATGGCCTCTTCCAGGGGATCTTCCTGACCCAGGGGTAGAATCTGTGTCTCTTAGGTCTGCTGCATTGGCAGCGGGTTCTTTACCACCAGTGCCACCTGAGAAGTTATGCTAATTAGCTGTGTGTCTTGCAGCAAGTTGTAACTCTCATTTCTGTCTCTTTTTCATTATAAAATAAGAGTAGTAGGTAACTCAAGTAATCTATGAGTTTTCTTGAAGCCCCCAAAGTCAAGATATTTATTGAGAGCAATTAACACTGTGTCATAACAAATAACCCCCAAGTTTTAATAGCTTGACACAATAAAATTTTATTTCTTATTCATATCACACCTCAGTGCCACTCAGGTAGTTCTTTTGGGTGACTCTCTACCAAGTAACAACTCAGGGATCCAGGAATCGTCTATCTAGTGTCTTTGCTATCCTTCAGGCTCAACTTGGTGGTCTCTGCTGTCATTCAGTTAGCCAATGAGCAGAGAGATTGTAAAATCTCATGCAGCATTTTAAAAGCAGATCCCAAAATAGCATACATTGATTTGGCCACATTCCATATTTCATTGGCCAGAACTCAATTATCTGGTCTTAAACTTACTGTAGAGGACTTAAACTTACTTTAGAAGGAACTAGGAGACGGGGTCTTTCTGTGTGTCCAAGAAGGAAAATCAAGATTTTAGCGAATTTCTACCACATCCTTCAATATAATGAGACTAGTAATTTCCTTCTGTTTCTCTGCCATCCAGTTTCCCATTCTTCCTATCTCAATTTGTTTGATTAATGTTCTTTATTATTGTGCAAGGATCCCAGTTTTACCATTTACTAGCAACTTGCATGACTTCTGACGTTCAGTTTTTTTCATCTGTAACAGGTTTACCTGAGAAAAAACTAAGCTGTCAGAGATGTAGTATGGGCTCAAAACATTTTATTTTTGCTTCCATTTTATATTGTTCTTGTCTATTAGAAATATTATCTCATCTATTAAACCTCTGCCTTATTATCTCTATAAGCAAAAAAAAAATGCTATTATATTCAATTCTAAAGCCTATCCTATAGACATAAATCAACTTACTCTTCATTTCTGACCTTTCCTTATTTAAAACCTTACTGCTATATGGTCTCTGTGTCTGCAGTGGTCCAACTTCTCTACTCTGCTAGCAATATTTCACAAATATTTTACCATGAACTTTCTAGATATATAGCCAACACTGTAGATAGGGTTGTTTATCTGATTTGTTGATAAAGATAGTTAATATTCTTTTTGCTTCAGTGTTTGATATTTCATTATCTCTACCATTATCCATTACCACGTCTATCAGTCAGAGGAAGTTTCTCCTATGGCTTTGACTAAAGCATTACTTGAGTAATAGCAACTATTACCTAAAATGAGATTTGGGGTTTGTATCTGAACAGATGAAAGTTTCCATGCATAAATTATTAAAACTTGTAAAAAACACTTTATACTGAACCTAATAGTGACCCACTTCACATTTATATTTAAAAAAAAATGCAATTGTCTTTAAAATTCAGAGCTCTCTCTGTTGAGCTGTATGAGATAGGACAAATGACCTCTCTGTGCTCAGTCTTCTCAACTATCAGTTTATAACCTGTGTTTCTTCTTTACCTAAAAATGATGATTTATTTTATTTGTGAGAGGCTTCCCTGGTGGCTCAGATGGTAAAGTGTCTGCTTACAATGCAAGAGACCTGGGTTTGATTCCTGGGTCGGGAAGATCCCCTGGAGAAGGAAATGGCAATCCACTCCAGCACTCTTGCCTGGAAAATCCCATGGACGGAGGAGCATGATAGGCTACAGTCCATGGGGTCGCAAAGAGTTGGACACGGCTGAGTGACTTCACTTTCACTTTCCTCGTATTTTATAAATATCTCTCCAGTTAGAGCAAAATATTTTTTCTTTCTGCAAATCATACATACACCTGTGGTAGGTTGAATAATTTCTTCCCAAAACTTATGTCTACTCAGAAACTCAGAAATTAGGAAGAGGTAGGGAAGAATTTTTCTCTGGAATCTTCAAAAGGAGTGTGGCCTTGCTGATGACTTGATCCCTAACCTCTAGCCCTCAAAACTGTATGAGAATTAATTTCTGTTGTGTTAAGCCACCAGTACTTTCTTATGGTAGTTCTAGAAAATTAATATAATGGCTTGCAATTGTTTTTAACCATTGTAATTACTCTTTTAACTTGTTCATCTTCACCATAGTTTAGTTCTCCCAGTGATGTTCTTTTTCAGTAGTGTGTCCCCTGTATTACTCATAACCTGGTAAGCAGAAGTCTATTAATAGTTATTAAAATGAATGAATGAATAACTCAATTCATATTGTCTTGGCACTGTTATGCTGTGAATAACTAAACTTTTCTCATATAACAAAGAAAAAATTTATTAATATCCTCAGTCAACAATTCTCAAAATTCACCCCAATGAATCATTTTTGCCAAAGTCTTATTTATGCATAAGACAGGAATGAAAGTTTGGTGACCATCACATTCTCTTGAATATGAATGCTTGTGTTACTGTTTTGGTGTCTCCCTCTCTTGTTATGTTTTCACTGGACTGAGTACCTATGGAAATTCTAGAAGGGGCAAATGAAAGAGCAGCTTGAGAGTCAGATTTTATAAACAACATGGACAGCAGCAGCAAGGAGCATCCACGCCTACTTTTCTTCTGTTTTCAAAATTGTGCTTTACTTCTGATGACAAAACTTATCCTATCTCAATGACTGTTCCATCCCTATGCAAATCCTCATATATTGCTGAAGAAGATACTATGCAATATGAAGATTTTATAACTGTATCATTTCAAGGACAGTTACATAAAACATTCTGATATAAATTCCAGATTCTATATTGTGTGAGATTTGGGAGTAGTTATGTCCACTTTATTTCCTACAGCTATGTGGTTTCATTGGTGATTGTTATTATCATTTAGTTGCTAAGTCATATCTGACTTTGCAACCCCATGGGCTGTAGCCTACCAGGCTCCTCAGTCCATGGCATTTCCCAGGCAAGAAGACTGAAGTGGGTTGCCATTTCCTGCTGCAGGGGATCATCACAACCCAGGGATCAAACCTGTGTCTCCTGCAATGGCAGGTGGATTCTTTACCACTGAGCCACCAGGGATTCCCTCATTGATGATTACTAAGAATTTAAGTTCTTTGTGGACTGACATTGTGTTCTGTTCACTGCTGTATCCCCAGAAAATTGGAAGATTACCTGAAATGATCTATGTAATCAGTGAATATTTTTAATGAAATGTCCCTTTCCTAATTTACTATGCTGCTGATGATTGTGATCAGATGCTGCTTTATGTGCATTCCATGAGATAACTAGAGCAGGGTTTTCAACTTGTACAGTTTCACTGCCAGGGAGGTTTACCATATTCTCTACTCCCATAGCAAATTCAGCAATGAACACTCCAGCTGGCGCACTTCTTTTACTCACTGACTCCAGTGTTCACTTGACCACTACTCCTTCATGCTCAGACTGGGCCCTATCATAGAGGTTTGATCATCACAACATTTTTCAAGAACAGCTGATTCAAGGACTAGGGTCATCTATACCATGAATTACAAAAGTTAATTAGTATAGGTAAGTACAGTTTTAACATATTATGCATTTTCCTGTATTATTGTGAAGTATTACTTTCCTTTTGAAAAGAAAAATAAAGGTTTAGAATAGACTAAGTGTAATGTCAATCTCATTGTCAGCGATCAATGCAAAGATATAGAGGAAAACAACATAATGGGAAAGACTAGAGATCTCTTCTGGAGAAGGCAATGGCAACCCACTCCAGTGTTCTTGCCTGGAGAATCCCAGGGATGGGGGAGCCTGGTGGGCTGCCATCTATGGGGTCCCACAGAGTTGGACACGACTGAAGCGACTTAGCAGCAGTAGCAGCAGCAGAGATCTCTTCAAAAACATTAGAGATACCAAGGGAACATTTCATGCAAAGATGGGCTCGATAAAGGACAGAAATGGTATGGACCTAACAGAAGCAGAAGATATTAAGAAGAGGTCGCAAGATACACAGAAGAACTGTACCAAAAAGGTCTTCATGACCAAGATAATCACGGTGGTGTGATCACTCACTTAGAGCCAGACATCCTGGAATGTGAAGTCAAGTGGGCCTTAGAAAGCATCACTACGAACAAAGCTAGTGGAGGTGATGGAATTCCAGTGGAGCTATTTCAAGTCCTGCAAGATGATGCTGTGAAAGTGCTGCACTTAATATGCCAGCAAATTTAGAAAACTCAGCAGTGGCCACAGGACTGGAAAAGGTCAGTTTTCATTCCAATCCCAAAGAAAGGCAATGCCAAAGAATGCTCAAACTACCACACAATTGCACTCATCTCACATGCTAGTAAAGTAATGCTCAAAATTCTCCAGGCCAGGCTTCAGCAATACATGAACTGTGAACTTTCTGATGTTCAAGCTGGTTTTAGAAAAGGCAGAGGAACCAGAGATCAAATTCCCAACATCTGCTGGATCATCAAAAAAGCAAGAGAGTTCCAGAAAAACATCTATTTCTGCTTTATTGACTATGCCAAAGCTTTTGACTGTGTGGATCACAATAAACTGTGGAAAATTCTGAAAGAGATGGGAATACCAGACCACCTGACCTGCCTCTTGAGAAATCTGTATGCAGGTCAGGAAGCAACAGTTAGAACTGGACATGGAACAACAGACTGGTTCCAAATAGGAAAAGGAGTACGTCAAGGCTGTATGTTGTCACTCTGCTTATTTAACTTATATGCAGAGTATATCATGAGAAACACTGGGCTGGAAGAAGCACAAGCTGGAATGAAGATTGCCGGGAAAAATATCAATCACCTCAGATATGCAGATGACACCACCCTTATGGCAGAAAGTGAAGAGGAACTGAAAACCCTCTTGATGAAAGTGAAAGTGGAGAGTGAAAAAGTTGGCTTAAAGCTCAACATTCAGAAAACGAAGATCATGGCATCTGGTCCCATCACTTCATGGGAAATAGATGGGGAAACAGTGGAAACAGTGTCAGACTTTATTTTTTTGGGCTCCAAAATCACTGCAGATGGTGACTGCAGCCATGAAATTAAAAGACACTTACTCCTTGGAAGAAAAGTTATGACCAACCTGGACAGCATATTGAAAAGCAGAGACATTACTCTGCCAACAAAGATCCGTCTAGTCAAGGCTATGGTTTTTCCAGTGGTCATGTATGGATGTGAGAGTTGGACTGTGAAGAAGGCTGAGCACCGAAGAATTGATGCTTTTGAACTGTGGTGTTGGAGAAGACTCTTGAGAGTCCCTTGGACTGCAAGGAGATCCAACCAGTCCATTCTGAAGGAGATCAGCCCTGGGATTTCTTTGGAAGGAATGATGCTAAAGCTGAAACTCCAGTACTTTGGCCCCCTTATGCGAAGTGTTGACTCATTGGAAAAGACTCTGATGCTGGGAGGGATTGGGGGCAGGAGGAGAAGAGGACGACAGAGGATGAGATGGCTGGATGGCATCGCTGACTCAATGCACCTGAGTCTGAGTGAACTCCGGGAGTTGGTGATGGACAGGGAGGCCTGGGGTGCTGAGATTCATGGGGTCACAAAGAGTCAGACACGACTGAGTGACTGAACTGAACTGAACTGAATGTCAATCTCTTGTCTTTCTCTCTCTATCTTTCTCAACTGCTTTTAAAACTATTATCATGACCCACAAACTTAAAGATTTGCCACAAAACTAAATCTCCCGAGGTCTTCACGAAATAAAGCTTTTCTTTCCTCAACTTGAGATTAAAAAGTTTAAGAATAAAAAAAAAGTTGGAAGGGTTAACACTGTGCTGATTTTGTCCATATCAAAATGCAATGTTTACTTCAGCTTTTTTTCCTGTTTGGCCTTCATTTATCTTTATCGGGGCTGAAATCATAAAGAGAAGTTTCCACTGCCATCCAGTAAGTCAATAACTGCATACTCATGAATGGACACCTGAATGGAAACCCTGGCTGGGAATTCTTCCAAACCTGGGAGATAGTTATGATAGCTAAGAGAAAAAGCAGAGGAGCAAGAAGATTCAAAGCCAAGAGTAATTAGTAGGCTCAGAACAGCAACTTACCTTTCGGGCTTAAACCAGGAAGCTGCATTCCTAGCATAGGTGCTGAACAGGCAAGCTCTGGTCTCCACTGTTTCATTCCTATCCATGCCTGCCACTTGGTTGTCATGTGAGTTTGCACAAGTTTTGTACAGTCTGTGTGCCTCAGTTTCTGCATGCATAAGACAGG
Organism: Bos grunniens; assembly: GCF_055505025.1. Classification (NCBI taxonomy): domain Eukaryota; kingdom Metazoa; phylum Chordata; class Mammalia; order Artiodactyla; family Bovidae; genus Bos; species Bos grunniens. The sequence goes on from NC_141165.1 coordinate 106,376,550, forward strand.
GAAAATAGGTTGTGGAAAGGAGTAAATGTGTGAATATGTATAGAGTGTTCATACAGTGCCTAACACTAAGAACTAATTAATTGGTAGCTATTACTGCAGAGGTGGATGTATTAAGCCATCTTAGCATGAACTGTAAAACACTTATGTAAATAATTTCCCTTTTCTGAATCTGTGTTCACTATGCCATCCTCTGATAATTTGGCTTTCCTAGAGGGTCTGTAGAGATCTCTCAGTATCTAGAGAGAATCGCTCATCTATATAAAGAGACAATGATTTAGCTGGCCATAACAGCCATTCCTCTTGAGAGTTTCATTTCTCTCTTTAGAAAATGTATGTAACAGACACTTACCTAATGTTATGGATTATTAAAATCCTATAAATTGACCTCTTTTAATAGATCAGAACTTTGAGGAAAATATATGGATAATATAATTCGCTCAAAGTCACTTAACAATAAGTGATAGAGACTTTGTTCAAGCCCAGAATTCTTCCCTTTTTTCATATACCAGGTGATGCTCCCTGTGCTGTAGCAAGAGTACATCTTGTGTGGTGGTCACCAAGCTCTCTTCTATTATCAGTTGGACTAAAAGTCTAGTTGAGGGTAAAACTTTAGTTAAGTGAATCCCTTGTATTTGAGTTAAAGACTCCTCAGCAGAGTGGACCTGGGTGGCATCCTCCTTGAGGAATGGAAAATAAATCCATGTAAAATTATTTACTTTGAGGAGTCCATGGAAAGCAGCTTCCCTTTTGTTTGTTTTGCTTGTTTCTTCTATAGTAGTTCACAAACTTCAGTGTGCATCCAAGTCGCTGGGAGGACTATGATCACACCCTCGTGGCTGGACTCATCCTTAGAGTTCCTGATTCAGCAGACCTGGGCTGAAGCCTGAGGCTTTGCATTTCCAACGCTTTCTCTTGTGATGATGCTGCTGCTAGCACTGGTACTGCACTTTGACTCTGTCTTAAAATCAGTGGAGTCAGTGCTCTTAAACTGTTCATATGTGAGCTCAGTAAAGCTTAGCTGATCTGATATTAATCTTTAACTAAAATCCATTTTTCCACCTTTGTTAAGTAGTTCAGTTTTTCTTCATTAACCAAAAGTCCTGATACAAACCAAATAGACCTTGAGTTACCCAAAGCATCATTGAAGTCATTCATTTAATGGCTTACTAATCTTCAGGGATGTAGCACAACATTTATATCCTTTTGCTCTTTCAGATTGCATTATTAATTCAGTGACTGTGTAAATATTTTTTTATTTTTATTACCTTTAAAATGACATTTTATATAAGATGCCATCTCCTGGACAACGAAATGGCAACCCACTCCAGTATTCTTGCCTGAAGAATCCCATGGTCGGAAAAGCCTGGTGGGCTACAGTCCATGGGGGTCACAAAGAGTCAGACACCACTTAGTGACTAAACAAACAAACAAACAAACAAAATATCAGTACAACATGTCTGATTAAATAAAGAATGCAAGAAAGAAATTGCATACGGGGATTTGGGGATTTTGTATGTTAATATTACGTATCTGATGGAGTTCACTTTAAGGTCTTGCCCTTAGTTGCTAATTCTGAAGGAAGTTCTCAGAACAGGTAAAACAATCATGAAAATAGTATTTGGAGTTAAAGGGTTGGAGATACTTTAAAGAGCTAATCAGCAGATTTTCCTTGATAAGTTACTATTCCTGTGGCATTTTACTTATATGTGGAATTTACTGTTCATCATTATCATACTTTACCACTTCCTTCCTCCCCACAAGCAACCACAGTATAGCACCAGAAAATGATGAATGGAAAAAAAGGAGTGACTTCAGATTATTAACAATACTTATAATGAGAGCAGCACCAGTGTACATGCTGACCAAAGGCCAGCCCTGTCCTAATATGCAGTTTCTCAACATTAGCCTATTGATATTTCAGGCTGGATAATTCCTTGTTGTGGCGACTAGCCAATGCATTGCACGATGTCTCAAAGAATCCCTGACTCTACTGACTTAGATACCAGTAGCACCCTCCCTGGAGAAGGCAATGGCACCCCACTCCAGTACTCTTGCCTGGAAAAGTCCCATGGGCGGAAGAGCCTGGTGGGCTGCAATCCGTGGGGTTGCAAAGAGTCAGACATGACTGAGTGACTTCACTTTCACTTTTCACTTTCATGCATTGGAGAAGGAAATGGCAACCCACTCCAGCGTTCTTGCCTGGAGAATCCCAGGGACAGGGGAGCCTGGTGGGCTGCTGTCTATGGGGTCGCACAGAGTCGGACAGGACTGAAGTGACTTAGCAGCAGCAGCACCCTCCCAGTTGTAACAACCAAAATTGGCCCAGCTGACAACCACTGATATAAAGTATATAAGATTATAATCTCTATTTCATAAGGTGGCATTAGAAATTGAATTTGTCCAGCTTTCCACAATTCATTAATTAGTACCAGAACAGGGATTCAAGTCCAGACCCTCAGATTTGTCCAGTCTTAAAAAGTTGAATAAGATGGGAGCTGCAAACTTCTTTAGGCCAGGACAGGACAATCAGCTGTGATTAACTTCCTCTAAATCCAACTTCTATAAATGAGTGTTGCCATATTTAGGCTCTAAATTGTATAGTCTAGTTTTTGCCTTAATTTTTGTTAGACAAATTATGTTCTTGAATACAGTCCAGTGTCCAGTTAAAACACAAGGACTATATTATAAGTCTTTGAATACAGTCCAGGACAAATTATAAGTCCTTGAATACAATCCATATATCTGTTGTTATGGCAACAACAGATGCTGTTTGCTTGTGACTAGTAACAGTAGTTAAAATAGCTACTGTACAAAGTAGGGTTTTATCTGGCAAGGCTGTGTTGTTCATCAGTCTCTGGTTACTGCCTAGCTGAGGCGGGATTTATGTCTTTTTTAACTTATTAATTTATTTAGTTGGCTGTTCTGGGTCTTAGTTGTGGCACTCAGGATCTTTAATCTTCCTTGTGGCATATGGGTTCTTTAGTTGCAGCATATGAACTCTTAGTTTCGGCTTGTGGGATCTAGTTCCTTGACCAGAGATCAAACCTGGGCCCCCTGCATTGGGAGCACAAAGTCTTAGCCACTGGACCATCAGGGAAGTCCCAGGATTTATGCCTTGATATGCATTTATTTTGCTGTGTATTTCCTTAGTTGGATCTTAGGATATTGTTCATAGCCTCCTCTCTCCCCCCTCCCCTTTCTATAGTAAGGTCCAAACTTGTGTTTTCTTAATTGATTCATCACATAAATACTATATGTATAAACTTCAATTGAAATTGGGATATGGTGTGTATTTTAGATCAACCACATGTGAATAGATAGATAGATAATAGATAGGCAGACAAGCAGACAGATAAGAGTCAGCTGTGGAAAGTATGGAATCTCTGTCACTTCTAAGAGTTAGTCAGGGGCTCATGTTCTATCCTGAGTGGAAAGAACTGGTGATTGTAGTAACTCCTTTGGGAAAGAGGACTATTTACCTATAAGGCAATTGGGAAGTATTTAGAGGTTGATAATGTAGGGTAATGTATGGATGTGAGAGTTGGACTGTGAAGAAAGCTGAGTGCCGAAGAATTGATGCTTTTGAACTGTGGTGTTGGAGAAGACTCTTGAGAGTCCCTTGGACTGCAAGGAGATACAACCAGTCCATCCTAAAGGAGACCAGTCCTGGGTGTTCATTGGAAGGACTGATGCTAAAGCTGAAACTCCAATACTTTGGCCACCTCATGCAAAGAGTTGACTCACTGGAAAAGACCCTGATGCTGGGGGGGAATGGGGGCAGGAGGAAAAGGGGACGACAGAGGATGAGATGGCTGGATGGCATCCCTAACTCGATGCACATGAGTTTGAGTGAGCTCCGGGAGGTGGTGATGGACAGGGAGGCCTGATGTGCTGTGATTCATGGGGTCACAAATAATCGGACACGATTGAGCGACTGAACTGAACTGAACTGAATGTAGGGTCATTTACTCCAGAAAAGAACAGGCTGAACAGATATGGCATTATAAACTATCTAATTAAAGTAATTATAGACAGGAGAAAAGGGCTCATAATTTATATTTAGACTATAATACAGAAAGAAAAAAATGGATATGTGTTATCAGCACAACACACACACACAAAATCATGTATTTAACTTTTGTTGCATTAGATCCTGTAAGATTTGCTAGGATTAAGTAACTGTCAAAAAGCATACTCATATGCTTTTATGTACCTAGGAAAATATTGTTAAAGGTTTAGTTCCTACACGAGGAAAAATAAAAATCTCATTAAAGGATATAAAACAAATATCTCAGCAAATGGAAAGACAAATCAGGTTTTAGATGAGATATATTAGAACAGAAAATTTTATGCTTCTAAAACAAATGTGGACTTAATTTAATATCAATCAGAATCCCAGCTGGAAATTTTTGAATATGTAAAAAAACGCCTTACAATTTATATACAGAGTAGGTTTTATAGATCTCTTTCACCCCTCTCCACATACAAAAGAACAGTAAGAGATAGCGTAACCATAGAAAACCCTATAAAATACTGATATGCAATTATTATTTTATCAGGATGACATAAATCTGTAGAAGAAAAAAGACATCTAGAAAGGAATTGTAGTATATAATAGATTTTATATTTGACAAAGGTAGTATTTCATTTCACACAGAAAAAATGTATCATTAATAATTAGCCCTGGCACAATCAACTATCTATTTGCATCTTATACCTTGTGCCAAAAAAAAATTTCAGATGAATTGAAGATTTCTTTGTAAACAGTTAAAAAAATAAGTTTTGCAAACATCTAGGAGACTACTACATGTACAATAGCTAACAGCAAGGATGACCTTCTTAACTAATACTGAAAACTCAGAAGCCATAAGAGATAAGATATATACATTTGTAGCAAAATGTAACACAGACAAAATCCAAAGATGTGTAATAGGTTTTGAAAGAAAAGTATGTGTGCTGAAGAATACTGATAGTGTTGTCTCTATAATATACACAGGACACTTCAAAATTTGTCAGGATGAGAATAGTAGCTCAATAATAGTCAATTCACAGAGATCATCTTCAAGTGATCAAGTATATGAAAATAATGCTCTGTTAACTTTTATGCAAAAATAAAATAACTAAGAGACACCACATTACAGCTGTGAGCCCGACAATAATTTGAAAGGGTGATAACTTGATGGGCAAGTGTAAAACCTAAAGTATTAAAAACATTTTGGAATGCAATGTCTCTTAAAATTAAAAATACATATACCCTCTGATACAGAAACCCCTCTTCTTTTTAGTCCAGCCATAAAACAAACCACCAATAGGAAGGATATGTATTGCAGTGCGTTCACAGTAGCCAAATACTACATAGGAAGTAATGGCTCTTCAACAGGAGAATGACTGATAATATGGTAAATACATATGACTCCTCTGCAGCCATTAAAAGTAAAACAAACACATAAGAGTCTTCCCATGTGGCTCTAGGAGCAAAGATCTTGCCTGCAAATGCAAAAGATGTAAGAAATAAGGGTTCAATCCCTGGGTCAGGAAGATCCCCTGGAGGAGGAAATGGCAACACACTCTAATATTCTTGCCTGGAAAATTCCATGGCCAGAGGAGTCTGGCGGGCTACAGGCAATGGGGCCAAAAAGAGTCGGATATGACTGAGGAACTGAGTACACACACACAACCATAAGAAACATAGTTCCTTCCCAGAAGAAGCTTAAAAATTCAGGGAGGATCTAAAATTTACATTTATTAAAATTAAGTAGATGTGTTTCAGCCTTGACCCAATATGGTTGCTTAAATCAATTGTAGGTTGGAGAGTTAAGGAGAGGTTTATTTAAAAGAGCCCATTACACCAGGTAGAGGGGAAATCAAAGATCTGAAAATGAAGTGCACAAGGATTCCACACTTCTAGCATTTGCCTCATTTCTGGTGCTCAGGCCTATCTCAGTCCTGTATAACTCAACAGGAAAGAAGGACCACAGCTCGACTAGTAAAGTATGTTTCTAAGCATGATACACAACTGTATCTAAAATGATAGGAATCTTGAGGATAGCATCTAAGGTTTCTGTTTGAAGTAAACTCATTTAATTTACCAAAGTGCTCTGCCAATCCTTAGCTTTATCCTGATTCTTATTTATGCACACAGACATAATAATTTTTAAGAGCTTCTGAAATATTGCTTGATTATGCTGGACTTTATAGCTTGCATTTCTATAGCATGAAACAATAAGGGCCTTGAGAAAGTGACCATCTGTTCAACAATAACAACCACCAACCATCCACCCCTTCCCTCCTGGCTTCCAGAACTGGGCTGTGCAGTTTCCTTAACTGGGCTGTGCAGTTTCCTTAACTTGGAGATATTTTGACAGAGCTTTAGTTCCTTCCTCAGAATCCAACATAGTGCCTGTTGTATACTGCTGCTAAGTCGCTTCAGTCATGTCCGACTCTGTGCGACCCCATAGACGGCAGCCCATCAGGCTCCCCCATCCCTGGGATCGTCCAGGCAAGAACACTGGAGTGGGTTGCCATTTCCTTCTCCAATGCAGGAAAGTGAAAAGTGAAAATGAAGTTGCAAGGCATGTAATAAATATTTGTTGAATAAAGAATGAAAATATGAATAAATACGGAGCTTATCCTACTGTATTCATTTGTCATTTCTGCCTGTTTGCCTGTTCTGCCAGGCAGCAAAGTAGCTTCCTCAAGAGGAGCACCTCAGAAGAGCCCTGGGTTCCCTTCACTCATTCCTGCCTCCTTTCTATAGCTTCACCTTCTTCTGACTGACTCTCCCTTTTTTCTTCTACCACTTATCTCCTGCTCCAATGGTCCCAGTTCCTCATTGCTCAGCTTCCTGATTTCAGTTCTGCCTTCCTGACTTGATATACTGTAGCATGCTCAGTTGCTCAGTCATGTCCCACTCTTTGTGACCCCATGGACTGTAGCCCATGAGACTCCTCTGTCCATGGGATTTTCGAGACAAGAATACTGGAGTGAGTTGCTACTTGTAATGACTTTTTTTCTTATTGATGATTTTTGGTGCACCCTCTTCTGCTGTTCTTCCCTTTAAGCAACCTTCAATTCACCAGAACAATAGAACCCAGCCAGCTGTAACTTCAGAATGAGCTCAGGATTTAAATAGGTGATTTCTCCTATGTTTCTTACCTTCTTCAACATGCTGCCTCTAGAGGCTTTCTCCAAGTTATAATATTTGACTCTCAGTTACTGGGTCTTCATTTTAAATAGCAATTCTTACACAATCAAAGCTTTGAAATTTCATATTAACCCTCTATGATCTTACCATTTTATATTAAGGAAATAATTCTTGTTACTCCCAAACTAGAAAGATCTTAGAAAGTTACCCACAGTGATGACATGAAATGTGCCACTTCAGAGAGAGAGAAAGAATGCTTTTGACTTTCTACAAGACTTTTTTTGGATATTTTCTGATAGTAAGGAGAGGGGAATCAGAATTAAGCAAAAAATTTTTACAAATACCTTATAGAGGAACACTGCATAACCGTGTTAGCAATGTTATAGTATAAGTAGTGTTAAAGCAGATAAAGGTGCTTGGCACACTTATGGTGTAAATCTTAGGAACTTTTTAGGTGTTTTGTTTACATATTTTTGTTTTCTATGTCATTGTCAAATCCACAGGTCTTTCAAACATGCACACACACACACAAATAATCAAGTAAATACATCTGAAGAATAGTAGGTTTAGTGAAACTCCAGTTATTTTCACCTACCTGTACACATTCCAGTTGCATTTATTTCTCTCTAGTCTCAGAAACTAAATGTCAAAGTGAAATAGATGTTCAGTTCAGTTCAGTCACTCAGTCGTGTCCAACTCTTTGCAACGCCATGGACCGCAGCACGCCAGGCCTCCCTGTCCATCACCAACTCCCGGAGTCCACCCAAACCCATATCCATTGAGTCGGTGATGCCATCCAACCATCTCAACCTTTGTCGTCGCCTTCTCCTCCTGCTCTCAATCTTTCCCAGCATCAGGGGAAATGAGTCAGCTCTTTGCATGAGGTGGCCAAAGTATTGGAGTTTCAGCTTCAACATCAGTCCTTCCAATGAACACCCAGGACTGGTCTCCTTTAGGATGGACTGGTTGGATCTCCTTGCAGTCCAAGGGACTTTCAAGAGTCTTATCCAACACCACAGTTCAAAAGCATCAATTCTTTGACACTCAGCTTTCTTTACAGTCTAACTCTCACATCCATACATGACCACTGGAAAAACCACAGCCTTGACTAGACAGACCTTTGTTGGCAAAGTAATGTCTCTGTTTTTTAATATGCTGTAATAGATGGAGTTGGTTCTTTTTAGGGTTTGGTAGGATTCTTGTTTATTTCAGACAATCACAAAGAAAAAGATTCAGAACTTTTGCTGGGTCTTTGGAACATGACTTGACATTTGAAAAACCTGAATGAATTTAGAAACAATACTGATTCCCAACTCTACCTGGAATAACAACAACAAAATCTCTGATTGTAGAGGAAGCAGTATATTTGTAAACACCTCCATGGTGATTCCAGCATACAAAGTTAAGAACTGCTGATTTAGAATGTGTTGTTGTGCAATTATTTTCTTTGTTTTAGTTGAATAAAGACAATTTAGGCAATATAGATTGTTTTTATATGGTCCTAGAGAAAAGAAAGAAACATAAATACGCAAAACAAGAAAATACTTCAATAGGGCCAAGTAAGTGAGGCAAAGGGTTATTATTTTATAACTTGATAGACTACTGTCAAAATATAAACCTGTCTAGGTTGGAATTCACTTTGAGATCCATAGAACTTGCTGGAAAATAAACACATAGGCTTTCTCCTGGCAACACACTGTCTCCAAACTCTCAATTACATTCTGTACTTGCTGTTTCCTGAAGATAATGCTGTTTTTTTATTATTTGCTGTTTAATGTTAATTACTTTTGTCTATTAGAATTACAGTACATTTTAGAATCCAGTGAGTATATTTGTATCTAAGAATATCAATATTTCTTCCAACTTGTCCTTCATTATTACAAAGCTAGCTAAAAAACAGGTATAAAATAAACACAGCAAAATGATGTATTTCTCATCCACTGAAATATACTTTTCTGATGAACAGGAGGAAATTAATCAAGAATTTAACTCAGTCAAGCAGGAGATTCCAAAATCTTTACATAGAATTTCAAGTCCTTGTATATAGGTCAATGACATTTGCAGAGTATGCATAGATGCTTAGCACTGTAATAGGAACCTAAAGTATAAAGTTGAGATTAGACATGACTTATGCCCTGAGAATTTTATAATCTTTCAAAAAAGATGAGATAGGTTCATATTCAGTGAATATGAATACATACAAAGAAATATTCTGACAGAAAGAGATAAGGAATGGATTGTGCAGATCAAAGAATGAGCCACAGTTAATTGAGGGAAATTTCCCTTGAGATGCTTTCCTGAAATGGGCTCTGAACTTCAGTTTAAAGTGAGGGATATGGTTTGTAGGACAGGAATGCTGAGACTGTTCCTTGTATACATGATAAATTAAATGAAAGGGCTAAGAAGTGAATAATGTGAAGTGGCAGGAAAAAAAAGCTCCTGGATGTCTGTAATATCTGTGAAAAGGGACATATTGCATCTTGCTCAGCATTTTAAAATTAGCAATTTACTGACAGTTTTCTAAATTAAATGATTTATACAAACATTTATGGATGGAGAAATATGTTTCTCTGATAATGAAAATACTATAATTTCTCCTATTTTAAAATTTAAGTAGCCTTTATACATGAAATATTTTTGTTATACCTCTTATGTTATAAATATTGTTACTTCTTGTTGAATTATTCTAAAGTTGGCTCCCTTGTGATAGACACGTTTATTCTCATGAAATATCCATGATCTTTTCCATATTTTTCAGCCCCCTTGAAGATAAGTGGGCCCTTTTAACTAGTTTTTGTCATGTAGGCTGTGTGTAGAATTGATGTATGTAACTTTCCTGCCAAGGCATTTGAATTGGTATGCTCCCTCAAGTTTGCTCTTCCTCAACTCATCATCTAGAAGCTGATGCAGACAAAAGATTCAAGCAGTATGGATCTCTGGGTCACTATTTGGATAGGAGCTGCCAAGAATTGTCATCACATTATAGTAAACTTTATTAGATTATGCCACCGAGATTTTTGGTTTCTTTCCCTAATAAAGCCTATGTTAACCTCCTTAGGTACCCTCCAAGTTTTTTGCATGCATAATCTTTTATTTTAGAAGTGATTAATTTCAGGAAAGTGGTGGCAACAGGGAGATGGGAAAAGCAAAGTATCATTGCAATTAAAGACTCATGTTCCAGCTATAAATCCTTTCTCCCTTGAAATAAATTTTTACATACTATGTCAGATTGCCTTTGTCTTTACACAGTTTAGCTAGAATAAAGCAACATCTTTCTTTGGGGTTTCTAAAGAGGTTGCTATTTATTCATAGAGTTGTACTTGGGCAACAGAGTCAAACTACTTCAATTTCTTGTTGGTTGAATTGCTCTCAATTCTCCTATTTATTTGTATTTATCTTCTATAAATTAAGACTAAGATCATATCTGTTCACTGAACTTCAGCTAAGAGTTAGCTCTAGCCAGAGAACTCAAATATGCTTTAGAACGTGTCTTACTCACCCTTGCAATTGTTAAGACATCTGTGAGGAAAATAAGACTTTTACCAGGAATTAGGGAAGGATCTATTTTTATAGGGGCTAATTAGAGCTTAATGAAATTGAAACAAATGTAATTCTTAAGTGAAAGCAGTTTCATGAAGCCTCTGGCATTTCAACTCTTCACCTTGTATGTCTATTCTTAATCCTCAGTAAAAAAGTGAATCTGGTGCTGTCATGGTGCCTGAAATGAGTTGGCTGCAAGCTCTAAGAACTCTTGTTCAGTAGATAGCAGTCAAAAGTCTTATTCACATTAATAGCATTTTATTGTTGTTGTTGTTGTTTTTTAATTTAAAAGAAAGCAAGGCCCTTCTTAACTTTCACTTCATTCTTTAATGATAATAATGGTATATACAAAACAGAGTCAGGCAAAATTCCAGTGATAGTCATTTAGAATGACAAATTGCAGACTGTATTAAAGGAGCTTTTGAAATTTTTTGAGAACTGCAGCACACTTGGCTGCCATTTTCCCTTTCTCTTGCCCCCGCCCCCCAGTCATGCTAAAGGGCATATGGGATCTTAGTTCCCTGCTAGGAATCAAACCTGCGCCCCTGCATTGGAAGTATGGCTAGAAGTATAGAGTCTTAACCACTGGACCATCAGGAAATTCCCTCTATTTTTTAAATATGTCAATCTTATCATCAAAAATCTTTCCAAAATAAAAATATAATATTTGTATATTTATAGTAAAGGATATGATTTTTAAAGACCATTCCTCTATGAACAACATAGTTGATACTTGTGTGTAGAAACAAGTATCTGAAAATGCTGAGTACCATCAAACTTTACAAACAAAAACAGATGTGAAGGGAAATGGTAAATGATTATAAAAATATTTTCATTTTAACAGAGATTTGGAGTTTCCCTAAAGCGGCCATATTTATAATTTTTGCATAATCTTCAAATACTATTCCTGTGTTAAACATAGAATGAATTTTATCAGTGTAAATATGGTTTGGGCCATACCCAAAGAGTGGTAAAACATATATATTTACAAATTCTTACTATCTGGAATATAGTTGAGAACTAGAAGACAAACAAAATATAAAATGATGTTATGTATTGATGTTTTCATAGGTCATCTTTTTTCTCAGACATAGTGGAGAAGGCAATGGCAATCCACTCCAGTACTCTTGCCTGGAAAATCCCATAGACGGAGGAGCTTGGCAGGCTGCAGTCCATGTGGTCGCTAAGGGTCGGACACAACTGAGCGACTTCACTTTCACTTTTCACTTTCATGCATTGGAGAAGGAAATGGCAACCCGCTCCAGTATTCTTGCCTGGAGAATCCCAGGGACAGGGGAGCCTAGTGGGCTGCCATCTATGGGGTTGCACAGAGTTGGACACGACTGAAGCGACTTAGCAGCAGCAGCAGCAGCAGTTGAAGTGAATTTAAATGGAAGGGAAGACAAGGTTTTAGGACTATGGAACCAACAAATACAGGACATTGACTTTGGATCCAGATAGACCCAAGTTCAAATCTCAAATTTACCCCTTGCTAACTGAGAATGTAGTGAATTGAATTGAATTACATTCAATTTCCACTTTGGAAAGTGGAAGTAATTACACTTATCTTGCAGGATACTGTGGAAATAACGTGCATATAAGTTGTGCATAACCTCAGACTCACACTGTACTCTAAAATGATAGTCATCTTTTATATATTTATTCTACAAATGTTTAGTAAGAACTTACTATATGCCAAAGACCATGCTCATTCACAGATAAATGAGAGAGAGAGTTCTAGTTTGAAGTCTAGTAGAAGATCATTGTGACTGACCCCACTGAAACAAAACATAGTCAATTATGACTTCTATAGGCATGCAATTTAATAAAAAGAAGGTACAATATAGAAAAAAAAATTAAGTAACTTCAAATACAAAGAAATCCAGAAAGCTGATGTAATTTGGTGAAGAGGAAAATATCCTAGTATATCTCAGCATTTGTGAGATTATGGCTATATTCGACAGCCAATATAATAATCTTGAGTCATTAAGAGTGGTTAGTAGCATAGAGATATTAATAAAGTAATTGTTTTAAAAACTATATCATACAATTTTATAATATAAAGTGACTAATAAAAAGTAAAAGCTTACTTTCGTGTAACACTGTGTGGAATACTGCATCCATTTTTGATAACATAATATATATTTATATGTTAAGCAACAATAAGAATATAAGTCCAGCTAAAGAAAGCTGAGCACCGAAGAATTGCTGCTTTTGAACTGTGGTGTTGGAGAAGACTCTTGAGAGTCCCTTGGACTGCAAGGAGATTCAACCAGTCCATCCTAAAAGAGACCAGTCCTGGGTGTTCATTGGAAGGACTTATGCTGAGGCTGAAACTCCAATACTTTGGCCACCTCACGCAAAGAGTTGACTCATTGGAAAAGACCCTGATGCTGGGAGGGATTGGGGGCAGGAGGAGAAGGGGACGACAGAGGATGAGATGGCTGGATGGCATCACTGACTCGATGGACGTGAGTCTGAATAAACTCCGGGAGATGGTGATGGACAGGGAGGCCTGGCATGCTGCAATTCATGGGGTCACAAAGAATCGGACACGACTGAGCGACTGAACTGAACTGAACTGAAAGCACTGTAGGTACTATAGGAGAGAGAGAGGTAATGGAGACACCATTCTATATTTAAATGCTTTTAACAAGTTTTCTCTCTGACCATGCCATGTATCATCATAGGAGTCTTTGCATCTCCCTACAAGATGGCCCACAGCTGTCCGCTGCTCTCTAACAAGTTAACAAAAATATCCTGATAAGAAAAAGCTTTTTTTCCCCTTATCAGTACTTCAAGCTCCTTTTAGTCAATAAGAATAATACCAAAGAGTCTTGACAATGTATAAACTCAAACTTGTCTGTCACAGAAGAACAACATCTTGAGACAGTCACAAACTCAGCGTTGTTCTTTTTCTTTTGGCAAAATACATCAGGTCTAAGTTTATACTGTCATTTTCCCTTAGAAGATAGTGATATCTTGAATCAGAAAATCAGCAGAGTAGCATATTATCAACCAAAAATTTTACAATGATTCTAAATTAACTGCTTCTGGTGTGTTAATATTCTTGCTGTACCTGAGACAGTGGGGCTCAAAAAGTATGCTTTTTAAACTGTTATAGTATTTCTGTTCCTGTTGAAGTTTGCCACATGTTGATAGGAAAAAAAAAAAAACAGTAGATGAAAAATAAAGAGCAAATATGTAGCTTTAATTTATTTTGTTATCTCAGTAATTCCAGGTTGTGGTATCTTAGTAATTCCAAACAGACTAATAATTGAAGGAAAGGGGTTTCTCTTCAAGTATTTTTCATTTTGTAAATCATGGCTGAGACGAGTTCAGAGGCTTAAAGGATGTATTTCTTTAAATATTTACTGAGGAAAAAAAATATTTGTCAGATTTCCTTCTCACCACCCAAGATCCCTGAGAACTTCCTATATGGCAAACTTTTCTACAGAAAGAATTTAATGCCATCATTAGCTTTCGTAGATGCAAACACTTCATGGAAATTTCTGAGTGAGAAGGAACACTGCACCACAGAAAGACTGCTTAGACATGAGGGCTAATTCTTAATTCCAAGCATATCATGACATGTTATATGACAACAATTTCACTTGAACTTATAGCAGGTGGTTTATTATATATTTCATTTCTTTTAAAGCAATAAGCAATGTCCATGTTCAAAGTAAGAAAATAAACCAGCATTTCAAAACTATCAGTGTTCCCAAATGGACTTTAAAATTTCTCTTAATGGAAAGAATTTGCATAATCATTTGACATTGGTCTTTTAAAATATCATGCAAATGCTAGGTCACTTCAGTCATGTCCGACTGTTTGGCACCCTATGGAATATAGTCCTCCAGGCACCTATGTCAGTAGGATTCTCCAGACAAGAATACTGGAGAGGGATGCCATGCCCTCCTCCAGGGAATCTTCCCAACCCAGGAATCAAACCCACATCTCTTACATCTCCTGTGTTAGCAGGCAGGTTCCTTACCACTAGCGCCACCTGTTGCTCAGTCGCTCAGTCCTGTCTAACTCTTTGCAACCCCATGGACTGCCTCACACAAGGCTTCCCTGCCCTTCACCATTTCCCAGAGCTTGCTCAAACTCATGGCTATTGAGTCAATGATGCCATCCAACCATATCATCCTCTGTTGTTCCCTTCTCCTCCTACCTTTAATCTTTCCCAAAATCAGAGTCTTTTCCAATGAATCAGCTCTTCTCATTAGGTGGCCCAAGTACTGGGGTTTCGGCTTCAACATCAGTCCTTAAAATGAGTATGCAGGGTTGATTTCCTTTAGGATTGACTGGCTTAATCTCTCTGTAGTCCAGTTCAGTTCAGTTCAGTCGCTCAGTCGTGTCCAACTCTTTGCGACCCCATGAATCGCAGCATGCCAGGCCTTTCTGTCCATCACAATTTCCGGAGTTCATCCAAACTCATGTGCATCGAGTTGGTGATGCTATCCAGCCATCTCATCCTCTGTCGTCCCCTTCTCCTCCTGCCCCCAATCCCTCCCAGCATCAGGGTCTTTTCCAGTGAGTCAACTCTTCGCATGAGGTAGCCAAAGTATTGGAGTTTCAGCTTTAGAATCAGTCCTTCCAATGAACACCCAGGAGTGGTTTCCTTTAGGATGGACTGGTTGGGTCTCCTTGCAGTCCAAGGGACTCTCAAGAGTCTTCTCCAACACCACAGTTCAAAAGCATCAATCCTTCGGCGCTCAGCCTTCTTCACAATCCAACTCTCACATCCATACATGACCACTGGGAAAATCATAGCCTTGACTAGATGGACCTTTGTTGGCAAGGTAATGTCTCTGCTTTTCAATATGCTATCTAGGTTGGTCATAACTTTCCTTCCAAGGAGTAAGCATCTTTTAATTTCATGGCTGCAGTCACCATCTACAGTGATTTTGGAGCCCAAAAATATAAAGTCTGACACTGTTCCTGCACTTCCCCATCTATTTGCTATGAAGTGATGGGACCAGATGCCATGATCTTAGTTTTCTGAATGCTGAGCTTTAAGCCAACTTTTTCACTCTCCTCTTTCAAGAGGAGGCTTTTTAGTTCTTCTTCATTTTCTGCCATAAGGGTGGTATCATCTGCATATCTGAGGTTACTGATATTTCTCCCGGCAATCTTGATTCCAGTTTGTGCTTCTTCCAGCCCCGCCTTTCGCATAATGTACTCTGCATATAAGTTAAATAAGCAGGGTGACAATATACAGCCTTCACGTACTCCTTTTCCTATTTGGAACCAGTCTGTTGTTCCATGTCCAGTTCTAACTGTTACTTCCTGACCTGCATACAGGTTTCTCAAGAGGCAGGTCAGGTGCTCTGGTATTCCCATCTCTTTCAGAATTTTCCACAGTTTATTGTGATCCACACAGTCAAAGGCTTTGGCATAGTCAACAAAGCAGACATAGATGTTTTTCTGGAACTCTCTTGCTTTTTCGATGACCCATCGGATGTTGGCAATTTGATCTCTGATTCCTCTGCCTTTTCTAAAACCAGCTTGAACATCTGGAATTTCACAGTTCACATATTGCTGAAGCCTGGCTTGGAGAATTTTGAGCATCCAAGGGAATCTCAAAAGTCTTCTCCATTACCACAGTTCAAAAACATCAATTCTTTGGCACTCAGCCTTCTTTATGGCCCAATTCTCACATCCCTACATGACTACTGGGAAAAACACAGCTTTGACTAGATGGATCTTTGTTGGCAAATAATGTCACTGTCTAGGTCTGTCATAGCTTTTCTTCCAAGGAGCAAGCGTCTTTTAATTTCATGGTTTCAGTCCATCTGCGGTTATTTTGGAGCCCAAGAAAATAGTCTGTCACTGTCTCCATTATTTTCCCATCTATTTGCCATGCAGTGATGGGACTGGATGCCATGATCTTTGTTTTTTGAATGTTGAGTTTTAAGCCAGCTCTTTCACTCTCCTCTTTCACCTTCATCAAGAGATTCTTTAGTTCCTCTTCACTTTCGGCCATAAGGTGTGTGACTCTTATGCTGAAAGTAAAAGTGAAATCTGAAAGTGAATATATGTGAAAGTGAAAGTCACTCAGTTGTGTCCAACTCTGTGACCCCATGGACTACACAGTTCAAGGAATTCTCCAGGCTAAAATACTAAATAAATAAAATATTCCAGGCTAAAAGGAGTGGGTAACCTTTCCTTCTCCAGGGGATCTTCCCAACCCAAGGATTGAACCCAGGCCTCCTGCACTGCAGGCAGATTCTTTAACAGCTGAGCCACAGCGCATATCTGAATTTACTGATATTTCTCCCAGCAATCTTGATCCCAGCTTGTGCTTCATACAGCATGACATTTCACATAACATGCTCTGCATATAAGTTGAATATGAAGGGTGACATATACAGCCTTGATGTGCTCCTTTTTCAATTTGGAACCAGTCCATTGTTCCATCCAGTTCTGTTTCTTTTTGGCCTGCATACAATTTTCTCAGATGGCAGGTGAGATGTTCTGGTACTCCCATCTCTTTAAGGATTTTCCACAGTTTGTTGTGATCCACATAGTCAAAGGCTTTAGTGTAGTCAATGAAGCAGAAGTAGATTTTTTTTTTCTGGAATTTTCTTGCTTTCTCTGTGATCCAAAGGATGTTAACAATTTGATCATTGGTGCCTCTGCCTTTTCTAAATCCAGCTTGAATATCTGGAAGTTTGGGTTCACATACTGTTGAAGCCTAGCTTGCAATTGTACAGAAGTTTGAACAATCTTTGGCATAGCCTTTCTTTGGGATTTGAATGAAAACTGACCTTTTCCAGTCCTGTGGCCGTTGCTGAGTTTTCCAAATTTGCTGGCATATTGAGTGCAGCACTTTCACAGCATCATCTTTCAGGATTTGAAATAGCTCAGCTGGAATTCATTCCATCACCTCCTCTAGCTTTCATAGTGTTCCTAAGGCCCACTTGACTTCACCTTCCAGGATGTCTGGCTCTAGGTCAGTGATCACACCATCGTGGTTATCTGGGCCATGAAGATCTTTTCTGTATAGTTCTATAGTGTATTCTTGCCACCTTTTTTTAATATCTTCTGCTTCTGTTAGGTCCGTACCATTTCTGTCCTTTATTTTACCCATATTTGCATGAAATCTTCTCTTGGTTATTACTAATTTTCTTGAAGAGATGTCTAGTCTTTCCCATTCTATTGTTTTCCTCTGTTTCTTTGCATTGATCACTTAGGAACCTGGGAAGCTCTAAAAGAAGGATGTCTGTATGTACTGGAGTGGCTAGCCATTTCCTTCTCCAGGAGGTCTTCCTGACCCAGGTATCAAACCTGGGTCTCCCACATTGTGGGCAGATTTTTTACCATCTGAGCCATCAAGGAGGCTGTATTTAAATAGTCCCACCATACCTATAGCATAACTTATGACTGCTCAAGCAATGTTATTATTATTATCTTTCAACACTGTGTCAAATTCCAATTCAAATAAATGAATGTTTCTAATTAAGTTATTGTAACTTGATGGCTACTGCTGAGCAGCTAAGAAATAATTCACAAATATTGAATTGAGAAAATTTTGAGTAGAGGAGTAATGAAGGAACTACTAGGCAACTTATCTTTTTAATCCAAGACTCCATCATCAAGTGTATGGGAAAATTCAATAGGAAACTAAAGTACGCACTTATTTAGTTGCTAAGTTGTGTCTGACTCTGTAAACTGCAGCCCACCAGGCTCCTCTGTCCATGGAATTTCCCAGGCAAAAATACTGGAGTGAGTTGCCATTTCCTTCTCCAGGGGATCTTCCCAAGCCAGGGGTTGAACCCGCATTCCCTGTTTAGTAGATTCTTTACCAGTGGGCCCCCTGTGAACCCCTGTAAAGTACACACATACACACCTATTTGGAATATCCATAAGATATATGTTCTCTCTTTTGTTTTCTCTTATCCCCAATTAAATTTATATTAAAAGAAAGCTATCATACTTTGGCTTTTATCCTTTTCTACTTTTCTAACTTGGGGAAAATCCAAAGTTGTTATATTGATTGCTGTATTAGTAATGCTCATGATGCACATCTGCTCTGGGGAATCATGTCTCTAGTGATGAAAGCCACTCACTGGCTGACATTTTCTACTCATATCTCCATATTTTCTTATTTGCATTCTTGTATTAAAAATTGCTTACAGATTTTCAAATCAGTGAATTAGGTGACAGTGATGCATTTGTTGATTTATAAAAATTTTTCTTTTTCTCAGCAGTTTAGCATAGTTTCTAGTGTGAGTAGATGCTCAAAATGCTATAGAGTATAAATAAAAGGATAAAGGAGTATTTAGCTACCTTATAAAGTGTACAGTTCAATTTAGCCTTGAAACAGCTGTATAACTGCTCCTTCATGGATGTTGTATAGAGCACAGTGTCTGCTCATCTTAGGACTGGTTGTTGGACTAGAAGCAGGTACTATCAGACACTAAGTAAGCAGTGCCTGCCATCACTACCTTCCTTATTCCTCTTAGACTTTATGCGAACTTGTCTATAGCATTCTCAATGTCCTTATGATTCAGATCCCTTCCTGGGAAGACTGAGAATACGCCAGAATTGTTAAAGCCAAGGTGTCTCCAACTGAGAAGTAAGTGCTTTTAATTTTAAAATAAAATTTTAAGTGTTTTAGGTATGCTAGATCACACAACAACAACAACAGAACAATCTTCATATTCTTTTTCATGAAACTTCAATGACATTAATACCAAAGTTTGGCAAAGACAGCCAAAAAGAAAAGAATAGAAAATAAATAAAGATCAAAAGAAAATGTCAAAACTCACAAATACAAATACCAAGCCGAAATTTACAGTTGAAAATCAGCAAACAGAATCTAGAAGCAAAGTGAAGAATAGCACTATGATGGTAAAGCGTGTTGAGCTACTGATTCAATATTAAAATCTATTAACATAATTCAAACTATTCATCAAATCAGGAAAGCTGAACTCTGCAGATGATGAAAATTTTTTTGATAAAATTTAACATCTGTTCTTTATTTAAAACATTAGAAACCTTCCAAATATGATCAGTAGCAAAATAGCATGAATTTTATTACTATTACCATTTTACTTTGTTTCCGAGTTGCTAATGAATGAAAGGAAGCAAAAGGGGGGAAAAGTAGCTATGGAAACAGGAAAAGTAGAGATAAAATCAGTACTTTTTTAGATGATCATTTGTTTGGAGGAAAAAAGAATGGTTATTAATAGCAAAATAAGTAAAGTGAGAAGATTAATACACAGGATCATATAGCTGCCATATATACAGCAACTACCACTTAAATTCTTTGTTGAAAAAAATGTTCATGTACATTAGCAATAAAAAAGTAAAATATCTGAATAAACTTGGGAAGAAATCTTAGACTTTATGAAGACAATGTTAAAATAAAAGTTAAGGACATGCAATAGTTTAACACATAGCAATTCATACAATATTCTAGAGTAGGAAGCTTAAATATCATAAAAATATCAATATCTCCATGCCAATCTTCTAGTCAAGACCTTCTGTTTAAAAATGTCTGGAAGGGGCATTTCCCTTAGTGTAAATGAAAACAACAGGTTTTCTAAGGTACATAAGTTGATTCTACAGTTTTCTCAATACATAAGTGCTGCTGTGTGTTCAGTTGCTCAATCATGTCTGACTCTCTGCAACCCCATGGACTTTACCCTGCCAGGCTCCTCTGTTCATGGGATTTTCCAGGCAAGAATACTGGAGTGGATAGCCATTTCCTTCTCCAGGGGATCTTCCTAACCCAGTGATTGAACCCGCATCTCCTGTATCTCCTGCATTGGCAAGAGGATTATTTTATTAATACCTCTGAGCCACTTAGGAAGCCCCGATATGTAAGAAGGAATAGCCAATTAATTTTGAAAAGAAGAAAAGTAAATTGTGCTATAAAGTTGTTAGAATTAAAGCAGAATGGTATTTGACATGTAAATAAACAGATCAGTAGAAAATATAGGAACAACAGAAATAGATTTCAATATATATGAGACATCGGTGGATGACAAATGTGGCTCTTAATACACATATGTTGTTGGGACAACTAAGCAGCCATCTCAAAAAAGTACATAAAATAAATTCCAGGTGTATCAAAATGTAAACATTCAAAAGTTGATGTATAAAAGTAATAGAGTAAATATTAAAGTGTAAAAGCTATATAATAAATATTAAAAGATTTTAGATTAAGTCCTGTTTTAATATAAAACAAAATCTAGAAATAATTTTTCAAGTAATAAATTTAATTAAACACTAACTTAGTTTTCTGAAAAAGGAAAATGACAAATAAAATTAGAGACAATTAAAAACCAGGAAAACTATTTATAACTTTGTTATAGAAAAAATAAATAAATTATTTAATATATAGCAAGCCCTGACAATAAGTAAAACTGTGTAAACAACTCAGTAAAGGAGCAAAAGGTGACTACAGTCCACAGAAAAGAAGGCATAGCTTCTACATGCAGGCAAATATCCTCAAGCCCACTCATAAGAGAAATGCAAATTAAAAGCCACATAAAGGTAACATTTTTCACCTCGGAGAAAGGTAAAGACAAAAAGGTTTAATAACTGTTTTATTAAAAACTTGGGAAAATAAGTTCTGTTACATTACTGTGGGAGTGTAATTTTTATATCTCTATGGAAATACACTTTAGCACAATCTATAAAAATGTAATACGTATAACCCCCTTGCCACCAGGATTCCATATTTAGAAATTCATTCTATTGATAAACTCATGGAAATGACAAATATAGAGATAAATTTTTGTGGCATAATTTGTAATAGGAAAGGATTGGCAGTAATTTAGATGTCTATTACTAGGGAATTGGTTAAATAAGTAACAGTAATCCATACATTTCATGCAAAGATGGGCTTGATAAAGGACAGAAATGGTATGGACCTAACAGAAGCAGAAGATATTAAGAAGAGATGGCAGGAATACACAGAACTGTACAAAAAAGATCTTCACGACCCAGATAATCACGATGGTATGATTACTGACCTAGAGCCAGACATCCTAGAATGTGAAGTCAAGTGGGCCTTAGAAAGCATCACTATGAACAAAGCTAGTGGAGGTGATGGAATTTCAGTGGAGCTATTTCATATCCTGAAAGATGATGCTGTGAAAGTGCTGCACTCCACATGCCAGCAAATTTGGAAAACTCAGCAGTGGACACAGGACTGGAAAAGGTCAGTTTTCATTTCAATCCCAAAGAAAGGCAATGCCAAAGAATGCTCAAACTACCACACAATTGTACTCATCTCACACGCTAGTAAAGTAATGCTCAAAATTCTCCAAGCCAGGCTTCAGCAATATGTGAACCGTGAACTTCCTGATGTTCAAGCTGGTTTTAGAAAAGGCAGAGGAACCAGAGAGCAAATCGCCAACATCCACTGGATCATCAAAAAAGCAAGGGAGTTCCAGAAAAACATCTATTTCTGCTTTATGACTATGCCAAAGCCTTTGACTGTGTGGATCACAATAAACTGTGGCAAATTCTGAAAGAGATGGGAATACCAGACCACCTGGCCTGCCTCTTGAGAAATCTGTATGCAGGTCAGGAAGCAACAGTTAGAACTGGACATGGAACAACAGACTGGTTCCAAATAGGAAAAGGAGTACGTCAAGGCTGTATATTGTCACCCTGCTTATTTAACTTCTATGCAGAGTATATTATGCGAAACGCTGGGCTGGAAGAAACACAAGCTGGAATCAAGATTGCTGGGAGAAATATCAATAACCTCAGATATGCAGATGACACCAACCTTATGGCAGAAAGTGAAGAGGAACTCAAAAGCCTCTTGATGAAAGTGAAAGTGGAGAGTGAAAAAGTTGGCTTAAAGCTCAACGAAGATCATGGCATCCGGTCCCACCACTTCATGGCAAATAGATGGGGAAACAGTGGAAACAGTGGCTGACTTTATTTTGGGGGGCTCCAAAATCACTGCAGATGGTGACTGCAGCCATGAAATTAAAAGATGCTTACTCCTTGGAAGCAAAGTTATGACCAACCTAGATAGCATATTCAAAAGCAGAGATATTACTTTGCCAACAAAGGTTCATCTAGTCAAGGCTATGGTTTTTCCTGTGGTCATGTATGGATGTGAGAGTTGGACTGTGAAGAAGGCTGAGCACCGAAGAACTGATGCTTTTGAACTGTGGTGTTGAAGAAGACCCTTCAGAGTCCCTTGGACTGCAAGGAGATCCAACCAGTCCATTCTGAAGGAGATCAGGCCTGGGATTTCTTTGGAAGGAATGATGCTAAAGCTGAAACTCCAGTATTTTGGCCACCTCATGTGAAAAGTTGACTCATTGGAAAAGACTCTGATGCTGGGAGGGATTGGGGGCAGGAGGAGAAGGGGACGACAGAGGATGAGATGGCTGGATGGCATCACTGACTCAATGGACGTGAGTCTGAGTGAACTCCGGGAGTTGGTGATGGACAGGGAGGCCTGGTGTGCTGTGATTCATGGGGTCGCAGAGTCGGACATGACTGAGCGACTGAACTGAACTGAATCCATACATGGAAGTCTACATGGCCATTTAAAAAAAGCTGAGACAGAACTATATGTGCTCATGAGGACTCTCCCCAAGATATATGATTTAATATATTTTTTAAAAAGCCAAGTTCAAATCAAAGCATTGTGTCAAGGGGCCCAAGTTTAAGACTGGCCACTTATTTATATCTCAGAAAGTGAAAAGAACTTTGGTACAAAAGACATGAGGTAATGAGGGGAAACTTTAAAGAAATCTAATGTGACATCGGCATACTGATCGTATTTCTTGGTGACATATTTCAGAGGCAACTTTGTTCCACAAACTGACTGAAGGAGAATGTTGAGTCAGAAACTCTGTTTAGCACTGCCTATTCTTGGTCTTCAGTCCACCTACCCACCCCTTAAAAAGAGTACCTGTACTGCTTAGTATAAGTCATAACTCCAGTCCATGTGGCCAAGCCAGGATATTGTTTGCACTGTTGAGATCTTTCTAGTTATTGAGCTAATGGAAAAGAGAAGGGTGAAGAAAGCATAAAAGAAATATACAGGTTCATCTACAATTTCAGCCCCAAACTGCTAATGCATGCAAAGTTGCTTCAGTTGTATCCAACTCTTCGTGACCCTCTGGACTGTAGCCTACCAGACTCCTCTGTCCATGGGATTCTCCAGGCAAGAATACTGAAGTGGGTTGCAGTGCCCTCCTCCAGGAGATCTGCCTGACCCAGGGGCAGAAGCCACGTCTTTTGCATCTCCTGCCTTGGCAGACGGGTTCTTTACCACTAGCACCACCGATCAGAACTTAACTGTAGACAACAGCCCCAGGATGTACACTTGAATGTGAACCAGCTGTGTTTGGAGAAGCAGGACATGTAAGCAAATTATCAGTGGTTGGTGGGGAAGGTAAAAAAGTGGTCAGTGATTCTTACTGAGTAAACAGGAGTAAGTGTTTTAATAAGTATGGGTAAGTCCTGTGCTTGAGAAACAGAAAGAATATGCAATTTAGCATTATTATTTAGTCCACACAGGAAGAAACCCAACACTTCTTGACTTATAAGCAACAAAGTGAATTCAGAATCTGTCTAGTGAAATATGAAAAGAAAGCATAATCTCTAAAAATTTTAAGTAAAATAGTAACTACTGTTCAGCAGGGACCATGGTGTTTATTAATTTTCTGTCTGTCTGACACAAATACCACAGTTGCTGTGGACTCTGACATAGCTCAGGGAGTTTGATGTTTAATGCCCTATGCTTTCTTAAAGTTGAAATCAGTGTTTCTCTCTATATTTCCCCCCACTGTAATACCCGGTCCTTAAATTCTTATGCTGAGCTTCTACTCCATAGTCGTTTGGACAGTGAACTGGCCTTTCCAGACCTTTTAAGTAGAAGGGCTTGACTGGAAGAAGACTGGCAGCAGTTCAGTTTAACCACCTTTTATTTTCTGAGTTAGTGCAGATAAGGGAGCTATCAGCTTGGGCACCAGGCTCCAGCAGCAGATCCGATTGAAACAGAGATTACAGTAAATTAAGAATTTATCACTTGCAACAGGCTGTCCTTGCAGGACTTGTGGGCAAAGTCACAAACTGATCAGAGGGGTTTCTTTCTCTAATAATACTGAATATTTATATTTCTGAGGCTAAAAGGACAATGTAAAGATAAAACACGTGTTGGTTTGCAAATTTAGGAGCTTCCCCAGGTGAAATCTGAAGCTGGCCCCCATGTATGGAGGGCAAGGAGAAGCCATAGATAGAGGCAGCCCACTCCGGATAAATAGGTGGCAGGTTTAATAAGCAACAGAATTTATATTCAAGGCTAGTCTGGTCTTAGGCAATCACAAGATAGGTAGATCTCTGTATCCACCAGTTGAATCACATATTCAGTCCAGATAGTCTCAACTGCATCTTGCTTTCTCAAGGCTGTGTCCTTGAAAATGGCTCTAGCTGTGGGAAGGGTGAACAGAAGGTACACTCCAAGTTCAGGGGTAGGGGTTGAGGAGCCTCAGATTCTCCAGATCCAACTTGCAGGTCAAGTGTCAGTCACATTTTCTCCATGACCTCCTCCAACCCTCCACCTTTTCTTCTGGTGGCTACTATCTTATACTCCCCGCCCCACACCCGCCTTCTACAATGTGCCAGGGCTCCCATTAGCTTGAAAGTGTTTCATTAGGTGGTTATCTGGCTTCTCTGGATGTAGGTAACACAACAGCAATAGAAGCACATGCAAGACAAAACACAGATGAAAATAATGATTCCCAAAATAAGTAGTAATTTTTTCCACCAAAACCCCCACGATCCTACCCATGAACCACTGGTTTATTTAAGTCTCCTGTGCTGGGAGTTGGATCACTCAGGACATTGTTCACTTGTGTCTTCATGTGAGTTAAAGGAAATGATACATTAGCAGACTCATCAGATTTGAATACTTAATAATCAGTTTAGATAATGGCACTGGTGCCTTTTGTGAGATAGTAATAATGTCCAAGGCCATCGAATCTTGGAGGACAGCTTTTCTCATTAGAGACATCTGGTGTTCAGTAAAAACAGAATTTGCCAGCTATTATTTAAGGTTTGCTGGGTGAATTTAAGGAGAACACAATGGCACCCCACCTCAGTACTCTTGCCTGGAAAATCCCATGGGTGGAGGAGCCTGGTGGGCTGCAATCCGTGGGGTTGCGAAGAGTTGGACACGACTGAGTGACTTCACTTTCACTTTTCACTTGCATACTTTAGAAAAGGAAATGGCAACGCACTCCAGTGTTCTTGTCTGGAGAATCCCAGGGACAGGGGAGCCTGGTGGGCTGCCATCTATAGGGTCGCACAGAGTCGGACACAGCTGAAGTGACTTAGCAGCAGGGTGAATTTAGAAAGGGCTTCTACATGTGGTATAATGTTCCAGGCCACATGGAAGGGACATAGATGGTGGCCAAATGATTGAGCCACTAGGACATGCTCATCTAGCCTTTAGGGGAAGTAAGTTGGCTTTTTTTTTTTTCACCTTGGGATAGATTCTCCCCTGTAGCTAGGGAAAGCCTAGGTTGGGTGCAGTGACCCAACCATACAGGTGGAAGCCATGGCAAAGATTCATGCCATACCACTGGCTCCTGTTCAGGGCTATCCATTAAATTTCTGGGCAGTCTAAATAGTCAGTGCCAACAAGCCACCTTCCTTTGATATGACAGAATGACTGCACAGTTTTGGTGATATCCACCCTGGATTGCTTCCATTTACAGTGATTTTTCTGTTCTCGGCGTAGAGCTGCTGCTACTGCTGCTGCTAAGTTGCTTCAGTCGTGTCTGACTCTGTGCGACCCCATAGACTGCAGCCCACCAGGCTTCCCCGTTCCTGGGATTCTCCAGGCAAGAACACTGGAGTGGGTTGCCATTGCCTTCTCCAATGCATGAAAGTGAAAAAATAAAGTGAAGTCACTCAGTCGTGTCCGACTCCTAGCGACCCCATGGACTGCAGCCCACCAGCCCCCTCCGTCCATGGGATTTTCCAGGCAAGAGTACTGGAGTGGGTTGCCATTGCCTTCTCTGAGCATAGAGCTACCTGGGTTCAAATATCCCTAACTCCAGGTGAGCTACATGAACTTATCTCAGATCCAGATCCGACTATAGCCACCCATGGCTCTGATTGGTGATGTTTTTAGTACCTTTCCCATCAGCAGTTTGATGGGCTACCTGTGTAGTTTGTCAGAGAGAACCCCTATGTCCAGTATTATTGGTAGTTTATGCCACAGGCCAGGCTTCTGGATCAGTATCAGTAGTATCAGGTGAATTAAGCCCTAGCTTTTTCTTGCTACTGGTTTTAGGCCTTCTGATCCCCTCCCTGGAGTGGTGATGCCAACTATGGTAGTCCTGATGAGCTAGAGAAGGGCAGCTGCCCACATATCCATCAGCTGGATTGGATGCTACCTTTTCGGAGCATACAAGTAGGCCCATGGTAGAAAGGTATTTCCATGAGCTGCCCATCTAATGACCAGATACCACAGGAACATCAGGAGTCTAAGTTCAAAAAAACCAATATTTAGTAGGAACTTGTGTAGGATAGTCTTCTTTTCCAAAAAAATTACACTTGTGGCCTGATCCTTCAATGGGAATCTGACCTGGTTGTGTATACCACACAGGTTGGCCAGGGAAGGCAGCACTGTCAAGAGTGAGGAGATGGACTCGGGGTGGGATATGCCAGATCGGGATCCCCACCTTCTCCCTCTTTCAACATTGCATTCCAGGTACAGTGCATTTCAATAGATCTGGCTTGTAGCAGAAACAGTGGGATCCCAGTGGCATTTGAGTAGTTTTGTCTCACCCAGGAATTCAAAGTAACTCACACATCTCAGTGGGACATCCCATTGCAAATTTCAGTAGATAATACCTCTCCCAGGTGTGTTGGGGCTTAGTGTTCTCACAGCCATAACATTGATTCACATTTAGAGTTGGGGCAATGGCTGTCTCCTGAGACTACCGTGTCTTTAAGATGTTGGGTTCTAGGCATGGTTTGCCAGTCTGGCACATGGAGCAATAGCCCTAATGACTGATTATTCAATATGTCAAAACCTGAGACAGTACTTTAGTTCTCCCAGCCAAAGTGGTTTTACCTGTTAGTGATTTAATCTGCTGCTTTAATATTTCATTGTTTATTTATACCCATCCTGTCATAGGGGAGATGGAATCTCCATTCAATAGCAAGTCTTTTTGCCCAGTCTTCACTTTTGAAATATGACCCTCAAACACAGCCTATTTGATGAGGGTATCTGTTCATGGTACTCAGCTTCTCTAATCCATGAAGAATGGAAGCCTGGTTTGCATAGCAGCAGGGGAAAGCTTGCCTTAAGCCTTGCAGTAACCATGCAAGCAAAGGCATATTTAGAACTTATACAGAGGGAGGGGGTCAGTATAATCAATTTCCAAACCCCTTACTTGCTGGGAGATGGTCCTATACTCTTTTGGCATTTGTCTTGGGCATTGTTAAGAGCAAACGGGAAATGCTGTTATTGCCTTAACCAAGCCAGTCTGTTTCAGGGGCAGTCCATCTTCCCTGGCAATAGAGTTGGTAGGGCTTGTACCCAAGCTAGAGAATCAGCTTCCCAGTGGCCAGAGGGCGTCAGCATCTTATGAACTGAGACACAGAAGACAGTGAGGACTGCCTCAAGTTTCTGCAAAGGAACCCAAAAGTCTTCTGACATATCCTGACCCCACAATGGCTTATTCATGATCAGTCACTACTTGGTTTTCATTGTCTAAGCCAACCATAGGGTTAATTCTTTTAGAACAGCTCAATTGTCAATATAAAGAGTTATAAATGTACACCCATGGCTGATTCATGTCAATGTATGGCAAAAACCACTACAATATTGTACAGTAATTGGCCTCCAATTAAAATAAGTAAATTATTAAAAAAAAAAAAAAATACAAAGAGTTAACAGCCAGGATCAAAAAGTGATTTTAGCCAACCTCGTTGAACCCACTAATGCTATGATTGTTCCTGTTTCCAACCAGATGGTGTCAGTGTTGGGCTGAATGGTGACTGCAGTCCAGGCAACGGCACCCCACTCTAGTGCTCTTGCCTGGAAAATCCCATGGACGGAGGAGCCTGGTAGGCTGCGGTCCATGGGGTCGCTAAGAGTAGGGGTCCATGGGGTTGCGAAGAGTCAGACACAACTGAGCGACTTCACTTTCACTTTTCACTTTCATGCATTGGAGAAGAAAATGGCAACCCTCTCCAGTAATCTTGCCTGGAGAATCCCAGGGACAGAGGAGCCTAGTGGGCTGCCGTCTATGGGGTCGCACAGAGTCGGACATGACTGAAGCGACTTAGCAGCCACAGCAGCCCCGAATAGACCCACCTGTATAGCAGGCATCAGTGGGCGTTTCCCCCACTCCCTCTTTACAGGCTGCAGGGGCCTCTGCAGGAACAAAGGTAGGAGGATCTACATGTTCCATGGGGCCTAGTGGAACCTGCATTTCTAGAGACAGTGGTTGGTGGGCAGGATGCTGTGGCAGGTAGGCCAGTCTGCCAACATGGGAGCATGAACCATGGCAGAGGTGAGTGGGTGGAAGGCATTCTCAACCCAGCCCTTCATAGAAAGGGTTCTTATCATGATACACTATTCCTTCATGAGGGGCTCTCCCTGGAGGAATGCTGTGTACACTGCTAGGAGCTGTTGCTCTATGGAGAATCTGCACCCTATATAGAGAATCTGCCCCCTTCCAGAGCCGGGACCAAAATCCTAGGGGTGCTCTTTCCTTCTGTTTCTCTGCCACAGTGCTCAGCCCACCCTTTCCAGAGTCTCAGCTACATCTTCTCAGATGCTCACCTTGCACTGGAGGTACCCAGAGCTTTTGTCTGCTTCACTGGTACTTTTGCCATCTGAAATGTGGCTTGCTGCTCTGATCTGCAATCCCACACATACCCATTTCTAGCCAAGTGGTGTAAGTGATGGAGGCACTGTGGCAGGTAAAGAAGTCAAGTTTTCCCAAACTCCCAAATCCCCACAGAAGCTGACACCTCTCTCAGGTTCTTGGGGATTGGATAGGCTTGTATCTTATCAATCACAGCTTGTAAGTCATGAGTATCTTACCCAACAAAATGATGCCACCAAACTTCATGGTGGTGCATGCGCCTTGCATTTTTCATGGTTTATCATCCATCTTTTCCCGTATAGGTATTCGGGCAGAGACTGCAGAGTGTCCTGCAGTTTTGGTGTCTTTGCATGTTAACATGATTCAGTGCAATGAGCCCATTTTACCAGTGAGGGAAAGAGAACAGGGAGTTTTCAGGCTACCATCCCATGACATTTGGTGGGCAGGTAGCTTTGAGGAAACACTTGAAAGGCCCATTGTTGTCCCTTCCATGTGAGGGCAAATTGATTTTGTGAGTCAGTGATATGAAATATACTGAAAAAAGCATTTGCTAAATTCAGTACAGCATGGTGCACTCTTATGACTGGGGCCAAGACCGTCTATGATGGTAGCATTGTTGGGCACAGCCACATGGATGGGTGCACTATCTTGTCCAGCTCTCCGTAGCCCATGGTCATCAGCCATGAGTTATCTGGATTTTTACCAGCCATACTGGCCTCTTGAAAGCACTATGGGCAGAATTTACAATGCACACTCTGTTTCTCCTGTTTCCTTATGACCCCAGGCAATTTATTTTCTTTGACAGTCACTCTTCATGGAAGTGGTAGGTAGATACACTGGTTCCCCATTGGTGTTTCTGCTCAGCTCTGGTTTGATTACTCTAACCCAGAGGCAGAATTCATGATAGAGGTTTGCAGAGATTGACCTTGTAGGATTTCAATGCCTGGAACGTTCTCTGGTATCGAAAAGAAAAAAAAAAAAAAAAAACCCTAGTATTCTTGTGGGAGAGAATTTGCAGTGTCAAAGGGGCCTTCCTAACTACAACCACTTACTGTATGTAATCACTGATGGTACTGAGAGGGCCAGAAAACTTTGAGGTGGTGACCGTGTTTTAGCCTATGTTCAGCTCCAGTGTCAACAGAGCTGTCACCTTTTGCTTATTTCTGAGAGGCCAGTGAATAGCGAAGGGCTTCTTGGGTAACCCAGTGGTAAAGAATCTGCCTGCCAATGCAAGAGACACAGGAGACATGGGTTGGATCCCTCGGTAGGGAAGATCCCCTGTAGAAGTAGATGGTAACCCACTCCAATATTCTTGCCTGGGAAATCCCATGGACAGAGGAGCCTGGTGGCTACAGCCTATGAGATTGCAGAAGAGTCAGATATGACTTAGCGACTAAACAACATAAAAAGTGAATAGTGAGCTCAACATGAGGCATCCAATCACCTCTGATACCCTTCACCTGGAGGCAGTCTTGGCCTGCATGCTATACCTGGGCTGTGGAGACACCCACCCTAAGTAGGACTGGAGAGGGAGGTTGAGCAGGTCTGTACTGTTGTTCAGAATTTAAGGCTTTCCTCATCTGACCAACACAGCATTGGGTTGTTAGTGTATCTTTTTGGATATGGTCCCAGCAGCAATAAGGTCAAACCACATTTGTTTCTGGGTTAGTTTTACCAGATCCGGTACAGACTGTTGGGATAGCATTTTGGTTTTTTCACTCCCATCTCTCTCCTGGGCCTTTCCCACAGCTCAAACCTGTTCCCAGGATTTGTCAGTTTGCAGTTTCTCCTGGATCAGCAGTGAATTGTCTAACATTATAAATGTCTTGTCCCACAACAGCTCAGCATGGATATCAATGCTCCACACCAGGTGCTGAGGGCGGGCTGGAAGATATGGCTTCCACTCCCATGGCAAATGTGACTGGAGCAGAGCCTTCAAAAGCAGAAGCTTAGAAGGCCTGTCTTATTCCCAGATCCCTAAGAATTTGTCATACTTCCTCTATGGATATCCAGAGTCCCACATGCCCAGGGAGATCCCCCTTATTGGGCTAAGCCTCCCTGTAGCTAGAATAACCCAGTCTGCAAAAGAATGGGTACCTTAAACCCTCTGATCACCACACAGGCACTGACAGAAGGCGGAGTGTGTAGTGATGTTGCTCATTTTCCCTGCCCAGTCAGTGAAATTCCACTCCACCCTATACCTCAGAGTTGCACTAACCAGGCCTGGATACTTTCCCTGGCCCTTTCCTGGAACTCGGCAGCTAGTTCAATAAGCTCAGGAGGAGTAAATCCTTTCCTCATGAACACTTCCTGGGGGGGCTGCCCACTGGCTGGGGGTTGTGGTTACTGTGCTTTTGCCTTTCCTGTACATTAGGAGTCAGACGGCAGCAGGTGTTTCGTCCATTTCTGTCAATCACCATAATGTCCTCCTTCTCTTGCTCTCCTCATTCCCAAGGATTCCTCCTATTAGTGCTCCAATTAGACTTTGTCACATACACTGGGACTTTCATCCAGGGCCATTCGCACCCTCCTAGCTTTGTAGAATGGCACCTGAAGTTCTCCTATTTCTTATCCTGCTCTCCCACCTTGTCTGCCAGCCCCGAGCTAGCAGAGCAGCGGACACTGCCTGTCCCTTTCTAATCTCAGCGCTTCTTCTAACTTTCTAACTTGAGCTTCAGCTTCTAGTTGGGCATCCAACAAGGCTAGCCTAGCATAGTAAATGTTCATTTCTCTTCTTTGCCTCAGTGTGCTCTGTACAGTTCCTTGTTGCTGCTACTGCTAAGTCACTTCAGTCGTGTCCAACTCTGTGCGACCCCATAGACTGCAGCCCACCAGGCTCCCCTGTCCCTGGGATTCTCCAGGCAAGAACATTGGAGGGGGTTGCCATTTCCTTCTCCAATGCATGAAAGTGAAAAGTGAAAGTGAAGTCGCTCAGTCGTGTCCGACTCCCAGCGACCCCATGGACTGCAGCCTACCAGGCTCCTCTGTCCGTGGGATTTTCCAGGCAAGAGTACTGGAGTGGGGTGCCATTGCCTTCTCCAACAGTTCCTTACACAAGCATATTAAACCGGACAGCTTTTTAGGGCATCACTCACAGTCACATGGTGATCTATAAACATCTAACATATGGGTATCCCCTCCCTACACAGAAGTCGATGGCTAACCTGGACTTCCCCTTGGATGCCTCTTCTTTCAAGACCCATTTATTCAGTCTCCTGGGCTGGTTTGCCAATTGCTGGAACTTTGCTGGTTGAAATCTGGAACTAGTCCCAGATGGTCTCAACACCACCTTGTTCTCTCAAGGCTGCATTCTTGAAAATGACTCCAGTTTTGCAAACATCATTCCAAAATCATGAGAGGAGTGAGGAGTCTTTGATTGCCCAAGTTCAGCTCTTAGGTCAACTTGAGATCATGTCCTCTTGATGACCTCCTCCAACCACATGGAGAGTCTTGATAGATCCTGCCACATGCCAAGTAAGCCGTGTGAGTGACCATCTAGATTATGGTGGCATCAAGAGCCTGGAAATGTCTGGTCCCCCTATAGGCTAGCTAATGCCTAAAATCAGTAAATATTCTCTTCTTTCTATCGGAACAATCTTTAAATTATTAGTAGACATTTTCTCATTAAAGTGAATGTGCTTCAGATTTTCCAAGGAATAGGTTTTTAAAAGTTTGAGGCTCTTTCTTAAGTAATTTTTGTCATCCCTCTTTACCTACTAGAGCCCTTATCACACTTCATTGTAAAATGTACGTTTAATTATCTATTTCTTCTATTAGAGCTATTAGCTGAGGCTTTATCTTCAAAAGGAGTTTATCTTAGTGCCTACTGGCACTTAACAAAATCTCAGTATTTGTTATATCAAACTGAATTTCATTAGACAGAATTAAAGAGAGGTTATCCCTTGAAGAGAACAAATTCCTTTGTTTCTTTAATGAAAGAATATGGCATAGAATCAACAGCTAACATTACTAAAGACGGACTTCACTTATTGCAAATCATTAAAAGCTTGAGTAACCTTAAACCGTATTTAATGACTCATCTGTTTTAGATGACATAACTGATTTGGTGGACTTGTCCAGAGGCACAGAGATATTAATTGGCAGAAGCAGAACAAGGGCTTATATCTCTAGGCCAATAGGGAGACATTTGTTGCACCACAGTTTGTCTTTCTTCTATCTCAGTGTATTGCTGTTTGGGAGAATATGGAGGAATGGCCATGGGGAGCATATAGCAGTAGGCTCTGGAATGCATATCTGTCCAATCTGGTAAAGGCCAGCTTCCTCATCATTTATCTTTAGGAAAGTCTTACTAAAAAGTACCTCTGAACTGTAGATGCTCTCTATTTGCTTGAACAATTGATTCTGCTGACTAGAAAGATGCTGTACTCTCTTATCTAGAGAAATTGATATAATGAGAAACTTGCTTGGGGAATATCCTTAAAGGTGGTGGAATTCTTACTTGTTGGCTTTCTTCTCTATCTTTCTGCCTCCTTTTTGTTGTTGAAATCTACCTGGCATGTTGGGTAGACATCCATAGATGACCTTACTACCTGGTAAATTTACTTAATAAACTACCTTTAACTTGGTTAAAATGTATTTATCAGTGTCATATCTCCTTTCCTACAAACAACAATGATATGGTTATAAAGAAATAAATTCTGCCAAAAGAATGCTCTAGTCATGGAAAATACCCTTTTTCAACAACACAAGAGACAATTTTACACATGGATGTCACCAAATTGTCAATACCAAAATCAAAATAATCATAATAATTCTTTGTATCCAAAGATGGAGAAGCTATATACAGTCAGAAAAAAACAAGACCTGGAGCTGACTGTGGCTCAGATCATCAGTTTCTCATAGCAAAATTCAGGCTTAAACTAAAAAAGCAGGAAAAACCACTAGGCCATCCAGGTACGACCTAAATCAAATCCCCTATGAATATACAGTAGAGGTGACGAATAGACTGAAGGGATTCGATCTAGTAAACAGTGTGCCTGAAGAACTATGGATGGAGGTTCATAATATTGTACAGGAGGCAGCAAACAAAACCATCCCGAAGAAAAGCAAGAAGGCAAAGTGGTTATCTGAGGAGGCTTTACAAATAACAGACGAAAGAAGAGAAGTGAAAAGCAAGGGAGAAAGGGAAAGGTCAGTCAGTCAGTCAGTTCAGTCGCTCAGTTGTGTCTGATTCTTTGCGACCCCATGAATTGCAGCACACCAGGCCTCCCTGTCCATCACCAACTCACGGAGTTCACTGAGACTCATGTCCATCGAGTCAGTGATGCCATCCAGCCATCTCATCCTCTGTCGTCCCCTTCTCCTCCTACTCCCAATCCCTCCCAGCATCAGAGTCTTTTCCAATGACTCAACTCTTCACATGAGGTGGCCAAAGTACTGGGGTTTCAGCTTTAGCATCATTCCTTCCAAAGAAATCCCAGGGCTGATCTCCTTCAGAATGGACTGGGTGGATCTCCTTGCAGTCCAAGGGACTCTCAAGAGTCTTCTCCAACACCACAGTTCAAAAGCATCAATCCTTCGGCGCTCAGCCTTCTTCACAGTCCAACTCTCACATCCATACATGACCACAGGAAAAACCATAGCCTTAACTAGACGGACCTTTGTTGGCAAAGTGATGTCTCTGCTTTTGAATATGTTATCTAGGTTGGTCATAACTTTCCTTCCAAGGAGTAAGCGTCTTTTAATTTCATGGCTGCAGTCACCATCTGCAGTGATTTTGGAGCCCCCCAAAATAAAGTCTGACACTGTTTCCACTGTTTCCCCATCTATTTCCCATGAAATGATGGGACCGGATGCCATGATCTTCGTTTTCTGAATGTTGAGCTTTAAGCCAACTTTTTCACTCTCCACTTTCACTTTCATCAAGAGGCTTTTGAGTTCCTCTTCACTTTCTGCCATAAGGGTGGTGTCATCTGCATATCTGAGGTTATTGATATTTCTCCCGGCAATCTTGATTCCAGCTTGTGTTTCTTCCAGTCCAGCATTTCTCATGATGTACTCTGCATATAAATTAAATAAGCAGGGTGACAATATACAGCCTTGACGTACTCCTTTTCCTATTTGGAACCAATCTGTTGTTCCATGTCCAGTTCTAGCTGTTGCTTCCTGACCTGCATACAGATTTCTCAAGAGGCAGGTCAGGCGGTCTGGTATTCCCATCTCTTTCAGAATTTATGCCCAACTAAATGCAGACTTACAAAGAAGAGCAAAGAGAGACAAGAAAGATTTCTTCAATGAATAATACATTAAAAATAGAGGAAAATAACAGAAGGAGAAAAACTAGAGATCTCTTCAGGAAACTTGGAAATGTCAAAGGAACATTTTGACCAAAGATGGGCACAATAAAAGAGAGAAACGGTAGAGACCTAGTAGAAGCAGAAGAGATCAAGAAGAGATGGAAAGAATACACAGTAGAATTGTACAAAAAAGATCTTAATGAACCAAATAACCATGACTGTGTGGTCAGTCTCCCAGAGCCAGGCATTCTGGAGTGTGAAGTCAAGTGGGCCTTAGGAAGTACTGCTGTCAATAAAGCTAGTAGATACAATGGAATTCCAGTTGCTGTTGTTGTTCAGTCACTCACTGTGTCCAACTCTTTGTGACCCCAAGGACTGCAGTATGCCAGGCATCCCTGCTTTCACCGTCTCCTGGACCTTGCTAAAACTCAGATCCACTAAGTCAGAGATGCCATCCAACCATCTCACCCTCTGTCATCCCCTTGTCCTCCTGCCTTCAGTTTTTCCCCAAAGTGAGGTCTTTTCTAACAAATTCCAGTAGAGCTATTCAAAACTCTAAAAGATGATGTTATCAAAGTGTTGCACTCAATATGTCAGAAAATATAGAAGACCCAGCAGTGTCCATAGGGCTGGAAAAGGCCAATCCTCACCCCAAATCCTAAGAAGGGGAGTACTAAAAATTATTCAAACCATCAGACAATTGCACTCATCTCCCTTGTTAGTAAGATGAACCAAGAGCTTCCAGACGTTCAAGCTGGGTTTAGAAAAGGCAGAGGAACCAGAGATCAAATTGTCAACATTCCCTGGATCATAGAGAAAGCAAGGGGATTCCAGAAAAGCAACTGCCTCTCATTCATCAACTAAGCTAAAGCCTTGACTGTGTGGATCATAACAAACTGGAAAGCTCTAAAAGAGATAGGAGTACCAGACCATCTTACCTGTCTCCTGAGAAACCTGTATGCAGGTCAAGAAGCAACAGTTAGAACCCTCTGTGGAAAAACTGATTGATTCAGGATTGAGAAAAGAGTAAGATAGGGCTGTCTGTTGTCACCCTGTTTATTTAAGCTATGTGCTGAGCACATCACCAGAGATGCCAGGCTGGATGAATTACAAGCTAGAATCAAGTAGGTGGGAGAAACATCAACAACCTCAGATAATGCAGATGATACTACTCAAATGGCAGAAAGCAAACAGGAACTAAAGAACTTCTTGATGACGGTGAAGGAAGAGAGTGAAAAAGTGGACTTAAAACTAAATATTATAAAAACTAAGATCACGGCATTTGGCCCAATTGCTGCTGCTGCTGCCAAGTCACTTCAGTAGTGTCCGACTCTGTGAGACCCCATAGACGACAGTCTACCAGGCTCCTCCATCCATGGAATTTTCAGGCAAGAGTACTGGGGTGGGTTGCCATTGGCTTCTCTGGTCTGGCCCAACTGCTTTATGGCAAATATAAGGGGGAAAGGTGGAAGCAGTGACTGATTTCTTCTTCTTGGGCTCTAAAATTGCTGCAGATGGTGACTGCAGCCATGAAATCAGAAGATAATTGCTTGTTGGCAGGAAAGTTAGGACTAGACAGTGTGTTGAAAAGCAGAGACATCACTCTGCCAACAAAGGTCCCTATAGTGAAGGTTATGGTCTTCCCAGTGAGAGCTGGACAGTAATGAAGGCAGAGCACCAAAGAATTGATTCCTTTGAACTGTGGTGCTAGAGAACACTCCTGAGATTCCCTTGGAAAGCAAGGAGATCAAACCAGTTTCTCTTAAGGGAAGTCAACCCTGAATACTCATTGGAATGACTGATGCTGAAGCTGAAGCTCCAGTATTTTGGTCATCTGATGCAAATAGCCAACTCATTGGAAAAGTCCCTGATGCTGGAAAAGATTGAAGGCAGAAGGAGTAGAGGGCATCAGAGGATGAGATGGCTGGATGGTATCACCAATGCAATGGATATGAACTTGGACAAACTCCAGGAGATGGTGAAGGACAGGGAGGCCTGGTACGCTGCAGTCCATGGGGTCACAACAAGTTGGAAATGACTGGACCACTGAACAACAACAACAAATTGGTAGAACTTCTGCAAAAAATTCTAGCAAGGAAGCAATGTACTGTAACCATGAATAACAATCTGTCACAACTTAATGTCAGATAAGAGCAGTTGACTACTCTAAAGCATTTAATTGTGTGGATTACAACTAACTGGAAAATTCTTAAAGAGATGGGAATACCAAACCACCTTACCTGCCTCCTGAGAAACCTGTATGCAGGTCAAGAAGCAACAGTTAGAACCAGATATGGAACAACAGACTGGTTCAAAATTGGGAAAGGTGTACATCAAGGCTGTATATTGGTCACTCTGCTTATTTAACTTATATGCAGAGTACATCATGCAAAATGCCAGGCTGGATGAATCACAAGCTGGAATCAAGATTGCAGGGAGAAATATCAATAACCTCAGATACGCAGATGACACCTACCTTGGCAGAAAGCGAAGAGGAACTAAAGGGCCTCTTGATGAAGGTGAAAGGGGAGAGTGAAAAAGCTGCTTAAAACTCAATACTTACAAAACAAATATCACATCATCCAGTCCCGTCACTTCATGGCAAATAGATGGAGAAACAATGGAAACAGTGACAGGCTTTATTTTCTTGGGGTCCAAAATCACTGTAGATGGTGACTGCAGCCAGGAGATTAAAAGACACTTTCTCCTTGGAAGAAAGGCTATGACAAACCTAGACACATATTAAAAAGCAGAGACATTACTTTGCCAACAGAGGTCCATCTAATCAAAGCTATGGTTTTTCCAGTAGTCTTGTATGGATGTGAGAGTTGGACCATAAAGAAGGCTGAGCACTGAAGAACTGATGCTTTCAAATTGTGGTGCTGGAAAGGGCTCTCGAGAGTTTCTTGGATTGCAAGATCCAACCAGTCAATCCTAAAGGAAATCAACACTGAATATTCATTGGAAGGACTGATGCTGAAACTGAAGCTCTGATACTTTGGCCACCTTTTCATCGGAAAAGACCCTGACGCCAGGAAAAAATGAAGGCAGGAGGAGAAGGAGACAACAGAGGATAAAATGGTTGGATGGCATCACTGACTCAATGGACATGAGTTTGAGCAAACTCTGGGAGATGGTAAAGGACAGAGAAGCCTGGTGTGCTGCAGTCCATGGGGTCGCAAAGAGTTGTACATGACTTAACAACTGAACAACAACAAAATCAAAACCAAGGGCAAGGGCAAGGCCAATACCAGCTCCCTAATATGAAATTTTTTTCTAATTCCAACAATAGAAAATGCTAACTCAAGGAGGGGTAAACTTTCTGTTTGCCCAAGCAGAGACTGACTGACACCAATCAAGTATACTTTAGTGTAGATTTTTTCACTGGGTAGAGGGTTGAGTTAGAAAACCTCAAAAATTCTTCCAACTCTTTTCTAAATATCTGTAGACAGTTGCCCAACTCTCTGTGTAGTTAAAGTTTAGACAGTCTATTCCAGTATGAATCTGGACTCACAGCGAAGACTTTAAGCATAGTATGTCTGTTGACCACAATTCTAATTTTAACCAATTGTTCAAAACCTACCAGCTGCATTAGTCATCCAGTAAAGGGAAAGTGAATTAGCCTAGTAAGCTATGTTCTTTCTGAGCCATGACATTTGGTATGTTACCTCCTTGAAGTTTTAAAATGTCATATGATCTAATTCAGTGTGTTAGCAGTGTTATGATTACCTTATGACACCAATCCTTAAGTGTTGCAAGTCTAAATGCCACATCCCACAGCTTGGCTGAAATACTCTGCAGTTAGGATTTCAGTGCTTGCTGGTGAGGTGAGAGACTTTGCAAATGAAATTGAGGTTAGATGGGTGGGTGGGTGTGTAGAGAAAAAGTTTTATATTTCAGTCTCATTTTATGAACTCAGCTCTCCCTTTTAATTATAAGAACTGAAAAATTCTTTGGAGAACCAGATAAACCGATCTTTTTGGTGTCACAGATTCCTAGAGAAAGGGAATTTCTAAATTTGAGCCTCTTTCCAGAAATAATGCTAAAAAATCTGTTGTTTTCCAAACCACTCCCAACCCCCTGCAAGGAAAAAAAAAAAACTATGAAAATGTCTTCTTGATCTACCAGTGTTTACCTAACTATTTTAATTGACAACATCCTTAGAAAATGATCATTTTCTATATCCATACTAAATAGAGAAGGAGCTGGAGAACAAAAGCAAAGGCCTGGCTTCTCGCTGTTGCAACCAAAACAAGTGTTGGGAGATTAGTGTCTCAGCCTGTGTGTTGAGAGGATTGTTTCTTTAACAGCATAATTTTTATTAGGAAAAAAATCTTATTATTTATATAAGTTCAACTTTACAAAATGGCCATTTGCAGATAAGACCCAGTTAAATAAAGGCAACTTCTTATGGCCCATCCTAACAGAAAATATGGAATCTCAAGAAAAGCACAGCAAAGGAAAAAAATTATGCTCTAATCCCTATACTTAAGGAATCAAATATTACACATTGATGTGTATATATAGATATTCATATGTGGTTTTTGCCATGTAGATTTACATACTTTGCATAATTTAAATTACATCACAGCACATAATTTTTTCCAACCTGTTTTTTTCCCTTTACTGGTTAATAATGAGTATTTTCTCATGTCATTAAGTATTCTAGAGCACGATTTTCAAGGACTCCTTGTGTTCATTCCCTCATTAGAATGAACAAATTAATTTAAACAATCTTCTATGGCCAAATATTTAATTTCCCAAATATTCCTCTTTTATAAATTATGGGCTATAAATATGTTTATAAGGGAAACTTTTGTGTACATTTCCAATTATATGCCAGATATTGCTGGGTCAGATCATGTGCACATTTTCTAACTTCTAATATTTTTGCCAAATCACCTCCCAGAAGACAGTATCCACCAGGATCATGTAAGCATGTATCTTCTCATTAACGTTTTGTATTATCATTGTTTTAAATCTCAGCTCCTCATTTGTTTTTTTTTATCTGAATTTCTCAGGACAGTTTCAGGGTCATTAAAGTCCTGTTGTGTTTTACATTGATGGTGAACTTTCCATCCATAGAATGGAAATTCTTAAATTAAAATTAAGAATTAAAACTTAAAATTCCATCCATAGAATTTTAAGAATAATTCAGGAGCCTGCTTGGTACTAAGCCTTTCTTTCAGAGACCTCAGACCACTGCAGAGGTAGACTGCTACATGCTACAAGGAGAAAGTCAAATGCCACAGGCAAAAACCTGGGTCTTTATCCTTCAAGGAACTCGGTGCTTGAAATTATGCATCTTTAGCTCCTAATCTAATATTCTACCTCATGTCTAATAATGCAGTGGGGCAGAGGTCCTACCAAGAGAATGACAGTCCATTCATTATTAGAGGCAAATCCATTGCCTCCTACCGGCTGCTACAAACTTAGATAGATACTTGGTATAGTAGAACAGATGCTGGGTAATCTGTCACTTCTAATAGGACAGGCACTAGTTAAAAACAGACAAAGGGGAGATGTGTTTAAATGTTTAAAAAATATGCAATCCTTAAAAAAAAAAAAAAACTTTCTACTTAGCTAAAATATCTGAAGAATTGTGACTTTTTTCTACTCCAGAAGTCAGTACTTGGCAAATATGTAAAACACATGGAAACAGTCTTCAGCTCAACAAGAGGATAAATCTTTAAAATAATTAATGCTACCCAGCAATGAAAAAGACTGATTCTGATTCAATGATAAATAGTTTTTCCAGAGTACGAGACAAACTGATCACCCCCTTTGAAATAGTCATATCCCACATTATTAGTGGTAATTATGGAAATTTATAATTGGTTTTACATATTTGCTCCTACTGCTAGACTATGAACTCTTTGTAGCTAACTAATATTCTTTTATATTATAGGACTGAAAATAGGATTTTAGAGTTGGTCTCTTATCTACAAAATACTCTTACCCAATTAGAAGTGGATCCTTTTGATCTAAAATTATAACAGCTCTGAAAGTAATAATAATAGATAAGGTCTTTTTTATAATTCCAAGTGAATGAGTTATGAAATCTTTTCCTGGGAGAGGAGGGTGAAATGAAGAAAATGGACACCTTTGTGCAAGGAACATAAGGAAGTATAAAACAAAGAAAAGACGTTGAAGTATGGAGTGTTACAGACAAAATTTGCTGACTAAATATTTGTTGCTCTTGTTCTTGTTATTGTTGTTGGTTTTTTAAGGGTCCCTTTTGGACGTAACTGACTTCCTGCATGATTTAAAGCCGTTGTTTATTTCAAAAAAGAATCCTGCCTTAAGGCAGTGATATTGTGGGAAAAAGTAAGTTTTCTTGCCCTTAAGCAAATATAGTATGAAAGGTCATTCATTAGCTCTGCCAAACTCCCCTTCTTGTAAAAAGTTCAAATAAAACCTTTTTATTAAAATAGTGGAAGTAAGAGCAAGGAGGAGGAAGGAATGGAACGGAACACAGGGTGTGGTTGAGATCCAAATATTCCTGGCATCGGTGGGTGAGCCTCTTTGAAACCAAGTATTTAGGCTTGCCAGCTGATCTCAGTGCAGTGGCATCCTCTCCTGCACTTGAGACTATGTCTCATGCATTCATTCAAGTGTTCACTTAATAAATACATAGTGGGTGCCTACTTGTGTGCCAGACCCTGCTGTGAGCTCTGGTGATACAGCAGTGAACCAAATAGAAAGCTTTCTGATTTCATGGAGTTTACATTAGGATGGGTTCTCCGGCGGGAACAGAACATTAAACCCCAAATGAGTATAATTATGTCAACAAAAGGAGAGGTTTTGTGTTTAATCCTAAAGCAACCCAAATTTAATAAATCTAATAAAATCTGAATTAACAGTGCAAGTGCCAGTCTACTCCAGAATTAAACTGTATTTTCCAGGTATGTGAAAGACACTCCCTACTACAGCTCCCTCCCCGACAAAAGAAGGCTTCCAGCATCCAAGTGGAAAAACGTGAACTGTGGCTATATTTAGCCAAAATTAGCATCCGTATAGTCTGAGAAATTTTTCAGCCAAGTGAATTGCATAATCTAAATGCAACCATTTTTTCTTGCACTTTTTCCTGAGAACCATTCCAGCATTCATGCTGCCAGGGCTTATGCTGCCAACATTGTCAATGCACTTTGCTATAAGAGATTAAAGATTGGCTACAAATAGTTTCCAATGAATAACCCTAATTAGCCACTAAAGTTGGCATATTTCCTGCTATCTGAAATTAGATCACAAGAGTTGGGTTGAGATGAAAAAGTTCTATTAACTGTCTAGAATTTCAATTCCTATTTACTGGGGGAAATTACTGTTTTGAACTTTATCTGCTCCTATCTGAAGAAGTCTGGAGTTAATGGTAATAAAAAGATATGTGGAAGTCTGGACTTTCAGTTTCAAACTTTCAGTCTGGACTTCCCACTCTACTACTGGGACTTTCCAAAATAAACTCAAAAGAACAGTGGCCCTGAGAGATATGTCAGTGGAGTTGTTAAAATAAAAGGAAAGTATCTTCAAAAGACGGCAAAACACAACATTTTGTAGTTGTCCATATGTACCTGTACATAATCCTCTCTAACAAATCAATGATTTTGTGTGTGTGTGTGTTTGTTTGTTTGTTTTTAATACAATATTGCCAATCAATAGGTGTCACTTGGACCCAGGTCTGAATCCTTTCCTTAGAGGTTTATCTCCTAGCGCACCTCTGCCCCTCAGTCAGGAAACAATGTACCTGCCACAGTTAGGTGTTTGGGAAGAGCTACTCATATCAGCCCCACTGA
This sequence comes from Bos grunniens, assembly GCF_055505025.1. NCBI lineage: Eukaryota > Metazoa > Chordata > Mammalia > Artiodactyla > Bovidae > Bos > Bos grunniens. The sequence goes on from NC_141165.1 coordinate 106,420,129, forward strand.
ACCTTATCAGGGCAGCGACTGAGCTGGATGTTCCTGTTTTGGAGTCCTGTCTGCTATGATCAGCTGTTCTGTGGTCGATTTGCTGATAGTTAACACACCAGATATTGGGTGCAGCCACAAGCACTCTGAAGCTTCTTCTGGATATGATTAATCATTCAGTTCTACTGACTCCAATGCGATAATCAAAAATAAATTTAAAAGGGGGATGGACCCTGGAAAATTAGTGCAAGAATTTTGAAATAGTGAATACTCTGGATTAAAGTAATAGAGTGGCTTCTTTTGAATTGTTGGAATGAATCTGTATTTCACTAAAAGTTAAATATTCCCTGGACAAAAGTACTTTCAGTAATCTATAAATAGCTTCCTATCCCTTCTTTGGAAAATGTCTGATATCTTTTCAGAGGGAACATGATAACTTCAAAAGTGCACCTACCAAGACTGGTGCTTGACCTGTGGGTGGCTTTTTAAAATTAAATAAAGAAGTGTTATGCTTTTTATAACTGACCTCTAATGAAATTTTCTTTAAAATATAAAACCTAAAGTGTAATAAAATTTATTTTGTAGGTAATAGAGGCTTGTGGTTTTAATTTCTTATCAAATTATTAATTATAAAAATGCTAAAATTGACTGTCTTTGCCTTTTGTGTGTGTGCCTGTACCAGAAATTTAAAAAGAATTAGTAAATATTTGAACCGAAACAGTGCTGTTTCTATGTAGGTATGGTGTTACTCTAAATACATTGAAAAAAAATTTTTAATTATTTATTTCTTTTGGCTCTACTGGGTCTTAGTTTTGGCAAGTGGGATCTTTGGTCTTCGTCACAGCATGTGAACTCTTTAGCTGCAGCTTGCGGGATCCAGTTCCCTGACCAGGGATCAAACTTGGACCCCTGCATTGGGAGTGTGGAGTCTTAGCCACTGGACCACCAGGGAAGTCCCTACACTGCATATTCCAAAATATTTATTCATCTAAGGCAGAAAGTTGGCAAGTTTTATTCCTATTACACAGAGGAAAAAATTGAGGTACAAAATTGAAAAAAGGTAATCCTCAATGGCTCAGTGGTGTAGAATCTGCCTGCCAATGCAGGAGACACAAGATGTTCAATTCCTGGGTCAGGAAGAAACCCTGGAGAAGGAAATGGAAAGCCACTCTAGTATTCTTGCCTAGAAAATCCCATGGACAGAGGAGTTTGGTGAGCTACAGTCCACAAAGAGTCGGTCCTGACTTAGCAACTAAGCACCACCACCACCAATGAAGTGAAATGAAAATATTAATGAACAGATTGAATATTTCAAAATTGTCAGCACAGATTACAATGAAGAAGAGTGTCAGACCTATGGTATGCTCTCTTTTTTGTTCAGGACTTTGAGGAGGGTTTGGTCATTACAATTTTTAAAAGTAAAAAAATAAAATAAAAAATTTAAAATATATATAAAAACTTAGCAATTTTCAAATTGAATTTTCTAACAAATATACATAGAGGATGTTCTAATATATACCTTAAGAGTATTTTAAATAATTAAATAATTTGGATTATAGCCAGAAAGGAGTGTGTATCACCCAGTTTTCTCCAGAACAACAAAAGTACTACTTATAGGAATGGCAACCCCCTCCAGTAGTCTTGCCTGGAGAATTTCATGGACAGAGGAGCCTGGTGGGCTACAGTCTACAGGGTCACAAAGAGTTGGACACAACTGAGCAACTGATACACTTATATAAACATCTGGGCTTCCCAGATGATGCTAGTGGTAAAGAATCTGCCTGCCAATGCAAGAGACACAGGTTTGATCCCTGGGTCAGGAAGATCCCCTGGAGAAGGGAATGGCAATCCACTCCAGTATTCTTGCTGCAAAATTCCATGGACAAGAAGAGCCTGGCGTGTTACAGTCCATGGGGTCACAAAGAGTCCGACACAACTGAGCACACACATATATATAAGCATTTATTTTAAGGAATTAGCTTATGCAATTGTGATGGCTGCCAAGTCCAAAATCTGTAGGACAGGCTGGTAGATTGGAAACTCTTGGGAAGGAGCTAATGCTGCAATCTTGAAGAATAATTTCTTCTTCAGGGAAGCTTGTTTTGCTCTCAAGGACTTTCAACTGATTAGATGAGTCCCACCCTTGTTAGAGAAATAATCTCTTTCACTTAAAGTCAATTGATTGTAGATGTTAACTGCATCTACAAAATACCTCCACACCAACACCTGTTTGATTAAATAACTGGGTACTATGTCCTAACTGTATGGACAAAGGCCCATATAGTCAAAGCTATGGTTTTCCCAGTAGTCCTGTATGAATGTGAGAGTTGGACCATAAAGAAAGCTGAGTGCCAAAGAACTGATGCTTTTGAACTGTTGTGTTTGAGAATATTCTTGAGAGTCCTTTAGACTGCAAGGAGATCAAACCAGTCAATCCCAAAGGAAATCAATCCTGAATATTTATTGGAAGGACTGATGCTGAAGCTGAAACTCCAAGACTTTGGCCACCTGATGCAAAGGATTGACTCATTAGAAAAGACCCTGATACTGGGAAAGATTGAAGGCACAAGAATAAGGGGATGACAGAGGATGAGATGGTTGGATGGCATCACTGACTCAATGGACATGTGTTTGAGCAAGCTCTAGGAGATGGTGATGGACAGGGAAGCCTGGAGTGCTGCAGTCCACGGAGTGGCAAACAGTCAAACACGACTGAGCGACTGCATGACAATAAATAGCCTAACTGAACTGACACACAGAAGTGTCACAGAGGGCAGGGAATGTGCCTCTTCTCCAGTGTCCAGAAGGGTGTTACACTCCCACAGTACATGAACACACACGAAGCTGAAAACCTACTACCTCTGATTTTAGTGACTTTAATTCATCAACAGAATTTGAGTAAAATCTTCATTTTAAAAAACTACTCACTATTGTAATGTTATCCTTTGTATTAACAAGCACACTGCTCACATTTTTATTGGAATGAATATATTCTGTAGAAATCATGGAATATTAGACTTCTCACTTGAAGAAAAGAAAACTACCTCAAAATAGCCAGGGCCATGTCCTCACCTTCTGGTGTTTGCTTATAATCAGAACTGGCCCCTCTGTGTTTATATCCTATTTCTGACACTTTTGGCTGTGTGATCTTAGTATCTTTGTGAAATGGAGCCAGGAGTATTCCTATCTCAAAGTTTGTGCAGAGTACCTGTGTCAGAGCAACAGCTACGGGATTCTTAAATAATATTGTTTCTGGGGGTGCAGAATTCTTGGAATTCTTCAGTTTGTTTGATAGATGCATCTATTAGTAAGCAAGGCCAAATATTGTGATTTATTAATACATTGCTGAGTCTGGTAAACTAAGTCAACGATACTCACATCTGGATCTGTAAGCTAGTGATGGTCAAAAAACTGTTAGCTACAGATTCTGATGAGATAAGCACCTAATATAGTGATTTGATGTTTCTGTGATATTTTTATTGTATTTTACATAAGTGGCAACACATAGTGAATCTGCATAAACAAAACAGAGAAACAGAAAGATCCTTTTGTTTAGGTCCTTTACCTCGTGGTAAATAATCGGGAAAAAACTGGTCTTAGAAATCCCTATGTATAAGAATTCACTGCTAGATAAAAATTTAAGCATTAATTTAAACAAAATTCAGTATGTTACCTCCCATGGAAAAACTATAGTTGTGTTGCTTGGTTTTGGTCTGACCTCCACAGTGCTTTTGTAATTGTCTATTTAAGTGTTGGGTATTCCCATCTCTTTCAGAATTTTTCACAGTTTATTGTGATCCACACAGTCAAAGGCTTTGGCAGAGTCAATAAAGCAGAAATAGATGTTTTTCTGGAACTCTCTTGCTTTTTCCATGATCCAGCGGATGTTGGCAATTTAATCTCTGGTTCCTCTGCCTGTTCCACAACCAGCTTGAACATCAGGAATTTCACAGTTCACATACTGCTGAAGACTGACTTGGAGAATTTTGAGCATTACTTTCCTAGCATGTGAGATGAGTGCAATTGTGTGGTAGTTTGAGCATTCTTTGGCATTGCCTTTCTTTGGCATTGGAATGAAAACTGACCTTTTCCAGTCCTCTGGCCACTGCTGAGTTTTCCAAATGTGCTGGTATATTGAGTGCAGCACTTTCACAGCATCATTTTTCAGGATTTGAAATAGCTCAACTGGAATTCCATCACCTCCACTAGATTTTTTCATAGTGATGCTTCTAAGGCCCACTTGACTTCACATTCCAGGATGTCTGGTTCTAGGTCAGTGATCACACCATCGTGATTATCTGGGTCATGAAGATCTTTTTTCTACAGTTCTTCTGTGTATTCTTGCCACCTCTCTTGATATCTTCATCTTCTGTTAGGTCCATACCATTTCTGTCCTTTATCGAGCCCATCTTTGCATGAAATATTCCCTTGGTATCTCTAATTTTCTTGAAGACATCTCTAGTCTTTCCCATTCTGTTGTTTTCCTCTATTTCTTTGCATTGATCCCTGAGGAAGGCTTTCTTATCTCTTCTTTCCATTCTTTGGAACGCTGCATGCAAATAGGTATATCTTTCCTTTTCTCCTTTGCTTTTCACTTCTCTTCTTTTCACAGCTATTTGTAAGGCCTCCCCAAACAGCCATTTTGCTTTTTTGCATTTCTTTTCCATGGGGATGGTCTTGATCCCTGTCTCCTGTACAATGTCATGAACCTCAGTCCATAGTTCATCAGGCACTCTATCAGATCTAGGCTCTTAAATCTATTTCTCACTTCCACTGTATAATCATAAGGGATTTGATTTAGGTCATACCTGAATGGTCTAGTGGTTTCCCCTACTTTCTTCAATTTAAGTCTGAATTTGGTAATAAGGAGTTCATGATCTGAGCCACAGTCAGCTCCTGGTCTTGTTTTTGCTGACTGTTAGAGCTTCTCCATCTTTGGCTGCAAAGAATAGAATCAATCTGATTTTGGTGTTGACCATCTGGTGATGTCCATGTGTAGAGTCTTCTCTTGTGTTGTTGGAAGAGGGTGTTTGTTATGACCAGTACATTTTCTTGGCAAAACTCTATTAGTCTTTGCCCTGCTTCATTCTGTATTCCAAGGCCTAATTTGCCTGTTACTCCAGGTGTTTCTTGACTTCCTACTTTGCATTCCAGTCCCCTATAATGGAAAGGACATCTTTTTTGGGTGTTAGTTCTAAAAGGTCTTGTAGGTCTTCACAGAACCATTCAACTTCAGCTTCTTCAGCGTTACTGGTTTGGGCATATACTTGGATTACCATGATATTGAATGGTTTTCCTTGGAAACGAACAGAGATCATTCTGTCGTTTTTGAGATTGCATCCAAGGACTGCATTTCGGACTCTTTTGTTGACCATGATGGCTACTCCATTTCTTCTGAGGGATTCCTGCCCACAGTAGTAGATATAATGGTCATCTGAGTTAAATTCACCCATTCCAGTCCATTTTAGTTCACTGATTCCTAGAATGTCGACATTCACTCTTGCCATCTCTCGTTTGACCACTTCCGATTTGCCTTGCTTCATGGACCTGACATACCAGGTTCCTATGCAATATTGCTCTTTACAGCATCAGACCTTGTTTCTATCACCAGTCACATCCACAGCTGGGTATTGTTTTTGCTTTTGCTCCATCCCTGCATTCTTTCTGAAGTTATTTCTCCACTGATCTCCAGTAGCATATTGGGCACCTACTGACCTGGGGAGTGGAAAATTCTGAAAGAGATGGGAATACCAGACCACCTGACCTGCCTCTCGAGAAATCTGTATGCAGGTCAGGAAGCAACAGTTAGAACTGCACATGGAACAACAGACTGGTTCCAAATAGGAAAAGGAGTACGTCAAGGCTGTATATTGTCACCCTGCTTATTTAACTTCTATGCAGAGTACATCATGTGAAATGATGGACTGGAAGAAACACAAGCTGGAATCAAGATTGCCGGGAGAAATATCAATAACCTCAAATATACAGATGACACCACCCTTATGGCAGAAAGTGAAGAGGAACTAAAAAGCCTCTTGATGAAAGTGAAAGTGGAGAGTGAAAAAGTTGGCTTAAAGCTCAACATTCAGAAAATGAAGATCATGGCATCCGGTCCCATCATTTCATGGGAAATAGATGGGGAAACAGTGGAAACAGTGTCAGACTTTATTTTTCTGGGATCCAAAATCACTGCAGATGGTGACTGCAGCCATGAAATTAAAAACGCTTACTCCTTGGAAGGAAAGTTATGACCAACCTAGATAGCATATTCAAAAGCAGAGACATTAGTTTGCCAACAAAGGTTCGTCTAGTCAAGGCTATGGTTTTTCCTGTGGTCATGTATGGATGTGAGAATTGGACTGTGAAGAAGGCTGAGCGCCTTAGAACTGATGCTTTTGAACTGTGGTGTTGGAGAAGACTCTTGAGAGTCCCTTGGACTGAAAGGAGATCCAACCAGTCCATTCTGAAGGAGATCAGCTCTGGGAATTCTTTGGAAGGAATGATGCTAAAGCTGAAACTCCAGTACTTTGGCCACCTCATGCGAAGAGTTGACTCCTTGGAAAAGACTCTGATGCTAGGAGGAATTGGGGGCAGGAGGAGAAGGGGACGACAGAGGATGAGATGGCTGGATGGCATCACTGACTCGATGGATGTGAGTCTGAGTGAACTCCGGGAGTTGGTGATGGACAGGGAGGCCTGACATACTGCAATTCATGGGGTCGCAGAGTCGGACACGACTAAGCGACTGAACTGAACTGAACTGATTTAGGTGTTTGTCTTCCTAACTTGAGTGTGAGATCCTGGCATGCAGGACTTCAATCTTTTTTGGGCTCCCAGGGATTAGTACAGTGATTGGCACATATATGATGCCTATTAGATGTGTTTTAAATGAATGAAAATAGAAATAAGTGACAGAAATAAAACTATTTAAGGATAGAAAATGAAATAAACTTATTTTTTCTGCCTTGTGATAGGTTGAACGAGAAAGTGATAGAGATGTCGATAGATCTAAATAGATATTGAATATTAACAGATGTTAGTTATGGAAAAAATTCACACTATCCCCTTTCAAATGTTATATCTACTGTAAAGAACATACTGCCTTTGAATCTGAATATAGCCACTTATTGACAGTTTTAATGTGACCCATGCTGTTGATATAGCCTGGAAAAAGAGAAGAAAAGAATAGTTTTCTTTGGCAAAAGCATACCCTTTGCAAACTAAGTGATTGAAAAGGTGCTCTTTGTTTATGAAGAAGTGATGATTTCTTCCAGAATACAGGGGTCATTTTTTGTTGACATTCTCTCTAAAACTTTAGAACAGGAGAATTTATGAGAATACATAATTGTCCCAGCCTATAATTTGCAGGGGTTTATTTAGGTCTTTTTTCCTGAAACTTAAAGGAAAAGGAACATTGTATTAGTTCTTTCTATGGGGCTTTGAATTGACATCTAAGGCTCAATAATGTTTTGTTAGGGTGACTTCCTTTCAAGAAAACATGATGTTTTCTTCTGGCATATAAGGTGACATCTCTTTTCTAATATCTAGGAAAAAAACGTTTTTTTTTCCCCCATAATTGGGCAGTTACCTGGCTATCAGTCATGAGTCCCTGATGCCATTTCACATCATTTTCATTGTGCTGTGCTAACACATCAGATAAGCTCATCACAAAACACAGACTAGGGAACAAAAAGAAAGCCAATATTTATTGATCTTTCAGGATGAGTAATTTGTATTAATCCTGGAAAGATCAAAATAAGTGTGTTCAACTAAAACTTACTTAGACTCCAAGGAGCATAAGAATTCTTTGAGGTTTTTGGAGTAGAAAGAATATTATTTCCAGTAGACATGGGAAAATTTTTAAAAATTCCCTATCGGTTATCTTGATAAAATGACTATAAGTTTCCATGTATGGTTTTGTAGCATTAAAAGAGATAATTTATATTTATAGGGGTCTACCTGTATACTTCTTTGGCTTGATGCCACAGCAGCTTTGCAGTTAAACAGACCTGGATTGAATTCAAGCTCCACAGTTAACTATGTGACCTTGTGAAAATAATGTGCAACCTCTAATTTTCCTTTCCTCTAACAGAAATTATAAAACATCTGTCAATTTATTGTGACTATTAAATGTCATTTGACTATAAACAGTGAAAGTGTTAACAGCTCAGTTTTTGTGACACCATGGATTATATTCTGCCAGACTTCTCTGTCCATGGAGTTCAGTTTTAATGAGGTAGATGAAACTGGAGCCTATTATACAGAGTGGAGTAAGTCAGAAAGAGAAAGAGAAATACTGTATATAAATGCATATATATCGAATATTAAAGATGGTACCGATGATCCTACATGCTGCTGCTGCTGCTAAGTTGCTTCAGTCTTGTCCGACTCTGTGCGACCCCATAGACAGCAGCCCACCAGGCTCCCTCATCCCTGGGATTATCCAGGCAAGAACACTGGAGTGGGTTGCCATTTCCTTCTCCAATGCATGAAAGTGAAAAGTGAAAGTGAAGTCGCTCAGTTGTGTCTAACTCTTAGCGACCCCACGGACTGCAGCCTACCAGGCTCCTGTGTCCATGGGATTTTCCAGGCAAGAGTACTGGAGTGGGGTGCCATTGCCTTCTCTGATGATCCTACATGCAGGGTAGCAAAGGTGACACAGATGTAAAGAACAGACTTTCGGACTCAGCAAGAGAAGGTGACAGTGGGATGATTTGAGAGAATAGCATTGAAACGTGTACATTACCATATGTAAAATAGATGACCAGTGAAAGTTCTATGTGTGAACCAGGTACCCAAAGTCAGTGCTCTGAAGGGATGGGGGGACACCTGTACACCTGTGGTTGATTCATGTCGATGTATGGCAAAATCCATCACAATATTGTAAAGCAATTATCCTCCAATTAAAATTAATTAATTAAAAAAAAAAAAGAATACTGGAGTGGGTTGCCTTTCTCTTCTCCAGGGAATCTTCCCCATCCAGGGACTGAACCCAGGTCTCCTGCCTTGCAGGAGGATTCTTTACCTTCTGAGCCACCAGGGAATCCACCTACAAATTCAGGAGACTCAAGAAACTAGGGTTCGACCTCTGGTTCAGGAAGATCCCCTGGAATAGGAAATGGCAACCCACTCCAATATTCTTACCTGGAGAATCCCAAGGACAGAGGAGTATGGTGGGCTAGAGCCCATGGGGTTGCAAAGAATCAAATGCAGCTGAGTGACTGAGCACATAGCACCATTTCTAGCATATGGTAGGTCCTCAACAAAGGTTGATTTTCCTTCTTTGTGCTTTCCTGCTGAGTACTCCTTTGAAGTAGCCTCAGTAGCTTTCACGTTTCCAGCTCACTTGTTTGTTTGCAGCTCAACAGATAAAATGAATCCAAACAAACATAGTGGGATGCATTTTAAGTTTGATATAGTCCTTTTTCCTCCTCAAGAGATCTGGTTCTTCTTTGTGAAGTTGCTGAAAGATGATACCAGCCACTCCTTAAATCCATAGCTCAGGGCCATGACAATATCCGTAATCCTACTTCTTGTCCACTCCAGTGTGGCATACCAAATTTAATCCCACTTTTAAAAAGAATGTTTTTGCTTTGTTTTTCCAAATTCATTCTTAAAAACAGTAAAGAATAAGTTTGCTCTTTCAATTTTGCTTAATTTTTCTTCACCCACCTACATAAAAAAAAAAGTTGAAGTCTGTATGAAATGCCATGCATGATACTGGTATATCAGGAAATTTGCTTCTAGCTCTCCTGCTAAATGTCCATCTATGTCATTTCACAACATGGTTTTTGGTTTGCTTTTCACCCGGTCTCTCTCTCCCTAAAGCTCATCGGCAGTATCCTGTGGGTATCAATTCAGTTGCTCAGTCATGTCTGACTCTTTGTGACCCCATGGACTGCAGCATACCAGGCTTCCCTGCCATCATCAACTCCTGAAGCTTGCTCAAACTCATGTCATGTCCTGTGGGTATAGAGGTTTTAAAAATTTGGCCTAAGTTCATATGACTTCTTTTTATTTCTAAATGAACAGAAACATTCAGGAATTTCTTTTATATAAACTAGAAGAGCTTTTCATAATGGGTACTATTAGAGTTTTGCTATAAGGCTCAGCCCTTTGCACTTGAAGATGCTGGTGTAAGGTGAATCTCTGAACTGTTTATACTTCTTGCTTTGCAAACAAGCCTTTTCCATATAGATTTGTAGGAGGCTAAAGTATAATCTTTGGGGTCACAGAATTCTTACCCACACAAAGCTCCCTTTCATATATATATTTAAAAGTGAAATTGATCTTCCTTTCTCTTTCTCTATTTCTCTGGCTCAGTTTCCCTGGTATTATGCTCCAAACAGCTAAAAACACTCTCCTAAAAATCTGTAAAATTATGCAAAAACAATAATAATTTAGATAATAAGAATTATTCCCTAACAAGCACCTTGGATGTAGCTGAATATTCACAATTAACATTTGCTTAAAAATGTGCCTTTCACATGACCATGCTTATCTCCTTGAAGCTTCTTCCTTCAGTTATTTAGGACATAACAGGCAACAGATAACTCTGAAGCCTACCTGACAGGGAAGTTTAATTTTAAAAACTCATCATGTATCATCCTCAGGGATATGCCATTTTCCAGGCTTTTTCATTCAAACCTACCTTTCACCTGAGACTTTTTCTCATCCAGTTCCCAAATTCCCCCAAAAAATAAGCACATACCAAAAATACATAGTATTTACCCTGAACATGAGTGACCTTACAGCTCATGAATACAGAATGACTTGGTAAGTAGAATTCAGTCTATAGCATGAGTTCTTTGTTTAAAATAAAGGTGGAAACCAGAAAAAATCACTAAAACATGAGCAGTGGCTGACAAAAATTCTTAGCTCTCCCCTCAGACATCAATGAGAAAATACATCTGTAGTGTATCTGTCTAAGGCCTACCTGCAACATGCAATATACCTGAGTCATAGGCCTTGTACGAGTCAAAGAGCAGATGAGGAAGGCAAGAGATCAGTGTCAGATTTACTGAAACAAATACCTTGAAATTTCTAGAAAAGAGGAAATTGTTTTTTCCTACAAAACTCATGAAACATTTAATACCCTGTAGTTAAAATTAAGTAAGACCTATTTTAGAATTCTATTTTCTTTAAAAAAATGTTTTTATTAACTGGAATCTCTCCTGTAACTTTAAAAAAAAAATTGTCACTGTTGACTAATAGAAAAGTTATTTTTTTTAAAAATTACCACTTCAAAGCTTTTTAAAAATACCTTAGATAAGTAGTAATACTATGTGGTTAGCTGTTATTTTGAAATATATGTAGCTTTTAAAGTTATAAGCCTAGCATTGGGCTAAATAGGGAAATATAGAAGATTTCAATTCTAAAGAGCATGGATTGGTGAAAACAAACAACTAATCATTTAGTAATTATTGAGCATGATGGACAATTATCCCTTTTTGTCACCCCAAGGAATTTACAATCTTTTTGGAAAGAGAAGTCATAAATTAAAACAATAACTTGTAGCAAGAATCAGCAAACTTTTAACCTTTTTCTCTAAAAGGTTGAATAATAAGTATATAAGGCTTTATGGGTCTAGAAGCTAGTATATAGTAAATACTTTTTTTTTTTATTTTTAAACTTTACATAATTGTATTAGTTTTGCCAAATATCAAAATGAATCCATCACAGGTATACATGTGCTCCCCATCCTGAACCCTCCTCCCTCCCCATACCATCCCTCTGGGTCATCCCAGTGCACTAGCCCCAAGCATCCAGTATCATGCATTGAACCTGGACTGGCATCTCGTTTCATACATGATATTTTACATGTTTCAATGCCATTCTCCCAAATCTTCCCACCCTCTCCCTCTCCCACAGATTCCATAAGACTGTTCCATACATCAGCATCACTTTTGCTGTCTCGTACACAGGGTTATTGTTAGCATCTTTCTAAATTCCATATATATGCGTTAGTATACTGTATTGGTGTTTTTCCTTCTGGCTTACTTCACTCTGTATAATAGGCTCCAGTTTCATCCACCTCATTAGAACTGATTCAAATGTATTCTTTTTAATGGCTGAGTAATACTCCATTGTGTATATGTACCACAGCTTTCTTATCCATTCATCTGCTGATGGACATCTAGGTTGCTTCCATGTCCTGGCTATTATAAACAGTGCTGCGATGAACATTGGGGTACACATGTCTCTTTCCCTTCTGGTTTCCTCAGTGTGTATGCCCAGCAGTGGGATTGCTGGATCATAAGGCAGTTCTATTTCCAGTTTTTTAACAACTAATCTCAAAAATATACAAGCAACTCCTCCAGCTCAACTCCAGAAAAATAAATGACCCAATCAAAAAATGGGCCAAAGAACTAAATAGACATTTCTCCAAAGAAGACATACAGATGGCTAACAAACACATGAAAAGATGCTCAACATCACTCATTATCAGAGAAATGCAAATCAAGACCACTATGAGGTACCATTTCACACCAGTCAGAATGGCTGCGATCCAAAAGTCTACAAATAATAAATGTTGGAGAGGGTGTGGAGAAAAGGGAACCCTCTTACACTGTTGGTGGGAATGCAAACTAATACAGCCACTATGGAGAACAATGTGGAGATTCCTTAAAAAACTGGAAATAGTATATAGTAAATACTTTTTAAAAAGAAAATATTCTACCCCTCCCACGCCCTTGCCCTGCACTGTTGCTTTCCTTGGAGTGAACTGGCTTTGGTAGGGGGACTTTGGGTCAGCTGCAGTAACTTGTATTATTCTCTCAGCCAACAGAATCCAGCCTGAGGGGAGGCACATATTTAGGGGTGTAAGAAAGCAGCTGCTTCAGTCAGAATCACCCTCTGCCTCAGATCTCAGTACACATTTCTCTCTTCCCAGTAAGCTCAGACATCTTAGACAGGTGACCGCAAACAAGGTGGTTCATTAAATTGCCAATTCCCTAACAGACAGATTCTATCATTTGGTAGATTCTGACATTGGCAGTTGCTACTCAAAATGTAAGTGGGGACCCTAAACAGCATGAGGCCCAGCCACAGGTTAGGGAGTCAGGCATAAGACAGAGGCATCAGACAGAGAGGAGTAGAGAAAGATTCCTGGACTTGCTATCTAAAGACTACAGTGCTACTTTGCTCAGTATGGGTGCCATTAGGTCACAGTGATTTATAAGTAAGGACATGTACCAAACACCCTGCTAGATCAAGAAACATTTCATTAAGAGAATAAGCATTGAGCCCAGTGCTAAAGCATAGATAGAGACTGAAGAAATAGGAAAAAAAAAAAAGCTTCAGAAGGGTGAAGTGAAATTGTCAAAGAATGACTTTTTGAAAGGTAAAATCATAGCTTATAAAATACAAAATAGATACATTCAAAGATTTTATTTAGCCAAGTTTTATCTCATTCATTATTTAGGAAATCCATGTAATTACATTAGTTCAAAAGGCTATCAGAGAATAGATACATACATGGACATTAAGCAATGCTGAAGTATATTTGCTAATATATACAAAATTTGTCTCTTCGGCAAGCTAGAAATCAGTTTCATCTCCATCATCCAAAATTCATTTGCTTTTCTATGAACAGAAATCATTTGCGTTTACCATCTCTTCATACATTACCTCGAATATTGCAGAATAGTCAGACAATGAAAGTTATAAAACCAGATAACCCCAGAAGAGTCCTTTAGATAATGTTCCACATTCCATTGTAAAGTACCCAGTGATCACTTTTTCCACTTCAGATTCTTTTACCTGACAACAGGAACAAAAAGTAAGATGAAGGTGCAATAAGTTTGTTTCAGAGACACCTATCTTAATGCCCAGCTGACTCCCCAGCTTTCATCATTTGACTGTTTTAGAATTGCACTGGGCGATAAGCCATTTTTGCTATGTTAAACCTAAAATTGTTCATACAATATTCCAATGCTATAATTTCTGGCCCTTTTATGCTGCTGCTGCTGCTAAGTCGAGTCAGTCGTGTCTGACTCTATGCGACCCCATAGACGGCAGCCGACCAGGCTCCCCCTTCTCTGGGATTCTCCAGGCAAGAACACTGGAGTGGGTTGCCATTTCCTTCTCCACTTCGTGAAAGTGAAAAGTGAAAGTGAAGTCGCTCAGTCCGTCCGACTCCTAGCAACCCCATGGACTGCAGCCCACCAGGCTCCTCCATCCATGGATTTTCCAGGCAAGAGTACTGGAGTGGGTTGCCACTGCCTTCTCCGGCCCTTTTATAGGTATGTAAGAAAACAATTGAGTCAAATTCGGTGGAAAGTAATAGGCTTTTCAGTGGGTTTTGTTTTTTTTTTTCAGTTTTAGATTTTGATAAAGTTCAACTTATTGATTTTTTTCTTCTTTTATAATTTCATTTATTTACTGGCTGTGCTGGGTCTTGGTTGCTGTGCAGGTTTTTCTCCAGCTTCAGTGCACAGGGGCTCCTCTCCAATCTCACTGTGGTGGCTTCTGTTGTGGAGCACAGACTGTAGGCATGCAGTCTTCAGTAGTTGCGGCACACAGGCTCAGTGGCTGCAGCTCCCAGGCTCTAGAGCACAGGCTCATTAGTTGTGGCACATGGGCTTAGCTGCTCCAAGGTATGTGAGATCTTCCCAGACAAGGAATTGAACCGGAAGACAAATTCTTTACCACTCAGCCATCAGAGAAGCCTGGTGCTTTCTAAATTATATAATGCACATAGAAACCTTCTCAATTCTTTTCATAAACAAAGTCCTACTCACTTTAAGCCAAAGAAGTACAAAAGAGGGAGGGGAAAAACAAAATAAAGAAAGCAAACAAGCAAACAAACAACAAAACGAATAACACCTTGGAGACCCAGACACTTTAAGGAGACAAGTGGGGTCTATTATATAACATATTAAGAAATATTCTCTTGGCAAATATTAGATCTTTCCTCTTTTAAAATGGACATAAGACTAAAAACAGTAAATACACTGACAGCATGAGGGCAAAGAAGTAGATAGAAAAAAAAAAGCAAGTTGAACTCAAATTTGATATAATGACTATAGTGCTGGTGGGATCCTATAGGGCTCTACAGTAATAAGGTAACACCTTGTTAGGACAAGGCATAAGAAACAATGTTCATGGCAATGACTTGACATCATGATTAAAGGCACAAATCACATTCAGAGCATTTTCATCGTGAAGACATTAAAAACACTGTATATTTTTAGAAGACTTCTGACATGTTTTAAAAATATAAGTGGTCAGAGAGCATATAAGACTCTTTAAACTTATTTAACAATTGAGAGTTTTTTTTTTTATATAATTGGAAAAATCTAAGTATGGGTAGAGACAGTAATTATAGGGCAGAGTGGAATGAGAATATTCAGGAGAAATACTAGTAGACTAAGGAATCTTTGCAACTTCTAAATATCCCACTAAGGTGTAAGATAAAAGGTAAATTCCTCTTGCTCAGATGGTCAAGAACATTTTCAAGGAAGAGATATCTAACTGATCTGACTGCCAATTTTGTGATGTTCAATTTTCCCAGTAGATAATAGTAGCTAATATTTATTATTTCATAGCAAATAAGCCACTGTATTAAATGATACTATTTATGTCTTTGTGTATATATATATATTTATATATATTTCTCTAATTTTATTTCCATAATAAGTATTGAGAAAGATATTATTTTCTCTATTTTACAGAAGAGGAAATATAAGCTAAGAAACTGAGAGAGGTTAAATTATGATCATGAACTACACTACTACATGGCAGAGACAATTTTGAACCCAGGTTGTATGGGTCTATTACTTGGACTCAGAAGCATTCTGATATTTTATTCTTTCTGTTTAACACCAAAAACAGGTATTTGGGTAAATAGTATTGTCCTCATTTTATGTAAAAGCAGACAGGCACAGGACAGCAAAGTAGCCAAGCTAAGCAGCATGAAGTGCCAGTGGGCATCCACTAGGTCTTCCCACTGTGAGAGGGTACAGTGGGCCTGTCTGTGGTGTCTCTCTGCTCGAATCCTCCCAAAGAAGACGCCCCATCTCTCAGCTGATGGGGCAGCTGTGAGCAGCTTGCTGCAAACTGGAAAATGCAAATATTGCCTTGAAGACGTTCAAATTCAGTTTTAAAAACAAAACAAAAATCACATGCTATCTTAACAAAGAATTATCTCCTGGGCTTCTTTTGCTCTAGTCTGCCGATTTGTGACCCAGGGAGTAGAAGGTAAAAGACCAGTTGGGAGAGAATTGAAGAGAGACAGAAACTGACTCACAGAGCATTGCCGGGTTGCTCTAACGGAAGGCAGTCAGAATAAATACCCATTAATTCCCATGACTCAGGCCTTGGAGCTATCTTGAATTCTAAAGAACCTTCTGGTTCCAATCACCTTTAAAAAGATATGGCTTAGATGTTCAGGTTTCTCATGATTACATGTGTGTATATATATATCCAAATACATATATATCCCATATAATATATATAATATACATATATACCCTATGTATATTTATATGGCATATATATGTATGTGTGTATATGTGTGTATACACCTAGTAAACTCTCATGATACTAGGTAGCAGGCAGGTCCCATTCCAAGCAACCCGATGAGCCTAACAAAAACCATCACATTATCATCATTTGCCTTGAATTTTCCAAATGTATTTGTCTAACTTTTCACTCCAAATTGTTCTTTGATACACCATGCTATACTCTAGTCATGAATGATACATGAACACTTCTAATATAGAAGTAGGAAAAAAAATCATGTTTGTTCCTCTACAAATTAATATGAATAAGATATTCAGTATGAAAATAAATTTTAAAGTGTCAAATTGATTTAAAGTATTAAACTACTGCTTTAGCAGAGAACTCTACTGACCAATGTTCCAGAGTGCTGTATATTCTCTGAGCACTGATAATGATGATGGTATAAACCAATGATACTGACTTTTTAAGAAGTAAGTTTCTATAATGAGATCTGTGTTAGAGATACTTTTATAAATAATACATTAGTGTCACTCTAGAAGTAAAGATAATTACCTTTAGAGTCTTATAGCTAAAGGTATAAGCTTATAGCTTATATAGCTATAAGGCAGAAGATCATTTTTTTTAGCCTGGCTATGTTTGGGAAAGCAAAAGATATATGGTAACGATTCTGCTTTAAATTTATGAGTAACAAGTTGGGAACCTAAAAAGTCAGGCCTAGGGCCCAAGAGGCCCAAACATCAGGGACTAGCTCTAGTCAAAAACTCAACATCAACTTCTCAAACTATGAGAAGGCCCAAATAAATATGACTCTTGACGTCAATCTTTATCTGCAGGTCAACATCACAGTATTCCCAGGAGATGTCTAGGATCCATGATATTACCAACATGAATGGGGAAATATGTCTTCTTTATTTTTCAGATTAATCTCTCAAGTTCCTTTGCAGGGATATTGTCTGAGGCTTCTTATCACTGCCATTACCACCACTCCCAGATTTTCCAAAAACTGACAATTGAAACAGTACAAACATTAGTCCTTTTCTAGTTCTCTGTGACATTGGAAATGGCTTGTCTTCCGTTGCAGGACCAGACTAGCAAAAGAAGTGTCTAAGGTACAGAATGTCAGGCAACGCTGCTGTAAGTGTGCTGCAAGTGCAGGCTGAACACTTGTACAAAACTGAGAGTGAGCATCTAATAAATTATGTGACCTGAACTCTTCACTCTTAGGGAAACTTTCACTCTCAAGCAGGACCTATTACACAATTTGTAGGACCAAGTGCAAAATAAAAAACATGGGACACTTGTTTAAAAATTATTAAGAATTCTAGGGCAGTGGTAGCAGACCATTGAACCATGTATGGGTGCCTTTGGAGGTTGTGCACTGCTTCCAGGATCCCACAGGTCTAGGTCCAGCTGTTGCGCTAATCTGGGAGTAAGTGCCTCCTTAAACTTTGCATCCTAAGTGCTCACTGCCCTCATCCTAAGTCCAGTCCTGCTCCATAATCTCATTTACTTATGGAAAAGGTTAATTTTATCTTTCAGCTTGACTGGACTGAGGGATGACTATATAGCTGGTTAAAAAATTGTTTCTGGACTAGATTAATACTTGAATTGGAAAAACAAGTGAAGAAGATCACTCTTACCAGCAAGAGTAGCATCGTCCAATCCATTGAAGGCCTGGATAGGACGAAAAGGCAGAGAAAGGGTAAATACGTTCTCTGTTTGAGTTGGCCCCTTTCTCTTCTCCTGCTTTTACACATAGGGGCTCCTCATTCTCCAGCCTTTGGACTTGGACCGGGACTTACAATGTTGGCTCACTTGGCTTTCAAGCCTTTGGACTTACACTGGACCTATTCTATAAGCTTTCCTGGGCTTCCAGTTTGCAGATGGCAAATTGTAGGACTTCTTGCCCTCCATAACTGTAATATCATAATAGTCTCTTTCTCTATATCTTATTGGTTCTGATCATTGAAGAGCCCTGAATAACACATTCATCAAATTCTACTTAAGTTAACAGTGTTCTGGATACTAGTCTACATGCTGAAGATAGAGCCAGGACGGCTTCAAGTGCAGTCAGGCAAGGCCTCATGCTCAGAAGGATTTGAGGTTGGTTTAGTGCTCTGCTGTCACCATCTTTAAAACCTGAATAACATTTTAACAGGAGATCTTGTACTTCCTTTTTGCACTAGACTCCACACATTAAATAACTTGTCCTGAATATAGTAGTGAAAGTCACTCAGTTGTGTCAGACTCTTTGTGACCCCATGGACTATACAGTCCATGGAATTCTCCAAGCCAGAATACTGGAATGGGCAGCCTTTCCCTTCTCTAGGGGATCTTCCCAACCCAGGGATCAAACCCAGATCTCCTGCATTAGAGGTGGACTTTTTTATCAGCTGAGCCACCAGGGAAGCCCAAGAATACCAGAGAGGGTAGCCTATCCCTTCTCCAGTGGATCTTCCTGACCCAGGAATCAAACTGGTGTCTCCTGAATATAGTAGAGAAGGAAACAAAACAATCCTATCTTATGGAACTCACGGTTTATCTGTGCTTATCCACTGCTCTTATGACATGTCCTAGACAGATTTCAGTCTGCTTCCAACAGCCATATGCTTGTGTCTCAAAACTCTGCACTCACATTGTGGAGCATTATTTTTGATGGCACAGGCTTTGTGACAGCTTGGCCATGTCCATAGGACTTCTGAGCCTCAGTCAAAGGCTGATGAGCTTTTGGGCCCCTTCCAGAGCCAGAGTCACCATTTAGTTAGTTTCTGTGCAAAGTGATTTACTTAAGGAGCCTCATTGCTCTTTGAGTCTTTGCTAAGATAACCTATTTCACTGTGAGAGAATTACAGGAGGAAACTGCAGGATGAATGGCTCAGGACTTTATGCATTCTCCAAGCAGGGGAGGTATTGACCTCGAGGGGAAAAAACTTGGTTCTTGGGGGGTGAAAACAATCTCAACCTCTTTTTGTATAAATCACAAATATACAAAAGTACAGAAACAAATACACAATGTGTCTCAGGTATTAAAACTTCATGAAATGGGGGAGTAAATAGGAAGGATTATCTAAAAGAGATCCCTAAGGGAACAATTTTGAAAAAAGGTTGAGAAACACTGGAATAGGTTATTTATACCTTCCCTCATGGAAAGACATAGGATTCACAGGCACGTTTTTGTATCTCTTCCCCACTGACCAGTTTTGCACAACAAGTAGTAAATCAGCTTTTATTGAACCAATGGGAAAAAAAGAAAACAGGAAAAAGGTGTTAACTTTAACCCCCCGACAAAGCTTAAATATCTGGGCTACTCAAATTACCCTTCATAGAACTATAAATATCAGTTTCTCTTGGTTATTTAAATAAATGTTCAGAGACAGATAAATTATCAAGGTTTGAAACAGTTCCTGATGAGAAAGATATGAGGAAAAGAAATGAGAAATATCATCCAACAGCAGAATAAACAGAGATAAAAGTTTGGGAGAAAGTAAATGAAGTAAGAAGATAAAAGTGCAAATAGGAAAAAAAAAAAAGAAATGTTTTTTTCCTGATCCCAGGGAGAAAAATAAAACAGAAAAGTCTATGAAGATTATAAATATGAAAATATAGTTATACTTTATTTTTAGAAGTAATAAATATTTTCATAAATTGGCCACACATAGTTGTACACAGGACCTAGATGTCAACTTCGTTGAATATTTTATAATATTCACTCATTTACTTATTTTTTCAAAGTATATTGGTGAACAGCTATTATGTGTCAGACATTATTATAGGTATTGATGATAAGTAGAATTCCTGCTATCAAGTTATATATGTTTTCAAGTGAAATAGACTCAATAGATAAATGAAATTAAAAAAAGAAAAATAATAAAAAATATTGTGATGGATGGCATTCCAGAAATTAAAATGAATTAATGTGCTGATAATATGATCAATGCGGGCTCAGATGGTAAAGAATCCACCTGCAATGCAGGAGAACTGGGTTCGATCCCTGGGTTGGTAAGATCCCCTGGAGGAGGGCATAACTACCCACTCCAGTATTCTTGTCTGGAGAATCCCCAAAGATAGAGGAGCCTGACAGGCTACAGTCCATGGGGTCCCAAAGAGTCAGACACGACTGAGCGACTAAGCACAGCACATGATCAAAGATAATATCTTTGAGTAGATGTCTAAGATACCTAAAGTCAGGGTGTAGCTATCCAAAAGCACAACTCTAGGTGTTGTGTCTTATCATAGTGTAGGATGCTTTAGAGTTCCCAAATGATGATTAAGGAAAGAGCATTCCAGACAGAAGGGCTTCCCCAGTGGCTCAGTGGTAAAGAACTTACCTGCAAAGCAGGAGATGTGGGTTCAGTCCCTGGGTTGGGAAGATGCCCCGGAAAAAGAAATGGCAACCCACTCCAGTATTCTTACCTGGGAAATCCCATGGACAGAAGAGCCTGGTGGGCTATAGTCCATGGAGTCACAAAAGAGTTGGATACGACTCACTTACTAAACAACAAAAATATTCCAGACAGAGGCTTCACAAGTTGCAAAGACCAGTTAGATAACTAAGAGACTGAATATGCAAATAGCCAATGGCCAGTTAATATATGACAGTATAACTCTAATTCAAGTCTGTAGCAACAGCACCAAAAGCCAAATCAGCTTTTTTCGCTAATTTTACCTCTGTTTCTAACTCAAGACCAAGAGATAGCCAAAGTGTTCACCAGTTTTTAAGATAGTCCACTTCTATTTAGCCCTCTTCCAGGTTTCCCATGCCAGCAACTTCCAGTGACAGCACACCTGAAGCTTTGCTGTTGTTCACTATAAAGCTTTCCCACTGCTCTACTGCCTTTGTGTTTCTGCCAAATGCAGATGATGGTGGCTGACTCCCTTGCAAACTCTTCTCATTCTGGTGGTCTTCATTTTTTCCCACATGTTTGACTTGAGCCAGAAAGAGAATGAAGGCAGTATGACTGGAGTCTCTGAAAGAAGTGGAGAAGTAAGCATGGGTTAGATCACATGGTGTTCTGCAAACCAGGAAAGGTTTAGATTTTGTTCTTAGTGAAGTGGGAATGCTTTCTGAGGCCTGGGGAGTAAGCGGTAAGGATGAGTTTAAGGAAGGACATAACAGGATTTATTTTTTCCTTATTTGTTTAGCTTTATTATTTTGGTTTTCAAGTTATTCTTTATTTTTGCTTATATCACTGTTTTTAAAGAATTCACTTCATTTTTTAGAGTAATTTTACATTCACAGCAAAATTGAGTGTAAAGTACAGAGTTCCCATATACCTCCTCCCCTCACACATGTGCAGCTTTCCTGACTACCAACATCCCTCATCAGAGTGGTTTATTGTTGTAGTTCAATCGCTAAGTCATGTCCGACTCTGCAGCCCCATGGTAATGAATCTGCCTGCAATACAGAAGTCCTGGGTTTGATCTCTGGGTTGGGAAGATCCCCTAGAGGAGAGCATGGCAACCCATTCCAGTATTTTTTCCTGGAGAATCCCAGGACGGAGGATTTGTCCATAGAGTCACAGAGTTGGACACAACTGGAACAACTTAGCATGCGTGTGTGCATTACCATTGTGAGCTGGATGGTTTACCAAATCCTCTGTTCCAAAGGATGTCTCTTCCAAAAGAATCCTACTTGTGATTTGTGCTTTAAAAAAGAAAAAATAATAATACCTATAATTTTGGTGTTAACAATTTTCAAGTGGCTGGGTGATGATACTACTTAATAAATTTGGAAGATGGAAATAAAAGTTACTGTGATTTGATAAATCATGAGTTCCTTTTTGGCTATATTAAGTTTGAGGTATGAATTAGATCAAAGTTGGCTCATGAATTATTTATCAGTTAGTGACAGGATAAGTACAGAATATAGGAATAAGAATTTAGAAATGTTTATAGGAACTCGATAGAGCTCTGATATCCAAGTTTGTGGTAAATAAACTTGTCACATTTAACTGTGTGTTGACCAATTTTTCTGCTGTCAAATTTGCATAGTGAGTTGCATGGGTTAACAGCTACATAATATATGCACTGAAAGAACATGTTACAGCATGTGATAATTTAAAATTAGTTTGCTAATTGTAATCTAGAAATGTATACATTTGAAATCCATTTTTGTCAAAAGAATTTAAATATCATTACAACTCTATAGGATAAGTTATTGCAATTGTCTACTCATGAAAGATTGAAGATATAGTTTGAAATTATTTCATCACTAGCATTATTTCTAATAAAGATTAAATATCCTAAGTTTTCTAAATTGCTTTAAATTCTCTTTTCCATTTCTGTCAGTTTATATCTGTGAGACTAGCTTTCTATTCGGAGAAGGCAATGGCACCCCACTCCAGTACTCTTGCCTGGAAAATCCATGGACAGAGGGGCCTGGTGGACTGCAGCCCATGGGGTCGAGGAGTCGGACACGACTGAGCTTTTGACTTCACTTTCACTTTTCACTTTCCTGCATTGGAGAAGGAAATGGCAACCCACTCCAGTGTTCTTGCCTGGAGAATCCCAGGGACGGGGGAGCCTGGTGGGCTACCGTCTATGGGGTCGCACAGAGTTGGACATGACTGGAGCGACTTAGCAGCAGCTTTCTATTGAATTTTATTTTATTTATTTGGCTGCATTGGGTCTTAGTTGTGGCATGCAAGATTTCATTGCATCATGCAAGATCTTTCACTGCACTTCACTGACTCTCTAACTGGGGCTCATTGGCTCAGAACTTGTGGCACAGGGCCTTAGTTGCTCCTTGGCATGAGGGACATTAATTCCCCAACCAGCATCAACCCCAGTTTCTCTGCATTGCAAGGTGGATTCTTAACCACTGGCCCACCAGGGAAGTTCATCTACTGAATATTATTAAAGCAGAAAAAATAAGTGTATGTATATGAATATGTATATATGTATATCATTCCCTGAAATAAAATTGTCACCCATCTAAACTAGACTAGATAAGAAGCAAGTTTATTTGTCAATATAAATATTCATATACTTCTTTGTTCAAAGACACTTATAGAAAACGTAATATGGGGAATCACTATTTTATTCTTATTTTTTTATTATAATAATTTCAGAGTTAAAAAACTATGTTGAAGCAATTGTCTATTAACAATACCTATACACACATGGTAAATAACACATACAGTTTTTGCAATTCATTTTTTCTTATGCTTTTCTTGTTCTAAGTATACTTATTAAAATGGAGTTTTAGGTCTTTGGATATAATGAAAAAGGGGGAGATTGTATTTTTAATATGTTTTTTTCTTTATTTTTCAAATAATTTGTTTTGATTGACCTTCACAAAGCTACTAATCTATGAGGAATTGGAAATTATTGTAACTACATATTTTTGCCACAGAAAGTTGGAGATGCACTGAATTGGATGACAAAATGAAGATTTTAAAGATATTTTAATATGGCATTCTCAGGAAATATTAGTATTAGAAATTCAATGTTGACATTATCAAGAATATAAATGTATTTAAGGTCATAGGACTAGACAGGATCTAGAAATAAATGTGGCCAAAGAAGAGAAGGGTGTTCATCACAGAACATTTGGGCACTTCACAAAGAGAAGTCAGCCAGAGAAGGTAGAAGTTCGAGCAAAGGAGTCTAGGAAGAAGTGGTTAGAGAGATTAGAGAAGGAAAAGCAGGAATAGAATGTCATTAAAGCCAAATATTGAAAGATTCTAAAATAGAAGGAAGAGGGTCAACTCTATAAAATTTTGACCTGAGACTGATTAAGACGAAGACAAACATGAGACCATTAGATTTGCCAACATGGAAGTCCTTGGAGATTTTCTCAAATGTTCAAAGTAGAAAGTTTAATGTAGTCAGTTGGGGATGTGGTGAAATAAAACTGGGAAGTGAAATAAGTTTCACTGAAACAATCTATAGAAATGGAACAATGATTGAAGGAAGCCAAGGGCATGCGTGTGTGTGTTTTAATAGAAGAGTAACCAGAAATGTATATGCTCATGGGAAAAATCCCCACAGTGAGAGAGAAGTTGACAACTAAAAAAGAAATAGTTCTTAGAGAAGGGAAAAGGGAATAAAGTCTAGCATACAGCTTGCCCTTTTATAGGAAAGGTGGTAATGTAATCATAGTGATAGAAATGAAGGGAGAAAGTATGGAATAAGTACAAATAGCTAACAATTACAGATAAATGCAAATGGTGTAACATGGAATTTGTCCAGGTGAAAAAAATAGGAAAACAAAATAGTTTGAGTAGTATTGAGTAGTAGAAGAGGTGGTATATTCAGATGAAAGATACAGAATTTAACTGAGAGACAATTAGAAAATGGAGTGTTAGAACTCAGAAAATGAAAGATAAAACTTTGGTTGGTTGAGGGCCAGGATATTTTGAATCCTGAAAAAGAACATTATGTATTTTTCTAGGACCAAAAACTGGGTCAGAATTTTGATGGGCCTCTTTTCAGTTACTGCCTTCTAATTTCTCTGTAAGAAAAAGGAGAGGTGAAGGGTTACTTCTGAGAGTAAGGGAGTCCATTGGTAGAACAGGGGTCTTGAGAAGGTTGAAAGAGCTGTGCAGTAGTGTAGCTGACTGAACTAAGTAGAACCATGATGGAAGGCTGAATTCCAAATATGGTCCCTTGAGGAAAAATAAGTGTGCCCCAGTCATTCAATCCAACACTGATTTGAGTATTGCTGTCAAGGGATTTTGCAGATATAATTAAAAGTCTAAGTCAGTTGATCTTAAAATACAGAGATTATATGGATGGACCCTAGAAGTTGAGCCTTTTTAAACTGGAGTATTTACTAGGTAGGTGCAGAAGAATCACAAGGATTTGAAGTATGAGAGTTCAACAAGCCACAACTGACTTTGCAGATAGAGGGAGCGATATAATGAGAAATGCAGGTAGCTTCTAATAACAACAAGCAGCCTTGAGCTAATAGCTTGCAAATAAATGGGGACCTCAGTCCTACAACAGCAAGGAGTGAGATTTTACCAATGATCTGAATTAATTTGGCGGAAATTTTTTCCTCCCGAGCCTCCAGATCAGAGTCCATCCAGGTCACCATCTTAATTTCAGCTTTAGGAGACTTTACTCAGAGAACTCAACCAAGACTGCCTGAATTTTTCTGACCCTCAGAACTTTGAGATAATGAACAGATATTGTTGGCACCTGTATTTTATAATACTTTTGTTACACAGCTATAGAAACCTGATACAGCCATGTTAAAGTGTTCCTAGACTGAAGTTGAGGTCCTTGGATCTATGCTCCTCTCAAACAAATGGATTTTCTCCAGAATCACTAAGCCACAAACCAGAAACTGTGGACAACTGGATTGATTCAGTTCGGGAAATATGGAGTTTGGGATGGTTAGGGAAGGAATAGGAACTAAGAGTGGGATTATAGAGAAGCAAGAAAAATGACATTTTGAAGTACTGAGGAGTTCCTGAAGTCAGTGCACATGGGCAAAGTGGGATAGGGAAGCGAAGACACGGGGGGAAAGGAAGAATGTGGCATTAGTTGCTCTTTAAGATTTCAGAGATGAAACAGTTTCAAATATTAAAACTTGGTGCCTTGGATTTATGCAGGTAAAAACATCCAGGTTCAGAAACTGATGACAGGGATCCTGAAGTCTCCTAACAATCTGAGAGGAAGAAAGTGGTAAATATAGTGAAGTGGCTAAGATGTTGTTAACCTCAGGAAAGAAGGCTGAATAGCCTGATGATGTGCCTTTAAAAGAGAATTTTTTATCAGAAATGGGAGGAACAGTTGTTTAGATATGTGGCATAGGAAATAAAAAAGGTGGTGCTCCTAACTTTGGGCTCATGGATGGATGGGACAGAGAACTAGTCACTAGCAACTCTTCATCCTCTTTCTTTTGTTGCAGCAATCATGGTGGTCACTTACAGGTGATGGCATCAACAACTGAATCCCTAAGTCACCACTGAAAGGAAGCCCACCCTGCAATGCGAACCCAACAACATCTGCATTGGATTTTTGTAAGAATCAAACTCTTATTTTTTTAAACCTCTGAAATTTTGCTGTTGTTTGTTACAGCTCTTAGCGTCACTTATTTTGTTCAGAGATGTAACACAAAAACTTAAAAAGGCTTTATCTACACTTGAGCATCCCACAGTCTTGATGTGTGTGTGTGTGTGTGTGTGTATATATATATATATATATATACATATATACACATACGTGTGTGTGTGAGTGTGTGTGTGTATTTTAAGGTCATGCTTCTAAATTCTAATTTACCATTCTAGGAGCCAGAGTAATTCTCAAAATTGAAAATGGCATAATTAATCATTTCTTTTTATTTTTCTATGGCAAAACCTCATGTTTTACATATGCATCAAAACTAAACATGTATCCTCAATAACATGATGCAGGTAGTAATTAAGCCTTATTAAGTTCATCAATGGAAATGCTTATTTTTATTTGGCAAATTAACTCAATTTCGCCTTTAAGAAACTGAATAGTCTTTCCTATTCCTGCATTTACAGTATGTTGTGAATGTTTGATACTACAGAGCACGCATTTTAATGTGATCTCCCTATTCTGTTAACTGTCTATTTATGTTAGGTGAAAAGCAGAAAATGATTTGACTTTTTAAAATATTAAATACTGTTTGTTTGAAATAATATTCTGAAGTCAAAAATTCTAGAGTATATTTTATATGCTTTCGTTTTTGAAAGCTGAAAATCCATTTGAAATTGGCTCTTTTATCCCTGTCAGCTTAGTGTGAAGAGGGCAGGGTCTACAAATTAAATTTGTCCTTGACACCAGGAAGAAAGCAAGCTAGTGGTGTTTGGGATGCAGCACATACCTGCTCTGGGCTAGCACACAGCTGTCGTGAATCTTTTCCACGGTAAAAAAACCAAGATTATGATCATAACCTTGAGTTATCATCACCTTTGGTGCGGGTGTCTTATCTACCTGTAAAAACACTTACAAACTTTAGGTAGATATAATTCTTACACTTATCTAGAGTTAGGAGAAAGCATAATTTTACTTCTATCAAAGAAGGCTAACATATTCTTTTTTTTAACATAATCTTTAAGCACAGAGTACATTTAATCTTTATAACATATTTCCATTTCACAGGTTTAGTTGCAACAGTACAACTTAATAATCTATGTTTATTATTTAATTTTTTTATATTGTAGGCTATATGATTGATGTAAACAAGTTTGTATAATGACTGGTTTTATTGCTGTTTTTTCTTTCTATTCAATTCTTCAGTGTTTTTTTTTTTTTAACTTGTCCTTTCTGAAAGACCTATTGACCTTTTACAGTCTTATACCTCACTTTTGTGCTCTAATATTCTTCACAGTGTTCTACAATTTCTATAGTTATAGAACTATTCATGTGGGTTTATATACACATACAAATGTGCCTCTGTGTGTATGGCACTTACATTGCTATGAGTTTGTTTCTCCTAATATATCTTTTCATCTCACAAATATTCAATGTGTCCTCTTTGCTTATCAGTGTACTGAGCAATTGGTTATCCAAAGGTGAGCCATACTTGATTTCATAGAGCTTACAATCTAAAGAAGAAGGCAGGCATTCAAAACTAATTATGCAAATGTATGTAAATGAGTTACATAATGTTCTAATTACATCTCTAGGAAACATCTGATTTGATTTAACCAGGGAGATCAGAGAATAGCTTTCCTAAGGACAAATGTGAGCTGAGATATCTGAGGAAAGGGGAAAAGCCCTGTGGCAGGACCCAGCAGTGTCCTCTAGAGCTGCTGAAAGAAGACCACAGTGACTGGAGTAAAGAGAACAGAAATGGGAATCTCAATTAAGTTAATAATGGAGATGTCAGCTGGGGCCAGACCAGGCAGGAGACTCAACCAGATTAAGAAACTCAGTCTTTGTCTTAAGAGCAATAGTGAGTCATTGAATAGTATTATCAAAGACACTGGTATGATCAGGATTCCATTAGAAATAAAATATTTCTAAGGAGGTCTAGAGAAGGGAGCCAATAGAGAGGTGCCATCTCCCAAATCACTATTCATCTTCTGAAGTAGGCTGTAATCACCTCACAGATACAAATAAAAATCTTTCCTGGGCTCTGTCCACTGTTATCTCCCAAGCATCTCATAAATGAAAACTGGTTTCCAGGCACCCAGCTGTTATCTGAGTAACAGGGAACTGTCTAAAGTCCACAGGGAGCAGCAATCCCAGTGAACTGGAGAATGGTGAGTTTCCCCATGAGAACTGTGGATCATTGACTGAAAGTTAATGTTAAGCTGCCCTCATGCTTACCAGCAGCTGCATTAGCCAGGCCTCTTTCCTGAGCTTTCTTTGGTGTTTCAGACTCTGCTGAGCTGATGGAAATGAAGTCCATAATTTCAGCTATGGTCATTAACCTCCTGCTTTGTGTTTTTACTAATCATTAACATGTCATTTGTGTCAAAGAAAGACTTTGAGCTCAGGGAACTGGGACTTCAGTGCAGTGGGAACCAAGTACTGAAAGTAGAAAAGGCATGACAAATTGTATTGACAAAGCTATCCTGGTCACCTTGTACAAAGGAAAATCTCATTCCAACTAGTGCAGATGGTGCTGGGATTGAAACCCTTTGTATTGTGGAGGAGAAAAACAAGAACATGCATTGTTACTAGGAGGAAACTCGGTTATGATAGCTGAGAATTGTTATATGCTTTAGTCATTAAATAATTTAACCTCGCTGAGAAAGAAAAACATGAAAAAAGTTTAGAATCTCTCGATCCATTTTCTATTTATGTATAAAATTCAAGTGTAGGTTGAAATAATCAGTTGAGTTCATCAAATCCTTAGTGATCAGGCATTGAATTTATCAATCTCATTCCTGCCCCACAGATCTTTTAAACCATGTCTCATTGGTTGTTCTTTAGTTACTGTCCCCAGATAGTTAGAATCAAAGCTGCTTCAAGTTCAACCGTTTGCCCAGTGTGTTCCCTTTGAGCTCTCCTACCCTTTCTTTCTACTCCAGACTTTCCAACCTTGAAGTCCCTGGCTAAGTCTACCATGTCCCCATATGCTCATATAAGGGGCTACCCAAGAGAGTAGCCTGTACTGTGAACTTAATAACCTGTATTTAGTACTTGTTGCAACACTTTTATTAGTAGTATTTAATTCCTGTATATATTTCATAATAAATCCACTCAGTGAATCTCCTTGGTGTCAGAGAACTAGTAGAATACTTTATTCAGTGTGGCTTAATGAACAAAATTTAACCTCTCTTGTTCAAATAGGAATCAAAATAACCTTTGCTCTGATTGGTTTCAGAAGTGAGAAAAGTCTTGGAATGTTCGTTTTTACCTCTTTTTTCTTCAGTTATATATTTGGGTGCTCAACTTAATTCTCTCTAATTAAGGTCACTAGTAGTACAAGTCCATCATGCCTATATTCCGCCATTTGTGCAATTGGAGTGTGCTCCTAGGTATATGTACCTTCATGTATGTTTACAACTGTATAAGATTTGTTTTATTTTATTACATCGGAAGAATGTGGAAAAATAGTCTTTGGTTGATAAAAACTATCTCAAATATTTTTCCTATTAACTAGGCTTTACTGGGCACAAAATGTGATTTTTGAAAATAATATGAGTATTAGTTGTGCACTATATAAAACATCTGAAATGAACAGACATAAGAACCTATCAACCAGAGTATGAGGGATTAAGTAAAAGAATTTTTAAAAAAAGATATATGATGTTACCTCAATATTGTAAACACTAAGAACTATTTTTATTTTATTTTATGTATGTCTTTTTTCTCATAACACATAAAATAAGCTCTACTATCTCAAAACCTTTCATATAAATATTTATTAATATGAGTATTTATTTAAGTCTACTTTTAAAATGTGATTGGAGAAGGAAATGGCAACCCACTTCACTATTCTTACCTGGAGAATCCCATGGACAGAGGAGCCTGGCAGTCTACAGTTCATGGCGTTGCAAGAGTGGGACACGACTTAGCGACTAAACCACCATGACCACCAAAAAATGTAACTCAACAAATCAAGCATCAGTCACTGCTGATTTAGCAAGATGAGTTTCTTTAGGCATAAAGTAAAATCCAGACCTTAATGCTTATCCTCCACTATGAAAAAGTTCTTATGTAAATGTCATGTCAGAAAATACACATGATGGTTGATCCCTTTCAGTTCTGAAATATCTTCCTTTATGACAGAATGCTAAAAATATCTTTAAATCTGAAAAGCATGATAAATCACAACTACTTCTTATTTGGAAAAAGGTTCTTATATTATTGCATTTTTACAGAATTGTCATCACACAGAATTACTTTTCCTCCTAGTGAACACTTGTCTTTATCGATGTGTGGGCTGCTGGCAGAGCTGACATTTTATTTGTTGGCTGGTTTCCCATACACAGTACCTTTGTGTATAGTTCCTTCATTGAGTGTTTAATAACCAACTGTATATTTTATTTGTGACCTTACTAAGAGCAGATCTTAGTGGCATGCATCATGATACAGAAAATACCACTGCAAGTAATATAAAATAATACTCTGGAAAACCTATTTTTATCCATGTAATTTAAGTCACTTGATATAATAATCATGTTATATTGAAATACTCAAGATGGTAAAATATGAGCTTTCTTTTATTTTTTGATATTAAGAAATAGGTAGTATACAAAAAATAAAAACCTAAATAAGCATAATCCCGAGGTTGTGGATTTAAAAGCAATTTGACCAACTTTCTGAGAGTTAAGATCGAGGAAGAAGTATAATTAAAGTGAAAGTCTCTGCCTCAGAACACTCATGTATCAGATTGTGCTCCTTGCCTTAAGACATTTTATCAGTCTGATAGTGCACATTACTATCTACTATTGTGGCCAAGAAGCCCTTAGAAGAAATGCAGTAGCCCGCATAATCAACAAAAGAGTCTGAAATGCAGTACTTGGATGCAATCTCAAAAATGACACAATGGTCTCTTCATTTCCAAGGCAAAATACTCAATGTCACAGTAATCCAAGTCTATGCCCCAAGCAGTAATGATGAAGAAGCTGAAGTTGAATGGTTCTATGAAGACCTACAAGAACTTCTAGAACTAACACTGAAAAAAAGATGTCCTTTTCATTATAGGGGACTGGAACACAAAAGTAGGAAGTCAAGAAAGACATGGAATAACAGGCAAATTTGGCCTTGGAGTACAAAATGAAGCAGGGCAAAGGCTAACAGAGTTTTGCCAAGAGAACGCATCGGTCATAGCAAAATCCTCTTCCACAAGAGAAGGCTCTACATGTGGACATCACCAGATGGTTAATACTGAAATCAGATTGATTATATTCTTTGCAACCAAAGATTCAGAAGCTGTACACAGTCAGCAAAAACAAGACTACATTCTAACTGTGGCTCAGGTCGTGAACTCCTGATAGCCAAATTCAGACTTAAATTGAACAAAGTAGGGAAAACCACAAGACCATTCAGTTCTGTTCAGTTTGGTTCAGTCGCTCAGTTGTGTCCAACTCTGCAACCCCAGGGACTGCAGCATGCCAGGCCTCCCTGTCCATCACCAACTCCCAGAGTTTACTCAATCTGATGGCCACTGAGTCAGTGAAGCCACCCAGCTATTTCACCCTCTGTCATCCCCTTCATCTCCCACCTTCAATCTTTCCTAGCATCAGGGTCTTTTCAAATTAGTCAGTTCTTCTCATCAGGTGGCCAAAGTATTGGAGTTTCTGCTTCAGCATCAGTCCTTCCAATGAATGTTCAGGACTAATTTCCTTTAGGATGGACTGGTTGGATCTCCTTGCCATCCAAGGGACTCTCAAGAGTCTTCTCCAACACCACAGTTCAAAAGCATCAATTCTTCAGTGTTCAGCTTTCTTTATAGTCCAACTCTCACATCTATTCAGGTATGACCTATTCAGACCATTCAGGTATGACCTAAATCAAATCCCTTAGAACTATACAGTGGAAGTGACAGATTCAAGGGATTAGATCTGATAGAGTGCCTGAAGAACTATGGACAGAGGTTTGTGACATTGTACAGGAGGCAGTGATCAAGAACATCCCCAAGAAAAAGAAATGCAAAAAGTTAAAGTGGTTGTCTGAGGAGGGCTTACAAATAGCTGAGGAAAGAAGAGAGCTAAAGGCAAAGGAGAAAAGGAAAGATATACCCATTTGGATGCAGAGTTCCAAAGAACAGCAAGGAGAGATAAGAAAGCCTTCCTCAGTGATCAGTGCAAAGAAATAGAGGAAAACAATACAATGGGAAAGACTAGAGATCTCTTCAAGAAAATTAGAGATATCAAGGGAACATTTCATGCAAAAACGTGCTCAATAAAGGACAGAAATGGTATGGACCTAACAGAAGCAGAAGATGTTAAGAAGACGTGGCAAGAATACACAGAAGAACTGTACAAAAAAGATCTTTATGGCCCAGATAACCACAATGGTGTGATCACTCACCTAGAGCCAGACATACTGAAATGCGAAGTCAAGTGGGCCTTAGGAAGCATCACTATGAACAAAGCTAGTGGAGGTGATGGAATTCCAGTTGAGCTATTTCAAATCCTAAAAGATGATGCTGTGAAAGCACTGCACTCAATATGCCAGCACATTTAGAAAACTCAGCAGTGGCCACAAGACTGGAAAAGGTCAGTTTTTACTTCAATCCCAAAGAATGTTCACACTACCACACAATTGCACTCATCTCACACGCTAGCAAAGTAATGCTCAAAATCTGCCAAGCTAAGCTTCAACAGTACATGGACCATGAACTTCCATATGCTCAAGCTGGATTTAGAAAAGGCAGAGGAACCAGAGATCAAATTGCCAACATCTGTTGGATCATCGAAAAAGCAAGAGAGTTCCTGAAAAACATCTATTTCAGCTTTATTGACTCTGCCAAAGCCTTTGACTGTGTGGATCACAACAAACTGTGGAAAATTCTGAGAGATGGGAGTACCAGACCACCTCACCTGCCTCCTGAGAAATCTGTATGCAGGGCAAGAAGCAACATTTAGAACTGTACATGGAACAACAGACTGGTTCCAAATCAGAAAAGGAGTGCATCAAGGCTATATATTGTCACCCTGCTTATTTAGCTGATATGCAGAGTACATTATGAGAAACGCTGGGCTGGATGAAGCACAAGCTGGAATCCAGATTACTGGGAGAAATACTAATAACCTCAAATATGTAGATGACACCACCCTTATGGCAAAAAGTAAAGAAGAACTAAAGAGCCTCTTGATGAAAGTGAAAAAGGAAAGGGAAAAAGTTTGCTTAAAACTTAACATTCAGTAAACTAAGATTATGGCATCCAGTCCCATCACTACATGGCAAATAGATGGGCAAACAGTGGAAACAATGACAGACTTTATTTTCTTGGGCTTCAAAATCACTGCAGAATGTGACTGCAACCCTGAAATTAAAAGATGCTCGCTCCTTGGAAGAAAAGCTATGACCAACCTAGGTGCTAAGTCACTTCAGTCGCGTCTGACTCTGCATGACCCAATAGATGGCAGCCCACCAGGCTCCCCCGTCCCTGGGATTCTCCAGGCAAGAACACTGGAGTGGGTTGCCATTTCCTTCTCCAATGCATGAAAGTGAAAAGTGAACGTGAAGTCACTCAGTCGTGTCCGACCCTCAGCGACCCCATGGATTGCAGCCTTTCAGGCTCCTCCGTCCATGGGATTTTCCAGGCAAGAGTACTGGAGTGGGGTGCCATTGCCTTCTCCGATGACCAACCTAGACAGCATATTAAAAAACAGGGACATTACTTTGTCAACCAAGGTCCGGCTATTCAAAGCTATGGTTTTTCCAGTAGTCATGTATGGATGTGAGAGTTGGACTATAAAGAAAGCTGAGCACAGAAGAATGATGCTTTTGTACTGTGGATTTGGAAGACTCTTGAGAGTCCTTTGTACTTCAAGGAGATCCAACCAGTCAATCCTAAAGGAAATCAGTCCAGAATATTCATTGGAATGAATTATGCTGAAGCTGAAACTCCAATACTTTGGCCACCTGATGCAAAGAACTGCCTCATTTGAAAAGACCCTGGTGCTGGGAAGGATTGAAAGCAGGAGGAGGCAGGGGTGACAGAGGATGAGATGGTTGGATGGCATCACTGACTCGATGGGTATGAGTTTAAGCAACCTCTGGGAGTTGGTGATGGACAGGAAAGCCAGGCGTGGTGCAGTCCATGGGGTCGCAAAGAGTCAGACACAACTGAGTGATTGAACTGAACTGAATATAAGCTAGGGGAGGGAATATTTAGCTGCTGTTAAGTATTTCTGCGTGTCATTGAATATGAGATTGTTCTTTCCATGGAAACTTGTATTTGTTTGTTTTTAATTAGCAGCTTGTGAAATAAATACTGATTTGCATTATACGTAAGTAGATCATGGTAATGTTCTACCATACTCTCAAAGTTCTACACAATAGTATTTCTTGGCCTCAATTGTATTTCTGTATAATGGAAAACATAGTTTATGTTATTCTAAGGTCTTCTTGAGTCTTAAGTCTTTCCTTTATTCTGTGATTGATTGTATTTAGAAACAGTCTATGTTTATCATCTATGATTGCAGATTATCAATCAAAATATTTTATCATAAGTGTTGTACAGATTTCTTGACTTGTGTATGGCTATCTTTTGTTGAAGCCTAAGGTGTTTGCAGGGAGTACAAAGATCAGGGATATCTCAAACAAACGTAAATGAGGGTTTTAGGATTAAGCTCTAAAAATCCACCCAGATAGCAGATACTCTTCTTGTGATAGGAACAATTACACCAATGTGAAACTTTGACTTAGGCCTTCAGATAACCTGTTTTTGTTTGTTTTTTTTTTTCCCGACATTTTGTTCACAAGTAGAAAAGAAAGAGCAAACAGAGTTTAGAACCCACAAACTCATGAATGAATATCTGTACGTGATAAAAAAAAATAACAAAACCTCTCCTCCTTATGTTCTAACATGAAAAGGACTTGACAAAGTAACTTTAAATCTCTGTGCTTCAATATTTTCACATATAAAACTTTGAATTAGACACATGAAAAAATACATTAAAACCTCCTCCAGCTTTGATACTTTCCTTGACTGGATCACAGACTCTTCTCTTATAAATATTAGTGGCTTCTGGGCCTGAGTTCCCACAGGGTATGCAGTACAGAGAATAGAAGAAGGAATATAGAGCTTGAGACAGGAATTAAGTATCATGGTAATGAGACTCACAAGAGCTGTATGTATGGTTTCAGACTTCTAAGTTCGACAGAGATTTCATACCTGATCTTTCATTTAGCCATCCTCTAAACCCTTTGGTGTAGTTACTGCAGATAATATTTTCCTTTATTTTGCACAAGAGGAGGTTGAAATTAAAAAAAAAAAAAAAGACTTGGAAAATGACATGTTAGAATTAGTCTTCTCACTTGATTTCTGCAGTGGTCCTCACATTTAGCATTCATGAAAACCACCTAACTAGCATGTTAGATTTACAGATCTCTGGTCTCTTCCTCCAGATAATCTCATTTAATAAGACTGAATAAAGCCCAATATTCTCTACCTTTACCAAACCTCTCATGTGATTCTAATGCATGCTATGAGAAATATCTCCTTATACCTAATGTGTATTCCAAATACTATTTTGTTTTTCTTTGCTCCCAACCTTGAAAGCTATGCCACATTTCATGTGCTGGCAGATTCTTTTTAGGAGTGAAAAACACATTTCTTGGATCTCCAATAAGCACCACTAGCACAGACTGATGGGGAAAATATAGTGTAAAGCATGGAGACATAGCATACAATGTATTCCATATTTTACTTGGGTTAATTTCTGACTATGCATATGCTAGAAATAAAATATGGTTAAAATTATCCTTGAAAGATCCATTTAATTTCTAATAAAGTACAGTATTCATTATTGTGTATATTCAACTCTACACTAAAAAGAATCTGCCTTGTTATCACCACAAAAAAAGATTTATAAAGGAAAACCAAAAGCATTTAAAGGCAAAATGTCTTATGGTTTTTCTTCTCTGTGTCCCTGAGAGCCTGACAAAGTTGAGACATCAGCTTTGAGGGATAGGCAAGACCACAACCCAGTGGCTCACATTGGAGAGGGGTTGCTTGATGCCATGGGGAGTGGGGTGGGGGGTGGCGGGGGGAGGGAGGTATTTTTATTGTGCACCTATGGAGCCTGGAGT
Source organism: Bos grunniens (assembly GCF_055505025.1). Taxonomy (NCBI): domain Eukaryota; kingdom Metazoa; phylum Chordata; class Mammalia; order Artiodactyla; family Bovidae; genus Bos; species Bos grunniens. The sequence goes on from NC_141165.1 coordinate 106,456,714, forward strand.
CCAGACCCCCAGGTTTCAAAACACTTCAGAGTGTCTGTACCCCCAACCTGACAGCAGAAGCAAAGGTAGTAGATATTAACAGATTAACTAGAAGGCTCAGAACATAAGCTCCTCAGAAAAAACAGAGTAAAGAGAAAACTAGAGAGATCCCTATTGTGCTTTGTGTAAAATGTGGGAGCTATGACTGCAAGTGGTAGGGATGACCAAGGGAAACCCAGTCATGACCAAGGTAAAGTCCTCCCTGACCAGGCAGGATTGAGTCATCAAATCCATTACCCACACAAACAAAAATGGAGAATATGATGTTTCTTGCATATGAGTTCACTTGTCACTTAAGATTTACTTGTTTTTCAACATAGCATTACTTATGCTTTCTCTTTAAAGCACTCACGATCCATTATAAATTTATGTCATACGTTGATGACTAAAGCAATTTTAGGTTTTGTAACAATCAAAATCATCAGAGTGGCTGGAGTGTTCAGCTCAAGGATAAGCCATTAAATAAATGAGCTCTAATCATGCTTATCTGATCTCTAATAATCACTGTGCATGCTCGTTCAGTAGGAACTAGATGACTTGCTAATTGATTAATTTTAAAATGAAACTGTTAATAGTTATTTTATTTACTTTTAATAGTAGAAATTAAAATTGCAGCCATTTCTGAGAACTCCTGAACTTTCCATAGTCAGTGCTGATTTGTTAATTTTAGAATTCATATCGTTTAATGTGGCATTCGACCTTGTGCTTTCTTGTTTTACACTGCTCCATCAGAGGTGTCTCTTTTCTCTACAACAAATGTGCTAGTGGCTTGAGGACAAATATGTTATCTTCTACCACTGAATCCTTCACAACACCCCATCCAATAACATTTACTGAATATTTTATAGCTGAATTTTTGAACTAACCTTATGTTTTCAATTAAAACCTCCAAAATTTAATTAATGGAGATAATTAGCATATCACTTTATCAGGATGGAGAGGCCATTTTAGGTCTGCTGAACAATTTCTCAAATTAAGGTAAGGTGATATAAAGGAGAATTTTTCTCTCTAAACCAAAATGTCTCATTTATGCTCCACCTTTCTCAGATATAAGAGGTGTTGAAGTTCCAAGCTACTAGTGAAAGTGAAAGTTGCTCAGTCGTGTCCCACTCTTTGCCACCCCATGGACTTTACAGTCCATGGAATTCTCCAGGCCAGAATACTGCAGTGGGTAATCTTTTCCTTCCCAGGGGATCTTCCCAACCCAGGGATCGAACCCAGGCCTCCCTCATTGAAGGCAGATTCTTTATCAGCTGAGCCACAAGGGAAGCCCTCCAAGCTACTAATTATGTGTTATATTTATTCATTTCCTGAAAGGTTACCATCCCTTAGAGCAAAAGTGACCCTCATCTTGAAAAACTGTGTTGTGTAAATGTTCTAACAAGTATATATTCTCGTTTATTGTCCCTCTATATTTACCTAAATGTCCATTCTCTCTTTTTTTCTTACACTCTAGGAAATTTGTTTCCAAATGATAATTCACAGAATAAAAAGTATTCCTTCCCAAAGTATTAAGTGGTAAAAATAGCCAGTGGTGTAGAGGATTAGCTAGATCCTTTGATGTTTTGACTTCCTTGTGAGGCTATCCACACTAGTACAACTTTAAGTGGCAGCAAGTTTTATTTTGTGTTCCTTTCTTATTACCACTAATGGACACTTTGGATGTTTGACCTGACTTCAATACTTACAGAGAGCTCTGATAGAAAGCTTATTATATGGTACTACTCTCTTGGCTTTGATGTTCTGTAAACCATGTGTATGATTGCTTCTAGGGGAGAAATTCAAATTCTCTGTATTTTAGACACAAGTGAATTCTCTTTGAGACTCAGACTTGTGTCCTTAATCATGAAATACATAAGGGATATATAACAACTAAAGATTATTTCTAGATGCTGAAAATGGAGGTGAACTGATGTTTATAGCATATTTAGCAGTACATTCTGAGAATTGATGCTGTTAGGATATCCTTCAAAGTGTGTCATTGCTCTACCCTAGGATATTTTTCCCTTTGTATTTTGAGTTACTTTCATTTCTCCCATTTCAGTGGGAGAGAAAAAGTTTCATTGGTAAATAAAATGGTGATGTCATCCATTTCAGTATCTGCTATCCTCAGATTACCGTAGAATTTCATTGGGTTACTGAAAGTATAAGTGAACTCTCTTAAAAAGGAATTTTAAAAAATAAAATCATGTCCTTAATAATGCATTTATTTGGTAGTTTGGAATGAAGAATGCTTTTTTTATAGATACAATGCTGTGTGTGGTAGTGAGGTTTTTATAGTTTATAAAAGTTAGCTTCAGTGATGTATAGTGTATCAAAAAGAAACTTATGCAACACATTTATCATAAGAAATAGATTTTCCTTCCTGGGGATGTGAAGAAGAGAAATAATAATATGTGTACATTTCTATTGGTACCAGGACAACTTTAGGCAAAGAGTGATTTTTCTACAACTCTCTCTCACCTAGCATACATGTTACTACTACCCATTCATACAAGTAGTGGATGCTGTTAATTGATCCCAGAGCTTTTTCATGCTGAGCTCATATTTGCTTTCAGAATCCTCAATATAGTGATCCAAGCTTTATTTAGCAGACTATTAAACTGAATCTCAATCTCTTTTTAAGGTAGATAAATTCATCAGTAACAACATCACTTAGCCATTTTTAAATATTTCTCGAGTTGTGGGCTATATCTATTTGAATGTCTATGGCTAAAAGTATAATGGAACAATAGAATGCCATTGCCTAGATAATAGGATTTTTCTTGCTACAGAGCATATTAATGCCTAGCATAGTGTCCAGCATAGAATAGGTGGAAAATCCATATATGTTTGTTGCTTTTTACTTGCCTTTCAAAGAATCTAATTCAAGTTCACTGTGACTTTTTTCTTACAATATTAATTAAGGATATTACGTAGGATGTTTCTGTTAATAAAATAGAAATTCATGCCAGATAAAATAATAGTAAAATTATGTGTATTTTTTTAAGTATGCACTTATAAAGGAGATGGGCTTCCTGCCCATCTGGAAACCAGAACAACAGCCAAACCAATACTGTCATTACTTAGGAGGGTCATAGAAAGTTCAGGTATTCAGAGAGCCAATCTCCAAGTCATGCACAGAGTGGGTTATTCTCAGCAAAGTTTTTCATAGAAGATCTTAACTTATAGCCACAGATAAGAAGGAACTTTAAGAGGATTAAGTCTAGAATTATTTGTTCATGATGATTGCCAGGATAGCAAAAGCTTTCTTCCAGAGTCTGGTAGATGAATCAGGAAACTCAAATCAAAAGAGCCGACTGCCAGGCTAGTGACCTTAAGAGAGATGCTATCACAGACTCAAAGCTTGTTGGAAAAAAAAACAGTTCAAAAGATTGGGAGGAGTCATTTTAAAAGGTGGTCAGTGCAGCAGTGGTTACTGATAAGGAAATTGTTATGTGTGAATCTATTCTGTAAGTAGTTGAACACTTCATTACAATGGTATGATGAGCCCAAAGTTACATAGGCATTCACCTGGGAATCCTTTTAGGATCCAGGTAACAAAAAAAAGTGAAAATGTTAGCTGCTCAGCCATGTCTTACCACCCCGCCCCCGCCCCTCCCCCCCCGAACCCCTTGAACTGTAGCCTACCAGGCTTCTCTTTCCATGGAAGTCTCCAGGCAAGAACGCTGGAGGGGGTAGCCATTCCCATCTCCAAGGGATCTTCCCAACCCAGGGATCGAACCTAGGTATCCTGCATAGCAGGCAGATTCATTACCTTGTGAGCCACCAGGGAAGCCCCCCTGGACCCAAGAGTGACTCCCAAACTAACCAGGGCTTCGTTTTATTTATTTATTTTTTAACTTTTATTTTACATTGCAGTAGACTTGATTGACAATATTGTATTAGTTTCAGTTGTACAGCAATGTGGTTTAGTTATACGTGCATGTGTACTAAGAGACTTCAGTCATGTCTGACTGTTTGTGATCCTGTGGACTGTAGCCCACCAGGCTCCTCTGTCCATGGGATTTTTCAGGCAAGAATACTGAAATGAGTTTCCATTTCCTTCTCCAGAAGATCTTCCTAACCTGGGGATCAAACCTCCGTCTCTTACATCTCTTGCATTGGCAGGCAGATTCTTTACCACTAGTGCCACCTGAGAAACCCCTCATTTAAGGCAATGGCACCCCACACTCCAGTACTCTTGCCTGGAAAATCCCATGGACAGAGGAGCCTTGTAGGCTGCAGTCCATGGGGTCACTAAGAGTCAGACACAACTAAGCAATTTCCCTTTGACTTTTCACTTTCACGCATTGGAGAAGGAAATGGCAACCCACTCCAATGTTCTTGCCTGGAGAATCCCAGGGATGGGGGAGCCTGGTGGGCTGCCATCTATGGGGTTGCACAGAGTCGGACACGACTGAAACAACTTGGCAGTAGCAGTAGCATACATATACATGTATCAGTTATTTTTCAAATTCTCTTCCCATTTAGGTTATTACAGAGTATTGAATAGAGTACCCTGTGCTATGCAATAGGACCTTATTGGTTATCTGTTTTAAATATAGCAGTGTGTACATGACAATCCCAAACTCCAAATCTGTCCCTCCCCCCGCTCTTCCCTCCTGGTAACCCTAAATTTGTTCCTTAAATCTGTGAGTCTGTTTTGTATTAATAAATGCATGTGTTTGGATCATTTTTTGGATTTCACATGTAAGCAATATCATGATATTTATCTTGATATTTTGTCATGATAATCTCCAATCCATCCGTGTTGCTGAAAATGTAGGAGACCCAGGTTCGATCCCTGGGTCAGGAAGATCCCCTGGAGAAGGAAATGGTAACCCACTCTAGTATTCTTGCCTGGAGAATCCCATGGATGCAGAAGCCTACAGTCCACAGGGTCACAAAGAGTCAGACAGGACTGAGTGACTTCACTTTCACTTTCATTCTTTTTAATGACTAACATTCCATTGCATATATGTACCAACTCTTCTTTATCTATTCTTTTGTTTATGGACAATTAGTTTGCTTCTACATCTTGGCTATTGTAAACAGTGCTGCATTGAATATTGAGGTGCATGTATCCCTTTGAACCATGTTTTTCTCTGGATGTATGTCCAGGAGTGGGATTACTGGATCATATAGTAGCTCTATTCTTAATTTCTTAGAGAACCTCCATACTGTTCTCTATAGTAGCTACACCAATTTACATTCCCATCACAGTGTAGGAGGGAGGGTTCTCTTTTCTCCACAAACTTTCCAGAAGTATTGTTTGAAGACATTTTAATGATAGCCATTCTGACTGGTCTAATCAGGTGTCTCATTATATAATAGTTTTAATTTGCATTTCTCTAATAATTAGCTATGTTGGGCATCTTTTCATGTGCCTCCTGGCCATCTGTATATCCTCTTTAGAGAAATGTCTGTTCAGGTTGTCTGCCCATATTTTGATTGAGTTTTTTCTTTTTTTGGATTTTGACTGCATGAGCTGCTTGTAAATTTAGGAGATTAATGCCTCATCAGCTGCATCATTTGCAAAAATTTTCTTTTTATTATATGGGTTGTCTTTTCAATTTCTTTATGGTTTCAATAGATGTGCAAATGCTTTTTGAGTTGATTAGGTCCCATTTGCTTATTTTTGTTTTTATTTCCCTTACTCTAGGAAATGAATTAAAAAAAAGATATTGCTGCAACTTATGTCAAAGTGTCTTATGCCTATCTTTTCCTCAAAGAGTCTTATAGTATCTGGTATGACATTTAGGTCTTTAATTGATTTTGAGTTTATTTTTGTATATGGTGTTAGAGAATGTTTTAATTTCATTTTTTTAATACATAGCCATACAGTTTTCTCAGCACAATTTATTAAAGAGATTGTCTTTTCTCCATTATATTGTCTTCCCTCCTTTGTCATGGATTAATAGACCATAGGTACATGGTTTTATTTTGGGGCTTTCCATCTTGTTCCATTGATCATTATTTCTGTTTTTGTGCCAATACCATAGTGCTTTGATGGCTGTAACTTTGAAGTATAGTCTGAAATTAGGAAACTGGATTCCTCCTGTTACATTTTTCTATCTCAAGATTGATATGACTGTTTGGGGTCTTTTGTGTCTCCATACAAATTTCAAGATTTCTTGTTCTATGGAAAATGCCATTGGTAATTTGATAGGATTGCAATGAATCTGTAGTTGCTTTGAGTAGTGTAGCCATTTTCACAATATTGATTTTTCCAATCCAAAAACATGGTATATCTTTCCATCTGTTTATGTCATCTTTGATTTCTTTCATCTGAGTTTTATTGTTTTGGGAGGAGAGGTCTTTTTACTCCTTAGGTAGATTCATTCCTAGGTGTTTTATTCTTTTTGATGTGATGGTAAATGGGATTGCATCTTTAATTTCTCTTTCAGATTTTTTATTGTTAATATATAGAAATGAAGAGATTTCTGAGTATTTATTTTATATCCTGCAACTATCAAATTCATTAATGAGCTCTAGTAGTTTTCTAGTACCAACGTTAGGATTTTCCATGTATAGTATCATGTCATTGGCAAAGAGTGACAGTCTTGGTTCTTATTTTCTAATTTGGATTCCCTTTAATTCTTTTTCTTCTCTGACTGCCATGGCTAGAACTACCAAAACTATGTTGAATAAAAGTGGAAAGAGTGGACATCCTTGTCTTGTTCCTGATCTTAGAGAAAATTCTTTCAGCTTTTCACCACTGAGTATTATGTTAGCTCTAGGTTTGTCATATATGACCTTTATTATGTTGAGGTATGTTCCTTCTATGCCCACTTTCTGGAGAGTTTTATCATAAATGAATGCTTAATTTTGTCAAAAGCTTTTCTGCATCTCTTTAGATGATCACATGGTTTCCATCCCTCAATTTGTTGATATGGTGCATCACACTGATTGTTGATTTGCAGATATGGAAAGATCCTTGCATCCCTTGGATAAATTCTACTTTATCATGCTGTATGATCCTTTTAATGTATTTTTGGATTTAGTTTGATAATATTTTGTTGAGAATTTTTTGTATGTTCATCATCAATAATGATCTGTAACTTTCTTTTCTGTGGTGTCATTTTTTGCTTTGGTATCAGGGTGATAGTAGCCAAATAGAATGAATTTGAGAGTTTTCCTTTCTGATACTTTTTGGTATAGTTTCAGAAGGCTGGATGTTTACTCTTCTCTAAATATTTGATAGAATTCACCTGTGAAGCCATCTTATCCTGGACTTTTGTTTGTTGGAATTTTTTTAATCACATAAAAAAAAATGTATTCCGTGAAAATGGAAATCAAAGGAAAGCTGGAACAGCAATATTTATAACATACAAAAGAGACTTTAAAGTAAAGACTGTTCCAAGAGACAAAGAAGGACGCTACCTAAATATCAAGGGATCAATCTAAGAAGAAGTTATAAAAATTGTAAATAAATATGCACCCAACATAGGAGCACCTCAATTTATAAGGCAAATGCTAAGAAATGTAAAAGGAGAAATCAACAGTAACACAGTAATAGTGGGAGACTTTAACACTGTATTTTTACCATGGGAAAGATCATCCAGACAGAAAATCAATAAGAAACAGAAGCCTTAAATGGCACATTAGACAAGATGAATTTAATTGATATTTATAGAGCATTTCATCCAAAAGGGGCAGAATACACATTCTTCTGAAATGCACATGGAACATTCTCTAGGATTAATCACATGCTGCACTACAAAATAACTCTCAATAAATGTAAGAAAATGGAAATAATTTCAACCATCTTTTCTGACAGTAATACTATGAGATTAGGAATCAACTGTAAGCTGTAAAGAAGACAAACATGTGAAGGTTAAACGATATGTTACTAAACAATCAACAGCTCACTGAAGAAATCAAAGAGGAAATCAAAAAATACCTAGAGACAGATGAAAATGAAAGCACAATGACGCAAAGCCTACGAGATGCAGCAAAAACAGTTCTAAGAGGGAAGTTTGTAGCAATATAGTTTTACCTCAGGAAACAAGAAAAGTTTCAAATAAACAACCTAACTTTATAACTAAACCATCTAGAGAAAGCAGAACAAACAAAACTCAAAGTTAGTAGAAGGAATGAAATTATAAAGATCCAAGCTGAAATAAATGAAATAGAGATGAAGAAAACAATAAATGACTAATGAAAGTAAAAGCTGGTTCTTTGAAAATATAAACAAAATTGATAGACCTTTAGCCAGATTCATCAAGAAAAAGAGGTAGAGGGCTCAAAACAATAAGATCAGAAACAAAAAAGAAGTTACAACCGACACAACTGGAGTATAAAGGATTATCAGAAACTGTGCATGTATGCTAAGTCACTTCAGTTGTGTTCGATTCTTTGTGACCCTATGGACTATATTACGCCAGGCTCCTCTATCCATGGGGTTCTCCAGGTAAGAATACTGAAGTGGGTTGTCATGCCCCCCTCCAGGGGATCTTCCAGACCCAGAGATTGAACCCATGTTTCCTGTGGCTCCTGCATTGCAGGCGGATTCTTTACCACTTACCCAGTGGGGAAGCTCCTTTAAGAGATTACTACAAGCAGCTATATACCAATAAAATGGACAACTTGGAAAAATGGACAAATTCTTAGAAAGGTACAGGCTCTCAAAAGTGAACCAGGAAGAAACAGAGAATATGAACAGACTAATTATAAGAAGTGAAATTGAAACTGTGATTTAAAGAATTGTAACAAACAAAAGTCTGGACTTCATTTTAAAATTTAGTTGGTACTTTTATTTAAGTGATGGAACAAGTTTGGCGATTATAATTTACAGCTCTAGGAATTAAATACTTTCAAATGTTGGTGATCAGCTTCTGTATATTTTTTTAAACCACATACCATAGATTTATGTAAGAATAGTTTGTATGTGATATCCAATTATATTACCAAGTAGAAAATTTCATCTCAAAATCTCTGCAATGTATTGAATATATAAGTTAAAACTGAACTAACATTATCATATGATTATATATGATTTTTGTATTTATGGAAACATTTTGAAAACTGCCAAACTATCATAAATATCCAGTTGCTTTTATATGAAATGATAAGTCCTGAATAGAGATATGTTAGAGTTAAGTTTATTCAAAAAAGGTGGGAAAAAGAGAGAGAGAAATCAAACTATGTGGATACCTTGAAAACATTTTGTTGGGAAGTTTATTAATGCATCTCTTAGCATTAGTATTAAACTATTATTGGCCAATATTATTTTCAAATTAAATGAAACCGGTAATGTGTATAGAAAATTCTTTTTGAATAGTGTACTTTATCACTAATCTGATAATGCTTTAATCTTTGCTTAATGATTCAAAATCTTCAGATTTAAAGAACCTGGATTTGATCCGGATATTCAGAGTTGGTTTGCCTGAGTGAGAGGGTATAAACATTTGCAAATGCTTCTGGGTACTATAAGCTGGTTGGTGAAAACAAGACAACCTAATGAGCCCAGCATTAGGGAACAGTTTACCTCCTGCCCCAACCTGCTTAGTTCTCATTTGCTTACTTTCCAAGCAGGGAATCTATTACGTAAATACTAGATGCTTTAGGAAAAAAAAAAAAAAAAACAACTCCATACAAAGAACTCCAAAAGAGCAAAAAACTTGGTCTTTCTCTTCAAGGTTTTAGTGGCCTTAGATTCCATGTTTTGTTTTGTTTTCTTTTGTTTTTGTATATTTGTTCACTTTAGAAGTAATTGCAAAGAAGATATTAACCCCTTATTGGTCATATTATTTGCAAATATTTTCCCCTTCAGTAGATTGTCTTTTTGTTTTGTATATGGTCTCCTTTGCTATACAAAAGCTTTTAAATTTAATTAGGCCCCCTTTGCTTATTTTCCCTTTTGTTTCCTTTGCCTTAGGAAAGTGAAAGTGTTAATTGCTCTATCTTGTTCAACTCTTTGTAACCCCATGGACTGTAGCCCACCAGGCTCCTCTGTCCATGGAATTCTCCAGGCAAGAATACTGGAATGAGTTGTCATTTCCTCCTCCAGAGGATTTTCCTGACCCAGGGATCAAACCCAGGTCTCTTGCATTGCAAGCAAATTCCTTACCACCTGAGCCACCAGGGTAGCCCTTGCTTAGGAGACAAATCAAAAACAATATTGCTATAATTTATGTCAAGAGTGTTCTATTTATGTTTTCTTCTAGGAGTTTAACAGTTTTACATTTGGGTCCTAAAAATGCCTTTTGAGTTTATTTTTTTGTATGGTGTGAAATTTGAAGTGAAACGTTCTAATTTCATTCTTTTACTTGTAGTTATCCAGTTTTCCCAACATCACTAATTAAAGAGATTGTCTTTTTTCCATTGTATATTCTTGCCTCCTTTGCAAAGATTGTGTGTGTGGAGTGTGTGAAGTCGCTCAGTCGTGTCTGACTCTTTGCGACCCCGTGGACTGTAGCCCTCCAGGCTCCTCTGTCCATGGGATTCTCCAGGCAAGAATACTGGAGTGGATTGCCATTTCCTTCTCCAGGGGATCTTCCCAACCCAGGGATTGAACCTGGGTCTCCTGCATTGCAGGGAGACGCTTTATCCTCTGAGCCACCAGGGAAGCCCACCTTGCAAAGATTAATAGAACACAAATGCATGGGCTTTTCCTATGCTCTCTTTTTGTTCCATTGATCTATTATATATTTTTGTGCCAATACCATACTGTTTCAATTATTGTAGCTTAATAGTATAGACTGAAGTCACAGCATATGATACTCCTGCTTGGTTCTTTGTCAAGATTGTTTTGACTATTGGACTCTTTTGTGTTTCCATACAAATTAAAAACTTTTTTTGCTCTAGTTCTGTGAAAAATATTCTTGATATTTTGATAAGGGTTGCATTGAACCTGTCAATTGTCCTGAGTATTCTGGTCATTTTGACAATATTAATTCTTCAAATCCAGGAATGTAGGATATCTTTTCATCTGTTTGAGTCATTTTGTTTCTTTAATCAATGTAATAGATTTTTGAATACAAGTCTTCTACCTCCTTAATTGGATTTATTTCTAAGTATTTATTCTATTTAATGCAATGGTAAATAGGATTGTTTCTTTTCTTTGTCCTTCTGCTATTTTGTTGTTAGTGTATGTAAATGCAAAAGATTTCTGTATATTTATTTTGTATCCTGCAACTTTACCAAATTCATTGATGAGCCTTAATACTTTTTTGGTGAAGTTTTTAGGATATGTAGAGAATCATGCCATCTGCAAACAGTGACAGTCTTACTCCTTCCTTTTCAGTTTGGATTCCTTTAATTTATTTTTCTTCTTTGATTGCTATATCTAGGACTTCCAGTGCTATGTTGAATAAACTGATGAGAGTGAGCATTCTTATCTTGTTCCCAATCTTAGAGGAAATGCTTTTAACTTTTCACTGTTGATGTTATCTGTGGGCTTATCATATATGGCCCTTATTATATTGGGATATGTTCCCTGTATACCCTCTTCTGGAGAGATTTTAATCATAAACAGATATTGAGTTTTGTCAAAAGATTTTTCTGCATCTATTGATATGCACATATGGCTTTTATTCCTCATATATTTGGTAGAATTGACCTCTGAAATCATCTGGTTTTGGGATTTTGTTTGTTGGGATTTTTTTAAATTATTAATTGAATTTCATTACTGTAATTGTTTTAGTCAGGCTTCCCAGTGGCTCAGACAGTAAAGAATCTGCCTGCAATTCAGGACACCAGATTCAATTCCTGGGCCAGGAAGATCTCCTGGAGGAGGAAATGACAACCCACTACAATATTTTTGGCTGGAGAATTCCATGGACAGAGGACTCTGTCGGCTACATTCCATGGGGTAGCAAAGAGTCAGACACAACTGAGCAACCAATACACAATTGTTTTAGTCATATCTTCTATCTCTTCCTGTTTTAGTCTTGTGAGATTATACATTTCTAGGAATTTGTCCATTTATTCTAGTTGTCCCTTTACTGTATACAAACAACTGTTTATAGTTATCTCTTATGATCCTTCATATTTCCATGGTGTAGGTTATAACTTCTCCATTTTAATTTCTGTTTTTATTGATTTGCATCATATTTCTTTTTTCCTTGATGAATCTGGCTAACAGCCTATCAGTTTTACCTTTTCAAAGAATCAACCTTTAGTTTCTTTGGCTTTTTTATATTGATTTTTAATCTCTATTTCATTTATTTCTGCTCTGAACTTTATTATTTCTTTTCTTATACTAAAGGATCTTGTTTGACCTTTGATGTGTAAGATTAGGTTGTTTAAGAATTTTTTGTTTGTTTGTTTCCTGTAAACTTCCCTCTTAGCACTGCTTTGCTACATCTCATAGATTTTGGATAGTTGGTTTTTGTGGTTTTCAATGGATACTTTATGAAAATTGTTTTTATTGACTTGAGTTCAGTTCAGTTCAGTTGCTCAGTCGTGTCCAACTATTTGCAACCCCAAGGACCAGAGCATGCCAGGCCTCCCTGTCTTACAAAGTTATAATAGTTTCTGGTATACAGTATAGTAATTCAGTTGTGTTTTCCATATTCTTTTCCATTATGGATTATTATAGAATATTGAATATATTGTAGTTTCCTGTGCTACACATAGGACTTTGTTGTTCACCTGTTTTATATATAGTACTTTTTTATCTGCTAATTCTAAATTTCTGATTTGTTCCTCTCACAATCCCTTTTCCCTTTGGTAATCATACATTTATTTTCTATGTCTGTGAGTCTTTTTCTAGTTTATAAATGTTTATGTATATTGTATTTTAGATCCCACATAAAAGTCATAATTATCCTTGTCTTTCTGACTTACTTTAGTTAGTATGATAATATCTAGGTCCATCCATGTTGCTGCAAATGGCATTATTTCATGATTTTTTATGGCTGAGTATTAATATTCCATTGTGTATATGTACCACATTTTCTTTATCCGTTCATCTCTTAATAGACATTTAGGCTGCTTCCAGGTCTTGGCTATGATTAATAATGTTGTTATGAATGATCAGATGCATGTTTTTTCAAATTATTGTTTTTCACCAGATGTATGTCTGGGAGTGGATTTGCTGAATCATATAACAAGTCTACTTTAGCTTTTTAAAGAGCCTTCATACTGTTTTCCATCGTAGCTGCACAAATTTACATTCCCACCAACAATATAGGAGGGTCCTCTTTTCTCCAAAACTTCTCCAGCATTTGTTATTTATAGACTTTTTAATGATGATGGCCTCTCCAGGTACCTTTTGAGTTCTTCTTTGATTTCTTCAGAGATCTATTGGTTGTTCAGTAATATGTTGTTCTGCATCAATATGCTTGCATTTTGTTTTGTTTTGTTTTTCTGTAATTTTTACTTGTAGTTGATTTCTAGCCCCACAATATTGTGTTTAGAAAGACACTTGATATTATTTCAGTTTTTTAAATTTACCAAGGCTTCTTTTGTGACCTGCTATGTAATCTATCCTGGAGAATTGTTCATGAGCATTTGAAAAGCATGTGAATGTCCTGTATACATATAAAGTCCATCTGGTATAACATGTCATTTATGGCCAGGGTTTTCTTATTGATTTTCTGTCCGTATAATCTGCATTGATGTAAGCGGGTTGTTAAAGTCTACCACTTGTATTGTGTTACCATCAGTTTCTCCATTTGTGCCTGCTAATAATTTGCTTTATGTATTTAGGTGTTCATATATTGGATTCATATATATTTACAATGGTTATATATTATTTTTGGAATGACCACTTGGTAATTATGTAATGCTGTTCTTTGTCTCTTGTTGCAGTCTCTGTTTTCAGTTCTATTTGGTCTGATATAAGTATTGCCATTCCAGCTTTCTTTTGATTTCTATTTGCATGAAATACCTTTACCTGTCTCCTCTGTTTCAGTCCGTGTGTATCTTTAGATTTGAAGTAAGTCTTTTTTAGGAAGTATATATATAGCCCTTTTTTCTGTGCCCATTTGGCCACTCTAGGGCTTCCCAGGTGGTGCTAGTGGTGAAGAACCCACCTGACAATACAGAAGACGTAAGAAAAGCTGGTTCAATCCCGGATCAGGAAGATCCCCTGGAGGAGGGCATGGCAACCCACTGCAGTATTCTTGCCTGAAGCATACCATGGACAGAGAAGCCTGGAGAGCTACAGTCCACAGGGTCACAAAGAACTGGACACAACTGAAGTGACCTAGCAGCAACAGTAGCAGCAAACCACTCTGTGTCTTTTGATTGGAGCATTTAGTCTATTTACATTTCAAGTAATTATTGATAGGTACATACAACATTTTGTTCATTGTTTGGGGATTGTTTTTATAGTTCTTTTTCATTCCTTTCTTTTTCTTTCATACTCTTCCTTTATGATTTGATGACTGTCTTTAATATTAGGTTTAAGTTCCTTTATCTTTTTGTGCGCATATTTATCCAAAATGTATCAGTTCATACAATTCAAACTCAAAAAAAAAAAAAAAAAAAAAACCCATTAAAAATAGGCAGAAGACTTGAATAGACAGCTTTCCAAAGACTAGAAACAAGTGGCCAACAAGCATATGGGGCACTCAAAACTGCTAATCATCAGAAAAACGCAAATTAAAACCACAATGAGATATCATCTCACATCTGTCAGAATGCCTATTATCAAAAAGACCACAAATAACAAATGTTGGCAAGGATGTGGAGCAGAGGAAAACATTGTACACTGATGTGGGAATGCAAATTGGTATAGCTGCTGTGGAAACAGTATGAAAGTTCCTCAAAACAGTAAAAATAGAAACCATCACATGATTCATCAATTCCAGTCTTGAATATACATCCAAAGAAAATAAAAGTACTAATTCAAAAAGATATATGCACCCCAGTGTTCATAGTAGCACTATTTACAATTTCAAGATATGAAAGCAACCTAAGTGTCCATCAACAGATGAATGAATAAATAATATTTTGGAGATATATAAATATATCTCCAAAATAATATTATATTTTGGAATATATTCAACCATAAAAAAAGAACAAATTTTTGTCATTTGAAACAATATTTATGTACCTGAATGATATTATGTTTAGTGAAATAAGTCAGAGAAATACAAATACTATAAGTTATCATTTATATGTATAATGTCAAAAACGAATGAATATTAAAAAAAAAAAAAAACAGAAAGAGACTCAGATATTGAGAACAAGTTAGTAGCTATCATTAGGAGGAGGAATGAGGTGATGCATGAAAGAGGTAGGAGATTAAAAGTTACAGAGTACAGTGTATAAAATAAATAAGCTACAATGATATATTGTACAACCCAGGGAACATAGCCAATATTTTATAATTATTATAAATAGAGTATAACCTTTAAAATTGCTAATCTCTATGTAGTACACCCATAATTTATATAGTTATTGTATATTAACTATGCCTACATTAAAAGACATGAGGAATTATATAAAAAACATTAAAACTGTTTAAGAGTTTGCCACATTAGATGGTGAATGTTCCAGTATAAGAAACTTTTAAACAATAGTGGACAAGGAGGACATAAAAGAAATTACTTAGATGGTGAACTCGATTACACGCCCTTCAAAACCCTTGTCTACAATGTCTTTATGGCTTTACATCTACCTTCTGGGCATCCCAATGCCAAGCAATAAGAGCCTGATGAGAGCCACAGAGTTAATTTGTTTGTTTGTAAAGAAGAAAGGAAAGAAGAGTTATAGAGGAGAGAGGAACTTGGGTTGGGAAAACTGAAAAACACAAATTGAATTTAAGGTTAACTACAGTTTATTTTTATTAATACAAGAATAGTGCACACACACATTAATATATTATAAATTTAAAAATTGCACTGGTTCTGCTCTATACTGACCTCCCAAAACCAGTTGTATCAGGTTATCCTGTTGATGATCCTGTCCTCTGAAATGGTTCCCTTACTTCTACCCTCTTCTCAGATATCATGTACAGTGAGCCTGACAAACCAGTTAAGGTGACTTGCAGAGGTGAAGGCTGCTGGTGTACACTGAGAGATCACCCTTAGTCGGTACAAGGATTCATCCAGTGATTCCCCAGTGTAGGTTCAACAAAGCACTTATTGATCTCCCAACCACTCTATGTTAATAGCATTAATGGGAAGGTTGGCTTTTTTTCATGTTCCACCAGATACACTCTGGAACACACACTCCACATACCACATATCACATAGACTGTGACATGCATATTCCCAATTTCTGACTAGATCCTAAACTGTGAGACTCACATATCCTTTGCAATTACTCCAGTTTTGTCTAAATTCTGTGCCATTGCCTTTATTGTTGTTTATATGTTGTACATATGATTATGCCCTCACTTCACTCCTCAAGTCTACATTTATTCTCTTTCCCTCAGGAACTAATTTGGCTAGTATCTTGAATGAAGACCTGTGTCTTTCTTTTGGCAACAAGGCCAGAAATGGCTTTGAATAGTGACAGGATTAGCTTCCACTATTCCCTACCATTGTATTTCTGTTCTTCTACCTCCTCCCTACTTCCATCCATTTCTAGCCCTCTCTGCTCTACTGGTGCCCTTAACATCTTGCAAGCTCCCTTGACCTCTGGATTCTGATTAGAGTTGAACAAGTGCATGTACTAGTAAGTACTGGCTAGTTCAAAAGGTGAGACATAGAGGAATCAGCTCTGTGGTTCAGACAGAGGCTACCTCTTTTTTTTGTTTAATTTACTTTTATGATTGAAGGATAATTGCTTAAGATAATTTTGTTGTTTTCTGTCAAACCTCAACATGAACCAGTCATAGGTATACATATATCCCCTCCCTCCTTAGGATGCTGTCCTCCCATATCTCTGACTCCCACTAGGTCCTGGAAATTTCTTTTCCTCCCCTTCCTCTGCAGGTGGTTAGTTTCCTTTTGTTTTTGTTAGTTCTTGAGAGTCTCTTGAACTGCAAGGAGATCCAATCAGTCCATCCTAAAGGAAATCAGTCCTGAATATTCATTGGAAAGACTGATGCTGAAGCTGAAACTCCAATACTTTGGCCACCTGATGTGAAGAACTGATGCGTTTGAAAAGCCCTAGGCTGGGAAAGATTGAAGACAGGAGGAGAAGGCAATGACAGGGGATGAGATGGTTGGATGGCATCACCAACTCAATGGACATGAGTTTGAGCAAACTCTAGGAGTTGGTGATGGACAGGGAGGCCTGGCATGCTGTGGTCCATGGGGTCGCAAAGAGTTGGACATGACTGAGTGACTAAACTGAACTGAAGTGGGTACCTTATATCCCTTTTTGATTACCTCATTTGTGCTCACATCTCTATTAATAGATCCTTCATTAAATTATCTTCAATAGTACCTTCTGCTTCCTGTTGGCATACTAACTAAAACTTATCTTCAGAACTCCTATTGCCACCCAAATATCCATCAACTGATGAAGGGATGAACAAATTGTGAGACTGTACGTACATAAAACAAAATGATATTCAGCCATAAAAAAGGAATGAAGTACTGCTACAACATGGTTGAATCTGGAAAACATGCTAAGTGAAAGAAACCAGGCACAAAAGGTTATATATTACATAAGACCATTCATAACAAATATCCAGAATAGGAAAATCTATAGTGATACACCCAAATCAGTTGTTCCCAGGTGCTGGGAAAAGGAAAAAATGGGGGAACTGCCTAATGACATAGGGTTTCTTTTAAGAGTGATAAAATGTTTTAGAACTAGATAAAGTTGTGGGACATTATGAATGTACTAAGTGCTACTGAATTGTTCACTGTAAAATGGTTGATTTTATGTTATGTGAATTTTATTTTATTATATTTATTTTTTTTTTTAATTTTATTTTTTAAAAAAAAATCACATGCTCCCCATCCTGAACCCTCCTCCCTCCCAACCTCCCCATACCATCCCCCTGGGCCTTCCCAGCGCACCAGCCCCAAGCATCCAGCATCGTGCACTGAACCTGGACTGGCATCTCGTTTCATACATGACATTTCACATGTTTCAATGACATTCTCCCAAATCTTCCCACCCTCTCCCACAGAGTCCATAAGACTGTTCTATACATCAGTGTCTCTTTTGCTGTCTCGTACACAGGGTTATCGTTACCATCTTTCTAAATTCCATATACATGCGTTAGTATACTGTATTTATGTTTTTCCTTCTGGCTTACTTCACTCTGTATAATAGTCTCCAGTTTCATCCACCTCATTAGAACTGATTCAAATGTATTCTTTTTAATGGCTGAGTAATACTCCATTGTGTATATGTACCACAGCTTTCTTATCCATTCATCTGCTGATGGACATCTAGGTTGCTTCCATGTCCTGGCTATTATAAACAGTGCTGCGATGAACATTGGGGTACACGTGTCTCTTTCCCTTCTGGTTTCCTCAGTGTGTATGCCCAGCAGTGGGATTGCTGGATCATAAGGCAGTTCTATTTCCAGTTTTTTAAGGAATCTCCACACTGTTCTCCATAGTGGCTGTACTAATTTGCATTCCCACCAACAGTGTAAGAGGGTTCCCTTTTCTCCACACCCTCTCCAGCATTTATTATTTGTAGACTTTTGGATCGCAGCCATTCTGACTGGTGTGAAATGGTACCTCATACTCAAAATGGATTAAAGATCTCAACATAAGACCAGAAACTATAAAACTCCTAGAGGAGAACATAGGCAAAACACTCTCTGACATACATCACAGCAGGATCCTCTATGACCCACCTCCCAGAATATTGGAAATAAAAGCAAAAATAAACAAATGGGACCTAATTAAACTTAAAAGCTTCTGCACATCAAAGGAAACTATTAGCAAGGTGAAAAGACAGCCTTCAGAATGGGAGAAAATAATAGCAAATGAAGCAACCGACAAACAACTAATCTCAAAAATATACAAGCAACTCCTACAGCTCAACTCCAGAAAAATAAATGACCCAATCAAAAAATGGGCCAAAGATCTAAATAGACATTTCTCCAAAGAAGACATACAGATGGCTAACAAACACTTGAAAAGATGTTCAACATCACTCTTTATCAGAGAAATGCAAATCAAAACCACTGTGAATTTTATTTTAGTTAAAAGAAAAATGGAACCTAAGAGAGACAGAATTCTCATTGTAGGAATGTGGAAACTCTTCCTTCCCATAATAAACAAGTGGATGGAAATGCTTGCTTCAATTCTAACTCCCTGAGTACACATGGACCTCCCCCCATGATTACATCCTGCCCTTTAATGCTAACGCTGCTGTTATGCATTTGTCTTCATCTTCCTTTATCCTATTTACTGTCCCATTTACACTCACTTTTACATTATTTACTTTTGACTTTCACATCCTGAAACACATCTGCTGAAGTTTATTTTCTAATATATCTTTGTTCTAACTTTGATTCAATGCCTATTCCAAGGCAAAATTAATATGCTCATTTTTCCCTTGGAAAATCCATTGTAATCTCATTCTTCCTGGCTACTTATTATTGGGTTGCTAAGAGTAGATCCACAACTACTTGTGGGAAATTTATTACATAGGTCAGCCTGCCAAAA
This sequence comes from Bos grunniens, assembly GCF_055505025.1. Classification (NCBI taxonomy): domain Eukaryota; kingdom Metazoa; phylum Chordata; class Mammalia; order Artiodactyla; family Bovidae; genus Bos; species Bos grunniens. The sequence continues at coordinate 106,476,219 of NC_141165.1, forward strand.
CTAGACCTTTCATCAAAGCATGCAAATGTATTTTTAAAAAGCCACATCCTTTAGCTTTCTTATTAATTCAGAATAAACAAGAATGTTTTGACTTTACAGAAAATGATATTGAAAATCTTATAGACATTATTCCCTGGAAGTATTTTTTAATTTGATTCAAACATTAATAAAAAAAAGTTAATGCCTACAGTTTCCTATTTTTCAGAACTTTTTGTTCTTTTTTGTTAGATTTTCCTTTCTTTTTCATTAAGATTCATTAGTAAGCCTTGTGCTCTTTTTCTCATGTTGGACTCTCAGCTTTCTTGAGTTAAAGCCATTGACTTCTGTGGCATAATCATGTGATAGAAAGGATAGCTTATTCAACATACTTTTGAAACATATTCTAAGGGCCAGGTACAGCCCTTCACATTTTTGGTACCAAAATGAATGTCTTGATCTTGGCTTCAAAAAACTCATAGCCTAGTAAAAGAAGCAAGTGAATAAAGAAATGTCTATTATAGGGGGTTTTATATATAGAGTTTCTAACAGGCAAAAACAGTGTGCAATAGAATTGCCTAACTCTACGAAGCTAGCATGGAGAAGAAAATGGCAACCCACTCCACTATTCTTGCCTGGAGAATCCCATGGACTGAGGAGCCTGGTGGGCTACAGTCCACGGGGTCACAAAGAGTTGGACACGACTGAGTGACTATCACTTCATTTCACATGAAGCGAGTGAAGAGGGAGAAAGAAGGTTATAAGATGAATGGATTAAAGAGAGAGCACAAAAGTGCTTCAAAAAGGTGATAATGCTTTATTGAGCCTTGAATTTGAAATAGTTTTCCAGGAGTATAAGAAGGAGAAAGGCACTCCAAACTTAAGGAACTTCATGCATAGAAATTCCATGGCATAACATAACATGTCATATTTCAGAGCTGGACATAGTTCAGCAAGACCACTCAAACATTAAGTGAAAAAAAGGGTAAATAATGAAGCAGAAAAATTCATAATGGTTTGGTTACAAGGAATTTAGGTGCTGTAATAAAGGGTTTGGACCATGTCATTAGGTAAAGGAAAGCCGTAAAATGATCTTTAACCCAAGAGTAAACAGTTTAAATTTGTAAAATATGAACAATAGGTATAAGGAAACAAATACAGGTCATTAAACAAAGAGGCTCTTAGGATGGTTCAGGTGAGTAATGATGAAGGCTGGACCTAAGGCACTGGTTATGGGGACAGATAAGGTAAAACTAAATAATGAATGCAAAGGTCATTGAAGGAATGGTGAGTGATGGGAAATGAGAGACACTTATAGAAGGAGTCATAGAAATTCCCAGATTTCTTACTTGGTTAATGGCATCACATTCATAAGGTTGCTCAAGATAATGATGTCAAAAGTGAAGCAAATTTGTGTCAAGAGCAATGCAAGTTCATTTTTAGAGCTAGAGAGTTTGGTTCAGTGGAATATTTAGGTAGAACAACCCAATAGGTTATTATATATACAGGGCTTCAGTTCAGGATAGAGTTTAGAGTTTCTTTTAGTCATTTAGTCATTTTCTCCACTCTGTTAGAGACATGAATATGTCTGAGCTCTCAATTCTGGCTTGGGTCTTAGGGATTCAGGATATGTATGGAGTGAGAGAAACTGGACCACTGATTTTGGAATATGAAGCTCAGGACTTTGAATTGTGTCTAGGGATTGTGTCTAGGAATAAAAAAAGATAAAATTATCAAAATATAATGCAGTTCAACCAAAACATTAATTTGAAGGTGTCTAACAGAGAAGCTGAGTCTAAGTACAAGGACACCATACCAAAGCAGCAGAATTCAGATGGGAGGCACAAGTCACAGAGCTTCCCTGAGCCACCAAAGTATTTCCCACACATGTATACCTGTGGCGGATTCATTTTGATATTTGGCAAAACTAATACAATTATGTAAAGTTTAAAAATAAAATAAAATTAGAGGGAAAAAAAAAAAAAAACCAAGTTAACAGATGGAAACAGAGACAGAGGAAGGATTAGCTCCCTAGAATCTTAAACAGTAGGTTTGGTATTCTTTCTTCACTTCCCTGGTGGCTCAAAAGATAAAGAATCCGTCTGCAATGCAGGAGACCCGTGTTCAGTCCCTGAGTTGCGAAGATCCCCTGGAGAAGGGAATGGCTACCCACTCCAGTGTTCTTGCCTGAAGAGTTCCATGGACAGAGGACCCTGGTGGGCTACAGTCCACGGGGTCCCAAAGAGTCGGACACAACTGACAGGCTAACACTTTCACTTTCACTTTGGCGGGGGGAGGGGGGGATTCTTTAGTATAAATTAATAGTAAAATAATGAAAGAATAGTTAAGTAGGAAATGGCAATCCACTCCAGTAGTCTTGGCTAGAAAATTCCAGAGCTACTATCCATGGGGTTCTAAAGAGTCTGACATGATTGAGTGCACACACACACAATGAAAGAATAGAGTGAGGAATGTAGAGAATCCATAACAAAATGCTAGAGAATATGAATATGTGTGACTTTTATTTTGGATCCTCTGAAAAGCAGACACCGATATGGAATAAGACATGCAAGAAATGTATTGAGGCAAATCCCTTTGAAAGATAAAAGGTGAAAGCAGGACAAGGTAGGTAGTTGTAGACTAGAAATTTTGTTTGTCCAGAGAAAGCTTGTCCAAATGATGGAAAGTTCCTGAGACAAAACATCCGTCTAGAATAATGGGTCATGCTTAACAAGGCAGTGGGAGGGGGGACTCAGTCAGGTCAGAGAAGGGGATGAGAGTGGGCAAAGAGTGTGCAGAGGCTGCAGCTGGGGCTTTTCAGCCAGAAATCCACCTCACAGCAGGGAATCTCATAAGTGCATTTTTGTGGCTGCCCCAATAATAAACCAGGGGATTAAAGACTCTTAGGAAAAAAAAGTCACAGTTAAGATTAGAATCAGGAAAAAGTGATACATTTGAATACCTGGAAAGAAAAAGGATTTAGGGAGGAAGACATAGTCATGTAATGCAGGATTTGAAATTCTGAAAGGTGTTTGATAAATCTTTTCTCTCTTTCACCACATATTATATCAGAAGGTATTCCTAATCCATATTTTGGTGAGAAAATCTATTTTTATATATTTCTGTTGTCAGTGAAAATCTAACCAGTGAATTTTAATATTCTAAATAGAAATAACACAATTTACTCTTCTCTACACCAGATGCTCAAGTCACAGAATACTGATTTTATAAGGGTCTGCTTCCAAACAAAAATTTGGAAAGAACTTTCTATATGTCCCTCTTAAAATCATAACATATTCACATATTATTAGCATATATGGTGGTCATGGAAGTGTGGCCACTCAGATCTCCTTTGAAAAGAACCAGCAATAGCAGAGATAATGGACTGACAGCCCTCAGCTACCAACATTCAGATCCATTGCAGCATTCACTTTGAAGACAAACCTGCCACAGGGCTGGGGCCCAGGCAGTGACTAAGCATGGCAAGAGTTCTAGAGATGGGTCATTGTGACCCAGTGTAGGATTCTGTTTGATCAAGACTTTCTCTCAACTGTGCTACAGTCTGAAGCTCTTTCTACCCAGTCCTACTTCCTTCCCTCTCACCTTTCATAGGTGATTTGAAGGCTCCTCCCACTTTTGTTCTAGTCCATCACTTTTTAGCCTTTATAGCTTTTTATTTATTTATTTTTTTTAGCCAAAATTATCTGTTTTGCACATTTGATTCCTTTTTGGTATCTACTTCTCAAAAACCTCAAACTAATACAATGCATTAAAATCTTTAAGTCTGAGAAGTCTTTACAGGCAAAAAAAAATTACTTTAATTTTATTTAAATCAGTTTATTTAAAATTTTCCTGTCCTTTTCTTACAGGACAATTGCCATATCACAGAACTAGTAGAACATATTAAGTTCATCATTCTAATTTATTTAACCTTCTCAATTTTCTGGAATGTAATCAACTTTATCTTCCTACCTTTTGTCTTCTTAATTTCTTGATGTAACTCTTCAATTATATTTCAGGTCCATACTCCACACACTGCTGTTTGTTGAACTTAGTTCTAATAGAATTATTAAGTAGTTTCTCAGTTCAAATCAGTTCAGTTCAGTCGCTCAGTCGTGTCCAACTCTGCGACCCCATGAATCGCAGCACACCAGGCCTCCCTGTCCATCACCAACTCCCGGAGTTCACTCAGACTCACGTCCATCGAGTAGTTTCTAGATATCATTTAAAAACTTGAATTCAATTTTAGCTGATTGTTGCTGCCTTGAAATCAACACTAATTCTACAGTTCAACTTTTAGTTAGTATGTAATCTCCCTACACCTCTGGAATTTTTTTCAGATTTTTCTTGGTAAAATTGAACACTGATCATGTTCCTGTACTTAAACAGTTCTCAAGCTATGCATAATTGCAAATTATCATGTATGTAGAGGATATCCTAATCTATCTGGGACCAGCATGCTGACTGAGTATAGCCAAAAATTGAATTCCTAAAACATACATATCAGTTGTATACATATTCAACAGAAAGTCATTGAGAAAATTCAATATACCAGCCATACCCTGCAGTATTATTTGGACTGTTTCTACTAATTCTCAGAGAAACTTAAATAGAAGGTATTACAGATCCCTGTTCAAGATCAAAGGATTCATTCTTCCACTTGCTTAAAGTGGAGCCAGCAAACAGCTCCCAAACATCATCTTCTCAGTTGCTTTAGTTAGAGTCACCCAAGATCATGTTCTCTTCAGGGGAAATCTAATGATTGACAACCACGCGGGAATAAAGCCTGGCTTCCTCATCCTAGCTTGTGATACTCACAGTGCTGTTCTAGATTCAAAACTTCCCATGGGCCTCTGAGACTGCATGCAGCCTAACTTCTCCCTCAGTTCAAGCCTGCTTCTTTCTCTTCTCTTTTAGAGATGGTGATTCCAAAAGCACTCCATAAAAGTACTCCATGCTCATTTGCAACTCAATCTGCTTCCAAGGGACCCCATCCCATAACCACCACCCAGTAACAGTTGGTATTGAACACAGTTCAAGAAAACAGAGATGATGGTGGGATTTTGTAACCAAATCATTTACCACCTTACCAATAATGAGGATCCATCACTGGGAAGTAGAGCTCAGATAGCCCTTAACACTGGTAACAATATAATTATTAACATTTTTTATTAGGGGTAAAATGGAATGATAAATCTTTGGACAATAATTCACTAGCTAGTATAATATAAAAATATTTGAAATATGGAGAAAATAGAAACTATAAGGGCTGTCAAATCGAGTGGCTGTCGCTAAGCTCAATTAACCTTTGGGAAAGATAGAAAAAGGCTGAGAGTTAAGTGTGAAAAAGTTACAATGCCTCCTATGTGACATACGAAAAGGTTCTCATATGCTCTAACTGGAGGGTAGAGATAGCTGGGATGAGCCCAAGAGCCTAAACATAAAAATACCAGAACTCCAAAGCAAGTCACACTTGTGGCCAAAGCAACTCCACAATAGTGGTTAAAGTGTGGAAACTTGACACATGGAGCAGGTATACCTGGTTTGGTGCATCTGCAAATCTGGAAACTCAGTTTTCCTTGTAAAACAACAAACACCTAGCCTACTTTAAAATGTGTCCTCCACCCTTGTCATATAGGCCAACATAACACAACCAGAGAAGTGTTGGTCTATGTGATGGTTAATTTTACATGTCAACTTGCCTGGATCACAGGCAAAGCATTTGCCCAGACATTTGGCTAAAGATTATTTCTAGATGATATTAGCATCTGAATCAGTAGACTGAGCAAAGCAGATTGCTCCTTCCAACATGGACGGACACCAGACAGTCTGTTGGGAGTCTGGACAAACAAAAAGGCAAAGAAAAGGAGAATTCACTTTCTTTCTGCCTGATTGTTTGAGCTGGGATATCAGTCTTCTGTCCTCAGACTGGGACTTACATTATCCGTTATCCTGGTTCTCAGGCCTTCAGACTTAAATGGAAAGGCAGGCTTTCCTGGTTACAGATTGTAGGGCTTCTCAACTTCCATAATCACATGATTCAATGCTTTATAATAAATCTGTTTATAACATGTATATATCTGTATGTTTATCGACCTATACTTGCCTAAAGGTATAAGTGTATTAGTCACTCAGTCGTGTCTGATTCTTTGCAACTCTATGTACTGCAGCATGCCAGGCTACTCTGTCCAAGGGATTCTCTAGGCAAGAATACTAGAATGGGTAGTCATTCCCTTCTCCAGGGAATCTTCCTGACCCGAGGATTGAACCTGGGTCTCCTGCATTACAGGTGAATTCTTTACCATATGAGCCACCAGGGAAGCTCCTATAGGTATAATATATATTAAACGTGTTTTATATATATGTATATATATGTGTGTGTATACATATGTATATATAATTGTATATAATGCATGTATAAACCAATGCATATTTGTTCTCTTTCTCTGGAAAACCCTGATTAATGCAATTCAATATGGTAGAGAAGGAAGTATAACTCCAAATGAGCTCTCTTCAAGAAAATTAGAGATACCACGGGAACACTTCATGCAAAGATGGGCTCGATAAAGGACAGAAAAGGTATGGACCTAACAGAAGCTGAAGATATAAAAAGATGTATGTGGCAAGAATACACAGAAAAACTGTACAAAAAAGATCTTCATGACCCAGATAATCACGATGGTATGATCACTCACTTAGAGCCAGACATCCTGGAATGCGAAGTCAGATGGGCCTTAGGAAGCATCACTATGAACAAAGCTAGTGGAGGTGATGGAATTCCAGTTGAACTATTTCAAATCTTTTTTTTTTTTTTCAAATCTTAAAAGATGATACTGTGAAAGTGATGCACTCAATATGTCAGCAAATTTGGGAAACTCAGCAGTGGCCACAGGACTGGAAAAGGTCAGTTTTCATTCCAACCCCAAAGAAAGGCCAAGCCAAAGAATGTTCAAACTACTGCACAATTGCACACATCTCACATGCTAGTAAAGTAATGCTCAAAATTCTCCAAGCCAGGCTTCAGCAGTATGCAAACCATGAACTTCCAGATGTTCAAGCTGGATTTAGAAAAGGCAGAGGAACCAGAGATCAAATCGCTTGCATCAATTGGATCATCAAAAAAGCAAGAGAATTCCAGGAAAACATCTACTTCTGCTTTATTGATTATTCCAAAGCCTTTGACTGTGTGGACCACAACTACTGTGGAAAGTTATTCAAGAGATGGGAAAACCAGACCACCTGATTTGCCTCCTGAGAAGTCTGAATGCAGGTCAGGAAGCAACAGTTAGTACTGCACATGGAACAACAGACTGGTTCCAAATCAGGAAAGGAGTATGTCAAGGCTGTATATTGTCATTCTGATTATTTAACTTATATGCAGAGTACATCATCCAGAGTACTTTGGGCTGGATGAAGCACAAGCTGGATTCAAGACTGCAGGGAGAAATATCAATAACCTCAGATATGCAGATGACACCAACCTTACGGCAGAAAGCAAATAAGAACTAAAGAGCCTTTTGATGAACGTGAAAGAGGAGAATGAAAAAGTTGGCTTAAAACTCAACATTCAAAAAACTAAGATCATGGCATCTGTTCCCATCACTTCATGGCAAATAGATAGGGAAACAATGGAAACAGTGACAGGCTTTATTTTCTTGGGCTCCAAAATCACTGCAGATGGTGACTGCAGCAATGAAATTAAAAGAAACTTGCTCCTTGGAAGAAAAGCTATGACCAATCTAAACAGCATATTAAAAGGCAGAGACATTACTCAGCCTACAAAGGTCCATCTAGTCAAAGCTATGGTCTTTCCAGTAGTCATGTATGGATATAACAGTTGGACTACAAAGAAAGCTGAGCACTGAAGAATTGATGCTTTTGAGCTGTGGTGTTGGGGAAGCCTCTTGAGAGTCCCTTGGACTGCAAGAAGATCAAATCAGTCAATCTTAAAGGAACTCAGTCCTAAACACTCACTGGAAGGATTCATGCTGAAACTCCAATACTTTGGCCACCTGATGCAAAGAACTGACTCATTTGTAAAGACCCTTTACAAATGGGAAATATTGAAGGTGGGAGGAGACGGGGACGACATAGGATAAGATGGTTGGATGGCATCACCGACACGATGGACATAAGTTTGAGCAAGCTCCGGGAGTTGGTGATGGACAGGGAAGCCTGGTATGTTGCAATCCATGGGGTCACAAAGAGTTGGACATGACTGAATGACTGAACTGAACCATCAGGGCCAGAAGAGTGTGCAAGGCATTGGATTTTGCCCTCATAGAACTTACATTCTAATGAAGGAAGGCAGATAAGAGAAAATAAAAATGCCAATGAGGTAAATTATATAGTTAGATGGTAACAAGTTTCATGGAACAGAAAATAAAAGAGGGTAGGTAGACTGAGAATTCAGTATAAGGAAACACAATTTAAAAAAAAAATGTGTTTTATCTTCACTGACATAAGATTTAAACTACTAGTCCAAGAAGTTGAGGGCATTAGTGTGAATATCTGAGGAAAGCAATCTGGTTAGGTGGAAAGACACTGAAAAAGTCCGAGAGTGAGACAATGCCTGGCATGCTAAAGAAAAGCAAAGAAGAATGAGAAAGAATATCCTAGGAAAAACAGACTGAGAAGGTGGTGTACTGGAAGCCAAGAGAAAAAAGCATCAGATAGAAAGAGAATTGATCAGCTGTGTCAAATTCTACTGCCTGCCAAGTTAAATAAAGACTGAGAATAGATTAATAAATTTAGCACTACATAAGTTCTTGGTGTTCTTGCAAGAGCAAAGAGTTATGGAGGCAAAAGTCAAATAGGAATGGATTTAAGAGAGAATGGGAGAAAAGTAATTAAAAGCAGGAGAGGCAATAAATTCAAGGATTGTGTTTTTTTTTTTTTTTTTGCAAGTATAAAGTGAGAATTAATATAGCACTTGGGGGTGGATGGGGGGATGTAAGCACAAGATAATTTTTTATTTCATTTTGTTTTTTTTTGGCCATTTGATTTTTTAATCTGGTTTCTTAACTCAAGGAATAATCCCTTGGAGGAGGGAGAAAATTAATGATGTAAGAGAGAAAGGAAGAATTGTTGGAGCAATGTTTTTTGGGTAAGGGATTGGATTTAACCCCTAAATGAAGAGGTTGGCTTTAGATAAGAACAGAATATTATTCAGCTGAATAAAAATAACTTTGCTTATGACAGAAGAAGACTCTTGAGAGTCCCTTGGACTGAGAGGAGATCAAACCAATCAATCCTAAAGGAAATCAACCTTGAATATTCATTGGAATTGACTGATGCTAAAGCTGAAGCTCCAATACTTTGGCTACCTGATGTGAAGAGCTGACTCATTGGAAAAGACCCTGATGCTGGGAAAGATTGAAGGCAGGAGGAGAAGGGGGTGATAGAGGATGAGATGGTTGGATGGCATCATCGACTCAATGAACATGAGTTTGAGCAAACTCTGGGTGATAATGAAGGATAGGGAAGTGTGGCATGCTGCAGTCCATGGGATCGCAAAGTGTCAGACACAAATGACAGACTGAATAACAACAACAATAATTAGAATCACTAAAATTTCATACCACAATGTAGAAACATAATAGTATTTATATTAATTTATATATGATAAAGTATGAAATTTTTCTCAAGTAGACCTCACTAAGACACCAATGAAGAATTCCTTAAAGAGACGTGGTAAAAGAAATTCTTTACATAATATGATATGATCTGTAACATCTTTATTCTTGAAATCTCAGATTCAGTTGATTTTATGTATTTCATTTTCACAATAATAGACATTTTTTTTCTGAAAGAATTCTTAGTTTGGTCGCAGGTTCCTCACTCTGTGCTTATTAATCCTCACCTGATTAGGAAATTTCACTTTATGAATAGGATCTGTAGAAATGATATTTTAAAAGTTGGCTTTTACCCAGTAGATTTTGGAATCTCTTCATGCATGGCTATGCTCACTATCTTCTTCAGGATCTGATCTGCCCATTGTAGCTATTTTAATAAATTAATATTAAAATTAATGTTAGTCTCAAATTCAGTCATGCAAGAAATGTAAAAAAAATATATTTTTATATGCATCAAATCTGCTTAAATTTAATTCCAAGCTTCCATCTCAGTGAACTAGGAGGGCATTCAATTTCAGTCCTAAAAGGCACCTTTTCCTTACTAGAGACTTCTTTCCTCCTACCTTATCCCTTTCCCTTTTACTCTCCTACCTTATCTCTTCCCCATCAAAAAAGAAAAGAGAACAATATGGACTCCAGTTCTTCATCTACTAATAGTGACAATGTTATGCTCATTGTCCAGTTTCACAGAGATCTCTTCTAGCTCAATTTCTCTTTGCACAAGTATCCTTGCTGGGATGGGAATGCCTCACCAATGAGGTGCACACGTGCATACCACACAGCAGTTTTCTCTGAGGTCTGGTTACCTCCTCAAGGCATTGCCACAAAATATCACCAATTGATGGTTGATGAATTCAGCTGTTTTCTGGGGTCCTGGAATCTATCCTCCAGTGCTCATTTCTCCAGGCCTCCAATTTATTCTTCCTTTTCTTCAGGCTTTCACTTTTACAAAATATGGCAACAAGGCTGATTTTTCTTTTAGTAGCTTCTGCTTATGTCTATAAACAATCCCTGAGTAAAGAGGCAAAGTAGGTTCTAGTCAATTTCTTCAAATGAGATGTGGAAGAAAAAGAGAGCATAAAATAAAATAATATTGCAAAAAACTATCCTGCCACAAATTATAGCTTTCTCCAGGAAGGTATTAACTTTTATAATGAATTTGAACTGAAAATAAATTCACTGTCCTTGGAAAGAAATATGGACTGCATTTTAAATCCTAACTAACAGTTTGACATTTCCACATTCCTAGGATTTTTCCTGTGCAAGACTTTTCATATCTACTTCCCTCCCTGGTGAAAGAGATAGGGTTTACTCTAATTATATTTTATTCAGTGATGTCACTACGTTAGTATAATTCACACTCCAAAATAGACCCATGTGGATGGTCTATAAACATGTTTTCCCTCAACTAATAAAATATAAACAATACTGTCATTTATTTATATCTATCTATCTGTCTATTGTGCGTGTGTGTGTGTTACTCCCTGACTCGTGTCCAACTCTTTGCTACCCCATGGACTGTAACCCACCAGGCTCCTCTGTCCATGGGATTCTCCAGGCAAGAATATTGGAGTGTGTTGCCATTTCCTTCTCCAGGGGATCTTCCTAACCCAGGGATCAAACATGGGTCTCCTGCATTGCAGGAGGATTCTTTACCATCTGAGCCAACAGGGAAGCATTACTAAATAATTTGTGACCACATTTCCACAGACAAAACCTTTAAGGGACTAAACTCTCCTTAACAGGATTTTATCATTAATTCAAAAAGAATATTCTTTTGATCTCCTTATCTATATTGATGATTTTATTACTGGGTGCAAAAAGTATAACACCTTGAGCTACTGATAATTATTATATTATCATAGCCTCCATCAATCAAAAATTTATGACTTTAGCCTTAATCATATCTAGGTACCAAAAATTTGACTGTTTACACATAAAGTTATACCTTTTGCCTTTTATTTTTTAATCAGTTCTTAGCTTCAATTTGGAAAGGAAATATAGTTGTCTGAAGAGATTTGGGAAAATCATTCATGTTCAGAATAATTTGGAATTTAAGAAATAAAAATGTTAAAATATTTAAATTAAAAAAGCATTAAAATAATTTTCCATTCCTGGTGAAATCGAGGGTAATCACCAGTTAGACTTATTAAATTATAGCTTTCTTCATTATAATAATCTGTAAACTGCCTTCATTACTCAAGCTCAGTTTAATTGTTTTGTTTTTTACAAAAATTTGCTTGTCCTCTAAGTATCACGTAGCCTAAACGATAAGATGTTTTTGCTGAGGAAGTTGAAGTCAGTTGTGTTCACTTTAAGCTCAATCAGGCAATGACTGGTTGGGACAACTAACCCTAGAACCGTGCACATACAAGTGTCAACTGGTGACCTTTAAATATCAAAGGAGAAAAAAACTCCACCCTCAGTACGTTAATGATGCCATTTCCAACATTCCCGCCAGGAAGAAGTTAAGTCGCCCCTGACCTGTGGCCACAGGACCGGAAAAGGTCAGTTTTCATTCCAATCCCAAAGAAATGCAAAGCCAAAGAATGTTCAAACTACTGCACAATTGCACTCATCTCACATGCTGGCAAAGTAATGCTCAAAATTCTCCAAGCCAGCTGTCAACAGTACGTGAATTGTGAACTTCCAGAGTTCAAGCTGGATTTAAAAAGGCAGAGGGACCAGAAATCAAATTGCCAACATCTGTTGGATATTAAAAAGCAAAAGAGTTCCAGAAAAACATCGACTTCTGCTTTATTGATTATGCCAAGCCTTTGACTGTGTGGACCACAACAAACTCTGGGAAATTCTTCAAGAGATGGGAAAACCAGACCTCCTTACCTGCTTCCTGAGAAATCTGTATGCAGGTCAAGAAGCGACAGTTAGATCTGCACATGGAACAACAGACTGGTTCTAAACCGGGAAAGGAGCGTGTAAAGGCTGTATATTGTCACCCTGCTTATTTAACTTATATGCAGAGTACATCATGCGAAATGCCAAGCTGGATGAGGCACAAGCTAAAATCAAAATTGCTGGGAGAAATATCAATAACTTCAGATACACAGATGACATCACGCTTATGGTAGAAAAAGAAGAAGAACTAAAGAGCCTCATGATGAAAGTGAAAGAGGAGAGTGAAAAAGTTGGCTTAACACTCAACATTCAGAAAACTAAGATCATGGCATCCAGTCCCATCATTTCATAGCAAATAGATGAGGAAACAATGGAAACAGTGACAGACTTTTTTCTTGGGCTCCAAAATCACTGCAGATGGTGACTGCAGCCATGAAACTAAAAGACACTTGCTCCTTGGAAGAAAAGTTATGACCAGGCTAGACAGCATACTAACAATCAGAGACATTAGTTTGCCAACAAAGGTTCATCTAGTCAAAGCTATGGTTTTTCCAGTAGTCATGTATGGATGTAAGAGTTGGACTATAAAGAATGCTGAGTGCCGAAGAATTGATGCTTTTCAACTGTGGTGTTGGAGAGGACTCTTGAGAGTCCCTTGGACTGCAAGGAGATCCAACCAGTCCATCCTAAAGGAAATCAGTCCTAAATATACGTTGGAAGGACTGATGCTGAAGCTGAAACTCCAATACTTTGGCCACCTGATGTGAAGAATGGACTCATTGGAAAAGACCCTGATGCTGGGAAAGATTGAAGGCAGGAGGAGAAGGGGCCGACAGAGGATGAGATGGTTTGATGGCATCACTGACTCAATGGACGTGAGTTTGAGTAAACTCCAGGCATTGGTGATGGACAGGGAGGCCTGGCATGCTGCAGTCCATGGAGTCTCAGAAAGCTGGACATGACTGAGTGATTGAACTGAACTGACCATGGCCCTGCCCATCAAAATAAGGCCCAGTTTACCCCTCAGTCAGTCTCTCCCATCAGGAAGCTTCCATAAGTTTCTTATCCTTCTCCATCAGAGGGCAGACAGGTTGAAAGCCACAATCACAGAAAACTAACCAATCTGATCACATGGACCACAGCCTTGTCTAACAGTGGAACTATGAGCCATGCTGTGTAGGGCTACCCAAGACAGACGGGTCATGGTGGAGAGTTCTGACAAAACGTGGTCCATTGGAGAAAGGAATAAACCACTTCAGTATTCTTGCCTTGAGAACCCCATGAACAGTATGAAAAGGCAAAAAGATAGGACACTGAAAGATGAACTCCCCAGGTCAGTAGTTGCCAAATATGCTACTGGAGATCAGTGGAGAACTAACTCCAGAAAGAATGAAGAGACGGAGTCAAGGCAAAAACAACACCCATTTGCGGATATGACTGGTAATGGAAGTAAGTACAGTGCTGTAAAGAGCAATGTTGCATAGGAATCTGGAATGTTAGGTCCATGAATCAAGGCAAATTGGAAGTGGTCAAACAGGAGATAGCAAGAGTGAACATCAACATTTTAGAAATCAGTGAACTAAAATGGACTGGAATGGGTGAATTTAACTCAGATGATCATTATCTACTACTGTGGGCAAGAATCCCTTAGAAGAAATGAAGTAGCCATGATAGTAAATAAAAGAGTCCTAAATGCAGTCCTTGGATGCAATCTCAAAAACGACAGAATGATCTCTGTTCGTTTCCAAGGCAAACCATTCAATATCACGGTAATCCAAGTATATGCCCCGACCAGTAACGCTGAAGAAGCTGAAGTTGAACAGTTCTATGAAGACCTACAAGACTTTCTAGACCTAACACCCAAAAAAGTTGTCCTTTTCATTATAGGGGACTGGAATGCAAAAGTAGGAAGTCAAGAAACACCTGGAGTAAAAGGCAAATTTGCCCTTGGTGTACAGAATGAAGCAGGGCAAAGGCTAATAGAGTTTTGCCAAGAAAATGCACTGGTCATAGCAAACACCTTCTTCCAATAACACAAGAGAGGACACTACACATGGACATCACCAGATGGTCAACACCGAAATCAGATTGATTCTATTCTTTGCAGCCAAAGATGGAGAAGCTCTATACAGTCAGCAAAAACAAGACCAGGAGCTGACTGTGGCTCAGATCGTGAACTGTATATTGTCAAATTAAGACTTAAATCGAAGTTCCCCATGCCTCAGCCTTATCTCACAGATATCTGGAGCCTCTTAGGGAGGTACATTTGAGATTTGTTCTCCCATCTTATCAATTGGCTGCCTCATGAGTAACCAAACCTTTTCTCTAGGAGGAAACTTGGTGTCTCAGCCTTTGGGTTGCTGCCTGTCCTATAAATGAAACTGGTCCAGGTGATGCTAGTGGTAAAGATCCCGCCTACCACTGTAGGAGACCACGTTCAATCCTTAGGTCGGGAAGATCCCTTAGAGCAGGGCATGACAACCCACTCCAGTATTCTCACCTGGAGAATCCTCAGGGAAAGAGGAGCCTGGTGGGCTGTAATCAATATGGTTGCAAAGAGTCAGACGTGACTAAAGCGACTTAGCACACACAGCAACACTGGGAAAGGGCAGAATTACTTCTCTCACAGTTTCTCCAGCTTAGTTGTAGTAGTAGTACTAGTAGTTGTGGTTGTAAGTAGGAGTAGCATCAGCAGTATATTTCAGATCTGGGAAGGGAAGAAAGAGAGAGAAGACAGACCACCTGCAGAACATTAGTCTCCTAATGAAAGTTTTTGTTTAGAATGACAGGTATATTGACTATAAATAATGGTTGATGATGTTTATAAAAAAGCTTTGCATGTGTATATGAGCTCTTGCTAATTTGAGAGACTCCAAAATATATAAAATCTATCCTGGTGTTTATCAATTATAGTTGGTGATTTGTAGTGAAATAGAATCCCCCACCTAACATATGTACACTTGCATTCCTTTGAGGAGTCCTTATTGTGCTTGTTTTCTTACATATTGTAATAAAGAAGAAAGATGGGGGGGCGGGGGTAGAGTATAGGTGTGTGTAGATAAGGTGATATAAGCAATTGGATAGACTAGGAAATACTTTCCAAAGCAAGGAATGGAAAATCATGGTGATTTTATAAGTATGTAAACATATAGAAGTCAAATCGCATACAAATATTTTAAAGTATACTGGATTGTTAATCACAGTGTGCCAATAAAACATGACACAACAGATGTGCTTCTGGCAGATGCTAAAAAAAATCTGTTACTTTGTAGAACCACATCCTCCATAGTTATTGGTTAATTATATCCATGCCTATTGATGGAAATCACAGACTCCAGCTTCCCTAGAGCTTCAATTATGGTAATTAGTTGAATCTATAGACAAGCTGAGTTCACTGCACGTGTGTGTACCCTCAACACACACGGGTATACACATATCATTATATAATTTGAAAGCTTTCCTTTATGTGTTGGATTACAAATTTATCAAATTTGTAGCAAATTATGAAAATATACAATTACTTTCTCATTAGTTAAAAAAGTATTTTCTTCTGTTATTTGCCTTTCTGTTTCTTTATATCCTTCTAGTATACTTATAAACCTTAGAGAGAAGGATAAGATTCAGGCATAGAGGTCTGAAAAATATTACCACTCAGGTTTATAAGGATTCTAAACAGATTTTACAATAATTCTTTGTACTTTTCTATGTATAGTTTTAAAATTTGAAAGAACTCTTGTCTTATCTTGATTCTTTCTTTTTTATTTGATGTGCCAATACAAATGTGTATATACTTTTTTATATCCTTTTATGCTTCAGTTTTACATATTGCTTTTTTTAGGTGTGAAGTTAAAAAAATGATATTTTATAGCATAGGCAAACAAAATATCCTTGATCTGGAATTGAAGTTAGTTGAGATGAAAATGACTGGACAAGCATCTGTATCTAGGAAACGTGCTTGCAGCTTAAAATGTTACATAACTGTTTCTGGCATCTGCATCATAAATGATGTCAGTTAAAACAGATTTATGGAAATTCTACTTCCCTCCACATTCAGCTTTATGTCATTCTATATTCATAACAGACTTGTTAGAAATGGTCTAAGGCCATATGAGTACCAATCATGGTTAGGATAGCTTACCAATTCATTTCATTTTCAATTCTAACTTTGACTAAAACCTAGTTTAAAACTAGGATGACTGAAGTTATAGAGATATATATGCAGATATTTAGAGTATCTGCAATAGAAGACATATTTGACCCCTTTAAGAAGCAGGTTTTATATTCGTCATGATGTTTGGTACCATTCAATTATGTCAAGTCTATGAATGACTTCACAGCCTTTATGTATATCTATATTATACATTTAGATACTTATGAAAAGTCTGGAGAAAAAGTAGGTTAAAAACATTATTCCAGTCTATTGATACCCTTTGGGCTGCCCCCAAGTCAAAATATGAATAATTGAATATATTGGTTAATTTTTTGCTGAGAAGTACTTAAATACTAGAGAATCTCACAGAATAGACAAAATTGAAAAATCGAGAAGATGATGTAATCTCAATGACCTAGAATAAATATTATAAGCACTGATGACTATAGTAAATTATCCTCTAGTCTAGCAGAATACATAATATCCCATGTATTTTGTTTCAAGAGACCTCAACATCCTCAGCCTCCAGAAAAACAAATCCTAACCTGCTATCACTTTAAATGCCAGTATTTAGTTTATTGCTTTTAGGTAGGGTCATGATATGGCATGAACTATAATACATGAAACATATCAAGTTGAGGAGTATAAGCTCAGACCCATTCTTTCTTATGCTTATTTGCAGATCATCCACACTAACTTCTACTTCACCCCAACTGCCCAGTGGGAACTTTTGTATGCCATAGGATTCTAAAGAATTGCATTACGGCATTGATTCCAAAAGACCATGCCATTGTATCTGTGTATTTGATGGCAAGAGAAATGACCCAAACCAAGCCTACTCTTTATTATAATACTACAAATGAAAAGCTATGGACAGAGGTTCATAACATGGTACAGTAGGCAGTGACCAAAACAATCCCAAAGAAAGAGAAATGCAAGAAAGCAAAGTGGTTGTCTGAGGAGGCTTTACATAGTTGAGAAAGAAGGGAAGCAAATAGCAAGGGAGAAAGGAAAAGATACACCCAACTGAATGCAGAGAACCAGAGAATACCAACAGGACATAAGAAGGCCTTCTTAAATGAACAGTGCAAAGAGTAGAGGAAAACAATAGAATGAGGAAGACTAGAGATCTCTTCAGGAAAATTGGAAATATCAAGGGAATATTTCATGCAAGGATGGGCACAATAAAGGACAGGAACAGTATGGACCTAACAGAAGCAGAAGAAATTAAGAGGTGGCAAGAATACAAAGAATATACAGAAAAGGTCTTAATGACTGGGATAATCATGATGGTGTTGTCACTCACCTAGAACCAGACATCTTAGAGTGTGAAATCAAATCAGCTTTAGGAAACATTACTGCAAACAAAGCTAGTGAAGGTGATGGGATTCCAGGTGAGCTATTTCAAAGCCTAAAAGATGATGCTATTAAAGTACTGCACTCAATATGCCAGCAAATTTGGAAGTCTCAGCAGTGACCACAGGACTGGAAAATATCAGATTTCATTCCTGTCCCAAAGAAGGGCAGCGCCAAAGAATCTTAAAACTACAGTACAATAGCACTCATTTCGCATGCTAGTAAGGTTATGCTCAGAATCCTTCAAGCTGGGGTTCAGCAGTATATGAACTAAGAAATTCCAAATGTACGAACTGGATTCAGAAAAGGCAGAAGAACTAGAGATCAATTTGCCAACAATCATTGGATCATAGAAAAAGCAAGAGAATTCCAGAAAAATATCTACTTCTGCTTCATTTACTATGCAAAAGCATTTGACAGTGTGAATCACAATGAACTTGGGAAAATTCTGAAAAGGTGGGAATACCAGACTGATTACCTTAACTATCTCCTGAGAAACCTATATGCAAGTCAAAAAGCAACTGTTAGAACTGGATGTGGAACAACTGACTGGTTAAAATTGGAAAAAGAGTACATCTGCATTAACTTTTATGCAGAGAACATCAAGTGAAATGCCGGGCTGGATGAACCACAAGCTGGACCAAGATTGCTGGGAGAAATACCAACAACTTTAGATATGTAGATGATACCAATTGCAGAAAGTGAAGAGGAACTAAAGAACCTCTTGATGAGGGTGAAAGAGAAGAGGGAAAAAGTTGGCTTAAAACTCAACATTCAAAAAACTAAGATCATGGCATCTGATCCCATCACTTCATAGCAAATAGATGCAGAAAGAGTGGAAACAGTGACAGATTTTATTTTCTTGGGCTGAATTCATTGTGGATGATGACTGCAGCCATGAAATTAAAAGACTTGCTCCTTGGAAGGAAAGCTATAACAAGCCTAGACAACACATTAAAAAGTAGAGACATCACTTTGCCAACAAAGGTCCATATAGTCAAACCTATGGTTTTTCCAGTAGTCATGTTTGGATGTGAGAATTAGACTATAAGGAAGGCTCAGAAGAACTGATGCTTTCCAATTGTGCTGCTGGAGAAGACTCTTGAGAGGCCCTTGGACTGTAAGGAGATCAAACCAGTCGATCCTAAAGGAAATCAACCCTGAATATTCATTGGAAGGACTGATGCTGAAGCTGAAGCTCCAATACTTGGGCCACCTGATGCAAAGAGCTGACTCATTGGAAAAGACCCTGGTGCTGGGAAAGATTGAAAGCAAAAGGAGAAGGGAGTGCAGAGGATGAGGTGTTAGATAGCATCACCAACTCAATGGACTTAAATTTGAGAAAACTCCAGGAGACAGTAAAGGACAGGGAAGCCAGGATGCTGTGATCAATGGAGCCACGAAGATTTGGACAGGACTTAGTGACTGAAACAACAACAACAAACATGATAGTCATGCTTAAAGACTCTAAGAAACCAAATTCAAGGGACTAGAAAACCTTGAAGAATACTAAGAAAAATATGAACAGTGAAAAAGTAGAAAACTTAAGATCTATAGACAATGAGAACATCTGACTAACATGAGGCTTTGGTTGAAGACTGCAATGTCTAGGGAGTAGCTTGTTATAGACATTTGCTTGGTAAAACACAAATCTCACTATTCCCCTAACCCTCTGATGTGTCTTTTTTTTTTTTAATAAAAGGCTAATTAAATTATTCATTTTAATAATGTAAATAAGGTAAAATAAAAAGATAAAAATGTAAACAACAATTAACATTTATTAAGTGCTTACTATGTCTCTTTTTAACATTTTACAAATTTTAACAACTGCTTTACTTGAATTATTTCATTTCAGTCCAGTTCAGTTCAGTCACTCAGTCGTGTCCAACTCTTTGTGACCCCATGAACCACAGTACTCCAAGCCTCGCTATCCATCACCAACTCCTGGAGTCCACCCAAACCCATGTCCATTGTGTCGGTAAAGCCATCCAACCATCTCATCCTCTGTCGGCCCCTTCTCCTCCTGCCTTCAATCTTTCCCAGAATCAGGGTCTTTTCAAATGAGTCAGCTCTTCACATCAAGTGGCCAAAGTATTGGAGTTTCAGCTTCAACATCAGTCCCTCCAATGAACACCCAGGACTGATTTCCTTTAGGATGGAGTGGTTGGATCTCCTTGCAGTCCAAGGGACTCTCAAGAGTCTTCTCCAACATCACAGTTCAAAAGGATCGATTCTTCGGCGCTCAGCTTTCTTTATAGTCCAACTCTCACATCCATACATGACTACTGGAAAAACCATAGCCTTGACTAGACGGACCTTTGTTGGCAAAGTAATGTCTATGCTTTTTAATATGCTGTCTCAGTTGGTCATAACTTTCCTTCTAAGGAGTAAGTGTCTTTTAATTTCATTGCCTCAATCACCATTATTTCATTTAGACCTTGTAATAGTCTATATGGTAAAGGTACTATTATTTTCTTTGTGGTGAAGAGAAAATTGAGAAAGAAATAATAGAGCATTCTGTTTAGACTTTCTTTAAAATTTTTTCTTTAAAAATTTTAGACCTATTCTTCATGACTCAGAGGTCCAAGACAATTATTTTGCTTCTAGTATTTCTTCTACTTAATACTTTCAACTAATATACAGACATATTTGTTAATATATTTTGATTCATTTTCATTTAACTATGAAAACATTTTAAGGTACTTATCAATTACATTCTCTTAGAGATGTTAATTATCAATCTCACTTTTAAAGAAGGGAATTTTTACAGTTGTTTACTTTTTTTTTCTGTTGTTCCTCGCTCTATTTTAAGAAAAACAGGATTTGAACACCAGTAGACTGATTTTAGGTTTAATTCTAATACTGCATGGATTTGAATTATATTTAAATAGCAAAAGCCTTCCACAAAACCTAAAATGTTAACAAAAGATAGCTTAAAATCTGTCTAAATGTAAGAGTTAGAGGAGTTACCAATATATTATTTAGAGATAAAATAAATTAATAGGGATATAAATATATTTAAGTGTGCAAAATTAAACAAACATTAAGAAAAGTAATGCAATGACTAAAACCAAAATGTGGAGGAAAGAGTAAGAAAAGAGAAGAAAAGGAATTATGCTAATTTTCATTTTGTCTGTATAGGAGAATTAATAAATAGATCCTCAAAAAGGAGAAGCTTAAAGTGTTTTTAAAAAGATAACCACTATAACAGAAAACGTTACTCTTCTTTAATAAAAATATCCATGAATGTTTAACATGCATGCAAACGTGTTCTTGCACATGTACATGAAGAAAAACAAATAGACCACAGGTGAGTTTTATAGACTTAAAAAGGAAAGGCACAAAATATTATCGTAGAACTAAGAGCAAACATTTCTATCATACCAGTAACAGAAGATGAGCTAAAATGCTATGTTAAAATAAATAACCTTAGATTTTACCTCAAAGCAAAATCCAGCTTTAAATACTACATAAGAAACTTCCAAATAACCTGACTCAAAATAAATAGAGTCACAATTTTATTAGACAAAAAGATAAAGCAGAAGTTATGGTCTGCATTTCTGACAAGGTTGAAGTTAAGCAAAAAAATAATAATAATAAATTTAAAAAACAATAATGTTTCTGTAAGGAATGTTAAAGGATGCAGCTCACAGTAAAGTCATGCACCAAACATACAAACTGTTTAAGTAAATAAAAATATAAAAGGAATCTGAATGAAGATATCAAATGCATTAGTTATAATTAAAATACCATATTTTAACATTCCTGGATAAATTGAGCTGCATATATTATATTCATCAGTAATTGTTTGGTTGCAAGTGACAGAAATTCTACTTAAATTACTATAGGCTGGAAACAACATTTGTTAGAAGACATATAATCATGGCTAGGCTTGAGTGAAGATAAGAGCAAAACAGATATGCTGCCAGCACTAGCTTGGTCTCATGTCTATTTAAATTTCTGTGTCTACAGATCTGATCCTCCATGGAGGATACTCCAAGGATGAAATGTCACTGATGGCAACCTGAAAGCCTCCCAGGTCCTCTACCAGAGGGTAACAGAATTGCTGTCTTTTAAAATTCCTAAAACAGCCTCAAGAACAGTTCTCAATGGCCCAGGTTTACTCGGGTGCCCATCCCTGGGCCAATCTATCCATGGCCCACCTAGGCAGTAGGCTCCCCATCTGAAATAATCCCAATGAGCAGAGAAGTAAGAAGTTTCAGAAGATGGCTGTTTCCATTTGCCCAGCCAGTTCTGGTGATAAGACCAGGAAGATGACCTCCTAAAGGTGAGCACTATTTGAGACAAACAGCAGGTGTCTTGTGACTCTTTAAAATGTTTATCTCTGGCAGTACTTATCAGAGCAAAAGGTTGAAAATAATTTGTTTAATAAAAAAATATATAGTACATCTATTCTACATCAGTGACTCAAATAATGCTTATGGAGAGTTTATCATAACAGAAGAAGCACTATTATATAAAGTTAGTGAAAAAAAATTGTCATTATATCTAAAAATTAGTGAATTTAAAAAATGGGAAAAAAACAAAAAAAACATTAAAAATCAGGACTATATGTGACTTTTTTTCCTTTTTGATAATGTTTTCCATACTAAATATGTAATACTTTTATGACAGAGTAAATAATAAGCTTTTTTCTATTAAAAAAAAGAATCCTTACCTTGGCCAGTTCTTCCTTCCCTCACATATTTGGGAGGAGTCTTGGTGGGATCATAATGAAAATTAGACAAAGATTTTCTCAGATGAATAATCTAAGAGTCATGATATCATCGCAACTATGGAAGATATGGAGATTAAAGGACATCCTCATTCCCAATTCATATTTCTTTGATGTCTTTTATTATGTATTATGATTATAACTGCAGACTGCTTTGTTGAAGAATCTAAAAGTTCAGAGGAATAGAGAAGGGCACAAACCCTGTAAGATGTGAGATGGGTGGAGATTACTTAAATCCCAAAAGGGAAGGGTCCTGGTTAATCTGAATAGTTTAAATAATGATATAAGACAGAAATCATGATAAATTTAGAAAATGGCAATTTAAGTGCAGCATAAACAGTGTGCAAGTGCTGTGAATTTAAACACTTTCCCTGGTGTGAAATTTTCTTGTTAAGTGATCCCCTACTGTGACTTGGTTCTTTTACCTTTCTTGCTGCTTGTTTAATGAGGAGTCTTGGAAAAGTGTGTGACAACATCTAAATGCAAAAGCATTTGTCTGGGTACTTAGTGCACTTGTTGTAGATTTATTGCTAATTCTTGTAACTTTCTGGCATCATCAGGCATATAACTCTGCAGCTGGAAATCTGCAGTTTACTTCTACACTTTTTTTAAACCTTCTGAGGCAGTCTTGAGTTGACAACAGAAAGGGCAACAGAGTTAGTTACACAAGAGATCTCAGTTCCCAGGACGATGATAACCTGGAGGAAGGAAACTCACAAGACTGCTGGCTTTTTGAGTAAAGATGTGAAGCAGGCATTTCTTAAACGATTCTGACTTATTCTAGTTAGAATCCCAACAACTTTCCCTGGTGTCTCAGATGGTAAAAAGATCACCTGCAATGCAGGAAACCTGGGTTCGATCCCTGGGTTGGGAAGATCCCCTGGAGAAGGACATGGCAACCCACTCCAGTATTCTTGCCTGGAGAATTTCATGGACAGAGGAGGCTGGCAGGCTACTATCCATCGGGTACCAAAGAGTCAGACACAACTGAGTGACTAGCTTTTACTACTTTCACTTTCAGAATCCCAACCTAAGTCAAATAAAAGTAATAAATAATAGAACAATCTGACCCAGAAAGAAAGCTGAAAAATATTTAAGTAATCCTTTCCTGTATTTTTCTATTAGCAAAATATATAATATTAACATAACAAACATAGTATCTGTACACATACTCACGTATTTGCCCACACATAATCATGTCCATATGCACATTGTGTGTATATTCCTTAATAATGGAAAAAAATGGCTTTTTAAGAGTAAGAATATATCATTTTATATATAAAGAAAAGTGGTTTCTATTTTCTTCATCTCAACATGTAGGTGAACACTAATATGGAAATAAGCCTTCTACCCCTAATTCTCTGTGTTTATGTAACAATAAGAATTAGTCTTTTGTGTGTCTCTTTGATGAACATCTTGGGCTCTGTTCAGTAAGCAAGGATCAATACCTATTTCTGGAGGTATTTGCTTAAAGATTTGAGTAAAAGCAATTTAAAAAGCCATGGAGAGAATCTTTTTGTCCACTTTATGTGTCTACTGCCCATCTCCTCATTGTAAAAATCTGTCTTCATCTTTCTCAAAAATTAACCTGCACGTTAACTCTCTTGTGAATCCAAGCCCCGGCATTTCCATTTTTGTCATCTCACTAAGATTTATGCAAGCACTGTACTTAAACTAAATGTTCCACAGACTTACGAACTAGCCACATTTAATTACAGAATGGAGGAAATTAGAGTCCAAAGAATTGCACTTTGCCTCAAGGTCATCTAAGTCCCTCTTGGTGTTTTATGTTGTGGTCCTCAGTACTGTATGGGGCACATACACACACATACGTACAGCACAATTATTCAAAAAACAAAATGCATCTGTTTTCTTCCAGAACAGCCTGAAAAAGAGGAACCACTGTCCTTTTTAGATTGCTGCCACCATGCAATAGACAAAATTATAGGAAATTCAAATATATGTTTATAAATAATAGGTACTACAGCTCTACTAGTGTAAGTCAATCTGAAGGAAATATTCTTAGGGCCTCAAGATCTGCAGGTCAGAATGAGTCCATGTTAGGAACTTTGGGGACACCAAATGTGTAGATGGGATACAAAGCTAAGAGTTTCTTTCTTATTTTCAAGCTTTTAATAGATTTTTGTTATTACCCTATTGGGATTCTCAGATGGCACTAATGGTAAAGTACCTGCCTGCTAATGCAGGAGATTTAAGAGACATGAGTTTGATCCCTGGGTAGGGAAGATCTCCTGGAGGAGGGCATGGCTACCAACTCCAGTAATTTTGTCTGGAAAACCCCATGGACAGTGGAGCCTGGCAGGCAATGGTCCATGTGATCACAGAATCAGACACTACCAAAGTGACTTAGCATGCATTACTACTATTACCATTATTATCACTATGTTTAATATTTCATTTAATATTTACAATAGCTATAAAAATAGACATTACTATCCTAATTCTTCATATACAGCAAAAGATATAAAGAAACAGATCCAAAGTCACAGAGTCACCTATCATCACAGCCAGTAAGTTCTATGACAGAACTTTTAAATTTTTGTGGTTGTAAATGTAGAAAAAAATGCAAACACATTAGTATCCTTGTGTATTTTCATGTGATCTCTTGCCTTCCATTGGAATATTCCCTTTATACCTGTTAGGAATATATTCAAATTATCAGTCATTTATTTATTAATTATAATCAATGATGCTGAAAGAAAATACACATCATTTTTCATCTCAAAATATTTAGAATTAAGATGTGGAAATAAAATAATTACTTTAAGAATTAAATAATTTTATAGAAACTATTCAAAACATTTTTAAATGCCAAAAGACATCAGGTTTATCATTAATTACTGAATTAACTATACAAACAACCAATCTGACAGGAATTCAGAAGCAAAACCAAAAGATAGAATTAACATTTAATTTTCCCCTATTTTTATACAAAATTAAGTAATTCATTCAGCAAATATTTTTGAGCACCACTATGTGCCAGGCACATACTAGGTAATTTAGAGACAACTATTAATACAAGATTGGCTGCCTGCAAGGAATTTGCCATCTTAATTTCTCTCTGTGATTTTTACAACATAACATGAGAACTACTATAACTGCAGTAAGTAACCAATCTAGTCACAGAGTATTAACAAAAAAATAGCTATCAATTTTGCACATGAATCCAGATTCATGTGGATGAACTTTTTACCAGTTAAAAGGCCTTTCCATGTATAAGATAGCTAGCCTTTCACTGAATATTCTTACACTGTCATTTTTCGATGTCTTTGTTCATACTACTCATTAAGCATACAATACTTTTTCTTCCATTTATAATGGTCTAAATCCTACCTGTCTTAAGAAAAATTGTCAAACATTTCATATAAATGTAAATTGTTATAATCTTTCTAGACATCTATTGGCCAACATATATATTTCAGATCCTAAAGAATATTTCAAAATTTTGACCTACTTTCAGGAATGGTGAATATATGAGGAAAAATGTGTACAAAATTGTAAGTCACAATATTATTTACAACAGTGAAAAACTGACAATAATTTAAATACATGAAAATAGATAATCTTAGTTTCAAATACTATTCTATACACACCTATTTAGACTTAAGTCAATTTTTATTTTAAGACAGAAAGAGAAATTATTTAAGCAGTGATGTTCATACAGCTCAATGCATAGCCAACACAGAAGTATAGGTCCTAGAAAAGTATTTGAGGGAAAAATCTGCCCCCCATTCCTGTACTTGACCACTTGGTGGGGTCATCTTTTATGGTGAATGTGGTTTATGAAAATTCTGAACTTAGCTTAACTAAATCATTTATTATTCATTCAAAGAAATATTGATCGAGAGTACATTTAACCCTTGGTAATTTTTTACTTACTTTCTAAATTGTTGATTTTATGATTTAAACCCTCCAATCCCAAAGAAAGGTAATGCCAAAGATGCTCAAACTACCGCACAATTGCACTCATCTCACACGCGAGTAAAGTAGTCCTCAAAAGACTCCAAGCCAGGCTGCAACACTACGTGAACCATGAACTTTTAGATATTCAAGCTGGATTTAGAAAAGGCAGAGGAATCAGAGATTAAATTGCCAACATCCACTGGATCATGGAAAAAGCAAGGGAGTTCCAGAAAAACATCTATGTCTGCTTTATTGACTGTGCCAAAGCCTTTGATTGGTGGATCACAATCAACTGTGGAAAATTCTGAACAAGATGGGAGTACCAGACCGCCTGACCTGCCTCTTGAGAAATTTGTATGCAAGTCAGGAAGCAACAGTTAGAACTGGACATGGAACAACAGACTGGTTCCAAATAGGGAAAGGAGTACAGCAAGGCTGTATATTGTCACCCTACTTATTTAACTGATATGCCAAGTACATCATGAAAAAACAGTGGGCTTGATGAAACACAAGCTGGAATCAAGATTGCAGAGAGAAATATCAATAACCTCAGATAATGCAGATGACACCACCCTTATGGCAGAATGCGAAGAACTAAAGAGCCTCTTGATGAAAGTGAAAAAGTTGGCTTAAAACACAACATTCAGAAAACTAAGGTCATGGCATCTGGTCCCATCACTTCATGGCAAACAGATGGGGAAACAGTGATAGACTTTATTTTGGGGGGTTTAAAAATCACTGCAGATGGTGACTGCAGCCATGAAATTAAAAGACACTTGCTCCTTGGAAGAAAAGTTAAGACCAACCTAGATAGCATATTAAACAGCAGAAACATTACTTAGCCTACAAAAATCCATCTAGTCAAAGCTATGATCTTTCCAGTAGTCATGTTTGGATTTGAGAATTGGACTTAAATGAAGAGAGATGAAGAAAGCTGAGCACCAGATAATTGATGCTTTTGACCTGTGGTGTTGGAGAAGACTCTTGAGAGTCTCTTGGACAGCAAGGAGTTCCAACTAGTCCATTCTAAAGGAAATCAGTCCTCAATATTCATTGGAAGGACTGATGCTGAAGCTGAAACTCCATTACTTTGGCCACCTGATGCGAAGAACTGACTCATTTGCAAAGACCCTGATGCTGGAAAAGATTGAAGGCGGGAAGAGAAGGAGATGACAGAGGATGAGATGGTTGGATGGCATCACCGACTCAATGAACATGAGTTTGAGTAAACTCCAGGAGCTGATGATGGACAGGGAGGCCTGGTGTGCTGCAGTCCATGGGGTCTCAAAGAGTCAGACACGACTGAGTGAATGAACTGATTGTGATGCAACTCCATGGCCCATAAATATGACAGAACAGAATATAGCCATTAAAAGTATCATTGTAGAAAAATGAACAAAAATACCTTGGTTTATATGTTATTGTGTAAGAAAAATATTTTCTATACATGACATTAAAACAAAAGGATATATTAATTTGACTACATAAATATAACAATAAAATTGTAACTTCAAATAACAATAATATTTAAATGCATGCAACTATCTGTAGAAAAAGTTAAATATGTAAATGAAATTGTTATTGCTGTTAAAATGTAAATTGTTTGAAAGTTAATAAGAAAAATCATACATCCTTAAAAACATGGGAAGAGCAGAAACAGGTCATTCACAAAATTACACTCATATACAACAATAATCAGGAAACATGGGAAAAAACATTAATATTAATAAGACAAATATTTTAAAAATAAAAAAGGTTTTTTTAAAAAGTGATATTACAATACTTGTGAGGATGTGGCACAAGGATCATTATCAAACCTGCTTATAGAAATGTAATTTTTTAGATCAATTTCTCAAGTATTCAGTTTAGTTCAATCACTCAGGTGTGTCCGACTCTTTGTTACCCCATGGACTGCAGCACGCCAGGTGTCCCTGTCCATCACCAGCTCCTAGAGTTTACTCAAACTCATGTCCATTGAGTTGGTGATGCCATCCAACCATCTCATCCTCTGTCGGGCCCTTCTCCTCCTGCCTGCAATCTTTCCCAGCATCAGGATCTTTTCCAATGAGTCAGTTCTTCACATCAGGTGGCCAAAGTATTGGAGTTTCAGCTTCAACATCAGTCCTTCTAATGAATATTCAGGACTGATTTCCTTTAGGATGGACAGGTTGGATCTCCTTGCAGTCGAAGGGACTCTCAAGAGTCTTCTCCAATACCACAGTTCAAAAGCATCAATTCTTCGGCACTCAGCTTTCTTTATAGTCCAACTCTCACATCTATACATGACTACTGAAAAAACCAAGTATCTTAAGTATTAGGAAAGCATTTAAAGCTTTTTAAATTTTAAATACACAAAAATATTGGGCTAATAATTGTATTATTATAAGGATTTGTCCTAAGGAAGTAACACAGATATGCACAAAGAATTGACTATTTACATTTATGCCATTGTTTTAATACCTGAAATTTGAGGAGGAAGAGGAAACTAATGTCCAAGACTAGCAACTTGCTTGAGTAACAGATTTATCCTAGAAATGAAGGACAATACAAACTTTAAATTGGAAAAGAATAGTTAATGTTTTATTATGGCTAATATTCTATTCTCTCTATATATACATATTTTTATATGTAGATAGATAGAACTCTCTCTATATCCATTCATCTGCCCATGGATATTTACATTGTTTCCATGTCTTGACTATTGAGAATAGTGCTGCTCTGAATATGAATGTATTATATTTTAATTATGCTTTTCTCTAAATATAAGCCCAGGAGTGGGATTGCAGCATCATATGGTAGCTTTGGTTTTATTTAAGAAACCTCCATACCGCTCTCCATAGTGGCTGTCCCAATTTGCATTCCCACAAACAGTGTGAGAGGGTTCTGTTTTCTTTACAGCTTCCAGCATTTATTATTTGCAGATTTTTTGATGATGGTCCCTCTGACCAGTGTGAGGTGATACTTCATTGTAGTTTTGCTTTGCACTTTTCTATTAATTAGTGATGTTGAGCATCTTTTCATGGGCTGTTTTCCCCATCTGTATGTCTTTTTTGGAGAAATGTTTATTTAGATCTTCTGCTTATTTTTTTATAGAGTTGTTTGTTTTTTGTTTTTGTTGGTTTTTCTGTTGGGGGAGTATTGAGCTGTGTGAGCTGCTTGCTTGTTTTCGAGATTAATCTGTTGATCACATTATTTGCAAATATTTTGTCCCATTCTGTAGGTTTTATTTTTGTTTTTTTTTTTTGTTGTTGTTGTTGTTTTGTTTTTTTTTTTGGTTTCCTTTACTGTGAAGAAGCTTTTAAGTTTAATTAGATCCCATTTTTTTGTTTCTTTTTATTTACATTAGCCTAGGAGACAGATCCAAAAAGATATTACTATGATTTATATCAAAGAGTGTTCTGCCTATGTTTGCCCCATGAGTTTTATAGTATCTGATCTTGCATTTAGGTGTTTAATCCACTTTTAGCTTATTTTTGTATATGGTATTAGAGAATATTCTAATTTTTTTTTTTTACATCAGTTCTGTTCAGTTTAGTCACTCAGTCATGTCTGACTCTTTGCATGGAGCTGTCCAATATTCCTAGCACCATTTATTGAAGTGATTGCCTTCTCCATTGTTTATTTTTCTTCTTTTCTTAACCATAGGATTGTGGATTTACTTATGGGCTTTCTGTCATGTTCCACTCATCTATATTTCTGTATTTGTGCCAGTGCCATACTATTTCGACTACTGTAGCTTTGTAATATAATCTAAAGTCAAGGAGCCTGACTCCACCAGACCCATTTTTTCTTTCTCAAGATTGCTTTGGGTAATCATGGTCTTTTGTGTTTCTATACAAATTAAAATACAAAATTGTTCTAGTTCTTTGAAAAATGCCATTTGTACTTTGATTTCATTAAATCTGTGACTTCCCTGGTGGCTCAGATGGTAAAGCATCTGCCTACAATGTGGGAGACACTGGTTCAGTCCCTGGGTCTGGAAGATCCCCTGGAGAAGGAAATGACAACCCTCTCCAGTACTCTTGCCTGGAAAATCCCATGGACAGATGAGCATGGTGGGCTACAGTCCATAGGGTTGCAAAGAGTTGGACACAACTGAGCAACTTCACTTCCTTTTCTTTCTTTCATTAAATCTGTAGGTTACCTTGGTAACATAATCATTTTGACCATATCGATTCTTCCAATCCAAGATCACAGTAGAGCTTTCCATCTGTTTGTGTCACCTACAGGTTATTTTGTCAGCATGGTAGAGTTTTGGGAGTACCAGTCTTTTGCCTCATTATAAAGGTATATTCCTAGGTATTTTATTTTATTTTTAATGTGATGATAAACGGAGCTGCTTCCTTAATTTCTCTTTCTGATCTCTTATTGTTAGTGTGTGAAAATGCAGCATATTTAATTTTTTTATCTTATTTATTTATTGACTGTGCTGGGTTTTTGTGGCTGCTTGCAGGCTTTCTCTAGTTGTGGTGTGTGGGGGCCAAACACTAGCTGTGGTGTGCAGGCTTCTCATTGCAGTGGCCTCTCATGCTGGGGAGCACAGTTCTAGGCATGTTGTGACACTCAAGCTTTGTTGCCCCAAGGAATGTGGGATCTTCCCAGACCAGAAATCAAACCCCTGTACCCCATATTGGCAGACAAACTCTTAACCACTGAACCACCAAGGAAGTTCCTGCAGCAGATTTAAATAGACTCATTGACATAGAAGGGAAGATCTCCTGGAGGAGGGCAAGGCAACCTACTCCAGTATTCCTGCCTGGAGAATCCCATGGACAGAAGAGCCTGGCAGGCTATGGTCTGTAGGGTCATAAAGAGTAGGACACAACTGAAGTGACTTAACATGCATGCACATAGACATAGAAAACATACTTAGAGTTATCAAAGGGGAAATGAATGGAGGAGGGATGAATTAGAGGTTTGGGACTAATATAAATGCAGTAATATATATGGACATCACCAGATGGTCAACACCGAAATCAGATTGATTATATTGTTTGCAGCCAAAGATGGAGAAGCTCTATAGAGTCAGCAAAAGCAAGACTGGGAGCTGACTGTGGCTCAGATCATGAACTCCTTATTGTCAAATTCAGACTTAAATTGAAGAAAGTAGGGAAAAACCACTAGATAATTCAGATATGACCTAAATCAAATCCCTTATGATTATCCAGTGGAAGTGAAAAATAGATTTAAGGGACTAGATCTGATAGAGAGTGCCTGATGAACTTTGGACAGAGGTTCGGGACATTGTACAGGAGACAGGGATCAAGACCATACCCATGGAAAAGAAATGCAAAAAAGCAAAATGGCTGTCTGAGGAGGCCTTACAAATAGCTGTGGAAAAAAGGGAAGTGAAAAGCAAAAGAGAAAAGGGAAGATATTCCCATTTGAATGCAGAGTTCCAAAGAACAGCAAGGAGAGATAAGAAAGCCTTCCTCAGCGATCAGTGGAAAGAAATAGAGGAAAACAAAAGAATGGGAAAGACTAGAGAGCTCTTTAAGAAAATTAGAGATACCAAGGGAGCATTTCATGCAAAGACGGGCTCAATAAAACAAAAATGGTATGGACCTAAAAGAAGCAGAAGATATTAAGAAGAGGTGGCAAGAATACACAGGAGAACTGTACAAAACAGATCTTCACGACCCAGATACTCACAATGGTGTGATCACTCAACTAGAGCCAGATCTTGTAATATAAAGTCAAGTGGGCCTTAGAAAGCATCACTACAAACAAAGCTAGTGGAGGTGATGGAATTCCAGTTGAGCTATTTCAAATCCTGAAAGATGATACTGTGAAAGTGCTGCGCTCAATATGCCAAGAAATTTGGAAAACTCAGCAGTGGCCACAGGACTGGAAAAGATCAGTTTTAATTCCAATCCCAAAGAAAGGCAATGCCAAAGAATGCTCAAACTATCGCACAATTGCACTCATCTCACAAGCTAGGAAAGTAATGCTCAAAATTCTCCAAGCCAGGCTTCAGCAATGCATGAACCATGAAATTCCAGATGTTCAAGCTGGTTTTAGAAAGGGCAGAGAACCAGAGATCAAATTGCCAACATCTGCTGGATCATGGAAAAAGCAAGAGAGTTCCAGAAAAACATCTATTTCTGCTTTATTGACTATGCCAAAGCCTTTGACTGTGTGGTTCACAATCAACTGTGGAAAATTCTGAAAGAGATGGGAATACCAGACCACCTGACCTGCCTCTTGGGAAACTTGTATGCAAGTCAGGAAGCAACAGTTAGAACTGGACATGGAACAACAGACTGGTTCCAAATAGGAAAAGGAGTACATCAAGGCTGTATATTGTCACCCTGCTTATTTAACTTATATGCAGAGTACATCATGAGAAACGGTGGGCTGGAAGAAGCACAAGCTGGAATCAAGATTGCCGAGAGATATATCAATAATTTCAGATATGCAGATGACACCACCCTTAATGCAGAAAGTGAAGAAGAACTAAAGTGCCTCTTGATGAAAGTGAAAGAAGACAGTAAAAACGTTGGTTTAAAGCTCAACATTCAGAAAACTAAGATCATGGCATCTGATCCCATCACTTCATGGCAAATAGATGGGGAAACAGTGGAAATAGTGTCAGACTTTATTTTGGGGGGCTCCAAAATCACTGCAGATGGTGACTGCAGCCATGAAATTAAAAGACGCTTACTCCTTGGAAGGAAAGTTATGACCAATCTAGACAGCATAGGAAAAAGCAGAGACATTACTTAGCCTACAAAGATCCATCTAGTCAAAGCTGTGGTCTTTCCAGTAGTCATGTATGGATGTGAAAGTTGGACTGTGAAGAAGCTGAGTGCCAAAGAATTGATGCTTTTGAACTGGGAAGTTGGAGAAGACTCTTGAGAGTCCCTTGGACTGCAAGGAGATCCAACCAGTCCATCCTAAAGGAAACCACTCCTGGGTGTTCATTGGAAGGACTGATGCTAAAGTTGAAACACCAATACTTTGGCCACCTCATGCAAAGAGTTGACTCATTGGAAAAGACCCTAATGCTGGGAGGTATTGGGGGCAGGAGGAGAAGGGGACGACAGAGGATGAGATGGCTGGATGGCATCACCAACTTGATGCACATGAGTTTGAGTGAATTCCAGGAGTTGGTCATGAACAGGGAGGCCTGGCATTCTGCGATTCATGGGGTTGCAAAGAGTTGGACATTACTGAGTGACTGAACTGACTGATATATATATATATATATATATATATATATATATATATATATATATATATATGTATGTATGTATGTAATAGATAACCAACAAAAACCTACTTATAGCACAAGAAACTATACTCAAAATTTTGTAATAACTTAAAAGGGGGGAAAAAAACTGAAAAAGAATAGATATATGTATGTATGTGACTGAATCACTTTGCTGCACACCTGAAACAAAAACAGCAGTGTAAATAAATTATACGTATATTAAAATTTTTAAAGATTGGTGCTAATTACAAAAAAAGAATAATTAATGGTTTTTAAATTATTATTAAAGAAATTAAAAGGCTTTTATGAAACTTTAAGCAATTGTTAATGACTGTCTTATATGTACCTGGAACTCTTCCTAGAATATTTTTAACCTCACAAAAGTTCACATTTTTTGTAGAAAACAGGCAGTAAATGGTAGTTAGACAAATAAATGAAGATTATAAAGGTGATGAATAGAGAGATAGATTAAAGAAAGAAATTGATGCCGTGGTGCTGGAGAAGACTCCTGAGAGTCCTTTGGACTGCAAGGAGATCAATGCAGTCAATCCTAAAGGAAGTCAACCCTGAATACTCACTGGAAGGATTGATGCTGAAGCTGAAGCTCCAGTATTTTGGTCACCAGCAGACTCATTGGAAAAGTCCCTGATGCTGGGAAAGACTTAGGGCAGGGGAAGGGGGCGACAGAGGATAAGATGGCTGGATGGCATCACCAATGCAATGGACATGAACTTGGGCAAACTCCAGAAGATGGTGAGGGATGGGGAGGCCTGGCATCCTGCAGCCCATGGGGTCACAAATAATCAGACATGACTGGGCACCTGAACAACAATAAAAAAGAGATAGAACTAAGTGATGATAAGTGAAAATAGAACCAGAATATGACAGAGTAACAGTGGGGAGGTGCAAGCATTGAAAAGTCTCTTCTTTCCATTCTCCCTCCCTCCCTTCTTCTTTTTTTCCTCTTTTCTTCACTTACTTTCTCTTCTCTCTTTTTATTTGCTTAGTGGTCTCCAGGAATAGCAAGAGTGTGCAAGCAGGAGTAGGATGAAAGAGCAGATTCTGCTGAGCATTATATACCTTGGTAACTTTGAAATTTGCTATGAAGCCAAAGGAAAAATTTTGGAGAGAAAAGTGAAATTGATCTGATTTGCTTTTCAATGATCTGATCTTCAGTTTAAACAAATTTTAAGTCACTATGTGGGCTGCAAAATGAAGATAAAACTAAATTCTTTTGGTGAGGGAAGAATCCAGGAGACCAGGAGAAATAGAGATATTTTATCTATGCTTTCTTTCCTCAAATATTTATAGAATACCTAATTTTCATCAGATTCAGGATTATAGCAGTAAATAAAAGATTAAAAATTGGAGCCCACATCCTAATGGAAATCCTAATGGAAAGAAACCAACAGTAAAAGACAAAAGTATAACATATAGTATGTTAGGTAGCAATAAATCCAGTAGAATAAAATGAAGAGGAGCTACAGATGTCTAATATGCAGTTTTAAATTGAATGGGCAGCTTTATTGCTAATTTTGATGCCTCACTATTGGCATTTAAATAAAGGCCTGAAGGAGATGAAATGGTAAACTGTGTAGATATCTGCTGAGGAGCCTACCAGGTAGATGGACACAGCAGTTGCTAAGACTGTTCATATAGAGTGACTGGTGTGTTCAGGAGCAACAAAGAAAGAAGCCAGTGTCCACAGAGCAGAGGGAGAAAAAGAGTAGAAGGAAGGACAGACACAAAAGTGAGAGAAAGGAAGTAAACTGAGTCTTAACAGAGCACTCATAACTTCTTTGGCTTTTACTCTGTAGGAGAAGAGGAAATTTTGGAGGGATTTGATTGGGAATAACATCATCTGTTTTACCCTTTAAAGGGAGTACTCTTGTTGCCTTATTGAGTCTAAATCTTGTTGCCTGATTGAAAATAGAATAGGGGGCAGTGGTAGAAACAGGGAGAAAGGTTCAGAAATTACTACACTTATCCAGATTGTTGTTATTATTGTTCATTCTCTAAGTCATGTTCAACTCTTTTAGACTCCATGGACTTCAGCACAAGTGGCTTCCCTGTCCTTCACTATCTCCTGGAGTTCACGCAAATTCATGTCCATTGAGTCAGTGATGCTATCTAACCATCTCATCCTCTGCAGCCCCCTTCTCCTTTTGTCTTCAGTCTTTATCAGCATCAGGATCTTCTCAAATAAGAGAACATTATACTTGGAACTGAGGTGACAACCTCAGTTGAGGTCCTGCATATATTTTAATGGTCAAGCAGATAAGATATTTGACAGTTTGGGGGTACAGTATGAGAGTAAGAGAGAAGTATGACTCAGGTTTTTTGGTCTGATTAATTAGAAAAGTGACTCAATGTCTAGTCTGTTTACTGGAAAAATTAAGGGCTATTTACAGAGACTGGGAAGACTGAAGAAAGCAGGTTTACAAGGGAGGGTGGGCAACATCACAAATTTGATTTCAAATATTTTAAGTCTAAAATGACAATTGACCACAGATGGGATACAGATGACAGGTCCAAGTGGAAGATGAAAATTTGGTTGTTGCAAATTATATAGGCTGTATAAAACCAAGAGAATATGTAGAGTTAGAGAAAGGAGTAGGTCTGAGGAGCATCCAAGGTCAGGGATGTAGGAAGAAGCAGAAAAGGAAGCTAAGAAGAAATGGCCTGTGATGGAGAAGGAAATCTAGGGGAATGTGGTGTCATTGAAGCCAAGAGAAGAAAGTTTCAAGGAGAATCCCATGAGAGGAGCATGGTGGGCTACAGTCCATGGGGTCGCTAAGAGTCGGACACGACTGAGTGACTTCACTTTCACTTTTCACTTTCTTGCATTGGAGAAGGCAATGGCAACCCACTCTAGTGTTCTTGCCTGGAGAATCCCAGGGATGGGGGAGCCTGGTGGGCTGCTGTCTATGGGGTCGCACAGAGTCGGACACGACTGAAGTGACTTAGCAGCAGCAGCAGCAGTGAGTGATCTACTGAGTCCAATGTTGAATTAGGTTACATAAGATAAGAACAAAGAACAGACCATAAGATATAGCATGGGGGTCATTGGTGCACTTGAGAAGAGCAGGTGGAGTGGTGGAGGCAAAAGCAAATAAGATGGGTTTAAGAGGGAATGAAGATATTCTGGAAAATAACAGGCTTATATTCTTCAAAAATGTTAAAATCAAGGAATACAGGCTGGGATTAAAGTCAATTAAAGGGATAAGATAAGTAAATGAAAAAGGTGATAATAGACCAGAAAAATTTTTCTTCTTTTGCTCTATAGAACATTAGTAGAACAATTCATGATGTCTGAATAAGGTAACTAAATCATAATAATTTTTATCAATATCATCTTCATGATTCTAATAGTTGTGCTTTTTTGTGGAAAAGATATTGGTTTTGAAGAAATATATGCTGAAGTATCTATGGTTAAAAGGGCATTATATCATGAACTTTATTGTTTTTTTTTTTCCTTTTATTTTTTAGCAACTTAAGTCATTCAGAGACAAAGAATGAAAATTGATGTAGTAAAATAACATTTGAGGAATCTGAGTAATGAATATGTGAGAATTGTTTGTTCTATTTCTGAAACTTTTCTGTAGTTCTGAAGTATTTCAAAATAAAATGAAAATGAACAGTTAAAATATTAAAAAGTAAAAGAAATAAAGGGAGAGGACAGGGGGAAATAAAGGGAGAATCAGCAGAGTAATTTGGGTGCATCTCTTTTTCCCTTTAATAACTTTCTAATTTGCCTATTCTTTAAATAAATTATATCTTATTTTACAAGTATTTCTTTGTTTTTATGCACCTAAGTCAGTGGATCTTTCTTTCTCTTAAAAAAGAAAAAAAAAAAAAAAAACATTCCTTTTGACTTGAAACTAATGATAAAGGGTATGTTAAAAAAAAAAAAAAAGTGAATATCTCCTTGATTTTCTGAGCAAGACTGAATCCTAAATAATATGATTTAATTCTAGACCTTGAAAATTGCTTTTTTTAATCTTAGAGTTTACAATAAATTTATTGAACTTTTCTGTTCTTCAATTTAATAAGATTGCATGTTCTCTATATAATTAATTCCTTCATTGCTCTGTATTTGTTCATCAGTATTAATAAAAATCTCCCCATCATTCCGTGTAGTGAAGCCATTCTCAGTATTTCGGAAATCTAAAGTTATAGTCATAGCCTGTGAAATACACAAATCCAGAGCCAAGCTGATAACACCCTCTAGGGAGACAATTTTTAACTCTGTAGACAAGGACTTGAATCTAAGTTCTTATAATTACCACAGTTGCCCCTCTCAGCCCTGGAAATAGAGATACAGTGTTGAGTGAAGGCAAAGATTTGTAATCAGAAAAAAAGATGAGAAGTTTCTAAAGAGGTTGGGTGTTTTTCTAAAAGACTGCTGCTGCTGCTAAGTCGCTTCAGTCGTGTCCGACTCTGTGTTACCCCATAGACAGCAGCCCACCAGGCTCCCCATTCCCTGGGATTCTCCAGGCAAGAACACTGGAGTGGGTTGCCATTTCCTTCTCCAGTGCATGAAAGTGAAAAGTGAAAGTGAAGTCGCTCAGTCCTGTCCGACTCTTCGCAACCCCATGGACTGCAGCCTTCCAGGCTCCTCCGTCCATGGGATTTTCCAGGCAAGAGTACTGGAGTGGGGTGCCATAGATAATTCAGACAAAAGGGTGAAGAATGAGGGAAGAATTTTAGTAGAGGGATACCCACTGGAATTTTAACACTGATAATAACCAGGTGTAGTTCATCTGAGAGGAAATGGGATCTCCTGAGGAGACAGAATTGAGTGACCTTGATCACGAGACTAGGCAAAGTATGATTATTCTTCCCAATAGAATGAAAGCTAAGCTCCATTTCATTAATTTGCTAATGGCTTTCCTTCTGCTGTATATATGTCTTCCTACCATATTGTTCATGACAGTGTATGCATATGGGCAGGCATATGCCCATGTCTGCCTCATTTAAAGGTGATTCTCATCTAGTCTCCCCTATCATTGATAAGTATGCCCCAGGACTTAGTCCTATAGTATAAAACTCCCGTACACATCTGCTCTCAATCTTCTTAATTTTGTCAAAGATTTTACTTCTCTATATCACTCTACCAGCTGGCCAGATAGCATGAATCTGGGATGAAAGTTAGAAAGATTTCCTGTTTCCTGGTATAAAGGCTGGAAAAGCATAATCAAAACTGAATCAAAATTTTAGCTCTGCCATTTGTTCATTGATGTTAAGCTACCTCCATTAGTTTCTATCTTCTTTCTGTAAAATGTGTGGGTAAGGATACCAGAGAGGTTTGTTGAGAATAAAAAATGAGATGATTTATAAAGTGGTAATAGTAAATAGCACATAAAAACTCAATATAGTTAGCCAGAAATAGTGACAGTAAGAGCAGTAGTTGTATTTATATGAATGCAGTACCTATTAGTACATTTTAGGATTCTTAATTAGCATATATATATATTTATGAAATAAAGTTCTAGCTGACATCTCATGCTTAGGCAATAGAAACTTTGCTTTAAAACTAATAGTTAAATAATTTTGCAGAGATTAGATTTCTCTTCAGGGAGACTATGGATAGTTTAAGCTATTAGTAAAGAGCACACTCTCAGTTAATCAAAAGAAAAAGTGTGAGATGCTTAAAATATAAAGTTGGGTTGGATTTTCAACTGTTTGCTACTAATGCAGGTAACCATGTACTGATACTAACTTTACATTGTATCTGTGGACTCTGTGATAATCAGCTAGATTGTTAGCATAGAGACCCATTAACTGGTAATGACTCAGTCCAAGCCTGACTCAGAAAAAGGCTTTCACAAAGATACTTGAAGATTATGAAATGCAAAATATACCCCAAATCCCTCTTACCAGTTCCAGTCTTCTCACACTATAATCACCATAACTTTCAACTACAATACAATCTATCTTATATACATGAACTCTGTACTCATTTAATTTTTTATCTACTTCAACATCTGACCTTCAGCATGGGTGAATATATGTTTTTCCATCTTGGCACTTCTCAATCCTCCTAAATTTATTTTTAAGATAATTTCATGCCTTGCATTCAAAAGGGATCCAGAGACTGTGTGCATGTGTGTAAGTAGGCATACTAACTTAACCAGCCAGAATGAAAAGAAACAAAGGAAACACAAATGTGTGGCTCCTCAGAGGTGTTCTACCTTAAGAAGCCTTTTCCAAGTGAATGGGTGAGAGAATGCTGCTAAGCTGCTAAGTCACTTCAGTCGTGTCCAACTCTGTGCGACCCCATAGACAGCAGCCCACCAGGCTCCCCAGTCCCTGGGATTCTCCAGGCAAGAACACTGGAGTGGGTTGCCATTTCCTTCTCCAATGCATGAAAGTGAAAAGTGAAAGTGAAGTCGCTCAGTCGTGTCCTACCCTCAGCAACCCCATGGACTGCAGCCTACCAGGCTCCTCCATCCATGGGATTTTCCAGGCAGGAGTACTGGACTGGGGTGCCATTACAATTTGACAATTATCTGCCCCTTTCTCAGTTCACTGTCATTTTAATTTTAGACCTCTTAAAATTATTAAGATTGTAAGTAACACACAGACACAGCCATATCCAGAAAAGTTTGAAGAAATGATAATTCTCTTTTTAAAGAAAAGTCATTGAATGTTCTACAGAAATCCAATTTTGACACTAGTCTTTACAAAACCAGACTTAGACACAAGACATGCTGGCATTGCCAGGAACATAGTCCATTGAAGAGGATTAAACCTAGAAATAAACAAAGATTCACTAACTCGGGGGAGGGGTGTACTCTCAGGAAAAATTAGTTGGAATAGTAGAATAGTTTTTCCTATTTTGAAAAAAATTTGTACTAGGTCATCTATCCTGTAAGCAAGTCATGAAAGTAAAGAATTAAGCTTTGGTCTCCCTCAGTGCCAGCAGGTTTGCTGATTATCCTCATTCTATTAGAATACCGATGATGTTCTCATCCTAAATATAGGGAATGGGTAAAGTAAGATAATTATTCTTTCAGAGGTACATGGTTGGATTTTTGGAACTTAAACAAAATCAGCCTATGAACAAAATTTTTTTTTAAAAAAAAAAGCAATATTCAAAATTTTGAAGACCACAAAATAACAACAAAAAAAGTGACAACAGTTAAAAGAAACATAGTATGTTTCATGGCTCAGTTGTGCATAATATAATCTGTATTATCTAAACACTATTTAATGACTTTCTCCAAAATTTTTTATATATTTATATTTGGAGGATAAAAAAATTAAACATGTGCATGTATGCGGTGGTGGGAGCAAAAACAGGTGGTTGGGAAAATGAATGGTGAAAGATAGTCATTTCCTAACAAGAAGTATATACACTCATTTCTGTTCAGTTCAGTTCAGTCGCTCAGTCGTGTCCGACTCTTTGCGACCCTATGAATCACAGCACGCCAGGACTCCCTGTCCATCACCAACTCCCGGAGTTCACTCAGACTCACGTCCATCGAGTCAGTGATGCCATCCAGCCATCTCATCCTCTGTTGTCCCCTTCTCCTCCTGCCCCAAATCCCCCCCAGCATCAGCATCAGAGTCTTTTCCAATGAGTCAACTCTTCGCATGAGGTGGCCAAAGTACTGGAGTTTTAGCTTCAGCATCATTCCCTCCAAAGAAATCCCAGGGCTGATCTCCTTCAGAATGGACTGGGTGGATCTCCTTGCAGTCCAAGGGACTCTCAAGAGTCTTCTCCAACACCACAGTTCAAAAGCATCAATTCTTCAGCGCTCAGCCTTCTTCACAGTCCAACTCTCACATCCATACAGGACCACAGGAAAAACCATAGCCTTGACTAGACGGACTTTTGTTGGCAAAGTAACGTCTCTGCTTTTGAATATGCTATCTAGGTTGGTCATAACTTTCCTTCCAAGGAGTAAGCGTCTTTTAATTTCATGGCTGCAGTCACCATCTGCAGTGATTTTGGAGCCCCCAAAAATAAAGTCTGACACTGTTTCCACTGTTTCCCCATCTATTTCCCATGAAGTGATGGGACTGGATGCCATGATCTTCGTTTTCTGAATGTTGAGCTTTCAGCCAACTTTTTCACTCTCCACTTTCACTTTCATCAAGAGACTTTTTAGTTCCTCTTCACTTTCTGCCATAAGGGTGGTGTCATCTGCATATCTGAGGTGATTGATATTTCTCCCGGCAATCTTGATTCCAACTTGTGTTTCTTCCAGTCCAGCATTTCTCATGATGTACTCTGCATATAAATTAAATAAGCAGGGTGACAACATACAGCCTTGACATACTCCTTTTCCTATTTGGAACCAGTCTGTTGTTCCATGTCCAGTTCTAACTGTTGCTTCCTGACCTGCATACAGGTTTCTCAAGA
The DNA here is from genome assembly GCF_055505025.1 of Bos grunniens. Lineage (NCBI taxonomy): Eukaryota > Metazoa > Chordata > Mammalia > Artiodactyla > Bovidae > Bos > Bos grunniens. The sequence goes on from NC_141165.1 coordinate 106,518,435, forward strand.
GGCAGGCCAGGTGGTCTGGTATTCCCATCTCTTTCAGAATTTTCCACAGTTTATTGTGATCCACACAGTCAAAGGCTTTGGCATAGGCAATAAAGCAGAAATAGATGTTTTTCTGGAACTCTCTTGCTTTTTCCATGATCCAGTGGATGTTGGCAATTTGATCTCTGGTTCCTCTGCCTGTTCTAAAACCAGCTTGAACATCAGGAAGTTCACAGTTCACATATTGCTGAAGCCTGGCTTGGAGAATTTTTAGCATTACTTTTACTAGCACGTGAGATGAGTGCAATTGTGTGGTAGTTTGAGCATTCTTTGGCATTGCCTTTCTTTGGGATTGGAATGAAAACTGACCTTTTCCAGTCCTGTGGTCACTGCTGAGTTTTCCAAATTTCTTGGCGTATTAAGTGCAGCACTTTCACAGCATCATATTTTATGATTTGAAATAGCTCAACTGGAATTCCATCACCTCCACTAGCTTTGTTCATAGTGATGCTTTCTAAGGCTCACTTGACTTCACATTCCAGGATGTCTGGCTCTAGGTCAGTGATCACACCATCGTGATTATTTGGGTCATGAAGATCTTTTTTGTACAGTTCTGTGTATCTTGCTACCTCTTCTTAATATCTTCTGCTTCTGTTAGGTCCATACCATTTCTGTCCTTTTTTGAGCCCATCTTTGCATGTTCCCTTGATATCTCTAATTTTCTTGAAGAGATCTCTAGTCTTTCCCATTCTGTTGTTTTCCTCCATTTCGTTGCATTAATCGCTGAGGAAGGCTTTCTTATCTCTTCTTGCTATTCTTTGGAACTCTGCATTCAGATGTTTATATCTTTCCTTTTCTCCTTTGCTTTTTTTCTTCTCTTCTTTTCACAGCTATTTGTAAGGCCTCCCCAGACAGCCATTTTGCTTTTTTGCATTTCTTTTCCATGGGAATGGTCTTGATCCCTGTCTCCTGTACAATGTCATGAACCTTATTCCATAGTTCATCAGGCACTCTATCTATCAGATCTAGGCCCTTAAATCTATTTCTCACTTCCACTGTATAATCATAAGGGGTTTGATTCTGGTCATACCTGAATGGTCTAGTGGTTTTCCCTACTTTCTTCAATTTAAGTCTGAATTTGGCAATGAGTTCATGATCTGTGCCACAGTCAGCTCCCGGTCTTGTTTTTGTTGACTGTATAGAGCTTATCCATCTTTGGCTGCAAAGAATATAATCAATCTGATTTCGGTGTTGACCATCTATCTGGTGATGTCCATGTGTAGAGTCTTCTCTTGTGTTGTTGGAAGAGGGTGTTTGCTATGACCAGTGTGTTTTCTTGGCAAAACTCTATTAGTCTTTGCCCTGCTTCATTCCGTATTCCAAGGCCAAATTTGCCTGTTACTCCAGGTGTTTCTTGACTTCCTACTTTTGCATTCCAGTCCCCTATAATAAAAAGGACATCTTTTTGGGGTGTTAGTTCTAAAAGGTCTTGTAAATCTTTTGTTACTGTGTATGAAATATCCAAACTTACCAATTCTGCATAACTTATTCAATTTCTTCACACCAAATTGCCACAGTCCTTGTTAATTACCATATAGCTTCTGAGGGTCAGAAGTCAAGGTACCCCTTGGGTGGGTCTTCTGCTCAGGGTCTCCCCAAGCTGAAGTCAATTGTTGGCTATGCTGTATTCTTATCTAGAGGCTCAACTATCAAAAGAGTCACATCTTAATTCCCTTAATATCTTAGTGGAATTCATTTCTTGTACTGCTGAATTCATGGCAGCTTCATTCTTCAAATCTATCAACACACATGCACACACACATACAACCGGGAGTGGTGGGAGGAGAAACACTTCCAATCACATACCTCTAGACCATCTTTTAAAAGGCTTTCCTCATTAGCTCAGGCTTACACAGCATAATTTCCTTTTTGAATAACTCAGCTGATTAAGGGTCTTAGTTACATACAGACACACAAAAATTCCTATACTCTTGCCATATAATGTATCATAATTGCAAGAGTGATATTCTTTATGCTTTGCCATATTCTATTGGTTAGAGCAAGTTGTACATCCCTCCTAAACTCAAGAGGAACTGATGTGGATCGCACAAAGGTGTGAATGTCAAGAGACAGAAATCATGGTTACCATATTAGAATCTTACCTTTCATTGTAGATAAGCCCTAAAACTAAAAAAATCAAGAAATAGCAGTATAAGTGTGTGAGTGTGTGAGTGTGTTTTAATATGGAGACAGAATCTAAAGAATCAGCTAAAATATATATAAACGGTTACATTGTAGGAGATGCAAGAGATATGGGTTCAATCCCTGGGTCTGGAAAATCCCCTGGAGTAAGAAATGGCAACACACACCAGTATTCTTGACTGAAAAACTCCAGAGACAGAGGAGCCTGGTGTACTACAGTCCATGGGGTTGCAAAGGGTCGGACACAACTGAGCCACTGAGCATAGCAGCACAGCGTGGCATACCACTATAGAGTACTGGGTAATTTATTTTGTAGTTAACTCTTTAAACTAAGTGAAGGCATATATTATTTATTTTAATTGGATTTTATTTTTAACAGATAATCTGTTTTTCAGTCGCTCAGTCGTGTATGACTCTTTGTGACCCCATGGACTGCAGCATACCAGGCTTCCCTGTCCTTCACTCCCTCCCAGACCTTGTTTAAACTTATGTGCATCAAGTCGGTGAAGCCATCTTGTCCTCTTTTGTCCTCTTCTCCTCCTGTGTTCAATCTTTCCCAGCTTCAGGGTCTTTTCTATTGAGTCAGGTCTTCGCATCAGGTGGCCAAAGTATTGGAGCTTCAGCTTCAGCATCACTCCTTCCAGTGAATATTCAGAATTGATTTCCTTTAGGATTCACTGGTTTGATCTCGCACTCTCAAGAGTCTTCTTCAGATAATTATGGGGTCACAAAAAGTTGGACACAACTGAAGCGACTTAGCATGTATGCACGTACATACAGAAGGTGTTTAAACTTCTCTCCAAAAATAAAAGGAAATGGAGGCATAAAATTTGGGCTTGAAAGCAATTCCTGAGAAAAGATCTGGGAGTTTTTGTTGACTATAAACTCAAAGTAAGTCAATAATGAGATATTGTTGTTATGAAAAAACAAATATGATCTCAGGCTTGCATTCATAGAAATATGATGAATAAATGGGGGGGATCCCTATAGTATTCTTCATTGAAAATTTCATATTTGAAGTTGTGTTCATTTCTAGGCCCCTAATTTAGTACTGTTTTACTATTATTAGAGCACTGACGGTTGATTTTTATTATAGAATCAGTATATCGTCTCTGTGGAAAAGTTTAGAAAAGAAAAAATTTGACAATATAAATACTTGAAAATACATATCATAAACATTTTGGTGCTCATCTTTTAAGCTTTTTTCTCTACACGTACACATTGGTGCTGGAGAAGACTCTTGAAAGTCCCTTGGACAGCAAGATCAAGCCAGCCAATCTTAAGGGAGATCAACCCTGAATATTCACTGGAAGGTCTGATGCTGAAGCTGAAACTCCAGTATTTCGGTCATCTGATGTGAACAGATAACTCATTGGGAAAGTCCCATATGCTGGGGACGATTAAGGGCAGAAGAAGAAGAGGCCATCAGAGGATGAGATGGTTGGACAGCATCACTGATAAAATGAATGTGAACTTGGGCAAACTCAGGGAAATGGTGAGGGACAGAGAGGCCTGGTGTGCTGCAGTCCACGCAGCTGCAAAGAGTCAGACTGGACCGAACGACTGGACAACAACACACATTGTATGTCATACTGTACTATACATGTCATACTATATGCGTACTTTGGATTTTGCTTAATTTATACTATATTATAGAAAACTTTGTTTTCAGACAAAACGAAAGGCAGTGTAGTTATTGCATTGAGATACACAAATATGTTAGTGGAATAAAAGACAGAGTTCAGAAATAACCCTACTTATATGCTGTCACCAAATTTTCAGCAGAGATAAAAAGTCAATTTACTGTACAATAGACATTTCTTCAATAACAGTTTATAAATGGCCAATAAATACATGAAGTGGCAGTCAACTTTAATAGGCCTCAGGGCAATGCAAGTTACAAAGGGATATTATTTCATATCCATTAGGATAACTATAATCAAAATATAGATAATAGCAAGTGTTGTTGAGGATGTGAAAAAATGGAACCCTCATACACTGTGAGACTTTATGTTCTTGGGCTCCAAAATCACTGCAGATGGTGACTGCAGCCATTAAATAAAAGAATGCTTGCTCCTCAGAAGAAAATCTTTGATCAACCTAGAAAGCATATTAAAAAGCAGAGACATTACTTTGCCAACAAAGGTCCATCTAGTCAAAGCTATGGTTTTTCCAGTAGTCATGTATGGATGTGAGAGTTGGACTATAAAGAAAGCTGAGTGCCAAAGAATTGATGCTTTTGAACTGTGGTGTTGGAGAAGACTCTTGAGAGTCCCTTGGACTGCCAGATCAAGCCAGTCAATCCTAAAGGAAATCAGTCCTGAATATTCATTGGAAGGACTGATACTGAAGCTGAAACTCCATTACTTTGGCCACCTGATGCAAAGAGCTGACTCATTTGAAAAGACCCTGGTGCTGGGAAAGATTGAAGGTGGGAGGAGAAGGGGATGACAGAGGATGAGATAGTTGGATGGCGTCACTGGCTCAATGGACACGAGTTTGAGAAAGCTCTGGGATTTGGTGATGGGTAGGAAAGCCTGGCGTCCTGTGGTCCATTATCTGACTCTTGTCACAAAGAGTCTGATATGACTGAGTGATTAAACTGAACTGAAACATCATTAATCATTAGGGAAATCTAAGTTAAAGTCATTATGTGATACTACAATACACCAAGTAAATTTTTTAAATGTAAAAGACTGGCTGTACCAAGTAATAGCAAAAAATGAAGAGAAGTCTCATGTACTGCTTATCAGAAGAAAAATTTTAGAGCCACTTTGGAAAAATATTTATCAGTTTCATATAAAGTAGAAAATACAATCCTTCTTTTATTTATCATCTAATGATGCATAATAAAGAAATGATTATGCCTTATTATATTTGGCCTTGGTTTCAGGGACAGATTCTCTAAATATTGGATTTCCCTGGTAATAGTAGTGTCTTTGTTATCCGTGATGGGCTCTGATCATACCTTCTGAGGTTATGCTAATAAAGTGACTTACTGTGGGCTCCTAGATGATTTCAGGATGGAGGCTAACTTTGCCAGAAAGACCAACCTTGTGATTTGAGGATTGAGGTTTTTAGAGCCATGTGATATCAACCCAAACCCTCAGCCTCCAGGGAGTGGAGAGAAGATGAATATTGAACTTAATCATGTAAACAGTGATTCAACAATCATTCTTACATAATGAAACTCCAGCACCAACTTTGAGTACCTGAAACTCAGGTAAGTTTCTCTGATTAGTGAAATATATCCATATACTGGAAAGCTGACACATCTCAAGGACATGAAAGCATTGAGACTCTCCCACACCTCTCCCTGCATGTCTCTTCTTTTGGCTAATTTTGACTTGTATCCTTTTGCTGTCATAAAACTGTAATTGCATTTATAGCATTTTCCTGAGTTCGATGAGGTGTTCTAAAAAATTACTCTCTAGAACAGTGGGAACACTGAGTTTGTGGGGAATTGTTCAAAAGTGTTTGTGGCATGGGAACCCTCAATTTACTGTTGGCTGAGGGCAGTCTTGTGAAGACTGTACCTTTAACCTGTGAAGCTTACTACCTGACTCTGGATAGTAAGCATCAAAATTGCACTGTGCTCAAGATAATTGAAAACATATCCACATAAAATTTTACATAAAGGTTCATAAGCGGTTGTACATAAAATAGCCCCAAATTGGAAAAAAAAAACAAATATCTATCTGCAATGAAAAAAAAATGCAAAGAATAAAGAATACATCCATTCAATGTAATATGACCAGTTAGCAAAAAAAAAAAAATTAATAATTGATACATGGAACAAATTAGCAAATCTCAAAGGCATTATACTAAATAAAACAAGCCAGACACAAAAGAGTAACATTGTATGATTCCATTTGCATGAATTCTATTCACAGAAAAATAGATCATTCATTGCTGGGAGCTAGAAATGGATTTATATTTGTTTATAAAAAGGACTGAGGGGATTTTCTGGAGTGATGGAAATATTTTATATCATGACTGCTAATTTAAAATGTATATTTGTCTTGTTAAAGGATGCTCTTTTCCTCTGTTTTACTAAGATTATAAAACCAGAGAAATGCATATTGAATTTTATCCAGTGCTTTATGGCAGTTATTGCAAAATCCTTTGATTTTCTTCTTTTGGTGAAAATTACTTTGCTATATTATTTTAGTTGATTGTTTACTTATCCTTGTCTACGTTTCCAAATAAATCCTATTTACTATTATTCTATCAATATTCTGTAGAATTAAGTTCGGAAATATGTTTTTTAGTTCCTACACACCTTCACTCTATAATTTATTTTTCTATAATTTCTTAAAGATTCAGAATGCAGGAAAATTCCATAGTCATGAAAATAAGTCAGATCTTTATTTTGTTCTCAGTGTTCTAGAAACACAGGTAATATTGGATCTTTAACGATTTGAAAGAATTTGCCTATGAAAGTTTTGCAACTCAGACTCAGTTGGTAAGATGAGAGGTTTAGAAATTGTGCTCTTCTTGGGAACCAACTTATCACTGCTGATTTTGAGAGATCAGAATCCAGCTTGTTGAATTCATTGGGTATTCGCCTTCTCTGGACAAGTTGAAAGAGGCTGAATGATAGAGCTTTTATATAATCTCCTTTTTTGATTTATCCAGCCCGTTGTTATTCAGATACCTTTCTCATTAACAATCATATGGCTTTTAGTCATATGGCTTCAAAGAATCTTTTCTTTCAGAGACATGGGCACAACAGGACCTGGGTCATCACCACAGGGGTGGTCCATGAACATGATTCCTGAAGAGAAACCAAAGATTTCAGGGTAGCAAATGCTCCACCAGTGAGGAAGATACAAACTCTAAACCATGGGATTGAGCCTAGATGGCCAAGGAAAGAGCTTACCTGTTTGCCAGGTAAAGATGTGTTGGAGCAGATGGGACATCACAGAATCAGAACATAGGAGAATACAGCACAGGTCCAATAGAAAAAATAGAAAATGCAGAGATCAACAAATTTCTGCTCAGGCCATAGCTTACAAATACGAAGTGCTAGTCACTGAGTTTATTGTATATTTGCCTCATGATAGGTCAAATTCTTGGCCTTAGTATAGAAGGCTGCACATAATATCAATGAAAAATTGTACTTACAAAATGAAAATTCTGCAGAACATTCAAGGGTAGTGATTGGTGATCATGAATGCACTTAGAATCCAAAGACTGGATTCAGAAAATCCAGAGAATGAGTTGGGTTTTCTGTTTTTTTTTGTTTTTGTTTTTTACTTTTTCTTTGCATTGATTTTCTGTCTATTCAATAACTTCTTGAATGGAAAACCAAAAGCTCTTTCTTACTTGGGTTCCCTCCCTCCTTCGCACTCTACCTACTTTCTGAGCAGCTTCCACACTTTGTCTTGGTTCAGCCTCTAATATTCCATGCTGTGGAATCTCTTAAACATATTGGCATGAGTCTTGAGACCATAAGACTCTCAGTCTATTTTAGAAGGGCACCATTCTTCAATGTTGAACACATATAAGATAAAGCTCAATGTTTCTAAAGATGGTAACAATAACCCTGTGTACGAGACAGCAAAAGAGACACTGATGTATAGAACAGTCTTATGGACTCTGTTGCAGAGGGAGAGGGTGGGAAGATTTGGGAGAAAGGCATTGAAACATGTATAATATCATGTATGAAACGAGTTGCCAGTCCAGGTTCAATGTACGATACTGGATGCTTGGGGCTAGTGCACTGGGATGACCCAGAGGGATGGTATGGGGAGGGAGGAGGGCGGAGGGTTCAGGATGGGGAACACATGTATACCTGTGGTGGATTCATTTTGATATTTGGCAAAACTAACACAATTTGTAAAGTTTAAAAATAAAATAAAATTTAAAATAAAAAAATAAGAAATGCAAAAAATAAATAAATAAAATTGATTGCCTTCATTAAAAGATAAATTGACTTATAAAAAAATTTTAAGACTTTATTGAGCATTTATCCACTGAAATTGTTGTTATTTTTGAGTCACTAAGTCATGTATGACTCTTTTGTGACCCCGTGGACTGTATGTAGCCCACCAGGTTTCTTTGTCCACGGGATTTTTCCAGGCAAGAACACTGCAGTGGGTTGCCATTTCATCCTCCAGGGGATCTTCCTGGACAGGGGTCAAACCCATGTCTCCTGAATCTCCTGCCTTGGCAGGCAGATTCTTTACCACTGATCTACAAGGATATTGGTTTTTGACGCATTGCTTAGGCCATCAGTCAGTCATGTCCAACTCTTTTGCAACCCTATGGACTGTAGCCTGTCAGGCTCTTCTGTTCATAGGATTTCCCAAGCAAGAATACTAGAGTGAGTTGTCATATCCTTCTCCAGAGGATCTTCCCAACCTAGGGATCAAACTCACATCTCCTGCATTGGTAGATGGATTCTTTACCACCAGGCCATCTGGAAAGCCTTCCATTGAAAATGAGAAGAACAAAACGTAAAGTGTTGAGAAGCCAGGGAAAAGACAGAAAAAGTCCAAAGCAAAAACAGGAAATTATTTGGTTACAGTTTAAAGCCTAGTTGGTTCTTTGTGATTGGTTTTCCTTAGTAGTTTTGATTTTATAAACTTAAAATGTCTACAGTCTTGAATTTCAGTTTGCTTACATAGACCATCTTGGTATTAGAGTCCCTTTAGTCTAATGGCCTCCTTGTTTCATCAGTTTAACACCTCTCATTGCATAATCTTATTATCTTTTTATCAAAAAGACCTCTGCTTCACTAATGATCAGAGCAGATCAGATCAGTCTCTCAGTTGGGTCCGACTCTTTGCAACCCCATAAATCGCAGCACACCAGGCCTCCCTGTCCATCACCAACTTCTGAAGTTCACTCAGACTCACGTCCATTGAGTCAGTAATGCCATCCAGCCATCTCATCCTCTGTCGTCCCCTTCTCCTCCTGCCCCCAATCCCTCCCAGCATCAGAGTCTTTTCCAATGAGTCAACTCTTCGCATGAGGTGGCCAAAGTACTGGAGTTTCAGCTTTAGCATCATTCCTTCCAAAGAAATCCCAGGGCTGATCTCCTTCAGAATGGACTGGTTGGATCTCCTTGCAGTCCAAGGGACTCTCAAGAGTCTTCCTATGCAATATTGCTCTTTACAGCATCGGACCTTGCTTCTATCACCAGTCACATCCACAACTGGGTATTCTTTTTGCTTTGGCTCAATCCCTTCATTCTTTCTGGAGTTATTTCTCCACTGATCTCCAGTAGCATATTGGGCACCTACTGACCTGGGGAGTTTCTCTTTCAGTGTCCTCTCATTTTGCCTTTTCATACTGTTCATGGGGTTCTCAAGGCAAGAATACTGAAGTGGTTTGCCATTCCCTTCTCCAGTGGACCCCATTCTGTCAGATCTCTCCACCATGACCCGCCCATCTTGGGTTGCCCCACGGGCATGGCTTAGTTTCATTGAGTTAGACAAGGCTGTGGTCCTAGTGTGATTAGATTGACTAGTTTTCTGTGAGTATGGTTTAGTGTGTTTGCCCTCTGATGCCCTCTTGCAACACCTACCGTCTTACTTGGGTTTCTCTTACCTTGGGCGTAGGGTATCTCTTCACGGCTGCTCCAGCAAAGTGCAGCCATTGCTCCTTACCTTGGACTAGGGGTATCTCTTCACCGCCGCCCTTCCTGACCTTCAACGTGGAATAGCTCCTCTAGGCCCTCCTGCGCCCGCGCAGCCACGGCTCCTTGGACGTGGGGTTGCTCCTCCTGGCAGTCTGAAGATGAACAAATACGAAGGCTGCATTTTTCTGCAGTAATAATCATTTTAATTCCTCACCCTACTTTAAACTCTTCCAACTTTCTTTTCGTGAAGGCTTGCTACATTCCGTTCTTTCAGACATAGTGACTAATATGCAAATTCATTAAATTGAAGGACAAAGCAGAAGAGATTTTTTTTAAAAACAAAGACACTGGCACATACACACATATCTGGGTAGAATTCACCATAAAGTTACTATGCCACCAACAATTTTAAGTGCAATTTAAAGAGTACAATCACTATCTTCACTCATCCCCATGACAATTGCTAAAAATAAGCATAAAACAAAAGAGCAGGCATATTAGCCATAGCAATGGCATGTTTTCTCAGCTTTTATTATATAATTGGGAAATCTACAGATAAATCCTTTTCAGATTTTAAATTAGCATTAATGAATAGCATTGCTATTCTGAGTATATATTAAATGTAAAACCATTTTTATCTTCTTCTTAACCTTCCCCAGCACCTTCACCAACTAAATTGCTGATTTTGTTTAGAGTTTAATAAATATTATTTTGTTATTTTCTCTGTGAAAGCCTTCCCTTAAACAGGCAAGAAATAAATCAGAAACTAAATATTTTGTTCATAGAAATAGTTTGAAAGCAATAGTACATACTACTAAGAAACTCTCTTTATTAGGATCATTACTTTGGTAGTGAGAAAAACATAAAACAAACTATTGCTGTTATTTACCTTTGAGTCCCAAGCATTATATGCTTCTTATGCAGAAACACTTCCTCATCCAGCCAATCATCAATTAAAAATATAAAATCCACTAGAAATAAGTAAACTGTAAGGTTGAAAATTGGTCAAGCAGTTTGATGATCTCTCACTTATAAATTCTTTTTCTGAGTGCCTCAGGCTTAATACTATGTGTTAACATGAAGGTAGAGAAAAATCAAATTCAAATTCATTTTATGGCAGGACTACTAGTACAATAAAATTTAATGGATACCTTTTAAAGGTTTTGGTATGAGTCATTCTTGAAAAAATATTTCAATTTATTTTTCAGGCTTCTTTCTAAAAGACAGAAGGAAAACCCACTCTGTCCTCAAAAATCAAAGAAAATAGTTTAATAGGCAGAGTACTTGTTATTTGACCAAAAACCCCTCAAATTTCTACCAGAGCCAAGATAGAAAAGATCAATTCAACCTTTTAAAGAAGCAATGACTCAGAAAACCATCACATCAGTACAGGGCCTGCTGTTTAAGCTGCCTAGATTTTACAAGGGGCTATTAGGTATACTTAAAGTTGATTGGCTCATAAATTGGAAAAGAAAAAAATCCCTTTGGTTTCTCAACAAAGGGAGATATTTCTGTGAGTTCTAGAAGGATTTCTCCTGGACAGGGGAATGAGGAAATTGTACTTCAATTCTATTTCTTCATCTCCTATCTTACTACTATGTTTGGTTCTTTCTTTTCTTCTTCATCTAGGAAAAAATAATTGGATTTATTACTACAATCCTAATTCTTAAAAGACATATAAAACAGTGTTTAATAGATCTTTTACATATATAGGCAGTTCCATTTTGCTGAAGAGGATAGGAAATATTTCTTCTACTTAAGTTTAATGTTCTTGCTGTTACTGTTCAGTCGCTAAGTCCTTTCGACTCTTTGCAACCCCATGGACTAGAGCACACCAGGCTTCCCTGTCCTTCACTATCTCCTGGAGTTTGCTCAAATTCATGTCCATTGAGCCAGTGATGCAATACCCTCTAGAATAAATGCAGGAATGAAAGATGGATATCAGGCATTAACTCTGAATGAGGTGTTTGTTGTTGTTCAGTCACTCAGTCGTGTCTGACTCTTCGCGACCACATGGACAGGAGTATGCCAGGCTTCCCTGTCCTTCACTGTCTCCCAGAGTTTGCTCAAACTCATGTCCATTGAGTTGCTGATGCCATTCAACCCTCTCTTCCTCTGTCATCCCCTTCTCCTCCTGCCTTCAATCTTTCCCAACATCAGGTCTTTTCCAATGAGATGGCTCTTCACATCAGATGGCCAAAGTATTAGAGCTTCAGTTTCAACATCAGTCCTTTCAGTGACTATTTAGGATTGACGGAATTGATCTCCTTGCAGTCCAAGAGATTTTTCAAACACCACAGTTCAAAAGCATCAATTCTTCACTGCTCAGCCTTCTTTATGTTGCAACTCTCACATCCATACATGACTACTGGAAAAACCATAGCTTTGACTAAATGGACCTTTGTCAGCAAAGTAATGTGTGCTTTTTAAAATGCTGTCTAGGTTTCTCATGGCTTTCTTCCAAGGAGCAAGCGTCTTTTAACTTCATGGGTGCAGTTACCATCCACAGTGATTTTGGAGCCGAAGAAAATAAAGTCTGTCACTATTTCCATTGTTTCCCCATCTGTTTGCCAAGATTGATGGGACCAGATGCCGTGATCTTAATTTTTTTTAATATTGAGTTTTACATTAGCTTTTTCACTCTCCTCTTTCACTTTCATTAAGAGGCTCTTTAGTTCTTCTTCGCTTTCTGCCATAAGGGTGATGTCATCAGCGTATCTGAGATTATTGATATTTCTCCCGGGAATCTTGATTCCAGCTTGTGTTTCATCTAGCCTGGCATTTTGCATGATGTACTCTACATATAAGTTAAATAAGCAGGGTTACAATATAAAGCCTTGGTGTATTCCTTTCCCAATTTTGAACCAGTCCATTGTTTCATGTCCTGTTCTAACTGTTGCTTCTTGACCTGCATAACAGAATTTGCAGGAGACAGGTAAGATGGAAGTGAAAATGTATATGTATCCCAAATATCTATTGCTTATTTAACTTATATGGAACGTACACTATGCAAAATGTCACAAGCTGGAATCAAGATTGCTGTGAGAAATATCAATAACCCTAGATATGCTAATGATGCAACTCTAATGGCAGAAAGCAAAGAGAAACTAAGAGTCTCTTGATGAAAATGAAAGAGTGCAAAAGCTGGCTTAACACTCAACATTCAAGAGAAGATCATGGCGTCTAGTCCCATCACTTCATGGCAAATAGATGAGGGAAGTGGAAATAGTTTCAGATTTTATTTTCCTGGGCTCCAAAATCACTGTGGACAGTGACTGCAGGCATGAAATCAAAAGACCTTGCTCCTTAGAAGAAAAGCCACAATAAACCTAGACAGCATATTAAAAAGCAGAGACATTACTTTGCCCACAAAGGCCCATGTAGTTAAAACTATGGTTTTTTCAGTAGTCATGTACGGATGTGAGAGTTAGACCATAAAGAAGGCTAAATGCTGAAAAAGTGATGCTTTCTAACTGTGGTGTTGGAGAGGACTCTTGAGAGTCCCTTGGACTGCAAGGAGATCAAACCAGTCAATCCTAAGGAAATCAACCCTGAATATTCATTGGAAGGACAGATGCTTAAGCTGAAGCTCTGATACTTTGGCTACCTGATGCAAAGAACTGACTCACTGGAGAAGACTCTGATGCAAGGAATGATTGAGGGCAAGAGGAGAAGTGGCAACAGAGGATGAGATGGTTGGATGGCCTCACCAACTCAATGGACATGATTTTGAGCAAACTCCAGGAGATGATGAAGGAAAGGAAAGCTTGGCATGCTGCAGTCCATGGGGTCACAAAGAGTCATACAAAACTTAACAATTGAATAACAACAACAAATCCCAAATACTAGCTCAAAAAAGGAGAGAATTTGTTAGAGAAACAATACAATCAACCTTTGAACAATGCGGGGGCTAGAGGTAACAACCCCACTCAGATAAAAACCCACGCGTGACTTTATCATCTATATCCACCTACCCTCCAGTCTCAATTTTGATAGATAAAAATATACAATATTGTTTTTTTCTTTTCCTCCCCACAACTTTATATTTATATGATACTAGTTAGAATGTCATATATCATGTAGGAAATAGTAAATTTATCATTATAAATAGCACACTACACTCAAAGCAAAACAATTATTAACCATTTACGTATATAAAGCATACATCTACATTGTTTTTCCTTTGTGAAAAAAGTTTCTTTTTCAGAATATTTGATTATGCAAATACCTTCAGCAACTAGATACTGTAATGAGTCATTTTTGGAGATTGAATAAGGCATTTGGATTGTGATTTGTATTTATATTTGTTTGAGTGTTTGTTTTAAAAAAAAAAGCTAATTTATAGCCATTATGTTTAGAATCAAAGTTTGAAAAATCCTGAAAAGTTCTACTGAAACAACTGTTGTGTTCTGAAGTGGTGATAAGATGGTCTTCAGAACTGAAGATCTGTACCAGTAACAACAGTAGCCTATTTTCCGAAAAAAATCTTTCAGTAAAAGACTACAAAAAATATTAGTAGAAAGGAAAATACCTACTTTCCACCCTCTGATGTATTCTTAATCTTCATATAAAGAGCACAAAGATGACTCTTTTTATCACCACAAGAGAATTCTCATCCTCTCTCTCATGAGAAGGTAAATGTCAGATGTACTCACCCCTGAATTGTATATTTTGACTCCCTTTGTTAATCAACACTGAAATTTCTATTGATGTGGTACTATAGAAAAAAATGGTTAAACTAGGGAAAATATTAGCAAATTGGAAATCCCTAATATATTTGCAATATGTTTAAATTTCTCACCAGAGACTTATGTGAAATTCATGTTGTTTGTTATAATTTACTTTTATGTTCTTGTTTCTATTCATCCCCTATTGACCAATTGATATTTCTCAGTAATTGAAAGGCTTTGTTCCTCCTCACACTCAAAACATGAGAAGAAAACAAATAGCAATTCTTTTTGCCTTTCTACCCAACAGAATGTATTCCCTTCTTTTTTAGAGATCTTGTTCCTGCTTGCTAACTTTCTAACTAAATGGCATGTGGGTTTTGATCACTGTATAACAGGGTTTATGTAAGGGTTAATACTCAGTAGGATAAAGAGTTGAATGCTCACATTTAATTCTAAGGACATGAACTCAGGAATATTATTAATGTTGTTAGATTTGCCATATCCCCAGTTTCTTTGTTTCATGTATAAATCTTTTCAATGATCTCTAAAATCTGTCTTAATACAATGCATTCATGATGTGCTTATTTCAATAATTTGCTTTATGGCTACCGAAATATTGCATGTTTTCAAATACAATAAAATTCAAAAGCATGATTTTTCTCATTATCTAAAACTAGTGAAACAACTCCCTTTACAATTCTAATTGCTTATTGTTCCAAATTACACGTTCTACATTCTACTTAGGCAGCTAACACTTGACAGGAAATATTAAAGTCAAAATCATAAATTCTTAACTTTTAATATATATGAGTAGTAATAAACTAGTACAAGCACATACAAGGACAAATCTTGGCTATTTTTTCCACTGTTCACATCCTCCTATAGCACCTAAGAAACTAAGGTAACCTATCTGAACTTAGTCCCTGTTAAATAATGCATGAAGAAAAATTCTGTATCAGTCTCAAAGAATGAAGCCAAGGTGGAGTGACTATATATAAATGTGTCTTCAATACCTACAAATAATTGAATAAAATTTTCTTACTTTTCTTCTCCTTTAGTCCAGATTTATTTGAAAGAGAAATGAGTTGACTAAACTAGGAATTATATAGTGAAAAACAATTATGTAAAACATATTCTTCTTATGTTGGTTAGCTACTGTTAGTTCATCATATATTACCTCTAGCATGTATGTATCACTCACTGCACTGACATTCCCACCAGATGGCAATGTTAGGATTTAAGTTGTTAGAACAGGGACATCCCTGGATGCTCAGTGGTTAAAGCTCTGTTCTTCTACTCCAGGGGGTGCAGGTTTGATCTCTGGTCGGCCTGTTAAGATCTTACATACTGTGTGATGTGGCCCCTCCCCAATTTTTTAAAAATATTTAAGTTGTAATTTGACCAATTATAGACATGTATTTATAGGGAAAATGATTTCTGAATAAACTTGAATATTTCTTAATAAAATTAATTCCAATCCCCCTCTGTTGAATTTACACATGTTTACATTATTTTAAAAATAAGTTTGACATGAACTTCAAAGAAAGTGATTGCTGTCATACTAAGGAAATCACTTAATTTCATTGTTACTGATAGTCAGAAAAGCATCTTTTAAATTAACTCTTGAAATCATTATGAAATGTAGAATATAAAATAGGATTTACCTACAGTTTTATAATATTTAATAAAATCGAACCATAGATGCTATTTAGAGATTGCTTAAGAATATCATAAATAGGGAAACAAGGAAAATTCCCTGTGATATTTATATTAATGTCTAGAATATCATTGAAAAAGTGGAATATAAGGAAAAGAGGATTACTTATATTACACAAAATCAAAGTTAAGAAAAAACAAAAAGGAAGAGCAGAGAGTAACAGCTGCTCAAGTCTTTGCACTGGCATGCTACTCAAAGTCTATTTCTCTGGCCAGCAGGAAAGTTTCCCAACTAAAAAATAATGTTCTTGTTTCTTTGTTGTTTTGAGATTTTTTTAATTCCTTGTATTTATTAAGCAACTTGATCTTTAGATAGGATTACAATTTACACAATCTTTCTCCAAGCTTAGATCTGCAGACTGTGGCTGGTTCATAAACTATGTATGACTGATCAGTGACAAAATCATTTAGAAATTTACAATAAATATTCATGACAATTTGGCATGGTAATTTTTGTCTACAGAATCTGAGAGTTAAAAACGGAGCATTATTTTGTATTTCTTTTTTTCAGTAATTCGTTTTAGTAATTTAATTTTGTATTTTACAAAATTATTAATCCAGAACAGATTAGTAGGGGAAGGGGGTGAAACTAGTCTTTTACTCCAGATGGTCTGAGAGACACTGGCTTATACCTTAGATAGATATCTTTAGAGTGATTCCAGATCTTTCTTCTTTACAGCTATGACTATGATGCAGAATTTCTTTCTTTTGGATACCACAACCTTTCCTTTCTGTTGGTCTAATATTGAACAGGTAAGTAGATCATATTTTACACTGAAGTCATACAGCTAACAATGAGGTTTTATATTAGCCTGTGCCTTTTTCATTTCCTGGTCACTTAAAATCAAACTTCTTGGGTATTAAGAGTAGATAGAAGTCACATTAAGTTAGGTAATAAACCTAAGATGTAACCATCAACAAGCATTTATTAAGCATCTACTTAATATTCTACAAAGCATCAACTTAATATTCTACAATTCTCAGTCTTCAAAAGACTTGAAAACCCTGTTTGGGGTTAAGATAAATCCACTGGAAACAATAAGAGGCCACGGGTTAAGTGACAACTTTTTGCTGCCAACTCTAAGTGGTGGAGGAATTCAGGTGGAAACCTTCTTTATCTGCATAACCAAGAAATGCCTCTACTTCACATGAATGTGAGTTCATGTATATGACCTCCTGTCCAATGTTAGCATACAGTAGGTGCTCACTACTATTTTTGTTTTATTGTTTTAAAAAAGGAACCTGATCAGGGAATTTTTTAAAGGGGTAAATAAATTCATATAAGCACAAAAGGAAAAAATCTATATGAAAGATTTTGCATGTGCAAAGATATTCTTCTTTGATACTGTGAAAATTCGTGTCGGAGAACAGAGGTGAATAAACCCCAGCATGAAGATAGAACTCCACACGTGACATTTTGTTTACTGTGATCTGTAACCTCTGGTCTCTAATACTAAATTTTCAGCTACCTCTGTGATCAAGCTACTGTATACACCAATGCAGATTTCACTATTTCCCTATCTTTGAAATAAAAACATTTAGATTGATACATTAGAATAAGATTGGGCAATTATTCTCATTCTCCTTGAATAAGAAAGGGTAATGATGTTATTTTTTTTTTTTCAGAAATAAAACTACTGATGTAAGTGATGACACAAGTAACCTAATCATTTGTTTCCTTCCAGTTAGTTTAACCAAAGTGGAAACTATGAAGTGGAGCATAAATAGTAATCATTATTTCCTGCCTTTCAGCCTTTCCCCGTCCTTCTGCCTGTAAGTCAGCAAAGTTCTAAGGCTTTCTAAACTTTCATCTTTTTCCTAGCTTTGTAACTTGAGCTTGATCGCTCCCTCTCTGCTGTGGAAGAAAACCATATCTGTAATCTTAAAAAAAAAGAAAAAAAAAGTTTGAAATAAAATCTTTAGTGACTTGGATCATGAAAAAAATGTAAGGCCTAATTTGTTTCTATTTATCCTTCCTTTTCATATTTTTCTCTGATAGAGTCCATCTTTGCACCTGAGTTTATTTCCCATAGGTAAACCAGCCAGGCATTGGCTCCATACAAGATTTTCCTTTAAAAGCTAACAGGAGCTTCCACTACAAATAGATGCTTGTAATTGGATCTCTCCGTTTTACTAATAGTGATTCCAGATGGCTGCTTCTAGAGGAAGCAAGAATTTCTGACTCCAAAATGATGTGGTAACAGAAACCTTCCCCCAAGTGCTCTTAAGTGGGAGAACCATATGCTTTAAACTTCTTGATTGATCAAGAAAACTTCTGGTGTTGGGTAGGTTCCTTTGTGGGAGCACTGTAGTTGGGCTCTTGCTGATGCAAAAACCTCCGTGAGAGAAATATGAAATGTATTTTTTCTCTCAGCACCACAAATGATTGTTAACTGTCAGTCTTTGTGTATTCATAGGTGAATGGATAACATGAAGTTCAAGTCCTGAAGCCAGCACACGGAGCTCTAAAGAAAGTTAGGCAAAGTTACCAAAGACATAAACACGTAACAGCAAAGGAAGTGAGAGGTGGAGATCAAAGCCCTCATATAAATTTGATACCAGTTCCTGTTATCTCCTAAACTATTGCATAGAAAATACTGCCACCAAGTTTCTCATTTAAGGCTTATAAAAAACATGTAAGTTTGGACATACAGGTATTTTACCCCTATTTTATGGACGAAGAAACAGAATCTCTGAGAGGTTAGATGACTGACTAATGGTGACCAAGGCACGAATATATATCTATATGTTTCTCTTCTGAGGCTCTTTCCAGAACACCAGGCTGCCTCACTACGTTAGAACCAAAGGAGAGATGAACAGCGAAAAAAACTAGTAAAAACAGTTGTGACCAAATAATAATAAAGTTACATATAGTTTTTTTTTTTTTTGCATTAAATTTGGTGGTCTAAAACTTCCTATTCTCTCTGAAGACCTATTCTGAAAACCCACTGTCTATCCTTTGCTATGACCATAATAATTTGGTTTTTGTAAAAACAGACTCCTACAGTGAGAAGGTACAGCAGTGAGCAGAGAAAAGAAGAGGACCAATAAAGAGAGCATTAAGGAATGGGATCATTCATGGTTTACATGTGGATCCCCATAGGGGAATCTTCTGAGAGAATACATAAAGCAAAACAGAATTGTCTCACTAAGGGAAGGGAAACTGAAACATTACACACAAACTCTTGTCTCCTGTTGGCTGAGGGTTGCTCATGAGCCATTAACGGATCTGGGTCCACACTGCTTCGTACTGACTAAGCAGGCTCAGGAGACAGAGAAAGCCCTCACAAAGAGAGAGACATAAAAAGCCACAGTGGACAGCGGCTCCAGAGAAATATGGAAATACGGACAGGGTACCAACAGCATCTGCTAAAATGACCTGGGAGGAAATTGACACTAAAGGTTTTGATGACTGCACAAAGAAGTCGATTTTTCCCCTTGCCTAAACATTGGTCATTGGAATACACATGCATATTGTGTGTGTGTGTGGCATGCATGAAAGTAGATTGTTTTAATTTTTCTTTCTTTTCTATTCATTTCCTGCATTTCTTGCAATGTAATGTACTATTTTTGTAGTTAGGAAAAAATTCTTCAATCAAAATTAGTAATATATTTCATATATATAAACATCATCTGGCATTTAGATCTAACATCATCTCTGAACATTTTGTTTACATATCTGTATCTCTTAAAGTAGCATCATTTGAACAATTTCTACTGCTGTAATTTGTCAAACAAGTCCATATTCATTATGTTTGCTCTGCCTTATTCTTATGAACTTAACCTTTTCTTTTCCAGGACAAACAAATGCATTCAGTATTTCTCCTGTAGAAGTTTGTTTTCTTTGCTACTGGACTTTTAAAAAACCTTTAAATCATTTTTGCAGATTTGTAATCACAAGTAAATACAGAGTTACAAATATGGGCTCACTAAAGCTTCATAATTGTGTTTTGTTTAAATGATAACTTGTTTAACTTTTCCCCCTAAATATATAAATGAACTAACCACAATGTAATTTATTATTATCCCTTCCATAAACCACAAGTGGTCTTAGCTTATTAATTCCATACTTAAATAAAACAATCAAAGGCAGTGTAGTTTGATGTTAAGTGCAATGAACTCAATCAGGAACTCAGCTTCCAGTGAAAGCAGCATTAACTCATATAAATGGGATCAGTAGATATGTAATAGCTTACTTCTTAGGGTAATGCTATACAATGCACTCACCACAGTTTTTTCCTAAGTGCTTTTAACTTCAAGGACATCTAGGAGATAAAGCAGAATTTTTCATAAAATATGTCATTCACATAGCATGGTCATATCAGCTTGCAAAATGTTTAGAACTCATGAAATACATAAGTGCTACCATATTAAACAGGCCATAGTGTGAGCACTAACCATACTTTTAGTTTCATTCTGCTAAAACAGTTGCAGGCCATTGTTTCCGCATAGGTCTCCATGCCTTATACCATGTAATACAGTCACCATGGTCTCAATTAAATGGAATTGAAAACAGTGCCTGACTACAGGCCGCTATTTTTAGGTGCTGGTAGAAGTCCTATAAAGATAATGACTAATTGATTAAAAAAACATTTATTTTTTACCTTATAGTTGTGTAAATTATGCACACACACACATGTGGATGCACACACACAGGGGCCTACGGATATCATAGAAACTGAAAAATACTTAAGACAGAGACAGTAAGCAGATGCAACAAAGGAGTAAAAGCCATGATGAAACAGAAACCACAATATGGAAGCAAAATAGATACAAACACAGAGAGAAGCAAAGACAGAAAAGCAAAGTGTCCAGAATGGCAAAATTCTACAGAGACTATTGGATCATGTAGGGTTTTTATTGTGTCCAGAGTAAGATTACATTTTTCTCTGGAACTAGATGACTTAAGTGCTGAGATAATAAATGTCCCTGAGTAACTGATAAACCAATTCATATCATCACATTAGGAAAAAGCTTTTCTTGAAATCCAAGAGCATTCAATTAATTTAACTGTATCTGTGAAAAGAAGAGAAGTGAAAAGCAAAGGAGAAAAGGAAAGATATAAGCATCTGAATGCAGAGTTCCAAAGAATAGCAAGAAGAGATAAGGAAGCCTTCCTCAGCAATCAATGAAAAGAAATAGAGGAAATCAACAGAATGGGAAAGACTAGAGATCTCCTCAAGAAAATTAGAGATACCAAGGGAACATTTCATGCAAAGATGGGCTCAATAAAGGACAGAAATGGTATGGACCTAACAGAAGCAGATGATATTAAGAAGAGATGGCAAGAATACACAGAAGAACTGTTCAAAAAAGAGCTTCACGACCCAGATAATCACAATGGTGTGATCACTGACCTAGAGCCAGACATCCTGGAATGTGAAGTCAAGTGGGCCTTAGAAAGCATCACTATGAACAAAGCTAGTGGAGGTGATGGAATCCCAGCTGAGCTCTTTCAAATCCTGAAAGATGATGCTGTGAAAGTGCTGCACTCAATATGCCAGCAAATTTGGAAAACTCAGCAGTGGCCACAGGACTGGAAAAGGTCAGTTTTCATTCCAATCCCAAAGAAAGGCAATGCCAAAGAATGCTCAAACTATCGCACAATTGCACTCATCTCACACGCTAGTAAAGTAATGCTCAAAATTCTTCAAGTCAGGCTTCAGCAATATGTGAACTATGAACTTCCTGATGTTCAAGCTGGTTTTAGAAAAAGCAGAGGAACCAGAGATCAAATTGCCAACATCCACTGGATCATGGAAAAAGCAGGAGAGTTCCAGAAAAACATCTATTTCTGCTTTATTGACTATGCCAAAGCCTTTGACTGTGTGGATCACAATCAACTGTGGAAAATTCTGAGAGAGATGGGAATACCAGGCCACCTGATCAGCCTCTTGAGAAATCTGTATGCAGGTCAGGAAGCAACAGTTAGAACTGGACATAGAACAACAGACTGGTTCCAAATAGGAAAAGGAGTACGTCAAGGCTGTATGTTGTCACCCTACTTATTTAACTTATATGCAGAGTACATCATGAGAAATGCTGGACTGGAAGAAACACAAGCTGGAATCAAGATTGCCGGGAGAAATATCAATAAACTTAGATATGCAGATGACACCACCCTTATGGCAGAAAGTGAAGAAGAACTAAAAAGCCTCTTGATGAAAGTGAAAGTGGAGACTGAAAAAGTTGGCTTAAAGCTCAACATTCAGAAAATGAAGATCATGGCATCCGGTCCCATCACTTCATGGGAAATAGATGGGGAAACAGTGGAAACAGTGTCAGATTTTATTTTGGGGGGCTCCAAAATCACTGCAGATGGTGACTGCAGCCGTGAAATTAAAAGATGCTTACTCCTTGGAAGCAAAGTTATGACCAACCTAGATAGCATATTGAAAAGCCGAGACATTACTCTGCCAACAAAGGTTCGTCTAGTCAAGGCTATGGTTTTCCTGTGGTCATGTATGGATGTGAGAGTTGGACTGTGAAGAAAGCTGAGTGCCAAAGAATTGATGCTTTTGAACTGTGGTGTTGGAGAAGACTCTTGAGAGTCCCTTGGACTGCAAGGAGATCCAACCAGTCCTTCCTAAAGGAGATCAGCCCTGGGATTTCTTTGGAAGGAATGATGCTAAAGCTGAAACTCCAGTTCTTTGGTCACCTCATGCGAAGAGTTGACTCATTGGAAAAGACTCTGATGCTGGGAGGGATTGGGGGCAGGAGGAGAAGGGGACGACAGAGGATGAGAAGGCTGGATGGCATCACTGACTAAATGGACGTGAGTCTGTGTGAACTCCGGGAGTTAATAATGGACAGGGAGGCCTGGCGTGCTGTGATTCATGGGGTTGCAAAGAGTCGGACACGACTGACGACTGAACTGAACTGAACTGAAGGGTCAGAAAATAAGCCATGTAACTTCCCTAACATGATGAAGAAACACATGCGTATATATGATTTCATTTTATTTTTTAAAAATGCATCCCTATGCTAAAATTCAACAAAAGTCCATTTTTCATACTGATTTTTAGATATAAGACTGCACTTACTTGTAGACTTGAGTTGGAAATGTGGGGACTTACAAAGTGGATTTGACCCTTGATTAAATTCTTTTGACATCAAAACAAAAAAGTAGAAAAGAGATATGCCTCTATTTGTAGAATTGCAATTTTAAGATATGAGTTTTGTTCTAAAAGTTCACAAGATAATATTGTCCCTGAAAGTTGAAAGTGTTGGTCGCTCAGTCATGTTCGACTCTGTGAGCCCATGGACTGTAGCCTGCCAGGAATTCTCCAAGCAAGAATCCTGGAATGGGTTGCCATTTCCTTCTCCAGGGGATATTCTTAACCCAGGGACTGAACCTGGTCTCCTGCACTGCAGGCAGATTCTTTACTCTCTGAGCTACCAGGGAAGAGCCACATATTGTCCCTCAGTTCAGTTCAGTTCAGTCGCTCAGTCGTGTCCGACTCTTTGCAACCCCATGAATCACAGCACACCAGGCCCTCCTGTCCATTATTAACTCCCGGAGTTCACACAGACTCACGTCCATTTAGTCAGTGATGCCATCCAGCCATCTCATCCTCTGTTGTCCCCTTCTGCTCCTGCCCCCAATCCCTCCCAGCATCAGAGTCTTTTCCAATGAGTCAACTCTTCGCATGAGGTGACCAAAGAACTGGAGTTTCAGCTTTAGCATCATTCCTTCCAAAGAAATCCCAGGGCTGATCTCCTTTAGGAAGGACTGGTTGGATCTCCTTGCAGTCCAAGGGACTCTCAAGAGTCTTCTCCAATACCACAGTTCAGAAGCATCAATTCTTCAGCACTCAGCTTTCTTCACAGTCCAACTCTCACATCCATACATGACCACTGGAAAAACCATAGCCTTGACTAGACGGACCTTCGTTGGCAAAGTATGTCTCTGCTTTTGAATATGCTATCTAGGTTGGTCATAGCTTTTCTCCCAAGGAGTAAGCATCTTTTAATTTCATGGCTGCAGTCACCATCTGCAGTGATATTTTCCCTAGCTAGGTACAAATGTATGCTCCTAAACTTTTGGTTTTGATATATGTTATTTCCTCAGTATTTTGTTGTTTTTGTTGTTTAGTTGCTAAGTAATGTCCAACTCTCTTGCAAGCCATGCATTATAGCCCTCCAGGCTCTTCTGTCCATGGGATTTCCCAGGAAAGAATATTGGAGTGGGTTGCCATTTGCTTCTCTAAAGGATCTTCCCAACCCAGGGATCAAACTCACAACTCCTGCATTGGCAGGATGGTTCTTTACCACTGAACCACCAAGGAAGCCATTTTCTCAGTACAGAGGTGTAGTTAATGCACTAATTTTGGTGCAGGGGTTTTGATTTCTGTCTTCATGTCTCTTGAGATTTTCTCTGTTTCTGTATTTAAGATTCTTTCACTCTCATTATTGATAAATCAGATTCTAAAAAAATATATCAATCTCTGGTTTAACATATTTTTGTATTTTTTTCTCCTTTTCCCCCCATCTTTATCTCTTTGTTGTCCTTTTTTTTTTTTAAAAAAAAAAAAAGCAGGTAAAATACAGAATTAGAGAGAAACACTAAACAGAATGTTATGTTTACTTCTTGACTTTGACATTCACATAGTAGAAAGTAATAGCCTTGACACTAACTTATACTGAGAGAGAAGTTTGGAACTTATTCTCACATGTACAGAATGATACACATGTATATTCAACTTGAGGACTTAAAGCAAAGGGAAGTTTGGAACTTATTCTCACATGTACAGAATGATACACATGTATATTCAACTTGAGGACTTAAAGCAAAGGGTAACAGAAAACCAGATAACAATGATTGTTTTGCTTTTGAAATATACTAAGCAGAAGGGAGAATGTGATGATTTTTTTTTACTTTCAGAACATCTTTAACACTGTAGAAATAATTTTATGTTTCCTTTTTTACCTCACACATGTTATGAAATACAGGATGTCACTGTCAAAATTCGGAAATGAGTGCTGTGAGGTCACTAAGAAAAGGAGTGGATGAGCCAGGAATAAAATCGCTTAACACTTCATATCTCTTTCCTTCCTTTCTTCCTTCCTTCCTTTATGCCTACCAATATATTTTTTTTTTAATCTCTGGGAGAACCACTGGTTTTGCTGCAAGAAAAATGAATCCAGATAGAGATGATTATTCTAATTTAACTCTTTATTATGCTTTAAAAATGAATAGCATTTTCCTTTGTGTAACAGAAATTGATTACAATGATAACAATTGTTTGTATATATTTATTTGGAAAATGTCTTTTGGTTGACTCCTATGAAGTGTTGTTTTTAATTCTGACTCATAATCATACACAAAAGAAGCTATTATCTAACCCTTGTTCTAATACAATCATCTGAGACTAAGAAAGGAAAGAAATTTTCATTGAATTGGTAATACATGCCAAATATTTTCTCAAAGTAATTTACTACTTAACTCTTTATTCATGCTATGATAAATGTACTCTTTTTCTCACTTTTCCAGTTCACAAGTTGGAGATTCAGTTGTTCCAGGGGTGTGCACAACAATACAATGTCTTCTCGAAAAAGAGGTTTGTTTTTGTTTTTAGCGAATTAAGGCAATTTTTAGTAAATTAAGGCAAATTAAACTGCTCTGATTTTTTTTCCACTTTAACTATATTAAACAGGCCAATTCATTTGACATGGCCTCCCTTACCATTCACTCAAGTTAGAGCTCATGAATTGACAATATTTGTAGCATTTGAGAGCAAATATAAGAAAAGACAGACTGGTCATGAACTTTATTTTAAATCAGAGTAGTTTTATGTCTTTGGACAAAAAAAAAATAATAACTCTCACATGCTCTTATAAGAACTATGTAGAGGTTGAGTCAAAGTCTTGTTAATTTTTTCTTTTTTTTTAAAGGGTTATTTTATTTTATTTTTTAATTAAATTTATTTTAATTGGAGGCTAATTACAATACTGCAGTAATTTTTTTTTCTTTAACCAACTTAGTTTGGATAATCAAGCACTGTTTCCAAAGGTTTATTTTTTATTTGTATTTATGTAATGTTTGCTTGTTATGATTTTACACAACTATTTATAGAACAATTTGGAATAATTAAATCAAAACCAGAGATGAAATTTCAGATGACTTTAATTTCCCTCTGATTCCCAATTGAAACATGATGTTTTGAGGAAGCAGCCAAATAAGACACATGTTCTTCTGGGTAGCTGAATTAGAAAATGATCTTAAGAATAGACTAAGAATTTGGTAAAAGAGGAACAAAAGTAGGACACGTATAATCCTAAGAGATGAGATTCTCATTATCTTGCCTTCTCTTGGTCTAATTTTTTTCAGTATCTCTTTGACACGAACAATCCTTGTGAATAATTCATCCATATCACCTGAAACTGTAGTCAGGTGTACACATTCATTTAATCTGTATTTGTTCTGTGAGTATTTCAAGAATAAAGTTAAAATAAGCAGTGTAACATTGTCAAAGTTTGATTCTTCCAACATTTAAATCATTATTGAGCACCTTGTTTGTGCTATGGACTGTCAAAAAGACACTGGGAATATGACGGTGTCTTACTAGTCTATTTAAGCTGCTTATAACAAAACCCTACAGACTTAGTGGCTTATAAACAACATAAATTTATTTCTCATAGTCTTGAAAACTGGAAACTCCAAGATTATGTTGCTGGAGGATTCAGTGTCTGGTGAAGACCCTTTTCAAGTTATAGACTGCTGACTTCTCTCTGTGCCTTCTCTGTGAAAGGGTGAGCTAGATCTCTGGAGCCTTTGTAAATTGTCATTTATTAAATTCATGAAGACTCTACCCTAATCACCTCTCAAAGGCTCTAGTCCCTAATACTTTCACATGGTACATTAAAATTTCAACATATAAATATTCAAGTATTCTAACATATACAAATATTCATTCCATAGCAAATGGTGACTAAAACCAGAATATTCCTCTTTTATAGATTTTACAGCCTAGAGGGAATGATGAACTAATACAATAACAACACAAGTGAATGTAAAAATGTAAATAGAGCAAGTGAAAAAGGAAGTGTTATCTGGAAATTTCTATAAAAGAGTAATTTGGCCTTTTTAGAAAGATCAGGGAAGGCTTCCATGAAGAAAAGATTATTGTGCTGAAGAAACTGAAAATGGAGAAAGGTTAAATAGATAAAGAGGGAAGGAAGATAGATCCTTGCTACAATGAAGAAAAAAAAAATCCTATGGTGACAGAGAACAAGACAAAGAGAAGGTGCAGAAAGTCTCATATGCCTGGAGAACAAAGATAGAGGCAGACTGTGGTGTGAGATAAGACTAGAGAGGTAGGCAGGCCAGTACCATGCAGGGCCTGGTGGGCTGTGAGGAGAAGTTTTGACTTTATCCTAAGAGCAATGGAAAGGTTTGCTTTTTCAAAGATGTGATATTAAACGTGCTTTAAAAAAAATCACTCTGGTAAAATCTTCAAGAGTTAATTATAGAGTATCCTGATTAGTAAAAGGTATACTAGTTAAATGGTGACTGTAATTAAGCAAGGGATTTATTACAGTACATTAAATGACTGGTGGTGGTAGAAATGGAGAGAATATGTTGATGGAACTTGGTTATGGGTTGAATGAGAAACCTGAGGGACAGGCACCTGTCAAGACTGTCAGACTGACTCTGAGTCTTCTGGCTTCTGGAAAAGGGTGGATGGTGAAGCCAATCACCGAGTAAAGGGATACTAGAAGAGGATCAGGGATGAATAGGTAAATTTGGTTTGGGATACATTGATTTTGAGATGCATTAAAGGAACAGTCAAGAGATCTCAATAAGCATTAGGTATATGACTCTAGAGTTTAGAGGAATATATTTTTATAGAAATATAAATGTGTAAGTTATCTCCATAAAATGTTCACTGAACCCAGAGTTGCAAGAAAAATTTACTTTGAGAATGAGAAGAGGAGCAAAGATAGTCTTAAATGTAAATATACCTTCAAAACTTACCATAGATACTTGCCAAATCACTTTTCTTTCTTTTTTATTTCTATTCTTTTTTGAACTTATTTTCCTTACCTGAAAATGAGTATCTTCCTAGGATTGTTTTTAGATTAATTAAGTCAGCATATGAAGTAACATGAAGTGATGGGACCAGATGCCATGATCTTAGTTTTCCAAAATCACTGCAGATGGTGATTGCAGCCATGAAATTAAAAGACGCTTATTCCTTGGAAGGAAAGTTATGACCAACTGAGACAGCATATTAAAAAGCAGAGACATTACTTTGTCAACAAAGGTCCGTCTAGTCAAGGCTATGGTTTGTCCAGTGGTCATGTATGTATGTGAGAGTTGGACTATAAAGAAAGCTGAGCACCGAGGAATTGATGCTTTTGAACTGTGGTATTGGTGAAGACTCTTGAGAGTCCCTTGGACTGCAAGGAGATCCAACCAGTCCTCCTAAAGGAGATCAGTCCTGGGTGTTCATTGGAAGGACTGATGTTGAAGCTGAAACTCCAATATTTTGGCCACCTGATGCAAAGAGCTGACTCATTTGAAAAGACCCTGACGCTGGGAAAGATTGCAGGCAGGAGGAGAAGGGGACAACAGAGGATGAGATGGTTGGATGACATCACTGACTCAATGGACATGGGTTTGGGTGGACTCCGGAAGTTGATGATGGACAGGGAGGCCCGGTGTGCTGCAGTTCATGGAGTCGCAAAGAGTTGGACACAACTGAGTGACTGAACTGAACTGAACTGATGAAGTAGTATCCATGTGGCTTGTAAATAAAAGTTTAATAAATGGTAGAATGAGGATGCTGTTGATGGCAATTGGTGGTGGCTGTGCTGACATTATTTCCATTGACCAGATAGTTATGCATAAAAGCAACAAGAACTTTTTGGTTAAAGTGCTAATCCTTTGAGTTAAAATCTTTCTGAAAACTTTTTAGACAGTTCATCAAATGTTTTTAAACAAAGAAAACTGAAAATCATTTAACTTCTCATTGATGACTCAAGATCACCACTTCATTGCTATTTTTTTTTAATGGGTTATCATATTTTCAAAGGTAAAATATTTAAGCCCTAATTCTAATTATGTGATACTAGTGATAAAGAACCCATCTGCCAATGCAGGAGATGTAAAAAATGTGGGTTCAATCCCTGGGTTGGGAAGATCCCTTGGAATAGGAAATGGCAACCCGCTCCAGTATTCTTGCCTGGAGAATTTCATGGACAAAGAAGCCTGGAGGCCTATAGTCCATGGGGCTGCTTAGTTCGACACTACTGAGTGACTGAGCACTAATACTATTTAGAACCAAATTTCTATACTACTTTACATATCTTAGCAGCCTTAGTGTTCTGTGATGACCACTTCTAATATATTTTTTTAATCTGCTTAAAATCAGATAACCAAGTTTATTAGAATTATTAACTAAAAAAAATGTAGATAAAGTACAACTTAATGGACTCTAGAAAAAGTGCATGGATTTTATGACATTTATTGGGATAGATGAGGAATCATAATTGCTTCCTTCCTGATTGTTTGCTATCTTTCAGATGACTGAGATTGCTGGATGGTATATATATATATATATATATATGTGGGTGGGCCTGTATGTTAATTCACATACATATATTGAGTCATTTTTATTAATTACAAGTTCTCTTTACTTGAAATTATATGTGGATATATACGTTATATATTTGGTTTAATTCACTTCTTTAATACGTTTTTTCACATCTATTAGACTAAACTATCTTCATATATTATTTCAGTTCAAACTCAAGAAGACATGAAACGTTTAACAGAAAAACACACATACATTATATCTATGCCTAGTTTTGTCAACAAAACAAAATTAAAATGCAATTAAAGATGAAAAATGTGGAGCATGGAAGAATATCCTATCCAATTAAAAGCAATTTTATGATATAATCCCATTTACGAAATGTTAAGGTTATGGGTTGGGGGAGGAAGGTAGGTAGGTATGTGTGTTTTGATAGTGCAGAAAGAGAGGAAGAAACAATTCATCAAAATACCAATGATAGTTATCCCAGGGTGGTAGAATTTCAGATTCTCCATTTATTATAATATTAATACTTTTATACTTATTCAGTTTATTGAAGATGGGCAATGTATTTAAGATCAGCAAAACTGGATGAGAAAGCAAAACAAAATTTTAGAAAGAACTGTAGATTTATAAAGTGTTTAGTGAGCAAGAGTTGACATTTAGAAATTAATAATCAAATACTCATTTTTATTATTTAAAGAAGGTCACTCATTATATGTATTTTCTTTTATTATATATTTTTTCAAAGTAAAACATATGCCAGGTTTAAAATGAAATAGTTTGGAAGGAAAATAAAAATCAACATTATATTGCTTCACTCTCATGACAAGAGGCAACTACTTTATACTTTTTTACATGTTTCTACTGTTTGTTACCTTCAGATCTCTAAATAATATGTTTTTACTATACTGGTTTATGTATCATGTGGACATTGTCCCATGATAAGCTGGAATTTGATTCCTTCAAAGTATCCCACATTCTCTTTTTCATCTGGCCAGTATTATTATTATAATATTTCTTATTTACCTTATTTGTTTTTTATAGATTTAAGTAACTTGTTTCAACCTTTCTTCCTTGTTACGTAAACAAGGTGTGTCACATTATAGGATGAAACTATTAATACTGTTACCTATCCTTTGTTCTATTTCCCACATCTACTCCACCTCCCAATCTCTTAATTTTAAAATGTCAAGTTTCAAAAGATTTAAATGCATTGTAAATCACATCAATTCTTTCTTATGCTTTGTCTATGAAAGAAAGTGAAAGTGAAGTTGCTCATTCATGTCCGACTCTTTGCGACCCCATAAACTGTACCCCACCAGGATCCTCCGTCCATGGGATTCTTCAGGCAAGAATATTAGAGTGGGTTGCCATTTCCTTCTCCAGGGGATCTTCCCAACCTAGGGATTGAACCTGGGTCTCTCACATTGTAGGCAGACGCTTTACCATCTGAGCCACCAAGGAAATCCAATACTTTGTCTATAGGCTGACTCAAATATAGAAACAAATGAAAAATGTCTAAGTTCTTAAAGCTATG
The DNA here is from genome assembly GCF_055505025.1 of Bos grunniens. Classification (NCBI taxonomy): domain Eukaryota; kingdom Metazoa; phylum Chordata; class Mammalia; order Artiodactyla; family Bovidae; genus Bos; species Bos grunniens. The sequence continues at coordinate 106,549,668 of NC_141165.1, forward strand.
TATTAGTTATCTATTGCTGTGTAACAAATTATCACAAACCTAATGACTAAAATAACACAGTATTGTCTCACAGTTTCTGTGGGTCAGGAGTTTGGGCACAGATTATCTGGGTTCTAGGCTGCAGTCTCTCACGTGGCTACAGTCAAGTTATTAGCCAAGATTCTGGAGATCCAGCTTCCAAGTTCACATGGTTGTTGGTAGAATTCTGTCCCTTGCAGGTCTTAGGGTTGAGAGTCTCAGTTTCTTGCCAGGGTTTGACCAATGACTACCCTTAGTTGCTCATGGTAAGAGCCTCTCTGTAGCAGCTCACACCATGGCAGCTTACATCATCAAAGCCAGGATGAGAGAGAGAATTAGCAAGACATACCTCACAGTGTTCTATAATGCGACCTTGGGAATGACATCCTGTTACTTTTGCCCCTTTGTTATTAGTTAGAAGCAAGTCACAGTACTTGATTCAAGGGGATTGTTTTACACAAGACCATGAGTACCAGAAGGCAAAGATAATTTTGGAGTCTCTTCAAGTTTTTCCACCACAAGCTATAATATATAATTTTGTTCTCTGCAGCATCTACTAATTTGATTATGTCCCTTTGTTTTATAATTTTTTCCAAAGTTTATCATTCTTTTCTCCTTTGTGTGGTCTATCTTTATTCTTCTCCCCAAAATGTGATGTTCAATCAAACTTTGTTTGGGGTTTTCATTTCCAGAGATCTTCCTGGGGACCTCTACTTCCTGCTCCTATTTGGACTTGGCAATCACTAGGCTTGCTGCAGCAAACTAGGATTGTGTTCACTATTTTTCTATGTCAATTCCATCTTTAACTTTTGCTACAGTCCCTTTTCAATCTACATATCTTCAGTCTATAAGTATTTTTTGGTTGCTACCATGTGACCAGGTCCTGTCCTAAGCTCTTGGTATCCAGTAGTAGAAAATGAAAGTAAAGATTCCTGTGCTTGTAGAACTTATATTCTTTTAGAGGGAGATGAAAAATATAAAAGTAAATGAGAAGACTAAATAGCTTGTCTGATGTTGATAGATACTTTTAAGGAAAATAAAAAAGTAGAAGGATAAAAAGGATAAGGATTACCTGTGCATCAGGAAGTGTTGGAAAGGTAGCCAGATAAATTTTAAATTCAGTGAGTAGAGAAGATCTCTCTGAGAAAAGGATATTTGAACATAGACATAACGGAGGTGAGGGAATGAGCCATATGTGTATCTTGGAAAGCTCTCTAAGCAAAGTGACTCGTGATACAAGGAGGCCCTACATTGAGGTAATGGTGCTTTGTACCGTGCCACACTGCCATCTCCATCAAAATGATGGGCTCAGGAATTACTGTCTGAGCCAAAGAAACTACTAAGTGTCTTTGTGGGATAATTCTGCCAAATGGAGGTGTTCCATACTAGGGTGGGACTTACCCAATCAGACCTTCTAAGGGAGAGTCTGACCGTGGCACAAAGAATGATTAAAGAGTTGGGTGGTTGAGAGGGAGCCAGCGAGGTCAGGAGGAAGCAGCACTAGAGTTAAAGTAGAAGCCAAGCAGTGGAGGAGCGAAAAGTTGAAAAATAAGCAGAACGGGGAGAAGCAGAGACAATAGAAATCTGAAACTAGAAGATGTTGAACTCCCAAGTTGCTTATAGTAGAGTAGGTAGGAGAGCATGAAAGTGAAAGTGTTAGTCACTCAGTCATGTCCGATTCTTTGCAACCCCATGGACTGTATAGCCCACTAGGCTCCTCTATCCATGGAACTCTCCAGGCAAGAATACTGGAGTGAGTATCCGTTCCCTTCTCCAGGGGATCTTCCTGACCCAGGGATCGAACCCAGGTCTTCTGCATTACAGGCGGATTCTTTACTGTCTGAGCCACCAGGCATGAACAGTGTCCAAATCTCCCCAACTTCTGACAGATTTGTTTCCTCTATTTCTTCTGGTTTTTGCCATAAAACTCTGTTTTCTGAGGTAACTGAAGCTGTCTACACCTTGCGAATGAAGAGAATCACTAACAACAAAGCAGTTCTTTCTGCTTTCCTTAATTGCCTGGGTTCTTTATTCAATTATTACTTTTTCTTTAATGCAACTTAAAAAGCTCAAAACAGATTTAGATTTAGAGTATATACATTTTCAGCAGCATAAAAGTCAGTCTAACTTGTAACCATCCACTTGGCTTTTTCTATGCTGGGGGTATCTAAGAGGTGTTTCCCCCCATTCCCACCAAAGGATTCTGTAGTCCCTCTATCAAAGTGAATTTTAGTTTTTCAAATTAATTTCTCAGGCTCTTGTCTACTCTCTTGTCTGTGCTTGTGGTTGAGGTTGTGGATGTATGATGTCTGTAAATTTCTCCTAAACTCTTAGCAAACATGTTTCCCACCCTCTTTCATTTTATTACTGCCTTGAACCTCAATCCATGAGAGCAACTGTGGGAGATGAGTGTGCACCTCCAACTTGGGCAATTGTCACTATAACCTCTCTTCTCTCTTTCTCCATCAGAACTTCAGAGCATGCTGATTGTGAATTTTCTACTCCAGGAAACTAATGTACTTATATCTTGCAGCACAAATTAGACCGGTGAGTGTATGACTGCTGCACTTTAAATAGCCAATTGCTTAAAGACAGGAGCAATTACTGATTGCTAGCTGTGAAGCAATGCTTTACATTTGTACATTTAAATTGCTCCTTGTTCCAGTGGGATAAGTAAAATAAAATATCATTTATTTTCCTGTTTTCTTTCTGGTAAATTTTTAGCTTTCATGTTACAATAGTTGGGGAATAAGTGCACCCAATAAAATGTGCATAAGTGTGGTAATTCAGCAGAAACACGCATGTTAGTTACTGAATCTGGCTTTTAGCAGTCCACATTTTTCCTCATGAAAAGAACTGAATAAAATTATGATAACAGATTATAATACATACCACAATTATTCTGCTAAGCTTAGCCTCTGAAGTGCAAAAATGCCTATGAAATTTTAAAATATTTGAGTAATTTTTTACTCATTTTGAAGGATTCTCTCACCCATGGTTTCTTTTTTAAAAAAAGAATTTGGGTGATTATAAAGCAGTTTTTGCACTCATAAATTCCTTGATCTGTTAGTATTATATTGTTAAAACTCTTGTTGCTGCTACTTTATGCCCTGGATTTTCGGTAGTGATGGAATGACTTCCCTATTTGTTAATCAAAATCTTGAATTCTCCAGAGCATTAACTTAAATCATTATTTCCATAGTTGTAGAATTTCTATTGTTATAGACAGTGTACTTGAAATTATATCAACTCACTATGTGAAAATTATTGGCTCACAGGGGAGAAATTCTGTCAGGACCAAAGCCATATCCCAAGGACTATAATAAACCCTATTTTCACGTAGGCGTATTTGAAGAAGTGAATAGGCAGAGGAGTAAGAGAATAGATGCTGCTGCTGCTGCTAAGTCGCTTCAGTCGTGTCCGACTCTGTGCGACCCCATAGACGGCAGCCCACCAGACTCCCCCGTCCCTGGGATTCTCCAGGCAAGAATACTGGAGTGGGTTGCCAGTTCCTTCTCCAATGCATGAAAGTGAAAAGTCAAAGTGAAGTCGCTCAGTCATGTCCGACTCTTAACGACCCCGTGGACTGCAGCCTACCAGGCTCCTCGGTCCATGGGATTTTCCAGGCAAGAGTACTGGAGTGGGGTGCCGTTGCCTTCTCCGAGAATAGATGATAGATGATCTAAATGAAGCTGAGTGCTTTAGAGTGATAGATTAATAATATAAAACTATCTGTGCTTGTTGAATCAATTGATTATATCCCCCTGGTAATGCATTCAAGGTTTCTGATTAAATATTTGCATGGATCACTAAGTTTTACACAATGGATAAAAACCGTTTCACAGAACTTCCTCTAACTTCAACATGTCATCTTATAAGCATAAAGTGGTGGGGCAAAAATATCTGATGGTCCCACACAAATCTCAATCACACCCATGAATGACAACCCCAAGTGCGGGTCCCATAGACAGTGGCCAATAGACTTCTTGGCTGCCCTGGTAGCTTGGACGGTAAAACGTCTGCCTACAATGTGGGAGACCCAGGTTCGATCCCTGGGTCGGGAAGATCCCCTGGAGAAGGAAATGGCAACCCCCTCCAGTATTCATGCCTGGAAAATCCCATGGACCGAGGAGCCTGGTGGGCTACAGTCCATGGGGTCACAAAGAGTCGGACACGACTGAGCAACTTCTTCCTAAGGAAACACATATTTAATATTGTTGGAATACCCAGGTTCTGCTGACTATTTGTTCTAGAAAGTGCTTAACAACTATTTTTAAATGAAGAAATGTCTGATTCTATGAGCTTATATGAAGCAGTCAATTACACAGACACCTGCAGAAATAGAGAAGGTATTCATAAAGGCAAGACAGAAATAGAGATAAAGGTTGGATGTACTGATAGAAGCAGCAGCCTCAGAAAGCTTTCCAGAATTTTGCCTGATTAGCCTTTTACTTGTTCTACATAAGCAATGTTGAGAGAAAGGTGAGGTGAAATGTTCTGATCAGAAGAGACCATGTGAGCAAAGGTCCAGAGTAAAAGGAACTCTAGTATTATAAAACTACATAGTCTATTCACTAAGGATAAGAACTTCCCTCTCTATTATATTACACCTTTCATATTATCTTAACTTCAAGTTATTTTCAGGGACTCAGGCAACACACAGAGAAAAATACATTGATTTGAACCTAAAATTTACAGATAATTCTGCCTTAAAAAATCCTTTAACATATACACACTACTGTATATAAAATAGGTAACTAATAAGGACCTGCTGTATAATGCAAGGAACTCAATACTCTGTAATGACACATATGGGAAAAGAATCTAAAAAGAGTGGGTATACATATATGTATAACTACACCTGAAACTAACACATTTAAGTCAATTATATGCCAATAAAAAGTATTTTTTAAAATACATGCCCATACAGGAGACTAAATTCAATATTTTGTGGTAAAGCATAATGGAAAAGAATATGAATGCATATATATATATATAACTGAATCACTTTTCTGTACAGTAGAAATTAACTTTGTGAATCAACTGTATTTCAGTAAAATTATTTTTTTAATGCAAAAAATTCCTTTGATTTATAACTGAAAAATTTTTAATCTGAAAAAGTTTATTTCTTGATCACTGCCCCCAATCCACCACAGCCAGGCCCCCCTTCAGTGCACACTTCTCTTGATCTTGTGTACCTACTTTTGTGGTAACAGAAAACACTTTACAGTCAATTTTCTCTTTTAGTTTTACCAATCCTTGCTAACACTGCTAGATATTTGAGGCAAGGTTTTTTGGTTTTTGTTTTTGTTTTTTTAGTTTACTAGAGCTCATAAAAAGATCACCCCACCTAAGTGAATTCAAAGGTTTGCAGAAAAAAATATCTGAGTAACTGGGCAAATTTTTAATAGTGCCTGGAGGAAATAAAACTTTGTTATGTTGAAATAAGAGCAAATACCAAGTAAAGAAATAGTGCATAATATAAACTTCTAAATAACTTGAAATGAACTTGGTAGTTAGCAAGGTAAGAAAGACTTTTAATATTTTTAAATGGGTGGTTGAATGGAAGAGGAGAAGAAAATTCTATCTTTTATAATGTTGATGCATGGAATCTATATATTAATAATATCTCTGATCTAGCCCACAAAACTTCTAGAGATGCTAGAATATGGTCAATATTTTCTCAATTTATAAAGTAATAATTTAGCAACACAAATGACACAAGGTCAACCCAATTGTGACATGAAAATGGAAACCAGAATTGCATATTCAAATTTACCACAGATTTTCTTGTATTTATTTTGTTCCCACTCCCACATTTTAAATCAGTACCAATATACTGAATTAGAATAACAGTTTAAGAATGATCACCTGAAAGACTGTTCTTCCTTCTTCACTAATTACACTGCATCTTTCCAGTTTTGTTAAGATACAATTGCCATATAACATTGTGTTATTTTGAGGTGCATAGCATAATTATTTGATACATGTATATATTGGGAAATGACTACCACAGAAGTTTGGATACTATCCCTCACTGGGCATAATTACAAGCTTTTTTATGTGATGAAAAATTTTAAAATCTATTCTCTTAGCAACTTTCAAATGTACAACAGTATAATCTGTGGGGTACAAAAAATCAGACATGAATGAGCACCTGAGCACACAGCACACATTGTGAACTAGAGTGACCACGCTCTTCATTCCCAGAAATTACTTATCTTAAGACTGGAGGATGGTACCATTTGACCACCTCACACTCATTTCCCCCACTCCCCCATTCCCTACCTGGCAACCAACAATTTATTCTCTATTTCTATGAGTTTGTTTACGATTCTGCATTTAAGTTAGTGACACAGTAATTGTCTTTTCTTTTAGACTTATTTCACTTAGCATAATACCCTCAAAATTCATTCATTTTGACACAAATGGCAGGATTTCCATCTTTTTGTATGGCTGGCTAATATTCCATTATATGTATATTCTGCATTTTCCTTCTTCATTCATCAGTTATAGGACAGATAACATTGTATATTTCTATACCTTGCCTATTGTACACAACCTTGTGATAAACATGGGAGTGCAAATATTTAAGATAGTGATTTTGTTTCCTTAATACACACACACACACACTGAGAAGTGGAATTGCAGAATCTTATGGTAGTTCTATTTTTAATATTTTAAGGAACTTCCATACTGGCTGCATCAATTTACACTCCCACCAACAGTGCACAAGTCTTTCCATTTTCCTACATCTTTGCCAACACATGTTATCTGTTATCTTTTTGATGACGGTCATTTAACAGATATGAAGTAGTATCTCATTGTAATTTTGATTTGCATTTCCCTGATGATTACTGATGTTGAGCGTCTTTTCTAGTATCTGTTGGCATACTTATCTAGTATTTGTATGTCTTCTTGGAGAAATGTCTATTTAGTTCTTCTGCCCATCTTTAGGTCAGATTGTTCTTGGGTATTTTTTGTTGGGTGGTATGAGTTCTGTATATATTTTGGATGTTAACCCCTTATCAGATATGTAATTTGCAGATATGTTCCCATTTCTGTAGGTCACCTTTTCCTTTTATTAGTAGTTTCTTTTGTTGTGCAGAAGCTTTTTAGGTCAATGTAGTACCACTTATTTATTTTGCTTTTATTGCCTTACTTTTGGAATCAAATGCCAAAAAAAAAAAAAAAATCATTGCCAAGGAGTTTACCCTCTGTTTTATTCTAGGAGTTTTATTGTTTAGGCCTTATATTCAAGTCTTCAGTTCTTTCTGAGTTGATTTTTGTGTATGGTGTAAAATAGAGGTCCAATATCATTCTTTGCCTGTGGCTTTCCAGTTTTTCCACCACCATTTACTGAAGAGACTATCCTATATTCTTGGCTCCCTTGTCATAAGTTAATTGACTATGTATGCATGGATTTATTTCTGGGACCTGTGTTCTGTTTCCTTGATCTCATTGTATGTTTTTATGTCAAATATTGTTTTGATTACTCTAGCTTTGCAATATAATTTGAAGTTAGTGAGGATGATACCTCCAGCTTTGTTTTCTTTCTCATAATTATATCCTTGCATTGTGCAATTAATTCAATAGTAGAATTAGTGAGACTATATTTTACTTCATGGCTTTTCCCTTTAACATAAGCAATATACAGGCCATCTGATATAAACAATTTTTTCTTTAAGAAATAATAGATTGATGTAAGGAGAGTCTCTTGGACTTACCAGCATTTCCTATGTAGCAGACTCAATGGAAAAATAAATTAACACCTAGGATATTCTTGAGCAAATGACTCCTGTAATCCTCTATCATAAGGACTCTAGTTTTTTAATATTTGATTTTTGTGTTTTTTTAATATTATAATTTATTTAAAATAATGCATTTTAGAAGATGAAAAGTTACATTTTCATCTTAATTGCCTTACAAATTTGATTTTATTATATGCTGCACACATTAATCTTTTTTAATTATAATAAACCTAAGAGTTAAGACCTTACATTAGTTTTTTTTTTTTTTTTCTTTTTAAATCAGAAAGAAATGGAAAAACTTGTTGGAAGAAACTCAAAAGTTTAGCGATGGATCCAAAATTCACAACCAGCTTTACTTGGAAAAAGATCTAAATCCTTTTCATTACATTACAATAAGTTTTAAAAATGAAAAATATGATGTATATAAGTTTGAGAAACATTTATCCTAATGAAACTACGGTTGCAAAGAATTTGCTTAAAATTTTAGTGTGTGTGTGCTGCATACTCAGTTGTGTCCAACTCTTGGCCACTCCATGGACTTTTACCCACCAGGCTCCTCTGTCCATGGGATTTCCCAGGCAAGAATACTGGAGTGGATTGCCATTTCCTTCTCCAAGGGCTATTCCCAGCCCAGGGATCAAAACTGCGTCTTCCCCAAATCCTGCATTGCTCATGGATTCTTTACCACTGAGCCACTGGGGAAGCCCAAAATTTTAAGATAGGGAGTCACAAAAAATATTTTAGTTACTTAGATGAACAAAAAACAGTAGACAGAAAATAAAGCTAGGAAAGAGGCTAGAAGTTTCATTATTTGGAAAAATCAAGGTGTTTCATACTTTCCTAGAGATGAGGGCTTTATCCCACAATGATTGCTCCTTGCCCTCAGCTCTCACATTGCAATAGTGAAAGAGGTTTTCATATGCATTGTCTTTGATTCTGCTATGTTTGTGTATTGCTTACAAGTATATTTATGGGAAGAAAATCTTTTCCTCTTCTCTCTTAAGTTCTGAACCAAAGTAAGCTGACAAATGATAGTTTAACAGAATGAAAGAAACATACTTTATTTTAAATGTTATATGTACAGGAACTGCACAGGAAAAAAAATGGAAGTCCCAAAATGCAGGTAGATTTGGGAACTTATATACCATTTTATTTAACAAAGGACAATAAATTGTGGAAAGTGATCAAAGGGAAAAAGGTTTTGGGCTTCTAAGACTGGTAAATTGTAAGAAAGTAAAGCTAATGGTAGATTAAGGTTACTTAGTAAAGTTTTTTATTCATACTCATCTTGGTTTCATCTCCACCTCTGATGATGTGTTGTTTTCCTATTTTTGTGCAGTTTCTTTTCACACCTGCACAAGTGGAATTTCGTATCTGCTTTTAGGCAGATGGGAGGACAGAGATCTCTTCCTGTGTCTGTTCTCAATTGCCTTTAGCTCAAAATAATCCTTATGATAAAATTGTATCTTTTAGGATAGCATATTCAGATCCCCTTCATACCTAAGTTTCCACATGAAGTTCAAATACAGTAATATTTTCTTACAAATCTACTCCATCCCTAAATATTAAACTCAGATGATGTTCTTTTTCCAGCTTGACTTTGCAGCATTCATTTCAAGAAACTTTCTTATGTTTTCAGTTGAGAAGTCCTTTTTATTCCTGGATTGAAGGCAAAGGTTTGGGTAATAACGACTGTATGTTCTAAAAGAAAAAGGAGTATAATTGAAGGCTTGGTTCACAAACTCTAAACTATTTATATATGTTCCTTTACAGAAAAAGTTTGCCAGCCTTTTGAGATTGGATTCACTCAAATGAGGTTCTCTCTTTGGAATTCAGAATGCACTTCAGAATGTTTAAAAACAGTAATAAACACAAAAACTTACATTAATCTCTCTTTCCTGAACTTAAGTAAAACTTGGCATGCTTTTTGGCATTGGGATATTTATGTGTTGTAGTATGAGTATGTATCATGCATGTGTCTATAAAATATAATCTCATTTTAGTTCTTCACCAGATTTCAGGCTTAAAGAAGGCAGAGAATCCTTTCATAAACTCATTTTATTTACCATGGATGATAATATTTTTATATTAGCCAAGATATTGCTTAATGAATACTATATAAATAAATGCTGAAAGGAAATGGAAAATTTAAATCAATTTTCAATCTTAGACAAAAAAAAAAACATATTTAATGATCACGCATATTTTACTTCAAAGTGAAAATTTTTATCTTCAGCTCCTTGGAGCTTAAGAATTCTCAGTGAGATGAAAACTACTGTAAGGGGACAGAACTAGAACTGCAGTAAAAAGCCCCTGAGGAGTTCTGACCCTGTCTCTCACCTCTTACACAACCAAGGCAAAGTGATACATCCTTCTGAACTTCTTTCCCCACGTGGCTTGAAATGGACAATATCTGTGTTTCCATCAAGTTCTGAAATCTGTGACTAGTAATGGCAACCTGTCCCACCAGTAAGTTGTGTTTCTAGTCATAAGTATTATTATTCAAAGGGATACTAGTTAGATTCCTTTTCTGCAAAATATCAAACTTGTTGACTGTTAACTTCTTGCTATGAGCGAGACGTTATGCCTCAGTGCTTCCTGGTATTCTCACTTAATTTCCAACTTGAAGTAACACCTATTGCTATCGGGGTGGGGTGGGGGGCAGTGAGGAAATTAAACACAGAAGAGGTTAAAGTCATCTGCCCATGTTCATAAAACTATGAAGTATCAAAATTCAGATTGAAACACGATTTTACGTTAAAACATAAACTACAGACCCCTGAGTTTATGTATTTTCATATCTTAATGGTTCCCCCTGAAAATCTTTTTATTTTATAAATTTGAAGAAATCTCCTTTGAAAGACAAAGACCTTAAGTTTGTCCTGCCTAACATTTTATCTCTTAATTATCCTTTGACAAGAATCTGGGATGGTAGGAAGGCAGAGGGAATATCAGAAGGGAGCAGCTGTCCTGACAAAAGTATATGGGTACTCGGCAAAAAGGAACTTTGCCTTACTTATTATGTTGCCTGCTGCTGCTGCTAAGTCACTTCTCTGTGCGACCCCATAGACGGCAGCCTTCCAGGCTTCTCCGTCCATGGGATTTTTCAGGCAAGAGTACTGGAGTGGGGTGCCATTGCCTTCTCGGATTATGTTGCCTAAGACAGACCATATATCCTGCCTTAGTCTGTTTAAACTGCTATAACAAAATACCATAGACTGGGTGCCTTAAAATAGACTGGGGGGTTTAAACAACAAATGTTTATTTCTCACAGTTCTGAAGGGTAAGTCCAAGATCAAGGAACTGCCAGATTTGTTTGCAGATGGTCGTCTTTTCATTATGTCCTCACGTTCACTTGAAAGACAGAGAGATTTCCTGACTCTCATTCTTTTCTTAATGACACCAATCTCATAATGAGGACTCCACCCACAAGACTTAATCTAATCCTAATTATATTTCAAATGCCCCACCTCCAAATACTGTCACCTTAGGGTCTATGGCATCAAAATATGTATTTTGGAGGGACACAAACTTTCAGTCCAAAACATATCCATTTATAATTTTACTAGAATGTTTTTACTAAGAGTTTATCTACTCCATGTCCTTTGGAAAGAACACTCTACCTTGAAGATTAACAAATCTTATAGCTGAACTAGTGTGTCTGAAATCCCACTGAAACACATAGTATATCTATGCCTAACCTCAATGAATCTCTTGAATTACTGCAATTGGCTTTCAGTCTCTTTTTTCTTTTTTTCAGTGAAATCAAACTACCAAGTTTATATATTTGATGACCTCCTACTTTCTACCTTCTTCCAAAATATATGAAAGAATATATACTTCCGTGTGTGTACATATATACATACATAATATTTGAATTATATAAAAAGAATTTCACTTTATCTCAATTACCTTTTGAAATGGAAATCATTCTGTTTTAATTCCCAGTGAAGTGATATGAACAAGTGGTTTTAGAGTGTGAGGGAGAGGGTAGAAAGAGGAGGTGGGGTGGAGGCCACACCCAATTTGATGCACTTTGAGTAACCAAAAAAAGCATCTTGCAGTGAGGCCTCTGCTCCAAAGAAATGCATACATGGATTTATTTTTATGTAAATATAGCTACCAGGACATACTATAATACTTGGTTAAAAAAAAAAAAAAAAGTCAATGAAAAAAGAGCCCCTTCTAAAATTTGTTAGATCTCCATACAAACCAATAAAAACTTCTTTTCTATATGGAGTCTCAGGGTTGATAATGTACAATTAGTTACAGTGATCTTGCTGTTTTCCTTTTTCATTGGGCACAGTTTATCTTATCCAAGGCAGAGTTTACAAAGACAACCGAGCAAGTCTAGTGTAGAGCACTTTAATGTGGTTAGGAAATACCGAACACTGAACAAGTGTCTGTGTCAGGCTCTATGACTAGCCATATTTCCTTTCTCAGAGGTCTTTTCTTTGCTTCCTTGAGTCATCACATTGTCAGGAACTGTCAGAGAAATAGCACTTCTGGTAGAATGAGGTGATATGCCTCAGTGCTAATCTTCAACCTTTCTTGAATTTAGTGCGTCCTACAGCAAGACTTATGTCCCTGCCTATTTCCTCCTGTGGAAACTGTAGTTTTTCTAATGTTGTGCAAGATTACAAGTTGACTAGTAATTAGTAAGATCAGTTGTCCTTTTGGGTAAAGAATTCTGCAAATGCCAAATTGCACTAAATTGTTGAATAATACAAAGCTTCCAAGTCAAGAGTTAAAGAAAGCAGTCAAAATGCCTAAGGCATTTGTTGTATATTTTCAGAGCCTGAATCAACTCATGGAACCAGAAGTCAGATAAACTAAAAAATAATAATTCCTTACTATTTTCCAGTCACTGTGGTAAGTGAGTTATATGTATTAGTTTATCTAAACCTCATAACTTTATCACTTCATGGCCAATAGATGGGGAAACAGTGGAAACAGTGGCTGATTTTATTTTTCTGGGCTCCAAAATCACTGCAGATGGTGATTGCAGCCATGAAATTAAAAGACGCTTACTCCTTGGAAGGAAAGTTATGACCAACCTAGACA